>NC_136421.1:66700000-69390000 GCF_052625555.1 Lactuca saligna | reverse complement strand
ACATTCCTACAGTAGAGGAACACATGTCGGTTACCATGGTAACATGTGCTTACGGCATGATATCGCAAAAAGTTATGTGCATGGCGATGATTTGGTCACTGAGGATACGTTCAAATGGGTGGCCACCTATCCTCCTCTGATGACAGCTTCATGTTTGATTTTAAGGCTCATGGATGATATTGCTACCCATGAGGTGCTTTAACTTGCACATATATATATATATATATATATATATATATATATATATATATATATATATATATATATATATATATATATATATATATATATATATATATATATATATATATATATATATATATATATATATGGTTAAGTTCAAATCAAAACACTATTTAATGTGAGAACGTGAGAACACTACTTTATGTTACTATTCTACAATGAATTTAATATTTATAGTATTGTAGTAATTATAATATGAATATACTTAATTTTATATTGCTATTCTACTATAAAAAATAATATATATATATATATATATATATATATATATATATATATATATATATATATATATATATATATATATATATATATATATATATATAGTAATTTAGTAGATTCTAATGTGAATGTAAAATATGTGATTATTCATATATTCGGTGATGAATAATATCATAAAGTTGTATATACAAAATTTTAATATGAATATTAATATTTAAATATTCGTATATTTGTTGATAAATAATGTCATATGGTTGTATATATAAAATTCATAGTAGAATAGTAATATAAAATAGTGTTCTCACGTTCTCACATTAAATAGTGTTCTCATTTGAACTTAACTATATATATATATATATATATATATATATATATAACCCGTAACAAAAACGGTTAGAGAACTAGTTAAATTTTCATAATAAAGATTCATAATTATTAATCAATTATTTTAAATAAACCATTAATTAAGAAATATGTCAAAATTTTAAAGTTATTATAACTTCAAATTTAATATATAATTAGAAGAAGTAAATTTGAATTTTGTATTTATTTGTCTAATATATCTCCATGATATTTGATATAATATTAATGAGGAATTGTATTAGAGTGACACATTTCAAAAGAAGATTAAAACTACTTTTTAATTAGAATATATATATATATATATATATATATATATATATATATATATATATATATATATATATAGTTCAAATGTTTCTCACATCTATTACGTGCTATATTGCAACAATAAGAATTTAGTGAAAATTAAATTATTTTTTAATCAAATAAAGATAGACATTAAATGATTTGCATAATTATATGCATATTAAATGATATCCATAATTATAATTCTTTTTTATAGAAACTAATAAATTTGTCATTAATATCAACAATGATATTGTTTCAAAATGAATTCGCATCTAGTTTTTCATGTATGGGTTCGTATTTTGTTTTCCTACTCACTCACTCGGAATACAACAAAGTAGTTTAGAACATGGAGAACAAGAGTGTATTATAGTAGAATTAGAGTTTATTCTAAAAGAATGATAGTATATTCTAACAGAATGATAGTGTATTCTAGTAGAATACACTCTCATTCTTCACATTCTATGCAATTTTGTTGTATGTTAAGTGAGTGAGTCCATAAATAAAACACAAACTCATACATGAAAATCTAGATGCGAGTTCATTCTGAAAGAATATTATTGCAAACATTAATGATTAATTTAATTACTTTCCATAAAAAAAATAATTACAATTATGGATATCATTTAATATATATACAATTATGGATACATTTAATTAAATAATTATTTAATTTTATAAAATTTCTATTGGTTCATTCTAGCATACAAAAATGTAAGAAACACATAACCCTAGCTATATATATATATATATATATATATATATATATATATATATATATATATATATGATGTAATTTTTTCAATGCCACAGGAAGAACAATAAAGGAACCATGTAGCATCTAGCATCGAGTGTTACATGAAGCAATATGGTGTCTCAAAAGAGCAAACACGTGAAATATTCTCAATACAAGTCGAAGATTCATGGAAAGTTGTAAATCAAGAGTCTCTCAGGCCTACTAATATACCAAGGCCTCTACTTATGCCTCCACTCAACCTAACATGAGTTTGTGATGTATTGTATAAACACGGTGACGATTACAATCATGTTGGAAAGGAAATGATCCACATTATTGAATCACTTTTGGAAAATTCTATGAGTTTATAGGTTTAAGTTCATAATGGAGGCTCTTAGCTATTGTTATTCCAACTTGCATTAGAAATAAATATGTTCACGATATTGTTAATAAATGCATTTGAAATGATATCTTTATGTTTTTAGTTAGTAAGTTTGTAACGCCCCGTTCTTAAAGTATTTAATTATGAGTCCCTGAGATTTAAGAGAAAGGGGAGTGTTTGTCCTTTTATGGGAAATGGGTTTTATCCGAGAAGGTTTCGGACTGGTGTATGTTGTTAGAAGCATAGGGCTTCTCGCCACCCTCATGTGAATGTAAAGTCTATTAGGAGCGGGTTTAGAGTAGAGGAGTTACGGCGTTTTGAAGATGATAATTGATTATAGCTCTTAATGGAAAAATGGAAAAGGTTCCATGCATGCATGGCATGCATGCTTGAAAATTTGGCTGGGTACGCCCAGCATAGTGAGGGGAGAGATGCGAGGGGGGGGGGGGGGGGGGGAAGGTGAGTACGCCCAACGTACTCTCAAAAACCCCAAACTCTAATTTTAGGGTCAGCCACTATATAAGAAACATGTTGATTCATACCCTAGCCTTCATAAGCTCACCCTTAACCTCAGAAACCCTAGAAACCTGTATTCCCTCCATTGTTGGATGTGTTTAGTCTTGGAAAGCTCGTTTAGGCAAAAGAAAAGCTAGAAAAAGAAAGGAGAAGTTGTCAAAGAAGGAGAGGAACGATTGGAGCTTGTAGATCTGGAGAGATATCACCCTTTAGAGCTTATTTGAGGTATAAAGTTTCTTGCTTGTCAATTATTTTTGCATAGATCTAAGTGTTGTGAAGTTTTAGCATCTTTCTTGTCCCAAAAGTCCTCATCTTGATTCATGCTTTGTGTTGGCCGATATTATCTGTCCTTTCAGACCTTTGGAGAGGTTTTGAGTGACAAAAATGAGGTCCCAAGGGTTGTAGTTGTTCCATGTGTGAGATATATAGGTCTTAATGGATTAAGACCTTGGATCAAGAGCTTTATGGACGTCCCAAGTGATAAAGTTTGAGATTTTATGAATCTTAGGCATATTTGGCCTAGGGATCTGAAGTTTGGGCTTAAGAGCTTAAGTCAATAAGAAGTTATAAGGACTTAATGAGTGGCAGGGTTACGCCCCGCGTAGCGGGCCAGTGTCCCAATCCTCAACTGCGATTCAGCGTGTACGCCCCGCGTACCAAGGAGGGTATGCCCAGCATACTCCCCCTTATTGGAATTTGATGTTGGGCCTTAGAGTTTGGGTCGTTTGTGGGTTGTTGGTTTATGGGCCATGACTGGAAATTATGGATAGAGTATTTTAGGCCCAGTTATTGTTATGGACCTTGGATTTAGGCACATTTAGTGAGGTGGGCCCAATTTGGTAAATTGGGCCAATATTGGGCTTTATATAAGATTTGGACTTTGGCCTTGGCCCGATAAGTGGATGTATGATTGGCCTAATGTGTATTTGTGCTATGTTGGCTAGTTTCGGATTTGCGGTGAGTTGGTGATTCGAGAATCTGCTTCTTCATTTCAGAGTATCGGCAATCGTGAGGTGAGTTATCCTCACTATATTGACAGGGTCTAAGGCACCAAGGTCGGCCTTTATCGGATTGAGATCCGGGTATTTGTTGTTATGTTATTGCTTTGATATGTTTGCATCCTGGTAGCTAGGATGGTATATGTTAGAGATTTGGTTAAGATCGGTATCCTGATATGTAGGGTGATGCTATGCTAGTGACCGGTTAGGTCGGTATCCTGGTTAGGATGATGATATGTTATGTGATCTGTTCGATCGGCTTGTTGACTGTGAATTGTTATATGATTGTATCTTTATGTGCACATGGTTGTTTGGACTGGCGTTGGGTTGAGGCGGGTCCTGCTTTGTGCTGTAGGCCAAGATACCTAGGGCGGACCGGTTGTTCCAAAGGCCTAGCGAGCGATCCTGATAGACTGTAGGCCCCACGAGGGCGGACCAGACGTGCCGAGGCTCAGAGAGTGGACCAGGCCGACTAAAGGCCCGATGCGGGCGGACCAGTCAAACTGTAGACTTAGAGAGTGGACCAGGTGGGTTGAAGGCCCGGTGCGGGCGGACCAACCACACTGCGGACTCGAGGGACATTACTAGATTCAGAGGGTGGACCTGGTGGACTGAAGGCCCGATACGGCGGACCAGTCACACAGTAGACCCGATATGCATGGTTGTTCTGTGATCGGTTATGATATGATATGTTATACGTGTATGGTATATGTGGTTGGTATTTTGGGGGTATCTCACTAAGCTTTCAGGCTTACAGTTGTGGTTTAATGTTTTCCAGGTTCTTCAGGAGACCGTGGCAAGGCGAAGGCGTGATCGTACAGCTCCTCGTGTTTATGTTTTATGTTATGTTTCTAGGAATACTCTGATAATAAATGTATTGAAAACCTTTTTGTAAAAACTTAAAGTAATTGGGTTGTTTTGAAAAGTTAAAATTTGTTGAAAATTTTGGTCGTTACAAAGTTACTACATAAGGTATTTAATATATTGGGTTAGAAACCATATATTATATGGACTGAGTAAATAAAATTTAAAATAGTTAGCGATGGATATTACCAAAATAAAATATATTTTTAGATAAAATATGATTGAAATTACAAAAAAAAAAAAAAAAAAAAAAAAAAAAAAAAAAAAGTAAGATGGGCCCAAAGCGTTTTACGGTCATATAAAGAGCATATTTTTAAGATTTACTTCCTTGTTTTCAAATGAAAACATCAACCAAAAATTCTTTTCAATAATAGCATTATACTTTCATTTTTTGTTTTGTTAAAACATTATTACAATTGAATGGATTTCTTGAAGTACAATGTTGTCATAGGAAAAAGAATTTAAATATGATTTTGTATTTATGTTAAGTAAAATTATGTTTTATTTAATCAGATTTTGGAAACATTCAAAGTACACTGTTATTTCTTACATGTTGCAAGATAATAGATTGTGTGTGTTGTTGTGTGTCAAAAATATAATTAGCAATAAAGGTAGTTCCAAAAATATGAGTTTCTGTTTTCAAACCACTTTGTTACTTACTCTTGTCCCCGGAGCTTGTAAGGGCAAGAAGTCTAATAACATTGTAAATCGAATGTTTTTACTTACAAATTCCTTACACTATACAAAACAATAATAATAAGACAAAATTTCACAATTGGTCCCTATGTTTTATAGAATATCTCATTTTGAGGACTTCCTAGGAAAAACTCATGCCACTGACCCTTATGGTTTAAGTTCATTGCACGATTGGTCCTTAACCCTAATCCCGTCATTTTTGTACCGTTAGTGCAGGGGTATTTTTTGTCTTTTCATCTCGTTGTGCACCAAACTATATAATTGGATCCCTAACTTTGTATCCTTCTATTTCTCATTCCTTTCTTCTGTTCTTACCTCCACACTCAAGTTCTTTTAAAAAATGATGATGGTGATATGCCATTGTGGAAGGTCGGCGGTTTTGGTGACAACGTGGACTGATCTGAAACCAGGTTGTTGATTCTGGTCATGCTCAAGGTTAGGAGGAACATACAATTTTGTTGGATGGTTCAACCCTCCCATGTGCCCTAGGTCATCTATCTTGATTTCAGGGTTGTTGCATTGAAGAAACAATCTCGAAGGAAGATTGATGATGGTGAAATGGTTACTTTGTCTTAGTAAGTTGTTTTTCTTGGTGTGTTACTATTTCAAGTAAAAGAGCAAGAATATTTTGAAGGGAAATATGTGTTTTGGTCCCTTTTTTGTTATAGCTTTTGAAGTATTTTCCCTGTGCTTGTTTGTAATGTTGGGACACGAATATGTAATGGTTATTATATATAATGTAAGTTTGATGTTTAGTTTTAATGTGAAATGGTATTGGCAAGGAATCAAATTGTCAATCTGATTGAATGTAAGTGTAAACTTGATTGTTAATGTGTAATAACATAACCAAAAAACTAGTTACCAAAGTGGCATTACGAAAATTTAAAGTGTACTAGTTTATACATAGTAGACCAAAATACCATGAACCATAATGCATGTAAGTGCAATATCATTTTACAAACATATAATACCCAAAATGCCTATCAAAAGTAATTGTTTCTACAAACATACCATAACTGAACATAGTAGAAATCTTAAATACTTATACATAATATCAAAAGCATACTTAAAGCTACAAACTAAACTAAAGGTTCTTCCCCTTCTTCTTTCCACTTGCCTTTCCAACTTCACTTAGACATCTCTGTCCCTTGCATGTCCTAGCATTGTGACCTTTGTTGTAGCATTTGCTGTAAGTGATTGTCAAGTATTTCCTACACAAACTAGTACTTTGACTTGGCTCGTTAGCTGCGATCTTCCTTTTTTGTCTTGGGACAGCAAACCAATAAAAAATTATAAGGATACATATCAACAAGTTTAGTAAATATTTCCAAATTGAATTATGCAAAACATGTATATCAACAAACTTGTTTGTGATGTTTGGGTGGGAGAAGGGTTGTTGGATAATGGGATCTAGGCCACATCCTCTTTTCATTTATTGGGTCAATTTTTTATTGGTACATAGCATTCCATGTACTAAGACAGTAACATTTGTTCACCTTAACTCAAGATCTCCACATTCTGACCTATTCTCCATCTTATCGTAGATTGCATTAAGAGCGTGCTGGCATCGAATACCTATAATGTCCCATTTCTTGCAACTACAACTCCTCTCCTTCAAGTTCACAACGTACCACTCCATACATAGATCAGTTAATTGGTATTTATCAAATCCAACGAATAGAACCTTCATCTGATTTGCTTTTGTGTTATTGTTTTCTATGATTGTTTTGCAGTTGTACTAAGAGAACCTTTTCAATTCTCTTGCACTTTATAAGCATTTAATATTTTCTTTGTAAGGTATTCTACAATTAATTCCAAATAAGTGATTATAGGCTTGTCCTTGGCCTCATCTAACTTGGAGTTAAATACCTCACACAAGCAATTTTTCAAACTACCAGTGATTGCCCTTCCTATGTATAAAACCAAACAATAAAATAGTGAAATTAGATATGAAATATGTTAATGAAAAGAGTATAATACTTACCGAAGAAATGGGATCTTGCCTGGTGTTTTGCAAGAATTTTAGTTAACCACTCATGCACTTATGGGTTAAGCTTTTTCAGTTTCTCCATAGCCCTATTAAATTTTGGTATGCTATATGCTTTTCCATAATACCATATTGTTTCCATCAATTCATCCCCCCTTGTGTTGTAATTTCATGTTGTCACACACATGTATTAAATAGAACCTATTCTCAACTGATGGAAAAAGCTTCTCTATTACAGCCAAGATTCCTTGTGAGTACAATAAACATAAGTTAGTAAATGAAATCCAGGTCATCACCTAAGTGTTCCAAAAACCATGTCCAAGAGTTAATATTTTCCGTTTCTACAATGGCATATGCAATTGGGTAAATTCCATTATTTGAGTTAAGCCCAACTGCACTGAGGATCTATCCAGGAAAGGGACCCTTTAAAACGTACCATTATATCCAAGAAAATCCCTCAAACCTTTTTCAAATCCCTCCTTCAATGGACCCAAGAACACACACATACATACACACATGTACACACACAGGCATATATATATATATATATATATATATATATATATATATATATACACTTGAAGATCCTTGTTTCAGAACACAATTTAGGTTCAGGTTTGACATCTATCTTTATAGTTGTTCTTGGATTCTATGACCACAATTCCAAGGCATATCCACTCAAAATACCATATTGCTTTTCATAATCACCAAAACAATTTTTTTGCCATATCTTTTGCCCAAAATACTTTCATCTTTGATATTGATAGTGAATACCTCTCTACCAAGTCCTCCTACAGAGCAAGTGTAGATATTTAAGGGTTACTTCAATTTGATGCAATATGTTGTTAGCTGGAAACTTAGATGAACAAGCCCTCACTGTCCTTGTTTGCAAAAAAGAATGAAAATCTGCTATGTTTTAATAGTCTAAACTTGTTTTTCATCTGGCCTAGAGACAAAAAGAGCCCATTGACAAATTGTTTCCTTGGAAAGTAGTAAATTGCCCCTTCCTTTATTATTGCCACCAGTCAATTCATGGACAAGACCCCTACACTTTATATTGTAGCCCATTTTGAAGACCAATTAATGAGAAATATGAACTCTTGAGATTTAACAATCATAAAAATATGAATGAAGAACATAAGAGTGATGAGTAATTCCATGATTTTACTAGAAAAGTGAGATAAAATATTACAATACAAGAACACTTGGTGGGAGAGATCCCACTACACTCTCTCTTACTAGGAACTGCATTTTTGGAGCACACTTTGTTTACAATGCCATATCTCTCTATTTATAGGGAGTGAGAAACCAAACAATACAATAAAGGGAATAAAATAACATAACTATAAGTCATAATTTGTAGAGTATTTCCATGCTCCAGCAATATTATCTGGAGAGGATCCTAAATTGAGATAACATGAAAATGTTATAAACCTAAGGAATTATCTGGGGAAGATCCCAACTTGAGATAACATGAAAATGTTATAAACCATAGGAATTCCCTGGGGAAGATCCTAACTTGAGATAACATGAAAATGTTAAAAACCTTAGATTTTAACTTTAGAATCTTAACTTAAGCTCAGAAATAAGAGGGTTTCCAAGTCATTGCAGCGTGAAATGATCCCTTTATCCACATCCCATAGTTAGATAACGTGCATCCAAGCGAGGTGTATAAACCTTAACTCATGTGAAAGAGGTATTTGACTCTTTAAACCTTAGAATGGATTTAGTACCCTTATTCGTAGGAGATATTATTAGTTGCTACTCTTAGGATACATTTGTTACGAATCTTAGGATACCTTAGAATGGATTTAGTACCCTTATTCGTAGGAGATATTATTAGTTGCTACTCTTAGGATACATTTGCTACGAATCATAGGATGTTTGTAGTTATGGAACTCTTTAGGTGCCAGGGTCTTCGTATGTCAGGATCCTTATCTATTAGGATCCCTGAATCATCATATGTCAAGATCCTTGTATGTTACGATCCTTGTGTATCAGGATCCTTGCGAGTTAGGATCCATGAGTCCCTATGCATAGCAAACATTAGCTAGGGATGGGTGTTAGTCTAGATAAATCCCCTCGTATGCTTAAGTTAGTATTGGTATTCGAAGGGAGCAAATAGTAATAAAAATAAAGAATAAAAGGTAAAGAGAGTGTGTGTACCTTGAGTGTGTTGGAAAATGACTAATCTTGCATACATAAAATAAGCTTTAATATGTATAGAATTCCAGGATCTTGGCAGGAAATTTCCATCGAGGGTAGCCAACTAATATGCGCCCTTTCTTGCATCGGCATCTATGAGATATGGTCCTTCATATTTGGGTGCCAGTTTACCTGCACCAGGATCCCTGGTGTTTTGGAATGTTTTCCTTAGTACCAAGTCTCTTATTTGGAATCTTCTGACTTTTATAATTATATTGTATGCCTTGGTGGTCCACTGTTGATGAGCAGCAATGTGAATCTTGTCAAGATCCCTTAGTTCATCTATAGTATGAAGATCTTGGGCTAGGATTTCGACGTTGTTTTTTTGGTTTTGAAGCAGGTATCTTGCTGTTGGGATCACCACTTTAGTGGGAATCATTGCTTATGCTCTAAAAAACAAGTAGAGAATAGGGTTTGGCCTATGGCTACTTTGGAAATGGTCATATCTGCCCACAATACAAAAGGAAGTTCTTCTGCCTATCTTCCTTTATTTTTGTCCAGCCTTTTCTTCAAGTTATTGACTATGATTTTGTTGCTAGATTATGCTTGACCGTTGGCTTGAGGGTGGACATGAGTGGACATTACCATCCTGATTCCCCAACTTATGCAAAAGTCTCTTATCCTTTTGCTTATGAACTGGGATCCACTGTCGCATATGATTTCAATAGGGACCTTGAACCTAGTCAAGATATTGCATTTAATGAATGGAACTACCTCTTTGTCTCTTACCTGGATGAAAGCTTCAACTTTTATCCACTTTGATAAGTATTCAGTATTTACTAGCATTTTGACCTTTCCTCCAGGAGCCAACAACAATTTACCTACTGTATCCATCCCCCATTTCATGAATGGCCAAGGGGATATGATAGGATGTAGAGTTTCTGCTGGTTGATGCAGGATGTTGTTATGTCTTTGATAAGCATCACATTTTTTAGCTTGAAGGAAGGAATCTTTCTTCATGGTTAGATAGTAGTATCCCATCCTCAACATTTTGGAGCATAAGGATCTACCCCCAGTATGGTTGTCACAGTCTCCTTCATGTATATCCTTTAGAACTTCTGTAGCTTCATGATATTCTAAGCATCTAAGATATGAACTTCCCATAGATTTTATGTATAATTTACCTTGGATTATAACAAACCTTGAGAACATTGTTTTGAATTATCTGTCGCTTTTTTCTTCATTTGGGGTCGTGCCATTCTAGAGGTATTCCATAATGAGTTGGATCCATGATCCTGAGGTTGGAAAAGGATCCTTGATGTTAGGATCATGATAAGGATGTAGAGGATCGTGATCTTCAAGTGTAGCGATGTTAGTAGTTTCCACATGATCGTTGCGAGCCTTCAGTCTTGATGAGAATTAAACTCTATAAGATCGATAGATTCAAACAGATATCAACAATAATTAACAAAAGACAATGAACACCACAATGAATCAACGAATATCAAATGATTAATATGCTCCACCTCAGAAGAATTCAATGAGAATTGCTACTGTAGAGGTGTGCTAGGGTTACAATACTTGATCTGGAAAATAATTCTCAAAAGCATCATTTTCTATAATGCATGCATGAACTATATATATATATATATATATATATATATATATATATATATATATATATATATATATATATATATACAAACCCTAAGACTAAACACGGCTGGACAGGCCCAGACCGTGAGTATGTTAGGTCCAGAAGGTGTTGCGTCTTTGGGCTCACTAGTTAGTCCAGTTTTGTCTCCGGTGTGGGCATGTCCATCCATGAGTTGTTTTGTAGGGTTTATTATTTATAGATGCTTACATGAATCCAAGTACGATATACTTTGATAGAGATTTAATAGCATTCACCGTTCTTATCTTTTGTAACCCTAGAATCCTCTACAGCGGAAGTTCTTAATCGAGCTCTACTGAGGATTGAAGTAATTGAATCATTCGACATATTCAGATTCATTCTCGTGCTTTATCTTACTGTTTTTCGCATTCTTTATTTACCTGTTAGAAGATGTAATCGATCAAAGAGTTATATAAACTCATCAATTGGTATCAGAGCAGGAGGCTGTGTAATTCATACATATCTCTTCTGTGAAAGAAGTGATTAGGGTTTATTCCGCATTAACTGGTATTTATTGAGCCGTCACTCCATAATTGACGTATCTCATTATTTATTCGTTTTGCCCTAATATTATATATTACAAGTCTGATCTTTCAAACAGGTAAAACGATCAAGCATGGACGATTCTCAATCTAATCCTATCAACATCTCAAACAGCATTGGATCAACAACAAAGATTCCTATTCTTTACACCCAAGATTACGAAGTTTGGGCGCATCACTTTGAAGTCTATTTCATCGGATCTGAAGATAATGGGTATCTTATATGGGAAGCTATTGTGTATGGACCATTCACTCACTCAGGAACATCCATAATCATTAAAACTCAGAAAGAGTATAATGATCTGTTAAAAGATGTGAAAGACATTGCTCAAGACGAAAAGGAGAAGTTTCAGTGCAACATCAAAGCATTGAGACTAATCCTATTTGCTCTTTAATCTGACACGTTTAGGTTGGTGAGTTCCTGTAGTACTGCTAAAGAAATCTGGGATCGGTTGCAAGAGCTATATTCCACAGATGAAGATTTGGAGCACTCAATTCAGACCTTGCTCTTGTCTGAGTTTGGAGAGTTTAAGCAAAATCCCGATGAGTCTGTTACACAGACGTTTGATCGCTTCAATCATCTTCTTAGCAAGATGATCAAACATGATATCGAAAGGAAGCTGATTGAACAGAAGGTCACTTTTCTGAATGGCTTAAGATCCGAATGCAGAGCTGTAGTGTCTACTGTTAAAGCCCACGAGCAGTTCAAGTCATATTCACTGGCGAAACCGGTGGGGATTCTGAAATCACAAGAAAAGATAGTGATGCAAGAGAAGAGTGTGGTCAAACTTGGGGTCCTTGGCCCTCCTATCTAAAAGCAAGAATGTAGTGGAAGACGAAGATCTAAACCTGGAGGACTACGATCTAACCTCAGAAGATTATGCTATAATGGTGTCCAATCCCAAGAGGTTCATCAAGAAGAAGTTTCCTACCAATAAAAATAGAAACTGGCAGGGGAGCTACAATTCTAAAAAGGTAAGGGAGGAGCCGAAAACTGAGGAACCAAAGAAAGAGGCGAAAGTTGAAGCAGATTCTGGTGTCAGCTGCTATTACTGTGGAGGAAAGAATCACTATGCCAAAGATTGTGTTTTGAAGAAAATGGCAGAGAAAGACGAGGAGAAAGATGAAGAGGCAATCCTGATGAAAAAGCTGGAAGAGATTAAGAGGAAGAAAGCTGCTACTAATCCTTCTATGAATGCTCTTATTGTATAGGGTTCGACAGAGGATGACGAGTTCGGTGGCATACAGGTGTGGTCAACCGACTCAGAAGATGATGAGGTGAGAAAGCCTTCACATGGAAAGGCGTATGTCGCAAGAGGCGGTGAAAGCAGTGGAAAGTGTCTGATGGTAACTGATGTATCTCACATGGGGATACAATACTAATGTTGAAAATGAGGACACCAAGGAGCGAGAGGACTTATGCTTCACAGCAAAACCTCTCAGTGTGCAGATCAATGAACTTGATGAATTGATCAAGAAGGTACAATCTCTTTTTATTTCATTCAAAATCCCACAGAAATCATATGAAAAGGAATTAAATAACCTAAATTTAAGAATCTCAAATCTGGATAGTTTATTAACTCAAACAAGGGTCACCAATTCTAACCTAACTAACCAAATAAGCAGGGTGTCGTCCAAGAGTGAAGAGCGAAGGATGTGGATTGAGCTGAAGGAGTCGGAGCTAATTAAGTCTAAGGATGAAAACATTTATTTGCAAAGAGACAATTTGAATTTGTTAAAACAAAGGAATGTGTTTTGTTTAATTGCTAAAAAACTTTATGCTAACATTACTCAACTGCATCTAAATTGTGAAATAGGGCAGAAAATACATCGCATGATTTTACCCTTCCATGAGTTTAAGGAGGATGAAATCGATGCTGAAGCATAAAACTGTGAAAATGTTGTATCGTCTGATGATGTGAATCCTACTTATATGTATGGTCTGGACAAAATTGAATCTTTTATTAAGTCCAAAGACCATAAGGACATGCTCAAAAATCTATTGGATGAAAATGATAAGCTGAAACTTAGGACCGAAACCATACAAAAATTTGACTCATTGAGTGCCAATTTAAGTTCAGAAAATAAAATTGATGTTGAAAACGCATCTGAACTTAATGAGGACGATGATATAAGTGAAATTTCTATAGAGGATGAAGTCGACCGTTCTAAGTTTGTCAAGAGCGAACCCGAGAACCACACAAACCTGATTTCTGAAAATTCTGTGGAGTTTGCTCGTTTGTCCAAAAATAAGTCCCCAGTTCATGAAAAGGCTGTTGTGTACCAAAAGGTGAGAACAACACCAAATCAAGTGTATAAGGTCACAGGAGTAACCGAGCATCAAACAGCCGAACTCACTGCCATAGTGAACGAAGATAACGCAGATGGTTGTGATGAGTTTTTCTGGTCTGCTCCTATAGACAATGAAGATGAAACAGTTGGTTTGTCAGAAAGAACGTCCTGGAAAACTAAAGGAAGATATATACCAGAGCCGCTGAATAAGCCTGACAACTTTGACGTGCCAAACACAAGTGGCACAAAAGAAATACATGTAGAAGAAGTTACTTCCACAAGCGAAACCTCATCTGTAAAAAGGGAACCGGCTGTCAAGAAGTTGAAACAGAAGGCAAACATCCACATACAGCCGAAAAAAGTGAAAAATCAAAAGCAGCAGAGGAATCTGAGATACAAAAAGAATCTCTCAGAGCGAAAGCAGTTTTGGCGATCTCAAAACGTCAATTTTTCTTATCATGACAAAAATTCAAAGCTAGAGAAAAAGGATTTCAGGCCGCATGAAAGCAACAGCAACCGAAAAGGCAGGTTCGGTTCAGAAAGCAACAGCAACCGAAAGGACAGGTTCGGTTCCAAAAGCAACAGCTACCGAAGATCCAGGTTCGGTCTCACTAATGACCATAAACAAAAGGGTCACTTAGATCCTCAAGTCAGGAAAAACTCCCAGTCTAAATTCTCTCATTCAAAATCATCAACGAACTTGAAAGGAAAATCTAAGATTTCCTCAGTCAAGGATGACCGAAAGCGGTCTAATGCTCAAACACCAAAATCTGAAACCAAAACGACTGTTGCAAATCCTAACAAAATCAAAGTGTTCACTATTAATAAGAAAGATGAAACAACTTTAATAAAAAGAACATATCTTATTGATGTTTCTCTTACTATTCCTGTTCCTATGAAAGGCTCACGTGGACCCAAGAAACTTTGGGTTCCTAAATCTACTTAATTTTTTGCAGGTTATCAGTGACGAGCAGTTTGATGAAGAATGGTACATTGACAGTGGATGCTCTCGTCACATGACAGGAAGGAAGGAAGAGCTGAGGGAGTATCGATCTCTTCAAAATGGTGGTAATGTCAAGTTTGGTAATAATTCCTATGGAACGATAAAGGGTTATGGAATGATAACCAATGGAGACTTCACAATAAGAAAGGTTGCGTACGTTGAAGGGCTACAACATAATCTCATCAGTGTGTCTCAACTAGTAGGCGGTACCGGTCTCAAAGTTTCATTTGACGATGAAGGTTCAAAAATCATAGAAAAGAAATCAAAAAGAGTTATTCTCAAATCAGAATGCAAAGGCGAAATGTTTCCTCTAAATCTCAAACCAATCAAAGGAAATCCAGCTATATGTCTTTTGTCCAAAGCTCATTCTGACGAAAGCTGGTTGTGGCACCGAAGGCTCTCACATCTCAACTTCAAGGACATCAACAAGCTCGTTACTGGAGGTCACATACGGGGTCTCCCATTGCTCAAGTTTGAACGAGAACACTTGTGTGCTGCATGTGAAATGGGG
Organism: Lactuca saligna; assembly: GCF_052625555.1. NCBI lineage: Eukaryota > Viridiplantae > Streptophyta > Magnoliopsida > Asterales > Asteraceae > Lactuca > Lactuca saligna. Next base: position 69,374,540 of record NC_136421.1, on the reverse strand, counting down.
AAACAAAGTCGTCAAAGTCACCCATCCACGATAAACACAAAAGTTGTTGAACCACTTGAGTTGCTTCACATTGACTTGTGTGGTCCATCATCAATCGAAAGCATTGGTAGTAGCAAGTATATTCTTGTTATTGTTGATGATTTCTCATGCTTTACATGGGTGTTCTTTCTGAAGCACAAATCTGAGGCTACTCCTAAGCTAAAGATTTTTATCAAGCAGATTGAAGTGTAACTGAGAAAAGTCGTTCGCAATGTTAGGAGCGATAATGGACTGGAGTTCAAGAACAAAGAATTTGAAGATTTTTTGGCAGAAAAAGGAACCAGTCACAACTTCTCAGCCCCTACATACCTCAACAGAACGGAATTGTCGAAAGACGAAACCGATCCTTGTGTGAGGCGGCCCGAACTATGCTAAGTTTCGCCTCTCTTCCTTTATATTTTTGGGCTGATGTTATTGCTGCAGCATGTTTTACGCAGAGTAGGTCTTATCTCAACAAGCGGTTCTCTCTTACTCCTTATGAAATCATCAACAACAGAAAGCCGAACGTAAAATTTTTCCATGTGTTTGGTTCACGATGTTTCATCTTCAACTCCAAAGAACATCGTAACAAGTTTGACGTTAAAGCTGATGAAGGAATTTTTCTGGGATACTCTCTTACTTCAAAAGCATACCGTGTTTTAAATAAGCATTCTAGAAAAATTGAGGAAACATATTATGTGACTTTCGATGACAGCTACGTCAAGAAGCTAAAGACTGACGGAGAAGCAATTGGAGAAATTTTCTCTCTAACAGGTCAAGTCATGGTCCAGATTGCTAATTTGTTCTATCAGTTTGTGGAATTATTTGATGAACCTGAGAAACCTACTCTCTCAGAAGCCAAGGCAGCAGACAACAAAGTCGATCATCTGAAGCAAATTGTCGAAGATGCACCAAACCGAACGGGTAAAGGAAAACAAGTTCTGAAAGAACCTCCTCAGCAAGGCGCTTCAGTTGAGGGGGAGAATCAACCGAACTCACAATTTCAGGTGGAGCATTTTATTCGTGTAGCACCCGAAATCTCGGCTACACCCGAAAGTCCTGTGGCACCCAAAAGTCCTGTGGCACCCGAAAGCTCGGCTACACCCGAAAGTCCTGTAGCACCCGAACGCTCAACTACACCCAAAAGTCATGTAGCACCAAAAAGTCCTGCTACACTTGAAAGTGCATCAGTAGAGGGGGAGCATTCCGATTTGTTCTACGATGACGACAGTCAATCTGAATTGGAAGAGATGGTCAATGCCGAATTGGATCCATCTTATGATCCAAATTACCCTCCTCTTGTTAAATGGACCAGAGATCATCCTGTATCTCAGATAGTGGGTAATGTCTCTGAAAAGTTCCCAACTCGATCTCAACTAAAGGCAAAAGCAATCATCTTTATTCTCCAAAGTTGAGTTCTGCATGTATAATTCTTTCGTATAAAAAGTTGAACCAAAGACAGTAAATACTGCTCTTGATCATTCTGATTGGGTTTAAGCTATGAAAGATGAACTCAACGAGTTCGAAAGAAACAAGGTATGGCGCCTTATTCCAACTCCTAAAGATGCCTCAGTTGTTGGTCTCAAATAGGTATTCCGAAACAAAATGGACAAGGAAGGTAATGTGATTCGAAACAAAGCTCGGCTCGTGGTGAAAGTATACTGCCAGGAAGAAGGAATTGATTACGAGGAAACCTTCGCTCTGGTAGCTAGGCTGGAATCTGTTCGAATATTTCTTGCCTACGCTGCACACAAGAACTTCGAGGTCTACCAAATGGATGTAAAGTGCGCCTTTCTGAATGGAGAACTTGAAGAAACTGTTTACGTGGAGCAACCTCCAGGGTTTGTCAATGAAAAGCATCCCAATCACTGTTATATTCTGGACAAGGCTGTTTACGGTCTGAAACAAGTGCCTAGGGCATGCTATGAAACGCTAACTAAGTTCTTAAAGTTATCAAAATTCAAACAAGGTTCGGTTTACCCAACCTTCTTTCGTAAGAAGGAAGGTAACCACCTTATGATTGTTCAAATCTATGTCGATGATATCATCTTTGGCTCAACGAATCCTAGCTTAACTGTTGAATTCAGAAAGCTGATGGAGACTAAATTTGAAATAAGCTCAATGGGTCCGATTAACTTTTTCGTTGGTTTAAATATTAGACAGGGACCCGAAGGCATATTCATCAACCACTGATCAACTAGCCGATATCTTCACCAAAGCTGTTCCTGAAGTGAGTTTCAATAAAATTCTGCAAGGGCTAGGAATGATGGAATCGGAGTCAGTACCAAAAACTACTTCTCAAAATTAACAGTCGAAAGTGAAATGAATCGAACGTTCGGGTTCGGTTCATGAGTGTGCCGAAATGAACCGAACGCTTGGGTTCGTTCCTATTCGCTTATCTTCGCTTATCACACAAAGGTAGTTTCTTTTGTTGTAAACCTTTTGTATCCTTTTAAAAAACTTCAGTTATCTTATTTTCAAAGTTCTTTTCTCTTTCAATCTTTTTTTTTCCAACCGAAATAGATCGAACGTTCGGGTTCGGTTCCAAATTTTTTTGTGTTTCATTTTTATTATTTTTCAAATCAAAAACTCCAAAAAAAATTATTATTATGTGTTCGATATTTTTTTGTGGGGAAATTTCTTTATTAGTTAAGTGTCCCTAGAAGCATGCTGTTGTATGTGTCCAAAGCCTCACCTGATTCTGAATAATAGCCTTGCTGACTTGGTATATACAAACCTTGTCTTCCCAATTAGGCTTTCATATTTATTCTAATCATGAGCTACCTAACTCTCTTCTCACATGAGATAAGAGTTTTCTGCTTGGTCCTTATTTTACAGCAGAGGTACTTTGGTTTCCTTACACCATCTACACTACTTTTCTCCATCTCATTCGCTTCATAAACGTAACCCTTGAGACTCTCAAAAGTTACCACTGAGGTTTATGGTTACACAATTTCTGTGTTCATGATCTTAGCTTCGTGCCACTACGTGCTAAGTGAAACCCACAATTCAATACCTACTATGCATTGACGGTGAACAATCAACTTTGCTCTAGCTTTCACTAACGACTTGACGAACTTGTCCATGTGGATGTATTCTTTTTGTGTGATTCCTATGAATTGTTAAATCCCATAACATTTCTTCCCTTGGAATCCAGTATTTAATTTTTTTTGAGATTTTCCATAAAGTATTTTACCTTGCCACTTAAAATATCTCAAACCTACTTGTTCAACAGACTACATTGGTCTCACAAGTACTTCGTTCGCTTTTTGTCTTATATCAAGATCAAGAATTCAGAACTGAAGCGAAAGCCAATCAAATTAGCCTTCTTAAAAGAAGCCTTTCAACACTTCTCAATAAGTGTCTAATCGTTATTCAACGGGTAACCACACAAACACTTTAAAGTCTCTCTTGACTTTGAAGAAAGAGATTCGTGCTCAGGATCCATTGTTTTGTGTCTTAACTGACATCACAAATTCCCACATATGTGTTGTTTTATTTCTTTATCTTTTACACACTACGCACGGAAATCTTTTGATTTTCCAAAATTCCGGTTTCATTACTTATAAGTTTTTTTGGAAATTGAAGTTATAATCGAGTTGTGGCTCATACTGTTACATGTGGTCATTTTAATTTAAGATTGCGTTCCCTATAAAGGGATAAGATGCTGACTCAGGCGGGAGTCCAATTGCTTTGATTTTCAAATGGCGCTTGAATGACAGGCGTGTGAAGTGGAACCGTTTTAAACGGCGCCTGATGGGAGGGCGTGTGAATCGGGACAGTTATTCTCTCTCATGCGTAATCATCGGTCCTATCAATTGTCACACATTAATTACACTCCGAAAAGCCCTTCGTATTTCCCTCGAAGATTTGGGAACAGATTCTTCTCTCTCCTCTTCCCATAGTATAAAAGGTAACTTCATCCATTATTTACCTCTTTACTGCACCCAAAAATTCTGAAGCAAGAACACCTTAGAGAATTCTACTGTTTATCATCTCTCCCAACCTCTACACTGCAATGGCTGATTCATCATCTGTTCATGCCACTTCGAACATCCTACCGATTCATCCTCAATAGAGTCTGATCATCGATCTTACTCCTCGTGCTTACGATGCTTTCATGTTCCCGATAATCGAATGCCTCAAGTATTTGCCTCTTGCTTCTGCTCTCACCAAAACTAAAGTTGTTCCTATGGAGTGTTTATCCAAAATTTTCGCCACTACTCATTATGATAAGTCTATCGATAGGATCTTCTTCGACATTCTTGATCACAAGACGTCAATCTCCAAGCAGCGATTCCGCTCACTTTTAGGGTTTGAATCCGATTCATCTAGGGTTAACCCTGAATCCATTCCAGTGGGTCACATATTTTCTATGTTCTATAATATGGGATATATTGAGGTGATGACAACGGTCACCAAGTTCAAGAAATCGTGCCTACCTCCTCAATGGAACGGGTTATTTACTGTGTTGTTCAATGGGTTATCTGAACGCAGTGTCGGATCAGACGGAGCGAGTCATCTGTTCATCACTATTCTTTATGGGGTCTACAATGGTATCAACCTGGACTATGGGTCGGTCCTATGGCAGCAGCTGATTCAGAGTCTAGCCTCTACATCTCGGCATTCCGAAATCTCCTATGCTCGCTTCTAGACTCTAGTCACAAAATGGGTAATGGACAAGTATCACATCCCCATTTTTGCTGGTGCCCCACTATCTTCGATTAGTACTTTCCATGCCACGAAGATAATAGTCTCTGATGCATCCAAATTTCAGTTCATTGGCTCCATCCCTGAGTCGATGTTTGGAGATGTTCCTGCCGATAGCCGTATCATTCGAACTTACAAGGAGATTCGTTGCTCTGATCCTAGAGAGCTCACTCCTGAGATGGTCAAATCCATTCACGATGCCGACAAGCCTGCTCCAAGGGGAAAGAAGAATGAAAAGAGCAAAGACAAGTAGGTTGGCAAGGGAGCGAAAGGCCCTTCTCCCAAGAAACGTAAAACTACCAAGGCTGTTCAATCCCCTCCTCCAAAGAAGAGGAAACTACAACCCAGGCGAAAACTGATAATTGCGTCCTCCTCAAGCGAAGCTGAGGAACAGAGTTCTGACTCTAAAGAGTCCCTCCGTGGTAACACTCCACCACGATCGCCTACCCCAGAAATACAAGTTTCTTGTTCACCTGTCTCCTCTCCACCAATATCCATTTCTACTTCCATTCCCCCCATAACCTACACCACTTCAATACCATCCACCTCTATCCCAATATCAACTCTAATTTTCACCGACGCAACCACCACAACCGTAGAAGTAAGAACCAACGTATCTGATACGAGGGCTCCTACTGACGCACCAAAACCCCCTCCCACTACCGAACATACTTCACAACCCGAACCTACTTCCCCTACCGAGCCTCCACCCTCACCTCCACCTACTCAGTCAGCTGAGGATGAAGAGCTATTTCTTGGTGGGGAAAACATGACCTCTGATTAGGTCTACTTCAGTCCGTATCAAGTGCAGAGTGACGATGATGATGATGCCCCTGTAACCAAAAAGCATCTCAAGGGGCTTAATGAGAAGATTGATTCTCTTATCGCTTCCTCATCTTCTTCATCACAGTCTACCATCTCCAATGCTACTATTCAGTGGATCGTTGATGCATTTACTCAAGCGCATAAAGCCTCCAACAGCTCAGCAACTGCCGCAATTGATGCCTCAACCAAAGCTTGTGCGGCTGCGACCGAAAAAGTCGAAAAACTATTTACTAATGCTTCATCTCTTTTGCAGTCTTTACAGGAAACTGCAGATGCCACTACAACGAAGCTTGACCCTATTGTTAACAAGGTGGCTACCTCAGTTGCTTCTGAACTGCAGTCTTTCATCACTCTTCTTCAAACTCTCACCAACGACAACTCATCGTTTAAGGCGATGATTGAGGAGCGATTGACTAAGCTCCATAAAGATCTAGCTGCTGAGAACTCTCTCATGGACGCTCTTGGTCGATAGACCACTGCTCTCAAGGTCAAGAATCTTCAACTCTCCAATTCTCAAAAGGAGATTGAGTCTCTTCGATCTGAACGAGAGGTGATTTCATCTGGTGTTTCGGATGTCCACGCCGCTCTACCCAACATCCTTGAAGCCCATGATCTAATACTAAGCTATTCGGTGAGGCGTATTCTTGCAGAAAAGATTTCTCCCGCCCTTGCACTTCTAACCAAGATTGAAGGGATCCTTGATTTTGTGTCCATTCCGAAACAAGGGGGAGAGGATGTATCTCAACCACCTCCTACTTCTACAGCAACAAAAACATCCGAACCTCTTTCAACAGGTCAAGCCTTAGGTTCGTGTGTCAAAGAGAAAGAGAAACAAGTTGCAGAAGATAGTGATGACGATCATGAGACAGTTGCTAATCTCTTGAAGAGGCAAGGCCGAGATAAGGATGCAGATGTGAGTGCTCGAGTTGCCAGAGAGGCTGAGGCTGCTGAAATAAAACAGAAAAAGGCTCACGATCTTCTTAAGAGTAGGAAAACTCTTTTTCCTCCATGGACTCTTGAGAAGTTGCTGAAAGAAGCGATTGAAACCCCAAGCATCTTGTGGCTAGAACTGGTGATTTCACTGGATCGTATTAATTCTGTCGATTCTCAGTTCGACATGCCACTGACCTGAAAGGCCTTCATCTTTCATGCTTTTGACAACGTTGCAAATGTCCCTCATCCTCATCCAAAGGTTGACAGGGATCTGGTCGAGTTTTATTTGAGGGCTGCCTAACCACGGTATCAAACTTGGAGCGCTTAGAAAATTATCAACGTTCGGGTCCTCAAGCCTTTTCAAGAAGGGATCTTCACGAACGTTCGGTTTAAGGTGCTGAGAGGATCTGCCAAGACCGAACATGCCCTTTCGCTTGCTGATCTTCCCAATTTGAATCCACATGATTGGATAATTCTGCACAACATCCTTCTCACAAATGAAGCAGAGTATGGTCCAATAATTAATCACTTCGAGAGGATGCTTTTTTGCTACATCATGGAAGTCGCCAAGATGGATCAAGAGATTGCCAGCATTTTCAAGAAGAAGCCTACCATTTATCCTGTTAGATCAGCAAGTGACCTGAACATGATGCAGATAGGGAAGATAGACCCAAAGAGAAATTCTGTTATGTTTACCAGAAACGAAGGCCAAACATGCCTGTTCGCTTTGGGAGACAAACATCTCTGTACCACTACATGCCTGGAACATGTTTTGGGTATCGTTCATCGTTGCAAGCAAAACTCATCAGATGCCAAGAAGTATTTCGATGATATGATTCAGTGGTACATTCGCTTCAGACAGACAATTCTTGCTCTTATCCCACGTCTGTTTGGCATCACTAAGAAGGTTCTGGCAGCTGGACCCAGCAAGAAGAAGTAATAGTCTCGCTCCAATTGACGCAAAGGGGGAGATTGTTAGGTCCAGAAGGTGTTGCGTCTTTGGGCTCGCTAGTTAGTCCGGTTTTGTCTCCGGTGTGGGCCTGTCCATCCGTGAGTTGTTTTGTAGGGTTTATTATTTATAGATGCTTGCATGCATCCAAGTACGATATACTTTGATAGAGATTTAACAGCATTCATCGTTCTTATCTTTTGTAACCCTAGAATCCTCTACAGCGGAAGTTCTTAATCGAGCTCTGCTGAGGATTGAAGTAATTGAATCATTCGACATATTCAGATTCATTCTCATGCTTTATCTTACTGTTTTTCACATTCTTTATTTACCTGTTAGAAGATCTAATCGATCAAAGAGTTATATAAACTCATCAGAGTATGTATGGACCGAACTACCTAAGCCCAATGGCGCAATCACTTAGACTCAACAATCTACCCTTTTGCTCCAACTGAGGCGAGAGATCACTTTGGTTGAGTAAGTGTAGATGACTTCATAGTTTTGAACAGCTTCGGTATGATGGCAAGCAGAGTTTGACGAAAGTTGATATACCACCGAAGCATATTTGAAAACAGCTTCTTTTCTGCATCACTGTTTTGATCGCACCTATATATGATCACAAGAATATGCTCCAATCACGAGGTGGAGAACAAGTGTTTTTCAGCAAGAGCAAACAAGTATTTTTGACCTTCGCCCCTGGTAAACAAAACCATGTGAAAATTTGAATTGGTCTTTCCCTTTATCGTCACAGTCATGTCGCTTGCGTTTCCAATAGGCTTAATTTTAGGCTTCTTTCTTATGGAAGAGGCGACCTCCTAATCCATCTTCGCAAACTCAAGAATATAACAATCCAGCATTCGCTTGATGTGATCAATGATAGGCCCATATTCTTGTTGATTGGTCAGTAAGATATTGTTCAGAAGGATCCAATCATGAGGATTCAGATTTGGTAGATCAGCAAGGGAGATTACATGAACCGAACTATTTGAGCCTCGGGTTACTTTGAATTTGATGTTGATAAACTTCCCTGCCGAAGTAGGTTTCAACACCTTGACCGTTGTGATCTTCTAATTACTCCATGTCAGGTATTATGGTTGAGAAAATGCATGATAATATTCAAGTAGGTCTTGATCAACCTTCAAGTCAGGAGAAGAGATGGCGACAGTAGGCTCAAAACAGTGAAAGATAAATGACTTTCGGGTGATTGGCATGTCAAACAGAGAATCTTTGGAGTTTTTAATACCAAATGAAAGGAACGGTTCAAGCCAATGTGTGCTTGAAGATTCAATTGCCTCCTTCAGAAGTTTTTCCATCGCCCACAGAGGGAATACAAATTTCCTTTGTTCCAAGACATCGTTCGCTTCTTTTAGCTTCTTCTCCTTTTCAATTTCTTTGTTCTCCTCACAAAGCTTTTCCTCAAGCTCTAGATCATTCTGTTTGAGTTTGGGATTTTCAGGTTTGGAGGGTTTAACTTCAAATTCAATCACATCTTCAATCACCACCACATCTTCATCATCAACTTTCTCTTTTTTTTGTCCTTCATACTGCCTGAAGCTTCATTACCCTTCAAGTCAGCAGTGACTTTTGGTTCTCGAATAGGTTTGCTTGTGGGGGGTGGTTGAGATTGACCTTGAAGAACATTGTCTCCCCTTGTTTCGGAGGGACAAAAAACTCCGGAACACCCTCAATCTTGCTCAATATGTCCAGAATAGGTTGCAACTTTTCAGCTAAGTGACGTCGAGTCGTTATAGTATGAAAGGAATCACGTGCTTCTAGAAGATGCAGAACAATAGAATACACATCGCCAACACTGCTCTTGATTACAACTCGCTCTGTCTTGAGTTCATCATTTTCCTTTTGAACCTGGGTGAGCTTTAGAGCTTAAGTTTTGATCTGGGTTGTTTTGAGAGCCAATTCATCCCTAAGTTTTTTCTCTAGGGCGAGATCGTCTTGGAGCTTGTCAAGGCGAGAAGAGAAGGATGACAGAAGAGTAGTTTGATCAGTTTTAAGAGTGTCATGCACTAACTGAAATTTCTGTTGCTCGGCTTGAAGTGACTTGGAAACTGACTCAATAGCAGAATTAACCGTGTTTCCATTAGACTCTAGAACTCCTTTAAGAGAATCCAGAAGAATCTTGGCATCTTCAATTACATTTGCCACATTTTCAAATGCATTCGTACAAGACAAAGTAGAGGCATCCACCACTTTGGTTGCCATTTGGATGGACTCATCATGCATTTGAATTAATGTTTCAATCAGAGCTTTGATAGCAGCATTAGAATAAGCTGATGTTGAGGAAGAGGAAGTTGAAGTGAGCAACTTGTCAAGTTTTTCATTAAGATCCTTTAAGTATTGCTTGGTGAGAGGAGCATCGTGATCATCATCGCTTTGAACACGATATGGGATGAAATAAATAGAGTCAAACTCCATATCTGCTCTGCCAAGAATAGTGTCAGATTCAGTTGAGGGAGGTGGGGAAAAAGATTTTGAGGTAATAGGCATATTCAGATATGAGGTAGGTGCCCCCGTATCAGATACGTTGACATCAACCGGAGGTTTGGTTGTAGTGGTAGTAGCGGTTTCCTGAGTGATGATTGGTGGTGGAAGAGTAACAGTTGAAGTAATTAGTGGAGTTGAAGTAGATTGAGAGGTAACAGGTGGTGAAAGAGGTGCAATTTAAATAGGCATGGTAGTATAAGATGGAAAAGAAGGAGGAGTTGGAACAGATTCAGTTAGAGGTACCTCAGGAGTTGGAGAACGAGGAGGTGTATTTCCTCTTGGTGAGCCTTTAATGTGAACATCTTTGCCTTCATTTGAATTCTCTTGATCTTGATCAGAAGGAACATAATCTGAATCACTATCCGAATTCGCCTTCGGTTTCTTGTCCATCTTTTTAACCTTTCGCTTCTTATGAGCAGAAGGAGCTTATTTTTTGGCTTTGCACTTTTTGGGTGTTGCAACTTAGGATGATTTCCCTTCTATATCTTTCTTTTTTTTGATCCTATTTCTTTCCCCTCTTCGCTGTTTTATCAACAACTTCCAATGTAATTAGCATTTCAAGAGTCAGTTGTCTCGACCCCGTTGGTGGAAATTTCCTGTAATCAGCCATAAGCTTGATTTCGGTTGTAACACATATGTACATTGATTTAGGAATGGAACTGATGAATATGAAATTTTTTGGGATCAGAGACAATGATCTTCATGGTGTGGAAAGTGGCATTCGAAGATTTCAAAGCATGTGCCATGACAGGAACCTAAAAGTGCTCCATTTCTTTTTGAGTAACCAGTGTCCAGAATCTTCCACAAGAAATTTCAGAGTGTTTGGAAGAGGAATTCAGACTCTGCACCAGTTGAGTCCAAATCAAGGATCCATAATCTAGATTGATCCCATGGTAAAGACCATAAAGAATGGTCATAAATCCCTTGCTGGCACCATCACACCCAGCAACCTGTTCTACTAATCCTTTGAATAGAAGAGTAGAAAGACAATTCCACTGAGATGACAAACAAGACTTCTTGAACTTCATCACCGTGGTAAGCACATCGGTGTAACCCATATCATAAAACATTGTAAACAGTTGTGTGGTGGTGATGGAACCAGGAGCCACGACGGAGTCATCAGAAATAAGCCCTAACAGTGAATAAAAACACGCTTTTGAAACGAACAACTTGTGATTGAAGATCTCAAAGTAAATTCTCTCCTTGCGTTTATCATAAGAAGCATATGAATAGACTTGGGATAGCAGAGACATTGGTACCGATTCAACTTGGGTTAAGCCAATCACCAGTGGTGAATATTTGAGGCATTCAACCACCTTAAGCATGCAAGGATCATAAAGGAATGGATTCAGTTCGATAATTAGATTTTGGTTTCGTTTGATGTTTAGAAGAGAAGATGAAGTGGTTTGTTCATTAACTGATGATGATTTCTCCATTGTTGCAGTAATGAAGAAGATGAACAGTAGAAAGTTGCCTGTTGTATTCTTGGGTAAGTTTGGAAGTGGTAAATAGGTACAAGGGTGTGAGAGACCCTTATATACCATTTCCAAGAGAGAGAAGAAAAATCTGGAGTAATGATGATTCGATGTTCTGAATCAGCGCCTGAAAAAGTGTGATTTGACAGCTTGGCTTCCCTAGAAAGACGTCATATGCGTCATATTAGGAACCGTTACAAATTCACGCGCCCATTGAAAATCTTATCCAATGACTTGGTTTGGAATTTTATCCTGTTACCACCTTTTCATCTTCATAAATGTTTCAAATTCCTTTACAAACTGTGACAAACCCCGTTTGCTTCATATAATGGTGGAAATGTTCACTCCTTAACATAGGGTACCACCATAGTAGTTAAATCTGAAGTATCAAATCTGAAAAAATTGCCATTAGTACCACGAACAAGAATTGAGAAAATCATACAGATCTTCGTGAAAGAGTGTGCCAATAGAAAAGAAATAAAGCAATGTATTTGTGGGATTTAAGTGATGTCTAGATAGACACGAAACAGTGGATCTCGGGCACAAATCGCTTCCTTTAAAGTCAAGAGAGACTTAGAAGTGTTTGTGTGGTTTCCCTTGAAATACGATCAAATGTTTATTAAGAAACATTGAAAGGCATCTTTTCAAATTTAAACAATAAAGGGTGGCTCAGCTTCAACCGAACTTCAGCACTTGACATAAGCCCAATAGCTGGATGAAATACTTGTGAGACGAATGTGGCCTATAAAACAAGTAGGTTAGAATAAATTTTCAATGACTTGGTGATAATTGAAGAAATCTCAAAAACAAAAACAAACTAGATCTCTTAGGAAGAAAAGTCTTGGGAATTAGAAAATTTCATAAAGACCGCTCAAAAATAAAAAGAGATGTCTTGGTACCTTCCATGTAAAATGGCTTCGTTAAAGCGTGGGTAAAAACTAGAACATGTTATTGTTCACCATCGATTCATTATAGGTATTGGATTTTGGGTTTTACCCAACATGTGGTGAGACGAAGCTAAGATCGTTAACACAAATGTTGTGTAACCATAAACCTTAGTGGTAACTTCTGAGAGTCTCTAGGGTTATGATTATAAAACGAAACGATATGGAGAAATAATTATAAGATGGCTAAAGGATCAAAAGTACCTCTGTTGTGTGAAAGTGACCAAGCAATCAACTCTTTACTCAATATGAGAAGAGTAACGTAGCTCGTGACTTGAGTGAATTTGTCAGCCTGATTGGGAAGAATCAATTGGTGTAAATCGAATCATTCAGGCTTCACTTGAAATCAGTAAGGCTTCGGTCAACATGCAACAGCATGCTTCTAGGAACACTTAGCTAGTCAAAAGAGAAAGAGAAATATACTTGTCCCAGCTATTGCATGAGTCGATTTGGTTAATATTTTTGGTATGGGAACAAAAATGAAAAGAAAAACATAAAAATAAATAAATAAAAAATAATAAAAATAAAATATTTTTGGAATTTTAGGAATTTTCTGAAAAGAAATAATAACAGAAAGAAAATATTTTTGGATTTTATGAAAATAAAGAAAAAAACATAAATGATAATAAACAAGGATATACAAAATATACAACCGAAACCATACCTTATAAATTATGAAGCAAAATCGACTGATCGTTCGGTTCATTTCGGTTCCCAAAAATTCTAGAACTGAAATAGACCGAGCGTTCACTCTATTTCGCTTGACCAATTTTAAGTAAGAAAAGGATGTTTCGGTACAGAATCAGATTCCATCATTCCTAAGCTTTGGAGAATTTTATTAAAACTTACTTCAGGTATGGCTTTTATGAAAATATCTGCTAGTTGATCGGCTGATCGAACAAAGTGGACTTCAACATTGTCATCTTCAACGTGATCTTTGATGAAGGGATATCTCAATGCGATATGTTTTGTTTTTGGAATATTGCACTGGGTTGTGACATATCCGAATAGCACTTTCTGAGTCACAGTAGAGAGGAATCTTCTTCTTGTTCAGGCCATAGTCTCTTAATTGGTTTTGGATCCAAATGACCTGGGAAGTGCAAGAGGTAGCAGTAATATATTTAGCTTCAGTTGTGGAGAGTGAAACACATGTTTGTTTCTTGGATTGCCAGCTGACGAGTTTGCCATCAAGGAATTGACAACCATCTGTAGTGCTCTTTCAGTCCAAACCACATCCTCCAAGATCGGCATCTGAGAATGCTTGAACAAAGAAGCTTGATTTTGTTGGGTACCAAAGACCGAGATACGAGGTTCACTTTAATTATCTAAAGATGTTCCTTATAGCCACCATATGATGTTCACGTGGATTAGCTTGGAACCTGGCACAATAACAAATAGAGAACATAATATCGGGTTTGTTGTCTATTAGATACATAAGAGACCATATCATTTGTCGATAGAGGGTCATATCAACAGCCGGTTTCTCCAAAGATGGTGTTAGCTTCTTTCAAAATGCCTTAGGAACCTTCACTTTGGAATCTCCCATCATGTCAAACTTAGCCAGCAAGTTCTTTGTGTAAGCTTCCTGATTAATAAATATGCCTTCGGGTCCCTGTCTAATATTCAAGCCAAGGAAAAAGTTAATTGGACCCATTGAGCTCGTCTCAAACTTAGTCTCCATCAATTTCTTGAATTCAGTTGTTAGGCTGGGATTCATGGAACCGGAGATGTTGTCATCGAAATAGATTTGACAATCATCAGGCCGGTACCCTCTTTCTTGCCAAAGAAGGTTGGGTCAACCTAACCTTGTTTAAACTTGGACATTTTTAGAAACCGTGTTAGAGTTTCATACCAGGCTCTAGGAGCTTGCTTCAAACCATAGATGAATTTATCCAGAACATAACAATGATCAGGATACCTTTTGTTCATGAAACCTGGTGGTTGCTCAACATATACAGTCTCCTCTAGTTCTCCATTCGAAAAAGCATACTTGACATCCATTTGAAACACTTCAAAGTTTTTGTGTGTAGCATATGCCATAAAGATTCGCACCGATTCTAACCTGGCAACAGGAGCGAAAGTCTCTTTGTAGTCTATTCCTTCTTCCTGATAGTATCCCTTCACAACTAGCTGAGCCTTGTTGCGAATTACATTTCCCTCTTTGTCCATCTTGTTTCTGAAAACTCATTTTAACCCAACTATAGATACATCTTTTGGTGTGGGAATCAGCCTCCAAACACGATTTCGCTCAAATTCATTAAGTTCGTCTTGCGTAGCTTGTACCCAATCAGAATGGTGAAGTGCAATATTAATCGTTTTTGGTTCTATTTTTGAGACAAACAAATTAAACATGCAAAAATCTACTTGAGAGAACAGAGAAGTTTGCTCGCTTTTATTTGGGACCGAGTTAGAACTCCCTCAGATGATTCACCAATTACTTGAGTTTTTGGATGATCCCTTGTCCATTTTGTGATAGGAGGATAGTTTAGATCATAGGAAGGATCCAATTCAGCATTTATTTCTTCCTCAAATTCTGATTGAGAGTCTTCTTCATTTGCTTGATATTTCTCCCCCTAGAATGGCGAGACTATTTTAACGTCCGGTTCAGAATACCCCCCCCCCCCACTCGGTTTGACCTCTATGGTTAGAGTTGGATTCTTTCCCTCGAATGATGAAACGGTTTCATCCTCGGGGTTAGATTGATCCCCGTTGAATGGGACGTCATGGGATTTTACTGGTGATGATGTTTCCTCCTGTAATGTATGACTATCTTTTGGAGGTTCGCTTGGACCAGGCTATTTGGTTGGTTCCTGATGTTCACTTGTCATTTGTTTTGTTGCTTCATCGATAATTTTCTTCAAGTTGTCGATCTTGTTGTCAACAACCTTCATCTTAGAGTGAATTGCTCGTTCTGGTTCATCAAAAAGCAACATGTATTCATCAAATAGATTGGAAATATGGACCGAGACTTGACCTGATTTTGGAAAGATTTCCTCCGATGGATCTTTTCTTGATTGAAGCTTCTTCATATAACGATCATCAAAGGTGACATAATAGCTTTCCTCAATTTTCTTTGAACATTTATTTAGAACCCTATATGCCTTTGAGGTGAAGGAGTAACCAACAAAAATCCCTTCACCATCCTTTACATCAAACTTGTTTTGGTTATTTTTGGAATTGAAAATAAAGCACCTTGAACCAAACACATGGAAGAACTTTACATTAGGCTTGCGATTATTTAAGATTTCGTATGGAGTGATGGAAAATATCTTATTGAGTAAGGATCGGTTCTGGGTATAGCAGGCAGCTGCAATTGCATCAACCCATAAGTATAGTGGTAAGGAGGCAAAGCTGAGCATGGTTCGGGCTGCTTCACACAACGAGCGGCTTCACCTTTCAACTATGCCATTCTGTTTTGGAGTGTAGGGAGTAGAGAATTTGTGAGACGCTCCCTTATCAACAAGAAATTCTTCGAGCTGTTGATTCTTGAATTCCAACCATTGTCGCTTCTTATATTCCTGACCATCTTTCATAAATGAAGTTCCACTTTCTTTATAAAAGCTTTGAGTCATGGGATCGCTTCTGATTTCTGTTTAAAAAGAAAACCCCGATGAAATGAGAAAAGTCATCAACAATTACTAAAATATACTTACTACCACCGATACTCTCAATTGTTGAAGGTCCACATAAATCGATTTGTAGTAATTCAAGTGGTTTGATGATCTTTGTGTTAACACGTATGGGATGACACTTTCAGTCATCAACAATTACTAAAATATACTTACTACCACCGATACTCTCAATTGCTGAAGGTCCACATAAATCGATTTGTAGTAATTCAAGTGGTTTGATGATCTTTGTGTTAACACGTATGGGATGACACTTTCAACTTTTCTTTCCCATCTCGCACGCAAAGAAGAAGTGTTCTTTATGAAATTTGAGAAGTGGAAGACCTCACATGTGATCACCAATAACCAACTTGTTAATATCTTTGAAGTTGAGATGTGAGAGCCTTCGGTGCCATAGCAATTGTCACACCCCCAAACCAAGGATGGCGGAAACGTCCGGGGGTGTAGGACTTCATGTATAGTATCATAACCACAATTTCAATAGTAATTTAAGCAAACACAACCAACATATATATAATTGAAAAAGTTATATCACTTGTATGAATTACATGTTTCAAAATCAATTACAATATGTTGACAAAATATGAAAAGTTTGACGCCTTAACGTCCCATCCTCAAAAGCACTTGATTACCTGTTTAGTGTTTTCCTGAGAATACAAGTTGTTTGAAAAGTGTCAACACAAAGGTTGGTGAATTCATAACTTTTATTAATAAACTTAGTAGAAGTCTTTCACATGTAATGTTGCGTTTGTTTCAGAAAAATCCGATATTTTCCTTGAAATCCGTAAAATGTAGCCTTATAACCAAAGACCAAAATGTATAAGAAATCATCATTACTTAGTAGAAATGTCGTGAGTTTAAAATGATATGGAAAGTAAATTTTTAATCAACCTAAAACCTACTTCGGTTTTATGAAATCCCGTAAACTTTATGAATTGTTAACTCCCTAGGTGAGTCGCTATAATCATACTGTGACTATGTAAACCTGCCACAACGTTTCTCAGGCGTCGCAAAAATGAAATGACATTTGTCACCCGTAGACCTGCAGGTCCCACTGTAGCTAGCAGCAAGGTGTAGGGTGTCAAACCCAATATAGATCTATATACAAGTATCACGTTCTCCCTCAAGGAGATTCTGATTATAACTACCAGGAATTATATCATGCACTCGGACGTACGGGAAGAGAGACAGTCTCACAACATAGGTTAACAAGTTTACGTGGAATGTGTGTGGATATAAATCTTTCTTGTATGAATGTACCCTTTTTGTACGAGTGTGTTGAGTGATGTATCATAAACTATACCTATTATAGTTTATCTAAAATGTATGTAATATGTATGAATTCGTTTATGGAAATGTATTAGTGTTGTGAATTTATCAAACTATACTTTTTATAGTTACATAATACGTGTTCTAAAATGAATGAATAATATTTAATATGAATGACTTAGTTTCAGTTCATAATGATAAACTAACAAGGAAACACATTCAAATATTAGAACTTATGATTATACACTTTGCTCAACATAATACAAAGTGTTATGATATTTACATGATGTTGGCTAACTTTAGCCATTCTGCCCTGTTTTGGAAAAATCATAGAAAAATCATACGAAGTCAAACACTAGATCCATAAATTCTGAGAGTTCACAAAATGTGTCTAGTTTACTCATAATTTTTATCACGATTTTTAATGACCTCCAACTTGGGTGAAAAAGTCCATAATCACAGACTGATCCGGATTGTTGTTTGAAATGATAGGCAGTTTTGTAAAAATCACCATAAATTGTAGAAAAATCGTATGGAAATGTGCAAGTAGTCATTTTAAAGCTACAAACTTGAACTATTTGCACCTTGTACAGTTTTGAAAACAAAAATGTTTAAGATGCCCAAAACAGTCCGTGAATGGAGTTGAACTTTTCTGATGAAGGCTGTTAAAAATATTTAGTTATGTTCTTGATGTTTTAACTTGTATTCCCCCCCTGAAAACTTGAGAAAACATGAAAATGTAGGGGTATGAACTCACCTTAAGTGATTTCAGTAGATGATTGTTGAAGAATGGAAGTGTTTAACTCAAGAACACTTGGAGATGCCTTGAAGGTTTTCGAGAATCTAACATTATAGTTATGGAGTTTGTGTAAGCAATCAAAGATTTGAGTAGAAGGAAGTGAAATAATAATAGGGAGGATGAATTTTTACTTACTAAGAGTGGAAGAACACTTGAAATCAGCCTTGAATCTCGAAATTTTGTGTAGAAAAAGTTTGAGAGAAAAGTGGTGTTTGTTACTTAGTGGAATGAGAGAAATGAGAGAAAATGAGGAGTGTGGTTGTTTGTTCCAGCTCAAAAAATGTGGGAGTGAGTGAAATTTGAGTGTAAGGGGACATTGAAGTGACATAGGTAAGGTGGGGAGGTATGGCTGGTCATAGAGTGGGTGTGGGGTGGTTGCTTGTGTCATAAGTTAAGGCAAAGTCAACACTCCACCTTAAATAAATTCCACATTAGATCTTTATTATTTAGATAATGATTTTCATAAAAATATGTTTAAATTATGAATATTTAGATTTTATTATGTTAAAATATGATTTTGGGTGACAATCCCGCGTTAAAATAATTAAAAACGGGCCTTAAATGCAAAACTACGCGAAAACCGGGAAGAAAGGCATTCCCAGCGAGACCTCTCGGTCCCTAGGCCGAGGTTCGGTCCTTGCTGGGGGCTGTAGCCAGAAACGAAACGAACAAAGGGAAGCGAAAGGGGCGAGGAAGCGAGAGGCGAAGGCGAGAGGGGGTTCGTTCCGGAGAGAAGAGGCGATGCGTCCGACCGAAAGGTGCCGAATGAACAGTGGTGAACAGTACCTTCGGGTTCGGTTCTTCCAGGGCGAGGTTCGGTTCCTCTTAAGCGGGGTTCGGGTTCGGTTCCTCTTAAGCAGGGTTCGGTTTCGGTTCTTCCAGGGCGAGGTTCGGTTCGGTTCCTCTTAAGCAGGGTTCGGTTTCGGTTCTTCCAGGGCGAGGTTCGGTTCGGTTCCTCTTAAGCAGGGTTCGGTTTCGGTTCTTCCAGGGCGAGGTTCGGTTCGGTTCCTCTTAAGCAGGGTTCGGTTTTGGTTCTTCCAGGGCGAGGTTCGGTTCGGTTCCTCTTAAGCAGGGTTCGGTTTCGGTTCTTCCAGGGCGAGGTTCGGTTCCTAATGTCTATTTTTCTCGTTTTTACCCCGTTTTAAGCCGTTTTTGACACGGTTAAGCGTCGGAATGACCCGAATGATTCTAAAAAGTTATGGGAAACTTTGGAGAGAGATTTGGGAGAGATTTTACATACTTGGAGAGATTTGGGAGATATTTGACATTCTTGGAGAGATTTCTCATACAGAGAGATATTTGAGAGAGATTTCACATACTTGGAGAGATTTGGGAGAGATTTGACATTCTTGGAGAGATTTCTCATACAAAGAGATATTTGAGAGAGATTTCACATACTTGGAGAGATTTGGGAGAGATTTGACATTCTTGGAGAGATTTCTCATACAAAGAGATATTTGAGAGAGATTTCACATACTTGGAGAGATTTGGGAGAGATTTGACATTCTTGGAGAGATTTCTCATACAGAGAGATATTTGAGAGAGATTTCACATACTTGGAGAGATTTGGGAGAGATTTGACATTCTTGGAGAGATTTCTCATACAAAGAGATATTTGAGAGAGATTTCAAGTGTGGCATTTGTGAGTGTTTGGCTCCGCTAAGCAAGTTTCTTGAGCCCCGTTAAGTCATGGTTAAGGATCCCACACACTCCCAATGAGTATGCAACATGGTTTTTATCAGTTTAGTTCATTGATTAGCACTAGGGCTTAGGAAATTTTTAACACAAGACTTTTCTCAAGTGATGTTTTCCCATTAATATAGCAAGTTATACAGTATGAACATAACATAAACCCTAATACACAAGGTTTAATCGAGTTGACCGGCTTGACTTGATGACTTGACTTGACTCAAGATTGATGATTGTCACAGCAACTTTCGTTAGAGTATGCTTTCGTTAAAATTTGAGATTAAGAGGGTACATCTCTCCCTTTCGCTTGGATTTTAACAAGACAATCTTCGTCTTCTTTTCAACAATCTCTGAACCTTCATCATCGAATGAAACTTTCAGACCTGTTCCCACAACAAGTTGCGACACACTGATTAGATTGTGCGGAAATCCCTCCACATATGCTACCTTCCATATTGAGAATTCCCCGTTTGTGATCATTCCATAGCCTTTGATCGTTCCATACGAATTATTCCCATATTTGACACATCCACCATTCTTAAGGGCCCGAAACTCCCTTAGCTCTTTCCTCCTTCCTATCATGTGACGTGAGTAACCACTATCAATATACCATTCGTCGTTGAACTGGTCGTCACTTATAACCTGCAAAAATCAAACAGATTTAGGAACCCAAAGTTTCTTGGGTCCTTGTGAGCCTTTTACAATGCAGGGAATTGCAATAGAAAGATCAATCAAATATGTACTTTTTATTAAAGTGGTTTCATCTTTTTGTTTGATGATAAAAACTTTGATTTTATTGTTTTCTTGTTTCGGTTTATTTGAATCAGAGTGTTTGGTTTTGTTTTGACTCTCATTTGAACTAGTCTTTAGATTCCTAGGGTTACCTGATGTCTTCTTGGCATCAACTTCAGAATGCGAGACCTGCTTGCCCTTTCCTTTGATATCCTTGACTGGGTTCGGCTTCGGTTGTTGATGAAGGTAATGTGGTTTAGGATTGAAACTAGCCTTTCGGTTCTTATTATTGTTGGATTTAGCACGAACATTATTGTTTTGGTTCGTTTGACTGCACGACTGACAGTGAGTGCATGGACTTTTGTTTGCCTGAGGTTTTCCTTTGACATGTGGATTCGATACTTTGTTACCATGATTGGCATTTTGAGAATTCGAAAACTACTTTCTTTCTTTGAGATTTTTTTGGTACCTTCTGTTCCTTTGACGAGTTTGTTCAACAAGTTGTTTTTGAGATTTGTGAATATTTACCTTTGGCTATGGTTTTGTTGCTTCATGATCTTCGCCTTGTCCTGAAGTTGGTTCACCTGTTATATTCATGGGTTCACTTTGTACATCCTTTGTACCACTAGTACTTGGCTTTACAAAGCTTGAAGGCTTGTTAAGGGGCTCAGCCACATATCTACCCTTGACTCTCCAAGAGGTTTGCTCCGACAGACCTACTGTTTCATCTGCATTGTCAATGGGAGCTGACTAGAAAACGTTATCACACCTATCAGCATTGTCTTCATCTACTAAGGAAGTTAACTCAACCATTTGCTTCTTGGTAACTCCTGTAGTGGCATATACTTGATTCAGTACAGTTTACACCTTTTGATATACCACTGCCTTTTCTCTAAGGACTTTGGACTTGTTCTTGGACATACGAGCGAACTCAACTTAATTTTTAGAAATAAGTGGCTTTGCCGGTTCGGGTTCGCTTTTAAGAAACTCTGAGCAATCAACCTCATCATCTATAGAAATTTCACTCAAATCACTGTCCGCATAAAATTCAGAGGAATTTTCCACATTCATCTTATTTTCTGAAGTTAATTTGGTACTCAATGAGTCAAATTTGTGCATGGTTTTCGGTATTTATTTTTTAATTTGTCATTTTCATCCAACAAATTCCTAAGCATGTCCTTATGGTCTTTAGACTTAATAAAGGACTATAGTTTGTCCAGACCAATTTTGTAAGTGTCCGAAATCTCGTCTGATGATACAACAGATTCACAAGTATAGCAATCAACGTCGACTTCATCCTCCTTTAGTTCAAGTAAGGGTAAAATCATTTTGTGAACCTTTTTGCCAATATCACTATTCAAATGCAACTGAGTAATATTAGTGTAAAGACGTTTAGCAATCAAACAAAAAATATTCCTTTGTTTTAAAAAATTCAAATTGTCACGTTGCAAATACATCAACTCGTCTCTCGCTCTAACTAAGTCTAACTCCGTCTTCTCTATCCACATCTTTTGCTCCTCACTCTTGGATGTCACCATGCTAATTTAATCGGTTAGGTTAGCATTTATAAGACGTGTTTGAATTAGACTTCCACTTAAACTAGAAAACTTGAATTTTAATTCTTTTAATTCCTTTTCATAGTTTGTTACAGGTGTTTTAAGTGATTCGAGAATGGATTGTACCCTCTTGATCAACTATCACAGTCGCTAATCCTTCCTCTCACAGGTTTGGCAGCAAAGCATTTATCTTCCTTCTGATTCACTGCATTATACTCGCCTTCGCTTGTGTAGCCCCTCATTTAAGACGCTCTAGCAGTCACCATTAGGCATCTCCCTGCAAACTCAACATTCTCATCTTTGGCCACAAATTCCCTGCCCTGCATTGGTTTACATAATTCTTCATCTTCAGAGTCTGTCGACCAGACCTTTACTCCACTGAACTCATCCTCTATATCGTTCTTCTTCTTGATATCCTCCAGCTTGCGCATATAATATGCTTCATCATCTTCACCCTCCTTCTTTTCTGACAGCTTCCTTAACATGTAATCTTTGGCAAAATGATTTTTGCCATGGCAGAAGTTGCAGTCATATCCAGAGTCTCCAACTAGTTTGCTCTCTTTCTTCTCTTCTTCTTTTTGAGGATTATTTTTGATCTCCTCTTTCACCTTTTTTGAGTTATAGCTTCCCTTCCAGTTTCAGTTCTTGGCGACAGGGAAATTCTTACAAGCAAACCGCTTCCGGTTAGAAACCATCATTGCATACTCTTCGCTTGTCAGATCACACTCTGACATTTCTGACTCTTCTTCATCTTCTACCACATTCTTCGTTTTCTGAGAAGGGCCAAGGATCCCATACTAGACACCACTTTCGCTTCCTTTGTCACAATACTTTCATTAGACTTAAGAATACCCACCATCTTTGCCAAAGAATAGGTTTTAAATTGCTCATGAGCTTTCACAGTTGATGCCACAGTCATCCACTCAGGTCTTAAACCATTCAAAAATGTGACCATCTGTTCGATCACTTCTCTTCCAATACCATGCTTTATCATCTTACTCAAAAGATGGTTGAAACAATCGAATGGGTGAATCAGTTTTTATCAGCCTTTTGTTAGAAAGCACTGAACTCAGAGAGTAGTCCAGTTTGGGTGGAGTGTTCTAGATCCTCATCGGTGGAATACACCTCCTTAAGTCTATCCCAGATCTCTTTTCTCGTGGTGCATGGACTTACCAAACGAAAAGTGTCAGAATATAAAGCAAATCTGATCATTCTCATGGCTTTAATATTACACATTAACTTTGTTGGGTTTTAGTCATAAGACATCCTATGTGCTCATACAAACCCTAATGCTTGGATCTAGGTTTCTCTATTGTACATGCTTTGAATCCAAGACTATAAACCCTAATTCTAGCATACATATAATCATATTAACATGAGAATAAGTTTATAGTGTTACCTTGATTGTTATGTAGCAATAACAATCCCAAATCTCCTTGTATTGACTTTGGAAGGCTTAGAGTCACAAGTGTCACTCCTCTAATGGCTCACAAACACCATAAGCAAGTGGAGAAGGTATAAGGAGAGAGGTGAGAGGTTAGAATTCGTATCTAGGACCTCTTGGGAAGGGATACACGAATTCATGGCCCTAGGGGTGTTTATATAGGTGTAGAGATAGGGTTTCAGTCATTATCCTTATCTAGTTGATTATCCATTAAGCAACCAATAAGATAATCCTTGAATCCTTATCATACTAGAATTCTAAGGGATTTACACCTCCAATTCGTTCACCATATATATAAGGTAATCCTTACCTTATTTTGTAACTATCACATAATTACAATTCAGCCCCTCTAGTTTAATTAATTACATTTGATCACAAAACTAATTCTTAATTAATTATTGACCAATATTAATTAAACAAATATGATTTCTCCTTTAATATATTATTCTTATAACATATTAATAAATCATATTATCCTCTCTCTCTTTATTCATTTCTCCAATCAAGTTGCTTTGGTGAAGGCAACCCAAAAGGACCATGCACCATCGGGTCAAGTACATACCAAAATAGTTATGGACTTAGACACTAATCCAACAGTCTCCCACTTGGATAAGTCTAACAACTATTCTGCGTATGACTTCAGATCCTGATCTGCAATCGTAGCTTTCCAAAGCCGCTGTCAACTCTGATCATATCAGATACGCGTGTCCTTAGATAAGGGATCATATATTCCTCCATTCTAGATATCGTATGAGATATGATTTCAAATCATTCTCTTTGTACTCTATCTCGATTTCTGATTTATGACGACAGACTAACTGAACAAATCAAATTAGCCCTAGCCCGGCCGAGCATTTACGTATGTCATCACTAAACCATCGAGGGGCCCAAAGATATCGCTTTTATCCTACTTTGGATAAAAGGAACGGATAAACTTTGATACAATGCTTGCTTGCACTCACTCACCGAATTACACACAACAATATGTTTTATAACACCAAGTTACTGGTGCGTTTACATATTATCAATGTGCAACCGATTCGCAAGATACAACTCACACATCTCGGTTTCAAGAATATAAGATGTTATCGTCTCACCAATCACTCGTAATACAATTCATGGAGTGATCCAAGTGAGCGTGGGTTTAATCCAATGCTCAAATCATATTCGTAAGCACTCATGAACGTTGCAGCAAACATTTGCTTATGTCTAATACTCTTTTAGACAATCCACACACCAATTCACGACAGTCTTCATTCATATGTACTTCCAACATATGAACGACTGTGGCCCATTTGAATAATTCGATTATTCTTAATAAACTCAATTATTCTGGAAGTCAAAACATGCAAGGTGAAACACAAGAATAATACTAATCCCATATGGCCTCAAACCTTTGAGTATAAACAAAACACGTTTTATTTATCACCATATCGATTACTCATTATTTGTCGTTTCGGGTAATCAACTTCGCATTTGAATTCCAACACTTGTCCCATGCTCCTAGCATGCACACAATGTTTACCTATGGTTCTTACTTTTGCGAAATAGATAAATTGAACACATTTCCAATCATTCTCATTTTACAACACCAAATCCATTTTCTTAAGTGTAAGAATGTCAAATTATTGTTACTTATAGAATATACTAGATTCTAACACTTTATGCAACGATCCTTTTGTAATGTCACTGCACCAAAGTCTCAAAGACTATTGCCAATGATATTGCAGATTCCTCTATCGGAGATTGTTACAAGACAATTCCTTAGATATGATGTCTCTCACTCAAAGTACATTCCTTTGAACATCCTTTCACATAAAGTTTCTAATCTAGACATAGATTTTACTTCCCAACATGGACACACTTCCATATTTTCTATATGACAACTCATTCTTAATAGAATCTTATCTATTCGTAATGATGTCGATATCGTCCATCCAATATGGAAACACTTCCATAATTTCCAATACTATACTTCCAACTACTCGCAAGCGACCAATCTTCGTCGAACTTTGGATTGTCCTTTGATAGTTGTTTAATTATTTTAGTCAAAACCAATTCTAGTCCCTTTTCCCTCTAAATGCACTATACATTTGGAAAATTTTAGAATGGTCAAACATTAAAGCATTCGCAATCGATCCTATACCCGAAGCGTATGGGACACGACGCATAATGTTTTATTTGCTATGTTCTCAAAACTCGAATTGCGAAGAGGAATGCCGTAATCACAATCGAAATTTTAAGAACACACTATGTACCTTTGACTAAATTTATTAACATTCCACAACCTAATCCTTTAGATTTGAAATGAAGCATAATATTCTCTCCCTTAATTATAGCAAAACAACCTTTCAACTCTTACAACTTTGCAAAGTATGACTCTTGTTTTCTATAATTAATATTGCCAACTATGCAATACGTGCCTTAATAATCATACAATCATAACATTTATGCTCCCACTATCATGATGATTATTATAAAACATAACACTTATGCTCCCACTAGCTTCGACATGTATTCATAAACATCTTAACTTTCAGAAAAACAATACTTATTGAATTTCTTAAGTTCATGTTTCTAATACTTAGTGCTTTGATAATCTTTTATCAAGGCTTCTTGAACTTATACACTTTTGCCTTAGATAGTTCATATGTGTGTCTTAACAATTAAGACTAATTGCCAAACCTCACAATTCAAATTATGGAAAGGGATGCCGTAACCATGATCGAATTTGAGAATGCAATTTTACAATCACTATCTTTTAAAATCTTTCTTAGTGAAAGCATTTTCTCACAATCATTTTCATGAAGGAGGAAATCTTATGACACTTAGATTTAAACGGTGTATGTGTTCCTATCCATGCGAATTTGTTAAAACCAAAGTTTACGACAAATTCAAACTCATATGGATCGAACTTTCTTAATCTTGATTTCTTGCCTTATGGTAGCACAGCTGCCCACCACGTCTTCCAAGTAGTTAAGCATCTTACCTTTTTCCTATCAATGTACCTTTCATTGATCAAGGTCCTTGCCTTTTACGCATTCAAATGAGAACTCATAGGACTCACATGCATAATTAACTCGATTGGATTGGCACAGAAACAAAATAATGTCTTTACGATAGGTTGTAAACCTCAACTCGTGTGCTAGTGATGATCGATAAGGTTTATTTGATTTGTTCTTGAAACTTTTCGAGACCATTAAGACTCCCACTGACTCCTTGACATATAAGATTCTTTTTGTCAATAAACATTTCTTGACAAACAAATTTTCAAGAGTTAGTGTAGCTTGTATCAAAACACTTCATAAATTGGTCATAGTTGGTCTTTGTCTTATCCAAGACATCACAACTTTCCACATTTGATGAATGTTATAAACCTTTAATACTTTTTACTCATTTTCACAATCTTAACTTTAAGACTTGTTATTGGAACAAAGTATGATTGTCTTCTTGATTTGACCATTTCATCAATCTTTGATTCCTCTTCTTGGACATACAATTGTACCAAGACTCACTTAGAGGATCAATTGAGATATGGTTCTTAATCATTAAGACCTATCATAAAGCATAAAAGCCACTCTCCCTTCTTCTTAGAATGGAGAAACTCTTATCTTTCTGCCTATTTGATTCTTCTTATTCGTTTTGCTATTGATCTAAACCCTTTAATCAATTCAAAATTACACTTAATCTTGTAAGTATAATCATATTTACTAAACCTTTAGTAAATGATGACGAATATCTTTGTTACTCTTATGGTGAACTTGATCAACACACAACTTTGTGTACTCGATCTCCTAGTCCTTCACTTGACACTTTGTCAACGAATTAGTCTAATTATCAAATATGAAATTTCTCATTCATCATGTAACCAAGTTGCATGATTCCAAGTTTCTGTCCAATTGAAACTTGGGCGATGAGAAACTCTCCCTATTTGGTAAATTCTTGACTTTCCATAACACAATAAGAAACAAATCCATTATTGCTAATAATTTTAACATCAATTTTTCATACACGCCATTGTAAGGATAAATAAATAAAATTTAAAATCAAAATTTATTTTATTGCGGAAAAATTTGTCCTTCACAATGCAACTCATTGAAAAACTTATGCGAATACATCTTTCTTAGCAATCTAATTCTAACTCTAAGTAGTAGCTCAAGAATCTAATCTTCGAGAAACGCAATCGAAATCCATTCCTTCACGGTTAGATTCTGCTCACTTCTTCCCTTAAGCTTCTTTTCTTTTCTTTGATCCTTCTAAACATCAATTGTAATCTTATCACATTATGTATTCAGAACCTAGAATGAAGCTTAAAAGAGTTAGTCAATGGATTTTACCTAAATTAGAGCCATACGTTTCGACTCTCCCATCTCTTAGATCTCTTAGGTAAATAGGGCAGCTTCGTCTCCAATGCCCCTTCTCTTGGCAATAAAAGCAAATTGACTCCTTTTGGAACAACACATGGAATTACTTCAGACATCGCCTTTCTCTTATGATCAATCTTTTCGATCATTGCATGTCTTTCATTGCCATTGTCTATATCCACAGAGGTCTCGAAGGCAGATTCACCAATCAACTTTGCTTTTCTATTGCGCCAAACCATTGCTGATTCAGCAGCAATAAGCATATAGGTGAGATCTATAAGGGTCACGTCGTGGTTCATCATATAGTACTCTCTTACGAACTCACTATATGAGTTAGGAAGTGATTGAAGAACCCAATCAACAGCCATCTCTTCACCGACAATGGATCCTATCATTCTTAGTCTATCAATGTGCGACTTCATCCCTAGGACGTGTGCACACACCGACTTTCCTTCTTTATGTTTACTTGCCAAAAGGGCTTGAGTGATATTGAACTTTTCAATTTTACAATCTTGTGGGTTAGGGAGAATAATTGGAGGAGGAGGAGGAAGTGAAGCATGATTTCTTGTTCCTCGATCGAATCGTGGAATATCATCTTCATGTGGAATGCTTGTTCCACGGGATTTGAGAAGACCATAGTTGTCGAACTTTGACATCGGGAGAAAAACGAATTTAAGTTAGTTGATTGATTGAGTCCTTGGTAAATCACCCAAATGAAATTCCAAGGCTAGGACCCAACACAATATCCTACAACTCGGGAGAGGGATGCCGTAACCCAAATCGCAGAACATTTGAAGGTAAGTGAATGACGATTCACTAGTTTTCACCATGAGAAACGAAAAAGAAATTTAAGTTTTAAATCTATGAAAACTCCTAGATCCTTTGAGATTCATTGAACATTTCAATGGCATGTTTAAATCTCGATATGCCCCTCTTGTTTGTGACTGGGATGCCGAGGATCACAAAGCGGGTGTGAATAACCATGCAAACTACATGGTGCCCTCACATGTTACAATCACCTATTCGATGTGCCGGTAAACCACACACGCTCCACCGAACTATGACAAACATTGAGTCACCCTTTGCTACCTTTGCTTAGAACCATTTAGTGTGCCGGTAAACCACACACGCTCCACTAACGTCTTCGCAAGGGCACAAAGTGTAATTTCATGGAATTGCATCAATTCACTTTTGCCTAAGTAACTAAGATTGGGAATTTGCGAAACATTTAGTTACTCTGTATTTCATTATACTTATAATGGAAGGTTTCGTCCTATCCTACCCGTTCGGCTAACGACCCTCCACTAGTCAAGAGTGCGGTGGGTAAGAGTGGATACCCATTCAATCGCCATTTTATATGCAATTTCCTTAAACATCCCTTATAGACCAGCTTCGTGAATGAGGCCTACTAACGGTAAGACTGACTTTTACTTATACATATATATAATGTTAGACTTTTAATGTTATATATAGTATAGGGTGTACTTTATACTTTTAAAATACTATATGGTTAACTTTAACAATTACACTTTTAATTCAATTAAAAGGTTAACCTAAACTTTTATGGATTTGTTAAACCTCTTTTAATTATACTCCTTAATTAATTAATAAAACCATAAGGGTGTGATTTGAACTTTTCAAAACATTACTAGAGTTTTAGAATTTAACATTTCTAATTAACCTTTTAATCAACCTTTAAATTCCAAAACTTGAGGGCAAGTTTTGAAACATTTCAAAACATTAGGGTTTTAACTATTTAAATTTCAAAACAACAAAACTTTTGGGGTTCAAATTTAAACTATAAAACCTAAAGGGATTAATTGAAACTATTTCACAAGATAATTCAAATCTAAATTACAAATAATCAAACTTTATCTAATAAAACAAGTGATTATCTAAATTTTGACAATTATCTTCTATTTTGGTAAGGATAATCACATAATAATGAAAAAATTCGGATTTTATCACAAAAACAAGTTTATGGTAATTATCCAAAACCAAAACAGGAAGAAAATCGCGAATCTGAGCTGTCAGACCCTTTGACTCGTCGAGTCTGGGCTTGGACTCGTCGAGTTCAGCTGACTCGGCGAGTTCACCAAGTGACTCGGCGAGTCAAACCTTCAAAACTCAAAAAAATCGATTTTCAGTGCTTATTACGATCAAATATGCATCAATACAATAGAAACCAATCAAGGCTCTGATACCACTGTTGGGTTTTAGTCATAAGACATCCTATGTGCTCATACAAACCCTAATGCTTGGATCTAGGTTTCTCTATTGTACATGCTTTGAATCCAAGACTATAAACCCTAATTCTAGCATACATATAATCATATTAACATGAGAATAAGTTTATAGTGTTACCTTGATTGTTATGTAGCAATAACAATCCCAAATCTCCTTGTATTGACTTTGGAAGGCTTAGAGTCACAAGTGTCACTCCTCTAATGGCTCACAAACACCATAAGCAAGTAGAGAAGGTATAAGGAGAGAGGTGGGAGGTTAGAATTCGTATCTAGGACCTCTTGGGAAGGGATACACGAATTCATGGCCCTAGGGGTGTTTATATAGGTGTAGAGATAGGGTTTCAGTCATTATCCTTATCTAGTTGATTATCCATTAAGCAACCAATAAGATAATCCTTGAATCCTTATCATACTAGAATTCTAAGGGATTTACACCTCCAATTCGTTCACCATATATATAAGGTAATCCTTACCTTATTTTGTAACTATCACATAATTACAATTCAGCCCCTCTAGTTTAATTAATTACATTTGATCACAAAACTAATTCTTAATTAATTATTGACCAATATTAATTAAACAAATATGATTTCTCCTTTAATATATTATTCTTATAACATATTAATTAATCATATTATCCTCTCTCTCTTTATTCATTTCTCCAATCAAGTTGCTTTGGTGAAGGCAACCCAAAAGGACCATGCACCATCGGGTCAAGTACATACCAAAATAGTTATGGACTTAGACACTAATCCAACAAACTTGTTCTTTTCATTTTGAGGAATCATGTCCACAATAGTCAAGAGTTTGTTGTACTCCGTTTAAGTCTTCATGGTTCAATTTGTTCCGAAAAAAACAAATGGACCCGATGTTATTGCTTCCCATATTAGATAACCATTGTCTTCAGATCAAACCACATAGTCTTTAAAGTGATGCGTCCAAACTTCATAATCTTGAGTGTATAGGATTGGAATCCTAGTTGTAGATCCAATGCTATTGGAGATATTGATCAGATTGGTTTGTGAATCATCGTGAGACATGATGATCTTGTATAGATATCTGCAAAGAATCAGACTTGTAAAGATTGTATTAGGGTTTTATCAAAATCAAGAAACAGCGTGAATGAAGAGATAACAGCTCCCACAGATTCAGTAAAAGCGTAAACCCTAAAAAATTTCTTCCAATAAAAGAGATGTGTATGAGTTATGCAATCTCCTGGTCTTATACCAACAGATGAGAATTAAACTCTATAAGATTAGTAGATTTAAACAGGTATCAACAATAATTAACAAAAGACAATGAGCACCACAATGAATCAAATGAATGTTATACGATTAATATGCTCCACCTCAGAAGAATTCAATGAGAATTGCTACTGTAGAGGTGTGCTAGGGTTACAATACTTTTTTTAGAAAATAATTATCAAAAGCATCATTTTCTATAATGCATGCATGCACTATATATATATATATATATATATATATATATATATATATATATATATATATATATATATATATATTCAAACCCTAAAAGTAAACACGGCTGGACAAGCCCAGACCGTGAGTACATATGGACTGAACTACCTAAGCCCAATGGCGCAACCACTTAGACTCAACAAGTCACTTGGCAGGATCCTCGATTGATGGGAACAACATGTGGGTTATCGCAATCCTGGTTTCTAGTGGGATCCTAAGAGAAGATCCTATATTGGCTAAATCATCTACTTCAGCATTGTCTTCTCTAGTTTTTTCGTCAAAAATTACACAAGTACCAATCAACCAAGTTGAATGAGAGGTTGTGATGCTCAGATTGTGTAATAGCAAATGATAGAAGAAAGTGACATAATGGTTTACAAGGAAAGCCCTTGATCCTTGCTAGAATCTCTGGCACAAAACCTTGTGAGGTGATAATGATCACATGCCTTGATGATTTTATTCATGTAAAAAGATGTTTATAAAGAATATTTGAGTATGAGCAAGTGATTAAACTAGACAAGTATTCCGGATCTTTAACATAGTTGTAACATCTCGGAAAATGGGTATATCTGTTCAACCCTTCCTCTTCTCCAAATTGTCAAGAGATGCCCCAAAATGGAAAATATTGCAAAGGAGTACGATGGGCATACTGAAGAAGTATGCTGCACATACTCATTCGCTTATTATAAACGCGGACTCCATGAAGTACGTTGGGCATACCAAAGTTATGCTGGGCGTAATCGGCCCAAATGCAAAACCCTAATTCACACTTGAACCCTATAAAAAGAAGGCTATGGCCTTATCCTCAGCCACCATTTGAGTGAGTGAAACCTTAAATGAGAGTCAACCTTCGTTCTAAGCTAGTGTGTTGGTGTTCTAAGCTTCAAGTGTCTTTTTAAGGTGGTGGAAGAGAAGAAGAGGCCATTTTGGAGGCTAGGAGTTGTAGGCAAGAGTAGATCCGAGCTTTTTAGAGGTTCGAGCTTCTTCCTGAGGTAAAAAACATAAAACTTGACTTGTCATTTGTGTGGTGTGCTTATTGGACCAATTTCTTGGGTTTTTGGTCCCAAGATGGAGACTTTATGAGCAAATGGTCTCCATTGGCCTAGATCTAGCACATTTCAGGACAAAATGAGTTGTATGTTCATAAAAATGCAATCTTGGATGTGGATATTGAGCCATGCATGAGATCTAGACCTTTTAAGGAGAAAGGAAAAGTGTTAGAGGGTGTGGGGACCTTTACAGCCATGCAAAGGTGTAACAACCCGAAATTTCCATTTGGTCAAACCCTAAAAGTCAACCCCTTCTTATGATAAGTTAATGTGATTATTTCTTATTTTTAAGAAATTTAAAGTTCGTTTGATTATTTAAATATTATTTTTAAGCGAACGGGTGAAAGAAAGTGTCGTCTTGGGTTTTGAATTTCAAAAACCGCAAACACTTCGTGTATTAGAAACACCCGACCAAACTTTTATATTTGGGTTGAAAAATCACCCAAAAACCGTGAACTCATACCTATGTATGAGTTTACTCCACAAAAAGTTAGTCATTTGTGTTTACTCCCCAAGTTCACAAAAGAGTAAACTCCAAAAACTCTCTCAAGTATCATCCTAGATTTAATTCCAAATCTTCAAAGTTGTAAGTGTTCTAATCATTTCAAGTTAGTAAAACACTTAATCTAGTGTTTGTACATCTAATCATCCAACCATATTTGTATTTTGACTAGATTTTCAAAACACCAAGAACACACACTAAGTGTTCTTGGCCCTTTTAGCTCAAATCAAGCCTTCTAATAGTAAGTGTTGTCATCCTTGAGTGATTTTAAGCTAGTATTACATTTGAATATCAAGAAATTTATGCCAAGAACACATGGTTGAAGGTGTTCACGGTCCAAGAATGTTCTTGGGCCGTAAACACCATAAATGGCACCAAAGTGTGCCTAAGTCCCTTGTTTAGCCCTAGTTTAATGTTTAAGCCTTCCATGAATTGATTAAACCTTCCTTTGATGTATCTAAGCCTTGAAAAACAAAAAAATCAACCATTTATAGGTTTTTACGGTTTGGGGATCTCCCAAAATCGTAAACACCCTAAAGTGTGTCTAAATGGGTTATTTTTCCTCCTTAGGCTTAGAAACTAGCACATACACTTACATAATTGTGTTAGGGGCTTGAAAACATGGATATACACTTCTCCATGTGGGATTACGATTTTAATCCCAAAGGAAAATTCCATGAGGCCGTAAACTCCTCAAAGGAGGTGTTTTGTTGCCCTAGTCCATTCCAAAGGCCAAACCACTTAGTAGAAATGCTTCAATAGGCTTGCTAAAGCACAAAACAACACTTGGTCACTAGGATTAGAGTTTACAACCATAAAATCTAGAGTTTGCTACCGTAAACTCCCTAGGTCTTGACCATCCAAATCGTAAACTCCAAGGGAGTTACCCTTGGACTCCAAACACACTAGTTTTGCCCTACCAACAGTCGGATGCAATGCTTGTGATCTTTAACACTTGAAACAAAGTGTTTTGATGTTCTAGGGTGTCCCAACTTAATTTATTAGTTATAAATTGGCTAATTAGTTATATATATGTTCATTATATGATAACTAGGCTCGTGCGTGTGTACAAGTCTTCATTTGTCACCTAGCACCGTACCCGACACTTCAATCCAATCCACTCACCACAAGTGAGTTCATACCCCTTTAACTAACCTTTGAAATACTTTTCAATGTTTTAAATGATTTAATAGGGGGGAATATAAGTTGAATACTTATAGTTATTACATGAATCACATGTGATTAATAACTACAAAACCAATTATTTATTACTATTCAAACAGTTTTACTTCAAACTGCTTTATGAACTCTTTTATTTATCAAATGCTTTTACTTAAACTTTGTTATACTTATTATAAATTGCATGCCCGTATATGTATAGTTATATAAGTAATGTTTAAAAGGCTTAGGAAGGCCACACGCCCTATTTCCTTTTCCTTGATTTGGATGTGGTCTGGTGGGATATCAGGTAGCCGTCCGAAGGTCATTTCAATATTAATTATATATCATGTGTACATATATAGTCATAAAAGTCCTTCCATGTTAATGCATACTAGTTACATCATTTGTAAGTTACCATCGGGGTAACACAGGATCATACTTATACTATTGTTAGATCAATGAGTCAGCTCATTCATGAGTCAATACTTATTACTATGAGAACATATACAACCATACTAGAAAGAGAACATATACAACTATACTAGAAAGAGAACATATATAACTATACTACAAAGAGAACATATAGAACTATACTAGAAAGTGAACATATACAACTATACTAGAAAGAGAACATATACAACTATACTAGAAGGAGAACATATACAACTATACTAGAAAGAGAACATATACAATGATACTAGAACGAGTATCATTACATTACATATACATGAATACATTAACCATTGTGATCCGTATCGTAGCATGACTTCAATGTCATGGCCCATGTTGTAGCCAGAGTCTCTTGAAGGGAGAGCGTGAGTTTGCGTATAGATCTATACTGGATTGACTATCCTACACCTTGCTGCTAGCTACAGCCGAACCTGCAGGTCTGCGGGTGTCAAACGTCATTTCATTTTACGACCTACATTTGTCATTGTTTATCCGGTCGATAGTATGGTGCAACTAATCACATGATACCATAATATAAATCCGGTTTAAGGTAGTTAGTACAATAGTAGTTCCTATAATGCAACACTACAATACTACATTAATTTACCCTTTACATATTTAGTGATCTTTTCACTTAAACATTAATGTACAAACTATATTTTGTTAATGATAGTTACACTTGGGAAAATTACACACTTTTACGATAAACGAACATACAAAACAGTTCTTGGTAGAAGGCTACTTTAATAGAAAATATAGGTTTTTCTAGGAGAGTCAAACATTTACAAAAACTTACAAACGTTTACAAACTCATATTTAAAACCATGTTCAAATGTTTTGATAACAAACACCGACACTAAAATACTTATGAACTCACTAGCTTAATGCTGATAAACTCTCTCAAAATAACTTGTATTCTCAGGTCATCAGTAGACAGGTACCAAGGCCAGCTTTTGAGAAGATGGAGCGCATTCAAGACTCATCTTATTATATTGATTTACATTTTTGGTGTCTATAACTGTACGGAACACGCTTGTATTAAAATTTTATATTTAATGCAATGGATGATGTTGTTTGCTTGTTTACTGTTATACTGTGTTGTGATACTTTACATGACATCCTCCGCCCTAGAACATTTTCGTCGTTCTTGGTTTTGGGGTGTGACAAAAGGCATAAAGGTTCCGGCTTTATGGGATAAGAGGTCTAGAAAGAGTCAGATCTCGAAGATGAACGAGTGTCTTAACCGTTTAAGACCAAAAACCAAGGAAAGACTGAATTGAGACTTACGTTGGGCGTAACTCTCAGTACGTGCAGCGTAAGGGGTTGAGACCCCGTTTGTGACTCGTCGGCATACGCCCCACGTATAGAGAACGTACACATCGCGTACTGCCTTTTATTGACTTCCATTGAATTTTAGGGTTTTGGTTAACCCTTGGACTTTTAGGGTCAGGGAAGGGTAAAATGGTCTTTTACCCTTCTATGGAATTTTAGAGTGGATTTAATATAGCCTTTGAGATCCATTACTTATTTGAGAGTGTTGTTATGTGTTTAGGCGGGGGCTAGATTAGTGTGTTCAAGTGCGAGATTATCCGAGATACCCAAGGTGAGTCTTCTCACTATACTTTACCTAGAGTGGTAATTAGAGTTATATGATAGAGTATATTGTATGTTATTTATGTGATTGTGATGCACTGCATTATTTCTATGTGATTTATATTGTGTATATTCCAGAGTTTACAAAGTTAGAGCCAAAAGGTTCACAGAGTTAGGATCAGAGGGTCCACAGAGCTAGGACCAGAGGGTCCATAGAGTTATACCCTTGAGTGGCTAATATGTGTTATATATGGTATTTTGGGGAACTCACTAAGCTTCATGCTTACTGTGTTATGTGTTATGTGTTTCAGGTTTTCTTCATAGGATCGCGGGATGGCACCGACTTGATTGTACACACCAGAGAAAGAGTTAGGAGGATCCTGGATTACCATTTTATTATTTGAATGAATATGGAATTGTGTTTTGTAATCTAATGAAATGAGATTTTTCAAAAAGTGTTTGAAGAGTTTAGTGATTTTAAATGAAATTTTAGTTTTAAAAAATTTGGTTGTTACAAGTTTGTATCATAGCCTTGGTTTGAGGGATTCAGATCCAACTTCAGGTATATCTGGACTCAAACTGAGGAATGGAGGAAAATTTTCAAAATAATGATGTTTTTTCAAAAAAAAAACCAACAAAAGTTTCTAAGAGAAAACGAGAAAGAGCAGTGTGTACAATCAGCCAGAGCCCGAACGATGATTTCCCAAAATACCCTTACCTTATGTTTTATGAGATATTATGCATGCTAGAGATAGGCTAGGTATTTCATATATTAGGACTAGAGTGGCCTAATTTGCGATGCCTTGGCCTAGGAGTTTTTGTTATCTGTGATGCGCTTTCGAGTATGTGTTGGGTAAGAGTATCCAATGGAAATCCTTGTAGAGATGGATTTGAGTAAAGGAGTAATCTAGGAGATATACCTAGGTGAGCATTGCTGGAGCCTACAGAGAGAGTAACCAGATACCCGCGGGGG
The DNA here is from genome assembly GCF_052625555.1 of Lactuca saligna. Lineage (NCBI taxonomy): Eukaryota > Viridiplantae > Streptophyta > Magnoliopsida > Asterales > Asteraceae > Lactuca > Lactuca saligna. The sequence goes on along the minus strand of NC_136421.1, from coordinate 69,337,253 downwards.
TAGAGTTGCAGAGTTCGATGATATCTTTTGGGTATAAGTAGAGCTAGGGAGTTATCACCTAGAGTGGGTTATATATGTATATTCGACACCCGAATGCTGCTTGCTTCGTGCTGTGTGGAACTTCCGATGATGGGAGACAGCTACCAAGTGAATGTGATGATATTCAGGAGGTAGATGACTGGCATCATAAGGAGTTTCTCAGCAGCTGATGGCGGAGAAATGCAAGAACCTAGGAAGTGGCTTTAATCAAGTGAGTACGCTGACAGAGTAGAGCATTTTGTTGGGGAGCAATCACTCGTGTTGAGATTGGTGAAGAGAAGGTTGAGCAGCTACTTAGGGAATCTGGGATGGTCCATGTAGAGAGCATGGGTAGATGTGGCAGGTAGTATGGGCTCGTACTACTAAAAGCAGAGGACCCATACTCGATGCAGGGAGTATTCCAGAGGTTCTAAGTAGGGAAATCAAGTTAGCTCCGAGGGATTGTTGGTGATATGCAAATAGAGTCGCAAGACTCAGAGATGAGTAGGGTCGGTGCATTATGAAAGAATATGGTCTGAGTTGGGTAACCGGTCGATAGTAGGGAAGTCACCTTCTATGAACCGAGTGGTGCTATTTCCGTTTCCAAAGGGAGACGTGATAAGGTGTTGAGATTTCGGTTTCTGAGTTGGGGGTGAGCCTTGTGGGATTGCACTGATGGTGATCTTCAATCAGAGTATCTAGCAGTAGGTCTGTCGCGAGGGAATGATATAGCTTCAGCAGGTTGTCAGTGGGGACTGAGATGGTCAAGGACCAAGATACACCCTACTAGAGTATAGTAGCGCATGTGTTAGCTGCAGCGTTGGATGATCATGAAAGGCCCAATTGGTGGTTTAGTCTAGGCTTTGTGTTGTAATAATGGTTGTGTATTGATAGAGTATTTTGGGTAGGTTTACTGTGTGTTTACGTGTTTGTAATGAGTTTTCAGCCGTAAACTCTTTCCGGTCGTAGTTCCCTATATATAGAGGGTTAGTCAGTCGTGTTTTGTTGTTGATGCCTAATAGTTCACGGTCGTATATCGAGTTGTACCAGACGTTTTCAGTAATAGAACATGTGCAAGCTTGATTTCTTTTCTTTTCTACTCTTATTCTCGCTTCTATAATTATGTTTGTTATTGATCACTGGTAAAATCCATTCTCATGGCCTAATGATGCTTCCGCTGACTCTTCAACCTTTATGGAACTACTCTTTCCTGAACCTATCTCAAATGAGTTTGTAGTAGAGCCCTCTAGATCGGCTCAATCAGCAAATGAAGGAGGTATCAACATTCACACTCTTCCTGTCTCTCTCAATGATATCAGCCAAGAGATACCTTCCAGGATTCAACGCGATCATCCGATCGATAACATCATTGGTCAGCTGGGCGATGGTGTTAAAACCAGAAGTCAACGTGGAGATGTTAATACTTGTCTTTACTCTTGCTTTATCTCTCAAATAGAGCCTAAAAATGTTGAAATGGCTCTGAATGAGCCCAGCTGGGTAGATGCAATGCATGAGGAACTGCATCAATTTGAAAAATCGGTGTTTGGAAGTTAGTTGAGTTACCAAAGTGCAAGAAGTCTCTTGACAGACTATGGGTTTATCGCAATAAGCAGGACGATTCAGGGGTTATTGTGCGAAATAAATCTCGATTGGTGGTTCGCGGGTTTCGACAAGTCAAGGGTCTTGATTACACTGAAGTTTATGCTCCAGTAGCTCGCCTGGAAGCCATTCATATCTTCCTAGCATATGCTTCTTACATGAAATTTACCGTGTATCAAATGGACGTCAAGATTTCCTTCTTGTATGGCAAGGTGAAGGAAGAAATCTACGTTGATCAACCTCCTGGGTTCGTTGACTCAAAATTTCCTAATCATGTCTACAAGTTGGACAAGGCATTGTATAGGTTACATCAAGCTCCTCGAGCGTGGTATGCAACTCTAAAAAAGCATTTTCTCGAGCATGGTTATCCTCATGGCACTATCGATCAGATTTTGTTTATCAAGCATGTCGGCAATGATCAGATACTTGTGCAAATCTATGTTGACGACATTATCTTTGGGTCGACTAGTCCGCAGCTCTGTAAAGAATTCGAAGGTGTAATGAAGAAACGGTTCAAAATGAGTTCGTTGGGAGAAATGACCATGTTTTTGGGGCTTCAGGTTAAAAAGAATTCAACCGGAATCCTGCTACATCAAGCCAAGTATGTGGAGGATATTCTTGAGAAGTTCAGGTTTCACGACGCTAAATTTTCCTCAACACCAATGGCTGAACGACCTCTTCTGACTCCAGATCCTGACGACGAATCCTTAGATCAGACCCGCTATCGATCGATGATCGGATCGCTGATGTATCTTACTGCAAGCCGACCTGACATCATGTTTGCAGTTTGTTAATGCGCACGTTATCATGCTAATCCTAAACTTTCACATCTTATTGTTGTCAAAAGAATTTTTCGGTATATCAAAGGCAGCCCAAAATTTGGTCTTTGGTATCCGAAGAATTATGAATTTGATCTATATGCTTTTGCTGACAGTAATTATGGAGGCTGTGAGCTAGACAGGAAATCAACCTCAGGAGGGTGTCAATACCTAGGTGACAGACTAGTTTCATGGCAATGCAAGAAGCAACACACTATCTCAGCTTCCATAGTGGAGGCGGAATACATTGCTGCATCGGCCTGTTGTTCTCAAGTTATCTGGATCCAACATCAGCTGTTGGATTACAGTTTGAATTATTAAGAAACCCCCATTTACAATGATAATGAGGCCGCCATTCAAATTGCCAAAAATATAGTCCAACACTCTGAAACCAAGCACATCGACATTAAAATTCACTTTATCAGAGACTGTTATGAGCGTTCACTAATCCGGCTGGAACAGGTCCCTACTGCTAATAATGTGGCGGATTTGTTCACAAAACAATTTAACAAAGCTCGTTTCGATGTGCTTGTGGGTTTTCTGAAAATGATTCGTTCTGAGGATTAACTTTTTTTTATTTTTTTTCTTAATTCTTCTTTTTTTTGGTAGGATAGATTAAATTTGCGCATTTTATTTTCATTTTAATTTATTTTATTTTAATCTCACCCATGCACAAATTTAGAGGGAGAAATAAAAACAAATCCAAAAACAAAAAATTTTAAATAAAAAAATCCAAAAACATTAAAAATTCCGGAAAATTAAAGATATTGTTGTTAGTTTTGTTTGCAGGTGTTGTGATGGGAAATAAAATTAGCAAGTGATAACGGGCAATCTGAATCTGCGTAACGTACCTAAGTTGAATCGCCTACGCTCTGTGCTCGATGCGCTCGTAGGCACGAAAGATTTTAAATGGATTTGACTAAGGAAAGTTGAACCTAATGAATTTAAGGACTTGACAAATTTTGACCTAGTTAGATCCATTTAGCCTGACCTCACAACGCTCAGATAGGTTGAGCAGGGAGATATACATGGGAATCTATCGGTCGCACTAAATAACCTGTATCTAGAACTGTGGATTCACTTTTCCTCGATGTGTGGATTCTGTCCTTAATTTCGGTTGGATGGGGTGATTGGGGAATTTCGATAAACTAGGTCTGTAGAAGGTTATTTTCTTTCTTTCTATCTGTTAGACATATGTTGCCTCCTTTGCGTGATCAAGAGATCCGACCTGGACTGTAGCATATGCAAATCTATCTCTTTGCATCTTCTAACTATGCAATTCTTTCCATCTGTTAGCCATATACTGTCTCCTCTACGTGACTCAAAATCCGACCTGGTACACAGTATATGCAACATTCTCTTCTCAATCCCTCTGAAACTTCAGTTAGCCATATGTTTCATCCTTTGCATAAGTGGAATAGATCCGACCTGGATGTACAACATATGCATTCTAAATCTATCTTCTCTCTTAATAATTGTCTGCTCACCCAGTGTAAGGAGTATTTTGGAAGTCCTTGATGGTTGGGGCATGCCAGGAAGCGGGAAACACGTTCTAGTACAATTAAAATTGAACACATACAGGTTGTCTGTAGATCTCGCTGCTCAATTTAGGTGGACAACAATATCCCTGGTCGTAGTCAGTTAAATGGTCATAAGAAAATTTTATTTAAGAATTAGGGCCAATCATGATAATAAAGAATTATAATAATCTATATGAGTATATATCATGTCATTAGTAAATTGTCCAAAAATTGTCACAAATTTTTCGTGTTTAAGTGGACCACAATATTGGCAATCGATCATACGAAGATGTGAAGATAAGGATACCAACAAGTGGAATAAGGTTCTCCAATAACTTTGATCTCAGCGTCACAAATTCATTCTCAGTAATTAAATTTTAAGATGTACATTTTAGTTGGAGTTAAATTATTTTATTTTAATTTTACTTTTATTTTTTATTTTTTTATTTTTTATTTTATTTTATTTTATTAACTGTTCAAAATTTTATAAGCTGTTTTTAATTTTAAATTTTGCAAAGTTAATTTAATTTTATTTAATTTTATTTTAATTTTAGATTTAATATTAATCCACAAAATGAATTGTTTTAAAATTTTTTAGAAATTTTGGACTGTGTTGGACCCTGCTTTATACTGTGTGGCTATCAGGTAAATGTAAAATGGGTATAAATGAGAGTTTACCGCCAGAATCTTCATCAGTTTCCTGATTCCGGCCTCGAACACTCTCCTATTCTCTCTCTCTTCGAAATTTTTTCCTTCAAATCTTGCGAAATTAATCCGGTAGTCTCGAAGGTAATGAGTTTTGGACCAGGAATATGTATCTTGTTGCGTGATTCACTGTGTTTTTAAGGCAGAAATCGAAAGAAGAAGGTTGTCGGAGCTTGCGGCCGAAGCTTACGGTCGTAAGATGCTTGCGACCGTAAACCCCTCAGATGGTCAATGGTACACGGTCAAGGGTTTACTGTCGTAAACCCTTGTTGACCGCAAACTTATGTGTTGACCGTAAACATTATTATTGACCACAAACTCTGATGTTGACTGGAAAAAATTTGACTTTGACCTAATTTTAAAATTGTTGTTTCATTATTGGGATCAAAATTAAATCATTTAAAACTCTTGTTTCTTTGTTTGGTTTTTCTTGTCTTACTTGGCATGGTTAGTGCAGTTCAATGACGAACCTCATTTTTGCAGACATGCATAATCTGGCTATTGTTTTGGCGGATCCTCCAGCAATTCACTCGGACGTCAAGTCAATGATCCACCGACTCATGGAATGTTGTCTGGCATCAGCCATCACTGTGAATCCGGTTGTTTACCAGAATTTGATTAGAGAGTTCTGGGCGACTGCTAAAATGGAAATGGATGATGCCAGTGTTGTTGTTATTAAAGCTGTTGTAAAAGGACGCGAGATTGTAATCACTGAGAGCTTTATCAGAGATGCATTGCTGATTGACAATCAACCAAGTTTTCCCACGGAGATTGGGATTGAGGATGCTCAGAAAATTCTAAGGAGGTTGGGATATGAAGGCACTTCTCCTCCAACTTTGAAGAAGCTCTTACCTCCTTATTAGAGATTTTTGGCACATGTGTTTGTTAGCTGCATTTCAGGAAGAAGATCAGGAGCTGATGAAATTTCTCGGAGGAAAACTGGAGCGATTGTTTCCCTTGATGTTGGAGTAAAGTTCAAATTTTCAAGATTTATCTTGGATGAGTTTGTTGTAAAAAGCAGAGCCTCAACCCAGGATACTTTCTTATTGTATCCCAGGTTCATTCAACTATCTACCAATACTCAGTTTCCAAATATAGTGAATGTCACACCCCCAAACCAGAACGGCGGAAACGTTCGAGGACGGAGGTCATATTCAGTGTCATAACAGTTCATAGTAAGGAAAGTACACACCACCATATATATAAAAGTTTCAAAATGTTTACATAATTGTATTTGTTACATGTTCAAAAGATAAATACATAAACATCTTTCAAAAGAAGTAATTAACGGCATAGCGTTAATCCCCAAAAGTTGGTTTCCAAACCTGCTTAGCGGTTCCCTGAGAATACAAGTTATTTCAAAGAAAAAGTGTCAACAATTAAGTTGGTGACTTCATAAGCAGTTTTGTGAAATGTATGTCATTCCAAAGTTCGTGCATTTTCCAAGAAAATCCCTTATTTTCTTATAAAAGTATGAAATGCATATGAATGTAAGTGTTGTGAATTGTAAAACGTTGCACTAGGAAAATCCCTTATTTTCCTATTAGTTGATTGTTTTAGGTACAGGAAAATCCCTTATTTTCCTAAAGTAACAGGCAGTCTCTAAGAACGAAAATCGCAAGAAACTGACATGCTTAAAGGTTTAGGCATAGTTTTATATAATAAAGCTATAAGAAGTTCGAACTTGGTAGATGAAGAATAGTTTTAATAGCTACTCGTTCATAAAATCAAAATACCATAATAATTGTCTATCCGGTGAGTTTTATAACCATACTAAACATAATATGCCTGTGGTGACGGTCTTCAGGCGTCGAAACGTTTATAACAAACTGTCACCCAAAGGACTGTAGCTAACAGTCAGGGCGAGGGATCATGACTTCCCGTATAAATCTATACACATTTGACACACTCTCCCAAATGAGAGACTCTGGTTATAATAGACAGGGCTTTAAGTTGTTCCATTTCGCAAAAAGCTAGCGTTGAAGATGTAAATGTCTCACCGGTTCTCAACTAAGTCTGTATTAAAGTGATAGTTTTGTATACAATGTTTATTCTCTCTTACAATGTTTTACTAAGCATAAATCTTAAGTCCTTTGAATTCATAAAATGGTTTAACAAGGATGGCTACCCTGAATACTATGCATTTTGTATAAACCTAGTGCATGCAAGATATAACAAGAGTTTTCACGTTTTCACTCGGGATTAACTGGGTGTTTACTTGTATTAAAAGTACATTATAAAGTATTTGAAGGTGTATCAAGGGGGTATGAACTCACTTGATTGAAGTGGTTGCTTTGAAGTAGTCGAGAGAAGAATCGAGCAGAACTTCGATAGGAAAAGATGAAAACGCGGGAAAATCTCAGGATTCTTGGGACTCTCGGGTGTGTAGAACTTCCTTCGGGACTTGAGTGTAAAAACCGGGCCTTCGGGATGGTTTATCGAGGTAATTATGCAGAGTTACAGCACGTAGATGGAAAGAGATGAGCACCAAACCCGACACCCTTAAGCTTCTATTTATAGGGGAAGAATTTGTGTGCCACGTCGTGGCAAAGGGTTGGACATGTCGTGGTGGGCTGCCTTATCCTCTTCCATTGATGGGATGCCCTCAATCACTTGTCGGGTCGCGGCCAACTGTTTTGCCTCGTGCCAGACCTGACAACCTCGGATTTTGAGCTTTAAACTTGTAAAATCCGTAACTTTCGTGTACAAGCTCCGTTTTCGATGTTCTTTATATGCGCACGTATGTGATAATATACTATACAACTCTTGTTTAAACTCCGTTAGCTAGTTTTGAATTTATTTTTAATAATACCTATTGAACAGGTCGGGACTGGAAAAGCCCATCAAAAATCCATAACTTCTTCATCCGGTGTCCATTTTTGCCAGACTTTTTACCGTTGTGTTACTTTGGTTGAGACCTTTGAGTCTCATTTAGGTTGTTTCGGCTAAAAGTCTCTCGATCTCTATTTCGAGTTTTTAGTTGTCTACTGCTATATATCCGGATCTTGGAAAAATCATAACTTCCTCATACGAAGTCAGATTTGGACGTTCTTTTTATGTACGCTCACGGTTTAATGATATCTACAACTTTCATTTATATACTTAAGGCTAAAAACTATTGTATTGAAACTTTGCGTTTTTCGTTTAATCGGTGTTGTCGGTTTTGTCGGATATCTTAGAATGGTCATAACTTCTTCGTTATAACTCGGACTTTAGTGTTCTTAGTATTTTTGTAAACCTTGATACAATATCTAACATAGTAGGTAACCCAATAGAGACTTTTTTACATTTTACATTCGAATTTATTTTCATTATTTCAAAAGTGGTTACAATACCTGACTTTTTAGGTCATTACATAGAGTCGAAATATCGGGTTGTCACATCATCCCCCCGTTAGAGGGAATTTCGTCCCGAAATTTAATGTAAGAAAAACACTTGTGGATTAGGGAAAAAGATGTGGGTGCTTGTGTTTCATCTGATCTTCGCGTTCCCAAGTGTATTCAGGTCCTCGCTTTGCATTCCAGCAGACCTTCACGATGGGTATGCAACTTTGTTTAGTTCGTTTGATTTCCCTATCCATGATCTCGACGAGTTCTTCCACAAATTTAAGATTTTTGTTTAGTTTGATTTCTTCTACTGGAATCAAAAGAGTTTCGTCGGACAAACACTTTTTTAGGTTAGATACGTGAAACACTGGATGTACTTTGCTAAGCTTGATCGGAAATTGAAGTCTATAAGCCACTGGACCAATCCTTGAAGTAATTTCGAAGGGTCTAATGTACCTTGGATTTAGTTTTCCACGCTTCCCTAAGCGTATCATGCCCTTCCAGGGTGAGACCTTTAGTAGAACGTTGTTACCAACCTGAAATTCCAAGGGTTTTCGTCTTTTACGGTATAGCTCTTTTGCCTATCCCTCGAGGCTTCCAGACGTTCTCGAATTTGAACGATCTTTTCAGTTGTTTCTCTAATGATCTCCGGACTAGTGAGAGTGCTATCAGGGACTAGCCCTTTTGCCAACTACGTGTCGCTTACTTCTGCCCAGCACAGAGGTGATCTACACTTACGGTCGTAAAGGGCTTTAAATGGAGCAGTCTTGATACTAGTATAATAATTGTTGTTATAAGAGAACTCGACTAATGGTAAGTGAACATCCCACGCTTTACCAAAATCGATTACACATGCTCGCAACATGTCTTCTAGGGTTCGGATCGTTCTCTCACTCTGTCCGTCAGTTTGCGGGTGATAGGCTGTACTCATATCCAACCTTGTTCCCATGGATTTTTGCAATGATTTCCAGAATCTGGAAGTGAATCTACTATCTCTGTCCGAGATGATAGACGTCGACACTACATGTAGTCACACGATCTCTCGGATGTAGGTTCTACTTAGCTTTTCCATCTTATCAGTTTCCTTAATCGGTAAGAAATGAGCAGACTTGGTTTGTCTGTCGATGATCACCCAAATGGTGTCGTGAACACCTTGAGTCTTGGGTATTTTTGTTATGAAGTCCATGGAAATTTGTTCCTATTTCCACTCAGGTATTTTGGGTTGATGGAGTAGGCCTGAGGGCTTCTGGTGTTCTACTTTTATCTTGGCGCAAGTTAAACACTTGCTCATATAGATAGCAATTTCTGCTTTCATGTTTGGCCACCAGTAGAGTTGTTTGAGATCCAGATACATCTTATCTGAACCTGGGTGTACGGAGTATGGGGTCTAGTGTGCTTCGTTCATACCTATCTCTCTGAGCCCACCAAACTTTGGTGTCTAGATTTGGTCCATGAGGTAGCGCACTCCATCACTCTTGATTTCTAGATTCTTGTCCATCCCTCTAAGGGTTTCACCTGTCATGTTTTCGGGTTTCAAGGCTTCTATTTGAGCTTCCTAGATTTGTGTCGATAGATGGGAATGGAGTGACAGGTTAATGACTTCACTCTTCGACCAGAGTACTCCTTACGACAAAGGGCATCAACTACTACATTCGCCTTTCTCGGATGGTATCAAATCTCACATTCGTAGTTGTTGAGCAATTCGACCCAATGTCGTTGTCTCATGTTCAACTCCTTCTGGTCGAGTATGTGTTGGAAGCTCTTTTGGTCCGTAAATATGGTGCACTTAGTACCGTAAAGGTAGTGCCTCCAAGTTTTTAGAGCGAAGACCACAGCTCCAAGTTCTAAGTCATGCGTGGTGTAGTTGACTTCGTGTGTTTTCGGTTGTCATGAGGCATACGCAATAATCTTTCCTCGCTACATTTGCACACATCCCAACCCTTGGTTTGAAGCATCGCAATACACCACAAAATCCTCGATCCCCTCTGGAAGAGAAAGAATGGGTGCACTGCATAAGGCACAACATCTTGCTTTCCTCCCCAGTTGTAGGTCACACCTTTCTGAGTTAGCGAGGTAAGAGGCTTTGCGATGCTGGAGAAGTTCTGAATGAACCATCGATAATAACCAGCAAGGCCTAGAAATTAGTGAATCTCCGTTGGTGTGGTTGGTGCAGACCAATTTTTGATAGCCTTGATCTTAGATGGGTCCATGTGGATTTCTTCTTCGCTGATCACGTGACCTAGGAAGTCTACCTTCCTAATCCAAAACTCGCATTTTGCGAACTTCGCATAAAGTGTCTCAGCTCGTAATGTCTCTAAGACTTGTCTCAGATGTTCGCCATGCTCTTCTTTACTCTTTGAATGAATGAGTATGTTGTCTATGAATACTATCACAAATTTATCCAAGAAGGGACAACACACTTGATTCATTAAGTCCATGAATACAACAAGGCCGTCGTGGGTATATCACTCTCCAGGACTCGCAGCTGGTGATACCCTGATCTCATATCGATCTTGGAGAAGTAGTTGTCTCCTTAGAGTTGGTCGAATAAGTCGTCGATTCGGGGTAGAGGATATCGGTTCTTGATGGTAAGTTTGTTGAGCTCTCGGTAGTCGATGCACATCCTAAATGATCCATCCTTCTTTTTCACAAACAACACCGATGCTCCCCAAGGCGAGAAGCTCAGCCTGATGAATCCTTTGCTGAGTAGCTCATTCAGTTGGCTGGATAGCTCTTGCATATCTGCTGGGGCTAATCGATAGGGCGATTTGGCTACTGGGGTAGCTCTGGGAATCACATCGATTCTGAATCTAACTTGTCTTGCTGGCGGTATTCCTGGAAGATCTTCGGGAAAAACATCGGGAAATTTGCATACATATGGCACGCTCTTGATGTCCTGGACTTCGCATTTCACATCATGTGCCAAAAACGCATGACATTCCTTGCGTAGGCACTTTTGAGCTTGGATACACGAGATAATACGAAGAGTGGTACTGGGTTTGTTGCCATAGATTATGAGGGTCTCGCCAGTTGGCAGATTAAGGCGAACGACCTTATCGTAACATAAAATGTCCGCATGATGAGAACTCAGCCAATCCATGCCAATGATGACATCGAAACTCTTAATCGAGACTGGCATGAGGCTGATTGGAAAGGGATTATTGTTTAGAGTTAGGGTACAGATTAAGTATATCTCCTAGTGCCTACTGTTTTACATTTGGCCATTTCTACTATAAACAGTTCACTTAATGATTGGGGTGTTTGTTTCAACAGGCCTTTAAAGTTATGACTCACAAAACTCCTCTCCGCTCCACTATCAAACAAAATGCATGCATATGAGTTATCGAGAAGAAACGTACCCATAACAACAATGGGGTCTGCAATGGCTTCATCCTGTCCCATTGCGAACACTCGGCCCCTTCCGCTGGTATCCCTGTTTTTTGCCTTCGGGCAGTCCCCGCGGTAGTGTCCCGTGGCTCCGCACTTAAATCAGGCGCGGCTTACACCGGCATTAGCAATGGGGGTGGCTTGTTGGGCTGGCTCCTTGCAAAAGCAAGTCATATTCCCCTTCTTATTTCACCTTGTGCATTTGAAGTCACTACAAAGACCGTGGTGGTGGAAGCTGCATTGGTTGCACTTCGTAAATCTCCCACTGTAAGAACTTGTGGGTGCAGTGGTGGCAGGGACAATAACAGTGAGAACCGCTACCACTTGTTGTTTATTAGGGTTCCCCTATAGGGTTTTCCCCCTTCTCTTGTTCCAAGGCCTTCCCCGGCCTTGTACCTCCTTTGATGGATCGACAGTAGTTGCAACAGTACCCTGTTTGACCCCATTGTCGATGAGTCGTTGAGCCAAGCACTTAACGTTGTTGAAAGTGATAGAATTGGAGTCCAAGACGTGACCTCGAATCTGGGGTGACAACCCCCCAAATGTACCTTTCAACCTTTTTCGGTTTTGGGTTGACCATGGCAGGGCACAAGGCGGAAAGGTCGCTGAACCTAGCCGTGTAGGCTACTAGGTCAGACCCAGTCATCTTCAGATTCCAGAGCTCTTGCTCTAGCTTTTGTACCTCACCCCTTGGGCAGTATTCTTCCAGTAGTAGGACCTTTAAGTCCTCCTAACTTAAGGCGTTGGCGACGGTGAGACTCATGGACTTCACATGGCTTTTCCACCAGGTGAGGGCGCGATCAGTGAGGGTGCAAGTGGCAAAGTTGACTTTGCTCGCTTCTTGGCAAGAGCAGATATCAAAGACCATTTAAGTCTTTTCGAACCATTGCATCAATGCAATGACTCCCCCTGTGCCATTAAAATTTTTTGGCTTTGCATTGGAGAACTCCTTGTAAGTACATTCCCTTACTTGACCATGACCAGTGCCATGGTTGGGATGATTCGTGCTGCTTCCCCCCTCCCCCCCTCAATTTCCGTTGAAGTTTATTTGAGAGAGAGAGAGAGAGAGAGAGCGGCGGTTACTGCTGCTGTGATAGCAGCCTGGACCATGGTCGGATCATAAGTTCATGGTGGAGGTGGTGTTGGTATCGTGCCCGACCTTGGTCTCAGGTTTGGACGAGGAGGCATCGCGCTGCTAAGAATTTAAAAATGAAAGATCATTAGTTTTGGTGGTCGATGGTTGAATGAGTTAGCTATCTTTAATAGTTTTAAAATTTTGGTTTGGACCACACCGGGCTTTGAGTTTGATTCACAATTAGAGTTTGGATATCAATAGATAAACTCATGAACTTGAAAGAAACGCACAGAATTAACACACGAAAGGGATATGCCTTATATATATATATATATATATATATATATATTATATATATATATACATACATACATACATACATACATACATATATATATATATATATATATATATTAAACATATGGGTGTGTTACATCCGAAGTTAGAACAAAATTGACCTTTCTAAAGGTCTCCTACTACAGGAAGTTAAAGAAAGTATGACTTTTAGCCGATAGTCCTATTCTATATCAAAATTTGGGAGTGAGGTGAGCACTACTCGCGGTACGGGTTGTGCTTGGAGCTCGATTCCGCATCTGATTGCCTGGCTCCCATGAGATACTTGTCAAAGGCAGCTTGTTGCTCCCTTAAATCTCTCATTTCAGAGAGAGTTGTAGTCATTTTCTCTTGGAGAGTGTGGGTGTGGAGTTGAGCATTCCCTTGTAGCATGTCAAGGCGTCGGATATCAGTTGCATCATCCTCCATCCTCATGTCAACCTCGTGAATTCGGGTTGCCTGGACTCCGGATTGCTAATCCTGATTGGCAAGTTTTCTTACCATAACTGGGAGTGCTCGATCAGCTGAACTTCCTCTGCTGACATCGTAGAAGTTCCAACACATACCATAAGGAGGGTGCAGTCCTTGCTGCTGGCTCCAATGATGGATGTGGCTTCCTCAGATGGGAGTTGGTCCTTGAAATCCCATCCTGAAAGGAGGTCGAATAGATGGAGGTCGGACGGCTGGCGGATTGATTACATCGGGCTCTGAAGCTGAGCTATCTGAATCTTCCTCTTCCTCGTCTTCCATGGGTTCCTCCTCGGTGTTGTCAATCCATCCTTGATTACCTTGGTTGGGGAAGTAGGGGTCGCCGAGGTGATGAAATCCAGCCATTAAGTCTATACGAGAATATGGTTAAGAATTGACTACAAGCTAACGCATGTAAAGTTTTACCCTTAAGTTTGACGGTTGAATATATCCAAATACTCCCATAGTATTCTTAATGATATTGTTGTTGGTATGTTTTAAACTTGTTGTCCACTACAGACACTCCCTGGCATACGTTAGTCGGCTCTCGGACAAATATAGTTGATCAGGCTATATTCATCCCAGTTCCGAGTACATATCCCAAGGAACACCTGCAATGCACAATTTATTTATAATACTTTTATATTGATCTATTTATGACACTGCTATTAATATGAAATGAATGCATGCCGACTTTACAAAAATTAAATAAAATTAATTTTTTAAAAGTATGACTCTTACTTAGAGTGTTTTTGCCTAGTTGTGTTTATAGTTGTATACCAAAAATGGTTTTGATATACTTATTTCACTATAAACAATGCTCTGATACCAATCTGTCACACCCCCAAACCAGAACGGCGGAAACGTTCGAGGGCGGAGGACGTCATATTCAGTATCATAACAGTTAATAGTAAGGAAAGTACACACCACCATATATATAAAAGTTTCAAAATGTTTACATAATTGTATTTGTTACATGTTCAAAAGATAAATACATAAACATCTTTCAAAAGAAGTAATTAACGTCATAGCGTTAATCCCCAAAAGTTGGTTTCCAAACCTGCTTAGCGGTTCCCTGAGAATACAAGTTATTTCAAAGAAAAAGTGTCAACAATTAAGTTGGTGACTTCATAAGCAGTTTTGTGAAATGTATGTCATTCCAAAGTTCGTGCATTTTCCAAGAAAATCCCTTATTTTCTTATAAAAGTATGAAATGCATATGAATGTAAGTGTTGTGAATTGTAAAACGTTGCACTAGGAAAATCCCTTATTTTCCTATTAGTTGATTGTTTTAGGTACAGGAAAATCCCTTATTTTCCTAAAGTAACAGGCAGTCTCTAAGAACGAAAATCGCAAGAAACTGACATGCTTAAAGGTTTAGGCATAGTTTTATATAATAAAGCTATAAGAAGTTCGAACTTGGTAGATGAAGAATAGTTTTAATAGCTACTCGTTCATAAAATCAAAATACCATAATAATTGTCTATCCGGTGAGTTTTATAACCATACTAAACATAATATGCCTGTGGTGACGGTCTTCAGGCGTCGAAACGTTTATAACAAACTGTCACCCAAAGGACTGTAGCTAACAGTCAGGGCGAGGGATCATGACTTCCCGTATAAATCTATACACATTTGACACACTCTCCCAAATGAGAGACTCTGGTTATAATAGACAGGGCTTTAAGTTGTACCTTTTCGCAAAAAGGTAGCGTTGAAGATGTAAATGTCTCACGGGTTCTCCACTAAGTCTGTATTAAGGTGATAGTTTTGTATACAATGTTTATTCTCTCTTACAATGTTTTACTAAGCATAAATCTTAAGTCCTTTGAATTCATAAAATGGTTTAACAAGGATGGCTACCCTGAATACTACGCATTTTTTATAAACCTAGTGCATGCAAGATATAACAAGAGTTTTCACGTTTTTACTCGGGATTAATCAGGTGTTTACTTGTATTCTCCCCCGAAATGTATTAAAAGTACATTATAAAGTATTTGAAGGTGTATAAAGGGGGTATGAACTCACTTGATTGAAGTGGTTGCTTTGAAGTAGTCGAGAGAAGAATCGAGCAGAACTTCGATAGGAAAAGCTGAAAATGCAGGAAAATCTCGGGATTCTCAGGACTCTCGGGCGTGTAGAACTTCCTTCGGGACTTGAGTGTGAAAATCGGGGCTTCGGGATGGCTTATCAAGGTAATTATGCAGAGTTACAGCACTTAGATGGAAAGAGATGAGTACCAAACCCGACACCCTTAAGCTTCTATTTATAGAGGAAGAAATTGGGTGCCCCATCGTAGCAAAGGGTTGGCCATGTCGTGGTGGGCTGCCTTATCCTCTTCCATTAATGGGACGCCCTCGGTCACTTGCCGGGTCGCGGCCAGCTGTGTCGCGTCGTGGCAGACCTGACAGCCTAGGATTTTGAGCTTTAAACTTGTAAAATTTGTAACTTTCGCGTACGAGCTCCGTTTCTAACATTCTTTATATGCACACGTAGGTGAGAATATACTATACAAATCTCGTTTAGACTCTGTCGGCTAGTTTGGACTTTATTTTTAATAATACCTATTTAACATGCCGGGACTGGAAAAGCCCGTTAAAAATCCATAACTTCTTCATCCGGCGTCTGTTTTTGCCAAAATTTTTACCGTTGCGCTAATTTGGTTGAGACCTTCAATTCTCATTTAGGTTGTTTCAGCCAAAAGTCTCTCGATATCGATTTCAAGTTTTTAGTTGTCTACTTCTATATCCAGATCTTGGAAAAATCATAACTTCCTCATACGAAGTCAGATTTGGATGTTCTTTTTATGTATGCTCACGGTTTAATGATATCTACAACTTTCATTTAGAAACTTAAGGCTAAAAACTATTGTATTGAAACTTCGTGTTTCTCGTTTAATCGGTGTTGCTGGTTTTGTCGGAAATCTTAGAATGGTCATAACTTATTTGTTATAACTCGGATTTTAGTGTTCTTAGTATTTCTATAAACCTTGACACAATATATAGCATAGTAGGTAACCCAATAGAGACTTTTGTACATTTTATTTTCGAAGTTAATTTCATTATTTCAAAATTTGTTACAATACTTGACTTTTTAGGTCATTACATAGAGTCGAAATATCGGGTTGTCACAGTGAAGGAATACGATACTCTTGATATGAAATCTTTGGGTCCTCACACTATACGGCTCATCAAGCAGAACCGGAAAGGAAAAGTTATTTTTCAACGAAAGTATCCTCTAGAGAAGTTTGGAAAGTTCGCTGAACTAAATGAGTCCTCGGAATCTTATGGATCCTTTGACAAGGCGTCTTCTGAGCCTGCATCTTCTGAGAATTCATCTCCAAATGACAATGTTATTACAGTATTTGATGATGAGAATGCCGAAAAATAAGAGACTCCGACTCCTGAAGCTCATGTGGCGGAAGAACTTGGTTTAGTGTCTGCTCATGCTCAAAGTGATTATGAAGGGATAACTATGGAAACTAAGACGGAAGCTGAGGGAGATAAAAATGATTCTTTTGATGATCTTGATCTTACTGGATTTGACAATGATGATATTGCTGCGTCTCTTGCAAGTAGTTCTAATTTTGTGACAAATGAGAACCTTGACTCGATTTTCAACAACGTCGATGAAGTTGTTCCTCCAACAACAGAGACAAGGGAGCCTGATAAAGTTCTTGAAACTATACCTCCTACCACAAACCAAATTGCGACTACTTCCACTCCAATGGAGAGGGTTATTGAATTCCCTCCTCCTGTTTCTGTTCCTCCTACTATAGAGACATTTGTGAGTGATCTTACAACAACGCAGACCAGTCAACCCTTATTGAAAAGAAGAAGAAGGGATCCAAGGCAGAGTGATCTAACTACGAATCTTGTTAGTGGCCTTCCAGTATCACCTACCACTACTCCTAGTCTTACTACAACCAAGCTCTTTACTGTAGGACCAGACACCACTTTTGAAGTTGGTGGATCTTCTTTTCCACCAGGGTTTTCTCCTCCTCGACCTGATCACAATGCTGCTTCCGCAATATTAGCCATGCATTTGGCTGAGGAGCTATTTTTAATGCATCCCCCTCGTGGTAAAGGTGTTTCTATTGGGGACGATAGTTCTGGAGGAGACAATCTCACTATCCCTGGGTTGCAGAAAGAGATCTCAGTGCTCATTCAGAAGAATATTGAGCTTGATATTCATGTTTCAGATCTCCAAGTGGAAAATTCAATGCTTAGTGTTCAAGTATCTGAACTTCAATCTGACAATTCAAAGCTCGGTGTGCAAGTAGCTGATCTTCTTAAGGACAAAGCTCTAAAGTCAAAGCAGATTTCTAATCTTCAAGACCATTTCAATCTTTTGACTTCAAGTTATTTTGAGCTAAAGAAGAAGCTTGAGGAAGACCTCGGTGAAAAATATCAAACGTCTATTGATGAATACAAAATTAATCTACATACTCAAACCTTTTCGGTTACCATGCCAACTTGTCAGACATCAGGGGTTGTTAATCGCATTGAGGAGGAGCCTTCCCAAGCTCCTCATGTTTCAGCAATAATACGTGATGCACAGGAAGAAGCAGCTAAGAGGGGACAACTGTTGTTTAAAAGAAACCCTAACCAGAATGCTTCTTGGGATGAACCTACAATTACAGTTACTGATCTTGAGGTTGTTCGATTTAGAGATACATTTGGTGATAGATCTGGAATTGTTTCTTGGGGATTTCATGATCCTATCAAGATGTGGATTGTGATAAGAAAGAGTGGCAACTCTGAGCTTTACAAAGATATTCATGATTTCAACTCATGGACTAGGGTAGATTTGACAGAATTGTCATGAGCTCCTTTTTCGAATTTCATAGACAATCCGCAGACAACCCAGTTCAATCACTTCCTTGAGGATCAGGTTAAAAAGGGATTTCCTGCCATGAAAGCTGTTGAGTCCATTATGATGGAGCATCCTGATATTATTGATCCTAAAACTGACAAACCTCTACAAGTTGTGATGTGGCCTGCAACTAAATAGGTTAAACAGTTCCCTGTGCTTCAGAACTATCAAGATGGATCTCTAGGCTCAATGGAGTCCTGGGTTTTCGATGAGATTACATTAGCTGCTATAATCAAGCTCAATAATGGATGCATCCATCTCTATGACTGAAGAGACTTGTTACAATTCCGAAAGTGGGACATTCATCACCTGAGCAATTTTCAGATATTGGTTGTGGAGGATATTTTTGAGGATGCTGAGAAAGTGTATACAACCATGGTTGCTGAGATTCTTAATAAGCGTATGTGGAATGGGGCGATGGGGCAAGAAGACATTATGGTAGTCAATAAAGGTTAACTTCAAGCTAACACCAAACCAAGGGGGAGATTGAAAGGCCTAATTGGTGGTTTGGTCTAAGCTTTGCGTTGTAATAGTGGTTGCGTATTGATAGAGTATTTTGGGTAGGTTTACTGTGTGTTTACGTTTTTGTAATGAGTTTACGGCCGTAAACACTTTACGGCCGTAAAATCTTTCCGGTCGTAGTTCCCTATATATAGAGGTTTAGTCAGTCGTGTTTTGTTGTTGATGCTTAATAGTTCACGGTCGTATATCGAGTTGTACCATACGTTTTCAGTAATAGAACGTGTGCAAGCTTGATTTCTTTTCTTTTCTACTCTTATTCTCGCTTATGTGATTGTGTTTGCTATTGATCACTGGTAAGATCCATTCTCAGGGCCTTACAGATCAAGAGGAGTATATCAGGGTGGTGACTCTTATTGTCTTTGATGTGTATAGAGAGTGGAAATGCGATTTCTTCTCTTATGATAAGGTACGTGTCGGAGCATTGGACGAGGAGTCGGGGATGAGGAATATGATAGTTCATTATTTCCAGATTAGGAATCAGGGTTAATACTGGACATTTGGGAGGTCCGGTGAGGGTATGATGTGAGATTCTAAATGACTAGAGGCGGTCATGATGGTAAGTTCTGAGGATTTCCTATGAGATTTGGGTATTTGGAGTTGTTTGATCTCTATCGAGGAGATCATCAAGCGTTGCGTAGCACCTTGCGGGATTGGGTGCGATGTTGCTGGTGGAGACAGTTCGAGGGATAGAGTGTTGGTGCACCAATTGGTCACAGTTCAAACCCCAAGTGGGGGAGGACCAGGTATTTGGTTGAGAGGATCAGAGATCTGTTCGAGATCGGTTAGAGATTGGGATATAGAGACCTGTAGTGTGGATTCATGTGATCAAGGTTATTGGTTTTTGAAGTGAGGTATAGAGCGAGAAAATGCATGAGGAATATGTTTGGTAAAGGATGGATGGCTCTACGGCAAGTGATCGTTCGTCGGCGACCTTGTGGTGGATAGGAGTTTTTTGAGGTTATAATAAGGAAATCAAGGTGGTTGGCTCGTAAGGTAGTTCGTTGGTTGAGGAATGTTGGTTCAATGCTGGACTGCTATGCAGTTTGGGAAGGGCAGGAATTGATTAGTCAACCAATTTCAGAGTCCTTATGAGTATTCTGGCATAGGTATAAGCAAAATGGGAAGAAGTTTCGGATTGCCATCAATATCTTCTGGGTCGTTGATGTTCCCTCCATATTTCAAAGTAAGAATTTGAAATATTCCGAATTTCAGGTTGTATATCAGGAAGATCAGTGGCTGAGGCGATACATTGCGAGGTTCTAGGGTGGTGTATCGAGGTATCCGAGTTTAATGTCTTGGAATTCGGATAATTTTGGGGTCATGAGTTGAGACGACAAGTGGATTATCTAAGGCAATGAATGGCAGCAAGGAAAGGTGTTTTGTTATGATGATGGTCGTCAGTTATAGTGGTGCATAATTCGGGTAGGTGCGTGCACCTATCTGCGGATGGTCCGCAGAGCGTGAGTAATGATAGCAGTGTGACGTCGATCTGAGGATGAGATTATGAAGTGGTAAAAGTTAGTGGGGTGCAGTTGTGGAGAGTTGCAGATCAATGAGTTAGTGCAAAGGGGTGTGGTGATACTACTAGGAGCTGTAGTATCCACCAGATAGCGAGGAGGTGTGGCAATACTGCGGGAAGATATGGTATTCGCCAAACGGAAAGGGTGTTGTCTATGAGGAGTCGTAGTTCCCATCAGTCAGTGAGAGAGGGTGTTGTGATGCTACGGGGAGTCGTAGTACTCACTAGTCAAAGGGAGGGTGTTGTGATGCTACAAGGAGCCGTAGTACTCACTAGTCAAAGAGGAGAGTGTCGTGATGCTACGGAGAGTCGTAGTGCGCACTAGTTAGTGAGAGGTTGTTACGATGAAGTACTCTTGATCAGAGCATGACACAGAAGAGTCTTAGGCTTGAGTAGCCCTAATTTATGAGTTTTTGGGAGCCTAGTGGTCGGACCAGGGGCGAGACCGGGGTCTCCTCAATGATGGGGAATCATTATATTCTGAGTGAGGTGTGGACCTCACAACCCGGAGGAATTGGACAAGTGAAGTACGCATGGGTTGCGGGTCACGAGCCATGAGTTGAATGGGTCATTAGGACGAGTGGTTCCAACTGTGGGTCGGACCAAACTCTCAAGCTGAGTTGAGTCCTGGTGGTGTGTTGGATAGGCGAGATGAAATTCTGGGATCGGAGGTGGAATCCATGTCATGGGTATTGTTGTCATCTGATGTCTTAGACCTGAGTAGGTCAGGGCCTTGGTTCGGGAGGTGCAACGGGATGCACGGAACTATTGCGCAGTAATCAACAGACTTCAGGAGTGATCCGATCTTCTTTAGAGTATAGTGTTCGCTTGAGGGAAAGTGAACTGCGTGACTTGTGCGTCACTAAGAGTTGAGACAGTTGTTATAAGATGGGTCGGTGAAACCTTTTTAGTTATGGGATGGGTGAGCATAGGGTTCATCTGTTAGGTTTATAAAAAGTCAGAGAATATTCCCAAGCGAGCATTCTACGTTCTAAAACTAGCAATTAACCAAATTTCAATGGTCAGAAGTCACCATGTCGTGGTCAACCAATGACCACATCATGGTAGCTAAATGACAGCACAATCAAGGAATCCTCCTTCACCACATCATGACGATCATCTTGCCACGTCGTGGTTTCCGCACTTGGACAACTTGATGGATTATGCCCTAAATTTATTAATCCCTTTGCTCAAACATTCTAGATGGCTTCATGGGACCCTAAAGGTTCACAAAATCCAAACTCTATGGACATGCATGACCTATGCATTTCCTTCACTCAAACTAGGTCAAAAGGTAAGAAAATGACCTAAATCTCATGCATGGCTTTCAAAACACTCTTAAGTTTTAGATGCATAATATATAATACTCTAGGGACCTTGGTGAGTAATAAAGTTCCCAACTTTTATTACACCTATTCATTCCAACTTCAACAATGGACCATAATATGCTAACTTTCTTAGATCCACAAGAAATGAACCATAAAGATTAAGTCTTGAAGACATATAGTACTCTAGAAGATTATAAAAAAGGTGGAGATGAGTTTCTTGCTAAATCGTTACACCATAAAACTTCTTCTTTTTCTTCTTCTTCTTCTTCTTCATTCAAAGGTCAAAAAGTCACCAATGAGCTCAAAAGCTTGAAATGAGGCTAGGATTTGATCTTATTTGCTTAGAGGAGTGATGAAGGTTGAGGGTAGACAAAACCTAGCCCTTACATCATTTAAATAGGGCTCACGACCTGAAATCTAGCGTTTTAAACACAATCATCACCACATTGTGGCCATTACATGACCACGTCGTGGTCATTTAAAGAAATACGCGTTTCATCAAGCATCACCATGCCGTGTTTATCCCTTTCATCACATCAAGGCCACCAATAATTTTCAAAATTTGAGCTTGAAACTCCTACTTGGAAATTGGGTGTTATACGTTTTCTCTTTCTTGGGGTGCTTTAGGGGTATTCTTGTTATTTGGGATCGAGATCGTATTCATCATACACATATGGTGGTTTTTGATTGGTTTGTTATGGTTGAGGCAGTGTGGATTTTAACAAGGTTGGAGGTGTTATTTATTAGTATATGCTCCTCAAGGGGCATATTATAAGCATTAGATTTGGGTCGATCTTCTTCATCTAATTACATCATTTTTGGGAGAATGTGTTATTATATCCCACCCTCGGCCGACAACAGAAACACCAGGTTGTGCGACTTGTTCATGGATCACAGTCATTATATACATTTAATAGTATAAAAAGAACAACATAAAATATAACATTCTATTTATTTTTTATCGACAATAATTATGTTTGGATTTGAAATTAAGAAGCATGTCTTCCTCAAAGCTAAGTTTTTACATATGTTTCACTGTATAGCATAATTTAGACTTAAAATATATGTTTTCCTGTAGTTAAAATTTGGAATGTGGTACGTCCACGAATATCTCTTACTAGGTAGAACACATACAAAAAAAAAGTTTAACCCAAACGATGTACGTATTAAAAATTTATAGATGTTTAAAGTTAGAAAAAACTACTTTTTCATAATCATATATAAAATATACTTAAAAAACACGACTTTCAACAACAAAAATGGGAAGACAATAAATCGCCTACATAAACAAAAAACAAATAAAAAAAGTATTTTTTTTATGAAATCAACATTTGTAGGCCAATCATAGATTTTCCAAGTCAACCCCCCCTCCCCACCCCACCCCCCAGATGAAGCTGTTTTGAGCAAAAATAAATTCTCAATGACATCATATCATGTGTAACAGATGTAGTGTGTAAAAACTATGTCTATATAAGTTATTTTTTATTTTTTTTTGGTTATTTTATGGTAAAAAAGTTTAAAAATAGCTATGGTCATTTTTGTTTAAAATATACATAAATACATTGTGTTTTTTGTGACATTAAAAACATTTAATATATATATATCGATTTTTTTTCGTATGAATTGAAATAACAAGGGATTTACATAGTCGGAAAAAATACTAGATTTTTATACACTAAGACTCGGTTTGATATATGTCTGGCCGAGTTAGGTCAGACATTTTCGGCTGACTCGGTCAGCTGAAGTTGTTTGATAAACAAAATTTAGGTGGCTCACTCGGTCAGAAAGATCTGAATGAGAAAGAGGTCAGGAGTTAGCTGAACGAGAAATGGAGAAAGACTTTCCAAACTTACCCATTGAGTGACCCATAAGGTCTAAAAATAGAACAAATTACACGAATGGTCCTTTAGATTTACAATATTTCCCTGAAATGGTCCTTACAAAACTTTTTTCCCTGAGATGGCCCCTACGGAGCAAACCTTGCACATAAACAGTCCTTTTGACTAACACCGTTAGCTTTTCTGTTAAATTAAATGAAAAGACTATATTACCCTTGCACATCATTACACACATATCTACTTCTCCTTCACATAAACACTAAACATTCAAGAACACACACCCTCTCAAGAACACACCACCTACTGCCACCATCAGCCACCATTACCGTCCATCACCACCATCCACATTACTGTCGTCCGCCTACTACTACCAGCAGTTACTCCTTCCTCCGCCACCACCAGATATGTAGTGAGCCTTCTCTCGCTAGCTCTCTCCACCAATCCACTACCGATCTCCTCCTTAGATCTTGGTTCATCGGAATCTGCAAACGCCACAGCAGATCTGATGGAAGAAATCTTTACTCCTCCTTAGATAACGGCTCACCGGAGCCTTCTCTATCTCTCTCTATCTCTCCATCCCTCTCTATAACGTCACCTTCCCCCAAAATCCATAAGAAAACCTTACAAGAACAATCACGTTTTCCATCAGATTTTACCATCTTGAACATCTAAAACATCATCCTCAACTTTTGATTTTCGAGTTCAAGTATCAAGACGTTTTCTTTTTGATTTTTGAGTTCAAGACATGCCCTAACTTTTCAAAGTTTAACCTCGATTCGCATTGGGTCTGCCATTGTTATTCAAGCATCAGATTTGTCATTGTTGTTTATCCAAGCTCGATTTTCAAGTTCAAGAAACCCTAACTTCATCAGATTTTCCAGTATGTGTGTGTGATTTGATCTCCAAGTGTGTGTGTGTGGCGATTTTTGCAGGTGTATCATTTTCCAGATCTGGTGGTGGTGGTATATGATTGAATTGCTACCACCATTTTTTTAGCCGATTAGAAGATTGTGATAAAATAACAAAACCAATGAATAAGGAAGAGGAAGATAAGTAGAATCTATAGGCACGAAGCAAGAAGAGAGAGAGAGAGAGAGAGAGAGAGAGAGAGAGAGAGGTGGGGGGCACCGGTCTATAAGGTTTTATTATATATCAATTTAAAAAAAAAACAAAAAAATTCATTAAGGGTATATTGGTAATTTCATATAGGTTTAACTATAAAACTTTAACAGAGTTAATCAAAAGGACCAATATTGGGAATCAAACCCATCACCTCACACTCACAAACCAAAATATTTACCATGAAACTAGAAGCTTTCTTTTGTTATAATTGCTCAAACATTTTGTATATTGTATAATACTAATTATTATTATTATTATTATTATTATTATTATTATTATTATTATTGAATAGAAACGTATAGAACATCAGGGTAAAATGGTCATTTTGGATCAATCAGCACATTCAGTCAGATGTATAATCAAACAACATGGTTTTCTTACTCAATCATAATTTCTTATTGAGACAGACATTTCTCAGTCAACACTTTCTCAGCCAGCAACTATCAAACGGGGCCTAAATTTTAATGTATAGTTTTTTCTAATTATTTTCCCATAATATGTTGTATATGTATTCTCAATCGGATATGGTTATCAGATATCTATATTCTCAAGGAATTCGATAAATCGTCTTCGTACAATTACGTTATTATATAATTATATAAAAAAAAGTTCCCAATTCACCGGTTCTTGCTCTTGATTGGACCAACTATTTTTTATTTTTTTTTTAAATTTTCTTTTGTGGTTTACTTATTTATTTATTTATTTATTTTTATCTGCTCCACTTCATTTACGTGTTGCCCACCGTCATTATGACCCAATAAAAACGTGGTTAGTGTGATGACACAAGTACCACCGCCTTATCTCTTTTATCTCTTTCTTTTGGATGGTTCCCACCGTTGTAACACCCTAAATACAATCGGAGGTCATTGCCTCATTATCCGACAATGGAAGAGTCTTAAAATCCATCAAATAGATGTCATATACATGGATCTAACACCGGCGGTCACCAACTCCGATCCTGATTGCATCTCTCTGTTGCCTCGAATTTGTTGTGAACATTTGAAGGCAATCATTTTTTCTTTTCTCTGTTGCTTCATCCTCTATGTTTTCTAAATCTTAGTTTATTGTTTTCTTTCTAGTGCTTAGTTTTGGCATACACATCGATATAGCGACAAAAAAGTATACAGACGGTGGATGTGTCGGACAATTTTAATTCCTGTGAAGCATAATCGAGGAACCAACATAAAAATGACTGCCATGAAGGTAAGGAATTGTTCGATACAGGTGAAATTTATGGTCTATTATTATATAATTATTGTTGTTGAAGACTTTAGTTCTTCATGTGAGCCCTAATATTTTACAATTTCTTGCTTTATTGTTCATGATTTTGGGATTGGGCAGATAATCTGCGTTGTTGGTGTTCTTCATTCGGATACGCCCTCCACCGCCATCGAATTTTACCACCGAAAGGGATTCCTTATGTTGGGTAAGTTACTTCCATTCGTAGGTAATGGATAACTTTGTGTCTTCCAAATCCAACCTCTCAAGAAAAATTAGTATAATGTTTTCTACAAATCATTGGGACCAGGAGATATATACTCAATGCATTTTTATATGATATATAGTTATACCCATCAATCTCTGAATCTGTATTCGTGTATTTCTGTTACGTTATCTCAAGTTATTCAATTAGTCTTTAGTGCTTACTTATCTTATTGGATTGTACAAATAAGTTCACATAACGGAGGTTGAAGAAGAAGTGACGCTTCTTAAGAATCTTCTCATGCAAACATTGTTGTAAGTGAAATGTCACTGACTTTATAGGAAATTTCAATTCTTTAATCTTTACCAAACTAATGATGTAATGTTTTGGTACTCTACAGATATCTTGGAACAGTTAGAGAGGCGGAAACTTTAAATATTCTTTTGGAATTTGTTCCTGGAGAATATTTCCATGTAGGATCTATATATCAGGTATGTGATTCCTTTTCGTATTTTACAAATTGATTTCTGATTTTTTTTTTCAGTAACAAGCAATTGATTTTAGGTAAAATAGGGTTATTTTGTAACACTGAATTATGGAGTAGAGAATGGTTAGATTGAACACTAAAACCAAAAAATCTACAGGTCAGGAGAAAGAAATTTCAATCGGCCCGTTGGAGGTAGTGGACATAGATGCCAATATTAATTTCCCTACTTGGAAACAATGTTAGATTCCCCCACTTGGAATTGGAAGAAAGCAATACAACTTGGATGTGTTAAAAGTAGGTAAAAGGGGTATTTTAGGTGTCAAAGGTTGTCATGACCAGTTTCCAGTAATTGTCATTGAATGAAGACCTAACATCCATCCATAAAAGGTTAATGGTTTATTATATTCCAAAGGCATTATTGATGTTACCAATTATATTCAATGCTTATTTTGAGTTCACTTAGGGTCCTATGAAGATTGTTAAAAATAGAAAATCCAACAGCGTTGTTAATCCATCTGATGGATCAAATTTATAATGTTAACAATTCATTTCTCCATTCAAATAATAACAATCAAGTGATTATGCTGATCATATTCAAACCAACTCAGTTTTCCACTTTTCTTTCAAATAGTTGAAACTTTTTTTTGGGTTTACTTTTAAAGATCTGATTCGTTTGCTAAATTCATTTTACTTTTAAAGATCTGTACAGGTGGTGCTTCCATTATGAATGCAAGTTGCACAATTGAAAGCGCAACTTTATAAGATCAGAAGATCACCCACTAAAGGGATATTAATCACAGGACTTACACATAATGGATCTGGGATTTTAGCAAGTTAGGTAAAAAAATTGCTGATCTGGTGTTTATTAACTTTATTTTGGTGATCTTCAATGCGTAATGAAGAATGATCATTTTACACTTACTTTCAAATAAAGAAAACCAACTAACCCAACTAGATAAGTCCCAAATCAGATTCAAACAATAATCATATCAGTTTCCGTTGGTGAAGTTAACCGCTGTACTTGCTTCTTTACTTTGTATTTTAATTTTGTTTGTGTGGGTTTTCTTTATTTCCTTCAAATTGAGTTATTTCTTTTTCAATTTAGGTGAATTTTGTTGCTCTATTCTTTAACCAGTATCAATGCTTGCGAAAGAAAGTTTAAAACCTTTAGGTGGATTGGGTTTTCTTTCTCTTGGGAAATTCCTTCTCAGGCATTCTTAGGTTGTTGCAGAAGCAAAAAGCTCAGAGGATTTTGCTGTTTACTAACAGTTGCTGGAACATCACTTATAACTCAGAAATTAGCAACATACTTATAGTTTTTAACCATAATATGAACATACTTTATAGGTATGAAATTGTAAGACTTTGTATGTATTTTGTTTCTACGTATAAAGAAAAATTACTAGAAAGCTATTATTGGCAAACTACCAATCAAAATGCACCACGTTTACACAATCAAACAAAAAACAAAACTTCTCGGGAACCATGCAAAACTCTTCTCTAGTTGAAATAAAAATATGATATTATAAACTTGTAATGTAGCCTTTAATGAAATGACCAGTGTAGGGAGTCCAAATAATTAAATGAATCCATCGGACATGCTGGCTAAATGTTCTTTCCCCAAGTTACTAAATATAAAGGTAAAAGTCAATAATAAGTTTGAACATGTCAATTTATGAAATAATTGAACAACTTTAAATTATTAAATTCAAAGATAATGACACTTGTCGAAATCTTTTCAGCCCACAAACAACGGAAATAAAAAAAATTATTACATTTGAAGGTCTAAAATGATCCGATTGTTTGTATCAAAAACAAAAAATAGATTATATATTTATAAAACATGGGCATACATCGTAATTATATATAATATTAACCTACAAATTACATGTATTATTTTGCAAAAGATATTAATGTCTTAAAAAAGTGTCTTTTTTCCGTAAACAGTATAAGGTTACTTTATTTGGCAATTGTGATATTTAATTTCTCATATCATTATTTTTCGTAAAAATAAGTTATTCAAAACAAAAATCAGTTAAAATCAGCGTGCTATTTTATTTCATTTGTTTTTCATGGAGTCTTCAATATATTGCGTTATCCTTTCGTATTGCCTTTCACTTAAAACATATATGTGACTAGTAAGATTTTTAATAATATTACTATTTTGTCTTTATAACTTTTTGTTGGACATATTTTGTATTACACTAATGATTGATGTCCGATTAAATATAATATTGTATTTCTAAATTATATCAAAATAATTATATTGTAGCTAAGCTGATTATATTAAATTATTAAAAGAACTAGTTTATAACTAGTGAAAACCATAATTATTAAATTAATTAAATTTCCGTACTAAAAATTTAAAATTATTAATAAATTATTAATTAAGAGAGTTTTTAGTTATATAAAATTATAATCGTTGATTTAAATAACTATATGACCTTTTAATATGTATTAATATTATTTTAATTTTTATTCTAATTTTGTTTAATTTAATGTAATTATAGTGAAAAATTGAAATTTGAAATTTGAAATAGAGAATTAACATGTGACATAACATTAATTAGGATGCATAATAATGTGATACGTGACAAAAGAAGAATCAACCTATTCTTTTATTAAAATAAACTAGTTTATAACTCGTGGAAACAACGATTATAAAATTAATTAAACTTTTATAGTAAAAACTTAATATTATTAATCAACTATTTTAAATAAATTATTAACTAAGAGATATTTTTATTAGTTATGTGAAATTATAATCATTGATTCAAATAAATTATAAAATTCATTTTTAATATATATTAGACATTTTTTATTTCCGAATTAATAAAATCAATAATTTAAAATTTAAATTTAAAATAAAGAATAAATACAATGACAAATAGCATCATATTAATGATGATGTCTAATAAATTTAAAATGAAGAACTAATAGATTGACAAGTGGTAACACATTAATTAAGAAGTCAAATATGATGATACATGATAAAAAAAAAAAAAAACTACTCTTTTATTAGTATATGGATAAGTATTTTATAACATGTGTCTTAAAGACATATATAAGAAAATATTAATTGACAAATAATACCCTAATTAAATGTAAAATATATTAATTATAAAGAATATTAACATAATTTAATGTAAAATTTATTAATAATCTCCATAATAAATGTATTTTTTATTTAATATATATTAATTATAAAGAATATTAACATAATTTAATGTAAAATTTATTAATAATCTCCATAATAAATGTATTTTTTATTTAATTATGATAATATTTTTCATAGTTAATACCTATTTTTTGAACAGCAAGCAAAATATATATTAACACAAAAAAGAATTTAAGCGAGAAGCTCAACTCAAGATATAACAAAGTTTAAAGAGAGAAACATTCAACAAATAAACAATCAAAATTATTATACTTAAATCTACATTTGATCTAATTAAAAGTGCTAGCAAAAATATCGTAGGCCATCAACATGATCACTTGCATATTGTTTCTGAAAATCATTAAATTTCACGTCTTCCAAATCACCCAAAGACTAGAATAAATAATCGTCAATATAAGTTTCTTTCTTGTTTATATGTGTCTTTAAGGCACATATTAAAATATCCATAAATTAAATTAAATTTACTAAAAGTTTAAAAGTTCAAATTAATATGAATGTAATTTGTTAGGTAGATCTCAAAACTAAAAAACCATATTGTAAACGGTAACAATAGATGATTACAATATATTTTTTTATCACAATAATTTATTAACGAAAATAATCTAATATAAAAATATGATATGTACTATAAGTTATAATGAATTACAACATACTTTCAATACTTAAAAATACAAACATAAAAAATCAAAGAAAGAAGAAGATACATGCATAATACAGCAGCGCAGACAAAGAACACTTAGGAAAGTGTACAAATAGGTCAAAAGGATAACGGAATGACCGGAAGGACCCCACACCTTTTTGCTCAACTCTCAAGCATTCATTTTCATTCATTTTAATACATATGTATATCATATATCGGCGCTAATACTCAAAAAAATAAACCTAATTTACTTAATACCTAACATTCACTTGATCTTCATAAACTGAATCGTTTGATATACTCGTTACATTTTGTTAAATTTCTACCCGGATCTCTGTTTTCTTTCGTTTTGTTTGAACAATTCGTTATTTATTTATTTTTGGTTTTACCTGTTAAATTGTTGTCAGTCGATCGGATGGTGTTTTTACAGTGATCGTCGACGGCTGCCGGCGGATTAGTTGTTTTTGATATGACGTTTATGATTTTTAGTTTAATTATCGGATCTCATAGTCTGTGTGCTTCAATCAGCTCTTGATTCAGTCATCGGTGTGTGTGAGAGAGAGAGAGAGAGGAGAGGGAGTGTGGTTTTAGAGATTAGAGAATGGATTTGGATGAATTTAGGTCGATTTTATCGAGTTCAGGACTTGATGTTTGGGGAATAATCGACGCGGCGATAAACGTAGCTTCAATGGAATATTCCGGCGAGCTCAAGCATCGGAGAGACGGAATTGTGGAACGACTTTATGCACAGCAGCAGTGTCGCAGTTGTGACATGAATGTAAATCCTCAGCAGCAGCCGAATGGCGTCGGTCGGACGATTACAAAAGAGGTAAACGACGATGAAGGAGGAGGAGGAGGAGGTGATTCTCCTTTAACTCCGCAGTCGATTCCTCAAGATGAGGAAGAAGATGAAGAACAAGATCCATACGGGGGATTATTCGATGATGAGCAGACCAAAATTCTAAGGATCAAAGAACAGCTCGAAGATCCACACCAGGTTTAATTCCTAATCCCATTTACCTCTACTCACTTTTTTTTCTCAAATGGTTATGTTGTTCATGTAACAGAGTGAGGATTCCGTGATTGACTTGCTTCAAACCCTTTCCGACATGGATCTAACGTTCAAAGGCCTTAAGGTAATCGAAACCTTTTTCTATCTCTTTTCCTTTAATATCGATCTCATGAATCAAAGATAGTGATAATATGAATTCCAAAACTTTGATTCAGGAAACAGATATAGGAAGGCATGTGAATCGACTGCGTAAGCATCCATCAAACGAAGTAAGAACACTGGTGAAGCACCTTGTGAGGTTAGTCATTTTGAATTCAAACAAATATGGAAAATATATCGTTGACTTATATAAAACTGTTAAACTTAAACACCATTTTTGTTGTTTTTCATTGTTACAGAAAATGGAAAGAATTGGTGGATGAGTGGGTAGGTTCATCCCACACCGATCTTCAACATTCTTCTCTAACAGGTAACACTTGTTTTATAAATCATCACATTCATCTTCAATTCTAATTGATTTCATAATTGCTTGAAAATTACAGATGGAGACTCACCTTTAATACAAAATATACAAAGGAAAGGTCAAAATGGTCAACAACAGGTGAAACTGAAACAGAGAATCTAAGAGTTTTGCTTTCTTTAAATCACAACCATCTAATAATTCAAGTTTCTCTACAGGGCCCCGATTTCGGCTACTCTCCAAATCCACACAGTTAAGTATCGAATCAAATCCAATTCAACTCATCAAGAGTCTCATGTGGAGTATAATTTTTGATAAATTCATTGGTCAAAATGAAATAATTGTAGATTGGAGTCCTGGATTTGAAAAGATGAATACTGAAACAGACATGAGGCCAAAAAGTGTGATTCCCAAGAGAGAAACACCCTCAAGACCTGTATCCCAATCTTATCCTCCCATGAATGCTTCTGCTTCTGCTCCTCAAAATGTAAATCCTACTCCTTCACATATTTATAATGAGTGGAAATTAGGTAGATTTAATGTCATGATAAAAATAAATAAATAAATAAAAAGTAGAAAGTAGGTTGTTGTAGTAGAAAGAAACGAAAGTAAGATGCTATATAAACGACTATGTGAAAGAGCGTTGCTATTTATTACATTTAGTATTATTTTAAACGACAAATTTGCAAAAATGGTCCCTGTGGTATACCGAAAATTGCCACTTGCGAGTTTGATTTCTGTAATAAAAAAATTGAGAAAAGAAAATACAAAGGGGAAAATCATCATTTAAAAAAAAAAAAATTAAAGCAAATTGGACCAAACTCGCAACAAAATCAAAGTTTTGGACCACTGGTGCAAGTCCAAACCTTTTTGGACCAAAGTGGCAATTTTCGACATACCATAGGGACTATTTTTGCAAATTTGTCATTTTAAAATGATTACAAGTTAGTCGGGACTTTTACAGCGACCACGCAAAGAACAAAACATTGAACGTGATCGGCTAGCATCGGCTACAAAGCGGCTTCAAGAGAACTACCAAGAAGTCCAAAATGGTTTGTTTATTATTATTATATTTTTATTATTTTTTTTTGGGAATGTTATATTTATCACTATTGTTTGTGTTAAATGCAAGAAATAGCAACACATTTTCATAATTTTATTTATTATAAATCTTTCCAAATGGTAGAGTTTTCAAAGTACAATGCTTTAAACTAAAAAGAAAAAGGCTAAACGCAACAAAGAACAATGTAGTTTTATTTATCTATGTGTTATAGCATCCTACTTAAATTTCTTTCTATTACAACATTGTAATTTCAAAACAAAATTTCTTATCAAAACATTATACTTTCAAAAAAATCTTTTCAATTTTAGCCATTAAACATTCTTTATATTTGAATGATATTGTTAACAAGAAAATGTTGCTATTTCTTGCAATGTTGTGATAGAAAGAAATTAAAATAGGATTGCTAAATACACAATAAATGAAAGTATGGTGCTATTTTTTTGGGCTGACATCATCATTTATCTATTGTGTTTGCTGAAGCGAAAAAGCAAAGGACAATACAAGTGATGGATATTCATGAGATACCAAAGCCAAAGAATGGTTTCATTGCCAAGAATAAAGGCAATTTTCAAGGGAGACACCATAGATGATGTTTTTTTTTTTTTTTTTTTTTGCCCCTTTTTCCTTCTCCATAAAAAAAATAGTTTTCTTATCTTCTATAATGGTGGTAAGTCATATTTTCCAAAGCTTAAATGACCATATCTAGAGCAATCATGCAATGTTCACTTGTACCCTTATGCTTTAGAAGTTGTACTTTGCTCTAAGTTATTGGAAATGATTGTTCTGAAAAAAGACTTACCATTCTAATTCTATCTACATACTGTAGTTTTATTTTCTACTACTTTTTTTTTTTATATGGTTTTGGAACTCACTTTGGTACTTTAAAAAGCTATTTTGTAAAAGTATGGGTTTTGGGTTCCTTTTGTGTTTTTTAAATTTTACTATTTCTCATTAAAAATCAGTTTTGTTTTATTCTTAGAAGTAGCTAATTTTGGAGTTGTCATCTTCATTTCTTAAAAAAAGGATTTCGTAGATATACTTGGGTTGAATACTAAAACTAACAGTGTACTTTCATTAATCTGTTTATTATAACATCGTATTTTCATTTGTTTTTATTATAGCATCGTAGTTTGAAAATTGTACCCATTATCAATATAAAGTAATTTTTATAGCTATCATTAGTTAGATTTTCAAATATATTTTGTTAATAAAGAAAAATAAAATATAATGTTATAATTGAGTATATTTGTCTTTAGGACATCTAACCCCACGCAAAAGTACTAGTTCTTGTGTGTGTGTATATATATATATATATATATATATATATATATATATATATATATATATATATATATATATATATATATATATATATATATATATATATATATATATATATATATTATGTTTTTTAATTTAAGCAAGAGGCAATTGAACCAGTGATCCTCAATCTTTCTAAATTCACAAATTAAGTTTTTTTTTTTTTTTTTTGTCTACTTTTCATCTAAATATAATAAATTAATACATATGCAATGAAATCATCTTCGGTTCACATAAAATAAGTGCGGTGATTTGTTTAAAGTTACCTTTTTATATTGTTTTTTAGTTTAATATTATTTTTGTTATCACGTTATTGATTTGAAAGTTAATGCGTTTCTCTTGGAAAGAAAATCTCACTATTCATTCTTATAAAGTAAAATACTTTAGATGTTTGTTCGTCATGGAAAATTAAATGTGTTTATTGTTTAACTCAATATAAATTCTTATATTAGGAAACAACTTTATTTATTTTTATTTTTTTATTTTTGTAAATTATTACTCAATTTTAATTAATGAATCTTGTACATAACATATCGCCCTTTAAATACTTTAATAAATATTGTTAAATCAAACATTGAATTTTGATTAATGAACAATCAAGTGTAGCGTGCGTGGTGTATTTAATGTTCCGATTTTGTTCACATGCAACCAAATATTGAGTTTTAAGTCTTGATGTAGATATTTAAAGGATGTGCAAGTCATGATGTAGATATATTAATAATGAATTAGTATAAATTGTTTTTAAATTATTTTTTAAGTAACAACTGTCAAAGGATTATCATTCATTCCTGAAAATATTAGTTAAATATATATAAAAAAACATTAGAATTAAATTCAATTACCTTATCATCTATAGTCGTTTGAGTGGTCATTATCCATAATAATACAAAAAATATCACAAATAGAGCAAAACAAAACTGTGGGCTCAGTACAAGAACACAAGTTGCATACCTTCTTCGCTGAGTTGTTCGTATCTACTTTCGATGGTAGACCATTTTTATATCTCAGCCAGCTAACATTTGACTTGTTGATGCATTATGAGTAAATTACACGAATAGTCCTTATGGTTTAGAGCAATTTACGTGTTTGGTTTCTAACTTATTTTTTTTAGTTCAGAAGGTCTCTATTGTTTATTTTTTGTTACGTGCTTGGTCCCTACTGTTTATATTTGTTACGCGCTAGATCCCTGTCTTACCTAAAAAGATTATTTATATAAATAGAGAAAATTGTGGGGTAGTTAAGCTAAGGTGTGGAGGTGAGATTGGAGGTGAGTTTATTTAAAAAGAAAATCTTTTTAGGTAAGACAGAGATCAAACGCATAACAAAAACAAATAGTATGGATATTCTGAATTAAAAAAATAAAAATTAAAAAATAAGTTAGGGCTCAAATGTATAAATTACCTTAAACCACAGGGACCATTCGTATAACTTCATTAATTCATTCTAGAACTATATATATTTTCATTACTTTTCAAGCAATTGTTTATGACTCCTTTAAGATAAATTCCCACTTGTTGCTATAAAAATATGATCTAAAGTTGATTTCTTGTTATT
The DNA here is from genome assembly GCF_052625555.1 of Lactuca saligna. Lineage (NCBI taxonomy): Eukaryota > Viridiplantae > Streptophyta > Magnoliopsida > Asterales > Asteraceae > Lactuca > Lactuca saligna. The sequence goes on along the minus strand of NC_136421.1, from coordinate 69,301,663 downwards.
TTTAGAGTAAATTACTGAAACCGTCCCTGTGGTTTGGTCAAAATTGCACGTTTGGTCCCTAATTTTTTTTTGCACTCGAATTGTCCCTGTGGTTTGCTTTTGTTGCGTTTTTCATCCCTGTGGTTTGGTAAAATTTGCATGTTTGGTCCCTATCTTTATGTATGTAAGGGACGAAAAATGCTACAAAATCAAACCACATGGACGAAAAACGCAACAAAATCAAACCACAGGACGATCTGAGTGCAAAAAATAAGTTAGGGACCAAACGTGCAATTTTGACCAAACCACAGGAACGAGTTGAGTAATTTACTCTTATTTTTATTAGTGTAACTCTCAAGTTTTAATGGTATTTGTTTTCTTTAAAGTCAAAATGTAGTGTTTTTTTTATTTATTTTTGCAATCATTTTAAACTATTATTTCACTTTCATCAACCAATCATTCCTACTAAATAAGAGATATTAAGACAAGTACATATTTGTGCATATATCATGCTCCTTGTTACTTAAATATACGGAAGAAGCTTCATTTAATTACATTTCGCCTTGAAGACGAATAGATATTAGAAGGTTTTCTGTGTTGATGACCATTCTAAAAGCGATTCACAGTGAGAGTTATTGCAAAGTTGATTATTATTTTGTGTAAAAATGTCAGAAAAACATGGTTTGTTTGATAACTGGAATACATCATTTTCGTCAATTTTATGATTATATATTCAGTTTCGTGAAGATATGCAAATATTAACTTGTTAATTTTATATATAAGATAGACATGGACTTCTTTCTAAAGATTCTTAATGTTGCAATTTTCTAAAAGAAAATTCTTAGTCTCACACAATATCTATCTTGAGGTATATACCAACTAATCCACAAAACTTGTTACTAATTTTTTTTTTCTATTTCCTTCCATTAATGAAATTATGGAACACAATTTTTATTTTTTTATTTTTTTTTTCACTTCCATCCATTTCTTTTTTTTTCCTCCTTAAGTTGAACTCTAATGGTATAAGCTTACTTTGATTTCTTTAACATCTTTATTAAAGTTATGTTTGACATATCACAAATAGATAAAAAAAATTCAATTTTTTTAGATTGTAATATTTGGTAAACTAAAAATTAGGTTATAAGCTAACTTTATTTTTTTTAAATGGCTAGCATATCAACAAGCCTACGAGTTAGTTTATTATTTTTATTTTATTTTATTTATTTATTTATTTAATATTTTTAAAGCATCTTAAATATAGTATTTATTAGTTATAAAACTGATTTATTTTATAGTCCTTTATATATCATTTTACATTTCCCAAACTAATTTATCAGTTAATTTTTACCAAACCTTATTTTTATTAACTAGTTTATCAATTAATATCTTATCAACTAACAATTAACTTCATTGGGTTATAACATCATAACACCATTTTAACAGGAGAGAGATAGAAAGAGAATTTAGGCAACCAATAGAAAATCACTTTGCTTCTAATCATGGTCACAACAAGAAGCAACACAATTAGATACAACAAGAAGGGGAGGGGGGAGGGGGGTGTTGATGCTTCTTAACAGCGTTGAGAATGCTCCACATCAGCAACAACAAGATACAACATGACTCATACCATATGCTCTAAGAAAAGTTTTTCCTCTCCACTTTCACTACCATGTTTTCATCGAGGACTTCTATTCTCGTGCCCCTTACAAACATCTAAAAGGGATTGAAATTGAAACTCTCGTACTGCAAGTCTAAAACCGTTAAGATTTGAACTGTTAGACCATTTCTACAAGTATACCACATTGGAACCAAGCACAAGGCATATTTTGTCTACGTTAGGTCACACATAATATCCGAAAGTAAAATGAAGCTCAACCAAAAATGACTTCTCATAAATACTTATCCAACCACCATGAATGAAATTCATTCAACACAAAATAAATGCAATTTATAACTATCAAACATTTCCTATAACGTGTTACATGAACAACATTGAGCAACTCATTACTCTCTCTTTCTCTACAAACTCTCCTTAGTACTTGGCACTTTAGAGTCTTCGGGTTCTTGCTTATTGACTACACTTACATCCGAAGACTCTCCTACTGACTCGGGTTCGCTTTTCAACTCCGTTTCAAATTCTTTTGCCGCCTGCTCAAATTAAATTTTGTCATAAATAATTTTTAGAACGTGTTTGAAATAATGATATCAAGCGTGGGAAAATGAGTTATGACTTAATGGGGAAAGCCTCATTTATCTGACTTTCTGTATTAAGTCGTTCTTCTTGTATTAGGGGTCGGTTGTATATCATTCAAGCTAAAGACTTTGATTTTGATGATAAAAAAACTAAAATCGAGTGACGTTCAAATATGCATTCATATAAATAGCAATAATATAAACTTTGAGCACAAATGAAAGGTAGGCCCTTTCCAAAAGTGGAAATTGACAAACCCTAAGAAATGTCAATGTTGTAAAAAAATTAATATCGTGCACCTTCTCTTCTTCTCGAAGTAAGTTATAAAAGGAAAGAAGTTGAGAAGAGTGATAGATACATGAAATAGCAACACACATTCATTATTTGTTAATCATAGTTTCATTTCTTACTTTCATTTTTTTTTGTTATCAAAACATTGTACTTTAACATATATACTGAATTATAACATTGTGGTTTAAAAATAAAAAAAGTATCATGGCATTTTACTATGAAAAGCTTACCTAATAATAGCAGTGAAAATTGCTTTTTAATTTGATGACATTGTTATAATTAGGTAGACTTTTATTCTTTTCCATGAGTTGGTGTTCTATATGGGATAAACAGTTTAAAATTTTGAGAAAATGAAATCACACTTTGAGAAATAGAAGGAAAAAAAATAAATGAGCAAAAATTTGTAAATGACTTAATAGAAAAGACTCGTTTCCCTTCTCTATTAAGGAATTGTCTGAATGCAATCAGGTTGCTGTATCTCAAATAATGAAACACAATAAAACCTTTCAATAAAGTGGTTTCCTTTCCATTTGATGAGTAAAATCGTATGATCTGATTTGATTCAATTATATGTCGATTGTTCATCTTCAAATTCTATTCAGTGTTTCGTGAGTGTCAATTATTTGGAATATGACATGAAATTGTAGTTCAAATAAGCAATCGATATTAATCAATAGATACGTGAGAATCGATTAAAGAAGTAAAGAGACCTGTTGGAAGCTCTTGACCGTTTTCCCAATACTGCGGCCAACCTCCGGCAACTTTTTGGGACCGAAAACGAGGGCGACGACGCCAGCAATAACCACAAGCTCCGGCACACCAAGTCCGAACAAGCAGGTACAAGATAAACCCTTTTTCTTTCCATTGAGCAGATTGGATCTGTTTCCATGGGCGATGGTCAAGGGTTTGAGGGTGTTGGTGAAGAAAGATGAATTGGAAGACGAAAAGGATAAGGTTTTTGTTGATGGTGAAGTGCGATTTATGATGGACGGCGTGTAGGGTAAGGTGAGAGTTGGTGCGGCGGAGGAAATCGCCATTTACGACTGGTCTTTGGCGGCGGTGGATGTTTTGTACTTTTTGGTGGTTGGTGGTGGTGGTGGTGTGGCTATCGGAAATGGATTCTTGGATAAATGAATGAGGAAACTGTGGGAAGGATTTTTGTGGCTGACCAGGACGACGTCGTTATATGCCTAAAACATCTATGTTATCGGTTATCATAGAGGAGAATGTCCTGTAATGGTAAAAGACCGAATTGCGAACTAGAATTTTCACTAACAAAAAAACTTTAAAAAAGTTTTTATTCCAATGTATATAAATTTCGAAAAAGTTATTTTTTTAATTTTTTAAATCTTCTACTAACGCTTATTGGATAAAATTTTTTTTTGTTTAAAGAGAATTTTGCTAAGATGTTATAATTTGTTAAATAACATTTTCAAAAAGGTAAAAAACTTACATCGGAGATCATATAAGACTGGAGGATGTGGTGCTACTGAAACCGTATTTTCTTCCTCGCCATATAAGCGTCATGTTATTTTTTTACCAGTGTGGTTTCTTACCACACCAAGGGAGTGGTGCCACATATTTTTTTTTTTGTTTTTTTTTTTTGTTTTTAACTATTTCAATTTAATAAAACTTTTTTTTTTAACTATTTTAATTTAATAATTTTTTTTAACTATTTGAATTTAATAAAACTTCTATTTTAATTAAAAAAAAACATAATTTTTCATTATTTGAAAATTAAAAAAAAAAACATTACATTGTATTACCAAAAAAAAAAAAAAAAAAAAACGAAAACCACACACATGACATTTAAATAATCCTAGAAAATTATAAAACACAAATAAAATAACTAAATCAAACTACATAAAATCGTGAAAAAAAAAACGAAAAACACACACATGACAAGAGATTATGTTGTGAAAAAAAAAAGAATGTTAGATATGTATATATAAGAAAGAAAAAGCAAATAAATAAATAAATAAATAAATAAATACCCGACAACCGACGATCCTCCCTTTTTTCCTCTCAACCAATCAGAAAACGCAGCACTTAAGGACTGCAGTGCGACCAAGACTGCACCAGACCGCAATCTGGGGGCGGTGTTCTTCGTCTACGTGGCACAAAGTGCGGTCTGGAACCGTACCCACACCCTGGAGCCCGTAAACTCATATATGGAACTCATGTGTTTATGTGAATATGATGAGAGCCCCTCCTCACTAAGCCTAATCATCATTGACTACAACAAAGGCTCACCATCATCTAATGGGCCACTTTGCTATTGGATTCGACCCAAAAAGACAATCAGGCCTCTAATCTGCTGCATAGAATAAACACATTAGTTGTTCTATCATGTTGTTGATTTAGTCAAGTCACATGTTTTTATTTGATAACTACTTTTAACTAGCAGTCCTAAAAATCCATCTACGACCACATTTTTACTTTTTTTAAGCTATGATTTTGATTATTTAATGCATCGTAATTTGCATGAAGAAATATAAGGAAAATTGATCGAAACTTCTCGGTTCCTTCATCTTCATTCTTGAAAGACTAATCCTCTCAAATTGGCTTCTATGAATCTCGTGTTTTCATTCCTGACCTCACCATGTCACACCTCCATGAAATACCATTGTTAACCCTCAAAGAATCGTTAGCAAACATTGACCAACTTCATTAATTTCTCATCGCCACCAATAACAATGACCAAATCGTCATCACCAAGCTTGATGATCAAACAAAAATTGTTGGGTTTTATTAAAAAAAAAAAAACAATCTACAATAAACTACAAGTTGACTAGCGGAAAGTTTTTAAAACAAATAAACTTAAATCCATTTTAAGCCACCAGTGATCATTTTGCCAAGCATGAAAAGATTAAATAAACCATATAAAGAAAATATTACAACCTTTGAAGTCTTTGATTCCTCTCGGTGGGTTGAACGTTGATGAAGATGACAAAAATACAAAGGAGGGCCCCTCTATAATGTATCCACCAAACAATGATAAACTACTTCAAGAAGCTAGTCTTCATTTGTCTTAAGCACTTTTTAAGCCTTAAGAACTTATACCAAATAAGTCTTGAGGAGAAACAACTTATAAACCCTTAAAATCTACACTATACAATGCAAGAAAGAAGAGGGAATGGAACTAGAGAGCTCAGAGTGTTGGGAGGAAAAGAAGAAAAGAATCATATGAAAAAACTAGCTAGTTTTTTGTTATTCCTCTTCTTTATAAACTTGAATAGATATACTAAAGCACCATCCCTTCAACTAGTCGAAGCATAACCTTTTATGACAAGAATAGGATGTTAGAAGTATGACCAGAAGCAAGCCTTAATGTGACATCCCTAATTTTAAGGTTTGAAAAAGCTTTTCTTTATACTTACTTAAAACAAAGTATTATTTTATTAATGCGGAATTTATCCCAACACATTTACTACGTGAGATATTATTAATATCAAAGCATTTTCGAAAAAAAAACATTTTTCATTAATAATTAAAAGCTTGATATGTTATAACTGATACAGAAATATAAGCATAAACTAGTCATTACATACCTTACAACCATTCATTTTATTAATAGCTTAAAACTTCTCTATTCTCTCAACATATTTAAAAATTCATTATCTATATGCCTTCGTACTACTACCTGTGATACAAAGAAACAAAGTGGATAAGGCTGAGAAGCCTGGTGAGTACATATGGTTTTTAGTCCACAATAAAAATAATTACATTGTTTTAAATATATATTTCACAAGAAACAAGTAACTCGATTACCCGTTCTCGTTATGTAACCTACCAAAAATACCTAGTAAAATTTTCATTTTTAATTAAGTCAAAACTATTCATTCATTATTCCAAAAGACGATCAGAGTAAAAGTATTCTCAAAACATCATAGTAAAATCATAAACAATCATTGCGGAATAATCTCCAAGGGATGTAGTGCGATCAAGCTCGACCCTTCCTTTTGAAACCAGTTGTACCTGAAAACGTTTTAAACATAAAGCATAAACACAAAGCTTAGTGAGTTCCCCAAAATACAACATACCATTCATACAGTTGCCATGTGCTACCCCCATGGTCTTTTCCTTGGAATGTCATGGGCTACCCCCAGGGTCTTACGACCAAGTGCCATGGGCTTTCCCCATGGTCTTTCCCTGTAATGCCATGGGCTATCCCCAGTGTCTTACAACCAAGTATCATGGGATTGTATCTTATCTATACTAAGAACCGATCATGATCACAAGATATCAGATTTGATATCTATTCTATACTTATCTATATCATTTCCTAATATAAAAAAGATTACAAAGAATAACTAATTATACGTTGGCGTCGATGTAGATGTTGACGCTGACAAATATAGTGTAGAGTGTTTGACTCATCAGATCGTAATGTGTGACCTTACAATTTCCCCTTGTCTGATGATGTCAAGACTAATCTCCAATGAATCCTTCAACTCCTGCTCTTCCTGAGAGTAAGATTGAAACTTTAAATTCTTTATCTTTAACGAGTGCTCCCCCTGAGAAGGTGAATGACTTGAAGTTGAGGTAACATTTATGAATCACAATGGACGGACATCAACTTTAATGACTTGCAGATGAGAATGTTGATGTCAGATTGACCTCCCCTTAAAATTTGCTTTTTCTTTTAGATCAACATTTAGCTTCTTTAGCTGGTAGTTTCTTCAGTTTTAGTAAGATTTTCCCCCTTTTTGATATCAATAGCTTCCAGTCTAGTATGATTGTGATGTCTCCTGATAGTGTAGGCTTAAACTATCATTCACTGACATAGTATTGCGAGATCTCATCAGCGTGCGATTTCATATGTCAACTTATTAATCACTTTTATTAGAAGAAAAAAGGCAAGAGTGGTATGATGCGTGTAATACATTCTGGTATGAAATGTACCCATCGAAAAAGAGTATCAAAGTTTTATCAGTGTATGGGTAATATCGTGAATCATTAACCTCTTAATAGAAGAATTGTTGGGAAAGAGTGGGTATCTGTGTGATGTCGAAATATTACTAAACCTAATTTTACCTACTTATCTAACTAGCTATTCGACTAAAGGCAGTGTACCTTTTCGCAAATAGTATAACACAAGCAAAAGTAAATTGGGTTTATCTACTAAAAATTAATCTACTAAAAATAGTATAACACAATCACAAGGAACAATTTTAATTAACTAATTTATCTACTAAAAATTAATCTAAAACAAGCAAAAGTAAATTGGGTTTTTATCCGAATTTGCAAGTTCAGACAAACTTGTTCACTCAACTATCAAATTCAATCAATGACTAAAAACACTTCTGTTTAGTTCGAATCCACTTCTCCTTAATGGTTAGCTACTAACTATGGATAATTCACGTTGGTTACCAATTATATTATTAGCAATTTAAGTCCAAATATACTAATGTCTAACTAATTCATGTAAAACTATGAATGGTCACACATAATTTAACACAGATTCAATTACGAATTATGAATAAAGCCATGTAAGATTGATTAAGAAAACATAGTTATGGTTATAATCTATGTTCTTCAACACAACTAAATTTAATAACTTTAATTTCTTATCTAAGATTGGTTCGATCCTAGCTCTAGAAATCTTATGGTCACTAAATTACTAGGTATCAAGTTCATGTAAATTAATAATCACTAAGCTACACAGAACATGAATTCAAGCAATTTAAGTATCAAATATTAGCATGCTAGGTATTAATAATCAAACACAAGCATTTAACCAACAAGTAAAATCCATAACTAATAAACTAATCCATGATTTGAAGTTTCATCTAGCTGAAGAGAAGCAGCTAGATTTAGCTACTCATGACAAAATTAAAACACACAAACTTAATTAGTAAACACATGTTTGAATGTACCAACTTAAGGTAAAGTTTATCTCCAATCTCTCTAGAAGTTTCCCAAATTCGTAAACACCAAGAATTTATATAGGTTTTGAAAATTACATTGCTCACATCGTGAGACAAGGCTTCTCATGTCATGAGCTTAGCCATAATCCGTATCGAACACGGATTCTGGCCTCCGAATGTTTATCTTCTAGAAAGTTATCACTCACGTCGTGAGATATGATTCCTCACGCCGTGATGTTTCATTTTGGCTGAAAAATTCATCTTTTAAGCTCCAATCCTCTAAAGTTCCAATCCTTGTCGCTTTTGGTCCTTTTTCTTCAAGAATGCTCATTTTAGCTGCAAATTACAATTAATTCTTATAAGTACCATTTATCTTTGCAAATAACCAAAATATTAATCAAAATATATCAAAATATTGCCTAAAATATGTATAAATATGGCAATATCAAATACCCCACACTTATCTTTTGCTTGCCCTCAAGAAAAATTAATTAATTTTTAAGTTAAACTCTCATTACCAACATCACATCAAACAATCCATTTTGAACTCAACCATTACACCAAGACCACAATGTGCATATTTGTATCTAAAATCCTATCAACTTCCCAATCCTAAATACTCACAATCCTTATAAATATTCACCCCTTAGCTTATACGACACTCATTTATGTAACCCTCCGAATCAATCCTCAAAAATCTTTCTTAACCTCACGGTATTTATGTTAAGTTGCCCAATCATACATAATCCAGAAAGAATTACAATTTTTGATACCACAAGGAAGCTCTTGGAATTATTCACTTCTTTGAAGTATTGATCTTTGATTTCTTTGAATTCACCACATTTTTGTATGATTTTTAGTATCTTCAGATTTTGATTTCTTCAGAATTTTTGATCTTTTAATCTTCATACTTTGACAACTCCAAAATTCTTACAATTTTTTGGTAATTTCTCTTTTTAAAAAAAATATCTCACTTTTTTTCCACTCAAATCCTACATGCTTAAGCAAGAAAGCTTAAATTCAACATTTATTGGTTAGAGGTATTAGTCTAAGTACAATGACTACATAAGCTCTCCTGGATAGATTTCAGGTACATGCTACAAAACTTATTATGCCATATAAACTACTAGATTAACTCGTAAACTCTCGTATCTATATTTCTCTATCTTTTTGCATGAATTTTTTCCAACAAACATCCAATATATGAAAGGAAGTAACATAATCATAACAAAGTTTTAGTACATAATCAAACCAAACCAAAAACAAAAACAAACACATTAACAATAAGAAAGACTAAAAATGACAAAAATACTCAAAAGGATAAACATCAATCATCTTCCTCCTCCTCGTGTGTTCGCTCACTCCGGCACCATCTCCTCGCTCCATCTTATAGTCACTCCATGTAAGGAAAAATGGATAATGATCTCCTAAATGAGATGGTTGCGTCATTGAAGTGTCAGATCATGTTCTCCATAGTGCCTCCAAACCAGTTCATGCTCAAGGACATTTGATAAAAATAACCAGCCACAGTATCTTGGCTAAAAGTAGTAGCTCCCATGGGTGCATTATGATGCACTGGTTGTCCTCTCTCGCCATGCCCCCATACATTCCTTCTTCCCCTTAGACACAACTGCTGCTCATGATCCTCCTCTTGTTTCTCAACATCCTCCTCATCATCATTTGGTATACTCCAATGTGTACCCATATTAACCACCACCCGCATTGTCTCTAAATAACCCAAAGAAAACTCATTCCCCTCTTTACATAAAAGAGTCCCAGTGATCCCGGGAATGATGACTCCATAAGAATGTGCCAAACAATTTACAAAATTTCCACCACATATTGGGCTTCTGGCCCGAGAAGTGACCACATGCTCTGCTAAATACCTTGCCAAAGAGTAAGGTATGTTTCAACAAATTTCGGGTGCCAAGATTGTCCATAAAAAGAATAAATTAAATTTTGTGACTTTATCCCCATGCTTCTTGTGGTGAATAGAAAAGGTGATGTGTCGGCGGATGAGGCAATGGATCGGGAATCTAATGTTGCTTTCGGGAGAAACACCTGAATTGAAGTTCCCTGCAGCAATATTACTCCAAAATTCATACCCGGATACACCCCCAGATTATTCCCATACAACAACCCGTAAAAATGTAGAAAATATCGGTGTCATTGTTTCATGAGCCCGATACAAACCTATCCTCCACGCGAATTCAGAAAGGCTACATTCCCGATATTCCCCTCCTAAACGAAAAACTAGAGCTTGTGGGAAATTTAGGTCTTCTACGTTATATTGAAATGCCACAGTAGAGAAAAACTCACACATAACTCTTTGTAAACCCGCTCTTGAATCACAAACAAGTTGCTCCATCCCTTGCATGTGAAAGTTATGTTTTGGTGAGAAACGGGTTCAACCGGTCAAGTAATCCAACCTCCTTCAACTTTTTCTAATTTATTATTGGAGCTATAGCAAAATTGCAACTATGCAGCCACCCCAATCTATTGATATACCGATTATGCACCTCTCTAGATGTGTTAGTTGGAAACATATAGAAAGGATGTAAGTTAGAAACATTTCCCTATGCTTCCTGGACATTTCTCCTTGGACCCATATTTCTGCAAAAAGAGTAAAACAACAAAAGCAAACCATAATAGCCATTACCCTCAACAGAAAACAGATTATAACTACAATGCAATTCTCACTTCGTGGGTATCAAAACGCACGTCATGAAATTGGTTCGAAGGCAGATCGTCAAGGGCCAATTTAGGGAAAAATAAGTCCAATTAACACATAGGGTTTTGTCTTATAGCTATTATAAGCATAAGTCAGGAACATACAAGTCAAATTTCACACAAAATCATGGTAATTTGCAAGCTTGAAGATATGAGCATAAACCCTAACCCCTAAATCTATAAAATTGGTCAAACAAAGAGTTAAGAACATGAAATGTTTACCTTTTGTGAGGATTATGTGAGAGAAAAGAAGTTTGGTAGATGAAACTGTAACATCCTGTTTTCAATATGTTTTCGTTTCAAGATGGTGTGTAACGACCCGTTCCCGGTATGTTGATTTATTGGTAATTATAGTGAGTTTTTCAAGAGAGACTCGGCGAGTTCTAGCCTGACTCGCCGAGTAGGGTCGCGCCTGAGGGCACGCGTGAGCCGGGGACTCGGCGAGTCCATATCCCTGACTCGACGAGTCCATCTGTCTGGGTGAAACCCTAAAATCCCCGGGTTGCTCACTATTTATACCACCTTATAGCCCCCATCCTCGCCTCCCTCACCCTGAGAACGCAGTGTTAGAACCCTAAACCTCCCTTGAAGAGCTTATATGTGTTTTGGTGCCATTTTGTGAAGGTGTGAAGAAGGAGAAGAAGGAAGAAGCAAGGAGAAGTGTTGTAGTGCAAAGATCCAAGGCCAAATCAGAGTTAATTGAGGTATTTTCGGAGTTCCATCTTGTTATATGCTTTAAACTTCCATTAGAGCTCTCCTAAGAGCTAGTTGATGCTTGTTCCAAGCCTTACACTTGCATGAACGCCTTATTAAGTCGAAATAGCTATGGATCTGAATGTTGGGGTGTTGTAGAGCCCAGATCTACTGTCTTTTTGGAGTTATATTGCATGATAACCATAGATCTACCCATTTTGTGCATCTTTTAGCCTTATTTCCCTTATTCATGAGGTTGTACACGTAAAGTTGGAAACTTTACGTGGTAAATCAGCTTATTGGACCCAGATCTATCAATTGTATGTGTTGGATTCAAACAAAATCAAGTAAAAATCAGTTGCATGGCGGCAACTCGGCGAGTCGGAAGAACGACTCGGCGAGTTGGGTCGCGAGTCCCCGATTCCTTCATTTTTGCCAGTGTCGAGTGAACCCAGTGAGCTAGAGAGTGGACTCAGCGAGTTGAGGGTGAACTCAGTGATGGAGGGACTCGGCGAGTCCAAGGCAATCTTCTTGGGATCAAGAACAACTCATCGAGTTTGTTCATCCGGCTCGGCGAGTCGGATGAAGATTGTCTGAGTTCTTGGATCAAGAGGGTACTTGTAGAGTCGATGCCAGACTCGACGAGTAGCAGTGAGTAAGAGTGAAAAGTGAGAGTGGGACTCGGCGAGTTGGGTGGCCCAACTCGGCGAGTCAGCCCAAAAGATAATTGACTTTGACCGAGGGTAAAAGAGTCATTTTACCCCAAGCGCAGTGTTTAGTATTTGATTGAGTGTGTTTATGGACTTGTAGCCGAGGGGATTCAGGAGCAGCCGCCGTTAGCTTCCCGAGCCACCCACTTAGCAGTCAGCTTACGAGGTGAGTTTCCTTCCAGTAGGAACGGGTCTAAGGCCACAATGTCGGCCCGTTCAGTTAGCAGTAGTTTCCGCATTTAGGTCCGATGCAGTAGTTAGTATGTTCGATGCCTTCGTGGCTCGAACAGGATTTGTGTGCTATGTGTTAAGTATTATGTGTTCCGGGCCACGACCCGATGTATCATGTCGTATATGTGTTCTGCTAGTTGATGTGTTATGCTATGCCATGTTCAGTCAGTCAGTTCCGGACTTCGGTCCGATGCAGTTAGTTCCGGACTTCGGTCCGATGCAGGGGACAAGGTCCCAGTCAGTTCCGGACTTCGGTCCGATGCAGTTAGTTCCGGACTTCGGTCCGATGCAGGGGACAAGGTCCCAGTCTGTTCCGGACTTCGGTCCGATGCAGTTAGTTCCGGACTTTGGTCCGATGCAGGGGACAAGGTCCCGGTCAGTTCCGGACTTCGGTCCGATGCAGTTTCCGGGCTTCGGCCCGATGCAGTGGGCAAGGCCCAATATGTATTTATATGTTATTGTATGGTATGTGGTAGTTTGGGGGAGCTCACTAAGCTTCGTGCTTACAGTTTCAGTTTTGGTTTCAGGTACTTCCGCAAGCAAAGGGAAGAGCTCGGGGTGACAGCATCGCACACATCACAGCATAGCTTTTATCCTGGGGATGTCTTTTGATGTTTTGGATTGATGTTGTATGATACAGTTTTCCGCACAATATTTATTATGTTTTGGGGATACATCGCGTATGTTTTATGTTATGATACTTATATTATGGTTTTGATTATATTGAAAAACGAAAATTTTTGGGTCGTGTTTTTGGGTCGTTTCAAGTTGGTATCAGAGCCCTGGTTTGAGGGATTCGGATACACTTCCGGGTGTATCTGAACTCAAACTAAGGGAAATAAAAGATTTTAGTAAAATAAAAAAAAATGTTTACAAAAAGAATTTTGAAAGCACTTAGAAAGAAAGAATTGTTTTTAACAAGATAGAGGTGTGTGCATGCGGTCAGCCGAGCTCAAGTAAGTACTCCCAAATTACCCATACAAGTTATTTGTTCAGTTTCAGTTTCAGTAGAACAGCATGCTAGTATAGGGCTAAGGATCTAGGAGAATACCTTATGTGCCTGCTTATGTGTTACAGCTTTATGAGTATTGCATGCTAGAATTGAGTAAACAGCAGTAAGATAGCCTGTTTAGGTTATGCCTGATAGTATGAGCTTAGCATCCTATGCTAGTGCAGTTTCTTGTTATAAGAATAGTTTTGCCTGAGTCTATTTCCCTTGTTCGAATGCTGCTTGCTTCGTGCTTGGTGGGGTTCTGAGTACTGGGAGTTAGCCATTAGGTGAACACGTCACACCACATGTAATCAGGTTTGAATAATCCCAGAGTGCTAGAACTGGCCCTATTGCGCAGTTCTTGTTTGAGTCCAACCGTGGTAGGGATGGATCTTTTACTTGAAGGATTATCTGATCCTCATCACATGTGATGGTGTTTAGGTGGTGGCTAGCTGGCATTATGAGGAGACCTACAGCAGTTGAGGACCAGTCGTGTTGAGCTTGAGGTTTCTCTAGGGCAAGCCTAGGATGAGAGTAGCCGAGAATAGCAGCGGTAGAAGTGACTTGGTGGAGTCAAGGCAGTTCTTGAGGAAAGTACGGATAGATGTGGAAGGTAGTAGGGGCCCATACTACTGAAAGCAGAGGATCCGTACTCGAATCAAGGAAGGCCAAGACAAGACCAGGAAGCTAGTAGTAGTATCATGATCCCTTGAGATATTTCAGTGTTCTGATGTGGTTATGATATGTTTCAGAATGGTAGTTTTGCGTCCGAGACCAGCAGTCGGCAGCTCAGATGCCGGAGGGGGATCAGGATCGGGGTCAGGCCCGGAGGTCGGGCAGATGGATGAGCAGACTAGAGAGTTCCTTTCTTCTGAGGTTACCCGCATCATACTGGAGCAGACTCCTGTGATCTTCGGTTCGATCAAGGAGGGTATTTTAGAGCTGATGGATGAGAGATTGAGTACTTTCCGTGCTGAGATGGCGGCCGTGATGGGGTCGCGCACACTTACGTTCAGGGAGTTCAGGGCATGCGGGGCTCCAGACTATCATGGGGCGCGGGACCCTATAGCGAGTACCAGATGGTTGGCGGATGTGGCCAATGCTTTCCACACTAGCAGGTGTCCCGAGGGGGACAAGGTCAGATTGGCGTCCTGTATTCTGAAGGACAGGGCACGGGATTGGTGGGAGGAGGTCGGACATGCCATCGGGGATGATGCGGCATTGGATGCCATGACCTGGGCTGATTTCTCTACCAGGTTCAGGGTGGAGTTTGCACCAGTCATTGAGGTGCAGCAGTTAGCTAGGGAGTTTTAGGACCTTACCCAGACTACAGAGACAGTGGCGGAGATCACCGCCAAGTTCAGGGAGAGGGCCCTTCTTGTTCCTTAGTATGCAGCCGATGAGGAGATGAAGAAGGCCCGTTATCATGAGATGCTGCGGAGTGACATTCGCATGTTTGTGAGCCGGTCCAGTTGTAAAATGCTGGACGACATGATTGCCAGAGCTAGAGAGAGGGAGATTGATCTCGAGATGGAGAAAAAGAGGAAACCGGAGGCGTTTTCGGGTTTAGGCAGTGTGGGCAAAAAGCCCAAGGTTTCAGATCACAGGTCTAGGGGTCAGCAGAGCCACGGTCGGTGTGGCAAGTGTGGGAGATTGCACGAGGGGGCGTGCAAGGCAGGGAGTTCCGGCTGCTACAAGTGCGGTCGGACTGGGCATTTGAGTAGGGATTGTACGGCCCCTGCTACTACGGTTACAGCATCAGATCTGATTTGCTTTCAGTGCAATCAGAGGGGACATAAAAGGTCCCAGTGTCCCAGTTTAGCTATAGCAGGGAAGGTGGTTGCACCTGCCCCTGCCACCTTGAGGATTACGGATGGCCGGCAGGGCCGATCTGATGCGCCAGTGGCGAAGAGCAGGGCATTTCAGATGACAGCAGAGGAGGCGCGAGCGACTCCTGATGTGGTGACGGGTATGTATCTTTCCTCCATCTCTTAATTGTTATAATATCGTTTGAATATTACTTGATGATATGTTTTATTTAGGGTCGTTCTCGGTGAACGGCACCCCTGCTTTGGTATTGTTCGATTCGGGGGCTACCCGATCATTTGTATCGCTTGCGCTTAGCAAGAGATTTAGCAGAGCTCCAGGGGAGCTGGATTGTCCATTAGAGGTTGAGATAGCAGATGATAGGACCGTGAGGGTCGGCAGAGTACATAGAGGGTGTTCCCTTCAGATTTTTGATGAGCAGTTTTCAGTGGACCTGGTTCCTATTCCCCTGCGTGGGAATAAAGTTATTGTGGGCATGGATTGGCTGAGCCCCAATGGGGCGGTGATTGATTGTGAGCTTCAGCTAGTGAGGGTTCGCACTCCCAGTGGGGGAGAGATAGTGATTCAGGGGGAGAGGCCCCAGCGAGGACCGATCTTTTGTTCCGCCGCAAGGGCGAGGCGCTATGTTCAGCAGGGTTGCGCCGGTTTTGTAGCTTACGTCTTGGATGCCCGGAAGAAGGGCAAGACGACGATTGATGATGTTCCTATTGTTCGTGACTACCCGGATGTGTTTCCCGAGGATTTGCCGGGATACCTCCAGAGAGGCAGGTTGAGTTCAGGATCGACCTAGTTCCTGGTGCGGCTCCGATAGCCAAAGCACCGTATCGACTTGCTCCCCCTGAGATGCAGGAGTTGTCTACACAGCTTCAGGAGCTGTTAGACAAGGGTTTCATTCGGCTGAGCAGTTCGCCTTGGGGAGCGCCGATCTTATTTGTGAGGAAGAAGGATGGGTCGCATCGTATGTGCATTGATTATCGGGAGTTGAACAAAGTAACGGTGAAGAACCGTTACCCACTTCCGAGGATAGATGACTGGTTTGATCAGCTTCAGGGAGCGTCTTGGTTCTCCAAGATCGATCTACGCTCCGTTTATCATCAAATGAAGGTTAGAGATGAGGATGTACAGAAGACTGCTTTCAGGACCCGGTATGGTCATTATGAGTTCGTGGTGATGCCATTTGGGCTCACCAATGCCCCAGCCGCATTCATGGATCTCATGAACCGCGTGTGCAGACCGATGCTGGATCGGTCGGTGATAGTGTTTATAGATGACATCTTGGTGTATTCCAAGACACAGGTGCAGCACGAGGAGCACCTGCGGGAGGTGTTGGAGACTTTGAGGAAGGAGAGACTTTTCGCAAAGTTCTCCAAGTGTGAGTTCTGGTTGCGTGAGGTGCAGTTTCTTGGTCATCTCGTCAACCAGAAGGGTATTTTGGTAGATCCGGCCAAGATTGAGGCCGTGATACAGTGGGAGGTCCCGAGGTCTCCATCTGAGATTCGGAGCTTCCTGGGGCTGGCAGGGTATTATCGGAGATTTATTCAGGACTTCTCCAAGATAGCAGTGCCGCTCACCCGGCTAACCAAGAAGTCGGTGGTTTTTCGTTGGGGGCCTGAGCAGCAGGCGGCGTTCGAGACTCTCAGGCAGAGATTGTGCGAGGCTCCGATCCTTACCTTGCCAGACGGAGTAGAGGATTTCGTAGTCTATTGTGATGCTTCGATCACAGGTATGGGAGCGGTATTGATGCAGCGAGGCCATGTGGTAGCTTATGCCTCGAGATAGTTGAAGCCTCACGAGGCTAATTATCCTACCCACGATTTGGAGCTGGGGGCAGTTGTGTTTGCCCTCAAGATTTGGAGACATTACATTTATGGGGTCCGCTGTACTATTTACACGGATCACAAGAGTTTGCGATATCTTATGGATCAGCCGAGTTTGAACATGAGGAACAGGAGATGGTTAGACGTGCTGAAGGACTATGACTGTGAGATCCTTTATCATCCAGGAAAGGCCAATGTGGTGGCCGACGCCCTGAGCCGCAAGGTGTCGACGACCCCTATCAGAGATCTGTGTATGAGGATGACAGTGATCACTCCATTGTTGGAGCGGATCAAGGAGGCTCAGATGGAGGGCCTCAAGGAGGAGAGGCAGAAGTGCGAGAGGATAGTGGGCCGAGTAGCTTCGTTTGATTACGACAGTCGGGGTTTGTTGACGCTTCATGGTAGGGTGTGGGTACCGTACTGGGATGGGGTACGGCAAGTATTGATGGACGAGGCTCATAAGTCTCGATTTTCTATCCACCCAGGAGCGACGAAGATGTATCGAGATCTTCGATCTGATTATTGGTGGCCCTGCATGAAGCGAGATGTCGCTTGGTATGTGGAGAGATGTTTGACCTGCCGGAAGGTCAAGGCAGAGCACCAGAGACCTCACGGCAAGATGCAGCCGTTAGACATTCCCGTGTGGAAATGGGAGGACATCACCATGGATTTTGTCACCAAACTCCCCAGGACCGCACGCGGGGTGGACTCGATATGGGTAGTAGTGGATCGGTTGACGAAGAGTGCCCATTTTATTTCGATTCAGGAGAGTATATCGGCGGAAAAGTTAGCCGATATCTATGTGCGAGAGATTGTGGCACGTCATGGAGTGCCGGTATCGGTGGTGTCGGACCGAGATGTTCATTTCACGTCCAGATTCTGGAAGCGATTCCACGACGAGATGGGTAATCGTCTCCATTTCAGCACCGCTTTTCATCCTCAGACTGACGGGCAGAGCGAGAGGACGATTCAGACTCTTGAGGACATGCTTAGGGCATGTGTTCTAGATTTTGGGGGCAGTTGGGATACGTATCTTCCGTTAGCGGAATTCTCGTATAACAACAGTTATCATGCGAGTATTGATCGACCTCCTTTTGAGATGTTATATGGCAGGAAGTGCAGGACCCCGATTTGTTGGGGCGAGGTCAGTCAGCGAGTTATAGGGAGCACCGAAGTGGTGCTCAAGACGACGGAATTGATCCAGCAGGTCCGTAGTAGGCTGCAGACTGCGCAGAATCGGCAGAAGAGCTACGCCGACAGGAGGCGTTCGGACTTGGAGTTCCAGGTGGGAGATATGGTTCTTCTGAAAGTCTCACCTTGGAAAGGTGTCATCAGGTTCCGGAAGAGGGGCAAATTGGGCCCCAGATTTATTGGTCCTTTCAGGGTTTTGGCCCGGGTGGGTCGGGTTGCTTATCGGTTAGATCTCCCTGAGGAGCTTAGTCAGATACACAACACCTTCCACGTGTCGCAGTTGAGGAAGTGTTTGGTGGATGAGACAGCAGTCGTTCCCTTAGAGGACATTCAGGTTGATAGCGGCCTAAATTATATCGAGAAGCCGGTCGCGATTCTGGAACGGAAGACCAAGACCTTGAGGAACAAGGTAATTCAGCTAGTAAAGGTGCAGTGGCAGCACCGGAAGGGGTCTGAATGGACGTGGGAGGCCGAAGAGGAAATGAGAGCGCACTACCCGGAGTTATTTGCAGATCCAGCCGTAACAGACTTCAAGGACGAAGTCTGAGACAAGTGGGGGAGGATTGTAACGACCCGTTCCCGGTATGTTGATTTATTGGTAATTATAGTGAGTTTTTCAAGAGAGACTCGGCGAGTTCTAGCCTGACTCGCCGAGTAGGGTCGCGCCTGAGGGCACGCGTGAGCCGGGGACTCGGCGAGTCCATATCCCTGACTCGGCGAGTCCATCTGTCTAGGTGAAACCCTAAAATCCCCGGGTTGCCCACTATTTATACCACCTTATAGCCCCCATCCTCGCCTCCCTCACCCTGAGAACGCAGTGTTAGAACCCTAAACCTCCCTTGAAGAGCTTATATGTGTTTTGGTGCCATTTTGTGAAGGTGTGAAGAAGGAGAAGAAGGAAGAAGCAAGGAGAAGTGTTGTAGTGCAAAGATCCAAGGCCAAATCAGAGTTAATTGAGGTATTTTCGGAGTTCCATCTTGTTATATGCTTTAAACTTCCATTAGAGCTCTCCTAAGAGCTAGTTGATGCTTGTTCCAAGCCTTACACTTGCATGAACGCCTTATTAAGTCGAAATAGCTATGGATCTGAATGTTGGGGTGTTGTAGAGCCCAGATCTACTGTCTTTTTGGAGTTATATTGCATGATAACCATAGATCTACCCATTTTGTGCATCTTTTAGCCTTATTTCCCTTATTCATGAGGTTGTACACGTAAAGTTGGAAACTTTACGTGGTAAATCAGCTTATTGGACCCAGATCTATCAATTGTATGTGTTGGATTCAAACAAAATCAAGTAAAAATCAGTTGCATGGCGGCAACTCGGCGAGTCGGAAGAACGACTCGGCGAGTTGGGTCGCGAGTCCCCGATTCCTTCATTTTTGCCAGTGTCGAGTGAACCCAGTGAGCTAGAGAGTGGACTCAGCGAGTTGAGGGTGAACTCAGTGATGGAGGGACTCGGCGAGTCCAAGGCAATCTTCTTGGGATCAAGAACAACTCATCGAGTTTGTTCATCCGGCTCGGCGAGTCGGATGAAGATTGTCTGAGTTCTTGGATCAAGAGGGTACTTGTAGAGTTGATGCCAGACTCGACGAGTAGCAGTGAGTAAGAGTGAAAAGTGAGAGTGGGACTCGGCGAGTTGGGTGGCCCAACTCGGCGAGTCAGCCCAAAAGATAATTGACTTTGACCGAGGGTAAAAGAGTCATTTTACCCCAAGCGCAGTGTTTAGTATTTGATTGAGTGTATTTATGGACTTGTAGCCGAGGGGATTCAGGAGCAGCCGCCGTTAGCTTCCCGAGCCACCCACTTAGCAGTCAGCTTACGAGGTGAGTTTCCTTCCAGTAGGAACGGGTCTAAGGCCACAATGTCGGCCCGTTCAGTTAGCAGTAGTTTCCGGATTTAGGTCCGATGCAGTAGTTAGTATGTTCGATGCCTTCGTGGCTCGAACAGGATTTGTGTGCTATGTGTTAAGTATTATGTGTTCCGGGCCACGGCCCGATGTATCATGTCGTATATGTGTTATGCTAGTTGATGTGTTATGCTATGCCATGTTCAGTCAGTCAGTTCCGGACTTCGGTCCGATGCAGTTAGTTCCGGACTTTGGTCCGATGCAGGGGACAAGGTCCCAGTCAGTTCCGGACTTCGGTCCGATGCAGTTAGTTCCGGACTTCGGTCCGATGCAGGGGACAAGGTCCCGGTCAGTTCCGGACTTCGGTCCGATGCAGTTTCCGGGCTTCGGCCCGATGCAGTGGGCAAGGCCCAATATATGTTTATATGTTATTGTATGGTATGTGGTAGTTTGGGGGAGCTCATTAAGCTTCGTGCTTACAGTTTCAGTTTTGGTTTCAGGTACTTCCGCAAGCAAAGGGAAGAGCTCGGGGTGACAGCATCGCACACACCACAGCATAGCTTTTATCCTGGGGATGTCTTTTGATGTTTTGGATTGATGTTGTATGATACAGTTTTCCGCACAATATTTATTATGTTTTGGGGATACATCGTGTATGTTTTATGTTATGATACTTATATTATGGTTTTGATTATATTGAAAAACGAAAATTTTTGGATCGTGTTTTTGGGTCATTTCAAGTTGGTATCAGAGCCCTGGTTTGAGGGATTCGGATACACTTCCGGGTGTATCTGAACTCAAACTAAGGGAAATAAAAGATTTTAGTAAAATAAAAAAAATGTTTACAAAAAGAATTTTGAAAGCACTTAGAAAGAAAGAATTGTTTTTAACAAGATAGAGGTGTGTGCATGCGGTCAGCCGAGCTCAAGTAAGTACTCCCAAATTACCCATACAAGTTATTTGTTCAGTTGCAGTTTCAGTAGAACAACATGCTAGTATAGGGCTAAGGATCTAGGAGAATGCCTTATGTGCCTGCTTATGTGTTACAGCTTTATGAGTATTGCATGCTAGAATTGAGTAGACAGCAGTAAGATAGCCTGTTTAGGTTATGCCTGATAGTATGAGCTTAGCATCCTATGCTAGTGCAGTTTCTTGTTATAAGAATAGTTTTGCCTGAGTCTATTTCCCTTGTCCGAATGCTGCTTGCTTCGTGCTTGGTGGGGTTCTGAGTACTGGGAGTTAGCCATTAGGTGAACACGTCACACCACATGTAATCAGATTTGAATAATCCCAGAGTGTTGGAACTGGCCCTATTGCGCAGCTCTTGTTTGAGTCCAACCGTGGTAGGGACGGATCTTTTACTTGAAGGATTATCTGATCCTCATCACATGTGATGGTGTTTAGGTGGTGGCTAGCTGGCATTATGAGGAGACCTACAGCAGTTGAGGACCAGTCGTGTTGAGCTTGAGGTTTCTCTAGGGCAAGCCTAGGATGAGAGTAGCCGAGAATAGCAGCGGTAGAAGTGACTTGGTGGAGTCAAGGCAGTTCTTGAGGAAAGTACGGATAGATGTGGAAGGTAGTAGGGGCCCATACTACTGAAAGCAGAGGATCCGTACTCGAATCAAGGAAGGCCAAGACAAGACCAGGAAGCTAGTAGTAGTATCATGATCCCTTGAGATATTTCAGTGTTCTGATGTGGTTATGATATGTTTCAGAATGGTAGTTTTGCGTCCGAGACCAGCAGTCGGCAGCTCAGATGCCGGAGGGGGATCAGGATCGGGGTCAGGCCCGGAGGTCGGGCAGATGGATGAGCAGACTAGAGAGTTCCTTTCTTCTGAGGTTACCCGCATCATACTGGAGCAGACTCCTGTGATCTTCGGTTCGATCAAGGAGGGTATTTTAGAGCTGATGGATGAGAGATTGAGTACTTTCCGTGCTGAGATGGCGGCCGTGATGGGGTCGCGCACACTTACGTTCAGGGAGTTCAGGGCATGCGGGGCTCCAGACTATCATGGGGCGCGGGACCCCATAGCGAGTACCAGATGGTTGGCGGATGTGGCCAATGCTTTCCGCACTAGCAGGTGTCCCGAGGGGGACAAGGTCAGATTGGCGTCCTGTATTCTGAAGGACAGGGCACGGGATTGGTGGGAGGAGGTCGGACATGCCATCGGGGATGATGCGGCATTGGATGCCATGACCTGGGCTGATTTCTCTACCAGGTTCAGGGTGGAGTTTGCACCAGTCATTGAGGTGCAGCAGTTAGCTAGGGAGTTTTAGGACCTTACCCAGACTACAGAGACAGTGGCGGAGATCACCGCCAAGTTCAGGGAGAGGGCCCTTCTTGTTCCTCAGTATGCAGCCGATGAGGAGATGAAGAAGGCCCGTTATCATGAGATGCTGCGGAGTGACATTCGCATGTTTGTGAGCCGGTCCAGTTGTAAAACACTGGACGACATGATTGCCAGAGCTAGAGAGAGGGAGATTGATCTCGAGATGGAGAAGAAGAGGAAACCGGAGGCGTTTTCGGGTTCAGGCAGTGTGGGCAAAAAGCCCAAGGTTTCAGATCACAGGTCTAGGGGTCAGCAGAGCCACGGTCGGTGTGGCAAGTGTGGGAGATTGCACGAGGGGGCGTGCAAGGCAGGGAGTTCCGACTGCTACAAGTGCGGTCGGGCTGGGCATTTGAGTAGGGATTGTACGGCCCCTGCTACTACGGTTACAGCATCAGATCTGATTTGCTTTCAGTGCAATCAGAGGGGACATAAAAGGTCCCAGTGTCCCAGTTTAGCTGTAGCAGGGAAGGTGGTTGCACCTGCCCCTGCCACCTTGAGGATTACGGATGGCCGGCAGGGCCGATCTGATGCGCCAGTGGCGAAGAGCAGGGCATTTCAGATGACAGCAGAGGAGGCGCGAGCGACTCCTGATGTGGTGACGTGTATGTATCTTTCCTCCATCTCTTAATTGTTATAATATCGTTTGAATATTACTTGATGATATGTTTTATTTAGGGTCGTTCTCGGTGAACGGCACCCCTGCTTTGGTATTGTTCGATTCGGGGGCTACCCGATCATTTGTATCGCTTGCGCTTAGCAAGAGATTTAGCAGAGCTCCAGGGGAGCTGGATTGTCCATTAGAGGTTGAGATAGCAGATGATAGGACCGTGAGGGTCGGCAGAGTACATAGAGGGTGTTCCCTTCAGATTTTTGATGAGCAGTTTTCAGTGGACCTGGTTCCTATTCCCCTGCGTGGGAATAAAGTTATTATGGGCATGGATTGGCTGAGCCCCAATGGGGCGGTGATTGATTGTGAGCTTCAGCTAGTGAGGGTTCGCACTCCCAGTGGGGGAGAGATAGTGATTCAGGGCGAGAGGCCCCAGCGAGGACCGATCTTTTGTTCCGCCGCAAGGGCGAGGCGCTATGTTCAGCAGGGTTGCGCCAGTTTTGTAGCTTACGTCTTGGATGCCCGGGAGAAGGGCAAGACGACGATTGATGATGTTCCTATTGTTCATGACTACCCGGATGTGTTTCCCGAGGATTTGCCGGGATACCTCCAGAGAGGTAGGTTGAGTTCAGGATCGACCTAGTTCCTGGTGCGGCTCCGATAGCCAAAGCACCGTATCGACTTGCTCCCCCTGAGATGCAGGAGTTGTCTACACAGCTTCAGGAGCTGTTAGACAAGGGTTTCATTCGGCCGAGCAGTTCTCCTTGGGGAGCGCCGATCTTATTTGTGAGGAAGAAGGATGGGTCGCATCGTATGTGCATTGATTATCGGGAGTTGAACAAAGTAACGGTGAAGAACCGTTACCCACTTCCGAGGATAGATGACTGGTTTGATCAGCTTCAGGGAGCGTCTTGGTTCTCCAAGATCGATCTACGCTCCGGTTATCATCAAATGAGGGTTAGAGATGAGGATGTACAGAAGACTGCTTTCAGGACCCGATATGGTCATTATGAGTTCGTGGTGATGCCATTTGGGCTCACCAATGCCCCAGCCGCATTCATGGATCTCATGAACCGCGTGTGCAGACCGATGCTGGATCGGTCGGTGATAGTGTTTATAGATGACATCTTGGTGTATTCCAAGACACAGGGGCAGCACGAGGAGCACCTGCGGGAGGTGTTGGAGACTTTGAGGAGGGAGAGACTTTTCGCAAAGTTCTCCAAGTGTTTCTGGTTGCGTGAGGTGCAGTTTCTTGGTCATCTCGTCAACCAGAAGGGTATTTTGGTAGATCCGGCCAAGATTGAGGCCGTGATACAGTGGGAGGTCCCGAGGTCTCCATCTGAGATTCGGAGCTTCCTGGGGCTGGCAGGGTATTATCGGAGATTTATTCAGGACTTCTCCAAGATAGCAGTGCCGCTCACCCGGCTAACCAAGAAGTCGGTGGTTTTTCGTTGGGGGCCTGAGCAGCAGGCGGCGTTCAAGACTCTCAGGCATAGATTGTGCGAGGCTCCGATCCTTACCTTGCCAGACGGAGTAGAGGATTTCGTAGTCTATTGTGATGCTTCGATCATAGGTATGGGAGCGGTATTGATGCAGCGAGGCCATGTGGTAGCTTATGCCTCGAGATAGTTGAAGCCTCACGAGGCTAATTATCCTACCCACGATTTGGAGCTGGGGGCAGTTGTGTTTGCCCTCAAGATTTGGAGACATTACATTTATGGGGTCCGCTGTACTATTTACACGGATCACAAGAGTTTGCGATATCTTATGGATCAGCCGAGTTTGAACATGAGGAACAGGAGATGGTTAGACGTGCTGAAGGACTATGACTGTGAGATCCTTTATCATCCAGGAAAGGCCAATGTGGTGGCCGACGCCCTGAGCCGCAAGGTGTCGACGACCCCTATCAGAGATCTGTGTATGAGGATGACAGTGATCACTCCATTGTTGGAGCGGATCAAGGAGGCTCAGATGGAGGGCCTCAAGGAGGAGAGGCAGAAGTGCGAGAGGATAGTGGGCCGAGTAGCTTCGTTTGAGTACAACAGTCGGGGTTTGTTGACGCTTCATGGTAGGGTGTGGGTACCGTACTGGGGTGGGGTACGGAAAGTATTGATGGACGAGGCTCATAAGTCTCGATTTTCTATCCACCCAGGAGCGACGAAGATGTATCGAGATCTTCGATCTGATTATTGGTGGCCCTGCATGAAGCGAGATGTCGCTTGGTATGTGGAGAGATGTTTGACCTGCCGGAAGGTCAAGGCGGAGCACCAGAGACCTCACGGCAAGATGCAGCCGTTAGACATTCCCGTGTGGAAATGGGAGGACATCACCATGGATTTTGTCACCAAACTCCCCAGGACCGCACGCGGGGTGGACTCGATATGGGTAGTAGTGGATCGGTTGACGAAGAGTGCCCATTTTATTTCGATTCAGGAGAGTATATCGGCGGAAAAGTTAGCCGATATCTATGTGCGAGAGATTGTGGCACATCATGGAGTGCCGGTATCGGTGGTGTCGGACCGAGATGTTCGTTTCACGTCCAGATTCTGGAAGCGATTCCACGACGAGATGGGTACTCGTCTCCAATTCAGCACCGCTTTTCATCCTCAGACTGACGGGCAGAGCGAGAGGACGATTCAGACTCTTGAGGACATGCTTAGGGCATGTGTTCTAGATTTTGGGGGCAGTTGGGATACGTATCTTCCGTTAGCGGAATTCTCGTATAACAACAGTTATCATGCGAGTATTGATCGACCTCCTTTTGAGATGTTATATGGCAGGAAGTGCAGGACCCCGATTTGTTGGGGCGAGGTCGGTCAGCGAGTTATAGGGAGCACCGAAGTGGTGCTCAAGACGACGGAATTGATCCAGCAGGTCCGTAGTAGGCTGCAGACTGCGCAGAATCGGCAGAAGAGCTACGCCGACAGGAGGCGTTCGGACTTGGAGTTCCAGGTGGGAGATATGGTTCTTCTGAAAGTCTCACCTTGGAAAGGTGTCATCAGGTTCCGGAAGAGGGGCAAATTGGGCCCCAGATTTATTGGTCCTTTCAGGGTTTTGGCCCGGGTGGGTCGGGTTGCTTATCGGTTAGATCTCCCTGAGGAGCTTAGTCAGATACACAACACCTTCCACGTGTCGCAGTTGAGGAAGTGTTTGGTGGATGAGACAACAGTCGTTCCCTTAGAGGACTTTCAGGTTGATAGCGGCCTAAATTATATCGAGAAGCCGGTCGCGATTCTGGAACGGAAGACCAAGACCTTGAGGAACAAGGTAATTCAGCTAGTAAAGGTGCAGTGGCAGCACCAGAAGGGGTCTGAATGGACGTGGGAGGCTGAAGAGGAAATGAGAGCGCACTACCTGGAGTTATTTGCAGATCCAGCCATAGCAGACTTCGAGGACGAAGTCTGAGACAAGTGGGGGAGGATTGTAACGACCCGTTCCCGGTATGTTGATTTATTGGTAATTATAGTGAGTTTTTCAAGAGAGACTCGGCGAGTTCTAGCCTGACTCGCCGAGTAGGGTCGCGCCTGAGGGCACGCGTGAGCCGGGGACTCGGCGAGTCCATCTGTCTGGGTGAAACCCTAAAATCCTCGGGTTGCCCACTATTTATACCACCTTATAGCCCCCATCCTCGCCTCCCTCACCCTGAGAACGCAGTGTTAGAACCCTAAACCTCCCTTGAAGAGCTTATATGTGTTTTGGTGCCATTTTGTGAAGGTGTGAAGAAGGAGAAGAAGGAAGAAGCAAGGAAAAGTGTTGCAGTGCAAAGATCCAAGGCCAAATCAGAGTTAATTGAGGTATTTTCGGAGTTCCATCATGTTATATGCTTTAAACTTCCATTAGAGCTCTCCTAAGAGCTAGTTGATGCTTGTTCCAAGCCTTACACTTGCATGAACGCCTTATTAAGTCGAAATAGCTATGGATCTGAATGTTGGGGTGTTGTAGAGCCCAGATCTACTGTCTTTTTGGAGTTATATTGCATGATAACCATAGATCTACCCATTTTGTGCATCTTTTAGCCTTATTTCCCTTATTCATGAGGTTGTACACGTAAAGTTGGAAACTTTACGTGGTAAATCAGCTTATTGGACCCAGATCTATCAATTGTATGTGTTGGATTCAAACAAAATCAAGTAAAAATCAGTTGCATGGCGGCAACTCGGCGAGTCGGAAGAACGACTCGGCGAGTTGGGTCGCGAGTCCCCGATTCCTTCATTTTTGCCAGTGTCGAGTGAACCCAGTGAGCTAGAGAGTGGACTCAGCGAGTTGAGGGTGAACTCAGTGATGGAGGGACTCGGCGAGTTGTTCATCAACTCGGCGAGTCCAAGGCAATCTTCTTGGGATCAAGAACAACTCGTCGAGTTTGTTCATCCGGCTCGGCGAGTCGGATGAAGATTGTCTGAGTTCTTGGATCAAGAGGGTACTCGTCGAGTCGATGCCAGACTCGACGAGTAGCAGTGAGTAAGAGTGAAAAGTGAGAGTGGGACTCGGCGAGTTGGGTGGCCCAACTCGGCGAGTCAGCCCAAAAGATAATTGACTTTGACCGAGGGTAAAAGAGTCATTTTACCCCAAGTGCAGTGTTTAGTATTTGATTGAGTGTGTTTATGGACTTGTAGCCGAGGGGATTCAGGAGCAGCCGCCGTTAGCTTCCCGAGCCACACACTCAGCAGTCAGCTTACGAGGTGAGTTTCCTTCCAGTAGGAACGGGTCTAAGGCCACAATGCCGGCCCGTTTAGTTAGCAGTAGTTTCCGGATTTAGGTCCGATGCAGTAGTTAGTATGTTTGATGCCTTCGTGGCTCGAACAGGATTTGTGTGCTATGTGTTAAGTATTATGTGTTCCGGGCCACGGCCCGATGTATCATGTCGTATATGTGTTATGCTAGTTGATGTGTTATGCTATGCCATGTTCAGTCAGTCAGTTCCGGACTTCGGTCCGATGCAGTTAGTTCCGGACTTCGGTCCGATGCAGGGGACAAGGTCCCAGTTAGTTCCGGACTTCGGTCCGATGCAGTTAGTTCCGGACTTCGGTCCGATGCAGGGGACAAGGTCCCAGTCAGTTCCGGACTTCGGTCCGATGCAGTTAGTTCCGGACTTCGGTCCGATGCAGGGGACAAGGTCCCGGTCAGTTCCGGACTTCGATTCGATGCAGTTTCCGGGCTTCGGCCCGATGCAGTGGGCAAGGCCCAATATGTGTTTATATGTTATTGTATGGTATGTGGTAGTTTGGGGGAGCTCACTAAGCTTCGTGCTTACAGTTTCAGTTTTGGTTTCAGGTACTTCCGCAAGCAAAGGGAAGAGCTCGGGGTGACAGCATCGCACACACCACAACATAGCTTTTATCCTGGGGATGTCTTTTGATGTTTTGGATTGATGTTGTATGATACAGTTTTCCGCACAATATTTATTATGTTTTGGGGATACATCGCGTATGTTTTATGTTATGATACTTATATTATGGTTTTGATTATATTGAAAAACGAAAATTTTTGGGTCGTTTCATGGTGAACATCGTTTGGGTATTAGCAGGATTAGGATCCTTGATGAAGTAAGTTATTGGGTTCATTTGGAGGTGGATGCTATATTGGATGTTTTGAGTATTCGGTTGTGACTTGGGGCAAAAAGCGTATTTCGGTAATTTATCAATCAGGATTTATAGGAAGTGGATTTCAGATTCTAAATATCTGCTGGCAAGATTGAATTGATAATAGTGTTGAGTGTGTCGATGCCTTTCTATGGGTATGTGGATGGTCGAGATCAGAGTTGTATCGAGTGAGTTATGGTATTCGGAAGAGTTATGGATTGGGAGAAAACCTTAGTACGTGGGACGTATCGAGTCATACGTAGGGTATATCGAGGAGAAAAGGTCTACGCAAGGCATAGCTGGGAAGAACGCGTAACGTAGATGCGAAGATTGAGTCGGGGTGTGCAGCCTCGTATGCGGGGTGTACAAGGAGGTATGCGGGGAGTACGAGGGTCAGAATGAAAAACCCTATGTAACAACGTGAATTTTCAAAACAATTTTTCATTTTTCAAACAATATAAACCATCATATAATATTCTCAAATCTCATGTTTAGCAAATGTCATCATAATAAAAATACATCCCAAGATCATAAAATAAATCTTTCGTCAATGTGTACAGATCACACCGGCGCCTTCCCTCAGTCCTCGCTAGTACCTGAAACACATAACACAACAACGGTAAGCATAAATGCTTAGTGAGTTCCCCAAAATACCACCTACACACGTACGCCCTTCCAGGCCATGACCTTCCGGTGCATGTGTCTCAGGGGACTTCCGTCCCAACCCGATAAACCTTTCGGTCCTACCCGTGTCGACCTTCCGGTCCATAACATAATGCCTTCCGGCCCATAACATAATGCCTTTCGGCCCATAACATAATGCCTTCCGGCCCATATCAAGCATATCATACATAGCACATACAAAACGGGTAACTAATCACATACAATGCATATATCATATAGCATATCCGACCTTCCAGTCACACATAGGTACCCTTGTAGGTACAGTATAATGAAAAGACTCACCTTTGATATCTCGGTAAATCACTGACTCAGTGGAAATACGATCTTGCCTCCACCTAAACACATAAAGCAAATACTCCCATAAATATAATTATACTCCACCCTTTCTTAACATCCTTAGAAGGGTAAAAGACCATTTTACCCCTCTTCTAGCTTAAAGGCCTCACTGCTAACCAAACCCTAAAAGTCAACTAAAGTCAACGGTCAAACTTTGACCCGAATCGGCGAGTGTACTTGGGCAACTCGACGAGTCCACCCGCATCCACTTAACTCTTTAGTCCCATTTAACACGTTGTGTCCCTCCCTTTACTCGACGAGTCCCCAGGCAAGAATCGTGGCGCTACCCTGACTCTACTCGCCAAGTCCTAAGAACAACTTGGCGAGTACATGCCATGCACAAGTTCTATTGACCTCCTGAGGTCAGATCTGTTCCTCAAATCCATTGATCTAACCTTCCCAAGCAATATAATCACGTAAAGCTCGAAACTTGATGCTTATATATATATATATATATATATATATATATATATATATATATATATATATATACACATAATGGCATCAAATGTTTATTTAGACCCAAAAATGGCAACCTAAGTCCAATCACCCCACAAGGACTCATAAAGCTTAATGGATTAAAGTCTCTGGACCTCTTTGAGTCCAGATCCAAAGCATAGACTCGATAAGGGACCAATTGCTCCACATAAAAATCCTCACAAGAGGTTAGAAAACCCTAATCTCTAAGTTCAATACCAAAACTGAAGAAGGTCCGAATGAATACCTCAAGTTGAAGTCTCTGGACTCTAAAACCACTTGAATCACACCTCCTTCAGCCTCCTCTTGCTCTTGATCACCTTCTTTTTGCCAAACCAAGGATAGAAAGATCAATTACAGCTTCTCCTTCCTCTCAAACGATATAGATCACTAAGGGAGCTCTCAAGGGACTGGTAGCCATAATGGAAGGCTAAGAGTGCCCTTAAATATGCTCCAACCCCGGAGGATTAGGGTTTTATTAAACAGCGTAGACTCGCCGAGTCCAATGCGAACCCAAATGATCAACCACGACCATACTCGGCGAGTCTACGCATCAACTCGCCGAGTTCCTTCACATAATCCAAATATAAATATGTAAATAATATACCTGGGATTCCGGATGTTACAATTTCCCCCCACTAGAATCAGAATTCGTCCTTGAAGTCTCATTCTACAAACAACTCTGGATGTTGCTCACGTATCTCGCGCTCCATCTCCCAAGTCAGCTCTGACCCCTTCCTGTGCTGCCACTGCACTTGCACCAAAGGAACTTCCTTGTTGCTCAGAACCTTGTGTTGGGTTTTGAGCAATCTAACACTACCTAAGTGTGCATGCAACCCTAATAAACCTTGGATCTATGTTTGTCTAAATACATGCAAAATAATAATTTTCCAAGGTTCATAACCCATCTAACATGGCATGGGGTACTTTTAAACATAAAAGAATTAGATGAGATTACATACCTTTTGATGAGTTTGATTCCTAAGGAGTTTGAGGGCCAAGCACCAATAGTGTGAATGCATCAAATGGAATCACAAATCACCACAAACTCTTGGAAAACTTTGAGAGAGTGTATACACACTTATAAAATCGGCCACACACAAACACACATACACTAGTGGCTATTTCATGCAACATAAGCATGCTTATATAGTGTGCATGGTTAGGGTGAAACCCTAATCACCCATGACCTTTCCTTTTCCAAGGATCCATGGGTTAAAAGCTCCATGGATCATCCATGGACTTCCATATAAGCCTAGCCCATTAACTAATGAGTGTTAGCCCACACCATATAAAACAATAGCCCACAATTTAATTAGTCTTCCTTTTAATCTCTAAATTAATTTAAGACTAAGACTAATTAAATAACTTCATATTAATATATTATAACTTACAATATATTAATAAACATATGTGTATAACTCTCATAAAATTATCCATAAATAGTTTGGATGAAATGCAACCCAAATGGACCATGCCGGGTCGGGTCAAGTATATACCAAATAAGTTATGGACTTAGACACCTTATCTAACACCTTGACCTTCCGATCCCTAATTGCCATCGGTCTCTCTACATAGTTCAGGCCTACATCCACCTGAATATCCTCTAATGGTACCACTGCCGACTCGTCGGCTATACATTTCCTCAACTGCGACACATGAAAAGTGTCATGAATCTGACCCAAATCCGCAGGTAGATCCAAATGGTAGGCTACCCTGCCTACCCTCGCGATTACTCTGAAAGGTCCAATATATCGAGGCCCAACTTGCCCCTCTTCCTGAATCGGATCAGTCCTTTCCAAGGAGAGACCTTTAAGAGTACGAAGTCACCAACCTAAAATTCGAGTTCGGACCGACGCCTGTCCGCATAACTCTTCTGGTGACTCTGAACGGTCAACAACCTCTGCCTGAGCTGCTGTATCTGCTCAGTCGTCTGAAGCACGATCTCCGTACTACCCATTACACGTTGCCCCACTTCTCCCCAGCAAATGCGGGTTCGACACCTACTCACATACAACAACTCAAAGGGTGGCATACCTATGCTTGAATGATGGCTGTTGTTATACGAAAACTCTGCCAAGGGTGAATAGGTGTCCCAACTTCCGCCAAAATCCAAAACACATGCTCGGATCATATCCTCGAGTGTTTAAATCGTCCGCTCACTCTGCCCGTCCGTCTGTGGGTGGTATGCGGTACTGAAATACAGCCTCGTTCTCAACTCCTCGTGAAACTTCTTCTAAAATATGGAAGTAAATCGTACGTATCGATCTGAAACAATCGACATCGGAACCCCATGCCGCGATACCACCTCCCTCACATACAACTTTGCGAACCTCTCAGCAGAAGAGCTCTCATTGATAGCTAGAAAATGAGGGCTCTTCGTCAACCTATCCACAATCACCCAAATTGCATCGACTCCCCTAGCAGTCCTCGGCAATTTGGTGATAAAATCCATGGTAATCTGTTCACACTTCCACTCGGGGATCTCCAGCGGCTGCAGTTTACCATGCGGATGCTGGTGCTTGGCCTTAACCTGTCGACAAGTTAGGCACCTCTCAACGAACCATGCAACATCCATTTTCATACAGGGCCACCAATACCCCTTCTTTAGGTCCAGATACATCTTAGTGGCCCGGGGATGGATCGAGAAATTCGATCGATGTGCCTGTTCCATCAAAGTGGTATGCGTCCCGCCCACAAATGGTACCCAAATCTGACCCTAAAATGTCATTAGTCCCTGGCTATCGGTAACGAACTCCGATACCTGCCCGACAACTCGCTCCCTCTTTCGGTTTTTTGGTCTCACAGCCTCAGCCTGGGCCCCTCGGATGGTGTCCAATACTCAAGTCATCACTGTCAACCTCATACAAACATCTCGAATCGGGGCGCTCTCTGCCCTACGGCTCAAAGCATCATCTACAACATTAGCCTTTCCCGGGTGGTACAGGATCTCACAATCATAATCCTTCACCACATCCAACCATCTCCTCTGGCGCATATTCAGGTTGGACTCATCCATCAAGTACTTCAGACTCTTGTGGTCCATGTATATGGTACGCCGAATCCCATACAAATAGTGACGCCGGATTTTGAGGGCAAACACCACAGCTCCCAGCTCCAAATCGTGGGTGGGATATCTCGACTCATGAGGCTTCAGCTGCCTCGATGCATACGCTATCACGTGTCCCCTTTGCATAAGCACTACCCCTAACCCAGATATTGATGCATCACAGTATACCACAAAATCCTCCATCCCTTCCGGGAGTGCAAGAACCGGGGCTTCGCACAACTTTTGGCGAAGTATCTCAAATGAGGAGTACTGCTCCGGACCCCATGAAAATGCAACACCCTTCCGGGTCATCTTGGTAAGTGGCACGACGATCTTGGAGAAAACCCTAATAAACCTCCGATAATAGCCGACCAATCCCAAAAGCTCCTGATCTCAGTGGGTGATCTCTGCACCTCCCATCTCATCACGGCCTCGATCTTGGTCGGATCGACCAATATCCCTTTCTGGTTAACAAGATGCCCTAGAAACTGGACCTCTCGTAACCAGAAATCACACTTGGAGAATTTGGCATACAGCCTCTCCGATCTTAGAACTCCAAGGATCTCCCTCAAATGCTCCTCATGCTTCTCCCTAGACCTCGAATATACCAAAATATCATCAATGAATATGATCACCGACCGATCCAACATCGGCCTGCACACCCTGTTCATGAGATCCATGAATGCAGCTCGGGCATTGGTGAGCCCAAAAGGCATCACCACAAACTCGTAATGTCCATAACGATTTCTGAATGCAGTCTTCTGGATATCTTCCTCCCGAACCCTCATCTGAGGATAACCCGACCTCAAGTCTATCTTGGAGAACCAAGATGCCCCATGCAACTGATCGAACAGATCATCGATCCCCGGTAACGGATACCGGGTCTTGACCATCAACTTGTTCAACTCCTGATAATCAATACACATCTGGTGTGAACCATCCTTCTTCTTGACACAAAGGATCGGCGCTCCCCAAGGTGAGCTACTTGGTCGAATAAACCCCTTCCCCAACAGCTCTTGAAGCTGCGAGGATAACTCCTGCATCTCTGGCGGCGCGAGGCGATAAGGCGCTTTGGCGATAGGTGCTGCTCCCGGAACCAAATCGATATAGAACTCCACTTGTCTTTCCGGAGGCACGCCCGACAGTTCCTTGGGGAAAACATCCGAAAACTCGCACACTATCGGGACCTCGTCAATCGATGTTGGCCTCCTCGTGGCCACTCGTGTGTCCACATAAGCTATGAATCCACTACAACCTTGCTGCAAACTCTACCTCGCCCTGACAGCCGAACAAAACGTTGACCCACTACGGGTCCCTTCACCATACACAGTAAGCACTCCCATACTAGGGTCTCGTATGGTCACCAGCTGTCTCTCTCAGTCAACAACCGCTCCAAACTTACTCAACCAGTCCATGCCCACGATGACACAAACATCTCCCATCGCGATAGGAACTAGATCAACTGGAAACTTGATGCCAAAAATCTTGAGCACACATCCTCGAATTACCTCGGTAGCATACACCGCTTTCTTATCAGCTATGGAAACCCTCAGAGGTCGACTCATCACCTCCCGACTAATACTGATGTGTTGACTGAACGCCAAAGATAGAAAAGACCGACTCGCACCAGAGTCAAATAATACCAAGGTAGGTATACAATTCACAAGAAATGTACTTATGCATATCATAATATAAGCACAATATCTCAATATGAAAGTAAATACACAAAAGAATACATACCAGCCACAACATCGGGCACCGCGCGGACCTCCTCCACAATCAACTGAAAAGCTCTCCCACGAGCCTTCGGAGCCTCGGCCTTCGCCGGTCAAATCTCGGTAACCCTAGCAGCAGGCGCAGATCCCTATTGTTATACCCCATAACCACAAACGGCAGAAACGTTCAGGGGTGGAGGATGTCATGTACAGTATCACAACAATGTAAAATAGTAAACACGCAACAACATCATCCATTGCATTATAAGTAAAGTTTTAATACATGTGTGTTCTTTCATTGTAATGAGACACCAAAAATATATAATCAAAATAAAAGACGAGACTTGTCTGCTCCGTCTTCTCAAAACCTGGCCACCGTACCTATCTACTGATGACCTGAGAATACAAGTTATTTTGAAAGAGAGTATCAAATTTAAAGCTGGTGAATTCATAAGTATTTAAGTGTCATTATCTTGTTTTGAAAAAGTGTTATGAATGTCATGTAAACTATAACGACCCAATTTTCATGTCTGAAAATTTCATTTTAAAATATTACTTTAGAAAAAATTAATAAACAAAACCTTGTTTTAAAAAGTCAAACCATACATCCCATCAAAATATCAGAGTACAATCCCAGTGAATCTCGTAAATGCGGAAACCAGAGTGTGTGCATGATGTGCCGCTACCGCGTCGGCTCCTTACCCTTCGGTGAAGAGGTACCTGAAAACAAAACTGTAAACGTAAGAACAAAGATTAGTGAGTTCCCCCAACGTACCACATACCATACAAACACATAACATACGTACTGCCAGACTATTCTGGGGTGCCTGACTACCCAATACGGCCATTCTGGGGTGCCGACCTACCCATACGGCCATTCTGGGGTGCTGTCCTACCCGTGTCAAGCCATTCTGGGGTGCTGACTACCCATGTCAAGCCATTCTGGGGTGCTGACTACCCATCGGTCCTAACAACCGATCCTCGGGGACTGGTCCCCTCCTGCTACCTCTATCGCATAACATAACAGGCCAACATACAAACATATCATCACATACTGTCAGACGTTTCTGGGGTATCTGACTACCCTGCGGTCCTAACAACCGAACTCTACTACTATCGCATATAACGTATCATGATAGCATATAACATATTAGGTAATAGCAAACCTAGATGATATCACAAAGACAATCATCTATCATACGTCTCCTACTGGTTGGCCGGCATTGTGGCCTTAGACCCACCACTACTGGAAGGTAACTCACCTCAAAGTAGCTGCTGAACTGATCGGGAACTAACTGACCGCTGCTGCTCCGGAAATCCTCCGGCTGCAATTCCCACAACATACTCAATCAAACACCGTTAACTGTCCTTTGGGTAAAATGACCATTTTACCCCTTGTCTAGCTCTAAGTCAAAGTCAGAGTCAACTTTCAGTTGACCCGACTCGCCGAGTTGGCTCTCCAACTCGTCGAGTCCCTATCAGACGATTGTCCTGAGTCCCTGTTTCTACTCGTCGAGTTAGGCTATGACTCGACGAGTTCATCTTCTAGACTGACGTTCAACCTCTTCATCCTACTCGCCGAGTTGTATGAACAACTCGTCGAGTTCATCTTCATCCGAAGAACACTTATGCTAAGACTCGCCGAGTTGTATGAACAACTCGCCGAGTCTGTTCTTGATCTATGAAGATT
Source organism: Lactuca saligna (assembly GCF_052625555.1). Classification (NCBI taxonomy): domain Eukaryota; kingdom Viridiplantae; phylum Streptophyta; class Magnoliopsida; order Asterales; family Asteraceae; genus Lactuca; species Lactuca saligna. The sequence goes on along the minus strand of NC_136421.1, from coordinate 69,264,829 downwards.
GCCTTGGACTCGCCGAGTCAGGGCATTGACTCGCCGAGTCCTATCATAGGTGAGTTCAGCTTCCAACTCACCGAGTCACCCCCTGTGACTCACGGCTCAACTCGATACTTCATAAAGGGACCAATTCAGTGACTCGCGACCAGACTCGTCGAGTCACATATACGACTCGCCGAGTCGCAGCCATGCATCCATCAAATACACCGATTTGCTCGATTCCAGTCCATGCCATTCACAGATCTGGGCTTCTAGGGCACAAATCACACGTAAAGTTTCCAACTTTACGTGTAGATATTCACCAATATGGATTTTAAGGCTCAAAGTGCACCAAAAGAGGTAGATCTAGGGCTTTCATGCAATATAACCCCATAAAGGCATTAGATCCAAGCTCCAGGGACTAAATCATGCCTAGATCTAAAGGCTAACAACTTATTACAACCCACAAAGCACAAACAAGCTTGGGGAAGAGCCCAAGAAGGACTCCCATGAAGCTAAAAGAGATTACAAGCTTGAAAACAGAGGGGAAACGAGCTATACCTCAAGGAAAACGTTGAGATGACACAAAGATGCCTGGTCTCCTTCTCCTCTTCTTGATCTACTCTTCTTTCTCTTCAAAATCTTCAAGAACACTCCAAAACACTTCAATCTCTCAAGGAAATAAGGGTAGAAACGATGTTGGGAGTTCTGGGGGTGAATGGGGATGAGTTTGGGGCGGAATGAGGGTTTAAATAGGGTGCAAACCCTTGAAATTTAGGATTTCATCCAACAGCGGTGACTCGCCGAGTCCGGGATATGGACTCGCCGAGTCGCCAACTTAAACGTGTCCTGAGTCTCATCCCTACTCGGCGAATCGGACCTATGACTCACCGAGTCCAAGGCTAAAATAGGGAAATATTCAAATAAAATTCACATACTGGAAACCAGGTGCTACATAAACCTTTAAGTAAGACAGTTGATATACGTATGAAAACCCTAAGAGATCCCTTATGTCCTACTAGTATGAAATGTAGTCTTCTACCAAGACCCGAATGTTTTGTTTATGACAATGTAGTGTTCTAGCAAGACCCGAATGTTTTGTAAGTAAAAGTGATAGCTTTTCCTTTCTATTGACTAGTACTAAAAGTACTTAGTCTCACTCCTCGTTTATGTGAATCTATCACAAAATAAAGTAAATAGGAAAACGTACTAATGTAAGTGTTATCACTGGGTACTAGGATTAACACAACATCGCAATAAGCAAAATATATAACCTAATGAACATCCGAAGATTGTCCACTTATCCTCTGTAGCAACAGCATGGGGCAGGAAGGGTTAGTCCCAAAATCGATCTACCTAGTATAAGTATTAACCTAATGGTCATCCGAAGATTATCATCTCATCCTCTGTTGCAACAGTAGGATGGAGGAATGTTTAGTTCTGATATCAATCTATCTATTATAAGTGATAACCTTAGACATCCGTGGATGTTCATCACCCACTGGTGCTAACAGCTGGGTTCCGGAATTGTTAGTCCCGTCCATATATCCCGAGGTACTAAGGATAGGGTTTCGTCTAGATATCCCAAGGTACTAGGGATAGGTAGGAAGATTTACACAGAAGGTACTAATAAATCATCCTCGCAATTCGAGATACAAGTATTCATGTAAATATACACAAGTAAATGTATCTACGTAAAGGTACTCATGTAATGTATTCCTGTAAGCGTAGTCATGTATCATGTAATCATATGTAAACGTACTCATGTATCAGGTAAGTATATGTAGATGTACTCATGTATCAGGTAATGTACTGGTATAGACTCATGAATGAACTGACTCTTGTGTGATTCTTTGTAACAGGAATAATGTTTTGTTTCTTTTAACTATCCCTATGATAATTAACCGAAAGGTAATTGGTTGTTCAAGAAGGTAAAGGTAATGGTTTTGCAAGATATCTAAGAGTTTTGAATAATAATTAAGAGTGACTTGATGTCCTGTTAATAAACATTTCAAAACTAATACTTTTGTTATCAAGGTATTTTAAGATAGAAAACCATTTCATGCATCACATTTTGTAGTATGCGAAATCTGCTGGATGAAAACACAGTTATAAAATACATATGAGTGATTTAATAACATGTTGTTTTCTACTTGTATTCCTCCCCATTAAAGCATTTAAAACTATTTAAAACATTGATTAAGGGGTATGAACTCACCTGTAGAGGGTGGTTTGGATGAACTGAACGGAGTAGGATTGTTAGGTGTCAAGTGAGGACTTGTACACACACTACGATCCTAATGAACATATAATCATACATATATGCACTCAATTAGTCTTAAATTACTAATTGATAATGTTAAGACATCCTAGAACATAATAACACTTTATATAAGTGTTATAAGCCCTAAGGATTGCATCTAAGCTATTGTGGGACAATGCACTTGGGTTTAGGGTTCCAAAGGACCCTATACTTGAGTTTACTCTCCATATAACCTCACACATGGAGTTTACGGTTGTAAACTCTTGAGTTTACGGCCGTAAACTCCAAGACTTAATGTCCTTGGTTGTTTTGAGGTGTTAAATGATCCATAGAAGTGTTCCAACTTGGTGGTTTAATTCTTGGAAGGGTTTAGGGCATAGAAACACTCCTTTGAGGAGTTTACGGCCCAAAGGCCAATTCCTTTGGAGTTTACTACCGTAAACTCCCTTGGAATAATGTTTTTGATGCTTTCAAGTGTCTTGCACATGTAGTATAGGTCTTAGACTTTTATCCCAAGCATATGAAGGCCTTAGGCACACTTTGGTGCCTTTGTTTGATGTTCACGGCCCAAGAACCTTATTAGGGTCGTGAAATCACTTTGAGGGGTGTTTTTGATGTGTTTTGGTCCTTGATTTAAGTGGAATCAATTCCTAGTAATTGTCTAAGCCTTTAGGCACCTTAAAAGCACCCTTTGATCCAAGTTATTGGAGTTCACGGTCCAAGATCATCTTGGGCCGTGAACACCCATGTTTTTGTGTTTCTTGGTTGTTTTCTTGTCCCTAACACACATATAGATGAGTCTAACGTAGTAGCATAACACAAGGGAAGGTCTAGGTAATGTTTCGGGAGTTTACCGCCCAAGAACACCTTGGGGAGTAAACTCCTAAATCTAGTTGTTTAGTTATGTAATCTATGTTATGAACACATTATAAGCTATATAACACTACTGGAGAGAGGTACTCATGATTTGGGATGAAAACCCGAAGATCCGTGAGAGAGAAAATGGCTTTTCTCTAATTGTAAAAGTGAATAATGAATGAAATTGGTTTAGAATTCTATTTATAGTCTTGAGATTTTTGGCAGACAATATTTTATTCCCAAAATGATCTCTATTATAATAGAGTGTTGGAATAACAGTGTTGCGCAAAACCCCAGTGCATCCACTCTCCTGATATCTCCTTAAGTGTTAAACCCTGAATTACTCAAACTTACACGAAAAAGTCTGAAAATTTACTGTGACTGTTATAACTTCTATTGATGTGATATTGTTTGTACAGAATTGAAATTTCGGGTTGTCACATCATCCCCCCGTTAGAAGGAATTTCGTCCCGAAATTAGAATTTAAGTAATTAAGAAGTTACCAATGACTAAGCGAAAAGATGAGGGTATTTTAGTTTCATCTGATCCTCTCATTCCCAAGTGAATTCAGGTCCACGCTGTGTAGTCCAGCGAAGCTTCACTATTGGGATACGTCTCTTCTTTGTTTGCTTGACCTCTCGGTCCATGTTCTCTACTGGTTCCTCCACGAAGTTGAGGCTCTCGTTGATCTCGATCTCATCGAGTGGAATAACAAGATTCTTGTCTGACAGACACTTTTTCAAGTTCGAGACGTGGAAGGTAGGATGTACGTTACTGAGTTCGTGTGGTAGGTTGAGTTTGTAAGCTATAGGGCCAATTCTCGCGAGAATCTCGAAAGGCCCTATATATCTTGGATTGAGCTTCCCACGCTTTCCAAAGCGTATCAAGCCCTTCCAGGGTCAAACCTTCAGTAGGACTCGTCGCCCACCTGGAATTCCAACGGTTTCCTTCGCTTGTCAGCGTAGCTTTTCTGTCGGTCTCTAGAGGCTTTCAATCGTTCACGAATTTGAACGATCTTCTTTGTCATTTCTCGAATGATCTCCGGACCCGTGAGAGTGCTTTCGGGAACTCGTCCCTTAGCTAACTGGGTATCACCCACCTCAGCCCAGCACAGAGAGGATCTGCACTTTTTGCCATAGAGGGCCTCGAATGGAGCTACCTTTATGCTCGTGTGATAGCTGTTGTTGTAGGAAAATTCGATGAGAGGTAAATGGGTATCCCAAGCTTTTGCAAAGTCGATCACACAGGCACACAACATATCTTCTAAGGTATGGATAGTTCTCTCACTTTTCCCGCCAGTCTGTGGATGGTAGGCCGTACTCATGTCCAGCCTAGTTCCTAGGGAACTTTGTAACGACTGCCGGAACTTCGAAGTGAATCTACTATCTCTGTCCGAGATGATAGATAAGGGAACACCTTGCAGTCTTACAATTTCCCTAATGTAAGTTCTTGTAAGTTTCTCCATCTTGTCTATTTCTTTGATCGGCAAGAAGTGTGCAAACTTGGTCAGTCTATCGACGATGACCCATATGGAATCAAGTCCACCCGTTGTCTTGGCAACTTGGTTATGAAGTCCATAGTGATCGGCTCCCACTTCCATTCTGGTATCTCCGGTTGTTGTAGAAGGCTAGAGTGTTTCTGGTATTCTACCTTGACTTTCGTGCAAGTAAGGCATTTACTCACGAAGGTAGCAATATCTGCTTTCATGTTAGGCCACCAGTATAACTTTTTAAGATCCAGATACATCTTATCTAAACCCGGTTGGACGGAATAACGAGTGTTGTGAGCTTCCGTCATGACCAAGTCTCTGAAGCCACCGTGTTTCGGTGTCCAGATCCGATCCATGAGGTATAAGGCTCCGCCACCCTTGACTTCCAAGTTCTTATCCATCCCTCTAAGGGATTCACCTGTCACATTTTCAGGTTTCAAAGCGTCGAGCTGAGCCTCCTTAATTTGCGTGGACAAGTGTGAATGGATAGTTAGAGTCAAAGATTTGACTCTACGACCAGTATATTCTTTCCGACTCATGGAGTCAACTACTACATTGGCTTTACCCGAATGATAACGAATTTCTCACTCGTAATCATTGAGTAGCTCTACCCACCGTCGTTGTCTCGTGTTGAGCTCTTTCTGGTCGAAGATGTGTTGTAGACTCTTGTGGTCTGTAAAGATCGTGCTTTTTGTACCATACAGGTAGTGTCTCCAGATCTTCAGAGCAAATACAACTGCTCCTAGTTCAAGATCATGGGTGGTGTAGTTAACCTCATGTGTCTTTAGCTGTCTCGAGGCATAGGCTATGACTTTACCTCGCTGCATCAGAACACATCCGAGTCCTTGATTGGATGCATCACAATAGACAATGAAGTCTTCTATCCCTTCGGGGAGGGATAGTATCGGTGCAGTGCACAAGGCTCGTTTGAGTGTTTGGAACGCTCTTTCTTGTTTCTCTTCCCAGTAAAAGGCTACACCCTTCTGGGTTAGGGTTGTCAGAGGTTTCGCTATGCTGGAGAAGTTCTGAATGAACCTACGATATTAGCCAGCCAGACCTAGAAATTGACGAATTTCTGTAGGTGTCTTCGGTGCTGACCAGTTTTCGATGGCCTTAATTTTGGAAGGGTCCACGTGTATTCCCTCCTCGCTAACAACATGGCCCAAAAATTCGACTCGCCGAATCCAAAATTTGCACTTGGAGAACTTCGCGTAGAGCTTCTCCGACCGCAATGTTTCTAAGATTTTACGGAGATGTTGGCTATGTTCCTCCTTACTTTGAGAGTAGATGAGTATGTCATCAATGAAGACGATGACGAAATGATCCAAGTAAGGACGACACACTCTATTCATCAGATCCATGAATACAGAGGGCGTGTTAGTTAATACGAATGACATCACTACAAACTCGTAGTGTCCATAACGAGTTCGGAAGGCTGTCTTGGGAACATCCTCCTCTAACACTCGTAGCTGGTGATATCCGGATCGTAGATCTATCTTCGAGAAGTAGTTGGCTCCTTGAAGTTGATCAGATAAATCGTCAATACAGGGCAAAGGATAACCATTTTTAATGGTAAGCTTGTTGAGTTCTCTATAGTCGATGCACATACGAAATGATCCATCTTTCTTCTTGAAGAACAAGACCGGTGCTCCCCATGGTGAGAAGCTTGGCCTAATGAATCCCTTTTGAGAAGTTCGTTAAGTTGACTGGAAAGTTCCTGCATCTCGGCCGGTGCCAGACGATAAGGAGATTTGGCTACTGGAGTAGCTCCTGGCACTAAGTCGATTATGAATTCAACTTGGCGTTGTGGTGGTAAGCCGGGAAGTTCTTCTGGAAAAATGTCGGGAAAGTCGCGTACTTTGGGGATTTTCTGAATGTCTTTCATTTATTGACTCGTATCGACGACGTGTGCGAGGAATGCATGATATTTCTTTTGCAAGCACTTTTGGGCTTGAATGCACGAAATGATGCGAAGACTCGTACTAGGTTTGTCGCTGTAGATGACTAATGTTTCTTTGTTAGGAAGGTTAAGACGAACTGCTTTTTCAAAGCACATGATGTCGGTGCGAAGAAGACTCAACCAATCCATGCCGATCATAACGTCGAAACATTTAATTTGGACTGGCATGAGATCTATATTGAAAGTATGGCCATCTAAAGTTAAAGTACAACCTACATATATGCAGTTAGTACTCTCTGTTTTCCCGTTAGCCATTTCTACCGTGAATGAATTATATAATGCACAGGGTTTTTGTTTAAGCAGGTGTGCAAATTTGTGGCTTACGAAACTTATCTCTGCTCCACTATCAAAAAGTATCCAAGCATATGAGTTATCGAGGAGAAATGTACCAGTAACTATCGTAGGATCAGCTACTGCTTCCTCGTGGCCTAGGGCCATAACTCTTCCTACTCCTCCAGCCATCCCCGCTTTAGGGAAGTTCCTCTTGTAATGGCCCACTTCGCCACAACCGTAGCAAGTTTGGCCCATACCAGCGTTAGAAACCTGGGCGGCCTGAGTTGTTGGAGTCTGACAGAAACGCGCTGTGTGCCCCTTCCTGTTGCAGTTAGTGCACTGCATCTCCCTGCAAGTTCCACGGTGGTGGAAGCTGCATTTATTGCACTTCGGGAGAGATCCAACATAAGTTTTTGCTGGTAAAGGGTTCGCAGGGACAATGGGAGTTACCATGGCGGTATTGATTTCCACAAGTTGTTGTCTCTTGGAGGATTCCTGCGAAGCCCCTCTTTTCCTCTTGTTCCACCCCTTCTTGTGGTTGTCGGGGTTGGACTTTTGTGGTACGGATGAAGGGATTGTTGGGTTCCTATGTTTCCCGTGGTCTATGAGAGACTGTGCCAGCTCCTTGGCACTATCAAAAGTGACAGGCTTGGAAGCTAATACACTTGATTGGATCTAGGGAGACAGCCCCCAGATATATCTCTCTATCTTCTTGCTTTCGAGAGCAACCATATCAGGGCATAGGATTGCCAGATCACATAACCTATTTGTGTAGGTTCCTATGTCAGATCTAACCATTTGCAGGCTCCAGAGTTCCTGCTCGAGTTTTTGTATTTCTCCCCAAGGACAGTACTCTCTCATCATCATGTCCTTCAAGTGTTCCCAGCTGATGGAATATACCACCACCAGAGTCAGATATTTAACATGGCCGTTCCACCATGTTAGTGCTCTGTCAGAGAAGGTACAAGCTGAAAACTTGACCTTGTTGCCCTCCTGGCAAGCGCAGATTTCAAAGACGGATTCCATCTTTTCAATCCATTATCTCAACACCATAACAACCCCAGTTCCGTTGAAGCTGCGGGGTTTGGCGTTAGTGAAGTCTTTATAGGTACATTCCCGAGGGTGTCCATGGCTTTCGCCGTGGTTCGAAGGAGGTGCACCTGTTCCCGATCCACTAGGGACAGGGGCGTTGATTGCTAACACAGCAGCTGCAACTGCTGCTGTGAAAGCTGTCTGGAACATGTTGGCATCGAAGGGGTTAGGTGGTTGAAGAGGTTCAGGTGGTGGTCGAGGTGGTGGTATCGGTGCTTCGTTGTTTGGTTTACGCCTTGGATTTCTGCGAGGCGACATCTTTAACTATACATTTAAAAGATGACGACATGGATGAGAATAAATGAATAATGAATGTGACTCATGGACTAACTCCCCATAGCCCAACAATAGAACGAATATAATGACTCAATGAAGATGACAACATTTGGATAATAATTTCCATATGATTAGATATCTGTTAACAATACTGGAATTACAGATGTAACAAGTTTCGGAAAAATGGCCTAGAAGTAGGCCTTACATCAACCAAGATGGAAAATTTTGACAAAATTAAGACTAGATCAAGACCTAACAGGTCTAAGATTTATAAAGACAGGAAATTAGACCAAAGTTTTACATAAACTAGGTTATATCCAAAAGATGAGTCGTCGAGATTCTATCAGCGACGAGAACTTCTAGCATGAGTACTTGATCCCGATAGTAGACGTTCTATGTCCCTTATACACATGTTCGCTCTCGCTTGCTGAGCTCGAAGTTCTCTAACTTCAGCTCAAGTTTTAGCAAGTTCCCTCTGCAGATTTGCATTGCGGACCAGAGTCCTTTCATGAGCAGACTCTAGTTGGCGAATGTGGACAGTGTTAACACCAGAGTTGGCGTCAACTTCCAAGTCTTGATTGATAGTCGCCTGAGCCATTATCATGTTCCGAGAAATCCTACGCACCATGATTGGTAGGACTCTATCAGCAGACCCTCCTTCAGTGAGGTTGTAGAAACTTCAGTCTCCATTGTAGGGAATGGGTTGACCCTGTTCATGACTCCATGTATTCAAGTTAGTGGCCCACAGAGGTGTGGGTCCTTGAAATGTAGGACGGGGGTTCAAGTTTGGTTTTTGAGCAGCTGGGTGTAGGTTGTTGACTTCAGGCTCCGAGTCAGAACTATCGGAAAAACCCTCAACATGGTGATCATCCAAAGGGATTTGGTGATCATCTTCTGGTTCTGCCTCTAGCCAACCAGCATTGCCTTGGTTTGGGAAGTACGGATCGCCATGGTGAAATCCAGCCATTAAAATCTATGTGAGAAAAGGGATATAAGAAATAGCTAAACAGACGAACCGACTAAGATAATTACAGTAAGACCAAATACCCCTATGGTATTCTTTATGGTTGTGTTGGTAAGTTTTTAGGGTTGTTGCCACATCACAACCATTCTTGGGCATATGCTAATCACTCCTCGGACCATCATAGTTGATCAGGCTATGCCATTCCCAAGACTGACCATATATCCCCAGGCTTACTTGTAATATTCAACAATCGTAATACTTTTGTTCTTGTCATTGTGACACTAGTTTTAGTATGAATGCAGGCACGTATACTTAATTAAATATTTTATTATTTAAAAGTATAACTCTTAGACAGAGTGTTTTAATCCCAATGTATTTATAGTTAGTATATCTTTTATGGGTTGATATACTTTATTCACTATAAACAAAGCTCTGATACCAATCTGTCACACCCCAAAACCACAAACAGCGGAAACGTTCAGGGGTGGAGGATGTCATGTACAGTATCACAACAATGTAAAATAGTAAACACGCAACAACATCATCCATTGCATTATAAGTAAAGTTTTAATACATGTGTGTTCTTTCATTGTAATGAGACACCAAAAATATATAATCAAAATAAAAGACGAGACTTGTCTGCTCCGTCTTCTCAAAACCTGGCCACCGTACCTATCTACTGATTACCTGAGAATACAAGTTATTTTGAAAGAGAGTATCAAATTTAAAGCTGGTGAATTCATAAGTATTTAAGTGTCATTATCTTGTTTTGAAAAAGTGTTATGAATGTCATGTAAACCTTTAAGTAATACAGTTGATATACGTATGAAAACCCTAAGAGATGCCTTATTTCCTACAAGTATGAAATGTAGTCTTCTACCAAGACCCGAATGTTTTGTTTATGACAATGTAGTGTTCTAGCAAGACCCGAATGTTTTGTAAGTAAAAGTGATAGCTTTTCCTTTCTATTGACTAGTACTAAAAGTACTTAGTCTCACTCCTCGTTTATGTGAATGTATCACAAAATAAAGTAAATAGGAAAACGTACTAATGTAAGTGTTATCACTGGGTACTAGGATTAACACAACATCGCAATAAGCAAAATATATAACCTAATGAACATCCGAAGATTGTCCACTTATCCTCTGTAGCAACAGCATGGGGCAGGAAGGGTTAGTCCCAAAATCGATCTACCTAGTATAAGTATTAACCTAATGGTCATCCGAAGATTATCATCTCATCCTCTGTTGCAACAGTAGGATGGAGGAACGGTTAGTTCTGATATCAATCTATCTATTATAAGTGATAACCTTAGACATCCGTGGATGTTCATCACCCACTGGTGCTAACAGCTGGGTTCCGGAATTGTTAGTCCCGTCCATATATCCCGAGGTACTAAGGATAGGGTTTCGTCTAGATATCCCGAGGTACTAGGGATAGGTAGGAAGATTTACACAGAAGGTACTAATAAATCATCCTCGCAATTCGAGATACAAGTATTCATGTAAATATACACAAGTAAATGTATCTACGTAAAGGTACTCATGTAATGTATTCCTGTAAGCGTAGTCATGTATCATGTAATCATATGTAAACGTACTCATGTATCAGGTAAGTATATGTAGATGTACTCATGTATCAGGTAATGTACTGGTATAGACTCATGAATGAACTGACTCTTGTGTGATTCCTTGTAATAGGAATAATGTTTTGTTTCTTTTAACTATCCCTATGATAATTAACCGAAAGGTAATTGGTTGTTCAAGAAGGTAAAGGTAATGGTTTTGCAAGATATCTAAGAGTTTTGAATAATAATTAAGAGTGACTTGATGTCCTGTTAATAAACATTTCAAAACTAATACTTTTGTTATCAAGGTATTTTAAGATAGAAAACCATTTCATGCATCACATTTTGTAGTATGCGAAATCTGCTGGATGAAAACACAGTTATAAAATACATATGAGTGATTTAACAACATGTTGTTTTCTACTTGTATTCCTCCCCATTAAAGCATTTAAAAATATTTAAAACATTGATTAAGGGGTATGAACTCACCTGTAGAGGGTGGTTTGGATGAACTGAACGGAGTAGGATTGTTAGGTGTCAAGTGAGGACTTGTACACACACTACGATCCTAATGAACATATAATCATACATATATGCACTCAATTAGTCTTAAATTACTAATTGATAATGTTAAGACATCCTAGAACATAATAACACTTTATATAAGTGTTATAAGCCCTAAGGATTGCATCTAAGCTATTGTGGGACAAGGCACTTGGGTTTAGGGCTCCAAAGGACCCTATACTTGAGTTTACTCTCCATATAACCTCACACATGGAGTTTACGGTTGTAAACTCTTGAGTTTACGGCCGTAAACTCCAAGACTTAATGTCCTTGGTTGTTTTGAGGTGTTAAATGATCCATAGAAGTGTTCCAACTTGGTGGTTTAATTCTTGGAAGGGTTTAGGGCATAGAAACACTCCTTTGAGGAGTTTACGGCCCAAAGGCCAATTCCTTTGGAGTTTACTGCCGTAAAATCCCTTGGAATAATGTTTTTGATGCTTTCAAGTGTCTTGCACATGTAGTATAGGTCTTAGACTTTTATCCCAAGCATATGAAGGCCTTAGTCACACTTTGGTGCCTTTGTTTGATGTTCAAAGCCCAAGAACCTTATTAGGGCCGTGAAATCACTTTGAGGGGTGTTTTTGATGTGTTTTGGTCCTTGATTTAAGTGGAAACAATTCCTAGTAATTGTCTAAGGCTTTAGGTGCCTTAAAAGCACCCTTTGATCCAAGTTATTGGAGTTCACGGTCCAAGATCATCTTGGGCCGTGAACACCCATGTTTTTGTGTTTCTTGGTTGTTTTCTTGTCCTTAACACACATATAGATGAGTCTAATGTAGTAGCATAACACAAGGGAAGGTCTAGGCATTGTTTCAGGAGTTTACCGCCCAAGAACACCTTGGGGAGTAAACTCCTAAATCTAGTTGTTTAGCTATGTAATCTATGTTATGAACACATTATAAGTTATATAGCACTACTAGAGAGAGGTACTCACGATTTGGGATGAAAACCCGAAGATCCGTGAGAGAGAAAATGGCTTTTCTCTAGTTGTAAAAGTTAATAATGAATGAAATTGGTTCAGAATTCTATTTATAGTCTTTAGATTTTTGGCAGAAAATATTTTATTCCCAAAATGATCTATAATATAATAGAGTGTTGGAATAATAGTGTTGCACAAAACCCTAGTGCATCCACTCTCCTGATATCTCCTTAAGTGTTAAACCCTGAATTACTCAAACTTACACGAAAAAGTATGAAAATTTACTGTGACTGTTATAACTTCTATTGATGTGATATTGTTTGTACATAATGGAAATTTCGGGTTGTCACACCTGTGTTGATCCATGGTGTAGCTGAGGACACTCGGCCTTCTGATGGCCGGTCTGGTTGCAATGGAAGCAAACCATAAATCCCTTGGGGAAATACTTGGCGATATGCCCCTCCTTTCCACATTTGTAGCAAACGCCCAATCGACAGGCCCCCTCATGTCCCTTGCCGCACTTCCCGCAAGTTTGGCCTTTCTGGCCTCCCGTCCTTGAATCGACGGACTTGGTCCGCTTGGCTACCGGCTGAGACTGAGCCGGCCGCCGATCTATCCTCTGAGACTCGGCCTCCTCCCTGGCCTGAGTCTCCAACTCAATCTCCCTCTTCCGGGCATTTTCCTGGAGCTCAGCAAATGTCTGGTACGTCGAGTTCGACACGAACTCCCGAATGTCCCTCCTCAAAATACCTAAATACCGGCTCATCCGTGCTTGCTCAGTAGACACCTGCTCAAGGTAGAACATCGCCCTCTCATGAAACTTCCGGGTGACCACAGTAACCGAATCATTACCCTGCTTGAGGGTCAAGAACTCCTGAATTAGCCGTTCCCTCTCCACCGGGGGAACGTACTCGTCTCTGAACATGGTGGTGAACCTCTCCCAGTTCACTGCTGAAATCTCTACAAGAGTGAAGTTCGCTTTCACGAACTTCCACCAATCCTTCGCTCCCAGACGAAGCTGGTTCAAAGCGAATCGTACCCTCAGTTGCTCCGGACATGAACACGTATAGAAGCATCCCTCAATGTCAGCAATCCATCTCATCGTAGTGATCGGATCCTGCATCCCATCAAACTCGGGTGGCTTCGTGTTGCTGAACTCCCGGAACAACAATGATTCACCTCCCTGAGGTCTGGAAGCAGCCACAGCTGCAGTGGCTGCGGCCTTAGTCACCACGGTGCACCGCTCATCAAAAGTCTCATACAGTGCGGTCTTGATAGACCCAAACATCTCCAGAATCTCGACCCTGATTGCCGTAGCCACCTCATCGTGGATCATCTGACGAAGCTCCTCGTCACTCATACTGCTCGTCCCAAGTCTGTGGCGTGTCTCAACCATGATGCCTCTGAAATACAACATAAAAAATATCAGAGACTCGATCGAGCATACTCGCACTCGATAACACAACCCTACTCGGCCTCGAATACCCAAAGGATTCTTACTTGGGCTGCCCACGGATCTGGTGTCTTCAGTACTACGGGCCCTATACACCTGATTACACCGCATCGACATTCACCCCAAGTCCTCCTCCTTGGATCCCGGAACGCAAGTACTCTATTCTTGCTATACATTGGCTACCTACTCGCTCTCAAGGCATCTCATAGCAGTAGGATTCTCCTAGACTAAGGCATCACAAATCAGGCCACTCTAGTCCTAATATGAATACCTAGTCTGCTCTAGCATGCATAACATATCATAACATATCTCACAACACATATTGTAAGGGTATTTTGGGGATTTTACCATTCGGGTGCTGGCTGACCGTACACACTGCTCCTTATTTGGTTATCTCAAAACCTCTTGTAAAATTTAATGCTTTTATTATTGGATTTTTTTTCTCAAATCCTCGGTTTGAGTTCAGTTACGCCCGAAGGTGCACCCGAATTCCTCAAACCAAGGCTCTGATACCAACTTGTAACAACGTGAATTTTCAAAACAATTTTTCATTTTTCAAACAATATAAACCATCATATAATATTGTCAAATCTCATGTTTAGCAAATGTCATCATAATAAAAATACATCCCAAGATCATAAAATAAATCCTTCGTCAGTGTGTACAGATCACGTCGGCGCCTTCCCACGGTCCTCGCTAGTACCTGAAACACATAACACAACAACGGTAAGCATAAATGCTTAGTGAGTTCCCCAAAATACCACCTACACACGTACGCCCTTCCAGACCATGACCTTCCGGTCCATGTGTCTCAGGGGAGTTCCATCCCAACCCGATAAATCTTCCGGTCCTACCCGTGTCGACCTTCCGGTCCACATCACAATGCCTTCTGACCCATAACATAATGCCTTCCGGCCCATAACATAATGCCTTCCGGCTCATAACATAATGCCTTCCGGCCCATATCAAGCATAGCATACATAGCACATACAAAACAGGTAACTAATCACATACAATGCATATATCATATAGCATATCCGACCTTCCGGTCACACATAGGTACCCTTCCAGGTACAGTATAGTGAGGAGACTCACCTCTGATATCTCGGTAAATCACTGACTCGGTGGAAATACGATCTAGCCTCCACCTAAACACATAAAGGAAATACTCCCATGAATATAATTACACTCCACCTTTTCTTAACATCCTTAGAAGGGTAAAAGACCATTTTACCCCTCTTCTGGCTTAAAGGCCTCACTGCTAACCAAACCCTAAAAGTCAACCAAAGTCAACGATCAAACTTTGACCTGACTCGGCGAGTGCACTTGGGCAACTCAGCGAGTCCACTTGCGTCCACTTAACTCTTTAGTCCCATTTAACACGTCGAGTCCTTCCCTTTACTCGACGAGTCCCCAGGCAAGATTCGTGGGGCTACCCTGACTCTACTCGCCGAGTCCCAAGAACAACTCGGCGAGTACATGCCATGCACAAGATCTATTGACCTCCTGAGGTCAGATCTGTTCCTCAAATCCATAGATCTAACCTTCCCAAGCAATATAATCATGTAAAGCTCGAAACTTGATGCTTATATATATACATAATGGCATCAAATGGTGATTTAGACCCAAAAATGGCAACCTATGTCCAATCACCCCACAAGGACTCATAAAGCTTAATGGATTTAAGTCTCTGGACCTCTTTGAGTCCAGATCCAAAGCATAGAATCAATAAGGGACCAATTGCTCCACATAAACATCCTCACAAGAGGTTAGAAAACCCTAATCTCTAAGTTCAATACGAAAACTAAAGAAGGTCCGAATGAATACCTCAAGTTGAAGTCTCTGGACTCTAAAACCACTTGAATCACACTTCCTTCAGCCTCCTCTTGCTCTTGATCACCTTCTTTTTGCCAAACCAAGGATAGAAAGATCAGTTACGGCTTCACATAATCCAAAAATAAATATTTAAATAATATACCTGGGATTCCGGATGTTACACCCTAATTTTAGAGATGGACACTATATAAAGAACATAATGCCTCAAAGATCAACCCCCTCCCACCCTTGGACAACTTTCATGAAACCCTAATCCTTCTTGTGTGTTCTTGGTTCTTAGAAGACCATTAGAAGAGTGTTTTAGTGATTTTGAAGAAGGTGCCCACTCTTGAAGATTCATTGAAGAAGCTAGAGCTTTAAGATCCAAAACTTCATCAGGCTTTGGCTCTCATTTGAGGTATAAAGTCTCAAACTTGGTGGTTATTTTCTTAGAACTCTTTTTGGGTTGACTTTATGGTCTCTTTTGGTCCCATTGATGAAGTCCCTTGAGCCCATGTCATTTTTGGAGCTTATAGTTTCCCCTCTCGGTGTTATTTCGGACCTAGAGTCATAAAGTTGCTATGTTGGAAGTCTTAATGGATTCATGCAAGAGTTAAGACCATTTTCATGGAAGTAGAGTGGCATTTTTGGATTTTTAGCTTATGTGGGGCATGCAAAGCCACCAAGCTAGTGACTTTATGGTTTAGATGTAATTTGGGACTAGTATATGTGGTTTGGACTCATGGCTTAAAGCATTAAGTGCTGAACGGAAAAGTGGGTTTAAGAGGGATGTACGCTGGGCGTACAAGCAAGTATGCGCAGTGTACAAGGCATTAAGCGAGTACGCGCAGCGTACCACTGAGTATGTGTGACAACCCGTAATTTCATATCTTCTAAAAGTCAATCTTGGTCAAATAAAGTCAAACATATCAAATAAAGTTCAAACTTATTTCTTTAATTATCTTAACATGGTTAGATTAATGAGTTATAGGTGTATAGACCTTGTATTCAAAGGTTTTGTGTGTTTAAGGAGGAAAACATTTGGAACCGAGAACCTCGTCCAAATCGCAAGCCCTCGCTTGGGCGGTAAACCCTCGGATCGCAAAGGGTTTGTAGCGGTAAACCCTCGGTCTTATCCATTCGGTGTGGTATCCAACAAATGTGTACCATCAATTTTGACCCTATATAGGGCCTGGACTGTGAACTCCTCCTCACTTCTTCATTCCATCCGAAAACACATTGTTCTCTCTCAAGAATACCAACTAAAAACACCTTTCTCTCTCAACTATCATCCTTCAATCATTTGAACTTCTTAGGATCTTGCTTGGATCTTCAAGTGTTATTCATTTCATCAAGAACACTCAACCGTAAACCCATGAATCTCCTTCATTTCTTCAATAACACCCAACCATGAACCCAAGAACACCAAGATCTTCTTGAGCCATGAACTCTTGGGGTGGCCGTAATCTCCTACCAGCCTTCCATTTTGCTTCTAACACTCTTATTTGTAAGTTAAACTTACAAATTAGTCTAATTCCTTATCATTCTTATGTTTATATACACTAATTGTATACATATATATTACATAAAATGCTATTTAGGACTCGGTTTTGCTTCGGGACTTCACTTGTGGAAACAATCATTCTATATGGAACTTACAAATAAATCACTCACATGAGGTGAGTTCATACCCCTAAAATTTACCTTTTTCAATGATTTTAGGGGGGGGGGGGGGGGGGAATACAAGTATAACACAATTTAATTGTGTTAAACATTTACATGTGGAAACAAACAAAAGGATTTCTTATGTTTAAGTACTATCAAAATCATTTTAAACCTCTATTAATCCATTTTTAGAATGTTGTTTTTATCAAACTCATATCCATTACATATTTATGTATAAGTATACTTTAACAGAGTTAAGACTATTACTAAATACCGTAACTCCTGTTCCTTGTTTGGTTGTGGGCTTAGGGTAGGATCTAGTCTGACTGTCGGCTAAATCATAGTTATACTTGATAAATATGTACATGAATATTAAACCCCCATTTTCAAAGAACATACTTAACTCAGTTGTATATGTTGAGCAATTGAGTCTTTTCTCCAAATCAGTTATAGTTCAAACAAACATACTAGTAAACTATAATATGTATGGTTTAGAGGATCAATACATACTATTTTCTAGAACAGAGAAACATACACGAGTCAATACATACATACTATAACTATTCATTGCAAAGTATTCTATTCATTTACAAGAACAAAAAGGAACTTACATACTATAACAAGAACAAGAGAAGTAAAATGTGATGATACTATTTCATGACATAGTAATATTCTTGCTATGTCACATTTTATAACTAGAGTTTCCTGGAGGGAGAGCATGATTTTATGTATAGATCTATATGGGATTGGCTATCTCACACCTTTCTGCTAGCTACAGTGGGACCTGCAGGTCTACGGGTGACAAATGTCATAACTTTTTCGACACCTGAAGAATGTCGTGTTTTACACTAGTCAATCAAGCATCGTTATAACTTTAATCATATTTTAACCTTAATTAACTAGTTTGGTTTCAAGATAGTTAATGCATCAGTAGTGTATTTTATATAATACTACTATAAATCTTCATTTCCCATTACATTCATACCGTGGTATTCTCACATGAGAAATGCATACTATTTTTCTAATAAAGATGGTTTACAAATATGGAAAACATACATTTTACATTATTTTCAAGAGAACAGAACATACAAACAATTTGGTCTTGGGTAGAAGACTACTTTTCATTTAAGAAGAAAATATAGGATTTTTTGGGAAGTACACAAACATTTTCACTACACAAATACAAACATTTTCATGAAACAAATGCAAACACTTGACCTAAAAATACTTATGAACTCACCAAGTTAAATAGTCATACTCTCTTTCAAAATAACTTGTATTCTCAGGGAACCAGTAGGCAGGTACATGAGCACAGGTTTTTGAGAAGACAAAGCGTGTTCAGACTCATCTTTTATTTCTTCTTTACATATTTGGTGTCATATTACTATACATAGAACACACCTGTATTAACTATTTTATTAATATAATGGATGTTGTTTCTTGTTTTACTATTGTGCATTGTTATGATACTGTACATGACGTCCTCCACCCCCGAATGTTTCCGCCATCTCGGTTTGGGGGTGTGACAAATTGGTATCAGAGCTTTGTTTATAGTGAAGTAAGTATATCAACGCATAAAAGATATACAACTATATATACAATAGGATTAAAACACTCTGGCTAAGAGAATATACTTTTGAAATATAAATTATTTTACTAAAGTATACATACATGCAATCATATCAGAACAGTGTCATACTAGCACCGAAAAAAAGTATTGTGATTGTTGAATAGCACAAGTAGACTTGAGGATATATAATCAGGTCTGGGATTGATATAACATGATCAACTATATCTATCCGAGAAGTGATTAGCATATGCCTAGGAATGGTTGTTGTGTTGCAACAAGTCTAAAAACTTACCAACTCTACTACAAAGAAACACTAGAACATAACATACACTTAAAATACTATAGGAGTATTTTGCGGTACTATAATTACTTATGTGAAAACTAAAAAGACCCTTACTAGTAGGTCAATAGTTGTTGAGTGGATGCGCTAAGGTTATATGTGACTAAGATATTATATACTTAGAATTTGTGATCCTCGCTTTACTTCCTGTTCCTTGTTTGGTTGTGGTCTTAGAGTTGGATCACTTATTCGAAGGTCTATTCTATCTTAACTTATATATAACTGGTATGCACTACGTAAGTATTGAAGTAACTAGTAAAGATCATCCTATAAATATATTTAGCAATACATCTATTACATGTCTTTTACACCCCTATTCTCGCTTAGATAACATGGTTGGATTTCATATGTTGGGAGACCCGTACTTTCCCGATCAAGGGAACGATGGATGGCTTGAAGCTGAACAAGAAGAAGATAACCCAGTAGTCCCAGAATAAGAAGATCTCGAGGATAGTTCTGAAGAAGAGAACGAAGAGTGTCACACCCCCAAAGCAAATTGGCGGAAACATTCAGGGGGCATAAGATATCATGTCAAGTATCACAACACATGCAATATAGTAAGCAAAGTACAACAAGAATTGCATTAATAATGTATACGTTTTTACATGAGTTCAATTATTAAGTATTCAACACCAAAAGTAAATAAAGAAAGAGACAAAGGATGCAGCTCAGTACTAGGCTGTCTTCGTAAAAGCTCCTGGAGTGTACCTGTCTACTGGATTCCTGAGAGTACAAGTTATTTTGAAAGAGAGTATCAATATTTTAATGTTGGTGAGTTCATAAGTATTTAGTTATGGTTGTTTAGTTTTAAAAAAATGATTGTGTTTACTCAAGAAAGTCTTATACTTCCTGCTTTACAACTGGAAAGTAGTTTTACTCCATAAAACTGTTTCGATTAAGTGTTATTGTGGTTATAACCTATTTAAACATAATTTTAACCTTTCATAAAATTATAGGGTGAACGATCCCCGTTTAGTTTTAAAAGCAGTTTTAATTCTCCATAAAACCGTTCCTTTTGTTTTGTATTTTTAAATCCCCATCAAACTATTCCTTTTGTTTGTACTTCTAAATCCCCATAAAACCATTCCTTTTGTTTGTGGAAAATGAATAATGCAGTAGTATTTATTAAGCATGTAAGGTCCCTAAAACTGAGAATCCAAACAGTGATCAAACAGATATCAGTCGAACAAACAAAGAATGGAGTAAAAGACAGATTAATCAAAGCATGCACACGTTTTATATCAAATTAAACATCAAATACACCGTGGGCCGTAAACTAATGAAACACTCTGTGATTCGCCAACAACCCTGACACAAAACTAACACACCCTATATATAGGGTAGTTGGCTGTAAATAGGTTTACGATCGTAAACCTGTTTACGGCCATACACACATACATAACCGTAAACTCAACAAAAGTAAGCTATCATGACGACGAACTTCAATAAGACTTATACATATAATTGCCTAGCCCAAACCACAAAATAATGACCTATCAATCTCCCCCTTGGTTTGAGGCTAGCATAAGCTCAGTTCTTCTCAATGACCAGCACGTCAGATCTTCCTATTGCGCCCAACCACTTTCCTTTGCTAATAATTTTAGAGAAAATTCTCGTGAATTCTTTTGCAGCTGGTTCCAGAACTTCCTGCTCACAAATGATTTGATGAGCTGCTAAAGTGTGAATGTCTCTCTCACCAAATTGTAGTAGATCCCTCTTATCTATAAGATGGAAGACACCATCTTTAAACTTGATAACCGCTGAGGCCGTGGCTTCATCATACACCCAATATAGCATATTCTCCAAAGAACCATCACAAAAATTCTTGATGATGGGAATCTTTGTCAACTGCTTTGTTGGAGGCCACATGACATTTTTGATGGACTTTTTCATGATTGGGTCGAACACATATTTAGCAGTCTTTAGAAAAGATTCAGCAGTCTTGATACTATCAAATACTCTCTTCACTTGATTTTCCAAGAAAAGTTTGAAAGCAGTTGCTCGAGGATCATTGGAGGGATTGTAAAACGGAGCAGTAGACAATTCAATAAGATCCACCATGGTAGGCAAAGAAAAGTCATTTTTGATGTTTGTAATACTCCACTGTGCTGCTCTTTTGCTTGACCAACCAACAATTGATTTTTATCATGAAACCCCCGCATACAGATTCCTGACCTATCTCCATATTTATGCTAGAATTTTTTCTTCTCAAGGTCAGTCACAGTTAGTTGGGGCTAATCACCACGAGCATTCTGATCCGAATTTTTCATGAAGAGCAAGCCTCCCCTTTTCTGAGACGTAACTGTTCTCCCTCCTTGCTTAATAGTGATTTGGGGGCAGAGCTTGTGCATGTTCCATCTCAAAATGGTCAACGACTGTTGTGGTTCTAACTCGCACATTATCGGTCTGTTCAAAAGTTGGAGTAGCGGCTGGGGCAGTTATAGGAGCCTAAGAAACACTTGGGCCTTTAGATGTTGTCTGAAACTTATCTCCAAATTCAACAATAAGTCTATTCTTCAGATTAAAGTAGCCAGCTGAAAGAGCACCAAGGTTTATCCGAAGATCAGAAATGTGTTTGGTCTTCTGAGCATTATCTTGCTGAAGTGCAGAAATTTGATCAGACTTTAAGGAACTTTCAGCTTCGAGCACGGAGATACGAGAATCAAGGTCCTCAATTTGAAGATCCTTTTATGTTATTTTCTTTTTGAGTATAGTAATCTCCTCCCTAAGCTCTGGTTTTGATGTGTCTGCCCCCTTCAAGCTGCCTTCCCCTATCGATATACCTTTTTCTCGAAAGGGAAGGTCTGTTTCACTTTCTGTTAAAAACCTGGCAAGCCTTTCAGAGGCAATATCATGCTCAAGCCTTGAAAGGGAGACATTCCCAGGAGCTAAAGAGCTCCCAGATTCAAAGGTCGTTCTTGGTTGTTCATGATCAGGTTCACCTGGAATGGTTGGAGTCGTGGTTGATGTAGTAAGTACGAGCCGAACAGGTTGGATCAAATCCTGAATCAATACCCTTGGCCTTGGATCTAGTCTTCTTCATTTCAATAAAGGCACACAGATATGTCTATTAATTGGATCACTCACACACACCACAGATGTAGGAATTTCAATGTTCGGGGGAGGAAGCCTTGAAGTTGAATCCATAGGATTGGAAGTGCCGACAGTCTGATTAACCAATGGAGGCGTTGCTTCTTCAACATCATCTATCCCTTTCTCCGTTGTGTGATCCACAACATCACCGAAATTTTTAAAGAATGATTCCATGTCTTCGTGTGACGGGCAGTAGTTGTAAACAAAACTCAGATCAATCTCTAAATCATCATGTGGGGACAAATTACCCCCAAAAAGAGAATCATCATCTTCAAGATCTTCATCATCATATCAACATCTACCCTTTTACTATAGCCACTCTGAACATGCAGGAACGTCAAATCATGTTCCTCGGCCACAATTGCAACTGTAGGAACTATACTCTCTTCATGGTCTGACACTGTTATCGCATCATCATTCACTGTCATACGATTAGACGACTCATGGGACCCAGAAGCTTCACTTGACTCTGCAAACATGCCAAACTTCTCCAGAGGGTATTTACCTTGAAAAGTAACTTTACCCTTATGGTTTTGCTTGATCAACCCAATGGTATTTGGTCCAAGAGACTTTATGTACAAGGTTTCACCTTCTTTAGTGATCTTCGGAAATTGCTTGTTGATAATTATTTGGAGAAACCTTGGATACATCAAAAAATTGTCTCTTATCTTTCCTTTTATGTTCACAACAAGCTCATCCAAAATAAACTTTGAGAAGTTAAAGTCAAGTCCAGCAGCAAGAGCATCAATAGCTCATGTGTTTCATAACGAGATCTCATTTGCACCAGATCTTCTCCCTGAAATGCAGCTCACAAAAACATGAGCTATAAACCTCCAATAAGGTGGTAATAGCTTCTTTAAGGTAAGAGGAAATTCGCCCTCATAACCCATTTTTCTTAGGAGCTCTTCAGCTTGATCCAGTTCAATCTCTGTTGGAAAGCTTGATTGGTCGTCAATCTTCAAGACATCTCTGATTATTTTCTTAGTTGTAGTGATCTCGCATCCTTTAACATAAGCTTCAATGAACATGGAGCCATCATTCCCTTTCTTTACTGTTGCAGATTTTCAGAATTCTCTTATTAGACTTTGATAAATTTCTGGATTCAGGGTCAAAGCTGTAGCCAAGTAGCATTCCTTCAAGCCATGAATCATGGACTTGAATTCACTATGAGCAACAGGAGGATCAGTCAATAGGATCGCCAGATTGTGACTTTCTACAAATTTTAGTTATGCCATTTTGACCTACACGAACTAAGTCAAGTGAGAAAACATAGTATAAGACATATATTTTGTGTAAAAAGATGTAATTTTGACTTTAATCTTAAACAAAATTAAGTTTTTGGCTGGAAGGGGGTTTATGGTCGTAAACGAGTTTACGGCCGTAAGCCCTTCATTGGCCATAAACACCGACAATCCCATTTTTTCGATTTCAGCTTCGATCCAAAGTCGGTTTTTTGTTAGAACACCTTTGTGATAGTCAGAATGCACATACATACACGTTCGAACTGTCAATTTCGAGATTAATCACAATTTTTGAACGATCGATGAATAGTGATTTTGAGAGTTTAAGGAGGTTTACGGTCGTAAAGATAAAAATGAAGTGGAAAGAGTTTACAGCCAGTGAATTAAAGTATTTATACCCGGTCCAAAGAGTACTCATGGGTTGCACCACTTCAACTCCAAGTCCAATACCACAAAATTTTTAAAAATAATACATTTTGAGGATTTTAAAAATAAAATAAAACAAAATAAAATCTAAAAATTTTAAACTAAAATAAAAACTAATAAAAATTTAATTTTAATTTTTATTTTAGTTTTTTTTTTAATTTTTAGAAAAAAATAAAAATAAAAATAACAATGAATTAACACTAATTTTATTTCACCAAAGCTGATAGTATATTGAGTTTGGGATCAAAGTTCTTAAACATCCTGAGTCTGTTTATCAGTACCTTCTATTTCATGAGTAGATCTGGTCGATTGTAGATATTGTGGTCCACTTAAATACGGAAATTTGTGACAAGATTAGGATATACTGCAACTTACAGGACATTGTGACTTTGCAATTCTAACCAAATTCCTAATGACCATTAATCTGATGACAACCAAGGATATTGTTGTTCACTTAAATTAAGCAGCGGGATCTACAAACAACCTATTTATTGATTGATTTTAGATGTACTAGAACAAGTTTCCCGCTTCCTAACACACCCCAACAATCAAGAACTTTCGAGGCACTCCTTACTTTAGGAGAGTAGACAATTATTACGGGAGAAGACAAATTTAGAGTGCATACATTGTACAATCAGGTCAGATTGTAACAACGTAAATTTTAAAACAAAATTTTCATTTTTGCAAATGTCAAAAAAACCATCATTTAATATTCCAAATTCAAACGTGAACAATGTTATCATAACAAAATACATCCCATGATCATAAAAACAGTTCCTCCGTCAGTGTGTATAATCACGCCGGCCCCTTCCCACGGTCCTCGCTAGTACCTGAAACACATAACACAACAACTGTAAGCATAAATGTGTAGTGAGTTCCCCAAAATACTACTTACGCACATACGCCTTTCCAGGACCTGACCTTCCGGTCCATGTGTCTCAAGGGACTTCCGTCCCGACTCGGTAAACCTTCCGGTCCTACCTGCGTGAACCTTACGGTCCACATCACAACGCCTTTCGGCCCATAACATATACGCCTTCCGGCCCATAACATAATGTCTTCCGGCCCATATCAAACATATCATACATAGCACATAATAACGATTAACTTATCATTTACAATGCATATAACTCATAACATATCCAACCTTCCGGTCACACAATAAAAAACCTTCCGGATACAGTATAGTGAGAAAACTCACCTCGTGGAAAGTCTAGAATCTCGTATACTTGCTATCTCCAAATCCCAACGACGACTCTACCTCGCCTAAACATAATAAATATCATTTTCATTATTAAAGACTTTCACAACTAGACTTGACCCCCTTATCATCATTCCTCCAAGGGTAAAAGACCATTTTACCCTCCCTTGACTCAAAGTCTTCATGTTGACCAAAACCCTAAAAGTCAACAAAAATCAACCTTTTGAGTACGCGGGGCGTACTGCTTGCTGTACGCGGGGCGTACATCACCAACCCATGGATCGGGTTTTCCACCCAGTACGCTGCGTGTACTGGGAGTTACGCCCAGCGTAACCATCAGACTTTAGCATACATCATTTCTGGTCTTAATCGGTTAAGCCATTACTCCAACTTTTAGATCCGGCTTTATTTATGCATCTATACCCATAAAGTCGAGACCTTTAAGCCTTGGCATGGCTGTAAAGGATCCAACACTTCTTAACATCATTCTATTCCAACTCAAGGACCTAGATCTCATGCATGGTGCAACATTCACGTCCAAGCTTACATTTTTATGAGTCTACAACTCAAATAGACCAGAAATATGATGGATCTAAGCTTATGGAGACCATTTGTTCAAAAAATCTCCACCTTTGGGACTAAAACCCTAGAAAATGGTACTTGAAGCATATAACATGAACTATATGTCAAGATCCGAACTTTTTACCTTATCATGAAGCTTCAACCTTTGCAAAGCTCAGATCCACACTTGAACACCACTTATAGCCTTCCCAATGAGCTCTTCTTCTCCTTTACTACCTTGAGATGGCACCACCAAGCTTAGAATACTCACAAATGGCCTAAGAACGAATGCACACTCTCTGTAGGGTTTCTTTCTGAGGGATGGTGGCTGAGGAGTCGAGCCACACATCCCTTTTATAGCCATCCGATATAATTAGGGTTTTTAGGTCTGGACCGGTTACGCCCAACGTAACCTTGGGTACGCCCAGCGTACCCGAGGGTGAACGTGTCCAAATGAAGCGCGCGAGTACGCGCAGTGTACTCCTTGTACGCCCAGCGTACTCACCTAACATGCAACCCTAAATGGAAACATATCAAAGATGAAGGGCTAAATAGAAGGGTACTTGGATTTTGGGTTGTTACACGGATCTTCCAATCAAGCAGAGGGTGAAGCATATGTCTGACCAAATTCAGAAGTATTAAGAAGTAGAATGGTGCATATGCTATGTACCAGGTCAGATTATCAGTCACGCAAAGGAAACATCATGTGGCTAATAGGTAGAAAGAATGGCATAGAAGGATATGCAGAGGGACAGAGTTGCATATGTTGCAGTCCAGGTCGGATCTTCCAATCACACAGAGGAGGCAACATATGACTAACAGAAAGAAAACAAGAAAATAACCTTTTGCAAACCTATTTTATCGAAATTTCCCCAGCCGTCCCGTCAATATTGGAATTAAGGATAGAGTCCAAACATCGATAAAATGTTAATTGTTTAATTTAATCCATAGATTCTCATGTATGTCTCCCTGATCAACCTATCCGAGCGTCATATTGTCAGGATAAATGGATCTGTCTAGGTCAATATTTGTCAAGTCATTTAATTCCTTAAGTTCATCTATGCCAAGTGAAGTCCAAATTAAAACTTTCGTGCCTACCAGTGCATCAAACACAGAGCCTAGACAATTCAAATTTGATACCTTACACAAATTCAAATTACCTGTTATCACCAAGTTTATATCACTTCCCAACACAACATCTACAAAAGCAAGGAAAACACACAATATTTTTGGGGTTTTCAAGTTTTTTGAAACAAATAAAAACAGAAAAAAATATATTTTGGATTTTTGATTTTTTTGATTTGGTTTTTGTTTATTTCTCCCCCTAAATTTCTGCATGGGAGTGAATGAAAACTAAATGTGCAAATTTAAAATAACCTAAAAAACAAAAATTATTCCTCAAATTGTATCATTTTCAAAAATCCAACAAGCACATCGAATTGAGCTTTGTTTAAAGGTTCTGTGAAAAAATCCGCCACATTATCAGTAGTGAGAACTTGTTCCAATCGAATGAGCAAGCGCTCATAACAATCTCTGATAAAATGCACTTTGATATCGATGTGCTTGGTTTTTTAGTGTTGGGCAGGATTTTTAGCAATTTGAATTGTAGCCTCATTATCACAAAAGATGGGGGTTTCTAGAAAATTCAAACTGTAATCCAGGAGTTGATGTTGTATCCAAATAACTTGAGAACAACAAGATGAAGCAGCTATGTATTCTGCCTCTTTGTTGAGGTGGAGACGGTATGTTGGTTCTTGCATTGCCATGACACCAATCAATCACCAAGAAATTGACATCCTCCAGACGTTGATTTCCTGTCAAGCTCACAGCCTCCATAATTACTGTCAGCGAAAGCATATAAATCAAATTCAGAATTTTTTGGATACCAAAGACCCAATTCCAGGATGCCTTTGACATACCGAAAGATTCTTTTGACAACAATAAGATGTGAAAGTTTTGGATTAGCTTGATATCGTGCGCATTGACAAACCACGAACATGATGTCTGGCCTACTTGATGTTAAGTACAACAATGAGCCGATCATTGATCTGTAGTCAGTCTAATCTATAGATTCGCATTTAATATTTGGAGTCAACAGTGGTCTCTCAACCATTGGCGTCAGTGCAGGTTTTGCATCTCTTCTTCATAACATTTTCGAACTCTTTGTACAGTTTTGAACTCGTCGACCCGAAAATGATATCATCGACATAGATTTGAACAAGAATTTGATCGGAACCAACATGCTTAATGAATAAGGTTTGATAAACTTTCCCCTCGAATAGCCATGCTCGAGCAAATGCTTTGTAATAGTAGCATACCATGCCCTTGGAGCTTGGTGTAACCCATATAAAGCTTTGTCCAATTTATAGACGTGATTCGAAAATTTTGAATTGACAAACCCAGGAGGTTGATCAACATAGATCTCTTCCTTCACAGCGATGTACAAGAAGGCAGTCTTGACGTCCATCTGGAAAACTGTGAAGTTCATGTAAGAAGCATATGCAAGGAAGATGCGAATAGCCTCCAAGCGAGCTACTGAAGCAAAAACTTCGGTGTAGTCAAGACCCTCAATCTGATAAAAATCCAGTAACAACCAATCGGGCCTTATTCTACACAATAACCACTGAATCATCTTACTTGTTTCGATATACCCAGCGCATGTCGAGTGACTTCTTGCCCTTAAGTGATTCAACCAGCTTCCAAAACCCAAGCTTTTCAAATTGATTTAATTCATCATTCATAGCATCCACCCAGGTGGCCTCATTCAAAGCCATTTGAATATTCTTTGGTTCTATTTGAGATATGAAGCAAGAATAGAGACATATATTTACATCTCTACTTCGACTTTGAGTTCGAACACCGTTACCCAGCTGGCCAATGACGTTTTGAATTGGGTGATCGCGTTGAATTATGGAAGGTAGCTCCTGGATGATATCATTGAGTGATACAGGAAGATTGTGAATATTGAAAAATCCATCATCTATTGATTGATCCACCTCAGACGATCTAGGATCATGAGGCGAACTCACTACGAACTCGTTAGCAATTGGATCGGGAAAGAGAAGTTTCATAAACGTTTAAGTAGTAGCGGAAGCATCTCTGGACATAGCCTCTCTTTCATCAAGACTAAGGGGAGTAGCATCAGCATCTGGATTGTTTTCTTTATTCTGAGAACCAGAAAAATTACTTGGAACAGATGAATCCACTGAAGGAGTCTTAGAAGACACATAACATTGTCCTTGCAGCGTCTTTTAACGTTTGATTTTGCCGCTCAGCAACACCATTTTGCTGCGGTGTGTGAGCAACACTAAATTGACGCATGATCCCTTTTTCCCACAAAAATGATCAAGGACAACATTCTTGAACTCCGTCCTATTGTCAGTTCTTAGCGCCTTCACTTGTTGGTTGGTTTGGTTCTCTATCATTACAATAAAATTCTTAATCAAGTCAATGACCTCAGCTTTTTTGGATAGAAAGAAAACCCACGTGAATCCCGAGAAGTCGTCGATCACAACCAGACAATATGAATTTTTGTTGATGCTGAGAACGTTGACCGGACCAAATAAGTCCATATGTAACAATTGGAGCACCTGGCTAATTGAATTGACCTGTTTGGGTAGATGTGGCTTTCTATGATGTTTTCCTTGAGCTCATGCCACACACTTTTCAAATGTGATGAAATCTTTGACAGGAAGCCCACACACTATTTCATTTTTAGCAAGTCGATTCAAGTTCTTTACGTTGGCATGTCCGAGTCTTCGATGCCACAACATAGCAATATGCTCCGCAACCTTTGAGAAGAGGCAAGACACTTGTTCAGGAGGATTATTATTCATGTCAATGATGTATGCATTTCCATCTCGTTTGTTTTTAACAAGGATCCAATCATCTAGGATAACAATGTCTGGCTTCAGAATTAGACATTTTTTATCTGTGAAATGTGTTGAATAGCCCTTGTCACAGATCTGAGACACACTTAACAAACTATGCTTTAACTCGGGCGCATAATTGGCGTTCTTTAAACTCAGTACTCCATTTGAAACGGTTCCTTTCTGAGTGATTTTATCGGCATCTCCTCCCATAAAGGAAACATACCCCCCATTAAAATTTTGAATATTGTACACTTGGGAGATGTCTCCTGTCATGTGCCTGGAACAACCGCTATCGACATACCAAGGTCTGGCGACATTCCTCCGAAGTTGTTCCTGCACAATGAGCGAGATTTATTTAGTTTTGGGAACCCATGTCATTACAGTCCTGGGTCTATCCCTGAAGTTCACAGATTTATCATTTTGTTTTTGTAACTTTACATCAGATACATTTTCAGAGGAAGACAATGATTGGGAAATTATAGATTTGGGCACCCATTTATAGTTAGGTTTTGAAATATTTACAGGTGAATTAAGAACAGTTTTCTGCTTCTTTGAGCGCTTAGATTTTTGGCAACGAGTAGTCAAAGATCCAGACATACCCTTTGACGAAATTGACCTTGGCTCAGCCATAGTCGATTTCGACAAAGCACCTGTAGCATATTTATATAAAGCCTGTTTGTTCGGTTTAGGATTTGCCCTTTTCTCACTATTATGAATTTTCCAATCATCTTCATGAAGACGAGATCTCGAGGACTTTCTAGTTAAAGACCTTCCTCGAGACTCATTTTCTTTCCTTTGTGTTGAAAAATGCACAAACATTTGGTTGGTAAAATTTCGAGCAATATGACCGGCAGTACCACAATTAAAACAAATTTGTTTTATTTTCAAAAGCTTTGGTACTGCCTTTAACAGTTTTCACACTCTTATTGACCTTCCTACTATTTCCATAAGTGCAAGTGCATGATTCAGTTTGTGTGATAGGCGTGGATGAGGAGGAAGTACTAGTGACAGATTCAAATTTAGTAGAATTCACAAAAATAACACCATAATTATCAGAAGTTTTAATGTTTGACAACATATTATCACCAAGTAAAACATCAGTCTTAACATCAAAAACAATTTCATCATCTTTTGAAAACGGAACACCAAATTTCGACACACAATTATTATCAGATTCAGTTCTTCCATTCCCCTGCTTTTCTTGGCTTACTGATGAATCTGCATCGAAAGTAGAAACGTTAGTAACTAAATTCCTAGCACTAAAATTTGTTGCCTGTTCACCAACTGGTTTACCATAAACCATAAATGGTTCACGATCAATCTCAGCTTAAGACAATGGAGAAGCAATATAATTGTGATTGAAAGGGGGAGGGACAATCTCATAACCTATTCCTACCTATTTCTGGTCCTTCCATATCATTTGGTGTT
Source organism: Lactuca saligna (assembly GCF_052625555.1). Lineage (NCBI taxonomy): Eukaryota > Viridiplantae > Streptophyta > Magnoliopsida > Asterales > Asteraceae > Lactuca > Lactuca saligna. The sequence continues at coordinate 69,233,966 of NC_136421.1, read as the reverse complement.
CAATTATTGTTGCAACCTTTTCACTTGACGCATCGAATTTTTTAAAATGAAATTCAGCATTTTCAAAACGAGTCTTCGATGTGTCAAGCTCAGCAGTTACATCATCACTTTCCATTTTAAGGTATCTATAATGAACACACTTGTCGCTGTAATCTAATTGTAATTTCTTATAGTCATTTGTTTTGGCCTCTAATTGGTATTTTAATGGTTTTTGGGCTTTTCTTAGTTGGTATCCATCATACTTAAATTCCTTAATTTCTCTTCGCATTAAATCAGCCTGTTCACACGAAAAAAATTATAGTTTTAATGCAAGAAGGTGAACAAGAAACTTCACTGACCTCAGAATTTTCAGGCTCTGGTGTATTCTGAACCATGAATGGAAACTGATGATTCGTCATCTCCTCCTATGGATCTATCTCAGCTTCTCCTTGGGCACTGTCGTTGATTTGAGCAAGATGCGGATTATCAGGTCCTGAGATGTTCAAGACTTAAATTTGATCATCCCAATTAAATGTCTGTGTCACCACAACAAGATTCGCAATTTGATTGCTGGTTGTAGCTCCCCTGTTGTTGTCTGCTGACACCATCATTCTTTCGTGATTTTTTCTTTTGTCAGGCTTTGGGCAATCTCTGGCAAAGTGGCCAGGTTCATGACAGTTATAATAACGAAGCTTAGATTTACTGAATCCCACTTTCTTCTCTGCATTCATTCCCCAGTTATTCTTGTAAGTCTTCATGGAGAACTGTTTTGCACGGAATACTGTTATAGCAATTTGCCAGGTTATATCCATTTCCTCCACGTCTTAAGGGTGAATTTGATCCAAGTCAGCAAATAACAACCGAGGAGGCAATTCACCTGCCACAAAAGCATTATAACAGTTAACCAGACCAGTTGCAAGAGCCAAGTTCTCTTCATTTTCTTTGGAAATAGGAATTTGAGCAGGAGCTGGAACATTTATCTTTAAAGAAGAAGCAACTTGGGGATATGGTTAGGGAGCAGCAAATGAAGGTTGAGCAGCAAAGGAATGAGGAGTAACAAATGATGATTGAGGAGCAACAAAGGGTGGAACTTGAGGATTGGTGAAAGATGAGAAAACATTGTTTGACTGAATTCCAAGATTTGCAGAAGAATAAGAATTAATGTGATTGATCTCTCTTTGTTTGTCATCCAGATCACAAGCTTTAACGATGGCCATGATTTCAGCCAAACTAAGACGATTAAGGTCTTTTGTTTTCTTGATGACAACTACATTCATATCCCATGTTTTTGGAAGAGAGTTGAGTAACTTCTTGTTCACTTCTGACCTTGACACAAAAACATCAGTTGCACTCATTTTGGTGGTAAGAGTGATGAAGCCTTGAAATTGAGCTTCCAGAGTTTCTTCAAGGACATGATTAAACATGTTGAATTTCTGCCTCAATGTTTCTTTACGGCTCTGTTTCATGTCCTCATTTCCTTCATACACCTCTATCAGGGCTTCCCATAGAGCTTTAAAAGATTTGTATTCCCGAAAACCCTGGGCAATTTCAGGTAAAAGAGCCATAGTGAGGGTAGCAAGTGCTCTTTCCTGCTGTTCAATCTTGTCGAATTCTTCATCAATGTATTTTTCAATAGCTTTGTCGACAATTTTTTTATCCGGAAGTGTGGTTGTGATTCTGATGGGGCCTTTCAAAATACATCTCTAAATTTTGAAATGTTTCATTTTGATGTATTTCTCCATACGATACTTCCATTATGGAAACCCCCAGTAGACAGCAGACGGGGTATGCGAGTGCTAGTGCCCATAACAGAATCAAGTTCATGGTCAGAATTTTGCGAATCCATTTTTTTTTAATTTTATGATTTTAGTTAATTAATTTAAATTATTAAACTGACGAACCAAAAACTAGACAGTTTATGGCCAAGAGTTTATGGCCGTAATCTTGTATATAGCTGGAGGAGTTTACGGCCCAAAGCTTGTTTACGACCGTAAATGAGTTTTCGGTAAGAGTTTTTAGTCTGAGCAGTTTATGGTCAATGCAGATTAGCTGTTTACAGTCGTAGAAAGCGTTACGGCCATACTCCCTTCAACAATAGAAACCAAAAGATTCTAGAAAAAGGCAAAACACAAGATATTCCAGCAAATTGAATCCCTTTAGCAATGAAAATGTAGAATCGATCCTTGATCAATGAATAAGTTGAGAATAGTTTAATCGTGAATACGACTGAAAATCCATTTTGACACTTGACTGCTCTGATACCAATTGTAAGGTCCCTAAAACTGAGAATCCAAACTGTGATCAAACAGATATCAATTGAACAAACAAAAAATGGAGTAGAAGACATATTTATCCAAGCATGCACACGTTTTATATCAAATTAAACGTCAGATACACATTGGGCCATAAACTAATGAGACACTCCGTTATTCACTGACATCCCTGACACAAAACTGACACACCCTATGTATAGGGGTAGTTGTCCGTAAACAGGTTTACGACCATCTTAGTCCAGTGTAGAGAGGTTCTGCGCTTGCGACCAATGAAGGTTTTCAAAGGGAGCAACTTCAAATGCTAGCATGGTAAGGGACTTGACTAGTTGGCAATTTGGTATCCCAAACTTCACCAAGGTCCATTGAATGCACTTTTCAGCATAATCCCTATTGGTTGAATTGTTCTATTATTTGGTCTATCGTTTCATGGATGGTAGGTTATGCTTATGTCTAGCCTAGTCCTAAGATATTTCCTGAAGTGACTGCCAGATCGGGGAGATGATTCTACTATCCCGAATAGAGATAATAGACATTTGAACACCGAGTAAAGTCCTTATCCATCCCTCTCCGTATTTCACCTGACATGTTTCCAGGTCTCCGGGCTTCCGTTGAGTCACCTTTATCCACGTGGACAGATGCGAATAGATGGTCATCGTTAATGATTTGACTCTATGATCTGAGTATCTGAGTTACCCTTTCCGACTAAGGGTGTCAGCTACTACATTGGCTTAAACGGGATGATACTGAATTTCAAATATGTAGTCATTTAGTAGTTCGACCCACAGTCATTTCCTCATGTTCAAGCTTCTTCTCGACGGATATATGATGAAGGGTTTTACTTACAGGTTCTTGACAAGATGCATACTAGGCTCGTTCATCACTACTTCGTGTATACAAGTTGTATATAATTAATACTAACAAGATGCTCAGCTGGGTGGCTGCACCCCAAGTCAACAAACAAACAAGGAACAGGAAATAGGGTGGAATCACACATCCTAAATCTTATCGATCTAGATTATATACCACTCTTACGTATACACTTGGCAGTAATAAGTTAATCCCATGATTTCTTATTCTCTTTTCACGAACCTGACCATGTTACACGAGTGGTATTTCTAGGCTATCTACTGGGTATGCCCCGAGTAGCTAATGCCTTCTAAGATATCTTCTGCGTTTTCACTTTTAAGTCTATTTGGCTACTAGGTAGGTTAACAAGGCGCGGTAATCTGCTCATGAGTACTTCTAAATTTTGGATGCGAGAGACGAGATGATGCTTTGTATTAGGATTGTTGTTATAGATTGGAAGAATTTGGTTTGACGGTTAACTAGGATGGAAGTTCTTTTTACACAACATAAGAATTTTTGCATGGTAAGGACTAAGCCAAACCATGACTAATGAAGATGTCGGAATTCCTCGACATAATTGATATCAAAATGATATGGAAAAAGGATTTATCAGGACGATGTGCTCTAACAAACACATATGATCTTTGGTGCTTCTGGTTTCGTCTAGGGTATCCCTACCGCGAACTCTTGAACCGAAAATAATTAGTGTTTATAGTTTGAGGGTCTTGATGATTTGAAATGATGTACTTTTCATGGAATGATTTCCACAAGGGATTTCTATAACTGCCGAGTATATACTAGTCATGTATAATTAAGATTGGAAAGACTGTTGACTGAGTGACTCCGCCCTAAATCCACAACCAAACAAGGAACAGGAAATGAGGCCGCATCACTCACTCGAGGTCTACAAATCTTAATTGTAAATGGCCCTAATGTATACGCTAAACCACCATAGCTTTACCTAAAAGGTTTTTAAGTTTTATATCAATCCTGTGATTTTGTTTCAACGAGAGAGTAATTATAATTGGTTGTTTAAATTTTTTTAATTAATCACTAAGGTTGAGAAGCGTACCAAAATTCTATAGGGCTCATTGATGCTTCTTTATGCTCCAGGGTTAAACTCCTCCTGTGGCCCCATCATTTCTTTATGTTGGAAAGTCCCTCTTGCAATGTCCTATTTCACCACAGAGGTGGCATATTGGATTTACCCCAACATTGGTGGTTGAAGTAATGAAGTTGACCAGAGTCCTGTAGATGCGGGCGGTATGCCCCTTCATGTTGTATTTAATGCAATACAATTCTCGGCAGACCCCATAATGATGATAGTTACACTTGCTGTAGTGGGGGAGGTTTCCTAAGTATGGTGTCGTTGGTATCGAGGTAGGTGGGCTGCAGGGGTATTGTCTGCCCCAGCCTGCTTCCCTTCGGAAGGTCCTTGAGTTGAGGTACTCCCTTTCTCATTCTCAAATTTTCTTTTTAGGATGATTGGTTTGAGCTCTGGAGTATATTTACACACTGGTAGTCGTTGTTGCCCTTGGCTATCACGATGATCGGGATTTTCGATAATGACTCCACTAACATTTGTGTTGTTAGCATTCAGATGAGTCATGATAGCTACTATAACTGCTGTAACTGCAGCTTGGATTGTAGATGCATCTATCTGAAGGATTGGTGTCTTGCCGGTGGGTTGGTTACGTTTCTCCGGAGGCATGATTTTGCTACAGGATGAGGAAAAAAAGTTTGTAAGAGACGATGATTGATTCTAGATGTATTTAATAAATTAATTACACAAATACATTTTCCGCATTCTAATCTATGGTTCTTTAAGTTTCGACCCACATTCCTATGATGCAGTCCTGGTAAAAAGGGAGGAAGTAAGTTTATAGAAAAGGTCATAAATTGGGTGCCTCTCGAACTAAGTTATCTTTAGACTGGGGAATATCACTCTCCGACTTCGAAAAGATTCGAAAGAAATTCAGAACGGAAACTACATAAGAATACTTATGAATTATTAGGAATAATCACTCTCAAATGAGATTTCGTGATCCGGTTTACTGATGTTATTCGCGACGGAAGAAGGCAATAAGCCTAACACATAGTGCGGGTAGTGTAACCACTAACCCACTAAGTTGTAATAATTTATTAGTTAATAAGGTGATGCATTAGGATCGAAAACATTTATCATGTTTCGTTACCTGCTTCTCTCTGTTTTCTGCTTCTGATATGGGCTGTAATGATTTTGGCTCCCTCTGGGTATCTATATGGGGTTCTTCTCCTTTGCAGGTATATTGAATTTTCGTGTTGTCTCACTTATGATTACTTCATAATGGAGAATTTGAATCTTGGAAGTTTAGGCGAACTTCTTACCGATGTCCTTAAAAGTTATAGGCACATGGTGATTTCTATAGTTTCATTACTGTTCACTGATTGCTGAAGAGGATACAACTTTCTAAAGGGGTTTATATGAGAATGGGAATGTCTAAAGAATCTTAAGAGGTTAATAAAACATTTTTACTATGCGATGCTTACCGGGTCCTTCTAGAATTACATAGTGTATACAAATTATATATAGCTCAGATCTAATAGACATTTGATGTCACACCCCAAACCAAGGATGGCGGAAACGTCCGGGGGTGGAGGACTTCATGTAGAACATCACAACAACGAGTATAATAGTGTTCAAAGTAAATACAACCATCACAAATATAATTGAAAAAGTTACATCAAAGTACGTGTTTACATGATTCACATCAATTACATTATGATACAAAATGAACTGTTTGACGATTTATCGTCCCATCCTCAAAATGTTGTTGATTTCCTGTTTTCATTGAATTCCTGAGAATGCAAGTAGTTTTGAAAAAGTGTCAACACAAAGGTTGGTGAGTTCATAAGAGATTTCGTTAGAAAAGTAAACCATTTTCCTTGTAAAAGCGTTAGAATATGTATCCAGAAAATCCGATATTTTCTTTAAAATCTGTGTAATGTAGTCTTATGACCGAAGACCAAAATGTATAAGTAACCTTTCTTACTAATAGAAAATGTTATGTGTTTAAATGAACATGGACGCGTTTGAATTAAATGAAATTTCCATATGTTCTTATGTTTGTTAATACTTTATGTATATGTAGTCCTAAATCCGAGGACCGAGAAATAACAAGTATTGGCCATACTTAAAGGTATAAATGTGGTTTCAAATGATGTGTAGTCATAATTACCAAAACCGAAAGGGTACAGTAATATCTGTACTCATTGAGATAAAAAGTGATTTTAAATCGACATAAAACCCATTTAGGTTTTATAAATAAAATCCCGTAAACTTTATGGATTGTTATATCCCTATGTGAGTCGCTATAATCATACTATGACTATGTGAACCTGCCACGACGTTTCTCAGGCGTTGCGAAACTGAAATGACATTTGTCACCCGTAGACCTGCAGGTCCCACTGTAGCTAGCAGTAAGGTGTGGGGTGTCAAACCCAATATAGATATATATACAAGTATCACATTCTCCCTCCAGGAGATTCTGATTATAACTACCAGGAATTATATCCCGCACTCGGACGTACGGGAAGAGAATGTCTCACAATTTAGGTTAACAAGTTTACGTGTAATGTGTGTGAATGTAAATATTTTCTGTATGGATATACCCTTTTTGTACGCGTGTGTTATGTGATGTATCATAAACTATACCTATTATAGTTTATCTAAAACATTTGTAATATGTAAGAACTCTTTTATGGAAATGCATTAATGTTATGACTCCTTTAAACTATGCTTTTTATAGTTTAATATACGTGTTCTAAATGAATGAATAATCTTATCATGAATGACTTAGTTTCAGTTTATGATGATAAACTAACAAGGAAACACATTCAATAATTAGAACTTATGATTATACACTTTGCTCAACATAATACAAAGTGTTATGATATTTATATGTTGTTAACTAACTTTAACCTTTCTGCACTGTTTTGGAAAAATCATAGAAAAATCATATGACGTCGAAAATTAGATCCGTAAATTCTGAGAGTTCCGAAAATGAGTCTAGTTTACTCATAATTTTTATCATGATTTTTGGAAGCCTTTAACTTGTATTAATATACTCATATTCACATAATGGTCCGGATTTGTGTTTGAAAAGACAGGCTGTTTTGTAAAAATCACCATAAATTGTAGAAAAATCGTGTGGAGATGTGCAAGTAGTCATTTTAAATATAAGAAATGGAACTACTTGCACCTAAAACAGGTTTGAAAAATAAAATGTTTAAGTTGTCCAAAACAGTCTGTGAATAGAGTTGAACTTTTCTGATGAAGGCTGTTAGAAAAGTTTAGTTATATTCTTGGTGTTTTAACTTGTATTCCCCCCTTAAAAACTTGATAAAACATTAAAATGTAGGGGTATGAACTCACCTTAAGTGATTTTAAGTAGATGATTTTTGAAGAATGGAAGTGTTTAACTCAAGAACACTTGGAGATGCCTTGAAGATTTTCGAGAATCTAACATCATAGTTATGGAGTTTGTGTAAGCAATCAATGATTTGAGTAGAATGAAGTGTAATAATCACAAGGAGGATGAATTATACTTACCAAGAGTGGAAGAACACTTGATAATCAGCCTTGGAGACTTGAAATGGAGAGAAGAAGTTTGAGAGAAAAGTGGTGCTTGATTCTTGGTGAAATGAGAGCAAATGAGAGAAGTGAGGAGAGAGGATAAATATTCAGCTCTCAAAAACGTGGGAATGGGTGGAATTGAGTGTAAGGGACATTGATGTGACCTAGGTAAGATGGGGAGGTGTGGCTGGTCATAGATTGGGTGTGGGAGTGGTTGCTTGTGTCATAAGGTAAAGCAAAGTCAACACTCCACCTCTTTGTACTTTACCCACTTGCTTTTATTATTTAAATAAAGATTTTTATGAAAATATGATTAAATTGTGAATATTTAGGGTTTATTATGTTAAAATATGATTTTGGGTGAAAATCCCGCGTTAAAATAATTAAAAACGGGCCTTAAACGCAAAACTACGTGAAAACCGGGAAGAAAAGCATTCCCAGCGAGACCTCTCGGTCCTAGGCCGAGGTTCGGTCCTTGCTGATGCTGAGCCGAAAACGAAGGGAGGCGAGGAAGCGAAGGATGGCGAGGAAGCGAAATAGCCCAAATGAACAGTACCTTCGGGTTCAGTGCCAGGAGCCTTCGGGTCGGGTGTATGTGCGAGGTTCGGGCCTGCAAGGACCTTTCGGGTTCGGTTCTTCCTGGGCGAGGTTCGGCCCTGAGAGGACCTTCGGGTTCGGGTCTCCTAGATTCGGTCCTCTTGGATTCGGTTCTTAGCAGGTTCGGTCCCTATAGGGACCTTCGGTTCTAAGAGGTTTCGCCTCTTATAAGAGGGTTTCGGGTCCTTAAGCCTATTTTACTCGTTTTTACCCCGTTTTAAGCCGTTTTTGACCCGGTTAAGGGTCGGAATGACCCAAATGACTTCAAAAAGTTACGGAAACTTTTGAGAGAGATTTGGGAGAGATTTCACATACTTGGAGAGATTTCTCATACAAAGAGATATTTGGCAGAGATTTCACATACTTGGAGAGATTTCTCACACAAAGAGATATTTGGGAGATATTTCACATACTTGGAGAGATTTGACATTCTTAGAGAGATTTGGGAGAGATTTGACATTCTTAGAGAGATTTGGGAGAGATTCTTGATAAGAAGAGATAGAGTGAAAACGATTGAGAGAGGTTTCATGTGTGGCATTTGCGAGTGCCCGGCTTCGCAATGCAAGGTTCGTAACCCTGTTAAGCCTTGTTTAAGGATCTTACACACTCCTGATGAGTATGCAACATTGTTTTATCGATTTGGCTCGTCTCGTACCACAGTTTTAGGTTAAGGAGATCTAGATGTTCGCACTTTTTGATTTATGATCTCTCATTAGAATAGAGAGTTGTGTAGAAATTTCATAATGTAAATTCTAGTACCCACGGGCAAATTGAGTCAAACGGTTTGACTTGTTGACTTTGACTTGACCGAAAATTGACGGTTGTCACATTCGAATATGTGATACTACTATATATCCACATCCAAACAAGGAAAAGGAAGTAAAGAGAAACCACACATTCTGAGTGTATAAGATCTTTATTATATATAATCTGAGGAGCATACACCCTGCAATTATAGACTTACCAATAAGGGTCTTTTTAGTTTATCACGCAAGATTATTTGTGGTACCTAAAATACTTCTATATTATTTTAATTACATGTTTGGTTTTAGAATTTCTTGACATGTTTTTAGGTTTGTTGTCATTATATAGTATCATAAAATAATCCTATAGTATTTTAAATTTTATGTTTGGTTCTAGCATTCCTTTATGTATATGGTTGGTAAGTTTCCGACTTGTTGCTACACCATCATCACTCCCGAACACAAGTTGCTCGTATCTCGAATAAATATAGTTGATCAGCTATATTAATTTCAGATACGATTACATAACTGCCCAGGTTTGACGGTAATGTCTAACATCCAAAAACTTTTATCTTGTTCTTCTTGTGATACTTGTTCTAGTGTGTGTGTGTGTGTGTGTATATATATATATATATATATATATTCTGGGTGTGCTTATACTTTTATAAAATGTTGTTATATTTTTAAGTATAACTCTGGGTTAGAGTGTTTTTATCTCAATGTATTTATAGTTGTATATCTTTTATGATTTGATATACTAATTTCAATATAAACAATGCTCTGATACCAATCTCTCACACCCTTAAACGGAATTGGCGGAAACATTCGAGGGCATAGGACGTCATGTCAAGTATCACAACACATGCAATATAGTAAGAAAAGTACAACAACAATTTTGCATTAATAATGTATAAGTTTTTACACGAGTTCAAACATTAAGTATTCAACATCAAAAGTAAATAAAGAAAGAGACAAAGGATGCAGTTCGGTACTAGGCTGTCTTCGCAAAAGCTCCTAGAGTGTACCTCTCTACTAGATTCCTGAGAATACAAGTTATTTTGAAAGAGAGTATCAACATTTTAATGCTGGTGAGTTCATAAGTATTTAGGTATGGTTGTTTAGTTTTAACAAAATGATTGTGTTTACTCTAGAAAGTCCTATACTTCCTGCTTTACAAATGAAAGTAGTTTTACTCCATAAAACCATTTCTATTAAGTGTTATTGTGGTTATAACCTATTTAAACATAACTTTAACCTTTCATAAAATTATAGGGTGAACGATCCCCATTTAGTTTTAAAAGTAGTTTTAATTCTCCATAAAACTGTTCCTTTTGTTTTGTAGTTTTAAATCCCCATAAAACCGTTCCTTTTGTTTGTAGTTTTAAATCCCGATAAAACCGTTCATTTTGTTTGTGGAAAATGAATAATGCAGTAGTATTTATTAAGCTTGCACTACCGATGCTATCACGCTCCTGATATTAAGGTTATTAATTTGGGTTACCACTTGATGAATTTATAAACCATAAATCTACACTACTAGTGAAATGACAACCCTGTAATTAAGATTATTAATTAGGGTTAAATGTGATAAGGTTGTAACCATGTTGATTGACGGATGTAAACACGACGACCTTCTGGCATCGAAAATAGTGAGGTGACATTTTGTCACCCCTGGGCATGCCGGTTCGGACTGTAGCTAACAGTCGGGATGTGGGATGGTCTGTCCCATATAGATCTATACACACAATACTCACTCTCCCTCCAGGAGACTCTGGTTACAAAACGTGATACAACAATTGAATTGATGTATCATGAGATAGAAATTCACATTTTTGGTTTATTTGTTTTAAGTAAAGATTGAATGTTATCCTTTTCTTAATAAAGTGGTTTTAAACCTGGTGAACTTATCTAGTAAAATGGGTATTTCATTTGTGCCTTAAATTATAACTGCCATAATTTATATGTTTTATCTAATTAGCATGATAACTCATGAAAGTGTGCACTGAAGATTCGAGGACTAGCCGAGAACCGAGAATGAAGGTGTATCCGAGGACTAGCCGAGAACTCACAAATCTTAACTGAAGTCTTAAGCTTGCCACCGAGAACTCCAAATCTTTGACCGAAGAATCTCAAAAATTGCCAAAAACTTGAAATTTGTAGATTTTCAAAGCCAAACTCGATCAAAGTCTCTAAAATAGTGAAGAACACGAAGAACAATGGCAATAATTTCGTCAAAAAGAATTCAAAAACACCAAGAAAAACTCCAAGAAACAGTTAATATTTGGTCAATTCGATTGATACCAAACCTTAGCTCTGTTACCAATTGTAAAACCCGATCTTAAGTATCAATCGAAATCACTATAATTGGTGCGAAATCTCAATCAAGTAATTAATGCAAAACAATTATTATGAATTAAGAACATAGTTATCGAATCTTCAGTGCACACTATATTCAAGAATAGTCTAGTACACAAGATTCTTAACAGCTCTCGATTCTCTCTTTCTCTCTGAACACGATCATAACTCCTTAGAATGACCAACCAAAAATTGCACGGCTGAAATAACACTATATATACCTAGACCTAATTACAAAGGCCTAGCCCAAAAACCCAACATAAATCCCTTATGCCCACCGAAAGCACATGGTGATTTCGGTCCAAACACCACCGAGAACATGGCGTATTCGGTCCAAGACCAAGAACGCTAAAAGTCATTAAAAGTAAAGTATACACCATAAATTATGTCCTAACACTACTACCGCTTACATACTTTATTTGGGCTCTAGCATAATTTCATAGAAATTGGCTCACCAAAAATCTATTTCTCAATCCTCCACTGAAATAAAATACAAGGTTTTAACAAATGCAACAACAGAAGTTTCTTGGGTTCAAAACTTGCTCACTGATCTTGGTGTCAAACAGTCTGGACCACCTACACTTTTTTGTGATAACACAGGAGCTACTTATCTATGTGCCAATCTAGTTTATCATTCTTAGATGAAACATGTAGCCTTGGATTACCATTTTATATGAGAAAAAGTTATTGATGGTTCCTTGAATGTTCTTCACATAAACTCTACTGATAAGACGTGCTCACCAAACACCTCAATCACAATCTATTTCTTTGAGTACATTCAAAGAGTGGAGTCTCTGATGGATCCTCCATCTTGTGGGGATGTATTACGAATCAAGGCTAATAGAAATCCAAGATTTAATGAACTATCTAAATTGATATGTATAGATCCTATATTATTGTCTAATCAAATATAGTTTTAAATAATTACCTAATGTAGCTTTTACATAGACTCGTATCCATGTGTACAACTTGGCTATATGTAGCCTCTTTGTAATTTGTTTATATGTAATTAAATCAACACAATTTATAGAAATCTTTATACCCTTTTGGATTGCATTATGAATACCCCACCATCACTCTAATTGAGTGATTGCCTCCTGTCCACCTCCTATTCAACGCTCCCTACACCAAAGCCTCCGTCTGCCGCCAACAATTGCTTCCGTTTCACCTACATTGACCTCCGAAAACAGTCAATCTTTCCCACAATTATCAATTACAAGTTTGTGTCATTACTTGAATATTTATGTCGTGTGTACTATAGGTCATAATCGTGTGAATTACTCTAGTTCTTCAAGTAAAGGATAATTACTGGTAAATCCTCATGACAAATAGAAAAATTTTATTATCAAATTGGGATATAGTCCACATCGAATTTAAATGGGAGAATATGTGGTTTGATTTCAGAACTCAAAATGAATCTAGTTTTACGTACATATCTTCTTAGCATATAAATTTTGAACTTAAAAACGTGGTTTCTTGATAAATTTTGAATAGGCGTCAAACAGGTTAAACATTCCAGGATTAATAACATCACGAAGGATGAGGAGAAGACTCCATCATGGAGATGTCGGTTGAAAAAAAAACATGAGCATTTAATAGATGTAGATTTGGATGATCTAAATGAACCTTTACTAAGGAATAACGATGACAACAAGGCTTTACAATAAATTACAGTCATAATCACAGTTACAGTCATATGTGATTACATGATTTCATCTTCCCAATTTCCTTTTCATCACAATATAGAATATAATATTTATCATGGGTATCTAATCTTCGTGTTTTAGGTACAAAAGTATGAAGATATTTTGTATGATGAAAAAAGAAAAGCAAACCTCCACTGGGCATTTCTATTCTCTAATATAATTTGAGAATAGGCACAATGGTTAGGTATGACTTATCCCTCTTGGTTTATTTTTTTTGTAATGTTAAGTTTTAATTGCTGAGAAAATTCCATTTTGTTTCTTGTAAAAAGAGTTCTACTTGGATCCGGATCATTCATTGCACAGATTTTGACTTTGCCTTCAACAACTGGAAGTGGACCAACAAGGACGTTTCTTCCGCCATTACTTACTCCATTTCAGGTATGAACTTTGGCATAAGATAAAATACACAGCTCTAAATATGAAATATATTATATCATAAAACAAGGAAAATACTGACTTCATTTGTTACTTTTCTCTTTGGGTACAAGACTCAGAAGTCTGCAGAAAAGATTGAAAGTCGCTATTGCAGAAAAAAGTAACAATCACCTCCTTTGACAACCTGCAACTTTTCAATGGATCGAAAAACCTCACCACCAGTTTGCTTAGGCTGCACCCCCATGACTTTCTCCTCAATCCACCATGCTGTTTTTCGAGTATTTTCCAAGTATAAGATGATTTAGTTTACGAATATGGTCAAGGAAAATAAAAATATTAAAAACAAAGATTAGATTATATGCACTAACGTATAAATCAAATAGTTTTTCAGAATTAGTTCCGAAAAGTTATCACAGAAAAATGTTAACAGAAACGACATATAAGCTACTCTATGAAACCAAGCTTAAAACTATAACATGGGTTCTTCTTGTATGTATAGTAGTTTAATTTTCCTTTAAAATAATTATATATTTTTGGCTAAAAATGAATTGTTGTCATATCGTATCAATTTCAAAATTCAATTCAAAGCAAGATGAGAATAGAAAAAGGAAGAAAGTACCTATTATATATTTATATCATCCCTGAGTCTCTGATTAAATCATCCCTTAGGAGATGTGCGTGCATGTGTTATTCATAAATCCACATATATAGTCTTCCCACTGAAACGTTTGTATCATGTAATTAAAGCCGCTTGACTGAAGAAGCCCTCTTGACCCATAAATACGCAGACCTTTCAACAAAAAAAACATGCTATGCGGAAGATGACTTATGCTTGTACCTGTTGTATTCAACATTTCTAAGCAATCTAAATATCCAAGTTCGTCAGGCAATTTCTCAAGTTGAATACAATAGTAAAGATCTAGTCGTTTTAGACATTTCATCTTGCAGATGCTGTAGGGAATATCTCGTAATGACTTGCAAAAACTGAGGTTGAGATTCTCTAAACATTCTAATTGGCCAAGATCCTCGGGTAACTTTTCAAGAAACCAACAACATGTAAGTTTGAGAGATTGTAGACGCTTTCAACATACAAATGCTATGAGGAAGAACTTTAATCTCTGTAAATGAAAAATCTAGTTCCTCAAGATATTCTAGATGGTCAAGGTCCTTCGGGGCCTCTGGAATCCTGCCATTAATTCCTAAGCTTTCTTAAAAGTTGTAATCCACAAATGCTTCTTGAGAACGTATCAAGGTTTGTGCAGCCACAAAAACCTATAGAAAGAAGTTTCTCGAGGTTTCTAGTCAATAATGGTTGCTCTTCTTTATAATGACATGCAAACCGAAACTTTAGAAAATTATTGTCATGGTGAAATGGGCATAACACATTTATGGCATGCACACTCAGATGTAACTCAGGTAAAGAAACAACCTTAAGTGATTCAACCTCACTATATGAAGCATCACTCTCTATTTTATACTTAAAAGACCTAAAACTCAAACAACCAACTAAGTTAAAGTAAACAAGCTTTTCTAGACATCTACTGGGAATGTGAAATTCTCTCAAATCATAACACTTTCCAAGATCTAAATACTCGATATTCGGAGTAAGGCGGATGTCAAGGGTCCTCAACTTTGAATTATTAAGTTTGAGGGATCTGAGATTTAGACATCTATTTGGAATGCGGAGTTTTATCAAGTCCGAACAATTTGTAAGAGTCAACGTCTCGAGATTTGGAGTGAGCCCAAGATCAATGGTCCTCAACTTTGAATGACTGAGGTCAAGGAATCTGAGCTTGTTAAGAACCTATAATCAGGATAAACTAAGTCAACTTATGTATAGCATTTACTTTTAAATGAGTGACATAAAAGAATCAACCAATTAACCATAACTCTACCTTTCTTTCTCCCCCTTCCCAAAGTTGTATAATTCTGCTGTCACTAATCTCAAGTGGAACAAGATTAAATGCTTGAAATGTTTTGGGTAAAGACCTAAAAGGGTAATGATTCCAACACAAATACCGCAAAGCATTTGGAAATTTATTATATTTCCAACTCCAACGAGAACAATTGGTTTTATTTGCATCAATAAATGGCACATACACGTCAAGAAATCTAAGCTCCTCCATCTTTCTAAGACCTTTCATCACAATTTCCGGACTAATTTTCCCCATGTTGAACTTTATATATCTTGTTGCTTGAGTACCCTGTAATCCAAAAAGAACCATGAACCATGTGTGGCTGTTTATAAAAAATTGTTGGCACCAACTTAGAAATAAACATGATCCTTACCAAGTCATTAGTCAATATATCTTTAATTTCCTCATCATTCCACAAATGACTATGCTTGTTAGGCTTATCTGGGTGGGAATGACGAATAATATGCCTGCCTAGTTCTTCAATATGGTCATGCACGCCGAGATACTTGTCATGGTTAATGGTTATATGAGATATTGGCTCAAGAACTCTTGAACGAATTCCAACATGAAATCCACACCTTTCATTGATAGTTATGAGAGATTTTTGCTCAAGAACTCTTAAACCAATTCTTGCATTAAATCCACAACTTTCAAGCACTTTGATTGCAAGGGGTTTCGACCATCCTTTCATGATGCATGCAACATTTAGGAATATTTCCTTGTAATCATTTTCTAGACTGATATAGCTTGTTTCTAATTTTCCAAGAGTTTCCATTAATGGAATAGTTTTTAGTCTTTCTAGGACATCTATCCATTCAAGTTCACTTTTATCACAGAGGAACGAACCCAAAACTTTGATAGTTAAGGGAAGGCGAGCAGCATAGTGCACAACTCGTTGTGATAGCTCTTTGTACCATAGATTTGGAATCACTCTCCCAAATGCATACATATTGAAGAGGCAAATTGCTTCGTTATCCAAGAACAACCGAATGTTATATATATATATATATATATATATATATATATATATATATATATATATATATATATATATATATATATATATATATATATATATATAATAACCACAAATTACATATCACGAAATTCATGAAATCAGTGTACAAAAAAAATATTTTTATATATTAGCGTAGATGGCTAAATACAAATAAAATTAAAATAGAAGTATTGACTTTTAGGTAAATGTGCGATATAAACTAAAAAAAATATAAAAAACAACTTTGGAGGAATGAATATTCTTAAAAATACAATATGTGGGTTCGGCGGATTTTAAGATTTGGGGTTACTTTGATAGAACATTTATATATATATATATATATATATATATATATATATATATATATATATATATATATATATATATATATATATATATATATATATACGGAAATGATCAAATGAGAACACCTAAAAGGTTGAGAACGCGAGAACAACTATATTCATTTGTGATGTCATGTATTCATTTGTGGAGAAATGATAATTTTTTACGCACAATCAACATTAATATATTTTTTCTCTTCAATTGAAATTAAAGGCGTAAAAATTTATCATTTCTCTAAAATGAATATATGGAATCGCAAATGAATATACTTTGTTCTCGCGTTCTCAACCTTTTTGGTATTCTCATTTGATCCTACTCCTATATATATATATATATATATATATATATATATATATATATATATATATATATATATATATATATATATATATATATATATATATACTAACTTATAAAAGAAATCCTACTATTTCTATAAATAAATCCAATAAAATAATAATATTTTTTTAAGATGTTCAACTCTCTAAGCGTAAAATACAACTAATCATAAATAAAATAATATTAAATTTTAATCTGATTACCTTTGAAATCTTATCTCTTCCAAATATTTGACCCTATCTCTTTAATCCCCGGTTTGAGTTAATGCTTATTCCTAAAATCTTGGCAAATATCTATCCATTGGCACACCATTCTCTCTAATGTTTGTTGTTCCTAAAATTTAACCCCAACCTCAACCCACCTACGATCAAAAATTAGTAACATGAATCTCTCTGTTAATGGCCACCAAATTTAGTCATCCTCTTCACGATCATCGTCAAATTTAGCAATGAAAGGTGGGTTTTCAGCGCCCGGTGATTACATATACTTCACGTCCCAAGTCCCTTTCCACAAGATCCCAGTAAGTTTTTCTGGTCATAGATTTCGTCGATCTTTCACTTGATTATACATCTATTGACTTACCCAATTCGATACATCACTGGTTTAGTTGGTATCGATTGTTACTTTCATTATGTCTAAACCCTATTTACAGTTTCGATTCAGCATCAATCGTTCGATGTTTACTCTCAATGAACCTAAAATTATTGAAATTCACATTAAACTAGAGCTATACTTCAACTTTTGAGATTAAATTGGCTAATTTGTAGCTTCCGATTGGTGTATTACTTACAAGCATAAAGCATTAATCTTTATAGCAAGTTCTATAAACAAAAAAAATGTTGATATTAGATTTTACATCCAAATTGATATAAGAATAACATATATGAACATTAATTTTGACATATATTTTACAGATTTGCACAAAATAATGGAGATATTATTAATCCTGGAACTACTGGAACAACAGATGTTTACTACCAAAAAATCATGGCACTCTCCATGAAGGTAACAACAACTTTAACATTGTTAAAGGCAAAAACCAAGTTGAAGGATTCTTTTTCATAACAAAGTTTTCAGAAATCTTTTTTTTTTTTGTTTCTTTTTCAAGGTAATCAAGTGATTTTTGTTGATATTCCTCGTGTTTGGAACAATCAAGAATGGGTTCAAGCATTTGAGAAGTTTTTAGATGTTATTGATCTCCACCATGTAAGATTATCTAATTCCATTTTTGATGTTATTGTTATTTATTTATCTAATGAATCTTTTTTTAACAGACATCTTTATGGAACATCACTTGGTGGATTTTTAGCATTACTTTTTGCTCAACATAGGCCAAAAAGAGTAGTCTTTGATCCTTTCAAATGCATTTTTTGGATACAAAATATTTCTTAGCTGCAATGCCTTGGGCCTGTGTCTACGTATCATAAAAAAGGACACTTTCTATATACAATTATACACAAAAGTCTTCTTTTTGGACTGAATGAATTGTGAGTAAATGACTATTTTACCCTTATGTAACATTGTTAGTTAGACCCTTTCTTTCCTGTTGAAACAGTATGTCCTAATAGGAACCCCAAATGGTCCACATGAACCATTTATTGTTGATTCTATGGACTTTGTTGTTGCACAGGTGAGTTTTATAAACACACATACTGAATTATTTCCTAATAATTTGAAAAAGAAAATCAATAGTTTAAAGTAATTATGTCGTAATAAATATGTTAAAAATATAAAACCTGCAGGTTGAGACCCTGGGGGATTTGGCTTCCAGATTGACTTTAATAAGTGATGTCGCATTAGTGGGACCTCTTCTTCTTTCAGATTCTCTAATCACTATAATGGATGTAAGCTTCCATAACTCATAATCATATTAAAAACAGCAACCTAAACCTATCCCACCTAAGGAAATGTTAGATTTACACTTGTTGACTTAACACTTTGCTGTTGGTATTAATGAAATCGGAAACCAATTTTTACTTTAGAGTTATATTACTAATAACCATGAATTATGTTTCATGTCATTGGTAGAGAGCTGAAGGAATGTTTATCCATATCTGTAAAACGTATGTTCTTGTGAATCATTTATTTAATTTTTTTATTAATTTGGTTAATATATAATATTGTTTTGCAGGTAGAAGTGAAGATGCTACTGATATCATCATAGACTCATAGTACTACTTCTAACATAGCTTTCTATTGGAAGGGTATGGATCTTGCTATGTTGGCGAAAGGGGAGCTTAAGAAAGGGGTGTTGATTCAGGTTTCTTGGGATATTTATCTATTTTAGGCTGATGGGTATGGGCTGGAAAACGGCATTGAGGAGGCTAAGTTGGCCAGCCTCAACTCCATACTCCATGGAGACTATTGGATCACTGCCCCCTCTAATGTCAGGCCGAATTACATTGGAATGATGACGCAAGCAAGGCAAGGCATATCTAAAGTTTGTCTTTTATTAAAACGTGTTGTTATTTATTATCTTTTTTATTATTTTTCCAATAATACCTTTTGTTAGATACATATTATTTGATTCATTACTTTATTTAGTTATTACTTGTTAGTTTTGTTGTTTTTTTCTTCATATTTGTATTTCTCCAATTATTATTTTATGAAAGTCAATATCGTGCATGGAATAATGTATTAAAATATAGGCTTAGATATAAAAAGAAAAATATAAAATATTACATTATGAATAAAATTTTTGTGATGGATGCTAGAGAAAAGAAAGGTATAAGCAAGTCACTTTGTATGGATGTGTCCTGATTTCTAAAATGAAGGACTATAAACGTACACTACACACCAAAATATTTATTTTCTTTTGTATTGCGAGGGTTACATTGATTTGTTGCCGTAAAACCGATCGATAACAATATGCATATGTTTTGTGTTACTTGAAATCTAACATGTTTCTATATAGAACTTATTGCCGAATGAGAAACTACTTTTCGTCGCCGTATTGCGCGGGTCTACGGCTAGTATATATATATATATATATATATATATATATATATATATATATATATATATATATATATATATATATATACTATCTTATAAAAGAAATCTCACTATTTGTAAAAATAGATTGAATATAATAATATTATTTTTTTAAGATGTTCAAATCATTAAGCTAATAGTACATGTAGTCATCAATAAAATAATATTAAATTTTAACCTGTATTTTGAATCCTTATATTTCTCAACAAATTCTATCTCATTACCTGAATTTCAGATAATTCAAAATTTGAAACAATCTGAAAATACATGTTGATTCAAATATCCCTCCTGCAGATGGCTCTTTCTTAACATGTTTTTATTTTAATCCTTACTTGTAATTCATTTCACCATTTTTAACTTTTTGTATTTTTATCTTATAAATATATTTGGTGAAAGCTTTATTATATCAGGTTTGTTCCTAAAAAGGTTTTTACTATGTTTCATTAATGTATTGGCTTTGCAGGTTCAAAGAACACAACCAAGAGGGCCAGTTAGAGCATTGTATTATCTTTAGTTTGTATATTTTGGCATCTTACTTTTGCAATAAAGAACGGTTAAACACAAGATTTGACATGATTAAGGTAGTTTGTATATTTTTCATCTTGTTTAGTCTAAAAATGAAACTTTTTTCATCATTGGTCTTTATAATATCAAGTTTCATCACATGGACTTCATGATTACGGTGATTATTGTCCTTATTATAAGGTTCTAGATAGATTTTGTTCAATATTTTAAGGTTTCGAGAACCTAAATCAATATGAATCCTTGAATTACATACCATCGTTCAAACTGTTTTAATTTGTGACCAAACTTGGTTTAAAATCACAATAAACAAGTTGACACCTGAGTATTTTGGTCTTCTCAAAGGCCTATTTATCGATTTTTGAATCACAACACCTGATATTCTAAAGGTTTATTTTTATAAACTATTATTTATATATTTTAGCATTTTACTTAGTAGGATATTAAATTAATAAAGGAATTAAAGAAAACGAGAAAAAAAAAAAAAGATGACGATAAACAGTACAAGTGGTTTAGATATGTATAAATGGAAGTAATAACCATTTACGGGTGTTTGGCAAAAAAAGTTTATTGCTTGTTAGTTTATTAGTTTATAAGTTAATAAGTAAGTGTAGGGTAACTTATGAAAAAATGATGTATTAGAGTTTCCCCACTAAAATAAGATATTTTAATCCAAACATTTTTTTACTTTATAGTGATGTGGAACCTAACATATATATATATATATATATATATATATATATATATATATATATATATATATATATATATATATATATATATATATATATATATATATATATATATATATATATATATATATATATATATATTAAACTTCTAATTTATACATTCAACTATTTAATATTTTATCTAGGAATTCACATAATATCTAAATTTCATTTTGTATATTTACATAATCAAGTTTATATTTTATAATTACGCAACCATTTTTATGTTGTATAGTATCTCAATTTTATTATACGAATTTTCATATAATAGTTCAATTTTAATTTGTTTTAAAGTTTTAATATTAGAGATATCAATTGAGCTGTCTGACGAACAAAAATTGAATGTTTCAAATATTTTTCATTTATTAAAATTATAAATTAAAATTATGTTTTATTTTGTAGGATCTTAAGATCCCGGTCTTACAAACCTAAAAACTATCTTACGTAGGATCTTGATTTTAACAACCTTGTGTTTGCTGTTCTAAAAAACTTAATTTTTTTATTAAATTATTTTTATATACTTATTTAAAACCCGCCGGTCTTATATAATCATGTATTTACGAAGACAAACAAAACAATAAAACATAATTTTTGTTTGAACAAAATGTTAAAAAGTATTAAAAAAAGGTATTTGAAAAAAGTATCTCATGAAAAACATTAAAAAAACTATATTTGAATTATACATAAACTAACCTTAAACAATTATATGATAATTCGGAACGGGTTTCACGTATGCAAAATGGAATCTAGAATCCGTAAGCGAACAATATTAAATATAAAATATAAATTCTAAAACTAATAAAACAAATATAACATAATTTAAAATTAAATAATGTATTACAAATAAAACTAATACAAATCGTTAAACATTAAAAAAAAAATACAAATCAGTAAACATTAAAAAAAATCAAACAAATCGTTAAAAAATTAAAAGAAAAAAATTTAAATCCATCGTTCAAAAAAAATTCTAAATCCGACCAAAAAAACAAATAAAAAATTTTAATAAACTAATAATAAATAACAAGACTTAAAAATATTATAAAATCTACACTAAAAAACAAAACATATTTATTACAAAGTTAATAAGAATGAAAAGACATAAATATTGATAGATAAAAAATGAAAATGTTATGTTTTTTTTTTAAACGGCAAATCTAACATACTCCTAAACTACTCCTTAAATCCACCTATGTTCACGACGAGACTTGAACTCTCAACCTTATGTGAAGATTATAATTAAATAAGGAAACAAAAAGCATAATTAGGCGTAATAATTAGGGGATAGTTTTAGATTATGAAGGAGGTACAAATAGTTGGAGCCATTAAAAACTATTTATTTCACCAAATAAGTTATAAGTCAAAAAGTCATCATTCTTTTCAAATAAATTTTGCCAAACACTCTCTAAATATCATTTAGTATTTAAATATAATAATTATAATACATGTAATAATAAAAGGATATCAATTTTATTAATGCAACTTTTTTTTTATATATTTTAAAATTACAAAATTAAAGCCAAATTATTTCCTTTTTTATTTTTTAAATTATTTGTCAATTTTTAAAAAATAAACGAGCTCTTAATTTAAATAAGCAAATATTTTTCTTACTTTTCTTATAAATTCAAACTTTATAAATGTTTAGACCTTAATATATATATATATATATATATATATATATATATATATATATATATATATATATATATATATATATATATATATATATATATATATATATTAAGGTCTAAACATTTATAAAGTTTGAATTTATAAGAAAAGTAAGAAAAATATTTGCTTATTTAAATTAAATTTTATTAATGCAACTTTTTTTTATATATTTTAAAATTACAAAAATTAAAGCCAAATTATTTCCTTTTTTATTTTTTAAATTATTTGTCAATTTTTAAAAAATAAACGAGCTCTTAATTTAAATAAGCAAATATTTTTCTTACTTTTCTTATAAATTCAAACTTTATAAATGTTTAGACCTTTATATATATATATATATATATATATATATATATATATATATATATATATATATATATATATATATATATATATATATATATATATATCAGGGCTGGTACGTTGATTTTAGGGGCCCGGTGTGAAACTAAAAAATGGGTGCCTAAATATATATTTATTTTTTACTTATACCAAAAATTCATTAACTATTTCATAATTGTTATAATATGAAGCAAAAGAAAAAAACGATCATACAACAGATAATCTTAGACAACTACATGAATCGCGAGACTCTCCTAATATTCTTGGAAGCAAAATTGTTCACCAACTCTTCATAATCAATAGTCCCCAATATAAAGTTCTCAATAGCTATTATCGCCAATCCATTAAGTCTTTCTTGTGACATTATGGACCTTAGGTAGGACTTCAACAACTTTAGCTTTGAAAAAATTCTTTCTGTAGAAGCGACCGTTACGGGAATAGTCAACAAGATTTTGTAGGCAATAATTGCATTAGGAAAACAATCGACTTTTTTCATATACTTTAAAACATCAATAGGGCTCGTAATTTCACTCTGTAAGAACATGTCAAGCGGCTTTAACTCCATATAAAGTTCATGAGAATCGATATCTGATTGTTCACCAGACTTAAGTGCGGCTTCGAGACGGCTACAACATGACTTTAGATCTTTGTCATCAAATTCCTTCATATTTTTGGAAACAAAAAACCAAAAATAAATTCCTCTTTGTATTGTTGAAATCTTGTTTTAAGAGAAGCACTCGTTTGATCAACAATATATAAAAAGTAATTAACTTTAAAATTCTCCTCGGTTGAAAATACAACATCTTGATCACTTGAATTCTCATCAAATTGTTATTTTCTACTAACCGACCGCTTTTGAGAGAATACCGGATCAATATTCATTTCAACGGAAAGTTCCTTTGCATCATCAATCGCCTTGGAGAACCAACATCTTGATCACTTGAATTCTCATCAAATTGTTTTTTTCTACTAACCGACCGCTTTTGAGAGAATACCAGATCAATATTCATTTCAACGGAAAGTTCCTTTGCATCATCAATCGCCTTGGAGAACCATGTTTCTCTAAACTCCTTGAAGTACTCAATTAGCATATTCACTACATTAATAGCAACATCGAGAAGCATATCTTTTTATTGTAATTGTTTGCTAACTAAGTTCACCGTGTACAATATTTGATACCAAATGACTATGGATACCAAAAACTCAAATCCACCAAGCTCATTATTTGCTAGCGATTTAGCTTCACTTTGGATCTTAGCATCGTTCTCTTTTTCCGCAACTTCAAGTAAAGCTTCTTAAATCCGGAAGTTGTTGTCTAATAGTCTTCACACTATCAACACGACTTTCCCACAGAGTGTGTCACACCCCAAAATCGGAACGGCGGAAATGTTCTAGGGTGGATGATGTCATGTCAAGTATCACAACATATGCAGTATAGTAATCAAAGAACAACAACCATTGCATTAATAGTAATAGTTTTACATATGTTACATTTCATAGCAACATCAAAGTAATACAAGGAATAATATAGATGCAGCTTGGTTCTAGGCTTACTTCGCAAAAGCTCCCGGGGTGTACCTGTCTATCGCTAACCTGAGAATACAAGTTATTTTGAAAGCGAGTATCAGC
The DNA here is from genome assembly GCF_052625555.1 of Lactuca saligna. NCBI lineage: Eukaryota > Viridiplantae > Streptophyta > Magnoliopsida > Asterales > Asteraceae > Lactuca > Lactuca saligna. The sequence continues at coordinate 69,208,994 of NC_136421.1, read as the reverse complement.
ATTTTTATAATGCTGGTGAGTTCATAAGTATTTAGTGTCATTTGTATAAATACACATTTTTATTCAAAATAACTTTATGTAAGATAGTAGTTTAGAATCTACGGTGTATTAGCGTCCTTTCCAGAAAATCCTATATTTTCTGTAAAAAAAACAGTCTTCTACCAAGACCCGACAGACTTATGTTTTAAGGAGTAATTTTCCCCAGAAATACTATCATTATTAGAATACAGTATTGACTTTAAAGGAATAATGAGAAAATCACAAGTAAAAATACCAGGGGAAAAATAATATATACCTCAGCAGTAATACTACTGACTAAAACAAAAGATAACATAGACTCTAGGAAAGTATCGTATGAATAATATGCCTGGCTCAGTCTAACACAAGGAAACACAGACTCCAGGCAGTATCGAATGAACGATACAGCTAGCAAAGTCTAAAACAAGAAAATACAGACTCCAGAAAATATCGAATGAACGACACAGCTAGCAAAGTCTAAAACAAGAAAATACAGACTCCAGATAGTATCGAATGAACGACACAGCTAGAAAAGTCTAAAACAAGGAACTACAGTGATAATTCCTGTTACCTTAAGGCCATGAATTATAAGGTAAACATGGAGATACTCGTAACCATACTGATTGACAATAGAGTACTTGACGCCCTGCAAGCGTCGGAATGAATGTGATTTTTGTCACCCCTTGGCTTGGTCGGCTGGGGACTGTAGCTAGCAGTCAGGGTGTGGGAGTGTCGGTCCCGTATAGATCTATACACACAATGCTCGCTCTTCCTCCAGGAGACTCTGGTTACCAACTTGCAACGGGGAAATTCGTGTCCAGAGGATGCATCTCGTAATTTCGAATTCTATTATAAGTATTGGAATAATGATATAGACTCACAAATGAACTGACTCCTTTGGAATTCTCCATACTAGAAAGAGTAAATAGAATCTTATAACTATTCCTATAATAGTTACTAATGTTTCTGGTCTATGAATGATGACTGGAAGGATGCCCTTGCTACCCAAGGGAAATGAACTGGTCGATGGAAACCTTTATGTCTATACATGTATACATGATATATAACTAATGTTTAAACGACCTTCGGGCGGAAACCGATACCCACCAGACCACATCCCAACGAGGAAAAGGAAATAGGGAGAACTAGCCTTCCTAAGTCTTTTAAACATTATTTATATAACTATACAAATATAGCCATGCATTTAACGAAATAAAAGCATAGAAGAAAACTTTGATGAAAACTTTGGAAAACCTTTACACATAAGAAATTTACGACTTGATGTTAGTTTGTAAAACAAGTTTTGAAAATATTTGGAATCCATTGAAAAACCTTTCGTAAACAGCTTTGAAAATGATTTTTATAAAACAGTTTAAGTGAAGAAAACCTTTGGAAAACCTTTAACAAGAAATTACGACTTGATGTCTCTTTAGTAACCAAGCTTGAAAACCTTTGGAAAACCTTTGAAAAACCTTCGGAAAACCTTTCGAATACTTATGATAATCTAAAAGAGAAATTCATAATTTAACAAGAGTTGAAAGCGAGATTGGAACATCTTAAGCTGAATAAAACAGTTAACATGCAAAAATCTATTTTGTTATACAGTTATTAATCACATGTGATTTATTTAATAACTGTATAGATCAACTTGTATCCCCCCCCCCTATAAAAGCAGTTAAAATCATTTAAAATGTTAATTCAGGGGTATGAACTCACCTGATGCGGGTGGATCGGATGGAGGTGTCGGTTGGGTGCTCGGTGTCAAGTGAAGACTTAAACACACTTAATGACCTAGTAACATATGAAGGCATACGTTTACATACAATTAGAGATTATAATACTAATTAAACACATATAAGCATCCTAACGTGGGGATGACACTTTGGACAAGTGCTAGGAGGCTATTGGGTTGCAATAAGGGAGTGTATGGCCTAGTTAGGGAGTTTACTCTTCAAAAGTAAACTATTTATGGAGATTTCGGCCCTAAGACCATATCCCCATGAGTTTACGACCGTAAACTCATGGGTGGTGTGTTTTTGGATGCTAAAAGGGTCTTACAACACTTGTGGAAATGGGCTATGCTCCAAATGAAGTATTTAAGGGAGTTCACGGTTGTAAACATAGATTTTACGGCTGTAAACTTTCACTTGGTCCTTCCACTCATGATTTAAGGTCTTAAATGAAAGAGTATAAGGTTCTATGCATTTTTCCAAGACAAAGGGGGAAGTTAGGGCATCATTTGGCCTTCTTAAGGGAGTTTACAGCCCATGGACCAATCCTTCGGGGGGGGGGGGGGGGGGGTACGGCCGTAAACTCCTAAGTCCATAGTTTCCTTGATGTTTAATGCCCCTACTTCATTGGTGGTTGATTCTAGACATTTACCCAAGCCTTAGGAGGTGTTTAAAGGCAAATTTAACACCTTAAATGGTGTTCACGGCCCAAGAAGAGGGTTTTACGGTCCAAGAGTGTTCTTAGGCCATAAACTCATGTTTTCTCTTCAAAAGACAAGGTTTTGGTGTTCTAAGCTCATAGATGCAAGTCCACAAGTCAAATCTAAGACCTAGGAGTGATTTAGAAGGTTTTTGGGGCTTCAAAACCCCACTTATGGGTGTTTGTGGTCCAAGAGTGTTCTTGGGTCGTAAACACATGATTTTGAGGCTTTTGGATGATTTAAACATGAATTTGCATGTATATCAAGCTAAACAACAAGCTGCGATAGATTACCTACGATTATGGAGCTCGAAATGGGCGTTTTTGGATCGAAGGCAACTTATAGGGAGAGAGAGTAGAGAAATGGTGGAAAGGTTTCAAATGGAGTCCACTCACCCTTATATAGGGTTTGAGTTTGTGGCTCGGTGGAAATCTACCCGATACTGACGTTAAACGGGGCTTTTGGTCGCACCCGATTAAATGGTCGTAATTTGACTTGGTTGTAACTAAAATTTTTCAAGGGAATATTGAGGGTGTTTCTAATTTGTTCCAACTCTTATGAGGTCGTAATAAAAGTCCCAATTTAATTAACCTAATCCAAAAAGGTTAACGGACAATTTAATAAAGTTAGTTTTATTAACGGAAGAAGAGGTTAAAATGACAGGATAAATTTCAGGTTGTCACATCATCCCCCCGTTAGAGGGAATTTCGTCCCGAAATTTGGGTTTAGGCAAGGAAGTGGCATGAACAATCGGGTAGGGAGATGAGGCTACTTCCTATTTGGTTTGTATTCGCGCTCCCAAGTGAACTCTGGCCTTTGTTTGGCGTTCCAACATCTTTCACTTAACGGGATGTGGATTTCGTTTCGTTCGGTAAGCGATTCCTATAGGTTCGCCTACGAAGTTAGGGTTCCCAATGATTTCTATCAAGATGAGTGGGATACAGAGAGTGACGTCGGACAAACACTTTCCAAAACTAAGAAGTGGATTGATTTGGGTGAAACTTATGGAATTTCCGAAAGTAGTCGTGGTCTGACGAGGGTTGGACCAATTTTTGTAAAGAATCTCGGATGGTCCTAAGCTCTCGGAAAGGTAAAGCTTTTCATTACTTAGAATATAGAGTACTCCTATGGCGAGATCATCACTGGCGCGATCGTCATTCTGAAGTTCCAAACGTTCTCTCATACTGGGAGTGTAGTCCTTCAGGTTGGTTCTTAGAAGGCTCGGGTTATCCCCGGATTCGTGTTTCCTGCTGATTGGCCCTCGGAGGTTTTTTTGGATCATTGGATATATCGGCTACACTCTGGCATCTATTGGTTACGGAACATCTATCTTGCTTTAGTGCAAAGATGGAGCTTCACTCTAACTCTTGAGGTGCTTCTAATGAAAACCCTCGTGGTCGATGAGATAGGGTTTTACCAGACGAGTGTTTAGAAAGCTTTTGTCACACCCCCAAACCAAGGATGGCGGAAACGTCCGGTGGTGGAGGACTTCATGTACAGTATCACAACAACGAATATAATAGTGCTCAAAGTAAATACAACCACCATATATATAATTGAAAAAGTTACACCAAAGTATATGTTTACATGTTTCAAAAACAATTACATTATGATGACAAAAATAAATTGTTGACGGTTTAACGTCCCATCCTCAAAGCGATGAAGTTTTCCTGTTTCACTGATTTCCTGAGAATACAAGTAGTTTTGAAAAGTGTCAACAATTAAGTTGGTGAGTTCATAAGAGTTTTGTTTGAAGTAGAAACCATTTTCCTTGTAAAATCGATATAGTTTGGTTTGCAGAAAATCCAATATTTTCTTAGTTAAGTGTGAATAGAAATATTCCTTTATGATGCATTAATGAACCCTAGAATGACCCGTAGAGTTCCTCTATAATCGTCCAACGTATATAAGTTATATAAGATTTAAATTAGATAAAATGTTGAATATAGTGGGTCTGCCCTAGGTCCACAACCCAACGAGGAACAGGAGATGAGGCGGGCACCACCAATTCTAGGCCAATCAAGACTAAATTCTTATAGGACTCAAACATATACGCTCATCGATTATAGTTGAAGTCTAACAATTCTAGATGAAGTATAGTTTTAATATCATAATAACTATCTTAAGTGAACCTGGTACTTTGTATCGGTACCCCCTTTTTGTATAGAGACCCGACACTTTGTATTTGTACCCCTTTTTTGTATAGATACCCGGCACTTTGTATTTGTACCCCTTTTTGTATAGAGACCCGATACTTTGTATTTGTACCCCTTTTTGTATAGAGACCCGGCACTTTGTATTTGTACCCCTTTTTGTATATAAACTCGGCACTTTGTATTTGTACCCCTTTTTGTATAAGTATGTTATGTAAATGATCATAAACTATACCTATTATAGTTTATTAAAATGTTTGAAATGTATATGTACCCTAACTATACCTATTATAGTTTAGCATATTTCTTTGTGGTGTTTAAGAATCCCACTCTATGGAAGTCAAATGCATAGTACAATATAGCTATGCTTAATTTGTTTGTCTTGTACTAATGATTATGATGGAGGATTCTTATAAATTCAGCAAGTAATTTCCTATTATTTAAATATATCATAACAAGAAATACATGTAATATATGAAGTTATCAAAGTTTTAACACTTTGCTCAACATGTTACAAAGTGTTTTGATAGTTAGAAGTTGTTAATTAATTCTTAGTCTTTCAGCACTGTTTTAGAAAAATCACAGAAAAATCATACGAAGTCAAAAACTAGATCCGTAAATTCTGAGAGTTCTCAAAATGTGTCTAGTTTACTCATAATTTTTATCAAGATTTTTAATGACCTCAAATTTGGGTGAAACAGTCCATAATCACAGACTGGTTCGGATTGATATTTGAAATGATAGGCAGTTTTGTAAAATTCACCATAAATTGTAGAAAAATCGTATGGAGATGTGCAAGTAGTAATTTTAAAGCTAAGAACTTGAACTATTTGCACCTTGTACAGTTTTGAAAAATAAAATGTTTAAGTTGTCCAATAAAGTCCGTGAATGGAGTGGAACTTTTCTTATGAAGGCTGTTAGAAAATTTTAGTTATGTTCTTGGTGTTTTAACTTGTATTCCCCCCCTGAAAACTTGAGAAAACATGAAAATGTAGGGTTATGAACTCACCTTGAGTGATTTCAGTAGATAAGTGTTGAAGAAGAGAAGTGTTCAACCCAAGAACACTTGAAGAATCACTTGAAGATTCGAAGCTCTAACGCTAATATGATGGAGTTTGTGTAAGATATTCATGATTTGAGTAGAATGAAATGAAATAATCATAAGGAGGATGAATTATACCTACTAAGAGTGGAAGAACACTTGAAAATCATCCTTGAATCTCGAAATTGGAGTGGGAAAAGTTTGAGAGAAAAGTGGTGTTTAATACTTAGTGAAATGAGGGCAAATGAGAGAAATGAGGAGAGAGGATGTTTGTTCCAGCTCTAAAAACGTGGGAATGAGTGTAAATTGAGTGTAAGGGACATTGAAGTGACCTAGGTAAGGTGGGGAAGTGTGGTTAGTCAAAGAGTGGGTGTGGGGTGGTTGCTTGTGACATTGGATAAGGCAAAGTCAACACTCCACCTTTAATAATTCACCATTTGATTTTTATTATTTAAATAATGATTTTCATCAAAATATGTTTAAATTATGAATATTTAGAGTTTATTATGTTAAAATATAATTTCTGGAGAAAATCCCGCTTTAAAATCACGAAAAACGGGCTTAAAATGTTAAAAATATCAAAAATGGGCTAAAAGTGACAAATTTCCGAATTCTGGCCGAGGTTCGGCCTTCTGATACTGAAACCGAGAGGAGGGAGGGTAGAAACCGAGAGGGAAGAAGAGGGAGGGTAGGAACCAAGAGGGGAGAAAGGAGAGAGAGGGAACCGAGAGAGGAGAAGAGAGACCGAGAGAAGAGAAGAGACAGAGAGGCGGAGTAGAGACCGAGAGGAGGGAAGAGACAGAGACCGAGAGGCGGGTAGAGACAGAGAGTGAAGAAGCGACAGAGAGGAGAGGAAGCGATAGAGAGGTGGAAGGCGAACAGAGAGTGAGAAGCGACAGAGACCGAGGCTCGGTCTCAGCTACAGTGATTCGGTCCTCCGTTTTCGGCCAACAGAGGCTCGGTTCGTCCAGGAGAGAAGGCGACAGAGACCGAAAGCAGAGAAGAGAACAGAGAGGAGAGAAAGAAGCAGAGACCGAGAGGAGCAGAGACCGAGGCTCGGTCTCGCATGCCTCAGCCAACAGAGGCTCGGTTCTGGTCCTAAGAGGCCTCTCTTCTTGGTTTCGGTTCCTAAAGCCTATTTTTCTCGTTTTCTCCCCGTTTTAAGCCGTTTTTGACCCGGTTAAGGGCCGGAATGACCCGAATGATTCTAAAAAGTTACGGGAACTATTTGAGTGAGATTTGGGAGAGATTTCTCATACTTGGAGAGATTTGGGAGAGATTTGACATTCTTGGAAAGATTTCTCATACAAAGAGATATTTGAGAGAGGTTTCACATACTTGGAGAGATTTAGGAGAGATTTGACATTCTTGGAGAGATTTCTCATACAGAGAGATATTTGAGAGAGATTTGGGAGAGATTTCTCATACTTGGAGAGATTTGGGAGAGATTTGACATTCTTGGAGAGATTTCTCATACAAAGAGATATTTGAGAGAGGTTTCACATACTTGGAGAGATTTGGGAGAGATTTGACATTCTTGGAGAGATTTCTCATACAAAGAGATATTTGAGAGAGGTTTCACATACTTGGAGAGATTTGGGAGAGATTTGACATAGAGAGAGATAGAGTGAAAACGGTTGAGAGAGGTTCCATGTGAGACAATTGTGAGTGTCCGGCATCGCAATGCATGGTTTGTAAACCCTGTTAAGCCTTGTTTAAGGATCTTACACACTCCCGATGAGTATGCAACATTGTTTTATCGGTTTGGGCCGCCACGTACCACAGTTTTTAGGTTAAAGAGATCTAGTTGTACGTACTTTTCGATTTATGATTTCTTATCAGAATAGCGAGTTGTTTAGTAAATACTTAACGTAAGTCCTAGTACACAAGGGTTAGTTGAGCTGACCGGTTTGACTTGTTGACTTTATTTGACTTTGAATTGACCAGAATTTGACGGTTGTCACATCATCCCCCCATTAAAGGGAATTTCATCCCGAAATTTGAATTTAGGCACGGAGTAAGCATGAATAATCGAGCCAAAAAGTGGGGATACTTCCTAATCAATTGATTCTCACGCTCTCAAGTGAATCCAGGTCCTTGGCTAGTATTCTAGCCGTATGAAAAAAAAATCGACGTTACTTGGTAATAAAGCACTAGATTTGATCATAAAGGCATTACAGACAAAACACCACTGTGCAACTTTTAATAGAGTTACAGTACTATAGATTTACTGCAAGACTATTGCTGCGAACTAGGTATACTACAAAAGATAAGTGCAAGCAACACGAGGGCACCTTTATGGACGGGGTTTTGCAAAAGATAAGACTCTAGTTGCACTAGTTTTAAGCAGTTTATAAGTCTGTTACAATGAATGCTTTAGATGTTTTTAACGAGGCCTTGAGTAGTTTCTCCTGCGGTAGTGATCCTTAGTATCCTCCCGTCTGCACCAGAGTTCTTTATGATTGGATAGTCCTTTCTAAGGTATCCAATCTCGCCGCATTGATGACATATCTGGCTTGCACTAGCATTGGTGGTGGAAGTGAGGTGTTTAGTTAGAGTTACATGGACACGGGTGCCCTCCTCATTCATCCACTTCGAAACTTTCCTTTTATGGGGTCCGGTTTTACCATCAACCTTATGTGCAGGGTTTGTCCCGATGCCAGGGATTTGAGGAATTGGTCGTGCCATTGCTGAAGGGGCAGGAGTTGCCACTTGTTGCTGTTGCATGGCAAGTCTTTGGGATCGTTGACGCTCCTTTTGAGCTCGGCGATTTCGTTTCCTCTTCTCGGTTTTACGACTTTGTATGTCCGAGATTGTTGTCCTTTGTTGGCTTCCTATATCGATACAACAATCGAAATTTTCAATTCCCTTGTCAGTCGTGATTGCATCGTCAGTGTTGAGGTTTGTAAGGACAGCTGTCACAGCAACTGTTACCGCGGCTTGAAATGTTGCGGCGTCGATATGAAGGTTAGGGGCTTCATTGTTCGGCTGACTATTTCCAGATGATGACATGATTCTGTAATACGAAAGACAAGGATTTTGTGAGTGACTAAGGTTGGCTCTGTATTATTTTGGTTCTGACTAAGAGATAAGTTATTATACATGAAAACTTAGCTTATACACATTATGATATAACCAAGACTGGGCGGATAGTAAAATGTGTGATTCTCCTTTAGTTTCACATCCCAACGAGGAAAAGAAACTAGGTTAGAAATCTCACATTCTATTGTCTACCAAGTCTTCGTTATATATAACTGGGGAATGTATATGTGAGGAAATCATAACAAATAACATTCTTACTAATCCTTCTTGATGAACTAGAATTCCTAGTAAGGGCTATCATTGAACCTAGATGTATTTCGATTGTCCACCTATAGCGTAGAAGTATGCTCTCGAAGGTTTGACCTACACCCCTATGATGCAGTCCTATTATGGAGTAGAAGTAAGTTCAGAGAATGATCTAATGACGTTTGTCGTTCAAACCGGGTTCCATTGGTTGGTGAATAACATGATTCAACCTTTGAAAGAAATTGGGAACGATCCCGGAGCTAAATTACTCTAGTCCAACAACTTGACTAAAGTGGGCTTCAGATAGACTCATCAGGACAGATAGACTCATCAGGAAGTATTTGAACAAAGAGTGTCACGGAATTCATCTGACTGAGAACGTCATTTATGTTTAAGATGTAGCAAATTGGGGAAAATTGACCTTGGAGAGGGTCTTACATCACATCCGGAGCAGGAGAGTTCTGGCCGCCTAAAGGCCTAACTAAAAGTACTTACAGTACAAGATGGTTTCATAGAGAATGCCACATAGGACATAGATAGGAAAAAGAAAAAATTCCTTGTTAATAGGGAAAGAAAGTAAGGCATCTACTACTAGCGGCGATCATCCCTTTGGTGAACCCTCAGTTCAGCTAGTTGCCACTCCATATCAGGCAGGTGCCTTTTGTATACCCTCTGGTGTACTCAGAGTTCTATAACTTCAGTTCGTGTTTCAGCCTGTGCTCGCAGCAAGGTTTCATGGTCTCTCTCAGACAATTCACGAGTGTGCTCAAGGCGATTGGTGCGGATCATATGTATTCTTGCATTTGCATCAACCTCTGCGATACTATGGAGAGTTGTTCTACCCTGAATCTCGTTTCGGGAAACTCTACGGACCAGGATTGGAAAAATTCTATCTGCTGAGCTTCCTTCGTTTATGTTGTAGAAACTTCGTTCTCTATTAAACGACATATGTTGGTCTTTTTCTTCGCTCCAGGTTTCCAAGCACTCTACCCAAGGAGACGTCGGGCCTTGAAAAGTCGGTCGAGGGTTGGGATTCGGAACAAGAGTCATCGGGGTTAAGTTCTCCACTTCAGGGTCGGAGTCAAAACCATCAGCATAACCTTCAGCTTGGTGACCATCTACAGGGGTTGGGTAATCATTCTCTGGCTCCTCTCCAAGCCATTTGGTATTGTCGTGGTTAGGGTAGTACGGGTTGTCGTGTGGATGGAATCCAGCCATGATATCTTCGCGAGAAATGGGGATATAAGAAATAACTAAGCAAACATACTAATTAGCTAATTATATGATGATCTTTATCAGGTACTTCAACATATTGTTTAGTGCATACTAGTTATATGTATTCGGGACAGGATAGACCTTCGAATAAACGACCCTAACTCTAAATCCCCAATCCAACGAGAACAGGAAGTAGAGCAAAGATCCACAGATTCTAAGTCTATGACGTCCTGGATACATAAAATTTTAATGTATCCACTAAGCAACTATTGACCTATTGATAAAGATCTATTTAGTTCTCACATATGTAATTATAATAATGCCAAAATACCCCTATGGCATTTCATTGTGGTAGTGTTGGTAAGTTTTTAGACTTGTTGCCACATCACAACCATTCTTGGGCATATGCTAATCACTCCTCGGACCAGCATAGTTGATCAGGCTATGCCACTACCAAGACTGACCATACATCCCCAGGCTTACCTGTGATATCCAACAATCATTACTTTTGTTTTGTCCTAAAATGATGCTGACCTTAGTATGTATGCATGCATGTATACTTTTAACAAAAGCTATTTATTCCTAAAGGTATAGTTGTTTTGAAAACTTTAAATCAGAGACCTTAGTCCCAATGCATTTATAGTTTGTATATCTTATGTGGTTCGATATACTTAGCTCACTATAAACAATGCTCTGATACCAATCTGTCACACCCCCAAACCAAGGATGGCGGAAACGTCCTGGGGTGGAGGACTTCATGTACAGTATCACAACAACGAATATAATAGTGCTCAAAGTAAATACAACCACCATATATATAATTGAAAAAGTTACACCAAAGTATATGTTTACATGTTTCAAAAACAATTACATTATGATGACAAAAATAAATTGTTGACGGTTTAACGTCCCATCCTCAAAGCGATGAAGTTTTCCTGTTTCACTGATTTCCTGAGAATACAAGTAGTTTTGAAAAGTGTCAACAATTAAGTTGGTGAGTTCATACCCCTACATTTTCATGTTTTCTCAAGTTTTCAGGGGGGGAATACAAGTTAAAACACCAAGAACATAACTAAATTTTTCTAACAACCTTCATCAGAAAAGTTCCACTCCATTCACTGACTGTTGTGGACAACTTAAACATTTTATTTTTCAAAACTGTACAAGGTGCAAATAGTTCAAGTTCTTAGCTTTAAAATGACTACTTGCACATCTCCATACGATTTTTCTACAATTTATGGTGAATTTTACAAAACTACCTATCATTTCAAATATCAATCCGGACCAGTCTGTGATTATGGACTGTTTCACCCAAATTTGAGGTCATTAAAAATCTTGATAAAAATTATGAGTAAACTAGACACATTTTTCGAACTCTAAGAATTTACGGATCTAGTTTTCGACTTCGTATGATTTTTCTGTGATTTTTCTAAAACAGTGCTGAAAGACTAAGAATTAATTAACAACTTCTAACTATCAAAACACTTTGTAACATGTTGAGCAAAGTGTTAAAACTTTGATAACTTCATATATTACATGTATTTCTTGTTATGATATATTTAAATAATAGGAAATTACTTGCTAAATTTATAAGAATCCTCCATCATAATCATTAGTACAAGACAAACAAATTAAGCATAGCTATATTGTACTATGCATTTGACTTCCATAGAGTGGGATTCTTAAACACCACAAAGAAATATGCTAAACTATAATAGGTATAGTTAGGGTACATATACATTTCAAACATTTTAATAAACTATAATAGGTATAGTTTATGATCATTTACATAACATACTTATACAAAAAGGGGTACAAATACAAAGTGCCGGGTTTATATACAAAAAGGGGTACAAATACAAAGTGCCGGGTCTCTATACAAAAAGGGGTACAAATACAAAGTGTCGGGTCTCTATACAAAAAGGGGTACAAATACAAAGTGTCGGGTCTCTATACAAAAAAGGGGTACAAATACAAAGTGTCGGGTCTCTATACAAAAAGGGGGTACCGATACAAAGTACCAGGTTCACTTAAGATAGTTATTATGATATTAAAACTATACTTCATCTAGAATTGTTAGACTTCAACTATAATCGGTGAGCGTATATGTTTGAGTCCTATAAGAATTTAGTCTTGATTGGCCTAGAATTGGTGGTGCCCGCCTCATCTCCTGTTCCTCGTTGGGTTGTGGACCTAGGGCAGACCCACTATATTCAACGTTTTATCTAATTTAAATCTTATATAACTTATATATATGTTGGACGATTATAGAGGAACTCTACGGGTCATTCTAGGGTTCATTAATGCATCATAAAGGAATATTTCTATTCACACTTAACTAAGAAAATATTGGATTTTCTGCAAACCAAACTATATCGATTTTACAAGGAAAACGGTTTCTACTTCAAACAAAACTCTTATGAACTCACCAACTTAATTGTTGATACTTTTCAAAACTACTCGTATTCTCAGGAAATCAGTGAAACAGGAAAACTTCATCGCTTTGAGGATGAGACGTTAAACCGTCAACAATTTATTTTTGTCATCATAATGTAATTGTTTTTGAAACATGTAAACATATACTTTGGTGTAACTTTTTCAATTATATATATGGTGGTTGTATTTACTTTGAGCACTATTATATTCGTTGTTGTGATACTATACATGAAGTCCTCCACCCCCGGACGTTTCCGCCATCCTTGGTTTGGGGGTGTGACAGTTTTTAACCTTTTCATCATCATCTATTTGATGCTTTCATGATGTGATTCCTAATCGGAAAGAACCATGCTCTTACTTGCCTTGCTGTTTCATGAATAGCAATCTATGGCACACACCATAGATTAGACAGCCTGAGAATGTTTTACTCTGATAATGAACATGTGTTTTGGAAATTAATACTCTGTTTATGTTTTGAATTGGTGACTTTGCTTAAAGTAATGTTTTATTGAAAGAAATTTTTTGTCACAAATTTTGGGACGTTACATTTTAAATGAACATCATTATTGAAATTAGAAAATGATCGCATAAGTAAAAATACAATTAATCAATAATAATAATAATAATTCTTAAAAATAATACTAAATAGATAATTATATTTAGTTCTATTAGTAAGGAATGTGGGTTAATGTTAATAAATATTATTGTTCAAAATAATAGAGACTATATATATATATATATATATATATATATATATATATATATATATATATATATATGTGTGTGTGTGTGTGTGTGTGTGTGTGTGTGTGTGTGTATATATATATATGTATAAAAATAGTATCTCAAAGTTAATGTCAATAACATAACCATTTTTAACATATATTTTTTAATATTTTAACAATATATTTTTAATCTTCGCTGTGCAACACGCGAGAATTCATCTAGTATTAACCTAAATGTAAATTTGCATACATTCAATCTAGTTACAATTAAAAAAAACATATAAATATTCTTCATAACTCTAGTGGTTTCATTAGGCATAACAGGTAATAAAGTGAATACCTCCTTAGAATCATGATAACTTCAGTGTTGTTATGTGTTTTCCTATTTATTGAAAAGTGGTTATATTTTATTGGTGTGATGGATTGGAAACACGAAAAGGAATGTAATGGTCTATTATAACTATTATGTGGATTTGTTTTTTTGTTTTAATGTTGATTGATTAAAGTGAAAAATAATAATACTTTTTTTTATCCCCAACTATTTATGATTTTCCTATGAGCAAGGGACACAAACATCATTTTGTACAAATGTGTTGGCTATTTAACACATTTGGTCCATATTGACCTAAATGTCTATTTGCATATGTTCAATTTACTTCCAATTCAATATATATATATATATATATATATATATATATATATATATATATATATTGAAAGTAAACATGTTTTATTAAAAAAATGCCTAAATAAGTAAAAAATGTAAAAAACTTTGTAAAAAATGTCTTGATAAAAAAATATCTGAAAGTACACATGTTTTATTAGAAAAAAAACTATAAAAAGCCATGCTTTTATTGGGATGGTTTTTCAGAACAAATATGCTTTTATTAAAAAAAATAGAAAGTGCAATGTTATAATTGGTAACTTTTTCAAAGTAAAGTACCTAGATATATAAAAAATGTAAAGATTTTTTTTAAATGTCTTCATAAAAAAATATCTAAAAGTAAGCATGTTTTATTAGAAAAAAAAAAACTAAAAAAAATAAATGCTTTAATTGGGATGCTTTTTCAAAAGAAATGTGTTTTTATTAAGAAAACAAAAAGCAAAATCCCTAAATAAGTAAAAAATGTAAAGATTTTTGTAAAAATATCTTGATAAAAACAATCAGAAAGTAAACATGTTTTATTAGAAAAAAAACTAAAAAATGCAAATGCTTTAATTGGTATGAGCTTTAAAAAATAAAATTTTATTTATAAAACAGAAAGTACATTGATGTAATTTGTAAAATTTTCAAAGTAAAATGCAATGCTTTAATTGGGATGATTTCTAAAAAGAAAATATGTTTTTATTAAGAAAACAGAAAGTGAGGACACCTTAAAAATTGAAAAAGAAATACAAATCATTAAAGAAATTTATAATTTTCATATTTTGTATTTTGGGCATTGCTGCAGAACCGACTTTGTTTTACTATTTATTTAAAAGTGGTTTTATTTTTTTTGGTGTGATGGAATGGAAATAGGAAAAGGAATGAAATGGTCTGTTATCACTATTATTGTTGATTTTTTTGTTTTAATGTTGATTGATTAAAGTGAAAAATACTAATACTTTTTTCTGTCCCCAACTATTTATGATTTTTCTATGAGCAATGGGCAAAAACATCATTTTTACAAATGTGTTGACTATTTAACACATCTGGTCCATATTGACCTAAATGTCTATTTGCATATGTTCAATTTGCAGAACCAACTTTGTTTTACTGTTTTTTGTAAAAAAAAAAAAATGAAAATTTCATTTTATAGCAACTTTCAAATAAAGTAACTCTCCTCGGAAGATACCAAATACAAATTTCCCTCCTATAATATGGTGAACCTGTTGAACATCGTATGTTTTGATTACAGTTGTGGGACACTCCTGGTATCTTCGGATTACTCATGTTATCTTTAATACTTTTGTAAACTAATATATTTGTAAAATAATAATTTTTAGTCATTATGATTTCTCTCTACCTTATTTGAGAGTTTCACATTTGCTACATGATTGACCTAAATGCGTTTTGTCATTTATGCAATTGAAATTGTGTTTTCTTATGTTCATTACCACATTCTTGCATAGATTAATGGAAAGCAGGAAGATTAGCATGATAAGTGAGTTGGCTCTGTCACAAGATGACTATACCATTAAGATCCGTGCCACCCGTCTGTGGAAACAAACTTCATGGAATCAACAAATCCATATGATTGACATGATATTGATGGATGAAATGGTATGTTATAACTTACGTATGTTAAATTACAATTTTATGTATGTGTATTATAACTTACATATTTGATATATCATTACATTTATTCTATGCTTATTAATTAATATTTGATTTTTTATCGTAAGGGCTCAAAAATTGATTGTAATGTGGACAAATCGTTTCTATCACTTCAAGGAAAATCTTTTGAAGAATATGGTGATTACTACATTCATAAACTCACATTAGGGTTAAATAAAGGTGTTATAAAGTTTGTTGACGGTCCACACAAACTCTATTTCCAGTATACCATGAAGGTAACTAAATGCATAGATTTTTGCGGGCCACAAAATTCTTTTGATTTTGCAAACTTTCAACAACTTCATGATAATGCAATCAACCCAAAAATTTCATTTGGTTAGTGCATTTCCTTTCAACCCATTCCTAATGGATTAAAATATTTAAATTTTATTTTTCACACCACAAAAAAAAAACATACTTACATTTTTCCTTTTATATAATATAAATGTTATTGGAAACGTTTTCTCATGTTTTCCATTGGAACCTGCAAAGGACAAACAGGAAAAGAAAATCACATTCAAAATGGAGGATTTAGAGTGGGTTTTATTTTTTTATACCTATAATTACTCTTCTTATCTTATATTTATTTAGTAATTTTCATCATTTTTTTACAGAGGATGTGAAGTTTTTGTTACTCTATGGGGAAGGTATGCTGACAAAATTAATGCATATGTCTGTAAGCATACCGATCATTTTGTATTGCTTATTCAATGTGCTAAGTTGAAGCTTGTCCGAGGTACTTACTTAGTAAATTATTAATTTGTAATATTTATATTAATAACATATCTATGATATGAATTTGTTAACATGCGGAAAATTATTAAATTTCGTTTTGAAATCGTCCTTATGTCAATAACACCTACTTGGCCACAAAACTTTATATTGAAGATGACATTGAGGAGATAACAACTTTCAAAAAAAAGGTTATGTGAAATTTCTACATGATTTCTCATTATGTTTTAATGTTTCAATAATATAGAGTTATACTATCTAACATTAATTAACTTAATTAGTTTACAAGCAAAAAAAAAAGCTCTTTGACTTCCTCGGTTTCATGTACCTCGGGATCATCCATCATGTATTCACTACATGATGACTTTCTTCAAAAAAAAACTCTTTTCACCAAATGTCTGTTATTCACGAATTGGACGAGGTATATGAATTATCCTTTTTTTATTTAGTTAATTCAATACTTAAATATTTACTACACCTAAATACACCTAATATCATAAGGAGGTTGTGCGGTAATTCTTGACACAATAAAGATGTTTGAAAATAAACAAAACTGGTATTATAATGCTTGCATACATTGCAAGTCAAAGGTTCAAATAGTTAAGGTTCCAGATGAAACGGTCAATGGCTTGGACCAATTAAAAGAGAAAGAGATTATGGTTTGTACGAATCAAAAGTGCAAGGACAAACTTATTACTGTTGAACCAAGGTGTGTAATAAATATTAACTTAGTATATTACTCTTCAATATTATTATATTTAATTTACATTTTTTTAATTTTTTATGTGTTTTTTTAGTTTTATGATCAAAGTTTGAGTTCAAGGTTTAGTTGGGCTATGTTTGGCGTACTAGCTAAAAAGCTAGCTGTTAAATAAAAAACTAGTTGATAGTTGAAAAGTTAGCTGATAAAAAATAACATTTGGTAAAAGTAGCTAAAAAGCTAGCTGAAATATATAAAATTACATAAAAGGACATGTAAGGGTATGTGTTTCTACAATTAATTAAGGGGTGTATTTGGAAAATTTAAAAAAAAAAAAAAAAAAAAAAAAAAAAAAAAAAAAAAAACTCCTAAAAAGTTAGTCTAAGTAGCTTTTCAAAAAACTAGTTTATAAGCTAGCTTATAAGCTACTTTTTGGTTTACCAAACACGACAATATAAAAAAGCTCAAAAAATAAGCTAGCTTATCAGCTAGTTGTGGCGCGTCAAACACAGCCTTGGTATTGTTAGTCTTACGATCTTTGATCAAAAAGTCAGAAATATTCTGAAATTATCTGCTGCTGATTTATTATCAAAATATCAAAGGGTATACGTTTCTTATATGCAATACCATCTTGCTAAATACAATTTAATTTTCACACATTGATTTAATTGTTATTATCAATTAATATTTTTTTTTTTTTTTTTTTTGTAGTTCGGCAATACAAGTGAGTTTCTTATTGAGTTGAATGCCATTATCGATTGATCTACAAAAAAATTGGCTTTCAAGATTGTTGTCATAACATTTAATTTTTCAAGATTGAGAAAATCCTAGAAAAACCATATGTGTTATACCCAATGCTTAATAAAACCCTCTATTATTTTTTTGTATCATTTAACCCTTGTTATTTTCCAAACCGTGTGATGTTTCTAGTTTATCCGGTATCCGGTATCCGGTAACCCCAGATTACCTGTGATAGATGCTATCATACTCCCATTACTCCATTTTGATTAATTTAATATGTAGACTGTAACTGTTCATCGTCATCTTCGTCTAGACCTGCAACTAACCAAAACAAAAGAAAGAAAAATAAACAAGTTATTTCTGCTGCCTTCTTCGTTTCAATCCAACCTAAGACCTTCACCTGCTGCTTCGTCTTCACAGCCAAGACCCAAGACCTGTTCCATCTTTACTGATCGAGCTTGCCATCACCATTAAAACCGTACCCACCTCACCATCGGTTCACCACCATCGAACCCACATATTGCTGCCATCGAAGCCACCATCTCTACCACCTTCTGCCATCTAAAACAAACCACCACCACCTTCATCGAGAATCAAGAAAAGGGGAACAAGAAAAATTCAAACTGTGTTTTTTCTTTGAGGCTGTCGATAAACACACATTTTTAGCGAGGGAAGTAGATACAAAACCTTGAAGGAAAAAACTCAAAAAAATTCAAGATTTTTTTTGTTCGGTTCAGGTTCTCGATGGGACGATGAACAGTGTCCTTATATCTTGATTCTTCTTCTTTCAATCTCGATGGTGGATGCTGGAAATTGAAAACGGAGCAGCAAATGGCTTAACGTCTCCATAATGATGGTTTTTGGAACAAAAATATTGAACACCCAGTACTATTCACCATCTTCTTCTTAAAACCTCATCACAACCACCTTACACCTTATATTACATCAAACCCTTCACCTGTTATCACCCTAGAACACGTAAACCACTTCCATCAAACCACCTTAAAACCTCCTGCATGAAGAAAATGTAACAACCAGTACTATTCATCGTCTTCCTCACCACCTTATACCTCCATTTTACCCACCGTATATCAACCTCGTTTACTGCCTCTAAACAAACGTGAACTAACCACCCTTTACCACCTTTTGTTTCATAGTAAACCACCAGTCAACACTTATATCACCATCACCGTAACCTTCATCGGACCTCCAAACACCCACCATAAACGACACTTTCCTGTTATAGCTACCTCATACACAACCATAGTATACAGTGACTCCAAGGTTACAGGTAGCTTTGGGCTAACCGGTCAAAAAGCATGAAAATAATCGAAGTTAGAAAGCATAATGGTTAATTCATACAAAAAAATTATACAGGTTTTTTTTTTTAAGCATTGGAGTATAATACATGGGGATGGAAGTAGGAGTAGAAGACGAGCCATCCACCGATTAAGGCGTCCATAATGAAGACGAGGAGATAAAGTCAAGATTACTCATACACTGTTGCAATCGCAATGGGGAACACACATGTTACTGTAATCCCAAGACACAAACTAATTAATTGCCAAATGTAATCTTTCAACTTTTTCTTTTAGTGATATTGTACTCGGACTTATTGTTCATTAATCTTCAATCTTTACTTTCTCGGAGTCTACTAGATACTAATTGCTCCATTGTAGTCGCTAATCTTAATACTCACCAGATCCCAAACTGACGATGCTAGCAACTTCGCAGATGATAGAGACAAATCGGAAATACTAAGGTACCCATCAGTCATTATACAATCAATCTATGATTTTGTATATTGTACTCTGTATTTCTTTCTTTCTCACTTTCATACAAAATTACATAGTTAAATACTGGTTGATCATTGATATGCACACAAGGTGTTTGCATAAATGCTCTAGTGACATTGTCTTGTGATTTCTGTTTTTTGTAATTTTGCTTTCTGTGATTTGGTATTGTACATTTGAATACTCTAGACAAAATATGGTTATAAACTTGATGTTAATAGATGATTTTATCTCTATACTCTTGATTTGATTTTGTCTTGTGATACATTATGTTGTTCTGTTGTAGCTTGTAGGTTAACTATTAACTTGGTTTAACCCTTTATTCCTTTTGAAAATATATAATTCACTGTTGATATTTTGTGTTTAACATCATATATTTTTCTGCACAGTATCATGAGGAGAAGTATTATCAGCATCCTTAATTTATTACCTTTCTACATTGGTGCATTATTTGATGACAACATTATGAAAGACTAACCCAAGAGTGTCCTAACTCTCTTTAATGTATCAGATTTTCTCTTTGAAGTCTCATTCGTTGGTAAAAAAAATTTAAATGCATACATCATTTTATAAGTTCTCAAGAAAAAAAAAGATGGTAAATAGCCTTATTCGTGATTTGGTATGACCTCTTTTTTAGTTTAGTGAAATTTGAGCTAAATGCAAGAAATAGCAATGTACTTTCATTGATTTCGTTTATTATAACATCCTACTTATATTGACTTTTTACATTATAGCATTATACTACGAAAAAAATATACCGAATTATTGATTCCTATTACAGCATTCTACTTTTAAAAAAAAATTATAGCAATGTTATCTGATTGCAAAGCAATTTCCATTGCTAGTATGAAAAAAATGAAAATACAATGTTATAATTGGGTAAAAGTTTCCAAAATGTAATGCCTTAGTAAGTAAATCTGAAAGTACTATGCTGTAATAGAGAGAATTGAAGCTCTAATGCTATAATATGCAAATAGATGAAAGTACATAAGTATCACCATTTTGGGTAGGACAAAAAATTACAACTTTTGATTCATTCACATTAGTTCCACCCATTCAAATACTCCAACTACTCAAAATTGACTCAATAATCAGCACATCCACAGAAGACAAAGAAATGCATTGATAATTTCATATACTCAAAGTGTAAACCTTTTAAACTGATATTTATATGACAGATGATTCTTTCTATAAGAAAAAGATTGTACCTTAAATCTATTTTTCTTATTAAGGCATTGTACTTTTAAATCTACCCATTTCTAGCTTTGTACTTACAAATTTTAAAAGACATTTGTACTTTTAAAACGCTACCTAATTATATCACTGAACATTGCTTTGTAATTGGATGATCTTCCTCAACATGATATTTATTTGTATCAGATTTTTGAGGCATTGGTGTAGATAAAGGAGAGTTCTGCTGTTCAAATAAGCAACATTCCTTGTGTAAGTATTCTATTCAGAGAACCAATCGAATCACTATACCAAATGTAAGATTATTTTGTTGGCTATAAATCTAAGATTAAATCATGTGGTCGTTGTACATGGAAGTTCTAGAAAACAGGTATTTTCTGGGAATTTTGTTATGAAAATTCCAAAACACCACTGTAGGGAAAAAGTATTTTTTCTGTTATATTCAATAAAAGATGATTTACTTTAGGTACGAAGAAAAAATCATAATACATGGTTAAAGGAACTCAAGATACTAAGGACAAGAATCAATTACATTGAATGATGTAAGCCAAACAAATAGTTTTGCAAAAGTTGTTTGCCAAATCACCTTGTGTGTTGATTGCTCTTCCCTACAAAAAATGGTTCAAACATTAGGATACATTTTAGGGTTACTTATATATTGGGTTTTTTTTTTTTTTTTTTTGGATTAAACCTCAACCTTTTTTTTTCTGAAAAACACCTTGCATTTTTTTATTTCCTTCAAAAAGATTCTTGGCTTTTTATTTTATTTTTCAAAAAAAAAACCCTCACATTTGACAAGTTTTTTGAAAAAAAAAAAAAAACTGCTGTTATAAGTTTCTAATACAAGGTCTTTAATCTGGAAAAAACACAATTATGATATTAACACTAGATTCTAACACAAATACAACTTTAATTAAATTGCTAATGATGGAAAAGGGAATAAAATTTTTGTGCGCAATATTTTTCACAAGATCCACATGTGTGGTTATAATAAGTTTAACATCCGATTCTTAAATTCTGAGACTGTAAAATGTATGATAAAAAGAATTGTCACCTTTATGATATGCCAAACCATCGCCAATTCTGAGTTCTAACTCAACATCTGAAAAATTAATTAATTTTGGCTTTTTTTCCAGGCCTTCTGAGCCTCTCAAAATCATCTTTTGAGACCCGTACATAGCAGTATGGACCGGATAAATCGAGTCGCACTTTTCCCCTAGTAATACAAAGACCTTTCCACAATAAGATGCTCTGCGGAAGATGACTTATGCACGTGCCTCTTAAATCTAAATATTTTAACCATTCTAAAGTTCCAAGTTCCTCAGGCAATTTCTTAAGTTGAGGAGAATAACAGAGCCAGAGATACGTTAGACATTTCATCTGACAGATGCTGTCAGGAATATCTTGTAAAAACTTACAATAGCTGAGGTCAAGATAATCTAGATATTCTAATTGGCCAAGATCCTCAGGTAACTTCTTTAGCAACACACAAGAAAGATCAAGAGATTCAAGATCCTTCAACATACAAATGCTATCAGGAATACCTTTAATGTTTGTAGATGACAAATCTAGCTTCTTTAAACATTCTAATCGGCCAAGATCCTCTGGTAGTTTTTCGAGAAACGAACAATAACTAAGTTTGAGAGATTCCAGTTGTTTCAACATACAAATGCTCTCAGGAACATCTTTAATCATTGCAGATGTAACAGTTAGCTTCTTTAAACATTTTAACCGACCAAGATCCTCGGGTAACTTCTCAAGAAGCACACACGATTTAAGTTTGAGAGATTTCAGATTTTTCAACATACAAATACTATCAGGAAGATGTTTAATATGTGTATGTGACAAATCTAATTGCTCTAGATATTCTAGCTGACCAAGGTCCCTAGGGGCCTCGGGAATACCACCGTGGAGTTTAAGTTTTTTTAAGCGTTGTAACCCACAAATGCTTCTTGAAAACGTATCAAGGTTTGTGCAAACACACATACCTACAGAAATAAGCTTCTCAAGGTTTCTAGTCAGTAAGGGCTGATCTTCTCTATAAAAACATTTAAACTGAAACTTTGGCAAATTACTGTCGGGGTGAACGGGGCATAATACAAGTATGGGCCCCAGACTCAGATGTAACTCAGCTAAAGGACCAACCTCAAGTGATTCAACCTCACTACAAGAAGCATCCATATTTATTTCAAACTTAAAAGATTTAAACCTCAAGCAACCACTTAAGTCTAAGTAGACAAGCTTTTTTAGACATTCATCGGCCATGTGAAGTTCTACCAGATTGTAACACTCTTTAAGATCTAAATACTCAAGACACGGAGTCAACCCAATGTCAAGGTTCCTCAATTTTAAATTATTGAGTTTGAGGGATCTAAGATTTGAACATCTATTGGACAAGCGAAGTTCTATCAATTCCGAACAATGTTCAAGATCTAACCGCTCAATATTGGGAGCCGACCCAAGGTCAAGGGTTCTCAACATTGAAAAACCGAGGTCGACAGTTATGAGCTTTAAACATCCACCAATCATGTGCACTTCTACCAAATTACGACATGCTTTAAGATTCAACATCTCGATATTTGGAGTAAGCCCAAGATCAAGGGTCCTCAACATTGAATAACTGAGGTCAAGGAATCTCAGTTTGTTAAGAAGCTAATGCAAAAAAAAAAAAAAAAAAAAAAAAAAAAAAAAAAAAAAAAAAAGGTCAATATTAACAAAGCAATGGATATATAGCATTCAAAATGCGTGAACACAAAAAAAAAAAAAAAAATCAATAAAGTATAATTGTACCTTTCTTTCTCCCCCTTCCCAAAGTTGTACAATTCTGCTCTCAGTCATGTAAAGTGCAACAAGATTATCTGCTTGAAATGTTTTAGGTAAAGACCTAAAAGGGTAATGGTTCCAACACAAATACCTCAAAAATTTCAAATTCGAACAAAAACAGTCAATTTTACTTGCATCAATAGAGCCCACAGACACGTGAAGAAATCTAAGTTCCTTCATCTTCCTAAGACCTTTCATCACAATTTCTGGACTGATTTCCGTCGTGTACAACTGTATATATCTTGTCGCTTCAGTACCCTATAATTCAAAAAAGAATACACCATGAAACTTTTGTCGTAACAGATAAAAATGGATTTGCTCCAACTTAGTTATAGATAAACTTGATCCTTACCAAGTCATTAGCCAATATATCTACAATTTCTTTGTTAATCCACAATCGACTATGTTTGTTAGGGTTATCCGGGTGTGAACAACGAATAATGTTCCTGCCCATTTCTTCAATATGGTCATGCATGCTTAGATACTCTTCACCCCGAACATTATCAACAGTTATGAGGGATTTTTGCTCAAGAACTCTTAAACCATTTCTAGCATGAAATCCACAGCTTTCAAGTGCTTTGATTGTGCTTGCTTTCGACCATCCTTTTAGTATGCTTGCAACATTTAGGAATATTTCCTTGTAATCCTCTTCTAGATCGTCATAGCTTATTTCCAATTTTTTCAGAGTTTCCATCAATGGAATTATTTTTAGTCGTTCTAGGGCATCTGTCCATTCAAGCTCATTTTTACCACGAAGAAACGAACCCAAAACTTTAAGCGTCAAGGGAAGACCAGCAGCATAATGCACAACTTGCTGACTCAACTCTTCATACCCTAGATTTTGTATCACTCTCCCAAATGCATACCTACTGAAGAGGCAAATTGCTTCCTCATCCAATAACAACCGGACGTTATGAATCGACTTCACTCCATGTGCAACAAGTACTTGCTCATCTCTTGTTGTAATGATAATTCTGCTTCCTGGCTTAAACCAATTTGTTTCACCGGCTAATGCCTCAAGCTGCTCTATATGATCCACATCATCTAGAACAAGAAGAACCTTTTTACCAGGCATCCTCCTCTTCATCATGTTTTTTCCGTCATAAACACTACTAACAGAGATGCCCTGATCATTTAAGACATCGGAAAGGATTTGGTTTTGCAACGACTTTAAACCGGACAAAGAAGCTTTGGAAACTTCTCTAACATTTTCAACGAAGCTTTTACCTTCGAATTGAAAGGATATTTTGATCAAAAACAGCCCTGGCTAAAGTTGTCTTCCCACCACCTCCAATTCCCTTGATTCCGATCATGCGTACATCATTAGAACAAGTTCCCAAAGATGACAAAACATCATTCATCCGGGTCTCCATGCCTACTAACTTTTCATCAATGTTGAAATTGATGGCTCGTAACTCTAGTGAAAGCTCTTCAACAATTTTTTGGATGAATTTAGCTTCGTGCCTGTAAATTAAAGAAGATTCAGTTAGCGTACTCAAAATTTCCACATTGGCAATTACTTTCATGAACTTAGCTTCGTCCCTATAGTTTCATGTTTAACATTCCGACAAGATGAGTCAGAATTTGAGAATACAACATGAGACGCCATGCCCAAGCCTTTTACATCCAGGGTAAACTCAATGAAAGAATACTGCAAAGTGCAAACGTAATGAAAGAATACTACATAGATTGATGAAAGAAAAAAAAATGTGTAACAAGCATTCATATGTGAAAATAAACTAACAAATAAGTTGAAACTTTATACATCTGACTGCAAAAATAGCAATATACTTTCTAATTTTTTTCTTTATTATAGGATTGTACTATCATTTTTTCTTATTACAACATTGTACTTTAATATTACTCTTTAATAAGGCATTGCATTATAAGAAATTTACCCTTTCTAGCAATGAGCTACCGCTACCTGTCATCCCATTATTTCTTTCCAAAGACATGATATGGGTAAAATTATATTGACTTCAAAAAGACAAAAACCTAGTTTCAAGTTTCAAAAAGTCTAATTAATAAATAAGGGCAGCATTATTTTTTAAATTCTTTTCTTGTCATAATATAAAAAGTAAAAACAAAAAATATATTGCTGATATCTTCCATTTTTTTGGCATAGGGATTAATATTATGAATTATGCTTTTCTCAAATTAAGAAAATATTGATTTTGGAAACAAATTATGAATCGACAGAATTACTTGGTTGGTCCTTGTTGTTTGACAAAACAGGCATGCTGAGGACAACCATGATAACCCTACTTGTTTGGGTCTAGTGGTTTTATTTCTTTCTTGGTTAGTCCCTATGGTTTCATTTTGTTTCGTAACTGGTCTAAAATTACGATTTTACCCTTGTTTGATTTTTTTAGTAATTTTTATTTAATTTTTCAGTTTCAAATTACTGTCCCCACCCTTTTGATTGGCCTTTCTCCCTTCTCTAGTCTATCTAATTGTGTAAAGCCTAAAAGACAACCATTTCTCTCTTGAAAACACCTATCCACCTCTCCCTTCTCTCACTGTCGACCAATGGGCGCCGAATCTATTGAGTCTGGATCTAACTCAGGCTTTATGGACCAGGTCGGTTCAAATTGAAAGTAAAAAAAAAAAAAAAAAAAAATGATGAAGGAATTACCCATCAACTGTCTTCTTCAACTCCCACCCAGCCAAATCTGCTGCGTCTTTCAGAGCCTCCCTCCATTTCCCAGCAGCCTCTTCGTTTTCATGCTTAGCAAAGGCTTTTTCAACTGCCCCGCTTTGTTTGCGGACTTCGGAGGGTCCCAAATCATAGAAAACAGGGTAAGCAGTATGCTCGTTGGTCTTGTGACACTCCATGATCTTCACAAGCTCATCCAAGCACCAAGAAGAAGAGGCATAGTTCTTTGAGAAAACAATGATGTATAGTTTTGAGTCTTCAATGGATCTGATGAGCTCATCACAGATCCTTTTACCCTTCTTGATTCTCTCATCATCTTTGTATGTATGAATGTTTTTCTGATGAAGAGCATAATAAAGATGATCAACGAAATTTGCACGGGTGTCTTCACCTCTAAAACTCAAAAACACATCATACTTAAAACTCTTGTAAATGGATGAAGTAGAAGAAGACGCCATTGATGATGCACTTGAAGGATCCTATAAATTCAAGTCTTTGATGAAGAAAATCTAAACAAACGATTGCAAAGAAACTCAGAAGAGATGAAGTGAATAACTATCAGAACGATGGTTCGATACTTGGAATGTGAAAGTCAACCCCAAGAAAACCAACCACACCCACAACTTGTATTTTTTGCTTATTTAAAACTTGTCTTTTTGTGAGAGTGGTTATAAAGCTTTGAGCGATTACATAAATGATCCTTCTGGTTGTACAAAAATAACATTCCCAGTTCGCCTTTTTTCTTTTTCACCATATGTCCTGTAATCGTGAAACTAAGTTTGTCACCTTCATAAATCATACCCCTTTTTAATTTTCTTGATCTCTGAAAGAGTCTGCTGGCAGCTGAAAATGAGAAAAAAATGACATGAATGTCCTTTCAAAATGCACATATCAACGAGCCCTGATTCAATTCTGATGGAATGATGACCACTAAAATGAGCTGGATGTAATATATCCTTCAGGTCATAAATCCACTCAGAGTTATGTTACAGTACCTCGTCAGAGCAACTTAGTGATAATATAATATATTATTGAGTTCATGGAAGAATCCTAATTAGATTTGAAAGATTGATGGTGGAGGTGAATAGAGATAACACGAATATTGTATCAAACGGATTTCGATTTTCAAAAATAAATCCAAATAGTTGAAACTAAATTCAAATCCAATCCGATCAAACCAAATTACAATTCGGTTGGATTGGTTTTTTTACAATTCGGTTTTTAAAAAGCAAAACATATTAAATAATGTATAACTTAAATATTAGTTAATACTTTAAAAGTAACTAAATGAAACTTATTAGCTATGAATTATAATTTATAAACAATTATTAAGAAAAATTAGTTATAGTTTAATATTTAATTGACAAAAAACTTTTGATAAGAAATACATATTAAAGTACTATTTTGGTAGAAAGTTTCTAACACTAAAAAAACAATTGAGTAAATTTATAAATGATTAAAGATATATATTACAAATAAATAATAAGTTGTTATTTGGTTTTTTTGGTACCATTCGGTTTTTATTTTATAAACCAAAACCAATCCGAACTCCAAAAATAATAATTCGGTTTAACTTAAAATCAATCCAAAAATCCGAATATCCGAACCAAATTGTCTAATTGTACAATTCGGTTTTAACCAAATAGTGAATAGCCCTACACGTACAACTTCGGCCTTTAACTTGATATGTTGAGTGTAGTGGTAAGCATGGTACGGTTTTTGAGCCAAACTATCAACCACAAACCGTAAGGTGCGGTCTCTATATGGAAAAACCGATAGGTGTGGTTTTTGTTTGGGTGTAGTTTTCCAGTTTTAAATGCGTATTCAGTTCCATTCGGTGTGATTTCGGTTTTTAACCGATAAAATATGTTGGTGCGCTTTTGAAAATAAAATGGTGCGTTTTTAATGTTCACACTCGATTTCGTAGTTGATTTTCCCTTATTTGCATAATTTTGTGGATTTTCATTTATTTGTAGATTTTTGTTGCAAATAATCATCATTTTGGTCCATCTCTCTCTCTCTCTCTCTCTCTCTCTATATATATATATATATATATATATATATATATATATATAGGTAAAGGTTCAAATGAGAACCAAAAAAGATTAAGAACTCTAAGAACCAATCTATTTTAACATATATTAAGTGTATTTTTTTTGTTAATTCCAAAAAGGCACATTATACTTCTTTGGTGATAGATCTACAATCTCTGATGACAAATCTATGATACTTTTCTCTAGATCTACGAGTTATGCCTTTATATCTAGAGCTCCGATGAGATCTGAGACCGCCATAACACATGCTACCTAGCCACTCCAGTGAAAAATCACCAGCTTGGCTCCATCTCTTTCTCTCTAATTTTCGATGAAAACCACAACATATATGCATCAGGTACGTCGATTTTTTTTGTTTTGATTTTTATTCCTTCTGTTAAGCTGTGAATTTAGTGTTATAATCTCTCTTTTGGTGTGTACTTTTGTTAAATTAGTTTTAACTGTTATTAATTTGTGAAATCATGCTATTTAATTATAAATCTAAGTTTGTTTTCTTATTTGTTATAATATTTGCATAAACTCTTAAGTTGTGAATCCACTGTTATTACGTAGTGAATCTTGGTCTATTTTCTTATAATTTATTTATAATATTTGCATAATGATAGTGTTTTCTAAAATAAATTAAGTTTAGAATATGTGTTATTATGTTAGTGTTATAAAATAAATTTATTTAGGTTTTTAAGCGTGAATTGTAATGTTTTAATGTTTCAGTTATTCTTTAGTTATGTTAAGGTAAGTTTTAATTGTTATTAATAAGAAAATATAAGTTTTAAGCTGTGAATGCATGAACTTTTATAAGTTTTAAGCTGTGAATGCATGATTTCAATAAGTTTTAAACTACAAATGCGTGCTTTTATAAGTTTTAAGCTGTAAATGCATGATTTTTTATACAAATATGATTTTGTAAATGAAAGACATTAGTTTTAAGCTTTAAATGCATGGTTTTTTTTATAAGTTTTAAGTAGTGAATGTATGCTTTTTTTTTATACAGATCTGACTGCGTCATTGAAAAATATGAATTTTAAAATGTGAATGTTGTGAATACATGATTTTTTTTTTGATGTTTTATACTTTCTTATATTACTATTTTCTCAAATAATGTTAACTTAGGTTTTTTAAAATGATGAATTGTAATGTTTTAATGTTTATTTATTATTTAGTTATGTTAATGTTAGTTTTAACTGTTATTAATAAGAAAATAGATGTTTAAAATTGTGAATACATGATTTTTTTATAAATTTTAAGTTGTGAATACATTATTTTTATACATGTATGGTTGTTTCAATAAAATACAAAGGTTTTAAGTTGTGAATGCATGCGCTTTTTACAAGTATTAAGCTGGAAACGCATGATTTTTTATGCATAAATGTTTGCTTCAATGAAAAACATAAGTTTTAAGTTATGAATGCATGATTTATTACGATTTTATATATTATGAATAAAGTATCTACAAATTAAACTATAAATATCTATGTAAATAAACTTTTGAAAGAAGCACTACTTTATAGATCTAAACGTATAAATGTAAGTTTTAAGTTAAGAATATGGCTTTGTAATGTTTGTGCATTAAACTGTGAATTTATTAAATTAAGTTGTGAATTTTGTGTAGTGAACAAAATGATTATATTAAGATGTGAATTGATTGTACTAAAATGTGAATTTTTAATGAATTTTGTGTTAAAATATGAATGATTTATGTATGAATTTTTGTATTTATTTTTTTGTGAATATAATTATTTTTTGTGTTGTATAAATATGTAAGAATGTATTCGTTTATATAATTGTTGCATTAAACTCTAAATTAGTGAATTAATGTGTTTATTAAACAATGAATATAGTATTTAATCTAACAATGTATGATTTTATATAGATTTGGTTTGAAATGAATGATGGTTACCACATTGACATACATGGATGGTGTTAACATGTGTTAGTTGGTGGTGGTGGTAGAGTTTGAGTTTGACTTTCCTAAATTAGTGATATTATGATTGTATTAAATTGTGAATTTTGTGTACTAAACTATGGATTGACTGTATTAAATTTATTTATTTTGTATTGTTTTTATGTTAAAATATGAATCGATGTATGAATGAAAATATTAGACTGCAAAAATTACAATTTTGCTTTTTTTTTTTTCGTACCAAAAATACAATTTTTTTTTTTTTTTGGATTTTAACATTTTGAATAACTACTGTGTACATATTTACTTATAAAATGAGGTTCTTACGGTTCTTAATCTTTTGTGGTTCTCATTTGAACCACTCCATATATATATATATATATATATATATATATATATATATATATATATATATATATATATATATATATATATATGGGGATAGGATATATACATTACAGCCTTATAAAGCTTGCGTACAAAACCCTATAAACGACATTGTTTGCTACTTTACAATTAAAACCCCAATTTTAGGGAAAAAAACAAAACACACACCGTGTTTGGGTGTGTGCGGTCATAAAAATCAGAAGTGACGAGGGAGGAGCTGAGACGAGGAGATGGGAGCGGATCGAAGTAGGAAACACAATTTGAGGTTATTTGGTTGAAAGAAATTGAGATGCAGAGGGCATATCGAGCGTACATGGGTTGTCAATCCCACTGTGTTGTGTAGTCAGGGGAACACAACTAAGAGGAGGGTAGTCACCGATGGCGGCATCACTGATCACAAGAGAGGGAAACGACGACGGAAGCGATGCCGCCCAGCTGGAAATCGCCGGAAAAGGTGCGGGTTTTGGGTTCTCAAACTTCCTTCCTAACTTAAAAGCTTCCTTTTTCTGATTTGTAGTTTCGATCCACCAGGTCAGTAACGACGACATGACCTGGATTGAAGAAATTGTAACAATTTTGGCGAAAGAGGACTACAGATGGTTGGGGAATGATTCAATAGTGAAGCTTTCTGATTTTTCCCCCTGATTCTTGTTCTATTTGCATCGATCTGGTATCAGTTGAAGTCTGTAATCAACAATTGAAATTTCAATGGCCACTTACCTTCATCGATTGAAGTCATCAATTATAAGTTGGGACAATTGATACAAAATTTTCTATCTGTGTGTCAATTCTCCCATTGGAAAACATGGGCGCTTTCTCTATTTCAGTTAAGGAAAGTGAGAATTCTTTCAATTTATCATTATCAGCATTCTTGTTACAGGTAATCTTTCAGCCTCTTCATTTCCTTTTACCCTTTTTTATGATGCTAATACATTTTGGCATTGTGTAAGATTGGGTAGGATAGAGAAATACAATAATTATATCACAATTATGGTGGAATTGGGAAGTGGATGAAACATTGTATCAAGGATGGAAACAACTTATTAAGGATCGTAATGCCAAACGTATTAAAGTCATGATATATTGCAATCCTTGTGTAGCTCCGGTAAGTAATCATTTTCTTTATCAAAAAACACTTGTAACGGTATTCATGTCTTTTGAAGATTTTAATTGATATATATATTAGATGGATAGAAATCCAGATGCAAGGAGAAAGTTATTTTAAGAGGCAAGGAAGTTGGACATTTTAGTAAAAGACAAGTCTGACGTTTTACCATGATTATTGTATTTTAAGGAATTATCATACAAAGATTTTTATTGCTAACATTTAGCTATTTTGTTGGTCTTAATGAATGGGTTCCATGTGGATATAAGTTTCTCTAATAATTTACATATGAAGGTTACAATTTTCTCAAAACCTCATTGATTTTTTTGCAAGTCATTGTTATGGTAGATAATCTACGGTTCGGTTCAAGAGGAAGGGTAAAAAGGGAAAACAATCCTTACCAATGACCAATAGGGGAAACAAAGGTAATTTGGGGACTACTATGAAACTCAAGGCAGGAAGGGTAAAAAAGGAAAACAGTCATCGTTGGGTTTAATGTTCATCACTCTTGTTTGGTAGATTTATAAGTTTATTGTCATTAGTTGTAATTAGTTGTAACGATTTGGTAACTTTATATATGGTGCTGTTATATTTTTGGCATTTTTTGTTCCGGTTTGTAATATGTACATTCCCGACAATTAGTTGGGTTTTTTTTATTATTATAATAACATTCTTATTTCAAATCTCAAAAAGAATATGTTGATTAGTAGAAGCAATCTACTGTTGCATTATACCTATTAACAACATTATACTTGAATCAATTTTCTTTTTAACAAAATAATACCTTCAACAATAGGATTGTACTTTCATTTTGTACACATAATAGCATCGTACTTTCAGTTTTTACACATAATATCTGCGTACTTTCATTTTTTACACATAATACCCCCGTACTTCCCTTTTTTACACGTAATAACATCGTACTTTCAGTTTTTATACATAATACCCCCTACTTTCATTTTTTACATATAATTGCATCGTAATTTCATTTTTTACACGTAATACCCCCATACTTTTGTTTTCTACACATAATAGCATCGTACTTTCATTTTTTACACATAATACCCCCGTACTTCTGTTTTTTACAAATAATACCCCCATACTTTCGTTTTCTACACATAATAGAACCGTACTTTCATTTTTTACACATAATACCCCCGTATTTCCATTTTTTTACACATAATAGCATCGTACTTTCATTTTTAGACATAATAACATCATACTTTCATTTTTTACACCTAATGCCCCCGTGCTTTCTTTTTTTACACATAATAGTAGTAACTATTCAACATTTTCATTCCAGAACAGCAACGTACATGATTTATGTCCAAAACTGGAAAAAAGACAAGTACTTAAAACTAAAAAAAAGGACGCTTAACCTAAGCTAGAAACATGAGTAGAATTACCCAAAATCATAGCAACTACATATCCCATCAATGTTTCTCTTGCAATGATTCATCTACCTGATACATGAAAATATAAATAGATTATTATATAAATATAAGAACTGAAAAATCATGACAAAGTAAGTTACTACTATACGCACCTTTCTTTTAGAACAACTAGTAGCATAATGACCTAATCCTTGACTATAAGAGCATGTTCGTTTTTTTGGCACTTCTAAAGAAGACTTGATTCTACTAGCAATTTTTGGACGCCCTTTCGTGTTGGTTGGAGCAAGAGGATCCCAGACAAATAATTGAGGCATTATATCGACTTGTGAAATTCTCACACAAGAACCTTGAGATACGTTCTCAACTGGTAGAGGTTTTTTCTGTATTGCTTGATCTTGTAAGAGCTTTATCAATATGTTATTGACATTTTCTATTTCTGAAGGGGAGTCTTTTGCTTGTTCAATTACTTTATTAAAATTTGAACGAACACACCATAAAGTATAAGCACTAACCCCATTTCCGTTATTCATTTCTTCGAGTCCGATACTACGCTTACCCACCTTGTACCTTGCATTAAGGGTCCATCCTAGGTAAAATGTAGTGACTCGGAAGTGTGTTAACATGCCTTTTCTTCATCACATATAAGATATATTTACATAAAATCCCACAAGTCTCATACTTAGCACAAGAACATGTGACATGGATCTTATTTGACAAATAAAAGGTAACAATCCGCCAATATTTTTTGTCAATGTCCAATTATCCAACTCGATACTTGATTTCTTCTATACTTTTGCTTATACTCTCATGCGTTAAATTGCTAGTAGCTTCCATCCATTCTTTTTTGAAAATCTCAAATACCTTTCTAGTATAACACTCACCTGCTTTTGCTTCAATTGGATGTTTTGAGGAAAGAACTGGCCTCGAGTTCATAGTCTTGAAATCTTCATCTTCTTCAGCGGCCCTTCGTGAAGCAATTGCTTTGTCATATTGCACTAAAAAGTCATTCAACATGGTACTCGAGTTAACAAAATCATCAAAAAATGAATTAATACTCTCACTTCGTCCACTTGTTGACATACCGGCCAAGAAAATATCCTTTAAGAAGGCTTTAGCCCAATGTACTCGTTGGTTATACATATCAGTTATCCAACAGTTGCTTTCAAGTTTATACTTATCACGTATAACTTCCCACCTAGTTTCAAATTCTTCAATTGTGTCACTCATTACCCATTCTTTATATGATTCTTGAAAATCACTATAACGAGCAATATATGGTCGAAGGTGCTCTAATTCATGTTTTTTTTATATGCCATGCACAAAAGCGATGTCGAGCGTTTGGAAACACTTTTTTTATTGCATTACCCATAGCTTTGTCTTGATCAGTAATAATAGCCTTTGGGTACTTGCTAAACATACATTTAAGGAAATGCTCAAACAACCATACAAAAGTTTCTTCCTTTTCGTTTTCTAGTAACGCTCCACCAAAAAGTACAGACTGTCCATGATGGTTCACCCCAGTAAATGGAGCAAAAGGCATCTTGAATTTATTTGTCATATAAGTTACATCAAAGACAACAACATCTCCAAATTTAGTAAAATCGTCTCTTGATCTTCCATCAGCCCAAAAAATATGTCTAGGACAACCATCACTGCACAAATCCACAACATAATACTGATCATTATCCACTAATGCTTTATCTTGTAAATGTTTTATTAGTCCATAAAACTCCCTTCTTTTGTTGTGTTTTCGTTGCTCAGATAATACATCAACACATTGTTTTGAAGTAACATCAACTTCATTTGAGGTTTTCATTGCATTAATAGCCTTTTTAATTTGAGAAGGTTTCAACCCTCCTTGATTAAGTTCCACCATGAGAGATTTACATTCCATTGTACGGTGGAACTTCGCATGAGACCGATGCTTCATCACTTTTGTTGGTGTCATGCTCAATTTGTGATTGTGTGTGTCATCAAACAAGTCCACAAACCATTTCCCATCTTTCTTTTTTGAAATTCGAAACATTGCTTTGCATCCGATTCTAACTTCTCTACGACGTTTTTTATCGTTTCCAATTGATGTATTACCATCCTCCCGTTTAAAACCTTATTTGTCGCATACAAGTGTCTTTCGATAAGGTTCATTTGTTCCCTTATTTTTGCATGTGGTATGAATACGTATACTAAATCCATGTACAAATGCATAATCATTATAAAAGTTATATGCATCATCAGTTGTATCGAAAACCTTTCCTAAAATACTTTCATTATTCAGTCCATCTTCCTCACATTCAACATTTGCATCTTTTATTTCTTCAGTTTCATATGTTGCTTCTAACAAATCATTTGCATCAACATCTTCAGTTGTATGTGCTTTGATATTCCTATCTGCTTCGGTTTCAGACATCATTCACTATACATTACATCCAACAATAATCAAGAATTAGAAAATATCATTTACCAACTAATATATTTACAAAATGATAGTTTGCTTATT
Source organism: Lactuca saligna (assembly GCF_052625555.1). Classification (NCBI taxonomy): domain Eukaryota; kingdom Viridiplantae; phylum Streptophyta; class Magnoliopsida; order Asterales; family Asteraceae; genus Lactuca; species Lactuca saligna. The sequence goes on along the minus strand of NC_136421.1, from coordinate 69,173,396 downwards.
AGAAAAAATAAATAACCATCAACAATGACAAAATCAATAATCAATATAAAATAAAATAGCATAGTGAATAGAACAAAATAGAGGCCAAGTTCGGTAATTTATTGGCAATTTCAATTAAAAATTGATAGCACAGTAAGTGGGAAACAACATGAACGGATGCAAGCAAAGTTCATAATTCCTTTTTCATCATTCACCAACATTTAGAAAAAATAATTCAAGATGTATCAAGAAATTTTACAAATTTTTTTTACCTTTTTTTAGAAATCAGTAAGCAGCAGGTAACGAGTTGAATATGGTGTAGAAAATTTGAGCAACAACAAATGAGAATGAACAACCAGTCAACAAAAATCGAGAACCATACAAAAATCGCTTTACAAATTCTACTAGCAGCAAAATTCGGTAATCAATGGGCAATTTCAATTACAAATTGATAGTGCAGTGAGTGGGAAACAACATGAACATATGCCAATTTCTACCCTTTGTATGTTGTGCGATTTCAAACATGCCAATTCCAATTGCAAATACGATGATTTTTTTTTCAATTAACCTACATGATCAATTTCTGGAAGTAAGAAATCCTCCAATACCAAAAATAGAGGAAACAATCAATTTTAGAATATTACGATGATGGAAAAGAAAAACAATCGTGTGTTGTAATTAGCCTAAAACGACACAGTTTAATTGGTTATGTATATAAACTTAGGTACGGTTATAAACTTATAATGTATATTCCCTTTTCCCCTTTTCCCTATATAGAAAAAGTGAATATACATAACATTAATTCTTGAAACTAGGTAGTTTTGTTTAAGAGTAAATTACACGAATGGTCCCTATGGTTTGGGGTAATTTGCACGTTTGGTTCCTAACTTATTGTTTTAACTCGGCAGGTCTCTACTGTTTGCTTTTATTACGTGTTTGGTCCCTACTGTTTGTTTTTGTTACGCGCTTGGTCCCTATCTTACCTAAAAATACTATTATTTAAATAGGAAAAAATGGTGGGGTAGGTAAGTTAAGGTGAAGGGGGTGGGGTTGGGAATGTGTTTATCTAAATACATTAAAAAATCAAGGGCAAAATAGTCTTTTTTTTTATCTAAAACAGGGACCTAACGCGTAACAAAAACAAACAGTAGGGACCTTCCGAATTAAAAAAATAAGTTGGGGACCAAACATGCAAATTACCCTAAACCATAGGAACCATTTGTGTAATTTACTCTTTGTTTAATGATTATATTATTTCCTTAATTCTTTCCTTATTTTTCTTATTTATTTACATCAATTCCTTCCCATGATTTTCAACTTCTTATCGACGTTTTGAAGAAAGAAAAATAAGTTCAAACATATCGAAGATGCTCTGACTCAACAGAATTCGTCAAAAAGCCATCGACTTGGTGGCTCACCGTGTTCTACCCAATCAATCTTACCTCTTCTTGGTTACGATTACGAATCAGAAGATTTTTTAAAAAGATGTTTGCTAATGAAAGCCTGGTTTAACTTTTCTAGTAACTAGTAATATCCAAAATAATCCTTGCTTGCAGGAATTTAAGTTGACCAAATTTGCAAAACAAAAAAAGCTATCAGGTTTGTTTAAGAAAAAAATATTCACATCAGGTTACTTTGGGAAAAGAAATTACGATTGTATAAAATCCTTCGCTTTTGATAGTATTCAGACTTAGATTGTGGACTAAAACACAACCTTTAGCGAAGGTTTTCTGATATTAGGTTGTTTTTAGAAAACCTTGTGCAAAATCTTATTTATTTGCAAATGTATTAAAAGAAGCCCACCAGGTGTTCGAAAAAATGTCATCTCATATATTCTAACAGTTTTTTTCATTTTTGATATGAATCAAGTTGTGTATTTTCCTCTCTATTCGAAATTCCCCAACCTCACTCTCTCACCATCTCATCTATTTTAGCAGTTTTTTTCATATATTTTAACAGGTTTTTTTTTTTTTTTTTTTTTTTTTTGACACTCTTTTTTCATTGTTTCATAGTCTCTTTGGAAAATAAAATGTTATGATATGTGCAGCTCAAGACATTGGAGACCGGCCTTGTTATCTGCTTTCATCAACATAAAAGGTTAATAATACATAGGTCTAATTGCATATGCATTCTAGTTACTCTCATGTTTTATGTCTTTCACATCAATTTTTGTTGGTCATTATGTAAAATGTTTTTAGTTAGTGTTTCACTAGCATGCCTCTTAAGAAAATAAACTTTAATGATCATGGTAAGAGAATATATGTTTGTTTCACAATTTCTGCCATTTGATTGTTGATTTATTTGCTGTATGAAATGGCGCGTTTTGGCTTATTGAATATGTTGTTTATGCGACGCAAGATTTATGGGTGTTTGTTGTTTGTCAGATTTACCAAGGATACTAGAGGATTAATTATTACTTCAATATTTATGGGTGTTTGTTGTTTGTCAGATTAATTATTACTCCATATTTGGGACAAGGTCAAAATCGTCGAACAAAGTAAAAAACCATCAAAATTACGTGTAGGCTAACCTAAAACAAACCAGAAAATTAAAGATTCCAATTTAACATCTATTAAAACATCATCTTGTTTGTAGCATAACCAACAACTTACATTTACAAGCAGAATTAACAACCAACTGTTCATTTTATAGCCTGTACTTGACTTATTTTATAGCCAATTTTTCTGATAAAGTGACACATACACAAAGATTTGAATTCATATACAAATTACATGACTATATAAAGCATAGACCTATACAAATTTCATGTAAAAGCTTGTAAGTATATATTAATAATTAAATGCGTATAAACTTGATCTTGTATAATATGCCAAGCTAATGACAACTGTAATAAAGTTTGATCTTTTATCAGACCTTCCCAATCCTCTAGGTTCAATATTTGATGAAGCTTCATTTAAATTTACCAAAATCTCCATTTTCACTTCTTCAGAGATTCCCATGAAATCCCTTCCATTCTTTGTATTTATGATTTATAATCTCCTATCCCCAAGCTACATCAAAAGAATACAAATAAAATTTTTAAAAAAAGTAATTGACAAGATGATAACCCATGCAATCAAAGAATTCTTAATAATTGGATCAATTTTTATTACTTACTTTGATTTTGGGACCCTCATTCTCAATCTCGTCTCTTGAAAAAGACATAATTACCCATATAAGGTCTCTAAATGCATACCTAATAAGGCATAAAATCATCTTTGCTAAATAATATGTGTGTTTTTTTAATCAAAATCAATGTCAATGCTTTACAGCTGGTCCCCCATGAAAAGAAGCAGTAGCAAGGTCACCGTACAAGATTGACATGTGATTAGGAATTGGTCAATTCGAATGCAATAGTTAAGCAATAATCTAGACATTTTGTGATTCTATCTAGAAATTTTGATGAAGCAAAAGGTATTGTTGAGAGTTTCTATATTACATTATATTACATGAAATTAAGTTCATAGAAAGTATTGAACATCAAAACATACTTTAATATGCATAATATGTTAGCAATTAGGTTTATATTAAGTGTTGAACATCAAAACATACCTTAATATGCATAATAAATTAGCAATTTTGATAGAATTCTTCTTTGTAGTAGTTTTGTTTCCAATTATTATAGACTATTTTTAAAATTTTGATGATAAGAATGATGAATAAGTTTCTGATCATAATTAATGATAACTATGATCTATTATACTCCCAAGGTTCTGTTTGTGTCTGTTGTGTAGGCATTATGTCGAACACCTGGTGGGTAGGCTACATACATTACAATTGCAAGTCAAACTGAAACCCCAAAATGTGAATTAAAAGCAAGCGACCTAGAATACCCAAAAATTTGAATCAAAATTAGATATCAATCCGAAAAACTTAAAAATGGGGAAACTTTAGTAAGATATGTAAGAAAAAAATCTTTGATTGTTGCTGGGATTTAGATATTAATCCGAGAAACATAAAAATGAAGGAAATTTGTTGAAGACGATTAAATTGATGAACCCAGATGGTGAACTTGAGAAATAAAATGAAGAAACATGTTCTACACGTTGGTCGTTCTCTCCCTTAGTTCTGTCGTTGGTTAATGGTCGGCATGAACATTGAATCTCATAAAACTCAAACCAAAGAACTATGTGTAATCAGTTTGTTTTGGATGAATATTATCGGGACTGATTAGGTTTTTATGCAATTAAGGTAGATATCAAGAAGGAGAATGAGAAAATCCAATTTTGATCGAGGGATGGGGGACGATCGTAAGCATGGAGATCAGAGAGGAAAAAAAGTCAAATGGTTGTATATCTTCAACATGTAATATGCATTAATTACTTTCTTAAAATAACTAAAATGATTGGTCCATAATCAATTATACATGCACAGAATAGATATTAAAAACAAAATAACCTAACCCTATATATATATATATATATATATATATATATATATATATATATATATATATATACACACACACACACACAAACATCCTTTAAAAACGTCAGGTTGCGTCAGAAATTCGAACCGGCGGCACTTCCGTGTAGAAAGAGTTTGAAAGTGGCCGAAAAAGGGATGGGTGGCTTCACTTTTTCTGACAGAAAACTTCGCCCAAAAAAAGGCTCCAGTCGTTGAAAAATCATTGGCGTTAAGCTGACTTCAACTTCCACACGATCGCATCCAGGTTTCCCTCTCATGTTCTTCATTTCAAAGTCATTCAAACCTTTGTTTAATTGAAATCAAATAGCAAGTGAGTATATCTCCTTTTACTTCCTTTTGAACAGATAGACCCCCAACAATAATGGTTTCAAGTGCTCAAAATGATCCAAAAAATAAACAATTCTAGGTCTCTGTTTCGTGATTGATTTTGGTTGTCCACCCTCATTTCCAATTTCTAAACATTGGCCGATCAGTTCACCTCACAAAATCATAAGTTATGTACTCAAAATGGATTCATCGACTCCAATTTATACACAACCAATGGCACAACGGATTTCCCTTTTCATCATATGGGAGTTGTAGATTAAGACTATTGAATCTTCCGTTAATTTCTTATCCAATTAGTATTTAATTGAATCCGCAGTGCTCCGATCCAAATAATAATGTATCGGTGCCAACCAGCCAATCAACCAACCAATACAAATTTTACCCTAATAAACAAAACTTTGTGGATTTAGGTAACGTGCTTTGACTTTACTTAAAATTGTGTTGATACGAAAGGCTCCAATTCCACTCAAAATACAAATTTTCTCAAGTTTAGTCATTCAAGGCTCCATTTCCACTCAAAATACTCCAACTGAAATAATAATACCTACCAGACAAGTTTCATTGAAAAATGCAACTTATGTTGATTTAGGCAACATACTTTGGCTGTATCTCAAAAGTGCCACAAGTTGTGTTGGGGAATTACGAATTTGGGTTATAGGAAATCTGGATCACAAACAGGAATCGTGCGATACACTTTCCTTGTTTGATATTTCGACCCTAATTGCCTTGGGTAGCACGAAATCCAAACTAGGATAATTCCTAAAGAAACAATTCTGATTTTAGGCACAAAACACAGAATCAATTTTGAGAGAGAATAAAGAAGAAAGCGTTCTTTCAGTTTTTCTGTGTTTCAACGAAGTTATACATTTCCCGGACTTATCCACACAACGGATAAAACGAGAACAGTTTTCAACTTTGAAAAAATACAAATTAATCCTTGAATTTGCATCTTTAAAGAATGACAAATTAATCCTCGTACTGTTCTAACAACGTTCAGTAAATACAAGTGTGCACTCTCACACCTCCTAATTTGTATTATAACTAAAACACTGTTCTTGAAACCCTTGTTAAATCTATTACACTAAAATATATTTGATGATTAAATCACCAACAAGTTGAACTGCTGGAATATCCATATCCATTCTTTTAAATTCAATTCCATATGATCACAATACTCAAACTAAGAGTATAAGATACAAGCGTGCAATAAGATGATTTTTCACCAAAAATGTATATCTTCCTTTGTCCTTTTCATTTAATCTTTACATACTTTTACCTTCTTATAAAAATTTTTGTATTAGTTTAGGAAGGTATAGCTTCCCTCCCTTCATCTTTTGGAATTTTTTCTTCTATTATATATTAGTTAGGGTTCTTCTATACATTTGAGCCTTTACAATATCAATTACGCAATACTCAAAAGAACATTTATCATGAGTTTAGAAAACTAACTTTTTTGGGAATATTATATTACAAAAAAGTAACGCAAACCTTGTCAAACCAAGTCTCTTTAATTTATCAGATGTTCTCTTTAAAGTTCCATTCATTGAGTAATATTGTACATGAACAGGATTCAAATTTACAATAAGTTATTACCACTTGACCGAAACATATCCTGGCAACATTGGAGATACCATGGTGTAGGACTCTATGTTTAATATGAAAACAAGTTCGGTTCATTGCATTGCAGTGCCAAAATGCACAGCCTAAGCACACAAAAATAAACAAGAAAGCCAAATTGTGAAAAATTAAGATACTCTTTGGTGAACAATTAGCATCCTAATTGCTGACCCCTGCAACTTTTCAACGGATAAAACACACTCACCATCGGTGGTTTTGCCCAGAGTGCGCCTCCAAGACTTTCTCCCCGACCCACCGTAGTGTGTTTTCTGATATAGTCCAAAAAAAAAAGATGATTTGGTTTAAGAATGAAGAAAAAGCATTGAATGATGTAAACCAAATACTTTTTTCAGAAGCATTTCCACAAATCACCAGATGCCTTGAAATGGTTCAAGGTTCAAATAGTATGATCAAAAGTAACAAAAATACTTTAAAAGCCGTAATGGAAAAGGGTATACAACTTTTGTGTATTAAGTTAGGTCCCTGTATGTATAGTACTTAAAAAATTTCTTACAATGTAATTATTAATTTTTGGTTGAAAAACTAATTATATCGTATCAATTTCAAAATTTAAAACAAAGTAAGATGATCAGTACTAGAAAACAGAGAAATTAAGTACCTGCTATAATAGTTGTTTGTGAATAGGCTTTTCTCCCGAGTCTACAGAGGCTCTCCAAATCATCCCTAGAGCACTGTGTTATTCACATATCCACATAGCACACATCATCATTCAAATCTATGGTTTGTATCATGGATCTAAAACCTAATGACTGCAGAAGCTCTCTCGACCCACAAATACGCAGTCCACTCGACAAGATAATGATCCGAGAAATATGACTTATGCATGCACAATGGCAGAGATTGAGATATTTTAAGCATTTCATCTTACAAATGCTAACCGGGATATCTTGTAAAAGCTTGCAAAAGCTGAGATTGAGGATCTCTAGACGTTCTAATCGGTTAAGATCCTCAGGTAACTTCTCAAGCAACGAACAATCATCAAGTTTGAGAGATTCAAGATGTTTCAACATACAAATGCTATCAGGAAGATATTTAATCTTTGCAGATGTCAAACACAGATTCCTTAAACATTCTAATCGGCCAAGATCTTCAGGTAACTTCTCAAGCAACCGACAATCATAAAGTTGAAGAGATTCAAGATGTTTCAACATACAAATGCTATCAGGAAGATCTTTAATCTTTTCAGATGACAAAGTTAGCTTCTTTAAACCTTCTAATCGGCCAAGATCCTCGGGTAATTTCTCAAGAAACTGACAAGAAAGTTCGAGGGATTGCAGATGTTTCAACATAAAGATGCAATCAGGAATATCTTTAATCTTTTCAGATGACAAAGTTAGCTTCTCCAGACATTCCAACCGATCAAGATCCTCAGGTAATTTCTCAAGAACCCGACAAGAAAGTTCGAGGGTTTCCAGATGTTTCAGCATACAAATGCTATCAGGAAGATCTTTGATCTTTTCAGAAGACAAAGTTAGCTTCTTTAAACATTCTAATCGGCCAAGATCCTCAGGTAATTTCTCAAGCAATGAACATGACTCAACTTCGAGAGAGATTTAAGATGTTTCAACATACAAATGTTATCAGGAAGATGTCTAATATTATTTGTACAAGAAATATGTAGCGTCGCTAGACATTGTAGCTGATCAAGATCCTTGGGGACCTCTGGAATACTGCCTTGGAGTTTAAGCTCTCTTAAACCTTCTAACCCACAAATGCTTCTTGAAAACGTATCAAAGTCTGTACAAGCACACATACCAAAAGAAATAAGCTTCTCAATGTTTCTAGTCAATAAGGGTTGATCTTCTTTATAAGAACATCTAAACTGAAACTTTGGCAAATGGCTGTTGGGGTGTAATGGACATACATCTAGGGTCTCTGCAATCAAATGTAACTCAGCTAAAGGACCAACCTCACTACAAGAAGCTTTACTCTGTATGTCAAACTTAAATGAGATAAACCTCAAACAACCGCTTAAGTCTAAGAAGACAATCTTTTTTAGCGATTCATTGTCCATGTGAAGTTCTACAAGATTGGAACAATTTTTAAGATCTAACGTATTGAGATTTGGAGTCAGCCTCAGATCAAGGTTACTGATCTTTGAACACCTGATGTTAAGCAATCTGAGCTTTTGACATATATCACCCATGTGAAGTTCTTCTAGATCAGAACACATTTCAAGATCTAAATACTCAAGATTCGGAGTCAGCCCAATGTCAAGGATCCTAATCTTCGAATATCCAAGTTTGATGGATCTCAGATTTGGAGATCTATCAGCCATGTGAAGTTCTACCAAAGACGAACATCTTGTAAGATCTAACTGCCATAGATTGAGAGCTGACCCGAGGTCAAGGGTCATCAACCCTGACCAACTGAGGTCAACAGTTTCAAGCTTTATACATCCAGCAAGCATGTGAAGTTCTACAAGATTGGAACAATGATTAAGATCTAACGTCTTGAGATTTGGAGTCAGACTAAGGTCAAGGTTCCTGATCTTTGAATGTCTAATGTTAACGAATGTGAGCTTCTGACATTCATCGCCCATGTGAAGTTCTTCTAGATCAGAACACATTTCAAGATCTAAATACTCAAGATTCGGAGTCAGCCCAATGTCAAGGGTCCTAACCTTCGAATATCCAAGTTTGATGGATCTCAGATTTGGAGATCTATCAGCCATGTGAAGTTCTACCAAAGACGAACATCTTGTAAGATCTAAGAGCATGAGATTGAGAGCTGACCCAAGGTCAAGGCTCCTCAACTCTGACCAACTGAGGTCAATGCTTATAAGCTTTTTACATCCAGCAAGCATGTGAAGTTCTACAAGATTGTAACAATTCTTAAGATCTAACGTTTTGAGATTTGGAGTTAGCTTCAAGTCAAGGTTCTTGAACTTTGAACGACTGATGTTAAGGAATGTGAGCTTTTGACATTCATCGCCCATGTGAAGTTCTTTTAGATCAGAACACTTTTCAAGATCTAGATACTCGAGATTTGGAGTCAGCCCAATGTCAAGGGTCCTCAACTTCGAATATCCAGCTTTGATGGATCTCAGATTTGGAGATCTATCGGGCATGTGAAGTTCTACCAAATTTGAACATTTTGTAAGATTTAACAGCTCGAGATTGAGAGCCAACCCAAGGTCAAGGGTCCTCAACGTTGACCCACGGAGGTCAACGGTTGTGAGCTTTATACTTCCAGAAAGCATGTGAAGTTCTACCAATTCATGACATCCTATAAGATTCAATGTCTCTATATTTGGAGTAAGCCCAAGATCAAGGGTCCTGAGCTTTGACCAACTAAGGTCAAGGATTCTGAGCTTGTTAAAAACCTATATATAATATAAGAAAAAAAAGGTATGGTGAATATTGTTGTAATAACAAAGCAATGGATGCATTGCATTCAAATGAGCAATGTAAAAGAAATAATCAACCATAATTCTACCTTTCTTTCTCCCCCTTCCCAAAGTTGTATGATTTTACAGGAATTCATCTCAAGTGCAACAAGATTATTTGCTTTAAATGTTTTGGGTAAAGACCTGAAGGGGTAATAGTTCCATTGCAGATATCGTAAAGCATCTGGGAATTTACTAAATTTCGAATTCGGATGAGAACATTCGCTTTTACTTTCACCACGCACGTAAAGAAATCTAAGTTCCTTCATTTTTCTAAGACCTTTCATTAGAATTTCCGGATTGAGGTCACGTGTGTCAAATTTTATATATCTTGTCTCTTCGGTACCCTGTAATAAAAAAGAAGTCATCATGAAAGTTGTGTCGTAGTTAATGAAAATGTGTTAGCTTTAACTTAGAAATAAACTTGATCCTTACCAAGTCATTAGTCAATACATCTTCAATTTCCTTGGTAATCCACAATCGACTATGTTTGTTAGGCTTATCCGGGTGCAACCGACGAACAATATTCCTGCCCATCTCTTCAATATGATCATGCATGCCCAAGCACTCTTCATCATCAGAAGAATCTTCATAAATGGTTATGAGAGATTTTTGCTCAAGAACTCTTAAACCAGTTCTAGCATGATATCCACAACTTTCAAGCACTTTGATTGCAAAGTCTTTCGACCATCCTTTAAATATACATGCAACATCTAGGAATATTTCTTTGTAATCCTCCTCTAGACTGATATAGCTTATTTCTAACTTTTTCAGAGTTTCCATTAACGGGATTGTTTTAAGTCTTTTCAGAGCATCTACCCATTCAAGCTCATTTTTACCACAAAGAAATGAACCCAAAACTTTGATCGTTAAGGGAAGACCAGCTGCATAATGCACAACTTGTTGTGAGAGTGCTTCGTACCCTATATCTGGAATCACTCTCCCAAATGCATACCTACTGAAGAGGCAAATTGCTTCCTCATCTAAAAACAACCGGACGTTATGAATCGACTTCACTCGATGTGCTACAAGCACTTGCTCATCTCTTGTTGTAATGATAATTCTACTTCCCGGCTTAAACCAATTCATCTCACCAGCCAACGCCTCAAGCTGTTCTATATGATCCACATCATCCAGAACAAGAAGAACCTTTTTACCATGAATCCATCTCTTCATCATGCTTTTCCCTTCGTAAACACTACTTACAGTGATGCCTTGATCCTTTATGATATCGGAAAGAATTTGATTTTGCAACGACTTCAAACCGAACAAAGAAGCATTTGAAACTTCCCTAACATTCTCAACGAAGCTTTTACCTTCGAATTGAAAGGATATTTGATCAAAAACAGCCCTGGCTAAAGTTGTCTTCCCACCACCTCCCATTCCCTTGATCCCGATCATGCGAACATCATTTAAACTTGTTCCTAGAGATGATAAAACATCATAGATCCGGGTCTCCATGCCTACTAATGTTTCATCAATGCTGAAATTGACGGATCGTAACTCTAGTGAAATTTCTCCAACAACTTTCTGGATGAATTTAGCTTCATGCCTGTATTTTAAAGAAGATTTAATTAGCTTATTTAAAAATCCCACATGAAGAATTTTACTTTCAAATCCAACATACATATTTACATGAAGTAATAACATAGTTGTATAATTAATCATATTTCATGTTCAAACTTTCAACAAGACTCCAAGCTTGAATTAGAATTTGACAATACAACATGAGATGCCATGTCCAAGCCTTTTACATCCAGGGTAAACTCAAATTAGAAGAAAAAAAAAAGCAAAGTGAAAGAAAATTGCAAATATATGATGACAGAATTATAAACACCTGCATACGAGAAAGTAAACTAATAAATAAGTCAACGACTCAACAATGTTTTTTTTTATAAGGGTTGAACTAAAGCAAAACCCTCAAGCACCTCTATTCTTAAATTAAGAAAGTTACTAAAATCAGAAACCGATTTGGAATAGTAATGATTAGCAACTATTTAGTCGTTTTGAGCCGGATTTTTAAGAAATTGGACATCGATGGTGCTGCTTGTGTAATGTTTATATTATATTCGACCTTGATCGATTCAAAATGTCGCCAAACTTGATATAAAAACCAGAAATAAAGAATAATACAAATAAATTGATGAAGTGATTACCTATCGGCAGTATTCTTCAACTCCCATCCGGCCAGATCCGCTGCTTCTTTTAGAGCACCCCTCCACTTCTCTGCAGCCTCTTCATTTTCATGATCGGCAAAGGCTTTTTCAACTGCCCCACTTTGTCTGCGGACTTCCGATGGTTCGACATCATAGAAGATGGGGTAGGCAGTATGCTCGGTGGTCTTGTGACACTCCATTATCTTCACAAGCTCATCTAAGCACCAAGAGGAAGAGGCATAATTTTTGGAGAAAACAATGATATAGAATTTTGAATCTTCAATGGATCTGATGAGTTCATCACAGATCCTTTTGCCCTTTTTGATTCTGTCATCATCCTTGTAAGTGTGAATGTTTTTCTGCTGAAGAGCATAATAAAGATGATCAACGAAATTTGTACGAGTGTCTTCGCCTCTAAAGCTCAAAAACACATCATACTTAAAACTCTTGTAAATGGATGAAGTAGAAGAAGACGCCATTGATAATACGCTCTAAGTCTTTGTTGAAAAACACTTTAACATAACGATTCCAAAAAAAGGAGGAGATGAAGTGAATAACCCTCGGCACGATGGTTCAATAATGGGAATGTGAAAGTCAACCCCAAAAAATACAAATAAAACCAACCAAACCTACCGCTTGTATTTTATTTATTTTTTGCTTATTTAAAAATCGGACCTTTTAAAAATGGTTATATAATTTACAGCGATTACATAAATGATCCTTGTGGGTCCAACAATTACATTTCCATTACATTTTTTTTTCCCTTTTTCACCATTTGGTCATAAAATGATTGTATACTAAAGGATGTTTGGGATTGTTTTTAAAACCACTTATAAATTTTTATATAAGTGTTATTCGGTTTTTTAGACTATTAGGTTTTTAATTTATAAAACAATCAAAAATCCAAAATAATAATCCGGTTTTGCTAAAAATCAATCAAAATTTTTGAATATCTGAACCAAATAGTCCGATCCAAATTGTCCAATTGGACAATTCGGTTTTATCGAACTAATGAACAACCTTGGTATTGATCTATGTTGGAAGAGCTATAAATGATCAATAATGACATGAATGTTCTTTCGAAATGTGCAAATCAAAGAGCCCTTATTCGATTTGTCTCGTTTAAATACATCAACTTGAACTAACCGAAACATGTTTCGACATCCATTTGCTTCTTACTAACACATGTGGATATAAAGTAAAATAAAATTATTATCGAAGAACCCTGATTGGAGTACCTCGTCATCAAAGAACCCTGATTCGATTCAGAAGATTGATTTGGGAGGTGGCATAAAGATACTGATGAATAATGTATCCACCGGGGAGGTGGGAGTTCATTAGGTCTAAAAGGGCATACCAGTTATTTTGGTGTTTGGAAATGGAGTTGAACCATCCAGAGAGTGGAGAAGTCAGAGTGGTGCCTACTCATTTCTTTTATTTAAACTATAAAACCGTTCAGAGAGTGGTAGAAATAATAGAAAGGTAAAAACTCAAAACTTGTTTGATATGGGCTATGGAGTATGGACCTATGGACCGAATAAGACAATGTATAATTACTAAATTATGTGGTTATCCTAGATTGAACAAAAGATCGGATTTGAACTAATTTCAAAAGGTTTGAAACCGAACGGTCTAAAACAAGATTAGCCTAATATTTTTCAGGATCAGTCCAACAAAATGGATCGTTCTGATACTGATACCGGTCTTGAAAAAGACTAGATTGTTCCGTCCAAGACCCTAATCGAGAATGGTCTCAAAAAAGACCGAAAGCCAATGTTTATAAACATATTATTTGTGTTAATTACAAAATTTGAAATTACATATTACCCAAATTTTCTTTTTCTTTTATTAAATTTTAGTGTATCATTTTTAGTAAATCTAAATGTATCATTTTAGTGTTACTCATACATTTGTTAACGAAAAAACTAGAAACTATAACACCCTGTTTTGAGATGTTTCATAATTCAGGGACGTGACCCGAAGATGAAGTATCATAAGGCTTTGGGCTTTGGGGATAAAGAGGTTTTGACTCATTTAGAAGTGGGTAATGTAGATTATGTGATCCAAAAGTTTGGTTTGTGCTTTAGAGTCAAATGGTAAAATGGGAAAAGTGGTGTTTGAGACTTCTTTTATGAATTAGGGATTTTATTTCAATGTGTTTTAAGTCAAAAGTAATTAGATAGGATTGTAGAGCTCCTCGATACCTTTTCATGGATATAAAGATCGTCGAAAACGGAGTTGGAACGAAGAAGTTGTAACCGTTAAAAGTTAGGAGGGTTTTGGGCTTAGTCTAGTACGTTGGGTATACAGGAAGTATGATAGGGGTATTGGGTATCCCTGATACGTTGGGTGTACAAGGAGTATGTTGGGCGTACGTGATCAGAACCCGAACCCTATTTTCATGGTTTGAGCCCTATTTAAGCTTCTTAACTTCCCCAAACCCATTACATTCTCAGCCTCCACATCTCCAACACCCTTCCTTGAAACCCTAAGCCTAGTTTGAGCCTTGGAGCAAAAAAAGGTGTTCTTGAGTGATTTGCAGTGTTCTTATAACATCCATAAAATTCTTAAAAATTTAAACCTTTTTCAAGCATCCAAAAACCATTACTTATTACAAAATGTTTTCAAAATAGTTTCATATCAGAGTATCCCAAAAATCAAAATCATAAAATGTGAGGAGGTGCACGTTCAAGCCTTCACCTTCCCACAATCATCCAAAGTACATGAAACAAAATCCAAACTGTAAGCCCGAAGCTTAGCGAGTTCCCCTAAAATACCAACGTGATACAAACCAGAACAATATCATAACAAACAACATGCATATAGAGTCTATAGTATGACTGGACCGTGTGACAACCCGATATTTCAACTCTTTGTAATGGCCTGCTAGGTCAAGTATTGTAACCATTTTTGAGTTAATCAAAATAAACGTTGGTAATAAAATGTCCAAAAAGTTTCTATTTAACTACCTACTATGTTTTATAACATTAAGCCGGGATCGTACGTAAAAGAGAATGCCCAAACCCGACTTCATATATTGAAGTTAAGATTTTTCCAAATTCGGCTTAGCAACAGTCAACTGAAAACTCGAATCAGAGATTGATCGACTTTTGGCCGGAATGACCTAAACGAGAATCGAAGGTCTCGACAATGGTTGTTCAGCGGTAAAAAGTCTGGCAAAAACCAACGTCAGATAAAGAAGTTATGAATTTTTAAAGAAATTCCTTAATCACGTATATAATAAAAATGAATTTGGAATTTGCCGACGGATTCTAAACGAAAGTTGTAGATCGTACTCTCACCTTCGCGGGGATATAAAGAACGTCAGAAACGGAGTTCGTATGAAGGAGATATGAATTTTTGAAGTTTAATAAATAATTTATATATAATTTTTATTAAAAACTTCGGTATTATCCGAAGTCTGACTCACGCACGTACGTCTCGCGTACACGAGTACGCCCAGCGTACTCGAGGCCACGGCCTCGGATCGTCCACGTTGCCCCTATGCGAGCTTACCCCCGTCCCATCCGAAGTGCGAGGCAGTCGAGGACTCGGTCATGCGTGACGTACGCGTACGCCCCGCGTACGGAGGCGGTTCCAGCCTCCTATAAATAGGATGCGAGGGTTCCCGGAAAATTTGCTCATTCTCTCTCACTTTTCTTGCGTTTTACCTCGTTTTCCGTGCCCGCACCACCCCGAAGCCCTGGTCATTTTGTGCAAGTCCCGAAGGTCGATTTTACTCCCGAGATTCCCGAGAATCCCGAGGAAAATCCGTTTCCCGAGATGAAACTCTGCCCGGTTTTCCATCTCGTTACCTTCAAACTTTCAAGTGAGTTCATACCCCTTAATTAACCCTTTTAATATTCTAAACACTTTTATATGCTTTCTAAGGGGGGAAATACAAGTAAAACACACGACTAATATCGGGTGTTATATATAAAGATTATTATACACTTTTATTAAGTGGAATCATGTGTGATTTACAAACTTTATAGGGAACTCCCGTATACAAAATATATTACAATAGATGCTATCTTTAAAAACTATAAATGGTTGTAATGCATGTATAAACTAAACATTTTCTTAGATTTAAAGTATGTTGTGTCTATCTTAGACGCTACGAAAATCTATGATTTCATAACAAATGATTCTTTTCTAGATATTCTAAAAACAAACGAGGCACACTTTTAGAAAGCTATAATAGGTATATTTTTATGAGGACATTGCTAACTTTTACATACTAGAAACACGATTTTCGAGAAATCACTTTCATGTACGATAACAAACGAACATTTCAACACGTAAATCTGTTTTTATACTACGGTTCTGTGAGACATTTACTTCACGTACGTTCGAGTACACATTTCAAGTCCTGTATTATATACCAGAATCCCTTAGAGGGGGAGCATGGTGTTTGTGTATAGATCTATACGGGCTTGACAACCCGTGCCCTGACTGTTAGCTACAGTCCACCGTTTGGGGTGACAAACATCATAACATTCCAACGCCTGAAGAACGTTGTGTATAGGCAATCCGAGTCAATAGTATGGTTATAAAGCTCACAGGAGGTATTAAAAGTACATTGATTTACGAGATTTTCAAACATATTGGTTACTTTTACACTTACAAACATTTTGGAAACAAACTTTGGTCTGGAAGGAAGACTACTTTTATACTAGTAGAAAATACAGGATTTTCTAAACACAAACAAACAAGGACAAGATATTTCATTTCATACAAACATTGTCATTAAATACTTATGAAACTCACCAACTTAAATGCTGATCTACTCTTTCAAAATTACTTGTATGTCCCAGGGATTCAGTAACTACAGGTATCATTATCCTTTTGATGTAGAGATGTTGCGGTGCCAGTTTAAATCTCATATTTTGACATCATAGTTGTAATTGATTTTGAACATGTAACTACTGACAAATGTAAACTTTCAATTATATATATATGATGGTTGTATTGCTTTCTTTACTATGTATTCACTTGTTACGCTACCACATGAAGTCATCCGCCCCCGAACGTTTCCGCCGTTCAGGTTTGGGGGTGTGACAGATCGGTATCAAAGCAATGTTTATAGTGAACTAAGTATATCGAACCGCATAAGATATACAAACTATAAATGCTTAAGGGACTAATACTCTCTGACAAAACGATTTTATTTACGCCTAAGCCGCGTTACGTGTAACTTAAAAATGTTAGTTCATTCAAGTACAAATACATGCACACAACACATTACTTTCATGTTTATTAACTATACAACAAGTATTTAGACAAGTTGGACACTACGATTAAGACTCGATATATATAATCAGATTTGGGACAAATATAGTGTGATCAACTATATTTGCCCGAAATCGAACCAATGTATATCGAGGAACGCTCGTAGTGAGCAACAAGTCAAAACTTACCAAAAACATCACAAAGATCAAACACAAGAATTTAAATACTATAAGAGTATTTGGTGCATACGCTAGATTAGTTAGTATTACATATCTCAAGTTTTATTCAAATCTTATAACCCTATTCTCGTATAGTCAAATGGCTGGAAATCACCCGCATGGAGACCCCTACTACCCACAACAAGGCAACGAAGGATGGATTGAAGAGGATCCGGAGGAGGACGAGGAGCCCATTGAGTTGGATGGTGGGGACGACTCCAGGATAGACTCAGAACCGGAAATAGTCAACCCTCCACCCATTAAGAGGAACTTTCAAGGACCGACTCCCGTCTGGGGAAGTCACCTCGTCCACTGGAGCCAATAACAAAGTATACACTCTCCCTATGGCATGTGCCGAGATTTCTACGATGTCCAAGGTGGAGGTTCAGCCGATCGGGCACTCCCGGTTATGGTGGGCAAATTACCAATCATTCCTACCAATTGGGGGTTCAAGCAAACCGAATCCGAGAGGTAAACGTGGAAGTACAAATCCACATGGCCGATATCAACCGCCTAGAGATGTTGCAGAACGACATCCACATCCGCACCGAGGCATTCCAAGCACAAGCAAATGCAGCCTTCGTAGAATTGAGGGAACAACAAGCCGCCCTTGATAGGCGTCTTATGGAGTCGAAGCAATCAGATGCAGAATCGAGCTCCAAGCGCAACACCCGTCGCAAGTAGTACTTGTGAAAATCCTCAAATTTTGTTATAACTTAGGACCTCGGCTAAAAGTCTTTAAATTTCTCGAACTTTGTAATCGGAGACCCTTATAAGGGTCAAATTTTCATGATCGTTGTATCAACTCTTATATTAATATAAGTGACACTATTATAACTACGTTGAGTATTTCGTTCAAACCTTGAAAAGTCATCGAGAAACCAAATACTTGTTTCATACTTTTAGTCTTACAAATAACTTTCATTTTTATGCTATCATCTGTTGTTGAACCATGTCGATTTGGTTCATGAGACACATTCATTTGTCACTTATTCTTATCTATATCATCATCTTTTAAACGTATAGTTAAAGATGCCGCCACACAGGAATACAAGGCGTAACCCTATCAATGAAACACCGATACCACCACCTTCACCTTCACCTCCTCAATTTGATGCTGTCATGTTCCAAGCAGCAGTCACCACAGCGGTAGCAGCTGCCATGTCACAAATAAATAACTTGAGTACCAATGACTCGAGAACTGGCACACACCTTTCCAACCATGGCGAGAGTCATGGGCAACCCCGAGAATGCACTTATAAGGACTTTACTAATGCCAAACCCTGTATGTTTTATGGAACTGGTGGTGTGATGGCTCTAAGACAGTGGATTGAAAGGACATAAGCAGTCTTTGAAATCTGCTCCTGCCCCGAGCACAGCAAGGTCAAATTTGCAACCTTCACACTCATTGATAGAGCTTTGACTTGGTGGAACGACCATGTTAAAGTACTTACTCTAATTGTGGCAAACTCCATTAGCTGGGAGAACCTCAAGGCCATGATGATGAGAGAATACTGCCCAAGGGGAGAGATTCAAAGGCTCGAACATGAACTCTGGACTCTCGGAATGGTTGGTACCGACATCGCAACATATACCAACAGATTCTGCGAGCTGGCAATCCTTTGCCCTGATATGATTGCTCCTGAGAGCAAGAAAATAAAGAGGTACATATGGGGACTGACGACCCAATTACGGTCAAGCGTGTTAGCCTCCAAACCTGACACCTTTGAAAGTGATAAGGAAGTGGCACAATCTCTGATTGACTACGGAGGCCATCAGAACTCAACTGTTTCTGCACCAAAACCACAGAGAGGAAACAACAACAACAATAACAACAACAACAGGAAGAGAGTATTGAATAAAGGGAAGGGTGGGTCTTCCCAAGAACCCGTAAAGAAACAACTGGTTTTGGTAAATGCTGCCACGGTACCTACTACAACTCCTACAATCACCTACCCAACAAAGCCTTATGAAGGTAACCGTCCAAAGTGCACCAAATGCACTTACCACCACCATGGACCTTGTCAGGAAATGCAGTGCGCCAACTGCAACAGAAAGGGACACACAGCCCGTTTCTGCAAGGATCCCACAAGGCCGATCACTCAAGTTCCCAGTGCAGGTATAGGCCAGACTTGCTACGGTTGTGGTGAGGTGGGCCACTACAGGAGGAACTGCCCTAAGGCAGCAGGCACCGACGGTGTGGGACGAGTTTTGACTACAGGCCACGATGAAGCTATAGCAGACCCAACTGTAGTTGCTGGTACGTTCCTCCTCGATAATTCATATGTATGCATATTATTCGATAGTGGAGCGGAGAGAAGCTTCGTGAGTCAAAACTTTATTCACTGACTTAAACCTAAACCTAGCAAACTAGAAAAATCATTCACTGTAGAGATGGCCAACGGAAAAACCGAAAACACTAACTACATATACAAGGACTGTACGTTAACTTTAGACGGTCATTCTTTCCCAATCAATCTCATGCCGGTTCCTATTAAAAGTTTTGACGTCATAGTCGACATGGATTGGTTAAGTCTTCTCGCGCCGACATTATGTGTTTTGAAAAAGCAGTTCGCCTTAATCTTCCTAACAACGAAACATTAGTGATTTACGGCGACAAATCAAGTACGAACCTTCGTATCATTTCGTGCATCCAGGCTCGAAAGTGTTTAGGGAAGGATTGTCGAGCATTCCTGGCGCACATCATCGATACAAGCCAGGAACTAAATGACATCAAGAACATTCCAGAAGTACGCGATTTTCCTGATATCTTTCCAGAAGAACTACCAGGATTACCACCACAACGCCAAGTCGAATTCAGAATCGACTTAGTTCCAGGGGCTACCCCAGTAGCGAAATCGCCTTATCGTCTAGCACCAGCAGAGATGCAAGAACTTTCCAGTCAACTTAATGAACTCCTGCAAAAAGGACTCATAAGACCAAGTTTCTCACCTTGGGGAGCACCGGTCTTGTTCTTAAAGAAGAAGGACGGATCGTTCCGTATGTGCATCGACTACATAGAGCTGAACAAACTTACTGTCAAGAACCGTTATCCCCTACCCCGCATTGACGATTTGTTTGATCAACTTCAAGGAGAAAACTACTTCTCGAAGATAGATCTACGATCCGGATATCACCAATTACGGGTACTTGAGGGGGATATTCCCAAGACAGCTTTCCGAACTCGTTATGGGCACTACGAATTTGTCATAATGCCATTTGGATTAACCAACACACCAACAGTATTTATGGACCTAATGAATAGGGTATGACGTCCCTACTTAGATCAGTTCGTCATCGTCTTTATCGATGATATACTTATCTACTCCCGAAGTAAGGAAGAGCATAGTCAACACCTACGAAAAGTCCTAGAAACACTGTGATCGGAGAAACTCTATGCGAAGTTCTCTAAATGTGAATTTTGGATTCGAAGAGTCGAATTTTTGGGCCACGTGGTTAGCGAGAAAGGGATACACGTGGACCCCTCCAAAATCAAGGCCATCGAGAACTGGTCGGCACCAAAGACACCTACATAAATTCGTCAATTTCTAGGTCTCGCTGGCTACTATCGCAGATTTATAAAAAACTTCTCTAGCATTGCGAAACCTCATACTACATTAACCCAGAAAGGTGTGGCCTTCGACTGGGAAGCAAAACAAGAGAAGGCGTTCCAAACACTGAAACAGGCATTATGCACCGCACCGATACTATCCCTTCCTGAAGGGATAGAAGACTTCGTAGTGTATTGCGATGCGTCAAATCAAGGACTTGGTTGTGTTCTTATGCAGAGAGAGAAAGTTATTGCTTATGCCTCCCGACAGCTTAAGACCCACGAAGTGAACTATACGACACACGATCTCGAGTTAGGAGCAGTAGTATTTGCTCTGAAGATCTGGATGTTGGATTAGTGTCTAAGTCCATAACTATTTTGGTATGTACTTGACCCGATGGTGCATGGTCCTTTTGGGTTGCCTTCACCAAAGCAACTTGATTGGAGAAATATAAAGAGAGAGAGGTTATTATGATTTATTAATATGTTATAAGAATAATATATTAAAGGAGAAATCATATTTGCTTAATTAATATTGGTCAATAATTAATTAGGAATTAATTTTGTGATCAAGTGTAATTAATTAAACTAGAGGGGCTGAATTGTAATTATGTGATAGTTACAAAATATGGTAATGGTTATCCTAAATACGGGTTGAACTAATTCAAGGAGATAAGGATCCTTGAAATCGTCCAAAGGATAAAGGATAAGGGTTTTCAAGGCTTATCTTATGGTTGCTTTGTGGATAAGCAACTAGATAAGGATAATGACTGAAACCCTATCTCTACACCTATATAAAGACCCTAAGGCCTTAGAATTCGTGTACTTGTTCCCAAGGAGTCTTAAGGACGAATTCCAACCTCTCTCCTCTCTCTTTATACCTTCTCCATTTGCTCTTGGTGTTTGTAAGCTATTAGAGGAGTGACACTTGTGACTCTAAGCATTCCAAAGTCAATTCAAGGTGGAATTGGGATTGTTATTGCTACATAACAATCAAGGTAATATCTTAAACCTAATTATATGTTAATAATGATTTCCATATGCTAGAATTAGGGTTTATAGTCTTGGATTCAAAGCATGTACAATAGAGAAACCTAGATCCAAGCATTAGGGTTTGTATGAGCACATAGGATGTCTTATGACCAAAACCCATCAGTGGTATCAGAGCCATTGGTTTGGTTTCAATTGTATGAACTTGATATATTAGGGTTTATTGCCAATAAACCCTAGGAGGCTAGGGTTTTTTGAGATTAGGGTTTGCAAACCCTAATTTGCAGGAGTTTGAATAAGATCTTCAAATCCTTTCCTTAAACCCTTAAATTTCGAAATCTAGGGTTTGTTATAATCCCTTGATTTTCGAAATTTGCATCCTCCCCAAGATAAGATTCTAATTTTTAGGGATTTGGATTATCCCATATCTTGTAATTATCCTCTAATTGTTATATATGGTAATTCAAGATCTTGCATTATCCATCCATATTTTCGAAATCTATATAAATATTTAAGGGATTAGGATAACTTAAATGTATAAATGGTAATCATCCCAATTATTTAGATAATCCCTTTTGATTTAATAATTAAATTAATAGTCTAATTTAAGATAATTATTAAATCAAGAGTTTTAATATTTAAAATTATAAATTTAAATGTCATAAATTCGAAATTTTAAGATAGATTAAAACTAAATTGTTTTGAAATGTTTCAAAACTTGCCCTCAAGTTTTGGAATTTAAAAGTTGATTAGGAATATTAAATTCTAAAACCCTAGTTTTGAAAAGTTCAAATACACCCTTATGGTTTTATTAATTAATTAAGGAGTATAATTAAAAAAGATTTAATAAATCCATAAAATTTTAGGTTAACCATTTAATTGAATTAAAAGTGTAATTGTTAAAGTTAACCACATAGTATTTTAAAAGTATAAAATGCACCCTATACTATATATATAACATTAAAAGTCTAACATTATATATATATATATATATATATATATATATATATATATATATATATATATATGTATGAGTAAAAGTCAGTCTTACCGTTAGTAGGCCTCATTCACGAAGCTGGTCTATAAGGGGTGTTTAAAGAAATTGCCTATAAAATGGCGATTGAATGGGTATCCACTCTTACCCAGCGCACTCTTGACTAGTGGAGGGTCGTTAGCCGAACGGGTAGGATAGGATGAAACCTTCCATTATAAGTATAATGAAATACAAAGTAACTAAATGTTTTTCTAATTCCCAATCTTAGTTACTTAGGCAAAAGTGAATTGATGCAATTCCATGAAATTACACTTTGTGCCCTTGCGAAGACGTTAGTAGAGCGTGTGTGGTTTACCGGCACACTAAATGGTTCTAAGCAAAGGTTGCAAAGGGTGACTCAATGTTTGTCATAGTTCGGTGGAGCGTATGTGGTTTACCGGCACATCGAATGGGTGATTGTAACATGTGAGGGCACCATGTAAGTTTGCATGGTTATTCACACCCGCTTTGTGATCCTCGGCATCCCAGTCACAAACAAGAGGGGCATATCGAGATTTAAACATGCCATTGAAAGTTCAATGAATCTCAAAGGATCT
The DNA here is from genome assembly GCF_052625555.1 of Lactuca saligna. Taxonomy (NCBI): domain Eukaryota; kingdom Viridiplantae; phylum Streptophyta; class Magnoliopsida; order Asterales; family Asteraceae; genus Lactuca; species Lactuca saligna. The sequence continues at coordinate 69,149,900 of NC_136421.1, read as the reverse complement.
AGGAGTTTTCATAGATTTAAAACTTAAATTTCTTTTTCGTTTTTCATGGTGGAAATTAGTGAATCGTCATTCACTTACCTTCAAATATTCTTCAATTAGGGTTACGGCATCCCTCTCCCGAGTTGTAGAATATTGTGTTGGGTCCTAGCCTTAGTATTTCATTTGGGTGATTTACTAAGGACTCAATCTATCAACTAACTTGAATTTGTTTTTCTCCCGTTTTGTAAATGTCAAAGTTCGACAACTATGGTCTTCCCAAATCCCGTGGAACAAGCATTCCACATGAAGATGATATTCCACGATTCGATCGAGGAACAAGAAATCATGGTTCACTTCCTCCTCCTCCTCCAATTATTCTCCCTAACCCACAAGATTGTAAAATTTAAAGGTTCAATATCACTCAAGCCCTTTTGGCAAGTAAACATAAAGAAGGAAAGTCGGTGTGTGCACACGTGTTAGGGATGAAGTCACACATTGATAGGTTAAGAATGATGGGATCCGTTGTCGGTGAAGAGATGGCTGTTGATTGGGTTCTTCAGTCACTTCCCAACTCATATAGTGAGTTCATAAGAGAGTACCATATGATGAACCACGACGTGACCCTTATGGATCTCACCTACATGCTTATTGCTGCTGAATCAACAATGGTTTGGCGCAATAGAAAAAGCAAAGTTGATTGGTGAGTCTGCCTTCAAGACCTATATGGATATAGACAATGGCAATGAAAGACATGCAATGATCGAAAAGTTTGATCATAAGAGAAAGGCGATGTCTGAAGTAGTTCCATGTGTTGTTCCAAAAGAGTCAATTTGCTTTTATTGCCAAGAGAAGGGGCATTGGAGACGAAGTTGCCCTAATTACCTAAGAGATCTAAGAGATGGGAGAGTCAGAATGTATGGCTCTACTTTAGGTAAGAATCCACTATCTAACTCTGTTAAGTTCCTATTCATTGATTCTTAATACATGATGTGATAAGATTGCATTTGAATGTTTTGAAGGATCGGTGAAAAGAAAGGAAGCTTGATAAGAGAGCAAGATGAATCTAATCACAAGAGATGGATCTCGATCGCATGGACTTGAAGATTAGATTTTGAGCTCAGATAGTTATGATAGAGTTGTTAGAAATTTTCCTTTTACATAGTTTTCAATAGATTTTGCATTGTAAGGACAAATGTTTTTCCGCTGCTTCTATAAATAAGATAAATTTTGTTTGACTTATTTATTTACTTCCTTGCAATGAAATCGTTATGAAAATTGATGTTTGCATATTTCTACAACGAATGGATATGATTCTTAGTTATGTTATTTATGGAAATGTCGAGAATTTACCAAATAGGGAGAGTTTCTCATCGCCCAAAGTTTCAATTGGACTGAAATTTGGAATCACACAACTTGGTTGCATGGTGAATGAGAAATTTCATATTTGGAAATTAGACAAATTCGTTGACAAAGTGTCAAGTGAAGGACTAGGAGATCGAGTACACAAAGTTGTGTGTTGATCAAGTTCACCATAAGAGTAACAAAGATATTTGTCATGATTTACTAATGGCTTAGTAAATATGATTACACTTACAAGATTAAGTGTAATTCTGAATTGATTAAAGGGTTTAGATCAATAGTAGAACGAACAAGAAGAATCAAGTAGGCAGAAAGATAAAAGTTTCTCCATTCTAAGAAGAAGGGAGAGTAGCTTTTATGCTTTATAATGGGTCTTAATGATTAAGAACCATGTCTCAATTGATCCTCTAAGTAAGTCTTAGTACAATTGTATGTTTAAGAAGAGGAATCAAGGATTGAAGAAATGGTTAAATCAAGAAGTCTATCATACTTCGTTCCAATAACAAGTCTTAAAGTTAAGATTGTGGCAATGAGTGTAAAGTATTAAAGGTTTATAACATTCATAAAATGTGGAAATTTGTGATGTCTTGAATAAGACAAAGACCAACTTGGACCAATTTATGAAGTGTTTTGATAAAAGCTACACTAACTCTTGAATATTTGGTTGTCAATAAATGTTTATTGACAAGAGAATCTTATATGTCAAGGAGTCAGTGGGAGTCTTAATGGTCTTGAAAAGTTTCAAGAACAAATCAAATAAACCTTATCGATCATCACTAGCACACGAGTTGATTTTTACAACCTATTGTGTTGACGATATTTTGATTTTGTGCTATTCCAATTGAGTTAATTATGCATGTGAGTCCTATGAGTACTCATTTTGAACGCATAAAAGGCAAAGAACCTTGATCAATGAAAGGTAAATTGATAGGAAAGGGGTGAGATGCTTAACTACTTGGAAGACGTGGTGGACAGTTGTGCTACCATAAGGCAAGAAATCAAGATTAAAAAAAAGGCTCGGTCCATATGAGTTTGAATTTGTCGTAAACTTTGGTTTTAACAAATTCACATGGATAGGAACAAATACACCATTTAAATCTAAGTGTCATAAGATTTCCTCCTTCATGAAAATGATTGTGAGGAAATGCTTTCACTAAGAAAGATTTTAAGAAGATAATGATTGTAAAATTGCATTCTCGAATTCAATCATGGTTACGGTATCCCTTTCCATAATTTGAATTGTAAGGTTTGGCAATTAGTCTTAATTGTTGATACACACATATGAACTATCTAAAGGCAAAGGTGTATAAGTTCAAGAAGCCTTGATAAAAGATTATCAAAGCACTAAGTATTAGAAACATGGACTTAAGAAATTCAATAGGTATTGTCTCTCTGAAAGTTAAGATGTTTATGAATACATTTCGAAGCTAGTGGGAGCATAAGTGTTATGTTTTATAGTAATCATCATGATAGTGGGAGCATAAAAGTTATGATTGTATGATTATTATAGAAAGTATTGCAAGTTGGCAATATTAATTATAGAAAAACAAGAGTTATACCTTGCAAAGTCGTAAGGGTTGTAAAGTTGTTTTGCTATAATTAAGGGAGAGAATATTATGCTTCATTTCAAATCTAAAGGATTAGGTTGAGAAATGTTGATAAATTTAGTCAAAGGTACATAGTGTGTTCTTAAAATTTCGATTATGATTACGGCATTCCTCTTCACAATTAATTTTGAGAACATAGCAAATAAAACATTATGTGTCGTGTCCCATACGCTTCGGGTATAGGATCGATTGCAAATGCTTTAATGTTTGACCATTCTAAAATTTTCCAATGTCTAGCGCATTTAGAGGGAAAAAGGGACTAGAATTGGTTTTGACTAAAATAATTAAACAACTATCAAAGGACAATCCAAAGTTCGACGAGGATTGGTCGCTTGTGAGTAGTTAGAAGTATAGTATTGGAAAATATGGAAATGTTTCCATATTGTATGGACCATATCGACATCATTACAAATAGAAAAGATTCTATTAAGAATGAGTTGTCATGAGGAAAATATGGAAGCGTGTTCATATTAGGAAGTAAATATTGAAAATCTATGTCTAGATTAGAAACTTTTATGCAAAAGGATGTTCAAAGGAATGTACTTTGAGTGAGAGACATCATATCTAAGGAATTTTCTTGTAACAATCTACGTTAGAGGACTTTGTAATATCATTGGCAATAGTCTTTGAGACTTTGGTGCAGTGACATTACAAAAGGATCGTTGCATAAAGTGTTAGAATCTAGTATATTCTATAAGTAACAAGAATTTGATATTCTTACACTTAAGAAAATGGATTTGGAGTAGTAAAATGAGAATGATTGGAAATGTGTTCAATTTGTCTATTTCACAAAAGTAAGAACCATAGGTAAACATTGTGTGCATGCTAGGAGCATGGGACAAGTGTAATAATTCAAGTAAGAAGTTGATTACCCAAAACGACAAATAATGAGTAATCGATATGGTGATAAATAAATGGAGTTTTATTTATGCTCAAAGGGTTGAGGCCATATGGGATTAGTATTCTTCTTGTGTTTCACTTTGCATGTTTTGACTTCCAGAATAATTGAGTTTATTAAGAATAATCAAATTATTCAAACGGGCCACAGTCGTTCATATGTTGGAAGTAGATATGAATGAAGACTGTCGTGAATTGGTGTGTGGATTGTCTAAAAGAGTATTAGACATAAGCAAATGTTTGCTGCAACATTCATGAGTGCTTATGAATATGAATTTGAGCATTGGATTAAACCCACGCTCACCTGGATCACTCCATGAATTGTATCACGAGTGATTGGTGAGACGATAACATCTTATATTCTTGAAACCAAGATGTGTGAGTTGTATCTTGCTAATCGGTTGCACATTGATAATATGAAAACGCACTAGTAACTTGGTGTTATAAAACATATTGTTTTGTGTGATTTGGTTAGTGAGTGCAAGCAAGCATTGTATCAAAGTTTATCCGTTCCTTTTATCCAAAGAAGGATAAAAGCGATATCTTGGGGCTCCTCGATGGTTTAGTGATGATAAACGTAAATGCTCGGCCGGGCTAGGGCTAATTTGATTCGTTCAATTAGTCAGTCGTCATAAATCGGAAATCGAGATATAGTACAAAGAGAATGGTTTGAAATCATATCTCATATGATATCTAGAATGGAGGAATATATGATCCCTTATTTAAGGACACACGTATCTGATAGGATCAGAGTTGACAGCGGCTTTGGAAAGCTACGATTACAGATCAGGATCTGAAGTCATACGCATAATAGTTATTAGACTTATCCAAGTGGGAGACTGTTGGATTAGTGTCTACGTCCATAACTATTTTGGTATGTACTTGACCCGATGGTGCATAGTCCTTTTGGGTTGCCTTCACCAAAGCAACTTGATTGGAGAAATATAAAGAGAGAGAGGTTATTATGATTTATTAATATGTTATAAGAATAATATATTAAAGGAGAAATCATATTTGCTTAATTAATATTGGTCAATAATTAATTAGGAATTAATTTTGTGATCAAGTGTAATTAAATAAACTAGAGGGGATGAATTGTAATTCTGTGATAGTTACAAAATATGGTAATGGTTATCCTAAATATGGGTTGAACGAATTCAAGGAGATAAGGATCTTGAAATCATCCAAAGGATAAAGGATAAGGGTTTTCAAGGCTTATCTTATGGTTGCTTTGTGGATAAGCAACTAGATAAGGATAATGACTGAAACCCTATCTCTACACCTATATAAAGTCCCTAAGGCCTTAGAATTCGTGTACTTGTTCCCAAGGAGTCCTAAGGACGAATTCTAACCTCTTTCCTCTCTCTTTATACCTTCTCCATTTGCTCTTGGTGTTTGTAAGCCATTAGAGGAGTGATACTTGTGACTCTAAGCATTCCAAAGTCAATTCAAGGTGGAATTGGGATTGTTATTGCTACATAACAATCAAGGTAATATCTGAAACCTAATTATATGTTAATATTGATTTCCATATGCTAGAATTAGGGTTTATAGTCTTGGATTCAAAGCATGTACAATAGAGAAACCTAGATCCAAGCATTAGGGTTTGTATGAGCACATAGGATGTCTTATGACCAAAACCCATCACTGGAGACACTATTTATACGGAACAAAGAGCACTATTTTCACCGATCACAAGAGCCTTCGGCACATTTTTGATCAGAAGGAATTCAACATGCGGCAACGACGATGGGTTGAGTTACTCAATGACTACGAATGTGAAATTCGTTATCATCCTGGCAAGGCCAACGTGGTAGCTGACGCCCTCAGTCGAAAGGAATACACTGGTCGGAGGGTCAGATCTCTGACTATGACTATCCATTCCCACTTATCCACACAAATTAAGGAGGCACAAATGGAAGCTTTGCAACCTGAAAATGTGACGGGTGAATCCCTACGGGGAATGGAAAAGAATCTAGAAGTCAAGGGTGGCGGAGCATATTATATTATGAACTGAATCTGGACGCCAAAACATGGCGGGTTCAAAGACATAGTAATAACCGAAGCACACAACACGAGGTATTCCGTACACCCGGGTTTAGATAAGATGTATCTAGATCTTAAAAACATGTAGTGGTGGCCTAACATGAAAGCAGAAATTGCTACCTTCGTAAGTAAATGCCTTACTTGTGCTAAGGTTAAGATCGAGTATCAGAAACCTTCAGGATTACTACAACAACCGGTGATACCAGAATGGAAATGGGAACGGATTACTATGGACTTCATAAGCAAGTTGCCCAAGACAACGGGTGGACTCGATACCATATGGGTCATCGTCGACAGGTTGACCAAATCCGCGCATTTCCTACCCATCAAGGAGACTGACAAAATGGAAAATCTTACAAGAACTTACTTAAGGGAAGTAGTGCGACTGCATGGTGTTCCGATATCCATTATCTCCGACCGAGATAGTAGATTCACTTCAAGATTCTGGCAGTCACTACAAGGTTCCCTGGGGACTAAGTTAGACATGAGTACAACCTACCACCCACAAACAGATGGCAGAGTGAGAGAACGATACAGACTTTAGAAGATATGCTGAGAGCCTGTGTGATTGACTTTGGAAAGGCATGGGATATCCATTTACCCCTTGTCGAATTTTCATACAACAATAGTTATCATACAAGCATAAATGTTGCTCCGTTCGAAGCCCTCTATGGTCGAAAGTGCAGATCCCCTCTGTGCTGGACTGAAGTTGGTGATACCTAGTTAGCTAAAGGAAGAGTTCCTGAAAGCACTCTCACCGGTCCCGAAATCATACGAGAAACAACAGAGAAGATCGTTCAGATTCGTGAACGATTGAAAGCCTCTAGAGACCGACAGAAAAGCTACGCTGACCAAAGGAGGAAACCTTTGGAATTCCAGGTAGGAGACCACGTTTTATTAAAGGTCTCACCATGGAAGGGTTTAATACGCTTTGGAAAACAGGGGAAACTAAATCCAAGATACATAGGGCCTTTCGAGATTCTTGCCAGAATAGGCCCTGTGGCTTACAAGCTTAACCTACCGCATGAACTTAGTAACATACATCCAACCTTCCACGTCTCAAACTTGAAAAAGTGTATGTCCGATGAGACTCTTGTGATTCCACTCGACGAAATCGAGATCAACGAGAGCCTCAACTTTGTGGAAGAACCAGTAGAAATCATGGACTGAGAGGTCAAACAAACAAAACAAAGTCGCATACCCATCGTGAAGGTTCGCTGGAACGCCAAGCGGGGACCTGAATTCACATGGGAACGCGAAGATCAGATGAAACAAAAATACCCTCATCTCTTTCATGTTCACTAGTGTCTTTACTACTTCGAATTTCGGGACGAAATTCCCTCTAACGGGGGGATGATGTGACAACCCGATATTTCAACTCTTCGTAATGGCCTGCTAGGTCAAGTATTGTAACCATTTTTGAGTTAATCAAAATAAACGTTGGTAATAAAATGTCCAAAAAGTTTCTATTTAACTACCTACTATATTTTATATAATTAAGTCGGGATCGTACGTAAAAGAGAATGCCCAAACCCGACTTCATATATTGAAGTTAAGATTTTTCCAAATTCGGCTTAGCAACAGTCAACTGAAAACTCGAATCAGAGATCGAGCGACTTTTGGCCGGAATGACCTAAACGAGAATCGAAGGTCTCGACAATGGTTGTTCAGCGGTAAAAAGTCTGGCAAAAACCGACGTCAGATAAAGAAGTTATGAATTTTTAAAGAAATTCCTTAATCACATCATTTTAATAAATATATAATAAAAATGAATTCGGAATTTGCCGACGGAATCTAAACGAAAGTTGTAGATCGTAGTCTCACCTTCGCGGGGATATAAAGAACGTCGAAAACGGAGTTCGTATGAAGGAGATATGAATTTTTGAAGTTTAATAAATAATTTATATATAATTTTTATTAAAAACTTCGGTATTATCCGAAGTCTGAGTCACACACGTACGCCCCGCGTACACGAGTACGCCCAGCGTACTCGAGGCCACGACCTCGAATCGTCCACATCGCCCCTATGCGAGCCTACCCCCGTCTTATCCGAAGTGCGAGGCAGTCGAGGACTCGGTCATGCGTGACGTACGTGTACGTCCCGCGTACGAGCGTACGCCCCGCGTACGGAGGCGGTTCCAGCCTCCTATAAATAGGATGCAAGGGTTCCCGGAAAATTTGCTCATTCTCTCTCACTTTTCTTGCGTTTTACCTCGTTTTCCGTGCCCGCACCACCCCGAAGCCCTGGTCATTTTGTGCAAGTCCCGAAGGTCGATTTTACTCCCGAGATTCTCGAGAATCCCGAGGAAAATCCGTTTCCCGAGACGAAACTCTGCCCGGTTTTCCATCTCGCTACCTTCAAACTTTCAAGTGAGTTCATACCCCTTAATTAACCCTTTTAATATTCTAAACGCTTTTATATGCTTTCTAAGGGGGGAAATACAAGTAAAACACACGACTAATATCGGGTGTTATATATTAAGATTATTATACACTTTTATTAAGTGGAATCATGTGTGATTTACAAACTTTATAGGGAACTCCCGTATACAAAATATATTACAATAGATGCTATCTTTAAAAACTATAAATGGTTGTAATGCATGTATAAACTAAACATTTTCTTAGATTTAAAGTATGTTGTGTCTATCTTAGACGCTACGAAAATCTATGATTTCAAAACAAATGATTCTTTTCTAGATATTCTAAAAACACACTAGGCACACTTTTAGAAAACTATAATACGTATAGTTTTATGAGGACATTGCTAACTTTTACATACTAGAAACACGATTTTCGAGAAATCACTTTCATGTACGATAACAAACGAACATTTCAACACGTAAATCTGTTTTTATACTACGGTTCTGTGAGACATTTACTTCATGTACGTTCGAGTACACATTTCAAGTCCTGTATTATATACTAGAATCCCTTGGAGGGGGAGCATGGTGTTTGTGTATAGATCTATACGGGCTTGACAACCCGCACCCTGACTGTTAGCTACAGTCCACCATTTGGGGTGACAAACGTCATAACATTCCAACGCCTGAAGAACGTTGTGTATAGGCAATCCGAGTCAATAGTATGGTTATAAAGCTCACAGGAGGTATTAAAAGTACATTGATTTAAGATATTTTCAAAAATATTGGTTACTTTTACACTTACAAACATTTTGGAAACAAACTTTGGTCTGGAAGGAAGACTACTTTTATACTAGTAGAAAATACAGGATTTTCTAAACACAAACAAACAAGGACAAGATATTTCATTTCATACAAACATTGTCATTAAATACTTATGAAACTCACCAGCTTAAATGATGATCTACTCTTTCAAAATTACTTGTATGTACCAGGGATTCAGTAACTACAGGTATCATTATGCTTTTGATGAAGAGATGCTGCGGCGCCAGTTTAAATCTCATATTTTGACATAATATTTGTAATTGATTTTGAACATGTAACTATTGACAAATGTAAACTTTCAATTATATATATATGATGGTTGTATTGCTTTCTTTACTATGTATTCACTTGTTACGCTACCACATGAAGTCATCCGCCCCCGAACGTTTCCACCGTTCAGGTTTGGGGGTGTGACAGACCGCCCTCACCGAGCCTTCAGTCTGTCTGGTCCACTCTTAGAACCTTCAGCATGTCTGGTCTACCCTACCGGGCCTTCAGTGTGCCTGGACCGTTCTCCGGGCCTTCGGCCTGATTGGTATGCCCCATTGGGCCTTCAATCTATCCAGACCGCCCTGGGTATGTTTGTCACACCCCAAAACCAAGAACGGCGGAAACGTTCTAGGGCGAAGGACGTCATATACAGTATCACAACAATGAAAAGTAATAAACAAGCAACAACATCATCCATTGCATTAATAATATAATTGTAATACAAGTGTGTTCTGTCAAATTATAATAGACACTACAGTATAAATCAAAATGAAAGACGACTCTTGAACGAGCACCATCTTCTCTAAACCTTGCATCGGTACCTGTCTACGGTTGACCTGAGGATACAAGTAATTTTGAAAGCGAGTATCAGCTTTGAAGCTGGTGAGATCATAAGTATTTTAGTGTCTTAATTTGTATGTAAGAATTGTAAGTATTGAAAATGTAAGTAAAACAACTGTAAACGTTTGAGAAACCCTAGAAATCCTTATGATTCCTACTATTATAACAGGGAGTCTTCTACCAAGACTTAACTGAACTATATGTAGCCTTCTACCAAGGCATCTAGTGTCTGTGTGTGTGTCTCTTGTGAGAGTGTGTATTTTCCCAAGTCTGACTATCATTAACCAAAAATATAGTTTCTACATTACCATGCGTCGTGTGAATGTTCACGAAGTGAATGTAATGGGAAAATGAAATAGTACTATGGTGTAGTGTCGAACTACGACCGTACTAATTACCTTAAGTCTAGGGTAATCTCGTAAGTACTGCAGTATTTGTAATAAGTGACTGCCTCTGTACTCCTATTGCCTTATTTGAGGGATAAGGCCTAATGTGATGGCTAGAACCCAGGCTAAACGCTCCCTTGGCAAAGGGATTTTGAGACCTATACACGTCCATGCATGTATGCATGCCGTGAACATCCACATTACTATGATCATGTATACCCGATATTCCATCACAATGCGTTGCAATTCATCGGTATAGTTAGATCCTGAACTTTTTCTATGCTATAGCACCTAATGATGTCTGTCTTATCAAAGTATATGTAACCGCTCTCATGTAAACGAATATATGTAAACGTACTCATGTAAGTGTAATCATGTAAAACATATCTATGTAATAGTATAGTAATGTACTGTAATGTTCTGCGTGTGCTAGCTGTAACGTGTGTTCTCTCTCTATCTAGCATGTATAGACTCATGAATGAACTGACTCATTGTATGGTATCGTCTTCTAATAATAGTTCTAGTATCTTCCTAAACTACCCCTATGGTAGTTTACTGGTAATATAACTGGTACGTATGAACATGGGTGTATACCCTTTCTACCCAAGGGTATTGAATGAAATGGAAGAACCTTTATGACTATATATGTACACATGATATATAACTAATATTTAAACGACCTTCGGACGGGTACCCGATATCCCACCAGACCACATCTCAAGCGCGAAAAGGAAATAGGGTGGATAGTCTTCCTAAGTCTTTTAAACATTTATTATATAACTATACATATATAGGCATGCAATTGATTATATAAAAGCATAAAATAAGTTTGGTAAAACCTTTGAACATATTATCTAAGAAACGATCAACTTGATGTCAATCTATAAAACGGTTTGAAAGCGTGGGTTTGATAAAACAGTTTAAGTATAAAAGAACATTTGTTTGAAACACAATTATAAATGAGTTTGAAATGAAACGTACAGAGTAAAGTGTACAACTTAACAAGGAGTTTTAATCATATAAAATGTTTATGAAAATCATTTGAAGGTAACTGTTTGGTAAAATGGCTAATGAGTAGCCAATCATTTGAATGCTGCTTACTAATCACATGTGATTGATATAGTAACTAGCATAATTATACTTGTATCCCCCCGCCCCCCATAAAACATTAGAAAAACATTTAAAACATTAACTAAGGGGTATGAACTCACTTGTTGTGGGTGATACGGATGAACTGAAGAGGTAGGACCGCTAGGTGTCAAGTGAAGTCTTGAACACACTCTATGATCCTAGTTAACATATAATTTCACATATATGTAACAAATTAGTCTATAAACAACTAATAAACAAGTCAAGACACCCTAGGACATGCTAAACACCTTTATGAAGTGTTATTAGCCTCTAGGATTGCATCTAAGTGTTTGTAGGGGAAGCTATTGTGTGTAGGGCTCAAGGAAAACTCCACCATGAAACTCACGGCCCTAATAACACTACCAAATGAGTTTACGATCATAAACTCATGGGTTTATGGCCGTAAGATCATACTTAGGTTACCATGTTTTGTTTGATGCTCTACAAGACTCTAGGAAGCATTTCTACTTAATGGCTTGGTCTATGGAAGAGTTTAGGGCATAATATAACTCCTTTTAGGAGTTTACAGCCCTGGGACCATATCCCTTGGATATTACAGCCGTAATCTCCCTTGGGAGGATGTTTATGGTGTTTTCAAGTCTCATACACATGTAGGATAGGTTCTACACTTTTACCTAAAGCAAATGAAGGCCTTAGGCACACTTTGGTGCCCTAGTTTGATGTTCACGGCCCAAGCACAATCTTAGGGCCGTAAACTCTCAAAAGAGGGGTTTTTGGATGTGTTAGAGTCCCTAATTTATGTAGGAGTAAACCTAGGTAATTGTCCAAAGTTTTAGGAGTGTTAAAAACACTCTTTGGTCCATGATTTTGGAGTTCACGGTCCAAGAACTTCTTGGGCCATGAACACCCTAATCTTGCTATTCTTGTTTGTTTTCTAGTCTTAGACACACTTATATACAAGCCTAAGTTCGTTACCTAACATGGGGAAAAGACTAGGTAGCATTTAAGCCACATATAGGAGTTTACTCTCCAAGAACGTTCTTGAGTGGTAAACTCCCGAATCTCACAGATTTGCTATGTAATATAAGTTATTAAGCACATTATAAGCGTTATAAGACAACTAGAGAAGTGTACTCACGATTTGGGATAAAAACCCGAAGATCCGTGAGAGAGAAAATGACTTTTCTCTAGTTGGAAATGTAACTAATGACATAATTTGGTTAAGAATTCTATTTATAGTCCTGGGATTTTTGGCTGAAAATATTATTATTCTGGAAATGAACTTTAATATTATGAGGTTTTGAAATACTCGAGTTTCGCAAACCCATGTGCATCCACTCTCCTGATATCTCCTTAAATGTAAAACCCTGAAATACTCAAACTTACTCGGAAAAGTCTGAAATTTCACTGTAACTGTTCTAACTTCTATTGGCTTGATATGGTTTTTCAGAATGGAAATTTCGGGTTGTCACATCATCCCCCTGTTAAAGGGAATTTCATCCCAAAATTAGAATTTAGATAAGGAAGTAGGTATGAATGATCGAGTTGTGAGGAGGAAACTTCCTAATCGATTGGTTCTGGCGCTCCTAAGTGAAATCGGGTTCTCAGTTGGTATCCCAACAAACCTTCACTAACTGGCAATGGCGTTGCTTTGTCCGCTTGACCTCTCGGTCAAGGGTCGCTACGGTTCTAATACGAAGGCGAGGATCTTGACGAGTGGACTTACAAGAGTCCTAACGGAAAGGTATGGTTTCACGATCAAGACGCGAAGAGTAGGATGTACGTTACTGAGTTCGCGAAGTAGATCTAGTCTGTGAGTTACCGGACCGGTTCTGATAGGAATCTCGAAGGTTCTATCTATCTTGGATTTAGCTTTCCACGCTTTACGAAGCGTATTAATCCGTTCCCAGAGTGATACTTCCTAAAGAACTTGGTCTCTCACTTGGAATTTCCAAGGTTTCTTTTTCTTGCTCAACCTCCCAGTCAAGGGCCACCCCTTGCTGGGTTAAAGTCGTAAGGGTTTCTATAATTTGAGAGGATTTCTGAATGGCCTATGATAGTAGGTCGGTAAGACCTAGAATTTGGCGAATGACTGTCGGCGTCTCTGGTTTCGACAAATTCTCAACGGTTTTGACAAATTGTAAGAGTACTCAAATTTCCCACATCACTAACAGTGTGTCATAGAAATTTGACTCTTCAATTTCAAAACTCGTGCTTAGAGAACTTTGCGAAAAGTACCTCTGAAGGTAATGTTTCCATGGGTTTCTTCTTACCACGAGGGTAGATAAGTAAGTAATTACATGGAGAAATGACGAACTGATCCAAGTAAGAAAGACGTACCCTACTCATTTAGCTCATGAATACTATGGGCATATTGGTCCTATCCGAGGGGTATCACTATGGATTCGAAGTGTCCGCATCGAGTTCGGAAGGTAGTCTTCCGAATATCCTTCCCTAACGCTCGAATTGTTGATATTTGGATATCAGATCCATTTCTGAAAGTAATTCTTTCCTTGCATTTGCTCAACCAAATCATTTATGCGAGGCAGAGATAACGATTTCTACTGAAAAATCTTGACGGAGTCCTCGATAGCCGAGGTACATACAATGCAATCCGTCAATCTATGGAAGAATATGACGGGGGTTCTCCAAGGTGAGAAGCCTAGTCTTCTAATTCTATTTCTGTGTAGTTTGCTAAGTTGTCCGGGTTGTTCCGTATCTCCGTAGGTGTTTAGACTGTAGGGAAATCTGTTTACAGAAGTCTTACTGGGTTCTAAGTTTGCTCACATGACGTTGCGATTACTCATACTCTTGGGCAGTCTCCATCCTGAAGTTCATATTTAGGATTCATACATGGTTTCACAATCCCAATCTCGTGTATACGAGTCGTATATAATTAATATTGAAAAGGTAGTCGAATAACTGATTCTTCTTTAAGCTCATATCCCATCGGGAAAAAGAAGTTAAAGTTGAATCATCAATTCTAAACCTGTAGAACCTTTATTATATATTACCCTTATGTATACATTCCCCAGTGATAGATCAACCGCATGAATCTTTGGATTGAACTCGACGTACTGTACAAGTGGTACTTCGGGGATTTCTTTGGAAAAAGAAAAGAACTATGAGGTACTCCATGCATGAGTACTTCGGTGTTCTGATATGACAGCTTCGCTAAAACGACGTTTACTGACAAAGAGATGTACGTATGAAGCTATTTTTGTGAGGATCAAATTGAATCGAGTCGTATGATAATGTCGGAATCATACAGAAACTTAAAGACATTATATTTGAACATAAGGCGCTTACAGACAAAACACAACCGTGCAACCATGACAGAGTTACAATACTTTAGACTTACTACAAGACTATTGCTGTGAATAAGGTATACTACAAAAGACAAGTATACGCAACACTAGTTTTGGATAGTTTATAAGTATGTTACAACAAAACGCCTAAATTACATTAACGTGGGTTCCGGAGTAGGTTCTCTCGCAACTGTGATCCTGAGAATCTTCCCATCTGCGCCTGAGTTCTTTGTTATAGGGAAATCCTTCTGGAAGTGCCCTATCTCACCGCATTGGTGGTATGACTGGCTAGTACTAGCATTGTTGGCGGGAGTGCGGTGTTTAGCCAGTGTTATGTGGACACAAGTGCCTTCCTCATTACTCCACCTTGGAAACTGCTTTTTAAAGCATTCTGCAGGAGTTTCCACTTGTGGCTGTGGCATGGCAAGTCTTTGGGCTCTCTTGCGCTCCTTTCGGGCTTTACGATATCGTCTCTTCCTTTCTGTCTTACGGCTTCGCAAGTCCATGACTGTTGCCATTTGTTGGTTTCCTGGTTTGGCATTTCCATCGGAACTCTCGACTCCTTTGTCAGTCTTGCTTGTGTTGCCTGAGTTGATGTGCGTAAGGAAGGTTGTCATAGCAGCTGCTACTGCAGCTTGTAATGTAGCAGCATTGATATGGAGGATAGGGGTTTCATTGTTCGATTGATTGTTTCCGGATGACAACATGATTCTGTAACACGAAAGATAAGGGTTTTTGTGAGCGATTCTGGTTGATCCTAGATGTACTTCGATTGTCTAAGTAAAGAGCAAGACTATGTTCTCAAAAGTTTGACCTACATCCCTATGATGCAGTCCTAGTACTGAATGGAAGTAAGTTCGTAGAATGGTCTCAAGACGTTTGTCGTTCAAGTTGAGGTATCGTTGGTTGGTGAATAAAATGATCCAACCATTAAAAGAGACTTGGAAATGTCTCCAAAGTTAAATTACTATAGTCCAGTGACTTGACTAAAGTATGTTTCAGATAGAATCAAATGAAAGTATGATATGAGTACTTGAATAAAAAATGACACAGAAGTTAGCCGACTGTCAATATCTTTGATATTCATGACGTAAAAGTTTGGTAAAATGACCTTGTAAAGGTCTTACATCATATCCAGAGAAGATAGTTCTTGACATCATAAAGACCTAACCAAAAGTACTTACGGTACACGATAATTTCATAGAAAATGCCACTTCGGGCATAGACAGAAAACAATTCCTTTTAACAAGGAAAAATAAAGTAAAACATTTATTACTGGCGATGGTAATCCCTCTGGTGAACTCTTAGCTCAGCCAGTTGACGTTCCATATTAAGCAGGTATCTTTCGTATACCCTCTGATGTACTCGGAGCTCAATGACTTCGGCCCGGGTTTCAGCTAGTGCTTGTAGCAGGGTTTCATGGTTTCGCTCAGATCTCTCGCGAGCATGTTCAAGGTTGTTGGTGCGAAGGATATGCATCCCTCCATTGGTGTCAAATTCTGCGATCCGACGTAGAGCTGTCCTGCCCTGAATTTCATTTCGGGCAACTCTACGGATCAGGATTGGTAGAACTCTATCTACTGTGCTCCCTTCATTTACGTCGTAGAAGCTTCGTCTCCATTAAACGGAATAGGTTGATCTTGATCTTCGCTCCACATTTCCAAACATTCGACCCATGGAGGCGTCAGGCCATGAAAATCCAGACGAGGGTTAGGAATTGGAATTAGAGCTGCATGGGGTAGGTTCTCAACCTCGGGTTCGGAGTTAGCACCGTCTGAAAGGTCTTCATCATGGTGATCATTCAAAGGAATCGGATGATCATTCTCTGGTTCTTCTCCAAACCATCCAGCGATGACTTCGTTCGGAAGGTACTGGTTGTCGTGGGGATGGAGTCCAACCATGTTATCTACACGAGAATTGGGGTAAGAAAATAATTATTAGACGAAACTATCTAGATAATTATTTACAAAATCTTCATTAGTTACATCGCTATTTGTGAAGTTCATACCAGTTATATGTAATCGAAACAGGATAGACCTTCGAATAAGTGATATTAACTCCAAATTCACACAGAATAAGGGTAAAGTAAAAATTTTCACAGATTCTAAGTCTATAACATCCTAATTACATATATCCATAGCGTATCCACTTAGTAATGAAGAATCCCGTTTTAGTTCTCAAGTATAAAGTACTTATAGTAACACCAAATACTCCTATAGTATTTTAAGTTTAATGTTATGTTCTACTATTCTCATTGTGGTAGGGTTGGTAAGATTTTAGACTTGTTGCAACCACACAACTACACTTAGGCAGATGCTAGTCAACCCTCGGATAATATAGGTGATCACGCTATATCTTCCCAGTTTTGATTATATGTCTCTAAGTCCACCTGTGTTGCCCAACAATCGTAATTCTTTTGTACAGTCCTAGTGACACTGATTTTAGTATGAATGCAGGCACGTATACTTAATTAAATATTTTATTATTTAAAGTATAAACTCTTGGTCAGAGTATTTTTAATCCCTTATGTATTTATAGTTAGTATATCTTTTATGGGTTGATATACTTAATTCACTATAAACAATGCTCTGATACCAATCTATCACACCCAAAAATCAAGAACGGCGGAAACATTTTGGGGCGGAGGACGTCATGTACAGTATCACAACAATGAAAAGTAGTAAACAAGCAACAACATCATCCATTGCATTAATAATATAATTGTAATACAAGTGTGTTCTGTCAAATTATAATAGACACTACAGTATAAATCAAAATGAAAGATGAGTCTTGAACGAGCACCATCTTCTCTAAACCTTGCATTGGTACCTATCTATGGTTGACCTGAGGATACAAGTAATTTTGAAAGCGAGTATCAGCTTTGAAGCTGGTGAGATCATAAGTATTTTAGTGTCTTAATTTGTATGTAAGAATTGTAAGTATTGAAAATGTAAGTAAAACAACTGTAAACGTTTGAGAAACCCTAGAAATCCCTATGATTCCTACTATTATAACATGGAGTCTTCTACCAAGACTTAACTGATCTATATGTAGCCTTCTACCAAGGCATCTAGTGTCTGTGTGTGTGTCTCTTGTGAGAGTGTGTATTTTCCCAAGTCTAGCTATCATTAACCAAAAATATAGTTTCTACATTACCGTGCATCGTGTGAATGTTTACGAAGTGAATGTAATGGGAAAATGAAATATTACTATGGCGGAAATGACGAACAGGGTTTTGAATCCTGCAAATAACGATCATGCCCTCATAATAATAATAATAATAATAATAATAATAATAATAATAATAATAATAATAATAATAATAAGTTGTAAAAAATTGAGGAAAAACTTTAAAAAAAATTATATCAAATTTGGAAGAAAAAATTATAGTCGGGCAAAAAATATAATGAAGAAAAAATGGGAAAAAATAAAAAAATATATTTGTATTGAATTTATAAATGAAAGTTGAAATCTAAGTTAAATATGACTTATTAAGGTAATTAACTCTTCGGTTTGTTCACATCTGGGTATTTTTTTTTTGTACACATCTAGGTAACGAACTTTTTGAAAGTATTCACATATGATTATTATGACATGTCGTAGCAGGTTACATCCGATCATAATGATCATATCTGAACACTTTCAACAAATTCGTTACCTAGATGCGCAAAAAAAAAAATAGTTATCTAAATATGAATAAAACGAAAAGTAGGAGTAAATTACAAGAATGGTCCCTATGTTTTGGGGGAATTTGTGGGTTTGGTCCCTAACTTATTATTTTTAACTTAGATGGTCCCTACTGCTTATTTTTGTTGCGCGCTTCGTCGCTATGTTACCTAAAAAAACTATTGTGCCCTTATTAATTTATTTTTTAACTAATTTTCTTATTTATGTATTTATTTTTTATATATTTAAAAAAATTAATAGACCCCACATATTTGTATCTCCTCACCCTAAACCTGAAACCATATTTGAGTAATATAATATGGGTCCCACCGATCACCATCTTATGTCTCATTCTCCCCAACTTCTATTTTCTTTACATCTTTAGTGACATCGACGTCTTCATCATCCCTTTTTTTTCGGTCCTTCAACTCCAACGAAGCAACACCACAACCCACTGTCTCTTCATCGATTTTTCCACCACCACAACCCAGCACATCACAACTTCTATTTCCTTTCCATCTTTTGTGGTGTTGGTTCGTCGGAGTTGAAGGATTAAAAAGAGAAGGGATGGTGAAAACGTCGATGTCACTAAAGATGGAAAGGAAATAGAAGGTTGGGATGATTGGAGACGAGATGGTGAACGGTGGGACCCATATAAATTTCTCAAATATGGTTTCAGGTTTATGGTGAGAAGATACAAATATGTAGGGTTGATTAACATTTTTAAATATATGTCGTTCAAAAAAACTTTTTTAAATATATAAAAAATAAAAACATAAATAATAAAATTAATTAAAAAATAAATTAATAATGGCACAATAGTCTTTTTAGGTAAGACATGAACCAAACGCACAACAAAAATAAACAGTAGGGATCATACGAGTTAAAAAAAAGTTAGGGACCAAACACACAAATTCCCCCAAACCACGGGGACCATTCGTGTAATTTACCCTTACTTTTCATTTTGTTTATATTTGGGTAACTTTTTTTGTACACATCTAGGTAACGAACTTGTTGAAAGTGCTCATATATGACCATTATGACCGGATGTAACCTGCTACATCCGGTTATAACAGTCATATGTGAATATTTCCGAAAAATTTATTACCTAGATGTGTACAAAAAAATAGTTACCAAGATGTGAGTAAAACGAAAGTTAATTACCTTAATAATTCATATTCCCAAAAACAAACGTTGTAGTGGGGAAGAGTCTAGGAGGGGTGGCTATGAAAAAAAAGTTAAAAGGGGTGAAAGAATTAAAAATGAATTTATTTATGTTTTATACAGCGGTCCATTCGATTTGTCTAAAATATATAGGTTGATGAAAGCAAAGTGAAAAGAAAAATTGAATAAAATACTAATAAAACACTCTTTATGACATGTTTAAAATTGTATGGGTTTATAATAACAAAAATAACAATTTACGAATATTTGGATTTTATATTATTTAATGAGGATAATGATTGAAAAGTTTAATGTATTTGTTGATTTGTATACATTTCGTTTGTATACATTTCGTCACTGAGATTTTTTTCATCCATATTTACCGCCTTCAACTTGTTAAACTATACACATTCGGTCCTTATGACTGGTTACCAGGTTAGCCAGGAAAAATGACTTAATAGGGTAATATATTTCTCATTTTGTACACATTTAGTCCTTAATATTTTTGTACACATTTAGTCCTTAATATTTTTTTATTTCAAAAGAAGTCATTTTTGTTTTTGTACTCATTTAGTACGTATGAATGATTTATTTATATTTTTGTCACGACATCTTACGTGGGACAATCATTGATGGGGTGTTTGGGGCTGTTGATGCTTATGTCCATCACGATCTTGATTGTTTAGTTGCGTAGGTCTTTTGGTTTGGCTTAGGTCATGTGTTTTAAACATCGTAACTTCTTCATACGATATCAGATTTTAACGATCTTTATACTTACGTGTTTGTTTTTTTGAGTCTACTACAACTTTCGTTAAGATTATTCCCTTTAAAATGTAATATATTTTTACTTATGATTTTATAAGAAAAACATTCATACATGCATTCATAAAAAACGTATGGATATAAACATCGTAAGTAAAAATATATTACTTTTTAACAGGAGTAATCTAAACGAAGGTTGTAGTAGACTAAAATACGAACGCATGGATATAAAAATCATTAAAATCCGAGATCATATGAAGAAGTTATGACGTTCAGAACACATGACCTAAGCAACCAACTAGTCGAGATCGTGATGAACATAAACATCAAAAGCCTCAAACATCTCATTAATGATTGTCTCACGTATGATGTCGTAAGAAAAACCTAAAGAAATCATTCATAAGTACTGAATGAGTACAAAAATAAAAATAACTTATTTTATAACGAAAAAATATTAAGGACTAAATGTGTATAAAAACATAAAGGACTAAATGTGTATAAAGTAATAAATATATTACCCTATCAAGTCATTTTTACTGGTTAACCAGTAGTAGCCAGTCATAAGAACTAAATGTGTACACTTTAACAAGTTGAAAGAGAAAATATGGACTCAAAAAAAATTCAGTGACTAAATGTTTACAAATCAAAAAAATATTACCATATTTGATGATCAAGACTCGGGTAAAAAAAAAAAAAAAAAAAAGACGAAACAACAGTTTATCTGAATTTAATATTGAAACAGTGAAGCCTTACATTCACATTTCCTTATCATAAAATATGAGTTTGACTCATTAGTTAATAAGACAATGGGTTATATAAAGTTAGCCCATATGTTAAAAAATGTATTCATTGGTTTGGATTAGAAGTGTCTGTTTTCCCATTGAAAGCGGAACTAGTTTTGGAAAAAATCAGTTCTCTTTTTTATTTTATTTTTTTTAAAACTAGTTGAAATTGGTTAATTCTTGAAGTAGATCATACTAAATTTTGTCAAATGTTTTTTTATTTGATTAGAAACAAATATTGATGATGGGAATGCTATGCATTCACTCACGTACAACTTTATAGAAAGGGGTAAGACGGGAAATTAGCATAGTAAAGAGAATTTTATTTATATTATTAATTTTTTATGTCAGATACTATAAGAGGGTAGTGGGCAAGGAGTGAGACGTAACTATCTTTTGTGTGAAAATTGGAATTCATTTCTATTAGGAGATTGGCTATCTCGAATCAACTAAATTATCTTTATTCTTGTAATTATTTGAGTATTATAGAGTGTTTCAATCAATATTAGAATCATTTGATGGTTTTTATGTTATTGGATCTGTTTTTAAAATCTAGTTCATAACAATTTGGTATGAGAGCATTCACGATTATAGTTGGGATTATGGATGGAGAAAAAGGAGCAAGGATGCTGGAGGAGCTCTACTCAAGAGGGTTGAATCACTAAAAACATAAATAAGGCAGTTGTATGATCGAATGGAGAGTCAAGGGCATTAGATCCAACATCAAGACTCTATAGCCTCTCTCAGTTGAAGATGGACCAGAAGTTCAAAGAGGTTTTGAGGGCCATAGCCAATAGTCATGTAACATCCCGAAATATCAAGAGTAGAGTTGAAGGGCTAAAAGAGTAAATTGGGAAAGAGTGACTCGGCGAGTCCATGTGCGGACTCGGCGAGTAGAGTCGCGACTTGGTTGCGTGTTAAGTGGCCGACTCGGCGAGTCAGTGTAATGGACTCGACAAGTAGGCGCTGAGTGGAGAAAACCCTAATTCTCGGGGTTGAGCCTTATATGAAGATCACTATGTTTTCCTCCCAGCCTCTTTATCACCTCTTGAGCCCCAGAAAACCCTAAATCACGGAGAAGCACCATTGTTGAGTGGATTGGAGCTTGGAGAAGTAATGGTTGAAGAAATTTTGGGAAGATTGAAGGCTTAGAGCAAGGGGCTTTGCTTGGATTCGAATTTCATTGCATTTGGGGCATCACTTAGAGGTAATATCTCGTTATTGACCTGTTGTTATGTTGTTTCTTCATTTTGGGGTTTGTGAGAAATTGTCTATGGATGAAATGGGAAGTCTAGAGGTTAGATCTGAGGTTACTACCTCAGATCTGGAAGGGAGAAGAATCAAAGAGCATGAAAGTCCCTGTGTTGGAGTGTTTAGTGAAGCTTACATGTCCCAAACCCTAGCCCCAATGTGCAAACGGCTTAGATCTCTTTGGATTCACGTAAAGTTTGCCACTTTACGTGATGGATGAGTGGTAGGAGACTAGATCTATGTTTTGGATCAATTGCATGGCCTGAGACGCTTCTGTATGGATTCAGACCGGTGGTACTCGACGAGTCACATGGGGCGACTCGACGAGTTGCTTGAAGATGGCCTGGAACTCGACGAGTTGGAAGAACAACTCGGCGAGTAGGTTGAAGATAGCCTTGGACTCGACGAGTCCATTTGGACTTGGCGAGTCTTGTCGAAGAGTCCTAAATATTCTCTGGTTGAGTCGAGAATCGATGAGTCGAGGGATGACTCGGTGAGTCGTGTGCGAGTGGACTCAGAGTTGTTGGACTCGGCGAGTTAGGTCGCAGATTGAGTGAAGTTCTGATTATGGGAACTCGACGAGTCACAGGGTTGACTCGGCGAGTAGGGTCAGTCAGGGGTTGACTTAGACTGAGGACTTTGATTTCGACCAAGGGTTGGCCGTTGACTTTTAGGGTTTGGTCAGCGATGTGGCCTTTGGGCCAAGAGAAAGGTAAAATAGTCTTTTACCCATAAGAGGGTGTTATGAGAGGATTTATTCTAGTCTCGAGAGTTATATTCATGAGAGTATTTGCCTTACGTGTTAGGCGGTGGCGAGTTCGAGATTCAAGTGTGGGGATATCTGCTTTCTGCTTGCCAGGTGAGTCTTCTCACTATACTTTACCTTGAGTAGGTAACCAGAGTTATGTGATCAGAGTATTTGTATGCTATATGTACGTGATGTGTTGTACTGCATTATTTCTATGTGATTTATGTTGTGCATGTTTATAGAGTTGGAACCGGAAGGTTCCCAGAGTTAGAACCTGAGGGTTCACAGAGTTTGGGTGCACGGACCCATAGAGTTATAGCCTCGAGTGGCTAATATGTGTTATGTGTGGTATTTTAGGGAACTCACTAAGCTTCGTGCTTACAGTGTTTTGTGTGATGTTTTTCAGGTTTCTTTCAGTAACACGGGACGGCACCGGCTTGATTGTACACACCAGAGAAAGAGTCATATTTTGGAGGATCCTGGTTTTCTATGCAAGTGAAAATGGAGTCATGTTTTGTAAATCGACTATGAATGAGATTTTAAACAAGTGTTTCTAAGAATAAAATGATTATTTTAAATGAAAATTTTGTCTTGAAATTTACGGTGTTACAAGTCACCCAGAAGAGCAAAATGGAAAGAAATTAGTGGGAGAAGAGCACAGCCGCGACCCTCATTTTTTGTTTGTGGAGACGACAAAAGGGATAAACCCTATCGGTATGGGATCCAGTTGAGGTTCAAGAAATGGAAGAGGAGGTGGTTCCGGCGGCAGAGGCGATGGCTATACTACCGGAGGTGAATGCTAAGCAGGGGCCAACCAGAGATTTCAAAAATGTGAGATGCTCTTGGTTGATGGAACTAACACAGAGGAGTGGATTTTTAACATGGAAAGATCATTCTATTCGTATGAATATGAAGAAACGATGGAAGCTGCGGTGAGGTCTCTAGAGAACAACACTTTACTTTTTATGAATGGGAGCATCGGAGGCGGACCATTCAAGATTGGGAGGAGTTGAAGGGCCTTATTTGTCGTCGATTTCGGTCTTCAAAGGTCGCGGAAACATGGCAGTTTAGTGCAGTTTCCCAAGTGGATACACTGTCAGAGTATCAGTGTAGCGTACGTCCGGGGGTAACGACTCCATTAGATGATGGAAGGGAATAAGTGCTTTTAGGTTTTCGTAAAAATGGACTTGGAATGGACAATTGCGCCGAAATCAGAACCTTGGACTCATATAAACCAGATCAGAAAATAGATTCTGAAAAAGGTAACAATTCCAACCCAATCCCTATCATTACTAAATCAGTTAAGGGTGTAGAAAACTCAAGTCCACTGGATATTAAAGCAACGATACCCAAATTAATCACAATCGGCGATTGTTCCACCGTTTCTCATGCAAGCACCACCTTCTCCGATCCTTAATTCAAACTCAAGCATGGAGTTTTCGCTCCAATCACACACAAATAGTCATCAACTGGACCGATGTTCAATTTCACCATTTCACCCAAGATCAATCATATGGGGATAGATATTGTACATGATGGTGACATTAAGACTCTTCAACAAGAAGTGGGCATCATGAGATAAATGATCCTTCAGAAACTTATAAAGACGAGACATATCCTGGTGTCAACGGCAAGCAGAGGGAGTTGCTTGAGATAGAGTTGTCAACGCTTCCTTCTCTTATTAAGGTTGTGGCGGAGAATAGCGTTACCGATCACTTATGTGTAACAGAGCTCATTCTACATGATCAACAATTTTTTCAGAAACTAATGGATTTGTTCAGTGTATGAAGATTTGGAGAACTATGATGACCTTCACATAATATACAAAATTGTCAGACGTATCATCCCCGTTAATCCACAGATCCTTGAGTAAATATTTTATGATGAACTAATAATGGACATTGTTGGATGTCTTGAATATGACCATGATGTACCACACATCTGCCATCACAACTTACTTAAAGAACATGTATTTAAGGAGGCAATACCAATTAAGAATTCCCTGGCTTCATCAAAGATACATCAAAAGCATACAGATTCAGTTACCTCGAGGATGTTGTTTTGCCTAGAGTATTGGATGAGGTGACAACTGCAAGCTTGACTACCATAATCCACTTAAACAATAGAATGGTTGCAACTATGTTGAAAGATGATACCAAATTTATGAATGAGTTTTTTACGAGGAATCTTGTATCTGAAGGCATATTTGAAGTGATTGGTGATGGGATTGTTCACGGAGGAATCTGATGCACAAGAGTAGCCATGAATGATTGATTCAATAATAGATGAAAATGTTGCTTTGATTTCTAACCCTTTGGCTCCTTTAATGGAAGCAGTTAAGAATGAATTTGTAGAGACCATACTTGCTGATAATATAGAGTTGCCGCCAGCTCTAATTGAGAAGCTTAAGGAGATTAAACTGAAGACATTGAAAGTGCACGTGTATGAGAGTGATTGCTTACAGGTGGGGGACCTCAAGTATGTAGGTAATCTGACCAAACAAAGTGTGGTTGGATTTGGAGAAGTGTTTGGACATGAGCATAGTTATGTTACCCTATATGGTGTGGCTGATTTTCTTAACCAACATATCAACAAAGGTGAGAGCAGGAAAGGTAGAATGGGTGTGAGGGTTCTCGAGAATGTGTTTTGGAGTTTGAACATCTTCACATATTGGGGTGCTGCATACTGAGGTGACGGAGGTGCCACTTGTTGAGAGCAAACCATCCAAGCTTGGAAAAGCTAGAGAGGCAGTAACCAAGGTTGTTGTACATGTTACTGCTGAAGTTATTATGAGTTCAAGTGAAAACCCAATTAAGAAAGGGAAAAGCCACACTAAGAGAAACATGTATTGCCAATTGTCCCTTCTGCTATTTTTGGAGATTTTGTGGGGTGGAGAGGGAAGACCACCATTCACCTGGACCACATGGGAGGATTTGGATATTGTACATAAGACTTTCCCTTTATCCACCTTGAAGACAAGGTGGTTCTTTCAGGGTGGGATATTGTTATACATTCACTCACGTACAACTTTATAGAAAGGGGTAAGATGGAAAATCAGCATAATAAAGAGAATTTTATTAGTTCAAGGCCTTTAAGGGCATTTTAGGCATTTTATATTATTAGTTCGTTATGTTAGATAGTATAAGAGGGTAGTGGGCAAGGAGTGAGGTATCTATCTTTTGTGTGAAAATTGGAATTCATTCCTATTAGGAGATTGGCTATCTCGAATCAGTTAAACTATCTTCGTCATTATAATCATTTGGGTATTATAGAGTGTTTCAATCAATATTAGAATCATTTGATGGTTTTTATGTTATTGGATCTGTTTTTAAAATCCAATTCCTAACAAGGAGGTTAATGGGATTTTATAATATTAATAAGTAACACCAAATTTTTAATATATAATAATAACGTACATTACTATTTCTGGCTTTTAGGTCCTAGCTAGGATAAATGCAAAAAGTAGCAATATACATTCATTTTTTGTTCGATTTTTGGATTCAAATATCTTTGGACTAGATGTTAAAAATAGCAAGAAACTTTGATATGTAACTTATCATTGTTGAAATGTGGGATGCTCGTGTTATTAGTACAAATCAAATTCATAGAATTCATCAACATGATGGAAGCAACATTTGTTTTACATCCACATATCAAGTCACTATTGGTGCACCATGTAATGCATTATCAATTGTATAGACAATGAAGGATAATGTTTTTAAATATCTCTGTTTTTTTTAAATTTGATCAACTTGTCTTTTGTTATCTTTTTAGTAAATTATGTCTTAGAATTTAATGAGCATAGTTAATGAAATTAAATAATAAAAACCCAAAAACCAGAAAAACCAAAACCAAAACCAAAAAAGGATAAAAAAAATATGGGAAAAAAACATTATTGGTTTCTTCCAAAAAACCAAAAGCCAAAAATTTTGGTTTCTCCCAGGTTTATAAGTGCCTATGTTCTAACTGACGCGTGGATAGAGCCTTCTCATTAAACAGATTGTCAGAGAGTCTTCTCATTAACCGAGTGTCACAGGGCCTGCCAAATAATCAGGTAAATAAGGTAATAACTTAGCCAAATAATAAGGTAAATAAGTCTAATAAAATTTGGGCTATATAGAAGAAATAGCATTGTAATTTCATTAATTTATTTATTAATAGCATCTACGTATATTGGTTTGTATATTATAGCATTGTACATCAAAAAATGTTCCTTATTATTGCGTTGTATATTGAAAATACCCAATGATAGCAATTTCATCTAAAATACAAAGCACTTTTCGCTGCTACAATAAGAAAAAGAAAAAAAAAAAAAACAATATATAGCGGGTAAAAATTCTCAAACTGCAACGCCTCAATAGGAAAAACTTCAATGTTATAATAGAAAGAAATGAAGGTAGGATGCTATAACACACATGTATATGTGTGTACACAACTATTTCTTGCATTTAGCTCATAAAATTGTATAGTTAATTTTAAATTTGAAGTACTAGTACCTTGGTAATATACCTAATGTTGTGTATAGTTTGGGAAAGATCTTTGTTTGGTTTTTATCTAATAGAATAACCTTTGATCATTCTACTATTAGGCTGCATTCATTACACGAGACATGACAAGATATGCTTTCTCCGGCTATTTCTAGTGTTAAGGACAAAGAGCGCATTCACGTGCTTTGCACTGACAAGAGGACGAGAGTGAGTCAATGCCCGGTCTTGTTCCATCAACTTTGTTGGGACAAAAAATTACATCATTTGTCTCATTTACATTGGTCTCACTCCTGTTCCAAATCCAATGCATGTCAAACGTAGTACATGGCTATTTCACCTGTCTTGTCCTGCATAACAAATGGGGACTTGAGATTACTTATTTTACCACTAAACCAGAATTTTTTACTAGTTATTGCCCACTGATTTTTCATAGTACAACATTGTAACAGGGGGAAATGAAAGTATGATGCTATAAGAAAGATATAATTTTGAAGTAGGGAAACACATCATAAATCTAAGAGTTCAAGTAGAAAAAAAAAAAAACCTCTTTATGTTGTGCTGCATGTTGGGAACTTCTAAAAGATGGAGAAACTCCAGCTCTCTAATGAATAGAACAACCTCATCTTTGGTTTGCTCAGTGTGCACCTCCACAACTTTCTCCCCGATCGAGTGTGGTGCCTTCTATGATATATTAAAAACAACACTATTTGGTTTAGGAAGAAAGAAGAAAGCATGATGTTGAAAGGACCTATAGATACTAAGGACAAGAATCAATTACATTAAACAATGTAAAGGTTAGGATAGATAGAAACACAAATATAATTTTAAATGCCAGAAAAGAAGAAAAAAAGAAATAAAGTCTTTACATTTTGAGTCATTTGCATGAGATCCATATGTGTTTTTAGGAGTTTAACATCTCATTCTTGAACTCTAAGACTGTATGATAAAGGCTCCAAATCTAATTGAAACGATAATAACTAGAACACATGGTGTTTTTGTATGCATAGGACTTGTATTTTCTTTTAACTTTAGTTATAAATATTTGACTGAAAATCAATTATTGTCATATCAGTGTAAAATTTCAAACAAAAGTAAGATGTGCATTAGAAAAAGGAAAAAATACCCGTTAAAATTATATATGTGAATTTTCTTCTTTCCGGGTCTTCGGAGCTTCCCAAATCATCCCTGGGTATATTGAGTGTTGTATCTCAGATCTAAAATCACATGACTGAAGCACTCTCCGCCCAAAAATATGAAGTCGTTTCAATAAGAAGATGCTCTGCGGGAGATAACTTATGCATGTACATGTTATATCTAAAATTTGTAAGCATTCTAAACATCCAAGTTCCTCGGGCAATTTCTCAAGTTTAATACAATAGTAGAGACTGAGATATTTTAGACATTTCATCATACAGATGCTCTCCGGGATATCTCGTAAATGCTTGCAAAAACTGAGGTTCAGATGCTTTAAATATTTTAATCGGCCAAGATCCTCAGGTAACTTCTCAAGTAATAAACAATCGTGAAGTTGGAGAGATTCAAGATTTTTCAACATGCAAATGCTATCAGGAAGATCTTTAATCTTTGCAGATGACAAAGTTAGCTTCTTTAAATTTTCTAAACGGCCAATTTCTTCAGGTAATGTTTCAAGCAGCAAACAAAAACTAAGATTGAGAAGTTCAAGATGTTTCAGCATACAAATGCTATCAGGGAGTTCTTTAATCTTTGCAGATGATAAAATTAGCTTCTTTAAACATTCTAATCGGCCAAGATCCTTTGGTAACTTCTCAAGATTCCAACAGGATTTAACTTTGAGAGATTTAAGACGTTTCAACACACAAATGGTATCGGGAAGATTTTTAATCTCTGTATATGACAAATCTAACTCCTCTAGATATTCTAGCTGGTCAACGTCCTTAGGGGCCTCTAGAATACTGCCTTCGAGTTTAATCTTCTTTAAATGTTGTAACCCACAAATGCTTCTTGAAAAGGTCTCATGGTTCATGCAAGCACATAGACCTACAGAAATAAGCTTCTCAAGGTTTCTAGTCAATAAGGGTTTATCTTCTTTATAAAAGCATGTAAACTGAAACTTTGGCAAATTATTGTTCGGGTGAATAGGGCATCCATCTAGGGACTCCACAATCAGATGTAACTCAGCTATAGAACCAACCTCAAGTGATTCATCCTCACTACAAGAAGAATCATACTTGTTACGAGAAGCAACACTCTCTATCCAGAATTTAAAAGATTTAAACCTCAAACAACGATTTAGGTTTAAGTAGACAAGCTTTGTTAAACATCCATTGGCTATGTGAAGTTCTTCCATATCATTACAATTTTCAAGATCTAACGTCTCGAGATTTGGAGTCAGCCTGAGGTCAAGGTTCTTCAACTTTGAATAACTTATGTCGAGGTATGTGAGCTTTGGGCATTTATCGGCCATGTGAACTTTTTCCAGATCATAACAAAGTTTAAGATCAAAATACTTGAGATTTGGAGTCAGCCCAATGTCAAGGGTCCTCAACTTCGAGTTTGCGAGTTTGATGGAACTCATATTTGGAGATCTACAAGGCATTTGAAGTTCTACCAAATCCGAACATCCTTCAAGATCTATCAGCTCGAGATTGGGAGCCGACCCAAGGTCAAGGGTCCTCAACGCTGACCAACTGAGGTCGACGGTTTTGAGCTTTAAACATCTAGCAGGCATCTGCACTTCTACCAAATCACCACATCCTTTAAGATTCAACGTCTCGATATTTGGAGTAAGTCCAAGATCAAGGGTCCTCAACATTGAATTGTTGAGGTCAAGGAATCTGAGCTTGCTAAGAACCTAGGGTAAGTTAAAAAAGATGAATGTTAGTGTAATTACAAAGCAGCAGATGTATATCATTCAAAAGGGTATCGCAAAATAATCACTCAACCATATTCTACCTTTCTTTCTCCCCCTTCCCAAAGTTGTACAATTCTGCTGTGAGCCATATCAAGTGTAACAAGATTATTTGCTTGAAATGTTTTGGTTAAAGACGTAAAAGGATAATGGTTCCAACGCAGATATTGCAAAGCATTTGACCATTTATTAAATTTCTGATTCGGGTTAGAACAATCACTTTTACTTGGATCAATAAATCCAATAGACACATCAAGAAATCTAAGTTCCTTCATCTTTCTAAGTCCTTTCATCAAAATTTCCGGACTGAGTTCCGATGTGTATAATTGTATATATCTTGTAGCTTCAGTACCCTGTAATCCAAAAAGAAAACACCTTGAAACTTGTGTCACAGTTAATAAAAATGTGGAAGCTCTAACTTAGGATTAAACTTGATCCTTACCAATTTATTAGACAAGATATCTACAATTTCTTTGTTAATCCACAATCGACTATGTTTGTTAGGCTTATCCGGGTGTGAACGACGAACAATATTCTTGCCAAGTTCTTCAATATGGTCATGCATGCCCAGACGCTCGGCATAAAAAATATTGTTATGAATAGTTATGAGAGATTTTTGCTCAAGAACTCTTAAACCATTTCTAGCATGAAATCCACAGCTTTCAAGCGCATTGAGTGCACGGGCTTTCGGCCATCCTTTAAGGAAGCATGCAACATTTAGAAATATTTCCTTGTAATCCTCCTCTAGACTGATATAGCTTATTTCCAACTTTTGCAGAGTTTCCATTAACGGAATTGTTTTAAGTCTTTCTAGGGCATCTATCCATTCAAGCTCATTTTTACCACAAAGAAACGAAGCCAGAACTTTGATCGTTAACGGAAGCCCAGCAGCATAATGCACAACTTGTTGTGATAGCTCTTCATACCCTGGATTTGGATTCATTCTCCCAAATGCATACTTACTAAAGAGGCAAATTGCTTCCTCATCCAATAACAACACGACGTTATGAATCGACTTCACTCCATGTGCCACGAGCACTTGCTCATCTCTTGTTGTAATGATAATTCTGCTTCCTGGCTTAAACCAATTTGTCTCACCGGCTAAGGCCTCAAGCTGCTCTAAATGATCCACATCATCTAGAACAAGAAGAACCTTTTTACCAGGCATCCTCCTCTTCATCTTGTTTTTTCCGTCATAAACACTACTAACAGAGATGCCCTGATCATCATTGAAGACATCAGAAAGAATTTGATTTTGCAACGACTTCAATCCAGACAAAGAAGCTTTTGAAACTTCCCTTACATTCTCAACGAAGCTTGCACCTTCGAATTGAAAGGATATTTGATCAAAAACAGCTCTGGCCAAAGTTGTCTTCCCACCACCTCCCATTCCCTTGATCCCAATCATGCGGACATCATCAAAAGCAGATCCTAAAGACGATAAAACATCTTTGATTCGGGTCTCCATGCCTACTAATTTTTCATCAATGCTGAAATTGATGGCTCGTAACTCTAGTGAAAGCTCTTCAACAATTTTTTGGATAAATTTAGCTTCACGACTGTATTTTAAAAAAAAAAAATTAATTAGCTTATTCAAAACCCCATAAGAATTAATTTCACATCTATAGAAAACAAATGTACATGATGTAACATGAGATGCCATGTCCGATCCTTTTCGGCTTTTCCATCCGGTGCTCCAGGGTAAACTCAGATTAGAAAGAAATAAGTTTAAAAAATATTCCGTATATATCATATGATGAAATAATTTGAAATGTTTTTTTTTCCTTAGGATTGAATTACGACAAAACTGAATGCTCAAGCTCCTCTTTTGATAAATACGAAAATACTGAAAGTGGAAACCGATTTAGAATGGAAATGATTGGGAACTTTTAGTCGAGTTGAGCCGGATTTCACAGAAATGAAAAAAAAAAAATAGGATGATGAATTACCCATACGCAGCGCTCTTTAACTCCCATCCAGCCAAATTTGCAGCTTCTCTCAGAGCGTCCCTCCATTTCCCAACAGCCTTGTCGTTTTCATGGTTGGCCAAGGCTTTTTCAACTGACCCGCTTTGATTGCGGACTTCCGTCGGTTCGACATCATAGAAAATAGGGTAGGCAGTGTGCTCGTCGTTCTTGTGACATTCCATTATCTTCACAAGCTCGTTTAAACACCAGGATGAAGATGCGTAGTTTTTGGAGAAAATGATGAGATAGAGTTTTGAGTCTTCGATGGATCCGATGAGCTCATCACAGATCACGTTTCCCTTCTTAATTCTCTCGTCGTCTTTGTAAGTGTGAATCCCTTTCTGTTGTAGAGCATGATAAAGATGATCAACGAAATTTGTGCGAGTGTCTTCGCCTCTGAAACTCAAAAACACATCATATTTAAAGCTCTTGTGAATAGATGAAGTGGAAGAAGACGCCATTGCTGTATGCTTGAAGGATCCTAAATTTCAAATCTATATTCGGGATATTTTATACGAAATAATTGCGAAGATTCTCAGATGACTAAATTATCCTCAACAACAATGGTTTATATTGTCACAGCTAATGTGAAAATGATCCCCAAAAGTCACCGCCAAACCACACAAACGTTATCTTTAAGTTGGAATATTTCGTTTTTTCTTCCATTTAATATTTTTATATTACACAATAATTATTATTTTTATTTCATTTAAGGATTAAAACAATAATTGTACCATCTAATATAATAATATTTAAGTTGTATATGGAATGGTTTGGTTTGAACCATAACTATTACAATCTCTTAATGTATTTTAACAAGTAGTAGTTAATATTGGTTTTCGTTAGCGGTTTTAATCGATTAATGGTTATGGTTTATGGTTAATATTGGTTAACTATAATGTTTTGTCCAAGATGACAAAATAAATAAAAACATGTTTCTATAAAAATTTAAGATTATTTATAAAAAGTACGTACAAGTATATATATATATATATATATATATATATATATATATATATATATATATATATATATAGAGAGAGAGAGAGAGAGAGAGAGAGAGTGAGAGAGAGAGAGATTACTTATCATCTCTAATTCTAAATAACTACATTTTAAATTTTAAATTCTTAATATAATTACATACCATATATTTAAAATTATATTATGTTAAAAGTATTTATTAATATTATTGACTCGGTTCGGTTTATAATGGTTCAGTTTTAGATGAAAACGATAATCGAACCATATGTATTTGGTTAATCAAAATTAGAAACCACATCATATTTTTTAGTAATGGTTCGGTTAAAATGGTTCAATTATATTAGTTAATTTGATTATGGTTTGCTTTTCAGTTAATATCCTGACCCCTAATAATATTAATGTTTTTCCGTGTTTCTCGTGATATGGCATGGGTACTTGCTTGAATAATTTATTAGTACAAGATATCCCTTTGTTGATTATGTAGTTGATATGGATTGCTAGAGGAACCGACATGGTTAATAATGGGCTTACCGGCTTTCCTGAGCTTGCCTTAGTGTTGGCGTATGGTTATTGTGTATGGGCTAACCCCTCATACATCATTAAGCCCTCAACACAATTAAAAAAGGTTGGTACTCAACACACTTACAATGATATTGAGACTAGGTTGGCAGATAGTGTAGTACTGTTATAAGACTACGGGGTGGCCCGTAGCATTCACCTAGACGATGAGCAATTACAAGGATGTTGAGAAGCTATTCTTAGGCTCGTAGTTTCCTCTAAGTGGAACTAGATCATGGTAGGATGGTTCGTGAGACTATGGGAAGGCCACAACATTCATAGGATTGAGGAAGGTTGTGGGCTATTTGGATACCTGTGGTGCATGTAACATTCATTTAGAGAAAAGCAGGTCATGTTACATCGGTGTAATGGTTAGTTATGTTATCCCTGGTTTGAACTAGAGGGTTGTTGAAGCCTTATATACAAGTAGGTTAGAGTAGCCTTTCCGGGCAAATTCTTGGATAAAGTCTCGTGGTACAGTTATTTGAATGATGTCGGTTTCAGAAATCGATCGGGAACCTGGCGCTTCAGATAATTGGTAGATCAGCTCGGAGCTCAAAAGATCTTGGATGGATTGAAAATGTGAATGTTTGGTCGGCAGGATAATTTACGGTCATAAGGATTTCATTCTAATTACATTGTGAAGTCGAGCCATATTGGCTGTGATTCAGAATGGTTTTGTTTGTCGAAAAGTCAGATAAGGTATTGGATTCCTGGATTTGAGCTGAGTAGTGATGGTTGTCCTTTATTAGTTAAGGTTAGTAGGAGTAAGGATTTGATCGTCATCATTATGTGAGTTCTACTAAGGATGGGTTTGATTATTGGAAGGTCATCGTATGTTAGGGTTAACTTTTATCAAGGATCTGGAATATTTGGTCGGATCGTCTGATTTCTTGGAAAGTAGCAAGGAGGGATTTCGATGATGAAATCTAATTTAAGTGGGGGAGAGGTGTAACACCCTGTTTCAATTCATATTATAATTTGGGTCCATGACCTGAAGATCAAGTATCATCAGGCTTCGGGATTTGGGGAAAGACAATTTTAAACCCATTTGTGATCGAACTATATTTATAGCACAATAAATTATACTAAATATATTGAATTGATGTGTAATTGCCCGAGAATGGAACTAATTTGATGGAATGTTGAACATTACATGTAGGTAATCATATATGACTAAAAGTGGGCAGAAGCCACAAGAAAAAAGCACAAAAGGAAGCTAACAAACATGAGAGACGAATTGCCAAATTAATGAAGAAAAAAGGTTGTTGGGAAAAATTGACCACTCTTCACTATTTTGGTCATATCTCAAGGTTTGGAGATCTGATTGACGTGATTCAAGAAGTTTTGGAAACTAGAGAGAAATTCCCACAACATTCATGTTTTGTGTTTTTGATGATTATGCAGTTTTCATCACCAAAACATGCCCGGAAGATGAAGGACGCGGATCAAGCATCTATGACATCCCGTAGGACGCCAATGTCAAACAGGTCCACGACTGGGAAGATTAAGGAGCAGAGAGTCGTCGAAGTCCTACCAGGCATTTAAGACGTCCCCTATGATGTCAATGAGTTTTAGAGGTATCTCGTGTTGGAATGGCATGTTACGTAAGGAGCTCGGATTTGTGAAGGATGTCATATGCAACGTCTAAGACGTCCCCTAGGATGCCGACCGTTTTAGGCCATTTTTTAGTGTATTTCAAGG
This sequence comes from Lactuca saligna, assembly GCF_052625555.1. Lineage (NCBI taxonomy): Eukaryota > Viridiplantae > Streptophyta > Magnoliopsida > Asterales > Asteraceae > Lactuca > Lactuca saligna. Next base: position 69,114,247 of record NC_136421.1, on the reverse strand, counting down.
ATGATAGAGAGCATGCAAAGACGTACGAAGAACGCCTAGGCGTTATACACAACGTCTAAGACGTCTCCTAGGACGTCCAACGTCCCACATCGCCAAATCGTTGTTTTTTCTTCCACAAAATATAAATAGGGACCTATGCATCCATTTTTAGGGTTTCCATTGGCAAAAATCAGAGCTCTTACCTGCGATTTTGAGGATTCTAAACCCTTAGAATCAATTCAAAATGCAATTCCATTCCATTTCAATCCGGATTCAAGGCAAGATTCAATTCAATTTGTAACATCCATAAAATTCACACCAAATTTAAACTTTTTTTTTCCCATCATAAATAAAAACCACATAGCATTGTTTACAAAATGTTTTCAAATCATTTTCCATCAGAGTGTCCCAAAAATCATAACATAAGGATGAGGAGCGATACGGTTACGCCTTCGCCTTTCCATGATCTCCTGAAGTACCTGAAAAAGTAAACTGAAACTGTAAGCCCGAGGGCTTAGTGAGCTACCCCCAAAATACCAATATCACACTGACAATACCATAACAGTAATAATCAATCAATCAACATGCATATTGGGCCATCGGCCTGACTGGACCGCCCTACCGGGCCTACAGTCTCTTTGGATAAATCCTGAGCCTTCGGCATAACTGGTCCGCCACGTGGGTCTACAGTCTCCCCAGGCTGCTCATAGGGTATGTTGGCCTTCAGCACAATGCAGGACCGCCTCAAACCAACCAACAAGCAAATAACCATGTGTGCATAGCTATCATATACTGGCATATACAAACATTAAACATATCTATCTCACTGATCACCATCATAGAATTCTCCTGTAACTAGAGTACTGACCTAGTAGGTCACTAACACACCAATCCCTACGGATCATAAAAGCATAACATACTGTCTATCTCGATTCCGAACTAACAAATCATAACCACATGCAACATACCATAATAGTAACAACTAAAAGGCCAACCTTGGTGCCGTAGACCCTATCGATATAGTGAGGATAACTCACCTCGCAGATGTCGACTCGGAAGGTAAACTCCAACTCTCGGATCACTCGACACAGGCCCCACCACTTATAACCAGAGTTCAATATACGCATAAGTCTTTAACCCTATAAGGTACTCCATAACCCAATAGTCAACCCCTGATCAAGGTTAAAGTCCTCAGTCAAGGTCAACAGTCCATGTTGACCTCAACTTGTCGAGTACACCCAACTACTCAACGAGTCCTTTGAAGCACAATCCAACTCGCTGAGTTATCGAGGTGACTCGTCGAGTTCCTTCGAATCCCGATTAGACCTTAAGGCCACCCGCCGTGTGCATGTGACATCCCCATTTTCACGGCCAGAAAAGACCGAATTTTGCTTATGCTTTATGAAAATCAGAGTACCTATTTTAATAAAAATGTTGTGGAATTTATTCCTAGAAAAACACGATGAATACGTTATCAAAGCATTTTCGAAGAAACGTATTTTATTCATTTTAAAACATTTGGGATGTCATCGTCAATACATAAACAGAAGCATAAACAGAACTTACATTCATTTACACTAGTGATCTATATCTCTTTAATCTCTCAGTGTAATGTCACTTCATATCGACACCTGTGATATAAATAAAGTGAGTGGGTCAGGTTGGGAAACCTGATGAGTACATAGGGTTTTCAACCCACAATAATATAATTATTATGTTTAAACAATCAAACAATCAACCCAATTACCCATCCCCATTATCATCTTTAGTAGTAAGGGTCGACCCTAAGAATCAGCTATTCCTTGTTCATTCATTCCTAAGGATCATCCTAAGGAATCGACACGAAGTCCATCTTTGCCATGGTTTACACAACAAGAGTAAGTTTGCATAGTCGCTAGGGCTTAGGCACTAAGTCTACATAGGCTCCAGGATTTAGGCATCAAGTCTGCATGATCACCAAGGTTTAGGTATCAAGTCTGCATGATCACCAAGGTTTAGGCATCAAGTCTGCATGATCACCAAGGTTTAGGCACCAAGTCTGCATGGACGTCAGGGTTTAGAGTACACCGGGTGAACACATCATTCATAACACCTACAGGTTGCGATCCTGCTAGTGTTCCACTGGACTGTCTAGAATAGTTTGTGGTTGTCATCCATACTCTGCTGAATGACGGGGCCATCATTTGGGAAAGGCTTCTCACATCGTCCACCTCTTACCCTCACCTCGTGGTCTATAGCACCTCTCAACTCATCATCCAACTCATATTCCATCTATTACATCTACCCATGTTTTACCCCCAACATTATTGTAGATATAGAATACATATACAATTTAAATCATTTAAAACATGCATAAAATCGTTCATCTAGCATAGACAGCAAGTACTTAGATAATATGCACACATAGCACGTAATTTATAAAATACTTCATATCTATATGTAAGATGAAAGTAACTATACACTCACCTGGGAAGGTGGTGACTCGGCGCTTGGACAGCACTTCGTTATTCTTAACACAATTTTCCTCGACAAAACCTAGTACCAATATGACTAGGGTTTAGTCTGACATTAACCACAACTAATTAATAGTCTAGCTATTATTATTATTATATACGCGTTAAATAACACTCAATATAACTTATAATAATAGCCCAAATAATTAATTTAAGGTCCTAATAACATTACTATATTGAAACATAATCTATACTAAAGATAGCTTAGGTGTAGATCACTTACAACGAGTTTTCTTGAAAATCGGGCTTTGCTGGAGCAGCGTTCCCGAGCTAAAAGACTCTTTTCTAGGGACTTTGGGAGCCTCGGGGCTTCCTTCGGGTGCTAGGGGGTTTACCTAGACTTTAGGGGGCCTAAGGGAGGTTAGAGAGAGAAACTAGAGAGAGAAAGTGAGGTTTGAAGGTGTGAGGAAGTGAGGGAACCCGGCACCTCTATTTATAGGGGTTCTGGCTGATGGACTCGCCGAGTAGGAGGACCTACTCGCCGAGTTGGGTCATGTGGCAGCCTTCTGGTGGTGCCACGTGTCCAATTATGGTGGTGCCACGTCACCCCTATCGCGTATCAGCCTTCAAACTTAGAAAAATCATAACTCTCGCATACGAACTCCGTTTTTGATGTTCTTTAGATCCACGCATAGGTAAAAACAAGATCTACAACTTTCATTTAGAATTCGTCGGCTAATTCTCAACCGATCTCAAATTTAACAGTAGGAGGAGTTTAGACTGCTAAATGACCGCGAAGAATTCGTAACTCCTTTATACGGAATCCATTTTTGTCTATCTTTTTACCTTTTAGTTCCTATTAATGATATCTTCAACTCTCATTTAGGTCGTGTAATCCAATAACCGCTCGAACTAAAAATCGAGTTTCGGGTCATACACTGCTAAGCCAAATCTTAGAAAATTCATAACTTCCTCATATGAAGTCAGATTTGGGCGTTCTTTTTATTGACGCTCTTGGTTTAACGTATTCTACAACTTTCGTTTTTATTGCTAAGGTTAAATCTCGCTCTATCGTAAATTCACTATTTACGCTTCCCGATGTCGTATCGGTTCCGTCGCGAAACTTCGACGGGTCATAACTTCTTCGTTATAACTCAGATTTCAACGCTCTTTATATGTACGGAAACCTTGTGACATATTCTACGACTTGGTTAAGATTATTTATTCTAAATAATCTTTTGTCGAAAAGTCATTTTCGACCCCTTATCATCTCTAAATTGACTAGCCCGGATCTACGGGCGTTACAATTATCTCCCCCTTAGGATGATTAAGTCCCGGAATCATCAGCGAAACTGGGCTCGTATAATGACTCCATATGTTATATGTTTTTCACACCCCCAAACCAAGGATGGCGGAAACGTCTGGGGGTGGAGGACTTCATGTACAGTATCACAACAGCGTATATAATAGTGCTCAAAGTAAATACAACCAACATATATATAATTGAAAAAGTTACACCAAAGTATATGTTTACATGATTCAAAATCAATTACATTATGATGACAAATATAAATTGTTGACGGTTTAACGTCCCATCCTCAAAGCGATGAAGTTTTCCTGTTTCACTGATTTCCTGAGAATACAAGTAGTTTTGAAAAGTGTCAACAATTAAGTTGGTGAGTTCATAAGAGTTTTGTTTGAAGTCGAAACCGTTTTTCATTGTAAAATCGATATAGTTTGATTTGCAGAAAATCCAATATTTTCTTAGTTAAGTGTGAATAGAAATATTCCTTTATGATGCATTAATGAACCCTAGAATGACCCGTAGAGTTCCTCTATAATCGTCCAGCATATATAAGTTATATAAGGTTTAAATTAGATAAAACGTTGAATATAGTGGGTCTGCCCTAGGTCCACAACCAAACAAGGAACAGAAGATGAGGCAGGCATCACTAATTCTAGGCCAATCGAGACAAAATTCTTATAAGACTCAAACATGTACGCTCAGCGATTATAGTTGAAGTCTAACAGTTCTAGATGCAATATAGTTTTAATATCATAATAACTATCTTAAGTGAACCTGGTACTTTGTATCGGTACCCCCTTTTTGTATAAAGACCCGACACTTTGTATTTGTACCCCTTTTTATATAAAAACCGGCACTTTGTATTTGTACCCCTTTTTGCATATAAACCCGACACTTTGTATTTGTACCCCTTTTTGTATGAAAACCGGCACTTTGTATTTGTACCCCTTTTTGTATATAAACCCGACACTTTGTATTTGTACCCCCTTTTATACGAGTATGTTATGTAAATGATCATAAACTATGCCTATTATAGTTTATTAAAATGTTTGAAATGCATATGTACCCTAACTATACCTATTATAGTTTAGTATATTTCTTTGTGGTGTTTAAGAATCCCACTCTATGTAAGTCAAACGTATAGTACGATATAACTATGATTAACTTGCTTTGTTTTGTACTATTGATTATGATGGAGGATTCTTATAAATTCAGCAAGTAATTTCCTATTATATAAATATATCATGACAAGAAATACATGTAATATATGAAGTTATCAAAGATTTAACACTTTGCTCAACATGTTACAAAGTGTTTTGATAGTTAGAAGCTGTTAATTAATTCTTAGTCTTTCAGCACTGTTTTAGAAAAATCATAGAAAAATCATACAAAGTCGAAAACTAGATCCGTAAATTCTGAGAGTTCCTAAAATGAGTCTAGTTTACTCACAATTTTTATCATGATTTTTGGAAGCTTTTAACTTGTCTTAAAATGCTCATATTCACAGACTGGTCCGGGTTTGTGTTTGAAAAGACAGGCTGTTTTGTAAAAATCACCATAAATTGTAGAAACATCGTATGGAGATGTGCAAGTAGTCATTTTAAAGCTAAAAACTTGAACTATTTGCACCGTGTACAGTTTTGAAAACAAAAATGTTTAAGATGCCCAAAACAGTCCGTGAATGGAGTTGAACTTTTCTGATGAAGGCTGTTAGAAAATTTTAGTTATGTTGTTGGTGTTTTAACTTGTATTCCCCCCCTGAAAACTTGAGAAAACATGAAAATGTAGGGGTATGAACTCACCTTGAGTGATTTCAGTAGATAAGTATTGAAGAAGAGAAGTGTTCAACCCAAGAACACTTGAAGAATCACTTGAAGATTCGAAGCCCTAACGCAAATATGATGGAGTTTGTGTAAGATATCCGTGATTTGAGTAGAATGAAGTGAAATAATCATAAGGAGGATGAATTATACTTACTAAGAGTGGAAGAACACTTGAAAATCAGCCTTAAATCTCGAAATTGGAGTGGAAAAAGTTTGAGAGAAAAGTGGTGTTTGATACTTAGTGAAATGAGAGCAAATGAGAGAAATGAGGAGAGAGGATGTTTGTTCCAGCTCTAAAAACGTGGGAATGAGTGTAAATTGAGTGTAAGGGACATTGAAGTGACCTAGGTAAGGTGGGGAGGTATGGCTGGTCATAGAGTGGGTGTGGGGTGGTTGCTTGTGACATTGGATAAGGCAAAGTCAACACTCCACCTTTAATAATTCACCAATTTGATTTTTATTATTTAGATAATGATTTTTATCAAAATATATTTAAATTATGAATATTTAGAGTTTATTATGTTAAAATATAATTTCTGGAGAAAATCCCGCTTTAAAATCACGAAAAACGGGCTTAAAATGTTAAAAATATCAAAAAGGGGCTAAAAGTGACAAATTTCTGAAATCTGACCGAGGTTCGGCCTTCTGATGCTGAAACTGAGAGGAGAGAGGGGAGAAGAGAGAGGGCAGGAACTGAGAGGGGAGAAGAGAGAGGGCAGGAACCGAGAGGGGAGGATAGAGACCAAGAGAAGAGAAGAGAAGAGAAGAGAGGAGAGAAGCGAGAACAGAGACCGAGAGGCGGGTAGAGAGAGAGAGTGCGAGAAGCGAACAGAGAGTAAGAAGCGGCCGAGAGAAGGCGACAGAGACCGAGACTCAGTCTCAGCTATAGGGTTCGGTTCGGTCCTGGGGCCTTTTCGGTTCCTAGTCTCGGTCTTAAGGAGCTTCGGCTCCTTAAGAAGGGTTTCGGTTCCTAAGGTCCCGTTTTCTCGTTTTTACCCCGTTTTAAGCCGTTTTTGACCCGGTTAAGGGTCGGAATGACCCGAATGATTCCAAAAAGTTATGGGAAACTTTTGAGAGAGATTTGGGAGAGATTTCTCACACTTGGAGAGATTTGGGAGAGATTTGACATTCTTGGAGAGATTTCTCATACACAGAGATATTTGCGAGAGTTTTCACATACTTGGAGAGATTTGGGAGAGATTTGACATTCTTGGAGAGATTTCACATACAGAGAGATATTTGAGAGAAATTTCACATACTTGGAGAGATTTGAGAGAGATTTGACATTCTTGGAGAGATTTCTCATACAGAGAGATATTTGAGAGAGATTTCACATACTTGGAGAGATTTGGGAGAGATTTGACATTCTTGGAGAGATTTCACATACAGAGAGATATTTGAGAGAGATTTCACATACTTGGAGAGATTTGGGAGAGATTTGACATTCTTGGAGAGATTTCTCATATAGAGAGATATTTGAGAGAGATTTCACATACCTAGAGGGATTTGGGAGAGATTTGACATTCTTGGAGAGATTTCTAATACAGAGAGATATTTGAGAGAGATTTCACATACTTGGAGAGATTTGACATAGAGAGAGATAGAGTGAAAACGATTGAGAGATGTTTCATTTGTGACAATTGTGAGTGTTTGTCCCCGCAATGCATGGTTCTTGAGCCCCGTTAAGCCATGATTAAGGATCCTACACACTCTCGATGAGTATGCAACATGGTTTTATCGGTTTGGCTTGCCACTTACCGCAGTTTTTAGGTTAAGGAGATCTAGTTGTATGTACTTTTCGATTTATGATTTCTTATCAGAATAGCGAGTTGTTTAGTAAATACTGAACGTAAGTCCTAGTACACAAGGGTTAGTTGAGCTGACCGGTTTGACTTGTTGACTTTATTTGACTTTGAATTGACCAGAATTTAACGGTTGTCACAATCTTCATCCTAGGTAATAATTATAACTTCTATATTCCTTCGGAGCTATCTCTTAGACTTATTGACTGCAAGCAGTACTCGATCTTACACCTGCTCTTTATCTCAGGTTAGACTCCAAATTATGACCTTCAAGTCACAATCTCGATCCTTACTGGATACAAGCTTAAGATAAGTTCTTTTATTACTACAATGGAACGATGTGTCATATTCTAATGACCTATCATCGTATGTTGCAATGCTTGGACTCAGGTCTTTTAGAGTCATTCCAGAACAGGCTATACCTTCCTTCATGTTCTAATCACATCTTAAATGGTAGTATTTCTAGCTACAAGAAATTGTCGTGATCCCTTTACCTTTTACTTCGATCCTAAGGCTTATGTCAGATGTTACATTGAACTTGGTTCTCTGAACCACGTAACATACTCATCGTATTCGGACGCAATTTGATATGACCACTAGGGTCAAAATAACAACAATATTCTTAGTCATTACCAAAACGATGTTAACCAAATGCTTGAATAAAACGGACTCAATTATGGGCTTCTTGGTAACCTTGTGACTTTCCCTGATCCAAGCGTGAGTCCTGTGCTTCCGGTAGTATATGCATCTACTACCTTTCACACCTACTCATACTCGTCCCAAGTATTGTCTCGCAGTCCCCAAGTCATCATACAGGAAAATTACATAGCAGTTTAACACATCAGATAACAAAACAAAAGCTTTATTATTTCTTGAAACTATTACATAGGTTTTCAAGTTCACCCTAGACTATGCCTCTAATTGGCTACATCATATGGTTCTATCTCTTTGGCTACCTCATAGCTTGATCTTTGGGTATGAATTCCTCATCCTTGGTTCCTCGCATTGTTTTCTGCTTCGTCGAGGATCATGTGGAATGCCCTTGGCCTTGGTGGCATGTTTGACCTTGCTTCCTTATTTTTCTTTGGGCAATCCCTAGAAATATGGCTTTCTTTGTTACATCCATAGCACACCTTCTTGTTGGACGCACACTTGCTAGTGTAATGCCCTGTCTTTCCACATTTGTAGGAAGTCACCTCCTCGCTACACTTCCCGAAGTGCTTCTTTTTACACTTTTCGCACCACTTGGCTTCACCTCCTCCTTCTTCATAAATCTTTGAGAATTTCCTTTCTTTGTTGGATTTTGAAGATCCTTCATGCTTCCTTTTCTCGCCAACTTCAGCTCTCTCCAGACCCTTCTCTCATATCTGGGCTCCACATTCTTAGCAGCCCAGATGGCGGCTTTCAGAGTGGTAGTTTGCTTGACCATTAAACCGAAGCCCGCTAGTACTCCAAGGGAAAATTTATTAACCTTGGAGAGTTCAGTTAGGACAAGGTGAGGAACAAGCTTCATTTTCTGAGTAAAGCTTGCAGTGTATTCAGTAACGCTCATTCTTCCCGTCTTCAGATTTTGGAACTCGTTGTTGATCTCCAGAAGATCCTGCTCAGAGCACTATTGCATCTTCAACTGCACCAGAAAATCCTCCCACAGCATCTTGCTTGCTTCACCTTTGGGCATCGAATTAGCTAGTAGCTTCCACCACCTTAGTACTCCAGATTTCAATAGAGGAACCGCAAGATCAGTCTTCTGCCTGTTGCTACACTCGCAACTCTCAAACATTGTCTCCATCTCAGAGATCCAGTTCATGACTTCCACCAGCGTCGGGCTTCCAGATAGACTCGGTGGTTTGGACACCATGAAATCCTTGTATTTGCATCCATGTCCGTCATTTCCTCCATCTTGGTGGTTTTGCCTAACTATCGGTGGGTTGGATTGACCAACAGTCCCACTGTAGATTCCCTCCTCAGTCTGCCCTTCGTTCAACTCGGGCTGTTCGATCTGTATGGTCGCAGATCATGGAAAACCAAGACGCTCCCTGCAGCTGATCAAACAAATCATCTATCCTTGGAAGTGGGTAACGGTTCTTCACCGTTACCTTATTCAGCTCCCGGTAATCTATACACATACGGTGCGACCTATCCTTTTTCTTTACAAACAAAATCGGTGCACCCCAGGGCGAACTGCTCGACCTGATAAAACCCTTGTCTATCAGCTCTTGTAGTTGCGTAGATAACTCCTGCATCTCCGAGGGAGCTAACTGATATGGTGCCTTGGCTATCGGAGCCGCACCAGGGATTAGGTCAATCCCGAAATCAACCTGCCTCTCAGGAGGTATCCCCTGAAAATCCTCAGGAAATACATTCGGGTAGTCCCGTACCACCGGAACATCATCAACTGTCGCCTTACCCTTCTCCCGGGCATCTAGAACATAGGCAACATAACCGACACAACCCTACTGAAAATAACGCCTCGCTCTCGCTGCTGAACACAGAACCGGTCCGCGCTGTGGCCTCTCGCCCTGAATCACCAACTCTCCCCCACTGGGAGTGCGAACTCTCACTAACTGCAGCTCACAATCTATCACCGCCCCATTGGGGCTTAGCCAATCCATGTCTACCATAACCTTGTTCCCTCGTAGGGGAATAGAGACCAAGTCTACTAAAAACCGCTCATCGAATAACTGTAAAAGAACATCCTCTGTGTACACTTGCGACCCTAACGGTCCTATCAGATGCTATCTCAACCTCAAGTGGATAATCTAGCTCTCCAGGAGCTCTACTGAACCTCTTGCTAAGCGCAAGAGAGACGAATGATCGGGTAGCCCCCGAATCAAACAATACTGTAGCTGAAATGCCATTCACTGAGAACGACCCTATACAAAACATATAACCATAAGAAACACTTAATAATAAATGCGGAGATAAGGGGAAAATACATACCCGTCACCACGTCAGGAGTTGTTCGTACCTCCTCTGTTGTCAGCTGAAAAGCCCTACTCTTTGCCACCGGCGTCTCAGCTCGGCCCTGACGGCCATCTGTAATCCTCAAAGTAGCAGGAGCAGGTGCTGACACCTTTCCTGCAGCAGCTAAACTCGGACACTGGGACTTTTTATGTCCCCTCTGATTGCAATGGAAGCAAATCAGATATGATGCCGCAACGGCGGCAGTAGTGGCTGTACAATCTCTGCTCATATGCCCAGTCCGATCGCACTTGTAGCAGCCAGCACTCCCTGCCTTGCACGCCCCATCATGCAATCTCCCACACTTGCCACACCGAGCGTGGCTCTGCTGACTTCTAGCTCTGTGATCTGAACCCTTGGGCTTTTTTCCCGCACTTCATGTACCTGGAGCCACCTCCGACTTCCTCTTTCTCTCCATCTGAAGGTTAATCTCTCTCTCTCTCTCTCTCTCTCTCTCTCTCTCTCTCGCCCTAGCGATCATGTCATCCAGTGTTTTACAGTTGGACCGGCTCACAAATTGGCGAATATCACTCCGCGGCATCTCATGATAACGAGCCTTCTTCATTTCCTCATCAGTCGCGTACTGAGGAACAAGAAGAGCCCTCTCCTTGAACTTAGCGGTAATCTCCACCACTGTCTCTGTAGTCTGGGTAAGATCCTGAAACTCGCGTGCTAACTGCTGAACCTCAATAACCGGTGCAAACTCGGCTCTAAATCTGGTAGTAAAGTCTGCCCAGGTCATGGCATCCAAGGCTCCGTCATCCCAGATGGCATGAACAATCTCCTCCCACCAATTCCGTTCCCTGTCCTTCAGAAGACAGGACGCCAATCTGACCTTGTCCCCCTCGGGACATCTGCTAGTGCGGAAGGCGTTGGCCAAGTCTGCCAACCATTTGTGGGGTCTCGTGCCCTAAGATAATCTGGAGCCCCGTATGCCCGAAACTCCCTAAAAGTAAGCGTGCACGACCCCATCATGGCCGCCACCTCAGCACGGAAGGTGCTCAACGTCTCGTCCATCATCTCTAAGATACCCTCCTTGATCGAACCGAAGATCACAGGATTCTGCTCAAGTATGGTGCGAGTAATCTCTGAAGAGAGAAACTCCCTAGTCTGTTCATCCAACTGCCCGGCCTCCGGGCCTGATCCTGATCCCCCTCCGACACCTGAACTGCCGACTGTTGGTTTAGGGCGTAATATCACCATTCTGAAACACAACATAATAAACATCAAGAACACTGATATATCTCGAGGAACCACTACTACCACAAGTTTCCTGGTCTCATCTCATCTTTCCTTGATTCGAGTACGGATCCTCTGCTTCCAGTAGTACGGGACCATACTACCTTCCACATCTATCCGTCCTTTCCTCAAGTACTGCCTTGACTCCACCAACTCACTATTAATGCTAATGATCTCTGTTACTCCCATCCTAGGGTTGCCCTAGGGAATTCTCTGACTATACCCGATCCAGTCCTTAGCTGCTTAAAGCCTCCTTGTGATGCCAATTAGCCATCACCTGAATACCATCACATGCGGCGAGGCTCGGATAATCCTTCAAGTAAAAGACTCATCCCTACAACGGTTAGACTCAGACAAGAGCTGCGCAATAGGGCTAAGTCTAGCACTTTGGGATTATTCAATCCTGTTCACATGTGACATGACGCATTCACCTAATGGCTAACTCCCATCACTTAGAGTCCCACAAAGCACAAAGCAAGCAGCATTCAGACATAGGAGACTACTCAAGCAATTCTATCCTCATAATGGGAAAATTTACTAGCATACAATGCTAAGATCATGTTATCAGGCATAACCTAAACAGGCTATCCTACTACTGACTACTCCATGTTAGCATGCAATTCTTATAAGGCTGAAATACATAAAGAAGACATATAAGGCATCCTCCTAGATCTTTAGTCCTATACTAACATGTTGTTCTACTGATACTGAAACTGAAACTCAACATTAACTGATACATACTGTTGTATGGGTAATTTGGGAGTACTTACTTGAGCTCGGCTGATCGCATGCACCACACCCTTTTCTCTTTTCAAAGTTCTTATCTTTCTAAAATTCTTTTTACTTTTCTAAAACTCTTTTCTTTCGAAAAACATTTTACCATTTCCTTAGTTTGAGTTCAGACACACTCGGAAGTGTGCCCGAATCCCTCAAACCAAGGCTTTGATACCAACTTGAAACATCCCAAAATACGACCCATAAATTTTTGTTTAATAATTACTAAAAACATCATGTTAATAATTTTTGTTTAATACGACCCATAAATTTTTGTTTAATAATTACTAAAAACATCATGTTAATATCATAAAATAAAACTCATACCTCAATATCTCAAAACCATAGCAAAGTATCACAAGGAAACTGCATCAAGACTATATCAAATCACATCTATGAAAAGCTAAAACAACTCCCAAGACAAACTGAAGCTGTGGTGTGTGAGATGCCATCAACCCGAACTCTTCCCTTTACTTGCGGAAGTACCTGAAACCAAAACTAAAACTGTAAGCACAAAGCTTAGTGAGATCCGCCAAGCTACCACATACCATACAATAACATATAAACACATATTGGGCCTTGCCCACTGCATCGGACCGAAGTCCGGAAACTACATCGGACCGAAGTCCGGAAACTAACCAGAGCCTTGCCCTCTGCATCGGACCAAAGTTCGGAAACTGCGTCAGACCGAAGTCCAGAACTGACTGGGACCTTGTCCCCTGCATCAGACCGAAGTCCGGAACTAACTGCATCGGACCGAAGTCCGGAACTGACTGAGAATAACATGGCATGGCATAAACATATCAACTAGCATGAACACATAAACTGCATACTGCATCGGGCCGTAGCCCGGAACACATAACACATAAATCCTGTCTAAGCCACGAAGGCATCAAACATACTAAAAACTGTATCAGACCGAAGTCCAGAAACTACTACTAGCTAAACGGGCCGGCATTGTGGCCTTAGACTCATTCCTACTGGAAGGAAACTCACCTCGTATACTGGCTGCTAAATGAACTGCTCTGGAAACTGTCTGCTACTGCTCCGGTATCTCCCTGGCTATAATTTCCATAAACACATTCAATCAATTACTAATAACTGTACTGAGGGTAAAATAACTATTTTACCCCTGGTCAAAGTCAACCTCCAATTGACCGGACTCGCCGAGTCTGAGGAACTACTCGCCGAGTTCTGTCGTGCAAACTCCAACTACATTCGAATCCGCTCTACGGTTCCTAACTCATAGATCTGAAACCTTGGAACCATCTGAACACGTAAAGTTGCTAACCTTACGTGTAACTACGAAGGAATGAAGCCATCCTACTCAAACACAACTCTACTCGGGAAAACTCATCCGACTCATCGAGTTGCTCATACAACTCGTCGAGTTCTAAGGCAAACTTCATCGGACTCGCCGCGTTGGTCTTCCAACTCATCGAGTCGACGGCTAACTTCATATAACTCGCTGAGCCGCCCTGGGGACTTGCCGAGTTCATTCAGTCCTTTTTCCATACAGGTACGATTTGAGCCATGCAACTGTTATAAATCATGGATCTAAACTTCTAGGGCATGTTTTTCACGTAAAGTTGCTAACTTTACGTGCATGCATGGCTTTAAAGGCTTCATATGACCAAAATAAGCTCTTAATGAGGTTCAAGGATCAATAGGGACTTTAATCACAACCACAACCAAAACTTTATACTTCTAGCATGCCATGAGTGTCCAGATTTGAGGTATAACCTGGCCACAAGGCCTAATCATAAGGGATTTGGGGTTTTTGGGCTTAGAAACCACAAATTAGGGACAACATAGATCTATATGATCAATAAGAAAGGTATATAATTTAATACCATAAAAGATGACCAATAGAGTGTGTATTCTGGATCTACTTCCTCTTCCTTGAACTCTCCAACTTTCTCCTTCTCCTTCTTACTCCAAGATGCCTTCACAAGCAATAAACACACACACACACACTCACTAAGAAAACAGCTAGGGTTTGTTAGTTGATGCTCTGGAGGTGAAAGAGACGAGTTTGGGCGCATAAGAGGGTTTAAATAGGTGCAAAACCCTAAAATTATGGTTTTCTCCAAACAGGAAAACTCGCCGAGTCCAGCGTGTGGACTCGCCGAGTAATCGGCTAAATACGCGTGCTCATCCCGTCTCTACTCGATGAGTCGGGCAACGGACTAGTCGAGTTCCTCACAAAGGAATAAACTTATTTAAATACATACCGGGAATGGGGCGCTACATGTTCTTTGTCTCTTCCTTCAAATTCTCTGAACTATAGCTTCCTTGCCAGTTTCGGTTCTTATTGATAGGGAATTTCTTTCTAGCAAACTTCTTTGGGTTTGTAACCATCATCGCATACTCTTCACTGGTTAAATCACATTTTGACATGTCAGATTCCTCCTCTTTTCCTGCCACACTTTTGCTCTTAGAATCAAGAGCCAATGAACTTACACCTAAAACTACCTTCGCTTCTTTTATCACCGTGCTTTCATGAGATTTTTAAATTCCCATCAGTTTCGCCAGCGAATATGATTTAAATTGTTCATGAGCTTTAACAGTTCAGACAACCGTCATCCATTCAGGTCTGAGGCCATTCATACACATGACTTTCTGTTCGATCCCCTTCCTTTCAATTTCATGCTTCACCATCTTGCTAAGTAGATGATTGTAACGGTCGAACGTCTGAAGTAGTGTCTCTTCAGTTTTTACGTAAAAGCTCTAAACTCAAAGAGTAGTAAGGTTTGGTTCGAGTGCTCTAGATGTTCGTCTGTTGAGTACAGTTCTTTTAGCATGTCCCATATTTCTTTAGCGGTAGTGCACGAACATACCAGACGAAAAGTGTCGGCCTGTAAGGCAAATCTAATCATCATCAAAGCTTTGATGTTGCACAACAACTTGTCTTTCTCGTCTTGAGGGATATTTTCCATGTCCACCAAGAGTTGATTATACTCTTTTTGAGTCTTTATTGTTCTATTCGATCCAAAGTGAGCAAATGGACCCAGTGTGATTGCTTCCTAGATGAGATAACCATTGTCTTCATATCCAACTACGTAATCTTCAAAGTGATGCGCCCACACTTCATAGTCTTGAGTGTAAAGAATGGGAATCCTTGTAGTGGATCCTATGCTGTTGGAGATGTTAATGGGATTAGTTTGAGAGTCATCGTGAGACATGATGAGCCTTCCTTGGTACTGCTAGAATTAGACCTGTAAACTTGAGATTAGGGTTTTATCAAAAACAGAAGTTACCATCGACAGGAAGAGGACGACTTCTATATATTCGATAAAAGCAGAAACCCTAAATAGTTCTTAGGATCTATTGATTCTAAACAGAAAAGCAAGAACAATAATGTAAAGAACTCAAGAATGGCTCAAAAGATGTCGAAATATTAAACTTTAACACCTCAGAAGAGCTCGATTAAGAATTTCGACTGTAGAGGTGTTTAGGGTTACAATACAGCTATTAATGAGAACGATCGTTAATAATGCAATACATGCATGCACTATAAATAGCTAAACCCTAATAAAAAATCACAGGTGGACAGGCTCATTCCGGATATACAAAATAAATCAAACATTAATCCCAATGATGCAACAATGATACTCAACAGTTTGGAATAAAGGCTTAAGTTATTAAGTGCCTAATGGAGTGGGATGAGATTTCGGGGAGTACGTTGGGCGTACCCATCTGGTCCGCGACACGTACTGGCCCCAAATGCAGTATGTTAGGTGTACCAGTTGAGTACCTGGGGTGTGCATAGATTATTGACGTGAAGTTTGGCTAGGGTTGACCATTGGCTTTTGTGGTCCTTTTAGGACATTAGGCCTTCTCGGGATAGGCCCATGATAAGTTCGGGCACAATTTGGATATTTAGGCCTTATTGGACCTTGTGCTACCATTTAAGGGATTTGTGATTATGTTGCTAGTAGATTGGTCTTTGTTTTGTGGAAAGAAAGGAAAAGGGTAAAATGGAATTTTACCCTGAAGGTTGGTTATTGGGTTGAAATTTTTGATTAGGTCGAGAATCAATTATTGATGAAATATTATTTGACAATGTCAGTGCAAGGATTCTCGTAGCAGCAGCTTGAGTATTTGGTTATCGTGGATTGAGGTGACTTTATTCACTATGTCTAGCGGGTCTAAGGCACTAATGTTGGCCCATGATTGTTATGCTTAGGATGCAAGACGTCTATGTGAATCTTGCATTGGTTTATGGACTATACATCACCAGGCAAGGCTCGATTTTAGGCGAGGCCTGATGAGTACATTATATGCTAGTTATCAGTATGTGTTTTATGCTTACCAGGAAAGGCCCGATGCCGGGTGGCTCTTGATGGCTGTATGGTATGCTATTGTCTTTGTGATTATCGCATGTGTTCATACGATTATATTTTTGTGATTATGTGTGTATTGGGCAGGGTTCGATGTCAGGTGGGGCCTAATGAATGACATATCTGTAATCTAAGTGGGGCTTGATGTCGGGCAGGGCTCGATACCTTCCTGCCCAATTGATTCTCCACTTCTTGCTTAAACTTTTTAAACTTTTCAAAGGTTTCTGACTTATGCTTGATTAAGTAGACATAGCCATATCTGTTGTACTCACCACTAAAAGTCACATGGAAGCGGTTAGCATCCCTTGTGGAAGATCTGAAGGGTCCACACACATCGGTGTGTTTGAGATCCAACAGACCTTCACCCTTTCACAAGTACCAGTGAAGGGTGACTTAGTCATCTTTCCAAGCAAACAAGATTCGCAAGTGTCATCCGACTTCAAGTCAAATGACTCCAAGACTCCATCCTTTTGGAGTTGGGCTACATGCTTCTTGTTGACATGTCCAAGATGACAATTCCATAAGCATTCCTTGTACAAAACATTAGATGAATCAATATTCAACACATTATTTCCTAGGTTATCTACAACCATCACAGTTTCATATATACCATTACAAGGCAATGCTTTAAAATAAAATACACCAACAAAGAAAGCATGAATAGAACCAATTTCATTATCAAATGAAAAACTAAAACCTTGTTTATACAAACCATGAAAAGAAATAATATTTCTTGCCATATCTGATGAGGAACAAAAATTATTCAACTCTAAATTTAACCCACTATTAAGCAATAAAGAATAAACTCCAATCTTGGTGACAGGTGACACTTTCCTATTTTCCATGATTAAGTTTATCTTCTTGTGATCCACATCCCTACTTCCTTTTAGTCCCTGCAAATCAGAACAAATGTGAAACCTACATCCTGTATCAAGGACCCAAGAATTAGCATGTGATGACTCGTGCAGCGACCTACAACTTGACAGAATTTACAGGTTTTATGGTCCAATTTGCAGCGACCCATCGACTGACTCGTGCAGTTTGCGCGATTCGTCGAGTCGGGGATGGACTCGACGAGTCCAGTCGAGTTACATATAGCGGACATTTTTTAATTATATTCTGTGTTTTCTGGGTTTTGTGTACTTGTTTTGCAGAAATCATGTTCAGAAGGGGACAAAGTTCAAGTGGCAACCAAGGGGAGTTTCCATGGCTAAACTTCCCACAAATTGAGTCCACTTCAACAATGAGAAAATGGAAGAAGATGCTATCTGATATCAAGAAGAAGGAGGTTTATGTGCCAAACAGGATAGATTGGGAGTGGCTGCAAAGTGTTTGATATGAGGAGGAATTAGCTCCTTACCTTTTGAAGGAGTTTCAACATGAAGGTGAAGCAATGATCTGTGACGGGTGGAGCCGAGTCTTCCGTATACAAGAACCGGTTTATTTGGAGCTTTGTTTGGAGTTTTTCTCCACGGTATCTTTTACCGGGGGAGTGGATGTTTATCACCCGGCCAGCTTTAGTTTTTGTCTTGGGGGCGAGTATCGTCAATGCTCGGTGGTGGATCTTGCCTGTCGACTAGGGATCTACGATCAGTCCTTGGTTTCAACAAACATCTTTCGGGCCTTTTTGGCACAAACTCATATGGTGTTCCCCGAGGGAGTTACAAGTATGGGCTGGTGGAATACTATTGGAAACAAAGTGTATATCCTGAAGTCTGCACAGGAAGGGAGCATCCGATCCCTAACACACCGCCTCATACACCGCCTAATTTCATCCACCATCAATCAAAGAAAAGATGATGACAAGGTTTCCAACCTTGACGTTTTCTATTTATGGAGCATAATTACACCCGGCGTCTTTTGCAACATTCCTTGGTGTCTAGCTTCATATCTTTCGGAGGGTGCGGTCAAATATCGCAAAACCTCCCGTATTAATGGTGGGATGTTTGTCACCCGATTGGCCAACTCATTCGGGTTGATGAATCGCGGTGCATGGAACTTCATGACATTGATCCCTATACCTCCATTCAATCCCATTCTTTTCCGAAGAGCACGGATTATTGAAGAATATGGAGGTGGCCATTATGCCATCCCGAATGATGACCCCGTTGTTGGTCCCGAAGCACTGGGAAGGAGGGTAAGATCAAGAAGAGAACGGGATGTGGAGGACGAGCTACCGGTGATTCCGATTAAGAATGAAGACGTACCAATGGATTGGTACAATGTGGAGATGAGGCGGATGCAGGATCAAATGGCGCGGGGGTTGAATTTTAGCAACCAATCTCATATCTGACCTTTTGACCACTTCAATATCCCACATATTGATGGTGGAAATTACCCATTTATTCCATCTTGGGATGAGGTGATTGGTGCGAGACGAAGTGGAGCCAGAGGAAGTGGAGCCGCGAATGATGAGGATGAGGAAGAAGATTGATTTTTGTGCTTTAATCAAACAATTTTTATTTATTTTTTGTTTTGTTTTTATTCTTATTTGGTGTGTATGACTTGTTTAAGATTTTATTTTGTTTAATGATTGTATGCATGAGTTATTTTTCAGGATTGGATTAGGATTGCTTGCTTAGGAAGCGTTTAGAGTTATAGCGAACGGGTGTTATAACGAGTGAAAGCGAGTCAAGGAAGCGGAACGTTAACGTCAAAGTATCGAGTCCGGTCCTTAGGGGTATGAGTAATTGAGTCTAACCGTGCGGAAGAGTTAGAGAAGTTTTTAGAGGCTGAGATAGTTGCAAAATACCAATTTTTTCCGTTCAGTGGCCTACTCGTCGAGTGCACTTAACTGACTGGACGAGTCGCCTTGTATTTCCACATATTATGAGAAGGCGCGCTGGTACTCGACGAGTCGACCATATGACTCGACGAGTCCTTCATTTTTTATACCGACGGACTGCGGATTTGATGTTGCTACTTGTACCACTTGCTCACTTATTCTTCCATATCCATTCTTGAAGATCTTACACTGATTTCCGCGTATTTGGAGCGACCCACACAACACGAGACACCCAAGGCATGGATGAGATGTCACCATGTCTAAAGTTAATTGAAGTTGGAGCTTAAATGAAAGTGATCAACCTATCCACTGCTATCCTAGAGGAGTTTGTTCCAATTCCCTCTTTAGTATTTTATTGTTCTTTATTATGCATAATATGCAATGAGGGCATTGCATCAAATAAGTGTGGGGTAGGGGGTTGGTCATAATAGTCAATTTTATAGTCAATTTTAAAATTTTTGCATACCAAAAGTATTATTTAGGACTTAATTAGAAAATTTTGGTAAAAAAATTAGGATTCCATGTTAGAATTGTGTTGATAATTGCATGAAGACTCAAATGTTTAGTTGAGCCTATATACGTTCTAGTGCATTTGTGGCTTCCTTATTTCAGTGAAATCATGAGACAAAAACACGACCTTGCTCAGCCTGAGGGATGCAATATGTTTAGCAGCCTAAACCTGAAATGTATCCAGGAAATTTTTTATCGTTAGCCAATAAAGGTTGAGATTGAGCGCCCCTGCTTAAGCATGTAGGGTTTTGAGTGAAAAAAGTGAGGTATACATGTAAAAAAAAGAGAGAGAATTACAAGAAATGTTGTAAGAATTTTGGAGCAATTGAAGAGAAGATCTAAAGATCAAAATTCCAAGAAATCCAAAAAAGTTGAAGATACCAAAAATAAATCAATTCAAGTTGGTGAATTCAAAGATATAAAAGATCAAGTTATCAAGGAAGTGAAGAATTCAAAGAGCTCCATAGTGGTATCGAAAAGTTGTAATTCTAGAATATGTATGCTTGGGTTGCTCAATTAAAAATACCTTGAGGGTAAAGAGGTTTTCTAAGGATGGATTCGGAGGGATGCATAAAATGAGCATAGTTCGGGGTGAGTGGGAGAATGTTTATGAGGATTGTGAGTATTTGGAGTATGGGAGGTTCTTTAGGAAAAGTTTTAGACACAAATGCATGCGTTGCGGTCTTGGCATAATGGCTGGGTTAGATTGGAGTTATCATACATAATTCTAATGTGTTAAAATTCAGTTTTGCTTGGGGGCAAGCAAAAGACAAGTGTGGGGTATTTTGATATGTGCATATTTAGTGTGTATTAAGTATAGTTTTTATTCATATATTAACTAAATTATCGCGTATTATGGACAAAAGGTACTTAAAAGTGTTAAATTATGTTTTTCAGTCCAAAGATGAAGCTCGGAAGCAAAAGGAAGCAGGAGAAGTGGTTAGGAGCTCGAGAGTGGAATGAAGAAGAAAAACACTAAAAAAAGCTTCTACTCGTGGAGTCAGATAGCCTACTCGACAAGTCCGGTCGAGGAATCAAAAGGATAATGACTCGGAATTCCAGATAGTTATTGCAATACGGGGAATGTGAGAGGGACTCGACGAGTCACCACTTGACTCGACGAGTCAGATCGCTTATTTAAAGATAACTCCACAGATCGATTAGAGAGAGTTCTGGGACGATTCAGAAGTGTTTTGCTGCGATTAAGAAGCCAGAAGAACCGTAGAAGTCGACAAAGAAAGCTAGAATTCAATTCCGGAAGTAATTAAGGCACAATTTCATCATTCTACTTATTCTTTTGTTTTGTCAATATGATTAAGCAACTTGAACTTGTTTGTTTGCTGTTATTTACTTTAATTATGAACTAAAACCTTTAGACTTCTGTTTGGGGATACAAAGTTGACAATATGGTTTGATTGATTGGTAGGATTAATTCCAAGTTGGTGAATTTTTGTTATTTTAGCTTGCTAAAGAACCTTGTGTATGAATAATAATTAATTTTCTGTTAATAGGAAGATAATTGATTAGCATGAACATCTATTGATTATCAACCTCATATGATATGTGACCACTATACTATATGTCTAGGATTAATGAATATGAAACTAGAATTAATAAGAGAATTGAGTAAATTCATGTGCAAGCTTGTAAGATGACCATCAAACAAGAGGTTAATTAAACATAATAAATTAATTAGCTATTGCAAGTCTAACTTAACCCGAATAATTAATCTAGTAAATATAATTAAATTAAGCAATTGGCCACTGTTTGAGTTAGTTTATTTGCTAAGGATTAGGGTAGTGAACATGAACCTAATCACTTGAATCGGTAACCAACGAAAGAATTAATCCATTGCACTATTACCTTAAAATCAACCATAGAGTTAACCGAGTTGAACTAAACAGAAGTTCCTTTCCAATTATTGAATCTAGTTAAATTGTTATTTTCTAGTCTTAAATTAGTTATAGTTAGTAAGTTTCTGGTCTTGTAAAACTAGAGAAAAACCCTATTTCTTAATCAACTTAGATAGAATTAGTTTTTAATTTAATTCGCCGTTCCCTGTGTTCGATACCCTGCTTATTTAGCTATACCACAATTGATAGGTTCACTGCCTTTTGTGTGTTATTTAATAATTAAAGTAGGTTTAAAACTAAGTGAGTTTTACACACATCAGTTTACATAGATACGCTTACATGAATACGTTTACATAGATACGCTTACATGAACATGTTTACATTAATACGTTTAATAGATACTATTATATAGAATCTGTTACAAACGTTTCGGGACTTACCATTCCACCCCAAGGCTGTTAGCTACAGTAGGGAAAATGATCATCGACGGGTGTCTACGGTTGTACCTTTTCGGCGAGTTTCCACGGCGTGAATATCCTAGTGCAAAAGGATACATCTTTAGTTATTATATTATTTTCCTTCCTTTACTTTGTGATACATTCACATGAACGACGAGGTAGGGTATATTTGATATAGATAAACTATTTTCCTTATTACCTTTATATTGTGACTCATACACATAAACGACGAGGTAGACTATAACTTTTATAGTAATAGTTAACAGGGAAAAACCGTCACATTTACAGTGATGCTTACTTACAAAATAGTTGGGTCTTAGTAGAAGACTACTTTCAACACAGTCGGGTCTTAGTAGAAGACTACTTTCAAAATAGTCGAGTCTTGGTAGAAGACTACTTTTATACTAGTAGGAAATATGAAATTTTCTAGGGTTTTCAAACATTTACAAGTCTTTACTTTACAATTTTACAAATCAAAGACACATTAATACTTATGAATTCACCAGCTTTTGTTGCTGATATTCGCTTTCAAAATAACTTGTATTCTCAGGTCACAAATAGACAGGTACGACGACCAGATTTTGTGAAGACGAAGCAGTCAAGACTCGTCTTTTATTTTGAGTATTCATTATGTTGTTTTATACTATGAAAGAACACACTTGTAATTAAGTTTATACTATCAATGCAATGAATGATGTTGTTGCTTGCTTACTACTTTACATTGTTGTGATACACTACATGACATCCTCCGCCTCATAACGTTTCCGCTGTTCTCGGTTTTGGGGTGTGACAATATGGCTCGTGATTGTCAAAAAGAGCCTACAGAGGAAAGTAATGCAGTTACAACACAAGACAAAGAAGCTTAGGATGCTGAAGCATTCTTTGCTAAAGAAGAAACTGTCTTGGCTCTTACTGATATTTCTAAAAGTAGTTGTAATAAACTTAATGAATGGATCATAGACTCTGGGTGCCCGAATCATATGACAGGAGATAAGGAAAAACTACAAACTACAGCAAAGTATGGCGGCAGTAGAGTTGTGGTGATTGCAGATAATTCAAAACTCCCTATAACTAACACTTGCAATGTATGTCTTCCACCAGACAACAACAAGAAAGAGTTAAAACTCAATAGTGTGTACCATGTACCAGCTTTGAAAAAAAATCTTCTATCTATGTCCCAAATAACTTCAGTAGGTCACTATGTTGTATTTGGGCCTAATGGAATGAATATCTATGAAAAGTTTGAAACAACATCTACACCAGTCCTTCAAGGGCGAAGAAGTGAGTCTATATATGTTCTTTTAGTAGAGTTGGTGTATATTGATAAGACTAAAAGAAATGAGAATGTTGACTTGTGGAACACACGAATGAGCCATGTAAGTTATGATAAGTTAGACTTAATGATGAAGAAAAAGATGGTGAATGGGTTGCCTCAACTTAAAGTGAGGAAGGAGCTAGTTTGTGTCGAGTGTCAATTTGGAAAAGCTCATAGATTACCTTATGAGAGATCAATTTTTAAAGCAAAGGAACCTTTAGAACTTGTGCATTCATATGTGTTTGGTCCAATTAAACAACCTTCAGTCAAAGGGATGAAGTACATGATAACCTTCATTGATGACTTCTCACGATACTTATGGGTGTACTTTATGAAAGAGAAGTCAGAAGCCTTCTTAAAGTTCAAAGAATTCAAAAGTGAAGCAGAGAGTATGATCACAAAAAGCATTTGTTGCTTACGATCTGATAACGGTGGGGAGTACTTAGCCTTGGAGTTTACTGAGTATCTCAAGGCACATAATATAAGAAGACAAAATGGGTGTCAATAAGGAAGAATCGACACTTGACTGACATAGCAGTAAGTATGGTTTATGATAAGAATGTTCATGGATGCTTTTGGGCAGAATCAATGAAGACCGCAACTTATGTAATCAACCGGATACCACAACAGGGTCTTCAATATTTGTCTTCGTTTGAAAAACTGTTCAATACAAAACCTAATGTCAACCACCTTCGTGTATTTGGTTTGTGTGTGCTAATGCTACGTGTTTATCCCTAATCACCTTTGCCATAAACTGGAATAGAAAGCAGTGAGGTGTATCTTTGTAGGATATGATCAGGAGGGAAAGGGTTGGAGGTGTTGTAACCCAGTCACAGGGAAGTGCTATGTATCAAGGGACGTTGTGTTCGATGAAACGTCTTCCTGGAGATCATCCAGTCGTGAAGTGTTACCTGACTTCGAAACACTTAAAGAAGAACTTCAATCATCCAGAGTTAACCTTAACCTTAATGAACATGAAGTTGTTATTGAAGATGAAAATGTTGAAGTCCAAGTTCAACAACCATGGCAATCTGGTTTATTTCATCAAGTTGACTCCAATGGTGATGATATTGAAGCATCAGGAGTAAGACGCTCCAATAGGTTAAAGAAACCTAACCCAAGATATGCAAATGTAGCCATAGTAAGTGAAGTACAAGAACCCAACTCGTATGACCAAGCATGTGATGTACTAGAGTGGATTGCAACAATGAAAGAAGAGATCTCATCCCTAATGAAGAATCTGACCTCAGAATTGGTTCTAGAGCTAAAAGATGTAAAGCCCATCTCGTGTAAATGGGTTTACAAGGTGAAAAGAAATGCAGATGGATTAATGGAAAGGTTTAAAGTTCGTCTTGTAGCCCATGGTTTCTCACAACAGTTTGGTTTGGATTATAAAGACACATTTAGCCCTATAGCCAAGTTAACAACAATCTGTGTTCTCCTTGCCCTAGCCACTAGCAAAGGATGGAGCTTGTGGCAAATGGATGTCAGTAACGTGTTTCTTTACGGAGACCTAGATCACGTAATTCATATGGTACAACCAATCGGTTTTGAAAGTAAGTTGCACCCAGGTCATGTATGCAAACTAAAGGAAGTCCTCTATGGACTGAAACAGTCCCCAAGGGCATGGTTTGGGAAAATCGCAGAATTTCTTCATTACAATGGATTCTCTATAACAACTGTAGATGCAAGTTTATTTGTAAAGATGAGTAGTGACAAAGTTGAATCGTCTTAGTGTATGTAGACGACCTAATCATTACAGGTGACCTTGTAGATGTGATTAAGCAGTTAAAAGAAAACCTTTCTGTACGATTTCATATGAAGGATCTTGGGAGGCTGAAACACTTTCTTGGACTGGAAGTGAATTATGATGATCAAGATATTGTCTTACATCAACACAGATACACAAGTGACCTACTAAAATGGTTTGGTATGATCGAGTGTAAACCGGCTGTGACACCTATGGACTCCAATGTGAAGCTCTATGCAAATGCTGGTAGAAAGCTTGAAGATGCAACCATGTACTTGAAAATTGTGGGTAGTCTTATTTACTTGGCATTGAAAAGGTCGGATATTGCATTTGTGGTTGGAGTGCTCAGTCGATACATCCAAAGTGCAAGAAAAACTCACCTAGATGTTGTTCGGAGAGTTCTAAGGTATTTAAACGCAACTATTAATTATGGAGTCATGTTTAAGAGGGGACCAGAATGCAACTTAGTTGGCTACTGTGACTCAAACCATGTTGGAGATGTAAGTACTCGAAGGTGAACAACCGGCTATGTCTTTATGCTTAGATTGAGTATTGTGTCTTGGTGTAGCAAACGTCAACCCACTATAACTTTGTCTACAACAGAAGCTGAATATCGAGCTGCAGCAATGGCAGATCAAGAATGCATGTGGCTTGTACAATTGTTGAAGGGTCTGAATCAAGATGTGGGCTCCAAGATTTCACTGATCTGTGACAACTTGTCTTCCATTCAACTAGACAATAACCCTTACATTCCATGCTCGAACAAAACACATTGAGGTTCACTACCACTTTATCCGGGAGAAGGTATTTGATGGTGACATTCACTTGATATATGTGAACACCAAAGACCAGGTAGCTGATCTGTTCGCAAAGAGCTTATCCAGTGAGAAGCTTGCTGATTTCTGTGACATTATGGGCATGGTGGAAGTAGGTGTTGAGAGGGAATGATGAAATTGCAACACCTTCTTTACGTGTGTGCATTTACCTGAGATGCACATCTCTATCTTACTATTTATAGCTTTGTGTTAGTTTACTTTATTTAATCATTTTCCATGTTTTACTAGTTATTGACTTGGTCTAAGTTAGTGGTCCAAGGTCTATGCAGTGGCATCTAGATTTTCAGTTTCCTGTTTTCAATTAAACAATCACGTGAAGTCAAAATCATTGTGTTCTCTCTCTGCAAGTTCTAGCCTTTGTCACCTTCTTGTTGTGTACAAGTTGCAGGAAACCCATTTCAGGTTAACATGTGAAGAATGGTGGAAAGAAGAAGAGGAGAATCGTCGTTTTTGGAGGATTCGTCTGTCATGATGAAAGAGAAGAAGAGAGATGACGGCCATGAATTATTAGGCTGTTACCATATTAGGTTTAAGTAATCACCATGGTTTGATGAGATATGCATTAATCAATAGTATATAATAGTTACAGAGTACAACAAACTATCTAAATTACAGGATATACAAAAACAGATCCTATAAACTAGGATAAGCTAAGATTAACTCTATTATTTGGTTTAGAAATGTTACAGGATATACAAAAACAGATCCTGTAAACTAGGATAAGCTAAGATTAACTCTATTATTTCGTATAGAAATGAAAAAAAAAAAAAAAGCATGATGGTTTTTGGAACTCGAGAATCAAAATATTGAGGACAAGACTTGATTACATTGAATGATGTAATCAAACCAAGTAACTTTCCAACAGTTTGGGCAGATCGCCTGTGACAATTGCTTGCCTGCAGGTTAAGGTTCATCTGTTAGGATTGATAGCAAAACAAAATTTCGAATGCAGAAAACAGAAAATAAAGGAATACCATTTTTACATCTTCAGTCATTCGCACGAGATCGACATGTGTCTTGTTAGGAGGTTAACATCTCATTCTTGAATTCTGACATGGTACACTTAAGCTCCAAATTTAACAGAAACGACATATATGCTACCCTACGAAATCGAAACCAAGTTTTAAACTACAACATGGGTTCTTCATGTATGCATAACACTTGTATTTTCTTCTAATATAATTATAATTTTGGCAGAAAATTAATTATTGTCATATCAATTTCACAATTCTTACCAAAGTAAGATAACCAATACAAAACAAAGAAAGTAGCTGTTATAATCTTCTTATCGTTTTTTTATTGGCTTTTTTCCGAGCCTTCTGACCCTCTCAAAATCATCCCTGGAGCACCACACTTAGAGGAAACTACTATATTGGGGACTGATGTTGCCTGAGTTATTCACAGATCCACATAGTTGAAATTCCCTGAGTCTAAGCTTCGTATCTCGGATCTAAAACCAGATGACTGAAGCAGCCCTCTTGACCCAATAATACGTAGCCCTTTCAAGAAGAAGATGTTCTCCGGAAGATTTCTTATGCTCGTACCTCTTAAATCTAACTTTTCTAAACATTCTAAACGCTCAAATTCCTCAGGCAATTTCTCAAGTTGAATACAAGAGTACAGACAGAGATATTTTAGACACTTCATCTTACAGATGCTGTCTGGGATATCTGGTAAAAACCTGCAATGGTTGAGTTCGAGATTCTCCAGACATTCCAAATGGCCAAGATCAGCAGGTAACTTCTCAAGCAATGAACAACCAGGGAGTTTGAGAGATTCGAGATATTTCAACATGCAAATGCTATCAGGAAGATCTTTAATCTTTGCACCTATCAAAGTTATCTCCTTTAAACATTCTAATCGGCCAAGATCATCAGGTAACTTCTCAAGCAATGGACAATAACCAAGATTGAGAGATTCAAGATGTTTCAGCTTACAAATGGTATCAGGAAGATCTTTAATATTTGTATCATACAGATGTAGCCTTTCTAGACATTCTAGCTGGTCAAGCTCCTTGGGAACCTCTGGAAGACTGCCTTGGAGTGTAAGCTCTCTTAGATGTTGTAACCCACAAATGCTTCTAGAAAATATCTCAAGGTTTGTGCAAGGACACAGACCTAAGGAAATCAGGTTTCCAAGGTTTCTTGTAAATAAGGGTTGATCTTCAGCATACAAACATAAAAACTGAAACTTTGGAAATTTATTTTCGGGGTGAACTGGGCATTCATCTAGGGACTCCGCAATCATATACAAATTAGCTAAAGGAACAACCTTAAGTGGTTCATCATGGCTACAAAAAGAATAATCCTTTCTACAAGAACCATCATTCTTTATTTCAAACTTAAAAGATTTAAACCTCAAACAACCACTTAAGTCTAAGTAGACAAGCTTTTTGAGACATTCATCGGCCACATGAAGTTCTAGAAGATTGGAACAGTTTTTAAGATCTATCGTCTTGAGATTTGGAGTAAGCCTGAGGTCAAGGTTCCTAAACTTTGAACCACTAATTTTGAGGGATGTGAGCTTTTGAAATCCATTGGCCATGTGAAGTTCTTCCAAATCAGAACAATTTTTAAGATCTAACATCTTGAGATTTGGAGTAAGCCTGAGGTCAAGGTTCCTAAACTTTGAACCACTAATTTTGAGGGATGTGAGCTTTTGAAATCCATTGGCCATGTGAAGTTCTTCCAAATCAGAACAATTTTTAAGATCTAACATCTCAAGATTAGGAGTCATCCTGAGGTCAAAGTTCCTCAAGCTTGAACAATTAATGTAAAGCGATTTGAGCTTTTGACATTCATCAGCCATGTAAAGTTTCTCCAAATCATGACAATTTCTAAGATCTAAAAACTCAAGATTCGGAGTCAGCCCAATGTCAAGGGTCCTCAACTTTGAATCCCATAGTTGGAGGTATCTCAGATTTGGAGCTCTACCAGGCATTTGAAGTTCTATCAAATCCGAACAATCGTCAAGGTATAACCACTCGAGATTGGGAGCTGACCCAAGGACAAGGGTCCTCAACATCGAACAACTGAGTTCAATGCTTATGAGCTTTACACATTCAGTATGCATGTGAACTTCAACCAACTCATTGCATCCTGTAAGATTCAGTGTCTCGATATTTGGAGTAAGCCCAAGATCAAGGGTCCTTAACATTGAATCCCTTACCTCAAGGAATCTGAGCTTGTGAAGAACCTAAAATAAGCAAAATAAAAAGATGAATATATATATATATATATATATATATATATATATATATATATATATTAGTGTAATAACAAAGCATTGGATGTATATATTTCAAATGAGTGACACAAAAGAGACAATCAACCATAATTCTACCTTTCTTTCTTCTCCTTCCCAAAGTTGTACCATTCTGCTGTGAGTAATCTGAAGTGCAACAAGATTTTCTCCTTGAAATGTTTTGGGTAAATACCTAAAAGGGTAATAGCTCCAACGCATATATCTTAAAGCGTTCAATTTATCAAACTTCCATTTTTGATGAGAACAATCACTTGTATTTGCATCAATAAATGGCGTTGACACACCAAGAAATCTAAGTTCCTTCATCTTTCTAAGACCTTTCATCACAATTTCCGGACTGAGTTTACACCCGTTGAACAATATATATCTTGTTGCTTTAGTACCCTGTAATCCAAAAAGAATGCACCATGAAATTTGTGTCGTAATAAATCAAAATATGTTAGTTTCAACTTAGAAATAAACTTGATTCCTACCAAGTCATTAGTCAATACATCTTCAAGTTCCTTGCCAATCCACAATCGACTATGTTTATAAGGCTTATCAGGATGCGAACGACGAACAATATTCTTGCCCATTTCTTCAATATGATCATGCATTCCCAGAACTCTTAAACCATATCTAGCATTAACAGCTATGAGAGATTTTTGCTCAAGAACTCTTAAACCATTTCTAGCATGAAATCCACAGCTTTCAAGCGTTTTGATTGCTAAGGCTTTTGACTGTCCTTTCAGTATGCATGCAACATTAAGGAATATTTCCTTGTAATCCTCCTCTAGACTGATATAGCTTATTTCCAACTTTTGCAGAGTTTCCATTAACGGAATTGTTTTAAGTCTTTCTAGGGCATCTATCCATTCAAGCTCATTTTTACCACAAAGAAACGAAGCCAGAACTTTGATCGTTAACGGAAGCCCAGCAGCATAATGCACAACTTGTTGTGATAGCTCTTCATACCCTGGATTTGGATTCATTCTCCCAAATGCATACTTACTAAAGAGGCAAATTGCTTCCTCATCCAATAACAACACGACGTTATGAATCGACTTCACTCCATGTGCCACGAGCACTTGCTCATCTCTTGTTGTAATGATAATTCTGCTTCCTGGCTTAAACCAATTTGTCTCACCGGCTAAGGCCTCAAGCTGCTCTAAATGATCCACATCATCTAGAACAAGAAGAACCTTTTTACCAGGCATCCTCCTCTTCATCTTGTTTTTTCCGTCATAAACACTACTAACAGAGATGCCCTGATCATCATTGAAGACATCAGAAAGAATTTGATTTTGCAACGACTTCAATCCAGACAAAGAAGCTTTTGAAACTTCCCTTACATTCTCAACGAAGCTTGCACCTTCGAATTGAAAGGATATTTGATCAAAAACAGCTCTGGCCAAAGTTGTCTTCCCACCACCTCCCATTCCCTTGATCCCGATCATGCGAACATCATTCAAACTAGTATCTAGAGATGATAAAACATCACAGATTCGGGTCTCCATGCCTACCAATTTCTCATCAAAGCTAAAATTGATGGATCGTAACTCTAGTGAAATCTCTCCAACAACTTTTTGGATGAATTTCGCTTCATGTCTGTATTTTAAAGAAGGTTTAATTAGCTTACTTAAAAATTCCACATGCATAATTAGTTTCAGATCAACAAACAAATGTAAATGAAGTAATAACAGAGTTGTATAATCATATTTCAAGTTCAATCTTTTAACAAGACTCCGAATTTGAGTTAAAATTTAAGAATATACAACATGAGATGCCATGTCCAAGCCTTTTACATCAATGGTGAACTCAGATTACAAAAAACAAAATGAAAGAATATTGCAGATATATGATTGACAGAATTGTAAAGACCGTGCGTATGAAAATACTGAAATTGGAAACCCATTTCGAATAATAATGACTAGCAATTATATCTTTCATCGTTTTGAGCTGAAATTATAAGAAATTGAATATCGATGGCGCTTGTGTAATGTTTCTATTATATTATACCTTGATTGAAACAAAAAATGTGGCCAAAATTGATGAGAAAGACTAGAACCACGAGCAGCAAAATCAACGAATAATGCAAAAAATATGATGAAGTGATTACCTATCGGCAGTGTTCTTCAACTCCCATCCAGCCAGATCCGCTGCTTCTTTTAGAGCACCCCTCCACTTCTCTGCGGCCTCTTCATTTTCATGATCGGCAAAGGCTTTTTCAACTGCCCCACTTTGTCTGCGGACTTCTGATGGTTCCACATCATAGAAGACTGGGTAGGCGGTATGCTCGTTGGTTTTGTGACATTCCATTATCTTCACAAGCTCATCCAAACACCAAGTCGAAGAGGCATAGTTTTTTGAGAAAACAATGATGTAGAGCTTTGAATCTTCTATGGATCCGATGAGATCATCACTGATCTTTTTGCCCTTGTTGATTCTTTCGTCGTCTTTGTAAGTGTGAATGCCGTTCTGTTGTAGAGCATAGTAAAGATGATCAACGAAACTTCTACGAGTGTCTTCGCCTCTAAAACTCAAAAACACATCATACTTAAATGTCTTGTGGACGAATGAAGTGGAAGAAGACGCCATTAATGGTATGCGGAGGCTAAATTTCAAATCTGTATCAGGAGGTAGTAATTGCGAAGAGGCCCCTATGAGAATTGATATAACTATATTATACTCAACAACAATGGTTGTGTCACATTGAAAGTGATCCCCAAGATTACCCTCAAAATTCAAAACCCCCCAAGCCACACAAACGCTATCCTTAGTATATAGATTATCGGTATTTTAAAAACACCCTCTCTTTTCTTACTAAAAAGTTTTTATTTTTTATTTAGATTATTTTTCTGATTTTTATATGATTTTCTCTGATTAAATCATTTATTTTCCGATGTTTTTTTTCTGGTTTTTTTAAGGGAATTCATAACTATTTTTTTGGTTGGAACCGATTTTTCTTTTTTATTTTGTTTTTCTTATTTAGATTATGATTCCGATTAAATCAATAACTTTTCTAATTTTTTTTTACTTTAAAAAATTTAAAGATAATTTTTAGTAGGAATAAATTTGATTTTCTTGTCTAGAAAACGGAATTCGGCGATGGTTATATTGTAAAACATAACTTTAGCAAATTTATTGTTTTAAAGTTTAAAAGGTTATAAAGTCTGATAGCCTAAAAACTGATTTTTATACTAAATGAACTTTTTTAAAATAAATATTATTATGGGTAGAATTTTTACCTTACCACTTTTAATATCTTGAACTCATTCTAACATCCCGGGCAGCCCAAAATCTTCAATTTAATCAATATCTAAAACTGTTCATGGTATTGCTCCTAGGACAAGAAAATACCGTTTTTATCTCGTGTGACTTTAATGCCTAAAAAATGATGCAATGGCCCGAGATCTGTCATGGCAAACGCTATTGACAAGTCATTGATAATTTGCTTCCATAATCCTGTGTTAGAAGTTGTGTCAGAAGCCGTTAAAACAATGTCTTCAACATAAAGTAATAAAAAAGCTATAAGAGCGCCTTTGCGATAAACAAAAAGTGATGTGTCACTAATGCTGATCCAAAATCCTTGGGTAACAATGAAGGAAGAAAACTTGTGGTACCAAGCTCGTGGGAATTGCTTAAGTCCATACATACAGGGACTTCTTAAGCTGACAAAAGAGTTTGGGAGCTTTCGGGTTACTAAATCCTGGTGGTTGATGCATATATACCATTTCCTGGAGATTTCCATGTAGAAATGCATTTTTGACATCTACCCGATGGATTGGCCGTGATTTAGAAATTGCAAGCGTGAGATGGGACCGGAAGGTTTACCGGGTCGGGACGGAAGTCCCCTGAGACACATGGACTGGAAGGTCATGGCCTGGAAGGGCGTATGTGTGTAAGTGGTATATTGGGGAACTCACTAAGCATTTATGCTTACAATTGTTATGTTATCTGTTTCAGGTACTAGCGAGGACCCTGGGAAGGCGCCAACATGACTCGTACACACACACACACGCAGGCGGATTTGGATTTAATTGATCTTGGGATTTGATATGTTTTGTACTATGATTATGATACATTGGATTTTTATGGTTTGACTTGGATGAAATTATGATTTTAAGAATTGAATTTTTTTTTTTTTGAAAAATTACGTTGTTATATATACCCTTCAAGTTTGTGACTATGATACAGAGGTCACAAACAAGGCCTGAATAACCATGCAAATTGCTTGATACTCTTGATGTCACTTATCACCTAATCAATGTGTCAGTTAAGCACTCACGTTCCATTGATCTATGAAAAACATCTTGCTACCCTTTGCCACCCTTGTCAATCCCAAATTAGTGTGTCATTTAACCACACAGGTTGCATTAACGACTTGACACAGGTTGCACTACCCTTTGAAGTTCCATATGATTCCTAGAATTATTCCAACTTGGTGGTTAAATTCTTGGAAGGGTTTAAGGCATAGAAACACCCCTTTGAGGAGTTTATGGCCCTAAGGCCATTTCCCTTAGAGTTTGCAGCCGTAAACTCTTAAAGATGGGTGTTTTTGATGTTTTCAAGTCTTATTCACATGTAGTTGGAATCTAAGGCATACATGTAATAAGGTTCAAACCCACTTGGTAAGGAAGTCAAAGCAGATAACATTCCATGGCTTACATAGATGTTGTGCAAAGCATCCTTCTGTGAGCAGTTATGTAATAGCTTTTTTGAATCAATACAGTTGGTTGTTGAATTGTGAAATTTGTTTGTGGGTTGCAGTTTTTGTGAAGTTTGCTAGGATGTTTGACATTAGTTTAGAGTAGTTATATATATAAGATAGTTGTTTGATTCATACAATTAGTGTGGGAAGTATTAACAGAGTTGAGTATTTTCTTCAAAACATTAACAACAACATCAATCACAACAAAAGACATGGAAAGGATTGAAACTGAGATCTGAATAATATTATGTAAATTAGAGACCATCTTTGTCCCTGGTATTTTTAACTCCATGTAACATTTACCCGTAGATTTGCCATATGAAGCGAAGATAGTCGGTCCTGTCCAATATCGGTGGATGTGTCCATTTGAAAGGTTTGTATGGTACATCGTAATGTATGTTGCTATTTTTGTAAGCTAATTTAAATAATCTTTACTATAGGTATCTAAATAAGTTGAAAAAAGATGTGAAAAATAAAGCTCGAGTGGAAGGGTCCGTTGTTAACGTGTACTTGCTACGTGAAGCATCAATATTTTTCTCTCATTATTTAGAGATTGGTTTCCCCACACGTAATAGAAAGTCGCCTCGAAATGATGATGGAGGAGGAGATGAGCAAGCGGATGCTAACAATGACATGTTAGATATATTTTCATATCCCGGGCGTCATTATGGAAGATTCACGATTAGAATGATGTCTGATGAGGAAGTGAATGCTACCCAAACTTACATACTCCTTAACAAAGATAAGATCAAGCATTATATCAAGTTCGTACGTAATATATGCATCACTTTCAATTATAATCATAATCATTTGGTCTATAATTGCTATGATCGAATAACATTTACATGCATGATTTTGTTTATTACATTCATAGTTACTTTAAAATGTTATTGAAATGTTGATATACAGAATATTTGAAGAACATTTGAATGAACTTATAGGGGATATGGATGAACAGGTCCTTGCAGCTGAAGTTGAGAAGAACTTTGCATTATGGTTTCAAAACTACGTGGGTGTTATTTTTGTATTTTTTTTAAAATTTATTATTTTTTGTTATGGTTATAATTAACTCTAATTAAGTGTTTTACCATTTTTCATATAAGCACGTAAGATCCCAATAAACAACAAGTATATATCTAACCTTTCCAAAATGCCATTCAAAAAGTGAAATTATATAGTGTATACTTTGTCAATGGTTACAAGTTTCACGCAGAAGCTCATAGTCTGAACAATTTAACAACCAATAGTGG
This sequence comes from Lactuca saligna, assembly GCF_052625555.1. Lineage (NCBI taxonomy): Eukaryota > Viridiplantae > Streptophyta > Magnoliopsida > Asterales > Asteraceae > Lactuca > Lactuca saligna. Next base: position 69,078,856 of record NC_136421.1, on the reverse strand, counting down.
ATTGTGTGTTAGTAGCCCAGGAGGTGATTATTATGGTAAGGTAGACGAAATTTTAGAAGTCGAGTACCCTGGTTACCCAATTAAAACCACGGTTTTGTTAAAATGTCATTGGTATGATCCAACACCTAACATAGGAGTTAAGGTTCATAAACAATATAAATTGGTCGAGATAAACGTCAAAAGAAAATACAACAAGTTCAAGCCATTTGTTTTAGCCATGCAAACCACTCAAGTGTGTTACATTCCCTACCCAAGTTCGAAAACAAACAACTCGGACTGGTGGGTTGTATTTATAGTTAAACCTCGTGGTTGGACCGATGAAAATCATCCTCAGAAAAAAGTTGCTTTCCAAGAAGATGAAGTTGAATCAAATGAAATCATTATACCAAGTCTAGCTGATACAGACAATCATGATGAGGATCACGAAATGTCAAGCAACGGTTCAGATAATGAAAATAATATTAATGAAGAAGGTGAAATTCATGAGGACGACAATGATGGTATTCCTAATAGCGATGGTAGTTATGAGTATAGTACATCGAGTAATGAAGAAGAAGAGGATGAAGAAGAAGAGGAGGAAGAAGATAATGACTAGATGTTTTTGTGTGTTTAATGTTTTTTGCGATGAAGTTAATTTGTAATTTTGTTTAATATCAATACATAAATGTAAACTAGGAAGAAAGCTCGGGCTTCGCCTCGGGATGTTTTTTTTTGTGTTTACATCATTCTGTTAAAAGGACATTTTAGTCATTTTTTCTTGCTATGTTGTTTGATTAGGATGAAGTATTTGTAAAATCCATGTTAATTTTGTGATGAAGTATACTTAATGTAATTAAAAATAAGTTTGTAATGAATTCATTATTAAGGAAAATAATCTGCATAGATTATATATACTTTAACATGCCCGGTTAATGTAATTAAAAATAACTTTGTAATGAATTCATTGTTAATTATTCATTATAATACTATATTTTCAATAAATTATACACAACTTGATTAGCACAATTGGCTTAACCGCGCCCTTTTCTAGCATAAGCTTAAGTTCGAGTCTGCTTTCCAACAATATCTATTCATTTTTACATTTTTAGCCATTAGTTTATGCCACATATTACCAATTCAAAAAAAATTCATTAAAACCATATCTTACAAACTCTAATGATCATAATAATAATTCATCCATAGTATAACAAAATTAATTAAGCATACAACATCCTAATAAATATCGTCACAAATTAGCTACGCATTTTGTTCTATAGCAAAACAAGCAAACGGAGTCATATTCCATAGCAGAATTTCCTAGCAAATACATATGAATGTACTTCCATAGCAATTCAACTATGGAACTGGTTTCCGTCACAAACTCCGTTGCATATTAACCACGATGATGAATTCCATAGCATCAATTCAACAGAAAGTGATTTGGTAACAAATGTCATTGGAAAATTGCTACGAATTTTTGTTCCATAGAACTATCGGTAGCATAATACCAATGGATATGGATTCGGTAGCATTTTCCCTAGCAACTCCCACTCTCACTACCAAAAATAAAATCCGTTGACAATGTGGTAGCAACATTGCGATGGAAAGACATTCCATAGCACGATCCATTGCAGATTAACAACGAAAATACGTTCCGTAGCAACCTTCCCTCGCAAAATCGCGTTTTCTTGTAGTGGTTGGTAGACCAACTTGGCGAGTCAGGTCAACTAGATGTTGACTTTGACCAATGTTGACTTTGACTGAATTGAGTTGACCCTGGTTAGGGTTGCATATTCAAATTGATAACTTAGAAGGCTTTTCGTGTAGGGATTGAGGAGTTGGGGAGAGTCGATTTGCACGCCGAGGACAGTTCAGACACTACACGACATCGATGTGAGTTACCTTCCAGTAGAAGTGGGTCTAAGTCACCAAGGCTGGCCCACTAGTAGTTGAATACAGTTGAGATGATTGTCTTTGTGATAATTTTCTGGTTTGCTATCACTTGATGTATTTTATGTGCTAGCATATTATGTTCTATGTGATAGTGGTAGTAGGAGGGAATAGTCCCCGGATCGGTAGTTAGGACCGAAGGGTAGGTCGGACACCCCATATATTTCTGACAACATGTTATGATATTTTACCTTGTGATAGTAGTAGGGGTGAAATAGTCCCTGAGACCGGGTGAGAAAGACCAGCCGGTTGGCAGGTGCCCCAGAATGGCCTGACATGGGTAGTCTGCACCCCAGAATGGCTTGACACGGGTAGTCAGCACCCCATAATAGCTTGACATGGGTAGGTCGGGCACCCCAGAATTGCCCGACAGTATGTATGCTATGTGATTGTATGGTATGTGGTATAATGGGCGAAGTCACTATGCTTTGTGCTTACAGTTTCAGTTTTGGTTTCAGGTACCCCTTCATCTAAGGGGAAGGAGTCGACGGTGTAGCAGTTCATCACACACACATATGGTTTCCGCATGGAGTTTCTAGGATTGTACTATGATTGTCATTACTTTTGATGATATGGTTTTCAGACACGTTGTTATGGTTTTTATAAATTTATATGACATTGCCAATGTTTGGTAAACTATGTTATGAATCTCTTAATTAAAAATGAAATTTTTGGCCTCGAAATTTGGGATGTTACAAGTTGGTATTAGAGCCTTGGTTTGAGGGATTTGGACACACCCTCAGGGGTGTCTGGACTCAAATCTAGGGCTTGAAAGATTTTTACAAGAAAATAGTTTTCTAAAATCTAAGTTAAAGAATTTTCAGAAAGGACAAGGTGTGTGATGCGTGCGACCGGCCGATCTCAAGTAAGTTTTCCCCAAGATACCCATACTTGTTATGGTATGATATATGATATGATCATGAGAATTGCATGCTAGATTAGGGCTAAGGATCTAGGAGGATTCCTTGTATGCCTGTTATGTGCTTATGAGAACTGCATGCTAGAATAGGGATAAGGATCTTGGAGGATGCCTTGTACGTCTGTTATGTGCTTATGAGAACTGCATGCTAGAATAGGGTTACGGATCTAGGAAGGATGCCTTGTATGCATGCTGTAGGAGCTTGTTGAGATGTACATTAGAGCTTTTAGTCAGCAGTATGGTAGCATGAGTAGGTTATGCTTGATTTGGTTACTCGACGCACGAATGTTGCTTGCTTTGTGCTATAGGGGTTCTGGCTAGCTTTAACTAACTAGTAAGCGAATATGTAGCAATATTCACAAGCTAGTTACGGAAAGGTGGTAGGGACTCCTAGTGTAGCTGATGGCGGAGAGTAGGTCGGAGGGTGCCCTAGGAGAGCCTAGGATGAGATTAGTTGGAAAGCAGTATCAGTAAAGGGACTTGGTGAAGTTGAAGCAATCCTTGAGGAAAGTACGGATAGATGTGGAAGGTAGTATGAGCCCGTACTACTAAAAGAAGAGGATTTGTATTCGAGTCAAGGAGGGCCAAGATGGAACCAAGAAACTTGGAGAATGTGCGAGACCTCTCGGGAATATGTATGATCCTGACGTTTATGTGTTTATTTTTAGTATGGCGATTACACGACATGGAGCTGGAGGTGCAGGATCTGGATCAGGATCAGGATCAGGCTTGGGTGTGGGATCTGAGAAGGTTGACGATGGGTTGTACGATTTCATCGCGTCTGAGATCATGGGAGGTATCCTTGAGGCGACCCCGGTCATCTTCGGGTCGATCAAGGAGGGGATTATTGAGCTAATGGAGGATCGCCTATGGTCATTCAGGAGTGATATGGCATCTAGCCAGAAGGGCACGCGCACACTGTCCTTCAAGGACTTCAGGGGGAGTAATGCACCGGACTTTCATGGGGTGAAGGAGCCCATTGCTGCCAGGATATGAATCGGAGACATTGATTCTGTGCAGTTGACGAGATTCTGCTCGGAGGGGTCGAGGTCCGCTTTGCTGCAGGATGTTTGAGGGATAGAGCTAGGGATTGGTGGGAGTCAGTTGGTGACTCACTGGGAGCCCCAACAATCGAGGCTATGACTTGGTCAGGTTTTTTGACTAGGTTTAGGGCTAAGTTTGCACCCGCGGTGGAGCTTCAGTAGCTTTCCAGGGAGTTTCTTGATATGAGACAGACGACCGAGACAGTGGCGGAGATCACCGCCAAGTTTAGGGAGAGGGTCTTGTTGGTACCTCAGTATGAGGGGGATGAGGAGATGCGGAAGACCCACTACCATGACATGTTGAGGGATGACATTCGGGAGCATGTCAGCTATTCAGCCTGCCCGACCTTGGAGTCCATGATTGCTAGGGCGCGGGAGAGGGAGATTGATTTGGAGCACCTTAGGAAAAGGAAGGTAGAGACTGAGAAGGTTACAAGGGTTTCGGGAAAGAAACCCAAGGGATCCGACGTCAGGTCGAAGGGCCAGCCGGGCCAGAGTCGCTGCAGGATATGCGGTAGGCCGCATGAGGGAGCTTGTAGAGCAGGATCGTTGGGCTGCTATAAGTGCGACAAGACAGGGCACTTTGGTAGGGATTGTTCTGCCCCCGCCCCCATAGTTCAGATGTCAGACCTGATTTCTTTCCATTGCAATCAGAGGGGCCATAAGAAGGCCAACTGTCCTTGATTGTCCGCAGCAGCGCCAGTGGTGGCGCCGACTCCAACGACAATGCAGGTTGTGGAAGGCCAAAAGGTCAAGCCATAGGCTCCAGTGGTGCCGAGCCAAGCGTTTTAGTTAACAGCCGAGGAGGCATGCGTCGCACCCGATGTGGTGACGGGTATGATTTCTTCTCTTTAACCTTTTATGTTATGTCGCTATGATTTTGATATGCTATATATCTGCTCTGTTTAGGATCGCTCCATGTGAACAGTATCCTAGTTTAGGTGTTGTTTGAATCGGGTGCTACCCGATTATTTGTCTCTCTTGCGCTTAGCAAGAGGTTCCCTAAGTCCTCGGGAATGTTGGATTGCCCTCTAGAGGTCAAGATTGCGGACGACCGGTCTGTGAGAGTATCAAAGGTTTTCAGGGATTGTGTTTTGAGATTGTTCGATGAGTGCTACCTGGTAGACTTGATTCCCATACCTTTTCGGGGGAACAAGGTTATCATAGGAATGGATTGGTTGAGCCCTAATGGAGCAGTGATCGACTATGCACAACAGTTGGTGTCGATCAGGACCCCAAGTAGGGGAGAGCTGGTGATTCAGGGCGAGAGGCCACAACAACGACCAGCCTTATGCTCAACAACGAGGTCTAGGCGCTACCTCCAGCAAGGTTGTGCTAGATTTGTCGCTTATGTTCTGGATACTCGGAAGGCGGGTAAGACAACGGTGGGAGAGGTGCCAGTGGTACGAGAGTTCGTAGATGTATTCCCCGAGGAGTTCCTGGGATGCCTCCGGAGAGGCAGGTGGAGTTCGGGATCAACCTAGTCCCTGGTGCGGCTCTGATAGCCAAGGCGCCGTATTGGTTAGCTCCTCTTGAGATGCAGGAGTTGTCTACACAATTGCAAGAGCTGTTAGACAAGGGGTTCATTAGACCGAGCAGTTCACCCTAGGGAGCCCCGATTCTATTTGTGAAGAAGAAGGATGGGTCGCATCAGATTTGTATAAATTATCGGGAGCTGAATAAGGTAACGGTGAAGAACTGTTACCCACTCCCGAGGATTGATGACCTCTTTGACTAGCTACAGGAAGCATCTTGGTTCTCCAAGATTGATTTGCGTTCATGTTATCATTAGATGAGGGTCAGAGAGGAGGACGTGCAGAAGAGTGCTTTTCGGACGCGTTATGATCACTATAAGTTCGTGGTGATGCCTTTCGGGCTCACCAATGCTCCTGCTATGTTCATGGATCTCATGAATCGCGTGTGCAGACCGATGTTGGATTGGTTTGGGATAGTTTTCCTTGATGTCATCTTGGTTTATTCCAAGATGCGAGAGCAACATGAGGAGCACTAGTGGGAGGTTCTGGGCATCTTGAGGAGGGAGATCTTATACGCTAAGTTCTCCAAGTGCGAGTTCTGGTTGCGTGAGGTGCAGTTTATTGGGCACCTTGTCAACCAGGACGGGATTTCAGTTGATCCAGCCAAGGTGGAGGCCATGATGAGGTGGGAGGTTCCGAGGTCTCCATCTGATATTTGGAGCTTTCTAGGACTGGCAGGATATTATTGGAGATTCATTCAAGACTTCTCCAAGATAGTCGTGCCCCTAACCCGGTTGACGAGGAAAGTCATGGTCTTTTGTTGGGGGCCTGAGCAACAGGCCGCATTTGAGACTTTAAGGCAGAGATTATGCGCCAATCATAGCCCTGCCGGAGGGCATAAAGGGTTGTATAGTATATTGCGATGCGTCCATCTCGGGTTTGGGCGTGTTATTGATGCAGAGAGGGCATGTTATCGCTTACACTTCAAGGCAGTTGAAGCCTCGTGAGGCAAACTATCCGACGCATGATTTGGAGTTGGGGGCTGTTGTTTTCGCCCTCAAGATTTGGCATCATTACCTCTATGGGTTTCGTTGCACCATTTACTGTAACAGCCGGATTTTTCAGGTATCTTATATATTGTGTTTTTGGTGATTTGAGAGGGGACTCGGCGAGTTGGAGCTCAGACTCGCCGAGTGGGGACGCAGATTTGGACACGGGATCGCGCCTGGACTCGGCGAGTCAGTGTTGTGTTATGAAACCCTAATTTCTCGGGTTTGAGACCTATTTAAAGGGCCTAATGGCCGTCATTTGTGCTCACCAGTCCCTTGAGTGAAACCCTAATCGAGTGTGAGCATTTGGAGCTAAGTAGGAGGCCATTATTGATCTTGGAGGTGTTATTGTTGCAAGGAAGGAGAAGAACTAGCCAAGGGAAAGCAAGAGAAGCCACTTCTGTGGGTTTGGAGTCCAGAGCATCACTATTGTGGTAATAATTTCGAGTTATCTTCTTCCTTGTTGTTGTTTATCTAGATTTAGGGTTTATTGAACCCTTTTGTGGCAAGATCTAGTGTTCTCTTGGTCCCTTATGAGGTTTGAACCGTAGATCTGGAGCCTTAGAGGTCCAGAGTGTCCCTTTACCCAAGCTTTTTGGGAATTAATGGAGGCTTTGGATTGGAATCCTAATGCCTTAGGTCAAAACTCCATTTATGAGCCATGGGGTGTGTTATGGGCACCAAGATAGAAGCTTTACGTGATGAATCAGTCTAGGGAGGCCAGATCTATAGATTTTGGAAGCAGATCTGACCTTAGAAGCAAGTTGGAGTGGTTGCATGGCATGGACTCGCCGAGTCTGTTCATCAGACTCGACGAGTAGTTTGAAGATTTCCTTGGGATTGCTCGGTGAGTGGTCCAATCGAGTCATGGGTAGACTCAGTGAGTCAGGGTGAATTGGAGAGGGATGACGAGTGGACTGAGTCAAATTGGGACTCGCCGTGTTGTTCTTGAGACTCGGCGAGTTGAGTCGGGGTGGCCCCGCGATTCTTCCAGGTGAAACTCGTTGAGTAAAAAGGGGGAATACTCGACGTGTAGGAAGGGAATTTCGGAGGGTGGTGAAAACGTCTAGACTCGCCGAGTTGCCGTAGCACTCGCCGAGTCCGGTCAAAGTTGATCGTTGACCGTTGACCATTGACCAGAGTTGACCTGTGTTGACTTCTTAGGGATAGTCAACCTTAGAGATATAAAGTGTTAATTAGAGACATATGATGTTATAGGAGGATTAGATCTCAGAGGATCGAGCACGAGGGATTTCCAGGATTCGTGAGATACCGAGATACGCGAGGTGAGTCTTCTCACTATACTTTACCTTGAGTAGGTAATCAGAGTTATGTGATAGAGTATTGTATGCTATGTGTTGTACTGCATTATTTCTTTGTGATTTATGATGGGTTTTGAGCATTCTAACACCTCCTAAGTGTACATGCAACCCTAATAACCTTGGATCTATGTTTGTCTAATTATCATGCAAAGTTGAATTCCAAGGTTGTATTCCTATCTAGCATACATGGGGAACAATTTTAACTTAAAGTATAGATAGAATAACTTACCTTGTTGTTGTTTGTGTACCTTGAAACCTTGTGAGCCTAGCACCCCAAGTGTGATGCCTCAAATGCTTCACACAACACCAAATGCTCTTGGAAGAACTTATGAGAGAACACACACTTCTCAAAAATCGGCCAAGCCCTCTTGTTTCTTTAGTGTAGCCGATTTTGGTGGAGAATATGTTTCTTATATAGTGTTGACACATCTAGGGTTAAACCCTAATGTGTCATGACTCTTCATTTCCATGACCCATGGGTTTGTAACCCCCATGGAGCATCCTATGGGTGGAACCCAACTTGATAATCCATGGAGCCTCTTAGCCCACTATACAAGATATGGATGATTTACATAATCAACCCATATATTTAATTAGTTATCTTTTGATCACATAATTAATTCTAAATTAATTCTTGATCAAACTAATCAAACAATATTATTAATATATTAGAACTTATAATATATTAATAATCTCCAAGTGTTATTTCTCTCATTTAGTCTATCCAATTGCATGGTGCCACGCAACCCAAATGGACCATGCCGGGTCGGGTCAAGTACATACCAGAAATAGTTATGGACTTAGACACCTTATCGAACAGTCTCCCACTTGGATAAGTCTAATAACTATTACTGCAAGTATGACTTCAGGAACCGATCGGCAATCGTAGCTCTTTACAAGGTTTCTCGGAACTGAGAAGATGATGGTACGCCATTTAAGATAAGTGATCATATAATCCTCTGTTCTAGATATCAGTCGGACAAATACACGGAACAACGTCTTACTTATTGTCCAACAGTTTGTTTCCCGATTTCCGATTTGTTTGACAAAGAACTTCATTGAACACATCAATTTAGTTCTGACCGGGCCCGGTACATAGGTCAAAACAAAATCATCGAGGGGCCCAGATATCAGCTTCTAATCCAAGAAGGAACAGATAAACTTCGACTCATATGTTTGTTCTACCACTCATTGAATTACACACAAGAGCACGATTTATAACATCGAGTTACCAATGCGTTTTCGTACAATCAATGCATAACCAACTTGTAAGTAACAAATCATATCTCTAGGTTGAAGACTTATACGATATTACCGTCTCACGATCACTCGAGATAGAATTCCATGAAGTGATTCCAGTGAGCGTGGGTTGAGTCCAATGCTCAGAACTTATGAGCACTCATGATTGCTGTAGCCTTGTCCAAGACCTCTACAACCAACCATGACAGTCTTGATTCATACCTACTTCCGACATATAACCGACTGTGGAGGTTTGAATAATATGTTATACCAAACAAAATTATCCTGGAAGTCAAAACATGCAAAAGAAATATAGTAAACGATCGACATGAGATAGCAACATTTTACTCATAAATAAAAACATTTTTATTCATCATCAGATGTCAATTATACTTTACAAATTTCGAGGTTATCTAACTACTAAATCTAATATCATCCTTTAACCCGATGCTTCGAGCATGTTGGAGATGCTTAACCCGAGTCAGTCCCTTCGTGAGGGGATCTGCCGGATTCTCATCTGATGATACCCTCTTTGCCACGAGGAGTCCTTCTTTGATCTGATGTCTGATGAAATGGTATTTTCTGTTGATGTGTCTGGATCTCCCGTGATCCCTTGGTTCCTTTGCTAAGGTAACAACACTTTCACTATCACAGAAAATTTCCATTGGCTCTTTAATAGCTGGTACAACTCCAAGGTCTCCAATGAAGTTCCTCAGCCATAACGCCTCCTTTGCCGCCTCGCTAGCTGCAATATACTCTGATTCACAAGTAGAATCTACCACTGTCTCTTGCTTGGAACTCTTCCAAGAAATTGCTCCTCCATTTAGGGTAAAGACCCAGCCCAACTGAGAGCGAAAATTATCCCTATCAGTCTGGAAGCTAGCATCACTATACCCTACAACTCTCAAGTCATCACTCCCACCGAGGGTAAGGACCCAGTCCTTAGTCCTTCGTAGGTACTTGAGAATATTCTTTACCGCAGTCCAGTGTGCCTTGCCAGGGTTCCCCTGAAACCTGCTAACCATGCTCAGGGCAAAAGCTACATCAGGTTGAGTACACGTCATAGCATACATGATCGATCCTACAGCCGAAGCATAAGGTATTCGACTCATTTGTGCTATCTCAGGCTCAGTACTAGGGCTTTGTGTCTTACTCAGTTTGGCGTTACTCTGGATGGGCAATTCTCCTTTCTTGGAGTCCTGCATGCTGAATCTCTTCAGCACCTTATCCAAGTAGGTACTTTGACTAAGTCCAATTAGTCTTTTACTCCGATCTCTCAAGATCCTTATCCCTAAAATATAGGCAGCTTCACCAAGGTCCTTCATAGCGAAACACTTCCCAAGCCAGGACTTTACTTCCTGCAGGGTTGGAATGTCGTTTCCTATGAGTAGTATGTCATCCACATACAATACCAAAAAGCTAACTATACTCCCACTAGCCTTGACATACACACAAGATTCATCTTCACTCCTAGAAAAGCCAAATTCCTTGACCTTTTCATCAAAGCAAAGATTCCATCTGCGAGGTGCTTGCTTTAACCCATAAATGGATTTCTCAAGCTTACACACTCTATTGGGGTACTCGTTGCTGACAAAACCCTCTGGCTGACTCATGTAAACATCTTCAGCCAACTTTCCATTAAGGAAAGAGGTTTTGACATCCATTTGCCAAATTTCATAGTCATGAAATGCGGCTATGGCTAACAGAACCCGAATAGACTTAATCTTGGCTACCGGAGAAAAGGTCTCATCATAATCCACTCCAGGAATTTGAGAGAAGCCCTTTGCAACCAGTCTAGCCTTATAAGTGTGTACTTTACCATCCATGTCGGTCTTCTTCTTGAAGACCCATTTGCACCCTACAGTCTTTCGACCTGGTACATTCTCAACCAAGTTCCAAACTTGATTGTCATACATGGATTGTATCTCGCTATCCATAGCCTCTTTCCACTTAGCAGACTCGGGGCCTGCCATGGCTTCCTCGTAGCTGTTAGGGTCATCTCGACTTACTAGTGTTCCATCACTAATAAGTGTCTCACCTTCTGCAGTAATATGGAATCCATAGTAATGCTCAGGTGCACTCCTAACTCTCGTGGAACGCCTCAGAGGTACAGATTCGTCAATTGGCTCAACAGGAGTTTCCTCCTCAAGTTGAGGGCTAGAGTTTGAAGTTCCTTCACCACTTGACTCTTGAATTTCTTCAAGTTCAATTTGCCTCCCACTGTCTCCTTGGCTTATAAACTCTCTTTCTCGAAAGACTCCTCTTCTTGCTACAAAGACCACATTGTCACTAGGTCTGTAGAAGAGGTAACCAAAGGATTGTTGTGGGTAGCCGATGAAAATACACCTCTCGCTTCGGGGTTCGAGCTTATCATGAGTCTCGCATCTCACGAAAGCCTCACAACCCCAAATCTTGATGTGGTCTAGTTTAGGTACTTTACCAGTCCACATCTCGTGAGGAGTTTTGGCAACTTTCTTTGTAGGGACTAGATTAAGGATATGGGCGGCAGTCTCTAAGGCATACCCCCAGAATGAGATTGGTAGCGAAGCTCGACTCATCATGGAACGAACCATGTCCAACAAGGTTCGATTATGCCTCTCAGCCACACCATTCAACTGTGGTGTCCTGGGAGGTGTCAATTGTGAGACAATCCCACATTCCCTTAGATAGTCGAGGAACTCTGAACTAAGATACTCACCACCCCGATCGGATCGAAGCATCTTAATGTTCCTGCCCAATTGATTCTCGACTTCCTGTTTAAATTCCTTAAACTTCTCGAAAGTCTCTGACTTATGCTTGATTAAGTAGACATATCCATATCTACTGTAATCATCAGTAAAAGTCAAATAGTAACGATTAGCATCCCTTGTGGCATGTTTAAATGGTCCACACACATCCGTGTGTATAAGGTCCAACAAACCTTCACCTCTTTCACACGAGCCTGTGAAGGGTGACTTTGTCATTTTTCCAAGTAAGCATGATTCGCAACTATCATCTGACTTTAGGTCAAACGACTCCAAGACTCCATCCTTTTGGAGTTGGCCTATGCGTTTCTTGCTTATATGTCCAAGACGACAATGCCATAATGATGCTTTATCCAAGTTATTATTATTAGTAGAATCAATACACAAAACATTATTTCCTGAGTTATCTACAACAGATACAGCTTCATACACACCATCACAAGGTAATGCTTTAAAATAAAGAACATTATTAAAGAAAGCATCAATAGAACCAACTTCATTATTAAACGAAAAGGTAAACCCTTGTTTGTACAAAGCATGAAAGGAAATAATATTTCTTGTCATTCCTGGTGAGTAACAACACTTATTCAAATCTAAACTAAACCCACTACTTAGCGATAAAGTATAAACTCCAATCTTGGTGACAGGTGAAGCTTTCCTGTTCCCCATGATCAAGTTTATTCTTCCTTGCTCCACATCCTCACTTCTTCTTAGTCCCTGCAAGTCACAACAAATATGAATACTACAACCGGTATCAAGGACCCAAGATTTAGAATGGGGTGAGTTATTAGAAATGATAGTGTAAATACCTGCATGGTTGGGTTTGACTTTCCCATCCTTCACATCCTGCTGGTACTTTGGGCAGTTCCGCTTCCAATGAGCCTTTTCATGGCAATAGAAGCATTCAGCCTCTTTTGGGTCAGAAGAAGGAGTAATGAAACCTTTCTTGGTTCCACTTGAAGAAGAGCCATCAAGGGTCCGAGCGTTGGTACCCTTCGAAGATCTCTTTCTCTTCCTCCCTCGACTTTTCCCGATTGCCAAAACCGGAGTTGAGTTTGGAGTAGGAGTGATAGCAACCGACTTCCCCTTAAGACCTGATTCTGCAGTCTTGAGAAGTCCCTAAAGTTTGCTGAGTGTGACCTCTTCCTTATTCATGTGATATGTCATGCGGAATTGATAATAGCACGATGGTAAGGAGCGCAAAATTATATCTATTGCAAGCTCCTCAGGGAAGTTCACATTAAGCTTCAGCAATCGATCCACATATCTTTGCATTTTCTGCATGTGGCTCATGACAGAATCCCCGTCCTTCATCATGGTTGTTATCATGGAGCAGATGATTTCGTACCTCTCTTGTTGTGCACTTTGATGGTATCTTTCCATCAAATCTTGGTGCATTTCATAAGGGTAGAAATCCTCATAAGACTTTTGGAGTTCTGCTGTCATTGTGGCCATCATGATGCATGCCACTTTGGTAGCATCTCTTTCATGAGTATGGAAGTCAGCGATCTCCCGGGGAGTTGCAATGGACTCATCAATTTCCTTAAGCTCCTTGTCAAGGACATATTCTTTGTCCTCGTAGCGGGTTATCATCCTGATGTTTCTGATCCACTCATTGAAGTTGGATCCATCAAAGGTAACTTTCCCACACAAACTCATAAGAGTAAAGGAGCCATTAGGATTCGAGCCAGAAGCAGCATTGTTTGAAGACATCTGAAAGAAGAGAACAAGTTTAGTATAGATCTATGAGAGTCCTTAATAAAACACCCAAATGTAATATTAAGGCTAGGATCCAATCACAATATATTATAACTTAGAAGAGGTATGCCGTAATCGAAGCTATAACATATTTGAAAGGTAGGTGAATGACGATTCACCAATTTCCACCACGAAAACCAAAATATTAGATATTAGGTTTTATAATTGGTTCTTAGAAATTCCTAGATTCTTTGAGATTCAAACTTTTCAAAGGCATGTTTCAATCTCGAGTGTGCCCTCCAAGTTTTGTGACTGGGATACCGAGGATCACAAAACGAGGTGTGAAGTAACCATGCAAATCACTTGGTACCCTTAAAGTTTATCACTCAATCGATGTGCCGGTAAACCACACACGCTCCACCGATACTATAATAAACCTTAAGTCACCCTTTACCTACCTTGTTAAGTCCAAGTTAGTGTGCCGGTTAACCACACACGCTCCACCAACGACTTAGACAAAGTGTAAAGTGTAATTTCATGGATTAGCACCTTATTCACATTTTCCTAAAGTAACTAAGATTGGGAATTTAATAAAACATTTAGTTACTTTATTATATTCATCATACTTTGAATGAGAATTTATAAGTCCTTGTCTTACCCGTTCGGCTAACGACCCTCCACCAGTCAAGGAAGCGGTGGGTGAGAGTAGACACCCATTAAGTCACCATTTTATAGGCAACAACCTTATACCCACCTTATAGACCGGCTTCGTGAATGAGGCGTACTAGCGGTAACACGACTTTATTCTTATATATATATATATATATATATATATATATATATATAATTATTAAATCATCATAATATAAGTATAAGGGTTGAATTTTAACTTTTAAAATTCTAGGGGTTGGAACTTAAAGTTTTAACTTAACTTTACTTGTTCCAAAACTTGAGGGCAAGTTTTGTAACTTTCAAAACTTTTCATTTCTTGTAACTTATGAGTTTAATAGAGTAATAAAATGAAGACTCTTCATTTTTCTAACTCTTGTGTTCTTTTAATGGTTTTAATTCAAGTGTGACTCTTGGTTTTTCATAACTTGAGGACAAGTTATGGACTCCATTAAAACACATTATGATCAAGAATTAATCTACCACATAAGTTACAAATAATTCCTATGATCATCTAAAACATCATAAGAACAAGAACATGAATATGAACACATTCATAAGTTACACTTAAAACTTTGTAATTTTGATAACTAGTTGTTGTAAATGAATTAGCAAAGACATTACACCACCAAAAACAAGTTTTCAATTACCAAAACAGTTTAGGGTAATGTTTCTAATTCATTTCCAGCAACTAAATCGAAATTCTACAATTAGTCGACCCTACTGCATGAACTCACTCGCCGAGTTGGTTGAAGATACACATGAACTCGACGAGTCCCCCCTATAGACTCGACGAGTCCACTCGCAGACAGCAAGATTTTCGACTTTTTTTTTCAACTTTTAAGCACAAATAAAAAAGAAACAAGCCTAGGCTCTGATACCACTGATGGGTTTTGAGCATTCTAACACTTCCTAAGTGTACATGCAACCCTAATAACCTTGGATCTATGTTTGTCTAATTATCATGCAAAGTTGAATTCCAAGGTTATATTCCTATCTAGCATACATGGGGAACAATTTTAACTTAAAGTATAGATAGAATAACTTACCTTGTTGTTGTTTGTGTACCTTGAAACCTTGTGAGCCTAGCACCCCAAGTGTGATGCCTCAAATGCTTCACACAACACCAAATGCTCTTGGAAGAACTTATGAGAGAACACACACTTCTCAAAAATCGGCCAAGCCCTCTTGTTTCTTTAGTGTAGCCGATTTTGGTGGAGAATATGTTTCTTATATAGTGTTGACACATCTAGGGTTAAACCCTAATGTGTCATGACTCTTCATTTCCATGACCCATGGGTTTGTAACTCCCATGGAGCATCCATGGAGCATCCTATGGGTGGAACCCAACTTGATAATCCATGGAGCCTCTTAGCCCACTATACAAGATATGGATGATTTACATAATCAACCCATGTATTTAATTAGTTATCTTTTGATCACATAATTAATTCTAAATTAATTCTTGATCAAACTAATCAAACAATATTATTAATATATTAGAACTTATAATATATTAATAATCTCCAAGTGTTATTTCTCTCATTTAGTCTATCCAATTGCATGGTGCCATGCAACCCAAATGGACCATGCCGGGTCGGGTCAAGTACATACCAGAAATAGTTATGGACTTAGACACCTTATCCAACAATTTATGTGGTGCATGTTTATCAGAGTTAGAACCTGAGGGTTCACAGAGTTTGGGTGCACGGACCCACAGAGTTATAGCCTCGAGTGGCTATTATGTGTTAAACGTGGTATTTTGGGGAACTCACTAAGCTTTGTGCTTACAGTGTTTGATGTTATTGTTTTAGGTACTAGTAACGACCGCGGGAAGGCGTCGACTTGATCCGTACACACACACACTCGGAGTTTTTACATTGTGATCTTGGGATTTTGTATTGACTTATATTGGATAATTAATATGGTTGTTTGATGAATTTATCGAATTATGTTTTATAAGAAAATTGAAAATTTTGTTTTGAAATTTACGGTGTTACAATTTGGTATCAGAGCCTTGGTTTGAGGGATTCGGGTACACCTTCGGGAGTATTTGAACTCAAACTAAGGAATTGGAATGATAATTTCAAAGGAAAACCTAACTTTTCTAAGAGTAAAAGATTTTCTTGAAAAAGAAACAAATTCCAGGAAGAAACGTGTGTACGATCAGTCAGCGCCCGAACGGTGAATTCCCAAAATACCTTTATATTATGTAATATTGATATTTGATATGATGTATATGCATGCTAGAGTAGGCTAGGTATTGCTAATAGGATTAAAGTGGCCTGATTTGTGATGCCTTAGCCTAGGGAGGGGTGAGCTGCTATGAGATGCTGAGAGTGAGTAGGTAGCAGCGAGGGGCTTATGAGAGATCTATTAGAGAGTGGTCTACGCATGATAGAGTACTTGGGAATTGGGATCCGAAGAGGAAGATTTGGGGTGTGTACTGAGACGGTGTGGACAGTAGTATTGGGCCCGTACTACTGAAAGCACCGGGGCAGTGCACAGTCCAAATAAGAATCTTTAGGATACCAAGAATCAAGGAGGGGTGGATTGTCGAGTGTGAGAATGCTCGAGTGAATTCTAATTTATCGCATGTTGTATTTCAGAGGTGGATCATGGTGAGGACACGTCATATGCCGGAGCTAGTGATGAAGAGATTCGACAGATCATTCATGAGGAGGTGGCTGCGGTCATCAGGGCTGAGATACCAGAGATGTTCGGGTCTATTAAGACCGCACTGATTGAGACATTTGACGAGCGTTACGCCGGTCTTTCTGAGGCTGCTGTTGCAGCGGCTACCGCAGCGATCGCTATGGCGAGACCCCAGGTAGGTGATGCGTCATTGTTTCGGGAGTTCAGCAGCACCAAACCACCAGAGTTTGATGGTACACAGGATCCGGTGGCAGCTATGAGGTAAATATCTGATATGGAGGGGTGCTTCTTCACTTGCTCATCTCCTGAGCATCTGAAGGTTCGGTTCGCGCTGAACCAGCTTCGCTTGGGAGTGAAGGACTGGTGGAAGTTTGTGACGGTGCATTTTACGCCTGCTGAGCTTTCGACAGTGACCTGGGAGAGGTTCACTACCATGTTCCGGGATGAGTACGTTCCCCAGGTGGAGAGGGAGCGTTTGGCACAGGAGTTTCTGACCCTCAAGCAGGGTGCTGAGTTAATTACAGCGATCACGAGGATGTTCCATGAGAGGGCGATGTTCTACCCTGAGCACGTGTCCACTGAGCAGGCACGTATGAGCGGCTACCTGAGCATTTTGAGACGGGATATTCGGGAGTTCGCTGCGAACTCCTCGTATCGGACATTTACGGAGCTTCAGGCAAATACCCGGAAGTGGGAAATTGAGCTTGAGACACAGGCCAGGGAGGAGGCGGAGTCTCTGGGGAGGGATCGGCGGCCGACACAGTCCCAGCCGGCAGCCAAGCGGGCCAAGCCCGCTGATCCCAAATCCAGGAGCCAGAAGGGCCGCACTTGTGGGAAGTGCTGCAAGGGTCACGATGGAGTCTGTCGAGCAGGATCTTGCTACAAATGTGGCAAGGAGGGGAATATGGCCAAGGACTGCCCTAAGGGGTTTGCAGTGTGTTTTCACTGCAACCAGACCGGACACCGGAAGGCGGAGTGTCCGCTGCTGCGCGGAGCATCTCAGGGATCTGCCCCTGCCGCCATCAGAGCTATAGAGAGTCGGCCCGTGAAGGCCGAGGCACCGAGAGCTCGAGGGAGAGCCTTTTAGCTGACTGCGGAAGAGGTCCGCGCTGCACCCGACGTTGTGGCTGGTATGTTTCCTTCTATATATTTATTTTGGTGTTGAGATATTATGCTTATATTATGTTATGCATAGGTACCTTCCTTGTGAACTCTGTGCCTGCTTTAGTGTTATTTGAGTCGGGTGCGAGTCGGTCTTTTGTATCTTTGGCCTTTAGTCAGCATATCAGTGTTAGTCGTGAGGCATTGAGTCGGCCTCTGTGGGTTTCCATAGCTGCCGACAGAGTGATTTGTGCCACGGAGGTCCTCCGGGGATGTGTGTTAGAGATTTTTGGGGTTGAGTTTCCGATCGATTTGGTTCCTATTGCGATGGGTGATGTCTGTGTCATAGTGGGCATGGACTGGTTGAGCCGATTAAGCGCGGTTATCGACTGCGAGCGTCAGCTGGTGACCATACGAGATCCTAGTGGGGGAGTTCTTTCGGTATACGGCGAGGGTACACGTTCTGGATCAGCCTTTTGTTCGACCGCTAGGGCGAGGCAGTGTTTACAGCAGGGCTGTAAGGGTTTTGTGGTGTATGTGATGGATACACGAGTGATCTCCGAGAGACCGAGTTCAGTGGATGAAGTTCCGGTGGTGCGTGAGTTTCCAGATGTTTTTCCCGAAGAATTACCGGGTGTGCCTCCCGTGAGGCAAGTGGAGTTCAGTATTGATTTGGTTCCGGGAGCCGCGCCTATCGCTAAGGTGCCTTATCGTCTTGCACCTCCAGAGATGAAAGAGTTATCCTCGCAGCTTCAGGAGCTGCTGGGGAAGGGGTTTATTCGGCCGAGTAGCTCGCCTTGGGGAGCACCCATTCTGTTTGTGAAGAAGAAGGACGGCTCGCATCGAATGTGTATTGATTACCGAGAATTGAATAAGCTGATGGTCAAGAACCGTTACCCGTTGCCGAGGATCGATGATTTATTCGATCAGTTACAGGGAGCATCTTGGTTCTCCAAGATCGATTTGAGGTCAGGCTATCATCAGGTGAGAGTGCGGGACGAGGACGTCCAGAAGACAGCATTCAGGACGCGTTATGGGCATTATGAGTTTGTGGTGATGCCTTTTGGGCTCACCAATGCCCCGGCTGTGTTCAGGGACCTCATGAACAGGGTATGCGGGCCGATGTTGGATCGGTCGGTGATTGTATTCATCGATGATATTCTGGTATATTCGAGATCTAGAGAGCAGCACGAGGAGCATTTGAGGGAAGTTCTTGGGGTTTTGAGATCGGAGAAACTTTATGCAAAGTTTTCCAAGTGCGATTTCTGGTTGCGGGAGGTCCAGTTTCTGGGGCACCTCATTAATCAGAAAGGGATATTGGTCGATCCGGCCAAGGTTGATGCGGTGATGAGTTGGGAGGTGCCAAAGTCACCCTTTGAGATCAGGAGCTTCCTTGGGTTGGCAGGGTACTATCGGAGGTTTATCAAGGATTTCTCCAAGATCGCAGTGCCACTCACCAGATTGACCCGGAAGGGTGTTACATTTTTATGGGGTCCCGAGCAGCACACCTCCTTTGAGACGCTTCACCAAAGGTTATGCGAAGCTCCGATATTAGCTCTTCCGGAAGGGATGGAAGATTTTGTGGTATTTTGTGATGCATCGATTTTAGGGCTGGGAGCGGTGCTGATGCAGAAGGGACATGTGATAGCATATGCATCGAGGCAGTTGAAGCCTCATGAGACGAGATATCCCACACATGATCTAGAGTTGGGGGCAGTGGTGTTCGCCCTCAAGATTTGGCGTCACTACTTGTATGAGGTTCGCTGTACGATATACACGGACCATAAGAGCTTGAAGTACTTGATGGATAAGCCTAACCTAAATATGCAGCAGAGGAGGTGGTTAGATGTGGTCAAGGATTATAATTGTGAGATCCTGTACCACCCGGGCAAGGCTAATGTGGTAGCCGACGTGTTGAGCCGCAGGGCGGAGAGTACTCCACTGCGAAATGTATGTTTGAGATTGACCGTGATAGCTCCAGTTCTGGATGCCATTCGTGGGGCACAAGCCGAGGCTGTGCATCCGGAGATGCAGAAGAGAGAATGGGTCATTGGTTTGGTTTCAGAGTTCGTTTCAGATAGTCGAGGGCTTATGACTTTTCAGGGCCGGATTTGGGTACCGTTTGTGGGCGGTACGCGTATTACATTGATGGAGGAAGCTCATAGATCGAAATTTTCGATCCATCCCGGGGCTACGAAAATGTATTTGGATTTGAGGAAAGAGTATTGGTGGCCTTGTATGAAGAGGGACGTCGCATGTTTTGTCGAGAGGTGTTTGACTTGTCGAAGGGTTAAGGCCGAGCACTAGAGAGCGCATGGCAAGTTACAGCCATTGGAGGTTCCCGAGTGGAAGTGGGAACAGATCACTATGGATTTCATCACCAAATTGCCGAAGACTGCCAGAGGAGTTGATGCAATTTGGGTGATTGTGGATAAGTTGACGAAGAGCGCTCACTTTCTTGCCATCAGTGAGAGTTCTTCGGCGGAGAAGTTGGCGGAGGTTTATGTGAGAGAAGTGGTATCTTGGCATGGGGTGCCGATCTCGATTGTTTTGGACCGTGATGTGTGTTTCACTTCCCGATTCTGGAAGAAATTTCATGAGGAGTTGGGTACTAAACTGCCTTTTAGTACCGCATATCATCCCCATTCAGACGGCCAGAGTGAGCGGACGATTCAGACGCTTGAGGACATGCTTCGAGCATGTGTATTGGATTTTGGGGGTAGTTGGGATACATATTTACCCTTGGTGGAGTTTTCCTACAATAACAGCCATCATTCAAGCATCGGTATGCCGCCCTTTGAGTTGTTGTATGGTAGGAGGTGTCGGACTCCCATTTGTTGGGGGTGAGGTTGGGCAGAGAGTGATGGGCAGTACAGAGATCGTGATTCAGACAGCAGAGCAGATACAGCGGGTCAGACACAGGTTATTGACCGCCCAAAGCCGACAAAAGAGTTATGCGGACAGGCGCCAGTCCGAGCTTGAATTTCAGGTCGGCGACTTCGTTCTCCTGAAGGTTTCTCCTTGGAAAGGAGTGATTTGGTTCAGGAAGAGGGGCAAGTTGGCCGGGTAGCCTATTGTTTGATTAGTTTGAATTTCAGGCCCCGTTTTATAGGTCCATTTCATGTGATTGCGAGGGTAGGCCGGGTAGCCTATCGGTTGGAGTTGCCAGCTGAGTTGGGACAGATTCACGACACTTTTCATGTGTCGCAGTTGAGGAAGTGTATAGCCGATGAATCGGCAGTGGTTCCGTTAGAGGATATTCAGGTGGATGCAAGCCTGAATTATGCCGAGAGACCAGTGGCCATCAGGGATCGGAAGATCAAGGTTCTGAGAAATAAGGAGGTACCTGTGGTGTTGGTTCAGTGGCAACACCGGAGGGGATCAGAGATGACCTGGGAGCCGGAGCGTATGATGCAGGAGCAACATCCGGAACTGTTTTTAGAGCAAGACTTCGAGGGCGAAGTCTAGTCCTAGTGGGGGAGAGTTGTAACAGCCGGATTTTTCAGGTATCTTATATATTGTGTTTTTGGTGATTTGAGAGGGGACTCGGCGAGTTGGAGCTCAGACTCGCCGAGTGGGGACGCGGATCTGGACGCGGGATCGCGCCTGGACTCGACGAGTCCAGGATATGGACTCGGCGAGTCAGCGCTGTGTAATGAAACGCTAATTTCTCGGGTTTGAGACCTATTTAAAGGGCCTAATGGCCGTCATTTGTGGTCACCAGTCCCTTGAGTGAAACCCTAATCGAGTGTGAGCATTTGGAGCTAAGTAGGAGGCCATTATTGATCTTGGAGGTGTCATTATTGCAAGGAAGGAGAAGAACTAGCCAAGGGAAAGCAAGAGAAGCCACTTCTGTGGGTTTGAAGTCCAGAGCATCACTATTGTGGTAATAATTTCGAGTTATCTTCTTCCTTGTTGTTGTTTATCTAGATTTAGGGTTTGTTGAACCCTTTTGTGGCAAGATCTAGTGTTCTCTTGGTCCCTTATGAGGTTTGAACCGTAGATCTGGACCCTTAGAGGTCCAGAGTGTCCCTGTACCCAAGCTTTTTTGGAATCAATGGAGGCTTTGGATTGGAATCCTCATGCCTTAGGTCAAAACTCCATTTATGAGCCATGGGGTGTGTTATGGGCACCAAGATAGAAGCTTTCCGTGATGAATCAGTCTAGGGAGGCCAGATCTATAGATTTTGGAAGCAGATCTGACCTTAGAAGCAAGTTGGAGTGGTTGCATGGCATGGACTCGCCGAGTCTGTTCATCAGACTCGGCGAGTAGTTCGAAGATTTCCTTGGGATTGCTCGGTGAGTGGTCCAATCGAGTCATGGGTAGATTGAGTGAGTCAGGGTGAGTTGGAGAGGGATGACGAGTGGATTGAGTCAAACTGGGACTCGCCGAGTTGTTCTTGAGACTCGACGAGTTGAGTCGGGGTGGCCCCACGATTCTTCCAGGTGAAACTCGTTGAGTAAAAAGGTGGGAATACTCGACGTGTAGGAAGGGAATTTCGAAGGGTGGTGAAAACGTCTAGACTCGCCGAGTCACCGTAGTACTCGCCGAGTCAGGTCAAAGTTGACCATTGACCGTTGACCGTTGACCAGAGTTGACCTGTGTGGATTTCTTAGGGATAGTCAACCTTAGAGATATAAAGTGTTAATTAGAGACATATGATGTTATAGGAGGATTAGAGCTCGGAGGATCGAGCACGAGGGATTTCCAGGATTCGTGAGATATCGAGATACGCGAGGTGAGTCTTCTCACTATACTTTACCTTGAGTAGGTAATCAGAGTTATGTGATAGAGTATTGTATGCTATGTATGCTATGTGTTGTACTGCATTATTTCTTTGTGATTTATGTGGTGCATGTTTATCAGAGTTAGAACCTGAGGGTTCACAGAGTTTGGGTGCACGGACCCACAGAGTTATAGCCTCGAGTGGCTATTATGTGTTAAACATGGTATTTTGGAGAACTCACTAAGCTTTGTGCTTACAGTGTTTGATGTTATTGTTTCAGGTACTAGTGACGACCGCGGGAAGGCGCCGGCTTGATCCGTACACACACACACTCGGAGTTTTTACATTGTGATCTTGGGATTTTGTATTGACTTATATTAGATAATTAATATGGTTGTTTGATGAATTTATCGAATTATGTTTTATAAGAAAATTGAAAAATTTGTTTTGAAATTTACTGTGTTACATTTACACGGACCACAAGAGCCTGAGGTATCTTATGGATTAGCCAAACCTGAATATGAGACACCGTCGGTGGCTTGATGTGGCAAAGGATTATGATTTTGAGATCCTCTACCACCCAGGGAAGGCCAATGCATGGCCGATGCGCTTAGCCGTAAGGCAGCACCGATCAGGGATATCTATATGAGGATGACGGTTGTGACTCCGCTGTTGGACCGGATTCGGGAGGCCCAACAGGAGGCCATGAAGGAAGAACATTAGAAGAGCGAGCGTTTTGTGGGTCAGGTTTCCTCCTTTGACTATGACAGCCATGGATTATTGACTCTTCATCGTAGGATGTGGGTCCCATATCATGGAGGTGTGCGCCAGGTATTGATGGAGGAAGTGCACAAATCTAGGTTTTCTATGCGTCCTGGTGCAACGAAGATGTACAGTGATGTTTGTCTTGATTATTGGAGGCCCTGTATGAAAAGGGACGTAGCTTGGTTTGAGGAGAGATGGCTGACCTGCAGGAAGGTCAAGGCTGAGCATCAGAGACCTCACGGCAAGGTCCAACCATTGGATATCCCATTGTGGAAGTGGGAGGATATTACTATGGATTTCATCACAAAGCCTCCCAGGACCGCGCGGGGAGTGGATTCGATTTGGGTCATCGTTGATCGATTGACCAAGAGTGCCCATTTTATCCCAATTCAAAACAGAATTTCGACATAAAATTTTGTCGACATCTATATCAGGGAGGTAGTGGCGCGGCATGGTGTGCCAGTTTCAGTGATTTCCGATAGGGATATACGATTTACTTCTAGGTTCTGGAAGAAGTTTCATGATGAGCTGGGTACCCGTCTACACTTTAGCACTGCCTTTCACCCACAGACGGATGATTGTAGCAAGTGGACCATCCAGACTCTAGAGGATATGCTGCAGGCATGTGTTTTGGACTTCGGAGGTAGTTGGGATACTTACCTTCCTCTGGAGGAGTTCTCCTATAATAACAGCTATGATGCGAGTATCGATCGTCCTCCTTTTGAGATGTTGTATGGGAGAAAGTGTAGGACCTCGATTTGCTGGGGTGAGGTGGGACAGAAGGTCAGGCTTCAGACTGCTCAGAGTCGGTAGAAGAGCTATACCGACAAGCGTTGATCGGACCTGGAGTTCCGGGTCGGGGATATGGTGCTCCTAAAAGTGTCGCCTTGGAAGGGCGTCATTCGCTTCAGGAAGCGGGGCAAGCTGGGCCCCAGGTATATCGGACCCTTCAGGGTTGTAGCCCGGGTGGGTAGGGTGACATATAGGCTGGATCTGTCAGCCGAACTCAGGGATCGTTTGATTTAGCTTCTAATTGGGTCCAAAGAGGGACTGGGTCCAAAAAACATAATTTAGCATGTTTGATTTAAATTTTAGAGTCAAGGACTCAGTCCATCAAAATTGAGTGATTTAGTCCAAGCTTCAAATTAGAAGGACTGGAACAAAACGCCTTTAGTTCCACTTTTTCCCTACTGATCGTAAAGACGACTTACAGAAAGAAAGCGACCCCTGCTCCCCTGCTACCAATGACCACCCTATGCTTGGAATCCGTCATTTTCCTCTGACCTTGGAACCGAAGACCACCTTCTTCTGACTAGGTGCGCTTCAGAATTTTATGCTCTCGATTTCTATAAATTATCGATTATCTTCGAGTTTTATCTGTGGTATTGAAATTACTTGCTATGATTTCCATTTGAAAATTTCCTCTCATTTCTCATACATATGTTATTTTCAAGATTCAATATTTAAGCACCTATATGAACCATTAAAAAGAAGTGATGTTTTCAAGACAAACTTATGTGAACTACAACGATTTTGATCTCGAAATGAATTATAAAAATGGTGATGACAGCAGTTTTGTGAAGGCATGTTATTAGGGAACAAAGTACTTCAAGGGTCTTATGATTTGAGATTTTCATTATAATTCACAGTGTATTTAGAAAATCCATTTTTATAAATCTTGAAATTTGATTATAATTTTATAGTTTATACATTCATTTCTTGTTGGATAAAATTTCAATCTTAATAAATTGTTCATTGACAAAAATTTTTTTATGTCTATAACTTTGCTTTGATCCATCGGTTCCTTTTATTCTCTTTTTATCAAATGACATTTAAGATGTTTAATTTTAAATGATGTATCTTTAATTTATACTTAATGTAACATTTCATTTTTTTTATAATTATTTTAACCAACACAAGAGACACCATAAGGATAATATGGTCATTTTTTATCATTCAACATAGTTAGTCAGAGAAATAATCAAACAACATAAAATCAATTACATGTGGACTGAGTCATAACTTCTAATCTAGTCAGCTTCGCCAGTCAAGTCTAACCCGGTTAACAACTATCAAACGACCCCTCAGTCAGATTCATAGCATTAGATCATATAGGTTGGATTTGCCCATTGCGGAAGTGTCTGGTGGACGATTCAACAGTGGTTCCAGTAGATGATATTTTGGTGGATGACAGCCTGAATTACATCGAGCGGCCGGTGGTGATCCCTGACAGAAAGTCGAAGGATCTAAGAAACAAGGAGTGGAGGTGGTAAAGGTGCAGTGGCAGCACTGCAAGGGCTTCGAATAGACCTAGGAACCGGAGGACAAGACGAGGGAGCATTACCCCGAGCTTTTTCAGGACCAAGAAGCAGACTTCGAGGACGAAGTCTAAGATAAGTGAAGGAGATTTGTAACACCCGATTCCCAGTATGCCTTAATTCAAGTATTTCTTTTGTTTTTCTTTGGGACTCGACGAGTTGGAGGCCCAACTCGACGAGTAGAGTCGTGATCCGCGGGAAGTTTAAGTAGTCTACTCGACGAGTCGGGAGACCGACTCGGCGAGTAGACGCTGTTTGAGTGAAACCCTAAATTGAGGGTTTGCACCCTATTTAAACACATTATAACCCCTCAACTCAACCCCCATCATCCAGAGCAAACCCTAACTCGAAACCCTAGCCGTTTTTAGTGTGTTCTTGGGCTTTGTGGTGTTACTTTGTGTGATTGAAGCTTGAAGAAAAGAAGGAGGCTTGTGAGATCAAGTGGAAACGAGAAGATCCAGAGTTTTGAGCATATTTCTAGCTTACTAGAGGTATAAAGCTGAAACCTTGTCTATCCATTGTCTAGATCTTGATTTTGGACCTTTTTCTACATCTTTCTAAGCTCTAGTGAAGATGTATTCTAGATTGAGTATAAGAGGTGACTTTGTGCTTCAGATCTAGGGCTAATGGGGGTCTTTATGGCATAAAGGTGCCCACCTTGTTGCCATAAACACCCTATGCATCTTGTAGACGACGTTTTATGTCTTTTTGAGCCGAAGATCCCATGCATCTGCACCAAGCTTGAGGCTTTACATGTAAAACGGACATTAGGAGGCCAGATCTATAGTTTTGATGTGTTAAGACCCATTTAAATCGACTGTATAGTAATGGTTAAGGATGGACTCGGTGAGTCGTTCTTAGGACTTGGCGAGTCGGGGTGTAATGACCACCAAATCCTTTCTGTCGATGGACCAGATGATAGTGTGGAAGGTCCCTTAGCTGTTTAGGCTCATAAGGGACCTAGGAATCATTGGACTCGACGAGTGTTTGAGCAAACTCAGCGAGTCCAAGGCAATCTCTAAATCTTTGAAGATGAACTCGATGAGCTATTCATACAACTCGGCAAGTCATAGACTGGACGAATTCTTATGAAGGAGATGAAGTCGACGAGTTCAAGTTTGAACTCGGCAAGTCGGATGAAGATGGTCCTAATGGTATGATTGCAGGAGAACCCATCGAGTTCTTGCTAGACTTGATGAGTAGAGTAAGGGATTGGTTTGGGTTAGAGGAGTATGGACTCGACGAGTTGGTAGACCACCTTGGCAAGTCAGGTCAACTGGATGTTGGATTTCACCAATGTTGACTTTGACTAAGTTGAGTTGACACTGGTTAGGGTTGCATATTCAAATTGATAACTGAGAAGAGTTGTCGTGTACGGATTGAGGAGTCGAGGAGAGTAGATTTTCACGTCGAGGATAGTTCAGACACTACACGACATCGAGGTGAGTTACCTTCCAGTAGAAGTGGGTCTAAGGCACCAATGTCGGCCCACTAGTAGTTGAATATAATTGAGATGATTGTCTTTGCGATAATTTTTTGGTTTGCTATCACTTCATGTATTCTATGTGCAAGTATATTATGTTCTATGTGTAAGTGGTAGTAGGAGGGAATAGTCCCCCGATCGGTAGTTAGGACCGAAGGGTAGGTCGGACACCCTGGATATATCTGACAGCATGTTATGATATGTTACCTTGTGATAGTAGTAAGGGTTGAAATAGTCCCCAAGACCGAGTGACATAGACCGGCGGGTAGGCAGGTGACCCAGAATGGCCTTACGTGGGTAGTCAGCACCTCAGAATGGCTTGACACGGGTAGTCAGGACCCCAGAATGGCTTGACATGGGTAGGTCGGACACCCCAGAATTGTCCGATAGTATGAATGCTATGTGATTGTATGGTATGTGGTATAATGGGGGAACTCACTAAGCTTTGTGCTTACAGTTTCAGTTTTGGTTTTAGGTACCTCTTCGTCTAAGGGGAAGGAGTCGGCAGTGTAGCAGCGCATCACACACACATATGGTTTCTGCATGGAGTTTCTGGGATTGCACTCTGATTTTCATTACTTTTGATGATATGGTTTTCAGACACGTTGTTATGGTTTTTATAAATTGATATGACATTGGCAATGTTTGGTAAACTATGTTATGAATCTCTTAATTAAAAATGAAATTCTTGGCCTCGAAATTTGGGATGTTATAGTATCATAGCAGCAAAGCAAAGTATGGATATCGGGGATAACATACGTGTCAGTATCGCTAGTTTCCCTCCAATACCCGGAGCATAGACCTATGACCGCAATTCAAACATTGTCACAACTAATCCAAGCACAAAAATATTAGAAGGTATGTTTCTGAATCCTCATAACAATGTTCAAATGCCACCATTCATGGAAATACTACCACTAATATCCAGCATGTAGATCATTGTAATACCACCAACATAGAGTGCATCATTGCATACACAAACCACAACCCCATTAATGACACTATTGATTTCCAAAAACATTCATGGAAATCCCTACATACCATTATATGGTTCCACAAGAACCTTATTGCAAATACCCTTTCAAACACCATATGTTCCCCTCCAAACTCCGTATATACCTTTCCAAGCTCCATATATGCTCTTCCAAACGCCATATGTACCCTCCCAACACCAATATGTAGTGCAATTTGAGATGGGGCTAAGTGTTGGCTCATCCTTCATGATAGATCTATTGAGCTACAGCATCCCAAAAACATCAAAATTGCCTACACTAAGAACTTATAATGACACAGACACATACGAGTGGACTATGATGTATTTGAAGCTGGATGAATGATTCTAGTGCACATATTTCCCCACCATGTTGGATAGTAATACATGAACGTGATTCAAAATATTAGCACCAAGAATCATTAGTAACTTTTCCCAACTAAAGTATCCCCTCTTGATGAATTTCATGCAATTACAACGATTGAAAAGGGATACCCACACCATAGTTGCTTGTAAGAAAAAAGAGGGGGGATAATAAAAGAATACTTCGAAACGTTCACTAAGGCAACCCTAGATACCCCAGGACAAGACGAGACGATGATTACTAGCACAATTACATGGGGGCTTCTTCCATGTGAAATATCAAAAAAAAATCCTCGGAAGACGCTCTATACCAGACACAAACTCAAAGAGGGGGTCAAAAAGTACATACGACAGGAAGAAGGCACAGAGGAAAAACATGCATACTTTAATGCCTTAACCACCACAAAATCCCAACAAAGTGAGCATCAGAGAAATTACATTCTTAGAAGGCATACAAAACACCCCTACCATTAAGCCAGACAATAAAGAAGGTAGAAGCCATAACATTGGGATAATAGAAGGGCAAGACGATTACAAGTATATAAAGTGGACAAAAATGAAGGGTTTTGAGCATTCTAACACTCGTAAGGTGTATATGTAACCCTAAATACCTTGGAGATATGTTTTCTCTATTATCCATGCAAAATTGAACTTTACAAGGTATTACCCTAACTAGCATACAATCTTTGATACTTGGGTAATATAAACAAGTTATAAGACATACCTTTTGATGAAGCTTGAAGTCTTGATCTTTAAGAACTTAGCCCCAGTAGTGTGGAAGCCTCAAGTGGAATCACAAATCACCAAAACCACCTTGGAATAACTAGAGAATAAGGATACTTAGGTTCTCTCTTATGAAATCGGCGTTGCCCTCATTTCTATGCACTAGTGCCAATTGTTGGGTTTTGAGAAATCTAACACTCCTAAGTGTACATGCAACCCTAAATACCTTGGATCTATGTTTTCTCCATTATACATGCAAATATCAACTTTCCAAGGTATTGTTCTATTCTAGCATACAAAACTTTGAATAACACAAGTTAGAATAATATACCTTTTGTTGGTGCTTGTCTTCATGAAGCTTGAGTGCCTAGTGCCCCAAGTGTGACACCTAAATGCTTCACACAATACCAAATACACTTGGAATAACTTGAGAGAAACTTGAACACTCCATGAAATCGTTTAGCCCCCCCCCCCCACACACACATATTCCCCGATTTATTGAGCCATGGATTTGTTTTATATGGTGGCTATTAGGGTTACACCATGTAACTCATGACTTTACCCATTCCTTATGCTCCATGGATTTTAACCTCCATGGAGTATCCATGGGTCACCCCGTGGACTTAGTCCAACATAAGGAATCTTGGATCACAAGCCCACATATATAAGAATGAATGATTTACACAATCAACCCATATATTTAATTAGTCTCCTTTTGATCACTTAATTAATTCCAAATTAATTCTTTATCAATACTAATTAAATAACCTTATTAATATATTAGAACTTATAATATATTAATAAACCTTAAGTTTTATTTCTCTCATTTTAGTCTATCCAAGTGCATGATGCCATGCAACCCAAATGGACCATGCCGAGTCGGGTCAAGTCTTACCAATTATAGTTATGGACTTAGACATTAATCCAACAGTCTCCTACTTGGATAAGTCTAAAACTATTATTGCAAGTATGACTTCAGAACCCGACTAGCAATCGTAGCTCTCAAAAGCTTCTGTCGAACTCTGACCTCTATTAATGACTTGTCCATTAGATAAGTGATCATATATTCCTCCATTCTAGATATCATATGGACTGAGACATGGATTATAATCATTCTCTCTGTCCATTTGTTGTTTCCCGATTTCTGATTTATGATGACTAACTAATTGAACAAATCAAATTAGTCCTGGCCTGGCCGAGCACTTCCATTTGTCATCATCAAATTATCGAGGGGCCCACAGATATCGCTTTTATCCCGAAGGTAAAAGGAATGGATAAACTTCGACTCATATGCTTGTACTAACTATTTGTTGAATCATACACAAGGGCACGTTTTATAACATTGAGTTACCAATGCGTTTACGTGCAATCAATGTATAACCAACTCATAGTCAACAACTCATATCTCTAGGTTTGAAGAATATAAGATATTATCGTCTCATGATTCACTCATGATAAAATCCATGAAGTGAATCCAAATGAGTGTGGGTTGAATCCAATACTCAGCCCTTATGAGTACTCATGAATGTTGTAGCAACTATTGCATTGTCTAAAGCACTTTAGACAAATCATACAAGCCAAATTCACGACAGTCTTGATTCATATCTACTTCCAACATATGACCGACTGTGGATGGTTTGAATAACTTGTTCATTCGGGAGAATGACCTAGTTATTCTGAAAGTCAAAACATACAAAGTGAAACACAAAATAATACTAATCCTATATGGCCTCAACACTTTGAGCGTAAATAAAACACCTTTTATCTAAGCACCATATTGATCACTCATTATTCATGTTTCGATTAATCAACTTAATACTTGAATTTAAACAGTAGTGATGCCATGCTCCAAGCATGCATACTATGTTTCTCTAAACAATAGCTATGCAATACTCCAAGTATGCACACTATGTTTACATATGGTCATCTCTTTGTGAAATGTATATAAATTGAACATGACTTCAATGATTCTCATTTCACAATCCCAATCTTTATTGTAAATGTAAGAATACCAAGTTCTTGTCATTTACCGTAATCTATGCAATGATCCTCTTGTAATGATATTCACACAAGTCACAAAGACTTGGCAACAAACATTACAAAGTATTCCAATGGAAAACAATTCCATGGATATGAAGTCTCAAAAATTCAAAGTACATTCCTTTGAACATCCTTCTTTGCATTAAGTTCTTTAATCTTACATAGATTCAAAGAATAACCTCCACCTATGGAAACAATTCCATATTCCCATCTTGACCATCACTTTTTAACAAGAGTTGCCTCTTTCCAAAATATGTCAATACGATCCTTACTCTATACTTCCAATTGTCCATGAGTAACCAAACTTTGGAAAACCCCAAATTGTTCTCGACAATTGCTTAATCATCTTAGTCATATCCAGTTCTAATCCCTTTTCCCTTCTTAACGCCCTAAGCATTAGGAAAATTTTGAATGGATGAATATTATAACACATGCAATCGATCCTATATCCGAAGCATATGGGATACGATTCATGCTATAAAATTTTTATTTGCCATGTTCTCATAATTCGAACTATGAAGAGGGATGCCGTAATCACTATTGAATTTTGAGAAAACAAAATATATAGAAATTCCTTATGTTGAACCATTCCAACATAACACTCATATATATTCTTGACTAAAGTTGATTAAAATCTCAATCTAAGCTTGTAGAATTGGAATGAAGTATAAATTTCTCTCCCTTAATTATAGTAAAACAACTTTTCAAAGCGAGTTGAAACTTTTATTTTCTATAATTAACATTGCTAACTTGCAACATAATCATCATGCTCCCACTAGCATAATGACTATTATCTATCTAGCATAACACTTTATGCTCCCGCTAGCTTTGACATGTACCTAGAAATCAGTCAGATTTCTGATACTAGATTGTCTTGATAAGACTTTATCAAATCATACACCTGGAGTCTAACCCTTTCCTTAGATAGCTCACATGTGAGTCTAAACCTTTGCCATTCTCATTAGTTAGTGTGCCGGTTAACCACACACGCTCCACTAACGACATGAGAATGCAAACTTCACACTTGCTATCCACTTAAATCTACTTAGTGAAAGAGTTTCATCACTATCATTTTCATGAATTGGAGAGAAACCTTATGACACTTAGATTTTGATGGTGTATGTGTTCCTATCCATGTGAATTTGACATAACCATAATCACATGACAAGGTTAATGACAAATCCAAATTCATATGGACTGAACTTGAGCAGTCTTAATTTCTTGCCACCTGGTAGCACAAGGGCCTGCCATTGCTTCCAAGTTGATATGCAACCAGTTGAGAACTCTCAGAACTCCAATGCAAAACCAACTTTAACTGGAATGGGCACAAAATATGTCAACACGATAGGTTACAAACCTCAAGTCGTGGTCTAGTGATTAACAAAACTCTTGATTAGTTCTTGAATCTATCTTAAGATCCTTTTAAGACTCCCACTGACCTCTTGAGATATAAGATTCTCTTTGTCAAGAACCATTCCTTGACAAAACGAATATTCAAGAGTTAGTGCAGATTTTTATCAAGTTAAACACTTCTCACAATTGGTCTTAGTTGGTCTTTGTTTTATCTAAAACATCATAACTTACCAATTTCAAATGTACAAGAGTAAGAACACATTTTACTCTACATTTAACAAGTGTTTTAAACCTTTCTTAAGATTATGTCACTCAAGGCTTAATCTTGGAATATGACTCTAAGATTTAATTTTGGAACGAAGTATAATTTATCTTTTGATCTAACCATTTCAACAATTCACGATTGCTCTCCTTAGTCAAACAAAATGAACTAAGGTGTCCTCATAGGATCAATTGTGACATGGTTTCATAATCACTAAGATAGTCATAAAACAAGATACTAAAGTACTCTCCCATATCTTCAGATTAGAGAAACTTTTATCCTTCTGCCTTTTTTGATTCTTCTTACTCATTATGTCTATCATTGAAACTTCTCCAATGATCCAAAACTATACTTAAACTTGTAAGTATAACCACATTTACTAAACTTTAGTAAATCATAATGAATAATTTTATCAACTTTGTGGTGGACCTGATCAGCGCACACCCAAGTGTATCCGATCCCTTTTTCCTTCACTTGATTCACATATACATGTGAACAAGGAATTAGACTTAATTTCCCAAATATATAAAAATTCTCATGATCATATAATACAAGTTGCATGATTCCAAGTTTCTATCCAACTGAAACTTGGGTGATGAGAATCTTTCCTTATTTGGTAAATTATGACACTTCCACTAATGAAAGAATCAAATCCATTTACCCATATTGCTTATCAATGGAAACATATAATCAACAATTTTTCACAAATGCCATTGTAAGGATACTTAAAATAAATTAAATTAAAAACATTTTTCTTTTATTTTAAAACTTTGCGGAAAAATTTATCCTTACAATCCATATGGAAAACTTGTTATTTATTCCTAAGCAATATATCATAACTCTTAAGTAACAGCTGAAAATTCTGATCACCGAACCATGCGATCAAAATCCATCTTCGTGATCAGAATCAGCATATACTTCCTTTAAGTTTCTTCACCTTTCCTTTGATTCTTAAAACATCAACATGTGACCTCGTCACATTATGCAATAAGAATCTCAGAATAGAAACTTAATAGAGTTACACAATGGACTTTACCTGAAG
The DNA here is from genome assembly GCF_052625555.1 of Lactuca saligna. Lineage (NCBI taxonomy): Eukaryota > Viridiplantae > Streptophyta > Magnoliopsida > Asterales > Asteraceae > Lactuca > Lactuca saligna. The sequence goes on along the minus strand of NC_136421.1, from coordinate 69,044,946 downwards.
TAGAGTCAAACCTATTGACTTTACCATCCTTAAGATGTTTCAGGTAAATTTAGCAGCTTCGCAACCAATGTCTTTCCTTTGGCAACAGAATCATATGGACTCTTTGGAAATGGTACATGGAACTATCACAGACTTAACCTTTCTCTTTACCATTTGGTCAACCAAGTTGACTATGGCCGATCCCTTTCCATTAGGAAGAGAAAGTTTTTCCTGGACCTCCAATGTCACCATTTTCAATGTCCAAATAGGTTTGGAAAGTAGATCTTCCAATCCAATTTTCTTTACTAACGCTCCAAATCATTGCTGATTTAGCATCATCAAGCAAATAGGTAAGATCATTAAGGTTCTTGTCGTACCTGTCATCAGGGAGTGACTGAAGAACCAAGTCAACAACTAGCTACCTCGAGACTTTGACACCCGACTCTCCCGACTTGTCAATATGTGGCTTAATCCCCAAGATCTAAGCACATATAGACTTTGCTTGCCAATAGGGATTGAGTGACTTAGAACTTATCAAGTCTTAAAACTTGTGGGATAGGGAGATTTATTGGAGTAGGTGGATGAAGTGAAGTATGATTTCTAGTCCCACAAATGCCCAACAAAGGGATTGATCTTTCACCTTGATTGCCATTTGGGATATTATCTTCATTAGGAAGCTTGTTCCTAAAGATTTGGGAAGACCATAGCTGTCTAAACTAGACATCTATAATGGGAGAAATTCAAGTTAGTTGATTTAAAGTCCTAAATATAACACCCAATATGAAATATTAAGGCTAGGACCCAACAAGCTATTTATAACTGGAAGAGGGATGCCGTAATCCAAATTATAAAATAGTTGAAGGTAGGTAAATGATGATTTTCCAATTTCCACCATGAAAACGAAATATTTTATTATTGGGTTTTATTGGTTTTGAAACTCCTAGATCTTTTGAGATACATTGAACTTTCAATGGCATGTTTGAATCTCGATTGTGTCCTGTCAGGTTTGTGACTGGGATGCCGAGGATCACAAACAAGGTGTGAATAACCATACAAATTGACTTGGTACCCTCAACAATATTACCTAATCGATGTGCCGGTTAACCACACACGCTCCACCGATCTATAATAAAGTCAAGTTACCCTTTGCCACTCTTACTAGTCCATGTTAGTGTGCCGGTTAACCACACACGCTCCACTAACGACTTGGTAAGGTACAAAGTGTAATTTTATGGGCTAGCACCTTTTCACATTTTCCTAAGTAACTAAGATTGGGAATTTATAAGTGTTTAGTTACTTAGTATTTTTCATTATACTTTTAATGAAGGAAGAATTATAGTCCATTCCTACCCGTTCGGCTAACGACCCTCCACCAGTCAAGGAAGCGGTGGGTGAGAGTGGACACCCATTAAACTGCCATTTTATAGGCAGTAACCTTATACCCCCCTTATAGACCAGCTTCGTGAATGAGGCCTACTAACGGTAAGATTGACTTCTAATTATAATAATAGTATAAGGGTTGAATTTTAAACTTTTTAAAATTTCAATGTTCAATTTGGAATTAAAGTATACATGAGGAGTAACTTTTCAAATTCCAAAACTTGAGGGCAAGTTTTGAAACTATTTCAAGACTCTTTAAATCATAACTTATGGGTTTAATGGTTCATTAAAATGAAGACTCTTCATTTTAATGTAACCCCCTATTCTTTAAAAACACTTTAAAGAAGTGTCTCTTCAACATCCATAACTTGAGGACAAGTTATGGAGTCATTAAAGTATTTAATGGAAAAAACTCTTACATTTTATGTAACCTACAAAACTTTTATGAGTTTTTAAGATTCATAAATATGACTTTTCACATAACTTGAAGACAAGTTACAAACACATATTTTATGAACTTCTTTTAGACTAATATGGATTGAAAACAACTAAAACATAATTTTTTCATTATCAATCTAAACTAACTCATAAATCAAGGAAACATAAAATTCATGAAAATTCATAACTTGAGGACAAGTTATGAACTCCATACATTTTTCAACAAGATCACGAATTATATCACCAAACAATTTGCACACAATTCCTATGATCTAGCAAAACTCATAAACATGATCATTCATAATCAACAATTTTCAAGAATAACATGAACACATATAAACTTGAAACTTCTATTATGGCATTGAAATTGGTTTAACATAATCATTACCACATTCAAAACAAGTTTTATAAGCCCAAAACAGTCAAAGGTAAGGATTCTAGACCAATTCCAGCACCAAAACTCGAAAATACGCTGTCTGGGCATCCAAATCGTCGAGTGCATGAACAAACTCGGCAAGTTGGATGCATTTTGCCTTGGACTCGTCGAGTCCCTTCATGGACTCGGCGAGTCTGCTCGGCAGACAACACCAAAAGTCGATTTTTAAGCAGTTTAAGTAAGTATAACGAGAAAACAAGCCTAGGCTCTGATACCACTGTTGGGTTTTGAGCAATCTAACACTCCTAAGTGTACATGCAACCCTAAATACCTTGGATCTATGTTTTCTCTATTATACATGCAAATATCAACTTTCCAAGGTATTGTTCTATTCTAGCATACAAAACTTTGAATAACACAAGTTAGAATAACATACTTTTTGTTGGTGCTTGTCTTCATGAAGCTTGAGTGCCTAGTGCCCCAAGTGTGACACCTAAATGGTTCACACAACACCAAATACACTTGGAATAACTTGAGAGAAACTTGAACACTCCATGAAATCGTTTAGCCCCCCCCCCCCCCCCCCACACACACACACACACATATTCCCTGATTTCTTGATCCATGGGTTTCTTTTATATGGTGGCTATTAGGGTTACACCATGTAACTCATGAATTTACCCGTTCCTTATGCTCCATGGATTTTAACCTCCATGGAGTATCCATGGGTCACCCCATGGACTTAGTCCAACATAAGGAATCTTGGATCACAAGTCCACATATATAAAAATGAATGATTTACACAATCAACCCATATATTTAATTAGTCTCCTTTTGATCACTTTATTAATTCCAAATTAATTCTTGATCAATACTAATTAAATAACCTTATTAATATATTAGAACTTATAATATATTAATAAACCTTAAGTGTCATTTCTCTCATTTTAGTCTATCCAAGTGCATGATGCCATGCAACCCAAATGGACCATGTCGGGTCGGGTCAAGTCTTACCAATTATAGTTATGGACTTAGACATTAATCCAACACCAATTTCATGAACCAAGGACCTATTTATATAGCGTGGAGGGTTAGGGTTACATTCATGTAAACTCTAATACCCATGACCTTTCATTTCCATAGAATCCTTGGGTTAAACACTCCATGGACTATCTATGAAAGCTTAGCCCAACCTAAATGAACTTGGCCTACCACATATATATATATATAAGAGTCCATAATTAGTTCCTTTTTATCACTAAATTAATTTTTGATCAATACTGATTAAATAATATGATTTCATATTAATATATTAGAACTTATAATATATTAATATAAATCACTACTATCCTTTTTCTCATTTTGTCTATCCATTTGTTCCCATGAAGTGCAACCCAAATGGACCATGCCAAGTCGGGTCGAATACATACCAATAATAGTTTGGGCTTAGACATCTAATCCAATAGAAGAATAATCAGGAAGAACTTAGTCATTTAGGAAGAACGACCTAGTTATCCTAGAAGTCAAAAAATACAAAGTGAAACACAAGAATAATCGAATCCAATATGGTCTCAGAACTTATGAATATACATAGAACACCTTTTATTTATCACCATATTGATTACACATTATTCATTGCATACTGTTTCAAACAATCAACTTTATATTGAATTAAAACAATGGTTATCCCATGCTCCAAGCATGTACACTATGGTTTTCTAAACACTAGTCATGCCATACACCAAGTATGCACACTATGTTTTTCCAAACATTAGATATACCATACACCAAGTATGCACACTAAGTTTGTCTATGATATTTACTTCGTGAAATAGATTGATTGAACACAATTCCACTGATCCACATTTCACAATCCCAAATCATTATCGTAAATGCAAGAATTCCAAATTCCTACCATTTAACTAAATCGGTTAGATTCTAAACTTATATGCATTGATCCTCTTGTAATGATTATGCACAAAGTCACAAATACTTGTCAACAGACATTACAGAGTGTTCCAATGGAGATCAACTCCATGGAAGAAAAGTCTCATATTCAAAGTACATTAATTTGAAGATCCTTCTTGCATTAAGTTTTCTAATCATACACAGATTGGATAGTTTCCACCTATGGGAATATTTCCATATTCTCATTTTTTACTATCACTTCTGACCAAGAGTTGCCTCTTTTCAAAATATGTGAATATGGTCCTCTCCAAAATTTACACCATACTTCCAACTATCCGTGAGCAACCAATTTTTGGTAAACCTTAAATTTTCCTCGACAATTGCTTAATCAAATTAGTCATATCTAGTTCTAGTACTTTTTCACTCTTTATGTTCTAGGCATTTGGAAAATTTTAGATCAGATGAATATTATAGCACATGCAATCGACCCTATATCCGAAGCATATGGGACATGATTCATGATGTCTCACATAGAGACATGATACTAGACTAGTCTTTTTGCTATAATATTTCTATTTCTATTTGCCAAGTTCTCATAATTCAGATTAGGAAAAGGGATACCGTAATCATAATCGAATTTTAGAATGCAAATAATGGACCCATATATAGAATTTACTTATGTTGAACCATTCCAACATAACATTCATATATATACTTGACTAAATTTGATAAAAATCTCACAATCTAAGATTTTAGATTTTAAATGAAGTACAATTTCATCTCCTTTAATTATAGCAAAACAACTTTTTCCCAATTGAAACTTTTGTTTTCTATAATTAACATTGCTAACTTGCAACACTTATTATAACTATCATGCTCCCACTAACGTGATGATTATTAGCATAACACTTATGCTCCCACTAGCTTTGACATGTACTAAAAAATCAGATGGACTTCTAGAAATCAATACTTTATTGACTTTCTTACCAAAGTTCAGATTTCTGATACGAGATGCTTTGATAAAACTTTATCAAAATCATACACTTTTCCTTAGATAGTACACATGTGTATCTAAACAATTTCAGAACTATGAAAAGGGATGTTGTAATCATAGTCTCAATTGTTTAGAACTTTGTCATTCCTCACAAGTCCATATTAGTGTGTCGGTTAACCACACACGCTCCACTAACGACTTGAGAATGAAAATATGACAATTGTTATCTACTTAAAATCTACTTAGTGAAAGCTTTTCCTCACCATCATTTTCATGAATCAGAGAGAAACCTTATGACACTTAGATTTCTATGGTGTATATGTTCCTATCCATGTGAATTTGTCAAAACCATAATCACAAGACAAGGTTAGTGACAAATCCAAACTCATATGGATTGAACTTGTGCAGTCTTAACTTCTTGCCACCTGGAAGCACAAGGGCCTATCATTGCTTCTAAGTTGTTATGCAACCAATTGAGAACTCTCAGAACTCATATGCAAATCCAACTTTAACTGGAATGGGCACATAAATGGAATATGTTAATACGATAGGTTATAAACCTCAAGTCGTGTGCTAGTGATAAACTACATGTTTTTTTATTCTTAATTAGATCTTGAAGCTTTTTCAAGATCTTTAAGACTTCCAATGTCCTCTTGACATATAAGACTCTCTTGCCAAATATTCAGGAGATAATGCAGATTCTTTATCAAGACAAACACTTTACACAATTGGCCTAAGTTGGTCTCTATTTTATCCAAAACATCACAACTTACCAATTTCAAATGTACAAGAGTAGGACACATTTTACTCTTACATTTGACAAGCGTTAGAAACCTTTGTTTAGGATATGTCACTCAAGTTACAATCTTGGAGTATGACTCTAAGAATTGTTTAGAACGAAGTATGATTCATCTTCTTGATTTAACCATTTCAATAATTGATGATTCCTCTTCTTAGGCATAGGAATGCACTAATATGTCCTTAGAGGACCAATTGTGATATGATTTCTTAATCATTAAGATGATCACAAAACATGATATTAAATTACTCTCCCATCTTTTGCAGATTTGAGAAACTTTTATCTTTCTGCCTAATTTGATTCTTCTCATTCGTTCTGCCATACATCGAACCTTTTCCAATGTTTCATAATTATACTTAAACTTATAAGTATAACCATATTTTCTAAACTTTAGTAAATCATGATGAATAATCTTATTGATCTTTTGTGGTGGACTTGACCAGTGCACAAGAATGTGTATTTGATCCCTTAGTCCTTCACTTGACTCACATATACATGTGAACAAGGAATTAGTCTTAATTTTCCAAAGATGAAGATTTTCATTCATCATACTATACAACTTGCATGATTCCAAGTATCGGTCCAATTGAAACTTGGGTCATGAGAATCTTTCCTTATTTGTTAAATTTAGACACTACCAAAAAAGAAAGAATCAAAATCATCAAATTTCCATAAATGCCATTGTAAGGAGATAAAATAAAACATAAATTTTATTTATTTATAAGATGCAGAAAAATCTTTTTTCCTTACAATGTAACTTTAAATGGAAACTATGCTATTACATATTTCCTAGCAATCTATCATAACTCCTAAGTAGTAGCTCAAGAATCTGATCTTCGAACCATGCGATTGAAACCCATCTTCGTGATCAGATTCAGCATACTCTTTCTTTAAGTTTCCTTCCCTTTGCTTGATCCTGCCATACATCAAAATGTATTAAGAATCTCCAAATAGGAACTAAATTGAGTTAGATAGTGGAATTACCTGAAGCATAATCAACTTTTTGACCAAACCTTCTCTCAGATCTTTCAGGTAGTTAGGACAACTTTGCAACCAATGCCCCTTCTTTTGGAAATAGAACCATATAGACCCTTTGGGAATGGTACACCGGACTATCTCAGACTTGCCTTTCTCTTTACCATTTGGTCAACCGAGTTGACTATGGCAGATCCCTTTCCATTGGGAAGAGAAAGCTTTTCTAGATATCCAATGTTACCAATCGTCAATGTGCATGGTAGTTTTGGAAGTTGGGCTACTAATCAAATTTGCTTTACCAAAGCTCCAAATCATTGCTGATTCAGCAACACCAAGGAAATAGATAAGATCATTAAGGGTCATGTCATAGTCTGTTACATAGTAGTCCTAAATGAACTCACTATGTGACTTGGAAAGTGATTGAACAACCAACTTTCTCAAGACTTTGACACCTAACTCTCTCGGCTTGTCAATATGTAACTTTATTTCCAATATATGCGCACACATAGACTTTGTTTGCCAATAGCAATTGAGTGACCTTGAATTATTCAAGAACTTATGTGATAGGGAGAATAATTGGAGGAAGTGGAGGAAGAGAAGTATGATTTCCATTATCCAACCACGGAACATCATCTTCATTAGGAAAGTTTGTTCCAAGAGATTTGGGAAGATCATAGTTATCTAAACCAGACATCTTTTGGGAGATATTCAAGATAGTTGATTTAAAGTCCTTAATAAAACACCCAATATGAAATATTAAGGCTAGGACCCAACACAATATTTTATAACTTGGAAGAGGGATGTCATAATCCAAGCTATAGAATATTTGAAGGTAGGCGAATGACGATTCACCAATTTCCACCATGAAAAACGAAACAATTTATTAGGTTTTAATTGGATTTGAAACTCCTAAATCTTTTGAGATTCATTGAAATTTTCAATGGCATGTTTCAATCTCAATTCTTCCCACTCAAATTTTGTGACTGGGATGTCGAGGATCACAAAACAAGGTGTGATTAACCATGCAAATATACTTGGTACCCTGAATATTTACCCATCAATCGATGTGCTGGTTAACCACACGCGCTCCATCGATATTATGATAAATATTAAGTTATCCTTTGCCTACCTTGTTAAATCCAGGTTAGTGTGTCGGTTAACCACACACGCTCCACTAACGACTTCAACAAAGTGCAAAGTGTAATTTCATGGGTTAGCACCAAATTCACATTGTCCTAAGTAACTAAGATTGGGAATTTATAAAAAGGTTTAGTTACCTATTATTTATCATTAACACTTTTAATGAAGGGAGAATTATAGTCCTTTTCCTACCTGTTTGACTAACGACCCTCCACCAGTCAAGGAAGCGGTGGGTGAGAGTGGACACCTATTAAACTACCATTTTATAGGCAGTAACCTTATACCCCCCCCCCCCCCCTTATAGACCGGCTTCGTGAATGAGGCCTACTAACGGTAAAACTGACTTTGTTCTTATACATATATATATATATATATATATATATATATATATATATATATATATATATATATATATATATATATATATATATATATTAACTTATAATATTATAAAGTTTAAGGGTTAAATTTTAACTTTTAAAATTCTAAGGGCTTAACTTGGAATTCAAGTATTCATGAGGGGAAACTTTACAAATTCCAAAACTTGAGGGCAAGTTTTGAACAATTCAAAAACTTTTCAATTCCATAACTTATGTGTTTAAAGTAGTTTTAATGGAAAAACTCTTCAAGTTCGATAACTCGAGGACAAGTTATGGAAGACTTTAAAACATTTAAAAATGAGACTCTCCATTTTTCATAACTTACAGAAATCTTATGAGTTTTAAAAATCATAAATCTGATTTTTCATATAACTTGAGGACAAGTTATAAAAACACATATTATAAGCAACTTTTAGATTAATTTGGATTGAAAACACATTATCACATAGCTTTTCTATTAATTTAAGCAAACTCACAAGAACAAGATAATTCATATCAAACATTTTCATGTAATTAGCCTAACCTTTAAACTAATACAAAACATGAATCTATTGACAATTATCTTTGAAATTGGATTAGAATGAACATTACCACATCAAAAACAAAATTATAGGTTCAAAAAACAGCTTAGGGTAATGATTCTTGTTTAATTCCAACCTTAAAAGTCGAAAATATGCTGTCAGGGGCTCCTACTCGTTGAGTGCATGAACCTACTCGACGAGTAGGATGGTTTTCTTCATGGAGTCGGCGAGTCTAATGCCCAGACAGCCAGAAAATCTATTTTTTTTAGCTTTTTTCAGCAATTTGCATCAAGTATAATTGAAAACAAGCCTAGGCTCTGATACCACTGAAGGGTTTTGAGCATTCTAACACTCCTAAGTTATACATGCAACCCTAAATACCTTGGATCTATGTTTTCTCTATTATACATGCAAACTTGAACTTTTCAAGGTATTACCCTAACTAGCATACAATCTTTGATACTTGGGTGATATAAACAAGTTATAAGACATAACTTTTGATGAAGCTTGAAGTCTTGATCTTTAAGAGCTTAGCCCCAATAGTGTGGAAGCCTTAAGTGGAATCACAAATCACCAAAGCCACCTTGGAATAACTAGAGAATAAGGATACTTAGGTTCTCTCTTATGAAATCGGCCTTGCCCTCATTTCTATGCACTAGTGCCAATTTCATGAACCAAGGACCTCTTTATATAGTGTGGAGGATTAAGGTTACATTCATGTAAAGCCTAATACCCATGACCTTTCATTTCCATAGGATCCATGGGTTAAATACTCCATGGAATATCCATGAAAGCTTAGCCCAACCTAAATGAACTTGGCCTACCACATATATAAAAGAGTCCATAATTAGTACCTTTTTTATCACTAAATTAATTCTTGATCAATACTAATTAAATAATATGATTTCATATTAATATATTAGAACTTATAATATATTAATATAAATCACTAGTATCCTTTTTCTCATTTTGTCTATCTAATTGTTCCGGTGAAGTGCAACCCAAATGGAACATGACAAGTCAGGTTGAATACATACCAATAATAGTTTGGGCTTAGACATCTAATACAGTAGAAAAAGGGCAAGAAAGAAGCAGCTGGAAAAAATCTAATAGTATGAATAACATCAAACTACACAACATGATGTAAGCGACTGTAGATTGCTACGAAGAGAAATGGAAGAGAAAAACTTAAAAAGGGATTTAAAAGAAATAGCACGTAATCCCAGACTTGAGTGGGAGGAAAAAATAAATGCATGGCAGCATCAAATAAAAGACAAACCCCCAAAGGAGAAGATGTGGGAAATATTGACCATTATAACACAATAGCGAAGGGGTGGAAATGATTACGACACAGAGTATCTAATCAAAAGCATGATGAAACTTAGTTTCTCAGTAAACGATCCATAGTTGGCGAATTGGTGTAGGAGCGAACCGTTGGTTATCTAGGCATACATTCATAACTCAATAATTCATAGAGTATATGTTGACATAGGAAGCTCTGTCGACATAATTTACGAACATTGCTTCACATAATGGCATGGGCAATCAAGAACAAACCTCTGCCTAATAACGTGAAGATTAATAGGATTTATAGGGCATAGTTTTGGCTAATTGGAAAGATACAACTACCTTTATCTCTTTATGTCCATGACGGTAAAAGAAGGAAAACTATCCTGATAGAGTTCATAATAGTGCAACACTCAAAAGAGCATAATATTATACTGGGAAGAACAAACCTATTGCACTTCGAGGCTACAATATCAACACTTCATGGGATAGTCAAGTTCAATACACTAGAAGGCCCAACAATTATGTTGTTCGAAAGTCTTGTGAAGCATCGATGGTACCAAATCATGGAAGCTACAGAGATCGTCATAGTGACAAAGAAAAAGCATGAAGAAATACCAAAAGATAAGGAAATAACCAACAACGATTGTCTGGATACCGGATAAGAAGAGGAGTAGAATTGTCTCTAGATATATGGGAGAAGTTGGTAGACCTATTGAAAAAATAGAAGCACGTATTTGCATGGACACTGGCAGACATGGTGGGGATAGATAAAAAAAATAATCGAGCATGGACTCAACATACAACCATGAACAAGTAGCATCAAACAGGAGAAATGTGGCCAAGTAGGAGAAAGGAATAAATAAATTAACAAAGAAGTAGCAAGACTCATAGATGCAAAGACATTACGTGTATCATTTTTTCTTGTATGGATAGCCAATCAGGTTATCGTAAAAAGGGAGATGGAAGGTAGAAAATATGCATAGATTATTAAGATCTAAAACAAAGCTTTCCCCAAAGATTCATACTCGTTGCCCGAAATAGACCAAAATGTTGAATCATTATAAGGCTACAAATTGAAGTACATTCTCAACGCATATAAAGGCTATCATCAGGTGCTAATGAAGAATTGAGAGGAAGAGAAGAAAACATTCTACACTGATAAGAATCTTGTAGCAGCATATCAACACCACGTTGATAAGGTATTTAAAGATCAAATTGGCATAAATATAGAAGTATACGTAGACAAAATGGTGATCAAAATCCATGTGACACCCCAAAACCATGAACGGTGGAAGCGTTCTGGGGCGGAGGACGTCATGTACAGTATCACAACAATGAAAAGTAGTAAACAAGCAACAACATCATCCATTGCATTAATAATATAATTATTATACAAGTGTGTTCTGTCAAATTATAATAGACACTAAAGCATAAATCAAAATGAAAGATGAGTCTTGAACAAGCTCCATCTTCTCTAAACCTTGCATCGGTATCTGTCTATGGTTGACCTGAGGATACAAGTAATTTTGAAAACAAGTATCAGCTTTAAAGCTGGTGAGATCATAAGTATTTTAGTGTCTTAATTTGTATGTAAGGATTTGTATGTATATGAAATATAAGTGTTGAAAATGTATATGAACTATAAGTATTGAAAATGTAAATGAACTGTAAGTATGAAAATGTTTGTAAAACAACTATAAACGTTTGAAAAACCCTAGAAATCCCTATGATTTCTACTAGTAACAAAAGGAGTCTTCTACCAAGACTTAACTGTTCTCAATGTTCGTTTCTTGTAAAAGTGTGTAATTTTCCCAAGTGTAACTATTATTAACAAAATATAGTTTTTACATTAAAAGATTAAGTGAAAAGATCACTAAATATATGTATAGGGAATATTAATGTAGTACTAAAATGTAGTGCTATAAGAACTACTGCTGTACTAACTACCTTAAACCGGATTTATATTAAGGCATCATGTGATTAATTGCACCATACTATTGACTGGTAACAACGACATAAGAATGGTCGTAAAAAGGAATGACGTTTGGCACCCACAGACCTGCAGGTCCGGCTATAGCTAGCAGCAAGGTGTAGGATAGTCAATCCAATATAGATCTATACGCAAACTCACGCTCTCCCTTCAAGAGACTCTGGCTACAACACGGGCCATGACATTTAAGTCATGCTCCGATTCATATCACAATAATTAATGTATTCATATATATGTAATGTAATGAACTGTTCTAGCTGTAATGCACATGCTCTCTACCTAGCAAGTATAGTAATGTACTATAATGTTCTAGCTGTAATGTACGTGCTCTCTACCTAGCAAGTATAGTAATGTACTATAATGTTCTAGCTATAATGTATGTGCTCTCTCTATCTAGCAAGTATTGACTCATGAATGAACTGACACATTGTATGATATCGCGTTCTAGTAATAGTTCTAGTATCTTCCTAAACTACCCCCATGGTAGTTTACTAGTAATCTAACTGGTACGTATAGACATGGATGTATATGCTTGCTACCCAAGGGCATTGGATGAACTGGAAGGACCTTTATGACTATATATGTACACATGATATATAACTAATATTTAAACAACCTTCGGACGGGTACCCGATATCCCACCAGACCACATCTCAAGCGCGAAAAGAAAATAGGGTGGATAGCCTTCCTAAGTCTTTTGAACATTCCTTATATAAATATACATATATAGGCATGCAATTTATAATATAAAAGCATAAAGTAAGTTTTGTAAAACCTTTGAACATAATTATTATCTAAGAAAAGATCGACGTGATGTCAATCTATAAAACGATTTGAAGGCATGGGTTTGATAAAACAATTTAGTATAAAGAAACATTAGTTTGAAACACAATTGTAAATAAGTTTGAAATGTAATATACAGAGTAAAATGTATAGTGTAATAAGGAGTTTTAAACTCATAAAGTGTTTATGAAAATCATTTGAAGGAAACTGTTTGGTAAAATGACTAATGAATAGCGAATCATTTAAATGCTGCTTACTAATCACTTGTAAATGATATAGTAACTAGCATGATTCTACTTGTATCCCCCCATAAAACATTTAAAAATAGTTAAAACATTGATTAAGGGGTATGAACTCACCTGTAGTAAGTGGATCGGAAGGAAGTGTCGGATAAGTGCTTGGTATCAAGTGAGGACTTAGACACGCACAAAGATCCTAATAACATATAAGGATATATGTATATACACAATTAGTCTTTAAACAACTAATAAACAAAGTTAAGACACTCTAGGACATGTTAAACACTTTATACAAGTGTTATAAGTCTCAAGGGTTGCATCTAAGTGTTGTAGGGAAAGGCTAGTGTGTTTGGGGTTCAAGGGTAAACTCCCTTGGAGTTTACGGTTTTCATGACCATTACCCAAGGAGTTTACGGCAGTAAACTCAAGGGTTTACGGTCGTAAACTCTACACTTTATGACCATTTGCTGTTTTGAAGACTACTAAGCTATTCCAAGCATTCCTACTTCATGATTAAGCCTTAGGAAGTGTTGTGTGGCATCAAAACACTCCTAAATGGAGTTTACGGTTTAAGGACAATTTCCCCATGACTTTACTACCTTAAACTCATGAGTTTACTACCTTAAACTCCTAAGTTTGATATTTGGTGGTTTTCAAGTCCTTAGCTCAAACATGGCACTAGTCTAGGTTAGATTCTAGCCATAAGGAACAACCATGGGCCATTTATGGGACATTTACACCACATTTGAGGTGTTTACGGTTTTGGGAGATCCCCAAACCATAAACACATAAAAAATATATGATTTTGGTGCTTTTTGTGTGATACACTCATCAAGGATGGATCTAAACAAGTCCCTAAGGCGTTGTGAAGCATCTAGACACCCTAAAGCACCCTAAGGCACTATATTGGGTGTTTACGGTTGTAGGAGCCTCCCAAAACCGTGAACACCTTGTTCTTGGTATTCTTGGGACTTTTCCTTGGTATAAACATGTATAGCAAGCTGAAAATGACTCTAGGATAGAAGTACTTACATAGTGGAAGCTTGAAATGAACTTTAAGTCCAAGAACACTTAGTGTGTGTTTTTGGTGTTTTTGGAAACTAATCAAAACACAAAAATGGATGGATTAAAGGATGTACAATCAGTAGATTAAGTGATATACTAACTTGAAAGGGCTAGAAACACTTACTAGATTGAAGATTTTGAATAAAACTTGGATGATACTTGAGAGGATATTTTAGAGTTTACTCTTTTGACATTTGGGGAGTAAACACAAATGACTAGCTTTTTGGGGAGTAAAATCATACATAGTTATGAGTTCATGGTTTTTGGGTGATTTTTCAACCCAAATATAAAAGTTTGGTCGAGAATTTTCTAAGACGCTAAGTGTTTGCGGTTTTTAAAATTCAAAACCCGCGATGACACTTTCTTTCACCCGTTCGTTTAAAAATAATATTAAAATAATCAAACGAATTTTATATTTCTTGAAAACAAGAAATAATGACTTTAACTTATGATACGAAGTGGTTGACTTTTAGGGTTTTACCGAATGGAAAATTTCGGGTTGTCACATCATCTCCCTGTTAAAGGGAATTTTGTCCCGAAATTAGAATTTAGATAAGGAAATAGGTATGAATGATCAATTCGTGAAGTGGAAGACTTCCTAATCGATTGGTTCTAGCGCTCCTAGGTGAAATCAGGTCCTCGGTTGGTATCCCAACGAACCTTCATAAATGGGCGTCGGCGTTGCTTTATCCGCTTGACCTCTCAGTCGAGGGTCACTACGGTTCTAATACGAAGGCGAGGATCTCGACGAGTGGACTTACAAGAGTCATAACGGAAAGGTATGGTTTCATGATCGAGACACAAAGCGTAAAATGTACGTTACTGAGTTCGCGGAGTAGATCTAGTCTACGAGATACATGACCGATTCTGGTAAGAATCTCGGAGGTCCTATCTATCTTGGATTTAGCTTTCCATGCAACACGAAGCGTATTAAGCCATTCCTAGAGTGAGACTTCCTAAAGAACTTGGTCTCTAATTTGGAATCTCTAAGGTTTCCTTTTATTATTTAACTTCCCAGTCAAGGGCCACTCTTTGCTGAGTCAAGGTCGAAAGGGTTTCTGTAATTTGCGAGGTGTTCTGAATGAACTATGACAGTAGGTCTGTAAGACCTAGAATTCGGTGAATGTCTGTCGGTGTCTCTGGTGTCGACAAATTCTCAACATTTTTGACAAATTGTAAGAGTACTTAAAATTTCCCATATCACTTACAGTGTGTCATAGAAATTCGACTCTTAAATTTCAAAACTCGTTCTTAGAGAACTTCACGAAAAGTACCTCTGAAGGTAATGTTTGCATGAGTTTCTTCTTACTACGAGGGTAGATAAGTAAGTCATTACATGGAGAAGTGACGAACTGATTCAAGTAAGAAGGAAGAACCCTATTCATTAAACTCATGAATACTATGGGCGTATTGGTCCTATCCGAAAGGTATCACTATGGACTCGGAGTGTCCGCATCAAGTTCGGAATATAGTCTTCTGGACATCCTTCCCTAACACTCGAACTGATGACATTCGGATCTCAGACTCATTTCTGAAAGTAATTATTTCCTTGTGTTTCCTCAACCAACTCATCTATGCGAGGCAGAGATAATGATTTCTACTGGAAAATCTCGACGGAGTCCTCGATAGCCAAGGTACACATGATGCAATCCGTCGATCTCTGGAAGAATATGACCGGGGTTCTTGTTGGGTTATGAGCATTCTAACACTCCTAAGTGTACATGCAACCCTAAATACCTTGGATCTATGTTTTCTCTATTATACATGCAAATATGAACATCCAAGGTATTATCCTAATCTAGCATACAAAACTATCAATATAACAAGATAGAATACATACCTCTTTGATGTAGAATGTCTTCATGAAGCTTGAGTGCCTAGTGCCCCAAGTGTGACACCTCAAATGGTTCACAATCATCAAAACACTTAGAATAACTTGAGAGAGTTCTACACTTCATGAAAATCGGCTAGCCCTTTCTTACTCTCACTAGTGGCCGATTTTTCCTCAAGAATAAGATGCTTATATAGTTATACAATTAGTGTAAACCCTAATTGTCATGACTTTCCATTTCCTTGGATCCATGGGTTCAAATACACCATGGAGCATCCATGGAGCATCATATGGGTTTTGGCCCAACTAGATAATCCATGGAGCATTAGCCCACTATACAAGTATGGATGATTTACACAATCAACCCATATATTTAATTAGTCTTCTTTTGATCACTCAATTAATGCTAGATTAATTCTTGACCAATACTAATTAAATAATCTCATTATTCTTATTATTAATATACTAGAACTTATAATATATTAATAACCATAAGTGTCTTATTTCTCTCATTTAGTCTATCCAAGTGCATGATGGTATGCAACCCAAATGGACCATGCCGGGTCGGGTCAAGTCTTACCAATTATAGTTATGGACTTAGACATTAATCCAACAGTATCCCACTTGGATAAGTCTAAAACTATTATTGCGTATGACTCCAGGAACCAACTGGCAATCGTAGCTCTCAAAAGCTTTTGTCGAACTCTGACCTTGTAGATGAACTCTGATCTTGTCAATGACTTGTCCATTAGATAAGGGCTCATATATTCCTCCATTCTAGATATCATATGGACTGAGACATGGATTATAATCATTCTCTCTGTCCATTTGTTGTTTCCCGATTTCCGATTTATGACGACTGACTAATTGAACAAATCAAATCAGTCCTAGCCCGGCCGAGCACTTCCATTTGTCATCATCAAATCATCAAGGGGCCCACAGATATCGCTTTTATCCCAAAGGTAAAAGGAATGGATAAACTTCGACTCATATGGCTTGTTCTACTACTTGTTGAATCATACACAAAGGCACGTTTTGTAGCACCGAGTTACCAAATGCGTTTTCGTGCAATCAATGTACTACCAACTCATAGTAACAACTCTCTAGGTTTGAAGAATATAAGATACTATCGTGTCATGATCACTCGTGATAAAATCCAGGAAGTGATTCCAATGAGCGCGGGTTGAATCCAATACTCAGAACTTATGAGCACTCATGAGTGTTGTAGCCCTTTGTCCAACATCTTAGACCTGTACAAGCCAACCCATGACAGTCTTGATTCATATCTACTTCCAACATATGACCGACTGTGGATGGTTTGAATAACTTAGTCATTCCGGAAGAATAACCTAGTTTATTCGGGAAGTCAAAACATGCAAAGTGAAACACAATAATAATTGAATCCAATATGGTCTCAGAACTTATGAATATAAATAAAACACTTTTTATTTATCACCATATGATTACACATTATTCATTGTATACTGTTTCAGCTATCAACATTATAACATCGAGTTACCAATGCGTTTCGTGTAATCAATGTACTATCAACTCATAGTAACAACTCATATCTCTAGGTTTGAAGAATATAAGATATTATCGTCTCATGATCACTCGTGATAAAACCCATGAAGTGATTCCAATGAGCGCGGGTTGAATCCAATACTCAGAACTTATGAGCACTCATGAGTGTTGTAGCCCTTTGTCCAACATCTTAGACCTCTACAAGCCAACCCATGACAGTCTTAATTCATATCTACTTCCAACATATGACCGACTGTGGATGGTTTGAATAACTTAGTCATTCCGGAAGAATAACCTAGTTTATTCGGGAAGTCAAAACATGCAAAGTGAAACACAATAATAATTGAATCCAATATGGTCTCAGAACTTATGAATATAAATAAAACACTTTTTATTTATCACCATATGATTACACATTATTCATTGTATACTGTTTCAGCTATCAACATTATTCTTGAATTTAAAACAATAGGTGTCCCATGCTCCAAGCATGTACACTATGTTTTTCTAAACACTAGTCATGCCATACACCAAGTATGCATACTATGTTTGTCTATGATCTTTACTTTGTGAACTAGATCAATTGAACATAATGTTCAATGATTCTCTTTTCACACTCCCAAATCCTTACTGCAAATGCAAGAATTCCAAATTCATGCCATTTACTGAAATCTGTTAGATTCTAAACTTATATGCATTGATCCTCTTGTAACGATTATGCACAAATTCACAAAGACTTGGCAACAATCATTACAGAGCATTCCAAAGGAGATCAACTCCTTGGAACCATCCTTCTTGCATTAAGTTTCTTTAATCTTACACAGATTGAAAATTCTAACTTTGAAACATTTCCAGATTCCATTTCGACTATCACTTCTGAACAAGAGTTGCCTCCTTACAGATTATGTCAATATGGTCCTTCCAGAATTATCACTATACTTCTAACTATCCTTGAGCAACCGATCTTTGGTAAACCTTAGATTGTCCTCGATAATTGTTTAATCCTTTTAGTCATATCCAGTTCTAAACCTTTTCCCTTCTTAATGCCCCAGGCATTTGGAAGCTTTTAGAAAGGATAAATATAGCACATGTAATCGATCCTATATCCGAAGCATATGGGACACAATTCATGATGTCTCACATAAAGACTAAACCAGTCTTTTGCTATAACATTTCCATTTCTATTTGCCAAGTTCTCATAATTCAGATTATGAAAAGGGATGCCGTAATCATAATCGAATTTTAGAACGCAAATAATGGACCCATATATAGAATTTCCTTATGTTGAGCCATTCCAACATGAAATTCATATATATTCTTGACTAAATGATTAAAACCTCACGATCTAAGCTTATAGATTTGAGATGAAGTATAATTTCCTCTCCCTGAATTATAACAAAACAACTCTTTCCCAGTTGAAACTTTTGTTTTCTATAATTAACATTGCTAACTTGCAATACTTATCATAATTATCATGCTCACACTAACATGATGATTATTAGCATAACACTTATGCTCCCACTAGCTTTGACATGTACTCAGAAATCAGCTGGATTTCTAGAAATCAATACTTTATTGACTTTCTTACCAAAGTTCAGATTTCTGATACTAGATTGTTTTGATAAGACTTTATCAAAAACATACACCTTCCCTTAGATAGCACACTTGTGTGTCTAAACAATTATGAAGAGGGATGCCGTAATCATAATGTTTAGACCTTTTTGCTACTTCTCACAAGTCCAGGTTAGTGTGCCGGTAAACCACACACGCTCCACTAACGACTTTGAGAATGCAAACATCACAATTGCTATCTAACTAAAATCTACTTAGTGAAAGTGTTTCCTCACCATCATTTTCGTGAATCGGAGAGAAACTTATGACACTTAGATTTAATGGTGTATGTGTTCTTATCCATGTGAATTGTCAAAACCATAGTCACAAGACAAGGATAATGACAAATCCAAACTCATATGGACTGAACTCAATCTTAATTTCTTGCCGCCTGGTAGCTCAAGGGCCTACCATTGCTTCCAAGTTTTTGTGCAACACATTGAGAACTCTAAGAACTCATATGCAAAGCCAACTTTAACTGGAATGGGCACAGAATATGTCAACACGATAGGTTTTAAACCTCAAGTTGTGTGCTAGTGAGGAACTTTGTGTTTCATTCTTGATTAGTTCTTGAGACTTTCAAGACCTTTAAGACTCCCACTGTCCTCTTGACCTATAAGACTCCATTGTCAATCATCCAAGAGATAGTGCGGATTCTAATCAAGACAAACACTTCACACAATTGGCCTAAGTTGGTCTTTGTTTTATCCAAAACATCACAACTTACCAATTTCAAATGTACAAGAGTAGAAAAGTTTTACTCTTACATTTGTCAAGTGTTTTAAACCTTCTTTAAGACATGTCACTCAAATTACAATCTTGGAGTATGACTCTAAGACTTGTATTGGAACGAAGTATGACTCATCTTCTTGATTTAACCATTTCAACAATTCAAGATCCCTTCTTCTTAGTCATAAGAATGCACTAAGACTTCCTTAGAGAACTAATTTTGATATGGTTTCTTAATCATTAAGATGATCACAAAACTGATACTAAAGGATTCTCCCATCTTTTCAGATTTGAGAAACTTTTATCTTTCTGCCTAAGTTGATTCTTCTTATTCGCTCTGCCTTACATTGGAACCTTTTCCAATGTCTCAGAGTTACACTTACGCTTGTAAGTATAATCATATTTACCGAGCTTTAGTAAACTATGACGAATAGTCTTATTAATCTTTTGTGGTGGACTTAATCAGTGCACATGACTATGTACTCGATCCCTTAGTCTATTACTTGACTCACACATCCATGTGAATAAGTAATTAGTCTTAATTTTCCAATACTTGAAAGTTCTCATTCATCATGCTATACACCTTGCATGATTCCAAGTTCCGGTCCAATTGAGACTTGGGTGATGAGAATCTTTCCTTTATTTGATAAATTTAGACATTACCATAAATGAAAGAATCAATTTCATATTTCCACTCTTGCTATTAATGGAATCATATAAGCAACAATTTTTCCTCAAATGCCATTGTAAGGATATTTAAAATAAATAAAATCAAAAATTTCTTTTATTTTAAACTATGCGGAAAAACTTATCCTTACAACCCATATGAAAACTTGTTGTTATCTATTCCTAAGCATAATCTCATAACTCCTAAGAAGTAGCTCAAGAATCCGATTTTTCAAACTACGCGATAGAAATCCATCTATGCGATCAGATTCAGCATATTCTTTCTTTAAGTTTCTTCACTTTTCTTTGATTCTTAAAACATCACCATGTGACCCAGTCACATCATGTATCAGGAATCTCAGAATAGAAACTTAACAGAGTTAGAGTAGTGGACTTTACCTGAAGTAGAGTCAACCTTATTGACTTTAACATCCTTAGGTAAATTTGGCAGCTTCGCAACTAATAACCCTTACTTTGGCAATATAAACATATGGACCCTTTGATAATGGTACACGAGACTATCACAGACTTAGACTTTTCTCTTTACCATTTGGTCAACCAAGTTGACTATGGCCGATTCCTTTCCATTGGGAAGAGAATGCTTTTCTGGATTTCCTGTGTCACTATTGTCAATGTCCATCAAGTTTCAGGAAGTTGATCTTAACAAATAGATAAGATCATTAAGGGTCTTGTCATAGTCTGTTTCATAGGTGTTCTAAAAGAACTCACTATGTGACTTAGAAAGTGATTGAACTACCAACTTTCTCAAGACTTTGACACCCAACTCTCCCGGCTTGTCAATATGTGACTACATCTCCAAGATGTGATCACACCAAGACCTTTACTTGCCAATAGGACTCGAGTGACCTTAAAATTTTTAAGAACTTGTGGGGTAGGGAGAATAATTGGAGGAGGTGAAAGAAGTATGATTTCCATGGGATATCATCTTCATTTAGGAAAGCTTGTTTCAAGAGATTTGGGAAGATCATAAATGTCTAAAACAGACATGTTTTGGGAGATATTCAAGATAGTTGATCTTAAAGTCCTTAATATGACACCCAATATGAAATATTAAGGCTAGGACCCAACAAACTATTTTATAACTTAGAAGAGGTATGCCGTAATCCAAGCTATAAAACAATTTGAAGGTAGGTGAATGACGATTCACCAATTTCCACCAAGATAAACGAAATGTATTATTAGGTTTTAATTGGTTTTGAAACTCCTAGATCTTTTGAGATTCATTGAACTGTTCAATGGCATGTTTCAATCTCGAGTGTGCCCTTCAGGTTTTGTGACTGGGATGCCGAGGATCACAAAACAAGGTGTGAAGTAACCATGCAAATTACTTGGTACCCTTAAGTGTTTACCCCTCAATCGATGTGCCGGTTAACCACACACGCTCCATCGATACTATGGTAAACATTAAGTTACCCTTTGCCTACCTTGTTAAATACGAGTTAGTGTGCCGGTAAACCACACACGCTCCACTAACCGACTTAAACAAAGTGCAAAGTGTAATTTCATGGATTAGCACCTTATTCACATTTTCCTAAGTAACTAAGATTGGGTATTATTTAGAGTTTAGTTACTTAGTATTTATCATTAATACTTTTAATGAAGGGAGAATTATAGTCATGTCAAACCCGTTCGGCTAACGACCCTCCACTAGTCAAGCAAGCGGTGGGTGAGAGTGGACACCCATTAAGCTGCCATTTTATAGGCAACAACCTTATACCCACCTTATAGACCGGCTTCGTGAATGAGGCGTACTAGCGGTAAGACCGACTTTACTCTTATACATATAAATATTATTAACTTGTAATATTATAAAGTATAAGGATTGAATTTTAACTTTTAAAATTCTAAGGGCTAACTTGGAATTAAAGTATTCATAAGAGAAAACTTTACAAATTCCAAAACTTGAGGGCAAGTTTTGAAACTATTCAAAACTAATTAATTCCATAACTTATGTGTTTAAAGTAGTTTTAATCCAAAAACTCTTCAAGTTCCATAACTTGAGGACAAATTATGGAAGACTTTAAACTAATAAAGAATTAACTTTTTCTTTATTTTATAACTTATGAAATTAATTAAGGTTACATTATTTTTTTTATATATTTATTTAATGAAGAGACTCTTGGTCCTCCATAACTTGAGGACAAATTATGGAGTCATAACTCCAATTAATTAGAACTAGACTCTTCATTTTTGTAACCTTTGCCAATTTTATGAGTTTTATGAGACTTAAATGTGACTTTTCATATAACTTGAGGACAAGTTACAAAAACACATTTTAGAATCAACTCTTAGATTAATTTGGATTGAAAACAACTTTTTCACTCAACTTTTCTATTAATCTAAGAAACTCATAAGAACAAGATAATTCAAATCAAATTTTTCATGTAATTAGTCTAACCTTTAAACTAATACAAAACATGAATCTATTGACAATTATCTTTGAAAATGGATTAGCATGAACATTACCACATTAAAAACAAGTTTATAAGTTCAAAAACAACTTAGGGTAATGTTCATAGTCCATTTCTAGCCAAAAACCTCGAAGATATGCTGTCTGGGGTCCAACTCGTCGAGTGCATGAACACAACTCGGCGAGTTGGATGCATTTTGCCTTGGACTCGTCGAGTCCCTTCATGGACTCGGCGAGTCTGCTGGGTAGACAGCAACAAAACTCGATTTTTCAGCTTCTATTGCAAGTATAACAAGAAAACAAGCCTAGGCTCTGATACCACTGTTGGGTTATGAGCATTCTAACACTCCTAAGTGTACATGAAACCCTAAATACCTTGGATCTATGTTTTCTCTATTATACATGCAAATATGAACATCCAAGGTATTATCCTAATCTAGCATACAAAACTATCAATATAACAAGATAGAATACATACCTCTTTGATGTAGAATGTCTTCATGAAGCTTGAGTGCCTAGTGCCCCAAGTGTGACACCTCAAATGGTTCACAATCATCAAAACACTTAGAATAACTTGAGAGAGTTCTACACTTCATGAAAATCGGCTAGCCCTTTCTTACTCTCACTAGTGGCCGATTTTTCCTCAAGAATAAGATGCTTATATAGTTATACAATTAGTGTAAACCCTAATTGTCATGACTTTCCATTTCCTTGGATCCATGGGTTCAAATACACCATGGAGCATCCATGGAGCATCATATGGGTTTTGGCCCAACTAGATAATCCATGGAGCATTAGCCCACTATACAAGTATGGATGATTTACACAATCAACCCATATATTTAATTAGTCTTCTTTTGATCACTCAATTAATGCTAGATTAATTCTTGACCAATACTAATTAAATAATATCATTATTCTTATTATTAATATACTAGAACTTATAATATATTAATAACCATAAGTGTCTTATTTCTCTCATTTAGTCTATCCAAGTGCATGATGGTATGCAACCCAAATGGACCATGCCGGGTCGGGTCAAGTCTTACCAATTATAGTTATGGACTTAGACATTAATCCAACAGTTCTTCAGGGTGAGAAGCCTAGTCTTCTTATTCTATCACTGTGTAGTTTGCTAAGTTGTCTGAACTATTCTTGTGTCTCCGTAGGTGTTTAGGCTGTAGGGAAATCTGTTTACAGGAGTTGTACTGGGTTCTACGTTTGTTCGCATGATGATGTGATTACTCGTAATCTTGAGCAGTTCTCTGTCCTGAAGTTCGTATTAGAATTCATACTTGGTTTCACAATCACAATTTCGTGTATAAGAGTCGTATATAATTAAGATTGAAAAGGTAGTCGAATAACTAATTCTTCTTTAAGCTCACATCCTTTCGAGGAAAAAGAAGTTAAAGTGGAATCATCAATTCTAAACCTGTAGAACCTTGATTATATATCACTCTTATGTATACATTCTTCAGTGATAGATCGACCGTATGAACCCTTGGATTGAACTTGACATACTGTACGAGTGGTACTTCGGGGATTTCTTCGGAAAAGAAAAGAACAATGAGGTACTCCATACATGAGTACTTCGGCGTTCTGATATGACGGCTTCGCTAAAATGGCATTTACTGACAAAGAAATGTACGTATGAAGCTGTTTTTGTGAGGATCGGATTGAATCGAGTTGTATGATAATGTCAGAATCATACAGAAACTTAAAGACATTAGATTTGAACATAAGGCGTTTACAGACAAAACACAACCGCGCAACCATGAACAAAGTTACAATACTTTAAATTTACTAAAAGACTATTGCTGCGAATAGGGTATACTACAAAAGACAAGTATATTCAGCACGCGCATCCCTATACAGACAGGATCTCGCAAAAGATAAGACTCTAGTTGCACTAGTTCTGGATAGTTTATAAGTCTGTTACAACGAAACGCCTAAATTACATTAACGTGGGTTCCGGAGTAGGTTCTCCCGCAGCTGTGATCCTGAGAATTATGCCGTCTGCACCAAAGTTCTTTGCTATTGGACAATCTTTCTTGAAGTGCCCTATCTCACCACATTGGTGGTACGACTGGCTAGTACTAGCATTGGTGACGAGAGTGCAGTGTTTAGCCAGTGTTATGTGGACACGAGTTCCTTCCTCGTTACTCCACCTTGAAAATTGCTTTTTAAAGCGTTCTGCAGGAGTTTCTCCCTTGTGGCTGTGGCATGGCAATTCTTTGGGATCTCTTGCGCTCCTTTAGGGCTTTACGATATCGTCTCTTCCTTTCGATCTTACGGCTTTGCAAGTCCATGACTGTTGCCATTTGTTGGTTTCCCAGTTTGGTATTACCATCGGAACTCTCAACTCCTTTGTCAGTCTTGCTTGTGTTTCCTGAGTTGATGTGCGTAAGGAAAGTTGTCAGAGTAGCTGTTACTGTAGTTTGTAATGTAGCAGCATCGACATGGAGGATAGGGGTTTCGTTGTTCGATTGATTGTTTCCGGATGACAACATGATTCTGTAACATGAAAGATAAGGATTTTGTGAGCGATTTTGGTTTACCCTAGATGTACCTCAATTGTCTAAGTAAAGAGCAATACAATGTTCTCGAAAGTTTGACCTACACCCCTATGATGCAGTCTTAGTACGGATTGGAAGTGTGTTCACGAAGGTTCGACCTACATCCCTATGATGCAGTCCTAGTACTAAGTGGAAGTAAGTTCGTAGAATGGTCTCAAGATGTTTGTCGTTCAAGCCGAGGTATCGTTGGTTGGTGAATAACATGATCCAACCATTAAAAGAGACTTGGAGATGTCTCCGGAGCTAAATTACTATAGTCCAATGACTTGACTAAAGCATGAATTTAGATAAACTCCAATGAAAGTATGATAAGAGTACTTGAATAAAGAATGACACAGAAGTTAGCCGACTGTCAATATCTTTGATATTCCTGACGTAAGAGTTCAGGAAAATGACCTTGCAAAAGGTCTTACATCATATCTAGGGAAGATAGTTCTTGACAGCATAAAGTGTTGGATTAATGTCTAAGTCCATAACTATAATTGGTAAGACTTGACCCGACCCGGCATGGTCCATTTGCGTTGCATGGCATCATGCACTTGGATAGACTATAATGAGAGAAATAAGACACTTACAGTTATTAATATATTATAAGTTCTAGTATATTAATAATAAGAATAATGAGGTTATTTAATTAGTATTGATCAAGAATTAATCTAGAATTAATTAAGTGATCAAAAGAAGACTAATTAAATATATGGGTTGATTGTGTAAATCATTCATTCTTGTATATGTGGGCTTGTGATCCAAGATTCCTTATGTTGGACTAAGTCCATGGGGTGACCCATGGATACTCCATGGAGGTTAAAATCCATGGACCATAAGGAATGGGTAAAGTCATGGGTTACATGGTGTAACCCTAATAGCCACCATATAAAAGAAACCCATGGCTCAAGAAATCGTTACTACTACACTATGTGTGTGTATGAGGGCTAGACGATTTCATGAAGTGTTCTAATTTCTCTCTAAGTTATTCCAAGTGCTTATGGTGTTGTGTGAACCATTTGAGGTGTCACACTTGGGGCACTAGGCACTCAAGCTTCATGAAGACAAGCACCATCAAAGAGGTATGTATTCTATCTTGTTATATTGATTGTTGTGTATGCTAGTTTAGGATAATACCTTGGATGTTCATATTTGCATGTATAATAGAGAAAACATAGATCCAAGATATTTAGGGTTGCATGTACACTTAGGAGTGTTAGAATGCTCAAAACCCAACAGTGGTATCAGAGCCAGGTTTGTTTTCTTGTTATACCTGCAATAGAAGCTGAAAAATCGAGTTTTGGTGCTGTCAGCCCAGCTGACTCACCGAGTCCATGAAGGGACTCGACGAGTCCAAGGCAAAATGCATCCAACTCGCCGAGTTGTGTTCATGCACTCGACGAGTTTGACCCCAGACAGCATATCTTCGAGGTTTTTGGCTAGAAATGGACTAGGAACATTACCCTAAGTTGTTTTGAACTTATAAACTTGTTTTTTAATGTGGTAATGTTCATGCTAATCCATTTTCAAAGATAATTGTCAATAGATTCATGTTTTGTATTAGTTTAAAGGTTAGACTAATTACATGAAAAAGTTTGATTTGAATTATCTTGTTCTTATGAGTTGCTTAGATTAATAGAAAAGTTGAGTGAAAAAGTTGTTTTCAATCCAAATTAATCTAAGAGTTGATTCTAAAATGTGTTTTTTGTAACTTGTCCTCAAGTTATATGAAAAGTCACATTTAAGTTTCATAAAAACTCATAAAAGATGGCAATGGTTACAAAAGATGAAGAGTCTTGTCCTTAAGTTATGGAGGTTCAAGAGTCACTTCATTAATAAATAAATAAATAAAAATGTAACCTTAATTAATTCCATAAGTTATAAAATAAAGAAAAAGTTAATTCTTTATTAGTTTAAAGTCTTCCATAATTTGTCCACAAGTTATGGAACTTGAAGAGTTTTTGGATTAAAACTACTTTAAATACATAAGTTATGGAATTAATTAGTTTTGAATAGTTTCAAAACTTGCCCTCAAGTTTTGGAATTTGTAAAGTTTTCTCTTATGAATACTTTAATTCCAATTTAGCCCTTAGAATTTTAAAAGTTAAAATTCAACCCTTATACTTTATAATATTATAAGTTAATAATATTTATATGTATAAGAGTAAAGTCGGTCTTACCGCTAGTACGCCTCATTCACGAAGCCGGTCTATAAGGTGGGTATAAGGTTGTTGCCTATAAAATGGCAGCTTAATGGGTGTCCACTCTCACCCACCGCTTGCTTGACTAGTGGAGGGTCGTTAGCCGAACGGGTTTGACATGACTATAATTCTCCCTTCATTAAAAGTATTAATGATAAATACTAAGTAACTAAACTCTAAATAATACCCAATCTTAGTTACTTAGGAAAATGTGAATAAGGTGCTAATCCATGAAATTACACTTTGCACTTTGTTTAAGTCGGTTAGTGGAGCGTGTGTGGTTAACCGGCACACTAACTCGTATTTAACAAGGTAGGCAAAGGGTAACTTAATGTTTACCATAGTATCGATGGAGCGTGTGTGGTTAACCGGCACATCGATTGAGGGGTAAACACTTAAGGGTACCAAGTAATTTGCATGGTTACTTCACACCTTGTTTTGTGATCCTCGGCATCCCAGTCACAAAACCTGAAGGGCACACTCGAGATTGAAACATGCCATTGAACAGTTCAATGAATCTCAAAAGATCTAGGAGTTTCAAAACCAATTAAAACCTAATAATACATTTCGTTTATCTTGGTGGAAATTGGTGAATCGTCATTCACCTACCTTCAAATTGTTTTATAGCTTGGATTACGGCATACCTCTTCTAAGTTATAAAATAGTTTGTTGGGTCCTAGCCTTAATATTTCATATTGGGTGTCATATTAAGGACTTTAAAATCAACTATCTTGAATAATCTCCCAAAAAGATGTCTGGTTTAGACATTTATGATCTTCCCAAATCTCTTGAAACAAGCTTTCCTAAATGAAGATGATGTCCCATGGAAATCATACTTCTTTCTCCTCCTCCAATTATTCTCCCTACCCCACAAGTTCTTGAAAAGTTTAAGGTCACTCAAGCCCTATTGGCAAGGCAAGGTCTAGGTGTGATCACATCTTGGAGATGTAGTCACATATTGACAAGCCGGGAGAGTTGGGTGTCAAAGTCTTGAGAAAGTTGGTGGTTCAATTACTTTCTAAGTCACATAGTGAGTTCTTTTGGAACACCTATGAAACAGAGGAACACCTATGAAACAGACTATGACAAGACCCTTAATGATCTTATCTATTTGTTAAGATCAACTTCCTGAAACTTTATGGACATTGACAATAAGTGACACAGGAAATCCAGAAAAACATTCTCTTCCCAATGGAAAGGGATCGGCCATAGTCAACTCGATTGACCAAATGGTAAAGAGAAAAGTCTAAGTCTGTGATAGTCTCGTGTACCATTATCAAAGGGTCCATATGTTTATACTGCCCAAGGAAGGGTCATTAGTTGCGAAGCTACCTAATTTACCTAAGGATGTTAAAGTCAATAAGTTTGACTTTACTTCAGGTAAAGTCCACTATCTAACTCTGTTAAGTTTCTATTCTGAGATTCCTGATACATGATGTGACTGGGTCACATGGTAATGTTTTAAGAATCAAAGAAAAGTAAAGGAACTTAAAGAAAGAATATGCTGAATCTGATCGCATAGATGGATTTCTATCGCGTAGTTTGAAAAATCGGATTCTTGAGCTACTTCTTAGGAGTTATGAGATATTGCTTAGGAATAGATAACAACAAGTTTTCATATGGATTGTAAGGATAAGTTTTTCCGCATAGTTTTAAAATAAAAGGAAAATTTTGATTTTATTTATTTTAAAAAAAAAATATCCTTACAATGGCATTTAAGGAAAAATTGTTGCTTATATGATTCCATTAATAGCAAGAGTGGAAATATGAAATTGATTCTTTCATTTGTGGTAATGTCTAAATTTATCAAATAAAGGAAACATTCTCATCACCCAAGTCTCAATTGGACCGGGACTTGAAATCATGCAAGTTGTATAGCATGATGAATGAGAACTTTTCAAGTATTGGAAAAATTAAGACTAATTACTTATTCACATGGATGTGTGAGTCAAGTAATGGACTAAGGGATCGAGCACATAGTCATGTGCACTGATTAAGTCCACCACAAAAGATGTAAGGCTATTCGTCATAATTTACTAAAGCTCAGTAAATATGATTATACTTACAAGCTTAAGTGTAACTCTGTGACATTGGAAAAGGTTCCAATGCATGGCAGAGCGGATAAGAAGAATCAAATTAGGCAGAAGGATAAAAGTTTCTCAAATCTGAAAAGATGGGAGAGTACTTTAGTATCAGTTTTGTGATCATCTTAATGATTAAGAAACCATGTCAAAATTAGTTCTCTAAGGAAGTCTTAGTGCATTCTTATGACTAAGAAGAAGGGATCTTGAATTGTTGAAATGGTTAAATCAAGAAGATGAGTCATACTTCATTCCAATACAAGTCTTAGAGTCATACTCCAAGATTGTAATTTGAGTGACATGTCTTAAAGAAGGTTTAAAACACTTGACAAATGTAAGAGTAAAAGTTTTCTACTCTTGTACATTTGAAATTGGTAAGTTGTGATGTTTTGGATAAAACAAAGACCAACTTCGGCCAATTGTGTGAAGTTTTTGTCTTGATTAGAATCCACACTATCTCTTGGATGTTTGACAAGGGAGTCTTATAGGTCAAGAGGACAGTGGGAGTCTTAAAGGTCTTGAAATTCTCAAGAACTAATCAAGAATGAAACCTGAAGTTCTTCACTAGCACACGACTTGAGGTTTATAACCTATCGTGTTGACATATTCTGTGCCTATTCTAGTTAAAGTTGGCTTTGCATATGAGTTCTTAGAGTTCTCAATGTGTTGCACAACAACTTGGAAGCAATGGTAGGCCCTTGAGCTGCCAGGTGGCAAGAAATTAAGATTGAGTTCAATCCATATGGTTTTGGATTTGTCATTATCCTTGTCTTGTGATTATGGTTTTGACAAATTCATATGGGTAGGAACTCATACACCAATAAATCTAAGTGTCATAAGGTTTCTCTCTGATTCATGAAAATGATGGTGAGGAAACACTTCCACTAAGTAGATTTTAGCTAGATAGCAATTGGGATATTTGCATTCTCAAAGTCGTTAGTGGAGTGTGTGTGGTTTACCGGCACACTAACTTGGACTTGTGAGAAGTGGCAAAAAGGTCTAACCATTATGATTACGGCATCCCTCTTCATAATTGTTTAGACACACAAATGTGCTATCTAAGGGAAGGTGTATGTTTTTTGATAAAGTCTTATGAAAACAATCTAGTATCAGAAATCTGAACTTTGGTAAGAAAGTCAATAAAGTATTGATTTCTAGAAGTCCAGTGATTTCTGAGTACATGTCAAAGCTAGTGGGAGCATAAGTGTTATGCTAATAATCATCATGTTAGTGGGAGCATGATAATTACGATAAGTATTGCAAGCTAGCAATGTTAATTATAGAAAACAAAAGGTTTCAATTTGGAAAAAGTTGTTTTGCTATAATTAAGGGAGAGGAAATTATACTTCATCTCAAATCTATAAGCTTAGATCATGAGGTTTTAATCATTTAGTCAAGGATATATATGAATTTCATGTTGGAATGGCTCAACATAAGGAAATTCTGTATATGGGTCCATTATTTGCGTTCTAAAATTCGATTATGATTACGGCATCCCTTTTCATAATCTGAATTATGAGAACTTGGCAAATAGAAATGGAAATGTTATAGCAAAAGACTGGTTTAGTCTTTATGTGAGACATCATGAATCGTGTCCCATATGCTTCGGATATAGGATCGATTACATGTGCTATATTCATCCTTTCTAAAATTTTCCAAATGTCTAGGGCATTAAGAAGGGAAAAGGTTTAGAACTGGATATGACTAAAAGGATTAAACAATTTTCGAGGACAATCTAAGGTTTACCAAAGATTGGTTGCTCAAGGACAGTTGGAAGTATAGTGATAATTCTGGAAGGACCATATTGACACAATCTGTAAGGAGGCAACTCTTGTTCAGAAGTGATAGTCAAAATGAATTCGGAAATGTTTCAAAGTTAGAATTTTCAATCTGTGTAAGATTAAGGAAACTTAATGCAAGAAGGATGGTTCCAAGGACTTGATCTCCTTTGGAATGCTCTGTAATGATTGTTGTTAAGTCTTTCTGACTTTGTGCATAATCATTACAAGAGGATCGATGCATATAAGTTTAGAATCTAACAGATTTCAGTAAATGACATGAATTTGGAATTCTTGCATTTGCAGTACGGATTTGGGAGTGTGAAAAGAGAATCATTGAAGTTATGTTCATTTGATCTAGTTTACAAAATAAAGATCATAGACAAACATATTATACATACTTGGTGTATGGCATGACTAGTGTTTAGAAAACATAGTGTGCATGCTTGGAGCATGGGACAACTATTGTTTTAAATTCAAGAATAATGTTGATAGCTGAAACAGTATACAATGAATAATGTGTAATCATATGGTGATAAATAAAAGGTGTTTTATTTATATTCATAAGTTCTGAGACCATATTGGATTCAATTATTATTGTGTTTCA
Organism: Lactuca saligna; assembly: GCF_052625555.1. Lineage (NCBI taxonomy): Eukaryota > Viridiplantae > Streptophyta > Magnoliopsida > Asterales > Asteraceae > Lactuca > Lactuca saligna. The sequence continues at coordinate 69,012,669 of NC_136421.1, read as the reverse complement.
CTTTGCATGTTTTGACTTCCCGAATAAACTAGGTTATTCTTCCGGAATGACTACGTTATTCAAACCATCCACAGTCGGTCATATGTTGGAAGTAGATATGAATTAAGACTGTCATGGGTTGGCTTGTAGAGGTCTAAGTTGTTGGACAAAGGGCTCCAACACTCATGAGTGCTCATAAGTTCTGAGTATTGGATTCAACCCGCGCTCATTGGAATCACTTCATGGGTTTTATCACGAGTGATCATGAGACGATAATATCTTATATTCTTCAAACCTAGAGATATGAGTTGTTACTATGAGTTGATAGTACATTGATTACACGAAACGCATTGGTAACTCGATGTTATAAAACGTGTCTTTGTGTATGATTCAACAAGTAGTAGAACAAGCCATATGAGTCGAAGTTTATCCATTCCTTTTACCTTCGGGATAAAAGCGATATCTGTGGGCCCCTTGATGATTTGATGATGACAAATGGAAGTGCTCGGCCGGGCCAGGACTGATTTGATTTGTTCAATTAGTCAGTCGTCATAAATCGGAAATCGGGAAACAACAAATGGACAGAGAGAATGATTATAATCCATGTCTCAGTCCATATGATATCTAGAATGGAGGAATATATGATCCCTTATCTAATGGACAAGTCATTGACAAGATCAGAGTTCATCTACAAGGTCAGAGTTCGACAGAAGCTTTTAAGAGCTACGATTGCCAGTTGGTTCCTGAAGTCATACGCAATAATAGTTTTAGACTTATCCAAGTGGGAGACTGTTGGATTAATGTCTAAGTCCATAACTATAATTGGTAAGACTTGACCCGACCCGACATGGTCCATTTGGGTTGCATGGCATCATGCACTTGGATAGACTATAATGAGAGAAATAAGACACTTACGGTTATTAATATATTATAAGTTCTAGTATATTAATAGTAAGAATAATGAGGTTATTTAATTAGTATTGATCAAGAATTAATCTAGAATTAATTAAGTGATCAAAAGAAGACTAATTAAATATATAGGTTGATTGTGTAAATCATTCATTCTTGTATATGTGGGCTTGTGATCCAAGATTCCTTATGTTGGACTAAGTCCATGGGGTGACCCATGGATACTCCATGGAGGTTAAAATCCATGGACCATAAGGAATGGGTAAAGTCATGGGTTACATGGTGTAACCCTAATAGCCACCATATAAAAGAAACCCATGGCTCAAGAAATCGTTACTACTACACTATGTGTGTGTATGAGGGCTAGACGATTTCATGAAGTGTTCTAATTTCTCTCTAAGTTATTCCAAGTGCTTATGGTGTTGTGTGAACCATTTGAGGTGTCACACTTGGGGCACTAGGCACTCAAGCTTCATGAAGACAAGCACCATCAAAGAGGTATGTATTCTATCTTCTTATATTGATTGTTGTGTATGCTAGTTTAGGATAATACCTTGGATGTTCATATTTGCATGTATAATAGAGAAAACATAGATCCAAGGTATTTAGGGTTGCATGTACACTTAGGAGTGTTAGAATGCTCAAAACCCAACATAAAGACCTAACCAAAAGTACTTACGATACAAGATAATTTCATAGAAAATGCCACTTCGGACATAGACAGAAAATGATTCCTTTTTAACAAGGAAAATAAAGTAAAGCGTCTACTACCAGCGATGGTCATCCCTTTGGTGAACTCTGAGTTCAGCCAGTTGACGTTCCATATCAAGCAGGTATCTTTCATATACCCTCTGACGTACTCGGAGCTCAATGTCTCCGGCTCGGGTTTCAGCTAGTGCTTGCAGCAGGGTTTCGTGATTTCTCTCAGATCTCTCGCGAGCATGTTCAAGGATATTGGTGAGAAGGATATGCATCCCTCCATTGGTGTCAACTTCCACGATCCGACGTAGAGCTGTCCTGCCCTGAATTTCGTTTCGGGCAACTCTATGGATCAGGATTGGTAGAACTCTATCTGCTGTGCTCCCTTCATTTACGTTGTAGAAGTTTGGGTCTCCATTAAATGGCATAGATTAATCTTGATCTTCATTCCATGTTTCCAAACATTCAACCCATGGAGGCGTTGGGCCATGAAAAATCGGACGAGGTTTAGGAATTGGAACAGGAGCTACTTGGGCTAGGTTCTCAACTTCAGGTTTGGAGTTAGAATCGTCCGAAAGGTCTTCATCTTGGTGATCATTCAAAGGAATCGGATGATCATTCTCTGGTTCTTCTCCAAACCATCCAGCAATGACTTCGTTCGGAAGGTACTGGTTGCCGTGGGGATGGAGTCCAGCCATGTTATCTACGCGAGAATTGGGGTAAGAAAATAATTATTAGACGAACTATCTAGATAATTATTTAGAAAATCTTTATTAGTTACATCACTATTTGTGAAGTGCATACCAGTTATATGTAATCGCAACAGGATAGGCCTTCGAATAAGTGACCTTAACTCCAAATTCACACAGAATCGGGGTAAAGTAAAATTTTCACAGATTCTAAGTCTATAACATCCTAATTACATATAGCTTTAGTGTATCCACTTAGCAACTATCAACTTGGTAATGAAGATCCCGTTTTAGTTCTCAAGTATAAAGTACTTATAGTAACACCAAATACTCCTATAGCATTTTAAATTTAATGTTATGTTCTATTGTTCTCATTGTGGTAGGGTTGGTAAGATTTTAGACTTGTTTCAACCACACAACTACACTTAGGCACATGCTAGTCAACCCTCGGATAATATAGTTGATCAAGCTATATCTTCCCAGTTTTGACTATATGTCTCTAAGTCCACCTGTGTTGCCCAACAATCGTAATTCTTTTGTACTGTCCTAGTGACACTGATTTTAGTATGAATGAAGGCACATATACTTAATTAAATATTTTATTAATTAAAGTATAAACTCTTGGTCAGAGTATTTTTAATCCCTTATGTATTTATAGTTAATATATCTTTTATGGGTTGATATACTTAATTCACTATAAACAATGCTCTGATACCAATCTGTCACACCCCAAAACCATGAACGGCGGAAGCGTTCTGGGGCGGAGGACGTCATGTACAGTATAATTATTATACAAGTGTATTCTGTCAAATTATAATAGACACTAAAGCATAAATCAAAATGAAAGATGAGTCTTGAACAAGCTCCATCTTCTCTAAACCTTGCATCGGTACCTGTCTATGGTTGACCTGAGGATACAAGTAATTTCGAAAGCGAGTATCAGCTTTAAAGCTGGTGAGATCATAAGTATTTTAGTGTCTTAATTTTTATGTAAGCATTTCTATGTATATGAACTATAAGTATTGAAAATGTATATGAACTATAAGTATTGAAAATGTAAATGAACTGTAAGTATGAAAATGTTTGTAAAACAACTGTAAACGTTTGAAAAACCCTAGAAATCCCTATGATTTCTACTAGTAACAAAAGGAGACTTCTACCAAGACATAACTGTTCTCAATGTTCGTCTCTTGTAAAAGTGTGTAATTTTCCCAAGTGTAACAATTGTTAACAAAATATAGTTTTTACATTTAAAGATTAAGTGAAAAGATCACTAAACATATGTATAGGGAAAATTAATGTAGTACTAAAATGTGTGCTATAAGAACTACTGCTGTACTAACTACCTTAAACCGGATTTATATTAAGGCATCATGTGATTAATTGCACCATACTATTGACTGGTAACAACGACATCAGAATGGTCGTAAAAAGGAATGACGTTTGGCACCCGCAGACCTGCAGGTCCGGCTGTAGCTAGCAGCAAGGTGTAGGATAGTCAATCTAGTATAGATCTATACACAAACTCACGCTCTCCCTTCAAGAGACTCTGGCTACAACACGGGCCATGACATTTAAGTCATGCTCCGATTCATATCACAATAATTAATGTATTCATGTATATGTAATGTAATGAACTGTTCTAGCTGTAATGTACGTGCTCTCTACCTAGCAAGTATAGTAATGTACTGTAATGTACGTGCTCTCTACCTAGCAAGTATAGTAACGTACTGTAATGTTCTAGCTGTAATGTACATGCTCTCTCTATCTAGCAAGTATTGACTCATGAATGAACTGACACATTGTATGATATCGCGTTCTAGTAATAGTTCTAGTATATTCCTAAACTACCCCCATGGTAGTTTACTAGTAATCTAACTGGTACGTATAGACATGGATGTATATGCTTGCTACCCAAGGGCATTGGATGAACTAGAAGGACCTTTATGACTATATATGTACACATGATATATAACTAATATTTAAACAACCTTCGGACGGGTACCCGATATCCCACCAGACCACATCTCAAGCGCGAAAAGAAAATAGGGTGGATAGCCTTCCTAAGTCTTTTGAACATTCCTTATATAAATATACATATATAGGCATGCAATTTATAATATAAAAGCATAAAGTAAGTTTTGTAAAACCTTTGAACATAATTATTATCTAAGAAAAGATCGACGTGATGTCAATCTATAAAACGGTTTGAAGGCATGGGTTTGATAAAACAATTTAGTATAAAGAAACATTAGTTTGAAACACAATTGTAAATAAGTTTGAAATGTAATATACAGAGTAAAATGTATAGTGTAATAAGGAGTTTTAAACTCATAAAGTGTTTATGAAAATCATTTGAAGGAAAATGTTTGGTAAAACGACTAATGAATAGCGAATCACTTAAATGCTGCTTACTAATCACTTGTAAATGATATAGTACCTAGCATGATTCTACTTGTATCCCCCCATAAAACATTTAAAAACAGTTAAAACATTGATTAAGGGGTATGAACTCACCTGTAGTAAGTGGATCGGAAGGAAGTGTCGAATAAGTGCTTGGTGTCACGTGAAGACTTAGACACGCACAAAGATTCTAATAACATATAAGGATATATGTATATACACAATTAGTCTTTAAACAACTAATAAACAAAGTTAAGACACTCTAGGACATGTGAAACACTTTATACAAGTGTTATAAGTCTCAAGGGTTGCATCTAAGTGTTGTAAGGAAAGGCTAGTGTGTTTGGGGTTCAAGGGTAAACTCCCTTGGAGTTTACGGTTTTCATGACCATTACCCAAAGAGTTTACGATAGTAAACTCAAGGGTTTACAGTCATAAACTCTACACTTTATGACCATTTGCTGTTTTGAAGACTACTAAGCTATTCCAAACATTCCTACTTCATGAGTAAGCCTTAGGAAGTGTTGTGTGGCATCAAAACACTCCTAAATGGAGTTTACGGTCTAAGGACAATTTCCCGTGAGTTTACTACCTTAAACTCATGAGTTTCCGACCTTAAACTCCTAAGTTTGATATTTGGTGGTTTTCAAGTCCTTAGCTCAAACATGGCACTAGTCTAGGTTAGATTCTAGCCATAAGGAACAACCATGGGCCATTTATGGGACATTTACACCACATTTGAGGTGTTTACGGTTTTGGGAGATCCCCAAATCGTAAACACATAAAAAATATATGATTTTGGTGCTTTTTGTGTGATACACTCATCAAGGATGGATCTAGACAAGTCCCTAAGGCATTGTGAAGCATCTAGACACCCTAAAGCACCCTAAGGCACTATATTGGGTGTTTACAGCTTTTGGAGCCTCCAAAAACCGTGAACACCTTGTTCTTGGTGTTCTTGGGACTTTTCCTTGGTATAAACATGTATATCAAGCTTAAAATGACTCTAGGATAGAAGTACTTACATAGTGGAAGCTTGAAATGAACTTTAAGTCCAAGAACACTTAGTGTGTGTTCTTGGTGTTTTTGGAAACTAATCAAAACACAAAAATGGATGGATTAAAGGATGTACAATCACTAGATTAAGTGATATACTAACTTGAAAGGGCTAGAAACACTTACTAGATTGAAGCTTTTGAATAAAAACTTGGATGATACTTGAGAGGATATTTTGGAGTTTACTCTTTTGACATTTGGGGAGTAAACACAAATGACTAGCTTTTTGGGGAGTAAACTCATAGATAGGTATGAGTTCATGGTTTTTGGGTGATTTTTCAACCCAAGTATAAAATTTTGGTCGCGAATTTCTAAGACGCGAAGTGTTTGCGGTTTTTAAAATTCAAAACTCGCGACGACACTTTCTTTCACCCGTTCATTTAAAAATAATATTAAAATAATCAAACGAATTTTATATTTCTTGAAAATAAGAAATAATGACTTTAACTTATGATACGACGTGGTTGACTTTTAGGGTTTGACCGAATGGAAACTTTTGGGTTGTCACAAGCCAGAACAACAGCATACTGTGCAAGTACATTGGAGTGACGCGAAAACTCTCGAGAAAGTACACATGAAGTTAAACCCAACAAAGTGCACATTCGGTGTACAGGAGGGGAAGTTCCTAGGATATTACGTAACAAAGGAAGGAATCCAACCAAATCTTGAAAAAGGTTGATGAATTACTAGACACGATAGAACCAATAAGTTTAAAAGAAATGAAGGCTCTAAATGGAAAAATTACTACTATCGGATGCTTTATTGTACGATTAGCCGACAAGGCACTGCCATTAGTCCAAGCGTTAAATTGATGTGTTGACAATCCTAATTTATAGTGGAAACCTGAAGCCATCATACCCTCCATGAGTTAAAAAGGGCTCCACGACAACTCCCAACCTTTGTAATCCCTATCCCATGAGAAACCCTATCAGTTTACCTATCTACCATAACAAAGGCAATCTCGGACATGCTGATGGTAGAAAGACAAGACAAGTAGTTGCTTAAACTTCAATAGTAGAGTACTACAACGGAAATGTTGAATTACCCCATGGTTGAGAAAGTGGTGTTAGCGCTAGTATACATAGCCAGGTAGCTGTGTTCCTAGTTCCAAGATGATCGAATATAAGTTTTGACAACCCAGACCCTCAAAGCATCATGCTAAAACTAGAGAATTTTGGAAGATTAATAAAGTGGCACATTGAGTTAAGGGATCATGACATAGATTATCACCCAATAAAAACCATTAAAGGGGCAAGCCCTAGCATACTTCTTAATAGAAGTGACATACAAAGAGTGTAACTCAATGACCACACGACTGGAAAAGAGAAATGAGACATTGGTCGACAACCAAGTGTGGGTATTGCACACCAACAGAGCTGCAAGAAAAGAAGGATCAGGCGCAAGGCTTATACTTACCAACCAAGAAATGAGATAACGTATACGATTTGACTTTGATACCACTAATAATGAAGTTGAATACGAGGAATTCCTAGCAGGGTTAATGTTTGCATGTAAAATGGGAAAAAAGTATAAAGGTCATAACCGAGTCAATTTTGGTCATGAACAAAGTAAATGGAGTGAACGATACAAAGAACACAAGAATGAGAAAATACACAACGACAGTAAGTGACATGGAAGCCTCATTTAAAAGTTTAACAATAGAGCTATTCAAAATAAGTGAGAATTGGCGGGCAGATGCATTGAGCAAACTGGTTGCCACTACATATAGCCACTTATCGAAAAAAGTATTAGTAGAGATACTCAGCAGTCAAAGAATAGACATAACATATATAAACATCGTTACAACTAAAGAAAAAGGATGGATGGCCCCCATATATGGTTACTGATATATGCATATCTACATATATATTTTACATCATATCTTAATATTTTTAGCTATATTTATTCTTATTATAGAAAAAAAGGTACTTATCATGTTTAATACATGTTATGTAGCATAAAAGACATTCTCGGAAGCAATATGGAAGCTGGAAGCAGGAAAATGTGAGCTTAAGTAAGAAGAAGACATGAGAAGGATGTTGCCGGACAGCTTGACTCCTCATCAGTATTTTGACCATATCTTATGACTCGTAACTCCGATTAAGGCGATTCAAAATGATCTGAAAACTAGACACAATTTGGAACAACTTTTATGTTTTGAGAAAAGTCGGATTTCTAACCACCACGACGTGGTGAATTGAATCTTTTTGATTCTTGATGCTAGCTTGGGGAATACGGGATAAAAACGAGGACCACAACGTGGTGCCATTAACATGACATGGTGGCCAGATTTTAGGCAAGTAGATATATATATATATATATATATATATATATATATATATATATATATATATCTGAACATTATGATGAATTGAGATACTTGGAGGTGACTTTCTGGAGAAGTATTGTGACAAAAACCCTTCTAAGAACCCTTTGGGGTCAATTTTGAAGCTAGGTAGTCGATTGGAGCAAGGAGTTTCTTCTAGACATTTGTTTTGCTTAGTTTAATGATGTTTAGCTTAGTATACATTATGTTTATGTGCTCATCAGCTGTGATTATGGGCTAAAAGCCCTTGCTTTTGATTAGTTAGATGAAACGTAAAACTATGAGTTAGTTTCTTACTTTATAGATTATATGAATTTGGTTTGTGCATGTGTTTAATTATCATTACCTAGCATGTTAAAGTTTGTCATTGTGTTTCTTAAGTTCAAGTTAAGTGTAGTTTACTGACCATTAAAGTACATGAACATGATTACCTAGTGATTTAGTGACCACTAAATTACTAGAGCTAGGATCAACTAAATATTAGATAAGTAATAAAAGTAACAAATTTAACTGTGTTGGAGAACATAATTCTAACCATAATTGTGTTTGATTAGATAAATCTTACAAAGCCCATCTATAATGAATAACTAATTATGTGTTTTTCTTGTGTATGACCATACAAGGAAGTTTATGAATTGGTGAAAATATTAGTAAATTTGGAGTTGAATTTCTAATTACATATAACTTGGTAACCAACTTCATTAATCCATAAATAAGAACTAACCATAGGAAAAGGTGGATTCGAAACTAAACGAAAGTGTTTTTAATATATTGATTACAGTCGTTTTTATTTGAGTGCTTAAGTTTTTCTGAACTTGTAAAATCACATAACCCCCCCCCCCCCATTTTAGTTGGTTTTCTTAGTTTAGCTTTTAGTAGTTATTTTATTAATTAAATACTGTTCCCTATGATCGACTCTCGACTTGCCTAAACTACTCTATAATTCGACTACGTATACTGCCTAGGTGCATTCTAGATAGTTAAGTTCGTTATGTTATAAATTTAAAACTAGATAGGTATAATATCCACCACAACAATTACTTGCTGCATAACCTGCTACCAAGACCAAAGCGAGGTGCGCAAGATAAAAGTCAAGGTGCCACAATTTATCATCAAAGAAGGCCAGTTGTATAAAAGTGCGTATTTGATGCCATGGTTAAAATGTATGATGGTAACATAAGGACTAAATGTCATCAAAGAATCATACAAGGGTAATACAGGAGTACATGAAGGTTCGAGAACTTTAACCAGGAAATTGCTATGTATGAGTTTCTACTAGCGAACTTTACATAAAGATACGAAAGAGATCACAAGGAAATGTGTGAAATTTCAAACTTTTTCTCTGGTACAACGCTTACCATCCACACCACTTACGAAATTTTGTAGCCCTTGGTCATTCCATCATTAGGGAATCGATATCATAGGGCCATTTCCAAAAGCCCCAGGAAGGATAAAATTCTTAATAGTTTTCATTGATCATTTCACAAAATGGATAGAGGTAGAACCAGTGGCAAGTATTACAGAAATATCCATGATTAAGTTTGTGTGGAAGAATATCTTGGCTCGCTTCAGAATGAAAAACACCTTAATTAGAAACAATAGGCTGTAATTTGTTGAAACCCCATTCTAAGGGTGGTGTCAAGACAGACATATTGAAGAACGCTTCACCTCGATAGCTCACCCATAGGAGAATGGGCAGAAAGAAATGTATAATAAAACATTGGTAAACAGAATCAAGAAGAATTTATGAAAAGCTGTGACAACCCGAAATTTCCATTTGTACGAACATTATCTATTCAATAGAAGCTAGTCCAGTTTCAGTGATTTTCAGACTTGTCCGAACAAGTTTGTGTACATTAGGGTTTACGTTTCGGGATATATCAGGAGAGTGGATGCTCCTGTATTTGTGAAACTTGAACATTTCAAGTTTCATAATGTTATAGTCCAACTTCCGGAATAAAAATATTTTCTGTCAAAATATTTCAGGACTATAAATAGATTTCAGAATTTAATTAATTCATTATTCAGAATTCCAACTAGAGAAAAGCCATTTCTCTCTGACGGATCTTCGGGTTTTCATCCCGGATTGTGAGTCTACTTTCCTAAATGTGTTTTAATGCTTGTTATATGCTTTATAACATTATTTACATGTCTAAAACAAGATCCGAGAGCTTACGGCCCAAGAACATTCTTGGGGTGTAAACTCCAAAATGAAGCCTAAAGGCTTCCTAGTCCCGATTCCTTGTTAGAAAACTTGTTTAGGGCTTAATGCATAAACATTTGAGACTAGAAATCAATCAAGAAACCCTAGTTATAGGAGTTTACGACCAAGGATCTCTCTTGGGCCGTAAACCCCTTTTTAAGGGCTATAAGTGCCCTAAATCACCCCTAAAGCTTAAGGACCTTTACCCTCTAATGCTTGTGGTTAATTTGGACACCAAAACACTTCAAAATCATAGGGTTTTAGGAGTTTACAGCCAAGGAAGGATCTTGGGCCGTAAACCCCTTTTTCAAGGGTTAAAGATGCCCTAAACACCCTTAAAGCCTCAAGACAATTACCCTTAAATACTTAGGACTTGAATGGGGAACAAATGACATCAAAATCACCCCTTAAAGGGAGTTTATAGCCAAGGAACACCTCTTGGGCCGTAAACTCCAAGTAAAGACACAAAGGTGTGCCTAATGTCCCCTTTAGCCTTAGACAAAAACATAGAAGCTATCCTACATGTGCAAGGGCCTTAAATGAATTAAAACCAACACCCCATAGGAGTTTATGGCCGTAAAATCTAGGGGATATGGTCCTTTGGCCGTAAAATCCCCAAAGGAGCATTCCAAGGCCTTAAACTACTTCAAAGATTATTCCAACAAGGCTAGGCTTATTCTAGGATCAATATGGCACTTCAAAACACCCAAAACCACCAAGTGAGGAGTTCACGGCGGTAAACTCATGGGTTCACGGCCATAAACTCCAAAGGGTGGGGTTTTTTGGGTGGTGAACTCATATACAAGATCATTGGTGAATTAAACCCCTTTTGCCTTGTCCCGTATCAACTTAGATGCAACCATTAGGATCTATAACACTTATATAAAGTGTTTACGTGTTCCTAAGTGTTTCAAATTACTTTGTTAAGTTATTATTTGGCTAATTAGTTATATATATGCTCATTATATGATAACTAGGCTCGAACGTGTGAACAAGTCTCCGTTTGCCACCTAGCACGGTACCCGATACATCAATCCAATCTACTCACCACAAGTGAGTTCATACCCCTTTAATCAACCTTTGAAATACTTTTAAATGTTTTAAATACTTTATGGGGGGATACAAGTTAAATACTTATAGTTATTGCATCAATCACATGTGATTATATTAATCACATGTGATTAATAACTAGAAAACAATGATTTTATCACTGTTCAAACTGTTTATCAAAGTGTTTCACTTCAAAATGTTTTACAAACTCTTTCTACTTATCAAATGCTTTTATTAAACTTTGTTTTACTTCTTATAAATTGCATTCCCATATATGTATAGATATATAAGTAATGTTTAAAGGGCTTAGGAAGGCCATCCGCCCTATTTGCTTTTCGCGCACTGAGATGTGGTCTGGTGGGATTTCGGGTGACCATCCGAAGGTCGTTTCAATATTAGTTATATATCATATATACATGTATAGACATAAAAGTACTTCCATATTCGTAATTATCAGTACATCAATAGCTAGTTACCATCGGGGTAACACAGAACATATACAACTATACTAGAAACAGAACATATACAACTATACTAGAAACAGTACATATACAATTATACTAGAAACAGTACATATACGACTATACTAGAAACAATACATATACAATTATACTAGAAACAATACATATACAACTATACTAGAAATAGTACATATACAACTATACTAGAAACAGTACATATACAACTATACTAGAACGAGAAACATTACATATACATGAACACGTTAACAATTGTGATCCACTGTGTTGGAGCATGACTTAAATGTCATGGCCCGAGTTGTAGCCAAAATTCTCTTGGAGGGAGAGTGTGAGTTTGCGTATAGATCTATACTGGATTGACTATCCTACACCTTGCTGCTAGCTACAGCCGGACCTGCAGGTCTGCGGGTGCCAAACGTCATTCCGTTATTACGACCATTCATTATGTCGTTGTTACCAGTCGATAGCATGGTGCAATTTATCACATTATACCTTAATATAAATCCGGTTTAAGGTAATTAGTACAATAGTAGTTCTTATAATACAAAACTACAGTACTACAATGATATACCCATTACATATTTTAGTGATAACCTCACTTAAACGTTAATGTACAGACTATATTTTGTTAAATGATAGTTACACTTGGGAAATTACACACTTTTACATCAAACGAGCATACAAAACAGTTAAGCCTTGGTAGAAGGTTACTTTAATAGAAAATATAGGTTTTTCTGAGAGATTCAAACTTTTACAAACAATTACAAACCTTTACATACATTTTACAAACTTATACTTGATACATGTTCAAACATTTTTGGATGACAAATACCGACACTAAAATACTTATGAACTCACCAGCTTAATGCTGATAAACTCTTTCAAAATAACTTGTATTCTCAGGTCATCAGTAGACAGGTACCGAGGCCAACTTTTGAGAACATGGAGCGCATCCAAGACTCATCTTATTATTTTGATATACATTATTTTTGGTGTCTATACTGTACAGAACACGCTTGTATTAAAATTATATATTTAATGCAATGGATGATGTTGTTTGCTTATTTACATTTACTGTGTTGTGATACTCTACATGACGTCCTCCGCCCCACAACGTTTCCGCTGTTCTTGGTTTTGGGGTGTGACAAAAGCCAAATGAAATTGGGTTAAGCAGCTCCCCAATATATTATGGTCATATCGGACGATCTCACGAAAAAGTACAAAGGAAATGGCTTTCAACCTCGCATTTGGCATTGAGGTAGTATAGCCACCAAAATTACTAGTTGGATTAGTGTGTATAACAAGATTTAACAAGGAGGCATTTGACAGAGACCTTCAACACAGCCTTGACATGCTTGATGAAAAAGAAAAGAGATCTCAGTTGCACCAGACGATATAGAAATCCCAAACCAAGAACTATTACAACAAACAAATGCAAAGGCAAGACATGAAAGTCAGAGTTTTAGTCCTGATGGCAAATGAGATTAGCCATAGTGAGCCAAGAGGAAAGCTAGGCCCAATATGGGAAGGAACATACAAAATAACCACAACACATTGTAACGTCTCTTACAATTTGGAAGCCATGGAAGGACGTACAATCCCCTATACTTGGCATATTCAACATCTCAAAAAGTTCTTTGTTTAGAAAAGGGGGAGGAGAGTAGATGAGACGAAGAATCAGAGGAATTGTTCCTTTGTAATAAATTTTTAAGTATTATTCAAATTAAATACACCCAAGGGTGATCACACTGGGTAGTCATATTTTGTGTTTATTCTATGATTTATTAGTGTAACAACCCGAAGTTGTTCATCGCCAAAACCTGTTCTACCCGAAAAATTCGCCGTTATCAAATTCGTTCCGTTTTCACTTTGGGTTAAATTATTTAAACTTATATGTTTAGTATAATTTAATGAGTGTCCAAACCCCTTTGGAATTCATGAAATTAACCCAAAAGTGTTTATTTCAAAAAGTTAGAAACGTTCCCGCCGGGTTACGGTAACTTAATCAGGTGCGACCAAAAGCCCCGTTTAATGCCGGTATCGGGTAGAATTCCACCGTGTCCAAGTTTTAGGACCTATATAAACATGTTTAAACATTCATTTGAAGCTTTTTCTTCCTCTCTCTACTCTCTCTCTAACCTCTCTCCTAAATCTAAGTTCAAGGGTCCAAAACTCAAATCTAAAGCTCCAAATCTTTGAGGTACCTTCCCTAGCTTGTTATGTAACCTCCCTAGCCTTCAAATTCGAGTTCAAAACATGGAATAAGACCACATTCATGAGTTTACGGCCCTGGAACAGTCCTAGGCTGTGAACTCATACGAAATGGGTTTTGAAGCCCAAAAACCCTTCCAAAACATAATTGGACCTTAGATATGGTTAGATGACTTTATGGAATGGACCTAGAATGCCTTAAACTATAATTTAAAGCCTTATATATGAGTTTACGGCCCTGGAATGTTCCTAGGCCGTAAACACACATTTAAAGGGTTTTTAAGCCCTTAAACCCTTCCTAGACCCTAACAAGACATGGATATGACTTCTAGAATAATTGCTTTAGCCTTGGAACACTTTCAACATAAATTTTAGGGGATTTATATGAGTTTACGGCCAAGGCATGTGCTTGGGCCGTAAACTCCCCAAACATGGGTGTAAACTCACTTCTAAGGTGTTAGAAAGCCATCCAACACCACCAAAAGCCTTGGAATAAATCATAGAACCAACCATAAATAGTTTAGGGGCTTTAAACACAACAAAACCTCACATATGTGATTTTACGGCCATAGAACATGCTTCAAGGCTGTAAACTCCTAAAATCATGTCATATTGTGCCCAAAAATCATTTCAAGGCTCGTAGGAATTTTTAGAATCACATGTGATTAACTTTGGGACATTAAAATCACTCATTCAAGGGAGAATGAGAGTTTACGGACATAGGCTCCATGCCAAGGCCGTAAACTCCCTTAAGTATGTCCATTTAGTGTTTAAAATTTATTCCAAGCCCTTAAACCAAACCTAGAAATTATCCCCTAAGTGTTTCAAGCCATTTTGCACCATAAACCACCCCACCATGAGTTTACGGCCGTCAACTCATGGGAAATGGGTGTTATGGCTGAAAACTCCATTAAGAAGTTTATTCTTGGGGAGTAAACTCATTTCCTTAGTCCCTCGCATCATTACATGTCCTTAAACGTCACCTAGGTCCTTCCAAACACTTGAAATGGGGTGTTTCCGCGACTAAAAGTGTTTGTTCCTAACAATTAAATAATCTAAGTCCTAATTAGATACAAATGTGTATCTTTTCATATTACATAGGAATCTCATACGTTTGCAAGCCTCGAACCAATGTTTAGCACCCGAAATCGTCACATTTCTTGTCCGGTGAGTTCATACCCCTACGCTTTTTCTGTGTTTTTCAATGTTTTCAGGGGGGGGGGGGGGGGGGGGAATACAAGAAAACCATAACTGTTTTCAAAACATAACATTGATGTGTTTCAAATAATATCTGGCAATATAAATACTTTTACCCCTTATGTATTATGCTGAGCATAAGGGATGATTTATAAATTCCAACTAAATGGATTTTAGTTAAGAATATAACCAAACTAATCAAATTATTATGGGAATAATTTGGGGGTCTTTAGTGTTTGTTTTAATCTGTACTAGTATGTATATAAAGTTATTAGATAAACTATGTCTGATTCAGTTTATCTCCGTATCATTTGAATGTATTGCTAGATAGTTTCATTGTATGTATCTATATTCGCTGTATTATGTTTCATAATCTTTTGTATGTTTGATATATGAGAACCCTGTGAATAGTTTAGTACTAGTTTGTGAGTTAGTCACTACCCTTTATGGATGATCAATAAATCAGTAAACCCGATACCGCCTTTGGTTTTTGGGGTGTGACAGATTGGTATCAGGGCCCTTGTTTATAGTGAATGAAGTATACCAAACCTTACATGGTATAAAACTATAAACACTAAGGGCCTAAGTGCTCTGAATTAAAAGTATCTTCAAACTACAAGTATTTTCAAAAGTATAAAAGTATACCGAATCATCGTGATCCGTAAACACAAGTAGAATAGAACATAAGTAATTGGGTGTTGTGTACTACGGTTAAACATGGGAAGTTATGTAGTCGTGTCTAGGATCAATATAGCCTGGCCAACTATATTCATTCGAGACACGGCCAACATGTGCTTGGGAGTGACTGTGGTGTGCGGCATGCCTAAAACATACCCAATACCCAAACAACGAGTCGTCGCTGCAGCGAACCATGAAATACTATGGGAGTATTTCTCGAGTCAATCCTTTGTAGAAAATCCTCGTATACGCGTTGTTCCTTGATCGTTCCTCTAGCGATAAAATGTTCTATCTTGATAACTCCTTCCTGTTTTATCGCTTTGTATGATGCTATATCTGTCTTGATGAGATATCCCCTGTTCCATAACTCTTGATTCAATTCAGAGGACTTATGATCCTCTCTTTCCTGATCTTTCTAGATCAAGATGCCTCTAAGGAAGAGACCTAGCTCGAAGAACAACGACAATCCTCCTCCACCACCACCTCCTCCTCAATTTGATCTCACATCACTTCAGACAGTCCTGACTGCCGCAATGGTGGCAGCCATGTCACAAATGAACCCTGGTGGATCCGGAGGTGGTCCTCAGCCCCAAAACCCAGAAGACAGATAGGGACACTGAAGAGGGGGTTCCTATAAAGACTTCATGAACACGAAGCCCACAACCTTCTATGGCACTGGAGGTGTCATTTCCCTGACCCGATGGTTCGAGAAAATCGAATCAATCTTTGAAATATGTGCCTGTTCGGATTCTGACAAAGTAAAGTTCGCCGCCTGCACTTTCCTTGACAAAGCCCTGACTTGGTGGAACGGCCGAGTCAAATCCCTAACTCTACCTATAGCAAATGCTATGGGTTGGGAAGCTATGAAGAAGCTTCTACTCGCAGAGTATTTCCCTCGGGGTGAAATTCAGAAGCTAGAACACGAGCTCTGAAACCTTAAGATGAAGGGTTCCGACATAGCCGCTTATACCTCAAGATTCGATGACTTGGCATTACTCTGTCCGTGAATGGTTACCCAGGAGAGTAAAAAGATTGAGAGATTCATCTGGGGATTGACCCAGCCAACTAAAGGGAATGTCTTGGCTGCGAAGCCAGACACCTATGATAGTGAAAAATGTCTTGCGCAAATCCTGATCGATCACGAAGACAACTCTGATGAGGAGGCTACCACTCCTGAGCCAGACACAAGTGGAGGTGGTAGTAAAAAGAACTTTTGGAACAAGAAGAAGGCCTAAACTACACAGGGATCTTCTAAGAAACAACAAACAATAGCAGTCCATCCTGCTACTGCCCCTGTTGCTGTTTCAACTGTCGGATCTACAGCCCAAGCTCCTACCAATGGATACACCGGTACCCTTCCTTGGTGTGGTAAGTGCAGCTACCATCACCGCATTCCTAGTCCATGTCATGAAAGGATCTGTGACAACTGTGGCAAGAAGGGCCATCTTGCTCGAACCTGCACGAAACCAGCCAAACCAACAAACCAATCATCCGGAGCGGGAATCAGTCCAGCCTGCTACAATTGTGGCGAAGTAGGGCACTTCAAAAGGAATTTCCCCAAAGCAGCTACGACCGCTGATCCCACTGTCGCAGCAGGTATACTCCTCTTTGACAACTCTTATACTTGCAACTCTTTTCGATTCTAGTATCAGAAGGGTAACCTATTATCTATCTATTCGAACACCTGTCTAAACTTAATCTTTTGCTAGTAATTGAAAACGTGTACCGTCGAGACGACTAACCAGTGAGATAGAGAACACTAACTTCGTACCTATAGATTGTATTCTCAGTCCAGAGGATTAATCTATTCCATTCGATTAAATGGGAAACTTTTCACAAAATACTTTGCTGCCATGTTTGACATGAAATGACCGAGCTTCATTCATGTTGTTATTCTTGGTTTTCGAAAGGGTCGCTCGTCTAGATCTTTTCCTGACCCGACTCTCATGATCTTCGGCATCAAACATTCGTATCGTTTCATGCCTTAAAGCTCAAAAGTTTTTCCCGATATGAATTACCACGCATCCCTCGTTTCGGTGATCATTAGGAAACGGGAATTCAACAACTATTTCCTCTAAATGTTTTTCCCGAAGGATTCCCGGGAATATCTTCCGAACATCTAAGCTTAGTCCCACATCAGACCTTTCGAGATCTTCGTAGAAATTGATTCTGCAATCCTCAGATTTCGGATGCCCTTAGTGCTTGGTAACATCTATCCAGTACATCACGTCTCGAATCCCTAGAAATACCTACCTGACAAAACCCTAGTGATTCCTTTGAAAATACCGAAGCCGTCTAGGGTTGAAACCTCCATGGGAGAATCAATTGGGATCATAGATTGAGAGAGAGTCAAAGTACGAAATGAAGACACGTCCCGATAGTGAGGGTTCGCTGGAACGCCCAACGGAGACCCGATTCCACTTGAGAAAGTGAAGATCTGAGGCAACAAATCCATTCGTGTCTTATTCCAAATTCATGATCTATATCTTATTCTCTGAATTTCGGGATGAAATTCCCTCTAACGGGGGGATAATGTAACAACTCGAAGTTGTTCATCGCCAAAACCTATTCTATCCGAAAAATTCGCCGTTATCAAATTCGTTCCGTTTTCACTTTGGGTTAAATTATTTAAACTTATATGTTTATTATAATTTAATGAGTGTCCAAACCCCTTTGGAATTCATGAAACTAACCCAAAAGTGTTTATTTCAACAAGACAGAAACGTTCCCGCCGGGTTACGGTAACTTAATCGGGTGCAACCAAAAGCCCCGTTTAATGCCGGTATCGGGTAGAATTCCACTGTGTCCAAGTTTTAGGACCTATATAAACATGTTTAAACATTCATTTGAAGCTTTTTCTTCCTCTCTCTACTCTCTCTCTAACCTCTCTCCTAAATCTAAGTTCAAGGGTCCAAAACTCAAATCTAAAGCTGCAAATCTTTGAGGTACCTTCCCTAGGTTGTTATGTAACCTCCCTAGCCTTCAAATTCGAGTTCAAAACA
The DNA here is from genome assembly GCF_052625555.1 of Lactuca saligna. Lineage (NCBI taxonomy): Eukaryota > Viridiplantae > Streptophyta > Magnoliopsida > Asterales > Asteraceae > Lactuca > Lactuca saligna. The sequence continues at coordinate 68,993,788 of NC_136421.1, read as the reverse complement.
TGGAATAAGACCACATTCATGAGTTTACGGCCCTGGAACAGTCCTAGGCTGTGAACTCATACGAAATGGGTTTTGAAGCCCCAAAACCCTTCCAAAACATAATTGGACCTTAGATATGGTTAGATGACTTTATGGAATGGACCTAGAATGCCTTAAACTATAATTTAAAGCCTTTTATATGAGTTTATGGCCCTGGAAGGTGCCTAGGCCGTAAACACACATTTAAAGGGTTTTTAAGCCCTTAAACCCTTCTTAGACCCCAACAAGACATGGATATGACTTCTAGAATAATTGCTTTAGCCTTGGAACACTTTAAAAATAAATTTTGGGGGATTTATATGAGTTTACGGCCAAGGCATGTGCTTGGGCCGTAAACTCCCCAAACATGGGTGTAAACTCACTTCTAAGGTGTTAGAAAGCCATCCAACACCACCAAAAGCCTTGGAATAAATCATAGAACCAACCAAAAATAGTTTAAGGGCTTTAAACACAACAAAACCTCACATATGAGAGTGTACGGCCATAGAACATGCTTCAAGGCCGTAAACTCCTAAAATCATGTCATATTGTGCCCAAAAATCATTTCAAGGCTTGTAGGAATTTTTAGAATCACATGTGATTAACTTTGGGACATTAAAATCACTCATTCAAGGGAGAATGAGAGTTTACGGACATAGGCTCCATGCCAAGGCCGTAAACTCCCTTAAGTATGTCCATTTAGTGTTTAAAATTTATTCCAAGCCCTTAAACCAAACCTAGAAATTATCCCCTAAGTGTTTTAAGCCATTTTGCACCATAAACCACCCCACCATGAGTTTACGGTCGTAAACTCATGGGGAATGGGTGTTATGGCCAAAAACTCCATTAAGAAGTTTACTCTTGGGGAGTAAACTCATTTCCTAAGTCCCTCGCATCATTACATGTCCTTAAACGTCACCCGGGTCCTTCCAAACACTTGAAATGGGGTGTTTCCGCGACTAAAAGTGTTTGTTCCTAATTAGATACAAATAAGTATCTTTTCATATTACATAAGAATCTCGTACGTTTGCAAGCCTCGAACCAAGGTTTAGCACCAGAAATCGTCACATTTCTCGTCCGGTGAGTTCATACCCCTACGCTTTTTCCGTGTTTTTCAATGTTTTCAGGGGGGGAATACAAGCAAACTATAACTGTTTTCAAAACATAACATTGATGTGTTTCAAATAATATGTGGCAAATTTATAAATACTTTTACCCCTTATGTATTATGCTGAGCATAAGGGATGATTTATCAATTCCAACTAAATGGATTTTAGTTAAGAAAATAACCAAACTAATCAAATTATTATGGGAATAATTTGGGGGTCTTTAGTGTTTGTTTTAATCTGTACTAGTATGTATATAAAGTTATTAGATAAACTATGTCTGATTCAGTTTATCTCCGTATCATTTGAATGTATTGTCAGATAGTTTCATTGTATGTATCTATATTCGCTGTATTATGTTTCATAATCTTTTGGATGTTTGATATCGTATGAGAACCCTGTGAATAGTTTAGTACTAGTTTGTGAGTTAGTCACTACCCTTTATGGATGATCAGTAAATCCTCCCCGGAAGTGTAACCAGAGTCTCCTGGAGGGAGAGCGATGAATTTGTGAATATATCTATTCGGGACTGACAATCCCACACATTAACTGCTAGCTATAGTTAGTCGGGCACGCATGGGGTGACAAATTTATGGATATCGTCCGACGTCTAAAAAGCGTCAAGGAGGTCTCGTTGTCGTATTAGCATGGGTACCCGACTCACAATATGTATTAATATACGTCTATTCATAGTATTGTTTTGACTTTGTTTCGATTCCATATCTACTTTTTATAACGTATCTATAACTTGTACGGGATGATAGTCCCATGGTTTTTAACTATATCTTATTATGGGATGGTAGTCCCATGGTTTTTAGTCTATAGGGTTCGTATCTATTTCAGGATGTTATTCCTATGGTTAGGATCTATATCTAGTTTGGGATAGTGATCCCATGATTTTATCAAACTATCTTATATCTTTTCGGGATAGTAATCCCATGGTTGTATCAAACTATTTGTATCTAGTCCGGGATAGCAGTCCCATGGTCTTTAATTTATATCTAGTACGGGATAATGATCCCATGATTTCAATCTATATCTTGTACGGGATGATAATCCCATGGTTTTGAAATTATATCTAATACGGTATGATAATCCCATGATTTTAAACTTTATAACTAGTTCGGGATAGTGATCCCATGGATTTCAGTCTATATTTTCAAGTATATCAAACTATCTTGTATTTAGTTCGGGATATTAGTCCCAAGGATTTCAAACTATTTTTCCATCTAAAGTACACATATATCAAACTAATTTGTATCTAGTTCGGGATAGTAATCCCATGATTCTCGATATATAGTTTTGTGTTTTAAACTATACTTTGTGTTATTCAATTAATCTTGCTATTAGGAAAATATGGGATTTTCCTGGGGTAAAATACAACACATAATCGAAATGGTAACAAATGATAACTAAACTACTTTACATAAGAAAATATGAGATTTTCTTGGTTAACCGCTTTTCAGGAAATCAAAGGAACTCGTTCTTTTCACAAATTAAAACCACTTATGAACTCACCAGCTTTATGCTGATTTTCAAACCGCTTGTATTCTCAGGTCCAAGATAGACAGGTACCCGGCGATATCTTTTGGTGAAGATGGAGTGCTCAGAAAACTCGTCTCAACTTTTGTTATTATGATGCATATGTATATCTTGTATAACTTTACTTTTGAAACAAATGTAAATTCTATATGTAATGTAATGGTTGTTTACTTTACTTACTATGTGCATTGGATTTGATACTTAACGTGGAGTCCGCCCCGGAAATATTTCCGCCTTTGGTTTTCGGGGTGTGACAATTAGTCTCATTCTCATTATGGTTCAAAGGATTATAACCATTACCAAATAGCATTTCATGGTTTCATTATTTAAATCTGCATGGCAACAAATAGTTTATCCCTGACTCGTTCTGGTTCAAAGGATTATAACCTTTACCAAATAGAGTTGCATGGTTTCATTACCCAACATTGCATGGCAGCAGGCAGTTTAGCTTGCCTCATTCTGATTCAAAGGATTATAACCTTTACCAAAGAGAGTTGCATGGTTTCATTACCCAACTCTACATGGCAGTAGGCATTTTATCCATGCCACGTTCTGATTCAAAGGATTATAACCTTTACCAAAAATAGTTACATGGTTTCATTACCCAACTATACATGGTAGCAGGTAGTTTAGCCCTGTGTCATTCTGGTTCAAAGGATTATAACCTTTACCAAATAAAGTTGCATGGTTTCATTACATAACTCTACATGGCAGTAGGCAGTTTATTCTTGTCTCTTTCTAGTTTAAAAGATTATAACCTTTACCAAAAAGAGTTGCAAGGTTTCATTACCCAAGTCTACATGGAAGCAGGTAGTTTAGCCTTCACTCGATCTGATTCAACGGATTATAACATTTTCCTGAAAAAAGTCACGTGGTTGCACAACCTAACTACATTATAAAAACAAGGAGATAAATAAAACAATCACACAAACAGTGACATAAGATTCACAACAAACAAACAAAAATACATAGCAATATTAAAGCTCGAGAGATTAGCACATCAAACAAAAAGCATGTCATAATGCATATAGAAAAACAAACCATTGTTTTGTTACAAGCCAAAACCTGGCTTACTAAGGCCATGCAGGGCCATCAAAAGAGAAGAAGTAATTTTTATCATCAGACCCATTCAGGGCAGCACAACGGGAACTATGTCCCAAAAAAAAAGCACCTCTCACTTAACCATTTCTCCATATAGGCTGGTGATTTTTATAGCATCGTTGGGACCCGCTCCACCACTGTCGTCATCTGCACAAAGTTGGTGAAGAACATTGATATCCAAAGAGCCCAGCTTCATCAAGGTGGCATAGTCATAGGTGACAAATGAATCAATAACATCCGTCATTTCTCTAGTATGAATGGAAGTGGAGCTAGTAACATTAGGATCAAACTTCCCAGCAGAAACTTCCTTATCCATCGATTCCCTACCATATTCTTCACCACCAGTGTAACACATATGCTTTATTCGACCTACATCCTGTAGAAAGTCAGGGAGCTCAATGATCCTATCCATAATCATTACAACACCTTCCTTAACAAGCCAGTCCAAATATATCCTAATCTTGGACACCTTTGCTTCACAATCCAGATGTAACTCTCTCTCTCTCTCTCCAATCTCTCCACTTGAACACTTAACGCTTCATTTTCCTGAAGAGTATCATCGACTTTTGCTTCCATATTCACACATTGCTCTTCAAGGATCATTTTCTCGCCAGCCATCGAATCCAACTACTTTTGGGCGAACTTAATATTTTCCTCTAGTGAAGCCACATGTTGTTGCAGGCCTCTCTCATTAGAATGGAGCTTCACCACCACACTCTTGAGGCACCTGATACATCGGGTTCCAGTAGTAAGGAAAAAGGCAATTTCGGAAGAACCAAACTCTAGAAAGTCAAGTGTTTGTTCATGTAACATCTCCTTTAAATAGAATAATTAAATAATAAACCCAAAACCCAAGAAGTGATTTTATTATTATTTTATATTATTATTGTCCAAAGTCAAATAATAATTAGTAGGGTGTTGGTTTCGGGGTGCCAAATGATATAATTTTGATTTTCGAGGGTTAAAGTGTAATTTCGGGATTCATGTTGTGAAGGTTTTCAGAAGTTAGTGGGTGTTTAGCCAAATATTGGACTTGTTATGAAAGGATTTTTCAAGGCAGGGGCTTCTTGGTAATTATTAGGACTTAAATTGAAAGGACATTGGAATCATAGGGTCTGAACGGTAACATATGGACTCCATTTGAGAATAATTTGTAGAGGAAGGGTTGTTTTGTAATTGTTGGACTTATATTGAAAAAGAATTATGGGAGCAAGGGTTTAAAGGGTAAATTAAGGATTTGTTTTGAAAGAAAATAGAGGAGGAGGGACTATTTCGGTCATTATGGGGAGAAGTTTGAAGGAGCAGGGTATTTAACTGTTTGACAGCTCGTCCAAAACCCTAACCCTAATAGCCTGATGCAGTTGCCACCCTTATACCTCCCTCTTATCTTCAATCGCCGCCACCTCCTTCCATGGACACCGAAGAAACTTGCTGCCATGCTGTTGAAGATGGAGCTGCAGATGGGGACTCGACCAGGTGCCTCTTCGTCGTTGCTGTTGATCACAAGTTGCATGTTGCCTTGCCTTGAAGTGCTAACCCTAGCCACCAGTGACGATGTGCGTGATCGGAAGAAACGCCATGAACTATGCCAAGGGCGATGTCAAGGCCGTGTGCTGCCATTTTTCTCCAGCTCTTCTTCGACCGCCATCATAGAGCCTCCTAGTGTCGATGCCACAGTCAGAACCATTTCACCGCCGCTTTACGCCACCAGGTGCGGTGGCTGGAATCGTTTTGATCAGAAGAGTGTGTGTGTGTGTGTGTGTGTGTGTGTGTTCTGATGTTGGTGTTTCAGTGTATGTGGTTTTGTTTGGCTGGAAACCATGAAAGACCACCATGGTTGCCAACCATGGTGGTTACCATCGTCTTTTTTGTTCTGCCACCACCAGCCGTCGCGTAGTGGTGGCTGTGTGCGTGTCCTTGCATGTGTGTCTTTGTGTTAATTGGAAGTTCATTGTAAAATTGTAATCAGCCGAAATAATCAATAGAAAAACTCATAACCACCACAGTGAGGTGGTGGCTGCCGCCACCAGCTGCCGTGTTGGGTGGCAGTGTGCCTCGTTTACGTTTTGACTCATTTGGGATGCTTGGATAAAATGGGCCTAACGAAACCCTAGTGGGCCCAATGAAATCCTAATGGTCCCAATGAAGTCCTAATTAACCTAAAAGCCCAATGTGTTACTAATGGGCTAGTATTGGGTTGGAAACCCTAATTAGGGTTTGGAAAACCCTAATATCATGAAACCCTAATTTTAAGAATTGATCGGGACACACACAGGAATAATTTAATAAACTTAAAATATTAATTAATAACCATTGGCAAATTAACCTATGGAAATATTGGACATAATGGATTAAGTCCTTAATGGGTTGAGTAAGAAACACTTAACCCTAATCGTCATTTCATGTGGAAACCCTAATTTCATTTGGGCCTTGAGTTGGGCCTTTCTATTGGGCTTTGGTGATTGGACTATTGATGGGCTTTCCAAGAACAAGTAAATGGACTAAAATAATTTTGAAGGGTTTTAGGATAAGGCCCATGTGAGAGACTTGGGCCCAATTTGGAAAATTAAGCCATAGATGGGCCATAATTGGGCCTTTATGATTATGTGCTATTTGGCCATGGTGATGAGAATTGTTATCGAGAATTTAGAACAGAAAAGATAGATTTGAATGAATTAAGATGAAGAACACAGAGAGTAAATATTAATCAGATCTTATATTGATAAAGTCTGATTACAGAGTTAAGCAGAAGTGAGTTCAAGCATTCGTACTACAACTTCTAGCCTAAGTCCCTATTTATAGGGAACCATCAAAAAGTATACTAAGTCTATACATTTTATCTTCGCATAAAAATGACTTAGTAAAATAACATAAAATGCGAAACTATACAAAACACTATATTCAACTTTTACAATATACATCAACATTCTCCCCTTTGTAAATAGTCGATACAATTCAATTCATAAGCTTTTGAATTGCAGAGTGAATTGTCTTTCGCACCTCTCCATACCAGGAGATCACCTTCTTCAAATCCTTCTTGTCTCCTTCGTTATTTTTCTTGCAATTGTTCATACGTACAATGAAGTGCATATATTGCGAAGAATTATATCTTTCAATCTCTGAGACGTGGAACAAAAACTTCTTTGGATTACCTTTTGTGTCTCTTCCTGAAAACACCATACCAAAATAGTTTGAGACAAATTTCACCAACAACATACTTTGACAAAGAAGATTGTGTCAAAGTCTCCTCCCATGGAACTTTCACTTCCCTTCCCACAACATGTGCTAATTCATCATCAGTAAGGGCTAGACAATCGAAGTAATTGTCTATGAAAGTCTCCACATGTGCGAAGCCAGCTTCGAACACATCTGTATCAGAGCCTTTGAGATTGTTTTCTTCCATATGCTTCAAAATCAGTGCTACTTGAATCAAATCATTGCAATTCATCAAAGGAAAGTCAGCAACTGTGAAGTCATATTGTTTGTTGTCAGCTCTAATAACAAAGTATCTGAAATTCTGTAACATCTCTTCAAACATAACATCTTTCTTTATCGTCACAATCTTCTTGATCTTCATTAATGACCAGACTTCATCAGGATTCTTCCCCAAGACAACATGAAATCTGATTTTCATTTGAGTGTAATCATTCGGATTATCAAATTTCTCACTGATCTTGTATTGTGCATTGATGAATAGCATTTCATTAATTGGGAAGTCCAATTGGCAGTGATCCGAGTTCGCAATATCATAACTTCTCTTTGGCTTTTTCTCGAACTCATACATCTCCCTACATACAACTTTTGACTCTATGGTTTCGTAAGAGTAAAGTTTTGCTGGATCTCCTTTGTTCATGGAGGGAGGATCACTTGCCTATTGCCTCATCATGCTCTGGACTTGCCTCGTCTTCTCCATATCAGCCTCAGCCTCTGCCTTCAACTCTTCTTTTGATTTTTCATATAAAATTCCTTTCCCTCTTCCTACAACATCATGTTGGGGTTTTGAGCTTGAACCACCTTCATGTCTTCCAATAACAATACCCTTAGTAATTGTTCTTGTGGTGATTGTTGTTGCAGAAATCGGCTTAGAAGGAATTGGAAGAGTAGCAACAAGCTGTGTTGATATCACTTTTCCCACAGTTTTCGCATCCTCTTATTTGCTTTGTCTTTCTTCGCCCCCTTGCACCCCTGTGGAAACAGGCGGAGCACCCTTTATAAGTAAAGAAGTAAAACTGGTGAGTGGAGTAAGGGATTTGTGAATAGCTTGTTCTAAAGTATTAATCTTTAGAGACAAGAATTCTGGAGTAAGAATTTGAGATGATGAAAAATGCGAAAGAGCTGTTTTGAGATCAATGACCAACTGGATGAGCTGATCAAATTTCATCATGATTTCGGCTTTGTGATCTGCAAGACCAGGAAGATTATGTAGCTTTTGAAGCTGAGCAGAAATGTCCACAATTTGTTGTTGAACTGCATCTTGTTTGTTGTGGACATCATGAAGATCCTTTGAAAGTTCAGACTTCAACTCCTGAATTTTGAAGTTGACGTCTTCGCGAACCTTTTTAACATCTTGAACAAAAAGAACATGACGTTCTTTTGTTACTGCGCGAAGATCTTGAACTACAGAATTAAAATTATTGCCTTGAGACATAATTCTGAGCTCATTGTTTTTATCAGACTGAGCAATTTTCTCCATTATTCATTTTTCTGCTCCTTTAATCATGATATCAACCTCCATGGTAGATATTGACGACATTCGACCTGAATCAGCCTGTGATTGAATTACGGTCTTCAACTTTTGATTCAGTATTTTAAACTGTTTTCCTGTCATCAGCATATGATCAGGAATATCTTCTTCATCTGAATCAAAAGGAATATCATCAAGTATCCCCCTAAAGGCACCTCCTTCGATTTCTGGATTAGACATTGGTTGCGTAGTTTGCGAAGGTTGAGGATTTTCTGGTGATTGCGAAGGAAATAGTGTGGTGAAAGGGTTTTGTAGAGCATGGTCAAAAATATTTGAAGTGGTAGAAAAAGTGGTAACAGGTAAGGAAATGGGTAAGATTGTTTGAACAGATGGTGCATCACTCAGGATAGGTGCCCCCGTATCAGATACGTTGACAACCATATCAGAAATAGGAACCTCCTCAGTAACTGATTTGGTAAGAACTATTTCGAGTGGTGTGGTTTGAGAAAAAGAAGTAGAAATTTGCAAAGTGGGAATGATAGGTAAAGACATAGGTACCATTGTTGTGACAGGAGGAGTTTCTGGGACAATCTCTTCTTCAAATGATTCATTACGAATCACCATCTTCCTTTTCTTGACCATGGTACGTTGCATATTTTTCGCAACGTCTTCCGCTCGTTGTCGCTTCTTCGTGGGAGATACTGGGGCTGGAATATTGCGAATAGTAACACCTTTACTACTCACTTCCGCTTTGCGAATCTGTTTTAGAACCCCAGATTTGGAAGGTAAGAGCTCCTTCTTCGACTTCTTGGAAGGTTCCTCAGTTGAAATGACTTCAGCTAGTACTGAGGAAGACGAACCCTTCGCAAGTTTCTTACCAGCCTTCTTTGTTTTAGATGGAGTTGCAACATCTAATAAAACGCCAGTTGGCTCATCTGTATCAACAGTTCGCAAATATCTCACCAAAATTTTGTGGGTGGGAGAGACCATGCGAAGCATTGCGTCTGGAATACGAGCTACATGTGTGAAGATTGCTTCATCATCTTCTACAGCTTTGGGAAATTGATAAAAAGAAAATTCAGCAACTTCAACATTTGACAACATCGGAATCTCTTCTTTCTCATACACATGTTCAAGAATCAAACTCCAATATCTTGCACACGAAATTCCCTTCTCCGGAGTTGTGTGTGCTAAACTCTTGACAAATTCCTTCCATAGTTGTGTTGCGTAATCAACACTAATGTCATAGTATATGCCCATCACCATGGCATATACTTCCATCCTTCCTCTATCCAACCCAACAACTCTGCCTGTAAGACACCGGAGAAAAATTCCAAAAAGAAAATTCCACATACACGGCAACCCTGATTTTCTAAAATCACTGATTTTTGTTAACTCCGGTTGATGCCCCATTTCTTTAAACATATGAATAACCTGGGAGTTAACAGGTTTGATGAAGGGAGGATTGTTTGGAATTTGTAGAATTTCCACAAACAAGTTCTTCGATAGTTTAACTCTTTTGTTGTTGATGAGATTAAAAGTAATCACATCGGCTGTGTGATTGTATGAAGCCGTGGAAGCAGCTCGTGATTACCAGACCATTGGAACCGGAGATGAACTAAACATTGCGGTTGCCAAAGCAGAACATTTTAGGGCAACAATCAGCATCTTTAACCCTTCAGGATAAGCAGAAACTTTGGGATCAACTTGGTAGTTTGTGCTTTGAATCTTCATTAGAGACTGAGAAAGAACCTCATCGGTGTTGGAAGTAGTGGCCGCCATTGTTAGGTTTTGGAAAAAGAAAGTTGAAGTTGGGATGAAGATTGAATCTTGAAAGTGTTTGTAAGAATTCTTGTTTGCGTAACCGTAACCAGTGTTCTTGAACCCCCTTTTATAGGTTGCTCAAAATTGATTTGAAATTGAAGCGGGATACATTTAATGTTATCCGACGTGGCACCTTGAAAGTCGGATCATGACTGCAAAAGGTAACAACATTCCAAAAAGTAACTGTCACATCTCCTTGAAAACTGGACAAAATACCAACGATTTTGAGTATACAGCCTGTCAAGTATCCGTTATAGAACAGTAACCGTTAAAACCCTTCGCATGGAAGCAAGGCTCATTTACTTTTGGGATTTAAAGTAAATTCATATGCCAGACTTGCGAAATCATCAGCCTGAGTTGGTTGTACTTAGAACCTCAAGGATTTCGTGTGTGCATTGTGCCAAACGAAATAAGATAAGAAACAAAGATATTTGGAATGTTGTGATGTCAATAATTCAAATTGACATGAATTCAGTAAAACCCCGAGCAAAGGTTACTTCATTAATTATCAAGAGAGATAATCAACTGCTTGTATAGTTTCCCGTGAATTACAATTGAATACTTATAGAAAAGTATCGAAGGGCTTCTTTTTAAAAGTCATTTTGGATTGGTTTGAAATTTCATTACATATCAACCTTAACATAAGGTGACAAAATGTAAATGAAATTACTTGTTTGACCAGTGTAGTCAGTGACAAGTTGGTTTTGGAAAAATATTTATCATGACAAGAATTTGCGAATGAAACTTACACTGAAATCATATTCAAATGAAAAGTTTGTTCTGGATCTTGTTGGGTAACCAAACATTCTGGGTTCGGAATATTTGATAAAGACCACACATGCGAATTGAATATGATTTGAAGTTTCGAAATTTTGATACAGAAACAAAAGTTTCGTAAAAATCTGGAACAAAGTTCCCCGTCAATTCCTTAAGGTGTATGATTTTTGGGTTTCACTTTCATCACAGACTCATGATGATAGGTCATTAACACACATTTGTGATTCGTCTAAGTTTTGATTAGTTTGATCAAAAACCTCAAGGACAAATCTTTTAAAAAAAAAATTTGGATTGAAAGAATTGTTTGGTTTAAAAAGATTGGATGAGAATCGAAGTGTACCTCTGTTATAATGGACAAAACAGAAAACTCTTAACTCATTTGAGAAGAGTAAGGTAGCTCATTTGTGACTTATGCGAATATAAGCCTTTATGGGTAGAAATTATCATATGATAATGTCATCAAGGCTTTCTTTGCACACATAGAGTCATGTCGAGGCTTTTGGTCTACATACAGCAGCATGCTTCTAGGGACATCCTAACTAGTCTAAAAAGAATTTATACCTTCCCATAGAAACACAATGTAAGAACCACTTCGCATTCTAGCCCTGCAGTAACGTCTTAGTACACAATTGAAAAAAAATAAAGAAAAATAAATCTTTTTGGATTTTTGATTTGTCAAAAGAAAATTACAAAAAAATGAAAATCTTTTTGTATTTTTAATTTTTGAAAAGAAAATACTAAAAAAAAATGAAAATCTTTTTGTATTTTTGATTTTTTTTTTTTAAAATAACAAAGCAACATGTAAAACTTTCGTAAGTTGATGTACCCACAAATGCGAATTGATATGGATGCGAAGTCATGCGAAGCCTCTGAATGAACTGTAACTTCTGAACAATATGAACGCATCTTCTAAACAAAACATTTATTCTTGTATAGATGAAATTGAATTCGCATTAAGCATCCCCAAACCTGCTAAAATTCGAACAAATGATTTTTCATCAAGAGGTTTTGTAAAAATATCAGCAAGTTGTTCAGTTGTTTTGACAAAATGAATTTCAATATTCCCATCTTCCACATGATCTTTGATAAAATGATATCGAAGAGCAATGTGTTTTCTCTTTGAATGTTGTACTGGATTATGAAAAATGCGAATTGCACTTTGTGAATCACAATACAAAGGAATCTTTTTCATGTTGATTGCATAATCACGAAGTTGACTCTGAATCCATATGATTTGCGAAGTGCAAGCAGCCGCAGAGATGTATTCTGCTTCAGCAGTTGAGATAGCCACACAAGTTTGTTTCTTTGATTGCCAGCTCACCAACTTTCCATCAATAATTGACATCCACCAGTCGTACTTTTTCGATCTAATGTACATCCTCCTAAATCAGAATCTGAAAAAGCTTGAATGAAAAATCCTGTTTTCGCAGGATACCAAAGACCTAATGAAACAGTTCCTTTTAAATATCGAAAGATATTTTTCACTGCTGTCAAATGTGGTTCTCTTGGATTTCCTTGATATCTAGCACAACAACAAACCGAAAACATAATATCAAGTCTACTCGCAGTTAAGTACAACAAAGACCCTATCATGCTACGATACCCTGTTAGATCAATAGCAGGAGTGTCTAACGAAGGAGTTAGTCGTGTTCCTACTGCCATAGGGACTCTGAGCTTCGTGCTATTAATCATTCCAAACTTTTCCAGCAAGTTCTTTGTATATTTTTCTTGATTAATGAAAATTCCTTGCATGTTCTATTTTATGTTTAAACCAAGAAAATTATTAATTTTTCCCATCATGCTCATTTCAAACTGACTTTTCATTAAATTTTCAAATTCAAGTGATAATGTTGGATCAGTTGAACCAAAGATAATATCATCAACATAAATTTGAACAAGCATTATATGACACCCAACTTTCTTGCAAAATAATGTGGGGTCAACTGATCCTTGTTTAAATTTAGATTGTTTCAAAAAATTTAGAATGTTTCTTCATAATCAATGCCTTCTTGTTGCGAATATCCTTTAACCACTAGTCTTGCTTTATTTCGAATAATATTGCCATCTTTGTCGGTTTTGTTTTTAAAAATCCATTTTAATCCAACAATCGAAACATCAGAAGGTTTAGAAACTAATCTCCAAACCTTGTTTCGTTCAAATTCAGCTAATTCAGATTGCATAGCAACAACCCAATCTGAGTGTTCCATAGCATTCTTGACTGTTTTTGGCTCTATTTTCGAAATAAAGACATTAAACATACAAAGTTCTTGGTTAGTGTTTAGTACCTCATTTTTCGCACGAATTTGAGCTCTTGTCAACACACCTTCTTGTAAATTGCCAATTACCTGTTCTTGTGGATGATTTCTTGTCCATTTTGCAAGTGGTGGATAATTTGGATCATAGTCTAATAGTGCATCTTCATGCATATCTTCATTTTCAGATCCTGCAACAGAAAAATTATCATTAAACATATGAAAGTCTGCATTGTTATCATGACTAATTGTCACTGTGTCATGAAGTCCTCTCTCAACATGATCTACATTTGGATACTCCCCCTCAGAATTATGTGCATTTTGATTTTGAGAATGCTCCCCCTCAACTTGATATTCTTGTTGATTTTGTGTATACTCCCCCTCAACTTGATGTTCTTGTTGATTTTCTGTATGCTCCCCCTCAACTTGATGTTCTTGCTGATTTTGTGAATGCTCCCCCTCAAAAGTTGGTATAAAATCTTCATGAACACTTGTGTGTTCCTCCTCCATATGAGCATTTGGTATGCTTTCAGAAGTTATCGTCGTTGAAGTTGTTGTTGAATCATCAGTATGTTTTGAAGATTCTGATGTTTGATTACCAAGAGCATTATCTTCTGCATCAATTGCCCTGTCAGGAATTCCAAAAATTAAGTCATAATCAAAATCATTAATTTCAGAATTATCAATTTGAGTATTTGAATCCACAAGTATTGGTTTCTGATCAAATTTACTATCAATCTGTTTAAGATAGTAATCGTCAAATGTTAAATTGAAAGTTTCTTCAATTTTTCTTGTTCGTTTATTAAGCACTCTGTATGCAACGGAATTCTGTGAATATCCTAAGAAGATGCCTTCATCAGCTTTTGCTTGAAACTTTGACAAATTATCTTTGAGATTCATAATAAAACACCTGCAACCAAAAACATGAAAGAATTTTACATTAGGTTTCCGATTATTGATTATTTCATATAGAGTAACATTGAATCTTCTGTGAATGAATGATCTATTCTGAGTAAAACATGTTGTGGATACAGCTTCTGCCCAAAGATATTGAGGGAGATTCGCATAAGTGAGCATGGTTCTGGCTGCTTCGCATAGAGATCAATTTCTTCTTTCAACTACACCATTTTGCTGTGGAGTATATGGTGATGAGAAATTATGCGAAATTCCTTTGTTTGTAAGAAAATTGTCAAGAGTTTGATTTTTAAACTCTGAACCATTATCACTTTTAATTTTTCGTACATTCTTTTTCAAACTAATTTCAATCTTTTTGATAAAATCAATCATCGTCTGAGCAACTTCAGATTTCAACCTGAGAAAAAATACCCATGTGAATCTAGAGAAATCATCTACAACAACTAAAATATACCGCTTTTTATTTATTGTTGCAACAGTTGATGGTCCACATAGATCAATGTGAAGAAGTTCCAATGGATCTACTATCTTTGAATCTATGACAATCGAATGACCTTTTCGATGTTGTTTTCCTTGTTCGCAAGCTGCACATAAAGAATCATTGTCAAATTTTAATATTGGTAAACCTCGAACTAAATCTTCAGTTACAAGTTTATTTATATTTCGAAAGTTCAAATGTGATAATCTTCAATGCCAAAGCCAGCTGATATCATTGGATGCTTTTGATAGTAAACACACAGCTAGTTTTCCCACAATTAGTTCGATGTCCAAAGTAAACATATCACCATATCGTTTGGATTTCAGAAGTATTTCATTTTTCTTTGCATTTGAGATGATACTTCCTTCTTCATTAAACACTACTTGATTTCCAGTACCCACAACAAGTTGTGATACACTAATCAAATTGTATTGAAGTCCTTCAACATAAGCAACTCTTTTTACTGTGAAGTTTCCATTTGTGACTTTCCCATATCCTTTCACTTGACACTTATGATTATTTCCAAATTTGACAACTCCAGCATTCTCCAAGCTTCTGTAATCTCGCAAGTTTTCCTTTCTTCCAGTCATATGACGAGAGCAACCACTATCAATATACCATTTTGAATCATATTGCACGTCACATAACACCTTCATTTAATGAAAGAATTTAGGAACCCAAGACTTATTGGGTCCATCATTAGTAGAATGAAACAACTTTTTGGAACTTAAAAACCATGTTTTCACTTTGTTTGTAACTGAATCAATTATATCAGCATCATCAGTTCTAGATATTGAAATATAGTCATTCAATAGTTTTGGATTCGCATTGATTGTAATCTTATCCTTCACAACATTCACATGTTTGATAACTGGTTTCCATTTTTGAACCGGAACTTGCGAATTATATAATGATGTACTAGCAGTTGAAGAATTATTTGCAAACTTATCAAAGGCATTTTTGATTTCTTGTTCTGAAAACTTTGCACTTTGGTATTTCTTTCCTTTCCCCTCAAACCAATTATTGATCATATTAACATCAATCTTTCCTTTGATGTATGAAACTTTGGTTTTTGATGATATTGAACGATTTGGAAAATTTGGTTATTGTGGTGAAAATTTCGCTTTGACTTGATTTGATTTCTTCAAATTTGATGAATTATTCGTGAATTTGTCAACATTTGGAAACTTTTGATTATTTGCAAATTTTTGCGAATTCTCAAATTTTCTATTGTTGTCATATTTGCGGATATATGAAACTTTATTAACAGAATTTATTTGTTTATGAAAACTCGAAGTTGTGTTAGTGTTTTTATCTTGAAATTTTGACAATGATGTTTTTGAAATTTGTTGTTTTTCATTATTCACAACTTGCCAAAATATTGCTTTTCTTGCTTGTCTTTTTGAAACATTATTTTCTGTTGAATAAGTTTCAACCATCAATTTGAATTCTTGAGAATTTAATTTCACTTCAACCTTTGATTTTTCAACTTTTTCAAAAGATTTGTTTGATTTTTCACCTTTAACCACCCATTTTTGTAATGATTTTTGTTTTTGAAACACATAAGAATTTTGAGTTAAATTGTTTTCTATTGTGTTTTGATTTGCGAAGAAACCTTCAGGTGTTGACTTTTCATTGTTTTTTGCAACCATTTTATTGAACTCAGGATGAATTTTCTCAGCATTTCTAGTAGTGACAAAAACTTGATTTGGAAAAATAGTTTTATCAGTACATACAAAATTTGGATATACCACTGTGTTGGTTTCCAAATAATGTGCGCCTTTGTCATTTAAAACTTTGTCAAATTCTTTTGTGTTTTCAAACACTTGATCAACCACAACCCTTTGATGTGTTTCAGTTGAATTTTGCTTTTCTTCTTTATTTTCATTAGTATCATCAGATTTGTAGCTTTCAACTTCCACATTATCAAACTTACAATGTTGCGAAGTTGAAGATTTGTCAACTTTATCCTCTACTATTGAATCAACTATTATTTCTTTACCTTTGATCTTAGATGTGATATTAACGATTGATAATTGAGAATAATCAATCTCTTCTTCTTCTTCAATTTCATTGATTTCACTCACATTATCAGAATTTTCATCAATATCAACATAATTGAATTGCGAAGTAAGAGTTGAATTTTCGGTTTTCTTTAAGATTTTCACTTGTTCACTTTTTGTCAAACTTTCATTTACAATGTCAACCAACTCATCAGCATTCAGAAATTCATCAATTTTGACAATACCATATGAATATCTATCATCCGGTATTTTGTCAAATTGAGCAATTGTACTTTCGCAATCATAAGAAACAACATCAACTTTTTCACGCTCATACTCAAGAAAAGGTAAAAGTTTCCTATGTTGTTCTTTGCTAATATCAGAAGAATGATGTAAAGCAGTTAATTTTGCATACAACCTTTTTGTTGAATTACAATAGATGTTTCTTTGTGCTAGTAACAATCTAACATCATTCGAAAGATTATTCCTATCACAATCTATGTTTTTGATTTGCAATTCTAATTTTTCTACTCTGCTCTTCTTTATTTCTAATTCCCTTTGTGTCTCACTAAGTTGCACATTCAATTTCTTAGCTTCATTACTAGCAGACACAATAACAGAATCAAAATAAGCCACAGTATCATCAAACGAAACAATTTCAGCATCATAAGCAGATAAAGGAATATTAAAAGATTCAAGAATTGCACGTACCTTGGTTGTCATAGGAGATTTGTCTGTTGATTTAGACATAAAACATTTCCCAGAAATGTTCTCTTCGTAGTCCTCAAAACTTGCGAACATAGCTCCATGTGTTGGATGTCTCATTTCTTCATCATCAGAGCCTGAAGACCAGATCTGATACGTTCCACTTTCTTCTTCATCCGATTCTTCCTTAGCAACCAAAGACACTCCTTTGTTCTTTGCCCTTAACTCTTCAATTTTTTCAGAATAATAAGCTTCATCTTTGACTTTTTCTTTCTTTTCTTCTTTCTTTCGCAACATGCAATCAGCTGCGAAATGATTCACACCATTGCAGTAGTGGCAATAAATTCCTGAATCACCCTTTAACTTTTTCGCTTCATTCGCATTCTTCTATTTTCCATTTGTTTTCTCCAATTTCTTCTTCTCTTCTCCTCCAGTTCTTGTTACATCACTTTTCACATCACTATTCTTTCCTTTCGGATTAAAAGGCTTTTTGAAAAACTTTTTAACTTTGTTGTTTGAATAGTATGCTACTGCTTCATCATCAGAGTTCATCAAAAATCCTTCTACATCAGAACCATCTTTTTCATTAGTGTCTGTTACTTTTGAAACAAGAGCCAAAGGACCACCAATAGCTTGTTTTGATTCTTCATACATTTCTGTGACCTCACATTCATGTGTTTTCAGTTGATTGTAAAGATGATTCAATGTGGTTGTATCAAAACACTGTTGATTCTTTGTCATCATGCTTACACCGCGCCATTCTTTGCGAAGACTCATAATGAAAGTGAGATTGAACTCCATGGTAGATATAGTAATTCCATATCTATTGCAGCGAAACATAAGCTCATTCAGACGATCATAACAACTTTCTAAAGTTTCTGAATCCTTTTGTCTGAATTCCTTCAGTTCAACGAGACACTGCTTCACAGAGTTGATCTTCGTCTTTTCACTTCCATAATATTTTTCTTTTACAGTATTCTAGATCTCTTTAGCTGTTTTACAACTACGAATGTAATTGTAAACCACAGGAGGTAGAGCACCTCTTAGTTCTCTCATGCATCTCTTTTCATTTTTCTTCAATCGATTGCGTTGTTCTTCAACATCAGTAGACGCAGCAGACGATCCAATTGGTTGAACATTAGTAGGAGCTATACTGTTCCATCAATACACTTCCACAGTTCTTCATCAATTCCATTTAAGTAATCTTCCATTATATCAGCCCACTAATCATAGTATTCTGGAATTAACATCGGAATTTTGGTTGATGAACCAAGAGAGTGAGAGAAAGAAGTCATTGAATTCATGTTGAAGTTCGCCATTGATGTACACAGAAAATATTTGAAAACTTGAAAACTTGATGAATTTTAGAATTTATCAAACGAATTGATCACAAATCACTAATCGATTACTCGAATTAACAATTCAAATGCAGAATCAATTCAAATCTGAAGATCAAAAGTGATTTTCAAAATCAAAAATGCGCGGAAAATTTTGAGTAAATTCGTAACTCAAAAAGCAAATGATTCTTATACGAAAATCAGATCCAAGCAGTTTGAATCCTGCTCTGATACCAATTGATGAAAATTGTTATCGAGAATTTAGAACATAAAAGATAAATTTGAATGAATGAAGATGAAGAACACAGAGAGTAAATATTAATCAGATCTTATATTGATAAATTCTGATTACAAAGTTAAGCAGAAGTGAGTTCAAGCATTCGTACTACAACTTCTAGCCTAAGTCCCTATTTATAGGGAACCATCAAAAAGTATACTAAGTCTATACATTTTATCTTCGCATAAAAATGACTTAGTAAAATAACATAAAATGCGAAACTATACAAAACACTCTATTCGACTTTTACAATATACATCAACACATGGGAATACAAAGAGTTTGGACTAGATAATTGGATGGGCCTTAAGGAAAGACCATGTAGAGGTCTGGGCCTAATTTGGAAAATTGGGCCATATGTTGGGCCTTGGCCCATTACTTGACTATTGGGCCTTTAGAGTGTGAGTTCGACCTTGGGCTTCCAACCTAATTATTAATTGGATATTGTTTGATGTTGGCAATTCGAGAATCTGTCAACCAGCAACTAGAGTTTCATCCGCGGGAATTCAGTAGTGCCACGCGAGTTATCCTCACTATACTAAGGGGGTCGAAGGCACCAATGCCGGCCCATTAAATATGATATCCTAGCAGTTGGTATTATGTTCAGTATGAGTTAGTTATACATGATAGTTGTTATGAAAATTGTAGATTTGAATGACTACCTATATTAGTATGTGATTATTTGTATGTGCATTACTTATGTTATATGTTGACATATTATGTGGGTTGGGTTGAGGCTGTACTGCTCTGTGCGGTAGCCAACAAACCCTAGAGTATTCCATATATGAGTTGAGGGTCGAGCGGGGCATGACAGACTCATACTGAGGACTCGGGAGAATTCCATATACGAGCTGAGGGCCGGGTAGGGCATGCCAGACTCATACTTTGGACTCGAGAGCATTCCAGATACAAGATGAGGGCCAGGTGGGGCATACCAATCCAAATGTGAACTGTGGGCTCAGAAGGCAATCCAGACTCACACTGTGGGCCTAGGGGTTTTCCAGTCTGTAAAGTTGTGGACCCAGTACATGTTGTTATTTGTTTATGTGTTATGTTCAGTGTATCAGTATTTTGGGGGAACTCACTAAGATTTGGGCTTACAGTTTCAAGTTTTGTTTCAGGTACATCAGATGATCACGGGAAGGCAAAGGCATGATTGTACAGCTCCTCATATTTGTGTTATGTTTCTGCGATACTCTAATATTATACCATTTTGAAAACAAACTTTGTAATGTTTTGAAAAAGTTTAAATTTTGCATGATTTTTAAGGGTGTTAAAGTTCATCTGAGAAAGCTTCCATCTCAACGACAGTTTCCTTGGGGAAAGCATGGCAGGAAAATTCCACAGCCACTTCCTCGCTCGATATGTAGGACTCATTAGTAAGATTCCATTTTGGGAGTAAAACATTACTGGAGGATGGATTCTTGCATTCAGACCAGCGATGAGATCATCATACTCCAACATCTTTGAAGCATCTGTATATTTTTTCTAATTTGACACTGAAAGGTGCGTTGGGATAGCTTTGGTAGGTTTTTCACAAACAATGGGTTGCTTAAATGCCCTTAGCATCCCTGCAGACTGGTTAATGTCATCACCAGTGATACTTATAACTTCATCGCCAAAAGGTATCAATGTACCAATAAAACTAGTCACAATTTCCCTCCAGTGAGAACGGTATGTGATGGATTTTCCCTTCATGACACCGGGAGGACACTCGATACGCAACATCCCTCTCTTCCTTAAATAGCAAGATATAATGTCGGTCAAGATACCATCCTTCTTATCTTCCATATGTTCTTAATCCCCTGGATTTTCGTAATTAGGGGCTCAAGAGCAGGAACACTTGATGGAGCATCATTTGAGGGCGCATCCCTAGTAATAACCAAGTGTGAAGGAGCTGAAGTAATGGATTTAAGGAGAGCCCGATCTAACATTTAGCTAGGAATAAGAAGGGCGTAATACAGAGCAATGAGGCATAATTACATATCCCCCCTTGAACTTTTTGTTGGGTTTTGAGCAATCTAACACTTCCTAAGTGTGCATGCAACCCTAATAAACCTTGGATCTATGTTTGTCTAAATACATGCAAAATAATAATTTTCCAAGGTTTATAACCTATCTAACATGGCATGGGGAACATTTCAACATAAAAGAGTTAGAAGAGATTACATACCTTTTGGTGAGTTTGGTTCTAAGGAGTTTGAGTGCCAAGCACCAATAGTGTGAATGCCTCAAATGGAATCACAAACACCACAAACTCTTGGAAAACTTTGAGAGAGTATACACCTTGTATAAAATCGGCCACACACATGCACACACACACACTAGTTCACTAGTTTTCTCTTAGGCTCCATTTCATGCTCCATAAGCATGCTTATATAGTGTGCATGGTTAGGGTGAAACCCTAATAACCCATGTCTTTTCCTTTTCCAAGGATCCATGAGTTAAAAGCTCCATGGATCATCCATGGACTTCCACATAAGCCTAGCCCATTAACAAATTAGTATTAGCCCACACTATATAAAACAAATAGCCCATAATTTAATTAGTCTTCCTTTTAATCTCTAAATTAATTCATAATTAATTTAAGACTAAAACTAATTAAATAACGTAACTTCATATTAATATATTATAACTCATAATATATTAATAAACATATGTGTATAACTCTCATAAAATTATCCATAATAGTTTGGATGAGATGCAACCCAAGTGGACCATGCCGGTCGGGTCAAGTATATACCAAATAAGTTATGGACTTAGACACCTTATCCAACAGACTCCCACTTGGATAAGTCTAATAACTATATTTGCCTATAACTTCAGGAACCAACCAACAATCGTAGCTCTCGAAAACTCCCTCGAACAATGAAGACTCTGTCGAACTATGAAGCGCCATTTTAGATAAGTGATCACATAATCCTCTGTTCTCATGATATCAGCCGGACAAACACATGGAACTATATCTTGCTTATTGTCTAGCAGTTGTTTCTCGATTTTCCGATTTGTTTGACGAAGAACTTCACTGAACACATCGGTTTAGTTCTGACCAGGCCTGGTACATGGGTCAACACAAAATCATCGAGGGGCCCAGATATCGCTTCTATTTCTAGAAGGAACAGATAAACTTCGACTGATATGCTTGTTCTACTACTTATTGAATTGTACACAAAGGCACGTTTTATAACATCAAGTTACTGATGCGTTTACGTGCAATCAATGCACAACCAACTCATAGGTAACAACTCATATCTCTAGGTTTAAAGATTTATATGATGTTATTGTCTCACGATCACTCGAGATAAATTCCATGAAGTGATACAAGTGAGCGTGGGTTTATACCAATACTCATAACTTATAAGTACTCATGAATGTTGCAGCAACCATTGCCATGTCTAAACACTTTTAAGGCATCTACAAACCCAATTCATGACAATCTTGATTCATACCTACTTCCGACGTATGATCGATTGTGGAGGTTTGAATAAATTAATTATTCTGGAAGTCAAAACATGCAAAACTAAAACAATAGTAAGTAATTGACAATGATAGTAACACTTTACTCATAAATAAATCACAAATTTTATTCATCATCAAACGTTGATTACATTTTACAAGTTTCAGGAAAACTATCTAATCTGTAAAACTAATATCGTCCCTCAGCCCGATGCGTCTCGCATGCTGAAAATGCTTAACCGTCGTCAATCCCTTCGTAAGGGGATCTGCAGGATTCTCATCCGACGATATCCTCCTTGTCACAAGGAGTCCTTCTTCAATCTTGTGTCTTATGAAGTGATATTTTCTGTCAATGTGTCGGGATCTGCCATGATCTCTTGGTTCCTTGGCTAAGGTAATCGCACTATTGTTGTCACAGAAAATCTCTATAGGTTCCTTAATAGCTGGTACAACTCCAAGGTCTCTGATGAAGTTCTTTAGCCATATCGCCTCCTTCGCTGCTTCACTCGCTGCTATATACTCTGATTCACAAGTCGAATCAGCCACCGTCTCCTGCTTGGAACTCTTCCAAGGAATTGCCCCTCCATTTAAGGTAAAGATCCAGCCCGACTGAGAGCGGAAATTATCCCTATCAGTCTGAAAACCAGCATCACTATACCCTAATACTTTCAAGTCATCACAGCCACCAAGGGTAAGGATCCAATCCTTAGTCCTCCGTAGGTACTTGAGAATGTTCTTTACCGCGGTCCAATGAGCCTTGCCAGGGTTCCCCTGAAACCTGTTGACCATGCTCAAAGCAAATGCCACATCAGGACGAGTACAAGTCATGGCATACATGATCGAGCCAACTACGGAAGCATATGGTAATTGGCTCATCTCAGCTATCTCTGCCTCTGTACTCGGACTCTGAGTCTTACTCAGTTTGGTATTGCTTTGGATCGGTAAATCTCCTTTCTTGGAATTCTCCATGTTGAACCTTTTCAACACCTTGTCCAAGTAGATACTCGAACTAAGTCCAATTAGTCTTCTACTTCTTTCTCTTAATATCCTTATCCCTAGGATATAGGTAGCCTCCCCTAGGTCCTTCATAGCAAAGCACTTCCCAAGCTAGGACTTAACCTCCTGCAAGGTTGGGATGTCATTTCCTATGAGTAGTATGTCATCCACATATAGTACCAAGAAGCTAACTATACTCCCACTAGCTCTGACATACACGCAAGACTCATCTTCGCTTCTCAAGAAGCCAAACTCTTTTACCTTCTCATCAAAACAAAGATTCCAGCTACGAGATGCTTGTTTTAATCCATAAATGGATTTCTCAAGCTTGCATACTCTACTAGGGTACTCTGCATTGACAAAACCCTCTGGCTGATTCATGTACACATCCTCAGCCAACTTTCCATTAAGGAAAGCGGTTTTGACATCCATTTGCCATATTTCATAATCATGAAATGCTGCAATGGCTAACATAACCCTAATAGACTTAATCTTTGCTACCGGCGAAAAGGTTTCATCATAATCAACACCTTGAGTTTGAGTAAAACCCTTCGCAACCAGTCGAGCCTTATAAGTATGCACTTTTCCTTCCATGTCTGTCTTCTTCTTGAAGATCCATTTGCACCCGACTGTTTTACGGCCTGGTACATTGTCAACCAAGTTTGAAACTTGATTGTCATACATGGACTGTATCTCGCTGTCCATAGCCTCCTTCCATTTAGCAGACTCTGGGCCTGCCATGGCTTCCTTAACACTGCTAGGCTCATCCAAATTTACTAGTGTACTATCACTAATAAACGTATCACCTTCCGTAGTAATATGAAAGCCATAATAAAACGAAGGTGTGTTCCTAACCCGTGTGGAACGCCTCGGAGGTACAGACTCGTCAGCTGGATCAACAGGAGTTTCCTCCTCAGGTTGATTGCTAGTGTTTGAGGTTCCTTCACCATTTGATTCTTGAATTTCTTCAAGATCAATCTGCCTCCTACTGTCTCCTTGGCTTATAAATTCTTTCTCGCGAAAGATCCCTCTTCGTGCTACAAAGACCACATTCTCACTGGGTCTGTAGAAGAGGTAGCCGAAGGATTTCTGTGGGTAGCCGATGAAAATACACCTTTCACTTCGGGGTTCAAGCTTATCATGAGTTTCACGCCTCACGAAGACTTCGCAACCCTAAATTTTGATGTGGTCCAAATTGGGAACCTTCCCAGTCCACATCTCATGAGGTGTTTTGGTAACCTTCTTTGTAGGGACTAGATTAAGGATATGGGCTCCAGTCTCTAAGGCATACCCCCAAAAAGAGATTGGTAACGAAACTCGACTCATCATAGAGCGAACCATGTCCAACAAGGTTTGATTACGCCTCTCAGCTACACCATTCAGCTGTCGTGTCCTGGGAGGAGTCAATTGTGAGACAATCCCACACTCCTTAAGATAGTCAAGGAACTCGGTACTAAGATACTCACCACCTCGATCGGATCGAAGCATCTTAATGTTCGTGCCCAATTGATTTTCTACTTCCTGTTTGAATTCCTTAAACCTTTCAAAGGTTTCGGACTTATGTTTGATTTAGTAGACATACCCATATCTACTAAAATCATCAATAAAAGTCACATAATACCGATTAGCATCCCTTGTGGCGGTTTTGAATGGCCCACATACATCAGTATGTATTAGGTCCAACAAACCCTCACCCCTCTCACAAGTTCCAGTGAAAGGTGATTTTGTCATTTTTCCAAGTAGACAAGATTCACAACTATCATCTGATTTAAGGTCAAATGATTCCAAGACTCCACTCTTTTGGAGTTGGCCTATGCGTTTCTTGTTTACATGTCCAAGACGACAATGCCACAATGATGCTTTATCTAGGCTAGTAGAAGAATCAATATACAACACATTATTTCCTAAGTTGTCTACAATCGACACAGTTTCATACACACCATCACAAGGTAATGCTTTAAAATAAAACACATTATTAAAGAAAGCATTAATACCACCACATTCATTATCAAACGAAAAGGTAAAACCTTGTTTGTACAAAGCATGAAAAGAAATAATATTCCTCGCCATTTCAGACGAGTACACACATTTATTCAAATCTAATTTTAACCCATTATTAAGCAACAAAGTATAAACTCCAATCTTGGAAACAGATGAAGCCTTCCTATTCCCCATGATTAAGTTTATCTTCCCGTGCTCCACATCCTCACTTCTTCTTAGGCCCTGCAAATCAGAACATATGTGAATACCACATCTTGTATCAAGCACCCAAGAGTTAGAGTATGTTGAGTAATTAGACAATATAGTGTAAATACCTGCATAGGTGGGTTTCACTTTCCCATCCTTTAGATCCTGCAAGTACTTAGGGCAGTTTCGCTTCCAGTGTGCCTTTTCATGGCAATAAAAGCATTCAACATCCTTGGGAATGGCAGAAGGAGTGGCAGAACCGTTCTTGGTCTTTGATGAGGAGCCTTCAAGAGACATTCCCTTGGTACCCTTCGAAGGGTGCTTCCTCTTTTTCCCTTTGCCTTGCCCAATAGCTAAAACAGGGGTAGAAGTTGGAGTAGGAGTAGTAGAGGTAACAACCGCTTTACCCTTAAGACCGGTTTCAGTGGTCTTCAAGAGTCCTTGAAGCTTGCTGAGGGTAACTTCCTCCTTGTTCATATGATATGTCATTCGAAAATGATCATAACAAGAAGGCAAAGAGTGCAAAATGATGTCAATTGCCAACTCCTCGGGGATGTTAACATTCAGCTTCAGCAAACGGTCCACATACCTTTGCATCTTTTGCATGTGGCCCGTGACGGATTCACCGTCCTTCATGCGGGTAGTTATTATGGAGGAGATTATTTCATACCGCTCCTGACGAGCACTCTGATGGTACCTTTCCATCAGGTCTTGGTGCATCTCAAAAGGGTAGAAATCTTCATACGAATTTTGGAGCTCGGCTGTCATCGTGACCATCATGATACATGCCACCTTAGTAGCATCTCTCTCATGAGTCCTGAATTCAGCGATCTCCTCAGGAGTAGCAGTAGACTCATCAAGTTCTTTTAACTCCTTATCGAGGACATATTCCTTGTCCTCGTAACGAGTAACCATCCTGATGTTCCTAATCCAATCCATGAAGTTGGAACCATCAAAGATGACCCTCCCACAAAGATTCATGAGAGAGAAAGAACCAGTTGGGTTAGAGCCTGAAGCATTAGTGTTGGAAGACATCTGAAAGAAGAAAGTAAGTTTAGATTAGATATTTAGGATCCTTAATAAGACACCCAAATGTAATATTAAGGCTAGGATCCAATCACAATATATTACACTTAGAAGAGGGATGTCGTAATCTAAGTAATAATATATTTGAAAGGTAGGTGAATGACGATTCACCAATTTCCACCATGAAAACGAAATGATTTATTAGGTTTAATTGGATTTGAAATTCCTAGATTCTTTTGAGATTCATTGAACTTTTCAATGGCATGTTTCAATCTCGATTGTGCCCTTCAAGTTTTGTGACTGGGATGCCGAGGATCACAAAACAAGGTGTGAATAACCATGCTAATTCACTTGGTACTCTTAATATTATCACCTAATCAATGTGCTGGTTAACCACACACGCTCCATTGATCTATGACAAACATTAAGTCACCCTTCGTGATCCTTACTAGTCCTAGTTAGTGTGCCGGTTAACCACACACGCTCCACCAACGACTTGGTAAGATACAAAGTGTGAATTCCATGGACTAGCACCATGTTCACATTTTCCTAAAATAACTAAGATTGGGAATTAAAAGAGTTTAGTTATTTTATAATATTCATTATACTTTTAATGAGGATTTAAAGTCATTGTTCTACCCGTTCGGCTAACGACCCTCCACCGATCAAGCAAGCGGTGGGTGAGAGTATACACCCATTAAGTCGCCATTTTATAGGCAACAACCTTATACCCACCTTATAGACCAGCTTCGTGAATGAGGCCTACTAACGGTAAAACGACTTATTCTTATACATATATATATATATATATATATATATATATATATATATATATATATATATATATATAATAATTAACCATTAATGTTATAAATAGTATAAGGGTTGAATTTTAACTATTAAAACTCTAAGGTTTGGAATTAAAGTTTATTAAAGTGTGTGAAACTTTACAAATTCCAAAACTTGAGGGCAAGTTTTGTAACTTTGCAAAACTCTTCATTTCATAACTTATGAATTAAAGGTTCATAAAAATGAAGACTCTTCATTTTCATGTAACTTATGTGTTTTAAGTGTGTGTTAAATGAAAGTGACCTTTGGTAATCCATAACTTGAGGACAAATTATGGACTCCATTAAAACACATAAATGATAAAGAATTAATCCTAAACAATTCAGCAAATAATTCCTATCATTTTCTAAATTCATAAGAACATGAACATGATCATCAAAAATTCAAGAATTATATGAACACATAAAATCATGGAATTTTGATATATGCTATTGTAAATGGATTAGAACAACCATTACACCAACTAAAATAAGTTTTATAACACCAAAACAATTTAGGGTAATGTTTCTAGTCCATTTCCAGTAGCAAAAGTCGAGAATCTGCACTCTTTCGATCCTACTCGTCGAGTGCATGAACTGACTCGTCGAGTAGGTTGAAGTTTGCCTTGGACTCGTCGAGTGCCCCCAATGGACTCGGCGAGTCCACCATGCAGTCAGCAACGATTTCAACCTTTTTCACTATTTTGCATCAAGTATCAAACAAGCAAGCCTAGGCTCTGATACCACTGTTGGGTTTTGAGCAATCTAACACTTCCTAAGTGTGCATGCAACCCTAATAAACCTTGGATCTATGTTTTGTCTAAACACATGCAAAATAATAATTTTCCAAGGTTTATAACCTATCTAACATGGCATGGGGAACATTTCAACATAAAAGAGTTAGAAGAGATTACATACCTTTTGGTGAGTTTGGTTCTAAGGAGTTTGAGGGCCAAGCACCAATAGTGTGAATGCCTCAAATGGAATCACAAACACCACAAACTCTTGGAAAACTTTGAGAGAGTATACACCTTGTATAAAATCGGCCACACACATGCACACACACAATAGTTCACTAGTTTTCTCTTAGGCTCCATTTCATGCTCCATAAGCATGCTTATATAGTGTGCATGGTTAGGGTGAAACCCTGATAACCCATGTCTTTTCCTTTTCCAAGGATCCATGGGTTAAAAGCTCCATGGATCATCCATGGACTTCCACATAAGCCTAGCCCATTAACAAATGAGTATTAGCCCACACTATATAAAACAAATAGCCCATAATTTAATTAGTCTTCCTTTTAATCTCTAAATTAATTCATAATTAATTTAAGACTAAAACTAATTAAATAACGTAACTTCATATTAATATATTATAACTCATAATATATTAATAAACATATGTGTATAACTCTCCTAAAATTATCCATAATAGTTTGGATGAGATGCAACCCAAATGGACCATGCCGGTCGGGTCAAGTATATACCAAATAAGTTATGGACTTAGACACCTTATCCAACACTTTTTCCCAAGAACGTTAGAAAAGGAAAACACTCATTCATCTCTTATGGTTGCAACACCATTCTTTCTTGTTTTTTAAAAAAGGGGGAAAGAGAAAGGAGACAAAGGAAAAATATAAAACAGGAATCTTACCACCATTAACAACAAAGCAGTCGGGCATCTCCCGACAAGGATGCCACTCAGTACTCATACCAGCACCGACAAGAATATGTTCAAGAAACTCTTCAGGAAAAACTATAAAGTTGTTATACAAACAAATTCCTGATCATGGGGAAGGATTTTAGGAGTGCTATCGGAAGATGGATCAATTAGAAAGTAAGAACCAATGACATGAGAACCATTCACAGAAAACCATTAGCTCTGCTAGTTTTTTTAGACTAATTTTCCCATGAAGAACAAGAGCGTTGGTATTCTTTTGAGTATAGAAAGTGAAATCATCACCAACAGTGGAAAACCGAAAGAAATTCTTGAACACCCAGATGTTGGGAAGAAAACCTTGGGACCAACAAATGATATCAAAGGCTACGATCTGGGTTACAACATCGAGAGTAAGCTCTTATATGTTGATTCCATTCTTGCACAGTACCTCATCCAAGAAATTAGTCATCAGAAGCCGATAACCGACATCAAAGGTTTTAATGAAAACATAAACTTTTCCTCAGGGACGACCCATAAAGGAAGCCTCATCTTGGAGAATCAATACTCAGTCTTGCAGATGAACGCCATACTTCTTGAGAAGAGCATCAAGATACTCCGAGGTAGGAATGTAGCACCAGGTTCTTGGTACGCATTTCTTTTTATTTTTATCTAAGTGTTTTGCATTTTTGGCCTTGGACTCGGCGAGTTGAAGGACCAACTCGCCGAGTAGAAGCAGAATGGGACGCAGGGTTTAAGCCGTCTACTCGACAAGTCGGGTCCCAGACTCGGTGAGTAGACGCTGTCTGGACAAAAAACCCTAATCCAAGAGTTTTCACCCTATTTAAACAATATCATGTCGACCATAACATCCCTAATGCTCCCAAAACACCTCTCATTGAAACCCTAGTTGTTATTGAAGCAATCTAAACGTTATTGATGGATTTTGGGGCTTGTGGTCTTAAGAAGGAAGGAGAAAAGCTTGAGGAAGCAAGTAGAGACTAAGGGAACCCGAATCTTTGCACTTTGTACAGCTCACTGAAGGTAAAAACCTATAACCTTGCTCATTCATTTGTTAGATCCCTCTTTAGGGGGATTTAGGGCTTTTATAAGCCATTTTTGGTGGCCAACCATGTTTGCAAACATGGTTGGGGGTTAAAGCTTCTGAATCAAATCATTTAAGGGGTCACTAGGCAGATTTGAGTGGATTTTGCACCCATGAAAGGCTCCATGCATCTTAAGAGATTGTTTTATATCTTTTTGAGCTCAAAGTCCCATGCAAGCACGTAAAGTTTGTAACTTTACATGCTAGATCGATTGTAGAAGCTTAGATCTATCTTTTGATCAAAGGTTGTACATCAAAAATCAAAGATTTAGAGTGTGGACGTGACCGACTCGGCGGGTCCGTTCTTGGACTCGACGAGTCCGAGGCTTTGAGCCCCATATCTGTTGAGGGTCAAAGGAAACCAGTTGAGTGTTAGAATGTTTGTAACTGGACAGAAAGAGTTACTCAATGCATTGGACATGAGCTTAGACCTGGAGTTCATGGGACTCAGCGAGTCCAAGGAAATCTTCAAAGGATGAAGTTGAACTCGATGAGTTGTTCATCAACTCGGCGAGTCGAGGGAAGAACTTGTTCATCAGATGAAGGTGAACTCGATGAGTTGTTCATCAACTCGATGAGTCGGATGAGTTTCATGCAATGTTCATATGAGAGAGGAACTCGTCGAGTTGATGGCCCAACTCGACGAGTCAGGTCATGGATGAGGTTGAGTAAAGGGTGAGGGACTCGGCGAGTTGACGACCCAACTCGGCGAGTCGAGTCAACTTGAAGTTGACTTCGACTAGACTTTGACTAACCCTGTTTAGGGTTGCACTTGATGTGTGTTGACTTGAAGGTTGTCGTGTAGGGATCGAGGAGTTGAAGGGAGTCGACTTGTGCACCGAGGATAATTCAAATGTTGCATGACATTGAGGTGAGTTACCTTCCAGTAGGGGTGGGTCTAAGGCCACAATGTCGGCCCACCAAAAAGGGGTATTTAGAAGATAATGGTCTTTGTGATAATCATCTTGGTCTGGTTATGTGTTGGTTATGAGATTTATCTGGATGATATGTTATGTGTATAGTATGGATTAGTTCCCCTAACAGTGTCCTTAGGACCCAAGGATAGGTCAGTACCCGGATATGCCTGACTGTATGCTTATATTTGTTGATTGTATGCTAGTGGTAGGGGTGAAATAGTCCTCAGTTACCGGTTGAAAGATACCGATGACGGATACCGATTGAAAGATACCGATATTGATTACCGGTTGAAAGATACCGATGATGGTTACCAGTTGAAAGATACCGATGAAGGTTACCGGTTGAAACATACCGAGGAAAGGTTACCGGTTGAAAGATACCGATGAAGTATATCGGTTGAAAGATACCGACGATATTGTATGGTATGTGGTATGATGGGGGAACTCACTAAGCTTTTGCTTACAGTTTTGGTTTTGGTTTCAGGTACCTCTTCGTCGAAGGGGAAGGAGCTGACGGTGTAGCATCGCATCACACACACACACACACTCATGGTTTCCACAAGGTGTTTTTGGGACTATACTCTGATTTTTATTACTTTTGACATTATGGTTTGGGACACAACAATATGATTTTGTGACATGTTGTTTATTTGACAATATGTTGGTAAAAATGTTTATGGAATTGTTAATTTAAAAATGAAATTTTCGGGCTTGAATTTTTGGATGTTACAAGTTGGTATCAGAGCCCTGGTTTGAGGGATTTGGACACACCCTCGGGGGTGCCTGGACTTAAACTGAGGAACTAAAAGATTTTTACAAGGAAAATGGTTTTCTAAAATCTAAATGGAAGGATTTTAAGAAAGACGAAGTGTGTGATGCATGCAACCGGCTGGGCTCAAGTAAGTTTTCCCCAAGATACCCATACTTGTTATGTTATGTTATATGGTTTTGATTCAGAAAGTTGCATGCTAGAATAGGAGTAAGGATCTAGGAGGATGCCTTGTGTGCCTAATATATGATTCTGAGAATTGCATGCTAGTTAGGGCTAAGGGTCTAGGGAGGATGTCTTACATGCATGTTGTATGAGCTGTATGCTAGGTCTGTTTAGTCAGCAGTAGGATAACCTATGTAGGTTATGCCTAGTTTTGGTTACCCAATGCACGAATGCTGCTTGCTTTGTGCTATGGGGGTTCTGGCCATCTTCAACTACATAAGGAACGGATATGTAGCAGTATCTGCAAGCTAGTTAGGGGGAGGTGGTGGGGACTCCCATTCCAGCTAATGGCGGAGGGTAGGTCAGAGAGTGCCCTAGGAAAGCCTAGGATGAGGTCAGTGGAAAGGGTATCGGAACAAGGAACTTGGTGAAGTCAAATCAATCTTTGAGTAAAGTACGGGTAAATGTGAAAGGTATATGGGCCCGTACTACTAAAAGCAGAGGACCCGTACTCGAATCAAGGAGGACCTAGATGGAACCTGGAAACTTGGAAAGTGTGTGAGACCTCTAAAAGGTATATGTGACCTTGATAATCGTATGTTTATTTTCAGGATGGTGGTCACGCGATATGGAGCAGGAAATTTTGGATCCAGGTCAGCATCGGGCTCGGGCGCATGATCCGAGCATGTGGATGATGGGTTACGAGAGTTCATCTTGTCCGAGATCACGAGGGGTATCCTTGGTGCGATGCCGGTTATCTTCAGGTCGATCATGAAAGGGATCATTGAGCTGATGGAGGATCGCCTCAGGGTGTTCAGGAGTGACATGGCAACCAACCAGTCAGGGCCATGCACACTGTCCTTTAAGGACTTCAGAGGGAGTGGTGCGCCAGATTTCCATGGGGTGAAGGACCCCATTGATGCTAGGAGATGGATCGCAGACATCGAGTCTGCGCAACTGACAAGCTTCTGCCCAGAAGGGTCAAAGGTCCATTTCGCTGCAGGGTGTTTGAGGGACAGGGCCAGAGATTAGTGGGAGTCGGTTGGTGACTCTCTGGGAGACTCGGTTGTTGAGGCTATGACCTCGTTAAACTTTATGACCAGATTCAGGGCGGAGCATGCGCCAGCTATGGAGATTCAGTAGCTAGCTAGGGAGTTTTTGGACATGAGACAGACTACGGAGACGGTGGCGGAGATCACAGCCAAGTTCCGGGAGAGGGCACTGTTGGTGCCCCAATATGCGGGTGATGAGGACATGAAGAGGACCCACTACCATGACATGCTACGAGCTGACATTAGAGAGCATGTTAGTTTCTCATCTTTCCCTACCCTATATTCCATGATTGCCAGGGCTAGGGAAAGGGAGATTGATCTGGAGTACATCCGGAAGAGGAAGGCAGTGGAGGGGCTGACGATGGGGGCTTCGAGGAAGAAGCCCAAGGGATCCGATGGTAGGACGAAAGGCCAGTTAGGGCGGGACCATTGTGGGAAATGTGGACGGTCACACGAGGGAGCTTGTCGCAATGGGCCGGGTTCAGGCTGCTATAAGTACGGAAAGGTTGGACATTTTGGCAGAGATTGTACTGCCCCTACTCCTGCGATTCGGATATCTAACCTGATTTGCTTGAATTGCAATCAGAAGGGCCATTAAAAGGCCAATTGCCCTAGATTGACAACAGCAGCAGCGCCGGCAATGGCGTCGACTCCAGCGACAGCACGGGTTGTGGATGGCCGGAAGGCCAAGTTGGAGGCTCTAGTGGTACGGAGCCGAGCATTTCAGCTGATAGCCGAGGAGGCACGCGCTGCACCCTATGTGGTGACGGGTATGATTTCTTATTTTAAGCCTTTATGTTATGTCGTTTTGATTTTGATATATTATGTGCCTTCCTTAGGATCGTTCCATATGAACGGTATCCCATTTCAGATGTTGTTTGATTCGGGTACCACTCGATCATTTCTCTCTTGCGCTTAGCAACAAGTTTTTGGGATCTTCATGCATGTTGGATTTCTCCCTAAAGGTCGAGATTGCGGACGACCAGTTGGTACGAGCGTCGGAGGTTTAGCGGGATTGTGTTTTGAGGCTGTTCGAGGAACGTTACTTGGTGGACTTGGTTCCCATACCCTTGCGGAGGAACATGGTCATTATTGGTATGGATTGGCTGAGCCCCAATGGGACAGTGATCGACTGCATGCAACAGTCAGTGCGGATTAGGACCCCTAGTGGGGGAGAGCTGATGGTTCAGGGTGAAAGGCCATAGTGAGGACCAGCTTTATGTTTAGGAGTGAGGGCTAGGTGCTACCATCAGCAGGGTTATGCAGGTTATGTCACTTATGTTATGGATACCCGGGAGGTGAGTAGGGTGACGATGGGCGATGTGCCCGTAGTACGGGAGTTTGAGGACGTATTCCCCGAGGAGTTGCCCGAAGTCCCTCCAGAGAGGCAGGTGGAATTCAGAATCGACTTGGTCCCTGGTGCAGCTCCGATAGCCATGGCACTATATCGGTTGGCTCCTCCTGAGATGCAGGAGTTGTCTACACAGCTGCAGGAGGTGTTAGACAAGGGATTCATTAGACTGAGCAGTTCACCCTCGGGGGCCCTGATTTTGTTTGTGAAAAAGAAGGACGGGTCGCGTTGGATGTGTATAGATTATCGGGAGCTGAATAAGGTAACGGTGAAGAACCGTTACCCACTCCCGAGGATTGATGACCTCTTTGACCAGTTACAGGGAGCATCTTGGTTGTCCAAGATTGATCTGCACTCAGGATATCATCAGATGAGGGTCAGAGAGGAGGATGTACAGAAGATGGCATTCCGGACATACTATGGCCACTATAAGTTCGTGGTGATGCCTTTCGAGAACACCAATACCCCCGCCGCATTTGTGGATCTCATGAACCGCGTGTGCAGACTGATGTTGGATCGGTGCATGATAGTTTTCATCAATGACATCTTGGTTTATTCGAAGATGCAGGAGGAGCATGAGATCCATCTGCGAGAGGTTCTGGAGACTTTGAGAAGGGAGAACTTGTATGCTAAGTTCTCCAAGTGTGAGGTATGGCTACGAGAGGTGCAGTTTCTTGGGCACCTTGTCACCCAAAATGAGATTTTGGTAGATCCAGCCAAAGTGGAGTCTGTGATGAGATGGGAGGTTCCGAGGTCTCCATCTGAGATTCGGAGTTTCCTAGGGTTAGCCGGCTACTATCAGAGATTCCTCCAGGATTTCTACAAGATAGTCGTACCCCTGACCAGGCTAACGAGGAAGGTCGTGGTCTTTCGTTGGGGGCCTGAGCAGCAGGCTGCATTTGAGACATTGAGGCAGAGATTGTGCGAGGCGCCAATCTTAACCCTTGCAGATGGCATGGAGGATTTCATCATGTACTGTGATGCGTCCATCTCGGGTTTGGGCACAATATTGATGCAGAGAGGGCATGTCATTGCTTACACTTCGAGATAGCTGAAGCCTCATGAGGCGAATTACACGACACATGATTTGGAGTTGGGGGCTGTTGTGTTTTCCCTCAATATTTGGCGTCATTACCTCTATGGGGTTCGTTGTACGATTTACACGGACCACAAGAGCCTAAGGTATCTCATGGACCAGTCAAATATGAATATGAGGCAGCATCGGTGGCCTGATGTGGTAAAGGATTACGATTGCGAGATCCTTTACCATCCGGGAAAGGAAAAAGTGGTGGCCGATGCGCTTAGCCGCAAGGCAGCACCGATCAGGGATATCTGTCTGAGGATGACAGTGGTGACTCCGCTTTTGGAGCGGATTCAGGAGGCCCAGTAGGAGGCCATGAATGAGGAACATCGGAAGAGCGATCGGATTGTGAGGCAGGTTTCCTCCTTCGACTATGACAGCGAAGGGTTATTGACACTACACCGTAGGTTGTGGGTGCCATACCACGGGGGTGTGCGCCAGGTTCTAGTGGAGGAGGCGCACAAATCTCGATTCTCCATTCATTCCAGGGCGAAGAAGATGTATAGGGATCTTCGCCTGGACTATTGGTGGCCCTGCATGAAACGAGATGTAGCATGGTATGTGGAGTGGTGCTTGACCTGCAAGAATGTCAAGGCCGAGGACCAAACGCCACACGGAAAGATGCAACCGTTGGACATTCCGCTGTGGAAATGGGAGGACATTACGATGGATTTTATCACAAAGCTTCCCAGGACCGCGCGAGGGGTGGATTCGATTTGGGTCATCGTCGATCTATTAACCAAGAGCGCTCATTTTATTCTGATTCAAGAGAGCATCTCGGCCGAGAAGCTGGCCGACATCTATATCAGGGAGGTGGTGGCATAGCACGGAGTGCCAGTGTCGGTGATTTTAGATAGAGATGTGTGGTTCACTTCCTTGTTTTGGAAGAAGTTTCACGATGAGATGGGTACTCGTCTGCATTTTAGCACCGCCTTTCACCCTCAGACGGATGGTCAAAGCGAGAGGACCATCCAGACTCTGGAGGATATGCTGCGAGCATGCGTGTTAGACTTTGGAGGTAGTTGGGATACCCACCTCCCTTTGGTGGAGTTCTCCTATAACAATGTTATCATGCAGGACCCCAATATTTTGTACAGGAGGAGGTGCAGGACCCCAATATGTTGGGTTGAGGTTGTCTAGAGGGTAATGTGGAGCACCGAAGTAGTGCTCAAGACAACAGAGAGGATTCAGCAGGTCCAGAGCAGGCTTCAGACTGCTCAGAGTCGCTAGAAAAGTTATACCGATAAGCACTGATCAGACCTGGAGTTCCAGGTCGGGGATATGGTTCTCCTGAAGGTGTCACCATGGAAGGGCATTATTCGATTCAGTAAATGGGCAAGTTGGGACCCAAGTACATTGGACCGTTTAGGGTTATAGCCTGGGTGGGAAAGGTGGCATATAGGCTGGATCTGCCAGCCGAACTCAATCAGATCCACAACACTTTCCACGTTTCCCAGATCCGAAAGTGCCTAGTGGACGACTCGGCAATGGTGCCCTTGGAGGACATTCAGGTTGATGGCAGCCTGAACTACATCGAGCGACCTGTGGCGATCCTCAACCGGAAGTCAAAGGATCTGAGGAACAAGAGAGTGGAACTCGTGAAGGTGCAATGGCAGCACCGGAAGGGCTCGGAATAGACATGGGAGCCGGTGGACGAGATGATGGAGCACTACCCAGAGTTGTTTCAGGAACAATCAGCAGACTTCGAGGACGAAGTCTAAAATAAGTGGGGGAGATTTGTAGCACCAGGTTCTTGGTACCCATTTCTTTTTATTTTTATCTAATTATTTTTCATTTTTGCCCTTGGACTCGGCGAGTTGAAGGACCAACTCGCCAAGTAGAAGCAGAATGGGATGCAGGGTTTAAGTCGTCTACTCGATGAATCGGGTCCGGGACTCGGCGAGTAGATGCTGTCTAGACAAAAAACCCTAATCCAAGGGTTTGCACCCTATTTAAACAATGTTATGTCGACCATAATGTCCCTTATGCTCCCAAAACACCTCTCATTGAAACCCTAGCCATTATTGAAGCAATCTAAGCCATATTGGTGGATTTTGGTGCTTGTGGTCTTAAAAAGGAAGGAGAAAAGCTTGAGGAAGCAAGTAGAGACCAAGGGAACCCCACATTTGTGCACTTTCTACAGCTCATTGAAGGTAAAAAGTTGTAACCTTGCTCATTCATTTTGTTAGATCCCTCTTTGGGGAGATTTAGGGCTTTTATAAGCCATTTTTGATGGCCAACCATGTTTGCAAACATGGTTGGGGGTTAAAGCTTCTGAATCACATCATTTAAGGGGTCACTAGGCAAATTTGAATGGCTTTTGCACCCATGAAATCCCCCATGCGTCTTAAGAGCTTTTTTTATGTCTTTTTGAGCTCAAAGTCCCATGCAAGCACGTAAAGTTTGTAACTTTACGTGCTAGATCGATTGTAGAAGCTTGAATCTATCTTTTGATCAAAGGTTGTGATGGGTTTTGAGCATTCTAACACTTCCTAAGTATACATGCAACCCTAATAACCTTGGATCTATGTTTGTCTAATTATCATGCAAAGTTGAATTCCAAGATTATATTCCTATCTAGCATACATGGGGAACAATTTTAACTTGAATAATAGATAGAATAACTTACCTTGTTGTTGTTTGTGTTCCTTGAAACCTTGTGAGCCTAGCACCCCAAGTGTGATGCCTCAAATGCTTCACACAACACCAAATGCTCTTGGAAGAACTTATGAGAGAACACACACTTCTTGAAATCGGCCAAGCCCTCTTGTTTTCTTAGTGTATCCGATTTTGTTGGAGAACATGTTTCTTATATAGTGTTGACACATCTAGGGTTAAACCCTAATGTGTCATGACTCTTCATTTCCATGACCCATGGGTTTGTAACTCCCATGGAGCATCCATGGAGCATCCTATGGGTGGAACCCAACTTGATAATCCATGGAGCCTCTTAGCCCACTATACAAGATATGGATGATTTACATAATCAACCCATATATTTAATTAGTTATCTTTTGATCACATAATTAATTCTAAATTAATTATTGATCAAACTAATCAAATAATATTATTAATATATTAGAACTTATAATATATTAATAATCTCCAAGTGTTATTTCTCTCATTTAGTCTATCCAATTTCATGGTGCCATGCAACCCAAATGGACCATGCCGGGTCGGGTCAAGTACATACCAGAAATAGTTATGGACTTAGTCACCTTATCCAACAGTGTCCCACTTGGATAAGTCTAATAACTATTACTGCAAGTATGACTTCAGGAACCGATCGGCAATCGTAGCTCTTTTCAAGGTTTCTCAGAACTGAGAAGATGATGATACGCCATTTAAGATAAGTGATCATATAATCCTCTATTCTTTGATATCAGTCGGACAAATACACGGAACAATGTCTTACTTATTGTCCAACAGTTTGTTTCCCGATTTCCGATTTGTTTGACAAAGAACTTCATTGAACACATCAACTTAGTTCTGACCGGGCCCGACACATAGGTCAAAACAGAATCATTGAGGGGCCCAGATATCAGCTTTTAATCCAAGAAGGAACAGATAAACTTCGACTCATATGTTTGTTCTACCACTCATTGAATTACACATAAGAGCACGATTTATAACATCGAGTTACCAATGTGTTTTTCGTACAATAAATGCATAACCAACTTGTAAGTAACAAATCATATCTCTAGGTTTGAAGACTTATACGATATTACCGTCTCACGATCACTCGAGATAGAATTCCATGAAGTGATTCCAGTGAGCGTGGGTTGATTCCAATGCTCAGAACTTATGAGCACTCATGATTGTTGTAGCCTTGTCCAAGACCTCTACAACCAAACATGACAGTCTTGATTCATACCTACTTCTGACATATGACCGACTGTGGAGGTTTGAATAATATGTTATACCAAACAAAAATTATTCTGGAAGTCAAAACATGCAAAAGAAATATAGTAAACGATCGACAAGAGATAGCAACACTTTACTCATAAATAAAATACCTTTTATTCATCATCTAATGTCAATTACAATTTACAAATTTCGAGGTTATCTAACTACTAAATCTAATATCATCCTTTAGCCCTATGCTCCGAGCATGCTGGAGATGCTTAACCCGAGTCAGTCCCTTCGTGAGGGGATCTGCCGGATTCTCATCTGATGATACCCTCTTTGCCACGAGGAGTCCTTCTTCGATCCGATTTCTGATGAAATGGTATTTTCTGTCAATGTGTCTGGATCTCCCGTGATCCCTTGGTTCCTTGGCTAAGGCAACAGCACTTTCACTATCACAGAAAATTTCCATTGGCTCTTTAATAGCTGGTACAACTCCAAGGTCTCCAATGAAGCTCCTCAGCCATAACGCCTCCTTTGCCGCCTCACTAGCTGCAATATACTCTGATTCACAAGTAGAATCTGCCACTGTCTCTTGCTTGGAACTCTTCCAAGAAATTGCTCCTCCATTTAGGGTAAAGACCCAGCCCGACTGAGAGCGGAAGTTATCCCTATCAGTCTGGAAGCTAGCATCACTATACCCTACAACTCTCAAGTCATCACTCCCACCGAGGGTAAGGACCCAGTCCTTAGTCCTTCATAGGTACTTGAGAATATTCTTTACCGCAGTCCAGTGTGCCTTGCCAGGGTTCCCCTGAAACCTACTAACCATGCTTAGGGAAAAAGCTACATCAGGTCGAGTACACGTCATAGCATACATGATCGGTCCTACAGCCGAAGCATAAGGTATTCGACTCATTTGTGCTATCTCAGCCTCAGTGCTAGGGCTTTGTGTCTTACTCAGTTCGGCGTTACTCTGGATGGGCAACTCTCCTTTCTTGGAGTCCTGCATGCTGAATCTTTTCAGCACCTTATCCAAGTAGGTACTCTGACTAAGTCCAATTAGTCTTTTACTCCGATCTCTCAAGATCCTTATCCCTAAAATATAGGCAGCTTCACCAAGGTCCTTCATAGCGAAACATTTTCCAAGCCAGGACTTTACTTCCTGCAGGGTTGGAATGTCGTTTCCTATGAGTAGTATGTCATCCACATACAATACCAAAAAGCTAACTATACTCCCACTAGCCTTGACATACACACAAGATTCATCTTCACTCCTAGAAAAACCAAATTCCTTTACCTTTTCATCAAAGCAAAGATTCCATCTGCGAGGTGCTTGCTTTAATCCATAGATGGATTTCTCAAGCTTACACACTCTATTAGGGTACTCGTTGCTGACAAAACCCTATGGCTGACTCATGTAAACATCTTCAGCCAACTTTCCATTAAGGAAAGCGGTTTTGACATCCATTTGCCAAATTTCATAGTCATGAAATGCGGCTATGGCTAATAGAACCCGAATAGACTTAATCTTGGCTACCGGAGAAAAGGTCTCATCATAATCCACTCCAGGAATTTGAGAGAAGCCCTTTGCAACCAGTCTAGCCTTATAAGTGTGTACTTTACCATCCATGTTGGTCTTCTTCTTGAAGACCCATTTGCACCCTACAGTCTTACGACCTGGTACATTCTCAACCAAGTTCCAAACTTGATTGTCATACATGGATTGTATCTCGCTATCCATAGCCTCTTTCCATTTAGCAGACTCGGGGCCTGCCATGGCTTCCTCGTAGCTGTTAGGGTCATCTTGACTTACTACTGTCCCATCACTAATAAGTGTCTCACCTTCTGCAGTAATATGGAATCCATAGTAATGCTCAGGTGCACTCCTAACTCTCGTGGAACGCCTCAGAGGCACAGATTCGTCAATTGGCTCAACAGGAGTTTCCTCCTCAAGTTGAGGGCTAGAGTTTGAAGTTCCATCACCACTTGACTCTTGAATTTATTCAAGATCAATTTGCCTCCCACTGTCTCCTTGGCTTATAAACTCTGTTTCTCGAAAGACTCCTCTTCTTGCTACAAAGACCACATTGTCACTAGGTCTGTAGAAGAGGTAACCAAAGGATTGGTGTGGGTAGCCGATGAAAATACACCTCTCGCTTCGAGGTTCGAGCTTATCATGAGTCTCACGTCTCACGAAAGCCTCTCAACCCCAAATCTTGATGTGGTCTAGTTTAGGTACTTTACCAATCCACATCTCGTGAGGAGTTTTGGCAACTTTCTTTGTAGGGACTAGATTAAGGATATGGGCGGTAGTCTCTAAGGCATACCCCCAGAATGAGATTGGTAGCGAAGCTCGACTCATCATGGAACGAACCATGTCCAACAAGGTTCGATTACGCCTCTCAGCCATACCATTCAACTGCGGTGTCCTGGGAGGTGTCAATTGTGAGACAATCCCACATTCCTTTAGATAGTCGAGGAACTCTGAACTAAGATACTCACCACCTCGATCGGATCGAAGCATCTTAATGTTCCTGCCCAATTGATTCTCGACTTCCTGTTTAAATTCCTTAAACTTCTCGAAAGTCTCTGACTTATGCTTGATTAAGTAGACATATCCATATCTACTGTAATCATCAGTAAAAGTCAAATAATAACGATTAGCATCCCTTGTGGCATGTTTAAATGGTCCACACACATCCGTGTGTATAAGGTCCAACAAACCTTCACCTCTTTCACACGAGCCTGTGAAGGGTGAGTTTTTCATTTTTCCAAGTAAGCATGATTCGCAACTATCATCTGACTTTAGGTCAAACGGTTCCAAGACTCCATCCTTTTGGAGTTGGCCTATGCGTTTCTTGCTTATATGTCCAAGACGACAATGCCATAATGATGCTTTATCCAAGTTATTATTATTAGGAGAATCAATACACAAAACATTATTTCCTAAGTTATCTACAACAGATACAGCTTCATACACACCATCACAAGGTAATGCTTTAAAATAAAGAACATTATTAAAGAAAGCATTAATCGAACCAACTTCATTATCAAATGAAAAGGTGAAACCTTGTTTGTACAATGCATGAAAGGAAATAATATTTCTTGCCATTCCTGGCGAGTAACAACATTTCTTCAAATCTAAACTAAACCCACTACTTAGCGATAAAGTATAAACTCCAATCTTGGTGACAGGTGAAGCTTTCCTGTTCCCCATGATCAAGTTTATTCTTCCTTGCTCCACATTCTCACTTCTTCTTAGTCCCTGCAAGTCACAACAAATATGAATACCACAACCGGTATCAAGGACCCAAGAATTAGAATGGGGTGAGTTATTAGAAATGATAGTGTAAATACCTGCATGGTTGGGTTTGACTTTCCCATCCTTCACATCCTGCTAGTACTTTGGGCAGTTCCACTTCCAAAGAGC
This sequence comes from Lactuca saligna, assembly GCF_052625555.1. Lineage (NCBI taxonomy): Eukaryota > Viridiplantae > Streptophyta > Magnoliopsida > Asterales > Asteraceae > Lactuca > Lactuca saligna. The sequence continues at coordinate 68,950,902 of NC_136421.1, read as the reverse complement.
TTTTTCATGGCAATAGAAGCATTCAACCTCTTTTGGGTCAGAAGAAGGAGTAATGAAACCTTTCTTGGTTCCACTTGAAGAAGAACCATCAAGGGTCCGAGCCTTGGTACCCTTCGAAGATCTCTTTCTCTTCCTCCCTCGACTTTTCCCAATTGCCAAAACCGGAGTTGAGTTTGGAGTAGGAGTGATAGCAACCGACTTCCCCTTAAGACCTGATTCTGCAGTCTTGAGAAGTCCCTGAAGTTTTCCGAGTGTGACCTCTTCCTTATTCATGTGATATGTCATGCGGAATTGATCATAGCACGATGGTAAGGAGCGCAAAATTATATCTATTGCAAGCTCCTCATGAAAGTTCACATTAAGCTTCAGCAATCGATCCACATACCTTTGCATTTTCTGCATGTGGCTCGTGACGGAATCCCCGTCCTTCATCATGGTTGTTATCATGGAGCAGATGATTTCGTACCTCTCTTGTCGTGCACTTTGATGGTATCTTTCCATCAAATCTTGGTGCATTTCATAAGGGTAGAAATCCTCATAGGACTTTTGGAGTTCTGCTGTCATTGTGGCCATCATGATGCATGCTACTTTCGTAGCATCCCTTTAATGTGCCTGAAAGTCAGCGATCTCCTGAGGAGTTGTAGTGGTCTCATCAATCTCCTTAAGCTCCTTGTCAAGGACATATTCTTTGTCCTCGTAGCGGGTAATCATCCTGATGTTTCTGATCCATTCATTGAAGTTGGATCCATCAAAGGTGACTTTCCCACACAAACTCATAAGAGTAAAGGAGCCATTACGATTCGAGCCAGAGGCATTATTTGAAGACATCTGAAAGAGGAGAACAAGTTTAGTATAGATATAAGAGAGTCCTTAATAAAACACCCAAATGTAATATTAAGGCTAGGATCCAATCACCATATAATATAACTTAGAAGAGGTATGCCGTAATCTAAGCTATACCATATTTGAAAGGTAGGTGAGTGATGATTCACCAATTTCCACCATGAAAACGAAATATTAGATATTAGGTTTTTATTGGTTCTTAGAAATTCCTAGATTCTTTGAGATTCAATGAACTTTTCAAAGGCATGTTTCAATCTCGAGAGTGCCCTCCAAGTTTTGTGACTGGGATACCGAGGATCACAAAACGAGGTGTGAAGTAACCATGCAAATCACTTGGTACCCTTAAAGTTTATCACTCAATCGATGTACCGGTAAACCACACACGCTCCACCGATACTATAATAAACCTTAAGTCACCCTTTACCTACCTTGTTAAGTCCAAGTTAGTGTGCCGGTTAACCACACACGCTCCACCAACGACTTAGACAAAGTGTAAAGTGTAATTCCATGGATTAGCACCTTATTCACATTTTCCTAAAGTAACTAAGATTGGGAATTTAATAAAACATTTAGTTACTTTATAATATTCATCATACTTTGAATGAGAATTTATAAGTCCTTGTCTTACCCGTTCGGCTAACGACCCTCCACCAGTCAAGCAAGCGGTGGGTGAGAGTAGACACCCATTAAGTCACCATTTTATAGGCAACAACCTTATACTCACCTTATAGACCGGCTTCGTGAATGAGGCGTACTAGCGGTAAGACGACTTTATTCTTATACATATATATATATATATATATATATATATATATATATATATATAATTACTAAATCATCATAATATAAGTATAAGGGTTGAATTTTAACTTTTAAAATTCTAGGGGTTGGAACTAAAGTTTTAACTTAACTTTACTTGTTCCAAAACTTGAGGGCAAGTTTTGTAACTTTCAAAACTTTTCATTTCTTGTAACTTATGAGTTTAATAGAGTAATAAAATGAAGACTCTTCATTTTTCTAACTCTTGTGTTCTTTTAATGGTTTTAATTCAAGTATGACTCTTGGTTTTCCATAACTTGAGGACAAGTTATGGACTCCATTAAAACACATTATGATCCAGAATTAATCTACCACATAGGTTACAAATAATTCCTATGATCATCTAAAACATCATAAGAACAAGAACATGAATATGAACACATTCAAAAATTACACTTAAAACTTTGTAATTTTGATAACTTGTTATTGTGAATGAATTAGAAAGAGCAGTTTACCATCAAAACAAGTTTTCAAGTACCAAAACAGTTTAGGGTAATGTTTCTAGTCCATTTCCAGCAACTAAAATCGAAATTCTGCAATCAGTCGATCCTACTCGCCGAGTGCATGAATTTACTCACCGAGTTGGTTGAAGATACACGTGAACTCGACGAGTCCCCCCTATAGACTCGACGAGTCCACTCGTAGACAACAAGATTTTCGACTTTTTTCAACTTTTAAGCACAAATAAAAAGCAAACAAGCCTAGGCTCTGATACCACTGATGGGTTTTGAGCATTCTAACACTTCCTAAGTGTACATGCAACCCTAATAACCTTGGATCTATGTTTGTCTAATTATCATGCAAAGTTGAATTCCAAGATTATATTCCTATCTAGCATACATGGGGAACAGTTTTAACTTGAATAATAGATAGAATAACTTACCTTGTTGTTGTTTGTGTTCCTTGAAACCTTGTGAGCCTAGCACCCCAAATATGATGCCTCAAATGCTTCACACAACACCAAATGCTCTTGGAAGAACTTATGAGAGAACACACACTTCTTGAAATCGGCCAAGCCCTCTTGTTTTCTTAGTGTATCCGATTTTGGTGGAGAACATGTTTCTTATATAGTGTTGACACATCTAGGGTTAAACCCTAATGTGTCATGACTCTTCATTTCCATGACCCATGGGTTTGTAACTCCCATGGAGCATCCATGGAGCATCCTATGGGTGGAACCCAACTTGATAATCCATGGAGCCTCTTAGCCCACTATACAAGATATGGATGATTTACATAATCAACCCATATATTTAATTAGTTATCTTTTGATCACATAATTAATTCTAAATTAATTATTGATCAAACTAATCAAATAATATTATTAATATATTAGAACTTATAATATATTAATAATCTCCAAGTGTTATTTCTCTCATTTAGTCTATCCAATTTCATGGTGCCATGCAACCCAAATGGACCATGCCGGGTCGGGTCAAGTACATACCAGAAATAGTTATGGACTTAGACACCTTATCCAACAGGTTGTACATCAGAAATCAAAGATTTAGAGTGTGGACGTGACCGACTCGACGAGTCCGTTCTTGGACTCAACGAGTCCGAGGCTTTGAGCCGCATATCTTTTGAGGGTCAAAGGAACCCAGTTGAGTTTTAGAAGGTTTGTAACCGTATAGAAACATTTACCCAATGCATTGGACGTGATTTTAGACCTGGAGTCATGGGACTCGACGAGTGCTAGAACAAACTCGGCGAGTCCAAGGCAATCTTCTTAAGGATGAAGATGAACTCGATGAGTTGTTTATCAACTCAGCGAGTCGAGGGAAAAAATTGTTCATCAGATGAAGGTGAACTCGATGAGTTGTTCATCAACTCGGAAAGTCGGATGAGTCTCATGCGATGTTCATATGAGAGAGGAACTCGTCGAGTTGATGGCCCAACTCGACGATTCGGGTCATGGATGAGGTAGAGTAAAGGGTGAGGGACTCGGCGAGTTGACGGCCCAACTCGACGAGTCGGTTCAACTTGAAGTTGACTTCGACTGACCCTATTTAGGGTTGCACATGTTGTGTGTTGACTTGAAGGTTGTCGTGTAGGGATCGAGGAGTTGAAGGGAGACGACTTGTGCGCCGAGGATAATTCAAATATTTCACGACATTGAGGTGAGTTACCTTCCAGTAGGGGTGGGTCTAAGGTCACAATGTCGGCCCACCAAAAAGGGGTATTTAGAAGATAATGGTCTTTGTGATAATTATCTTGGTCTAGTTATGTGTTGGTTATGAGATTTATCTAGATGATATGTTATGTTTATAGTAGGGATTAGTTTTCCTAACAGTGTCCTTAGGACCCAAGGGTAGGTTAGTACCCGGATATGCCTGACTGTTTGTTTATATATGTTGATTGTATGCTAGTGGTAGGGGTGAAATAGTCCCCAGTTACCGGTTGAAAGATACCGATGACGGATACTGGTTGAAAGATACCGATATTGATTACCGGTTGAAAGATACCGATGATGGTTACCGGTTGAAAGATATCGAGGAAGGTTACCGGTTGAAAGATACTGATGAAGGTTACCGGTTGAAAGATACTGACGATATTGTATGGTATGTGGTATGATGGGGGAACTCACTAAGCTTTGTGCTTACAGTTTTGGTTTTGGTTTCAGGTACCTCTTCGTCGAATGGGAAGGAGCCGGCGGTGTAGCATCGCATCACACACACACTCATGGTTTCTGCAAGGAGTTTTTGGGAATGTACTCTGATTTTTATTACTTTTGATGCTATGGTTTGGGACACAACAATATGATTTTGTGATGTGTTTTTTATTTGACAATATTTTGGTAAAAATGTTTATGGAACTGTTAATTTAAAAATGAAATTTTCGGGCTTGACTTTTGGAATGTTACAAGGAACCATGCTGGAAGATGAAAGATTGTTAATATAAAGGGCCATCTTGAGAACATGAAGAGCAGACAGAAAAAGTGGAATAGCAAGTGTAGAGAAACGGATGGAAGATAGAAAGAGACAAGGTATTTATGGAAGAAATTGGAAGGTAATCAAGTGCCTATAGTTACAACACGGTTAACAAGGTGACATGTGTGGCCTGCTGCCTAGAACATAATGTCTGACTGCACAACATCATCATTACTAGAATAGGGTGCTTGATTACGTACCTTATGATGGTCTATCATGGCACGACTAGCGACGCAACAACTAGTCCAACGAGACAATAATTACTCTGGAGAGACAGTAGAGAAACACATATAAATGAACTCGTCGATCAGGCTATACCAACCAGGTAAATGATTTGCCACATCCTAATCCTTACTAGACAAACAGTAAGGTTGCATAGCCTGAGTAACGAGCCATTGCGTTCCAGACAGGAATTTCTTGTTCCTACGCATGGATACTAGTTTCGATGTAGAGGAAGATCTCAATAGAATGGTGCACGGGCCATTATCACTATTCCCTAAACACCAACCATAATGGGAGAAGATCAACACAAGAACAAATGGTAAATTAGAGACTGGTACTCTAGATACTGTTACAATGGTCCCCTCACTTATATAGAACCTTAAATATAAAAGAGAAGGAGTGTCTTCATACCGGGGAGGATTATCTAGACCTTTCTCACTAAGAACTCATTCATACACACTTCAACCAAACTAACTTGACCGTTGGATCACCTTCCCGAGACCTCCTCCCAAGACACGACTGACGTATCACTTGATTGTAGTTCCAGGTTCCTAGTGAAGATAACAACATAATCTCCATATCTCATCCGTGGAACGATGCTACAACAATAAAAATATTTAGTATTTCGATATATCTTTTTATTCCATAGTAGTTAAGTTTGTACTTTATGTTGAAGTCTATATGTATGTTTTGTGATCAACTGAGAGTACTAGGCATGTTGTCTGTATATATAGTGTTGTAGGTTAGAGGTTCCAAAACACACTCTTGCATATTTATGTTTTACACTCTTTTTCGCCTGATTGTACTCTCTAACCTCCTTCTTGATCAATATATATGAGCTAAACAAAATTATTTACATATTGTTTCTTATATTTTGTTATGTCTTGATTTGTATAATTAAATTCATAACTCATCAAAAAGTTTTCTATAGAAAAATTAGGGAGCCTTGTGATTTTCTATTCTAGCCTTTGATGGATTTTATAGGTTACAAAACTATGTGTTGCGGAAAATCTCTTAACACTTAAGGGTGCATGAAACCAAAAGGATTTATGTCATAAGTCTTTGAAGGTAACAAACAATAAACAATAAAACCAACCTAAACCCTAATGTAATCGAAAATACCAAGTGAGGGTTGCATACCTTTGATTTGTTGTAGTAAACAAATCACTCTAAACCCTTGTATTTTTTGGTCTTGGAATGCCTAACACCAAAAGTATGATACCTCTAATGGCTCATACCTAAACCCTGGAAACCATAGAATGAAGAGGAGGGAAATAAGATAGGTAGAATTTTCATTCGGATGCTTCTAGGAAAGAGCATAGATGAAACTAATGAGCCAAGGGGTCCTATTTATAGTATAGGCAATGTAAGATCTCGATTTCCAGGTATTTTGCATTTCAACTCTTAATATGAGAATTGTTTGCAAATTTGGTCCTAAATGGAATTTTAATGAAAAATGGAGGTTGCATGTGTACGCTGGACATACATGGTCAGGGGTCAAACCCTAATTTTTAAGGTTTTGATCCTATTTAAGCATCCTTAAATCTTTGAAACCTATTTATTCTTTAGCCGCCACCTCCATATTCGATCCTAGCTAACCCTAATCCATATTTTAGCATCCGTGATCCATTATTGTGTGTTTTGGTTTTCATAGAGGAAGGAGAATGAAAGGAGAATATCTTGCAAGCTTGGAGCAACCTTGGATCTGAAAGTTTTGCACCCTCCTACATTTCTAGAAAGCATAAATTTTATACCTTGATGCATATTTGCTTAGAAGGAGCAGTTAACTGCCACATACTTTGGGCATAGGCTGGAGTACACTGCACGTACGCGGTCAACAACCCGTTTTTTGGTCAAGCCTCTAGTACGCCGCATGTACAAGCTGAGTACGTTGGGCGTACTTAGCAGAGTTGACTCGGATTGAGTTCTTTAACTTTTGAATTTGACCAAGAATTTGACCTAAGGGTATTTTGGGTATTTTGAGTTGTAGTTGAGATTGGTCACTATTTGATGTATATGTGACTTGTGGAGCTGATATTTAGAGCAGTGTCTTGTTCAACTATCTTTTTGGATTGAGAAGTGAGTTCTCCTCACTGTACTCAAGGATTAAAGGCACCAATTCTGGCCTACTGGTTATATATCCTGGTTTTGAGGATGTTGCTATGTTTTAATGATCTATTAGAACGAAGTCTTGGTATATAAGATATTGTTATGTTATAGTGATATGTAGATCATCCTTTTAGTCTATTGACTGGTTATATGCTTATTTATTTATTAGATATATGTTATATGATATGGATATGTCGACATAATTTGGTTAGGTTGAGGAGATACTGTTTTGTGCGGAAGCCAACAAACCGGGGAGCAAGCCAGACATAAGTTGTGGGATCAGAGGCAAGCAAGACTTATGTTGTTGGCTTAAGAGTAAGCCAAACATGAGATGTGGGCCGAAAGGCAATACAAACTCATACTTTTAACTCAAGGGTAATCCATTTTGTTAGATGTGGACCTAGTATACATGTTGTTATATATTTGAGTGGTGGTACTTTAGGGGAACTCACTAAGCTATGACTTATGGTTTTTAATTTCATGTTTCAGTTACTTCTGAAAATCATGGCAAAGCAAAGGTGTGATCGTACACATCAATCTATGACATGTTCTTGGAGATTTATGATGCACTGATCTTGGTATATGTTTACTTTATACTTGATTTTGTTATGGGTTTGTTTTGAAAATGATGGTTTGTTCTAATTTGAAATGATATATATATATATATATATATATATATATATATATATATATATATATATATATATATATATCGTGATTTTGGCATGTTACTTTATACTTACAGACAAAGGTAAATTTGAATTGATTAAATAATAGATTTAATCCCAATTCAAATCCTTTCCATATTTACAACTAGGAGGCTTCCAAAAACCCTAGAAAACCCTCCAAAACCATTCATACCATGGAGGGTTCTAGAATTGCTTCTTTTGTTAAACTACTGAACAAATACAATTCACCCCTTGCACCTTTAATTAATTCTAGATTAAGTCTGACTAATAATCAATTAATTCTTATTGATTTCATATTTATTTATTTATCACATAAATTAACAAACCAATTATTTAACCATTGATATTATATTAATTTATTAATCACATAATAAATTAAATAACCAATTATATATTTTCAATTAATACATTAGTCATTTAATACATTAACAAATCATTTCCTCGTAATTTCAAATAAGTCTATTAATCATATAATAATCTAATAAATTATCCTTTTCTCTCATAATATCACTTCTAGCTATTTATGGTTATGAGGGCAACTCCAAAAGACTTTGCTTCCTTTTACAAGTATATAACAATTTAGTTATGAGCTTAGACACATTAGTCCAATAGACTTACCATTCGTCTCGAGATGTCTTCTCTTAGGAACCACCATCTGCCTTCAGTTATTTTTCCATCATCGTTATTTCATCCACCCATTTATTACTACCCCCTCTGACTATCAACTTTCGTCTTCATCACAATACTCATCAACACAATTCATCATCATCACCATACTTACTATCGCTGAAAAAATCATAACCGATACACGTTCATTTGGTCCACCACCACCATTTCTATTACACTCGGTTTCGAATCGCTTCACTATTTGGGGCAGTGGCTCGATCATCAGTTATTAGAAGGCTTAGGTCCTTAGGGAAGACAGGATTGACCCTTTTTGGATGTAGGTGTTAGAGATTAGGTCATCTAATAGTTTGATTGGGTTTTGGAGCCCAAGTGTATAATCGTAATTTGGCATTTTGGGCCTTTATGAATTTTAGGATTTTGTTTGGGAAGTTTAAGGTGAAAGTGAGTTCTTAGAAGTTTGGGGCTTTTCCTCACCTTTTCGGGGATATAAAGTTCGTCGGAAACATATTTAGAACGAAGGAGTTATGGCCAAATGGAGTTAAGGGTTATGTAGGGTCATCTAGTATGCATGGCATACTAGTAATGTATGTGGGGCATATTCAGTGGCTACGTCACAGGTTCTCTTCGAGTATGTCGGGCGTACTCCCTTCAACCTCAAACCCAAATTTTAGGGTTTTAACCCTATATCAGCAACATTATATCCTTTCTCTGGACATTTTAAGTCAGCCTCCTTCCCTTTTAACCTATATTGAAACCATAGAGTGCTTTGAGTGAGCTTTGGAGCTTGGAAGAGTGTTTGTGGTGGTTTGGGTAAGAGAAAAAGAAGCTTGAAGACTCATTCTTTAGAGTAGGGATTTTAGATCCAACTTTATCATCTTATTTTGGTGATTTGTATAAAGTTCAAACATTGCCACTTCATTTCTTAAATCTCCTCCTTGACACGTTTTTGGTCATTTTTGTCCATGTTGTTTAATCCTTGTGAGCTAAGGTTGTTTCATTGGCTTAATCTTAAAGATCTAGACATTTTAAGGGTTCCTTAGGCATAAACGTGCAAACTTTGTGGTATATTTGGACTCATGCATGTATTAAGACCCTTCTATTAAGCACTTTTGACCTCTTGAGCCCCATTAAGCCATGCATGCAAGTAAAGTTGTCAACTTTACATGATAAGTAATCCACAAGAATCAAATCTGAGCGTTTGTGTTGGAACAAAGTTCTAGTAGGATCGATTGATTCTAAACAGAAAAGCAAGAACAATAAGGTAAAGAACTCAAGAATGGTTCAAAAGATGTCGAATGATTAAACTTTAACACCTCAGAAGAGCTCGATTAAGAACATCAACTGTAGAGGTGTTTAGGGTTACAATACAACTATTAATGAGAATGATCGTTAATAATGCAATTCATGCATGTACTATAAATAGCTAAACCCTAATAAAAAATCACGGATGGACAGGCCCATTCCGGATATACAAAATAAATCAAACATTAAGCCAAATGACACAACACTGATACTCAAAAATCTCCCCCTTTGCGTCAATTGAGGCGAGAGCTTAGTTAGGTTGAACAACAGAAGATTTCTTGACAGTCTTGAACATGTTCGGTATAATGGCCAGCAGAGTTTGACAAAAAGTGATATACGACTGAAGCATGTCCGTGAGATTCTTCTTGTCTTACTCCTTGTTCTTCTTACATCGGTGAATAATATCAATAATGTGCTCCAAGCAGTCAGTGGGGAATAAGTGCTTATCAACAAGAGCGAACAAAAACCTGTTACCTTTGGCTCTTGTGAACATGATAGTAAGATTAGAAGAGTCGATTTGACCCAACTTCATTTTGTTAACATATCCAGGCTTTCCAGTAGGCTTCATGTTCAGTCTCTTCCTCATAACATGAGCCACCTCTTGATCCATTTTTGCAACTTCATGGATATAAGAGGCCAACATCCTCTTAAGATGATTGAGGATCAGCTCATACTCCTTCGAATTTGTTAGCAAAATATTAAACAGTAAAATCCAATCATGAGGATTTAAGTTAGGAAGATCTGCCAAAGAAATTGTATGGACCGAGTTGTCCGAACCTCTGGTTATCTGAAACTGAATATTCAAAAATTTCCCAGCAGGCGAGGTTTTCATCACCTTGATAGTGGTTATCTTCTAAGCACTCCATGTCAGGTATTGAAGTTGACTGAACTTGAGATAGTAGTCAATAAGATCACAATCAACCTGAGGATAAGGAGAGGGAACTTCAACTGTTGAATCAAAACAGTGAAATACAAATTCCTTTCTGGTTATAGGCATATCAAATTGAGAGTCCCTCGAGTTGTCACAAACAAATGAGACAACAGGTTCCATCCAGTACATGCTAGGAAACTCAATTGCTTCTTTGATTAGTCCTTCCCTAGTCAAAGGAGGAAACATAGCCTTCTTGCAAACAAGAGCATCATACTCTTCCTTCTTCTTTCATTCTCTCTATTCTTCCTCTCTAGCGATACAAAGATTATCATCTAACTCTTTATCCATTTGCTTTCGCTTCAAGGATTCAACAATCATTTCATTATGTTCATCACTATCACTAGAAAGGACCTTCTTCTTATCTTGAACACCAGAACCCGAAGCTTCATTACCCTTTGGTTCTATTTTGATAACAACTTTGGGTGGAACGGGAGGAGTTTGCACTACACCTTCTCTCCCTTGTTGTAGAATGACTATTGGCTATGTAACACCCTTCATCTGGCTTAGGATTGTGAGAGTAAGAATTGGATCATGAGCATGAATAACATTACTCAAAAGATTAAGAACATCAGAGGCACAACTTTAGGACTGCACGCTCAGTCTTCAATGAAGCAATCTCCTTATCCGCCTGAGAAAGTTGAACTTTCTGGACTTCAATCTGAGTAGTTTTGCGAGCCATATCATCCATTATTTTGTTCTCCATTTCCAACTCAGCGTGAATCTTTTCTAAGCGAGAATTAACAGAGCTAATGAGAGAATTGTTCTCGGTTTGAATTTCAGATCGAACTGATTTTTCTTTCTCTTCTTGAAGAGATTGTGAGAGGGAATCAACTGTGGCATTCACCTTAGCTGCATTTGTATCAGCATGACCCTTAAGGGAATCAAGGAAGATCTTAGAATCGTGAATAAGATCCTCCACATCTATTGTCGCTTTCTTGTAGGAGGAAGTGGAATCATCAACCGCCTTTGTGGATTTAACAATTGAATTTGTATACTACTCAAGAGCAGTGTCCAGAAAGGCCTTCGTAACCACATCATTATTCTTTGTTGAAGAAACGGTCAGTCGATCAAGCTTATCATTAATACCCTGCAGTTTTTGCGTTGTAACGGAAATGTCATTATCCTCATCAGAGGGAAGTCTGTAAGGACTGTAATAACTTGAGTCAAACTCAAAATTGTCACCACCAAGAGTAGGAGCAGAATCACTTAAGGGTGAGGGTGAAATAGGTGTGGATGTATCAAGGGTGTCGGTTTTAGTATTAGCCCCCGTATCAGATACGTTGACTTTTACTGGAGAGTTAGGTGAAGTTGTAGTGATTAGGGTAGTAGTAGAAGTGGCTTGAGAGAAAATTGCAGGTAGGAGTGGAGTTGTAGATATTGGTATTGTGCTAACTGGTGGAGGTAGGGGAATAGTAGTAGTAGGTTGAGTTGAAGGAGTTGTGAAATTGGTTGAGAAGAAACTAGTGGTAGAGTAGGAGCAACCGAAACTGGAATAGTAGACTTCGGTGGAGATGGAGGAGGAGTTGGAATCGTGTCATTAATGTGTTGTAGGAGTTGGAGAATGAGGAGGTGTATTACCTCTTGTTGAACCTTCATGCTGAACTTCTTCTTCCTCATCAGCAGACTACTTGTCATGATGACTAGAGATAGAAGGAGAAGGACTCTTTCGACGCCTTTCCATCTTCTTAATTTTCTTTGGAGCTGAGGATGTAGCCTTTTCAGCTTTTCGCTTCTTGAATTTGACAGGCTTAGCAGATGGACCTTCGGTTCCCACTTTCTTGGTATCTGCCTTTTTCCCTCGCTTTGCAGGCTTCTCAATAGCATCCAATGCTTCTTGCATTTCAGTAGTTAGTTGACGTGGACCCTTTGGAGGAAGCTTCCTGCACTCAGCCATTACCTTACTTTCGCTTGAGACACACCTGCACATTGTTTCAGGTATCGAACCATTGAAGGAAAACTTAGTTGCATCAGAGAAAATAATCTGCTTGGTGTGAAAAGTAGCCACAGAGGAAAGCATAACATCAGTCATAACCGGAATCTGAAAATGCTCAATAGCCCTTCGAGTCACTATGGTCCAGAAACGACCACAGGAAATCTCTAAATGTCTGGTGGAGGAGTTGATACTTTGCACTAGCTACGACTGGATAAGAGAACCATAATCTAGATTAATACCACTATAGAGACCATAGATAATGGTCATAAAACCTTTTCTAGTACCATCCGACCCAGCTACTCGTTCTGCCAAACCCTTGTTGATAAGAGTCAGTAATCCATTCCACTACGGTGGCAAACAGGACTTCTTGAATTTTTTCACTGTAGGGAGGACATCATTATAACCTATCTCATAGAACATCGAGAATAACTGAGTTGTAGTGATGAAATTAGGATAAATAACAGATGCATCAACAACGAGCCCTAGTAAAGAACTAAAGTGGGCTTTAGAAACGGAGGTCATGTGATTAAAGATCTTAAAATAGATGCGTTCCTTGTTCATGTCATAGGAAGCAGTAGTATAGACCTGTGAAAACAGGGACATTGGCACTGATTCGACTTGCGTAAGAGCAATCACCAATGGGGAATACTTGAGCACCTCTACCACATGTAGCATGTAGTGATCATATAGAAAAGGATTCAGTTGTATGATCAGATTCTCGTTGGGTTTGATAAGAAGCAAGTTCGAAGAAGTTGTCTGATCTTGCATAGAAGATGATTCCTTCATTGTTGTAATAAAGAAGATGAATAGCAAACAATCCCCTGTTGTATTCGAGAGAGAGATCAAAGAAGATGGTGAGGTACAAGAGGATTGAGAAACCCTTTATATACCATTTCCAGGAGAGAGAAAAAATCTTCAGTAATGATTATACAATATCTGAAACGTCGCCTGAAAAAGCGCGATTTGATAGCTTGGTTTCCCCAGATAGACATCATCAAGCGTGGGTTTAGGAACCGTTTCAAATTCACGCGCCTAATTTAATGTTTATCCGATGACTCGGTTCAAATTCTTATCCACATATTGTCTCTTCAAAACAATCTTCAACTTGCAACACAGGCAATGTTAAACATAGATCATTCTTTCTCTTCAACGTAACCACTTTCGCTCCATACAACAAAGAAACATCTGTTCTGTCAGATCCTCAAGCATAAAACTGAAATGTGCTATTAGTACTACCACCCAGAGTTTTGGAGAATCACAATGAATTTTCATGCAAGAGTGTGACAAAGATAAAGAAATAAATCAAAAAGTGTATAGGACGTGAGTGATGTCTTAAGACATAAAGCAGATGATTTTGGGCACGAATCACTTCGTTCAAAGTCAAGATAGACTTGAAGTGCTTGTGTGGTTTCCTGAGAGAATATGATCAATTGTTTGTTAATAAACATCGAAAGGCTTCTTTTCAATAATTGGCTGTAAAAGGTGGCTTAAACTCAACTGAACTCCGATACTTAATATAAGACCGAAAGTTTGGTGAAATACTTGTGAGACCGATGTGATCTGTTCAACAAGTAGGTTGGATATTGTTTGTAGTGATAGGATGCTTAATAGAAATCTCAAAAACAAAAACTAAACTGGACCTTTTGGGAAGAAATGCCTTAGTGTCAGACAATTTCATAAAGATCACTCAAAAATAAAAAGAGACTTCATAAGGTAACAAGAAATAGCTTGAATAGAAATTATTCACCATCAATTCATTATTGGTGTTGGATTTTGGGTCTCACTTAGAACGTGGTGTACGCATCTAAGTTCATAAACACAAATCTTGTGAAACCATAAACCTCAGTGGTAATAGTTGAGAGTCTCAAGGGTTACATTAGTGGAATGAAACTCGATGGAGAAAGTAGAAGAGGTGGTTAAAGAACCGAAAGTACCTCTACTATAAAAGAATGACAAAGTAGAAAACTCTTAACTCATATGAGAAGAGTAAGGTAGCTCATGACTTGAGTGAATTTAGCAGTCTGATTGGGAAGAAACGATTGGTATGAATTGAATCGTTAAGGCTTCACTCAGAGTATTGGAGGCTTCGGTCTACATACAGCAGTATACTTCTAGGGACACCTAACTAGTTCATGGATAAGAGAATTTGTACCTTTCCTTGCTTCTCAACATATACCTTCTCTGTTCTTAATACCTTAGAAAGAAAAGAAACCGCACGAAATACAAGAAAAAGAATAAAAATAGAAAATAAAATATTTTTGTAGTTTTGAAATTTCTGAAAAAGAATAAAAACAGAAAATAAAAGATTTTTGTATTTTTGAAATTTCTGAAAAAGAATAAAAATAGAAAATAAAAAATAGGAGATAAAGATAAAGGCTAAAGGAAGATGAGCATAAACAATGAATAAAATATACAAGATATATAACCGAAACCTAACCTTGAAAAGATGAAGCAAAATAGACCGAGCGATCGGGTCATTTCGGTTCCCTAAAATTCTGGAGCCGAAATAGATCGAGCGTTCGGTTCATTTCGGTTCCCAAAAATTACGGAGTCGAAATAGACCGAGCATTCGCTCTATTTTCGGTACCGACTTTGCTTCCATCATTACCAAACCTTGTAATATTCTATTAAAACTTGCTTCTGGTAAGGCGTTAGTGAAGATGTCAGGCAGTTGATTAGAGGACCAAACGAAATGAACTTCCACATTGCCATCTTCATCATGGTCCTTGATGAAATGGTATATCAGTGCAATATGTTTGGTCTTAGAGTGTTGCAATGGATTGTGACATATTCTTATCGCACTTTCTGAGTCACAGTAAAGAGGAATTTTCTTCATACTTAGTCCATAATGTCTAAGCTGGCTTTGAATCCAAATGACTTGTAACGCACAGGAGGCTGTTGCGATGTACTTAGCTCCAGCTGTTGAGAGAGACACACAGGTTTGCTTCTTTGACTGCCAACTTACAAGTTTGCCATCAAGAAATTGACATCCACTAGTGGTGCTCTTTTGGTCCAGACCACATCCACCAAGGTCTACATTAGAAAAGGCTTGAACGAAGAATCTGGATTTTGCTGGATACCAGAGACCGAGAGATGAGGTTTGCTTAAGATACCCGAAAATATTCTTTATAGGAATCATATGAGGTTCTCTTAGATTAGCTTGGAACCTAGCACAATAACACATAGAGAACATAATATATGGTCTACTAGTTGTTAGATACATAAGAGACCCTATCATTTGATGATAGAGAGTCATATCGACAGCTGGTTTATCAGAGAAGGTGTAAGTTTTATGCCAAACACCATGGGAACCTTCACCTTAGAGTCTCCCATCATGCTAAACTTCGCCAAAAGGGTCTTGGTGTAAGCCTCTCGGTGAATAAATATGCCTTCTGGTGCCTGTCTAATATTCAGTCCAAGGAAAAAGTTAATTGGACCCATTGCGCTCATTTGAAATTTAGTCTCCATCAACTTCTTGAATTCAGTTGTTAGGCTAGGATTCGTGGATCCGAAGATGATGTCATCAACATAAATTTGAACTATCATTAAATGTTTGCCTTCTTTCCTGTGAAAGAAGTTTGGGTCAACCGAACCCTGCTTAAATTTCGACATTTTGAGAAATCGAGTTAAAGTTTCCTACCAGGCTCTCGGCGCTTGCTTCAGACCATATACTGCTTTATCCAGAACATAACAGTGATCAGGATACTTTTCATTCACAAACCCAGGTGGTTGCTCAACATACACCGTTTCTTCTAGTTCTCCATTCAAGAAGGCGCATTTTACATCTATTTGGAAAGCTTCGAAGTTTTTATGAGCAACGTATGCCAGAAAGATTCTTACAAATTCCAACCTTGCTACAGGAGTGAAGGTCTCCTCATAATCTATCCCTTCTTCATGACAATAACCTTTCACCACGAGTATCGCTTTGTTGCGAATTACATTACCCTCTTTTTTCAGCTTATTCCTGAATACCCATTTCAATCCAACCACCGATGCATCCTTTGGTGTGGGAATCGGCCTCCAAACACGATTACGTTCAAACTCATGGAGTTCGTCTTGCATTGCTTGCACCTAGTCAGAGTGATCAAGGGCAGCATTGACCGTCTTTGGTTCAATATTGGAGACAAACAAATTAAACATACAGTATTCAACTTGTGAGAACAAAGCAGTTTGTTTCACTTTAAGTTGGGAGCGTGTGAGAACTCGCTCATATGATTCACCAATTATTTGCGTTTTAGGATGATCCTTTGTCCATTTCATAAGAGGAGGGTAATCCAGGTCATATACAGGATCCAACTCAACATTTACTTCTTCTTCAAGTTCCGATTGTTTGCCTTCGTCATTTGCATTTTCTTTCTCCCCCTAAAATGGAAAAGCATAGCCCATATCGGGTTCCGGACACTCCCCCTCGATTGGACCATCATTGATCGGGTTCGGAGTTGGATTCTCCCCCTCGAAAGACATTTCGGTTGTTTTTGGTACAGATGAACCCTCCAGAAAGACCCTAACTTTCGTATTTTTGAAAGAACCAAACTTTCTTACTTCACAATATCATTACTCCAAAACATGCTATTTGCATATTTATAAAAGCAATATTTTACATTGATGAAAAGGGAATTACAAACTATTAGATACAAACCTTCTATTACAAAGTGTTATATATATTATATAACTACCCAGGATATTGTAATTTATACAAACATAAAATGTAGTACAAAATTACTATTACAAACTATTCTACATCTTTCAATAGTATGTAAACATACTAGTTACTTATCACCTGCAATTGTTAAACATTGATAGGGTAAGCGGTGACACTTAGTGAGTTCAAAAATAGATACAATATAATGTTATGCCATATATATATATATATATATATATATATATATATATATATATATATATATATATATATACTTCAATGTGGCAAAAGCAAAGAGGAACAACAAGATGTATGTGAAATCATGTAACAAGCGTTCATATCAATCAAAGACTTTATTCAAAGATATACTTTTCAATTCTTGATATACATCAAGAAAGCTTTGGCCCAAATGGCATAGAAGACATGCAATTTCTGATTAACATCATGTTAGATTTCAGGTTTATAGTTCTGTCTAACCATTTGCCAATGCCATAGAATAGAAGTCATTCTCTTACGAAGACATGCTCTACATGGCCAGAGGCTACGTACCAGTACCAATGTGAATCTAAGTCCTTTCACTGATCACATGGTCAAAGGTATTACAATTGCTATAAACATAGCGAATAACACGAGAAAATAAATCAGAATAATAACATTGAAAAGCACATATCACATATAATACATAACATACAATTGTTCCTATATATTGAACTCACCTTAAGTTAGCCAGGGGTTAAAATAGTAATTTGGACAGCACTTCGGCTTTAAATATGTCTTTCTATGTTGAAAACCAGGAGCTTGATTGAAAACCGGGCTCTGCGAAGCTAGGGATTCAAAACCGAAAATATAAAATTTCCGGGTTTCTCGAGGGTCTCGGGACGTGTTTCGGGTGCTAAAATTGATTTCAGGGCTTCGGGGAAAGTCAAAATGAAGAAAATATGGAAAGAGGGGCTAAAAGTGGCAATTTTTAAAAGTTAGTTGGCAAGGTTCGCAGCCCTCTATATATAGGGCTGAGGCCGAAGTCAGTTTGGGAGGGAAGCAAGCAGCGAAGCAGCTCGGTGGCGTCAGGAGCGAGGGGCATGTGGCGCGAGAGGCGAAGGCCACGAGGCTGCATGCGAGGCTCGGACGGAAGGTGACGAAGCTGCTCAGTGGCGAAGGCGGTGCGAAGCGCGCATTGGATCCGGATTGGCTCGCACATCGTTCCACATAGCTTGCGACACGCGATGCTTCTTGGATCGGCCACGTCTCGGTGACGCTGATGCTTCGTGCGAGTGACGTGTCCGAACACTATTCATGCGAATTTCCTCGGTTTTCGAGCCCCAAACTTCTAAAATCCATAACTTTCGCATACGAGCTCCATTTTTGACGTTCTATATATGCACACGTAGCGAAAATTACGCTCTACAACTTTCGTTTAGACTTCATCGGCTAATTTTGAATTTATTTTTAATATTATTATTTTTAATAGACCGGGACAGGAAAATCCGTTAAGAATTCATAACTTCTTCATCCGACATCCGTTTTCGTCAGACTTTTTACCGTTGAACTACAAATGACGAGACCTTCGATTCTCGTTTAGGGTGTATTGGTAAAATATCGCTCGATCTAAAATTCGAGTTTTTAGCTGTCTACTGCTAAGTTGAAACTTCGAAAAATCATAACTTCCTCATACAAAGTCAGATTTTGACGTTCTTTTTATCGAATTTCTCGGTTTAACAAATAATATGACTTTCATTTAGATTACTAAGGCTAAAAAGTAGTTTATCAAAAACTCACTTTTACGTCATTCGGCATCGTGCCGGTTTTGTTGCGGATCTTCAGTTGGTCATAACTTCTTCGTTATAACTCGGATTTTGACGAGGTTTTCGCCTACAAGTTTCTGACGAGATTCTCTATAACATAAAATAATAAAATTTTACTTATTTAAAATTTCATATTTTCACTAAATTTCACTATTTGGCTTTTAATTGGAATCTCATAAGACTTCCAATATTTTCTGAGTGATTCTAAACATAGTTTTACTTCATTTCTAGTAAAAACCATCTGTTAGAACTCAACACTCAATTTTACATAATATTTCACAATTTTATTCATTACAAAACACGATTTCAAAACGTGTATGTTACAAATACCTCCTCCTTTTGAGGATTTCATCCCCGAAATTACATTGATTAAAATAAATGGGGATACTTTGCTTTTATCTCATTCTTATTCGCCCAAGTATAGTTTGGGCCACGATGGTGTTTCCACTTGACAAGCACCAATTCTACTTCTTTATTGCGTAGCTTAGTTGTTCTTTCATTCACGATTTCTTCAGGATCTTCAACATATCTTAACTTATTATCCAATTTCACCTCGGACAATGGAATTGTCTCATCATAGATGCTCAAGCATTTGCGCATATAACTTACATGAAACACATCATGAATACCTGCCAAATCTTTAGGCAATTCTAAGTGGTATTCTTGCTTTCCAATTCTCTGGATGATTTTGAAAGGACCAACAAATCTAGGACTCAACTTTCCTTTCTTCCCAAATCGCATAAGGCCTTTCCATGGGGATACCTTTAGCATCACAAAAATGGAAATCTATAGCTCGTCTTCTCTTTTCTGTATAGAACTTCTGTCGATCCTAGGCCGCTTTCATTCTTTCTCGTACGATTTTAATCTTGTCGGTGGTGTCTTGAATCATTTCAAGGCCTCCAAGGATCTTCTGTCCTATTTCACGCCAACATAACGGCATACGGCATTTGCGACCATATAATGCTTCATATGGTGGCATTTTGACTGAAGTGTGGTAACTGTTATTACAAGAAAATTCGACAAGCGGTAAGTATTTATCCCAGTTACCACCAAACTCCAAAACACATGCACGAAGCATATCTTCAACTGTTTAGATTGTTCTCTCAGTCTGACCATCTGTCTGGGGATGATAAGCGGTGCTGAGAGGAACTCGAGATCCCAATTCGCGTTGCATACTTGCCCAAAAGTGAGAAGTGAAGCGAGCATCGCAGTCGGAAATGATCTTTAGTGGCACACCATGTCTTGCAACAATTTCATCCAAGTATACTTGTGCGTATTTCTCCATTGGATCTGTTTCACGCATGGCGAGAAAATGTGCACTCTTAGTCAGGCGGTCGACGATTACCCAAACGCTTTCATGTTGTCTAGCAGTCTTTAGCAATTTGGTAATAAAATCCATGGACAGCTCTTCCCACTTCCATACAAGAACACTAAGACTTTTTAGGGTTCCATAAGGTTTTTGGTGCTCTATTTTGACTTTTAAGCATACTAAGCATTCATGTACATATCTTCCAATGTCTCTCTTTAATCCAGGCCACCAATAATCAGCTCTTACATCATAGTACATTTTACTTGTACCAAGATGTATTGATAGCTTAGACTTATGAGCTTCATCTAAAATCTTCTGTCTTAATCCACCAATCATTCGAATCCATATCCGATTCTTAAATACTTTTAATCCTCGTGGATCATCAAGTAAAACATCGGCATAATGTACCATTCCTTCCTTTTTTACATTTTCTGGCTTTAAGGCTTCAACTTGCCACTTCTCTAGTTCATCAAGAATGGTGAACTTCACCGTAGTGTGAGTAATAGTATAACACATACTATTATGATAAACTTTCCTGCTAGTTGCATTTGCAACCACATTAGCCTTTCCATGATGGTACAGGATTTCACAATCATAGTCCTTGATCATCTCCATGGCTCGTTGTTGTCTCATATTCTTAGTTTGCTGACTGAATATATACTTGAGACTCTTGTGGTCGGTAAATAATTGGCATTTCGTACCAAAAAAGGTAATATCTCCAAAGTTTTAGGGCAAATACTACTGCAGCGAATTCAAGATCATGGGTGGGATAATTCTTTTCATAATCTTTCAGTTGTCTTGAGGCATAGGCTATCACTTTACCATGCTGCATCAACACACAACCGAGTCCCAATCTTGAAGCATCGCTATATACCGATAAATCATCATCACCTTCTAGGAGTGATAAGATGGGAGCATGAGTCAAAAGATCTTTTAGAGTTGAGAAAGCTTTTTCTTGAGCTTCACCCCATTCGAACTTCACTTCCTTCCGCATAAGACTTGTGAGAGGTACGGCTATACGAGAAAAGTCTTTAATGAATCTCCGGTAATATCCCACGAGACCTAAGAAACTTCGAATTTCGGAAGCATTACTGGGCACTTCCCAATTTTGAATGGATTCGATTTTGATGGGATCTACAGATACACCGTTACTAGAAATAATATGGCTGAGAAATTGAACTTGACGAATCCAAAATTCACATTTCGAGAATTTAGCATAAAGTTTCTCCTTTCGAAGAAGTTCTAAGATTTCACAAATATGAATGGCATGATCGGCTTCAGACTTGGAATAGATTAGAATATCATCAATGAATATGGTGACAAACTTATCGAGCATTGGGCGGCACACTCGATTCATCATATCCATGAATATAGCAGGAGCATTTTTAAAACCGAATAGCATGACAAGGAATTCGAAATGCCCATAACGAGTACGGAAAGCAATCTTCGATACATCTTGCTCTTGTACTTTCAACTGATGATAGCTAGATCTCAAATCAATCTTTGAGAAATAGCTAACACCCTAAAGTTGATCAAATAAATCGTCGATGCGAGGTAGTGGGTACTTGTTCTTGATAGTCACCTTATTCAGCTCACGATAATCAATGCACATTCGCATCGATCTGTCCTTCTTCTTGACAAACAATACTGGAGCACCCTAGGGAGAGGTACTCAGTTGAATAAAGCCTTTGTCAAGTAATTCCTACAGTTGGATCATCATTTCTTTCATCTCGGCTGGCGCAAGATGATAAGGAGTCTTTGCAATCGGAGCAGTACCGGGCACAAGGTCAATTCGGAATTCTACTTGTCTGTCCGGAGGAAGTCCAGGAAAATCATCGGGGAAAACATCAGGATATTCGTTAACAATGGGAATATCATTTACAGTTTTATTCTCCTTTCTTGAGATGTCAATTGTATAGGCCAGATAGATAGGACAACCTTTCGATATGAATTTACAAGCTTTGAGGAAAGAGATTATTTTTAAGATCCTTTGTTCACCATAGACATGAATAGCATATTCCCCTTCAATAATAATGCGTACCATCTTTTCGTAACACAAGAGTTCTGCATGGTTCTTTGACAACCAGTCCATGCCGAGAATAATATCGAAATTGGGCAAGGAGATAGGGATTAGGTTAGCAAGAAAATTATAGCTTTCAATTTCTATGACACAATTCCTATAGATTTTATCAGCAAGTAATGATATACTTCTTGCAGTATCTACGTGAAATGGTTACGCGAGTGCATAGCAAATAGTTTGAAAAGAATGCGCAAATTCATAAGATACGAAAGAATCCGAGGCACCAGAATCAAATAAGATGTGAGCAGGTCTAGAGTTGACAAGAAATGTACCCGTCACGACATTTGGGTCCTCACGTGCTTCCTCTGCGGTAATCTGGAATGCATGACCCTTAGTTGGAGTACTCTTTGGTGGTTGACAGGGACTTGACTTCTTGCTGGTTGTTGAACAGAATCTTCACTTCCCATCACTTGGCTGGTAAGAGTAGGGCAAAAATGCTTCTTGTGGCCAGTAATACCACATGCATAACAAGTAACATCCTTCATTAGGCAAGCTGGCTTGATATGGCCTGTTTCTCCACATCCATAACATACATTGGATTCCTTGTCTATTTTGCATTGACCCGGATGATTCCTTCCACAAACGCAACATGACGGCGATTAAATAGAAAAAGATTGTGACCTACCACGGCCACGAAAAGCAGTCTGAGATTGTGCTTGCTTGCTTCGATCAGTTCGAATAGATTGAGCTGGTGGAATAGTGGAAGTAGGAGTAGTTCTTTCAGTATGTGGATGCTTTGGAATAGTAAGAGTGGCACCACGTATTTCTAAGTCATGCTTACGCCTTCAAGCATACTCAACGGCTTTATCGAATGACATAACATCCCGGTTAACAACGAAATCATGGATTTCGTGTCGTAGTCCCTCCATGCATAACTGAATTTTCTCGTCTTCAGTTGGAATATACTTCGTAGCAAATCTTGCTCTTTGATTAAACTGAGTTTCATACTCCTTCACAGTCATTCCTCCTTGTTTAAGCTATAGGAATTCCTTCTCTAATCTTCTCCATATATCTAGAGGACAATACTTCTCTAGCACATGAGTCTTGAACAACTCCCAGGATAAGTTCTTCTGGTCACATCCATCGAGAGCTTCATATGTTCCTTCCCACCAGACTAAAGCTTCTCCAATAAGCATTGCAGAAGCATAGATAACCTTGTCTTCATCATCCACATGAGAAACACGAAATACTTTCTCAGTGTTCTGAATCCAAGTTAGAACAATTATAGGATTAAGGACACCAGAAAACTCCGTAGCACCGCTACTCTTGAAATCTTTGAATGAGGGACGCTTCACCTTTCGGCTTGAAGATTCTCCAGTGACTTTCTCTTTTCCTTTATCATCATTCTTTTTATGTTCTTCGAGATTCTGTCGAATAACACCGGCAAGTTTACCTAAAAGTCGCTCCTCATGAGGAGATACTGGAGTATTCACTTCCTCGGGTTGAGGACCTCCACCAACATCAGGGGTATGGCTACTTACTTGTTCAGCCATCGATCTGAAATACAGAGTAAGATAGTATTTTAGAATATTAGGGTTTACTTTTACCTAATACTTTTACTTATATATTTCCTATGGTTTGTATCCCTATACTTAAAGTGATTAAGTTCATATATTGAACTTCCTATAGTTTAAGTCTAAATACCAATCCGTGGAATTTAGTTCACTTAAACTACTGCTCTGATACCATGGTTGAAAGACTCCAACATTCGTATTTTTGAAAGACCCAAACTTTAGTACTTCACAATATCATTACTCCAAAACATGTTATTTGCATATTTATAAAAGCAATATTTTACATTGATGAAAAGGGAATTACAAACTATTGGATACAAACCTTCTATTACAAAGTGTTATATATATTACATAACTACCCAGGATATTGTAATTTATACAAATATAAAATATAGTGCAAAAGTACTATTACAAACTATTCTACATCTTTCAATAGTATGTAAACATACTAGTTACTTATCACCTGTAATTGTTAAACATTGATAGGGTAAGCGGTGACGCTTAGTGAGTTCAAAAATAGATACAATATAATGTTATGCCATGTATATATACTTCAATGTGGCAAAAGCAAAGAGGAACAACAAGATGTATGTGAAATCATGTAACAAGTGTTCATATCAATCATAGACTTTATTCAAACATATACTTTTCAATTCTTGATATACATCAATAAAGTTTTGGCCCAAATGGCATAGAATACATGCAATTTTTGATTAACATCTGGTTAGATTTCAGGCTTATAGTCCTATCTAACCATTTGCCAATGCCATAGAATAGAAGTCATTCTCTTACGGAGACATGCTCTACATGGCCAGAGGCTACGTACCAGTACCAATGTGAATCTAAGTCCTTTCACTGATCACATGGTCAAAGGTATTATAATTGCTATAAACATAGAGAATAACACAAGAAAATAACTCAGAATAATAACACTGAAAAGCACATAGCACATATAACACATAACATACAATTGTTCCTATATATTGAACTCACCTGAAGTTAACCGGGGGTTAAAATAGTAATTTGGACAGCACTTCGGCTTTAAATATGTCTTTCTATGTTGAAAACCGGGAGCTTGATTGAAAATCGGGATCTGCGAAGGTAGGGCTTCAAAACTGAAAAGATAAAATTTTCGGGCTTCTCGAGACATGTTTCAGGTGCTAAAATTGATTTTGGGGCTTCAGGGAAAGTTAAAATGAAGAAAATATGGAAAGAGGGGCTAAAAGTGGCAATTTTTAAAAGTTAGTCGGCAAGGTTCGCATCCCTCTATATATAGGGCCGAGGCCGAAGTCGGTTTAGGAGGGAAGCAAGCAGCAAAGCAGCTCGGTGGCGTCAGGAGCGAGGGGCATGTGGCGCGAGAGGCGAAGGCCACGAGGCTGCATGCGAGGCTCGAACGGAAGGTGACGAAGCTGCTCGGTGGCGAAGGCGGTGCGAAGCGCGCATCGGATCTGGATTGGCTCGCACATCGGTCCACTCAGCTTGCGACACGCGATGCTTTTCGGATCGGCCATGTCTCGGTGACGCTGATGCTTCGTGCGAGTGACATGTCCGAACACTATTCATGCGAATTTCTTCGGTTTTCGGGCCCCGAACTTCTAAAATCCATAACTTTCGCATACGAGCTCCATTTTTTACGTTCTATATATGCACGCGTAGCTAAAATTACGCTCTACAACTTTTGTTTAGACTTTGTTGGCTAATTTTGAATTTATTTTTAATATTATTATTTTTAACAGACCGGGACAGCAAAATCCGTTAAGAATTCATAACTTCTTCATCCGACATCCGTTTTCGTCAGACTTTTTACCGTTGAACTAAAAATGACGAGACCTTCGATTCTCGTTTAGGATGTATCGGTAAAATATCGCTCGATCTAAAATTCGAGTTTTGAGATGTCTACTGCTAAGTTGAAACTTCGAAAAATCATAACTTCCTCATACGAAGTCAGATTTTGACGTTCTTTTTATCGAATTTCTCGGTTTAATTAACAAATACTACGACTTTTATTTAGATTACTAAGGCTAAAAAGTAGTTTATCAAAAACTCACTTTTTACGTCATTCGGCGCCGTGTCGGTTATGTTGCGGATCTTCGGTTGGTCATAACTTCTTCGTTATAACTCGGATTTTGACGAGGTTTTCGCCTACAAGTTTCTGACGAGATTCTCTACAACATCAAATAATAAATTTCACTTATTTAAAATTTCATATTTTCGCTAAATTTCACTATTTGGCTTTTAATTGGAATCTCATAAGACTTCCAATATTTTCTGAGTGATTCTAAACATAGTTTTACTTTATTTTTAGTAAAAACCATATGTTAGAACTCAACACTCAATTTTACATAGTATTTCACAATTTTATTCATTACAAAACACGATTTCAAAAGGTGTATGTTACACCTCCCCTTTGAATGTAGAGCTTTCACTTGTAGGGTCTTTAGTTGGTTGAGTTTCGGTTGGTGTGGGATGATCACCTTCCATTTCCTTTGAAGCATCATCGATGATCTTTTTGAGATTGTCGATGTTGTTATCTGCTGATTTTGCTTCTGTGTTTATTTCCTTTTATGGTTCATCAAAGCGTAGCATATACTCTTCAAACAGATTGGAGATAGGGATCGAGACTTGACCTCATTCTGGAAAGATGTCTTCCACAGTACCTTCTATCTTCTTCATATAATTGTCATCAAAAGTCACATAGTAGGCATCTTCACTCTTCCTGGAGAGTTTATTCAAAACCCTATATGCCTTCGATGTAAGCGAATAACCAAGAAATATCCCCTCTTCTGCTTTTACGTCGAACTTGTTTCGGTTCTCTTTAGAATTGAAAATGAAGCATCTAGAACCGAAAACGTGGAAAAACATCACGGTTGGCTTACGATTGTTAAGAATCTCATATGAAGTTATTGAGAATCGCTTGTTGCGGAAGGATCTATTCTGAGTGTAGCATGCAGTTGTAATGGCATCAGCCTAGAAATAGAATGGAAGAGAGGCAAAGCTTAGCACGGTTCGAGCCACTTCACACAAGGAACGGTTTTGCCTTTCAACGATCCCATTCTGCTGTGGAGTATATGGAGTAGAAAAGTTGTGACTTACTCCCTTTCTAGCCAAAACGTCTTCAAACTCTTTATTCTTGAACTCAAGCCCATTGTCGCTTCTTATTTTCCTCACCACCTTTCGCAGTTACAATTCCACTTGCTTGATAAATGCTTTCAACTTAGGAGTTGCCTCTGATTTCTGTTTAAGAAAGAAAACCAAGGTGAAGCATGAAAAATCATCTACTATTACAAGAACGACCTTACTACCACCGATGCTTTTGATAGCCAAAGGCCCACACAAGTCGATATGTAGAAGTTCAAGCGGTTCAATGATCTTGGTGTTGATACGAGTAGGATGGCTCTTTCTGCTTTGCTTGCCCATCTCTCGTTTTGCACACAAGTGTTCCTTATCAAATTTAAGAATAGGAATACCTTGAACATGATCACCAAGCACAATTTTGTCTATGTCATTGAACTTCAGGTATGAAAGTCGTCGATGCCACAACCAGTTGTCATCTGATTTCACCTTCGACAACAGACATATAGCCGGCTTGCCCCGAATTGGGTTGAGATTGAGAGGATACATTTCTCCCTTGTGTTCAGAATTTAACAAAAACTTTTTCGTTTTCTTTTCAATTATCTCTAAGCCCTCATCATCGGATGATACTTTCAAACCGGTTCCCACAACAAGTTGAGAAACACTAATGAGGTTGTGTTGCAATCCTTCCACGTAAGCCACTTTATGTATTCAGAATTCTCTGTTGGTAATCATTCCATACACTTTAATCGTTCCATAGGAGTTATTTCCATATTTGACACCACCACCGTCTTTAAGGGACCGAAACTCCCTTAATTCTTCCCTCCTTCCTGTCATGTGACGAGAGCATCCACTGTTTATGTATCATTCTTCATCGAACTGGTCGTCACTTATCACCTGCAAATTCAAGCAGATTTCGGAACCCAAAGTCTCTTGGGCCTGGTGAGTCTTTTACAAAAAAGGGAATTGCAACAGCAAGATCAACCAAATATGTTTGTTTAATCAAAGTGGTTTCATCTTTTCTTTTGATTGTATATACTTTCATTTTATTTTTATCTTGTTTTAATTAAGGTGTGTCAGATGGTTTAAAATTAGATGTTTTCTTTTGAGTCCTAGAGTTAGGTGACTTTTTCTTATTATTGACATTGATTTTTGAGACCAGCCTTCTATTTCCTTTGATATCTTTCTCAAAGTTTGGCTGTGGTTGAGAGTGAGGAGAATGGGTTTTATGACAGAAGCCAGAAGTTCGGTTAGGAACTTTGTCTTCGGGACCGAAACTGGGCTTTCGGTTCTGAGAGTAGAAAGAATTGGGACCGAAACCGGGCTTTCGGTTCTGAGAGTAGAAAGAGTTGGGACCGAAACTGGGCTTTCGGTTCTGAGTTTTGTGGTGATTATGTAAACGAGATCTGAACCTGGTTTCGTCACACGATTTGATGTTAGTCTCTTTCTTGGTTGAGACAAAGTCAGGATTTTGTGACTTCCAAAACTGTTTTCACTCATTTAGGTTCTTCATGTATCTTCGATTTCTTTGGCGTTTTTGTTCGGCTAGCTACTTCGGAGATTTATGAATATTGAAGCTTGGTTTCGTTTTCTCATTTTGAGCTTCGGTTGTCTTGGAGGATACATTGGATGCATCCCTTGGTTCTTCTGGTATATCTTTTGTTTCACTCGATATTGGTTTGTCAAAACTTGTAGGGTTGTTGATGGGTTCAACAACGTACCTACCCTTTACTCTCCATGAGGTTCACTCTGACAAGCTAACGGTTTTGTCTGCATTATCGATAGGGGCGGACCAGAAGTAATCGTCGCACCCTTTAGCGTTATCTTTGTCGGCTTAGTGACACCTTCAACATCATATACTTGATTTGGTACTGTTTGAACTTTCTGATAGACAACCACCTTTTCTTTGAGTTTCTTTGAAGTGTCCTTTGACAGGCGAGCATATTCAACTGGGTTTTCAGATATGAGAGGTTTTTCATTCTCGGTTTCACTCTTCATGTATTAAGAACAATCAACCACATCATCCACTGAGATTTCGCTCATATCACGTTCCTCATCAAATTCAGACATGTTTTCTATATTTATTTTATTTTCTAAACTTAATTTTGCATTTGATGAGTCAAATGATTTTATAGTCTCGAACTTAATATTCAACCTATCATTTTCAACCAAAAGATTCTTAAGCATGCGTTTGTGTTCTTTGGAGTCAATAAAATTCTCAAACTTGTCCAGTCCAATTTTGTAATAGATAAAAATCTCATCTGAGGATATTATGGACTCACACTTAGCAATGACCTCATCCTCCTTAAATTCAAGGAAGGGTAAGATCATCTTATGAATATTTTTCCCTACTTCACAATCTAAGTGCAACTGAGTAATATTCGTGTATAAACGTTTTTCAATTAAATAAAAAACATTTTGTTGCTTTAAAAACTTTAAATTGTCTCGTTGTAAGTAAATAAGTTCATCCCTAGCTGTAACTAACTCCACCTCCTTCAGCTCTATCCACATCCTTCTCTTCTCATTCTTTGAAGCCGTCCTGCTAAGTTGGTCGGTTAAGTTAGAGTTCGTTAAGCGAGTTTGCATAAGACTACTACTTAAGTTAGAGAATTTTAATTTTAATTCATTTAATTCTTTTTCGTAATCTTTTACCGGAATTTTAAGAGATTCAAGAATGGATTGTACATTCTTGATCAAACGATTGCAGTCGTTGATCCTTTCACTGACAGGCTTGGCCGCAAAGCATTTATCTTCATACACGTTTGGTTCCTCATGCTTAACTTTGGTTGACACTCCATCCATCACCATTAAGCATTTCCCGGCCGACTTTCCATCCTCCTCTCTTGCCACAAATACTCTTCCATGTGTAGGTTTTCTTACCTCTTCATCTTTAGAATCTGTGGACCAAACTTCGACACCACCAAACTCATCTTCATCCACGTTTTCCTACATAATCAAGGCATTCATGGGACTGTTATGTGTCTTCTTTTTCTTTATTTCTTCAAGCTTTCTCATGTAGTAAGCTTCGTCGTCTTCACCATCCTTTTTCTCATCCATCTTCTTCAGCATACAATCCTTGGCAAAGTGGTTCTTGCCATGACAATAGTTACAATCGTACCCTGAGTCTCCCACAAGCTTGCTTTCCTTTTTTCATCATCTTTCTGAGAAGTGTTCTTTGTCTCTTCCTTCAACGTCTCTGAACTATAGCTTCCTTTCCAGTTTCGGTTCTTATTGACAGGGAATTTCTTTCGAGCAAACTTCTTTGGGTTTGTGACCATCATCGCATACTCTTCACTAGTTAAATCACATTCTGACATGTCAGATTCCTCGTCTTCGTCTGCCACACTTCTTCTCTTAGAAACAAGAGCCAATGAACTTACACCTGAAACTACATTCGCTTCTTTTGTCACTGTGCTTTCATGAGATTTTAAAATTCCCATCAGTTTCGCCAGCGAATATGATTTAAATGGTTCATGAGCTTTCACAGTTGAGACAACCGCCATCCATTCGGGTTTGAGGCCATTCATAAATGTGACATTTTGTTTGATCCCCTTCCTTTCAGTTCCATGCTTCCCCATCTTGCTAAGTAGATGATTGTAACGGTCGAACGTCTGAAGTAGTGTCTCTTCAGTGTTTTGCGTAAAAGCTCCAAACTCAGAGAGTAGTAAGGTTTGGATCGAGTGCTCTAGATCTTTTTCGGTTGAGTAAAGTTCTTTTAGCCTGTCACATATTTCTTTAGCGGTAGTGCACGAACATACCAGACGAAAAGTGTTAGCCTGTAAGGCAAATCTAATCATCCTCAAATCTTTGATGTTGCACAAAAGCTTGTCTTTCTCATCTTGAGGGATCTTTTCCATGTCCACCAAGAGTTAATTATACTCTTTTTGAGTCTTTACTGTTCTATTTGTTCCAGAGTGAACGAATGGACCCAGCGTGATTGCTTCCCAGATGAGATAGCCATTGTCTTCAGATCCAACTACATAATCTTCAAAGTGATGGGCCCACACATCATAGTCTTGAGTGTAAAGAATAGGAATCCTTGTAGCAGATCCTATGTTGTTGGAGATGTTGATGGTATTAGTTTGAGAGTCGTCGTGAGACATGATGAGCCTTCCTTGGTATTGCTAGAATTAGACCTATAAACTTGAGATTAGGGTTTTATCAAAAATAGAAGTTACCATCAACAGGAAGAGGACGGATTCTATATATTCAATTAAAGCGGAAACCCTAAATAGTTCTTCAAATAGAAGGAATTCGTATTTGTTACACAGTCTCCTGCTCTGATAATAATTGTTGGAACGAAGTTCTAGTAGGATCGATTGATTCTAAACAGAAAAGCAAGAACAAATAATGTAAAGAACTCAAGAATAGCTCAAAAGATGTCGAATGATTAAACTTTAACACCTCAGAAGAGATCGATTAAGAACTTCGACTATAGAGGTGTTTAGGGTTACAATACAACTATTAATGAAAACAATCGTTAATAATGCAATACATGCATGCACTATAAATAGCTAAACCCTAGTCCAAAATCACGGATGGACAGGCCCATTCCGGATATACAAAATAAATCAAACATTAAGCCCAATGACGCAACACTGATACTCAACAGTTTGGAATAAAGGCTTAAGTTATTAAGTGCTTAATGGAGTGGGATGAGATTTCGGGGGAGTACGTTGGGCGTACCCATCTGGTACGTGGCATGTACTGGCCCCAAATGCAGTATGTTGGGTGTACTAGCTGAGTACCTGCGGTGTGCTCGGATTGTTGGACTTTTCTCAAATTATTGACTTGTTGACCATAGATTATTGACGTGAAGTTTGGATAGGATTGACCATTGGCTTTTGTGGGCCTTTTAGGACATTAGGCCTTCTCGGGATAGTCCTATGATAAGTTCGGGCACAATTTGGATATTTAGGCCTTATTGGACCTTGTGCTACCATTTAAGGAATTTGGGATTATGTTGCTAGTAGATTGATCTTTGGTTTGTGGAAAGAAAGGAAAAGGGTAAAATGGACTTTTACCCTGAAGGTTGGTTATTGGGCTAAAATTCTTGATTGGGTCGAGAATCAATTAGTGATGAAATATTATTTGACAATGTCAGTGCAAGGATTCTGGTAGCAGTAGCTTGAGTATTTGGTTATTGTGGATTGAGGTGAGTTTCCTCACTGTGTCTAGTGGGTCTAAGGCACCAATGTTGGCCCATGATTGTCATTCTTAGGATGCAAGACGTCTATGCGAATCTTGCATTGGTTTATGGACTATACATCACCAGGCGAGCCTCGATTTTAGGAGGGGCCTGATCAGTACATTATATGCTAGTTATTAGTATGTGTTTTATGCTTACTAGGCAAGGCCCAATGCCGGGTCGGGCTCGATGGTTGTATGGTATGGTATTGTCTTTTTGATTATCGTATGTGTCCGTACGGTTATATTTTTGTATGATTATATGTGTATTGGGCAGGGTTCAATGTCAGGTGGGGCCTAATGAATGACATATTTGTAATCTGAGTGGGGCTTGATGTCGGTCAGGGCTCGATACCTTCCTGCCCAATTGATTCTCCACTTCTTGCTTAAACTTTTTGAACTTTTCAATGGTTTCTGACTTATGCTTGATTAAGTAGACATAGCAATATCTGTTGTAATCATCAGTAAAAGTCACATAGAAGCGGTTAGCATCCCTTGTGGCAGATCTGAAGGGTCCACACACATCGGTGTGTATGAGATCCAACAGACCTTCACCCCTTTCACAAGTACCAGTGAATGGTGACTTAGTCATCTTTCTAAGAAAACAAGATTCGCAAGTGTCATCCAACTTCAAGTCGAATGACTCCAATACTCAATCCTTTTGGAGTTGGGCTACGTGCTTCTTGTTGACATGTCTAATACGACAATGCCATAAGCATGCCTTGTACAAAACATTAGACAAGTCAATATTCAACACATTATATCCTAGGTTATCTACAACCATCACAGTTTCATATATACCATTACAAGGCAATGCTTTAAAATAAAATACACCAATAAAGAAAGCATGAATAGAACCAATTTCATTATCAAATGAAAATCTAAAACCTTGTTTATACAAACCATGAAAAGAAATAATATTTCTTGCCACATCCGATAAGTAACAAAAATTATTCAACTCTAAATTTAACCCACTATTAAGCAATAAAGAATAAACTCCAATCTTGGTGACAGGCGACACTTTCCTATTTTCCATGATTAATTTTATCTTCCTGTGCTCCACATCCCTACTTCCTTTTATTCCCTACAAATCAGAATAAATGTGAAACCTACAACCTATATCAAGGACCCAAGAATTAGCATTTGATGAGTTATTAGAAAGAATAGTGTAAATACCTGAGAAGGTAGGCTTTATCTTCCCATCCTTAATGTCCTGCAAGTATTTGGGGAAACCTCATTTCCAGTGCCCCTTTTCATGAAAATAGAAGCACACTGCTTCCTTTGGATTGGTAGTGGGTTTAGCAGGACCACATTTGGTTCCACTAGAAGAGGATCCATCATGCGACTTTCATTTGTGGCTCTCAGAAGGAGCCTCTCCTGTCGAACACCTTGATGGTACTTTTCCATAAAATCATGGTGCATCTCGAAGGGCCAAAAGTCCTCATAGGACCTTTGAAGCTCAGCAGTCATTGTAGCAATCATAATGAACGACACTTTGTCCTTGTAGTGAAGGGCCATATGAATTTTTCGAATCCAATCGTTAAAGTTTGACCCAACGAAGATAGTTCTCCCAACCAGGTTTGTCACACCCCCAAACCAGAACGGCGGAAACGTTCGGGGGCGTAGGGCGTCATATTCAGTATCATAACAGTTCATAAAAAGGAAAGTACACACCACCATACATATATAAAGGTTTTAAAAATGTTTTCATAATGGTATTCATTACATTTTCAAAAGATAAATACATAAACATCTTTCAAAATAAGTAATTCACGTCAGCGCGTTAATCCCCAAAAGTTGATTTTTCCAACCTGCTTAGCGGTTCCCTGAGAATACAAGTTATTTCAAAGTGAAAGTGTCAACAATTAAGTTGGTGAGTTCATAAGTGGTTTAGAAAAATTAAATGCCATTCCAAAATGAGTGTATGTTTTTCAAGAAAATCCCTTATTTTCTTATAAAAGTAAGAAATGCATGAGAATATTTGTGTTGTATAATGCAAATAGTTGAATCAGGAAAATCCCTTATTTTCCTATTAGTTGTTTGGTTTGTATACAGGAAACTCCCATATTTTCCTAAAGTAATAGTTAGTCTAATATCCAAGACTAAAAAAAACGAAAGCAAACGATAAGCTTTAGAAGATTGAAGCATGGATTTATATAATAAAACCTATAAGAAGATTTCAGTTGTTAGATAAAAAATAGTTTTAATAGCTACTCATTCATCAATAAGAACTATTATAATAATTGTATATCCGGTGAGTTTTATAACCATACTAAACATAATATGCCTGCAGCGACGTTCTTCAGGTGTCGTAGCGTTATGACAAACTGTCACCCCAAAGGACGGATTGTAGCTAACAGTCAGGGCGCGGGATCATGACTTCCCGTATAGATCTATACACATTTGACACGTTCTCCGACCGGGAGACTCTGGTTATAGACAGGACTTGTAGTGGTACCTTTTAGAAAAAGGTAGTATTTGAAGATGTACACGTCTCACGGATTCTCAACTAAGTCTGTATTAAAGTAGTAGTTTTGTATACAAAGTTTATCCTTTTTCACCACGTTTGACAAAACATAAATCATAAGTCCTTTTAAATGTATAAAACAGTTTAACAATGAAGGATACTTTGGAAATACTAAATACTTTGTATAAATCTAGTGCATGCAAAGTATGACAAGAGTTTGCACATAGTAGTAATGAATCACAAGTGATTCATTTGATAAAAACGTGTAAGGTGAAAACTTTTATGAAATACACGATAATAACCGTATGTTTACTTGTATTCCCCCCCCCCCCCCCCCTAAAAGAGTATAAAAAGCATTTAAAAACGTATTTAAAGTGTGTTTGTAGGGGTATGAACTCACTTGATAGATTGAAGAAGGTGTGTCGAAAACCGAGCAGAACATTGGATTGAAAAAGCGGATTTTCTTGGGATTCTCGGGAGCGTGAAACTTCCTTCGGGGCTTGAGTATGGGAATCAGGGCTTCGGGACAATTATTGCACGGAAAACGAGGCAAAACACAAGAATAATGAGAGAAAATGAGCAAGTTTCCCCGGTACCTTCGCAACCCTTTTATAGGGGCTGAGAGGCCTCGGTACGCGGGGCGTACGAGGTTACGCGGGGCGTACTCGTGCGTCATGCGTGACCGAGTCCTCGACTGCCTCGGCTTCGGATGGGACGGGACAGGGTAGTCTCGCATAGGGGCGACGTGGACGAACCGGGGCCTAGGCCTCGAGTATGCGGGGCGTACGCCTGTACGCGGCGCGTAACTCGGATGGACCCGGTGACTCACCCTTCGGATAATACCGATTTTTTAATTAAATTTATATATTAATTATTTAGCAAACTTCAAAATTTCATATCTCCTTCATATGAACTCAGTTTTCGACGTTCTTTATATCCACGCGTAGGTGAGACTATGCTCTACAACTTTCGTTTAGATTCCGTCGGCAAATTTCGAAATTATTTTTATTATTTATTGTTAAAATGTCGGGGTAAGAAATTTTCTTTAGAAATTCATAACTTTTACATACGACGTCAGATTTGGGCGTTCTTTTTATGTATGCTTGCAGTTTATTGATATCTATGACTTTCATTTAGACACCTTAGGTCAAAGAGTATTTTATCGAAACTTCGCGTTTACGTATATCCGTATTGCCGGTTTTTGTCGGAAGACTTAGAATGGTCATAACTTCTTCGTTATAACTCGGATTTTAGTGTTCTTTATATGATTGGAAACCTTAAGACGATATCTACTACATAATGTAATCCAAACAGAGTTTTTGAATATTTCATTTTTCGATGATATTCCTATTCTTTTCAAAGAGGTTACAAGATTCGATTTTTAATGAGATCAAATAACGGGTTGTTACATCATCCCCCCGATAGAGGGAATTTCGTCCCGAAATTAAATACAAGAGAAAAGTTTTAGGGGCTGAGGAAAAGATGTGGATACTTCTGTTCCATCTGGTCTTCTCGTTCCCACATGAACTCAGGTCCCCTCTTAGCATTCCAACGGACCTTTACTATTGGTTTGCAACTCTGTTTAGTTCGTTTAATTTCCCTATCCATGATCTCGACGGGTTCTTCAACGAAGTTAAGATTTTCGTTAAGTTCGATTTCGTCGAGTGGAATTACAAGTGTTTCATCGGATAAACACTTTTTCAGGTTCGATACGTGGAATACTGGATGTACTTTGTTAAGCTCGATTGGGAGTTGGAGTTTGTAAACCACTGGACCAATTCTTGAAATGATTTCGAAGGGTCCAATGTACCGAGGATTTAGTTTCCCATGCTTTCCAAAGCGTATCATGCCCTTCCAGGGTGAGACCTTTAGCAGTACACGGTCACCAATCTGAAATTCCAAGGGTTTTCGTCTTTTGTCGGCATAGCTCTTTTGCCTATCTCTTGAGGATTTCAGTCGTTCTCGTATTTGCATGATCTTTTCAGTCGTTTCTCTGATGATCTCCGGACCAGTGAGGGTGCTATCAGCGACTAGACCTTTTGCCAACTGCGTTTCGCCTACTTCCGTCCAGCACAGAGGTGATCTGCACTTACGGCCATAAAGGGCTTCAAATGGAGCAGTCTTGATACTAGTATGATAACTATTCTTATAAGAGAACTCGACTAAAGGTAAGTGAACATCCCACGCTTTACCAAAGTCGATTACACATTCTCGTAACATGTCTTCCAAGGTTTGGATCGTTCTCTCACTCTGTTCGTCAGTTTGTGGGTGGTAGGTTGTACTCATATCCAACCTTGTTCCCATGGATTTTTGTAATGATTGCCAGAACCTGGAAGTGAATCTACTGTCTCTGTCCGAGATGATAGACATTGTCATTCCATGAAGTCGTACGATCTCTTGGATGTAGATTCTCGATAGTTTTTCCATCTTATCAGTTTCCTTGATTGGTAAGAAATGAGCACACTTGGTTAGTCTGTCGACGATCACCCAAATAGTATATTGGCCACCCTGAGTTTTGGGCAATTTCATTATGAAGTCCATGGAAATATGTTCCCATTTCCACTCAGGTATTTCGCATTGATGGAGTAGACCTGAGGGTTTTTGGTGTTCTATTTTTATCTTGGCGCAAGTCGAGCACTTGCTCACATAGGTAGCAATCTCTGCTTTCATGTTTGGCCACCAGTAGAGTTGCTTGAGATCTAGATACATATTATCTGACCCTGGGTGCACGGAGTATGGAGTCTTGTGTGCTTCGCTCATAACTACCTCTCTGAACCCACCAAATTTGGGTGTCCAGATTCGGTTCATGAGGTAGCGTACTCCGTCACTCTTGATTTCTAGGTTCTTGTCCATCCCTCTAAGGGTCTCACCTGTCACGTTTTCGGGTTTCAAGGCCTCTATTTGAGCTTCCTTGATTTATGATGACAGGTGCGAATGGATCGACATGGTTAATGACTTCACTCTTCGACCAGAGTACTCCTTACGACTAAGGGCATCGGCCACGACATTTGCCTTTCCCGGATGATAGCGAATCTCACATTCGTAGTCGTTGAGCAATTCGACCCAACATCGTTGTCTCATGTTTAACTCCTTTTGGTCGAAGATGTGTTGAAGACTCTTGTGGTCTGTAAAGATGGTGCACTTGGTCCCGTATAGGTAGTGCCTCCAGATTTTCAGAGCGAAGACCACCGCTCCAAGTTCTAGGTCATGAGTGGTGTAGTTGACTTCATGCGTTTTCAGTTGTTGTGAGGCATATGCAATAACCTTTCCTCTCTGCATTAGTACACAACCCAACCCTTGCTTCGAAGCGTCGCAATACACCACAAAATCATCGATCCCCTCTGGAAGAGAAAGAATGGGCGCACTGCAAAGGGCCTGTTTCAGAGTTTGAAATGTAGCATCCTGTTTTTCTCCCCAGTTATAGGTCACACCCTTCTGAGTTAAGGCGGTAAGAGGCTTTGCGATGCTGGAGAAGTTCTGAATGAACCTTCGATAATAACCAGCAAGACCTAGAAATTGGCGAATCTCTGTTGGTGTAGCTGGTGCAGACCAATTTTCGATAGCCTTGATTTTTGATGGGTCCATGTGGATTCCTTCCTTGCTGACCACGTGACCGAGGAAGTCCACCTTTCTAATCCAAAAATCGCATTTTGAGAACTTAGCATAAAGTCTCTCAGTTTGTAACGTCTCTAAGACTTACCTCAGATGTTGACTATGCTCTTCTTTATTCTTCGAATAAATGAGTATGTCGTCTATGAATACTATCACAAATTTATCCAAGAATGGACAACATACCCGATTCATTAGATCCATGAATATGGTTGGCGCATTGGTTAGTTCGAACGGCATCACTACGAACTCGTAATGTCCGTATCTCGTTCGGAAGGCCGTCTTGGGAACGTCACTCTCCAAGACTCGCAGCTGGTGATATCCCTATCTTAGATCGATCTTGGAGAAGTAGTTGGCTCCCTGGAGTTGGTCAAATAAGTCGTCGATTCGGGGCAGGGGATATCGGTTCTTGATGGTAAGTTTGTTGAGTTCTCGGTAGTCGATGCACATCCTAAATGATCCATCCTTCTTTTTCACGAATAACACGGGTGCTCCCCAAGGCGAGAAGCTCGGCCTGATGAATCCTTTTCTGAGTAGCTCATTCAGTTGGCTGGATAGCTCCTGCATCTCCGCCGGGGCTAACCGATAGGGCGCTTTGGCTACTAGGGTAGCTCCGGGAACTAGGTCGATTATGAACTCGACTTGTCTCGCGGGTGGTATTCCTAGAAGGTCCTCGGGAAAAACGTCAGGAAAATCGCATACGTCAGGCACATTCTTGACGTCCTAGACTTCGCGTTTCACATCCACGACATGTGCC
Organism: Lactuca saligna; assembly: GCF_052625555.1. Lineage (NCBI taxonomy): Eukaryota > Viridiplantae > Streptophyta > Magnoliopsida > Asterales > Asteraceae > Lactuca > Lactuca saligna. The sequence continues at coordinate 68,912,058 of NC_136421.1, read as the reverse complement.
AAAAATGCGTGATACTCCTTGCGTAGGCACTTCTGAGCTTGGATACTTGAGATGATGCGAAGGGTGGTACTGGGTTTGTCGCCCAAGACAAAGAAAGTTTCGCCAGTTGGCAGATAAAGGCGAACGGCCTTATCGTAACATAAAATGTCAGCATGATGAGAACTCAGCCAATCCATGCCAATGATGACATCGAAACTCTTAATCGAGACTGGCATGAGGTTGATTGGAAAGGGATTATCGTTTAGAGTCAGGGTACAGTTTAAGTATATCTCCTTAGTGCCTTCGGTCTTATCGTTGGCCATTTCTACTATAAATGGTTCACTTAATGATTGTGGTAATGGCTTCAGCAGGCCTTTAAAATCGTGACTCACAAAACTTCTCTCCGCTCCACTATCAAACAAAACGCATGCATACGATTTATCGAGAAGAAATGTACCCGTAACAACAGTGGGGTCCGCAACGGCTTCATCTTGTCCCATTGCGAATACTCGGCCCCTTCCGCCGGTATTCCTGTTGTTTGCCTTCGGGCAGTCCCTGCGGTAGTGCCCCGTGTCTCCGCACTCAAAGCAGGCACGGCTTACTCCGGTATTAGCAGTGGGGGCAGATTGTTGGGTCGGCTCTTTGCAATAGCCGGTTGTATGTCCCTTCTTATTGCACCTAGAGCATTGGAGGTCACGGCAGAGACCGTGGTGGTGGAAGTTGCATTGGTTGCATTTCAGAAGTTTTCCATTGTAAGAGTTTGTGGGGGCAGTGTTGGTAGGTACAGTAATAGCATGGGTCGCTACCACTTGTTGTTTCTTGGGGTTCTCCTGTATGGTTTGCCCTCTTCTCTTGTTCCAAGGCCTTCCCTGGCCCTGTACCTCCTTAGATGGATTGGCGGTAGCTGTAATGGTACCCTGTTTTACCCCGTGGTCGATGAGTCGCTGAGCCAGACGTTTGGCACTGTTGAAAGTGATAGGATTGGAAGCTAGGACATGACCTTGAATCTGCGGTAACAGCCCCCAAATGTACCTTTCAACCTTTTTTGATTCTGGGTTGACCATGGTAGGGCACAATGCAGCGAGGTCGCCGAACCTAGCTATGTAGGTGACTAGATCAGACCCAGTCATCTTCAGATTCCAAAGCTCTTGCTCAAGTTTATGTATCTCGCCCCTTGGGCAGTATTCTTCCAGTAGTAGAGCCTTCAGGTCTTCCCAACTCATGCTGTTGGCGACCGTGAGAGTCACAGAATTGACTTGGCTTTTCCACCAGGTGAGGGCTAGATCTATGAAGGTGCAGGCAGCGAAGTTAACCTTGCTCGTTTTTTGGCATGAGCAGATCTCGAAGACCGTTTCGGTCTTTTCGAACCATTGCATTAGTGCAATGACTCCCCCCATTCCATTAAATTTTTTTGGCTTTGCGTTGGAGAACTCCTTGTAAGTACATTCTCTTACTTGACCACAACCAGTGCCATGATCGGAATGATTCGTGCTGCTTCATGCCCCTCCATTTCCGTTGGAGTTTATTTGCGAGAGGGCTACAGTTACTGCTGCTGTGATAGCAGCCTGGACCATGGCTGGATCATAAGTTGGTGGTGGAGGTGGTGGTGGTGCTGTGCCCGGTCTAGGTCTTAGGTTTGGCTGAGGAGGCATCGCGCTGCCAAAAGAAAATGAGAGATTATAAGTTTTGGTGGTTGAGAGTTGAATGATATTGAGTTAACTTTCTTTAATAGTTCAAGAGTTTGGTTTGACCAACACAGGGCCTTGAGCTTGATTTACAAATAGAGTTTGAATAGATATACTTATGAATTGAATGAACTGCACATAATTAACACATGAAAGAGATATGTTGTATATATATTAAACATATAGTTGTGTTACATCCGCATTTAGACAAAAGTTTTTGACCTTCCTAAAGGTCTCCGATTACAGAAAGTTTAAAGAAAATAATACTTTTATCCGAAGTCCTAATTTATAACAAAATTTGAAAGTCGGGCAAGTACTACTTGCGGCGTGGTTTGCGCTTGGAGCTTGACTCCGTGTCGGACTTTTTTGACTCCATGAGACGCCTATCGAAGGCGGCTTGTTGTTCCCTCAACTCTGCGAGAGCTGCATTTGTTTGCGCTTGGAATGCTTCGGCGCAGAGGTGGATGTCATTCTGCAACATATCCAGACGGCGGATATCGTCCGTGTGGACTTGTACTTCCACGTTGACTTCTCGGATTCGGTTTGCTTGAACCCCCGATTGGTAGGACTGGTTGGCCAGTTTACCTACCATCATCGGAAGTGCTCGGTCGGCTGAATCTTCGTCCCTGATGTCGTAGAAGTCTCGACACATACCGTAGGGAGAGCGTATCCCTTGTTGTTGGCTCCAGTGGACGAGGTGACTTCCCCAAACGGGAGTCGGTCCTTGGAAGTTCCTCCTAATGGCTGGAGGGTTGATTATCTCAGGTTCCGAGTCTGTACCAGAGTCATCTCCTTCATCCAACTCTATAGGCTCTTCGTCTTCTTCAGGATCTTCTTCGATCCATCCTCCATTACCTTGGTTGGGGTAGTAGGGGTCATTGGGGTGATGGAATCCATCCATTGAGTCTGTACGATAATAGGGTTAAGAATTTACTATAAGCCAGAGTACATGAAATTTACCCTTAAGTTTAATGGTTGATGATACTCGAATTCTCCCTTAGTATTATTTAACGATATGCTTTTGGTAAGTTTTAAATTTGTTCTCCACTGCAGACACTCCTTGGCATACGTTAGTCGGCTCTCGAACAAATATAGTTGATCAGGCTATATTCTTCCCAGTTCCGATTACATGTCCCAAGGCATACCTGTACTACACAACTTATTTATAATACTTCTAAAATGATCCGATATGAAACTGTTATTGGTATGAAATAAGTGCATGCCTACTTTACAAAAACTAAATAAATTTAATTTCAAAAGTATGACTCTTCTCAGAGTGTTTTCTCCCAGTTGAGTTTATAGTTGTATACCAAAAAAATGGTTTTGATATACTTAATTCCCTATAAACAATGCTCTGATACCAATCTGTCACACCCCCAAAACAGAACGGCGGAAACGTTCGGGGGCTTGGACGTCATATTCAGTATCATAACAGTTCATAAAAAGGAAAGTACACACCACCATACATATATAAAGGTTTTAAAAATGTTTACATAATGGTATTCATTACATGTTCAAAAGATAAATACATAAACATCTTTCAAAAGAAGTAATTAACGCCAGCGCGTTAATCCCCAAAAGTTGATTTTTCCAACCTGCTTAGCGGTTCCCTGAGAATACAAGTTATTTCAAAGAGAAAGTGTCAACAATTAAGTTGGTGAGTTCATAAGTGGTTTAGAAAAATTGAATGCCATTCCAAAATGAGTGTATGTTTTTCAAGAAAATCCCTTATTTTCTTATAAAAGTAAGAAATGCATGAGAATATTTGTGTTGTATAATGCAAATAGTTGAATCAGTAAAATCCCTTATTTTCCTATTAGTTGTTTGGTTTGTATACAGGAAAATCCCATATTTTCCTAAAGTAATAGTTAGTCTAATATCCAAGACTAAAAAAAAAATGAAAGCAAACGATATGCTTTAGAATATTGAAGCATGGATTTATATAATAAAACCTATAAGTAGATTTCAGTTGTTAGATAAAGAATAGTTTTAATAGCTACTCATTCATCAATCAGAAGTACTATAACAATTGTATATCCGGTGATTTTTATAACCATACTAAACATAATATGCCTACAGCGACGTTCTTCAGGCATCGTAGCGTTATGACAAACTGTCACCCCAAATGACGGACTGGAGCTAACAGTCAGGGCACGGGTTCGATGTCAGGTGGGGCCTAATGAATGACATATCTGTAATCTGAGTGGGGCTTGCTGTTGGGCAGGGCTCATTACCTTCCTGCCCAATTGATTCTCCACTTCTTGCTTAAACTTTTTGAACTTTTCAATGGTTTCTGACTTATGCTTGATTAAGTAGACATAGCAATATCTGCTGTAATCATCAGTAAAAGTCACATAGAAGCGGTTAGCATCGCTTGTGGCAGATCTGAAGGGTCCACACACATCGGTGTGTATGAGATCCAACAGACCTTCACCCCTTTCACAAGTACCAGTGAATGGTGACTTAGTCATCTTTCTAAGAAAACAAGATTCGCAAGTGTCATCCAACTTCAAGTCGAATGACTCCAATACTCAATCCTTTTGGAGTTGGGCTACGTGCTTCTTGTTGACATGTCTAATACGACAATGCCATAAGCATGCCTTGTACAAAACATTAGACAAGTCAATATTCAACACATTATATCCTAGGTTATCTACAACCATCACAGTTTCATATATACCATTACAAGGCAATGCTTTAAAATAAAATACACCAATAAAGAAAGCATGAATAGAACCAATTTCATTATCAAATGAAAATCTAAAACCTTGTTTATACAAACCATGAAAAGAAATAATATTTCTTGCCACATCCGATAAGTAACAAAAATTATTCAACTCTAAATTTAACCCACTATTAAGCAATAAAGAATAAACTCCAATCTTGGTGACAGGCGACACTTTCCTATTTTCCATGATTAATTTTATCTTCCTGTGCTCCACATCCCTACTTCCTTTTATTCCCTACAAATCAGAATAAATGTGAAACCTACAACCTATATCAAGGACCCAAGAATTAGCATTTGATGAGTTATTAGAAAGAATAGTGTAAATACCTGAGAAGGTAGGCTTTATCTTCCCATCCTTAATGTCCTGCAAGTATTTGGGGAAACCTCATTTCCAGTGCCCGTTTTCATGAAAATAGAAGCACTCTGCTTCCTTTGGATTGGTAGTGGGTTTAGCAGGACCACATTTGGTTCCACTAGAAGAGGATCCATCATGCGACTTTCCTTTGTGGCTCTTAGAAGGAGCCTCTCCTGTCGAACACCTTGATGGTACTTTTCCATAAAATCATGGTGCATCTCGAAGGGCCAAAAGTCCTCATAGGACCTTTGAAGCTCAGCATTCATTGTAGCAATCATAATGAACGACACTTTGTCCTTGTAGTGAAGGGCCATATGAATTTTTCGAATCCAATCGTTAAAGTTTGACCCAACGAAGATAGTTCTCCCAACCAGGTTTGTCACACCCCCAAACCAGAACGGCGGAAACGTTCGGGGGCGTAGGGCGTCATATTCAGTATCATAACAGTTCATAAAAAGGAAAGTACACACCACCATACATATATAAAGGTTTTAAAAATGTTTTCATAATGGTATTCATTACATTTTCAAAAGATAAATACATAAACATCTTTCAAAATAAGTAATTCACGTCAGCGCGTTAATCCCCAAAAGTTGATTTTTCCAACCTGCTTAGCGGTTCCCTGAGAATACAAGTTATTTCAAAGTGAAAGTGTCAACAATTAAGTTGGTGAGTTCATAAGTGGTTTAGAAAAATTAAATGCCATTCCAAAATGAGTGTATGTTTTTCAAGAAAATCCCTTATTTTCTTATAAAAGTAAGAAATGCATGAGAATATTTGTGTTGTATAATGCAAATAGTTGAATCAGGAAAATCCCTTATTTTCCTATTAGTTGTTTGGTTTGTATACAGGAAACTCCCATATTTTCCTAAAGTAATAGTTAGTCTAATATCCAAGACTAAAAAAAACGAAAGCAAACGATAAGCTTTAGAAGATTGAAACATGGATTTATATAATAAAACCTATAAGAAGATTTCAGTTGTTAGATAAAAAATAGTTTTAATAGCTACTCATTCATCAATAAGAACTATTATAATAATTGTATATCCGGTGAGTTTTATAACCATACTAAACATAATATGCCTGCAGCGACGTTCTTCAGGTGTCGTAGCGTTATGACAAACTGTCACCCCAAAGGACGGACTGTAGCTAACAGTCAGGGCGCGGGATCATGACTTCCCGTATAGATCTATACACATTTGACACGTTCTCCGACCGGGAGACTCTGGTTATAGACAGGACTTGTAGTGGTACCTTTTAGAAAAAGGTAGTATTTGAAGATGTACACGTCTCACGGATTCTCAACTAAGTCTGTATTAAAGTAGTAGTTTTGTATACAAAGTTTATCCTTTTTCACCACGTTTGACAAAACATAAATCATAAGTCCTTTTAAATGTATAAAACAGTTTAACAATGAAGGATACTTTGGAAATACTAAATACTTTGTATAAATCTAGTGCATGCAAAGTATGACAAGAGTTTGCACATAGTAGTAATGAATCACAAGTGATTCATTTGATAAAAACGTGTAAGGTGAAAACTTTTATGAAATACACGATAATAACCGTATGTTTACTTGTATTCCCCCCCCCCCCTAAAAGAGTATAAAAAGCATTTAAAAACGTATTTAAAGTGTGTTTGTAGGGGTATGAACTCACTTGATAGATTGAAGAAGGTGTGTCGAAAACCGAGCAGAACATTGGATTGAAAAAGCGGATTTTCTTGGGATTCTCGGGAGCGTGAAACTTCCTTCGGGGCTTGAGTATGGGAATCGGGGCTTCGGGACAATTATTGCACGGAAAACGAGGCAAAACTAAAGAATAATGAGAGAAAATGAGCAAGTTTCCCCGGTACCTTCGCAACCCTTTTATAGGGGCTGAGAGGCCTCGGTACGCGGGGCGTACGAGGTTACGCGGGGCGTACTCGTGCGTCATGCGTGACCGAGTCCTCGACTGCCTCGGCTTCGGATGGGACGGGACAGGGTAGTCTCGCATAGGGGCGACGTGGACGAACCGGGGCCTAGGCCTCGAGTATGCGGGGCGTACGCCTGTACGCGGCGCGTAACTCGGATGGACCCGGTGACTCACCCTTCGGATAATACCGATTTTTTAATTAAATTTATATATTAATTATTTAGCAAACTTCAAAATTTCATATCTCCTTCATATGAACTCAGTTTTCGATGTTCTTTATATCCACGCGTAGGTGAGACTATGCTCTACAACTTTCGTTTAGATTCCGTCGGCAAATTTCGAAATTATTTTTATTATTTATTGTTAAAATGTTGGGGTAAGAAATTTTCTTTAGAAATTCATAACTTTTACATACGACGTCAGATTTGGGCGTTCTTTTTATGTATGCTTGTAGTTTATTGATATCTATGACTTTCATTTAGACACCTTAGGTCAAAGAGTATTTTATCGAAACTTCGCGTTTACGTATATCCGTATTGCCGGTTTTTGTCGGAAGACTTAGAATGGTCATAACTTCTTCGGTATAACTCGGATTTTAGTGTTCTTTATATGATTGGAAACCTTAAGACGATATCTACTACATAATGTAATCCAAACAGAGTTTTTGAATATTTCATTTTTCGATGATATTCCTATTACTTTTCAAAAAGGTTACAAGATTCGATTTTTAATGAGATCAAATAACGGGTTGTTACATCATCCCCCCGATAGAGGGAATTTCATCCCGAAATTAAATACAAGAGAAAAGTTTTAGGGGCTGAGGAAAAGATGTGGATACTTCTGTTCCATCTGGTCTTCTCGTTCCCACATGAACTCAGGTCCCCTCTTAGCATTCCAACGGACCTTTACTATTGGTTTGCAACTCTGTTTAGTTCGTTTAATTTCCCTATCCATGATCTCGACGGGTTCTTCAACGAAGTTAAGATTTTCGTTAAGTTCGATTTCGTCGAGTGGAATTACAAGTGTTTCATCGGATAAACACTTTTTCAGGTTCGATACGTGGAATACTGGATGTACTTTGTTAAGCTCGATTGGGAGTTGGAGTTTGTAAACCACTGGACCAATTCTTGAAATGATTTCGAAGGGTCCAATGTACCGAGGATTTAGTTTCCCATGCTTTCCAAAGCGTATCATGCCCTTCCAGGGTGAGACCTTTAGCAGTACACGGTCACCAATCTGAAATTCCAAGGGTTTTCGTCTTTTGTCGGCATAGCTCTTTTGCCTATCTCTTGAGGATTTCAGTCGTTCTCGTATTTGCATGATCTTTTCATTCGTTTCTCTGATGATCTCCGGACCAGTGAGGGTGCTATCAGCGACTAGACCTTTTGCCAACTGCGTTTCGCCTACTTCCGTCCAGCACAGAGGTGATCTGCACTTACGGCCATAAAGGGCTTCAAATGGAGCAGTCTTGATACTAGTATGATAACTATTCTTATAAGAGAACTCGACTAAAGGTAAGTGAACATCTCACGCTTTACCAAAGTCGATTACACATTCTCGTAACATGTCTTCCAAGGTTTGGATCGTTCTCTCACTCTGTTCGTCAGTTTGTGGGTGGTAGGTTGTACTCATATCCAACCTTGTTCCCATGGATTTTTGTAATGATTGCCAGAACCTGGAAGTGAATCTACTGTCTCTGTCCGAGATGATAGACATTGTCACTCCATGAAGTCGTACGATCTCTTGGATGTAGATTCTCGATAGTTTTTCCATCTTATCAGTTTCCTTGATTGGTAAGAAATGAGCACACTTGGTTAGTCTGTCGATGATCACCCAAATAGTATATTGGCCACCCTGAGTTTTGGGCAGTTTCATTATGAAGTCCATGGAAATATGTTCCCATTTCCACTCAGGTATTTCGCATTGATGGAGTAGACCTGAGGGTTTTTGGTGTTCTATTTTTATCTTGGCGCAAGTCGAGCACTTGCTCACATAGGTAGCAATCTCTGCTTTCATGTTTGGCCACCAGTAGAGTTGCTTGAGATCTAGATACATATTATCTGACCCTGGGTGCAGGGAATATGGAGTCTTGTGTGCTTCGCTCATAACTACCTCTCTGAACCCACCAAATTTGGGTGTCCAGATTCGGTTCATGAGGTAGCGTACTCCGTCACTCTTGATTTCTAGGTTCTTGTCCATCCCTCTAAGGGTCTCACCTGTCACGTTTTCGGGTTTCAAGGCCTCTATTTGAGCTTCCTTGATTTGTGATGACAGGTGCGAATGGATCGACATGGTTAATGACTTCACTCTTCGACCAGAGTACTCCTTACGACTAAGGGCATCGGCCACGACATTTGCCTTTCCCGGATGATAGCGAATCTCACATTCGTAGTCATTGAGCAATTCGACCCAACATCGTTGTCTCATGTTTAACTCCTTTTGGTCGAAGATGTGTTGAAGACTCTTGTGGTCTGTAAAGATGGTGCACTTGGTCCCGTATAGGTAGTGCCTCCAGATTTTCAGAGCGAAGACCACCGCTCCAAGTTCTAGGTCATGAGTGGTGTAGTTGACTTCATGCGTTTTCAGTTGTTGTGAGGCATATGCAATAACCTTTCCTCTCTGCATTAGTACACAGCCCAACCCTTGCTTCGAAGCGTCGCAATACACCACAAAATCACCGATCCCCTCTGGAAGAGAAAGAATGGGCGCACTGCAAAGGGCCTGTTTCAGAGTTTGAAATGTAGCATCCTGTTTTTCTCCCCAGTTATAGGTCACACCCTTCTGAGTTAAGGCGGTAAGAGGCTTTGCGATGCTGGAGAAGTTCTGAATGAACCTTCGATAATAACCATGCAAATTGCTTGGTACTCTTAATGTCACTTATCACCTAATCAATCTGCCGATTAACCACACACGCTCCATTGATCTATGACAAACATCAAGCTACCCTTTGCCACCCTTGACAGTCCCAAATTAATGTGCCGGTTAACCACACATGCTCTACTAACGACTTGGCAAGGTGCAAAGTGCAATTTCATGGAATAGCACCATTTTTACATTTTTCCTAAAGTAACTAAGATTGGAAATTTCTAAAAGTTTAGTTACTTTATATTTTCATTATACTTATTAATGAGGATTAATGTCATATCCTACCCATTCGGCTAACATCCCTCCACCAGTCAAGGAAGCGGTGGGTAAGAGTGGACACCCATTAAACCATCATTTTATAGACAGTAACCTTATAACCCCTTTATAGACCGGCTTCGTGAATGACACCAACTAACGGTAAGACTGACTTGTCATATACGTACATATATATATATATATATATATATATATATATATATATATATATATATATATATATATATATATATATAAGTATTAAATTTTAATATTATAATAGTATAAGGGTTGAATTTTAACTTTTAAAACTCCAAGGTTTGGAATTAAATGTTTCACTAGTGAGACTTTACAAATTCCAAAACATGAGGGAAATTTTTGAAACTCTTCATCTCCATAACTTATGAGTTTAATGTTATTTTAATGGATGATACTTTTCATGTTCCATAACTCGAGGAAAAGTTATGGAACTCGTAAAAACATTTAGATCAATTTCAACAAATAAAATTATCATATAATTAATGATTAATCTAACTAAACTCATAACGCAATATAATATAAAATCAACAATTTACAGGTAACTTTATTTATCATATAAACCAAAAGTTATCTTAAAATCTTGAAAATTATCTTTTGATTGGATGAGTATAATCACTACCATATCAGAAAAAACAGATTTTATGATGCAATACAGTTTGTGGTAGTGATCCCACTCCAATCCAGGCCAAAAATCCTGAAAATTTGCTAACAGACTGTCTGACTCGTCGAGTCAGTTAATGCACTCGTCGAGTTCATCGTGAACTCGTCGAGTTTCGGACTCGGTGAGTCCAATCTATCAGAATGCAATTTTTAGTTTGCTTCAACTTTAAACAATGAACAATGTAATAATATAACAGAAAACTACCATAGGCTTTGATACCACTGTTAGGTTTTGAGCACTATAACACTCCTATGGTGCATATGCAATCCTAGATGCTTTGGATCTAATTTTTCTCTATTATACATGCAATATTGTTTCCAAAGCATGAAGCCTAAACTAGCATACAAAATTTGAGACATACAACATAAAACCAAAGTAGATGAATACATCTTAGTGTAGCTTAGAGTTCTTGGCCTTCAAAAGCTTTAGCACCTCAAATGTGATGCCTCTAATGTGTCACCCACCCTAACCAACAATGGATCATTAGCCCAACTATAAGTATTACTGGTTTACATAATCAATCCCCGTATATTTAATCAGTCTCTTTTGATCACTAAATTAATTCCAAGTTAATTCTTGATCAATACTAATTAAATAATATGATTTCTCAAATAATATATTATACTTATAATATATTAATAAACCACAAATAACCTATTCTAAAAAAGTGCATCCTATCAAATTGCTCTGGTGAAGGCAACTCAAAAGGACCATGCTACAATCGGGTCAAATACATACCAATTATAGTTATGGGCTTAGACACCTAATCCAACAATTATTATGTTATATGTTATGAGAATCGCATGTTAGATTAGGGCTAAGGATATGGGAGAGATGCCTTTGTATGCGTGTATGAGCCTGTAGACTTGTCTGCTAGTACTGATTAGTTAGTGATAGCATCTTATGTTTAGGTTATGACTGATTGTTTGAGATTTTACAATATCATGCTAGTATGGTTTTCAGATGATTGGCCAGAATGGCTTGATTAGTGATACCATGGTTAGTTTCCGTTGCCTGAATGTTGCTTGCTTTGTGCTTTTTGGGACTCTTAAGTAATGTGAGTTAGATGTAAGTGAATATGTTAATTCATATGTAATAAAGGTTGAATAATCTCATAGTGATGGATTTGACTCTATTGCGCAACTCTCATTTAAGTCTAACCATTATAAGGATGAGTATTTTACTCGAAGGATTATATGAGCTTTATTCCATATGATTGTGTTCACGAAGTAGCTAATTGACATTATGGGGAGTTCATCAGAAGTTGATGACAAGGTGAGGTCGGAAACCTAGGAAATCCTAGGAAATTCTTTAGTGGGTTTTGCATGCTATTTAGCGATTGCTTGGAATACTAGTTTGAGAAGGTGACTTGGAGGATTCGGGATGATTTTTGAGGAAATTATGGATAGGTATGGAAGGTAGTATTGGGCCCGTACTCCTAAAAGCACAGGATCCATACTCAAATTGGCGAGAGTCCTAGAGAATCTAGGAAGCCTGTGAGTTGATTATTTTTAGGTATGTTCTGATCCTTTGCATGTTGTCATTTCGATATGGGGTTGAGCACTCAGGAAAGGGGTCCAAGTTCTGGTTCCAACTCAGGTGCAGGTATTGATTCGATCGATGAACGAATGAGGGAGTTCATCTCATTGTAGATTACCTGCGATATTTTGCAAATGGGCTCCTGTGAACTATGGTTCAGTCAAGGAAGGGGTTTTGGAGCTCTTGGATAGTCATCTCGGGGACTTTTGGGCCGAGATTTTAAAGGGGCAGTTGGGGGCTCATCTGGAGCCCAAAGCCAGTGGATCCCTAGAATCCTTCAGGGCAGAGGATCCTATTGTTAACTCTTGTTATTTGTGATCAGTGGTGGATTATGCACCATGTTTTCAGGGGAGTTGATCACCTGATTAGATTGCCACAGAGGTTTCACGAGCCTTACGCAAGGAATTACCAGACATCATTACGCATTTCACTGATATATTGGTCGCTAGGTTTGAGGGTTAAACCTCGACTGTTCAGGCGGTTGATGGTCTGGTCAGGGTAACCGAATAGAAGGAGACTGGTTCAGATAGGCAACTAGGCAAGAAGAAGCGGACTCTTGGTCTGGCTTAGTGATTGGAGCAGTTGGACGTTGTCATAGCTAGTGTTAGAGACCTAAGGGGCACATGAGGGTGTACGCAGCAAGTCTAAGTGCATCAGGTGCGGATGGAAGGGCCACTTCCACCAAAAATGCACACTGGAAGTAGAATTCTGTCATCATTGTCATCATCCGGGACATGTCAGGTCAAATTGCCCATGCTTAGTGGTTGGGGAAGCTCAGGTTCCAACGCAGCTACTTTGATAGGAAAAGAGGGTCAAGATTTCATCAAATGATATTACGGGTATATTATCTTTTTCTCTTCTCTTGATTATTATTATTATTATTATTATTATTATTATTATTATTATTATTATTATATATATATATATATATATATTGCTTTGGAATTTTGTATTGGTTTAGGTAAGCCTTATCTCTGGCTTGGTTCTCTGCTATTTTCTGGGTTATATCATCAAGTATTGTTATATGCCATTTTGCATGCCAAGAGTTGCTAGGGGGTCGTATTTTGATGAATGGAATTCAGTTGTTCAGGAAGTTGTTCCCGTTCTTTATTGGGGTCAGTTCAGAGGTTTGATAAAGGGAAGGAGGGTTTAGCAATTATTCTTCGGCGAAGTGAATGTTTAGTCGTGTTAGCAGTTATTCTTATATGACTGGCAGTTGTCCATTTAAGAACATTTGGGTTCAACCACTATCGTTTCTAGGGAAGGAAGAGTAGCAAGGAGATATTTTTGGTAGTCGCACGGGTCATTTGGTCATTGAAAGTGTCAGGAGAATTTATTATCGCGAGGATTGTGGATGGTTAGAATTCAGGAATTTTGTTGAGGATAGGATGTATGGGTGAATATTCATCAGTTCATAGAAAGGGTGATGGTCTTAAGTCACCAGCATAAGGACTTAAGGTTTTGGTGCGGTATCATGGGAAGTGAACGGGATTATTGGGCTTGTTGAAATTTTGGGGAGTATTCATCTGGATTTTAAGAGTTGTGTGATCATAGAAATTGGCTAGTAATGGAACGATGGCATTTGTAAGCTCAGGTTGTTGACAATTTGAGTCATAAGGTTGTGAGATGGATTGGAAATCTATCAAATCTTGAGGATGGTTGGGTACAGTCGAATCCAAGTGGGTGAGAATCCTTTGGTCTAAGAGATTGTAGCAGAAAGGATATTCGTGTTTCATTGCACATCAGTGCATGGAGGGTATGTGGATGGACTCATGTCTAGGGTGGTGTTAGAGTCTCTCTTCTTGTTCTTGTCTGATGAATGCTTTGGGGTTCGAAGGATGACCCGAACACCTGATTAGAGTATGGTCGGATGTGAGATTGACTCTGGATGATTGTGGTTGATATGGTATGGAAGTGTTGTAAGAATATGGGGTAGATGTAGCATTCACCAAGATAGCAGGCAGTTGTGTAATTGTTGTAAGTCTACGATGGTATCATAGCATTCACCATAATGAGGTGGACCTTCATTGGGGTGGTCATCGGTATGAAAGAGATAAATACCATTAGGGTCCGAGGCGGAGTCGGGCCTATGTAACTCTAGATGGGTGGGGGACCCGTGGGCAAGGCCCACTCCATGGTATAGTCTGGGTGGGACCTATAGGTGAGGCCCGTGTGTATATGGCAATACAGGTCAGTCCTGGTAGAGACCGTTGGGTCGAGGTATTAGATATTAGTTTTTGTAGGATTGAGTATGGGGTTAGTGTGTGGTGAAAATGGATGCTTAGGCTTGGATAGCCTTGTCATTCGGACTCTTAGAAACCTGGTGCCTAGACCAGGTGTGAGACTGGTAGTCTCAACGATGGTTCGGGAATCTTTATATACTAGTTTAGTGAGGGATTACCGTGAATCAGAAGATTTTGGATGAAATGCAGGTGTAAGTCCTTGGATCTCTTGTTGTCAATTATGTATCAAGTTGGTTTGTTTTTGTGGGAACTTGCGTTAGGAATCGCAGGTGTATATGTGCAAGGTCTTCATTTCAGTAGAATATGAATTAAGGAATATGTATGCCAAGGCTATCTGTTGAAGGGTTCAAGGTTAAATGATGGTTTCAGTTTTAATGGTGGATCAGGCTCTTGTGATTATGTTTTGGATTGGTTCTATTTGAATGGAGGTCAGGCAGGTATGGGGTTTCGGAATCTCAGCAGCATTATATTGGTTCAACAGTAAAAGGAAGCAGTGTTTTGTTCAGCGCTAGAAGATTTATCTCCTTGTTGGTATTGCATTCTTCTTTATATTCATGGAATTATTATCATCAGGATGAGTCTTCTACTCGAAGGATTATCTAAACCTCTTGTTAAGTTAAGGTGTTCTGCAACAAGGAATGGTTCGTGATGTTATTTTCGGTAGAAGCAACAAGATAATCAAGGGTTGAAAGTGTTTTGTTTAGCTTGAAATTCAAAGTGAAGTTTGCCAGGTAGTGGTTTTATATGGGTGGTCTGTTGAGGAGTCAGACCAATTCGGAATTTCAAATTTCAAGTAAGGTAGAATTGGTTATTCTACAAGGGGTTAAGGATTCATTCATCATCAGGTTTGGAAAGTTTTTCTAGGGTTGAGTTTGGTTGCCTTGGAAAGGCCGTTGTATGCTCAGGGTTGTGGTTGTGTTCCTTAGGCTGTCTGGTGTTCCTGGGATGGTAAGGAATGATTTTGAGGACGAAATCGAATTTAAGTGGGAGATAGTTATAACACTCGGTTTCGAATCGCTTCATTATTCGAGGCGGTGGCCCAATCATCATTTATAATAAGGCTTAGGGCCTTGGGGAAGAAGGTATTTGGCCCTTTTTGGGTGTAGGTGTTATAGATTAGGTGATCCGAGGGTTTGATTGGGTTTTAAAGCCCAAGGGTATAAAACATAATTTGGCAGTTCAGGCCTTTATGAATTTTGGGCTTTTGTTTAGGAAGTTTTAAGGCGGAGGTGAGTTGTTAGAAGTGTGGGGCTTCTCGTCACCTTTCGGTGGATGTAAATTTCATTGAAAACAGATTTAGAACGAAGGAGTTATGACTAAATAGAGTTAAGGGTTATGGAAGGTCATCTAGTATGTGGGGCGTATTCAGTGGCTAGGTCGTGGGTTCTCTTCGAATACCCCAGGCATACCAAGGGGTACACGGGTTGTACTTCCTTTAGCCTCAAACCCTAATTTCAGGTTTTACCCCTATATAAGCAACATTATATCCTTCCTCTGGACATTTTAGGTCAGCCTCCATCCCATTTAACATATATTGAAACCCTAGAGTGCCTTGAGTGAGCTTTGGAGCTTGGAAGAGTGCTTGTGGTGGTTTGGGTTAGAGAAAAAGAAGCTTGAAGACTCATTCTTTGGAGGAAGGCTTTGAGATCCAACTTTATCATCTTATTTTGGTGACTTGTGAAGTATAACGTTCAAACATTGCCACTTCATTTCTTAGATCTACTCCTTGGCATGTTTTTGGTCATTTTTTGTCCATGTTGGTTGATCCTTGTGAGCTAAGGTTGTTTCAGAGGCTAAATCTTGTAGATCTGGATATTTTAAAGGTTCCTTAGGCATAAAGGTGCAAACTTTGTGGTGTATTTGGATTCATGCATGTGTTAAGACCCCTTTATTAAGCTCTTTTGACCTCTTAAGCGCCGTTAAGCCATGCATGCAAGTAATGTTATCAACTTTACGTGACAAGTCATCCATAGGAATCAGATCTGAGGGTTTGGAATAAAGGCTTAAGTGATTAAGTTCTTAATGGAATGGGATGAGATTCTGGGGGAGTACATTGGGCGTACCCAGCTGGTATGAGATGCATACTTACCCCAAAGGCAGTATTTTGGGCGTACCAATTGAGTACGCGGGGCGTACTCGACCTGTTGGACTTTTTTTCAAATTGTTGACTTATTAATCATAGACTATTAACTTGAAGTTTGACCAGCATAGATCATTGGATTTTGTGGGCCTTTTAGGACATTGGGCCTTCTCGGGATAGGCCCATGATGGTTCGGGCCCAATTTGGATATTTAGGGCTTTATTGGGTCTTGTAGTACCATTTAAGGGATTTGGGCTTATGTTGCTAATGGATTGGTCTTTGGTTTGTGGCAAGTAAGGAAAAGGGTAAAATGGACTTTTACACTGAAGGTTTATTATTGGGCAGAAATTCTTGATTGGGTCGGGAATCAATTATTGATGAAATATTATTTGATAATGTCAGTGCTAGGATTCCGGTAGTAGCAGCTCGAGTATTCAGTTATCGTGTATTGAGGTGAGTTTCCTCATTATGTATAGTGGCTCTAAGGCACCAATGTCGACCCATGATTGTTATGTTTAGGATGCAAGACGTCTGGACGACTCCTTCATTAGTATTGTGGACTATACGTCACCAGGCGAGGCCCGATGTCGGGCGGGGCCTAATGACTGTATTGTATGCTAATTATCAGTGTGTGTTTTATGCTTACTAGGCATGGCCAGATGCGGGGCAGGGCTTGATGACTATATGGTATGCTATTGTCTTCGTGGTTATCGCATGCATTCGTATGATTATATGTTTTTGTGATTATGTGTGAACTGGGCAGGGCCTGATGCCAGACGGGGACTAATGAATGACAGATTTGGATACCAAGTGGGGTCCAAGGTAAGGCAAGGCCCCAGTATATGTTGATATGTATGGTATGAGGTATTTTGGGGACCTCACTAAGCTTTGTGCTTACAATTTATTGTTTATGATTTCAGGTGCTTCCGGTTCAAAAAGGGAAGGGTCCGTGTGACAACCCAACGTTTAATCCGTTATATAATTCCATTTCCGCTAATGGAATATGTCATTTATAAAAAGTTCCATAATTTGGAGTCGTATAATAAATAAATATTTAATTATTTATTTATATTTCATGTGATTATCATTTTAGTAAAAATAAATATAACTCGTTAATGTTAGTTCCATTTAACAAAATAAAGTTATATTATTTTTCAACCACTTAACCTGGGTAAAAAGTTTAAACCCCGTTGAACTTTAGCATCGGGTAGTCGTCTACCGGGTGCAATACCCGAGGCATATATAAGGAAGGTGAACACCTCTTTGAACTCTTTTACCACTCAAACACTCTCTCTCTCACTACTTTCTCTCTCTAGCTCGTTTTCGGCTCCAAAACCGCAATTTCCAGCTCCCAAACGTAAGATTTTCCTCCCTAACTTGTTCTAAATATGCATTATTGTTATTATAGCTCAAAAATCGTATGAATGGGGTATGAACAAGGAGTTTATAGCCAAAGAATCTCCTTAGGCCGTAAACACCCAAAATGTGCCAAAAAGTCCCAAATTTCCTTCTTTTAAGCTTGGATACTAGTTAGGGATTGTACCTAGGAGTGTTTGAGCATCAAAACCATAACTTTTAGAGCATTAAAGAGGGTTTACGGCCCAAGCACATGCTTAGGCCGTAAACACCCTTTTTCCATGTAAAAAGGCCCCAAACACTCTTCCAAATCATTTTAGGCTTGAGATATGATTTAAGGGAATTCCAATCCGAGTTTTGGGCATTAAAACTTCATGATTTGTGGGGTAACTTAGAGTTTACGGCCCAAGCATAAGCTTAGACCGTAAACTCCCCCAAACCACACCAAATGAGGGTTTAAACCCCCTAATTAGCCCTAGACCTTCACTAGAAAATTAAAGGGATTGATTTAAGGGCCTTAGCATCAAAATTGGGGAGTGAACAAGAGTTCACGGCCAATCCATGAAGCTTACGGCCGTAAACTCCCAAGGAGTGGCCTTTGGGTCGTAAACTCCAAGGGAGTAAACTCTTGGACTCCCTAACACCCTTTTTTTGGTCTTGTACAATCCCCGAGAACTACTTTTAACCCATAAGACCTCGAATCAATTTTAGGATATGTAAATGTTTTAATAAAAAGTATAAGTGATTAATTACTTGTAAAACATATGTCTCATATGTTAATAGGGTCTTAAAAGGTGTACAAGTCCTTAATTGACACCAAACGCTCAACCGATACTTCCACCCGATTTACTCGATTTCAGGTGAGTTCATACCCCTTAATGAACCTTTCTAGCGTTTTCATATGTTTTAGGGGGGGAGGGGGATACAAGTCAAATAAACATTTTTATGGAAGTGAATCACATGTGATTTACTACCCGTAGTTCAAATCACATGTGATTTATCACTATGCTTTATAAAAGAACTTTACGTTTTCAAAACTACTTTGGATAAATAAACTATTTTCTAAATGCTTTCTTTGGTCAAGATTTTTATTAAATTACTTTTCTTATAAAATGTATCTACACTAATATATTTATATTAGTAAGACTTGAAGGACTTAGGACCGATAGCTCGCCTTATTTCATGTTCTTGTTTGATTGTGAGCTTAGGGTATTTGTTATCCGTCCGACTGTCGTTGATTTCTTAGTTATATATCATGTATATTGGTGTTAGGTACAAGCATTTTCATCTCATTCGATGCCTATATTACTTAATTGCCAAGAAACATACACACTAAGTTAACTATAATAGGTATAGTTAAGGTCACTACTACTCGTTACCGCTACTACTATACATACTATAATTCATACTATTACAAAATGATACACAAATAAGAGAACAAACTATGAACTACATAAAAGACTACTACACTATATTACAAGAGAAAGAACTAATCCGGAAGATAACACACTAACTCTCTACAAGATACTCTACGCGCTACCTACTATGACCAGAGCTTTCCGGAAGGAAGGCGACGCTACATGTATAGATCTATACGGAGCAGACACTATTATATCCCGACTGTTAACCTCAGTCCGAGCCAAACAGGCCCATGGATGGCACTACTTCACTACACTATGTATGACCGGGAAGGTCATGGAATCCTCTATTGTTCACACTATTGGTCACATAAAAGGAATACACGGTATCCACACTAAAATACTAAGACTAAAGTCTAAGTTAATTTCCCGAAGTAAATAAGTATGTATTACTAATGGGAGTTCGCACCATTAATACTAACAACAGGCATAACTTTTCCTCTATCTACACTACATACTGGAGATTTTAGTACCACACTTTTACAACAAACGGTTTTCAATGATAAAACTTCCATGCAACTTAGAGTTTTTCACTTGCGATGTATTTTCTGGAAAATATAGGAT
The DNA here is from genome assembly GCF_052625555.1 of Lactuca saligna. NCBI lineage: Eukaryota > Viridiplantae > Streptophyta > Magnoliopsida > Asterales > Asteraceae > Lactuca > Lactuca saligna. The sequence continues at coordinate 68,892,378 of NC_136421.1, read as the reverse complement.
TTTCTAGGGTTTCTACTACTTATAAATGTAAATTGTAGTTTTTCACACTATAAGTTTTAACACATTTTATACAAAATTTACACTAAATTCTTATGAACTCACCAGCTTTATGCTGATACTCATTTTCAAAATAACTTGTATCCTTAGGTCAAAGATAGACAGGTACAAGTGCAGAATTTTGGAGAAGATGGAGCATACAAGATCCATCTTTTGTTTTTGTATTACTTTTGGTGTCTATTGAAACTTTACAGAACACACTTGTAATTAAACTCACTATGTAATGAAATGGTTGTATGTTTCTTGTTTTTACTATTATGCAATTGTTATGATACTGTACATGATGTCCTCCACCCCAAAACGTGTTCCGCCGTTATCGGTTTTGGGGTGTGACAGATTGGTATCAGAGCATTGTTTATAGTGAATCAAGTATATCAACCTATAAAAGATATACGAACTATAAACACTTCGGGACTAAAACACTCTGACCAAGAATATATACTGTTAAGTATTTAAAAGATTTAACTAAGCATATATACACATACCTCTATAAAACAAAGAAGTCAGTATCGTACTAGAACAGAACAAAAGTATTAAGATTGTTAGACAGTACAATTGGGCTTAGAGACATATGGTCACATCTGGGGGGATGTAGCCTGAGCAACTACATTTTCCTGGGAGTGACTAGCATGTGCCTAAGTTTGGTTATGGAGTTGCAACAAGTCTAAAACTTACCAACACTACCACAATAACGTTAGCATAAGAATACTATAGGAGTATTCTGTACCTCTAAAATATACATATGTGAGAACCAAAAAGGGTCGTTACTAGTGGAGTAATAGTTGCTAAATGGATACATTCCGGTTACCTGTGACTAGGGTGTTATAGACTTAGAATCTGTGATCTTTGCTTTACTTCCTGTTCCTTGTTTGGTTGTGGATTTAGAGTTAGGGTCACTTATTCGACGAACTATCCTGCCCCGGTCACATGTAATTAGTATGCATTATGGAAGTATTGTTTTAACTCGTGACGATCATCTTATAAGTATTTTAGGTTAGTGTGTCTATTAATCTTCCTTTCCCCTTTTCTCGCGTAGATATCATGGCTGGCTTCCACCTTCCCGGCGATCCGTACTACCCAAACCAGGGAAATGGACGATGGCTCGACGAAGAGTCGGACAATGATCACCAGATCCCTCTAGATGACCACCGAGCAGAAGGCTTTTCGGGTAGCTCTGACTCCGAGCAAGAAGTTAACAACCTACCTCCTGGAGCTCCGAACCCCAACCCCCGTCCGGCATTTCAGGGTCCCACTCCCCTGTGGGAAATATCCTTGAACCGATGGAGTGAGGAGCATGGCCAACCTTTACCTTACAACAGAGACCGAAGCTTTTACAACATAAGCAAAGGAGGATCAGCAGATCAGGTTCTGCCCATCATGGTCCGAAGGATTTCCAGGAATGTCGAGCAGGGTCAAGCAAACATTGGTCGGGTTGTAGAAGTGAATGCTAATTCGAATCTCAACACTGTTCGCATCAGCCAACTTGAAGAAGCCATGGACAGGACAAGGAGGACCAACGAGGCTCTACAGCATTAGCTAGCTGCATCCCGAGCCAAAGTTAGGGAACTCCGAGCACATCAAAGGGCTCATGAACGACACCTTCAGGAAGTTATGCGTCAACTAGCAGGTCTGAGGGTTCGCCCAACAAGTAACCGCCGCCCGTAGAAGATGTCTAGTTACCTCACTCTTTTTTTTAAAGGACTAGCCTTTCCTCTCTATGTTTCGTAGATCCCTTGTCTGTAAACATTCCTAGCTTAAAAGTACTCTAATTAGATCTCTAGACTGCCAACATTTTCCTTATGGTTTGATGTAAGACCTACTGTTAGTTCACTTTTCATGAACTTGTATTACATCATTAATACCAGTAATTTGGCAGTTAACTACTCTATTGCTATGACTCTCATTCTGATCTTTGGATTATGTTGATTTAATCAATGAAACACTCTATTCATATTCGCAATAGACTCTTACTATTGCTATCATTTCTATGATCTTCCAGCGAAAGATGCCTCCACGAAAGTGTCCAAGCAGAGGAAGACCAGCAACTCAAACCCCTCCTCCACCACCTCCTCCTCCGCAGTTCGATCCAGTGCTATTCCAAACGGTTGTGACTGCAACTGTGATAGCAGCCATGGCTCAAATGAACTCCGGTGATGCAAGCGGTGGCAACTCTAGATTTGGTGAAGTCCATCAAAGAGTGCAGGGATGCACATATAAGGACTTCATGAACTGCAAACCTACCTTCTTCGATGGTACCAGAGGAATTCTGGCATTGTCTCAATGGTTCGAAAGAATCGAAGATGTCTTTGAAATGTGCTCTTGCCCCGAAGAGATCAAAATCAAGTTTGCTACTACTACCCTCACTAACACGGCCTTGACATGGTGGAGCGGCCATGTCAGTGCACTCTCCTTGGTAACAGCCAATGCCATGGGCTGGGACACTCTAAAAGATCTCATGAGAAGGGAGTACTGCCCTAGGGGTGAAATTCAAAAACTTGAGGAGGAACTCTGGAACCTCAAGATGAAAGGGACCAACATAATAGCTTACACGGCCAGTTTCTGCGACTTGGCGTCTATGTGTCCCAACATGATCCCATATGAAAGCAAGAAGATTGAACGATACATCTGGGGTTTAATGCCCCTGTATCGAGGAAATCTTCTAGCCTCACGCCCTACCACTTTCGATAGCGCTAAGGAGTTAGCCTAGAGTCTAATCAATCACGAAGTCTCTTCCACTCCAGCAACAGCAACCACAACTACCACTGCACCACCCGATTCATCTGACAGAAAGAGGAAGCGTTTGGATAAGAAGAAAGGCAGGAAAACTCAAACCTCCTCCAAGGACCAGCAAATTGTGGTGGTCCATGTTGCCACCACTCCAGCCGCACCTGCACCAACAAGAGCTTACGTTGGGAACCTGCCCAAGTGTCCCAAGTGCCCTTTCCACCATCACGGCCCCTATCGTGAATTACAGTGTTCCAACTGTGGCCAGAAGGGCCATACTGTCCGATTCTGTAGGGCCCCACCCAAACCTATCTCGCAAGTTCCTGGTTTGGGAGTGACCCAGACTTGTTATGGCTGCGGTGAAGCTGGCCAATTCAAGAAAAATTGTTCGAAAGCTAGAAATGCGGGAGGAACCGGAAGACTACTCGCTATTGGCCATAATGAAGCAGTAGCGGACCCCGTAGTAGTCACGGGTACGTTCCTTCTCAACAACTCTTATGCCTGTGTCTTATTCGATAGTGGTGCAGAAAGAAGCTTCATAAACCAAAACTTTAAACACTTACTTAAACAATCCCCGTAACCACTAAAAGAAACATTCATCGTAGAAATGGCTAACGGAAAGACCGAAAGCTCTAATGAAATTTACATAGATTGTACCCTCACGTTAGACGATCATTTATTCCCAATCGATCTCATACCAGTCTCGATCAAGAGTTTCGATGTCATTGTTGGCATGGACTGGTTGAGTCTTCATCGCGCTGATATTCTATGCTTCGACAAAGCCATCCGCCTAAATCCACCGAATCGCAAAACTCTGTTAATCTACGGAGACAAACCCGGTATGAGTCTTCGTATCATCTCAAGTATTCAAGCCCAGAAGTACTTGCGCAAGGAATATCGCGCCTTTCTTGCACACGTCCTCGACTCAAGCCAGAAAGTGAAAGATCCAAAAGACATCCCCGTTGTATGCGATTTCCCTGACGTCTTTCCGGAAGACCTTCCAGGTTTACCTCCCAAACATCAGGTTGAGTTCAGAATCGACCTAGTCCCAGGAGCTACTCCCGTAGCTAAGTCGCCCTATCATTTAGCGCCTGCAAAGATGCAAGAACTATCCGGTCAACTTAACGAGCTGCTCAGCAAGGGCTTTATAAGACCGAGCTTCTCACCCTGGGGAGCTCCGGTCTTGTTTGTGAAGAAGAAAGACGGATCATTCCGTATGTGCATCGATTATAGGGATCTCAACAAACTCACGGTCAAAAACCGCTACCCTCTTCCTCGTATAGAAGACCTATTCGACCAACTACAAGGGGCAAGTTACTTTTCCAAGATTGATCTTAGGTCCGGGTATCACCAGTTACGAGTCCTTGAGGAGGATGTTCCGAAGACAGCCTTCCGAACTCGTTACGGGCACTACGAGTTCGTAGTGATGCCCTTCGGACTGACTAACGCACCCGTAGTGTTCACGGACTTGATGAATAGGGTGTGTCGTCCATACTTAGACCAGTTCGTCATCGTCTTTATTGATGATATACTCATCTACTCTCGAAGTGAGGAAGAGCACAGAAATCATCTACGACGAGTCTTGGAAACCCTGCGATTGGAGAAGTTATACGCGAAGTTCTCTAAGTGCGAATTTTGGATCCGAAGAGTTTAATTCTTAGGACACGTGGTTAGTGAGGAAGGAATCCATGTAGACCCGTCCAAAATTAAAGCCATCGAGAACTGGTCAGCACCAAAGACGCCTACGGAAATTCGTCAGTTTCTAGGCCTCGTTGGCTACTACCGTAGATTCATTCAGAACTTCTCTCGGATTGCGAAACCTCTCACTACGTTAACACAGAAAGGAGTACCATTTGACTGGGAAGAGAAACCGGAGAAGGCATTCTAGACCCTGAAACGAGCCCTATGCACCGCACCGGTGTTATCCCTTCCCGATGGAACAGAAGATTTTATGGTATACTACGACACATTAAACCAAGGGCTCAGTTGTGTCTTGATGCAACGAGGTAAGGTCATTGCCTATGCCTCAAGACAACAGAAGACACACGAGATCAACTACACCACGCACGACCTCGGGTTAGGGGCGGTTGTTTTCGCTCTGAAGATCTGGAGACATTACCTGTATGGAATGAAGAGCACAATATACACTGACCACAAAAGCCTCCAACACATACTGAACCAAAAGGAGCTCAATATGAGGCAACGATTACAACTGCGAGATTCGCTATCACCCGGGAATAGCCAATGTAGTAGCAGACGCGCTGAGTAGAAAAGAGTATTCTGGACGAAGAGTCAAGTCACTAACAATGACTATCCATTCACATCTATCCGCACAGAGTAAGGAGGCTCAGCTCGAAGCCTAAGAATGTGGCGGGTGAATCCCTACGTGGGATGGATAAGAACTTGGAGGTCAAGGGTGACGGAGCCTATTATCTCATGGACCGAATCTGGACTCCGCACCACGGTGGTTTCAGAGACTTGGTCATGAAGGAAGCACACAACACTCGATACTCCGTCCACCTAGGTTCGGATAAGATGTATCTGGATCTCAAAAAGCTATACTGGTGGCCTAGCATGAAAGCAGAGATTGCTACCTTTGTGAGTAAATGCCTTACTTGCGCAAAGGTCAAGGTTGAATACCAGAAGCCATCAGGTCTCCTCCAATAACCAGAGATACCGGAATGGAAGTGGGATAGGATTACCATGGATTTCATAACCAAGCTACCCAAGACAACGTGTGGATTGGATACCATATGGGTCATCGTCAATAGATTGACCAAATCCGCGCACTTCCTACCCATCAAGGAAACAGACAAGATGGAGAAACTCACAAGAACATACATTAAAGAGATAGTTCGACTGCATGGTGTCCCTGTATCTATTATCTCGGATAGAGATAGTAGGTTTACTTTGAGATTTTGGCAATCACTTCAAAAAGCATTAGGGACGAGGCTGGACATAAGTACAGCCTACCATCCACAGACTGACGGACAAAGTGAGAGGACGATCCAAACCTTAAAGGATATGTTGCGAGCCTGTGTGATTGACTTTGGTAAGGCGTGGGATACACACTTACCCCTTGTGGAGTTTTCCTACAACAACAGTTATCATACGAGCATCAAGGCAGCTCCGTTTGAAGCCCTCTACGGTCGGAAGTGCAGATCCCCTTTGTGCTGGGATGAGGTGGGTGACACTCAACTAGCTAAAGGAAAATTTCCTAGAAGCACTCTCACGGGTCCGGAAATCATCCAAGAAACGACCGAGAAAATTCTACAGATTCGCGAACGATTAAAAGCTGCTAGGGACCGACAGAAAAGGTACGCAGACAAACGACGAAAACCCTTGGAATTCCAGGTGGGAGATCGAGTCATGTTGAAAGTGTCACCCTGGAAGGGAACGATACGTTTTGGAAAATGTGGAAAGCTGAAGCCAAGGTACATAGGGCCGTTTGAGAATCTCGCTAGAATTGGCCCTGTAGCTTACAAACTCAACCTACCCCACGAGCTAAGTAACATACATCCTACCTTTCACGTCTCAAACTTGAAGAAATGCCTATCCGACGAGACTCTCGTGATTCCGCTTGACGAGATAGAGGTCGATGAGAGTCTTAACTTCGTGGAAGAGCCTGCGGAGATTATGGATCGAGAAGTAAAACGAACGAAACAAAGCCGCATCCCAATTGTGAAGGTTCGGTGGAACGCCAAGTAGGGACCGGAATTCACTTGGGGGCGCCAAGATCAAATGAAATTCAAATATCCCCATCTCTTCGCTTAGTAGAATTGTAATAGCTTGACTGTTTGAATTCTAAATTTTGGGACGAAATTCCCCTAACGGGGGGATGAAGTGACAACCCAACGTTTAATCCGTTATATAATTCCGTTTCCGCTAATGGAATATGTCATTTATAAAAAGTTCCGTAATTTGGAGTCGTATAATAAATAAATATTTAATTATTTATTTATATTTCATGTGATTATCATTTTAGTAAAAATAAATATAACTCGTTAATGTTAGTTCCATTTCACGAAATAAAGTTATATTATTTTTCAACCAATTAACCCGGGTAAAAAGTTTAAACCCCGTTAAACTTTAGCATCAGGTAGTCGTGTACCGGATGCAATACCTGAGGCACATATAAGGAAGGTGAACACCTCTTTGAACTCTTTTACCACTCAAACACTCTCTCTCTCACTACTTTCTCTCTCTAGCTCGTTTTCGGCTACAAAACCGCAATTTCCAGCTCCCAAACGTAATACTTTCCTCCCTAACTTGTTCTAAACATGCATTATTGTTATTATAGCTCAAAAATCGTATGAATGGGGCATGAACAAGGAGTTTACGGCCTAAGAATCTCCTTAGGCCGTAAACACCCAAAATGTGCCAAAAAGTCCCAAATTTCCTTCTTTTAAGCTTGGATACTAGTTAGGATTTTACCTAGGAGTGTTTGAGCATCAAAACCACAACTTTTAGGGCATTAAAGAGGGTTTATGGCCCAAGCACATGCTTAGGCCGTAAACACCCTTTTTCCATGTAAAAAGGCCCCAAACACTCTTCCAAATCATTTTAGGCTTGAGATATGATTTAAGGGAATTCCAATCCGAGTTTTGGGCATTAAAACTTCATGATTTGTGGGGTAACTTAGAGTTTACGGCCCAAGCATAAGCTTAGACCGTAAACTCCCCCAAACCTCACCAAATGAGGGTTTAAACCCCCTAATTAGCCCTAGACCTTCACTAGAAAATTAAAGGGATTGATTTAAGGGCCTTAGCATCAAAATTGGGGAGTGAACAAGAGTTCACGGTCAAGCCATGAAGCTTACGGCCGTAAACTCCCAAGGAGTGGCCTTTGGGTCGTAAACTCCAAGGGAGTAAACTCTTGGACTCCCTAGCACCCTTTTTTTGGTCTTATACAATCCCCGAGAACCACTTTTAACCCATAAGACCTCGAATCAATTTTAGGATATGTAAATGTTTTAATAAAAAGTATAAGTGACTAATTACTTGTAAAACATATGTCTCATATGTTAATAGGGTCTTAAAAGGTGTACAAGTCCTTAATTGACACCAAACGCTCAACCGACACTTCCACCCGATTTACTCGATTTCAGGTGAGTTCATACCCCTTAATGAACCTTTCTAGCGTTTTCATATGTTTTAGGGGGGAGGGGGATACAAGTCAAATAAACATTTTTATGGAAGTGAATCACATGTGATTTACTACCCGTAGTTCAAATCACATGTGATTTATCACTATGCTTTATAAAAGAACTTTACATTTTCAAAACTACTTTGGATAAATAAACTATTTTCTAAATGCTTTCTTTGGTCAAGATTTTTATTAAATTACTTTTCTTATAAAATGTATCTACACTAATATATTTATATAAGTAAGACTTGAAGGACTTAGGACCGATAGCTCGCCTTATTTCATGTTCTTGTTTGATTGTGAGCTTAGGGTATTTGTTATCCGTCCGACTGTCGTTGATTTCTTAGTTATATATCATGTATATTGGTGTTAGGTACAAGCATTTTCATCTCATTCGATGCCTATATTACTTAATTGCCAAGAAACATACACACTAAGTTAACTATAATAGGTATAGTTAAGGTCACTACTACTCGTTACCGCTACCACTATACATACTATAATTCATACTATTACAAAACGATACACAAATAAGAGAACAAACTATGAACTACATAAAAGACTACTACACTATATTACAATAGAAAGAACTAATCCGGAAGATAACACACTAACTCTCTACAAGATACTCTATGCGCTACCTACTGTGACCAGAGCTTTCCGGAAGGAAGGCGACGCTACATGTATAGATCTATACGGAGCAGACACTATTATATCCCGACTGTTAACCTCAGTTCGAGCCAAACAACCTAGGGATGGCACTACTTCACTACACTATGTATGACCGGGAAGGTCATGGAATCCTCTATTGTTCACACTATTGGTCACATAAAAGGAATACACGGTATCCACACTAAATTACTAAGACTAAAGTCTAAGTTAATTTCCCGAAGTAAATAAGTATGTATTACTAATGGGAGTTCGCACCATTAATACTGACAACAGGCATAACTTTTCCTCTATCTACACTACATACTGGAGATTTTAGTACCACACTTTTACAACAAACGGTTTTCAATGATAAAACTTCCATGAAACTTAGAGTTTTTCACTTGCGATGTATTTTCTGGAAAATATAGGATTTTCTAGGGTTTTCTACTACTTATAAATGTAAATTGCAGTTTTTCACACTATAAGTTTTAACGCATTTTATATATAATTTACACTAAATTCTTATGAACTCACCAGCTTTATGCTGATACTCGTTTTCAAAATAACTTGTATCCTCAGGTCAAAGATAGATAGGTACAGGTGCAACATTTTGGAGAAGATGGAGCATACAAGATCCATCTTTTGTTTTTGTATTACTTTTGGTGTCTATTGAAACTTTATAGAACACACTTGTAATTAAACTCACTATGTAATGAAATGGTTGTATGCTTCTTGTTTTTACTATTATGCAATTGTGATGATAACGTACATGACGTCCTCCACCCTGAAACGTGTTCCGCCGTTATCGGTTTTGGGGTGTAACAGTCCGGCTTGATCACAGCGCATACACCCATGTTTTTCGCAATTCGTGATTTTTGGATTGTAATCTGATAACTGTCTTATTTGAAATACTTCTAAATGTTTGAATAAAGGATAAATTGGTGTTTTTGATTATATTAAAAATGAAATTTTACCCTATGATTTTCGGGATGTTACAATTTTTGCCATATATGTCTAGTCAACCACCATCATCTTTGCCTCAGATCTAAAATCAAGCTTCAATAATCCTAAACAAAACCCTAACCGTTGTTGTCGTCGGAAAATCATTTCAAATATGAACTAAAATTATCATTGTTTGTCGAATACCTAATTATGGGTGGGTTCTTGCTTTACTTGGGGAAGGTGACTCTTCGACGATGGTTTAGGGAAATGAAAGCATAGTTGGTTCTTTAAGGTGTATAGTGTAGAGATGACAGTGATATTATTGTGATCGAAGTTGGTGGCATTGGCCGAAAAGAGGTCAACAATAAAGTCCTAATTTTTAGACCAAAATTTTCTTTTTCAAACATATGTAAAAGACCATTTATTTCATAAAGATAGAATACCCGATAGTTTTAAATACGAAACCATAATATGTAAAAATCAATGTATCAAACTGATCATAAGTAGCGGATGTCTAAAAACATAATCCTCTGTCATTTGCATGCGTATGCGACACAGTTAAGTTGGAGCCTTCCCACTACCAGCCTGAACAACATTTAATTCACAATTATAAGCATAAATCTTAGTGAGATCCCAAGATACCACATGTTACAATACATATACAATACATACAATAAGGCTCTCGACTATAGTGTTAATCCACCTTATCTAATTGCCTTTTTCTGGCGAGGGAAGAGAGATCAATCATAATTGGTGGTTGTTTGGGGGATAAAACTTGGTTAGAAATCCAAGGTCATCTTAGGAGATGTGTTTAAGCTTACCATGTAAATCCCATAGTTTTCCGATCGATTCTTTTTGTTCTTGTTTTCTGATGATCAAAATTGGGACATAAAGAGAAATAAAGGAGAGTGTGATATAGCGTAAATATGTATATTTGTTTGTTTTGATGATAACTTGGAGAGAGAGAGAGAGAGGACAATTTTTTTTTGTAGTTGCCAATATTTTTTTACATAGTTGCCAGTTTTTTTTACGTAGTGGCACGATAAGTAAAAAAAATTATCACTACGTACGCGGGAACTAGGTGTTGTCGGTGTCACACCGGGCACCTAGTAAGAATCGCCCTTGCATATCACATTGTATCTTTAATCTTTTTACAAATAGTTCCCAATATTTTGCATTTTAATACACGTTATATAGCAATGTCTGAAACTTTCCCAAAATAAGCCCCCCCCCACCCCCCAAAAAAAAATACACTTTACACGACAGTTAATACTTTCAAGGTCCAAAAAATGGATTCTATAATTTTTGAATCAAATATTGTACAAAATCATTATATTCTAATCCTTCATATCATATCATGTAATCAAGTTTCTATAAAGGTGTTCATGGATTCTTGAATTTCTTCTAGTGTCCGATCATTGGTCTCTGGTACAAATCTTGCAACAAACAGAACAGTCACACAGCATATGCTTGAAAACATGAAAAAAATTCCTGAGGGAAAAAATAAATATCCATCAACTCAATAAGCAAGTCATCCAAATATAGCAATGTCATCCAAACACAAAGCAATTTTGCATGTTATATTTACATAGATTTTGCAATGTATAATACCCTAATAAATAATAGTTTATAAGTACAATGCCATAATTAGGAAGATTTTTCAAACTACAACGTCTTAATATGAAGAAAAAAAGGTGAAGGTACAATGTTGTAATAGAAAGATATTAACATATGATGCTATAATACACAAATAAATGAGAGAGAGAGAGAGGGGGGGAGAGAGAGAGAGAAAGAGGAGGAGGAGGAGGAGGAGGAGGAGGAGGGGGGTTATTTGTTTTGTGTTTTTTTTCTTTAAAATTAATTCTAGGGAAAATGACTTGGAAGGGTAACGAAGTATCATCATTATACAAAAAATATCATTAAACTTTTTTTTGTATACATATCGTCAACCAACTATAATGTGTTTACACATATGACCATTAAACTTTACATTTGTTCAGAAAAAATCATTACCTTACCGGTAATAGTAGGTCACCCGTCATATGTCATGCAACGTTGCTGCTGACGTGGATTTTACTATTTATCATGTACACATTATACCATTAAACTTTTTTTTGTACACATTACACCATTAAACTTTTTTTGTACATATTTTACCATTGAACTTCTTTGTACATATTTTACCGTTACTCTTATATACTTTATTCAAAAAATAATAATAATAACATTTCAAAAAATACATATTATTACATAAAAATGGGTTTTTCATCGTTGTTACTCCCTGATTTTGTAAGGTTTGGGGAAGAGGGTTCGTTTTTTACAATGATACTAATCACTCCCTGTTGCAACAGCATCATACATTTATGTTGGTCATTGAAAACCATATGTTGTTTATGTAGTATATATTATTATATTTAAATGTATAAACATATAAATACTTAATGATCCATTATTTTAGTTGAAGTTTAATACATTTTACATGTATAAATATATAAACACTCTATTATCCATTATATTAGATTTCGAATCCCCCCTGCTCTCCCTTCTTGATTACTGTTGATGATTAGAAAACTGCATTAAAAATTATATCGTTGTTTCCTGATAGGAAAATGACTTATAATGCTAAGTTTATTAATGTTTAGCTAAAATAATAAATAACGAAGTATTTTTTAGGCACTCTATAGGGAAGTTTCAAATTCAAACCTTGTGGTTTTCAATTGATGTATGACCAACATAAATGTAAGATAATGCAAAAGAGAGTGCTTAGAATCATTGTGAAAAACGAACCCTCTCCCCCAAACATTACAAAATCAGGGAGTAACAATGATGGGAAACCCATTTTTATGTAATAATATTTATTTTTTGAAATGTTATACTTTTTAATAAATTATATAAGATTAATGGTAAAATGTGTATAAAAATGTTTAATGGTAAAATATGTACAAAAAAAGTTTAATGGTATAATGTGTACCAAAAAAAAGTTTTAATGATATAATGTGTACATAATAAACAATAAAATTCATATCAACAACTACGTGACATGATACATGACAGGTGATCTATTATTACCGGTAACGTAATGATATCTTTTGAACAAAAGTAAAATTTAATGGTCATTACAAACGTTATAGTTTGTTGACAATATGTATAAAAAAAAATAATAATATTTTTTTACAATGTTGATACTTTGTTAGCCTTACAAGTTATTTTCCCTTGTTTCTAAAGAAAAAAAAAAGAATAAAAGTTTTTTCAGGAACAGACCAACCTCATACCAAAATATAAAGTAATCATTAGTTTTTTTAAACTATGGACTATAGTGGATGTGTAAGGTTTTGTCTATTTAGGGAAGTAATTGTTTTAAATTCCACCGAGGTGTTTTATTTTTATTTTCTATGAACTTAGCCAACCCCTTTTGTATATAAGTGGGTTTGGTAAGTTTTGACTTTTGGAGTTCTCATCCAGACAGCCGGTGTACCAGTAAATAAGCGATCATTGTGAGGGTTATTCCATTATCTCATCGATTTTCTATTTTCTTTCAATTATTTTGTTTTACTTTTCTTCACCAAAGAGTTGAATACAGGATACTTGAAGCTTATTATCAATGGCGTCTTCATCCATTTACAAGAGTTTTAAGTATGATGTGTTTCTAAGTTTTTGTGGCGAAGACGTTCGTAAGACTTTCGTGGATCATCTTTATCATGCTCTTAAGCAGAAAGGCATTCATACTTACAAAGACGATGAGGAACTCAATCAGGGCAACTGGATCAGTGATGAACTTATCGGATCCATTGAAGACTCAAAACTGTATATCTGATGAAAATAATTCAGAAGTCATAAGTTGGTTTAGTTTATTATGTTATTAGCATGTTTTAGAATTTGAATAAGTAAAAGACATGTGGGCTATAGTACCGAGTCTTAAGCCTAGTGGAGGTAGTTGCTGGTTATCTGCATATTTTTAGCCTTTAAATAGTTTGTTCCCTGTACGTTGAGGTTGTACCCTCACCTTTCAATTTAGAGTGAATAAAGCTTAAAGCTTGTAGTATTCCCTGTGCTCTGTTTTTTTTTTGTTTATTGTTGCATTGTCATTTTTAGTTACAGGCTTGTGAAAAGCCAACACTTGGTATCAGAGCGAACCTGGTACATGCCCAAGTATCAATCCCGGAAAGAAGAAATGGCGGGCAGCAACAACAATGGCAATGGTGACAAAGACGGGCATGTGACACTTAATTATCCTATGTTGTCAAAAACAAATTATGGGGCATGGGCGATCAAGATGCGAGTTTTTATGATGGCTCAAGGTGTTTGGGATGCAGTGGAACCCAGAACCGCCAACACTCTTGTTGAAGCAAAGAAGGATAACATGGCCTTGGCTGCAATCTATCAGGGAATACCTGAAGATTTGCTCATGATGTTGGCGGAGAAGAAAACGGCCAAAGAAGCGTGGGAAGCTCTTAAAATCATGTTTGTTGGTGCAGATAGAGTGAAAGTGGCCAGAATCCAAACACTGAAGGCTGAGCTCGAAGCATTGTGCATGAAAGAGACGGAGAGTATTGATGACTACACGGGAAAAGTAGTCAACATTTTGAGTACTTTGCGTACTCTGGGGGATAAAGTAGAAGAATCTCACGTAGTGAAGAAGCTACTGAGAGCTGTTTCACCAAAATTTCTTCAAATTGCCTCAACACTTGAGCAATTCGGAGACTTGGAAACAATGCCCGTTGAGGAGGTGATCGGAAGACTCAAGGCCTATGAAGAACGAATGAAGGGTACGGGTGAAAGTGACGATCGAAAGCTTCTGTTAACCCACAAGGAATGGTCCGATAGAAGCAAAAGGAAGCAAGAAGGTGATCCAAAACAAAAATCAAACCGGGGTGGATTCGGAGGTTCTCGTGGCGGCCGTGGCAGGGGCAGAGGAAGAAACGGCGGTGGTCGTGGTGGTCGTGGCAGGAGTGGGTCACACCACCAGAAAGACGGGGGTCAAAACGCTTCGGGAAATCGTGATAAAAGTGAGATCCAATGTTACAACTGTCAGGAGTTTGGCCATTATGCTGCTAAGTGCAAAAATCCAAGGAAGGAACGAAGTCATGAAAGCAACTTAATCAAAGAACACCAAGATGACGAACCTGCACTTCTGCTTACAGTATATGAAGATAAAGGAAAGGTGTATCTAAATGAAGAAAATCTTAGCCCCCAGTTACGTTCGCATGGTAATTCCCTGAATCAATCTCGAACCTGGTATTTAGACACAGGAGCTAGTAATCACATGACAGGTGATAAATCCAAGTTCATGACTTTGAACGAAACAATTCAAGGTTTCGTGAAATTCGGGAATGAGTCAAAAGTGAGAATCGAAGGAAGAGGTTCGGTTGTATTTAAATGTAAAGATGGAAGTCAAAGAAGAATGAATGAAGTTTACTACATTCCTGATCTATGTAGTAATATAATCAGCTTGGGCCAACTAGCTGAGGGTGGAGATGAAATAAGGATCAAAGATCCATTTTTATGGGTCAAAGATTCAAGGGGAAAGCTATTGATGAAGGTGAGAAGATCATCAAATCGTCTTTACAAGATAAAGCTACGGGAAACCGAAGGCATGTGTCTAACTGCTGAGGTTGATGACCAGTCATGGTTATCGCACAAGAGAATGGGGCACATTAATTTCAATTCGATGAAGCTTATGGGCAAGAAGAGAATGGTCGAAGGAATGCCGACTGTGAAGATTCCCTCACAGCCCTGTGAGGGTTGCTTAATTGGAAAACAGACAAGAAATCCATTCCCACACCACACAAATTTCAGAGCAAAGAAGAAACTTGAACTCATATATGGAGACTTATGTGGTCCAGTTACGCCTCCCACTCCTTCCGAAAATAAGTACTTTATGCTAATTGTTGATGATTTTAGCAGAGTGATGTGGGTTCATCTGATGAAGACAAAAGATGAGGCTTTCCAAGTATTTAAAGAATTCAGGGAGAAAGTATAGACGGAAACAGGAGAGAAGGTCAAGATTTTTAGGACTGATCATGGTGGAGAGTTCTTGTCAAATGACTTCACAAATTATTGCAAGAAAACTGGGCTTGAAAGACAGTATACAGCTCCATACTCCCCACAGCAAAATAGGGTTGTGGAGAGAAGGAATAGAACTATACTGGAGATGGTGAGATGTAATCTGAAATCAATGGAGATGCCTGATGCTTTGTGGGGTGAGGCAGTGGCATACTCTGTTTATGTATTAAATAGAGCCCATACAAAAGCATTAAAGAACTCTACTCCCTATGAAATGTGGACAAGGAGAAAGCCTCGCATTGATCATCTTAGGGTGTTTGGATGCATTGGTCATATGAAAGTTGCAAAAGGCAATCTAAAGAAACTAGAAGACAGAAGTATTCGACTGGTTCATCTTGGAATCGAGAAAGGGTCAAAAGCGTACAGGTTGTTAGATCCAAGAAACGGGAAAATGTATGTAAGCCGTGATGTTGTGTTTGATGAGAAAAAAGTGTGGGACTGGAATGAAAGGGAAAAAACAAAATCAACACCGGGAATGAGTTTCTCAGTTGATGGTGTTGATTTTGATGATGGCTACTATGAAGATGAAGGCGAGTGGGAAGTCGAAAATGAATGGGTCCCTGATACTCCTGACCAAATTGAGTCAGTTCAACAAAATGAAGACTGGGCCGAAGAAGGTCAGCCCAATAGCCCACCAACAGACCTGAATGATACTAATACGCCTGTAACACCGGATACATCAATTTCACCCATCTCGCACAACTCATTGAGCACCGCCGATAGCTTAACTGAAGATGAAGCCCCAAAGCGATATCGGTTGCTTGCCGATTTGTATGAAAATACTGAAGAAATTCATCTACCCCCAGAGGAACTCTTGTTGATGTGCAGTAATGAAGAGCCTACAACATACAGAGAAGCGAGCAAGAAAATCGAATGGGTAAAGGCAATGAACGAAGAATTGGCTTCAATTGAGAAGAACCACACGTGGAAACTGGTCGATCTTCCAAAGAACCGAACGCCTATCGGTTTGAAGTGGGTGTTTAAGCTAAAAAAGGACCCAAATGGAAACATTGTGAAGCACAAGGCACGAATCGTAGCAAAGGGGTATGTACAGCGACATGGAGTCGATTTCGAAGAGGTCTTTGCACCGGTGGCGAGAATCGAAACAATCAGGCTTATTTTGGCTTTGGCTGGATCTAACGGGTGGAAAGTACATCACCTGGATGTCAAATCGGCGTTCCTAAACGGTGACCTAGAAGAAGATGTTTATGTCTCTCAACCTGAAGGCTTCCAGAAGAAAGGTGAAACCCACAAAGTCCTCAAACTGTCCAAAGCTCTATATGGCCTTAAGCAAGCCCCTAGAGCTTGGAATGCCTGTTTAGATCGACACTTGAAGAGTCTTGGATTCAGAAGATGTGCTCATGAGTATTCAGTCTACACGAAGAAAGAAAAAGGGAACATTTTGATTGTGGGTGTATATGTAGACGATCTTCTTGTAACAGGAAGCTGTTCTAAAGATGTGCAGGTGTTCAAACAAGATATGAACACCAAATTTGAAATGAGCGATCTCGGGCTCTTGACATATTACTTGGGAATTGAGGTTAACCAGCATGAAGGTGGAATTACTTTGAAACAAGAAGCATACGCCAAGAATCTACTTGCCAAGACTCGGATGAAGGAGTGTAATTCCACAAGAACCCCTATGGAACACAAACTCAAGCTGCGGAAGAATGAAGAAGGAGAACTGGTGAACCCCACTGAGTATCGAAGCATAGTTGGAGCCCTAAGGTATCTAACTCATACTCGCCCAAATATTTCTTTCGCAGTAGGTATTGTGAGTCGTTTTATGGAAAAGCCAATGGTTCAACACCTCCAAGCTGTGAAGTGTATTCTCAGATACGTGAAGGGTACTTTGGACTTTGGCTTAAAATACTCAAAAGGGAAAGAAAATGTGACTCTTTATGGATATACTGACAGTGATTTAGCAAATGACATCAATGACAGAAGAAGTACAGGTGGAATGGTTTATTATGTGAACAACAATCTAATCACATGGGCCTCACAGAAGCAGAGGTGTGTGGCACTCTCTTCATGTGAGGCAGAATTCATGGCAGCCACTCTAGCAGCTTGCCACGGGATCTGGTTAAGGAGATTGTTAAGTGAGATAACTGGTCAAAAGGTACCTCCAGTTGAACTGCTGGTGGACAACAAGTCCTCACTGAATTTGATGAAAAATCCAGTGTTTCATGGAAGAAGCAAACATATAGATATCCGATTTCATTTTATTCGTGAGTGTGTAGAAAATGGAGAAATTACAGTAAAGCATGTGTGGAGCAAGGATCAGAAGGCGGATATCTTGACAAAACCACTTGGAAGAGTGAAGTTTGAAGAATTGCGTGACCTGCTTGGTGTCAAAAAGGTATGATTTCTGAATTAAAGGGGAAAATGATGAAAATAATTCAGAAGTCATAAGTTGGTTTAGTTTATTATGTTATTAGCATGTTTTAGAATTTGAATAAGTAAAAGCCATGTGGGCTATAGTACCGAGTCTTAAGCCTAGTGGAGGTAGTTGCTGGTTATCTGCATATTTTTAGCCTTTAAATAGTTTGTTCCCTGTACGTTGAGGTTGTACCCTCACCTTTCAATTTAGAGTGAATAAAGCTTAAAGCTTGTAGTATTCCCTGTGCTCTGTTTTTTTTGCTTACTGTTGCATTGTCATTTTTAGTTACAGGCTTGTGAAAAGCCAACAATATCATCGTTTTCTCTACAAACTATGCATATTCATCGTGGTGTTTGGATGAGCTTGTGAAGATAATGAAATGTCACAAGACCAAAGAGCACACTGCCTACCCCGTCTTCTATGATGTGGAACCGACGGAAGTCCGCAGACAAAGTGGGGTAGTTGGAGAAGCCTTTTCAAAACATGAAAACCAAAACCAAGAAGTTGCTGAGAAATAGAGGAAGGCTATGACAGACGCAGCGAATTTGGCTGGATGGGTGTTGAAGAACACTGACGATGGGTAATCATTTCATCATGTTTTTGTATTATGTCATGATTCTGTGATTCTGGTCGATATATACTGCTTGGATATTGGTGGTTTCTCCTTCTTCCCCCAAGATTTTGTCCAAATTTTTGTCTTGGTCAACATTGAATATGTAAACATTCCACAACACCACCATCGGTAACGATACTAATTAATTCCCAATCATTTCTATTCCAAAGTCGGTTTCCTATTTCAGTATTTTCTTAATTTGACAAAAGAGATATGAACTTTCTGTTTTGAGTAATTCAACCCTAGGCAAAAAAAAACATTTCAACTTTTCTATTGCTTTAGTTCCCCATATAATATTTTTAGTTTTTTACAATTCTTCCATCATATATCAGTGATATTCTTTCAATTTGCTTTCGTTTTAATCTGAATTTACCCTGAATTTGTAAAAGGATAGGGCATGGCTTCTCATGTTGAGTTTTTCATGAATTATGATTATACAATTATGTTAATACTTCATTTACACCTTCTTTGTTATAGATGTAAAATAACTGTTACTAGAGATTGAGTAAGCTAATTAAGTCTTCTTCAAAATACAGGCATGAAGCTAAATTCATCCAGAAAGTTGTTGAACAGATTTCACTAGAGTTACGATCCATAAATTTCAGGAGCGATGAAAATTTAGTAGGCATGGAGACCCGAATTAATGGTGTTTTATCATCTTTAGGAACTGGTTTTGATGATGTTCGTGTTATCGGGATCAAAGGAATGGGAGGTGGTGGGAAGACAACTTTAGCTAGAGCTGTTTTTGATCAAATATCCTTTCAATTCGAAGGTAAAAGCTTCGTTGAAAAATTCAGGGAAGTATCAAAAGCTTCTCCATCCGTTTTGAATTCGTTGCAAAACCAAATCCTTTCTGATGTCTTTAATGATAAAGGCATGAGGGTAAGTAGTGTTCATGAGGGGATAGGCATGATGAAGAGGAGGATGCCTAGTAAAAAGATTCTTCTTGTTCTAGATGATGTGGATCATAAGGAGCAGCTTAAGGCATTAGCGGGCGAGACAACTTGGTTTAAGCCGGGAAGTATAATCATTATTACAACAAGAGATCGGCAAGTACTCGAATCCTATGAAGCAAAGTCGATTCATGATGTCCAATTGTTATCGCATGAGGATGCAATGTGCCTCTTCAGTAGGTATGCATTTGGGAAAGTGATTCCAAATCAAGGATACAAAGAGCTATCAAAACAAGTTGTGTGTTACGCTTCTGGTCTTCCCTTGGCCATTGAAGTTTTGGGTTCATTTCTTTGTGGTAAAGATGAGGTTGAATGGATGGATGCCCTTTTAAGACTAAAAACCATTCCGTCTCAAGAAATTTTGGAGATATTGGAGATAAGCTACATTGGTCTAGAGAATGATTACAAAGAAATATTCCTAAATGTTGCATGCTTATTGAAAGGGTGGTCGAAAGCCAACGCAATCAAAGCGCTTGAAAGTTGTGGATTTCATGCTAGAAATGGTTTAAGAGTTCTTGAGCAAAAATCTCTAATAACTGTTAATGATGATGGGTATCTTGGTATGCATGACCATATTGAAGAAATGGGGAGGAATATTGTTCGTCGTTTGCACCCGGATAAGCCTAAGAAACATAGTCGTTTGTGGATTAACTCGGAAATTGAAGATATATTGGCTAATAAATTGGTAAGGGTCAAGTTTATTTCTAAGTTTGAAACTAACACATTTTCATTTATTTTGACATACATCTTTCTTTGGATTACAGGGTACTCAAGCAACAAGATATATAAAATTCTACATGGAGAAATTCAGTCCGGATATGGTGATGAAGGGTCTTAGAAAGATGAAGGAACTTACATTTCTTCACGTGTCTCTGCAATTTATTGATGCAAGCAAAAGTGATTATTCTCGTCAGAATTGGAAGTCTAAAAATTTTCCTAATGCTTTGAGGTATCTGTGTTGGAACGATTACCCGTATAGGTCTTTACCCAAAAAATTTCAAGCAGATAGTCTTGTTGCACTCGAGATGGTTAAAAGCCAAATTGTACAACTTTGGGGAGGGGGAGAAAGAAAGGTAGAATTATGGATTATCGATTCTTTTCCTCCTCATGTGAATACTATACATCCTTTGTGTTTTTATTACACTAATACTCAACTTATTTTTTGTGCTCATGATATAGGCTCTTAACAAGCTCAAATTCCTTGACCTCAGCTATTCAAAGTTAAGGAACCTTGATCTTGGGCTTACTCCAAATATCGAGATGTTGAATCTTAGAGGATGTCGTGAGTTGGTGAAACTTCACATGCTTGCTAGATGCTCAAAACTCATAAATATTGACCTCAGTTCATCAATGTTGAGGACCATTGACCTTGGGCCGGCTCCCAATCTTGAGATTTTGAATCTTAAAGGATGTGAGGAGTTGGTAGAACTTCACATGCTTCCTGGATGTTTAAAGCTCATAACCGTTGACCTCAGTTGGTCAATGTTGAGGACCCTTGACCTTAGATCGACTCCCAATCTCGAGTTATTAGATCTTAAAGGATGTTCAGAGTTGATAGAACTTCACATGCCCGATAAATCTCCAAATCTTAGATCCCTTGAACTCAGTTATTCAAAGTTGAGGACCCTTGACATTGGGCTAACTCCCAAACTGGAATATTTAGAAATTACATATTGTTATGATTTAGAAGAACTTCACATGGCCGATGAATGTCAAAAGCTCACATCCCTCTCCATTACTCGTTCAAAGTTTAGGAACCTTGACCTCGGGCTAACTCCAAGTCTCAAGACATTAGATCTTAAACATTGTTATGATTTTGAAGAACTTCACATGACTAGTGAATGTCGAAAGCTCACATTCCTCAACATTAGTCATTCAAAGTTGAGGAGCCTTGACCTCAAGCTTACTCCAAACCTCGAGACGTTAGATCTTAAACATTGTTATGATTTTGAAGAACTTCACATGACTAGTGAATGTCGAAAGCTCACATTCCTCAACATTAGTCATTCAAAGTTGAGGAACCTTGACCTTAAGCTTACTCCAAACCTTGAGACGTTAGATCTTAAAGAATGTTCCAATCTTGTAGAACTTCAAATGGACGATGAATATCTAAAAAACCTTGTCTACTTAGACTTAAGTGGTAGTTTGCGGTTTCTAGAGTTTAAGTTTGACATTAAGAATGATACTTTAAGTGAGAACGATTCTTATTGTAGTAAGGGTGATGCTTCTGGTAGTGAGGATGAATCACTTGAGGTTGGTCCTTTAGCTGAGTTACTCCTGATTATGTTGTCCGTAGATGAATGCCCATTTCACCCCGACAATAATTTACCAAAGTTTCAGCTTATATGTTGTTATAAAGAAGATCAACGTTTATTGACTAGCAACCTTGAGACGCTTATTTCTGTAGGTCTGTGTGTTTGCACAAACCTTGATACGTTTTCAAGAAGCATTTGTGGGTTGCAACGTATAAGAAAGCTTAAACTCCAAGGCGGTATTCCAGAGGTCCCTAAGGATCTTGACCAGCTAGAATGTCTAGAGAAGCTAGAATTTTCTTATACAAACATTAAACATCTTCCCGATAACATTTGTATGTTGAAACATCTACAATATCTCAAAGTTTATTCATGTTCGTTTCTTGAGAAGTTACCTGAGAATCTTGGCCAATTAGAATGTTTAAGGAAGCTAAGTTTGTCATCTACAAAGATTAAACATCTTCCTGATAGCATTTGTATACTGAAACATCTTGAATCTCTCGAACTTTGTGATTGTTCGTTGCTTGAGAGGTTACCTGAAGATATTGGGCGATTAGAATGTTTAAAACATCTCTCCCTCTGCTATTGCATTCAACTTTTGAACTTGCCTGAGGAACTTGTACGTTTAGAATGTTTAAAAATGTTAGATTTAACACATACATTCATATGTCATCTTCCACAAAGCATCTTTTTGTTGAAAGGTCTGCGTATTGTTGGGTCAAGAGAGCTTCTTCAGTCATGTGATTTAAGATCCGAGATACAGCCCTCAATATACGACGAGTTCTTTTATATGGATGTGTGAATAATGCAGGCAACTTTTACACAGGCACCCACAATATAGGAGTCTTCTCTCAGTGTATTTCTCCAAAGATTATTTTGAGTCTCCAAAGCCCTGGAAAAAAGCCAATTTACAAAGATATATATTTATAACAGGTACTTTTCTCCGTTTTCTATTGGTTATCTTACTTTGGTTTCAGTTTTCAAATTGATATGACAATTAATTTTCAGCCAAATATATATGATTATATTAAAAGAAAATACAAATACTATACGTACAAGAACCCATGTGATATTTTTGAGCTTGCTTTTGTAGTGTAGCCTATATACATTGTTGGTGTTAAATTTGGAGCTTTATTGGAGATAAAACCGGACATGACTTGGCAGATGCAAAAAGTGAGATTTCTTTTGCTTACATTCATTTTGCAGTGTCAGAGTTTGAGAATGAGATGTTAAACTCCTAAAGTTACACATAAGAATTGTATTACCTTTTCCATTTCTGCATTTGAAATTGTATTTCTTTATAGGGAAGCAATTAAGACACAAGGTGATTTGCCCAACTACGTTAGGAAGAAGCTATATAGCAGATGAGAAAGAGCATTGTTGTCAAAGCAAACCCTGTTCCCAGTTTTTAATCCCAATGATCTCCATTAAAGGTTGAACTTAAAAATGTATTTTCTTTTCTATACTATATGGTTTACATTAAGGTATAACAAACCTAAAAAATTGAATGAAAGTTAAATGTGGGGTCACACTAGTTTCTTTGTTTATTATCCGATCCTACTTTACTTCTTTCTATTACAACATTATACATCCAATATTTTTTTTTTCTAATTAGGGCGTTACATATTGAAAATATTCACCCCATTGTAGCTTTGTGTTTGTTGGTTTTTTTCTTATATATTATAACAGTAAAAATAAAAATTGCTTTATATTTAAATGAAATTAATATATGCTATAAGTTAGTATATTACTATATTTGTAAAAAAAAAAAAAAAAAATGTTTTTTTAAACGAATCCTATGGAAGAGGTGTATTGAAACATCCTTTTTTTGGTTTTAAGTTTAACAGCCGTTTAAATTACATTTTAAAATAATTGAACTTCATTTGCGGAAAACAATTCTAAAAGTCTAAGGGGCTGTTTGTTTTTTGTTTGAAGATCTGCGCAACCACTTTTGTCTGCGCCGCGCAGGCAACGCGCAGACATATGCCCTCGCAGATTGTTTGTTTTTTGGAAGTGCGCAGATCAGAAAACGTCTGCGCGAGGTCTTCCTGGCGCAAACATGGGCCACTGTCTTCAAAGGTCTTCAGACCTCATTTTAACCTAAAAAAAAAAAAAAAAAAAAAAACATGGCCACCGTGCAGTTTTTTTTTTCTTTCATTTTTTTGTTAAAAATACATTTTTAATGTTTATAACATGAAATTAAGTTTAAAAATTCAATTTATTTTAACGGCCCGCAGACGTTAAAAACAAACAGTCTTCTTATTGCAGATTGCAGACATTTGGTCCACCTCTTCTGCCGCAGAGGCTTGCAGATGTGGTCCGCAGACTGCAGACATTTTGACTTAAAAAAAGAAAACAGCACCTAAGTTTAACAAAAACAGTTTGAATTTCAAAAGGTCATAGAAGAGAGTTAACAATTGAAACATCATTCCAGAGCAACTATAATGATCTTCAAAATATCCCGTATCCTCTAATCTTTAATCACTACTAACACCTAGAACCTGAATACATGTTAAAAAGTCATAGATCAAGCATTGAAAATGCGTAGCGAGTAATATTTAGGCTTCACCAATGTGTATAGTCAAGGATTAACTCAATCATTGACCTATGATGAATTCTCCAAAAAAATCTTTTCAAAACTCATTAATCATTTTAAAACTTATTTGATGAAATCTATTTAATCTTGAAACTTATTACTCACTCTTCAAAAGGTTATACGCTCTCTATGGATTGTGTTTCTCGTATGAATGCTACTTGAACCGGCATTATTCTGAAACACAAATTGTGCAGTATGAGATGATGCAGCTAGCAAATTAAAGTTGTTAGGTTCATCATCGGGTGAAGATGAATCGTCTATGATACTTTCCATTATTATTTTCGGATGTTTGAATTCATTTTGTTGAAGAATGATAGAATGGAATTGAGAGAAAGTATAATGGAATGGAGATAGAGTGACATGGAATGTAATTGAGGTTATGATGGTTTTATATATATGTAAAAAAATTATTCTCTTTAACCCGTCAATTGTTAATGAGTGGGGAAGCACACAACATTTGGATGGGTTCAACAACTCGTTTAAGTCTTTATTTGCAGTACCAATACTTCGGCTGAATCTTCCAACCGGCAGTACCGCCGGCCCAAACTCCTCAACATGCCACTACTTTGTGCATCCTAACGATTATCACTTTAGTTTCAGTCACCACCCACTTTTTGGTAATTGTCGCCGACAACTTTCCGGCCATCTCTGATCTCTTTTTAGTCAATGCCACCGGCTTCGGCCTCAATAACACCATTGTCATCTCTCCACTATACACCTCAACTCCACTATACACCTTACATAACTTAATAGGTAATGCAGAATAGTCACCTAGATCTCTTTTGTTATTGTGACATCTGCCCTAACTAAAACGAAAACCACATATAATTAAGGTTTCGATAAACATCCACAGTTAGGGTTTAAGTAAAGATTTGAAATTATTTCCCCGGGACAACGAAGGTTAGAGTTTCGTTTAGGATTAATGAAGCCCGAGTTTCATATCTGAGGCGGAGATGGTGGTGGTGGAGCAAATGAACGTGCATCAGTCAATTTTTTTTTCCGATGACAGTGGGTATGATGATGATAACGAACTCTCCCGGTGAGTATGGTGATGAAGACAAATGTTGACAGTAGGAGGGAGGCAGTAATCAATAGGATGATGCAATAACGGTAATCGAAAGGTGTCCGACGTTGACAGTTGAAGATTATTTTGTATGCACCCACTAATTCCCCTTCTTAAACCACCCCCCCTCTTCGTCCTTTTGCATTTTTTTGTTTTTTTGTTTTGTTTTTTTTTTTTTTGTCTTTTTTGTTAATTTTTTTATTTGTTTTGTTTTTAATATTTTTAATAAATACATATTATTATTATTATTATTATTATTATTATTATTATTATTATTATTATTCGTTTGGACTATCCTTATGGTATTTTTTCATTCAGATTATCCATGTGTTATTTATTTTTTTATTTTTTTCGTTTGGACTATCTAATGTTATTATTTTTTGACAATTTTCATAGCCTTTAAATTAAACCCATATACAAACACACATATAATTGTTTGTAAAAAAATTAACACAAGGATATTCCGAACAAAAAAAATAACACAATGACAAACTGAACAAAAAAGAATAACGTTAAAATTAAAGTTAAAGAGATATCAAATCAAATCAATTATTTTTAAACAACAACAACAAAAACAACAACAACAACAATAATAATAATAATAATAATAATAATAATAATAATAATAAAAATAAAAGACAATAAAAAATAACAAAATGACAAAATATATCAAATCAAATGGGTTAAAGACCCAAAAAAAGGTCTACAAAGAAATGTCAAAAAAAATTAAAAGGAATACAGACAACATTACCTAAAAGGGACATAGATATTACAATCTAATAGAATGTTATTGGGGATGGAGTTGGGAGAGGATGGAGTTTTTTTGTTTTTTATTTACCTTTTAAATTAAAATTAGTTAAAAATTAAATAAAAATAAATTAAAAATGATATAGTTATCATTTTATATGTCTACAGCACGAACCATGCAAATCCTGACTAAACATTTAATGATTTTGATAATTATATTGTACCATTTTGCATTGATAAACTACATGAACCAATCACATAATTTTTTTTCAAAATAATATTAAAAAATTATTCTCAAATATTATTATAAAAAGCATTGGAAAAATTTAAGAAAATTATAGAACATTTACGATTTTCATATTTACAAATTATTTTTGTTTAATATTTTTCCTTTTTTTAAAGTTTTCATGGCGTGACTTTGAACTTCTTTTAAATCTTTTAAGGATGACCCATGAACAGGAAACAAAAAAAAATTAATCTACTCTAATAACAGAATGTTTTTTTTTTACACATGTCGTACTTTCATTCAATTTGTCAAATGTAACTTTGTAATTATTTTAAATTAATTTCTTTTTCACATATCATTTTATAGGTTTTTTCTATTTTAAAATATTTCACATAATACTTTAATGCAATAATTACAATAAATATAATAATAAATAAATATCAATTTCATTAATGGATTTCCCTTTTTATTTCAAAATTCCCAAATTAAAACTCATTAGTTTATTTTGTTTATTTAATTAAATTTAAAAGATAAAAAATCAATTTTAATAATTCATTATTTTTCTTATTTTTTTATAAATCCAAAGTATACAATTATATTTTTTTTAATTAACCCATATAATATATGGATCTTACATCTAGTTAGTATACAGAGTCCAAATCCCATTGGGATGAATATTAGCACTCACATTTCTTTTATAAAGTTATCATTATAAATGAAAAGCAAAAAAAAATAAAGAAAAACTTTTCGAAAAAGTAAAAGACCTGATTTTGTCCCAAAAGAGACAAATAAACGTGAGTGCATCTAGGAAATTGAAAGGGAAGAGAAGAAGAAACAAGTGTAGCAGAAATCAGAACAAAAATCGTTTACATCTCTCTATCTATCTATCTAATAATATGATATATTATATATATATACTAACAAGTTTACAACCACAAATACAACTTCACTTAATATAAAATCAGTGGAATCCAAGACTTTTTTTTCACTTCAAACTTAAACTACCCAAAGTCATGACTGAACAGTGATGTTGGCGTTGGTTTCCTTAGCCAGTTTCCTTGGCGAAGGTTTAGCCGGTTCATTGACCGGCTTGGTGGTGCGGTCTCGGCTCATGCCATTGCCATGGACGGTGCGACCCTGAGTCGTGGGCGGCTTGACCGGGCTTGAAGTGGCACTGACCGGCTTATAAGTCCCTAAGCTGTGTCGCACCCGAGAACAAAGAGCTTTCTCATCAACAACTGATGGATGTGTTGTGTCACCACAGCTCTTTCTTCGTGATAATTTTGGTGATTTTGCACGTGTCAGAGGTAGCTGCCAATTATCCATATTTAATGTAATTTCATTGATTTTTGTATTTAGAAAAATATTACCCAATTATAGCACTCTTATTGGATACAAAGGGTTAAATGCAAGAAATAGTAACATATTTTTGTTTACTGTTTATTATAGGATGATACTTTCATTTATTACTACTGTAAGAAAACATTGTACTTTGATATCAATATACATTACAATTTAACTTTTTTTTATTCCAAAAAAAAAAGTGAGTTATCAAGAGTGAGTAACTATGTGATGAAACAAAAACTGCAATATTTTGTTTCATTCAAAAAGGTGGGATAAGGAATTTGTTAATATTTCGTCTGTGCAAAAGACGTAAATACCCTTTGTGTAACGCAAAAAGGTGAGACATGGATTTTAAAATATTTCGTCTATGCAAAAGACGTAAATAACCTTTGTGTCACTCAAAAAGGTGGGACATGGATTTTAAAATATTTCTTCTATGCAAAAGACGTAAATAACCTTTGTGTCACTCAAAAAGGTGGGACAAGGACTTTGTTAATATTTCATCTATGCAAAAGACGTAAATACCCTTTGTGTCAATCAAAAAGGTGGGACATGGATTTTAAAATATTTCGTCTATGCAAAAGACATAAATACCCTTTGTGTAACTCAAAAAGGTGGGACATGGATTTTAAAATATTTCGTCTATGCAAAAGACATAAATAACCTTTGTGTGACTCAAAAAGGTGGGACAAGGACTTTGCTAATATTTCGTCTTTGCAAAAGACGTAAATACCCCTACTCTATGTTAATGGTATAGAGAAGGAAATACCTTTTTAAGTTCAACTTTTGGTGGAGGACCTTGACGATAAAAGCTGGGAACAGGGTTGGCTTTAACAACCATGCTTTTTCTCATCTGCTTTATAGCTTCTTCTTGCTCCTCCTATCATTGTCATTAGGCAACAAATATTGACTTTTAAAAAAGTCAAACTTAAAAAATTATATATACAATTTTTAGGTCAACAAAATATTGCAATGTACCTTGGTCCTTGCTTCATACTCCATCTTTTCTGCCTTGAGAGCCTGGTGCTTTTGCTCCAACTTTGTATAGAACTGAAAGGAAGAAAAAAAACAATACATAAAGAAAATGCATTGAAATAATGGAATTGAGTGGAATGGAATGGAATTGAATGGAATGGAATTGAATGGAATGGAATGGAATTACCTCTTTCCGTTGAGCAGCACGTTGGGCACTCTTAAAAGTGGGAGCGACTCCAACTGTTACTCGTGATCTGACTGTTCTTGATGTTGCAGCACTGTACATTGTTAAGGATAACACTAATATATAAAATAAAATAAAATGCATATATTTCACATATAAAAAATATGAAGTTATAATTCTAAATATGAAGAAAAAAAAAGGATACGATGAAGCCATGGACCAATTATCTTCCTCATCATGGTATTTATTTGGCTGCCTTGGAGTTGAGAAAGGAGAGTTGCGCTGTTCAAATAAGCAAAATTACTCATGTTAGCATTGACTCAGTATGTCAAATAAAAGAAATGTTTATATTAAAAAAATCAATGAAAGCACATTGCTATGTACAAATGATAACAATTTAACAAAATGGAAATTTAAATCACCATGAAGCAAATCCTAGCAAATAGCAATGAACCTATAATAGTGACAGTTTTATTATTTTAATCATAAATGCAACATATTTACATTTCTTTACTGATTTTAATAATGTATAACATATTGCTATTATCAAGAAATGCAAGTATCTTGCTATTATGTTGCTACTGAGTGTAAAGAAATAAGTTTGTTGTTAATTGACTAATTACAGCTGTTGCAAATATATGACCTGAAACTCGTAAAATGCTTAATTTTGTTGTGAAATATATTTGTATGAACCTTTATAATAAAAATTATTATTTATAGAACTAAAAAAAATTACAAGAGAAGATTATAATAAAAAAGATATGTTCTATATAATTTTTAGAGAAATAAAATTACACATCGATCAAAATCACGAAACTATACAAAAAAAAAAAAGATTTGTTTTATTAAAAAATATATAAATAACAAAATGTAAGGAAATCAGCTTCTTTTAAAACTGGTCTATTCCGATTCCATTACGCAAAACAAAAACAACTCTCTTTACTCCAATGGAATCAACCATTCCATTCCATTCCTTCCCCAATTCCAACATACCAAAGACTTATCTTATAGAAATGAAAAGAGAACATGATTGATAGCATAGTTAAAGAACAATTATGCTTATTACCTGTGGTGACTGTTTTGCATTGGGAGGAGGAGAATGCAAATTAGTGGTGTTTGATGATATACGCATACCAGGGTTGACATTTTCTTCAACAGAAGCAGATCCTGATGCAGGGCTTACAGGAGAGCTTACAACTTTCTCATTTGATTTTGAAGATCCAGTTTTTGGAGTGATGCCATTTCCCTCAGGAGAACCACTTTCATTTTCATGATTGGTGCTTTTAGCAATGTTCCTTCCCATCACCCTGTAATAAATCAGATATTAATCATTACATCTATCATCTGTGATGGAATAATGTTTTGGGTTAAACACTTGAATGGAAGAAATAGCAATGTACTTTCGTAGTTTCATTGTTTTTTTTTTACCTTTAAAATAAGAAATGAAAGTATAATGCTATAATTGAGTAGATTTTTTAAAGTATAGAGAAATATAGAAAGAAATGGGAGTGTGATGCTATGATATATAAATTAATGAAAATACATCTATGATAAAAAAAAATATATGGAAAATTAAATATCCTCCTTTTTGTTCCTACTCATATAAAATTAAGCCATATGGAATCCATTAACTCTCTCTCTTGATTTTGACACTTACCTTGATCTAATGAGTAGGAATAAAAGGTAGGAGGATATTTGATTTCTCAAAAAATATATATTTTATTGGATTAAATGAAGTACTAAGAATTACATTTATGATAAAAGACTATTGGATTAGATGCAAGAAATAGCAATACAGTTGGATTGTTTTTTTTTTGTTGTTGTTGTTATAGCGTCATACTTTCATTTCTTCCTATTAAAGAATTGTACTTTGAAAAATATGCCAATTTATAGAAATGTCATCTAAATAGAAAGCAATTTCAGCTGCTATGATAAGAAAAAAAAAATGGAAAATACAAAATATAAAAATGTCACCTCCTTTCAGATTATTAGCTCAATTAGGTCGTGTTTCTTTTTTTGCAATTGAGTTTGTCTGGATAAATGATGTTTAAAAGATATTTGAGAAAATGAAAACACACAAAAGGAAATGAAAGCAAAAGAATGAGGGAAAATATGTGAAATGTTAGGGCTTAAATGATTAAAGTCTCATAAGTAACAGAAACAGAGAGCATATCAAGTAGATTTACTCATTTACATACATTAAATTAACAATAAATAACTAAGACCATAAGTTTTTTCCTAAATCAAACAATAATTAATTATAGTCCAATTTAAGTTACAGATTTTTACCAAATCTAAGTACTTCCAGATAATTTACATTACCTAGAAATCGTTGGTTCCAAATTAGGTTGAATCCTCGGTACTTCAGAAAAGATAAGACAGCTTCTCTGCTCCTCAAACAAAGTTTCCAAGCAGGCAGACTCTGTAAAAAAGATGCATTATGTTTAACTCAAAGTAGTAACATTGTCTTAGACTCTTAGCAAGAAATTCAAAAGGGTATAAAGATAGCAGATCAGCCTACATGTATCTTTTATAGAAAGTAATTTTATACTTAGCCAAAGATTACAGTTAGTTAAAATACAATTAAAAGGTGTTCCCTTTCGACTTAAAACATACAGTGTGTCTGAACAGGGAAAGTGAGGACTTGATTCATATGAATTACATATAAACAGAAGGGTAGAATGGTCATTTACTTACATTCAGACAATTCACTCGATCCAAGAAAGAAAATATTTATATTTACAGCACTTACCTAGTCAGACATCATTTGTCCATATAGCACATAATTGGGAAAAAAAAGAAAGAAAAGAAACAGGCTCTTAGTTATTACTTATTACTTATTACCAAATTTTACATTAACCTTTGTGCTCTTTTTTCCATAAAAATGAATATGAAAAAGAGAAGGTCAAATTAAAATCCTACACAAAATTAGTATGAAAAAAGCAACTTTAACATGAGGGGATCTCCAGTTGACCATGCTCTTACTTAGGAGGGTTAGTAAAATCTACTTAATCTAGTGCTAACTATCAATTGTTCTAACAAAAAACTGTTATGGCCTCCTATCTGATCACTTAACACGTGAAACCAAGAAAATGGGAATTTAATTTCCTGATTAGTAAAAAAAAATTAACAGAAACAGGAATAACTGAAACTGAAAAAAGATGCAGTCCTAAAGAAGCAGATGAAATCAGCCTTAGATGTATAAAAGTATAAACCATAAACTTTAAAAGAATAAAACAACTAATCGGCTCCACATAATTTGGTTGGAAGTTGGAACCAACAATACAAAGAGAAAGGCAAAAGGTTACCAGAAAGGGGAAAAAGAATTGCATTTACGTACATCCAAAACAATACTTAGATAGACCTAATCACACTATATAGAATTCCAGCAAACACAAAGTGTAAGTTAGGAAACTAAAATTTCATGGCTTAAAATCAGTACCGGAGAAGGATGGGTTCAAATTTCAAGTAAAATGAGCTCCAATTCCATACGTAAAGTAAAAGGAGAAAAGGTTAAGTATACAATGTGAAAACTAAAAGTCTTCATCTTCAGGTCTAGTCAACACATGTTAACTAAGAGGAAAATAAACCCTAAAAACAAAGTCGTCGGGAACAACATACATCAATCGGAGCTCGCATTTACAACTTACAAGATATCTAGAAAAAGACAAAAATAAAAGGTTTCCAAAAAGAAACAAATCAAGTATTAGGCAAGAAATTCTATAAATTCAAAAGCGGTTGGCAGAAATCAACCATGAGGTAACAATCAAACCTAAAAACTAAACTTCGGGAACAACACATCTCAAATCGGAGCTCGCATTTACAAGATCAGGAAAAACCGGAAAAGACTATATCAAATAACACGAAGCATGCAATTAAAAACTCAAAAGTAACACAAATCAGAAAAAATAAGAAAAAACACAACAATTCTACAAAAGATCGACACAATTCACAGCAGATTACATACAAAATTTCGGAAAAATACATACCAGGTCAATAAGCTTCCGATCTGTCACGAAAATGAACCAAATCTGTTCATTCCACTCCTGCAAACGAAAGAAAAACAAAGAGCGAGATTGTTGAGGTGTCTGTCACTAACAGAATGACAGAATGGAGCTCGAAATTTCAATGGCGTCTCGAATCTCGAAACCGTTATTGTCGCTGTGCTGCTGGTTTTGCTCAGCAAATATAGGTAGCTAAATTCTATTGGGTGATTAGGACAAAAGAAGAGTACAATACAGGAAGCTTATCGTACAAGTGGTTACTGCATGTTTCGTTTGTTGGTATAATTTTGACCAGATAGCTTTAGCTACTTTTTCCGTATTTTTGACGGAGTTTTGTTGACGGCGTCATTCCCACGTCTTATTTTTCTTCTCCTTTTTATTGCACGGGTACCTAATCAAATATTCTATTGCTTTTTCTTTCTCCGTTGTCTAACCTTTTGTAGAGTATATTTATAATAAAAACAGATTTGTGGTATATGAGAAGATATAAATCATGTTTCGAAATTTGTAACTATATTTGCCGATTATGCAAAATATATATTTGTATTATGTTAATCTATGAATGTCTAACGTAATGATTTAAATGTTAAAATCAAAGTTAATTGTAATTTTGTAATCTTTAGGGATGAAGCCGATTTTGAAACTGGAATAATCGATAACCGAATTAAGCACAGGTGACTAGGTGAGAACTGAAAATCGAACAAGTATTATGCAGTCAGTTTTGTACTGGTTCCATGTACAAATCGATTATTTGGGTTATGGATCGGAAATGACCGAAAAAAAACCAGGTTCATGTATAGAATCGGAAAAGCCGGGAACCGAGACTAAAATTGAAAAAAACAACTTTAATACCCCATCTTTATTGGCATGTGAATCGGGGAATATATAACCACATAAGGCGTTTAAATAATCAAAATGAAGTTTATAAAGTGAACTACATGAAGGAAAATTTTCAGGCCAATCGGACTAATAACGAACTAGTTATGACAATTTAAAAAAAAAACGTTCAAATTTTTTGTTAAGGTTTTTCGAACTGGTTTACCCAGAAACAAGTAATCCCGTGACCAAAAAATCGATAAACCGATTTCATGTAAACTAGGAATTGGTAACCAAGAATACTACAAAGCAACCAACACTTCTACAATGAGCTCTTTCTTCTCCAAGATGCACCAAGAACACTTTAAAGCACTTAAGAACACCTTTTTTTTGCTCAAGGCTCAAACTAGGGTAAGAGTTTCAAGGGAGGGTGTTGGTGAGGTAGATGCTAAGAATTGAATGGGTTGGGGAAGTTAAGGAGCTTAAATAGGGCTCAAACCACGAAAAATAGGGTTTGGGCATTATTCGCGTACGCCCTACGTACTCCATGAATGCCTAGTACGCCCAATATACTCTAGGTACACCTAACATACTCCATATATGCCTAGTATGCCCAACGTACTCCAGGTACGCCCATCATACTAGACTAAGCCCCAAAACCTTCCTACCTTCAAACAGTCATAACTTCTTCGTTCCAACTCCATTTTCAACGATCTTTATATCCACGGAAAGGTAATGAAAAGCTCTACAATCCTATCAACTCTACTTTGCCTTAAAACTTTCCAAACTCAAATCTAAAATTCATAAAAAGGCTCGGACTATCACTTTATGGTTATACATATGGGCTCCAAAGCACCAACCAAACTCTTGGATCACCTAATCTACATTATCCACATCCAAAGGGGCCTAAATCTCTCTCTCTTTCCCCAAGGCCCAAAGCCTTATTATAACTGATCTTTGGGTCACGGCCCCTAATTATGAAGCAAGTCGAGACGGGGTGTTATAACTCTCCCCCACTTAAATTAGATTTTGTCCTCAAAATCATTACTTACCACTTCCTCTGCCATGCTAGTCGATCATGCCCGAACTTCCTAAAGTCTGATTAAGATTGAAGAGTCATCCTATACCGACGACCACCTCCTAAACCTGTTATCCAAGCCCCATCTTGGCAGAAATCGTTTATACCTCCGAAAGAATGAACCTTAACACTCTGCCCTCAGCAAAAGAAGGAATCCCAATTGATTTGCCTGAGAACTGAAACAACTACCTTACTCTTGCCAACTGGAAGACCTCATATCACAACAATAACCACTCAAAGCATGAACTTCCCGAAAACATGAACCCATCAATTTAAACCCCAAAAATTATTACCTAGGATTGTTGATCATTCATTCATCGCACCCTCCCCTAATCTCTGACTAGGAATACCATTCTACTATGCATAAGGAATTCTCAAAATATATCGATAATGAATTTTACCAAATCCCTAACTCGGAGGTTACACCTAACAACCTTAAATACGCACTTAACTTCCAGACAAGTCATCACCAAAACCCTCCTAACTTCAAACGGTCATAACATCTTCGTTCCAACTCCATTTTCGACGAGATTTATATCTACGGAAATGTAATGAGAAGCTCTAAAATCCTATCAACTCTACTTTTCCATAAAAATTTCTAAACTTAAATCCAGAATTCATAAAAGACCTTAAGTATCACTTTAAGATTATACCCATGGGCTCCAAAGCACCAACCAAACTCTCTGATCACCTAATCTACATTACCCACATCCAAAGGGGCCTAAATCTATCTATTTATCTGTCTATCTATCTATCTATCTCTCTCTCTCTATCTCTCTCTCTCTCTCTCTCTCTCTCTCTCTCTCTCTTTCTCCCCTCCCAAAGCCTAAAGCCTTATGATGACTGATTATGAAACAATTAAAACAGGGTGTTACACACAAGGGATGATTTGATGGCAAGATCAACTAAAGTATTGTGAGCCTAGATACTTGTTAGGTTGATACGAACCTATTGTGGATTAAATGTTTTTCAGGTACTTCATCAAATATTGAGAAGGCGAAAGGCAGGACTATACACATGCATGAGCAGTTTTTTGATTTGAGATTCCAGGATGCTTTCCTTTATAACACTGATTATTTTTATTACAATTTATGAATAAATATCCTTATCACTCTGAAAAGTTACATGCTAGTTCTAATACCGTAATTAACCGTTTAGAAATTTGACCACCTAAGGCTTCCAGATTCGATCGATAATAGACCATATATCCGATCAAATAATAGCAGCATAAGGCATATAAGGCATTTTATAGTTATACATAAATTATTTAGCACATAAAAGCAATTTAGGCATCTTCCTTAAATAAGCTAGTGCTCATGCCTATTCAGGCATACTTCCTAAATATAGTAAACACTCATCTCACAATCATCGCTTAGCATTCTAATTTTAAGTATAGAAATCCTACAAATTCCTAGTTCGCTTAAACTAATGCTCTGATACCAACTATGACATCCCCAATTTCATGGCCTGAAAATACCAATTTATTTATGCCTTATTTAAAAATTAGAGTATCCTTTTGAAGAATAATATTGCAGAATTTGTTCCCAAAAATATGATAAATGTATTATCAAAGCATTTTCGAATAAATGTATTTCAATTATATTAAAAACATTGGGATGTCATCGTCAATAAAGTACATAAACATAAATGGAAATAATATAGGCCTTAAACATCTATTATTTTACTAGCCTATAATCCATAAATCTCTTATCTAATCATCACACCCGTGCTCTTGTGTCATTACCTATAATACAAGAAACTGAGTGGGTCAAACTTAGGAGCCTGGTGAGCACATAGGTTTTCAACCCACAATAATTAAATTTTATTCTCATCAAATCATTCAACCCGATTACGCATTCTCGTTATCCTCACTTTCTGTCCCTAAAGCATCTAATTTAATGGATCTATCCTAAGGATTATCTTTAGGATAGACAATAATGCTTATGGGTTTACTTAGCAATATATATCAGTAAGGCAAGCATGGGGGTGATGGAGTACACATGGTGAACACTTAGTTCAAAAACACCTACAAGTTGAGAGCCTGCTAGCGTTCCATTAGACTGTCTAGAATAGTATATGGTCGTCATCTATACTTTGCTAGATTACTGGATCATCTTTAAAGTCAATGCATCTCATCATCTATTTCATCTTTCATCTCTTATCATCTATATCATCTTTTATTTATCCATCCATACCCAACATATTTATAGGTAAAAAAAATACGTATATAGTTTAAATCAAGTAAAACTTGTATAAATTGTTCATCTAGCATAGATATTACGAAAACAGATAAAAGGCACATATAACATGTAATTTATCTTAAATACTTCATATCTATGTATAAGATGAAAGTAACTATGCACTCACTTGTTAAAGTGACAACTCGAAATTTGGATAACGCTTTACTTCTAGCAACTATCTTTTCATTTGACGTAACCTAGTATCATTACCACTAAGTCTTATTCTAATATTTATTGCGACTAATAATTAGTCCATATTCATCATTTTTTAAAGTCTGCTGATCTATAGTTGATAAGGGACAACCATGTAAGATCATATCGGTGGTAGGGTCCATTTGGTATGCAAAGTATACTGTTTGGAAATCCCACTTTAAACACCTCACTAAATCTAGCCTTGTCATCATCCCCGTAAGTAGATAAATCAGTATAACCACTTGGAATCACTGATAAATCTTGTTTATAAGTTCATAATAACGATAATGAATTTAAACATAAGTTAGACTTAAAGCGTAATAAGTGTAGCTCAACTTACAGGGTTTCTAGCGAAAACTTAGAACTCCGTGGTCAGAACTTCATCGTTGAATCTTTTTTCTAAAAAGATTCTTGTAGCGCTTTAGTGCACACCTTACTATACTAAAACTATAGAAAGAGAAGTCGAATCACGATAAGAAGATAAAGACTCTTGAATCAAGAGAATGGTGTAAGAAATATGAGAGCCTAGAGCCTCATATTTATAGTAATTGAATTTCTAAAAACTACCATTTATAGTTCAGTAAACGACCTTATAGTTATTTAAACGACCAAGCGTCTACTTATAATATTATTTTAAATAGATTTAACAATATTTGTACTAAACTAATGTCAAAAGTATTCAATATTAGTATTATAATGACCGCATCGTCGATATCTTTCTAATGATATATAAATAGGTATATATGTAAATATGTTTTTTATAAACTATAACTTGTTCAACAAACTCCGTTTTGACGTTTTTTATAACCATACGTGACTATCGATGAGATTTACAACTTTCGTTTAGACTCCATTGGCTAATTTTGAATTTATTTTTTTGTCCATCTTTTATAAAATTAAATGATTTTGCAAAAATCATAACTCTCTAGTATGAACTCCATTTTTAACATTCTTTTTCTCAAAATTCTTATTTTAAAGAGTACTACGATTTTATTTTTGGTGGCTTTAGTTAAAAGTCAACCATTCTCTTCGTAGCTTTTTACATCACACATTTCTTGAGCGCGACTGACTTTTATATCTTATAAAGATCATATCTAATTCATACGGAGTCGGATTTCTACAAACTCTATATTTTCGGGATCGGGATGACGTGTGCTTTATATATATATATATATATATATATATATATATATATATATATATATATATTGGAGCACTTATTTTTACGATTTACGTGCGATTTAATTGATTTTTCCTATTTTATTATATTTTGATAATCATGAAACTCATAATATTCACATACTTCTTTATTAAATGAAATAAGTTACATTGTTGACCCTAACTATTACATCATCTTATGAATGGTTAGCGAGAAACGTAGGCGTTATAATTCTTTCCCCCTTAGGATGATTCCGTCCCGAAATCATACATTAGCAAACAAATATGGATAGAGACTCATCATGTAACTTTTTGTCTCCTAGGTGAGGTTCGGCCCATTTGATTGTTTCCATCACACTAGCACTAATTTGATCATCATGCGTCGCAACTTCTTTGTCGTATGGTCAATAATTGCTCCGGACTCTTCGATTAACCTTTTATCTTCATCAATCCTTAACTCTGAAAGAGGAATTACATCTGGAACTTCTCCCACGAACTTCCTTAAATAACACACATGGAAAGTGTTATGAATACCATCCAGTTCTTCTAGTAAGTCCAGCTTGTAATTTTGGTTCCAATTCCTCTGAAGATGTAACATCCCCAAAAATACAGTCCAAAATTTTCATTTTTAAACCATTAATAAAACCCATAATTCTCAACATCATAAAAAACAAAAGTCATGTAACTCAAAAATATCATAACATCAGTAAATGTATCCAAATCATAAATCATATATCAGAGTAAATCATCACAGACTAAAAGTTGTGGCATGTTCCATACAATCATCTCGAGCTCTTCCCATTTCTAGTGGAAGTACCTGAAACCAAAACTGAAAATCGTAAGCACGAAGCTTAGTGAGCTCCCCAAACTACCACATACCATACATATAATATATAACATAAACTTTGGGACTCATCCAAGCTACATCGGGATGAACCCGACATCGGCTTACCCTGCATCGGGCTCATTCCCAACATCGGGCTTACCCCAGCATCAGACTACATCAGGCATCAGGCCTCGCCCGGTATCGGGCTTGCCCCGACATCGAGCATGCCCCGACATCGGGCTTACCCCGACATACATACAACAACACATAACATAATCATATAAACATTCATCGGGCTTGCCCCGGCATCGGACTGAAGCCCGGAACACATGACACATAACATATAAGCTAACATGCATCAGGCTTGCCCGGGCATCGGACCAAAGCCCAGAACACATAACACATAACATATAAGCTAACATACATCCGGATTGCCCCAACATTGGACCGAAGTCCATAACACATAACACATAACATATAAGCTAACATACATCGGGCTTGCCCCAACATCGGACTGAAGCCCAGAGCACATAACACCTAACATGCAAGAATCACAAAGACATCAAGCATACATAAACGCTTCTCGAGAACGCCCCAACTGTTGGGTTTTGGTATACTACAACATCCTATGGTGCACATACAACCCTAAATGCTTTGGATCTATGTCTTCTCTAATTATACATGCCATATTGTGTCCAAAGCATTAAGCCTACAACTATCATATAAATGATATAAACAACATAAAATTGAGTTATATAGTTACCTGTTTGTTCTGGTTTATTGAACTTCTTGAGTTTGGCCTTTAAGAACTTAGTGGCCAAAATATCGGCCAGAAAAGACCGATTTTCATTTATGCTTTTAAAATAATTTCAGAGTAAATCCTTTTGATTTGAAAGAGTTGCGGAATTTGTTCCCAAAAACAAAATGTGATAAAATAATATTTACCAAAGCATTTCATAAAAGAAATGTATTTTCATTATATAATCAAACTCGGGATGTCATGTTCCGATACAAACCATAAAGCATAAACGATAACATTACAAGTCATTCAAAAATATATAAATATACAGACTTGTAAACAAAACAACTTGATGATTCATCCATCTTATGCCCTTGCGCCACTTCTTGTAATACAAATAAAACTGAGTCGGTCAGACTTGGGAGCCTGGTGAGCATATAGGTTTTTCAACCCACAAATAATAATTAAATTAATTTTCATCAACCAACAATAACACAATTACCCATTCCCGTTATTCTCACTTTATGTCCCTAAAATAACTAACACAAGGGACCTAGTCTAAGAATATTTCATCGGGGCGACAACACATGTATTCAGGGGTTTCCCGGCAATATATGTCAAATAAGGCAACCATGGGGGGGATGGAGTACAGCGAATGAACACCCAAGTTCATTAACACCTACAGGTGGCGAGCCTGCTAGTGTTCCACAAGACTGTCTAGAAAGGTCTGTGGTCGTCATCTAAACTCCACTAGATGACTGAATCAAAACAACATCGATGCCTCTCATCTGATTATTACACACCAACTAAGTACCCATGTTCTACCCAACATATTAGTAGATAAAAATATACATTTTTATACATAGTTTAAAAACCTACATAGCATGCTTTAATCAATACGTATTCCACATAACAGATGAGGCACACACACATAACACATATTTCATAGAGAATAAATCAGATCTATGAGATAGAACAGAGTGAATATACATCCATACATATAACAACCAAATATATACACATAGCACGTATTTTATATAAAATACTTCATAATATTGTGTTGGAAGAAAGTAACTACACACTCACTTGATCAAATGATGATCAGACAACACTACGGTTTGTAGAAGTAGTGTTTCTCCGTAGATCTGGAAGATTTTCACAAAAACCAGGATCCTCGCGGGTAGGGCTTCGGCTTGGGAATAACGCTCTTCGGGATCCTCGGGACTTCGGATCTTGCTTCGGGGCTCGGTAATGATACCGGGGCTTCGGGGTATAAATGGCACGCAAATCGAGGCAATAACTAGAGAGAAGAAAGAGTTTGAACAAGAGAAAATGGCTGATCTCGGTTTCTATTTATAAGCTGGGGGTCTGCGATTACACTGGGCGTAATCTCAATTTACGCTGGGCGTACTCAGTACGTTGGGCGTAACCTGGTTATGCTGGGCGTACTTTGACGTCACTGCATGCGTCAATCGGTGGCACTCGAGTATTGGTCAGGCAACTTGCACCCTTCTGAGTACGTTGGGCGTACTCAAATTACGCTCGGCGTAATTTGACTCGTCAAACTTCTAAATTGCATAACATTCGCATACGAGCTCCGTTTTCGACGTTCTTTATATCCACGCGTAGGTGAGACTACGCTCTACAACTTTCGTTTAGACTCTGTAGGCTAATTTTGACTTTATTTTTTATTATTTAATTTTAGTAGGCCCGGATAGGAAAACTTCGTTATAAATTCATAACTTCTTCGTCCGACATCCGTTCTCGCCTAACTTTTCATCGTTTCGCTACTAACAACGAGATCTTCGATTCCTTTTTAGATTGTTTCGTCTATAAACCACTCGATCTCAAATCAAGGATTCGGGCTGCATACTCCCAAGTCGAAACTTCAGAAAACCATAACTTCCTCATACGAAGTCAGATTTGGGCGTTCTTTTTATGCACGCTCTCGGTTTAATGAACTCTAGGACTTTAGTTTAGATCACTAAGGCTAAATATCACTCTAATGTAAATTTCACTTTTTACGTCATTCAGCGTTGCCGGTTCTGTCGCGAAACTTCGACAGGTCATAACTTCTTCGTTATAACTCAGATTTCGACATTCTTTATATCTTCAGAATCCTTGTTTCGACCACTACATCTTTATGCAAAGATATCGGGCTTATCTCATACTTTAATTTTGACGCTTATTTTATTCTTAATTCATTAAATCATAATAATTAAGAAAATAAACACATAATTCACATAATACTCAAATATTTCATCATTAATAATCCAAAAAGATTTACAAGGGTTAACCTAGACTATTACATCAATGATAATGCCTAGCCTGGAAACGCGGGCGTTAAAATTCTCTCCCCCTTAGGATGATTTCGTCCCCGGAATCACACATCAACAAACAAATGAGGATAGCGACTCAACATGTCACTCTCCGTTTCCCATGTGAGATTTGACCCATTCGTATGTTTCCAACGGACAAGCACTAATTCGACCATCTTGCGTCGAAGCTTCTTAGTCTTTCGGTCAACAATTGCCTATGGTTCTTCAATTAACCTCTTGTTTTCATCAATTCTCAATTCAGAAATTGGAATTATATCAGGAACTTCTCCCATGAACTTCCTCAAATAACACACATGGAAAGTGTTATGAATTCCATTCAGTTCTTCTGGTAGTTCTAGCTTGTAAGCTTGGTTCCCAATCCTCTGAAGAACTTTAAACGGTCCAATAAACCTTGGACTCAACTTTCCCTTTTTACCAAATCTTATAAGTCCCTTCCACGGCGAGACTTTAAGCAAAACCGAATCTCCAACTTCAAAAGTCATCGGCCTTCTCTTCTTGTCAGCATAACTCTTTTGATGATCCTGAGCTGCTAACATTCTTTCTCTAATTATTTTCAACTTTTCAGCGGTTTGATGGACCATCTCGGGACC
The DNA here is from genome assembly GCF_052625555.1 of Lactuca saligna. Lineage (NCBI taxonomy): Eukaryota > Viridiplantae > Streptophyta > Magnoliopsida > Asterales > Asteraceae > Lactuca > Lactuca saligna. Next base: position 68,849,481 of record NC_136421.1, on the reverse strand, counting down.
CATAAACTGCTTTTCCCCAGCCTCAAGCCAACACGACGGTGTACGAAATTTTTGTCCGTACAAAGCTTGATAAGGTGCCATCTTTAGGATCGAGTGGAAACTATTATTGTAGGAGAATTCTACCAAAGGTAGATGTTTATCCCAGTTACCTAGGAATTCTAGGGTACATGCTCTCATCATATTTTCAAGTGTTTGTATCGTCCTTTCACTCTGACTACCAGTCTGTGGATGGTAGGCTGTACTTAAACACAACTTGGTACCCATTTCCTCTTGTAGACTTTTCCAAAACCTTGAGGTGAAACGGCTGTCACGATCTGACACAATCGTTAACGGGACATCGTGAAGCCTCACAATACATAAGAATTCGCAAGCTTATCCATCTCCTTGGCTGCTATGAAGTGCACACTCTTAGTGAATCGATCCATGATCACCCAAATCATGGCGTGACCACTTTTCGTTCTGGGTAGTTTAGTGACAAAATCCATAGCAATGTCTTCCCATTTACCCATAGGCATAGGGTAAAGGCTCTAAACCCCCATATGATTTCTGATGTTGTGTCTTGACTCTCGCACAAGTCACACACTCAGCCACATACTTTGCAACATCAAGCTTCATTGTTGGCCACCAGTAGTAGGGTTTCAGGTCCCTATACATTTTAGTGCTACCAGGATGAATCGAGTACATGGTTTTGTGAGCTTCTTCCATCAGAAGATCTCTAATTCCTCCGGACTTAGGTACCCAAATCCGATCTTGGAACACCTTCAGTCCATGAGTGTTTATACCGAACACCAATGTTTTTCCCAAACGTTCTTCCTTTCGGTCATTCTTCTTAGAAGCTTCCTCTTGAGCTTTCTTTATACGTTCCACAATTGTCGAGACAACTTCTATTCTCAATGCTCTTGGCCTTTTTCCTTCAAGATTAACTTTCCGACTGAGAGCACCATCAACGACATTTGCTTTACCGGGGTGGTAAAGTATCTCACAGTCGTAGTCCTTAAGTAATTCTAGCCAGCGTCGTTGCCTCATATTCAATTCTTTCTGACTAAAGAGATATTGCAGACTCTTATGATCAGTGAAAAGTTTGCACTTCGTGCCATAGAGGTAATGCCTCCATATTTTTAGAGCGAAAACTACCGCTGCCAACTCCAAATCATGAGTCGGGTAATTCTTTTCATGCTCCTTCAGCTGTCGGGATGCATATGCAATCACCTTATCTCTTTGGGTCAAAACACAACCTAATCCAACCCCAGATGCATCGCTATAAATAGCGAAGTCTTCAACTCCATCGGGTAGAGGTAGAATTGGTGCCTCACATAGCCTCTTCTTTAGCTTCTCGAATGCTTCTTTATGCTTATCACTCCAAGCATAAGTAGCTCCTTTGTGGGTCAAAGCTGTTAATGGACTAGCGATCGAAGAAAAGCATTGGATAACCCTTCGATAATATCCGGATAATCCTAAAAAGCTTCGGATCTCCGTGGGACTTTTTGGCTGTTCCCACTTGTAACAGCCCGGAATTTCAGGTATTGCTTTAAAACTATGTTTGGGGCATTTTTAGGAGGGGACTCGGCGAGTTGGTGCCTGACTCGCCGAGTAGGACCACGGACTTGGTCGCAGATTCGCGACTGGACTCGACGAGTCCATTAGGGACTCGGCGAGTCGACGCTATTCAGCAGAAACCCTAGCCGTTTCGTTTGGAACGTATATAATGCCTCTTAGGCCGTCATTGCATGTTTTTGGCCGGTTGTGAAGGACCTAAGCATCTGTGGACGATTAGAGGAGAAGGGAAGACTATTGGGACCTTGAGGAGGTTGTTAGGCAAGAAGAGGCAAGATTTTGGTCAAAGGAAGATCAAGAGGATTGAGTTCTGGAGGTTGGGACACAGAGATCACGTTTTCAGGTAACACTCGGTCCATTTATGTTGTTTTGATGGTGAGCACGAATCTAGGGTTTATGAAACCCATTTAGTGATTAGATAGATTATAATGTTGTTATCAAGCGTTTAAATCCCAGTAGTAGCATGCTTAGAGGTCCAGGAAGTCCCATGTCTATATATTTCGGAACCATGCGGATTACAGGAGGCAGTTGATCGACTGCATGGCATGGACTCGCCGAGTCCAATGATCAGACTCGGCGAGTAGCTTGAAGACCCGCTGGGACTCGCCGAGTTGTTCTTCAGACTCGGCGAGTAGTTTGAAGGTTCACTGGGACTCACCGAGTTGTTCTTCAGACTCGGCGAGTAGCTTAAAGATTCACTGGGACTCACCGAGTTGTTCTTCAGACTCGGCGAGTGGAGTCGGGGTGGCCCCGCGATTCTTCCACGAGGACCTCGTCGAGTCAAGAGGGATACTCGACAAGTAGAAAGGGAACAACAGGGAAATTTGGGGAGGACGTCTAGACTCGCTGAGTCGCCTTTGCACTCGACGAGTCCGGTCAAGTTGACCGTTGACCAGAGTTGACCTGCATGTAATTTCATAGGGTCAGTTGTCTTGTTTGATAAGATTATTAATAAGGGTATATGGTATTATAGGGAGACTGCAGATCGGCGGACCGAGTGCGAGTGGTTTCAAGAGTTTATAGTTTACATACTACGACGTGAGTCTTCTCACTATACTGTACCCGGAAGGGTCTGACTGTGTGGCCGGAAGGTCGGATATGTTATGTGTTTTATATATGCTATAATTGAAAGGAATAGTTGCTATGCATGCTATGTATGTTTCTATGGGCCGGAAGGCAATGTATTATGTGACAGGAAGGTCAGGTATGATATATGATGTATGTGATATATGTGCTAGAGTAAATGTATTATGTGTTATATATGTTTATGGGCCGGAAGGCAATCATGTTATGGGCCGGAAGGCAATTATCTTATGGGCCGGAAGGCAATTATCTTATGGGCCGGAAGGCAATTATCTTATGGGCCGGAAGGCAATTATATTATGGGCCGGAAGGCGATTATCATATGGGCCGGAAGGCATTGTACTGTGGACCGGAAGGTCCGGGCCTGGAAAGGCGTATATGTGTAAGAGGTATACTGGGGAACTCACTAAGCATTTATGCTTACAAGTTGTTATGTATGTGTTTCAGGTACTAGCGAGGACCGTGGGAAGGCGCCGGCATGATGCATACACACTGCTGATATTTAAGATCTTGGGGAATTTACATATGTATTTGTTTTGAAACATGAAATAAGTATTATTGATTGAACGAACACACTTTATTTAAAATGAAAAATTTATTTGAAAATTTGCGTGGTTACAATAGGTATCTTATGGGCCGGAAGGCAATTATCTTATGGGCCGGAAGGCAATTATATTATGGGCCGGAAGGCGATTATCATATGGGCCGGAAGGCATTGTACTGTGGACCGGAAGGTCCGGGCCTGGAAAGGCGTATATGTGTAAGAGGTATACTGGGGAACTCACTAAGCATTTATGCTTACAAGTTGTTATGTATGTGTTTCAGGTACTAGCGAGGACCGTGGGAAGGCGCCGGCATGATGCATACACACTGCTGATATTTGAGATCTTGGGGAATTTACATATGTATTTGTTTTGAAACATGAAATAAGTATTATTGATTGAACGAACACACTTTATTTAAAATGAAAAATTTATTTGAAAATTTGCGTTGTTACAATAGGTATCTTATGGGCCGGAAGGCAATTATCTTATGGGCCGGAAGGCAATTATATTATGGGCCGGAAGGCGATTATCATATGGGCCGGAAGGCATTGTACTGTGGACCGGAAGGTCCGGGCCTGGAAAGGCGTATATGTGTAAGAGGTATACTGGGGAACTCACTAAGCATTTATGCTTACAAGTTGTTATGTATGTGTTTCAGGTACTAGCGAGGACCGTGGGAAGGCGCCGGCATGATGCATACACACTGCTGATATTTGAGATCTTGGGGAATTTACATATGTATTTGTTTTGAAACATGAAATAAGTATTATTGATTGAACGAACACACTTTATTTAAAATGAAAAATTTATTTGAAAATTTGCGTTGTTACAATTGGTATCAGAGCCTTGGTTTGAGGGATTCGGGTGTACCTTCGGGTGTAACTGAACTCAAACCGAGGATTTGAGGAAAAATCTTTTAAAAATAATAAATACATAAACTTTTATAAATGGTAAGGTGGTAAATAAGAAAGACGCAGTGTGTACGATCAGCCAGCGCCCGAACGGTAAAGATCCCCAGAATACCTTACAATGTTATGTTATGCACTGAATTATGAATTGTTATGCATGCTAGAAGACTAGGTATACATGATAGGACTAGAATGGCCTGTTTTGTGATGCCTTAGTCTAGGGAAGTTGCTTGTATGAGATACTCGGTAGCGTGCAGGTAGATAGTGCATACGAGAAATAGAGTACTCACTATTCGGGGTTTGGGGAGGAAGATTTGGGACGAATACTGACACGGTGTGGTCGGTAGTATTAGGCCCGTACTACCGAAGACACCGGGTCGGTGGAAGACCCAAGTAAGAATCCCTGAATATCGGAGACTGAGTAGGGTTGCGTTATCGAGTACAAATGTACTTGATGGAGTCTCTGATAATTTTATGTTGTATTTCAGAGACATCATGGTTACGACACGCCACGGAGCGAGTTCGAGCAGTATGAGTGACGAGGAGATTCGTCAGATGATTCAGGAGGAGGTAGCTGCGGCGGTTCGGGCTGAGATCCCGGAGATGTTTGGGTCCATTAAGACCACCCTGATGGAGGAGTTTGAGGAGCGGTACGCCGCACTGACTGAAGCTGCAGTCGCTGCCGCTACCGCAGCTGTGGCCGCTGCTAGGCCGCAAGGGGGTGATTCGTTGCTATTCCGGGAATTCAGCAACACGAAACCCCCTGAGTTCGATGGGACGCAGGATCCGATTGCGGCGATGAGGTGGATCGCCGACATTGAGGGGTGCTTCTATACTTGCTCATGCCCGGAGCACTTGAGGGTACGGTTCGCCTTGAACCAGCTCCGTCTGGGGGCGAAGGATTGGTGGAAGTTCGTGACGGCGAACTTCACTCAGGCGGAGATTTCAGCGGTGACATGGGAGAGGTTTACTGAGATGTTCAGGGACGAGTACGTTCCCCCAGTGGAGAGGGAACGATTGATCCAGGAGTTCTTGACCCTTAAGCAGGGTACTGATTCCGTTGCGGTGGTTACACGGAAGTTTCATGAGAGGGCGATGTTCTGCCCCGAGTTGGTGTCTACAGAGCAGTCACGGATGAGCCGGTACTTGGGCGTGTTGAGGAGGGATATCCGGGAGTTTGTGTCAAACTCCACCTATCGTACTTTCACTGAGCTTCAGGCGAATGCCAGGAAGCGCGAGATCGAGTTGGAGACCCAGGCCAGGGAGGAGGCTGAATCTCGGCAGGTGGACCGGCGACCGGCTCAGTCTCAGCCGGCAGCCAAGCGGTTCAAGTCCGCTGATTCGAGGACGGGAGGTTCGAAGGGCCGCACTTGCAGAAAGTGCAGCAAGAGTCATGAGGGGGCGTGTCGAGCGGGTGGTTGCTACAAGTGTGGCAAGGAAGGACACATTGCCAGGGATTGCCCTAAGGGGTTTATGGTTTGCTTTCATTGCAACCAGACAGGCCATCGGAAGGTCGAGTCCCCGCAGCTTCGTCAGGGATCTACACCTACTACCAGGACTACCGAGACACGACCGGCGAAGGTCGAGGCTCCGAAGGCTCGCGGGAGAGCTTTTCAGCTGACTGCGGAGGAGGTCTGCGCTGCGCCCGATGTTGTAGCAGGTATGCTATCATTCACGTATTTACTTTAAAGTCGAAATGTTATGCTTATGTTGATGTATGTGTAGGTACTTTTCTTGTGAACTCTATGCCTGCTCTAGTGTTATTTGATTCGGGTGCGAGTAGATCCTTTGTATCGTTAGCTTTTAGTCAGCATATCGGCATTAGTCGTGAGCCGTTAAGTCGGCCTCTGAGCGTTTCTATTGCGACCGAGAGGGTGGTTTGTGCCTTGGAGGTTCTTCGGGGATGCGTGCTAGAGATTTTCGGGGTTGCGTTTCCGATTGACCTAATTCCTATTGCGATGGGGGATGTCTGTGTCATCGTGGGCATGGACTGGTTGAGTCGATTTAGCGCCGTCATCGACTACGAGCATCAGCTGGTGACTATACGAGACCCCAGTGGGGGAGTTCTTACGGTACACGGCGAGGGTACCCATTCGGGATCAGCTTTTTGTTCGGCCGCTAGGGCGAGGCAATGCCTACAGCAGGGATGTAGAGGTTTTGTGGCGTATGTGATGGATACGCGGGAGACTACCGAGAGAACGAGGACTGTGGAGGAGGTTCCAGTGGTGCGCGAGTTTCCAGATGTTTTTCCCGAGGATTTGCCGGGAGTACCTCCTGCGAGGCAAGTAGAGTTTGGTATCGATCTGGTTCCGGGGGCTGCGCCTATTGCGAAGGTGCCTTATCGTCTTGCACCTCCAGAGATGCAAGAGTTGTCCTCGCAACTCCAGGAGTTGCTGGGGAAGGGATTTATTCGGCCGAGCAGCTCGCCATGGGGAGCACCGATTCTATTCGTCAAGAAGAAGGACGGTTCACACCGGATGTGTATTGATTACCGGGAGCTGAACAAGGTGACGATCAAGAACCGCTATCCGTTACCGAGGATCGATGATCTATTTGATCAGTTGCAAGGGGCATCTTGGTTTTCCAAGATCGATCTGAGATCAGGGTACCATCAGGTAAGAGTGCGGGATGAGGACGTCCAGAAGACAGCATTCAGGACGCGGTATGGGCACTACGAGTTCGTGGTGATGCCTTTCGGGCTCACCAATGCCCCGACAGTGTTCATGGACCTCATGAACAGGGTATGCAGGCCGATGCTGGATCGGTCTGTGATCGTATTTATCGATGACATCCTAGTGTATTCGCGAACTAGAGAGCAGCATGAGGGACATTTGAGGGAGGTCCTTGAGGTACTGAGGTCGGAGAAGCTATATGCAAAATTCTCCAAATGTGACTTCTGGTTGCGGGAGGTCCAATTCCTTGGACATGTTGTTAATCAGGCAGGGATATTGGTCGATCTGGCCAAGGTGGAAGCAGTGATGAGTTGGGAGGCACCGAAATCACCTTCCGAGATCAGGAGTTTCCTTGGGTTGGCGGGGTACTATCGGAGGTTTATTAGGGATTTCTCCAAGATCGCGGTACCGCTCACCAGATTGACCTGGAAGGGTGTTACATTCTCATGGGGACTCGAGCAGTAGACTTCCTTCGAGACACTTCGTCAGAGACTGTGCGAAGCCCCGGTATTAGCTCTTCCGGAGGGGATGGAGGATTTTGTCGTATATTGCGACGCATCGATTTCGGGACTGGGTGCAGTGTTGATGCAGAGAGGCCATGTGATAGCTTATGCATCGAGACAACTAAAGCCTCACGAGGCGAGATATCCCACACATGATTTAGAATTGGGGGCAGTGGTGTTCGCTCTCAAGATATGGCGTCACTACCTGTACGGGGTTCGTTGTACTATATACACGGACCATAAGAGTTTGAAGTATTTGATGGATCAACCCAACCTAAATATGCGTCAGAGGAGATGGTTGGACGTGGTTAAGGATTATGACTATGAGATCCTATACCACCCAGGCAAGGCTAATGTGGTAGCCGATGCATTGAGTCGTAGAGCGGAGAGCACTCCATTGCGAGACGTATGTTTGAGACTGACAGTGATGACCCCGATATTGAATGCTATTCGTGGGGCGCAGGCCGAGGCTGTGAGATCCGAGATGCAGAAGAAAGAGAGAGTCGTTGGGTTAATTTCAGAGTTCGTTAAGGATGGACGAGGACTTTTGACGTTTCAGGGTCGGATTTGGGTACCATTCGTGGGCGGTACGCGTACTATTTTGATGGAGGAGGCTCATAGATCGAAATTCTCGATCCATCCCGGTGCTACGAAGATGTATTTGGATTTGAGGAAGGAATATTGGTGGCCTTGGATGAAGAGGGACGTCGCATGGTTCGTTGAGAGGTGTTTGACTTGCTGTAGGGTTAAAGCCGAGCACCAGAGACCGCATGGTAAGTTGCAGCCCTTGGAGATTCCGGAGTGGAAGTGGGAGCAGATTACTATGGATTTCATCACCAAATTGCCAAGAACTGCTAGGGGAGTAGATGCAATTTGGGTGATTGTGGATAGATTGATGAAGAGTGCACACTTCCTTGCCATTAGCGAGAGTTCATCGGCGGAGAAATTGGCGGAGTTATACGTGAGAGAGGTAGTATCTCGGCATGGAGTGCCGATCTCGATTGTTTCAGACCGTGATGTACGTTTCACTTCCAGGTTCTGGAAGAAATTTCATGAGGAACTGGGTATTAAGCTGCATTTTAGTACCGCATACCATCCCCAGACCGACGGGCAGAGCGAGCGGACGATTCAGACATTGGAGGACATGCTTCGAGCGTGTGTTTTAGACTTCGGGGGTAGCTGGGATGCGTATTTACCCTTGGCAGAGTTTTCCTACAACAACAGCCATCATTCGAGCATTGGTATGCCACCTTTTGAGTTGTTGTATGGTAGGAGGTGTCGGACCCCCATTTGCTGGGGAGAGGTGGGTCAGAGAGTGATGGGCAGTACAGAGATCATACTCTAGACGACAGAGCAGATTCAGCAGGTTAGGCAGAGATTATTGACCGCCCAAAGCCGACAGAAGAGTTATGCGGACAGACGCCGGTCCGAGCTAGAATTCCAGGTTGGCGACTTCGTTCTCCTGAAGGTTTCTCCTTGGAAGGGAGTGATCCGGTTCAGAAAGAGGGGCAAGTTGGGGCCCCGGTTCATAGGTCCGTTCCGTGTAATTGCAAGGGTAGGTCGGGTAGCTTATCGGTTGGAGTTGCCAGTAGAGTTGGGTCAGATTCACAATACCTTTCACATATCACAGTTGAGGAAGTGTATAGCCGATGAATCGGCGGTGGTTCCGTTAGAGGATATTCAAGTGGATGCGAGCCTGAATTACGCTGAGAGACCAGTAGCTATCAGGGATCGGAAGATCAAGGTTCTGCGGAACAAGGAGGTACCTTTGGTGTTGGTTCAGTGGCAACACCGAAAGGGGTCGGAGATGACTTTGGAGCCGGAGCGTGAGATGCGAGAGCAACATCCGGAGTTATTCGCGGAGTGAGACTTCGAGGGCGAAGTCTAGTTCTAGTGGGGGAGAGTTGTAACAGCCCGGAATTTCAGGTATTGCTTTAAAACTATGTTTGGGGCATTTTTAGGAGGGGACTCGGCGAGTTGGTGCCTGACTCGCCGAGTAGGACCACGGACTTGGTCGCAGATTCGCGACTGGACTCGACGAGTCCATTAGGGACTCGGCGAGTCGACGCTATTCAGCAGAAACCCTAGCCGTTTCGTTTGGAACGTATATAATGCCTCTTAGGCCGTCATTGCATGTTTTTGGCCGGTTGTGAAGGACCTAAGCATCTGTGGACGATTAGAGGAGAATGGAAGACTATTGGGACCTTGAGGAGGTTGTTAGGCAAGAAGAGGCAAGATTTTGGTCAAAGGAAGATCAAGAGGATTGAGTTCTGGAGGTTGGGGACACAGAGATCACGTTTTCAGGTAACACTCGGTCCATTTATGTTGTTTTGATGGTGAGCACGAATCTAGGGTTTATGAAACCCATTTAGTGATTAGATAGATTATAATGTTGTTATCAAGCGTTTAAATCCCAGTAGTAGCATGCTTAGAGGTCCAGGAAGTCCCATGTCTATATATTTCGGAACCATGCGGATTACAGGAGGCAGTTGATCGACTGCATGGCATGGACTCGCCGAGTCCAATGATCAGACTCGGCGAGTAGCTTGAAGACCCGCTGGGACTCACCGAGTTGTTCTTCAGACTCGGCGAGTAGTTTGAAGGTTCACTGGGACTCGCCGAGTTGTTCTTCAGACTCGGCGAGTAGCTTAAAGATTCACTGGGACTCACCGAGTTGTTCTTCAGACTCGGCGAGTGGAGTCGGGGTGGCCCCGCGATTCTTCCACGAGGACCTCGTCGAGTCAAGAGGGATACTCGACGAGTAGAAAGGGAACAACAGGGAAATTTGGGGAGCACGTCTAGACTCACCGAGTCGCCTTTGCACTCGACGAGTCCGGTCAAGTTGACCGTTGACCAGAGTTGACCTGCATGTAATTTCATAGGGTCAGTTGTCTTGTTTGATAAGATTATTAATAAGGGTATATGGTATTATAGGGAGACTGCAGATCGGCGGACCGAGTGCGAGTGGTTTCAAGAGTTTATAGTTTACATACTACGACGTGAGTCTTCTCACTATACTGTACCCGGAAGGGTCTGACTGTGTGGCCGGAAGGTCGGATATGTTATGTGTTTTATATATGCTATAATTGAAAGGAATAGTTGCTATGCATGCTATGTATGTTTCTATGGGCCGGAAGGCAATGTATTATGTGACAGGAAGGTCAGGTATGATATATGATGTATGTGATATATGTGCTAGAGTACATGTATTATGTGTTATATATGTTTATGGGCCGGAAGGCAATCATGTTATGGGCCGGAAGGCAATTATCTTATGGGCCGGAAGGCAATTATCTTATGGGCCGGAAGGCAATTATATTATGGGCCGGAAGGCGATTATCATATAGGCCGGAAGGCATTGTACTGTGGACCGGAAGGTCCGGGCCTGGAAAGGCGTATATGTGTAAGAGGTATACTGGGGAACTCACTAAGCATTTATGCTTACAAGTTGTTATGTATGTGTTTCAGGTACTAGCGAGGACCGTAGGAAGGCGCCGGCATGATGCATACACACTGCTGATATTTGAGATCTTGGGGAATTTACATATGTATTTGTTTTGAAACATGAAATAAGTATTATTGATTGAACGAACACACTTTATTTAAAATGAAAAATTTATTTGAAAATTTGCGTTGTTACAATAGGTATCTTATGGGCCGGAAGGCAATTATCTTATGGGCCGGAAGGCAATTATATTATGGGCCGGAAGGCGATTATCATATGGGCCGGAAGGCATTGTACTGTGGACCGGAAGGTCCGGGCCTGGAAAGGCGTATATGTGTAAGAGGTATACTGGGGAACTCACTAAGCATTTATGCTTACAAGTTGTTATGTATGTGTTTCAGGTACTAGCGAGGACCGTGGGAAGGCGCCGGCATGATGCATACACACTGCTGATATTTGAGATCTTGGGGAATTTACATATGTATTTGTTTTGAAACATGAAATAAGTATTATTGATTGAACGAACACACTTTATTTAAAATGAAAAATTTATTTGAAAATTTGCGTTGTTACAATTGGTATCAGAGCCTTGGTTTGAGGGATTCGGGTGTACCTTCGGGTGTAACTAAACTCAAACCGAGGATTTGAGGAAAAATCTTTTAAAAATAATAAATACATAAACTTTTATAAATGGTAAGGTGGTAAATAAGAAAGACGCAGTGTGTACGATCAGCCAGCGCCCGAACGGTAAAGATCCCCAGAATACCTTACAATGTTATGTTATGCACTGAATTATGAATTGTTATGCATGCTAGAAGACTAGGTATACATGATAGGACTAGAATGGCCTGTTTTGTGATGCCTTAGTCTAGGGAAGATCCCCAGATTTTGAGCCGAGCAGAACTTGCGCTTGAACTGCACCAAGAATTCTGCCCATGTCAATTGTAGTGGATCATTAGGTAAACTATGTCCAACTCGTTGAATCATCTCTTAGACTCAATGAGTTCACTCCTAAGAGAAAGAGTTGGGGAACTGCAACCCGACTCACTGAGTCGCATGAGCAACTCGTGAATTCCCCTAAGATCATAATCCATGTAGTCGATTCTAGTTGGGTTCATTGCCTCCAAAACATAGATATGTAGCCCTAAGGTCCTTATGTCATGTAAAGCTTCCATAAGGTTGGCACATTTATGCCATGGAGCCCTTTAAGGACCTAGATCTGTAGTAGATACACCAACTCATGCTTGCACTCATGAATGGTTCCAACATGCACTTCAAAATGCCCTAACTACCCCATAAGAAGATCTAGAAAACAAATGGACAAGGTATAGACTTGATTACTAGAAAGTGAAGAAAATGTGATGTTGCTTCTAGATCTACAACCTTCTCTTGAAGTCCTCTAGCTTCTTCTCCTCACAAACTTCAAATCACACCAATTCACTCAAAAATGGCTCACACACCCACACAAAGCTCAAGCTCCCTGATTAGGGTTTTCTGGACAATGGGAGACGATGAGGGAGGCCACAAAGGGGTGTTATGTTCTTTAAATAGGGTGCCAAATGTAACATCCCAAATTTCAAGGCCAAAAATTTCATTTTGATATAACAATTTAGAAAACATTTATAAGAAAACATCATCATGTCACGTTATATCATAAAACCATAATCATATGTCTCAAAAGCATCTCATGAAATAGTAATAATGTCAGAGTACAATCCCAAGAATCTTGAAATGCGGAAATCCAGCGTGTGTATGATGCGCTACTACCGTGCTAGGTCCTTCCCTTTCGTAGAAGAGGTACCTGAAAACAAAACTGAAAACTATAAGCATAAAGCTTTGTGAGTTCCCCCATCATACCACATAACATATAACTAACATACTACCGGGAAATTTTGGGGTGCCCGACCTACCCTATCTGGCAATTCTGGGGTGTCGAACTACCCTGTCTGGCATTTATGGGGTGTCGAACTACCCTGTCTAGCAATTCTGGGGCGCTGAACTACCCTCTGATTTATCTCATCCGACTACGGGGACTATTTCACCCCTACTATTACCACATAATAACATATCATAAACATAATGTCAAGCATATCTTGGGTACCCGACCTACCCTTCGGTCCATACAACCGTAACACGGGGACTATTCCCCTTGCTACCTACTATCACATAACATCATATCTGGATAGCACATAATCATAAAAGATAACAACATACCAGATAATTATCATGAAGACAATTATCTCTACCATAACTCTTACTAGTGGACCGAACTTGGTGCCTTAGACTCACTTCTACTCGAAGGTAACTCACCTGAATGTCGCATAGTATTTGAACTATCCTCGGTGCTGGGATCAAATCCTCTCAAACTCCTCAAACTCCTACACATAAAACCTTCCTTAATTGCCATTTCATACTCATAACGCTTTCAAGGGTCAACTCAGGTCATAGTCAAAGTCAAGTTCAACACCCTCGTCAAAGTCAATTTTTTGTCAAAGTCAACATCTGGTTGACTCAAGTCGTAGAGTTGGTCCACCAAATCGTTGAGTTCTATAATCCACAAAATACTGGAACTTCGATCCTACTCGTAAGGTCTTTCAAGAACTCATCAAGTTCTCCTTCATACAGAATCGAGACCTTTTACTCATGACTCGTCGAGTCCTGCTTCATGCAAGTTGTAACGTTAGTCCTTGACTCGCCGAGTCTTGCCTTGACTCGTCGAGTTCTTCTTCATATAAGTTGGGACATTGCCTTGAACTCACTGAGTTCATCCTTGAACTCACAAGTTCTTTGATCTTCAAGTCCATATTCACGTTGATATTGTTGAGTCCTCTTCTAGACTTAACCAGATTGCTCAGAAACAAAAAAGGTTAGGGAACCATGACCCGACTCACCGAGTCATATGAATGACTCGTCAAGTCCCCCAAAGTCCAAGTCTACCCAGTTGATTACAGTCGGGATTAATGCATCCAGAACACAGTTCTGACCTCGTAGGATCGATATAGCACGTAAAGTTACAAACTTACGTGCATGTATGGGTTAACTAGCTCATAAAGACCCAAAAATGAAGTCTACAAGGTGCATGGGACTCCCATGGACATAAAGTTGGCACCTTTATGTCATGGGAACCCTCAAAGGTTCAAGATCTGAAGTACAACCCCATTGATACACAAAATCCCAAATATGGCTTCACTAAGACTTGGAAAAGGTAGAAAATAGCCCTAACTAGAGATCTAAGAAAGGAATAGTTAAGGTATCAGCTTTATACCTCAAATAAGCTGGAAATGAAGCACAATTCTTGGATCCACTTGACTCCTCTAGTATACCACAAGCTTCTTCTTCCTTCCCAAGCTTCAAATTCACCAAAAATGGCACAACAAACTCAAGACTACTCAGCAATCGATTAGGGTTTTGTGAAGAGTGTCTGAGGGTGATGGAGGCTGGAGTGGAGACCATATAAGTTGTTCAAATAGGGTGCAAGCCCTCAAATTTAGGGTTTCATCCAGACAGATCTACTCGTTGAGTCGGGGCTTCCGACTCGGCGAGTAGACTCTTCCACCCGCGTCCAAAATTCACATCTACTCGACGAGTTAGGGACTCCAACTCATCGAGTCCCAGTATAAAAATGAAAAAAATTATATTAAAAATACGTACTGGGAACCGGGCATTACACCAAACCCCAAATCTAGGGTTTCCCAAACCCAGACCAACTCGTCGAGTTGGACGTCCCCGACTCGTCGAGTAGGTCTCTCTACCCGCATCCAAAACTAACTTCCTACTCATCGAGTTATCCCCTATGGAATCGACGAGTATACCTTTAATTTGCTTATCAAATTTCTTTAATTAGCCTTCTGGTTCCCGGGTGTTACAATTCTCCCCCACTTATATTGGACTTCATCCTCGAAGTCCTCGACCATCACCTACCCCGCAACATCTCACGTGTCACCCCGTAACTATCCTCTTACCTGCCCTCGACCAACTGGTGTTTTCCACCGCCACTGAAACTCGTCACCCTAGAAGTATCACTATCATCCTACATACTCAATAGCCTTCCGAAGGCAACTGGACCCAACCATCGGAACCTTCCAAATCTGATGAAAATTCATCCCTACCGCCCTATGGGGAACTACTTTTGTCTTTTTTAGTTTTGAGATCTATAATGGTCTATCTCCATGATGGATTTCCTATACTATCATGCCAAAACCTCAATGAATAACTATTCAACCACAAAACTTCTCACCCTAATCAGCTCGATGCTACCATCAAAAACACAATCCATGCCTATGACCATATGTAGAATACTTATACTTGCAAGGAGGCTCAAATAATCCTTTGATTAATAGCTTCATCCCTGAAATGGTTAGACTCAGAAGAGAGCTAAACAATAGGATCAAATTAATTACTCCAAGATTATCCAATCCAATTGTAAGTGTCTTCGCTCCTCTGATCTGCAAGCTACCCCTCTCACAAGAATCCTCACATCACTACTTCTATCTCAACATCATGTTGTCTCTTATCTACCTTCCAAAGGAAACGAGACCTCCTAGGTCCAAACTTATCTGTCCACTATCTGGAATACAGAACTCCACCCGGTTACTAAACCAGTGATCACCCTCTCAGTCGCTCCCAGCGATTTTCGTATAACACTTCGACTACCGAAATTGCTCTATCCACATTGCCACTTTTGGCTCTATAAATCCTAGAATCCCCTATCCTACATCTTGAATCTATAGTCTCTGTCAGGTCCCACCTACCTTGCTACCAACGCATGGTCCTCGCCCATGGGTCTCACCTAACCCATACAAATAAGTGTCCTTGCCCCCAGGTCTCACATATCTAAGGCTATGCAGGTACAACTCCCTCGAGTTCTATCTATCTATCCTTTCCTGATTCTGATCATGCTAAATAGGTGATACGTGCCTCGCCCACACCCTGCTGACTAGGAGATACATGCCTCACTCACACGCTGCTATCAAGGAGATATGGGACTCGCCCTCACTCCGTTAACTAGGAGATACGGGCCTCACCCACACTCCGCTAACTAGGAGATACGAGCCTCACCCACACTCTGCTATCTGGCTACTAATGAACATTGTGGCTAACCCACTATCTTACAACATTTCCCTTGGTGTCTGGCTACTAGTGATAGATATGGATATCTCGTAGTCATACAACACTTCCCACTACAATCGTGCATACAACCTAACTTCCTGGTTGAAATCGCGTTCTAACTGGAATCCCCATCCTGATTCCTAGGCTAGCTATCAAACAAAGATGCGAAACCCTGCGTTAAGAAGTTTCCTAAACTCCCAACTCTCATACCTCTCAATCCAATTAGCCATTTGGGCTGCCTTCCTTCCTGACAAGAATGTGAACTCATCCTAAATCCATACTTTCTTCTGTTCTTGAACCCTTGGGAAACTCTCCCCCACTTTGGTTCCACTAACATCTTACAACACACCTAGCTGGGAAGATTCCCATTCCTTCGCGTCATCCAGTGATTAATCTTGTTGGCAACCAACGCTTACCACTATTAGTGTTTCCAAAACTAACCGACACTAAGGCAGTAAGACCCTTGAAGACTGCCAGAACACTTCCCGGGTTCCAATTACACTTGCTACAATTACCACATCCTGAGAACTCACTTTATTCGGAGACGTCCCCACACTACTACCCTAAGATCCATGGTATACAGATGACATATAATCAGAACATAAGCAGGAAGTATAATCCCAAGGCATAACTACTCATATGGATGTGAGACAATAGCAATAAAATCATAAATAAAACTAATAGGACAGCAAAAGATATGCACCTGCAACATCGAAAGTTGTTTGTGTCTTCTCTGTAACCAACTGGAATGCCCTGTTCCTCACTGCAGGCACCTCTACTTGGCCCTGAAGGTCGTCGGTGATCCTCAATGTTGCAGGGGCAGGTGCTATCACCTGTCCTGCTGCTGCCAAACTCGTACATTGGGCCTTCTTGTGGCCTCTCTGAGTGCACTGGAAGCATATCAGGTCTGATCTCTGGGCGGTGGTAGTAGTACAATCCCTGCTATAATGACCGATCTGGCCTCACTTGAAGCAACCTGAATCACCACCCCTACCACTCCTATACGCACCCTCATGTGCCCTGCCGCACTTGCCACATTGGCTACAGTTCTGATAACCTCTCGATCTAGAATCCGCTACCTTGGGTCTCTTGCCCGAGCCTACATAAGCTTGCACCTCATATGGTTTTATCTTCCTCTCTGCCTCAAATTAGATCTCCATCTCCTTGGTCCGAGAGATCATATCATCTATCATCTTGCAGCTGGACCGGCTCACAAACTAACTGATATCACTTCCCAACATCTCGTGATATCGAGCCTTCTTCATCTCCTCTTCCGCCACATACTGTAGAGCAAGAAGGTCTCTCTCCCTGAACTTGGCGGCGATCTCCGCCACTGTCTCATTAGTTTGCGAAAAGTCTTGGAACTCCTATGCTAACTGATGCACCTCAATAAATGTTGCAAACTCGGCCCTGAACCTGTCCGAGAAGTCACTCCATGTTATAGCATCCAACGTGAAATCATCTACAATAGCAGGTCTAACCTCCTCCTACCAATCACGTGCTTTTTCTTTCAGAAGACATGAGGTGAGTCGGACCTTGTCCCCCTTGGGACACCGGCTAGAACGGAAGGCGTTAGCGACATCTACCAACCACCAGATGCTAGCAATGGGGTCCTTAGCCCCATGATAGTCTTGAGCTCCATAGGCTCTAAACTCCCTGAATGTCAGTGTACGGACCCCCATGATGGCCGCCATCTCGGTGCGGAACACTGTTGGATTAGGTGTCTAATCCCATAACTATAATTGGCATTACTTGACTCGAGAATAGCATGTTCTATTTTGGTTGCCTTCACCAAAACAATCTGATAGGATGGATATTTGAGAAAGAGGCTATTTATGATTTACTAATATATTATAACTATAATATATTAATTAAGAAATCATAATAGTTAATTAGTATTGACCAAAAATTAATCTAGAATTAATTTAGTGATCAAAAGAGACCAATTAAATTAACGGGGACTGATTATGTAAATCAGTGATATATATATATATATATATATATATATATATATATATATATATATATATATATATTGTTTGGGCTATTGATCCATGATGGATTAAGTTTATGTAAGTATCCATGAAGAGTTAGCCCACATGAGATATGGATCATAACCTAAGTGTATGGATTAGGGTTTACCCATGACTGTTGGAATCCTATAGTATATATGTGTTATTCCTTAGCCTAAAATCGGCCCGATAAGTGTTCTAGGAAGAGAGATAGCCGATTTCGGAGTGTCTAGCCTCTCTCTCAAAGTCTTCCTTTGTTCATGGTGTTTGTGAACCATTTGACGCATTACACTTGAGGTGCTAAGCTCTAGAAAGGCCAAAACTACAAGCTACAATAAAGAGGTATTCTTCTAACTAGTTTTTATGATTCATGTACCAAATTTGTATACTTGATAGGTTCATGATTTGGATAATTTTTATTGCATGTATAACTAGAGAAAACTTAGATCCAAAGCTATTAGGGTTGTATATGCACCATAGGAGTGTTATAGTACTTAAAACCCAATAGTGGTATCAAAGCCATGTGTAGTTTTCTGTTATATAAATGTATTGTCAAATTGTGCGAAGTTGAAAAACTTCCCTCTCACTGCTGGACTTGACGAGTCCATACATGAACTCGACAAGTCCATGTTCATCAGTGATGAACCCAATGAGTCCATGATCAGGCTCGACGAGTTGGATCATCTGTTGGCAGAATTTTCGAGTTTTTGGCCTGTTTTGGATTAGGATCATTACCACAAAATGTTTTAGTTTGTAAAATTTGATTTTATTGGTATGGTAATGATTATCCCCATCCAATAACATCCTGATTGCCAAATTTTAAGATAATTACTTGTCTTTATGAAAAGTAATTATTTGTAAATTTTGAATCAGTTTGCTACAAGAGTTGAATTAGATCAATTAAGTAATACATAAAATGATATGATTATTTTATTGGTTTAAAGTTTGATCTAAATGCTTATTGAAGAGTTTCATAACTTGTCCTCAAGTTATGGAACTTGAAAGGTCTCATTCATGAAACAAATTAACTCTTTAAGTTATGGAATTCAAGAGTCTTGAAAGGTTACAAAACTTGTCATCAAGTTTTGGAATCCAAAAGGTTTTGATGAGTTTCAAAACTTGCCTTCAAGTTTTAGAATTTGAAAAGTTCAATTAAAATGTTTTAATTTGTAATATTGAACTCTAAAACATGTAGTAATTGAAAGGTTTCAAATGATGCATCTATTGGGTTCATAACTTAAAAATTAATTAAATAGTTTTAATTTTGAATTTTTAATAACCTAGATGCTTTGAATGGTTCAATTGCACCCTATGGACTTCATTAAACTGATTAAAGTGTTTAATTAACAGAAGATTAATAAATCTATAATCACATGGTTAAAAGTTAATTAAATTAAAATTTTAATTTATTAATAGATTAAACCACCTAGTATTTTAAATGTTTAAAATACACCCTTATATAAAATTAAAAAGTTTAATATATAATATGTATAAGTAAAAGGTCGGTCTTACCGTTAGTAAGCCTCATTTACGAAGCCAGTCTATAAAGGGGTATAAGGTTGCTACCTATAAATTGATGGTTTAATGGGTGTCCACTCTCACCCACCGCTTCCTTGACTGGTGGAGGGTCGTTAGCCGAACGGGTTTGACAGGACATATAAATCCTCATTAAAAGTATAATGAAACATAAAGTAACTAAACATTTTATAAATTCCAATCTTAGTTACTTAGGAAAAATGTGAATTTGATGCTAACCCATGAAATTGCACATTGCACCTTATTAGTCGTTAGTGGAGCGTGTGTGGTTAACCGACACAATAATATGGGACTAATGAAGGATGGCAATGGGTAGCTCGTAGTTTGTCATAGATCAATGGAGAGTGTGTGGTTAACCAACACATTGATTAGGTGATAAATGACTTCGAGAGTAGCAAGCTAATTTTCATGGTTATTCACACTTTGATTGTGATCCTCGGCATCCCAGTCACAAACTTGAAGGGCATAATCGAGATTAAACATGCCATTGAAAATTTCAATGAATCTCAAAAGAATCTAGGAATTTCAATTCATTTAAAACCTAAAATTCATTTCCATTTTCATGGTGGAAATTGGTAAATCATCATTTACCTACCAAGAAATAGTTTGCAATTGGATTACGACATCCCTCTTCCGAGTTGTGAATTTTTTGATGGGTCCTTGCCTTAATATTTCATTTGGGTGTTATATTAAGGACTTAAATCAACTAACTTGAATTTCTCTCCCATTATAGATTTCTAGTTCTAACAGTTATGGTCTTCACAAATCTTATGGAAAAAGCTTTCCACATGAAGATGATGTTCAGAGAAATCATACTTCACTTCCTCCACCTTCTCCAATTATTTCTCTGACCCACGTGTTCATTGACTTGAAAAGTTCAAGGTCACTCAATCCCTATTGTCAAGCCAACACCTTGATGGAAGGTTTGTGTGTGCACATTTCTTGGAGATGAAGTCCCACATTGACAGGCTAGGAAGGTTAGGAGTCGTTGTGTCAAGGAAGTTGGTTGTTTACTTGGTTCTTCGTCACCACCCGAGTCGTATAGTCAGTTTGTTAAAGATTACTATATGACAGACCACGATGTGACCCTTATTAATCTTACCTATTTGCTTATTGCTGCTGAATCTGCAATGATTTGGCGCACTGGTAATGCAAATTTGATTAGAAGATCTACTTCCCAAACTTCCATGGACATTGACAATGGCGACATTGGAAGTCTAGAAAAGTCTTCTCTTCCCAATGGAAAAGAATTAAAGAGAAACGCTAAGTCTTTGATTGTCCCGTGTACCATTTCAAAAGAGTTTGTTTGTTTCCATTGCCAAGAAAAAGGACATTGGAAGCAAAGCTGCACTGACTACCTGAGAGATCTAAGAGATGGCAGAATCAAATTGTATGGTTATACTTCAGGAAAGCTTATTATCTACCTCTATTAAGTTCCCATTTATTAATTCTTATTACGTGATGTAAAGTTAAATTTTTATGTTTTGCAAAATCAAAGAGAAAGAAGGAAGCTTAAAGGAAATAGCATGATGAGTCTGATCACGAAAAAATGGATTTCAATCGCATGGTTCGATGATCGGATTTTTGAGCTGCTACTTGAGAGTTATGATAGATTGCTTAGGAATATTTAGAAACATAGTCTTCATATGTACTTGCATTGTAAGGAAAAGTTTTCCGCATGTTATATATAAATACAAATTTTGATTTTATCTTATTTTATATTTCCTTGCATTGACATTTGTGAAAAAATTGATGTTTGTATGTTTCTATTTTTAGCAATATGGATTTGATTCTTTCGTTTGTGGTAGTGTCTTAATTTACTAAATAAGGAAGGAATCTCATCACCAAGTTTCAATTAGACAGAAACTTGGAATCATGCAACTTGGATTGTATGATGAATGATAATTTTCATCTTTGGGAAACTAAGACTAGTTCCTTGTCCACATGTATATGCGAGTCAAGTGAAGGATTAGGGATCTAGTACACATAGCTGAGCAATGGTCAGGTCCACCACAAAGAACGATAAAACTATTCGTCATGATTTACTAAAGTTTAGTAAATATGGTTATGCTTACAAGATCAAGTATAGTTCTTAATCATTGGAAAAGTTTCAATGTATAACAGATCGGATAAGAAGAATCAATTAGGCAGAAAGATAAATGTTTCTCCAATTTGTGAGGAAAAGAGAATACTTTAGTATCGTGTTTTATGATCATCTTAATGATTATGAAAACCATATCACAATTAATACTCTAAGGACACCTTAGTACATTTGCATGGCTAAGAAGAGGTATCAGGAATTGTTGAAATGGTTAAATCAATTAAGGAGAGTCATACTCATTCCAAAATCAAGTCTTAGAGTCAGAGTCCAAGATTGTGCCTTGAGTGACATAATCTTAAGAAAGGTTTTATAACACTTATCAAATGTAGAGTAAAATGTTTTCTACTATTGTACATTTAAAATTGGTAAGTTGTGATGCTTTGGATAAAACAAAGACCAACTAAGGACAATCTGAACCTTGATAAGAAAGTCAATAAATTATTGATTTCTAGAAGTCCAACTAATTTTGGATACATGTCAAAGCTAGTGGGAGCATAAATGCTATGCTAGTAACAGAATAATTGTTATGCTAGTAGGTAGGGATGAGATTTAGAACCGGAATCGGACCGGAACCGGAACCGTTAGTATAGGAATATATAAAACCCGTTCCGGTTCCGGGTTAAAAATTATCTTTATCCGGGTTTCAGCTAATCCGGGTTTAGGTCCATCGGGTCCGGGTAAACCGGGTCTAAAAACCAGTTTGTACATGAGTTTAGACTATAGTTTTGTTATTTTTGTTTTAATATTTAATGGTTTACAGTCCTCCGAAGTCGGGATATCAAAACTGAAAATTTTCAACTTTTGAGCTATTTGTTTTTGTACTTTGTATTTTGTGAAAATGTTAACACATGCATATCTCATTCGTTTAAAGTTGGATTGACATGCAGTTTTTTCCAGAGTGTATTTTAGAGTTTGGACATGATTTTAGACTATAATTTTGTTAATTTTGGTTTCATATTCAATGAGTTATAGTCCCCTAAAGTCGGGATATAAATACGAGAATTTTTAAAGTTCAACCCACTAAGTAGTAAGTAATTACCAAAAAATTCCGTTTTTTCTGGGTTTTCAGGTCCTAAACCCACTTTAACCGGCTCCAACCTACCCACTTTGATGTTTCCGAGTTTTCCTGTTCTAAACCCACTTTACGCGGTACCATACCCGGAACCAAACCGGAACTGGTTCCTACAAACCTGTACGGTTTCTGGTTCTTCAAAATCCCATTAACTGGTTCCGGGTTTTCCGGGTTTGGGTCCATCCGCCCCGGGTTTGGACCCACTTCCGTCCCTACTATTGGGAGCTAATTATTATGGTGATTGTTGCAAGTTAGCAATACTGTTTATAAGAAACAAAGTTGTAATTTGCAAGGTATATAAAAGTTTGAAAAGTTGTTTCAGTATAGTAAGGAGAGGATACTTATACTTTATTTTGAATCTAAAAGTTGAGATTGAAGTATTAATCAAAATTAGTCATAGATATATGAATAACATGTTGAAATATTTCGACACCGGAAATTCTATATATGGAAATATTATACCAAAGGACCGGTCAGGTATCATGTCTTTATGTAAGACATTATGAATCGTGTCGCATATGCTTCGGATATAGGATCGATGGCATATGCTATAATATTCACGTGTTCTAATTTTCTAAATGCCTAGGGAATTAAGAAGGAAAAATGACTGGAACCAGATTTTACTAAAGTTATTAAACAACCTTCAAGGACAATCTGAGGTTTACCAAGGATTGGTTGCTTGTGGATAGTTGGAAGTATACTAATGAATCGACCATATTTATATAATTATGAACAAATAGGATTCTATTAAGAATGGATAGTTATATGACAATTATGGAAAAGTTACCATAATGGTAGTTGGATATCAAGAATCTATGAGTAAGTTAGAAACTTTTGTGCAAGAAGGATGTTCAAAGGAATGTGTTTTGAATATATGACTTCGTATCTATGGAATTGTCTTGTAAAAATCTCCAATGGAAAGTTTTGTAATTGGCGAAGTCTCTGTGACTTGTGTACATAGTCATTACAAAGGATCACTGCATATAAGCTTAGAATCAAACAGATTACAGTAAGTGGCAAGGACTTGGTATTCTCACACTTACAATAAGGATTTGGAATTGTGAAATGAGTGTCATTGGAAATGTTTACAATTGATCTATTCCACAAAGTAAGGACCATAGGTAAACATAGTGTGCATGCTTGGAGCATGCGGTGACTATTGTTTTAATTAAAGTATTAAGTTGATAAATCGAAACATTATACAATGAATAATGTGTAATCAAAATGGTGATTAAATAAAAGATATTTTATTTATATTCAAAAGTTTGAGACCATATTGGATTCAATTGTTCTTGTGTTTCACTTTACATGTTTTCACTTCCCGAATGATAAGATTATTCAAACCATTTACAGTCAATCAGACTTTGGAAGTAGGTATTGAGGCAATACTGTCATGAATCAGTTTGTAGATTGTCTAAAGTGTTAGATATAGCACAAGTTTGTTGCAGTATTCATGAGTACTCCTATCATAAGATTTAAGTATTGGATTAAACCCACGCTCATCTGAATCACTTCATGGTTTTTCACGAGTGATTGTGAGATGATAATATCTTATATTCTTAAAATGGAGACATATAGTTGTAGTTTTGAAGTCGGTTGCACATTGATGATATAAAAACGCACCAATAAATTGGTGTTATAAAACATATCGTTGTGTGTGATTTGATGAGCAAATAGAGCAAGCATATGGGTCGAAGTATTATCCGTTCCTTTTACCCTAAGAGGGATAAAAGTGATATTTGTGGGCTTCTCGATTATTTAGTGATGATAGTCCTAAGCACTTGGCCAAGTATAGATTGATTTGATTTGTTCAATTAGTCGGTCATCATAAATCGGAAATCGGGGAGCAACACATGAACATAGAGAATGATTATACCCCATATATATCAGTTCATATGATATCTAGAATGGAGGAATATATGATCCCTTATCTAATGGACGTGTCATTGACTAGGTGATACACATATAACAGGCAAGCAACATTCGAGCCTTGAGTACAAATAATCAAACGTATTCTAATCATGCCATCATATCACTGACAAATATGTACTAGCATGCAGTTCATAAAGGTGATACACATATAACAGGAACATAAGGCATCCTTCCTAGATCCTTAGCCCTAATCTAGCGTGCAGTTCTCATAAACATATCATAACATAAACTTGTATGGGTAATTTGAGAGTACTTACTTGACTTTGGCTGATTGCATGCACCACAACATTTTCTCTTTTTCAAAGTTCTTTTCTCTTTTTAGAATACTTTTCTTTTTCTCAAAGTTCTTTTATAAAATGATTTTCTTTTGAAAATTTTCATACCAAGTCCTCAGTTTGAGTTCAGACACACCCGAGAGTGTGTCCGAATCCCTCAAACCAAGGCTCTGATACCAACGTGTAACATCACCAAAAATATAGTCCAAAATTTTCGTTTTTAAACCATTAATAAAACCCATAATTCTCAACATCATAAAATAAAACAAAAGTCATGTAACTCAAAAATATCATAACATCAGTAAATGTATCCAAATCATAAATCATATATTAGAGTAAATCATCCCAGGCTAAAAGTCATGGTGTGTGCAATGCAGTCATCCCGAGCTCTTCCCCTTGCTAGTGGAAGTACCTAAAACCAAATCTGAAAACTGTAAGCATGAAGCTTAGTGAGATCCCCAAACTACCACATACCATACACATCACATATATAATAAACTTTGGGACTCCGCCCAACTGCATCGGGACGAACCTGACATCAGCTTACCCGATATCGGGCTCCTGCCCGGTAGGATTACCTAGGCATCAGGCCGTGTCTGGCATCGGGCCTCACCCGACATTGAGCTTGCCCAAACATCAGGCTTACCACGACATACATACAAAAACACATAACATAAGCATATAAACATTCATCAGACTTGGCCCGACATCGAACCGATCTTGGAACACATGACACATACATATAAGCTAACATGCGTCAGGCTTGCCCCGGTATCGGTCCAAAGCCTGGAACACAACTAATA
The DNA here is from genome assembly GCF_052625555.1 of Lactuca saligna. Classification (NCBI taxonomy): domain Eukaryota; kingdom Viridiplantae; phylum Streptophyta; class Magnoliopsida; order Asterales; family Asteraceae; genus Lactuca; species Lactuca saligna. The sequence continues at coordinate 68,823,931 of NC_136421.1, read as the reverse complement.
ACATGTAAGCTAACATACTTCGGGATTTCCCTGACATCGGACCAAAGCTCGGAACACATAACACCTAACATGAAAGAATCACAAATACATCAAGCATACATAAGCACTTCTCGGGACCGCCCCGATATCGGACCGATGTTCGGAAACATATAATCTACATCGGGCTAACCCCTACATCGGACCTGAGTCTGTCATACGCTAACATACATAAATGGGCCGGCATTGGTGCCTTCGACCTGTTCTTACTGGAAGAAAACTCGCATCTCAAGTTGTCTGCTAAAATGTCATGTGAGGAATGTCTGATGGATACTCCAACCACTCCCCGACTATCATCAACACAAAACACTTAGTCAAAATTTGATAATCTTTCACAGGGTAAAACGACCATTTTTCCCCTGGTCATAATCAACATTCTGATTGACTCAACTCGCCGAGTTCTGCTACTCAAGAACCCTAAAATTTTGATCCAACTCACTCATAGTCACAATTAAGCATGTCAACTCGCCAAGTCATCCTTAGACACGTCAAGTTCTGCTTACTCATAATCCGGACAACCCATCTCAACTCGTCGAGTTCTTCCTTAGACTCGTCGATTTCTTCAACCTCCAAGTCCAAAACTATGTCCAGCTCGCTGATTCATCTCTTAGACTCAACACGTTCAATCCTAACAGAAAGATTTAGGGAAACCCGACCCGACTCGCCGAGTCACATGAGCAACTCTTCGAGGTCCCCAAGATCTTAATCCATTCAGTCGGTTCTAGATGGGTTCATTGCCTCCAAAACATAGATCTGGACCCCTAAGGTCCTTATGCCGCGTAAAGTTTCCAACTTTACGTGCATGCATGGGGTTTTTAGCTTAAAAGGTCAAAAAAGGTGGCTCATGAGGTGAATGGGACACCCATGGCCATAAGGTTTGCACCTTTATGCCATGGAGTCCTTCAAGGACCAAGATTTGCAGTGGATACACCAACTCATGCTTGCACAAATGAATAGTTCCAACATGCACTCCAAAATGCCCCAACTACCTCATAAGAAGATCTAGAAAACAAATGGCCAAGGTATAGACTTGATTACCAGAAAGTGAAGGAAAAGTGATGTTGCTTTTGGATCTACAACCTTCTATTGAATTCCTCTAGCTTCTTCTCCTTCTCACAAGCTTCAAATCACACCAATTCACTAAAAAAATGGTTCACACACTCACACAAAGCTCAAGCTCACTGATTAGGGTTTTCTGGACAATAGGAGATAATGAGGGAGCCCACAAATGGGTGTTATGTTCTTTAAATAGGGTGCTAAATCCCGAATCTAGGGTTTTCCAAACCCATACCAACTTGTTGAGTAGGTCTCTCTACCCGCGTACAAAACTAACTTCCTACTCGTCGAGTTATCCCCTATAGACTCAACAAGTAGACCTTTAATTTGCTTATCAACTTTCTTTAATTAGCCTTCTGGTTTCAGGGTGTTATAATTCTCTCCCACTTATACTGGAATTCGTCCTCAAAGTTCTCTACTGTCAGCTACCCTGCAACATCTCATACGTAACACCCGTAGTTGTCCACCTACCTGACTTGGACCAACTAGTGCTTTCCACCACCACCGACACTCGTCGCCCTGTAATTATCACTATCATCATGCTTACTCAATGGCCTTCCCAAGGCAACTGGACCTAACCATCAGAACCTTCCAAATCTGATTAAAAGTCTTCCCTACCGCCCTTTGGGGAACTACTTCTATTTTTCCGAGCTCTGAGATCTATAATGGTCTGTCTCCCTGACGGACCGCCTATACTATCATGCCAAGACCTCAACGAATAACTATTCAACCACAAAACTTCTCACCTTGTCTAATCGATTCTTATTATTTGTTCTAGTATACATTGAAACTTTTTCAATGATTTAGAATTACACTTAATCTTGTAAGCATAATCATATTCACTAAACTCTTAGTAAATAATGACGAATAGTTTTATCATTCTTTGTGGTGGACCTGACCAGTGCTCAAAAACTTGTACTAGATCCCCTAATCCTTTACTTGACTCACATGTACATGTGAACAAGGAATTTGTCTTACTTTCCCAAAGATAAAGGTTCTATCTCATCATACATTACATGTAATGTTCGGTTCCCTGGTACACACTTGATTTGATTATTTATTTATTTTGAGAGAAGGACTCAATGAGTTGGTAGCCTTAACTCGTCGAGTAGAAGGCAGACTATGTGCGGGGTTTTGGCAAGTAGGTCAGTCAAGGTGAAACCATAATTTTGGGGTTTTGCACCCTATTTAAACACCTTCATCCCCACCCCTTAGCCTCATTTGTAGCCTCCTTGTCCCAAACCCTCAACTACGAATCCTTAGAGTGCTTTTTGAGTGTGTGTGAGCCACTTTTGAGTGTTATTTGTACCTTTTGAAGCTTGTGGAAGAAGAAGAAGTTAGAGGACTCAAGAGAGAAACAGTAGATCCAGAAGTTTCATCCCTTTTGCTGCATTTTCTGGTAATAAAGCCTCAAATCTGATCATTCCCTTATTAGATCTATTTATAACCTCTTTTGTGGGTTTTTGGTCCAAGATTTGCTAACTTGTGGGTAAGGATCGACCCAACAGTCGCTCTTCCAAATCTAGTGCCTTGAGAGGGTCTGAGAACATAAATGTGAAAACTTTATGCCCTAAGAGCCCCAATGTTAGTGCTAAAGACGTATTCATAGCCTTTTAAGCTCAAAAAGGCCATGCATGGAAGGAAGCTTGAACTTTTCATGGTTATCTCATAGCTAGGCCCTAGATCTAGGTTTGCATGCGTGGATTTGAGATTCTAAGGCTTTTTGGATAAGATCCATGTCTTAAAGGAATTAAAGTTTTGTCTAAACTATTTAAGATGAGTTATGAATGGGTAAAGCATGAAACTTTACCCTTACAGAGGCCATTCCAGTGAGAAAACGAACTAAGGACCTTGAATCTTGAAGATAGGGGCTTAATCTTTTAAGATGGCCAAGCAGACAGAGGGACTCATCGAGTCCATAAGGGAACTCGATGAGTCGAGTCATGTTATCTAGATTCCAGTTTATAGTAGAACTTGACGAGTCCATAGAGGGACTCAACTAGTTGATTCGCCAAGTCGCTACCGAGCAGGTCGATAGGACTCGACGAGTCAGAGGAACTGTTAGGCGAGTTGAGTCGTGATTCCATGATTTTTGAGTTATAGAACTCAAAAACTTGAAGAGTTGACTTAGCGAATCGGTAAACCCAAAATGTTGACTTTGACCAGAGCGTTGACTTTGACCAGGGGTAAAATGGTTATTTTACCCTTCGATGGATTTTCAGCCTTCTGGCCAAGTATTATTGTATAGAGTTAGACGGGAGTCGTGGGAGCAACTAGTAGAGATTCCTCATGCACGAGATCAACATCCAGTTTGAGAGGTAAGTTTTCCTCTAGTAGAATGGGTCAAAGGCACCAAGGCCGGCCCGTATATGTTATATGTATGTATAGTAGCTAATTGTGGGTGGGGCATGTATTTCCTAGTCAGTAGAGTGTGGGTGGGCCCTGTATCTCATAGCATTATTTGAGTGTGGATATATGATTGTTTGATTGCTGTAAATGTACTTGTTATCTATGTGATACTTGTATGCATGTTAGTAGCCGAGTGTGGGTGTGGCCTATATCTTATAGTAGCTGAGTGTGGGTGGGGCCCATATCTCATAGTAGCTGAGTATGGGCGGGGCCCGTATCACATAGTCAGTGGAGTGTGGGCGGGGCCTGTATCTCCTAGTTAGTGGAGTGTGGGAGGGGCCCGTATCTCTTATTTGCATGAATATATGTATGGTATGTGGTAGTTTGGGGGAGCTCACTAAGCTTCGTGCTTAAAGTTTTTAGTTTTGGTTTCAGGTACTTCTAGTAGCAAAGGGAAGCGCTCGGGATGATCGCATGATACACACCACAGTTTTCAAGCATGGGAGATTACTCTGATATTTGATATGATTGACAGATATTATGATGTTTTGAGATACATTTTTTATGATTTTATACTATGGTGATGATAATTATGGTTTTAATAATGATTTAAAAACAAAATTTTTGGACCGTATTTTTGGGATGTTTCAAGTTGGTATCACAGCCTTGGTTTGAGGGATTCGGGCACACTTTCGGGTGTGTCTGAACTCAAAATAACGAATTGGTATAGAAATTTTCAAAAGAAAAACCATTTTTATAAAAGGATTTTTGAGAAAAGAAAAGAATAATAGAAAAAGCAAAAAGAAAAGGATTTTGAAAGAGAGAGAAAAGGGTGTGGTGCATGCAATCAGCCGAGGTCAAGTAAGTAATCCCAAATTACCCATACATGTTCATGTTATGATATGTTTATCATATTTATGAGAACTCTATACCAGATTAGGACTAAGGATCTACGAAGGTAGCCTTATGTGCCTATTACGTGTGAATCAGCTTTATGAACTACATGCTAGTAAAGAGTAGTCAATATGATGACCTGGTTAGAATATGCTTGATTATGTGTACTCAATGCTCGAATGCTGCTTACTTTGTGCTTTTAGGAGTTCTAGTTATTGTTTACTAAATAGTAAATAGATACGTTAAGTTACATATTGTGAGGACTAAATAATTTCAGAAGGTTAGTTGGGGGAAGATAGCAGAGACTTCTTATGCATCTGATGGCGGAGAGTGGGATGGTGATTACCCTAGGGCAAGCTTAGGATAAGAGTAACGCGTGAAGTAGAAGTAGTAGAAGGGACTTGGTGGAGTCAAGGTAGTTCTTGAGGAAAGTACGGATAGATGTGGAAGGTAGTATGGGCCCGTACTACTAAAAGCATCGGATTTGTACTCGAGTCAAGGGAGGCTGAGATGAATCTAGGGAACTTGTAGTGTATGTGATCCCTCAAGTTATGATTAGTATTCTGATGTTTGTTATGATGTGTTTTTCAAAATGGAGATTTTACGCATTAGACCAGTCAGCAGTTCAGGCGCCGGTGAAGGATCATGCTCAGTCTTAGGAGTCGTGCAGCTAGATAAACAAACTACGTTGTTCATCTCCTTTGAGATTATGCGCAATATCATGGATCAGACTCCTATGATCTTTGGCATGATCAAGGAGGGCATACTACAACTTTTAGATGAGAGATTAAGTGCTTTCCACACTGAGGTGGTGGCCATGATGGGGTCGTGCAGACCGACTTTCAGGGAGTTCAGGGCCTGAGGAGCTCCCAAATACCATGGGGCTCGAGACCCCATCATGATTACTAGATGATTGGCAGATGTCGGCAATGCATTCCACACTAACAGATGTCCTGAGGGGGACAAGGTTCGACTTTAGTCCTGTCATATGATAGGGCACACGACTGGTGGGAGGAGGTCAGACATGCCATTGGAGATGATGAAGCTCTTGATGCAATGAATTGGAGTGACTTTGTGACCAGGTCCAAGGCCAAGTTTGCACCTGTGATAGAGGTGTAGCAGCTGGCCAGGGAGTTCCAGGATTTATAACAGACTATTAAGACGGTGATGGATATCATCGCTAAGTTTAGGGAGAAGGCCCTTCTTATTCCGCAGTACGTGGTGGACGAGGAGATGAAAAAGACCCGGTATCATGAGATGTTGTGGAGTGACATTTGGCAGTTTGTAAGCCACTCCATCTGCAAGATGCCGAAGGATATGATTGCCAGAGCTAGAGTGAGAGATTGACCTAGAGATAATTAGGAAGAGGAAACCAGATTTGACACCTAGTATGGAGGGTTTAGGTAAGAAGCCCATGACAGATTCCTGAGGGAAGGGACAGCAGGGTCGAGGCCGTTGCGACAAATGTGGTAGGTCGCACGAGGGGACGTGCAGGGCGGGAAGTTCGAGTTGCTTTAAGTGCGGTCGAGCTGGGCATGTGAGTAAGGACTATACTGCTACCAACACCACCACTACAACATCTAATCTGATTTGCTTTCAGTGCAATCAGAGGGGCCACAAGTGGTCACAGTGTCCGAGCTTGGCAACAACTATACAGGTGGCAGCACCCACTTCTTGCTACATTGAGGATTACAGATGGTCGTCAGGGCCGTGCTGAGGTGCCAATGGTGAAGAGTAGGGCCTTCCATTTGAAAACAGAGGAGCCACATGCAGCTCTTGATGTTGTTACAGATATGTATCTTTCTCTTATATCTTATTTGTTATTTATTATTACTTATGTTTATATGTTTTGTTATAGGATCGTTCTTAGTGAACGATATATCAGCTTTGGTATTGTTTGATTCGGGTGCCACTCGATCTTTTGTGTCACTCGCACTCAGCAAGCGATTTGTAGGAGCTCTAGGGGTGTTGGACTGCCCACTTGATGTAGAGATAGCAGATGACAAGACCGTCTGGGTTACTAGGGCTCACCGAGGATGTACTCTGCAGTTATTCGATCAACAGTTTTAATTAGACCTAGTTCCTATTCCCCTGCGTGGGAATAAGGTTATAGTATGCATGGATTGGTTGAGCCCCAATGGGGCAGTGATTGATTGTGAGCAACATCTAGTGAGGATTTGCACTCCTAGCGGGGGAGGGTTAGTGATTCAGGGTGAGAGACCACACCGGGGACCGGTGCTCTGTTTAACAGCGAGGGAGAGGCACCACTTTCAGCAGGGTTGCACAGGATATGTCGCATATGTCATGGGTACTCGGGATAAGGGTAAGGTGACAGTTGATGATATACCGATAGTGTGAGAGTACCTAGACGTATTCCTGGAGGGTTTACCTGGGATGCCTCCAGAGAGACAAGTTGAGTTTAGGATCGACCTAGTTCCTGGTGCGGCTCCGATAGCCAAAGCATCATATCGGTTGGCTCCTCCCGAAATGCAGGAGTTGTCTATGCAGCTGCAAGAGCTGCTACACAAGGGTTTTATCAGGCCGAGCAGTTCACCATGGTGAGCCCCGATCCTGTTTGTGAAGAAGGGCGGGTCACATTGCATATGCATAGACTACCGGGAGCTGGATAAGGTAACAGTGAAGAACCGTTACCCACTTCCGACGATAGATGATTTGTTTGACTAGCTCGATGGAGCATCTTGGTTCACCAAGATTTATTTACAGTCATGGTATCACCAGATGCGAGTCAGGGATGATGACGTGCAGAAGACAACTTTTAGGACTCACTATGGTCATTATGAGTTTGTGGTGATGCCGTTTGGGCTCAACAATGCTCTAGCCGTGTTCATAGACCTCATGAACCACTTGTGCAGACAGATACTGGATCGATCTGTAATAGTCTCAATTGATGACATATTGGTTTAGTCTAAGACTCAGGAGCGACATGAGGAGCACCTAAGGGAGGTGTTGGTGACGCTGAGGAGGGAGAGACTTTTTGCGAAATTCCCCAAGTGTAAGTTCTGGTTGCGTGAGGTGCAATTCCTTGGGCATCTTGTCAACTAGAAGGGTATTCTAGTCGATCTGGCCAAGATAAAGGTTGTGATGCAGTGGGAGATTCCGAGGTCTCCAACTGAGATTCGGTGTTTCTTGGGTCTGGCAGGGTATTACTGGAGATTTATTCAGGACTTCTCCAAGATTGCAATTTCGTTAACCTGACTGACCAAGAAGTTGGTGGTTTTTTGGTGGGGACCTGAGCAACGGGAAGCCTTTTAGACGCTCAGGCAGCGGTTGTGCGAGGTTCCGATTCTCACATTTCCAGAGGGTGTAAATGATTTCATAGTTTACTATGATGCTTCGATCACAGGCATGGGAGCAGTTTTGATGCAGCGAGGTCATGTGATAGCTTATACTTCGAGACAGCTGAAGCCTCACGAGGCTAACTATCCGATGCATGATTTAGAGTTGGGGGTTGTGGTGTTTGCCCTCAATATTTGGTGACATTACCTCTACGGGGTACATTCTACCCTTTACACGGACCAAAAGAGTTTGAGGTACCTCATGGATCAGCCAAATCTGAACATGGGGCAACATCAGTGATTAGATGTGGTGAAGGATTACGATTGTGAGATCCTTTACTACCCAGGCAAGGCAAATGTCGTGGTCGAATCCTTGATCTGCAAGGCAATAGCGACCCCGATCCGAGACATCTGCCTGAGGATGACAGTGATCACCCCATTGCTAAAGTAGATCTGAGGGGCGCAGGTTGAAGGAATGAAGGAGGAGTGCCATAAGTGAGAGCGTATCATAGGCCAGGTGGCCTCCTTTGATTACGAAAAGTGTGGTTTGTTGATTCTCCATGGGAGGGTCTGGGTGCTTTACTGGGGTGGAGTACGACATATATTGACGGATGAGGCCCACAAGTCCAGGTTCTCCATCCATCCCAGGGCGACGAAGATGTATAGAGATCTTCGACCCGATTACTGGTGGCCCTGCATGAAGCAGAATGTAGCTTGGTATGTGGAGAGATACCTGACCTGCAGGAAGGTTAAGGCAGATTACTAGAGGCCTCACGACAGATGCAGCCGTTAGAAATCCCCGTATGGATGTGGGAGAACATTACTATTGATTTTATCACTAAGCTTCCCAGGACCGCACGTGGGGTCGATTCCATATGGGTCATCATGGATCGGTTAACCAAGAGTTCTCACTCTATCCTGATCCAGGAGAGTATATCGGCCAAGAAGTTGGCTGAGATTTATGTGCAAGAGGTGGTGGCACGACATGGGGTGCCTGTCTCCGTAGTGTCAGATCGAGATGTCTATTTTAGTTCCATATTTTGGAAGCGGTTTCACAACGAGATGGGTACTCGTCTCCACTTCAGCACTGCTTTCCACCCCCAGACTAACGGATAGAGCGAGAGGATGATTTAGACTCTCGAGGACATGCTTCGTGTATGTGTTTTGGATTTCGGTGGCAGTTGGGATATGTATCTTCCTTTAGCAAAATTTTCATATAACAATAGTTACCACGCCAGTATAGACCGACCTCCATTCGAGATGCTCTACGGGAGGAAATGTAGGACCCCAATCTATTGAGGTGAGGTTGGTCAGAGGGTCATGCGGAGTACGAATGTGACATCTCCAAAATCACGGCCAGAAAAGACCGATTTCATTTATGTTTTTTAAAATAATTTCAGAGTAAATCGTTTTGATTTAAAAGTGTTGCAGAATTTGTTCTCAAAACAAAACATGATAAAATAATATTTATCAAAGCATTTCATCAAGAGATGCATTTTCATTATATAATCAAAACTCGGGATGTCATGTTCCGATACAGACCATAAAGCATAAACGATAATATTACAAGTCATTCAACAAATATATACATATACAGACTTGTAAACAAAACAACTCGATGATTCATCCATATTACGCCCTTACGGCACTTCCTGTAATACAAATAAAACTGAGTGGGTCAGGCTTGAGAGTCTGGTGAGCATATAGGGTTTTCAACCCACAATAAATAAATTGTATTTAATTTCACCAACCAATCACTATCCCGATTACCCATTCACGTTATCCTCACTTTACGTCCCTAAAACAACATCTATCTCAAGGGACCTAATCTAGGATTTTCATCGGGATGGACATTACTGCTAAGGGGTTTCCTCAACAATAGATATCGTAAAGGCAACCATGAGGGGGATAGAGTACACCGGTGAACACATCGTTCACAACACCTACAGGTTATGAACCTGCTAGCGTTCCACAAGATTGTCTAGAAGGGGTCTGTGGTCGTTATCCATACTCTGCTGAATAACTAGGTCAACAACAACAACATCGAGGCCTCTCATCTGTTTATTACACACCAATTATCTACCCATGTTCTACCCAACATATTAGTAGATAAAAATATACATTTTTATACATAGTTTAAAACATGTATAGCATTTTCATTCAATATATATTCCACATAACAGATGAGGCACACCCACATAACACGTATTTCATAGAAAATAAATCAGATCCATGAGATAGAAGAGAATGAATATACATTCACACACATAACAACAAAATATACACATAACACGTATTTCGTATAAAATACTTCATAATTATGCGTTAGAAGAAAGTAACTATACACTCACTTGATTAGAAGATGATCGGACAACACTACAGCTTGTAGAAGTAGTAATCCTCAGCAAATCTGGAAGATCTCTACAAAAATCGAACTTCTCGCGGACAGAGCTTCGGCTCGGGAATCGCACTTCTCGGGATCTTCGGGACTTCGAAACTTGCTTCGGGACTCGGGAATATTACCGGGGCTTCGGGGTACTTCTGGCACACAAAACAATGCAAAACGGGAGAAAGAAGAGAGAAAAAGAGCAAAAGAACCGGCTGCCCTCGCATCCTATTTATAGGAGGCTGGAGCCTCGAAGTACGCGGGGCGTACTGCCTCCGAAATTGTTATTGCTTATGTATCCGAAGAACTTGAGTGCGAATGTCGACATACCTCGGTGTACGCGGGGCGTAGGATAGTACGCGGGGCGTACTTCGGATGAGTCCGATGACTCATCTTCGGATAATACCGGGATTTAATAATTAAATTTAATTATTAATTATTTAATAAACTTCGAAAATTCATATCTTCTTCATACGAACTCCGTTTTCGACGTTTATTATATCCACGCGAAGGTGAGACTACGCTCTACAACTTTCGTTTAGACTCTGTCAGCTAATTTTGATTTTATTTTTATTATTTATTTTTAATAGGCCAGGACAGAAAATTTCGTTATAAATTCATAACTTCTTCGCTTGACGTCCGTTTTCGCCTAACTTTTTATCGCTTCGATACCAACAACGAGATTTTCGATTCTCGTTTAGATCGCTAAGGCTAAATATCGCCCTAATGTAAATTTCACTTTTTACGTCATTCAATGTTGCCGGTTCTGTCGCAAAACTTCGACAGGTCATAAGTTCTTCGTTATAACTCGGATTTCGACATTCTTTATATCTTCGAAAACCTCGTTTCAACTACTACAACATTATCCAAAGATATAAAGTTTATTTTACACTTAAATTTTGACGCTTATTTTTTATTCTTAATTAATCAAACCACAAAATTAAGCAATTAAGCACAAAACACATAATACTCAAATAATACACTTATATTATTTCAAAATGGGTTACAAAGGTTAACCTAGACTATTATATCATCATTAATGACAGGCCCAGAAACACAGGCGTTACAATTCTCTCCACCTTAGAATGATTCCGTCCCAGGAATCACACATCAACAAACAAATGCGGATAGCGACCCATCATGTCACTCTCCGTCTCCCAGGTGAGATTCGGCCCATTCGTGTGTTTCCATCGGACAAGCACTAACTCGACCATCTTGCGTCGCAACTTCTTAGTCTTTCGGTCAAAAATTGCCTCTGGTTCTTCAATCAACCTTTTGTTCTCATCGATTCTCAACTCCGAAAGTGGAATCATGTCAGGAACTTCCCCCGTGAAATTCCTCAAATAACACACATGAAAAGTGTTATGAATTCCATTCAGTTCTTCTGGTAGTTCGAGCTTGTAAGCTTGGTTCCCAACCCTCTGAAGAACTTTAAACGGTCCAATAAACCTTGGACTTAATTTTTCCCTTTTACCAAATCTTATAAGTCCCTTCCACAGCGAGACTTTAAGCAAAACCGAATCCTCAACTTCAAAATTCATCGGTATTCGCTTTTTGTCAGCATAGCTCTTTTGACGATCCTAAGCTACTAACATTCTTTCCCTAATTATTTTCAACTTTTCAGCAGTTTGATGAACCATCTCTGGTCCCATAAACTGCTTTTCCCCAGCCTCAAGCCAACAAGACGGCGTACGACACTTTTGTCCATACAAAGCTTGGTAAGGTGCCATCTTAATGCTCGAGTGAAAACTATTATTGTAGGAAAATTCTACCAACGGTAAATGTTCATCCTAATTACCTAGGAATTCTAAGGTACATGCTCTTAGCATATCTTCAACTGTTTGTATCGTTCGTTCGCTCTGGCCATCAGTCTGCGGATGGTAAGTTGTACTTAAACACAACTTGGTACCTATTTCCTCTTGTAGACTTTTCCAAAACCTCGAGGTGAAACGGCTATCACGATCCAATGCAATCGTTAACAGAACACCGTGAAGCCTCACAATTTCCTTCACATAAGAATTCGCGAGCTTTTCCATAGATCATTTCTCCTTGGCTGCTATGAAATGCGCACTCTTAGTGAATCGATCAACGACCACCCATATCATGTCGTGACCATTCTTTGTTCTGGGCAGTTTAGTGACAAAATCCATAACAATGTCTTCCCACTTACCCATAGGCACAGGCAATGGTTCTAAACTCCCGTACGGTTTCTAATGTTGTGTATTTACTCTTGCACAAGTCACACACTCAGCCACATACTTTGCAACATCAAGCTTCATCGTCGGCTACCAGTAGTAGGGTTTTAGGTCCCTATACATTTTAGTGCTACCGGGATGAATCAAGTACATGGTTTTGTGAGCTTCTTCCATAAGAAGATCTCTAACTCCTCCTATCTTAGGTATCCAAATCCGATCTTGGAACACCTTCAGTCCATGATTGTTTACACCGAACACCAACATTTTGCCCAAACGTTCCTCCTTTCGGTCATTCTTCTCAGAAGCTTCGCTTTGAGCTTTCTTTATACCTTCTAAAATAGTCGAGACAACTTCAATTCTCAACGCTCTTGGCCTTTTCCTTTCAAGATTGACTTTCCGACTAAGAGCATCAGCAACAACGTTAGCTTTACCGGGGTGGTAAAGTATCTCGTAGTCGTAGTCTTTAAGTAGTTCTAGCCGGCGTCGTTGCCTCATATTCAATTCCTTCTGACCAAAGAGATATTGGAGACTCTTATGATCAGTGAAAAGTTTGCACTTTGTGCCATAGAGGTAATGCCTCCATATTTTCAGAGCGAAAACTACCGCTGCCAACTCCAAATCATGAGTCGGGTAGTTCTTTTCATGCTCTTTCAGCTGTCGAGACGCATATGCTATCACCTTTTCTCTTTGGGTCAGAACACAACCCAATCCAACCCCAGACGCATTGCTATAAACAGTGAAGTCTTCAACTCCATTGGGTAGAGAAAGTATTGGTGTCTCGCATAGTTTCTTCTTTAGCTTCTTGAATGCTTCTTTATGCTTATCATTCCAAGCATAAGTAGCTCCCTTGTGGGTCAAAGCTATCAACAGAGTAGCAATCGAAGAAAAGCCTTGGATAAACCTTCGGTAATATCCGACTAATCCCAAAAAGCTTCGGATCTCCGTGGGACTTTTCGGTTGTTCCCACTTCATCACAGCTTTGATCTTCGCTGGATCAACCATTATCCCTTCTTGGTTGACCACGTGACCCAAGAATTGGACTTCACGAATCCAAAAATCACATTTGGAGAACTTAGCATACAACTTCTCCTTCTTCAAGACTTCTAACACTCCTCGCAAGTGTCTGCCATGCTCCTCTTGGCTTTTTGAATAAATCAGAATGTCATCTATGAACACTATCACACATTTATCAAGGAACGGATTACAAACTCTATTCATTAAATCCATGAATGGTGCTGGAGCATTGGTTAGTCCAAATGACATAACCAAAAACTCATAGTGTCCATATCGGGTTCTGAATGTAGTCTTCTCTATATCCTACTCTCTTACTTTCAGTTGATGATACCCTGACCTTAGGTCGATCTTCGAGAAATAGCTCGAACCTTGTAGTTGATCGAATAGGTCATCAATCCTCAGCAACGAATATCTATTCTTTATTGTTTCCTTGTTCAGCTCTCTGTAATCAATGCACATTGTCAGGCTTTCATCTTTCTGTTGGGTTTTGAGCATTCTAACACTTCCTAAGTGTACATGCAACCCTAATAAACCTTGGATCTATGTTTGTCTAAGATACATGCATATAATTAATTTTTCCAAGGTTTATATCCTAGCTAGCATGGCATGGGGAACACGAATCAAATAAAGCTAGGAGAAATACTTACCTTGAAGTTGTAGTTGATTGCTTGGAGTTTTTGAGCCTAGCACCAATAGTGTGGATGCCTCAAGTGGAAATCACAAATCACCACAAACTTGGAACTTTGAGAGAATAGTCACTACTATCTTGAAATTTGCCCTCACCTCAACAAGTGTCAACTAGTCACATTTAAAGAACCAAAGTCTCCTTTATATAGTGTGGAGGATTAGGGTTACATCCCTAAAACCCATGTCTCTTCATTTCCATGAGATCCATGGGTTAAAGCTCCATGGAGTATCCATGGACTTTTCCATGCAAGCCTAGCCCATTCCAAATAAGCTTTAGCCCACACTATATAAATATAGAAGCCCATATTTAATTAGTAATATCTTTGATCTCTAAATTAATCCTAGATTAATTATAGATCACTACTAATTAAATAATATGATCTTATATTAATATATTAGAACCTATAATATATTAATAAATCATAACTTGTACTATTCTCAAATATTATCCATAAATTGTTCGGGTGAAGTGCAACCCAAATGGACCATGCCGGGTCGGGTCAAGTACATACCAAATATAGTTATGAACTTAGACACTATATCCAACAGTCTCCCACTTGGATAAGTCTAATAACTATAGTTGCAAGTATGACTTCAGGAACCGATCAGCAATCGTAGCTCTTTAAACTCTGTTGAACTAGAACGCACCATTTAAGATAAGTGATCATATAATCCTCTGTTCTAGATATCAGCCGGACAAATACATGGAACATGGTCTTGCTTATTGTCCAACATTTGTTTCCTGATTTCCGATTTGTTTGACATAGAACTTAACTGAACACATCAATTTAGTTCTGACCGGGCCTGGTACATAGATCAAAACAAAATCATCGAGGGGCCCAGATATCAACTTCTAATCCAAGAAAGAACAGATAAACTTTGACTCATATGTTTGTTCTACCACTCATTGAATTACACACAAAAGCACGTTTTATAACATCGAGTTACCGATGCGTTTTTGTACAATCAATGCATAACCAACTTGTAAGTAACAAATCATATCTCTAGGTTTGAAGACTTATCTGATATGACCGTCTCACAATCACTCGAGATAGAATTCCATGAAGTGATTCCAGTGAGCGTGGGTTGAGTCCAATGCTCAGAACTTATGAGCACTCATGATTAATGTAGCCATGCCCAACACCTTAGACCTCTGCAACCAATCATGACAGTCTTGATTCATACCTACTTCCGACATATGACCGACTGTGGAGGTTTGAATAATATGATATACCAAACATAAATATTCTGGAAGTCAAAACATGCAAAAAGAAATAAAGTAAACGATTGACAAGAGATAGCAACACTTTACTCATAAATAAAACACCTTTTATTCATCATCAAATGTCAATTACATTTACAAATTTCATAATTTATCTAACTACTAAGACTTATATCATCCTTCAGCCCTATGCTCTGAGCATGCTGGAGATGCTTAACCCTACTCAGTCCCTTCGTGAGGGGATCTGCTGGGTTCTCATCCGATAATACCCTCTTTGCTACGAGGATTCCTTCTTCTATTCGATGTCTGATGAAGTGATATTTTCTGTCAATGTGTCTGCATCTCCCATGATCTCTTGGTTCCTTGGCTAAGGCAACCGCACTATTGCTGTCACAGAAAATCTCCATCGGCTCTTTTATAGATGGTACAACTCCAAGGTCTCCGATGAAGTTCTTTAGCCATATAGCCTCCTTTGCTGCCTCGCTTGCTGCTATATACTCTGATTCACAAGTGGAATTAGCCACTGTCTCCTGCTTGGAACTCTTCCAAGTGATTGCTCCTCCATTTAAGGTAAAGATCCAGCCCTACTGAGAGTGGAAATTATCCCTATCAGTCTGGAAGCTAGCATCACTATACCCTACAACTCTCAAGTCATCACTCCCACCGAAGGTAAGGACCCAGTCCTTAGTCCTTCGCAGGTACTTGAGGATATTCTTTACCGTAGTCCAATGTTCCTTGCCAAGGTTCCCCTGATACCTACTAATCATGCTCAAAGCAAAAGCTACATCAGGTCGAGTACACGTCATAGCATACATGATCGATCCTACAGCTAAAGCATAAGGTAGTCGACTCATTTCTGCTATCTCAGCCTCAGTACTAGGGCTCTGTGTCTTACTCAATCTGGCATTACTCTGAATGGGTAACTCACCTTTCTTGGAGTTATGCATGTTGAATCTATTCAACACTTTGTCCACATAGGTGCTTTGACTAAGTCCAATTAGTCTTTTACTCCGGTCTCTCAAGATCCTTATCCTTAGGATATAGGCAGCTTCACCAAGGTCCTTCATAGCGAAACACTTCCCAAGCCAGGACTTTACTTCCTGCAAAGTTGGGATGTTATTTCCTATGAGTAGTATGTCATCCACATACAATACCAAGAAGCTGACTATACTCCGACTAGCCTTGACATAAACACAAGATTCATCTTCACTCCTAGAAAAGCCAAATTTCCTGACCTTTTCATCAAAGCAAAGATTCCATCTGCGAGGTGCTTGCTTCAATCCATAAATGGATTTCTCAAGCTTACACACTCTATTAGGGTATTCGTTGTTGACAAAACCTTCTGGCTGACTCATGTAAACATCTTCAGCCAACTTTCCATTAAGGAAAGCGGTTTTGACATCCATTTGCCATATTTCATAGTCATGAAATGCAGCTATGGCTAACAGAACCCGAATAGACTTAATCTTGGCTACTGGAGAAAAGGTCTCATCATAGTCCACTCCAGGAATTTGAGAGAAGCCCTTTGCAACCAGTCTAGCCTTATAAGTGTGTACTTTACCATCCATGTCGGTCTTCTTCTTGAAGACCCATTTGCACCCTACAGTCTTACGACCTGGTACATTCTCAACCAAGTTCCAAACTTGATTGTCATACATGGATTGTATCTCGCTATCCATAGCCTCTTTCCATTTCGCAAACTCGAGGCCTGCCATGGCTTCCACGTAACTGTTAGGTTCATCCATACCTACTAGTGTCTCATCACTAATAAGTGTCTCACCTTCCCTAGAAATATAAAAACCATAGTAGTGCTCAGGTGCATTCCTAACTCTCGTGGAATGTCTCAGAGGTACAGAATCGTCAATTGGCTCAACATGAGTTTCCTCCTCAAGTTGAGGGCTAGAGTTTGAAGTTCCTTCACCACTTGACTCTTGAAGTTCTTCAAGGTCAATTTTCCTCCCACTGTCTCCTTGGCTTATAAATTCTCTCTCACGAAAGACTCCTCTTCTTGCTACAAAGACCACGTTATCACTAGGTCTGTAAAAGAGGTAACCAAAGGATCTTTGTGGGTAGCCGATGAAAATACACCTCTCGCTTCGGGGTTCTAGCTTATCATGAGACTCGCGCCTCACAAAAGCTTCGCAACCCCAAATCTTGATGTGGTCTAGTTTGGGTACTTTACCAGTCCACATCTCGTGAGGAGTTTTGGCAACTTTCTTTGTAGGGACTAAATTAAGGATATGGGCGGTAGTCTCTAAGGCATACCCCCAGAATGAGATTGGTAGCGAAGCTTGACTCATCATGGAACGAACCATGTCTAACAAGGTTCGATTACGCCTCTCAGCCACACCATTCAATTGCGGTGTCCTGGGAGGTGTCAATTGTGAGACAATCCCACATTCCCTTAGATAGTCGAGGAACTCTGAACTAAGATACTCACCACCACGATCGGATCGAAGCATCTTAATGTTCCTACCCAATTGATTCTCGACTTCCTGTTTAAATTCCTTAAACCTCTCGAAAGTCTCTGACTTATGCTTGATTAAGTAGACATATCCATATCTACTGTAATCATTAGTAAAAGTCAAATAATAACGATTAGCATCCCTTGTGGTATGTTTGAATGGTCCACACACATCCGTGTGTACAAGGTCCAACAAACCTTCACCTCTCTCACAAGAACCTGTGAAGGGTGACTTTGTCATTTTTCCAAGTAAGCATGATTCGCAACTATCATCTGACTTTAGGTCAAACGACTCCAAGACTCCATCTCTTTAGAGTTGGCCTATGCGCTTCTTGCTTATATGTCCAAGTCGACAATGCCATAACGATGCTTTATCCAAGTTATTATTATTAATAGAATTAATACACATCACATTATTTCCTAAGTTATCAACCACAGATACTGTTTCATACACGCCATCACAAGGTAATGCTTTAACATAAAGAACATTATTAAAGAAAGCATCAATAGAACCAACTTCATTATTAAATGAAAAGGTAAAACCTTGTTTATACAATGCATGAAAGGAAATAATATTTCTTGCCATTTCTGGCGAATAACAACATTTATTCAAATCTAAACTAAACCCACTACTTAGCGACAAAGTATAAACTCCAATCTTGGTGACAGGTGTAACTTTCCTATTCCCCATGATTAAGTTTATTCTTCCTTGCTCCACATTCTCACTTCTTCTTAGTCCCTGCAAGTCACAACAAATATGAATACCACAACCAGTAACAAGGACCCAAGATTTAGAATGGGGCGAGTTATTAGAAATGATAGTGTAAATACCTGCATGGTTGGGTTTAACTTTCCCATCCTTTACATCTTGCTGGTACTTTGGGCAGTTTCGTTTCCAATGTGCCTTTTCATGGCAATAGAAGCATTCAGCCTCTTTTGGGTCAGAAGAAGGAGTGATGAAACCTTTCTTGGTTCCACTTGAAGAAGAGCCATCAATGGTCCTAACCTTGGTACCCTTCGAAGAACTCTTTCTCTTCTTCCCTCGTCCTTTCCCAATTGCGAAGACAGGGGCGGAGTTTGTAGAAGTAGGAGTAGTAACAACCGCCTTACCCTTAAGACCACTTTCCGCGGTCTTTAAGAGTCCTTGAAGTTTGTTGAGTGTGACCTCTTCCTTGTTCATGTGGTATGTCATGCGGAATTGATCATAACATGAAGGTAAGGAGTGCAAAATGATATCTATTGCAAGCTCCTCAGGGAAGTTCACATTTAGCTTCAGCAAACGGTCCACAAATCTTTGCATTTTCTGCATGTGGCCCATGATGGGTTCACCATCCTTCATGCGAGTTGTTATCATGGAGGAGATGATTTCATACCTCTCTTGACGAGCACTTTGATGGTACCTTTCCATCAAGTCTTGGTGCATCTCATAGGGGTAGAAATCTTCATAGGATTTTTGGAGATCCGCGGTCATAGTGGCCATCATGATGCATGCCACTTTGGTGGCATCCCTTTCATGTGCCCTAAACTCAGCGATCTCTTGAGGAGTAGCAACTGTCTCATTAATCTCCTTAAGCTCCTTATCGAGGACATATTCCTTGTCCTCGTAGCGAGTAATCATTCTGATGTTTCTGATCCATTCATTAAAGTTGGATCCATCAAAAGTGACTTTCCCACATAAGTTCATAAGAGTAAAGGAGCCATTGGGATTAGAGCCAGAAGCAGTAGTGTTTGCAGACATCTGAAAATGAAGAAGGTTTTAGTTTAGATATAGAGATAGTCCTTAATAAAACACCCAAATGTAGTATTAAGGCTAGGATCCAATCACAATATATTATAACTTAGAAGAGGTATGTTGTAGTCTAAGTAATAACATATTTGAAAGGTAGGTGAATGACGATTCACCAATTTCCACCAAAAAAACGAAATAGTAAATATTAAGTTTTTGATTTGGTACTTAGAAATTCCTAGATTCTTTTGAGATTCAATGAACTTTTCAAAGGCATGTTTCAATCTCGAGTGTGCCCTCCAAGTTTTGTGACTGGGATGCTGAGGATCACAAAACGAGATGTGAAGTAACCATGCAAACTACTTGGTACCCTTAATAAATTACCCCTCAATCGATGTGCCGGTTAACCACACACGCTCCATCGATACTATGATAAATATTAAGTCACCCTTTACCTACCTTGTTAAGTCCAAGTTAGTGTGCTGGTTAACCACACACGCTCCACTAACGACTTAGACAAAGTGTAAAGTGTAATTTCATGGATTAGCACCTTATTCACATTTTTCCTAAAGTAACTAATATTGGGAATTTAATAAAACATTTAGTTACTTTATAATATTCATCATACTTTTATAGAGAATTTATAAGTGCTTGTCTTACCCGTTCTGCTAACGACCCTCCACCGATCAAGCAAGCGGTGGATGAGAGTGGACACCCATTAAGTTGCCATTTTATAGGCAACAACCTTATACCCACCTTATAGACTGGCTTCGTGAATGAGGCGTACTAGCGGTAAAACGACTTTGTTCTTATATATATATATATATATATATATATATATATATATATATATATATATATATATATATATATATATATATAACTATTAAATCATAATAATATAAGTATAAGGGTTGAATTTTAACTTTTAAAATTCTAAGGTTTGGAACTAAAGTTTTTTAATAAGACTTTACTTGTTCCAAAACTTGAGGGCAAGTTTTGTAAACTTTCAAAACTTTTCATTTCTTGTAACTTATGAGTTTAATAGAGTAATAAAATGAAGAGTCTTCATTTTTTCTAACTCTTGTGTTCTTTTAATGGTTTTTAATCCATGTGACTTTTGGTTTTCCATAACTTGAGGACAAGTTATGGACTCCATTAAAACACATTATGATCAAAATTAATCTACCACATAGGTTACAAATAATTCCCATGATCATCTAAACATCATAAGAACAAGAACATGAATATGAACACTTTCATGAATCAAAATCACACTTAAACTTTGTAATTTTGATAACTAGTTGTTGTAAATGAATTAGCAATGACATTACACCATCTAAAACAAGTTTTCAAGTACCAAAACAGTTTAGGGTAATGTTTCTAATCCATTTCCAGCAACTAAAGTCGAAAATCTGCACTCTGTCGACCCTACTCGCCGAGTGCATGAACCTACTCTACGAGTAGGTTGAAGATACAAGTGAACTCGATGAGTCCCCCCATGGACTCGACGAGTCCAGCAGTCAGACAACAAGTTTTTTCGACTTTTTCAACTATATTGCATCAAGTATCAAACAAACAAACCTGGCTCTGATACCACTGTTGGGTTTTGAGCATTCTAACACTTCCTAAGTGTACATGCAACCCTAATAAACCGTGGATCTATGTTTGTCTAAGATACATGCATATAATTAATTTTTCCAAGGTTTATATCCTAGCTAGCATGGCATGGGGAACATGAATCAAATAAAGCTAGGAGAAATACTTACCTTGAAGTTGTAGTTGATTGCTTGGAGTTTTTGAGCCTAACACCAATAGTGTGGATGCCTCAAGTGGAAATCACAAATCACCACAAACTTGGAACTTTGAGAGAATAGTCACTACTATCTTAAAATTTGCCCTCACCTCAACAAGTGTCAACTAGTCACATTTAAAGAACCAAAGCCTCCTTTATATAGTGTGGAGGATTAGGGTTACATCCCTAAAACCCATGTCTCTTCATTTCCATGAGATTCATGGGTTAGAGCTCCATGGAGTATCCATGGACTTTTCCATGCAAGCCTAGCCCATTCCAAATAAGCTTTAGCCCACACTATATAAATATAGAAGCCCATATTTAATTAGTAATATCTTTGATCTCTAAATTAATCCTAGATTAATTATAGATCACTACTAATTAAATAATATGATCTTATATTAATATATTAGAACTTATAATGTATTAATAAATCATAACTTGTACTATTCTCAAATATTATCCATAAATTGTTCGGGTGAAGTGCAACCCAAATGGACCATGCCGGGTCGGGTCAAGTACATACCAAATATAGTTATGAACTTAGACACTATATCTAACACTTTCTTCTTCACGAATAACACCGGAGCTCCCCAGGGTGATGAACTAGGTCTAATGAAACCTTTGTCCAATAACTCCTGAAGTTGCATCATCAGCTCCTTCATCTCCGTCGGTGCTAATCGATAAGGTGCTTTTGCTATTGGTGTGGTTCCGGGCAACAAGTCAATTCGGAATTCCACTTGTCGATCAGGTGGTAATCCAGGAAGATCTTCGGGAAATACTTCCGGATAATCACACACAACTGGAATACTCTGCATCACCTTCTTTTCCTTCTTAGCATCAATCACGGATGCTAAATATGATGTACATCCCTTGGTCAAACACTTTCTGGCTTTCATTAGGGAAATGATTCCATAATTCACTTGACGTTTATCCCCATACACCATAAACAATTCTTTCCCAGGCGGGTTTACCTTCACTATCTTCTTCTTGCACAAAATTTCGGCATCATTGGCGCTAAGCCAATCCATTCCCAAAACGATGTCGAAACCGTTAAGTTCGATAGGCAATAATTCCTCGTGGAACTTATTCCCATTCAGATCAATTAAGATGTTTTTCATACGATAGCTAACAGGTACAAACTTGCCACTAGCAACTTCAACTTATAAAGCATTATCTAGTCTATCAACAGGCAAAGCTAGTTTTCTACCAGATATAAAGGAGTAGTTGGCTCCAGAATCAAATAAAATTTGGGCAAGCAATGTGTTTACGAGAAAGGTACCTGAAGCGAGATCAGCTTCATCTTTAGCAGCTTCCAGTGTCATCTGGAATGCTCTCACCTTCGGCTTTGGTGGAATGTTGGGTTTAGCTGCCTCCTTCTTCTTTGGGCAGTCCCTCGACATGTGTCCCTCCTCACCACAACCATAACAAACTTTCTTAGTGAGGGTACATTCATTGGCATAGTGACCTGACTTTCCACACTTGTAGCATGTGGCCAATACCTCACATTTTCCATGATGCTTCTTCTTACATTTGTCGCACCATTTTGCTTCGCCTCCACTTCCCCTCGAACCAGACTTCGAGAACTTGTTTTTCTTATTGGACCCTGAAGTTCCATCGAACTTCCTCTTTTCATCAACTTCTATCCTTTCCAGACCCTTTTCCTTCTACTAGGCCTCCACATTCTTTGTTGCACGAACATCCGTTTTCAGAGTAATTACCATCTTCACTGTCGGACCAAAGTCGGCAGGCAGTCCATTAGCAAACCTCTCAATCTTGGAGAATTCCGTTGGCACTAGGTACGGAAATAATTTCATTTTCTCAGTGAATGTCGTAGCATAGTCGTCTATGCTCATCCTCCCCTTCTTCAAGTTTTGGAACTCATTGTTCAGACCAATCAGATCTATCTCTGAACAATACTGCACCCTTAGTTGTTCCAAGAACTCCTCCCATGACATTTTCAGGGCTTCCCCTCGTGGCATAGTATCTACCAACAACTTCCACCAACTCAATACTCCAGTCTTCAGTTGTCTAACCGCAAAGATAGTCTTTTGGTTGTTGCTACAGTCGCAACTTTCAAATATCATCTCCATTTCGGAGATCCAATCCATTATCTCAACAGGCTTCGGGCTTCCAGAAAGACTTGGCGGCTTGGCGCCCAAGAAATTCTTGTACATTCACCCATCCTTGTTGTTTCTCCTTTCCGGATCGTTCCTTCGTTCTCCTTGAGTCCCAACTTGACTCATAATGCGACTATTGTTCCCTTCCTCCGATTGCTCGGGAATCAATTCAGGTTCCTCAATACGTATGATAGGTTCATCCCTATTATTATGCAACATCTGTCGCATCTCCTCCCTTTGTTCAGCTAACATAGCCCGAATCATGGCTTGCACCCCAACCATTGTTATTGGTTCTGGTGCTGCTGCTACAACAGATATTTGCTTAATCACTGGCGGTTGATTCCTATTTTCATCTGCGTTTCCAACGCCACTCCTTGTTCTCAGCGTTTTTTATCTACACACCGAATAAGGTGAAATTTAGATCTTCATTCACGATAGAGTTCAAATCATCCTTATCACTCCGAAACGATTACATGCTAGTTCTAATATCGTATACATATGCTTAGAATCCTAAACACATAAACCTTCAGATCTGGTTGGCAACAAACCGTAGATCCGAACAAATAACATCATATATGGCAACATATAACATTTAGCACATAAAAGCATTTTAGGCAACTTTCCTAAAAATAAACTAGTGCTCGTGTCTATAATCCAACAGACACACATCTCAAAATTCCACTTAGCATTCTAAGTTTAAGTCTAGAAATCCTACAAATTCCTAGTTCGCTTAAACTAATGCTCTGATACCAACTGTGACATCCCCAAAATCGCGGCCAGAAAAGACCGATTTCATTTATGCTTTTTAAAATAATTTCAGAGTAAATCCTTTTGATTTAAAAGTGTTGCGGAATTTATTCCCAAAACAAAACATGATAAAATAATATTTATCAAAGCATTTCATCAAGAGATGCATATACAGACTTGTAAACAAAACAACTCAATGATTCAACCATCTTACGCCCTTGCGCCACTTCCTGTAATACAAATAAAACTGAGTGGGTCAAGCTTGGGAGCCTAGTGAGCATATAGGGTTTTCAACCCACAATAAATAAATTATATTTAATTTCACCAACCAATCACTATCCCGATTACCCATTCTCGTTATCCTCACTTTACGTCCCTAAAACAACATCTATCTCAAGGGACCTAATCTAGGATTTTCATCAGGACGGACATTACTGCTAAGTGGTTTCCTCAACAATAGATATCCTAAAGGCAACCATGAGGGGGATAGAGTACACTGGTGAACACATCGTTCACAACACCTACAGGTTATGAACCTGCTAGTGTTCCACAAGACTGTCTAGAAGGGGTCTGTGGTCATTATCCATACTCCGCTGAATAACTAGGTCAACAACAACAACATCGAGGCCTCTCATCTGTTTATTACACACCAATTATCTACCCATGTTCTACCCAACATATTAGTAGATAAAAATATACATTTTTATACATAGTTTAAAACCTGTATAGCATTTTCATTCAATATATATTCCACATAACAGATGAGGCACACCCACATAACATGTATTTCATAGAAAATAAATCAGATCCATAAGATAGAAGAGAATGAATATACATTCACACACATAACAACAAAATATACACATAACACGTATTTCGTATAAAATACTTCATAATTATGCGTTAGAAGAAAGTAACTATACACTCACTTGATTAGAAGATGATCGGACAGCACTACAGCTTGTAGAAGTAGTAATCCTCAGCAGATCTGGAAGATCTTTACAAAAATCGAACTTCTCGCGGACAGAGCTTCGGCTCGGGAATCGCACTTCTCGGGATCTTCGGGACTTCGAAACTTGCTTCGGGACTCGGGAATATTACCGGGGCTTTGGGGTACTTCTGGCATGCAAAACGATGCAAAATGGGAGAAAGAAGAGAGAAAAAGAGCAAAAGAACCGGCTGCCCTCGCATCCTATTTATAGGAGGCTGGAGCCTCGGAGTACGCGGGGCGTATTGCCTCCGAGATCGTCATTGCTTACGTATCCGAAGAACTTGAGTGCGAATGTCGACATACCTCAGTGTACGCGAGGCGTAGGCTAGTACGCGGGGCGTACTTCGGATGAGTCCAATGACTCGTCTTCGGATAATACCGGGATTTAATAATTAAATTTAATTATTAATTATTTAATAAACTTCGAAAATTCATATCTTCTTCTTACGAACTCCGTTTTCGACGTTCTTTATATCCACGCGAAGGTGAGACTACGCTCTACAACTTTCGTTTAGACTCTGTCAGCTAATTTTGATTTTATTTTTATTATTTATTTTTAATAGGCCGGGACAGAAAATTTCGTTATAAATTTATAACTTCTTCGTTTGACGTCCGTTCTCGCCTAACTTTTTATCGCTTCGATACCAACAATGACATCTTCGATTCTCGTTTAGATCACTAAGGCTAAATATCGCCCTAATGTAAATTTCACTTTTTACGTCATTCAACGTTGTCGGTTCTGTCGCAAAACTTCGACATGTCATAAGTTCTTCGCTATAACTCGGATTTCGGTATTCTTTATATCTTCGAAAACCTCGTTTCAACTACTACAACATTATCCAAAGATATCAAGTTTATTTTACACTTGAATTTTGACGCTTATTTGTTATTCTTAATTAATCAAACCACAAAATTAGGCAATTAAGCACAAAACACATAATACTAAAATAATACACTTCTATTATTTCAAAACGGGTTACAAAGGTTAACCTAGACTATTATATCATCATTAATGACAGGCCCAGAAACACAGGCATTACAACGGAGGTAGTACTCAAGACCACAGAGCGAATCCAACAGGTTCTGAGCAGGCGCCGTACTACTCAGAGTCGGTAGAAAAGTTACACTGACAAGCGGCATTCAGGCTTAGAGTTTCAGGTGGGCGATATGGTCCTCTTGAAGGTGTCACCCTGGAAGGGTCTTATCAGGTTCCGGAAGCAGGGCAAGATGGGCGCCAAGTTTATTGGCCCCCTTCAGAGTCATCGCCCGGGTCGGCAAGGTAGCATATCGATCGGATCTTACCTCAGAGCCCAGCTAGATCCACAACACTTTCCATGTTTCCAAGCTATGGAAGTGTTTGGTGGACGACACAACAGTTGTGCCCTTAGAGGATATACAGGTTGATGACAAAATGAACTACATTGAGAGACCGATGGCGATTCTGGATCGCAAGGCAAAGGAGCTGAGGAGCAAGAGGGTTAAGCTAGTGAAGGTGCAGTGGCAACACCGTAAGGATTTAGAGTGGACATGGGAGCCCGAGGAGGAAATTTAGGAGCACTACCTTGAGTTGTTTTCAGTTGCAGCATACTTTTAGGATGAAGTCCATGACAAGTAGGGGAGAATTGTAACCCCCGGTTCCATGGTACACATTTGATTTGATTATTTATTTATTTTGAGATAAGGACTCAACAAGTTAGGCCTAACATTCGAGGTGAAACCCCAATTTTGGGGTTTTACACCCTATTTAAACACCTTAATCCCCACCCTTAGTTGTATTTGCAGCCTCCTTGTCCTAAACCCTCACCTACGAAACCCTAGAGTGCTTTTTGAGTGTGTGAGACACTTTTGAGTGTTATTTGTGTGTTTTGAAGCTTTTGGAAGATGAACAAGTTAGAGGAATCAATAGAGAAATAGTAGATCTAGAAGTTTCATCCCTTTAGCTGCATTTTCTGGTAATAAAGCCTAAAACTTGATCATTCTCTTCTTAGATCTATTTATGACCTCTTTTTGTGGGTTTTTGGTCCAAGATTTTCTAACTTGTGGGTAACGATCTCCCCAAGAGTTTCTCTTCTAGATCTAGTTCCTTGAGAGGCTGTGAGGACACAAAGGTGAAAGCTTTATGCCCTTAGAGCCCCCATGCAAGTGCTAAAGACGTATGTATGGACCTTTGAGCTCAAAAGGCCATGCATGGAAGCAAGCTTGAGACTTTTCATGGTTATCTGATAGCTAGGCCCTAGATCTAGGTTTTCATGCATGGATTTGAGATTTTAAGGCTTTTTGGATAACATCCATGTCCTAAAGGAATTAGTGTTTTGTCTAAACCCTTTAAGAAGATTTATGAACAGGTAAAGTTAGAAACTTTACCCTTAGAGAGGCCATTCCAATGAGAAAACGAACTAACGACCTTGGATCTTGAAGATAGGGGGTTAATCTTTTTAGATGGCCAAGCAGACAGAGGGATTCGTCGAGTACATAAGGGAACTAGACGAGTCGATTCGTGTTGTCTTGATTCCAATTTATAGTAGAACTCGACGAGTCTGTATAGGGACTTTAAGAGTTGATTCGCCAACTAGCGACAGAGCAGCTCGATAGGACTCGACGAGTTGAGTCATGATTCTAGGATTTCTGAGTTATAGAACTCGACGAGTTGAAGAGTTGACTCGGCGAGTCGGTCAACCCAGAAAGTTGACTTTGTCCAGAGCGTTGACTTTGACCAGCAGTAAAATGGTCATTTTACCCTTAGGTGGATTTTTAGTCTTTTGACCAAGTATTATTGTATATAGTTAGTCGGGAGTCATGGAGCAACTAGCAGAGATTCCTGACGCACGAGATCAGCATCCAGTTTGAGAGGTGAGTTTTCCTCTAGTAGAACGACACGAAGGCACCAAGGCCAGCCCGTATATGTTATGTGTATGTATAGTAGCTGAGTGTGGGTGGGGCCCATATCTCCTAGTTAGTAGAGTGTGGGGAGGGCCCGTATCTCATAGCATTATTTGAGTGTGGATATATGATTGTTTGATAGTTGTAGATGTACTTGTTGTATGTGTGATACTTGTATACATGTTAGTAGCCGATTAGGGCTCGTATCTCTTAGTAGCTGAGTGTGGACGGGGCCCGTATCTCATAGTCAGTGGAGTGTGGGCGGGGCCCGTGTCTATTGGTTAGCGAATTGTGGGTGGGCCCGTATCTCCATGAGTGTGGGTGGGGCATGTATCTCCTATTTGCATGAATATGTGTATGGTATGTGGTAGTTTGGGGGGGGGGGTCACTAAGCTTCGTGCTTAAAGTTTTCAGTTTTGGTTTCAGGTACTTATGCTTGCAAAGGGAAGGGGTTGGGATGATCGCATGTCACATACCACAATTTATAAGCCTGAGAGATTACTTTGATATTTGATATGATTGACAGATAGTATGATATTTTGAGATACATGTTTTATGATTTTATACTATGGTGATGATAATTATGGTTTTAATAATGATTCAAAAACGAAATTTGTGGATCGTATTTTGGGATGTTTCAATACAAGTTGCATGATTCCAAGTTTCTGTCCAATTGAAACTTGGGTGATGAGAATCTTTCCTTATCTGGTAAATTTTGACGCTGCCAAAAGATATAGATCCATTTTCCAGTATTACTAAAAATATATATAAATACAAATTTTCACAAATGTCATTGCAAGGAGATATAAAATAAGACAAAATCAAAATTTTATTTATTTATAAGGTGCAGAAAAACTTTTCCTTGCAGTGCAATTACAAATGAAAACTATTTTCCTAAATATTTCTAAGCAATCTTTCATAACTCTTAAGCATCAGCTCGAAAATGCGATCATTGAACCATGCGATCAAAATCAATTTCCGTCACACCCCCAAACCGAAACGGCGGAAACGTTCGGGGGTGGAGGACGTCATGTACAGTATCGTAACAACTGCATCATAGTGATCAAAGTAAACACAACAGTTACATTAAGACATGAATATTTACATTTGTTTGTTTCATATTTTGAGTACATCAAAATTATATAAAAGACGTGACTCTATACGCTCCATCTTCTCAAAATCCTGCGGGAGTACCCCTCTACTGATTTCCTGAGAATACAAGCGATTTTAAAAGAGTATCACCATAAAGCTGGTGAGTTCATAAAATGTTTTTGGTAATGAAAACCTGTCAATGAATCTGTAAAATGTATGTATGCTTCCCAAGAAAATCCAATATTTTCTTCCATATAAGTTTGTTACTATGTACTTGGGTTGTGTATCGAGTGATAGTTTGTATGCCTAGCTACTACCAATAGTATTGTATATCGTTGTTTTGAATGAAAACCTTTTGTATAAAAACCATGGCTACTACCAGTATGTATAGTGTGTTCTATTTGAATACCCTGGTTACCACCAGTATGTATAGTAGTTTTATTACTTAAAATAAAACCGTGTATTGTATCCCTGGAATCCTCCAGTGAAATGTATAGTAGTTCTATTAATTAAAATAAAACTAATGAAGAATGAAATCCCATAAACAAAGGTTATTTTATACTATTATGAGTTGTATAACCATGCTTGATATGACTGATGACCTCTACGACGTTGTTCAGGCATCGGACGATATGATATTTGTCACCCCAGGCATGCCTGCCTAACTGTAGCGAGCAGTTTAGGTGTGGGATTGTTAGTCCCGAATAGATCTATTCACAAATCTCATGCTCTCCCTCCAGGAGACTCTGGTTATACTAAATGTGAGGATTTAGC
Organism: Lactuca saligna; assembly: GCF_052625555.1. Taxonomy (NCBI): domain Eukaryota; kingdom Viridiplantae; phylum Streptophyta; class Magnoliopsida; order Asterales; family Asteraceae; genus Lactuca; species Lactuca saligna. Next base: position 68,794,207 of record NC_136421.1, on the reverse strand, counting down.
CAGTACCCCGAAGGGTACAATTTAAGAGTTGTCTAACAATCCTGGATTAACTAGTTTGCGTGTAGTTTTGTATCGTTCATTTTTATATGAAATTGTTTGTATGCTTGGTAGAGTATTAATAATTATACTTAAATAATTATTTAGTGTTATAATCTTGATATCCGAATGTAGTAATGTATATCATAAACTAGAGCTGTCATAGTTCATATGTTTGTTAATGTATATAGTCTGAATTTGTAACAATGTGTATTGAATCCCCAAACTATACCCATTAGAGTTTGCATGTAATGTTATGCACTTGGTTCGTGAATTGATCTGAAAACTATGCAATTATGATTTTTAAGTTGAAAGCGCCCCTTATGCTCAGCATGTTAAAAAAAAGGATAAAATATCTAAATATTTTATAAAATGTGGAAATCGTTTGACTGTATCAATTGCATAAATTTTAAACTTGTTGAAATTCTTTTCTATAAGTTCACAAAATCATTTGTGTTTGGCTTGTATTCTCCCCCCCCCCCCCCCTCCAGAAAACATTAAAAATCATAAAAGCGTAGGGGTATGAACTCATAGATGATTGTGTGAATGTCTCGGACTGCAAAATTGGAATTGAGAACTCTCGAGTTGAACGCAAAGTTAATGAGAACCTATCAATAATTAAACACATATTTTTATCTAAAATTAGCGATTTCATTAGATAAAGTGTTGGAAAAACACATGCTTTCGGATAAGGAATATTATCGGGACTCGATTGAATCGGAAAAAGCGAGTTTTCAGTCAAGATTCACGGTGTAGGATTGATTATGGCCATGATGGGATTATGGCCGTGAACTGTTCTTGGCCATGAATTGATCTTGACCGTGAACAGTTTGTTACCTTTGAAGGGTTAACGATCTTTGAAGGTTTGAAGGGTTCAAGCCCCGAGTTATGAATATTTGAAGGGTTCACGAACGTGAACTCAAGAACATGATGTTGAATCGAAGAAAAGGGGTTTGTTTGATGCTCCAAGACGGGTGTTGATGCTCCAAAACGTGTTATTAGGCGGATAGAGTGATAGATGAAGAGAAAACTTGTGAAATCTTGAGTTTTCGGGTGAGAGATTTTAGAGAGAGAATGGGTGTTTGCTGCCACAAAAGTATAAATGAGGGTAGGGGTCATGAATATATATAGGTTCGGGGTCGAGTCGTGATTGGGTTTACGGCCATGATCAGGTTCACAACCATGAACACCGGTTAGGCCGAAATCACTGATTTTTCAGAGACTCGGGTTTTTCACACGATTTTGGTTCCAACTCGTGTGTATATATATATATATATATATATATATATATATATATATATATATATATATATATATATATATCAAATTTTAATTATCAAACTAAATGATTTTCCAAGTCATAGGTATTTGACGGAACTTAAATAAAGTTCAAATTTTTATTTAATGGAAATCAACTAACGGTGACGGAAAAAGATTCAGGCTGTCACAATTTCTTTACGATCAAACTCATCATGCTCTTCCTTTAAGCTTCCTTTATTTTCTTTGATCCTACAAAACATCAAAATGCAATCTTATCACATCATGTATTAAGAATCAACAATTAGGAACTAATAGATTTAGATAGTGGACTTACCTGAATCAGATTGAAACATGTTGACTTTACCATCCTTGTGGTCCTTCAAGTAGATACGGCAGCTTCGCATCCAATCCCCCTTCTCTTAGAAGTAGAAACAAACAGACTCTTTCAGAATGGCACACGGGACAATGTCAGACTCAACATTCTCTTTACCGTTCGGTCAAACGGCTTAACCATGGTCGATCCATTTCCATTTGGAAGAGAAGACTTTTCTGGACTTCCAATGTTTCCATTGTCAATGTCCATGGAAGTTTGGGAAGTAGATCTTCCAATCAAATTTTCTTTACCAGTGCACCAAATCATTTCTGATTCAACAACAATTAGCAAATAGGTAAGATCAATAAGGGTCACGTCGCGGTTTGTCATATAGTAGTATTTAACAAACTAACTATACGACTCGGTAAGTGATTGAATAACCAAGTCAACAACCAACTTCCTTAACACATTGACTCCTAACATTCCCGACCTATCAATATGTGACTTCATCTGACTTCATCTACCCGACATGTGCACACACAGACCTTCCATCTTGGTGTTTGCTTACCAATAGGGATTGAGTGACCTTGAAATTTTCAAGTCTTCGAACATGTGGGTTAGGGAGAACTATTGGAGGAGGTGGAGGAAGTGAAGTATGATTTCTAGGAACATCATCTTCACGTGGAAAGCTTTTTCCATAAGATTCGGGAAGTCCATAGTTATCTGAACTAGACATTTACAGGGAGAAATTCAAGTTTAGTTGATTTAAGTCCTTAATATAAAACCCAAAATGAAATATTAAGTCTAGGACCCAACACAATAATTTACAATTCAGAAGAGGGATGCCATAATCCAATTGCAAATTATTTGAAGGTAGGTAAATGATGATTTACCAATTTCCACCATGAAAGACGAAAATGAATTTTAGTTTTTAAATGAACTGAAATTCCTAGATTCTTTGAGATTTATTGAACTTTTCAATAGCATGTTTAAATCTCGATTATGCCCTTCAAGTTTGTGACTGGGATGCCGACGATCACAAACAAGGTGTGAATAACCATGCAAATGTGCTTGGTACTCTCGATGTTACATATCACCTAATCAATGTGTCGGTTAACCAAGCACGCTCCATTGATCCATGATTAACATCAAGCTACCCTTTTTCCATCCTTTCTAGTCTCAAATTAGTGTGCCGATTAACCACACACACTCCACTAACGACTTATTTCACCATTTTCACATTTTTACTAAGTAACTAAGATTGGGAATAATGTTTAGTTACTTGGTATTTTCATTATACTTTTAATGGAAGTTTGTGTCTCATCCTACCAATTCAGCTAACAACCCTCCATCAATCAAGGAAGCGGTTGGTGAGAGCGGACACCTATTCAACTACCATTTTATCGACGATTTCCTTATACCCAAATTATAGATTGACTTCGTGAATAAGGCCAACTAACTGTAAGACTGACTTTTAATTATACATATATAATATATTAAACTTTCAAGGTTATATAGTATGAGGGTGTATTTTTACACTTTTAAAATACTTGATGGTTTAATCTTTTAATAAATTATACTCTTATTTTAATTAAACTTAAACCATATGATTATGGAATTAATAATACTCTTTTATTTAAACATTTAGTTAAATATTAATAAAGTCCATAAGAGTTAATTTGAACTATTCAACAAAACATCAAGATTCCAAATACTAAATTCAAAATTAAAACCATATAATTAATTTTCTAAGTTATGAACCTAAGAGTTTTATAATTCAATGTTTCATTAAAAAAAATTCAAATTCCAAAACCTGATGACAAGTTTTATAACTCTTGAAAACTTTTTGATTCCATAACTTATGGAGTTAATGTTTTATGATGAATGTGACTTTTCATGTTCCATAACTTGAGGACAAGTTATGAAACTCTTCAAAAAAAAATTGAGTTCCAAATTTGATGACAAGATTTGTAACTACATAAAAAACTTTTGAGTTCCAAAACTTGATGACAAGTTTTGTAACTCCTAAAAATATTTAGATAAAAATTTAACTCCATAACAAACCTTTTGAGTTCCAAATTTGATGACAAGATTTGTAACTCCATAAAAAAAACTTTTTAGTTCCAAAACTTGATGACAAGTTTTGTAACTCCTAAAAATATTTAGATAAAAATCTAAAACCAATAAAATAATCACATTTTTATCATTTACCAATTTGACTTAATGAAGTTCATATAGCAAGACAATTCAAATCAAAATTTTCAAATAATTTAGCTTATCATATAAACTAACAATAATCTTGAAAATTTGACAATTATCTTTTAATTGGATGAGAATGATCATTACCTTATAAATAAAATTGAATTTTATGAGCCAAAAAAGTTTGTGGTAATGATTCTAATCCAAAACTTTGCCAAAAATTGAAAAAATTGTCCACTGAACAGTCACCACATCGTGGTAGCTTTGACCACATCGTGGTGATCATGCAGATTCCAAAAAATCGATTTTTTTTCTTTGAACAATTAACCAATGCATCAATATAATAGAAAACATCCATGGCTCTGATACCACTGTTGGGTTTTAAGTACTGTAATAACTTTTGGATCTAAGTTTTCTCTAGTTATACATGCAACAAAATTATACAAAGCATGAAGCCTAAAACTAGCATACAATTTGACATATGAATCATAAAAGTAAGTTAGAAGAATACCTCTTAATTGTATCTTGTAGATATTGGTCTTTCAAAAGTCTAGCACCTCAAGTGTGATTCCCCAAATTTCTTACAACAAACCAATAACAATAGGAGGAACTTGAGAGAGAGGTTTGGAGACATAAAAATAATCTAGGGCTTCTAGGAACACATAGTGCCTGATTTTTGGCTTTAGAGGAATACATATATAGTGTAGAATTCCAAGAGTCATAAGCAAACCCTAATTCTTACACTTAGTCTTATGATCCATAATTCATATGGACTAATATTTCATGGACTTTTACATGAGCTTAGTCCATCATGGATCAATAGCCCAAACCATATATATATCACTGATTTACATAATCAGTACCCGTTAATTTAATTAGTCTCTTTTGATCACTAAATTAATTCCAATTAATTCTTGATCAATACTAATTAAATATTATGATTTCTCAATTAATATGTTATAATTATAATATATTAATAAATCATAGATAACCTCTTTCTCAAATATTCATCCTATCAAATGGCTCCAGAGAGTTGTAACCCAAATGGACCATCCTTATATCGGGTCAAGTACATACCAATCATAGTTATGGGCTTAGACACCAAATCCAACATAAACATCTTTTCCCAAGCCTCAAGCCAACAAGATGGTGTATGACACTTCTATCCTTACAAGGCTTTATAAGGTTTCATCTTAATGCTCGAATGGTAACTATTGTTGTAGGAAAACTCTACCAAAGGTAGATGCTCATCCCAGTTACCTTGGAATTCTAGGGTACATGCTCTTAACATATTTTCTAGTGTTTGAATTATCCTTTCTCTCTGACCATCAGTTTATGGATGGTAGGTTGTACTGAAACACAACTTCGTACCCATTTCTTTTTGTAGGCTCTTCCAAAACCTTGATGAGAAACGATTGTTACGATCCAACACAATCGTTAAGGGAACACCATGAAGTCTCACTATTTCTTTTATGTAGGAATTTTTAAGCTTGTCCATAGACCATCGCTCATTAGCTGTTATGAAGTGTGTAACACCCTAAAATTTTCAAACTTTTTCAAACTTTAAAATGCTATGGTTTTAAAAACATTTGGGTATTAACACATATTTAACAAAAAAATTGGTCCCACAAAAACCTTTATAAATTAAAACATTGGGTGTTACCATTAAGCGTCAATAAATCCATACCAAGCAAATAGGAATTACATCAACACAAAATAATAAGGAACTTATTAAGTTCCATTCCATTCTCTGTCAATTAACTTCTAACTTCCATCTATCATCCTGTCTCCTTAAAGGTAACTTGAGATACATGGAATTAAAAAGAGATATGTAAGACAATCAAGTCTCGTGAGCTATGTTGGTTTGTGACCCAGAACATTTATCACATTTTTACCAAAAACATTTCATCTTTGCAAACATAGTTTTAGACCATAAAACATTTTCAAGGAAAACTCATTTCATACATTTCATATCTTACCATTTCATTTCAAAAATATTTCCATATTTCACTTTCTTTTATCATTGAGGGATAATTTTGGAATTAAGGCGTTTCCATTTTATACTTAGAGTCTACATCCAATAAAAGAACCACTTCTAAGTCTAGACCAAGGTGGAAAGAACAAATCAATCCACCAAGGCATCATTTCCATTAGGACATCTATCTCACGAAGGGGAGGCGCCACCCCGATAGATTCCTCTAGTTCCTCCTACGAGGTATCATGGTCTGAGTAGTTTTCATTTCATTACTTTCCAATTCCTTTCATTACTTTCCATTCCTTTCCATCACTTTACATTTCTTGTCATTAATATCTTATCATTACTTTCCATACTTTACACATTTCATAAATTAGCATCAAGAACTCATTTCAAAAGTAAAGTATCTATATTTCAAAACATTTGATCTTCCAAAAACATTCTTGCCTTTAAGGCATTCTTTCCAAATATCATTTCCAAAAACATTTGACATTTCATTTCAAAACATTTCATATATCAAACGTTAGTGTTTCTATATCAAAAATCATTTTGCCATCTACCTCAAATTGGGGAAATGCCAACACGTACTCGCCTTAATCACACTAGGTTACCTAATGCTCTTCTAGATCCTTTCCCTATATCAATCCTCTTCAAACACTACCTACACCATATATGGACATAAGTCATTAAAATAACCAAAATACCCCTCATAACTTCCATTAATAAATGTTATTGTTTCAAATCATTCATCATGCAAAAATATGAATGTAGGCGAAAACCATGCATAAATCTGAGTCCATATGCAAAAGTTATGAAGAAAACAAGAAAATCTCCAAATCAGGGGATTACACCGGCAGTCTCAATTAATCTTGCATTAACACGGGTCGTGTTTCCCTGTCTATACACACACAAAATGTCACACCCCAAAACCAAGAATGGCAGAAACTTTCTGGGGCGGAGGACGTCATGTATAGTATCATCACAATGCAAAGTAGTAAAACAAGCATCAACATCATCCATTGCATTAATATTAAAGTTTAATACATGTGTGTTATTTTTATATTTATAAGACACCAAAAAATGTAATCAAAATAAAAGACGAGTCTTGATTGCTCCGTCTTCTCAAAACCTATTCATCGCACCTGTCTAGTGGTGACCTGAGAATACAAGTTATTTTGAAAGCGTAGATCAACATTTAAGGTGGTGAATTCATAAGTACTTTAGTGTCATTGTATAAGTTTGATGAAAAGACTTGTAAATATTCCATGTAAATGTTTGTATATGTTTGAAAACCCTAGAAAATCCCATATTTCCTACTAGTATAAAATGTAGTTTTCTACCAATACCCGATTGTTTAGAAGGTTTGCTTCTCTATTAAAAATGAGGTTTTTCCCAAGTACAACTATTATTATCAAAATATAGTTTACCTCATCGTTTATGTGAATGTGCCACAAAGTAAAGATAATAGGGAAAATCATATAATTATTGAAATCGTATTAAAATATATTCTACCTCATCGTTTATGTGAACGTGTCACAAAATAAAGGTAAATAAGAAATCGTATCCATTTGTCAAGGATAAACACGACGCGGTAAATCATCGAAGAGTACAACCGAAGACACCCATCGATGTGCAGTTTCCCACTGTAGCTAACAGTCGGGTGTAGCATGGTCAGTCCCATGGAGTATGTAGTAGCCCCCTTGTAATGTATGTTCTCTTTGCATAGTATGTTCTCTGTGTATAGTATGTTCTCTTTGTATAGACTCTTGAATGAACTGACTCATGTATGATTCCTTGTATTAGGAATAGTAAATAGTAACTCCTAAACTATACCTATTTTAGTTTACTAGTAATATAGTTTGAAATGTCCAAGTATGTTTATACACCTTTGCTACACAAAAGTGTTGGAACTATAGTAACAGCTTTCATATCGATACATATATATACTTATGACATATGTGTATAGAAATAGTTTTAACAATATATCAGTTTAAAAGAGGTTTTGTAACACATTTAAAGGGTTTGAAACAATAAATAATAATGACTTGATGTCAGTTTATAAAACGATTTAAAAGTAGTTTGTTTGATAAAACAGTTTGAAAGTATAGTAAATCCATATGTTTGATAGTTATTAATCACATGTGATTGATATAATAACTATGATATTCAACTTGTATCCCCCATAAAATCATTTAAAAGGATTTAAAAGGTCGATTAAGGGGTATGAACTCACCTGAAGTGAGTGATGCGAACGTAATATCGGTAAAGGATGCTAAGTGTCAAGTGAGGATTTGAGCACACACGTATCCTATTTAACATATAATGACACATATATGTTTACAATTAGTGTTTATAACAACTAATTAAGTAATGAAACAACCTTAGGGACTAGGTAACACTTGTACTGAAGTGTTGAACCACATAGGGTTGCATATAAGGGGTGTAGGGCCTCACTTGGGAGTTTATGGCCCATATGGTAAGGACCACATGAGTTCACGGTCGAAGGACCATTTCCCCATGAGTTTACGGCCATAAAATCATTGTACTAAGTACCTAGTTGTGTTATAAGGTCCTACATGTCAATATGAAGTGCTTTATGATCAAGTCTAAGCCTTAGGAAGGAATGGTGGCACCATTACACCACTAACTAGAATTTACGGCCTAAGGACCATATTTTCATGAGTTTATGGCCGTAAAATCATGGTATTATGTACCAAATCATTGTTTAAGGTCCTTAGTTCATGTTAGAAGTGTTCTAGACTTGATTCCAAGGCTTTGGAAGGGATTAGGTCTCATTTGGAACCTTAAATAGAGTTTACGGCCCAAGGAGGTTCCTTGGACGTAAAATCCCTTTTGACCTTGTTTTCTTGATGATTTCTAAGTGTAATCTAGTTGATTTAAGCATAGAAAAAACTAAGACAAGAGTACTTACAGTATAGAAGCTTTTAAGGGTGCTTAAGGCTCAAGAACACTAGTGGGTGTTCTTGGTGTTCTTGGTGAAATGAAGAATGCTTGAAGATCTAAGAAAAAAGGATGATTTCATGGATGAAATCATGTAAGATCACTAGATGATGAAGTATATCAACTAATCAAGGAAGAAAACACTTACTAAGTTGATGATCAAGAAGGAAAATCGGATGATACTTGAGAGAGAATGGCTTCTTGGGTTTGAAAATGGTAAAAAGTGAATAAAATGACTAAGTGTCATATTTATACCCCTTTAGAGTTTACGGCCGTAAACTCCATGTTTAGGCCGTAAACTCCAAACTCTTGGAGTTTTGGGACATAAATGTTGCGCAACTAACTCTAAAGCATACTTCCTATGTTTACCTCTTGAAGTACTAGGCTTTAGAACATTCAAACTGACTCTAAACAACTTAAAAGTTAGCAGAAACAATTCTGACTTCATTCGAAGTGAATGGTTGTACATGATAGAAATTTCGAGTTGTCACACAAAATTCAATTTTCTCAAAATAACACTATACTTTGCATGGTTCTTGAAGATCCTTTTACAAATCACTTTCTACCATTTGTATATGTTCTCACACATGTTTAGTAGGTGTTTTATCACCTTAAAACACTCCAATTAATACATTAAGTGTTCATTGAAAACTTAAGATCATGATGACACTCAAGTGTTTAGAAGAAGAGTAAACTAGTCCATTTTTCACTTGAACATTCCAAAGCTCACAATGCTTGTTCCCAACTTATTGAACACTCAAATAAATGTTGTCAAGCTCATAAAACCTTAATTAATCTCATTATAAGTACATAAACTAACCATGGAATCCTCAATTCTATTCCATGTTTCCCAAATTGCCCTTTAGGCTAAACCAATCACTATAACCACCTATAGCTCAACAGATCCTTCATGTTTATGTTCCAATTCCATCTCTAAAGTGTCAATTCATGTTCATGGATGTCATTCACTTGAAAAATGTCAATCATCATATAGTTATCCCTAGATTTCCCAAAATACCCTTATGGCCAATTATTCAATATATCAATCTAGGAATCAAGAGACACCTCCTGTTTTGAATTCAAATCATTTCAATAACATCCATTCATGGGTATGAACTTCATTTGCTTAACAATTATACCAAATTGCATAAAATTCATTGATGTCCTCATATATTTCCCTAAGTCACCTAAAATTCATGTTTGTGCTTGATTCTACCATACTGAATGAATTTGAGCATTCCAATTGGTTTTATTGTCATCAAATATCATCCAGGTGATATAATCCAATCTCATTTCACCATCAATTGCAATATCCCAAATTTAGGTTTTCTAGGGTTCATGGAGATTTTTACCCAAATGATCAAATCCATCAATAGGATGATTGGATTGAGATTAGAACCATGGAAACCACTTAAGGGAGGTTAGAAAACCAATCGTGAAACATCCCAAAGATACGGTCCAAAAATTTTATTTTTAATTCGTAAATAAGACCATGGTTACTAAAATCAGTCATCCAAAAACATAAGTCATTGTATCAAATCAGAGTATCGTATCAAAACACATAACAACATATCAGATTAAAACATCCTAGGCTAAAACAAATGGTGTGTGCACTGCAATCATCCCAAACTCTTTCCCTTGCTACCAAAAGTACTTGAAACCAAAACTAAAAACTGTAAGCAGAAAGATTAGTGAGTCTCCCCAAATACCACATACCATACACATAATCACAGAATCACAGAATAACATACATTGGGTTGTTCCCGCTACATTGGGCCCTGCCCGTCATTAGAATGAAGTCTAACATCGGGCCCCACCCGACATCGGACTGAAATATGGCATCGGGCCCCACCCTGCATCGAGCAAAGCTCGGTATACATATAACATATCAAAAAATACATGTAAACATAAGCACATAACATAAGCATATAAACATTCCTCAGGCTCAGCCCAACATCGGATCGAGATCCAAAAACATATAAACATTCATCGGGATTTCCCCGGCATTGGACCGAAGTCCAAAAACACATAAAACAAGCACATGCAAGAATCATGAAGATATCAAGCATACAAACATTCCTCAGGCTTTCACCGACATCAGACCGAATTCCGGAAACACTTACATTGGGCTCTACCCAACCTCGGTTCTTAGTCCGGAATATGCTAACATACATAAACGGGTCGACATTGGTGCCTTCGACCCATTCCTATTGGACGAAACCTCACCTCAATGTCAGGTGAAATAGCTGAAATGTCTCTTCTCCTGCAACCGGCTCAACTCATGCCCTATACAGAAACAACCCCTTAGATACCATTCATACTCAAGACCCCTTCACGGGTCAACGTCAACGTCAACACCCCGAGTTGACTCAACTCTCTAGTCATCCCTCTGACTCGTCGAGTTCCTATGCTCAGCATAATAGTGATAAAATGAGTCAACTCTTCGAGTACCTCCTTAGACTCGTCGAATTTTTCCCTTTACAGAATAGGTACAAATCGTTCTAACTCGTCGAGTTCTTCAGTCTGTTGCTTCTTCTTAATGGACTAAGCCCCTATTCCTCATATCTAAGCTTCATACTTCACATATACACTGAAGATGTGCTTTTAAGGGTAAATTTTCCAACTTTACCTGTTAGTACCCTTACATAATGAGTTTAGCTCAAACCCTAATTCTTTAAGACCTAGATCTTGATCCAAATGCCATGGATACTCTAAACCAAGGCATATAAACTGATATCTGGACCCTAAACACTACAAAAACATGTAAATCTTCCATATTTCTCTCCATGCATGGCCTTTTGGAGCTTAAAAGGCCAAAATGACATCCTAAAGCTTGCATGGGGCTTCAATGGCCATAAAGTTTGCACCTTTATGCCAAGAAAGCCCTTCAAGGTTCTAGATCAGAAGGTACTCTCCCTTGCGATGTCCATTTCCCAAAGATCATGCTTCTTGGACCAAAAACCCAATAAAATGATAATAAGGAAATCTAAGAAGTTACTAAGCAAGTTTGAGACTTTCTTACCGGGAAATAATGAGAATGAAATGGAGTCTCTGGATCTACTAGCATCTTCTTGAATCCTCAAGCTTCTCCTTCCTTCACAAGCTTCAACACATAAAAAACTTCACTTAAAAATGGCTCACAAGCTCACAAGTGCATTAGGGTTTCTGGATTTAGGTTTTGGGACTTGGAGGCTGGAAATGAGGCTAGCATGATGGGATTAAGATGCTTAAATAGGGTGAAAACCCCCGAAATTAGGGTTTCACCCCTGCTAGCATACTTGTCGAGTTGAGGGCTATCAACTCATCGAGTAGGTTACTTAAATCCCACATCCCTTCTGATCTCTACTCGATGAGTTTAGGGTTCCCAACTCATCGAGTTGCTCTACAAAAATGAATAAATTATTAAATTAAATGAGTACCAGGAATCAGATGTTACAATTCTCCCCCACTTGTCTTAGACTTCGTCCTTGAATTCTGCTGCCTCAAATAACTTTGGATAATGCTCTCTCATCTCTTCCTCGGGCTCCCAAGTCCACTCCAAGCCCTTGTAGTGTTGCCAACGCACCTTCACCAGTTCAACCCTCTTGTTCCTCAGCTCTTTCATATTCTTGTCGAGAATGGCTATTAACCTCTCAATGTAGTTCAGGCTGTCGTGAACTTATATATCCTATATATGCACAACTACGGAGTCATCCACTAAGCACTTCCGCAACTGTGAGACATGAAAAGTACTGTTGATATGGCTGAGCTCTACTAGAAGATCCAATCGATATGCCACCTTGCCCACCCGGGCTATAACCCTGAATGGACTGATGTAGCTGGGGCCCAACTTGCCCCGCTTCCTGAACCAGATGACACCTTTCCAAGGTGACACCTTCTGGAGAACCATGTCGCCCACCTGAAACTCCAGGTCTGAACTACGCTTGTTGGTATAGCTTTTCTGCTGAATCTGAGCACTCTGGAGCCTGCTCTGAACCTACTGGATCCTCTCAGTGGTCTTAAGTACTACCTCAGTACTCCCCATGACCCTTTGACTGACCTTGCCTCAACAAATTGGGGTCCTACACTTCCTCCCATGGAACATCTCGAAGGGAGGTCGATCTATGCTAGCATGGTAGCTGTTGTTATACGAAAATTCCGTTAACACAAGATACATATCCCAACTACCGCTGAAATCCAATATACACACATAGCATGTCCTCTAGATTTTGAATCTTCCTCTCACTCTGTCTGTCTGTCTGAGGGTGGAAAGCGATACTGAAGTGAATATAAGTACCCATCTTGTCATGGAAACGCTTCCAAAATATGGAAGTGATACGAACATCTCAATCTAACACTACTGAAACAGGGACTCAATTACATGCCACTACCTCGTGTACATGGATCTCGGCTAGCTGCTCATCCGATATAATCTCCTGGATTGGGATGAAATGAGCAGTCTTTGCTAACCGATCCACAATTACCCATATCGAATCTACTCCACGTGCAGTTCAGGGAAGCTTCATGATGAAATCCATAGTGATATCTTCCTATTTCCACATGGGAATATCCAACGGTTGCATCTTTTTGTGAGGTTGCTAATGTTCGGCCTTTACTTTTCCGCAAGTTAAGAACTGCTCAACCTACCAAGCTCCGTCTCACTTCAAGCAGGGCCACCAATAATCAGGAAGAAGATCCCAATACATATTTGGCGCCCCGGGATGGATGGAGAACCTCAACTTGTGGGCCTCATCCATGAAAACCTATCGTACACCGCCCCAGTATGGATCCCAGACCCTCCCATGCAGGGTCAACAACCCACGGATGTCATAATCAAACAAGGCCACCTGGCCTATGATCTGCTCCCACTTCCAGCGCTCTTCCTTCACACCCTCATCATGCGCCTCCTGGGTTTGTTCCAGCAACGGAGTAATCACTTTCATCCTCAGACATACGTCTCGAATTGGAGTTGTAACTGCCTTGCGGCTGAGCGCATCGGCCGCTACATTATCCTTACCCTGTGTTATAGGATCTCACAGTCGTAGTCCTTCACCACATTTAACCACCAAAGCCGCCTCATGTTTAGATTCGGCTGATCCATAAGGTACCTCAAGCTCTTGTGGTCCGTGTAAATGATACAACGAACCCCATAGAGGTAATGTCACCAAATCTTGAGTGCAAAAACTATAGCCCCCATCTCTAAATCGTGCGTTGGGCAGTTCACTTTGTGAGGCTTCAACTGCCTCGAAGTATATGCTATCACATGACCTCGTTACATCAGCATTGCACCCATGCCCGTGATCGAAGCATCACAATAAACCACGAAATCATCGATGCCCACCGACAAAGTCAGAATCGGTGTCTCGCATCATCTCTATTTGAGAGTCTCAAAGGCTGCCTCCTGCTCAGGTCCCCAGCAGAATGTCACCAACTTCTTGGTTAGTTGGGTCAAAGGAACAATAATCTTGGAGAAATCCTAAATGAATCTCTGATAGTAACCCGCTAGACCAAGAAAACTATGAATCTCAGTTGGAGACCTCAGAAACTCCCACTGCATCACGGCCTTTATCTTGGTCGGATCAACCAAAATACCCTTCTGGTTGACAATGTGCCCCAGACACTGCACCTCGTGCATCCAGAACTCACTCTTGGAGAACCTTATGAAAAGTATCTCCCTCCTTAGTGTCTCCAGCACCTCCCTCAAGTGCTCCTCATTCTGCTCCTGAGTCTTTGAATAAAGCAAGATATCATCCATGAATTCTATCACAGAACGGTTTGCACACGCGGTTCATGAGGTCCATGAATGTGGCAGGAGCATTGGTGAGCCCAAACAGCATCACCACGAACTCATAGTGACCATAGCGAATCATAAAGGCTATCTTCAGCACATTGTCGTCCCTAACTCGCATCTGGTGATAACCCGATCGCAGATAAATCTTGGAGAACCAAGATTCACCCTGAAGCTGTTCAAATAAATCATCAATCCTCGGGAGGGGATAACGGTCCTTCACCGTTAACTTATTCAGCTCCTGGTAGTCTATACACATGCGATGTGACCCATCCTTCTTTACAAACAAGATCGGGGCTCCCCTTGGCAAGCTGCTCGACCTGATAAATCCATTTTCTAACAGCTCTTGCAGCTATGTAGACAACTCCTTCATCTCGGGAGGAGCCAACCGACATGGTGCCTTGGCTATCAGAGCCGCACCAGGGACTAGGTCAACTCTACCTACCTCTCTTGAGGTACCCCAGGCAAATCCTCTAGGAACAAGTCCGGGTACTCCCGCACGATCGGTACATTATACACGGTTGTCTTACCATATCCCAAGTATCCATAACATAGGAAACATAACCTGTGCAACCCTGATGAAGGTAGCGCCTAGCTCTCACTGCTAAATACAAAGCCGGTCCACAATGTGGCCTCTCACCCTGAATCACTAAACCTCCCCTACTTGGGGTCCGAACCCATACTAGTTGTTGCTCACAGTCAATCACCTCTCCATTGGGGCTCAACCATTCCATACCCACTATAACCTTATTCCCTCACAAGGGAATGGTGACCAAATCTATAGAAAACTGTTCATTAAATAATTGCAGTGTACATCCCCGATTCACCCTTGCAACCCGAACGGTGCTGTCATCTGCTATCTCTACATCAAGTGGACAGTCCATCTCTCCTGGAGCTCCCACAAATCGTTTGCTAAGCGCGAGCGACACAAAAGATCATGTGGCCCCCGAATCAAATAATACCAAAGCAAATATATTGTTCACTAGGAACGATCCTATACAAAACATATAAACATAAGAAATAATCAATATACATAAAGAGATAAGGAGAAGATACATACCTGTCACCACATCGGGAGCTGCACATCCCTCCTCTGCTTTCAACTGGAATGCCCTGCTCTTCGCCATAGGCGCCTCTGATCGGCCCTGACGGCCATCTATAATCCTCAACATAACAGTAGCGGGTGCTGCCATCGGGCCTTCTACTGCTAAACTCAGGCATTGGGACCGCTTCTGTTGTGACATCTGTTGGATTAGTGTCTATGTCCATAACTGTTTTGGTATGTACTTGACCCAATTATGAGCATGGTCCTTTTGGGTTGCCTTCATCATAGTAATATGTAGGATGAATTAAGGAGAGAAAGGTTTAATTATGATTTATTAATATATTATAAGAATAATATGTTAAAGGAGAAATCGTATTGTTTAGTTAATATTAGTCAAGAATTAATAAAGAATTAATTTTGTGGCTAAAAGAGATTAATTAAACTTAGGGGACTGGAACTGTAGTTATAAGATAATTGCAATTGGGCTATTTATCACCTTGGAATAATAGGTACGACGAATTCTATGGGGAAGCCCATTAAAAATCGTCCAAGGCATGTTCCAAAAGGGGTCCATGGGCTGCTTAGGGCTTAACCAATCAAATTAGGGTTTTCTTGTTTGATAACCCTAATAGCCTAAGTGTATAAGGAACCCTTGGGCACCAAAAACGTGGCTTAGACTTCCATTAAGGGTTCCAGCAATTTTTGGTGCCTCCTCTCTCCTCCATCTTCATCCAAGTTGCTTAGTGGTGTTTGCGACTCCATTAGAGGTGCAACACTTGAGGCATTAAGCTTTTTGAAGCCAAGGATCGATTGTTATTGCTATATAACAATCAAAGGTAATACATAAACCCTAATTTTAGTTATAGTTTATTATATCTAGGGTTTATGGCTTTGGATAATCAATTGCATGTTCATTAGACAAACTAGATCCAAAGCTATTAGGGTTTGCATATACACCACAGGATTGATGTATTGCTTGAAACCCATCAGTGGCATCAGAGACTAGGGTTATTTGTTAGTGAATTTGATGCTTATTTGAATGAAAAATCGAATATTTTGACTTTTGGAGGCTGGACTCGCTGAGTCCATGACTGAACTTGCCGAGTCCACTGGGTACTCGACGAGTCCAGTGCTGACTCGACGAGTCAGTGAGTCTGATAGCTATATTTCGCGATTTTCTTGCCCTTTTTGCTGTGGGATAATTATTAAAATGTTTTTGATTGATAAAAATCAAATTTTTATGATATTGGGTAATTATCCTTACCAAAATAAAAGATATCTTCATATTAATTGAATAATTACTTCCTTATATGATTAAATTTAATTATTTGAATTATTTGGTGAATTATCTTGCAAGAAATTGGACTAGGTCAAAATTAGATAACCACCAACTAATTGTTAATTGCCTTATTTGAATTTTTGATCTAGAATGTTCTTGATAAAGTTTGAAAAAGTTTCAAATTACTCCCTTTAGGTTTTATAGTTTAAATTTGAACTTAACAATTTTGTTTTTGAATTTAAATAAGTTAAACCCTAATGTTTTGAAACATTTTAAAACTTGCCCTCAAGTTTTGGATTTTAAAATTTAATTAAAAGTCTTAATTTTAAATTTTAAATTCTAAAACCCTAGTTTTTTGAAAAGTTCAAATTATACCCTTATGGTTTTATTAATTAATTAAGGTGTATAATTAAAAGAGATTTAATAAACGCATAAAGTTTTGGTTTACATTTAATTAAATTAAAAGTATAATTTACTAAATTAAACCACCTAGTATTTTCAAAGTGTAAAATACACCCTATACTATATATAACATTAAAAGTCTAATATTATATATATATATATATATATATATATATATATATATATATATATATGTATGTATGTATGTATGAGTAAACAGTCAGTCTTACCGTTAGTAGGCATCATTCACGAGGTTGGTCTATAAGGGGTATTTAAGGAAATTGCCTATAAAATGGCGATTGAATGGGTATCTACTCTTACCCACCGCGCTCTTGACTAGTGGAGGGTCGTTAGCCGAACGGGTAGGATAGGACGAAACCTTCCATTATAAGTATAATGAAGTACAAAGTAACTAAATGTTTTTCAAAATCCCAAATCAAGTTACTTTAGGCAAAATGTGAAATTGTATGCTAATCCATGGAATGATACTTTGTACCTTTGCCAAGACGTTAGTGGAGCGTGTGTGGTTAACCGGCACACTAATTTGGGTTTGGCATTGGTGGCGAAGGGTGGCTCGATGTTTGTCATAGATCAATGGAGTGTGTATGGCTAACATGCACATTGATTAGGTGAGAGTAGCATTAAGTGCACCACGTAGATTCGTATGGTTATTCACACCTAGTTTGTGATCCTCGGCATCCCAGTCGCAAACTTGAACGACATAATCTAGATTAAACATGCCATTGAAAAGTTCAATGAATCTCAGAAGATCTAGGAGTTTCAATTCATTTAAAAATTAAACTTCATTTTCTTTTTTCATGGTGGAAATTGGTAAATCGTCATTTACCTACATTCAAATATTCTGCAACTAGATTAAGGCATCCCTCTTCTAGGTTGTAGAGTATTGTGTTGGATCCTACCCTTGATGTTTCATTTTGGGTGTTACATCAAGGATTCTTATGAACTTACTTGGATTTTCTCCCGTTTTGTAGATGTCTGAATCTTATAATGGTCTTCCCAAATCCTTTGGAACAAGCTTTCCAAATGAAGATGACGTTCCAAGATACGATCAAGGAAATGTAGGTCATGCTTCACTTCCTCCACCTCCTCTAATTGTTCTCCCTGACCCACAACTTCAAAGGCTTGAAAAGTTCAAGCTCTCTCAAGACCTTTTGGCTAGTAACACGAAGCTGAGAAACATGTGTGTGCACACGTCTTGAAAATGAAGTCACACATTGACAGGTTAAGGATGTTGGGTGTTGATATCTCAGCGATATTGGATGTTGACTGGGTTCTTCAGTCACTTCCTGATTCATATAGTGAGTTCGTAAGAGAGTACTATGTGATGGTTCACGACGTGACCCTCATTAATTTGACCTATTTGCTTATTGCTGCCGAATCAGCGATGATTTGGCGCACTGGTCAAGCAAACTTGATTAGTCGATCAAACTCCCATACTTTAATGGACACTGGCAACATTGGAAGTCCAGAAAGGACTGAGCATGAGATTGTCCCATGTGATGTGCCAAAGGAGTCCATTTGCTTTTATTTCCAAGAAAAAGGGCATTAGAGTCAAGACGTATGGCTCTACTTCAGGTAAAATCCATTAACTAACTCTATAAGTTCCTATTTTTTATTCTTAATACATGATGTGATAAGATTACATTTTGATGTTTTGCAGGATCAAAGAAAAGAAAGGAATCTTAAGGAAGAAGCATGCTAAATCTAATCACCAAGAAATGGATTTTGATTGCATGGATTCAAAGATCAGATTTTTGAGCTGCTACTTTAGAATTAGGGTAGATTGCTAAGAAATATGTAATAGCCTAGTTTTTAAGTTGAATTGCATTGTAAGGACAAGTATATCCCCAATCAAATAAATTTTGATTTTATCTTATTTATTTATCCTTGCAATCGCATGTATGAAAAATTGATGTTTGAAGGTTTCTATTATTAACAATAATGGATTTGATTCTTAATTATGTTATTTTTGGAAATGTTGAGAATTTGCCAAATAGGGAGAGTTTCTCATCGCCCAAGTTTCAATTGGACCGAAACTTGGAATCATACAACTTGGTTGTGTGATGAACGAGTAACTTTATAATTGGAAATTCAAGACTAATTCATTGCAAAGAGTCAAGTGAAGGACTAGGAGATCGAGTTCACAATGTTGTGCATCAATCAAGTCCACCACAAGAGTGATAAAGATATTCGATATGATTTACTAAATTTTAGTAAATATGATTATACTTATAAGATTAAGTGTAACTCTGAGTTAAATGAAAAGGTTTTAATGAATGGCAGAACGAATAAGAAGAATCAAGTAGGCAGAAAGATAAAATTTTCTCTGTTCTAAGAAGAAGGGAGAATACCTTTTATTGTGTTTTATGATAATGTCTTAATGATTAAGAACCGTATCTCAATTGGTCCTCTAAGTGAGTCTTAGTACATTTGTATGTCTAAGAAGAGGAATTAGGAATTGTGGAAATGGTTAAATAAAGAAGTCAATCATACTTCGTTCCAATATCGAATCTGAGAGTCACACTCCAAGATCGTGATTTGAGTGGCACGTCTTTAGTAGGTTTATAACACTCAACAAATGTAGAATTTGGAAAAATTTTCTTATTCTTGCACATTTGAAATTCGTAAGTTGTGCTGTCTTGGATAAGACAAAGACCAACTAGGACCAATTATGTGAAGTGTTTTGTCTTGATAAGAACTACACTAACTCTTGAATATTTGTTTTGTCTACGAAAGTTTCCTGACAAGAGAATCATATATGTTAAGAGGTCAGTGGGAGTTTTAATGATTTTGAAAAAGGTTTCAAGAACAAATCAAGAATAAACCTTATTGATCATCACTAGCACACAACTTGAGGTTTACAACCTATCGTGTTGACATTATTTTGTTTATGTGCCATTCCAATTGAGTTAATTATGTATGTGAGTTCTATGAGTTCTCATTTGAATGCATAAAGACAAAGGGCCTTGATCGATGGAAAGTACATTGATATGTAAGGATAAGTTGCTAAACTACTTGGAAGACATGGTGGGCACTCGTGTTACCATAAGACTAGAAATCAAGAAAGTTCAATCCATATGAGTTTGGATTTGTCGCAAACTTGGTTTTGGCAAATTCACATGGATAGGAACTCATACACCATAAAATCTAAGTCTCTTAAGATTCCCTCCTTCATGAAAATGACTGTAAGGAAATGCTTTCACTAAGAGACATTTTAAGAAGATAGCAATTGTGAAAATTGTATTCTCAAATTCGATTATGGTTACGGCATCCCTTTCCATAGTTCGAATTGTGAGATTTGGCAATTAGTCTAACATTTGGGACTTATTGATATAAGTTCTGAATTGTTTAGACACACATATGAGCTATCTAAGGCAAAGGTGTATAAGTTTAAGAAGCTTATATAAAGGCTTATCGAAGCATCTGGTATTAGAAATATGAACTTCAGAAATTTAATAGGCTTTGTTTTCTACAAGTTCAGCTGTTTTTTGAATACATGTCAAAGATAGTGGGAGCATAAGTGTTATGCTTATGTGATAATAATCATCATGATAGTGGGAGCATAAGTGTTATGTTTGTATGATTATTATGGCAAGTATTTCAAGTTAGCAATATTAATTATAGAAAAACAAAGATTCAATTTGCAAAGTTGCATGGGTTGAAAAGTTGTTTTTGCTATAATTAAGGGAGAGAATATTATACTTCGTTTCAAAATCTAAAGCTTAGATTGAGAAATTTTAATAAATTTAGTCAAAGGATACATAGTGTGTTCTTAAATTTTGATTATGATTACGGCATCCCTCTTCATAGTTCAAATTGTGAGAATGTGACACATAAAATATTATGGCAGAAGATTGATAAAGTATCATATCTTTATGTAAGACATTATGCATCGTGTCCTATATGATTCGGGTTAAGGATCGATTGCAAATGCTATAATATTTGACCATTCTAAAGTTTTCCAAATGTCTAGCGCATTAAGAGGGAAAAAGAACTAGAATCGGGTTTGACTAAAAGAATTAAACAACTATCAAAGGACGATCCAAAGTTTGCTAAGGATTGGTCGCTTGTGAGTAGTTGGAAGTATGGTATTGGATGGACCATATCGACATTATTATGAATAGAAAAGATTCTATTAAGAATGAGTTGTCATATGGCAAATATGGAAATGTTTCCATATTGGAAGTTAGATATTGAGAGTCTATGTCTATATTAGAAAATTTTATGCATGAAGGATGTTCAAAGGAATGTACTTTGAATGTGAGACTTAATGTCTATGGAATTGTCTTGTAACAATTTCCGATAGAGTACTTTGTAATTTCATTGGCTAAGTCTTGGTGACTTTTGTGCTATGATTTTGCGAAAGGATCGTTGCATAAAATGTTAGAATCTAGCATATTCTAGTAGTGGCAAGAACCTTGTGTTCTAACACTAATGATAAGGATTGGGAAGTGTGAAATGAGCATCATTGGAAAAGTTTTTCAATTGATCTATTTCACAAAGTAAGGACCATAGGAAACATAGTGTGCATGCTTTGTGCATGGGACAACTATTGTTGTAATTTAAATAATAAGTTGATTTTTTGAAACAGTAAACGATGAATAATGAGTAATCAATATGGTGTTTAAACAAAAGTGTTTTGACTTCAAGAATAACTGGGTTATTCGAACCTCCACAGTCGGTCATACGTTGGAAGTAGGTATGAAGGAAGACTATCATGAAGAGTTTGTAGATTGTCTAATGAGTTTAGACATAGCACAAGTTTGATGCAGAGTTTATGAGTGCTTTAATAAGATTAGAGTATTGGATTAAACCCACGCTAACAAGAATCACTTCATGGATTTCATCACAAGTGATTGTGAGTCGATAATATTGTATATTCTTGAAACTGAGACGTGTGAGTTGTTATTTGTTGGTCGGTTGCACATTGATGATAAGTAAACGCACCAGTAACTTGGTGTTATAAAACTTATTGTTGTGTGAGATTCGATGAGTGAGTACAAGCGATCATTTGAGTCAAAGTTTATCCATTCCTTTTACCCAAAGTAGGATAAAAGCGATATTTGTGGGCCCCTCGATGGTTTAGTGATGACACCTAAGCGCTTGGCCAAGCCCGGACTAAGTTGATGTGTTCAATTGTAGTCTATTGTCAGTCGTCATAAATCAGAAGTCGGGAAACAGTATAGAGAGAATGATCGATAGTCATGTCTTGTGTCTATACGATATGTTGAGAATGGAGGAATATATAATCCCTTATCTAAAGGACACGTGTATCTGATACGATCAGAGTTGACAGCAGCTTTTGAAAGCTACGATTGCTGATCAGGTTCTGAAGTTATGCAAAATAGTTATTAGACTTATCCAAGTGGGAGACTATTGGATTAGTGTCTAAGTTCATAACTATTTTGGTATATACTTGACTCGATTATGAGCATGGTCCTTTTAGGTTGCCTTCACCATAGCAATATGTAGGATGAATTAAGGAGAGAAAGGTTCCTGATTTATTAATATATTATGAGAATAATATGTTAAAGGAGAAATCTTATTGTTTAATTAAAGTAGTCAAGAATTAACAAAGAATTAGTTTTGTGGATAAAAGAGATTAATTAAACTTAGGGGACTGGAACTGTAATTATAAGATAATTGAAATTGGGCTATTGATCACCTTGTAATAATAGGTAGGAAGAATTCTACGGGGAAGCCCATTATAAATCGTCCAAGGCATGTTCCAGAAGGGGTCTACGGGCTGCTTAGGGCTTAAGCAGTCAAATTAGGGTTTATTTGTTTGATAACCCTAATAGCCTAAGTATATAAGGAACCCTTGGGCACCAAAAACGTGGCTTAGACTTCCATTAGGGTTTCCAGCCGTTTTTGGTGCCTCCTCTCTCCTCCCTCTTCATCCAAGTTGCTTAGTGGTGTTTGTGACTCCATTAGAGGTGCAACACTGGAGGCACTAAGCTTTCTGAAGCCAAGGATCGATTGTTATTGCTATATAACAATCAAAGGTAAGACATAAACCCTAATTTTATTTATAGTTATTAGATCTAGGGTTTATGGATTTGGATAATCAATTGCATGTTCATTAGACAAACTAGATCCAAAGCTATTAGGGTTTGCATGTACACCATAGGATTGATGTATTGCTCGTAACCCATCAACATCACCATTTTCACGGCCAGAAAAGATGGATTTTGTTTATGCTTTATAAAAATCAGAGTACCTCTTTTGATAAAAATGTTGCGGAATTTGTTCCCAGTAAAACATGATAAATACATTATCACGACATTTCCGAAGAAAAGTATTTTTATTCATTTTAAAACATTTGGGATGTCATCGTCAATACAGAAACATAAGCATAAACAGAACTTACATTCATTATCACTAGTGATTTATATCTCGTTAATCTCTCAGTGTAATGTAACTTCATATCAACACCTGTGATATAAATAAACTGAGTGGGTCACGTTAGGAAACCTGGTGAGTACATAGGGTTTTCAACCCACAATAATATAATTATTGTGTTTAATCATCAAACAATTAACCCAATTACCCATCCCCATTATCTTCTTTACTCTTAAGGATTTACACTAAGAATTAGCTATTCCTCGTTCATTATTTCCTACGGATTATCCTAAGGAATAGGCATAAAATCCATCGCTGTCAGGGTATGCTCAACATACACTAAATCCATAGCTGCCATGGTTATCTCGTTTATCGACAATATTGTTTCCGAGAATCCACTCGCAATACATGTCAATGGGTTTTTAGAGTACACCGGTGAACACATCGTTCACAACACCTACAGGTTGCGAGCCTGCTAGTGTTCCATTGGACTGTCTAAATAGTCCATGGTTTTCATCCATACTCTGCTAGATGACGGGGCCATCGTTTGGGTCATCGCTTAGGTCATCGTTTGGCTCATCGTTTTGGCTCATCGCTTAGGTCATCGTTTCTCACCATATTTTACCACTTATATATCATCTCTCATCATTCATCTCATCTCTCATCGCTCATCGTTTATATCATCTTTAATCTACCCATGTTCTACCCAACACATTTTGTAGATATAAAATATGTATACCATTTAAATCATTCGTCCAGCATAAACAACAAGTATTCAAGTAATATGCACACATAGCATGTAGTTTATATAAAATACTTCATATCTATGTGTAAGATGAAAGTAACTATGCACTCACTTGAAAAGGTGTTGACTCGGCACTTGGAAAACACTTCGTTACTCATAACACAATTTTCCTCTGATAAAACCTAGTATCATTACCACTAGAGTTTAGTCTAATATTCTCCGAGACTAATTAATAGTATAACTATTATTACTATTATATAGGCATTAAAAAATACTCCTCACCCACTATGTACAGACATGGGCCAAACATAAAACACCGGAGGGCAGGACCATTTTGGCGTATAGCACTTCTGAAATCCAACAACCCTATGTGTCCCTTTAAACCAGATTCCCTGTACCGCAAGTGGTGAAAAAAATATTATAACGACACTTATATAACTCATAATAATAGCCTAAATATTTATTATAAGGTCCTAATAACATTACTATATTGAATCATAAGCTATACTAAAGATAGGTTAGGCGTAGCTCACTTATAGAAAGTTTTTCTAAAAACTGAGTTCCACTGGAGCAGCATTCCCGAGCCGAAAGACTCGTTTTCTCGGATCCTTCAGTCACTCCGGGGCTTTCGCCTTGTGCTAGGGAGGTTCCCTAGGCTTTTTGGGGGGTTTCGGGGCTAAAGAGAAGTTCTAGAGAGAGGGGGAAGTGAGGGGAGGTGTGAGGAATGAAGATGGCTTCACCTATTATTTATAGGAGGATGGAGGTTCATTCACATCGTGAGTTTTAAGGTGCTCACGTTGTGAGCCAGGCTAGCTACAGCCAGGCACAACCTGGTGCTGACACGTGGCATCGCACATAAGGTGGAAATCAGCCAATTTTCAAAAATCCATAACTTTCGCATATGAACTCCATTTTCTACGTTCTTTACATACACGTGTAGGTAAAAACAAGATCTACAACTTTCATTTAGACTTCGTTGGCTAATTCCCGACTGGTCATACATTTAATAGTAGGAGGAGATTAGATTGTTAAATGACCGCGAAGAATTCGTAACTCCTTCATACAAACTCCATTTTCATTTGTATTTTTATCATTGAGTTCATAATAATGAGATCTTCAACTCTCATTTAGGTTGCATAGGCTAAAAACCGCTCGAACTAAAATTAGAGTTTCAGGTCGTACACTGCTAAGCTGAAACTTCGAAAAATCATAACTTCCTCATACAAAGTCAGATTTGGGCGTTCTTTTTATGGATGCTCTCAGGTTAACATATTCTATGACTTTCATTTATATTACTAGGGCTAAAAGTCGCTCTATCATAAACTCACTATTTACATCTTCCCGGTGTCGTGTTGGTTCCGTCGCGAAACTTTGACGGGTCATAACTTCTTCATTGTAACTCGAATTTCGGCGCTCTTTATATGTACAAAACCCTTGAGATATATTCTACAACTTGGTTATTATTATTTATTCTAAATAATCTTTTTTCAAAAAGTCGTTTTCAACCCCTATTATCTCTAAATTGACTAGCCTGTATCTACGAGCGTTACATGTGTCCCCTTTGATTACACTGGAAGCAAATTAGATCTGATAATGACGTGACGATGGTGGTAGCTATATAATCCCTGCTAACATGACCAGTTCAACCACACTTACAGTAGCCCGAACTCCCCGCCTTACACGTCCCCTTGTGCAACTTGCCGCACTTGCCACAACGGTTGCAGCCCTACAGGTTCCTAGGTCGGTGATTTGATACCTTGAGTTTCTTTCCTTCACTCCCTGATTGAATCCCCTTTGGTTTAATCTTTTTCTCCATCTCCAAATCTAACTCTCTCTCTCTCTCTATCTCTCTCTCTCTCTCTCTCTCTCTCTCTCTCTCTCTTTCTCTCTCTCACACACACAATCATATCTTCCAACATTTTATAGTCGGATCGGTTCACAAATTGGTGGATATCACTCCGCAACATCTCATGGTATCGGGCCTTTTACATCTTCTCGTCCGCCACCTACTGCGGTACGAGAAGGGCCCTCTCACTGAACATGGCGGTGATCTCAGTCACCGTCTCAGTCATCTGCTGGAGATCCTGGAACTCCCTAGCAAGTTGTTGCACCTCTATCATAGGTGCAAACTTCTCCCTGAACCTGGCCAAGAAATCACTCCAAGTCATCGCATCTAAAGATGAATCATCTCCAATGGCATATACGACCTCCTCCTACCATTCACGTCCTCTTTCCTTTAGGAGACAGGAAGCAAGTCGGACCTTGTCCCCCTCGATACATCTACTGGTACGGAAGGCGTTGGCAACATCTACCAACCACTTGTTGCTAGTAATGGGGTCCCAATCCCCATGATAGTCTAGAGCTCCACAAGCCCAGAACTCCCTGAAAGTCACCATGCGCGCCCGTAGCATGGCCTCCATCTCGGTACGAAATGCACCCAGCCTCTCCTCAAGTATCTCTAAGATGCCGTCCTTGACCGTACCTAAGATTATAGGAGTCTAGTCTAAAATATTGTGTGTAATCTTAGATGAAATGAACTCTCCCATCTGCTAGTCGAGCTGCCCAGCTCCAAACCCCGAGCCTGATCCCTCACATGCACCAGAGTTTCCAACTGGACTAGTGCGTAGTGTCACCATACTGAAAATACACCATAACAAACATCAATATACTCATCATAACTCGAGGGATCATACATACTACAAGTTTCCTAGGTTCATCTCAGCTTACCTTGATTCGAGTACGGATCCTCTGCTTTCAGTAGTATGGGCCCATACTACCTTCCACATCTATCCGTACTTTCCTTAAGAACTGCCTTGACTCCACCAAGTCCATTCTACTACTACTGCTATCTGCTAATTTCATCCTAGGCTTTCCCTAGGGTAACCCCCAACCTACTCTCCACCATCAGTTGCATAAGAAGTCACTGCTATCTCTCCCTCACTAGCTCACGAATACTATTACATATTACTAAGACCATATAATTCTTCGAATGAGAGGTTCTACCGTACAACGGTTAGAATCAAACAAGAGTTGTGAAATAAGGCTAAACCTAACCTTCTGAAATTAATTAGTCCTTGTAATATGTAACTTAACATATTCATTTACTAGTTAGTTAAAGATAACTAGAACTCCTAAAAGCACAAAGTAGGCAGCATTCGAGCATTGAGTAACATAATCAAGCATATCCTTCTCAGGCTATCATATTACTGACTAATCAGTACTTGCATACAGTTCAATAAACTCATATAAAAGGCATATAAGGCATCATTCCTAGATCTTTAGCCCTAACTAGCATGCAGTTCTCATACACATATAATAGGTATACAATGCATCATTCCTAGATCCTTAGCCCTAATCTAGCAAGCAGTTCTCATAATCATAATATAACAATCTTGTATGGGTAATTTAGGATTACTTACTTGAGCTCAGTTGATTGCACGCACCACACCCTTTTCTCTTGTCAAAAATCCTTTTTAATAAACATAGTTTTCTTTTGAAAATATTTATACCAAGTTCTCGGTTTGAGTTCAGACACACCCGCGAGTGCATCCGGATCCCTCAAACCGAGGCTATCATACCAACTTGAAAAATCCCAAAAATACGGTCCAAAATTTTCATTTTTAATTCATAAATAAAACCATAGTCACCAAAATCAGTCATCCAAAGACATAAGTCATCATATCAAATCAGAGTATCATATGAAAACACATAACAACATATCAGAGTAAAACATCCCAGGATAAAACAAATGGTGTGTGCACTGCAATCATCCCAATCTCTTTCCCTTGATACCGGAAGTACCTGAAACCAAAACTGAAAACTATAAGCACATAGCATAGTGAGTCTCCCCAAACTACCACATATCATACATATAATCACATAATTACATAATAACATACATTGGGCCTTGCCCGCTACATCGTGCCACGCCCGACATCGAGCAAAGCTAGGTATACATATAACATATCAACAAATACATGTAAACATAAACATATAAACATTCATCAGGCCCCGCCCGACATTGGAGAAAGATCCGGAAACATATAAACATTCATTGGGCTTTCCCCAGCATCGGACCGAAGTCCAGAAACACATAAAACAAGCACATGAAAGAATCACGAAGACATCAAGCATACAAACATTCCTTAGGATTTCCCCCGCATTAGACCGAAGTCTGGAAACACATAAGCAACTACATCGGGCTCTACCCGGCCTCAGACCTTAGTCTGGAATATGCTAACATACATAAACGGTCTAGAATTGGTGCCTTCGACCCATTCCGACTGGAGGAAAACTCACCTCAATTTTGGGAGAAATAGCTTAAACGTCTTTGCTCCTGCAATCGACTCTACTTACGCCCTATAAAGAAACAACCCCTTAGATACCTTTCTATACTCAATACCCCTTCACGAGTCAACCTTGGTCAAAGTCAAGGTCAAGGTCAAAGTCAATGTCAACACCCCGAGTTGACTCAACTCGTCGAGTCATCCCTCTGACTCACCGAGTTCCCATGCTCAGCAGAATTGTGATAAAATGAGTCAACTCATCTAGTCCCTCCATAGACTCGTCGAATTCTGCCCTTTACAGAATCGGCACAAATCGTTTTAACTCGTCAGGTTCCTCTATGGACTTGTCGAGTTCTTCAGATTGTTGCTTCTTCTTAATGGATTAAGCCCCTATTCCTCATATATGAGCTTCATACTTCACATATACACTGAAGATGTTGTAACATCCCGAGTTCAGGAGTGCAAGTTCAGGGTTCAAAGTGAAAATGTGAAAGGGCAACTCGGCGACTCCATGGATGGACTCGGCGAGTACGGTCGCGATGTTGGTCAAGTGATAAGTGACCAACTCATCGAGTCTCAAGGGTGGACTCGGCGAGTTGGTGCTGTATGAAGAAAACCCTAATACCGAGGATTTAGCCCTATATAATGAACATAAAACCCTCTCCCCAGCCTCTTTACTCTCCCATGAAGTCCAGAAACCCTAGCTTTCGGTTATAAGAGAGTTAGATAGCATTTAGAGCCTTGGAGGAGGAAATCTTGTAAGTGAAGTGAAGAACAAGAAGGTTGGAGCAAAGGGATTTATAGAGATTTAGCTTATTCTTCAGTTGGAGCTTCCTTTTGAGATAATAATCTGCTGTTTGAGCTTTTGTGCATCTAAATCAATCAATTGTGAGGGTTTTGTGGTATGTATGAGGTCCATCTCAAGTTTGGTGTAAGATCTGAGGTTGCTACCTCAGATTTAGGTGGTTAATGGTCCAGAAAGCTAGAAACTCTACGCTTAAGAGTTGTTGGTGAAGTTCTTGTGTCCCAAACCCTAGCCCTAGAGCATATTATGCTTAGATCTCTTTGGATTCATGTAAAGTTTGCAACTTTACGTGAGGAATAACTTGTGGAAGAGTAGATCTGTGGATTGGAACCCCTGCATGGCTTGGAAATCCTCTGTCTAGATTCAGACCTGGTGGTACTCGGCGAGTCACCTGGGTGGACTCAGCGAGTTGCTTGAAGAAAGACTGGAACTCGGCGAGTTGGAAGAACAACTCGGCGAGTTTGATGAAGATGGCCTGGAACTCAGCGAGTTGTAAGAACAACTCGGTGAGTTGGTTGAAGATAGCCTTGGACTTGGACTCGTCAAGTCTGATCTTGAGGTCCTAGCCTTTTCTGGTTAAGCAAAGAATCAGTGAGTCAAGGGATGACTCAGTGAGTTGAGATGAGATTTTCCGAGTTGAGAAACTCGGCGAGTCGTCGGGTTGACTCGGCGAGTAGAGCCAGTCAGGAGGTTGACTTTGACTTTGACTTTGACCAAGAGTTAACCAGTTGACTTCTAGGAGCATTTTGGTATTTTGTGGTATTTATTGAGTTTAGTCTTTCAGCTTTATCAGGGGTGAAGTCGCGTCGGAGATTGGAGCAGCGTGAGCTTATCTTTTCAGTCAGCAGTTGCAAGGTGAGTTATCCTCACTATATCAACAGGGTCTAAGGCACCAAGGCCGGCCCTTTATCGGATTGAGATTCGGGTATCTGTTGTTATGTTATTGCTTTGATATGTCTGCATCCTGGTAGCTTGGATGGTATATGTTAAAGACCTGGTTAAAGTCGGTTTCCTGATATGTAGGGTGATGCATTGCTAGTGACCGGTTAGGTCGGTATCCTGGTTAGGGTAATGATATGTTATGTGATCTGTTTGATCAGCTTGTTGACTATGAACTGTTATATGATTGTATGTTATGTGCACATGGTTGTTTGGACTGGAGTTGGGTTGAGGCGGGTCCTGCTTTGTGCTATAGGCCAAGATACCTAGGGCGGACCGGTTGTTCTGAAGGCCCAGCGAGCGGTCCGGATAGGCTGTAGGCCCCACGAGGGCGGACCAGACGTGCCCAGGCTCGGAGAGTGGACCAGGACGATTGAAGGCCCAATGCAGGCGGACCAGTCATACTGTAGACTCAGAGAGTGGACCAGGTGGGTTGAAGGCCCGGTGCGGGTGGACCAACCACACTGCAGACTCGAGGGACATGACTGGACTCGAAGGGTGGACCAGGTGGACTGAAGGCCCGACACGGCGGACCAGTCCCACAGTAGACCCGATATGCATGGCTGTTCTGTGATTCGATATGATATGGCATGTTACGTGTATGGTATATGTGGTTGGTATTTTGGGGGTATCTCACTAAGCTTTCAGGCTTACAGTTGTGGTTTAAATGTTTTTCAGGTTCTTCAGGAGACTGTGGCAAGGCGAAGGCGTGATCGTACCGCTCCTCGTGTTTATGTTTTATGATATGGACCTGGGAATACTCTGATAATAAATGTATTGAAAATCTTTTTGTAATAACTTAATGAATTGGGATGTTTTTGAAAAGTTTAAATTTGGTTGAAATTTTTGGGTGTTACAAGTTGGTATCAGAGCCTTGGTTTGAGTGAATTGGAGGAACACTCGTGTGAATCCAGTCTCAAATCGAGGAGGGTTTTAAAAAGAGAATTTAAAATGGTTTTCGAAATAAGTAAAGGAGGACGCGGAGGTACGATCAGTCGGAGCCAGTAAGTAACCCCAAAATACCATACATGATATTTGTTTTTATTGAGCTTGAATAGAACAGCATGCTAGTACTAGGCTAGGGATCTTTAGGATTTCATGATAATGTTGCCTGTTTTATGATGCCTACTAGCCTAGGGTTTCCTTCTATATGAGATTTCCAGTGTTCCTCTAGGAGTGAGGATTGAGCGCTTGCTATGTGCATTTGTCACTAGGCTGTTGTGGTAGTACTTCATACAAATATGGGTAGGTGTGGAAGGTAGTATGGGCCCGTACTACTGAAAGCACTGGACCCATACGCGTATCAGGGAAACCATGACCTCTAGGGTTGGGTTGAGAGCTGGTTCCCAGGATAGTGGGAAGTGTCTGAGTTTTTGTGGTTTATTTTCAGTATGGAGATTTCGAGGCACGCGGGGAGTGGATCCGGGTCAGGATCGGGAGCAGGAGAGGGAGTTCCGGGTGGGTCGGTACCGCCCAAGGTTATCGGTCAGATGAGCACGTGCGAGTTGGATGCGAGGATTCGTGAGATCCTGCATGATGAGGTTGCTGCGTTGTTCCGGGCCGAGCTGCTGGAGCTGTTTGGGTCGATCAAGACCGCCATGGTGGAGTATTTTGATGAGCGTTATGCAGCCCTCACAGAGACGGCTGTTGCGGCAGCTACAGCGGCTGTAGCAGTGGCAGGGGGAGGAGTTGGTTGGGGTTTTCAGTATCGGGAGTTCGATAATACGAAGCCTCCCACCTTTGATGGAGTTCAGGACCCGATTATTGCTATGAGATGGTTATCGGATGTGGAGAGGTGTTTCTTCACGAGTTCATGCCCTGCTGATCAGAGGGTGAGATGTGCTATGAACCTGTTGAGGCTTGGGGCGAAGGACTAGTGGAGATTGACCACGGGGTCGTATTCGGATGCGAAGAGGGTTGCGGTTTCATGGGATCAGTTCAGAGAGATGTTCAGCACTCGTTATGTTCCGCGGGTTGAGAGAAAGAAATTGGCTCAGGAGTTCTTGGAACTGAAGTAGGGTTCGGAGTCGGTGACTGAGATCACCCAGATGTTCACTGAGAGGGCGATGTTCTGCCCTGAGTTCGCTTCGGAGCAGGCTCAGATGTCCCGATATCTGAGTATGCTCAAGAGGGATATCAGACATTTTGTTTCTACGCAGAGGTGCGAGACTTTGTTGGAGTTGCAGGAGGCCACCAGGCGGTGCGAGTTAAAGATTGAGTTGCAGTTGCGTGAGCTAAGGCAGGCTCTGGTGCAGTCGCAGCAGGCACCGAAACGGTCTACGACCGTTATTTCTAGATTGGGAGATTATAGCAGCCACACTTGTGGGAAGTGTGGTAGGGGTCACGCCGGAGTTTGTCGATCCGGTGGTGCATGTCGCAAATGCGGAAAGGAGGGGCACTATGCTAGGGATTGTTGGCAGGTAGTTCTGAGTCGGGATTTCAGGATTTGTTATCATTGTCATCAGGTTGGGCACTTGAGGGTCAACTGTCCACAGCTTGCTGCAGGACCGGTGCAAGCTCCAGCACCGGCCACGTTGAGGATCACGGGGGGGAGGTCAGGGTGGAGCGGAGCCCCTAAGGGCTCAGGATCGTGCTTTTCAGCTTATGATAGAGGAGGTCGGGGCAGTGCCGGATGCAGCTGCGGGTATGTTCTTCTTGGTGTCTTATTATTTTATGGTTATTGTGGAGTATTGTTTATCTGCTAGTCTCGTTGCATGGTTTTCGGTATTGTATTCTTTGGTTTTGAGGGTTGTGGATTGGTTATGGATTTAGTGTTGCGAAATTCGCTGGTTATCTTTCATGAGGGTTGTTCGTGGGAATCGGGTGTTGGTCTGGATATCGGGTAGCATTTGCAGTCTGAGGAGTGGTTAGCTGAGGATCGAGCTCTTTCGTGCCTGGATCATCAGTATTGTTATGCGATTGGTGAAGGTTGTTCGTGTTAGTGGGAAACGGTTCGCGTGAAAGAGTATGTGCCGTGAAGGGTTGTTGAGGGAGGTCTGTGATGGTGACCGGTGGTTGATGGTCAGTGCTCTAAGTGGGGGAGAATTGGAGAATTCTCCGGAGGATCGACGAGTATGAAAGGTTGTTTAGTTGCATGGGATTCAATAGTGTCTTGGTCAGCCAAGGGCATTGGCTGGTATGAGTAAATGGCAGGCGTACGGGGCGGGATACAGACCATTAACGATTGATTGTGGAAGGCCTAGGATTGGGCCGGGACTGAATATATGGGATGGCGATAGAGTTCGAAACCCTAGAAGGCTAGAACAGTATGCATAGGAGGAGTTCCCGAAGGAGTAACTCGGAATGTTGTTTGCTAGTTGAGCTGTCCAGATATACTGAAGGCCAGTAGGCATACCAGTCAGGCCGAAGGCTCGGGGAATGGTCTAGCTAGACTGAAGGCCCTGGAGGGCGGTCCAGGTCCGCTGAAGGTTATGAGAGTGGTCCAGTTTGGCTGAAGGCCTGGTAAGGCGGTACAGTCATGCTGAAGACTCTGCATGTGTCGTTAGATTCGGTGCGAGGAAATGGATTGGGTATGTCGTGATATGTTAGCGTTGCAAGGTCTGGCCCCGGATATTGATCACGATCAGTGGAGGTAGTACATGGACTTGAGAGTCTTCGCGAGTGGATTCAGAGTATGTATGGTGTATGGGATAGCGGTTATGCCATAAGGAAACGGTGTAGTATTGGGTGAGCACCTTGATCCTGGTGGTAGCGTCAAGGCAGCCAAGTGGATCTCCTTGGTAAGGAAAAAGGAAAATAATGTAGCTCCGAGAGGGAATGTAAGTCACGGAAGTGAATTAGTAGTGCGAAGTTATGATTGGAGTGTTCCAATTATGGTTATGGCACAGTGTGTGCGGCGGTGGTATGGAATCACATCCAGTTTGGATGTCTGCCGAGGTTACGAAAGGAAATTCCGAGGGTGTAAAGTCAAGAGGCTCGTAAGGAATGCAGGAATGGAGTT
Organism: Lactuca saligna; assembly: GCF_052625555.1. Taxonomy (NCBI): domain Eukaryota; kingdom Viridiplantae; phylum Streptophyta; class Magnoliopsida; order Asterales; family Asteraceae; genus Lactuca; species Lactuca saligna. Next base: position 68,759,871 of record NC_136421.1, on the reverse strand, counting down.
TTGGAGTCCCAGCTTGATTTCGGTGAAGGAATTGTGTAGTAGTGGTTCATCCTGAGGGATGTTTTAAGGGTCTTCAGTGTGATGGGTTTTCCTAACCCGAGGGTGCTAGAGCTAGTTCAGCATGTGCATGTGATTGCAAGAGGAGAACTCATGGGAGTTGCTCTGAAGAATGTGTCTTTCTGTCAGCATGGAATGTATAGAGTTGGACTCGGATTGGGAATTCGGTGGTGCATGGTTATATCTAGCTCGTAGGAGTCAACTGAGTGTTGTGATCTGGAACGAGTGAAGTACCATGGAGTGGTACCCGGTTGAAAAGTGCGGTTATTAGAGGATGAAGTCGGTGGCCGGCTTGAGGAGGTGGTCAGGACACCGCGTGGGGAGAGTTGGGTTTCGGGTTTCGATGGTAGTGTTTGAGGAACCTGGTTGGGTTAATGGCAGGTGGTGCATTGCGAGAATAGTTTCTGGAGTGTGTTGCCACAGGCTTTGAGGGCGAAGCCTAATTTAAGTGGGGGAGAATTGTAACATCCCGAGTTTAGGAGCACAAGTTCAGGGTTCAAAGTGAAAATGTGAAAGGGCAACTCGGCGAGTCCATGGGTGGACTCGGCGAGTAGGGTCGCGATGTTGGTCGAGTGATAAGTGACCAACTCGGCAAGTCTCAAGGGTGGACTCGGTGACTTGGTGATGTATGAAGAAAACCCTAATCCCGGGGATTTAGCCCTATATAATGAACATAAAACCCTCTCCCCAGCCTCTTTACTCTCCCATGAAGTCCAGAAACCCTAGCTTTCGGTTATAAGAGAGTTAGATAGCATTTAGAGCCTTGGAGGAGGAAATCTTGTAAGTGAAGTGAAGAACAAGAAGGTTGGAGCAAAGGGCTTTATAGAGATTTAGCTTATTCTTCAGTTGGAGCTTCCTTTTGAGATAATAATCTGCTGTTTCAGCTTTTGTGCATCTAAATCAATCAATTGTGGGGGTTTTGTTGTATGTATGAGGTCCATCTCAAGTTTGGTGTAAGATCTGAGGTTGCTACCTCAGATCTAGGTGGTTAATCGTCCAGAAAGCTAGAAAGTTTATGCTTAAGAGTTGTTGGTGAAGTTCTTGTGTCCCAAGCCCTAGCCCTAGAGCATATTATGCTTAGATCTCTTTGGATTCACGTAAAGTTTGCAACTTTACATGAGGAATAGCTTGTGGAAGAGTAGATCTGTGGATTGGAACCCCTGCATGGCTTGGAAAGCCTCTGTATGGATTCAGACCCGGTGGTACTCGCCGAGTCACATGGGTGGACTCGGTGAGTTGCTTGAAGAAAGACTGGAACTCGGCGAGTTGGAAGAACAACTCGGCGAGTTGGATGAAGATGGCCTGGAACTCGGCGAGTTGGTTCAAGATAGCCTTGGACTCGGCGAGTCTATTCTTGGACTCGGCGAGTCTTTTCTTGAGGTCCTAGCCTTTTCTGGTTAAGCTAAGAATCGGTGAGTCAAGGGATGACTCAGTGAGTTGAGATGGGATTTTCCGAGTTGAGAAACTCGGCGAGTAGAGCCAGTCAGGAGGTTAACTTTAACTTTGACTTTGACTAAGAGTTGACCAATTGACTTCTAAGGGTAATTTAGTATTTTCTGGTATTTATTGCGTTTAGTCTTTTAGCTTTATCAGGGGTGAAGTCGCGTCGGAGATTGGAGCAGCGTGAGCTTATCTATTCAGTCAGCAGTTGCAAGGTGAGTTATCCTCACTATATCAACAGGGTCTAAGGCACCAAGGCCGGCCCTTTATCGGATTGAGATCCGGGTATCTGTTGTTATGTTATTGCTTTGATATGTCTGCATCCTGGTAGCTAGGATGGTATATGTTAGAGACCTGGTTAAAGTCGGTTTCCTGATATGTAGGGTGATGCTATGCTAGTGACCGGTTAGGTCGGTATCCTGGTTAGGGTAATGATATGTTATGTGATATGTTTGATCGGCTTGTTGACTATGAACTGTTATATGATTGTATGTTATGTGCACATGGTTGTTTGGACTAGAGTTGGGTTGAGGCGGGTCCTGCTTTGTGCTGTAGGCCAAGATACCTAGGACGGACCGGTTGTTCCGAAGGCCCAGCGAGCGGTCCGGATAGGCTGTAGTCCCCACGAGGGCGGACCAGACGTGCCGTCGCTCGGAGAGTGGACCAGGACGATTGAAGGCCCGATGCGGGCGGACCAGTCATACTGTAGACTCAGAGAGTGGACCAGGTGGGTTGAAGGCCCGGTGCGGGCGAACCAACCACACTACAGACTCGAGGGACATGACTAGACTCGGAGGGTGGACCAGGTGGGCTGAAGGCCCGACACGGCGGACCAGTCCCACAGTAGACCCGATATGCATGGCTGTTCTGTGATTCGATATGATATGGCATGTTACGTGTATGGTATATGTGGTTGGTATTTTGGGAGTATCTCACTAAAATTTCGGGCTTACGGTTGTGGTTTAAATGTTTTTCAGGTTCTTCAGGAGACTGTGGCAAGGCGAAGGCGTGATCGTACTGCTCCTCGTGTTTATGTTTTATGATATGGACCTGGGAATACTCTGATAATAAATGTATTGAAAACCTTTTTGTAATAACTTAATGAATTGGGATGTTTTTAAAAAGTTTAAATTTGGTTGAAATTTTTGGGTGTTACAGATGTCCTTTTGAGGGTAAAGTTTCCAACTTGACCCGTTAATAACCTTACATATTGGTTTTAGCTCAAACCCTAATTCTTTAAGACCTATATCTTGATCCAAACGCCATGGATACTCTAAACCCAGGCATATAAACTGAGATTTGGACCCTACACACTACAAGAACACGTAAAGCTTCCCTATTTTTCTCCATGCATGGCCTTTTGGAGCTTAAAAGGCCAAAATGACATCCTAAAGCTTGTATGGGGTTTCAATGGCCATTAAGTTTTCACCTTTATGCCATGAGATCCCTTGAAGGTTCTAGATCTGAAGGTACTCTCACTTGGGACGTCCATTTCCCAAAGATCATGCTTCTTGGATGAAAAACCCAATAAAATGATAATAAGGAGATCTAAGAAATTACTAAGCAAGTTTGAGACTTGCTTACCAGGAAATGATGAGAATGAAATGGACTCTCTGGATCTACTAGCTTCTTCTTAAATCCCCAAGTTTCTCTTTCCTTCACAAGCTTCAACACACACAAAACATCTCCAAAAAATGGCTCACAAGCTCACAAGTGCATTAGGGTTTCTGGATTTAGGGTTTGGGACTTGGAGGCTGGAAATGAGGCTAGCTTGATGGGGTTAAGATGCTTAAATAGGGTGCAAAACCCTAAAATTAGGGTTTCACCCCTGCCAACCTACTCGTTGAGTTGAGGGCTCTCGACTCATCGAGTAGGTTGCTTAAATATTGTGTCCCTTCTGATCTCTACTAGACGAGTTTAGGGCTCCCAACTCGTCGAGTTGCTCTACAAAAATGAATAAATTATTAAATTAAATGCATACCAATAATCAGGTGTTACAAAACCCTAACCCTTAGAAGAAGCTAAGTTCGACATTGGTGTTTTCTCCAAGCATTGAACTCAAAATCAGGAGTAATAGGGAAGAGATTATGCCTCCTTAGCCTTTGATTGTTTCCCTTCTTGTTTGAATGCTTCTTAACTTGCTTGATTCAAGCCCTAGGAGATCTTTAGATCAATTAGGGAGTTCTTCCCGTGCAAAACACAATCTGTAGAAGAAGAATGAATGAGGCTTCCATCTTATTTCCCAATATTTTCACAAATGGTCCCTCTAGTTTACATTATTTGTCCAAACCCCACTAAATTATAATATTTTTCGCTTTAATTTAAGTTTTTGACATAAGAATTCCTTCTCCATCCATTTTATAACTATTTTTAGTCCCTTCCATTAATTGAGTAAACGCTTTGGTCAACTCACTTTGCAACTTGACACTTTTGACCTATTTAACCTTTTAGATGTTATTATTTCCCACTTTTGACTTTCTAAATTACATATCAATTAATGATATGATTAACCCAATATTATTTAAATATATAAGTCATATTTCATCTATTAAATTTATTAATTAAAGAACCTTGTCTTAAATTTTTACGATGTTATAAAGTGTGCACTCTTTGTGAATCAATATACGTTTACCTAAATCATGTCATGATCATACTTCTTCTTGGGTAGTTTAGTCATAAAATGCGTGGTGATGTCTTCCCAATTATCCATAGGCATAGGCAAAGGTTCTAAACTCCAATATGGTTTTTGATGTTGTGCTTTAACTCTTGCATATGTTACACACACCGCCACATACTTTGCAACATTGAGCTTCATCGCCATCCACCAGTAGTAAGGTTTCAGATCCCTATACATCTTAGTGTTGTTGGGATTAATCTAGTACATGGTTGTGAGAACCCAAAATTTCTATCTTGTACAACCATTCAATTCAATCAAAGTCAGACTTGTTCTGCTATTTGTTTAGCACTGTTTAGGATCTGTTGGAGTGTACTAAGCCTATTACATCTAAGGAATGAGTGTTAGGAAGTGTCTGCTAAAGTTCAAAACCATCAAATAAGTAATAAACTCCTTCACGAGGAGTTTACAGCCATAACACATGAGTTTACGGCCGTAAACTCATGGTGGTCGTAAACTCTTGGCTTTATGTGTGATGTTCCTTCACTTTTCCCTCATTCTTCACCCTTTCAAGTCTAGAAAGCTAATTTCTCTCTCAAGTATCATAAGGATCTTCATTTTGTTCTTCAAAAGTGTAAGTGGCTCATCCCTTTATTAGTTGATACATCTTCTTAACTAGCATCACCCATTGAATTCATCCATTAACTTCATCTTTTTGGGGTTAAATCTTTAAGATCTTCAAGAACAACAAGAACACTCTAGTTTTTTGGGCCGAAATCAACCCTTTTAGCTTCTGTATCGTAAGTATCACTTCCCTATACTTGTTATATAGTTGAAACACTTGATTAGTACCTTGAAAACAACCATTTCACTATATCAATAAGAGTTTACGGCCAAGAGCATCTCCCTTGGCCGTAAACCCTTGTTAGGGGTTCATGTGTGACCTTAAACCCTTCCTAAGGCTTGGATTTGAGTCTAGAACACTTCCTTGTTGTTTGTAAGACCTTAAAACACATCTTTGGCACAAAACATTATGAGTTTACGACCGTAAACTCATAGGTCCGCAAACCCTATGGCCATAAATTCATGTGGTCGTGAACCCTTGGCCAAAAACACAAAAGTGTGGCCATACTCCCCGTGTATACACTCATATGTGGTTTATACCCCTCTATTCAAGTGTTTCATTGTCCATAAGGTGTTTTCCCTTACATTATTAGTCATATAAAAAATAATGATATATATATATATATATATATATATATATATATATATATATATATGTACCATTATATGCTAATTAGGATCCGCTTGTGCCCGAGATTTCACTTAGCACTCAACATCCTTTCCCGATCTTTCAGTCAAACCACTCACTATAGGTGAGTTCATACCCCTAACTAACCTTTTAAAATGATTTTAAATGCTTTTATGGGGGGGATACAAGTTGAAACAATATAGTTATTATATCAATCACATGTGATTAATAACTAGATCAAACAGATAGATTTCTTATACTTCAAAATTGTGTTATCAAACATCTACTTCAAAGCATTTTTATCAAATTCTTTTATGCTAAAACTCTTTATTTAACTCTTTCAAACTCATATATTGTCAAAATCATGTCTATATAGATATAGTTATACAAGTAAGGTTGAAAGGGCTTAGGACTGATAACGAACCTTATTTCATGTTCCTTGTTTGGTTCTGGACTTAGGGTATCCGGTTGTTTGTCCAAGTGTCGTTTGAATCTTATTTATATATTACATATACGTATATAGATATAAAATCTTTTATCTCAGTTTCAACACCCTTGGGTAGCAAAGGTGTATAAAACACACTCGGTCATCCAAACAACATTACTAGTAAACTTTAATAGGTATAGTTTAGGAGATTACTACTCAGTACTTCTATTACAATGAAACATACAATAGTCAGCTCATTCATGAGTCAATACAAACATACTATTATGAGAAACAGAAAGAACATACCATTATGAGAAACATAAAGAACATACTATGATGAGAAACTAAGAGAACATACACTACACTATACAAGAGAACATACTATACACTAGTACAAAGAGAACATACAATACACTAGAACTTACTATACCAACACTAGCATACTATAACATAAATGTGATCCACTACTTCATGGCATGGAAATCTTCTGTCATGTCATGTTTTGTAACCAAAGTCTCCTAGAGGGAGAGCGTGAATTTGTGTATATATCTATATGGGACTGACCGTCCTACACCTTGCTGCTAGCTACAGTGGGACCTGTAGGTCTATAGGTGACGAATGCCATACCATTTCGATGTCTTCAAGCATCGTGTTTTTACTAGTCGATCAAGTATGGTTACAATCATATCACATTATACCTTAATTAACAATTGGTTTAAGGTAGTTAATACAATAGTAGTTATTATATACAACACTACAGTACTTTATTATTTTCCCATTGCATTCACATTCTGATATTCTCACATAAATGATAATGTAGAACTATATTTTTGTTAATGATAGTCACACTTGGGATAATACACACTTTTACAAGAAACAAACATTTAGAACATTCGGGTCTTGGTAGAAGGCTAAATTTTAGTAGAAAATATAGGATTTTCTAGGAGTAACAAACATTTACAACATATACAAACATTTACAAACATTTTCTTCAAACTCACAACATTTGACACTAAAATCTTATGAACTCACCAGTTTAAATGCTGATCCTCTCTTTCAAAATAACTTGTATTCTCAGGTCATCAGTAGACAGGTATCGATGCCAGGATTTGAAGACGGAGCTTTCAAGACTCGTCTTTATTTTGAGTATTCATTTTGGTGTCTTATAAACTATACACAGAACACACTTGTATTGACTTATACTATTAATGCAATGGATGATGTTGTTGCTTGTTTACTATTATGCATTGTTGTGATATTGTACATGACGTCCTCCGCCCCCGAATGTTTCCGCCAACTCGGTTTGGGGTGGTGACAATGGTCTTGTGAGTTTCTTCCATGAGAAGATCTCTTATTCCTCCCATATTAGGCATCCAAATCCTATTTTGGAATACCTTCAATCCTTGACTATTTGTATCGAATACTAACGTTTTTCCTAAACGTTCTTCCTTTCGGCCATTTTTCTTCAAATGTTATTCCTAAGATTTCTTAATGATTTCCATAATTATTGAGACAACTTCTATTCTTAAGGCTCTTGGCCTTTTTCTTTCCAAGTTTTCTTTTCGACTCAAAGCATCAGCTATGACATCTACTTTACCAGGGCGGTAAAGTATCTCACAATCGTAAGTTGAGTAATTCTAGCCAGCGTCGTTGTTTCATATTCAATTCCTTTTGATAAAAGAGATATCAGAGACTCTTATCATCAGTGAATATTTTTCACTTTGTGTCATAAAGATAATGCATCCATATCTTTAATGTGAATACTATTGCAGCCAACTCCAGATCATCAGTGGGGTACTTCTTTTCATGCCTTTTCAACTGTTGAGTTGCATATATGATTACCTTATCTCTATGGGTCAAAACACAGCCTAACCCAACTCCAGATGCATCGCTATAGACTGTGAAGTCTTCAACTCCGTCAAGTAATTAAAGAATTAGTGCTTCACACAACTTCTTCTTTAATTTATTGAATGCTCCTCCATGTTTCTGAATCCATGTATATGTAGCTCCTTTATGGTTCAAAGTTGTTAATGGAGCAACTATCGAAGAAAAACCTTGGATAAACCTTTGGTAATATCCAACTAATCCCAGAAAGCTTCGAATATCGGTAGGACTTTTTTGGTCGTTCCCATTTCATCACAGCTTAAATTTTTGTTGGATCAACCATTATTCCTTCCTGGTTAACCACATGACCCAAGAATTGGACTTCTCATATCCAAAAATCACATTTAGAGAACTTTGTGTACAACTTATCCTTCTTCAAAACTTCTAATACTACTTGCAAGTTGTAACACCTGGAATCTTAAGGAACCATTGTTGGGAATAAATCCCCTTTTTTGGAGTGGACATGACGTGTTGGAGGAACCAGCATGGCGTGTCTAGATAGAAAAATCACGGCTTTCATTAAGTTCAACACGACATGTTGCCTCTTAGAACATGGCGTGTTGACGGTTGGAATGAAAACCCTAATCTTCTGGGTTTTTACTCACTATTTACAAGAATAATGAGGTTAGGGTTTGTCCATAATCAGCCCCTCAAGTCCTGAAATAAATGCCAATCATATTCCTCCATTTTTAGCGCTACTTTGGTGCTTTTTAAAGCTAAGAAGGAAGAAAGGAGGAAGAAGAAAGCAAGTATCAAGCAAGCAAGTCCCCATTCTCCACTTTGGCACCCTTTTGGACCTTTGTAAGTGTTCATGACTCGATTTTTATCATTACAAGTTGTTAGTTCTTGATATTTTTTCTTTAGCTTCTTATTCTTGAATGATGGAATGGTTAGACCTCATAAAGTTGGCAACTTTATGAATCTTCAGGTCAAGAGGAGTTAGTAGTGTTTTGAATATGGAGTATAATCAAGTTTTAATGTCATGCATAAAGATTAGGTCATGAATCCCCATTTTGACCTAATTCAGTTTCAAGACATGTATTGGACACGTATGTCTATAAAGCACCAACCTTGGGGATGGTTTTGGCGTTTAAATCACTTTTGGAAAGGATGGACTTTGGACTTCGAGGATTAAGTGCTTGTTCCTTAAGCTCTTGCATTATTAAGCTTTACAGATTTAGTTTGAACCTTTTAGGTATTCCTAATGGATAAAGTTGGAAATTTTATCATTCTGTACCACGTTATGGATAGATATGAGCTTTATAGCTTTTGGAATCGGAGAAAACAACTATGTTTTCATGAGTTTTAATCTTCAACATTATGTCAGATTTGTTTACTCGACTTTAAAAGGTCATAACTCACTTAATTCTTGATCAAATAACTACATTCTTCATCTGATGACTAATTCCTTGAGTTAACTTTCAAACCCATTTGGCCTTACTGTAAAAACATTAAAAATCTGATTTTTGACGATTTTTACAAAATAGTTGCGCAAACAACAATTTTTATGTGATCACTAGTCTTGCATTACATGATCAAGGGTCTTAAAACCCACCCTAACTATGGGGGACATATTTAAAAAACATAACATATCCATAAAACAATGCCTAAATTTTTATGGATTAAAACCGCATAGAATTGTGTACACAAATTCGTGAATATCCAGCTACATTTAGAACTCATGCACTATATAGTGCTACATTCCCTAGTGTTTGGAGGTCGAATGCCCTATTCATCTTCGAGATAATTCTGAAAAAAAAAATGTTTTTATGAAATTAAGTGGCTTTGAGAGGTTTTATGTGAAATCCCAAGTGCTTAAACAAAATCCTTATTTTTCTCCAAAAATAATAATTTAATGACCATAAATTCAAAATAATCGTTTTTAGAAGAGATAAAAATCTAAAAATTTGTATTATTAATGTATTCACAAAATAAAATTTTAATGTAAATATTCAGACGATTTAAACACTGTTTGGTATTTTATCCATATTTTTTCATTAAATTTGAGCATGAATTAAAATATTCAAGTCGTTGGACTCAAAGACCCTAACCAATATTTTTCTCAACATTCGGAACATTATGGAAACTTGTAAAAATTAAACTGAGAATTTTAGAAACTGTTTACCATATATTTTGAATTTTCTCTATTATTTGGGCTTTAATTTACAATTAAATATCAAATGACCTTCAAAAATTACTACAAAATTTCTGAACATCAATACCCTTTGTTAGAACCAAAATATAAATTTTTACAATTTTTCGAGTTCATTTTCATGCTTTTATAGATTTTTTAACACAATGCACCGTGAATTCAGTAATACCAATAATGAACCAAATAAATTTTGGGCACTTTGCGACACCACGTTTAGTGAATTGTATCTCATAAACTATTTTTTTCATAGGGCACTAGTAGAAATCGATCTCTACAACACTGAACCGCAAAGCTCAAACCGCAAACTCTCCCTAGTGAGTATTTACAGCCCCTTTTTACTTTTTCATGTTTTGGGGTAGAAAGCATGTTATAGTTTTATGAGTTATATGTACTATTTTATGAACTTGTGAAACTTTGTTTTATGAACTTGATGAACTCTATTTTGTGAACTTGTCGAGCCTTGTTTTATGAACTTAATGAACTTGGAACGATATCGTTTTATGAACTTAATGAACTTGGAACGATATTGTTTAATGGACATGATAAACTTTGAGCGATACCCTTTTATGAGCTTTGTGTTATGAACTTGTGCTATGAATTTTATGCTATGAACTATTGATATAAACTTTGTGATATGAACTTGTTATGAACTTTATGTGTTAAGTCCCCGAGAACCGAACTACAACCTATTAACTTGTATTCGAGCCGACGGTCTTATGGATAACGCAATTAGGGGTAGACAGCCCCCACTCACCCAAAACCATGAGTGCATATTTCTGTGAACTGACATCATGGGAACTATGGACATGAAGGAATAGTGCAAGAACGGTCGTTTGGCTTGGTTGTGAACGGAGTGTTTTGGCATTCAACACTCATTTAGATTTGGAAATTTTTTTGAACAAATCTATATTTTCTTATTGAAATGATGTACCTTTATAAACCTGTGAGCTCACAAACTATTTTATAGTTGACCCTCATTTTTGCATGTGTTTTAGGAAACATTCAGCAGGCCAGTTTAAGACGACACAATGATTTATTTTTATTGCTCTTGTTATGTACTAGACTATGTGGTATGGAACTAAAATGTAATTATTTTTTCGAATATGATGTAATGCAACATCCGAAAATTTAAGACTAAAAATTTCATTTTTAATTAAGTAATTATAAAACTAATAGTATAAAAACATACATAGTGTCATCCCATATCATACCAAAATGTCAATAATCAAAACATGTCATAATAAAACATGTCGTAATCATACCAAAATATCTCATGTGCTGAAATCATGGTGTGATATGTTGCAATCATGTCGGCTCATTTCCTTTCAAAGAAGAAGTACCTAAAACCAAAGATAAAAACCGTAAGCACGAAGCTTAGTGAGTTCCCCAAATACCACATACCATACATATCAACATACTGTCTAGCATATATGAGTGTTGGCCTACCCCTTCGATCTCTTTCAACCGGATACAGTCTAGCATATAAGCACATAAATCACATATTGCCATACATAACCATGAGCCAATCATATATCATAATCAATAAAGGTACTATGTACCGAACATACTCTTGCCATTATACCACGAGCCACCACGTGGTCTTTCTTGCAATGCCAGGGGCCACCCCTTCGGTCTTACAGACAAGTGCCAAGAGTCACCTCCTGATCTTCCATGCAAGCATCACAAAGACAACTAGCATAAGTACTACTCTACTTACCCAATTAGCATATAATGTGCTAGGATCCACCTCCAGGTCTTTTCACACATAATGCCTATGGCTAACCCCCGGGTCTTCCTACCATACATAATAACATACATTGTGCCACGAGCCATCTCCTGGTCTTTCATACATAATGCCTAGCGCTAACCCCCGAGTCTTCTTATAATACATAAACCAAATGGGTCAGCATTGGTGTCTTCGACCCATACAAACAATGAAGAGACTCACCTCGCACTGCTGAAGTCCCATGGATAAAATTGTGGTTGCTGGCAGACAAATCCTCAAACTGTCAACATCAAAACAACACCCAATTAATGATTGGGTTCCAATGCATAACCATAAGTCTATACTTGGGGTAAAAAGACCATTTTTACCCCTAACCTAGCATGGTCTAAGACCAAGGCCCAAACTCAAACTCTGGAGGCCCAAAAGCCAAATAATAACTCAAGGCCCAAAATATGGCCCAATTTTCCAAAATTTGACCCAAACCTCTACATGGTCTTACCTTAAGGCCCAACCATTTATTCTAGATCAACATTTGGCATTCCGATGGTCCAATGTCTCATAATCATCAAGGCCCAATTATAGCTCATCTATGGCCTAATTTTCCAAATTGGGCCCAAACCCCTAACATAGGCCTTACCGTAAAGTCCATCCAAATATTACAGTCCATATACTTGTTCTTAGATGGACCATCAATAGACCAATCACCAAAACCCAACAGAAATGCCCAACTGAAGGCCCAAACAAAATTAGGGTTTTCATATAACATGACGATTAGGGTTAATTAAAGACAATTAACCCGTTAAGGATTTAATCCATTAAGTCCATCATTCTACTAGGCCAAACATACAATGTGGTCGGGATTAGTTCATAATTCCAATCCAATGGTCCAAAAATGCGGGTACTAACAATTCCAATTTAACTTATCCAAAATTAGGGTTTTCTAAACCCTAAATAGGGTTTCCAACCCCATCGCGTTCCAATTAGTCCATTAGTTTAGCTTTTAGGTTAATTAATTGTTAATTAAGTCGGGCACCACCCACTACCACCTCAGGTAGTGGTGGTCAACGGCGGCAGCCACCACCTCACGGTGGTGGCTATTAATTTCCTTGATTACTCCGGCCACTAAATAAGTAAATATAGTTATACAACAATATCCAAATGAACACACACACACACTCAGGTACCCTTGTGGCGGCAGGCGGTGGTTGGAGGTGACAACCACCACCTCACGGTGGTGGTGGTGGTGGTGGGTTTTCCGGCTAAAAAAATCACACGTACATCATCATACCCACAAATACACATAATATACAATATCACACACACAAACACACACCTACACAACCACCTTCCACGGTGGCTGGTGGCGACAGGAGATGGTAGCAGGCAGCAGCCACCATGGCTGGCAGCCATGGTGGTTTTTTTCCCGGTTTCCAACCAAAAACACCCACATACTCTTCATGGTGAAGTAGCAACACACCTTAATGCGAGCCCATGCACCATATGAATACAAATGGTCCCTCCTAATGGCGATGAACCTCGACTGGAGCACTGAAAGAGAAGATTGCTCGAACGGCGGCAGCGGTAGCGACAAGCTGCCATGGAATAGAGTCGGAGGTGAGGGCAGCTGGAACAGCACCATTGATTGTCACAGGCGGCTACAGATGGTGACAGAAAGAAGGAGAAGGAGAAAGGTGGAGGTATGGCAGCAACATTCACGCCCGACACTCACACCGGAATGAAGCAATTGTGACGCTCAGTGGTGGCAACAACATGGGGGTGGCGGCGTTGGAGATGGTAGAGGTGAGGGTGGTGGCTGGAGATTGCTTTAAGGTTAGGGTTACATGGCATGGGTGACGGGTTTATATTCCCAGTCATATACAACTTCCCCCATATTTACATTTCCAGCCCGTCCATCTAAATTCCATTCAACACAAATGTAACAGCCCGGATCCCCAGGTATCTTTACTTTCATATTTTTGATATTCTGTGAGGGGAATCGGCGAGTTGCAGGTCGAACTCGCCGAGTCGATTCGCGGTTTTGGACGGAGGTTCGCGTCCGGACTCGGCGAGTCCAAGGTATAGATTCGGCGAGTCCGCGCTGTTTAATGAAAACCTAATTTTCCGGTCCTAAGCCCTATTTAAAGGACCTTATGGCCTTCATTTGCAGCCACCTTGACCCCTGAGTGCACCCAAACGGCTGTGAGACTTTGTGAGTGAGATAGAGGCCATTTGTTCATCATTTTGTGTGATTTTTGCAAGAAGGAAGGAGAAGATCAAGCTTGAAGAGTTGGGGATCTTGGATCTGCTTCTATTTCATCAAGGGAACCTTCTTGAGGTAACTTTCAGAGCTAAAACTTCGTATTTTGGTTGATGTGTCAATTCTAGGGTTTCTTCTTGCCTTATTTGGCTTGATTTGGAAGTATGAAAGGTCCCATGGAGGTATGGAACCTAGATCTGGACCTTAGCAGGTCCAGAAGGCCCCAAATGACAAGCTTTATGTCCATTCTTTTGAGTTGGAAGCTAGGGTTGCCATATTAGAGGTTATTTTTCCAAAATGAGCCTTGTATGCGTTGCATGGCGACCAAGACTGAGACTTTACGTGACAAATGAGCTTGGGAAGGCCAGATCTATGTGTGTATGGAACGGATTTGACCGCAAAAGCCAGTTTTAGCTGATGCATGGCATGGACTCGCCGAGTCTGAAGAACAGACTCGACGAGTCGCTTGAAGATTGTCCTTGTGACCACCCAGTGTATAGTCCTACCGAGTTATAGGTGACTCGGTGAGTAGTTAGAAAGGTTTTGACAGGTGGACCGAGTCGAGTTGGGACTCGCCGAGTTGTCCTTGCGACTCGGCGAGTTGAGTCGCGGTGGCCCCGTGATTCATGCCCAGGTGGAACTCGTCGAGTCAGGGAAGTACTCGACGAGTCAAAAGGGAAATCCTTGCGAGTTGGAGAAAACGCGTAGACTCGCCGAGTCATTATAGTGCACTCGCCGAGTCCGGTCAATTTGACCAAAGTCTGTTGACCAAGTCGACCAGTGTTGACTTGATAAGAATGGTCAACCCTAGTGGTACAAGTAATAATTATAGATTCATGATGTCATAGGAGGATTACAGCTCGGGGGTTCGAGCACGAGTGATTCCAGGGTTCACGAATTAGCGAGACATACGAGGTGAGTCTTCTCACTATACTGTACCCGGAAGGGTTTGACTGTGTGACCGGAAGGTCGAACGTGATATGAGATATATGCCTTATGTGTAATAAGTTATTCGTTATATGTGCCATGTGTGATATGCTTAATATAGGCCGAAAGGCGTGGTCATATGGACCGTAAGGTTGACGTGGGTAGGACCGGAAGGTTTACCCAGTCGGGATGGAAGTCCCCTGAGACACATGGACCGGAAGGTCAAGGCCTGGAAAGGCGTACGTGCGTAGGTTATATTTTGGGGAACTCACTAAGCAATTATGCTTACAGTTGTTGTGTTATGTGTTTCAGGTACTAGCGAGGACCGTGGGAAGGTGCCAGCGTGATCGTACACAGACTCGGGGAAATCGTTTTGTGATCTTGTTATGTAATTGGTCGTGACTAATTGTTACATTGGAACCTAAATTTTATTACTCGATGTTTTTAATGATTGTACAAATGAAAATTTGGTTTTGAAATTCATGACGTTACATGTTGGTATCAGAGCCTTGGTTTGAGGGATTCGGGTACACCTTCGGGCGTAGCTGAACTCAAACCAGGGATTTGAGAAAAAATTTAATTAATAAATCAATAAAATTTGATAAGTGATTTCGAGACAACCAAAGAAAAAGGAGTGTGTACGGTCAGCCAGCGCCCGAACGGTAAAATCCCCAAAATGCTCTTACAATATGTGTTATGAGATATGATATAACATGATATGCATGCTAGTAGACTAGGTATGCATATTAGGACTAGAGTGGCCTGATTTTTTGATGCCTTAGTCTAGGGAAACCTGCTTCTATGAGGTGCTTGAGAGCGAGTGGGTAGCTAGTGCATGACAAAAATAGAGTACTCAGGATTCAGGGTTTGGGGAGGAGGACTTGGGGTGAATACTGACGTGGTGTAATTGGTAGTATTGGGCCCGTACTACTAAGGACACCGGGTCAGTGGGCAGCCCCAAGTAAGAATCCCTGGGTATCGGAGACTGAATAGGACTGCGTTATCGACTGCAATTATGCCCGATAGAGTCTCTGATATTTTTATGTTGTATTTCAGAGACATCATGGTTGGACCACGACGCAGACCTGGTACGAGTAGTGTGACTGACGAGGAGCTTCGTCAGATGATTCATGAGGAGGTAGCTGCAGCGATCCGGGCCGAGATTCCGGAGATGTTTGGGTCTGTTAAGACCACACTGATGGAGACATTTGACGAGCGGTACACCGCGTTGACTGAGGCCACCGCCGCTGCAGCTACCGCAGCTGTGGTCACTGCCAGACCACAGGGAGGTGACTCGTTGCTGTTCCGGGAGTTCAGCAACATGAAGCCACCGTAGTTTGACGGGACGCAGGATCCGATCGCTGCGATGAGATGGATTGCTGATATCGAGGGATGCTTCTACACTTGTTCATGTCCGGAGCATCTGAGGGTACGGTTCGCCTTGAACTAGCTCCGCCTGGGAGCAAAGGATTGGTGAAAGTTCGTGACGGCAAACTTCACTCTGGCAGAGGTCTCAGCTGTGACTTGGGAGAGGTTTACTGCTATGTTCAGAGACGAGTATGTTCCCCGGTTGAGAGGGAACGGTTGGTTCAGGAGTTCTTGACCCTCAAGCAGGGTAATGATTCTGTTACGGTGATCACGCGGAAGTTTCATGAGAGGGCGATGTTCTGCCCCGAGCAGGTGTCCACGGAGCAGGCTCGGATGAGTCGGTATTTGGGAGTGCTGAGGAGGGATATCCGGGAGTTCATATCGAACTCGTCATATCAGACTTTTGCTGAGCTTCAGGCGAATGCCAGGAAGCGTGAGATCGAGTTGGAGACCCAGGCCAGATAGGAGGCCGAGTCTCAACGGGTGGACCGGCGGCCGGCTCAGTCTCAGTCGGCAGCCAAGCGGACCAAGTCCGCCGATTCGAGATCCGGAGGTCCAAAGGGCCGCACTTGCGGAAAGTGCGGCAAGGGTCACGAGGGGGCATGACGATCGGGTGCTTGTTACATGTGTGGCAAGGAGGGGCACATCGCCAGGGATTGCCCCAAAGGATTCATGGTTTGCTTTCATTGCAACCAGACCGGCCATCGGAAGGCCGAGTGCCCCCAGCTTCGCCAGGGATCCACGCCTGCTGCCAGGGTTCCCGAGATTCGGCTAGTGAAGGTTGAGGCTCCGAAGGCTCGCGGGAGAGCTTTCCAGTTGACTGCGGAGGAGGTCCGCGCGGCACCTGATGTCGTAGCCGGTATGTATTCTTTCATATATTTACCTTTATGCTGAAATATTTTGCTTATATTATGATATGCGTAGGTACTTTTCTCGTGAATTATGTGCCTGCTTTGGTATTATTTGACTCGGGTGCGAGTCGGTCTTTTGTTTCGTTGGCTTTTAGCCAGCACATCGGTACTGATCGGGAGGTGATGAGTCGACCCCTGCGAGTTGCTATAGCAAATGAGAAGGCGGTATACGCCACTGAGGTGATTCGAGGATGCGTGCTCGAGATTTTTAGGATCGAGTTCCTTATAGACTTCATTCCTATAGCTATGGGAGATGTATGCGTTATCGTGGGCATGGACTGGTTGAGTAAGTTTGGAGCAGTCATTGACTGCGAGAGATAGCTGGTGATGATTCGAGACCCTAGTGGGGGAGTACTCACGGTTTATGGCGAGGGGACCTGGTGTGGGTCGGCGTTTTGTTCGGCTGCCAGGGCAAGGCAGAGTTTGCAGCGGGGCTGTAATGGATTCATAGCCTATGTGATGGATACTCGAGTGGCCGTGGGGAGGCCCAATTCGATTGATGACGTTCCGGTTGTATGCGAGTTTTCGGATGTGTTCCCCGAAGAGTTACCGGGTGTGCCTCCGGAGAGGCAAGTGGAGTTTCGTATCGATTTGGTTCCGGGAGAGGCGCCCATCGCCAAGGCGCCTTATCGTCTCGCTTCACCGGAAATGCAGGAGTTATCCTCGCAGCTTCAGGAGCTGTTGGGGAAGGGATTCATTCGACCAAGTAGCTCACCTTGGGGAGCGCCGATTTTGTTCGTCAATAAAAAGGATGGTTCACACCGGATGTGTATCGATTACCGGGAGTTTAACAAGTTGACGGTTAAGAACCGGTATCCATTACCTAGGATCGACGATCTGTTCGATCAGTTGTAGGGGGCATCTTGGTTTTCCAAGATTGACTTGAGGTTGGGGTATCATCAGATGAGGGTTCGAGAGGAAGATATCCAGAAGACTGCTTTCAGGACTCGCTATGGACATTATGAGTTTGTGGTGATGCCTTTTGGGCTCACTAATGCCCTGGCCGCGTTCATGGATCTTATGAACCGGGTGTGCCGGCCGATGCTGGATCGGTCAGTGATCGTATTCATTGATGATATTTTGGTGTATTCGAGGACTAGGGATCAGCATGAGGAACATTTGAGGGAGATTCTTGGGGTTTTGAGATCGGAGAGACTGTATGCCAAGTTCTCCAAGTGTGATTTCTGGTTACGAGAGGTCCAGTTCCTCGGGCATCTTGTTAACAAGAAAGGGATATTGGTCGACCCGGCCAAGATTGAGGTGGTGTTGAGGTGGGAGGTGCCGAGATCGCCCACCGAGATCAGAAGTTTTCTGGGTTTGGCTAGATATTATCGCAGGTTTATCAAGGATTTCTCCAAGATCGCTGTGCCACTTACTACGATGACCCGAAAGGGTATTACGTTTTCATGGGGACTGGAGCAGTAGTCCTCATTCGAGACGCTTCATCAGAAATTGTGCGAGGCTCCGGTGCTTGCACTCCCGGAAGGGATGGAGGATTTTGTGGTGTATAGTGATGCCTTTATATTGGGTTTGGGGGTGGTGCTTATGCAGAGGGGTCATGTGATAGCGTACGCTTCTAGGCAGTTGAAGCCTCATGAGTCGAGATATCCCACCCACGACCTGGAATTGGGGGCGGCGGTGTTTGCCCTCAAGATCTGGCGACACTATTTGTATGGGGTTCGGTGTACGATATACACGGGCCATAAGAGCTTGAAGTACTTGATGGATCTTCCAAATCTGAATATGCGACAGAGGAGGTGGTTGGATGTGGTGAAGGATTACGATTGTGAGATCCTGTACCACCCGGGCAAGGCTAATTTGGTAGCCGACGCGTTGAGCCGTAGGGCGGATAGTTCCCCGATCCGAGATATTTGCATGAGACTGACGTTATTGACCCCGATTTTGGATATTATTCGAGGAGCTCAGGTAGAGGCTGCGAAGCCAGAACATCAGAAGAAGGAGCTGGTGGTAGGTCAGGTATCAGGATTCGTCACGGATGGTCGAGGGCTTATGACTTTTCAGGGTCGGATTTGGGTACCGTTTGTGGGCGGTGCGCATACTATGTTGATGGAGGAAGCACATCGATTGAAATTCTCGATTCATCCCAGTGCTACGAAAATGTATTTGGATCTCAGGAAGGAGTACTGGTGGCCCTGTATGAAAAGGGATGTCGCTTGGTTTGTCGAGAGGTGCTTGACTTGTCGGCAGGTCAAGGCCGAGCACCAGCAACCGCACGGTAAGCTGCAACCGCTAGAGATTCCCGAGTGGAAGTGGGAACAAATCACTATGGATTTCATCGCCAAGTTACCGCGGACTGCGAGGGGAGTCGATGTGATTTGGGTGATCGTGGATAGGATGACGAAGAGCACTCATTTTCTAGCCATCAGCGAGAGCTCTTCTGCGGAGAAGTTGGCCGAGTTATATGTGAGGGAGGTAGTATCTCGGCATGGAGTGCCGATCTCGATTATTTTGGACCGTGACGTGCATTTCACTTCCAGGTTCTGGAAGAAGTTTCATGAGGAGTTAGGTACTAGGTTGCATTTCAGTACTACATATCATCCCCAGACAGACGGTCAGAGTGAGCGGACGATTCAGACGCTCGAGGACATGCTTCGGGCATGTGTGTTGGATTTCGGAGGAAGCTGGGACACCTATCTACCTTTAGCAGAGTTCTCGTATAACAATAACCATCATTCGAGCATTGGTATGCCACCCTTTGAGCTGTTGTATGGGCGGAGGTGTCGCACCCCCATCTGTTGGGGTGAGGTAGGACAGCAGGTTATGGGTAGCACGGAGATCGTACTTCAGACGACCGAGCAAATTCAGCTGGTCAGGCAGAGGTTGTTGACCGCTCAGAGCCGACAGAAGAGTTATGCAGACAGACGCCGGTCCGAGCTTGAGTTTCAAGTTGGTGATCTTGTACTCCTGAAGGTCTCTCCTTGGAAAGGAGTGATTCAGTTCAGGAAGAGGGGCAAGTTGGGGCCCCGATATATTGGTCCTTTTCGTGTGATCGCGAGGGTGGGCCGGGTAGCCTACCGTTTAGACTTGCCAGCAGAGTTGGGGCAGATTCACGACACTTTCCATGTGTCGTAGTTGAGAAAGTGTATAGCCGACGAATCGGCGGTGGTTCCATTAGGGGATATTTAGGTGGATGCGAGCCTGAATTATGCTGAGAGACCAGTAGCCATCAGAGATCGGAAGATCAAGGTTTTGAGGAACAAGGAGGTACCCCTGGTATTGGTTCAGTGGCAGCATCGGAAGGGATCAGAAATGACCTGGGAGCCGGAACGTGAGATGCGTGAGCAGCATCCGGAGCTATTTTCCTAGTGGGACTTCGAGGGCGAAGTCTTGTTCTAGTGGGGGAGAATTGTAACAGCCCGAATCCCCAGGTATCTTTACTTTCATATTTTTGGTATTCTGTGAGGGGACTCGGCGAGTTGGAGGTCGAACCCGCCGAGTTGGGTCGCGGTTTTGGACGGAGGTTCGCGTCCGGACTCAGTGAGTCCAAGGGATGGACTCGGCGAGTCCGTGCTGTTTAATGAAACCCTAATTTCCCGGTCCTAAGCCCTATTTAAAGGACCTTATGGCCTTCATTTGCGGCCACCTTGAGCCCTGAGTGCACCCAAATGGCTGAGAGACTTTGTGAGTAAGATAGAGGCTATTTGTTCATCATTTTGTGTGATTTTTGCAAGAAGGAAGGAGAAGATCAAGCTTGAAGAGTTGGGGAGCTTGGATCTGCTTCTATTTCTTCAAGGGAACCTTCTTGAGGTAACTTTCAGAGCTAAAACTTCGTATTTTGGTTGATGTGTCGATTCTAGGGTTTCTTCTTGCCTTATTTGGCTTGATTTGGAAGTATGAAAGGTCCCATGGAGGTATGGAACCTAGATCTGGACCGTAGCAGGTCCAGAAGGCCCCAAATGACAAGCTTTATGTCCATTCTTTTGAGTTGGAAGCTAGGGTTGCCATATTAGAGGTTATTTCTCCAAAATGAGCCTTGTATGCGTTGCATGGCGACCAAGACTGAGACTTTACGTGACAAATGAGCTTGGGAAGGCCAGATCTATGTGTGTATGGAACGGATCTGACCGCAAAAGCCAGTTTTAGCTGATGCATGGCATGGACTCGCCGAGTCTGAAGAACAGACTCGACGAGTCACTTGAAGATTGTCCTTGTGACCACCCAGTGTGTAGTCCTGCCGAGTTATAGGTGACTCGGTGAGTAGTTAGAAAGGTTTTGACAGGTGTACTGAGTCGAGTTGGGACTCGCCGAGTTGTCCTTGCGACTCGGCGAGTTGAGTTGCGGTGGCCCCGTGATTCATGCCCAGGTGGAACTCGTCGAGTCAGGGAAGTACTCGACGAGTCAAAAGGGAAATCCTTGCGAGTTGGAGAAAACGCGTAGACTCGCCGAGTCACTATAGTGCACTCGCCGAGTCCGGGCAATTTGACCAAAGTCTGTTGACCAAGTCGACCAGTGTTGACTTGATAAGAATGGTCAACCCTAGTGGTACAAGTAATAATTATAGATTCATGATGTCATAGGAGGATTACAGCTCGGGGGTTCGAGCACGAGTGATTCCAGGGTTCACGAATTAGCGAGACATACGAGGTGAGTCTTCTCACTATACTGTACCCGGAAGGGTTTGACTGTGTGACCGGAAGGTCGAACGTGATATGAGATATATGCCTTATGTGTAATAAGTTATTCGTTATATGTGCGATGTGTGATATGCTTGATATGGGCCGGAAGACAATATGTTATGGGCCGGAAGGCGTGGTCATATGGACCGTAAGGTTGACGTGGGTAGGACCGGAAGGTTTACCCAGTCAGGACGGAAGTCCCCTGAGACACATGGACCGGAAGGTCAAGGCCTGGAAAGGCGTACGTGCGTAGGTTGTATTTTGGGGAACTCACTAAGTAATTATGCTTACAGTTGTTGTGTTATGTGTTTCAGGTACTAGCGAGGACCGTGGGAAGGCGCCGGCGTGATCGTACACACACTCGGGGAAATCGTTTTGTGATCTTGTTATGTAATTGGTTGTGACTAAATTGTTACATTGGAACCTAAATTTTATTACTCGATGTTTTTAATGATTGTACAAATGAAAAATTGGTTTTGAAATTCATGACGTTACAACAAATCCAACATTTACCAATTCAGCCCTCAACATTCCAAATTGATTTCAATTTAGGTCCAATATTTACCAAACACCCCCTAAGCTCTGAAAATATTTACAAAATAAATCCCAAAATTACACTTTAACCCCCAAAATCTCAAATTATATTATTTGGCTCCTAAAAACCAACATCCCGCTAAATATTATTGATTTTAGGACTACTATTCATTTATAAATTTTATCTATTTATTTATTTAATAAACGGGATGTTACATGTAAACATAAAATTATCAATGATTATGGTTGGTAATCCAATTTACCTTATGTTGTGAGACCTTAGCCTGTCACCCTTTGTGATTCTGCTTTATCGGGTTGTGACATGAATTTCGGCCATGACTTCTTTCTAAGTGCGTTGGAAGAAATTTTGGTCCCTTCCCTCTCTCTCTATAATTTTACTTGGTTGTTAGGTTTTGATTGTGAACCATTAGAGGCGTGACACTTGTGGCGCTTGCTACCAAAGGTCTTTCAAGCAAGGATTCAATATTGTTTTTAATAACATTCTTAAAGGTATGTATCATAACCCTTCTTATGTGATTTTCGATTATTCTATTGAGATCTAGGGTTTACACTTGATTTTTTATATTGTATGTTCAATTAGACAGAACATAAATCTTAATTAGGGTTGCATGCACACATAGGATTGTATGCTATGCTCAGAACCCATCAGTGGTATCAGAGCCTAGGTTTAGTTTTCTATTGAGTTGATACTAATATGAACTTGAACAAGAGGAGAAAACAGAATCATCGTTTTGTTCTTCAAACACACTTTGGTGTTCTTCGAACACGGCATGTTAGCCTGCAACACAGAGTGTTGGCTTGTCAGATCCTTATTTTCAGATTTTCTTACCTAACTTGATTCATTTGGTTATTATTTGGTAATTATCTAATTATCTTTTATAATATATGCAATATTTCGATTTTTGGTAATACTAGATAACTAAATAAGAACTAAATGTTATGAGATAATTATATATTAGATAATGATAAATTTATTTGATTATAATTATCTTTATGGGAGTTGTTACTAATTTAATTAAAGGATAATTAATAAATCCATAAATGGTTTAAATTTAATTAAATTAAAAGTTTAATTTATTAAAAGATTACACAATTGCTATTATAAAATGTTTTAAAATACACCCTTATATATTATATGTAACATTAAAAGTTATATATATATATATATATATATATATATATATATATATATATATATATATATATATGCGTGTGTGTGTACGACAAGTCAGTCGAACCGCTAGTACGCCAAATTCGCGAAGCCGATCTATAATGGGAGCTTAAGGAATCGGCCTATAAAATGACCGCCATTGGGTATCCACTCTTGCCCACCGCTCTCTTGATTGGTGGACGGTCGTTAGCCGAACGAGTTTGATAGGACACTTAATTCTCATTAATAAGTATAATGAAATTAATAAAGTTACTAAATGTTTTTATAAAATTCCCAATAATAGTTATATTAGGAAAATCTGAATTTGATGCTAATCCATGAAATTGGACATTACACTTTATATAAGTTATTAGTGGAGCGTGTGTGGTTAAACGGAATACTAATATGGACTACTAAATATTGTTGGCAATGGGTGTCTCGTAAATTATATTTGATTAATGGAGCGTAGGTGGCTAACCGACACATTAATTATATGATAAATGACATCGAGAGTACCAAGCTAATTTGCATGGTTATTCACATCTCGTTTATGATCCTTGGCATCACAGGCACAAAAGTGAGAGGATAGTTGAGATTAAACATGTTATTGAATGGTTCAATGAATCTCAAAAGATCTAGGAATTTCATAAGATTGAAATTGGTAAATGCTTTACCAATCTAAAATAGATTCGAATTTGATTATGCATCCCTTTTCAAAGTTCGAATCGAAATATGCATCCTAGCCTTCATTTGAATTTTTGGGTTAATAATTAAGGATTAAATCAGTTAACTTGAATTCTCTTTTCTCCTACTATAGATGTCGGGTTCAGACAACAATGGTCTTCCTCGTCCTTCTAGAAATGGTCTTCCTTCTCTATCTGAATATGATTTTACACATGTTGATCAAGGTGAAAGAATGTTCCCATCTTCAAGCAATGGTGGAATTGAAAATCATGCTCTTCCTCCACCTCCTCCAGTGACTCTTCCAAAGTCATGTTTCCTTCGAGATAAAAAAATATGAAATCACTCAAACACTATTGGCATGTAAACATCAAGATGGAAAGTTTTTGTGTGCACATGTTCTGAAAATGAAATCGTCCATTGACAGATTGGGACCGTTGGGAGTCGTTTTCCCAAGGGAGTTGGCCATTGACTTGGTTCTACTCTTGCTTCCTGAATCATATAGTTAGACTACTCTGAGAGGGACCACGACGTGACCCTAATTGATCTAATCTATATGTTGATTGTTGCTGAAACAGAAATGCTTAAGAGCACAAGTTAAACATATATGTTTGAAGGATCTGTCTCTAAAATTACTATGGATATTGACAATGGCAACATTGGTAGTCCAGACAAGGTTTCTCTTCCCAATGGAAAAGGATCGACTAAGGTCAAATCGTTAGACTATATGGTAAAAAGAAAGGCTAATTCTAAGATAGTCTCATGTGCTATTTCTGAAAGGTCCATATGTTTATATTGAAAATTGAAGGGGCATTGGATGTGAAGCTGCCCAGACTACTTGAAAGATCTTAAAGATAGTAAAGTTAAATTATGTGACTCTACTTCAGGTACATCCACTATCTAACTCCATTATTAAGTTCATATTCATAGATTCTTAATACATGATGCGATAGTCACATTTTGATGCTTTACATGATCTAAGAGAAAAGAAGGAAGCTTAAGAAGAGTAAGTTGAATCTGATCGCAATAGATGGATTTCGATCACATAGTTCGATGATCAGAATTTGGAAGATGCTTTTAGGAGTTATGATAGATTAATAGACTGCTTAGGAAATATTTAGAAACATAGTTTCATACATTTGCATTGTAAGGACAAAATTTTCAACTTATTATCAATAAAGTGAATTTTATGATTTATCTAGTTTACTTTATATTTCCTTGCAATGACATTTATGAAAATTGGTGGTTATATTTCTATTATGGATTTGATTCTTAGTTATATCATTTGTGGTAATGTCATAGTTGACCAAGTGAAAATGAATTCTCATTACCCAAGTTTCAGTTTGATAGAAGCTTGGAGTCATGCAATTCGAATTGTGTGATGTATGAGAATCTTGATCTTTGGAAGATTAAAACTAATTCATTGATCATGTGTTTATGTGAGTCAAAGTGAAGGACAAATGGATATAGTACACATTGATATGCACTAGTTAGATCCACCACAAATAACGATTAGTCTATTTGTCATGATTTACTGATGGTTCAGTAAATATGGTTGTGTTTATAAGATTAAGCATAATTCTAACACTTTGAAAAGTTTCAAAGAGTAGTGGAAAAAATAAGAAGAATCTATTAGGCATAATGATAAAAGTTTCTCCAATCTTAAAGGAAAGGAGACTACTTTAATATCATGTTTTATGATCATCTTAATGATTGTGGACTATGTCACAATTGATCCTTGAAGAACGTCTTAGTGCAATTGTTTCAAATAGTGTTGAAATAGTTTAATCAGGAGATGAGTCATACTTCGTATCAAGTCAAGTTTTAGAGTCATACTCTAGTAACTACAAATCGTATCTTTAAGCTTATTTAAAACTAAGTAGGTTTATAGCACCTCATAAAATGTGGAGTAATAATGTTTTCTTACTCTAGCCATTTAGAATTGGAAGTTGTGATGTTTTGGTTAAAACACATAATAAACTAAGACCAGTTCAATGAAGTGTTTTCTTGACAAGAATCCACACTAACTTTTGAATATCTTTTTTAATTCGTCAAGGAATGTTCCTTGAAGAAAGAAACTTATATGTCAAGAAGTCAATTAGAGTCTTATTGATCTTGAAGAGTTTCAAGAATCAATCAAGAACAAACCTTTTAGTTATCACTAGCACACGACCTGAGGTTGATAACGTATCGTGTTAAGTTGACACATTCTTTTTTCTGTGCATCTTCTAGTTGAGTTGGCAATTCTTATGACTTCTATGGTTCTTATTTGACTACAAAAGCTAGAGCACGTTGGTCATTGAAAGTACACTGATCAATAAGGGTGAGTTGCTTAACAACACTGAAGCACTAGTAGACCCTTGGGCTACCAGAGGGCAAGAAATTTAGAAAAAGCAAAGTTCAGTCCATGAAAGGAAAAACTAAAATTGATTTTGGTTTTGTCATAAACCTTGTCTTATGATTGTAGGTTGGTAATGATATATTCACATGGATGGGAACACATACACAAGAAAATCTAGGTGGCTAAATGTTTCACCCCAATTCATGAGAATGATTATGAGGAAACACTTTCGCTAATAAATTTTTAAAAGATCTGATTAATATCATTATGGTTAGTAGTTGTGTCAATTGCGTTCTCAAATTGTCAATATGATTACGACATCCCTTTTTATTGTTCGAATTGTGAGAAATGGCAAGGAATTGTTTGAACGTTCAGGACTTATTGCTATACGTTCTGAAAAAGGTTTGAACACACACATAGTTATCAAATGAAAGGTGTATGAGCTTGAGAAGTATGACTAAAGACTTATCGAAGCATCACATATCAGATCTATGCACTTTAGTAAGAGAGTCAAAGATATTTATTTCTAGAATTCCAACTAATTTTTTAGTACATATCAAAGCTAATGGGAGCATAGTTGTTATGCTAAGTATTGCAGGTTGGCAATATTGTAGGAAACAAAGTTTTCAATTTGCAAGTTGCTATATTTGTAAATTGTTTCTCTATGATAAGGTTTAGGGGAGAGGGCACTCATACTTCATTTCAAATCTAAAAGTTTAGATTGAAAGTTTTAATGCAACTTAGTCATGAACATATATGATATCATGTTGAAATGATTCAATATAGGAAATTCGATGTGTGAAAATATTGTAGCATGGGACTGAGCAGATTTCAGGTCTTTATGTAATACATAATGGATCAAGTCCTATATGCTTTGGATAAAGGATCAATTACATATGTTATAGTATTCACTTATTCTAAATTTTCTAAATGAGAGGGAAAAGGACTAGAACAAGATGTGACTAAAGTTGTTAAATAACTATCAATAACAGTCTGAGGTTCACCAAAAGATTGGTTGTTTGTGGACAGTTAGAAGTATAGTTGTATTTGGACAAACCGTATTCTAAATGGAGGTGATTCTTGTTCAGAATTGATAGTCATATGGGAATATAGAAATGTTTCCATAGTGGGATTTTATTATTGAAATATACATGTGAGTTAGAAACTTTAATGCAAGGAAGGTGTTCAAGGAGCATATATTGAATTTGAAACTTCATTTCCATGGATTTGTTTTTAGTAACAAAGATCCAATGGGACGTTTTTGTAATATCATTGGCAAAGTCTTGGTGACTTTGAAGTAACATCATCACAAAAGGATATTGCATGTAAGGTTAGACTCTAACACATTTAGTGGTGACAAGGACTTGGAATTCTTACTCTTGTAATAAGGATTTGGAATTGTGAAATGAGCATCCTTAGAATTATGTCAAATTAATCTATTCACAAAGGAATGACCATAGAGAGACAAAGTATGCATGTTTATAATATGGCATGACTGATGTTTAATTCAAGTGTTTAGTTGATTACTCGAAATACTATACAATTAATAAAGTCTAATTAATATGGTGATTAAGTAATAAGTGTTTTATTTATATTCAATATTTTTGATACCATAGTTAATTAGGTTATTATTATGTTTCACTTTGCATGTTTTACTTCATGAATAATTGGATTATTCAAACATCCACAATCAATCGTACTTTTGGAAGTAAGTAGCGAATTAAAATTGTCATGAATTGGAATGTAGATTGTCTAAGGGCTTAGACATAGAAATAGTTTTGTTGAAATATTCATGAGTACATGGAAATGGGGATTTTAAGTATTGGATTAACCCACACTCAGAGAATTACTTCATGGGTTTTATCACGAGTAATTTTGAAACGATAATATCTTATATTCTTGAAATGGAGATATATGAGTTGTTGTTTACGAGTTGGTTGTGCATTGATAATACATAAATGCATTAGTAACTTGATGTTATAAAATGTATTGTTGTGTGTGATTTAATGAGTAAATAGTGCAAACATATAATTTGAAGTTTATCCGTTTTTTTTTTCTAATGGGAAAAGTGATATATGTGGGCCCCTCGATGATTTGATGATGACATCTAAAGCGCTTCGCTAAGCCTGGACTGAATTGATGTGTAGAATTAGTAGTCTGATTTCAATCATAATAAATCAGAAATCGGGAAACAAATCTTGGACAAAGAGATTTATTATAATCCATGTCTCATGTTCGTACGATATCTTGTAGAACGGAGGAATATTTGATCACGTCACTAACTAGGTCAAAGTTCGACAACGGCTTTTGGTAGCTACAATTTTCTGATCAATTTGGTAATTATAGTTATTAGACTTATCCAAGTGGGAGACTGTTGGATTAGGTGCCTAAGCCCATAACTATAATTGGTATATACTTGAATTGATAGTAGCACAATCCTTTTTTGATGCCTTCAAACCTGACAATTACAAGGATCAGGCACTATTAATTAACCACTCCTCTTCTTGTTCCTCCTTGCACATTGCTTGAAAAATTAAACGGTCAGTTTGGGCACCCAAAATTTTTTGGAGCCCGGAGTCACATGTAACCCATAATAATAGCCCAAATACTCACTAGAGTTTAGTCTAATATTTACCGAGACTAGTTAATAGTCTAGCTATTATTACTATTATATAAGCGTTAAAAAAATACTTATATAACCCACAATAATAGACCAAATACTCATTATAAGGTCCTAATAACATTACTATATTGAAACATAAGCTATACTAAAGATAGGTTAGGCGTAGCTCACTTACAACGGGGTTTTCTCAAAATCAGGATTCCCTAGAGCGTTCCCGAGCCGAAAGGCTCTTCTTCTCAGAGCTGTCGGGCACTCCGGGGCTTCCGTCTCGTGTTAGGGAGGTTCTCTAGGCTTTTCGGGGCTAGAGAGAATTACTAGATAGAGGGAAGTTATGGGAGGTGTGAGGAATGAAGAGGGCTTCACCTATTATTTATAGGGGGTGGAGGGTCACTCACGTCATGAGTTTTATGATGCTCACATCATGAGCCATCTGGAGACATCCAGGCATAGCCTGGTGCTGACACGTGGCATTGCACACAGGGTGGAAATCAGATGATTTTCAGAAAAACCATAACTTTCACATACGAACTCCGTTTTCGACGTTCTTTATATCCACGCGTAGCTAAAACAAGATCTACAACTTTCATTTAGACTCTATTAGGTAATTCTCGACCGATCTTAAATTTAACAGTAGGAGGAGATTATATTGTTAAATATCTACGTAAAATTCATAACTTCTACATACGTACTCCGTTTTCATCTTTTATTTAATCGTTGAGTTCCTATTAATGAGATCTTAAACTCTCATTTAGGTCGTGTAGGCCAAAAACAGCTCGAACTAAAATTCGAGTTTCGGGTCATGCACTGTTATGTCAAATCTTAGAAAATTCATAACTTCCTCATACGAAGTCAGATTTGGGTGTTTTTTTTTATGTTATTGGTTTAATGTATACTACAACTTTTGTTTAGATATCTAAGGCTAAAAATTCCTCCATCGTAAATTCACTATTTACGTCTCCCAGCGTCGTGCCGGTTTTGCCGAAAAACTTCGACGGTCATAACTTATTCATTATAACTCGGATTTCAACGTTCTTTATATGTATGGAACTGTAACATACACATTTTCAAATCGTGTTTTAAGTAAATAATATTATGTGAATTTGAATGTTGACTTCTAACGGATAGTTTTTATTAGAATTGAAGTAAAACTATGTTTAGAATCACTCATAATATATTGGAAGTCTTATGAGATTCCAATTAAAAGTCAAATAGTGAAATATAGCAAAAATATAAAATTTGAAATAAGTAAAATTTTATTATTGAAAGTTGTAGATAATCTCGTTAGAAACATTTAGGCGAAAACCTCATCGAAATCCGAATTATAACGAAGAAGTTATGACCAATTGAAGATTCGCGACAAAACCGGTACAACGTCGAATGACGTAAAAAGTGAGTTTTTTATAAACTAATTTTTAGCCTTAGTAATCTAAATTAAATTCGTAGTATTCGTTAAACCGAGAAGTTCGATATAAAGAACGCCAAAATCTGACTTCGTATGAGGAAGTTATGATTTTTCGAAGTTTCAGCTTAGCAGTAGACAGTTAAAAACTCGAATTCTAGATCGAGTGATTTTTAGCCGACACAACCTAAACTAGAATTGAAGGTCTCATCATTAGTAGTACAACGGTAAAAATTCTGACGAAAAGCGACGTCGAATGAAGAAGTTATGAATTTTTAACGGATTTTCCTATCCCGGTCTGTTAAAAATAATAATATTAAAATTAAGTTCAAAATTAGCCGACGAAATCTAAATGCAAGTTGTAGAGCATAATTTTAGCTACGCGTGCATATAAAGAACGTCAAAAATGGAGCCCATATGTCAAAGTTGTGAATTTTGGAAGATTTTGGCTCAAAAACCGAGAAATAAGTGGATAATATCGGAAATTTTCGCATGGTCAGCACTCAGCCACGTCACCTCGCATGCGAGGCTTCTACGTGTCGGACATGTACTCACTGTTGATTGGACCGCAGTACGCGTTGTCACCCGCTGATTGGTCCGAAGTGTTGGCCCGAACCAAGGAGTATTGCGTCATCCGACCAATCCGAGGCTCGTAGGTGTCCATCCGAAGAGTGCCAACTGCCAAGTCCGAGCCTCGCCCTTCCACCGCATGGCCTTCGCACCAGCTGCCTCCTCACATGCGAGCCACGTGCTCTCTTCTCATTGCATCGGATCCGAGCCTTCGGACCTCCTCCCCTATATAAGGGGTGCGAGACCTCTCGGGTAAATGTTAGAAATTTGCCACTTTTTACCCCTAAACTTATATTTCTTCTACTTCGACTTCCCCCGAAGCCCCGGTACTGATTCCAAAGCCCGAAACACGCCCCGAGACTCCCGAGAAGCCCGAAAAAAAATTATCTTTTCGGTTTTGAAGCTCTACCTTCGCAGAGCCCGGTTTTCAACGAAGAAAGTGATATTTAGAGCCGAAGTGCTGCCCAAATTAATATTTTAGCCCGCGGTTATTTCACGGTGAGTTTAATATATAGGAACAATTGTATGTTATGTGTTATATGTGTTATGTGCTTTTCAGTGTTATTATTCCGGGTTATATTTATTCGCTATTTTTAATAGAAAATAAATACCTTTGACCATGTGATCAGTGAAAGGATTTAGATTCACGTTGGTACTGGTATGTAGCCTCTGGCCATGTAGAATATGTCTCCATAAGAGAATGATTTCTATTCTATGGTATTGGCAGAAAGTTAGACAAGTCTATAAGCTTGAAATCTACCAAAATGTTAATCCGAAGTTGTATGTCTTCTGTGTCGTTTGGGCCAAAGCTTTATTGATGTATATCAAGCATGGAAATTGTTATGTCTCGTTGATTGTATATCTTTAAATCAAATCAATGATTGATATGGAATGTTTGTCACATGATTCACATATTGTGACAACCTGAAATTTATTTCGTCACTGTAACCCATTTCCGTTAATAAAACTCGTTTTTATTATATTTTCC
Source organism: Lactuca saligna (assembly GCF_052625555.1). Lineage (NCBI taxonomy): Eukaryota > Viridiplantae > Streptophyta > Magnoliopsida > Asterales > Asteraceae > Lactuca > Lactuca saligna. The sequence goes on along the minus strand of NC_136421.1, from coordinate 68,727,912 downwards.
GTTAACATTTTGGATTAGGCAAATTAAATTGAAACTTTCATTATGACTTCATAAGTGTAGAAATGAATTAGAAACACATGAAACACCCTCAATATTCCCTTGAAAAGTTTTTAGTTACAACCAAGTCGAGTTACGATCATTTAATCGGGTACGACCATAAACTCTATTTAACGTCGGTATTGGGTGGATTCCCACCTGGCCACAAAATCAAACCCTATATAAGGGTTGAGTGGTCACCAATTTGAGCTTTTTCCCACTCCTTAAGCTCTCTCTCTCTCTCTCTCTCTATATATATATATATATATATATATATATATATATATAACTCGGGTTTTGATCGAAAAACATCTCATTCAAGCTCCAAAATCGTAAGTAATCCTTCCTATCTTGTTATTTGGCTTGGTATACATGTAAATTCGTGTTTAAATCATTCAAAAGCCCCAAAATCATGTGTTTACGGTTGAGGAACACCCTCCAAAACCGTAGACACCCATAAGTGGGTTTTGAAGCCCCAAAACCCTTCCAAATCACTTCTAATGCTTAGTTATGACTTAGGGACTTGCATGAATGAGCTTATAACACCAAAAAACACGTCATAAAGAGGGTAAACATGAGTTTACGGCCCATGAACATTCATGGACGGTAAACACCTTTTCATGGTGCTAGATTGCCCTTAAACACCTCCAAAAGCTTGCTTAAGTGCCTAGAACCTTGTACCCCTTCATGTGATTCACCAAATCATGCAAAATCACCCCACACATGAGTTTACGGCCGTAAACCCATGTGTTTATGGCAGTAAACTCACCAAGGGTCCTTCAAGAACCATAAACCCCATTTCCAAGGTCATTTCAAGTCCCGATCACTTCCTAAGCCTTTGATTCAACCCTAGAGCCTTCCCTTGTGCAATATAAGACCTTTGAGCAACCAAAAACATCCCACCCATGAGTTTACGACCGTAAACTCATGGAGATATGGTCTTTGGGCCATAATCTCCCCTAAGGGTTTACTCTTGAAGTGTAAACTCCCTAACTAGGCCATATACTACTAAGATGCAACCCGTATAATTCCTAACACTTGAGATAAAGTGTTTTCGCGCATCAAAGTGTATTATCTTACTTAATTAGTGGTTCAATGTCTAATTAGATACAATTATGTATCACTTCATGTTACATAGGATCCTCACGTGTGCTCCAGTCCTAAATTGGCACTTAGCATCCTACCCGACACATTCTCGTCTGGTGAGTTCATACCCCTACACCTTTTTCCGTGTTTTTCATGTTTTCAGGGGGGAATACAAGCAAAAAGTACAAGGAATCTTGGACTCAAAACTTATTATTTCGTATGAAATGTTACATGTTCAGTATGAATTTGACACAGAAAACCGTATTACCAACCATTTAACTTGTAGAGTTTGTTTTCGAAACTAAAACAAGGAAAACTTGTGAAACTCATTATAAAATGATATATTTTATATTTCAAAAAGGATTTCATGCCATTCATAAAACGGGATTTTCCATATCATTACTTGTAAATTTATTAATCTTAGAATTCGAGACACGTCCTTGGTAACACTCCCCAGAGATACGAGAGTGAAGGACCAATAACATTAATCTTAAGATTGGAGACACGTCCTTAGTAACACTCCCCCGAGATACGAGAGTGTAGGACTACCGCTGTAACCAGAATCTCCTGGAGGGGGAACGTGACTTGAGTGTATACATCTATACGGGACTGACTACCCCGCACCTGGATGCTAGCTACAGTGGGACCGACAGGTCCATGGGTGACAAAATTCATAAAATGATATTGGCCCCGTTACAAGCCATATCTAGTTTATTGTATGGTTATGGAACTCGTGACTTAGATAATGGAGACTTACCTTAGTAATTATAAACCTAGTAAACTAACCTCAAAGTAATAACTGTTTTGATTACTAGAGGGTATCAGTAATACCCTTAGGAGTTAGTTTACTACCTACTTATTAGTTTTATATACGTGTTAAAACTAACATACTTTTCAAGGATAACCAAGCTTTCATGGAAACTTCACTTAACGATACAAGTATGGTAGATACTTGTACACTTCATTCCGGATCGATAACCAACCACCAACTTTTAAGGAAAAATAAGGGTTTTTCCTGGGATAACTTTACTTTTCATGAAGAGGCTATTTAACAAATGAATAACCAAACTACTTTCATAATAAAATATGGAATTTTCTTGTGAAAAAACTTTTCATAAAACCAAAGGAAACTTATTCTTTTACCACAAACAAACCGCTTATGAACTCACAAGCTTTATGCTGATATTTTAAAACTGCTTGTATTCTCAGGTTCTCGTTAGACAGGTATCCCGCGTTCTTTTGGAGAAGACGAAGCATATAGAAGTCTTGTCTTTACTTTTGTTTGTATTGATGTATATATAAAACATGTATTACTTTGCTTTCAAACAAATGTAAATAATCCTATGTAATGTAATGGTTGTGTTTACTATGCTTGTTATGTACGTTGGTTGTGATACTACGCATGACGTCCTCCGCCCTGGAACGTTTCCGCCGTCGGTTTCAACGTGTGACAGATTGGTATCAAAGCCCTTCTTCATAGTGAACAAGTATACCGAACCTTACATGGTATATAACTATAAACACTAAGGGGCCGAAGTGCTCTGAACTAAAAGTATACTTTAAAAAAAATATAAGTATTTTTTTCAAAAAGTATACAAGAATACCTAAACGCCAGGAATCGTAACCACGAGTAGAACAAAACATAAGTAATTGGGTGTTGTACACTGCGGTTAAACTTGGACAATTATGTTGTTATGTCTAGGGTCAATATAGCCTGATCAACTATATTCATCTGAGACACGGCCAACATGTGCTTGGGAGTGACTGTGGTGTGCAGCAGGCCTAAAACTTACCAAATATCCAAACAATGAGTCATCGTCGCATCAAAACATAAAATACTATGGGAGTATTTTCTAGATTCAACTTCGTTATAAAAATCCTCATTCAAGTGTTGCTACTCATTTTCTTTAGAGATAAATTCCCTTGCTTTGGTAGCTTTTCTATATATTATCGCATAGTATAACACTTTATCTACTATAATGAGATATCTCTTGTTCCATATCTCTTGATTCAATTCAGAGGACTTACCATCCTGTCTTCCTGGTCATTTTAGATCAAGATGCCTCCAAGGAGAAGACCCAGTTCAAGGAACAACAATCCTACTCCACCAGCTCCTCCATTTGATCCTGCCATGTTCCAAGCAGCTATTACTGCTGTTGTGGCTGCTGCCATGTCACAAATGAACCCCAGTGGTTCCGGCGGGCCAAGAAGTGGTACTCAGCCCCAAAACTAGGAAGGTAGTCAGGGACACCGGAAGGAGTGTTCCTAAAAAGATTTCATGAACGTGAAACCCACACCTTTCAATGGCACTAGAGGTGTTATTGCTCTGACTCGATGGTTTGAGAAGATCGAGTCTATTTTCGAAATCTGTTCCTGTTCGGAAGCTGATAAGGTGAAGTTCGCCGCCTGCACTTTCACCGATAAAGCCTTGACTTGGTGGAATGGTCGACTTAAATGCCTAACCCTACCAGTAGCCAATGTTATGGGTTGGGAGATCATGAAGGAGCTTCTACTTGCTGAGTACTACCCGCAGGGCGAAATGCAGAAATTGGAACACGAACTCTCGAACCTAAAGATGAAGGGTTCTGGTATCACCGCTTAAACCTCCAGATTTGAAGACCTAGCGCTTCTCTGTTCGGGAATGGGTACCCCGGAAAGCAAAAAGATTGAGAGATTCATCTGGGGCTGACCCAGCCAACCAAAGGAAATGTTTTGGCTGCGAAGCCAGACACCTTCGACAGTGCTAAATTCCTGGCGCAAACTCTGATCGATCATGGTGACGATCTCGAGGAAATGGGCACCGCTCCTGAACCAGCAAAAAGGAGTGGTTAGAAAAGAAAAACTTGGAAATAGAATAAGCGTCAGTCTTCACAAGAGCCCTCAAAGAAGCAGTAAACTGTGACAGTCCACGCTGCTACTACCCCTGTTGTTGCTTCTGTCGTCGCCCCTACAGCTTAAGCACCTACCAATAGGTATGCTGGTACCCTCCCTAGGAGCAACAACTGAAGCTATCATCATCTCACTTCCAGCCCATGTCGTGAGATTCTCTGCAACAACTATGGCAAAAAGGGCCACACTGCTCGAAACTACAAAACACCAGCCCAACCAACCAATCAAGCGTCCGGAGCAGGTGTCGGTCTGGACTGCTACGGTTGTGGTGAAGTCGGGCATTACAAGCGAAACTACCCCAAAGCAACAACAACCAACAACATCGGGAGAGTTCTAACTATAGGGCAAGAGGAGGCAGTCGTCAATCCCACCGTTGTCACGGGTACGTTCCATCTCGACAACTCTTATGCATGCATCCTTTTCGATTCTGGTGTCGAATGAAGTTTTGTTAGCCATTCATTCAAACATCTTCTTAAACATAGTCCTCAACCATTAACTGAAACATTTACCGTTGAGATGGCTAACGGCGAGAAAGAGAACGCTAACGATATATTCATAGGTTGTACCCTTACCTTGAATGATCATTCCTTTCCCATCGACCTAATGTCAGTTTCCATAAAGAGCTTTGATGTTATCATTGGGATGGATTGGTTGAGTCACAATCATGCTGACATCCTTTGTTACGAAAAAGCTACCCATCTCAATCTTCCCTCTGACCAGACTCTCATGATCTACGGCAATAAACTTAGTTCAAATCTTCGCATCATTTCATGCATCAAAGTTCAAAAACTTCTGCAAAAGGAGTGTTACGCATTCCTAGCTCATGTGATCAACAAGAAATAGGAAGTTAAAGACCTCGAGAGCATCCCTGAAGTCTGCAATTTTCCTGATGTCTTTCCCGAAGAGCTCCCGGGAATTCCCTCCAAACTCCAAGTCGAGTTTCGCATCGACCTAATTCCTGGAGATACCCCTGTAGCCAAGTCTCCATATCACTTAACACCAGCAGAAATGCAGGATTTATCCAGTCAGCTTAATGAGCTACTCAGCAAAGGGTTCATCAGACCGAGTTCCTCACCCTGGGGAGCCCCGGTACTATTTATGAAGAAGAAAGATGGATCCTTTCGGATGTGTATAGACTACCGTGAGTTGAACAAGCTGACATTCAAAAACCGTTATCCTCTCCCTTGAATAGACGACCTTTTCGATCAACTTTAGGGAGCCAGTTACTTCTCAAAGATAGACCTTAGATTGGGGTACCATCAGCTACGAGTTCATGAGATTGATGTTTCCAAGACAGCATTCAGGACTCGATATGGTTACTATGAGTTTGTAGTGATGCCCTTCGGTCTAACCAACGCACCGGCAGTGTTCATGGACCTGATGAACCGCGTGTGTCACCCCTTTCTGGACAAGTTTGTTATTATGTTCATTGACGACGTACTCGTCTATTCCAGAAGCGAAGCAGATCACAAACAATAATTGAGGTTAGTGTTGGAAACTCTTAGGTCGGAAAAGTTGTACGCGAAATTCTCCAAGTGCGAATTCTGGATTCGGAAGGTAAATTTCCTTGGTCACGTGGTAAGCGAGGAGGGTATACACGTGGACCTGTCAAAAATCAAGGTGATAGAGAATTGGTCGGCACCGAAGACACCCACAAAAATCCGTCAATTCTTGGGTCTCGCCGGCTATTATCGTAGATTCATTCCGAATTTTTCCAGAATCGCCAAACCCCTAACCACTCTTACACAGAAAGGTGTACCCTTTTGCTGGAGTGAAAAGCAAGACACTGTATTCCAAACGTTGAAGCGAGCCTTGTGCAGCGCACCTATCCTATACCTGCCCGAAGGGACAGTTGCATCCAATCAGGGCTTAGGTTGTGTGCTTATGCAGAGAGGAAAAGTTATCGCTTATGCCTTGAGACAGTTGAAGGCACACGAAGTTAACTACACAACTCACGACCTAGAGTTGGGATCAGTGGTCTTTCCACTGAAGATTGGGAGACATTATCTCTACGGAACCAAGTACACGATATTCATCGACCATAAAATCTTGCAACACATCTTCGATCAGAAGGACTTAAACATGAGACAACGGCGATGGGTAGAGCTGCTCGGTGACTACGAGTGCGAAATCTGCTACCATCCCGGCAAGGCCAATGTGGTGGCAGATGCCCTTATCCGAAAGGAAAGCTCAGGAAACAAGGCGAAGACACTAACAATGACCATCCATTCCCACATATCCGCACAAATCCGAGAAGCTCAGTTGGAAGCCCTAAAACCAGAGAACGTGTTGAATGAAGCCTTGATGGGAATGGATAAGAAACTTGAGATCAAAGGTGAAAGAGTCTATTGTTTCATGGATCGAATCTGGACCCCAAAGTTCGGAGGTTTCAGGGAGGTTGTCATGAACGAAGCTCACAAGACCAAATACTCCGTTCACCCAGGTTCAGATAAGATGTACCTGGATCTCAAGAAACTAAACTGGTGGCCAAACATGAAAGCCAAAATCGCCACCTTCGTGGGCAAGTATCTGACTTCCGCCAAGGTGAAGGTCGAATACCAGAAACCCTCAGGCCTGCTCCAGCAGCCCGAGATACCCAAGTGGAAATGGGAGATGATTACTATGGATTTCATCACCAAGTTACCCAAATCTCCGAGTGGGTACGATACCATTTGGGTAATTGTCGACCGATTGACAAAATCCGCTCACTTCCTACCGATCAAAAAAACATTCAAAATGGAAAGACTCACGCGAATCTACATTCAAGAGATAGTCCGACTGCATGGTGTACCTGTATCCATTATCTCCGATCGAGATAGTAGGTTTACCTCAAGAATTTGGCAGTCCCTTCAGAAATCTCTTAGAACTAAGTTGGATATGAGTACAACTTATCATCCTCAAACAGATGGACAGAGTGAGAGAACTATCCAGACCCTGGAAGACATGTTGAGGACATGTGTCATCGATTTCGGAAAGTCGTGGGACACTTATTTACCCTTTATTGAATTCTCTTATAACAACAGCTACCACACCAGTATCAAGGCTGCCTCGTTCGAAGCCCTCTACGGTCGCAAGTGCAGATCCCCTTTGTGTTGGGCCGAGGTAGGGGACACGCAGCTAGCCAAGGGTTGAGTCCCCGATAGTACTCTCACTGGTCCTGAAATCATCCGTGAAACCACCGTTAAGATCATTCGAATCCAAGAAAGACTGAAAGCTTCACGAGACAGACAAAAGAGCTACACCGATAAACGACGAAAACCTTTGGAATTCCAGGTTGGAGATCATGTCTTGTTGAAGGTCTCACCCTGGAAAGGCATGATACGCTTTGGAAAGCGAAGGAAACTGAACCCAAGGTACATAGGACCTTTCAAGATCCTCGCTAGGATCGGTCCCGTAGCCTATAAACTCCGAGTACCTCAAGAACATGGCAACATTCATCATGTATTCCACGTCTCAAATCTTAAGAAGTGTCTATCAGATGAAACCCTCGTGATCCCTCTTGATGAGATCGAGATCAACGAAAATCTAAACTTTGTGGAAGAACCAATCGAAATCATGGATCGAGAGATCAAACGTACGAAACAAAGCCGCATCCCTATAATGAAGGCTCGCTGGAATGCCAAGCGAGAACCCGAATTCACTTGGAAGCGCGAAGACTCGATGAAACAGAAATATGTGCATCTCTTTCCAAATCCATGATTTGTATCTTAATTCTAAATTTCGGGATAAAATTTCCTCTAATGGGGGGATGATGTGACAACTTGAAATTTATTCCGTCACTGTAACCCATTTCCGTTAATAAAACTCATTTTTATTAAATTTTTCGTTAACATTTTGGATTAGGCAAATTAAATTGAAACTTTAATAGTGACTTCATAAGTGTCGAAACGAATTAGAAACACATGAAACACCCTCGATATTCCCTTGAAAAGTTTTTAGTGATGACCAAGTCGAGTTACGACCATTTAATTGGGTACGACCATAAACTCCGTTTAACGTTGGTATTGGGTGGATTCCCACCTGACCACAAACTGAAGCCCTATATAAAATTTGAGCTTTTTCCCACTCCTTATGCTCTCTCTCTCTCTCTCCTCTCTCTACAACTCGGGTTTTGATCGAAAAACACCTCATTCAAGCTCCAAAATCGTAAGTAATCATTCCTAGCTTGTTGTTTAGCTTGGTATACATACAAATTCGTGTTTAAATCATTCAAAATCCCCAAAATCATGTGTTTACGGTTGAGGAACACCCTCCAAAACCGTAAACACCCATAAGTGGGTTTTGAAGCCCCAAAACCCTTCTAAATCACTTCTAATGCTTAGCTATGACTTAGAGACTTATATGAATGAGCTTAGAACACCAAAAACATGTCATAAAGGGGGTAAACATGAGTTTACATCCCATGAACATTCATGGACCATAAACACCTTTTCATGGTGTTAGATTGCCCTTAAACACCTCCAAAAGCTTGCTTAAGTGCCTAGAACCTTATACCCCTTCATGTGATTCACCAAATCATGCAAATGTTGGGTTTTGAGCATTCTAACACTCCTAAGTGTACATGCAACCCTACATACCTTGGATCTATGTTTTCTCTATTATACATGCAAATATGAACTTTCCAAGGTATTCATCCTAACTAGCATAATAATATGATTCATATGAATATATATCAAGTTAGAATTACATACCTCTTTGATGTAGAAAGTCTTCATGAAGCTTGAGTGCCTAGTGCCCCAAGTGTGACACCTCAAATGGTTCACACAACACCAAATACACTTGGAATAACTTGAGAGAAACTTGAACACTCCTTGAAATCATCTAGCCCTCACACTCACACATAGTGCTCGATTTCTTGATCCATGGGATTCTTTTATATGGTGGCTATTAGGGTTACACCATGTTACTCATGACTTTACCCATTCCTATGCTCCATGGATTTTAACCTCCATCGAGTATCCATGGGTCACCCCATGGACTTAGTCCAACATAAGGAATCTTGGATCACAAGCCCACATATATAAGAATGCATGATTCACATAATCAACCCATATATTTAGTTAGTCTTCTTTTGATCACTTAATTAATTCCAAATTAATTCTTGATCAATACCAATTAAATAACCTTATTAACATATTAGAACTTATAATATATTAACAAACCTTAAGTGTTATTTCTCTCATTTTAGTCTATCCAAATGCATGATGCCATGCAACCCAAATGGACCATGCCGGGTCGGGTCAAGTCTCACCAATTATAGTTATGGACTTAGACATTAATCCAACAGTCTCCCACTTGGATAAGTCTATAACTATTATTGCGTATGACTTCAAGAACCGATTGGCAATCGTAGCTCTCAAAAGCTTCTGTCGAACTCTTACCTTATAGATGAACTCTGACCTTTATTAATGACTTGTCCATTAGATAAGGGATCATATATTCCTCCATTCTAGATATCATATGGACTGAGACATGGATTATAATCATTCTCTCTGTCCATTAGTTGTTTCCCGATTTCCGATTTATGACGACTGACTAATTGAACAAATCAAATCAGTCCTGGCCCGGCCGAGCACTTCCATTTGTCATCATCAAATCATCGAGGGGCCCACAGATATCGCTTTCATCCCGAAGGTAAAAGGAATGGGTAAACTTCGACTCATATGGCTTGTTCTACTACTTGTTGAATCATACACAAAGACACGTTTTATAACATCGAGTTACCAATGCGTTTTCGTGCAATCAATGTACAACCAACTCATAGTAACAACTCATATCTCTAGGTTTGAAGAATATAAGATATTATCATCTCATGATCACTCGTGATAAAATCCATGAAGTGATTCCAATGAGCGCGGGTTGAATCCAATACTCAGAACTTATAAGCACTCATGAGTGTTGTGGCCCTTTGTCCAACATCTTCGACCTCTACAAGCCAACCCATGACAGTCTTGATTCATATCTACTTCCAACATATGACCGACTGTGGATGGTTTGAATAACTTAGTCATCCAGTACAATGATCTAGTTATTTTGGAAGTTAAAACATGCAAAATGAAACACAAGAATAATTGAATCTAATGTGGTATCAAAACCTATGAACATAAAGAAAACACCTTTTATTTATCACCATATGATTACACATTATTCATTATATGCTGTTTCAGCTATCAACTTTATTCTTGAATTTAAAACAATAGTTGTCCCATGCTCCTAGCATGTACACTATGTTTTCTAAACACTAGTCATGCCATACACCAAATATGCATACTATGTTTGTCTATGATCTTTACTTTGTGAAAATAGATCAATTGATCATAACTCCAATGATCCTCTTTTCACAGTCCCAAATCCTTACTGCAAATGCAAAAAATCCAAATTCATGCCATTTACAAAAATATGTTAGATTCTAAACTTATATGCATTGATCCTCTTGTAATAATTAAGCACAAAGTCAGAAAGACTTGACAACAACCATTACAGAGCATTCCAAAGGAGATCAGCTCCTTGGAAACATCCTTCTTGCATTAAGTTTCCTAATCTTACACAGATTGAAAATTTTCTAACTTTGAAACATTTCCAGATTCCCTTTTTACTATAACTTCTGAACAAGAGTTGCCTCCTTACAGATTATGTCAATATGGTCCTTCCAGAATTATCACTATACTTCCAACTGTACTTGAGTAACCAATCTTTGGTAAACCTTAGATTGTCCTCAACAACTGCTTAATCCTTTTAGTCATATCCAATTCTAGACCTTTTCCCTTCTTAATGCCCCAGGCATTTGTAAAAATTTATAAAGGATGAATATCGCACATGTAATCGATCATATATCTGAAACATATGGGACACGATTCATGATGTCTCACATAAAGACTAAACCAGTCTTTTGCTATAACATTTCCATTTCTATTTGCCAAGTTCTCATAACTCAGATTATGAAAAGGGATGCCATAATCATAATCGAATTTTACAACGCAAATAATGGACCCATATACATAATTTCCTTATGTTGAGTCATTCCAACATGAAATTCATATATATACTTGACTAAATTGATTAAAATCTCACGATCGAAGCTTATAGATTTGAGATGAAGTATAATTTCCTCTCCCTTAATTATAGAAAAACAATTCTTTCCCAATTGAAACTTTTGTGTTCTATAATTAACATTGCTAACTTGCAATGCTTATTATAATTATTGTGATCCCACTAACATGATGATTATTAGCATAACACTTATGCTCCCCCTAGCTTTGACATGTACTCAGAAATTAGTTGGACTTCTAGAAATCAATACTTTATTGACTTTCTTACCAAAGTTCAGATTTCAGATACTAGATTGCTTTGATAAAACTTTATCAATATCATACACCTTATCTTAGATAGCTCACAGGTTTGTCTAAACAAGTTTAAGAACTATGAAAAGGGATGTCGTAATCATAGTCTTGATTGTTTAGACCTTTGCCACTTCTCACAAGTCCATGTTAGTGTGCCGGTAAACCACACACGCTCCACTAACGACTTTGAGAATGCAAATATCACAATTGCTATATAGCTAAAATCTATTTAGTGAAAGTGTTTCCTCACCATCATTTCATGAATCAGAGAGAAACCTTATGACACTTAGATTTAATAGTGTATGTGTTCTTATCCATGTGACTTTGTCAAAACCATAATCACAAGACAAGGTTAGTGACAAATCCAAACTCATATGGATTAAATTTGTGCAATCTTAAATTCTTGCCATTTGGCAGCTCAGGTGCCTGCCATTGCTTCCAAGTAGCTGTGCAACCAATTGAGAACTCTCAGAACTCCTATGCAAAGCCAACTTGAATAGGCACAAAAATTTCAACACGATAGGTTATAAACCTCAATTCATGTGCTAGTGAAGGACTTTAGGTTTTATTCTTGATTAAGTCTTGAAACTTTCAAAAGCTTTAAGGCTCCCACTGTCCTCTTGACATATAAGACTCCCTTGTCAAATATTCAAGAGATAGTGCGGATTCTTTATCAAGACTAACACTTTACACAATTGGCCTAAGTTGGTCTCTGTTTTATCCAAAACATCACAACTTAACAATTTCAAATGTACAAGAGTAAGTAACCTTTTACTCTTACATTTGACTAATGTTAACAAACCCTCTTTAAGATATGTCACTCAAGTTACAATCTTGGAGTATGACTCTAAGAATTGTTTTGGAACGAAGTATGACTCATCTTTTTGATTTAACCATTTCAACAATTCATGACTCCTCTTCTTAGTCATAAGAATGCACTAAGATGACTTTAGAGGACCAATTGTGATATGGTATCTTAATCATTAAGATGATCATAAACATGATACTAAAGTACTCTCCCATATTTTCAGATTTGAGAAACTTTTATCTTTCTGCCATACTTTGATTCTTCTTATTCGTTCTGTCTCACATTGAAACTTCTCCAATGCTACAGACTTATACTTAAACTTATAAGTATAACCATATTTACTGAACTTAAGTAAATCATGATGAATAGTCTTCTTGATCTTTTGTGGTAGACTTGACCAGTTCACAAGAATGTGTACTCGATCCCTTAGTCCTTTCTTTATTCACATAAGGAATCAGTCTTAATTTTCCAAGCTGAAAGTTCTCATTCATCATACTATACAACTTGCATGATTCCAAGTTTCAGTCCAATTGAACCTAGGGTGATGAGAATATTTCCTTATTTGGTAATATTAGACACTACCACAACCGAAAGAATCAAATCCATTTTTCCAATATTGCTATCAATGGAATCGTATAAGCAACAACTTTTCACAAATGCCATTATAAGGATACTTAAAATAAATAAAATCAAAACCTTTTCTTTTATTTTAAAACTTTGTGGAAAAACTTATCCTTACAATCCATATGAAAACCTTGTTGTTATCTATTCCTGAGCAATATAAATATCATAACTCTTAAGTAATAGCCCAAAATTCTGATCACTGAACCATGCGATTGAAATCCATCTTCGCAATCAGAATCAACATGTACTTAATAGAGTTAGAAAATGGACTTTACCTGAGGTAGAGCCAAACTTATTGACTTTAACATCCTTAGGTACATTTGGCAGCTTCGCAACCAATGCCCCTTCCTTTGGCAATAGTTACATATGGACCCTTGATAATCGGACTATCTCAGACTTAGCCTCTCTCTTTACCATTTGGTCAACCGAGTTGACTATGGCCGATCCCTTTTCCATTGGGAAGAGAGAGCTTCACTGGATATCCAATATCATCATTGTTAATGTCCACAGCGTTTTAGGAAGTTGATCTTAGCAAATAGATAAGATCATTAAGGGTCTTGTCTTAATTTGTTTCATATGATTCCCAAAACATCTCACTATGTGACTTAGAAAGTAGTTGAGCCACCAACTTTCTCAAGGCTTTGACACCCAACTCTCCTGGCTTGTCAATATGTGACTACATCTCCAAGATGTGATCACACCTAGACCTTGCCTTGCCAATAGGGCTTGAGTGACCTTAAACTTTTTAGGAACTTGAGGGTTAGGGAGAATAATTGGAGGAGGTGAAAGAAGTATGGTATCCATGGGATATCATCTTTATTTAGGAAAGCTTGTTTCAAGAGATTTGGGAAGATCATAAATGTCTAAACCAGACATCTTTTTGGGAGATATTCAAGATAGTTGATTTAAAGTCCTTAATATGACACCCAATATGAAATATTAAGGCTAGGACCCAACAAACTATTTTATAACTTAGAAGAGGGATACCGTAATCCAAGTTATAAAATATTTGAAGGTAGGTGAATGACGATTCACCAATTTCCACCAAGATAAACGAAATGTATTATTAGGTTTTAATTGGTTTTGAAACTCCTAGATCTTTGAGATTCATTGAACTTTTCAATGGCATGTTTCAATCTCGAGTGTGCCCTTCAGGTTTTGTGACTGGGATGCCGAGGATCACAAAACAAGGTGTGAAGTAACCATGAAAATATATTGGGTACCCTTAATATTTACCCCTTAATCGATGTGTCGGTTAACCATACACGCTCCACCGATACTATGATAAATATTAAGTTACCCTGTGCCTACCTTGTTAAGTATAGGTTAGTGTGCCGGTTAACCACACACGCTCCACTAACGACTTAAGCAAAGTGCAAATTGTAATTTCACTGGTTAGCACCTTTTCACTTTTACCTAAGTAACTAAGATTGGGTATTTATAAAAGGTTTAGTTACTTAGTATTTATCATTAATACTTTTAATGAAGGGAGAATTATAGTCCGTGTCCTACCCGTTCGGTTAACGACCCTCCACCAGTTGAGGAAGCGGTGGGTGAGAGTGGACACCCATTAAACTGTCATTTTATAGGCAGTAACCTTATACCCCCCCTTATAGACCGGCTTCGTGAATGAGACCTACTAACAGTAAGACTGACTTTACTCTTATATATATATATATATATATATATATATATATATATTATTAACTTATAATATTATAAAGTATAAGAGTTGAATTTTAACTTTTAAAATTCTAAGGGCTAACTTGGAATTAAAATATTCATGGGGAAAACTTTACAAATTCCAAAACTTGAGGGCAAGTTTTGAAACTATTCAAAACTCTTGGATTTTCAAAACTTATGAGTTTAATTAAAGTTTTAAAAACTTTAATGAAGAGACTCTTGAACATCCATAACTTGAGGACAAGTTATGGAGTCATAAAACAATTTAATGAGGAAAAAACTATTCATTTTGGAACCTATGTTAACTTTTATGAGTTTTAAGATTCATAAATGTGACTTTTAAGTTACATTAACACATTTTATGAACTTCTTTTGGATTAATTTGGATTAAAACCAACTATCACATAATTTTTTTCATTAATCTAAATTCACTCATAAAACAAGGTAACACAAAAAACTTTTGGTGATCCATAACTTATTCTTAAGTTATGGAATTCTTTAAAACATTAACACCAAATTTTGTAACTCCATAAAAACTTTGAATCAAATTTTCTTTTAAAACCTTTTCATATCCATAACTTATGGAGGTTTCAAAAAATAAAATTCTTTAGATCAAAATTTTAAAACTAATAAAATAATCATATTGTTTTATCTTTTACTAAATTTAACCTAATTCAACTCATATAGCAAATTATTCAAATTTTACAAATAATTAGTTTTTCAGAAAAACAAGTAATTATCTTAAAATTTGACAAACTCCATGTTTTTTTTCTTTTTTTTTCAACTTTGAAAATAAAATATTTGCATCAATATAACAGAAAACAACATGTGGCTCTGATACCACTGTTGGGTTTTGAGCATTCTAACACTCCTAAGTGTACATACAACCCTACATACCTTGGATCTATGTTTTCTCTATTATACATGCAAATATGAACTTTCCAAGGTATTCATCCTAACTAGCATAATAATATGATTCATATGAATATATATCAAGTTAGAATTACATACCTCTTTGATGTAGAAAGTCTTCATGAAGCTTGAGTGCCTAGTGCGCCAAGTGTGACACCTCAAATGGTTCACACAACACCAAATACACTTGGAATAACTTGAGAGAAACTTGAACACTCCTTGAAATCGTCTAGCCCTCACACTCACACATAGTGCCCGATTTCTTGATCCATGGGATTCTTTTATATGGTGGCTATTAGGGTTACACCATGTAACTCATGACTTTACCCATTCCTTATGCTCCATGGATTTTAACCTCCATGGAGTATCCATGGGTCACCCCATGGACTTAGTCCAACATAAGGAATCTTGGATCACAAGCCCACATATATAAGAATGAATGATTTACATAATCAACCCATATATTTAATTAGTCTTCTTTTGATCACTTAATTAATTCTTGATCAATACTAATTAAATAACCTTATTAACATATTAGAACTTATAATATATTAACAAAACTTAAGTGTTATTTCTCTCATTTTAGTCTATCCAAATGCATGATGCCATGCAACCCAAATGGACCATGTCGGGTCGGGTCAAGTCTTACCAATTATAGTTATGGACTTAAACATTAATCCAACAGCAAAATCACCCCACACTTGAGTTTACGGTCATAAACCCATGTGTTTACGGTAGTAAACTCACCAAGGGTCCTTCAAGAACCGTAAACCCCATTTCCAAGGTCATTTCAAGTCCCGATCACTTCCTAAGCCTTTGATTCAACCCTAGAACCTTCCCTTGTGCAATATAAGACCTTTGAGCAACCAAAAACATCCCATCAATGAGTTTACAGCCGTAAACTCGTGGGGATATGGTCTTTGGTCCGTAATCTCCCCTAAGGGTTTACTCTTGAAGAGTAAGCTCCCTAACTCGGCCATACATTCCTTAGATGCAACCCGTATCATTCCTCACACATGAGATAAAGTGTTTTCGCGCATCAGAGTGTATTATCTTACTTAATTAGTGGTTCAGTGTCTAATTAGATACAATTATGTATCACTTCATGTTACATAGGATCCTCGCGTGTGTTCAAGTCCTAAATTGGCACTTAGCATCCTACCCGGCACATTCTTGTCTGGTGAGTTCATACCCCTACACCTTTTTCCGTGTTTTTCATGTTTTCAGGGGGGAATACAAGCAAAAGTACAAGGAATCTTGTACTCAAAACTTATTATTTCGTATGAAATGTTACATGTTCAGTATGATTTTGACACAGAAAACCGTATTACCAACCATTTAACTTGTAGAGTTTGTTTTCGAAATTAAAACAAGGAAAACTTGTGAAACTCATTATAAAATGATATATTTAATATTTCACAAAGGATTTCATGCCATTCATAAAACAGGATTTTCCATATCATTACTTGTAAATTTGTTAATCTTAGAATTCGAGACACGTCCTTGGTAACACTCCACAGAGATACGAGAGTGAAGGACCAATAACATTAATCTTAAGATTGGAGACACATCCTTGGTAACTCTCCCCCGAGATACGAGAGTGTAGGACTACCCTTGTAACCAGAATCTCCTGGAGGGAGAACGTGACTTGAGTGTATACATCTATACGGGACTGACTACCCCGCACCTGGTTGCTAGCTACAGTGGGACCGACAGGTCCATGGGTGACAAAAGTCATAAAATGATATTGGCCCTGTAACGAGAACTCTTTCGTCTAAGGATGCCTAACCGCCGCACCGATCATTCGGGGGGGGGGGGGGGGGGCATTGCGAGGTGGGTAGTTTATCTGGGGTGGATGCCTCCTAAAGAGTAACGGAGGTGTGCGAAGGTAGGCTCAAGCTAAGATTATGCTCATAGTTGTCCCCACTGGAATCAAAATCTTTAGTTGGATCGCTACTATGTGAGGGGTTTGATACAATACAAAACACCCATGTTATTTGTTGTAGGGTCCATATTTTAGTTCACCATAGGGGACTCACTGGAATCGTTCCAGCAAATTGAAAGAAATTTGGGTTCCCAATGCTTCTCCACGCTCAACGAGATGCGCCAACCTCGGGATGCTTTACTCCTAACCCCACAAGGTTCTGAGATGGAGCTTAACATGAGTCTTGGTTAAGAACGGCGATGACCTATGTTTCACACGGCGCACGATTCCATTTCATTCGAGATCGTGATGGAGGATATATCTTACGATCATCAGCTTTAATCATTCCACTAGGCATTTGATTAGGACATTGCACAATGATCCAAACACTTTGTCGCATCTCTTCGATACGAATACAGTAACGATCATAGCGATCTCCTCTGGTACCTACTGGTACGTCAGGATCTGCAAACTAGCTAACTCCTCTATCAACGGAAAGAGAGAGAGAGAGAGAGAGAGAGAGCCAATACATGATAGGGGGAGAAGTGAAGCAGCTTTCTTAGACGGAGAAGGTTCTTAGTCTAAAGGGATTTCATTTTGGCGATGATTTCATTTTTGAATTCAAAGTGTCGAATAGCTATATCCCTTAATTGGGCTTGTTGCTCTGCGTTGAACTCCTTTAGTGGCTTTAGAATGGAGTCTGCCCTAATTACGTCTTGAAGTTCTGCCTTAGGAAGTCGATTTATTAGAGAATCCATTTCGTTCTCCTGAAGTTCAATGTTGATAAATTTATGTTAATAATGAAATAAAAACATATATAGATATTAGAAGATAAGGCAATCCCCGTGGAATTCCTATCGATTTCTGATGGATAACAATCCATCTTTCTCGCTTTCGCTCTTTCTCCCAATCAGTTGCGAGGGTTTCGGGCATGAGAACGCAAGTGCTAGAATCAAACAAAAGGTCCGAACGTCCGAGGACGAAAGAGAAAATGCTCCGCGGGGAAGTCGTTTCCATCTAGGATAGCGTATTCGTGCCGGTTAGACATCAGCCATGAAATCCATCACTATACCGAGCAAATCATGGGCATTCACATCTCGGTCAAAGGGAACTGTGCGCGATTCTCTCGTGAATCGCCTTCAGCAAGGTATGGCATTCAGGGTCTTAACCCATTGGATTCCGGAGGAACTACTTCATTAGGATTGAGGAATTGCTGTGATTCTTCCTGAATAGCCTGGATTCTCCCGTCGAGAGTCTCTTTGAAAGTCTTACCTAAACTCTTCCGACTGAATATGATAAAGCCTATAAAACAACGAGCTACTATCATTTCTTCATTATAGATTGAGATCTTCTTCGAACTTGATGCACAAATAGATAGAATAGCAGCAAATAGCATCTTTCTAGCCTGCATATTCATGGAACTCAATCTCATTTAGAAATCCTTCTCTCTATCTTTCAGCAACTGAACGGGAAGTGGTTGCTATTGATACCATATTAAACCAAAAGCAAATGAACTCAAGGAGCACCTTTGAGAGTGAGACATTGTATTGTGTCTATGTAGCGATTGGACAGAAACGCTCAACTGTGGCACAATTAGTTCAAATTCTTTCAGAAGCGAATGTTATGGAATATTCCATTCTTGTAGCAGCCACCGCTTCGGATGCTGCTCCTATCTAGTTTTTTGTATGGTTATGGAACTCATAACTTAGATATGGAGACTTACTTTAGTAATTATAAACCTAGTAAACTAACCTCAAAGTAATAATTGTTTTGATTACTAGAGGGTATCACTAATACCCTTAGGAATTAGTTTACTACCTACTTATTAGTTTTATATACGTGTTAAAACTAACATACTTTTCAAGGATAACCAAGTTTTCATGGAAACTTCACTTAACGATACAAGTATGGTAGATACTCGTACACTTCATTTCGTATCGATAACCAACCACCAACTTTTAAGGAAAAAAAGGGTTTTTCCTGGGATAACTTTACTTTTCATGAACAGGCTATTTAACAAATGAATAACCAAACTACTTTCATAAGAAAATACGGGATTTTCTAGAGAAACAAATTTTCATAAAACCAAAGGAAACTTATTCTTTTACCAGAAACAAACCGCTTATGAACTCACCAACTTTATGCTGATATTTTAAAACTGCTTGTATTCTCAGGTTCTCGTTAGACGGTTATCCCGCGTTCTTTTGGAGAAGATGCAGCATATAGAAGTCTCGTCTTTACTTTTGTTCGTACTAATGTATATATAAAACATGTATTACTTTGCTTTCAAACAAATGTAAATAATCCTATGTAATGTAATGGTTGTGTTTACTATGCTTGCTATGTACATTGGTTGTGATGCTACGCATGACATCCTCCGCCCCGGAACGTTTCCACCGTCGGTTTCGGGGTGTGACACATATACCCTTGTTGTTCCTTGTTCCTCTTTACTTCTACTATATTGAAGTATATATGGTATAATGTTATTATAACACCGTAAAATTTCAAACAAATTTTCACATTTTAAAAACACTTTATTTCACAATATTATAGAACTCATTGTTTCATATATTCGAACATAAGTCAAAATCCCAAGATCATAGCATATAAATAAAACTTTGCGTGTGTGTGTACTGATCACGTCAGCGCCTTCCCGCGATCCTCACTAGTACCTGAAACACATAACACAAAACATTGTAAGCACGAAGCTTAGTGAGTTCCCCAAAATACCACACATAACACATACTAGCCACTCGAGACTATAACTTTGTAGGCCCTTGGGCCCTAACTCTGTGGACCTTCTGGTCCTAACTTTGTGAACCTTCCGGTTCTAACTCTGATATACTTGTTGGATTAATGTCTAAGTCCATAACTATAATTGGTAAGACTTGACCCGACCCGGCATGGTCCATTTGGGTTGCATGGCATCATGCACTTGGATAGACTATAATGAGAGAAATAAGACACTTACGGTTATTAATATATTATAAGTTCTAGTATATTAATAATAAGAATAATGAGATTATTTAATTAGTATTGATCAAGAATTAATCTAGAATTAATTAAGTGATCAAAAGAAGACTAATTAAATATATGGGTTGATTGTGTAAATCATTCATTCTTATATATGTGGGCTTGTGATCCAAGATTCCTTATGTTGGACTAAGTCCATGGGGTGACCCATGGATACTCCATGGAGGTTAATCCATGGAGCATAAGGAATGGGTAAAGTCATGAGTTACATGGTGTAACCCTAATAGCCACCATATAAAAGAAACCCATGGCTCAAGAAATCGTTACTAACACTATGTGTGTGTATGAGGGCTAGACGATTTCATGAAGTGTTCTAATTTCTCTCTAAGTTATTCCAAGTGCTTATGGTGTTTTGTGAACCATTTGAGGTGTCACACTTGGGGCACTAGGCACTCAAGCTTCATGAAGACAAGCACTATCAAAGAGGTATGTATTCTATCTTGTTATATCCATTATTTTGTATGCTAGATTAGGATAATACCTTGGATATTCATATTTGCATGTATAATAGAGAAAACATAGATCCAAGGTATTTAGGGTTGCATGTACACTTAGGAGTGTTAGAATGCTCATAACCCAACAGTGGTATCAGAGCCTAGGCTTGTTTTCTTGTTATGCCTACAATAGAAGCTGAAAAATCGAGTTTTGATGCTGTCAGCCCAGCTGACTCGCCAAGTTCATGAAGGGACTCGACGAGTCCAAGGCAAAATGCATCCAACTCGCCGAGTTGTGTTCATGCACTCGACGAGTTGGACCCCAGACAGCATATCTTCGAGGTTTTTGGCTAGAAATGGACTAGGAACATTACCCTAAGTTGTTTTTGAACTTATAAACTTGTTTTTAATGTGGTAATGTTCATGCTAATCCATTCTCAAAGATAATTGTCAATAGATTCATGTTTTGTATTAGTTTAAAGGTTAGACTAATTACATGAAAAAGTTTGATTTGAATTATCTTGTTCTTATGAGTTGCTTAGATTAATAGAAAAGTTGAGTGAAAAAGTTGTTTTCAATCCAAATTAATCTAAGAGTTGAGTATAAAATGTGTTTGTGTAACTTATCCTTAAGTTACATGAAGAGTCACATTAAAGACTCATAAAACTCATAAAAGATGGCAATGGTTACAAAAGATGAAGAGTCTTGTCCTTAAGTTATGGAGGTTCAAGAGTCACTTCATTAATAAATAAATAAATAAAATATGTAACCTTAATTAATTCCATAAGTTATAAAATAAAGAAAAGATTAATTCTTTATTAGTTTAAAGTCTTCCATAATTTGTCCACAAGTTATGGAACTTGAAGAGTTTTTGGATTAAAACTACTTTAAATACATAAGTTATGGAATTAATTAGTTTTGAATAGTTTCAAAACTTGCCCTCAAGTTTTGGAATTTGTAAAGTTTTCTCTTATGAATACTTTAATTCCAAGTTAGCCCTTAGAATTTTAAAAGTTAAAATTCAACCCTTATACTTTATAATATTATAAGTTAATAATATATATATGTATAAGAGTAAAGTCGGTCTTACCGCTAGTACGCCTTATTCACGAAGCCGGTCTATAAGGTGGGTATAAGGTTGTTGCCTATAAAATGGCAACTTAATGGGTGTCCACTCTCACCCACCGCTTGCTTGACTGGTGGAGGGTCGTTAGCCGAACGGGTTTGACAGGACTATAATTCTCCCTTCATTAAAAGTATTAATGATAAATACTAAGTAACTAAACTCTAAATAATACCCAATCTTAGTTACTTAGGAAAATGTGAAGAAGGTGCTAATCCATGAAATTACACTTTGCACTTTGTTTAAGTCGGTTAGTGGAGCGTGTCTGGTTAACCGGCACACTAACTCGTATTTAACAAGGTAGGCAAAGGGTAACTTAATGTTTATCATAGTATCGATGGAGCGTGTGTGGTTAACCGGCACATCGATTGAGGGGTAAACACTTAAGCGTACCAAGTAATTTGCATGGTTACTTCACACCTTGTTTTGTGATCCTCGGCATCCCAGTCACAAAACCTGAAGGGCACACTCGAGATTGAAACATGCCATTGAACAGTTCAATGAATCTCAAAAGATCTAGGAGTTTCAAAACCAATTAAAACCTAATAATACATTTCGTTTATCTTGGTGGAAATTGGTGAATCGTCATTCACCTACCTTCAAATTGTTTTATAGCTTGGATTACGGCATACCTCTTCTAAGTTATAAAATAGTTTGTTGGGTCCTAGCCTTAATATTTTCATATTGGGTGTCATATTAAGGACTTTAAGATCAACTATCTTGAATATCTCCCAAAACATGTCTGCTTTAGACATTTATGATCTTCCCAAATCTATTGAAACAAGCATTCCTAATGAAGATGATGTCCCATGGATATCATACTTCTTTCACCTCCTCCAAATTATTCTCCCTACCCCACAAGTTCTTGAAAAATTTAAGGTCACTCGAACCCTATTGGCAAGACAAGGTCTAGGTGTGATCACATCTTGGAGATGTAGTCACATATTGACAAGCCGGGAGAGTTGGGTGTCAAAGTCTTGAGAAAGTTGGTGGTTCAATCACTTTCTAAGTCACATAGTGAGTTCCTTTAGGACACCTATGAAATAGACTATGACAAGACCCTTAATGATCTTATCTATTGTTAAGGTCAACTTCCTGAAACTTTATGGACATTGACAATGGTGACACTGGAAATACAGGAAAAAAAAAGAACATTCTCTTCCCAAGGAAAGGGATTGACCATAGTCAACTAGGTTGAACAAATGGTAAAGAGAAAAGCTAAGTCTGTGATAGTCCCGTGTACCATTATCAAAGGGTCCATATGTTTATATTGCCAAAGAAAGGGTCATTATTTGTGAAGCTGCCTAATTTACCTAAGGATGTTAAAGTCAATAAGATTGACTCTACTTCAGGTAAAAGTCCACTAATCTAACTCTGTTAAGTTTCTATTTTCAGATTCCTGATACATGATGTGACTGGGTCACATGGTGATGTTTTAAGAATCAAAGAAAAGTAAAGGAACTTAAAGAAAGAATATGTTGAATCTGATCGCGTAGATGGATTTCTATCGTGTAGTTTGAAAATCGGATTCTTGAGCTACTTCTTAGGAGTTATGAGATATTGCTTAGGAATAGATAACAACAAGTTTTCATATGGATTGTAAGGATAAGTTTTTCCACATAGTTTTAAAATAAAAGAAAATTTTTGATTTTATTTATTTTAAATATCCTTACAATGGCATTTGAAAAAAAAATTGTTGCTTATATGATTCCATTAATAGCAAGAGTGGAAATATGAAATTGATTCCTTCATTTGTGGTAATGTCTAAATTTACCAAATAAGGAAAGACTCTCATCATCCAAAGTCTCAATTGGACCGGGACTTGGAATCATGCAAGTTGTATAGCATGATGAATGAGAACTTTCAAGTATTGGAAAAATTAAGACTAATTACTTGTTCACATGGATGTGTGAGTCAAGTAATGGACTAAGGGATCGAGCACATAGTCATGTGCACTGATTAAGTCCACCACAAAAGATGTAAGGCTATTCGTCATAGTTTACTAAAGCTCAGTAAATATGATTATACTTACAAGCTTAAGTGTAACTCTGAGACATTGGAAAAGGTTCCAATGCATGGCAGAGCGGATAAGAAGAATCAAATTAGGCAGAAGGATAAAAGTTTCTCAAATCTTAAAAGATGGGAGAGTACTTTAGTATCAGTTTTGTGATCATCTTAATGATTAAGAAACCATATCAAAATTAGTTCTCTAAGGAAGTCTTAGTTCATTCTTGTGACTAAGAAGAAGGGATCTTGAATTGTTGAAATGGTTAAATCAAGAAGATGAGTCATACTTCGTTCCAATACAAGTCTTAGAGTCATACTCCAAGATTGTAATTTGAGTGACATGTCTTAGAGAAGGTTTAAAACACTTATCAAATGTAAGAGTAAAAGTTTTCTACTCTTGTACATTTGAAATTGGTAAGTTGTGATGTTTTGGATAAAACAAAGACCAACTAAGGCCAATTGTGTGAAGTGTTTGTCTTGATTAGAATCCGCACTATCTCTTGGATGTTTGACAAGGAAGTCTTATAGGTCAAGAGGACAGTGGGAGTCTTAAAGGTCTTGAAATTCTCAAGAACTAATCAAGAATAAAACCTAAAGCTCTTCACTAGCACACGACTTGAGGTTTATAACCTATCGTGTTGACATATTCTGTGCCCATTCCAATTAAAGTTGGCTTTGCATATGAGTTCTTAGAGTTCTCAATTGGTTGCACAACAATTTGGAAGCAATGGTAGGCCCTTGAGCTACCAGGTGGCAAGAAATTAAGATTGAGTTCAGTCCATATGAGTTTGGATTTGTCATTATCCTTGTCTTGTGACTATGGTTATGACAATTCACATGGATAAGAACACATACACCATTAAATCTAAGTGTCATAAGGTTTCTCTCCGATTCATGAAAATGATGGTGAGGAAACACTTTGACTAAGTAGATTTTAGTTAGATAGCAATTGTGATATTTGCATTCTCAAAGTCGTTAGTGGAGCGTGTGTGGTTTACCGGCACACTAACTTGGACTTGTGAGAAATGGCAAAGGTCAAAACGATCAAGACTATGATTACGGCATCCCTTTTCATAGTTCTTAAAATTGTTTTGACACACCCATGATCTATCTAAGGGAAGGTGTATGTTTTTGATAAAGTCTTATCAAAACAATCTAGTATCAGAAATCTGAACTTTGGTAAGAAAGTCAATAAAGTATTGATTTCTAGAAGTCGAGCTTTCTGAGTATATGTCAAAGCTAGTGGGAGCATAAGTGTTATGCTAATAATCATCATGTTAGTGGGAGCATGATAATTACGATAAGTATTGCAAGCTAGCAATGTTAATTATAGAAAACAAAAGGTTTCAATTGGGAAAAAGTTGCTTTGCTATAATTAAGGGAGAGGAAATTATACTTCATCTCAAATCTATAAGCTTAGATTGTGAGGTTTTAATCATTTAGTCAAGGATATATATGAATTTCATGTTGGAATGGCTCAACATAAGGAAATTCTGTATATGGGTCCATTATTTGCGTTCTTATATTCGATTATGATTACGGCATCCCTTTTCATAATCTGAATTATGAGAACTTGGCAAATTGAAATGGAAATGTTATAGCAAAAGACTGGTTTAGTCTTTATGTGCGACATCATGAATCGTGTCCCATATGCTTCGGATATAGGATCGATTACATGTGCTATATTCATCCTTTCTAAAAATTTCCAAATGCCTGGGGCATTAAGAAGGGAAAAGGTTTAGAACTGGATATGACTAAAAGGATTAAACAATTGTCGAGGACAATCTAAGGTTTACCAAAGACTGGTTTCTCAAGGACAATTGGAAGTATAGTGATAATTCTAGAAGGACCATATTGACATAATCTGTAAGGAGGCAACTCTTGTTCAGAAGTGATAGTCGAAATGGAATCTGGAAATGTTTCAAAGTTAGAATTTTCAATCTGTGTAAGATTAAGGAAACTTAATGCAAGAAGGATGGTTCCAAGGACTTGATCTCCTTTGGAATGCTCTGTAATGATTGTTGTTAAGTCTTTCTGACTTTGTACATAATCATTACAAGAGGATCGATGCATAAGGATTTGGGAGTGTGAAAAGAGAATCATTGAAGATTATGTTCAATTGATCTAGTTCACAAAGTAAAGATCATAGACAAACATAGTATGCATACTTGGTGTATGGCATGACTAGTGTTTAGAAAACATAGTGTACATGCTTGGAGCATGGGACAACTATTGTTTTAAATTCAAGAATAATGTTGATAGCTGAAACAATATACAAGAAATAGTGTGTAATCATATGGTGATAAATAAAAAGTGTTTTATTTATATTCATAAGTTCTGAGACCATATTGGATTCAATTATTATTGTGTTTCACTTTGCATGTTTTGACTTCCCGAATAAAGTAGGTTATTCTTCCGGAATGACTAAGTTATTCAAACCATCCACAGTCGGTCATATGTTGGAAGTAGATATGAATTAAGACTGTCATGGGTTGGCTTGTAGAGGTCTAAGATGTTGGACAAAGGGCTACAACACTCATGAGTGCTCATAAGTTCTGAGTATTGGAGTCAACCCGCGCTCATTGGAATCACTTCATGGATTTTATCACGAGTGATCATGAGACGATAATATCTTATATTCTTCAAACCTAGATATATGAGTTGTTACTATGAGTTGATAGTACATTGATTACACGAAACGCATTGGTAACTCGATGTTATAAAACGTGTCTTTGTGTATGATTCAACAAGTAGTAGAACAAGCCATATGAGTCGAAGTTTACCCATTCCTTTTACCTTCGGGATGAAAGCGATATCTGTGGGCCCCTCGATGATTTGATGATGACAAATGGAAGTGCTCGGCCGGGCCAGGACTGATTTGATTTGTTCAATTAGTCAGTCGTCATAAATCGGAAATCGGGAAACAACTAATGGACAGAGAGAATGATTATAATCCATGTCTCAGTCCATATGATATCTAGAATGGAGGAATATATGATCCCTTATCTAATGGACAAGTCATTGACAAGATCAGAGTTCATCTACAAGGTCAGAGTTCGACAGAAGCTTTTGAGAGCTACGATTGCCAGTTGGTTCCTGAAGTCATACGCAATAATAGTTTTAGACTTATCCAAGTGGGAGACTGTTGGATTAATGTCTAAGTCCATAACTATAATTGGTAAGACTTGACCCGACCCGGCATGGTCCATTTGGGTTGCATGGCATCATGCACTTGGATAGACTATAATGAGAGAAATAAGACACTTACGATTATTAATATATTATAAGTTCTAGTATATTAATAATAAGAATAATGAGATTATTTAATTAGTATTGATCAAGAATTAATCTAGAATTAATTAAGTGATCAAAAGAAGACTAATTAAATATATGGGTTGATTGTGTAAATCATTCATTCTTATATATGTGGGCTTGTGATCCAAGATTCCTTATGTTGGACTAAGTCCATGGGGTGACCCATGGATACTCCATGGAGGTTAAAATCCATGGAGCATAAGGAATGGGTAAAGTCATGAGTTACATGGTGTAACCCTAATAGCCACCATATAAAAGAAACCCATGGCTCAAGAAATCGTTACTAACACTATGTGTGTGTATGAGGGCTAGACGATTTCATGAAGTGTTCTAATTTCTCTCTAAGTTATTCCAAGTGCTTATGGTGTTTTGTGAACCATTTGAGGTGTCACACTTGGGGCACTAGGCACTCAAGCTTCATGAAGACAAGCACTATCAAAGAGGTATGTATTCTATCTTGTTATATCCATTATTTTGTATGCTAGATTAGGATAATACCTTGGATATTCATATTTGCATGTATAATAGAGAAAACATAGATCCAAGGTATTTAGGGTTGCATGTACACTTAGGAGTGTTAGAATGCTCATAACCCAACAATACTCTGATATACACACGGCATAAATCACATAGAAATAATGCAGTGCAACACATAACATAAATAGCATACAATAACTCTGTCACATAACTCTAATTACCACTCAAGGTAAAGTATAGTGAGAAGACTCACCTCGGATGTCTCGGGTAATATCTCGCTCGTGTATACATTGATCTAGCCTCTGTTTAAACACATAAACAATCATCTCAATCAATAACGGCTCTCCAGGCTAGACTAGACTCTCACATGTCCTCTAAGAAGGCTAAAAGACCATTTTACCCTTCAACAGTCCGCAAGTCCAATTGTTGATCAAACCCTAAAAGTCAACAAAAGTCAACGGTCAAACCTTGACCAGACTCGTTGAGTGCAAAAATGTGACTCGGCGAGTCCATGCGTGTCCTCCTCACCCCTGGTCCTCACTTGACTCACTGGGTTAACCCTCCACTCTTCAAAATCATCTCTGGTTGTGAATTGTGGGACAACCCGACCCAACTCGTCAAGTTAGGCTCTTGACTCGGCGAGTGCAGTCATGAAATCAGGTCCTCTAAATCCCCTCTGACTCGCTGAGTTATTACCCCAACTCAGCGAGTCACCAACTGTGTGATTCATGGGGAAAACTAATCCTACTCGTCGAGTCTGTTCTTGGACTCGGCGAGTTCATGCCATGCTCAAACTTAAATGACCTCCTGAGGTCAGATCTGTTCCTCTAATCCATAGATCTGACCTTCCCAAGCATGATAATCACGTAAAGTTCAGAACTTGGTGCTAATGCAAAGGCCTAAAGACTCTATTTGAAGGAATAACCTCAAATATGACATCCTAAGCTCATGCATCCCAATATCAATCATAAAGATCAAAGGGTTAAGGTCTTTGGACCTCTTTGGATCCAGATCCTAAGACTCAATACGAGACGAGACCAAATGCTCATCAAATCAAGCCTCTAAAGGGTCTAGAAAACCCTAACTCCAAAGGTTAACACCAAAATTGAAGAAGGATCGAATCTATACCTCAAATATGAAGTCCCTGGGCTTTGAAATCTACAGAATAGCACCCTCTTCAGCTCCCTGTTGCCTTGATCACCTTCTTCTTGCAAGAATACCAACACAAGGATCAAAAATGGCCTCTCCTTCCTCACAAACGCTATAGATCTCTTAGGGTTTCTCTATAGGGTCTGGTAGCCGCAACTGAAGGCTATAATAGCCTTTAAATAGATCCCAAACCCGAGAAATTAGGGTTTCACTTAACAGCATGGACTCGCCGAGTCCACGAGTCGACTCGTCGAGTCCGGTCACCAATCCGGATAAGAACCCGCGGTCCTACTCGGCGAGTCTAAGCATTAACTCGTCGAGTTCCTCCCCAAACTCAAAATAAATGAATAATATAATATACCTGGAAATCCAGATGTTACAGTTATATTGTATCTATTATTGAACTCACTAAGCGTCGCCGCTTACCCTCTCAATGTTTAACAAATTGCAGGAGATAAGCATCATGTATAGTTATATACTAGTAGAAGATTTTTGAATAGTTTGAAACTATTGTATCGATAGAAGCTTATGAATAGTTTGAAACTATTGTATTTTGCACTCCCATATGTATAAAACTATAGAATCCTGGGAAGTTATGTAATATATAACACTTTAAAATAGTCGGTTTGTATCCAGTAGTTTGTAACCTCTTTATCAATGTAAAATATTGTTTTTATGAATATGCAAGTAGCATGTTTTGGAGTAACTATATTGTCAAGTATGAAAGTTTGGGTCTTTCATAAATACGAAAGTTAGGGTCTTTCAGGAACCCTTGTAACATATAATACAACTTGGACAAGATTAATCCTTCTAAGTAATATTCCATCAAAAACTCATTTTTTGATTATTATTGTCTCTAAATTGATTAGCCCGGATCTGCGTGCGTTACATTATGATTTTCAAATTTGTAGATGGGTCATCCAACAACATTTAGCGTGGTGATACAATCAAGGTAAAATAACAAACTCCTAATTTGTGACGATACTTAGACGAAGAAAAAGAGTTGTTGTGTGAGAAACCTCGAGATCACAGAAAAACTTTCAGGCGTTAGATGTAGCTGATATATTATTGACTTCGTTGAGGTATTTTTACAAACATGTTGTATGTAAATGGATATGTCACACCCCAAAACCAAGAACGGCGGAAACGTTCTGGGGCGGAGGACGTCATGTAAGTATCACAACACAGTAAATGTAAATAAGCAAACAACATCATCCATTGCATTAAATATATAATTTTAATACAAGCGTGTTCTGTACATTATAGACACCAAAAATAACGTATATCAAAATAATAAGATGAGTCTTGAATGCGCTCCATCTTCTCAAAAGCTGGCCTCGGTACCTGTCTACTGATGACCTAAGAATACAAGTTATTTTGAAAGAGTTTATCAGCATTAAGCTGGTGAGTTCATAAGTATTTTAGTGTCGGTATTTGTCATCCAAAAATGTTTGAACATGTATAAAGTATAAGTTTGTAAAATGTGTGTAAAGATTTGCAATTGTTTGTAAAAGTTTGAATCTCTCGGAAAAACCTATATTTTCTATTAAAGTAGCCTTCTACCAAGGCTTAACTGTTTTGTATGCTCGTTTGATGTAAAAATGTGTAATTTCCCAAATGTAACTATCATTTAACAAAATTTAGTTTGTACATAAACGTTTAAGTGAGGTTATCACTAAAAATATGTAATGGGTAAATTATTGTAGTACTGTAGCCTTGTATTATAAGAACTACTGTTGTACTAACTACCTTAAACCGGATTTATATTAAGGCATTACGTGATAAATTGCACCATACCATCGACTAGTAACAACGACAAATGAATGGTCGTAATAACGGAATGACGTTTGGCACCCGCAGACCTGCAGGTCCGGCTATAGCTAGCAGCAAGGTGTAGGATTGTCAATCCAGTATAGATCTATACGCAAACTCACGCTCTCCCTTCAAGAGAATTCTGGCTACAACTCGAGCCATGACAGTTAAGTCATGCTCAGATTTAAATCACAATAATAAAGTATTCATGTATATGTACTATTTCTCATTCTAGTATCATTGTATATGTATTGTTTCTAGTATATGTATATGTATTGTTTCTAGCATCATTGTATATGTATTGTTTCTAGTATATGTATATGTATTGTTTCTAGCATCATTGTATATGTATTGTTTCTAGTATATGTATATGTATTGTTTCTAGCATCATTGTATATGTATTGTTTCTAGTATATGTATATGTATTGTGTTACCCCGATGGTAACTAACTATTGATGTACTGATAAATATGAATATGGAAGTACTTTTATGTCTATACATGTATATATGATACATAACTAATCTTGAAACGACCTTCGGATGGTCACCCGAAATCCCACCAGACCACATCTCAGTGCGCGAAAAGGAAATAGGGCGGATGGCCTTCCTAAGCCCTTTAAACATTTCTTATATATCTATACATATATGGGCATGCAATTTATAAGAAATAAAACAAAGTTTAATAAAAGCATTTGATAAGTAAAAAGAGTTTGTAAAACATTTGAAGTGAAACAGTTTGATAAACAGTTGAACAATGATAAAATCATTGGTTTTCTAGTTATTAATCACAAGTGATTAATGCAATCACATGTGATTGATGTAATAACTATAAGTATTTGACTTGTATTCCCCCCCCCCCCCCCATAAAGTATTTAAAACATTTAAAAGTATTTCAAAGGTTGATTAAAGGGGTATAAGCTCACTTGTGGTGAGTAGATTGAATTGATGTATCGGGTACCGTGCTAAGTGTCAAACGGAGACTTGTTCACACGTTCGAGCCTAGTTATCATATAATAAGCATATATATAACTAATTAGCCACATAATAACTTAACAAAGTAAGTTAACACAATTAGGAACATGTATACACTTTGTATAAGTGTTATAGGTCCTAATGGTTGCATCTAAGTTGCTACGGGACAAGGCAAAAGGGTTTGAAACATCAAATGGCCTTGCATAAGAGTTCACCACCCAACAAACCCCACCCTTTGGAGTTTACGGCCGTAAACTCATGGGTTTATGGCCGTGAACTCCTCACATGGTGGTTTTGGGATTTTTAAAGTGTTATCTTGATCCAAGAACACTTCTAGCTTTGTTTGGAATAATACATGAAGTAGTTTAAGGCCCTAGAATGCTCCATAGGGGAGTTTACGGCCTATAGTCCATATACCCTAGAGTTTACGGCCGTAAACTCCTATGGGTGATGGATTTTAATTCATTTGAGGCACTTGCACATCAAGGATGGCTTCCATGATTTTATCTAAGGCTAATAGGGACAAGATGCACACATTTAGGTCATCACTTGGAGTTTACGGCCCAAGATATGTTCCTTGGCCGTAAACTCCTTTTAAGGAGTGATTATGAAGTCCTTTGATCCCCATTCAAGTCCCATGTGTTCAAGCTAAATTGTCTTAAGGCCTTAGGGGTGTTTGTGGCATGTTTAACACAAGAAAAAGGGGTTTACGGCCCAAGATCTTTCCTTGGCCGTAAACTCCTAAAACCCTAAGATCTTGAAGTGTTTTGGTGTGCAAAATAGTCACAAGAATTAGTGGTTAAAGTCCTTAGGCTCAAGGAGGCAAGTTAGGGCATTTTTGACCCATAAAAAGGGGTTTACGGCCCAAGAAAGTTCCTTGGCCGTAAACTCCAATAACTTGTGTTTCTTGGTTGCTTTTTAGTCCCAAATGTTTATACACTAACCCCTAAACAAGTTGTCTAACAAGGAATCGGGACTAGGAAGCCTTTAGGCTCCGTTTTGGAGTTTACTTCCCAAGAACGTTCTTGGGCGGTAAACTCTCGGATCTTGCAGTTTAGACATATAAATGATGTTATAAAGCATATAACAAGTATTAAAACACGTTTAGGAAAGTAGACTCACAATCCGGGATGAGAACCCGAAGATCCGTCAGAGAGAATTGGCTTTTCTCTAGTTGGAATTGTGAATAATGAATTAATTAAATTCAGAAATCTATTTATAGTCCTGGAATATTTTGACAGAAAATATTTTTATTCCGGAAGTCGGACTATAACATTATGAAACTTAAAATGTTTAAGTTTCACAATTACAGGAGCATCCACTCTCCTGATACGTCTAGAAACGTAAACCCTAATGTACACAAACTTGTTCGGACAAGTCTGAAATTTACAGAAACTGGACTAGCTTCTATTGAATAGATAATGTTCGCACAAATGGAAATTTCTAGTTGTCACATCATCCCTCCGTTAGAAGGAATTTCATCCCGAAATTAGAATTTAAGCAAATAAGAAGTTACAAATAACTAAGCGAAAAGATGAGGATATTTCAGTTTCATCTGATCCTCGCATTCCCAAGTGAATTCTGGTCCTTGCTTGGCGTTCCAGCGAACCTTCACGATAGGGATACGGCTTTGCTTCGTCTGCTTGACCTCACGGTCCATGATCTCTACAGGTTCTTCCACGAAGTTGAGGCTCTCGTTGATCTCGATCTCGTCGAGTAGGATTACGAGAGTCTCGTCGGACAGACACTTTTTCAAGTTAGATACGTGGAATGTAGAATGTACGTTACGAAGTGTGTCGGGTAGATCAAGTTTGTAAGCTACGGGGCCGACTCTTGCGAGAATCTCGAAAGGCCCTATGTACCTAGGATTAAGCTTCCCACGCTTACCGAAGCGTATCAAGCCCTTCCAGGGTGAGACTTTGAGAAGGACTCGGTCTCCCACCTGAAATTCTAAAGGTTTTCTGCGTTTATCAGCGTAGCTCTTTTGTCGGTCTCTAGAGGCTTTCAATCATTCACGGATCTGAACGATCTTCTCTGTTGTTTCCCGAATGATTTCTGGACCAGTGAGGGTACTGTCGGAAGCTTGCCTTCTAGCTAATTGGGTATCACCCACCTCAGCCCAGCACAGAGGGGATCTGCACTTTCGGCCGTAGAGAGCTTCAAATGGTGCTGCTTTTATGTTCGTGTGATAACTGTTGTTGTAGGAAAATTCGACGAGGGGTAAATGAGTATCCCATGCTTTTCCAAAGTCAATTACACAAGCACGCAACATATCTTCTAAAGTCTGGATTGTCCTCTCACTTTGTCCGTCAGTCTGTGGATGGTAGGCTGTGCTAATGTCCAGCCTTGTTCCTAGGGAACGTTGCAGTGATTGCCAGAATCTTGAGGTGAACCTACTATCTCGATCGGAGATAATGGATATAGGCACACCATGTAGTCGTATGATTTCCCTAATGTATGTTCTCGTAAGTTTCTCCATCTTGTCGGTTTCTTTGATAGGCAGGAAGTGTGCAGACTTGGTCAATCTATCAACGATGACCCATATGGTATCAAGTCCACCCGTTGTCTTGGGCAACTTGGTTATGAAATCCATAGTGATCCGCTCCCACTTCCATTCTGGAATCTCTGGTTGTTGCAATAAACCAGAGGGCTTCTGGTACTCGACCTTTACCTTTGCGCAAGTAAGGCATTTACTCACAAAGGTAGCAATCTCTGCTTTCATATTAGGCCACCAGTATAGCTTTTTAAGATCCAGATACATCTTATCTGAACCTGGGTGGACGGAATACCGAGTTTTGTGCGCCTCGGTCATAACTAAGTCTCGGAAACCACTGTGTTTCAGTGTCCAGATTCGATCCATGAAGTATAAGGCTCCATCACCTACCCTTGGCTTCTAAATTCTTGTCCATTCCTCTAAGGGATTCACTCGTCACATTTTCAGGTTTCATGGCTTCAAGTTGGGCCGCCTGAATTTGATTAGACAAGTGTGAATGGATGGTTATTGACAATGATTTGACTTTGCGACCAGAATATTCTTTCCGACTCAGGGCGTCTGCTACTACGTTGGCTTTACCCGGATGATAACGAATATCGCATTCGTAATCACTGAGTAGCTCGACCCACCGTCGTTGTCTCATGTTGAGCTCCTTCTGATCGAATATGTGTTGTAAACTCTTGTGGTCGGTAAAGATAGTGCTCTTCGTTCCATACAAGTAATGTCTCCAGATCTTCAGAGCAAACACCACTGCTCCCAGTTCAAGATCGTGTGTCGTATAGTTAACTTCGTGTGTCTTCAACTGTCGGGAGGCGTAGGCGATGACCTTACCTCGTTGCATCAGAACACACCCGAGCCCTTGGTTCGATGCATCGCAATAGACTATGAAGTCTTCTATCCCTTTGGGGAGGGATAGTATTGGCGCGGTGCACAAGGCTCGTTTGATCGTTTGGAACGCTCTCTCTTGTTTCTCTTCCCAGTCAAAGGCCACGCCTTTCTGGGTCAGGCTTGTAAGAGGTTTCGCTATTCGAGAGAAGTTCTGAATGAATCGGCGGTAGTAACCAGCAAGGCCTAGAAATTGATGAATTTCTGTCGGCGTCTTGGGTGCTGACCAGTTCTCAATGGCTTTAATTTTGGATGGGTCCACGTGGATTCCCTCTTCGCTTACCACGTGTCCTAAGAATTCGACTTTTCGGATCCAAGATTCACATTTTGAGAACTTCGCATAAAGTTTCTCCGTTCGTAAAGTTCCTGAAACTAGTCGTAGGTGATCGCCATGCTCTTCCTTACTTCGGGAGTAGATCAGGATGTCGTCAATGAAAACGATGACGAACTGATCCAAGTAAGGTCGGCATACTCTGTTCATCAGGTCCATGAAAACTGCTGGCGCATTGGTCAATCCGAATGGCATCTCCACGAACTCGTAGTGTCCGTAACGAGTTCGGAAGGCTGTCTTTGGAACATCCTCCTCTAGCACTCGTAACTGGTGATATCCGGATCTTAGATCAATTTTGGAGAAATAGTTCGCCCCTTGCAGTTGGTCAAATAGATCGTCTATGCGAGGCAGAGGGTAACGATTTTTGACCGTCAGTTTGTTGAGTTCTCTGTACTCGATACACATACGAAACGATCCGTCTTTCTTCTTAACGAACAAGACCGATGCTCCCCAAGGTGAGAAGCTTGGTCTTATGAATCCCTTGCTGAGTAGTTCGTTAAGTTGACCAGATAATTCCTGCATCTCTGCTGGTGCTAATCGGTAGGGCGACTTGGCTACTGGGGTAGCTCCTGGGAATCAGTCGATACGGAACTCGACCTGTCGTTGCAGAGGTAATCCAGGTAGTTCTTCTGGGAAAATGTCGGGAAAGTCGCTCACTACTGGAATGTTCTTGAGTTCTTTCGTTTCGAGGTTCGTGTCGACGACGTGAGCAAGGAATGCGTGGTATTCTTTGCGCAGATATTTCTGTGCTTGAATACTTGATATAATGCGAAGACTCGCACCAGGTTTGTCGCCGTAGACTATAAGAGTTTTGTTAGACGGAAGGTTTAGTCGGACTGCTTTCTCGAAGCACATGATGTCGGCGCGATGAAGACTCAACCAATCCATGCCGATGATGACGTCGAAACTTTTTATTGAGACCGGCATGAGGTCGATTGGGAATGAATGGTTATCTAGGGTTAGGATACATCCTAAGTATATGCTACTGGTGTTTTCTGTTTTGCCGTTAGCCATTTCTACTGTGAATTGTTCTTTAAGTGCGTGTGGTTGTGGTTTAAGCATGCGAGCAAATTTGTGGTTTATGAAGCTTCGCTCCGCTCCACTATCGAACAGAATGCATGCATAGGAGTTATCGAGGAGGAACGTACCAGTCACCACTGTCGGGTCAGCGACTGCTTCCCCGTGGCCTATAGCTAGTACCCTCCCTGCTCCTCCAGCATTTCTCGCTTTGGGGCAGTCCCTCTTATAGTGGCCTGTTTCGCCACATCCATAGCAAGTTGGGCTCGCACCAGAACAAGGGACTTGCGTGATCGGTTGCGTCGGGAATTTACAGAAACGGACGGTGTGTCCTTTCCTATTGCAGTTAGAGCACTGCATTTCACGGCAGGGGCCGTTGTGGTGGAAGTTGCATTTGTTGCACTTCGGCAAACTTCCAGCATACTGCTTCGTCAGAGCAGTAGCAGCAGGGGTTACCGCGGCATGTACTGCCACAATTTGTTGCTTCTTGGCAGCTCGCTGCCTCTTCTTGTCATCCCATAACTTCCGCTTGGTGTCAGCGGGTTTGGATGGTTCTGAGATGGCTAGGGTTGTTGTGGTTGCAGGGGTTTTGACACTATGGTCAATGAGTCGCTGTGCCAGTCGCTTGGCACTGTCGAAGGTAGCGGGGTTTGATGATAGAACATTCCCCTGATACGGAGGAACTAGCCCCCATATGTACCTTTCAATCTTCTTCCCTTCAGTGGGAACCATATTAGGGCAGAGGGCCACCAGTTCGCTAAACCGGGCAGTGTAAGCAATAATGTTGGTACCCTTCATGGTCAGGCTCCAAAGCTCCTGTTCCAGTTTCTGGATCTCGCCCCTCGGGCAGTATTCCTCAATCATGAGGTCTTTCATCGTATCCCAGCCTATGTCGTTGGCCACGACGAGAGTTAGAGATTTAACGTGGCTGTTCCACCACGTCAGTGCCTTCCCTTCGAAGGTGCATGCGGAATATTTGACTTTGCTCACAGCAGGGCAAGAACAAATTTCGAAGACTGATTCAGTCTTCTCGAACCATTGCGAGAGAGCAATGACTCCACCGGTCCCATGGAAGGGTTTCGGCTTACAGTTGGTGAAATCCTTGTAAGAACACTCTCTCGAGCGCACAGGAGTTTCAACCGGAATGGAGTTAACCGGGGTTCCACCTCTGCTGGCATCAGTGGAGTGATACTGTGCCATGGCAGTTGCCACTGCTGCAGCTACGGCAGCATTTAGGGCTGCTGTATCAATGACCGGAGGTGGTGGAGGTGTAGGGTTATTCCGGGTAGATTTGCGAGGAGGCATCTTTCAACTATAAGTTTATAAAGATGAGAAAAGTGGTAAGAATCAATTTGTAAGTAATGTGCGAATGACACATGGACTAACTAACCATAGCCCAACAATTGAATGAGTGTTTGTGTTCATAACCAAAAGGATGTGTAGGAAAACCCAAATGTAAAGATTCATCCCACAGAGTAGGTAGTTGTCAATAATACTGATATTACTGATGTAACGAGTTTAATGAAAATTGACCTAACAGTAGGTCTTACATCATACCATACAGAAAGTTTGACAGTTCTTAGATTCCTAATTAGAGTACTGATTAGGAATATTTTACAGATAAGTGCTACTTAGAGCACAGATGTTAAAAGGCTAATCCTTAACCCAAAAGATAATGATGTACTAGACATCACCTAACGGCGATGAGTATTCCTCGGGAGAACCCTGAGGTCTCTCATTTGACGTACCACCTCTTGAAGGTGTCGTTCATGAGCCCTTTGATGAGCTCGAAGTTCCATGACTTCAGCTTGAGAGGCAACCAGACGTTGCTGCAGAGTTTCATTGGTTCTTCGGGTCCATTCCATATCTTCTTCGAGACGGCGAATGCGGACTGTGTTGACACCAGAGTTGGCATCAATCTCCACGACCCGGTCGATGGCTGCTCGACCTTGCTCGACATTACGAGCTATTCTACGGATAAGGACAGGTAGAGCTCGGTCAGCAGAGCCGCCATCGCTGACGTTGTAAAAGGTTCGGTCCCCAAAGTATGGTAAGGGTTAACCCTGTTCGTCACTCCAGCGATTCAAGTTATCTACCCACAAGGGAGTGGGACCTAGAAAAGCTGGTCGAGGGTTGTTGTTCGGGGATTGACCTACTGGAGGTAGGTTGTTGACTTCGGGCTCAGAGTCTGATCCATCTGAGAAGCCTTCAGCTAGATGATCATCCAACGGGATTGGGTGTTCATCGTCAGACTCTGCTTCGAGCCATCTTGCGTTGCCTTCATTTGGAAAGTACGGGTCGCCGTGATGGAATCCAGCCATTTAGATCTACGCGAGAAGAGAGGTATAAAGATATAGTATACAAGTAGTTGGTAGTACAAAATACACCTATAGTATTTTAAGTTTAGGTTCTATTGAATCTTCTTGTGGTATTGTTGGTAAGTTTTTAGACTTGTTAACACATCACAACCATTCTAGGGCATATGCTAATCACTCCTCGGACCAGCATAGTTGATCAGGCTATGCCATTCCCAGGACTGACCATATATCCCCGAGCTTACCTGTGATATTTAACAATCGTAATACTTTTGTTCTTGTCGTTGTGACACTGGTTTTAGTATGAATGTAGACTAGTATACTTAATTAAATATTTTAGTATTTTAAGTATAGACTCTTGGTCAGAGTGTTTTAATCCCAAATGGGTTTATAGTTTAGTATATCTTTTATGGGTTGATACACTTGATTCACTATAAACAACGCTCTGATACCAATCTGGCACACCCCAAAACCAAGAACGGCAGAAACGTTCTGGGGCGGAGGACGTCATGTAAGTATCACAACACAGTAAATGTAAATAAGCAAACAACATCATCCATTGCATTAAATATATAATTTTAATACAAGCGTGTTCTGTACATTATAGACACCAAAAATAACGTATATCAAAATAATAAGATGAGTCTTGAATGCGCTCCATCTTCTCAAAAGCTGGCCTCGGTACCTGTCTACTGATGACCTAAGAATACAAGTTATTTTGAAAGAGTTTATCAGCATTAAGCTGGTGCGTTCATAAGTATTTTAGTGTCGGTATTTGTCATCCAAAAATGTTTGAACATGTATAAAGTATAAGTTTGTAAAATGTGTGTAAAGATTTGCAATTGTTTGTAAAAGTTTGAATCTCTCAGAAAAACCTATATTTTCTATTAAAGTAGCCTTCTACCAAGGCTTAACTGTTTTGTATGCTCGTTTGATGTAAAAATGTGTAATTTCCCAAATGTAACTATCATTTAACAAAATTTAGTTTGTACATAAACGTTTAAGTGAGGTTATCACTAAAAATATGTAATGGATAAATTATTGTAGTACTGTAGCCTTGTATTATAAGAACTACTGTTGTACTAACTACCTTAAACCGGATTTATATTAAGGCATTACGTGATAAATTGCACCATACCATCGACTAGTAACAACGACAAATGAATGGTCGTAATAACGGAATGACGTTTGGCACCCGCAGACCTGCAGGTCCGGCTATAGCTAGCAGTAAGGTGTAGGATTGTCAATCCAGTATAGATCTATACGCAAACTCACGCTCTCCCTTCAAGAGAATTCTGGCTACAACTCGAGCCATGACAGTTAAGTCATGCTCAGATTTAAATCACAATAATAAAGTATTCATGTATATGTACTATTTCTCGTTCTAGTATCATTGTATATGTATTGTTTCTAGTATATGTATATGTATTGTTTCTAGCATCATTGTATATGTATTGTTTCTAGTATATGTATATGTATTGTTTCTAGCATCATTGTATATGTATTGTTTCTGGTATATGTATATGTATTGTTTCTAGCATCATTGTATATGTATTGTTTCTAGTATATGTATATGTATTGTGTTACCCCGATGGTAACTAACTATTGATGTACTGATAAATATGAATATGGAAGTACTTTTATGTCTATACATGTATATATGATACATAACTAATCTTGAAACGACCTTCGGATGGTCACCCGAAATCCCACCAGACCACATCTCAGTGCGCGAAAAGGAAATAGGGCGGATGGCCTTCCTAAGCCCTTTAAACATTTCTTATATATCTATACATATATGGGCATGCAATTTATAAGAAATAAAACAAAGTTTAATAAAAGCATTTGATAAGTAAAAAGAGTTTGTAAAACATTTGAAGTGAAACAGTTTGATAAACAATTGAACAGTGATAAAATCATTGGTTTTCTAGTTATTAATCACATGTGATTAATGCAATCACATGTGATTGATGTAATAACTATAAGTATTTGACTTGTATTCCCCCCCATAAAGTATTTAAAACATTTAAAAGTATTTCAAAGGTTGATTAAAGGGGTATAAGCTCACTTGTGGTGAGTAGATTGAATTGATGTATCGGGTACCGTGCTAAGTGTCAAACGGAGACTTGTTCACACGTTCGAGCCTAGTTATCATATAATAAGCATATATATAACTAATTAGCCACATAATAACTTAACAAAGTAAGTTAACACAATTAGGAACATGTATACACTTTGTATAAGTGTTATAGGTCCTAATGGTTGCATCTAAGTTGCTACGGGACAAGGCAAAAGGGTTTGAAACATCAAATGGCCTTGCATAAGAGTTCACCACCCAACAAACCCCACCCTTTGGAGTTTAC
The DNA here is from genome assembly GCF_052625555.1 of Lactuca saligna. Classification (NCBI taxonomy): domain Eukaryota; kingdom Viridiplantae; phylum Streptophyta; class Magnoliopsida; order Asterales; family Asteraceae; genus Lactuca; species Lactuca saligna. The sequence continues at coordinate 68,686,883 of NC_136421.1, read as the reverse complement.
GGTCGTAAACTCATGGGTTTATGGCCGTGAACTCCTCACATGGTGGTTTTGGGTGTTTTAAAGTGTTATCTTGATCCAAGAACACTTCTAGCTTTGTTTGGAATAATACATGAAGTAGTTTAAGGCCCTAGAATGCTCCATAGGGGAGTTTACGGCCTATAGTCCATATACCCTATAGTTTACGGCCGTAAACTCCTATGGGTGATGGATTTTAATTCATTTGAGGCACTTGCACATCAAGGATGGCTTCCATGATTTTATCTAAGGCTAATAGGGACAAGATGCACACATTTAGGTCATCACTTGGAGTTTACGGCCCAAGATATGTTCCTTGGCCGTAAACTCCTTTTAAGGAGTGATTATGAAGTCCTTTGATCCCCATTCAAGTCCCATGTGTTCAAGCTAAATTGTCTTAAGGCCTTAGGGGTGTTTGTGGCATGTTTAACACAAGAAAAAGGGGTTTACGGCCCAAGATCTTTCCTTGGCCGTAAACTCCTAAAACCCTAAGATCTTGAAGTGTTTTGGTGTGCAAAATAGTCACAAGCATTAGTGGTTAAAGTCCTTAGGCTCAAGGAGGCAAGTTAGGGCATTTTTGACCCATAAAAAGGGGTTTACGGCCCAAGAAAGTTCCTTGGCCGTAAACTCCAATAACTTGTGTTTCTTGGTTGCTTTTTAGTCCCAAATGTTTATACACTAACCCCTAAACAAGTTGTCTAACAAGGAATCGGGACTAGGAAGCCTTTAGGCTCCGTTTTGGAGTTTACTCCCCAAGAACGTTCTTGGGTGGTAAACTCTCGGATCTTGCAGTTTAGACATATAAATGATGTTATAAAGCATATAACAAGTATTAAAACACGTTTAGGAAAGTAGACTCACAATCCGGGATGAGAACCCGAAGATCCGTCAGAGAGAATTGGCTTTTCTCTAGTTGGAATTGTGAATAATGAATTAATTAAATTCAGAAATCTATTTATAGTCCTGGAATATTTTGACAGAAAATATTTTTATTCCAGAAGTCGGACTATAACATTATGAAACTTAAAATGTTCAAGTTTCACAATTACAGGAGCATCCACTCTCCTGATACGTCCAGAAACGTAAACCCTAATGTACACAAACTTGTTCGGACAAGTCTGAAATTTACAGAAACTGGACTAGCTTCTATTGAATAGATAATGTTCATACAAATGGAAATTTCGGGTTGTCACAGGATAGAACTTGATAGCTATAGAAAAATAAAAATTGAGAGAGAGAGGATAGAAGATGTTAGGGTTACTGTTAATAACAACGAATGAAAAATATGAATATGAAACATTAAAATTACATCATAAGATTAAACAAAGTCACTATGCGCCCTACTAATATGCCGAACAAACTCATATCTCTTTCTTCATCAAAATTAAACATTAACTGCAACCAAAAATCAAAATTAAAAAGTAAATCAGTAACATGTGGGGTTTGTAAAGATCTAACCAAAGATTATGGGCAAAAGATTTATGTAACGCCTAATGAACATATAACCTCTGAGTTTCTTGAAATTAATCGGCTGAATAAATCAGAACCCATTAAAATAAGCAAACCAAATCGAAACTTATGAACGTAGAGGGTATTTTGGTGAATAGATTTGTAGACAAAAGCGTAAGCAAACCAAAATGGAAACCCATGAAAAGTGAAGAAGAACTTACCCTACATTCCAGAAAGCTTCAGAGAATAAGACGAAGAATGAAAGTTTCATAAAAGAAGACGACATGAAACCCATCATGAAAACGGAAACAGAGCCGACATCAGTTTAGGCGGTGGAGGAAAGCAAAGGGGTAGAGAATGACCGGAGACAGAAAGAAAAATCTATCTAAGTATTGAGCGGTGGAAGCAATCGTGTAACCATCGTATTGGATAGTAAAGGCAGTGGAAGACACGTAGTTATAGTAGAAGCGATGAAACCCATTACCCTGTCAACATTAAAAAGTGGGCAAGCTAAGAAGAAAAACTGACAAAGCAAAAAATAAAAACTAAAAATACAAAAAATTCAACCTATGAGATCTTGTTACTATATTTAAGGGAACACAAAATTAATCTATATATATATTGTATTGTGGTCGGTCGTGTTGGTTATTTTTAGGGTAAATTACACGAATGGTCCCTGTGGTTTGGGGTAACCTGCGTGGTTGGTCCCTAAGAAGTTTTTTTAACTCGGAAGGTCCCTAATGTTTGTTTTTGTTGTGTCTTTAGTCCCCGTTTGACTTAAAATGACTTTTTTACCCTTATTAGTTTCTTTTTTATTTACTTGTCATTTATTTTATTAATATTTTTTAAGAAAAAAAAAAAAGAAAGAAAGAAAACAAAACCCACCACCATACCCGATATCCCAACCCCCAACCCTACCTTTTACTTTCGATACAATCTTTTTGTTTCTCAACTCAACCAAGAAAGAAGAAACCCTCAAATAGTCGTCGCTGCCTTGGATGGTTCCGGTGAACCAACCCTTTCTCAACCTCACACCATCAAGCTTCTTTTATCTCATCTCTAGTTGGTCTACTGCAATGTATCTCTGTTTCTCAACTTCGGTGTATATTCGATCTGCAATCGAACGGAACCATATCATTTTCTATGATATGCAATCGAACAGAGGTAGTGGTGGTGTTTGGAAACCCACATGCTTTTTCAAAGCCAAAAAAATGAAAGCCCCCTGCTTCAAATCCCTAAAACGAACCAGATGTTGCAAATCGAAGGTGTTCGGAGTACATATGGTGGCCGTTTCTGCATATCAAGATTGATAGGTTCCGACAACGATCCAGATTTCTGATGTCGACGAAGATCCTCCCCCTTACTGCAATATACTATTTTCATCACCTGGGGTTGGAGAAATTTTTTGTTGTTCTTTTGGTATAATATTTAATCACTAGGGAAGTTGCAGGTAGGCAGAGAAGGAGGTGGAGTGTTTTTTCATTTTCATCATATTGTGTAATCGTTTCTATTTTCATCAGATTTTCAGTTTGTGTGTTTTATGGGTTTGAGAAAAGATGATGTCGTGTATGTCGAAATTGTGTTTACTATGTGAGACGAAAGAGGTGGGGCAGGGTGTCGTTCTTGCGAACTAAGAGGAATGTGATTGGTTTTCTGGCAATTAGGTTTTCGGTGAGTGGATTTCTAGTTTCAGTTTTCCCGATGAAAGTTTTCAGTGGTAGTGGTGGAGGAAACTGACGGTGGTGGTGGTGTTGCAGGTGGTTGTTAGGTGGTCGATAATGAGTATTGGGATGGTGGGACCATGTTCTTTTTTTATTAGTGATTTTTTTTTTTAATTTAATACGATAATAAAAACTGAATAAAGATTTAAAAATGGTAATATGGTCATTTCAAGTCAACAAAGGACTAAAGACACAACAAAAACAAATATTAGGGATCGTCCGAGTTAAAAAAAACTTCTTAGGAACCAACCACGCAGATTACCCCAAACCACAGGGACCATTCGTGTAATTTACCCTTATTTTTAATAACCTAATAAGAAAATTTAGGCGGTAATATGTACATTTCTTACCTATAGCATTTTTGGGGGTAATACCCACGATCTAATATCCAAATTACCCACACATGATTATCTGAATTTTAATACATCGATTTTTTTTATATAGAATCATATCTTAATTATTTAACCTGAATCCCAAAAGTTATACTTAATCAACACTCCTAAAATATATCATTTATGTTTTATAAAAATGAAATGTGATGAAATTCAATTTATTTCTTTCAATCGATTGAAACATCATGTCACTCTTAATAGTCTTAATTAGAATGTTTGATGTTATTTTCCTCTTAATGTTTACTTGTATTAATATTTTGTAATTGTTACCGGCACCTTATTACTAGTTGCTCCTTCTTAAATGACACTGTTTTCTATTGTTTTTTTTTTTTCTTCCTTTAATAGTTACTTATTAGTCAGCAATTTTTATTTTTATGAATAATATTTCTCGTTTCCAAAAAAAATCCAATTTGATTTTTGAATACCTCTAGCCAAATGACATTACACCATTTGGTGATGTATTTATTTTTACTTTATTTTTTATTTATTTGAGGAACCATTTAATTCTTACCAACTACTACTCCACTAGTCCACTGGTCACATGGACACTCAACTTACGGCGTGTAATACGTAGTCCCTACCAAAAATTTGAATTCAAAACCAAACCCTAAAACCCTCTCTTCTTCTTGCCCCCCATTACTAACTTCTGAAAACCCTAGAGCCTCTCATTTTCGATCTCACCACCAAACCCTAATCCATGGCGAAAAAGAAAACAAAACAACAATCCGAAGAAAACAATTCGCCCACAACCGAACATGAAATCCCTCGCCAAACTATTGAAGACGCTGCTTCTGAGAAACTCGACAGCTTGAAATCGCTAAATGCTATGTTGCTCAAAGAGACTGTCGAGCGCCGTCAACAGGTGGATTCGCTGACACAGATTAACTGCTCTCTGGAATCTGAACTGAATCGGTGCAAATCCGACAAGGTTTCGTTGCAATCTGAGTTGAGCGGGTTAACCGAACGAGCAGTGACGTTAGAGATCGAGAAGGAATCGGTTTCTAAGGTTGTTGCTTTGCAGTTGGATGAAATGACGGAGGTTAGTCGTAGGGAGAAGGCTGCAATGGAGGAGAAAATCGGAGGTTTGGAGAGAGAAATGAGTCGGCTTTTGGAGGAGAAAAACGCCATTGAGAAAACGAAGAAATCGAAGGAATCAGAAATTGGTTCTCTGAACGCCAGATTGAATACACTTGTGACTCAGATCGGTGAAGAGAATGTCGCTTTGTCAAAGATTTGTGAGGAGAGAGATGGAATCAGAGCACAGCTCCATGATCGGATTCAATATGAGAAAGGGTTGAGATCCAAACTAACTGAAGCGGAGAAGAGGGAGGCAGAGATTACTGAAAATTCCCAAAAAGTTAAGGCTGCGTACCTTGGTTTAATCGAGGAGAAGAAAACACTCGAAAGAAAGGTGGATTCAATCCTGAAAGAAAAAGATCTGGTTGAAATGAACTTGGTTGAATCAAATCGTTTAGTTGATGTTTTGAAGAGAGATATTGAGAAGATGATGAAAGAGAAGATGGAGATTGATGTGGATAGAGATGTTCAAGACAGAAAGAAAAACGAGTTAAATGTTTCTGTTCATAGGCTGAATGAATTGGTCTATAAGCTTAAAAAGGGGGAAGAACAATTGCTTATGAAAGTTGCTGATTTGGAGAACATACACGCCATGGATTCTGAAAAGGAAGCCAAAATGAGTACAGAGATCAATATCCTGGTGCAAGAAAAACAAGAACTGGAGGCAAGTATTCAAAAACTGACTCAAGAAAAGTGTTTGGTCTCCAAAAATTTGCAGGAAGCCTTGAAGATGATAGAACACCAGAAACTTACAATCAACCAAATGTTAGAAGAGAAAGCAAAGATCGAAGAACAGTCTAACAAATTCAAGAACACAATCACAGCACTTGAGAACTCCAACAAGATTCAAATCGATAAAATCAAGCAACTAGAGTCTGAAATCAACAACCACAAATCTGCATTCGATCGAGCCACAACCGAATCGAAAAATACTCGAGCCAAGCTTGATGAAGAAAAACACAAATTGAAGAATTCAAATGAAAAGATTTCCAAAATGGAAAAGGGTGTTGAAGAAACACGCAAGAAACTTTCAAAGATGACAACAGAAACTGAAAAACTCGTTGCAGAAAAGAACAAGTTAGCAGAATCACTTGCCAAAACCCAAAAGGAACATGATGACACAAAAGCCAAACTAAAACTATCCGAAGGTAAAAAGAATCAAATCTTGAAGATCTTGAAAACCACCAATGTGATTCGTAGCTCAAAGGAAGATGACAACATGGGTATTGATCAAGAAATCAAGAATCATGTAACAGAAACTGAAGCAATGAAGAAAGCATTCAAGGACAAAGAGACTAATGTGGAAGAATTGAAGAAGCAACTTGAATTGGTTAACAAAGGTAAGAGTTTCTGGACAATGGTGTCATCTGCAACCACTGTTCTAGCTGCTATTTCTTTAGCTTATGTTGCTCGAAGCTGCTGAATCAATGGTGGATTTTGCTAATCCCAACAGGTTAACATCTTTTTACAGTGTTGTTAGTTAATGGGTTAATCACACTTTTGAAATTTAACTCGTTTTACCAGGTTTAATCTGTGTTCTTGTTAGGATGACAATAATGGAAGATGGGTAATTTTGATCAAGTTTTATCAAATGTTCCAATGTTGGACAATTGTACTAATTGCAACAATTTTTGGATTGCTAATGCTATGGTGATTTTGACATAGGCCTTTGGTGTTTTTCTTTAATACTTTGTGCAATGAAACATTTAGTTATCTTAAATACTAGAAATACAAATATCCAAGATAGTAACAAGTATCTAAATACCATAGTGGAAATACAATCAATTCCTCTAATTACATTTTTAAGTCAGGGTGAAAATGTGATTAATAGATTCTAATTTGTGTTTAAATGTGAAACCTGATGTAAATGAACATATGGTGTTGATGATATCAGTACATAAATTTGAAATTTCCCTATGATGGAAATTAAGGTATGTTGGAATTGGAAGTATATTATTATTTTTATCATTTGAGACATAATTGTTATGTTTTTTTAACTATTACTCATTTTTTGGGTTCAATTGATTCGGAAGTATCAATTTTTGGAAATTTTTGAAGGAACTAAGGGTGCGTTTGGTTGTGGAAAACTGTTTTCATTTTCTAAGAAAATGTTTTCAGAAAATAGAGTTGAGTTTTCGTTTTCAATTTTCAATGAAAATTTTAGAAAACGCGTTTGGTTGAAACCGGGGGAGTTTTCATTTTCCATCTTAGAAATTTGGAAAACTTTGGAAAACTGTAAAAATCACTTTTCAAATTTACATACAATTTGGAAAAATGAAAATTTTCATTTTCTTGGAAAATTTTGGAAACTGAACGAAAATTTCCGTTTTTCTTGGAAAATTTTCCTAGAAAACTGGAAAATTTTCCACAACCAGCACCCTAAATATTGGGGCTAAATTGGAAGTTCATGGTTTAAAAGACAGAAAACCCCCTCTTTTGATCATATTTGGTCATTTGTGAGAAGAGAAATGATGAATTTTGTGTAAATTGAGATGGATGGATCTCTAATTTAGCATTAGCACTCAAAATGTTGCTTAACTGTGACACTTCATATACAGACAATATGAACGTCATTTAATTGATGATATACAAATATTTGAAAATGTTTATGGATAAGGTCCTAATATTAAGTCTTAGGAGTTAAATTAAATTTTATATTTGAGGTGTGTTAAAGTGTAAAACCAATAGACAGTGGTTGAATTACATACTGCGTCGACTTCATAATCCAAAAGGCTTATAAATATCCTTACGTTCTCCATGTTCCAAGTTTTCAAGTAAACTTTAAATTTGGACAGATCAAAATAATGTTAGATTTGTGAAACATATTGAGCATTATCGGAATCTAAACATTATACATGCATACACAATTATGGATTTACTTATGCAAAGACATCTTTTGGTTTTCAATGGTTATTCAAAGATTCTTTACAAACACAGTTTTAAGTGTGGATTTACTTATGCAAAGACATCTTTTGGTTTTCAATGGTTATTTACTTTACAAACATAGTTTTAAGTATGAATTTACTTATGTGAAGACATCTTTTGGTTTTCAATGGCTATTCAAAGACTCATTACAAACACAATTTTAAGTATGGTTTTACTTCCAAAGAAAATACTTTTTAGACTTTTTAAAAGTATCATTGTTGTTAACAGAAAACCTGTAACTCTCAACAACCGTGTGTTGACCCTCAAAACAATATGTATTCTCACGGAATCCGTAATTGAGCAATTCAAATGACGGATTAGTCATGGACTTCATGTACTATACTATTATTTGTAAGAACCATGTATTCAAACATTAAGATGAAATACAAATGTTGTTTTGTTTATTGTTGTACTTGTGTTATATATTCAGTTTACATGTGATCCATTAACTAAGTCGCACAGTCCGACATGTTCTGCCGCCTCGGTCGAGGGTGTGACAGATTGGTATCAGAGCTAAATTGGCTATAGAGAACTCGTACCCTCGAAAGATGAATACAACTATAGCAACAGACTACTAATAAAAGTATTATTATTAATTACCCTACTTCTTGACTATTTATAGCATAGGTAATTGGTTTGAAGGGTCGCTTGGGTTGTTGGATTTCAGAATAGCTATATGCTAAAATGATCCTGCTCTCCGATGCTTCTTGTCTGGCCCTCATCCGTACTTGGTAGTCTTGGAGTACAAAACAAAAACTAATAATACTGCAAACCTCACCAATCCTAAACATATAAGAGTTGTATATACTCTGGCCCGCAATGAGAACACTTAATAAAATTCTAACGTACCTCCAACTAAAACTACCAACTCAACCCTTTATGTTAAATGCCTCAACTAATGTTAGTACCATACATAAGCCATACCACAAATAAACCTGGAACGTACACATATGTTATTTATGGTCGGGTCGGTACACAACCAACCTTGAGCAAGGAGTTTGACAGACTACAATGGTTGAGAGTTTTTGTAACATTTGCATTTCAAGTATCATTCCCTTTTTTCCCTTAACTTGAAAATTATTGCATTTTGGTCCCTGACCGAGTGCGTTGGGCGTACTGGGTCGATATCTTGATCACAGAGGCATTCACGTACGCGGGGCGTATGTGGAGTATGCTGCGCGTACGGTCACCTGCGATAAACCCTAATTTTTAGGGTTTGAGCCATATTTAAACGCTTAAGTTGCCCTTAGACCTTCTTATGACCAGCCTCCACCTCTCCAAACCATGAGAACGAAACCCTAATTGCCATTTGAGTGTTTTGAGCTTGGTAGTGACATTTGAATGTGTTTTTGGTGATCTTGAAAGAAGAACTCTTGGAAGTTACATCGGTGTGGTTAGAGCTTGTGGATCCAGAACCATCACTAACTTGGAAAGCTTTTTGGAAGTATAAAGTGTTGGATCAGGTGTCTAAGCCCATAACTATAATTGGTATGTAGTTGACCCGAAAGTAGCATGGTCCATTTGGTTTGCCTTCACCAGAACAATCTGATAGGATGGACGTTTGAGAAATAGACTATTTGTGGTTTATTAATATATTATAACTTTATAAGTATAATATATTAATTGAGGAATCACATTATTTAATTAGTATTTATTAAGAATTAATTTGGAATTAATTTAGTGATCAAAAGAGACTGATTAAATATATGGGGATTGATTATATAAATCAATAATCCTTATAGTAGGGCTAATGATCCATGGTTGGTTAGGGTGGGCTAAACATCTGTGATAGTCCATAAGGTTTAACCCATATAACCCATGATATATCCATGAGATATGAAGAGTCATGTGAATTAGGGTTTGCATGGATCTAACCCTAGACTTTGCCACACTATAAAAGGACCATATAATTACCAAAATCAGCACTACTACAACCCCAAGCATTTCCAATAAGTGTATAGCCAATTTTGGAGTTTTTATCCTCTCTCTCAAAGTCTTCCTTTGTCCATGGTGTTTGTGAACCATTTGAGGCATCACACTTGAGGTGCTAAGCTCTTGAAGGGCAAGAACTCTAATCTACACTAAGAGGTATTCATCCACCTTGGTTTTATGTTGTATATATCCAAGTTTTGTATGCTAGTGTATGTTTTATGCTTTGGAACAATCTTGCATGTATAATAGTGAAAACTTAGATCCAAAGCATATAGGGTTGTGTGTGCACCATAAGGGTATTATGGAGCTCAAAACCCAACATAAAGATCTTAACTTGATGGTTCATTAAGTTAGATCTAGTTAGGTCTTCTTTTTGTGCATTTATGGCCCTTTAAGTCACGCTTGAGAGTATGAGATACTCTAGAAGCCAAGGAGGGTAGATCTTAGGATTTTTTAGGCTCCTTGTGCATGAAAAATGCAATCTTTATGTGTTATTGGACCATGCATGAGTTAGGGTTCTTATTATGGATTTTATTATTGGGTCCCATTAAGACATGTAAAGGAGTAAAGTTTCCAAGTTTACATGTTAAGACATCATTTAGGTCCAAATCTAAAAAGTGGACTTAGTAGCTTAACCAATTAAGCACTTAATGGCGAATTGGACCTGTTGTGGAGTACGCTGGGCGTACCCAGCTCGTATGTAGAGCATACTGGCCAAAGGTGGCGTATGCATGGCTTAAGTCTAAGTACGTTGGGCGTACTCAACAACTGATGAGTTTTGTGATTTGGGCCATATTTGGACTATTAGTGTAACGACCCAAAATTTAAGACCAAAAATTTCTTTTAATAAATCATTACTTAAACTAAAATCATCATTCCAAAACATAATATGAGTATAAGTTTTCAAAACACATGTTTATTATCAGAGTAAACATTCCCAGGCTGTCTAATCTATGGTGTGTGCCATGCGATCACCCCGAGCTCTTCCCTCCGCTACCGGAAGTACCTGAAACCAAAACTGAAAACCGTAAGCACGAAGCTTAGTGAGTTCCCCACCCTACCGCATACCATGCATAACCACATACTGCACATACTGGGCCACACCCGCTATCTTGGGCCTCGCCCTCTACCTCGAGCCTCGCCGCTACAACGGCCCCGCCGCTCCAGGCCCCGCCTGGCTTCGAGCCCCGCTCGGATACATATCTGTTTTACTTAGGCCCCGCCTGTTATAGGGCCTCGCCCGCCAACAATTAATATCACATAAACATATCACAACACATAACTAAACACATACAACTGGTTCTGTCCTAAGGCCTCGCCTATCCTGGGCCTCGCTCATGTACTGCTACTGATGAGTCATGGAACCCCGTCCACGCTCCTAGTGGTAGTGAGATACGGGCCCAGCCCACCCTCACTCCTTCCCTAACTTGGGCCTCGCCCCTTTTATGCGACTATTGAGATGTGGAACCCCATCCACACTCTGCTATTGGTGAGATACGGGACCTCGCCCATACTCACCTCCCCACCAGGCACATACATGTATCACACAAACAACAAGTATAAACTATCATATAAACAAATCCTTGGGCACCCGCCCGCTATTACTGGACCTCGTCCTGAAAATCATACTAGCATATTGTGCCTAGGGCTAACCCCCGGATCTTCTAATTATAACTACATTGGCTGACATTGTGGCCTTAGACCCATTCAGACAAAGGGAAACTCACCTGCACTGATTGAACTTGTTGATGATCTCACTAGCTGCTGCCTGGCAACTCACGGAACTCCTGCTCCCCTTGCTCCCCGAACTACCAATATCAATGCAACACTGAGTCTAACTGATCCCCGAAGGACAACCAAGTCAACCCTGGTCAAGGTCAAAGTCCTGGTCAAAGTCAACCTTCCAGGTCAACCCTACTCGTCGAGTCACCCTACTGACTCGCCGAGTTCAAAATGATCAGATTCCTTCCATTCGCGACTCGACTCGCCGAGCCAGTCCATGACTCGCCGAGTCTACCGATTTCTGAGTCCTGACCTGTCCAACTCACCGAGTCTCCACCCGACTCACTGATTCAAGTCTCAACTCGAAGGGTTTGGGGTTTCGCAACCTGACTCGCCGAGTCCAAGAACAGACTCGCCGAGTACAAGGCAATCTTCATATGACTCGGCAAGTTGTTCATCCCACTCGTCGAGTTTCTCCACAACTTCATCCTACTCGCCGAGTCCACTCAAAGGACTCGCCGAGTCCCTTCAGTTCTCCTTACATGCAGAGGACTTTTGAGTCATGCATGGACTCCAAACTGTAGATCTACCCTTCCCAAGCCTATTCCTCACGTAAAGTTGCAAACTTTACGTGTAGAGAAGGAGATCTAGGCAAAATATGCCAAAAACTAGGGTTTAAGGCAAAGGGGCTTCAAAATCGACTCAAGGGCTGATACTTTTTGTTTCTCCAGGCCATAACACACTTGGATTTGAAGTAGCAACTCCAAATCCAGCTTCTAACCCATAAGGGTGGCTAATCATGGCTTAAAAAGCCCAAAACTCACAACCAAAAATAGATCTAAGGGAAGGAAATGACTTAATACCTTCAATACCTCATAAAGACTCCACAAACTCCAGATCTGAAGCCAATCCTTGAAGCTTCACTGATTCCCCTCCCTCTTCTTCCTTCAAAACACCCAAAAATGGCTTGGAACTTGGATGCACAACAATGGAGGCTTAGGCTTCATTTTCTGAATGAGGGATGCTATAAGGAACCCTAATGGAGAGAATAAGAAGCTTAAATAGCGCCCAAAGTCCCGGATTTAGGGTTTTCCTCGCACAGACCGAACTCGCCGAGTCCACTTGGCTGACTCGCCGAGTTGGACACTTACACCTTGACCCGGATCCCGCTCGGACTCGCCGAGTCCCTCCTTGGACTCGATGAGTCGACCCTTAAATTAAATTAGGGCTTTCTTTCCTTTCTTGGCCTTTAAAACTTTGGGTGTTACAACTCTCCCCCACTTAAACTAAACTTCGTCCTTGAAGTTTGCTAGGATCCACCGCCTGCGATCTGCCTCCAATACCCCACCATTCATTCTAACACTAGTTGCCTACCCTCGTTGGCCTTCCGCTCAGTCATTCAGACTAATGCCAATCCTTACAGATAATAATCTCGGGTCCATCCTGACCCTGAACATCCTGGAACACAACTTACTCAACCGACAATCTTTCTGGTAATCTCCAAATACTGCACTGACCCCGTAGGGGTTCACCCCTTCTTTTCTTGCGCGCTTTCCTTGCCTCCCCAAGGCAATGCTCCATAACCATCTATCCCTTCTGCCACAACGAAAACCCTTTCCTCACCAAATCTATTACTGCTGCTATTCCCAATACGGTTCATCGTCGCCAGTATCCACTGGGCATTCTTTCTTCTATCATTCGGTGTCGAGCACCCCACGATCGACTAACTGAATTCCACCATACTCTGCATACCCGCACTGCTACTGACTAGAAATTCTGCTATTCCTTATCGTGCTTCCGGATGAACTGAGACCATCCTGGTCCCTTCCAATCTATCAATATCTGGATTACCGACTCTCACCGATTGCTGACCCAACACAACCACTAGTCGCTCCCAAAGACATTCGAAGAAACTTCTGCCACCTATACTGCTCAATTTATTCTACCAGGCTGGCACTACAATATTCTGGAATCCCCGATCCCCTATCTAGACACTAAGATCCTTACCAGGTCCCACCTGTGCTGCTAAAACTTACGGGCCTCGCCCACGGGTCTCACCCAACCATACTACTGAGCAACCCTGCTCTCAGGTCTCACCTATACTGCTATTCCCATACGGGCCTCGCGTACGGGTCTCACCCGACTATATCCTAGAGCGGCCTCTCCCAAGGTCTCACCTCTCAAGGGCTATACAGGCAATTCATTACCATTCTCATCCATTACCCATTCCTGATCCCTATCTGAATGCTAGGAGATAAGGGTCTCGCCCCGACTCCGCCAACGAAGCTACTACGGAATGCTACGGCTGCCCCGTAGTCTGACAACACTTCCCACCACTGACTGCTAGTGAATGCTACGGCCGCCCCGTAGTCTTACATCACTTTACACCACTGTCTGTTGCTGAAGAAAACCGAGGCTCTCCCGCCACTCTTCCATGCTCTACATGCTGCTTCTGCCACTGACTGCTAACACGAAAGCATCCCATGCTATTTGACCTCAAGATCTCCATTCCGACTCACACGAGTCCTACATGCAACCCTTCCACCTGAATCCGAACCACATACTCACCATTACCCTTTACACGCATGGACTGATGGGGAGTTTCTCAAACTCCCAACCCTGAACTACTCAATCCGTCAAACGCTGAACTACCTCTTTTCCTTCTCAGAAATTACATACTCGTTCTGGATTTGTGTGCTCTTACCCTTATTCATTCGAAGGATTCTCCACCACTTCGATCCTGCTCACACCTAGTTGTTCAATGAATAGAATTACAAATCCTTGCTACCATTCCATAATTAATCTACTGAGGAATCCCATGCTTACCATAGCTAAGGATCTAACCAGTCCATTTCGAAAACTTATACGGCTCCGAACTAGCGAGACATACCGAGTCCCTCCAAGGCATGCTACAAATACTGCACCCTAAGTAACCTTCTTCGATAAAACCCATCCCTTAACTACTAACCACATATCCAAGGTATGCAAATGGCATATAACTCGATCACAATCAAACTGCTCAATGAAATGCTCATACAGATAATGATGCAAAACCATAACAATATAACATCATGCACAAACAGAAGAACTAAAAATGGAAATCGCATACCTGCAACGTCCGACGCTGCTCACGTCTCCAAAGTAGCCATCTGAAAAGCCTTGCCTCCTACCGCAGGCGCCTCCGCACGGCCCTGACAGCCGTCTGTGATCCTCAAGGTTGCAGGGGCAGGTGCCATCACCCGTCCTGCTGAAAACAAACTGGGGCACTGGGCCTTATTGTGGCCCTTCTGATAGCAGTGAAAACATATCAAGTCTGATCCCTGAGTGGTGGTAACAGTACAATCCCTGCTAAAATGACCAGTCCGACCGCACCTGAAGCAGCCCGATTCACCACCACTACCACTCCTGCACGCGCCCCCGTGCGCCCTGCCACACTTTCCGCATCGACTGCGGTCCTGATAATCTCTCGATTTCGAATCTGATCCCTTGGGTCTTTTGCCTGAACTCACGGCTACCTGAACCTCATCCGGCTTCCTCTTCCGGATCTGCTCCAAATCAATTTCCCTTTCCCTGGCCCGAGAAATCATATCTTCTAGCGTCTTACAGCCGGACCTGCTCACGAACTCCCTGATGTCATCCCTCAGCATCTCGTGATATCGTGCCTTCTTCATCTCCTCATCCGCGACATACTGCGGAACAAGAAGGGCTCTCTCCCTGAACTTGGTGGTGATCTCTGCCACAGTCTCAGTAGTCTGCGTCAAATCCTGAAACTCCCGGGCCAACTGCTGCACCTCAATAATCGGCGAAAACTCCGCCCTTAACCTAGCTGAGAAATCACTCCAAGTCATCGCGTCCAATGTGGCATCATCACCCAAAGCATGACCAATCTCTTCTCACTAATCCCTCGCTCTGTCCTTCAGAAGACAGGAAGCGAGTCTGACCTTGTCCTCCTCAGGACACCATCTCGTTCGGAATGCGTTGGCAACATCAGCCAACCATCTGCTGCTAGCGATGGGGTCCCTAGCCCCATGATAATCTGGTGCCCCACAAGCCCTAACTCCCGAAATGTCAAGGTACGCGCTCCTAACAAAACCATCATCTCAGTACGGACGGCTCCCAGCCTCTTATCCAAAATCTCCAATATACCCTCCTTGACCGTGCCAAAGATCACAGGAGTCTGAGCTAGAATATTGCGTGTAACCTCGGTTGATATCAACTCTCTCATTCGCTCCTCGAGCTGCTCGACCCCTGAACCCGAGCCTGATCCCTCTCCGACGCCTGATCCGCCCGCTGGTCTCTCTCGCAATGACACCATACTGAATCATAACCAATATCAGAATACTCCTTACTGCTGCGAGACCAACACACGCACTACCAGGTTACCAGTCTTGTCCCGGCCTTTCCCAAATCAAGTACGGATCCTCTGCTTTCAGTAGTACGGGCCCATACTACCTTCCACATCTATCCGTACTTTCCTCAAGAACTACCTTGACTCCACCAGGTCCCTTTCTACTACTTCTGCTCTAGCACTACCTCATCCTAGGTTGACCCTAGGGAAACCTCTTACTCAACTCAAACCAGTCCTCAACTGCTGAAGGCCTCCTTGCGATGCCAATTATCCATCACCTGGATACCATCACATGTGACGAGGCTCAGATAATCCTTCGAGTAACAGACTCGTCCCTACAACGGTTAGACTCAAACGAGAGTTGCGCAATAGGGACAAATCCAGCACTCTGAGATTATTCAACCCTGATCACATGTGACGTAACGTATCCACCTAATGGCTAACTCCCATCACTCAAATCCCACAATGCACAAAAGTAGACAACATTCATACAAGGGAAAATGTAACCATAACATACTCAAGCAATCATATCCACATAGCAAGAATCTGAACTAGCATGCAACACAACTCATAAACTCAGGCATAACCTAAACAGGCTATCCTACTACTGTCTATTCAACACTATCATGCAGATCAAAAGCACATATAACAGGCACATAAGGCATCCTCCCTAGATCCTTAGTCATAATCTAGCATGTTGTTCTATTACTGATAATCAAAACATAGGCTTGTATGGGTATTTTGGGGTACATACTTGAGCTCGGCTGATTTCATGCACCACACCCTTTTTTTTTCTTTTCAAAGTTCTTTTCTTTCTGAATTCTTTCTGCTTTTCTAAAACCATTTTCTTTCTCAAAACTTTTTTTACAAAACTGCCTTTCCATTTTGAAAACTTCTTTACCAATTCCTCAGTTTGAGTTCAGACACACCCTAGAGCATGTCCGAATCCCTCAAACCAAGGCTCTGATACCAACTTGTAACGACCCAAAATTTAAGACCAAAAATTTCTTTTAATAAATCATTACTTAAACTAAAATCATCATTCCAAAACATAATATGAGTATAAGTTTTCAAAGCACATGTTTATTATCAGAGTAAACATTCCCAGACTGTCTAATCTATGGTGTGTGCCATGCGATCACCCCGAGCTCTTCCCTCCGCTACCGGAAGTACCTGAAACCAAAACTAAAAACCGTAAGCACGAAGCTTAGTGAGTTCCCCACCCTACCACATACCATGCATAACCACATACTGCACATACTGGGCCACACCCGCTATCTTGGGCCTCGCCCTCTACCTCGAGCCTCGCCGCTACAACGGCCCCGCCGCTCCAGGCCCCGCCTGGCTTCGAGCCCCGCTCGGATACATATCTGTTTTACTTAGGCCCCGCCTGTTACAGGGCCTCGGTCGCCAACAATTAATATCACATAAACATATCACAACACATAACTAAACACATACAAATGGTTCTGTCCTAAGGCCTTGCCTATCCTGGGCCTCGCCCATGTACTGCTACTGATGAGTCATGGAACCCCGTCCACGCTCCTAGTGGTAGTGAGATACGGGCCCAACCCACCCTCACTCCTTCCCTAACTTGGGCCTCGCCCCTGTTATGCGACTATTGAGATGTGGAACCCCATCCACACTCTGCTATTGGTGAGATACGGGACCTCGCCCATACTCACTCCCCACCAGGCACATACATGTATCACACAAACAACAAGTATAAACTATCATATAAACAAATCCTTGGGCACCCGCCCGCTATTACTGGACCTCGTCCTGAAAATCATACTAGCATACTGTGCCTAGGGCTAACCCCCGGATCTTCTAATTATAACTACATTGGCTGACATTGTGGCCTTAGACCCATTCAGACAAAGGGAAACTCACCTGCACTGATTGAACTTGCTGATGATCTCACTAGCTGCTGCCTGGCAACTCACGGAACTCCTGCTCCCCTTGCTCCCCGAACTACCAATATCAATGCAACACTGAGTCTAACTGATCCCCGAAGGACAACCAAGTCAACCCTGGTCAAGGTCAAAGTCCTGGTCAAAGTCAACCTTCCAGGTCAACCCTACTCGTCGAGTCACCCTACTGACTCGCCGAGTTCAAAATGATCAGATTCCTTCCATTCGCGACTCGACTCGCCGAGTCAGTCCATGACTCGCCGAGTCTACCGATTTCTGAGTCCTGACCTGTCCAACTCACCGAGTCTCCATCCGACTCACTGATTCGAGTCTCAACTCGAAGGGTTTGGGGTTTCGCAACCTGACTCGCCGAGTCCAAGAACAGACTCGCCGAGTACAAGGCAATCTTCATATGACTCGGTAAGTTGTTCATCCCACTCTTCGAGTTCTCCACAACTTCATCCTACTCGCCGAGTCCACTCAAAGGACTCGCCGAGTCCCTTCAGTTCTCCTTACATGCAGAGGACTTTTGAGTCATGCATGGACTCCAAACTGTAGATCTACCCTTCCCAAGCCTATTCCTCACGTAAAGTTGCAAACTTTACGTGTAGAGAAGGAGATCTAGGCAAAATATGCCAAAAACTAGGGTTTAAGGCAAAGGGGCTTCAAAATCGACTCAAGGGCTGATACTTTTTGTTTCTCTAGGCCATAACACACTTGGATTTGAAGTAGCAACTCCAAATCCAGCTTCTAACCCATAAGGGTGGCTAACCATGGCTTAAAAAGGCCAAAACTCACAACCAAAAATAGATGTAAGGGAAGGAAATGACTTAATACCTTCAATACCTCATAAAGACTCCACAAACTCCAGATCTGAAGCCAATCCTTGAAGCTTCACAGATTCCCCTCCCTCTTCTTCCTTCAAAACACCCAAAAATGGCTTGGAAGCTTGGATGCACAACAATGGAGGCTTAGGCTTCGTTTTCTGAATGAGGGATGCTATAAGGAACCCTAATGGAGAGAATAAGAAGCTTAAATAGCACCCAAAGACCTGGATTTAGGGTTTTCCTCGCACAGACCGGACTCGCCGAGTCCACTTGGCCGACTCGCCGAGTCCACTTGGCCGACTCGCCGAGTTGGCCACTTACACCTTGACCCAGATCCCGCTCGGACTCACCGAGTTGACCCTTAAAATTAGGGCTTTCTTTCCTTTCTTGGCCTTTAAAACTTTGGGTGTTACAATTAGGGTTTTGGGCCTTGTTAGGCCACTAGTCTTTCTGACTTTGAGAAATTGTTAGGCTTTGGGCCTTCATGGATTTTGGACCATAATGGGCTTCATTTAGGGATTTGGTCCATATTGGGCTTTTAGTGCCTTTGGGTTGGGCCTCGATTATTAAGCCAAGTGAGGAAAGGGTAAAATGGTCTTTTACATTGGGTATTGTACAAATGATCTATATTCCCAGTTATGGTTTATGACCTAATTATTTATTGGGGTTTTGTTTGATTGATTAGTGTGGGGATTTTCCGGTTCAACATGTTGATCATTTGTTCGACTGACAACAGACTGAGGTGAGTTTGCTCACTATACTGTAGGACCCTATGATATGTTATGTGCTCTTGTTGTATGTGTTATATGACTGTTTTATTGTTTAATATATGTATGTGGGTGAAATTGACCCATGGGTGAAATAGACTCGGTACAACCTTGTACCGTCACATGAGTTGAAATAGACTCGGAGGTGAAATAGACATGGGGGTGAAATAGAACCAGCATGGCCTTGGGCCGACACATGAGTTGAAATAGACTCGAGGGTGAAATAGACGCCGACACAACCTGGAGCTGGAAGATATGTATGGTAGGTTAGATTAGGGCTACCGACCAGTCCATGATAGGATGACATGTTTAGGTTATGCTTGATTTTGAGTACTCGATACTCGAATGCTGCTTGCTTTGTGCTTTTTAGGAGTTCCCACTAACATCAACTAACTAGTAAGCGAATATGTTAAGTTACATATTATTAATATTAGATAATTTTAGAAGGTTAGGTTTTAAGTCTATTGCACAACTCTTGTTTGAGTAGTGTGAGACCTTGCATTCAAAGAATTATCTGGTGTCAGTGATATGTAATTGTATTTGTGAGCTAGTTATAGGGTGTTAGGGGGAGTTCCTTTTGTAGCTGATGGCAGAGAGTGGTGTGGTGGTTGCCCTAGGAAAACCTAGGAGGTAATTCGGTTCCGAGAGACTTGTCTCGTTGAGGTTAGTTTGGATTGATAAGGGAGTGACTTGGAGGATTCAGGGCGATCCTTGAGGAAAGTAAGGATAGATGTGGAAGGTAGTATGGGTATGTACTATTGAAAGCATAGGATCCATACTCGAGTCAAGGAAAGATACGATGATACCAAGAAGCTTGTAGAATGTGGAATTATTCAAGTATATTATGATGGTTTATATGGATTATTTTTAGTATGGTGGTCACTCGAGGAGGTTCTAGTAATGGCTTTGGTGCACATGATGGTTCGGGGTCAGACTTTTGAGCTAGTCATATGGATGATCAGATACGGGAGTTCATTTCAACAGATATTACCTGTAGTATACTTGAGCAGACTCTTGTGATCTTTGACACGATCAAGGAGGGTATTATGGAGATTCTAGATGAGCACATTATCACTTTTGTCATAACTGGAAATTTTGTGTCATGTAATCTATGCATTCAACCTAATGTGAATCAAAAACTTCAATCAAATACAATATACAAGTACTACAAATAGTCAGCAAACAAGTGGAAAACCCTAGAAGTTCCAAGTTAAGTCCATTTTGGACTAGAACTTCCTTATTGGATCCAAATGGACCAATAAACTTCCAATTGGACTATCATGGGCTTAGGACCCTAATTGGGCTCTAATTGGACCCACATTCGTTTATTTCAATATTTTGGGCTAGGTAGAACCTAGAATGAAATAAATCACAAGCTTTGATCCATAATTTAACCTAACCTAGCTTAATGAAGCATAAAAATCACAATTTTATTTTATAAGGCCAATAAATACCCTAAACTACCTCTAATGTTGGGCTTAGGGGCAAAAAGCCCAATTTTTCCTTCTTCCCTTCCTCATTCTCGGCCCAAGGCCAAAATCCAAGAAGATGAGGAAGAGTTGACTATTTGCTTGCCACCTCACTATTACCCATAGGACTTCCATGCATTATTTCCCATTCTTCCATGCAAATCACTTCAAGATCACATCTCTTCTTCTCTCCTCTCTCATTCTCGGCCGAACACCCACTCACACACACCAAAACTCTCTCAAAATCCTCTCTAGAACACTCAAGAACATCTCTCCCTCTCCACTCAAAAATCTCGAGTTCTAGGAAGCCTTCAAGAGGAAATCTCCACAAAATTCTTCATCTAAGGTAAGATATTGCATGGATCTATGATTCAAATTCTTTTTGTTATCAAAATCCTTTCCTAAACTATGCAAAAATCGTGATCTTGCACCCTAGAACCATCTCAAACTCGAGATCCACCAAGGAAAGGTGCTAAGGCCAAAAATCATCAAGTTTTCTTCCATCTTTTCTTCCAAAAACCGAAACAACACCCAAGGTGAGTTTCATATCCCCTTATTTTCGATTTTTATGAGTTTTTATGGGGGAGAATACAAGAAAATGTGAAGATCCATCATTATGTGTATGTTGTGGTTGATTTCTATGCTTATATGTATGTTTTGTATGATTTTATTGATAGATCTAGGGTGATATGCTAAAAACCGAGACATACATTTTATCATAGCACAAAATAGACTATCACATGCAAAGTATACTAAGAAACTTGCTAAATAGCTTAACAACACTTAACTTGGGCTAAAAACTCATTTTTTTTTTGACATAAAATGTTGAAAATGCAAAGTTGAAGGGCCTAACATGAAACATTTCGAAATCTGATGGGGGTGATGAGTCCAAACAGTTTGCATAATGTATTTTTCTGAAAATATACCATTTAGAGGGTTAAAAATATAAATTCCAAGCTTATTGGGCTAAACATGACATTTTCGGCCCAATAAGGCCCAATATGCGAAATTTTCTAAATTGGAGGACCAAAACTGCATTTTTCTGTAAAACAGTGGGCTACAAGTGTTCCATACGCTTTTCAAGGGTTTAAAATGCTTTCCAAATTTAAAGGGGACCAAAATTGTAAAATTTTTCCAAATTGGGTCAAAAATGTAAAAGTTGCGAAAAATAGGGGCTATAACCGAGAAAACTGAAGTTTCAAGGGCTTAAACTGTTTTCTATGATAAGTTGCTGGAAAAATACTTATGACAACAATTTTTGGTATAAAAATGTCAAAAAAATTGATTTAGGGACCAAACCGGAAAGTTTTTAAATAAAGGGGTAAAAAGAGTAAATTCCATAATTAAGGAAGGGCTGAAAACAGAAAATCTTCAAGGCTAGTTAATACATGCAATTTGACCAATTGATGGTAACACGCTTATCGACGAAATACAATATACTACAATACCAAAAGACGTTGTCAAACGAATTGGTTCGGTCTCGAACCAATAAAAATCCAAAACCACTAACACGACGAAGTTACGACATTTCGATTTATAACCATAACGATTACGATTACATGCGAGTGTGCACAGACGTCTACGCACCATCTTTGGGCCCCAAAAGTGTAAAATCTTGTCTGTTGAGCCTAGCTAGCCCAACGACCTGATCTTAAGGCCCGAAGGTCTCTTTCTCTTACGAAGTGTTGGGTTTTACCGACCCTACATGACGTAACAGGACTTTCAATGGCAATATGCTGCTGGTCCCCAAGGGTCCTTCAGTGCTGCTAGTAAAGTCTGTAACTCACGATTGCGAGTTGGGCTTCGGGCCCTTCGCAATTGCATTTGGTCTCGGACGACGCGGGGAAACCCTGAAGGTTTCGTACCTTTTTCCTTCCCTCCGGTCGTGGGACTTAACAAGTCCGGGAGGATCGAGTCGCGTGAAGATTTACGAGTGACGCCTATAAGGATCGCTTGTAAGGTTGTTGACTTGTCGTTTTCACTAACGCTTGTCCCAACACTTCACCACCCTCTGTACCCTCGATGCCTCCGGAATACAACGATACAACGATAGGAAAACGTCGGGTTTTCCTAGGATTTCAATAACGATTACAAATTTCCGATCGAACTTCACAACCCTTACGCTTACATCTATAGAATTCAAACAAGCATACTCATGGATCATCACTTATTATTTTTACACTAATAAATTTCTAGAAAATATCGGATTTTCTAAAGGTTTTCAAACAACACATCGGATTTCAAACTCTACTTATGAACTCACCAACATTTCATATGTTGACGTTTTTCAAAATACTTGTATTCTCAGGTAACAGATAAAGTGAAGGTGATTTGTACTCGCTGACGTTTTGCTATGATTTAAGTAATACCAAACAGTTATCTCTTTGAATGTAATTTTTGGAACAATGTAATGTATGTAAACGTTACCAGTTGTATCAATTCCAAATGTTGGTGATGTATAGTGTTATGTTTCATATATATGCATTGTAATGGTATTCAATGAGTCACGATAGCCCCCGGACGTTTCCGCCGTCTGGTTCGGGGGTGTGACAGGTTGGTATCAGAGCTTTGTTTATAGTGAACTAGCATATCTCGCCGCAGACGGATATGCAACTATAAACCAAAAAGAGGGACTAACATAACTCTGAACAAAACAAGTAAATAAAATACGCTTGCTTGTATTAGGAATAAGAACATAACGCCGAATCAAACACAATAATGCTGGTGTCTCGGTTAAATTGGGACTATCCTTAGTGATACCAAAGAGTGAATGTGGCCTGATCAACTACATTCTCTCCAAAGTAAAACTAATACACGTCTCAATGAGGTCGGGATAGCTAGGGAACCCAAAAATTTTACCCATCTACCACCAGAAACGAGAACACCTACTTGATCTGTGTGATAATTGTAGCACCCTAGGAATGACGCTAGCATAATTACACACTCTCGCAGACCGCATGGCTGGCTTTCATCACCCTGGAGACCCTTACTTCCCTAACCAAGGGAACAACGGATGGTTAGAGGAGGAGTCCGAGGAGGAGTCCGAGGAGGAGCCCGAGGAGGAGCCTGAGGAGGAACCTGAGGAGGAGCCTGAGGAAGACCCCGAAGAGGAACCTGACGGGGAACCGGAGGCCGAAGTTGAGGGCGAGCCTACAGAATCAGAGGAAGATGAAGGAAACCTCGAGGAGGATGCCGATGATAGTGACAGGGGTGATTCGGATGCGGAGTCCGAAGTCATTAACCCCCCTTACCCGATCCGAGTGCCTGCATACCGAGTGGGCCCCACTGGCCCTACACCTCCCTGGGGTATTGACCTTTGGAGATGGAGCAGACAGCAGGGACAGCGACCCCCGTACGGCATGTCACGCGAGTTCTTTGACCTGAGAGACGGAGGACCGGCTGATCGAGCCCTTCCAGTCATGGCGAAACGGTTACGGAATACGGGCGATCTTGCCCAGGACACTGCGGATCAGGTACACCAGTTGAGGACTAGGGTCGAGCGTGCGGAGCAGGAAACGCGTGACGTCCTTCGAGAGTTTCACATGAGGCAGGTTCGGTGGGAGTCTCGACTCCGGGATGCGGAACGTTTGGTGGCCCATCTTCAGGGAGCATCCACATCCTCAGCACCACCTCCGGACACAGCTCATCGCGGTTAGGGGTAGACTCATCATAGTAGATCATTAGGAACTATGTTATGTACTCCGGCCCTATGTTTAAGTGACTACACTACTCATGGAGCCGTTATGCTGTCAGATTAGTGTCACTTATGTATGCTCTTACGAGCAAATTTTCATGTATCAAATGCAGATAATATTAGTAAATTTCTATGTGTTTTATTTCGATGTTGCAACTTGTCATGTGTTGGAACGTTATGATTGTATGCCTGATAGTAGAAACGTTTAGGTTCGTATCATACACCTAGATAGTAGGGTCGCAACCTCATAGAAACCACGAACACTCAACATCTTTCCGTTTCATGACAGAAAGATGCCTCGCCCAACTACTCGCGGAAACCCAGGACCAACCCCACCTGAAGTCGACTCAGCCGCCTTCCAGGCAGCTGTATCTGCGGCAGTCACCGCAACGATTGCGCAAATTCAACAAGGGAACAATGGAGGAGTCAATGGGCAAGGAGCCGGAAGCTCAAACAATGGAATGAATCAAGGATCCACCAAGGCATGTACCTACAAGGACTTCACCAATGCCAAACCACGAACTTTTAATGGCACTGGAGGAGTGATCACTCTGAAACGCTGGATCGAGAAGGTGGAATCGATATTCGAGATATGCGACTGCCCTGAGCACATGAAGGTGAAGTTCGCAGCTTGCACTTTTGTGGATCAGGCACTCACTTGGTGGAATGGACATGTAGAATCCATGACGCTCCCTGTAGCCAACTCTATCCCCTGGACAGAAATGAAAGAAATGTTGATGGCAGAGTACTGCCCACGAGGCGAAATACAGAAGATGGAACAAGAGCTATGGAACCTCACTGTGCAGAACGCGAATATCGATGCCTACATATCGAGATTTAGCGAACTATCTCTGTTGTGCCCGGGTATGATCACCTCAGAAGGAAAGAAGATCGAGCGATTCATCTGGGGACTCACACCACCAATTCAAGGGAATGTGATAGCCGCAAACCCAGAAACATTTGACAGTGCAAAGAGATTGGCAAAGAGGTTGTACGACCATAATAACAAAAAGGGAGAGAAACCAGTGGAAGCTGAGAAGAAGAAGGAAGGAGATGACAAGAGGGGAAGGAACAACAAGAGGAAGGGGCGTCAGGGCCCCGACACCTTCAAGAAACAGCAGACGGTGGCGGTAAATGCCGTTACTACATCGGCTCCAGCCGCACCACATGCTCCAACCTCAGCCACTTCAAATACTTCCAAACCTTATTCCGGTAATCTTCCTAAATGCAACAAGTGTGGTTTCCATCATTATGGAGAATGCAAGGATTTTCAGTGCACCAACTGCAACCGAAGGGGTCACACTGCAAGGTACTGCAAAGCTTACCCTCCCCACAACCAAAATCAGGGAATCAACAACAACAACCCTCGCAACAACAACAACACCCATGTCAGCGGCAACAGCGCAGGGCCTAGCTACACCTGCTACGGATGCGGGAAGACTGGACACGTCCGCCGAGACTGTCCCAACAACAACAATTCCAGAAATGGAGGAACAGGAAGGATGATGACCGTGGGTCAGGGGGAAGCTATTCAGGATCCCTCTGTGGTTACTGGTACGTTTCTCTTAAACCACGCTTATGCATGCATCTTATTTGACTCCGGAGCGGAGCGAAGCTTCGTAAGCAATAAGTTTAAACACTTACTAAAACAACCTCCCCAAAAGCTAAATGAAGCCTATACGGTGGAAATGGCCAATGGAAAAAACGAATCCACTGGGGAAATCTACGTCGGATGTACCCTAACTCTTAATCAACACATCTTCCGAATAGACCTAATGCCAGTATCAATTAGGAGTTTCGACGTGATCATCGGTATGGACTGGTTAAGCCCCCACCATGCCGACATTATGTGTCACGAGAAGGCCGTCCGTCTTCGTCTTCCAAATTGCGAAACCCTAGTGGTCTACGGAGACAAATCTAGCATGAACCTTCGTCTCGTTTCGTGTGTCAAGGCACAAAAATATCTACGAAGGAACAATCTGGCGTTCCTGGCTCATGTGGTGGACAAGACTAAGGAGGAAATTAGCGCTCGAGACATTCCAGTAGCATGTGAATTTCCGGATGTATTTCCTGAAGATCTTCCGGGAGTGCCCCCAGAAAGACAGGTCGAATTTCGAATTGACCTTATCCCAGGAGCAGTTCCTCTTGCTAAATCACCCTATCGGTTGGCTCCTGCCGAAATGCAGGAATTATCCAGCCAACTCAGCGAACTTCTGGATAAGGGATTTATCCGACCTAGTTATTCGCCATGGGGAGCTCCGGTGCTCTTTGTCAAAAAGAAAGACGGATCTTTTAGAATGTGTATCGATTACAGAGAGTTAAACAAACTCACAATCAAAAACCGCCACCCACTCCCACGAATCGATGACCTATTTGACCAGCTCCAAGGGGCTAGTTATTTCTCTAAAATAGATTTACGGTCTGGGTATCACCAAATCAGAGTCCGGGAAGAGGATATTCCAAAAACCGCTTTCCGAACTCGTTACGGACATTATGAATTTGTCGTAATGCCCTTCGGTCTAACGAATGCCCCCGCCGCATTTATGGACCTAATGAATCGAATCTGTCGACCGTTTCTCGACAACTTTGTCATTGTTTTTATCGATGACATCCTCGTCTATTCTCGAAACAAGGAAGAGCATGGTCAACATCTCCGACAAGTCTTAGAAACTCTACGATCAGAAAAGCTATACGCCAAACTCTCCAAGTGTGAGTTCTGGTTGCGGAGCGTGAACTTCCTAGGCCATGTAGTCAGCCGAGATGGAATCCATGTGGATCCCTCTAAAGTCAAAGCAGTAGAAGGTTGGGCAATCCCGACAACGCCCACGGAAATTCGTCAATTCTTGGGGTTAGCAGGCTACTATAGGAGATTCATTCAAAACTTCTCTAAGATCGCCAAGCCACTTACCTCGCTTACGCAAAAGGGCGTACCATTCAAATGGACAGACAAACAAGAAATCGCATTTCGAACCTTGAAGCAAGCTCTCTGTAGCGCACCTGTACTATCCCTACCTGAAGGAACGGAAGACCTTGTAGTCTACTGCGACGCATCAAATCAGGGTTTAGGTTGCGTTCTCATGCAACGTGGGAGAGCCATAGCCTATGCATCCCGCCAGCTAAAGACGCATGAAGTGAACTACACAACCCATGATCTAGAGTTGGGAGCTGTAGTCTTTGCCCTAAAAATTTGGAGGCATTACCTTTACGGTACAAAGTGCACCATCTTCACAGATCACAAGAGTCTCCAACACATCTTAAACCAAAAGGAGTTAAACATGAGGCAACGAAGATGGGTTGAGTTGCTAAACGACTATGAGTGCCAGATTAAGTACCACCCAGGCAAGGCCAACGTAGTAGCTGATGCATTAAGCCGGAAGGAGTACTCTAGCCGTCGTACGAAAACCCTCTCAATCACCATTCAATCTCATCTAGCCACTCAAATCGCGTCGGTCCAGTCAGAGGCCATGAGAATGGAAAATAGAGCTAGCGAGGCATTGCGCGGGATGGAAAAGAACCTAGAAACAAGGGAGAATGGAGTATACTACTTCATGAACCGTATTTGGGTCCCTAAACTGGGAGGGTATAGAGATGTTGTCATGAAGGAAGCCCACAAGACGCGATACTCCATTCACCCCGGTTCTGATAAGATGTATTTGGATATTAAACAACACTATTGGTGGCCTAACATGAAGGCGGAAATTGCGACTTACGTTAGCAAGTGCCTTACATGCGCCAAAGTAAAGGTGGAATACCAGAAACCATCAGGATTGTTGCAGCAACCGGAAATTCCCGAATGGAAATGGGAGGGGATTTCAATGGATTTCGTCACCAAGCTACCCGAGACGTCGGACGGACTGGATACCATATGGGTAATCATCGATCGACTGACGAAATCTGCCCATTTCCTGCCAATCAAAGAATCTTACAAGATGGAGAGACTGACACGGTTGTACCTACGAGAAATCGTGAGACTCCATGGAGTGCCAAAATCCATTATCTCGGATAGGGACAGTAGGTTTACGTCCCGATTTTGGCAATCACTTCATAAGGCGATGGGAACAACCCTTGATATGAGCACCGCTTATCATCCTCAAACGGATGGTCAAAGTGAGCGAACTATCCAACTCGAAGATATGCTCCGTGCATGCGTGATAGACTTCGGAAAGTCTTGGGATACTCACCTACCATTAATCGAGTTCTCATACAACAATAGTTACCATTCGAGCATCAAGGTGGCTCCTTTTGAAGCACTTTACGGGCGTAAATGTAGATCACCGTTATGTTGGGCTGAAGTAGGTGACACCCAGCTAGCAAAAGTGCATGCGTCGGACAACACATTAACGGGACCTGAGATCATTCGCGAAACCACGGAAAAGATCGTTCAAATCAGGGCTCGACTGCAAGCATCGCGTGACCGACAAAAGAGCTACGCTGACAAACGACGAAAACCCTTAGAATTTCAGGTCGGTGATCAAGTACTGTTGAAAGTCTCGCCCTGGAAAGGGGTTATACGTTTCGGGAAAAGGGGAAAACTGAATCCGCGATACATTGGACCTTTCGAAATCACCGCTCGAATTGGTCCGGTAGCATATAGACTACAACTACCCTCAGAGCTAAATGGTGTACACCCCGTGTTTCATGTCTCTAATCTGAAGAAGTGCCTATCAGATGAAACCCTTGTCATTCCTCTGGACGAAATCGAAATCAATGAGAATCTCCTGTTCGTCGAAGAACCCATCGAAATCATGGACAGGGAGGTGAGGCGTACTAAGCAGAGTCGCATCCCGATTGTGAAGGTACGGTGGAACGCAAAGCGTGGGCTAGAATTCACTTGGGATCGCGAAGACCAAATGAAACAAAAGTACCCTCACCTATTCTAGTTTTCTCAAACCTAGCTTTCAAACAGAATTTCGGGACGAAATTCCCTCTAACGGGGGGATGATGTCATAACTGGAAATTTTGTGTCATGTAATCTATACATTCAACCTAATGTGAATCAAAAACTTCAATCAAATACAATATACAAGTACTACAAATAGTCAACAAACAAGTGGAAAACCCTAGAAGTTCCAAGTTAAGTCCATTTTGGACTAGAACTTCCTTATTGGATCCAAATGGACCAATAAACTTCCAATTGGACTATCATGGGCTTAGGACCCTAATTGGGCTCTAATTGGACCCACATTCGTTTATTTCAATATTTTGGGCTAGGTAGAACCTAGAATGAAATAAATCACAAGCTTTGATCCATAATTTAACCTAACCTAGCTTAATGAAGCATAAAAATCACAATTTTATTTTATAAGGCCAATAAATACCCTAAACTACCTCTAATGTTGGGCTTAGGGGCAAAAAGCCCAATTTTTCCTTCTTCCCTTCCTCATTCTCGGCCCAAGGCCAAAATCCAAGAAGATGAGGAAGAGTTGACTATTTGCTTGCCACCTCACTATTACCCATAGGACTTCCATGCATTATTTCCCATTCTTCCATGCAAATCACTTCAAGATCACATCTCTTCTTCTCTCCTCTCTCATTCTCGGCCGAACACCCACTCACACACACCAAAACTCTCTCAAAATCCTCTCTAGAACACTCAAGAACATCTCTCCCTCTCCACTCAAAAATCTCGAGTTCTAGGAAGCCTTCAAGAGGAAATCTCCACAAAATTCTTCATCTAAGGTAAGATATTGCATGGATCTATGATTCAAATTCTTTTTGTTATCAAAATCCTTTCCTAAACTATGCAAAAATCGTGATCTTGCACCCTAGAACCATCTCAAACTCGAGATCCACCAAGGAAAGGTGCTAAGGCCAAAAATCATCAAGTTTTCTTCCATCTTTTCTTCCAAAAACCGAAACAACACCCAAGGTGAGTTTCATATCCCCTTATTTTCGATTTTTATGAGTTTTTATGGGGGAGAATACAAGAAAATGTGAAGATCCATCATTATGTGTATGTTGTGGTTGATTTCTATGCTTATATGTATGTTTTGTATGATTTTATTGATAGATCTAGGGTGATATGCTAAAAACCGAGACATACATTTTATCATAGCACAAAATAGACTATCACATGCAAAGTATACTAAGAAACTTGCTAAATAGCTTAACAACACTTAACTTGGGCTAAAAACTCATTTTTTTTTGACATAAAATGTTGAAAATGCAAAGTTGAAGGGCCTAACATGAAACATTTCGAAATCTGATGGGGGTGATGAGTCCAAACAGTTTGCATAATGTATTTTTCTGAAAATATACCATTTAGAGGGTTAAAAATATAAATTCCAAGCTTATTGGGCTAAACATGACATTTTCGGCCCAATAAGGCCCAATATGCGAAATTTTCTAAATTGGAGGACCAAAACTGCATTTTTCTGTAAAACAGTGGGCTACAAGTGTTCCATACGCTTTTCAAGGGTTTAAAATGCTTTCCAAATTTAAAGGGGACCAAAATTGTAAAATTTTTCCAAATTGGGTCAAAAATGTAAAAGTTGCGAAAAATAGGGGCTATAACCGAGAAAACTGAAGTTTCAAGGGCTTAAACTGTTTTCTATGATAAGTTGCTGGAAAAATACTTATGACAACAATTTTTGGTATAAAAATGTCAAAAAAATTGATTTAGGGACCAAACCGGAAAGTTTTTAAATAAAGGGGTAAAAAGAGTAAATTCCATAATTAAGGAAGGGCTGAAAACAGAAAATCTTCAAGGCTAGTTAATACATGCAATTTGACCAATTGATGGTAACACGCTTATCGACGAAATACAATATACTACAATACCAAAAGACGTTGTCAAACGAATTGGTTCGGTCTCGAACCAATAAAAATCCAAAACCACTAACACGACGAAGTTACGACATTTCGATTTATAACCATAACGATTACGATTACATGCGAGTGTGCACAGACGTCTACGCACCATCTTTGGGCCCCAAAAGTGTAAAATCTTGTCTGTTGAGCCTAGCTAGCCCAACGACCTGATCTTAAGGCCCGAAGGTCTCTTTCTCTTACGAAGTGTTGGGTTTTACCGACCCTACATGACGTAACAGGACTTTCAATGGCAATATGCTGCTGGTCCCCAAGGGTCCTTCAGTGCTGCTAGTAAAGTCTGTAACTCACGATTGCGAGTTGGGCTTCGGGCCCTTCGCAATTGCATTTGGTCTCGGACGACGCGGGGAAACCCTGAAGGTTTCGTACCTTTTTCCTTCCCTCCGGTCGTGGGACTTAACAAGTCCGGGAGGATCGAGTCGCGTGAAGATTTACGAGTGACGCCTATAAGGATCGCTTGTAAGGTTGTTGACTTGTCGTTTTCACTAACGCTTGTCCCAACACTTCACCACCCTCTGTACCCTCGATGCCTCCGGAATACAACGATACAACGATAGGAAAACGTCGGGTTTTCCTAGGATTTCAATAACGATTACAAATTTCCGATCGAACTTCACAACCCTTACGCTTACATCTATAGAATTCAAACAAGCATACTCATGGATCATCACTTATTATTTTTACACTAATAAATTTCTAGAAAATATCGGATTTTCTAAAGGTTTTCAAACAACACATCGGATTTCAAACTCTACTTATGAACTCACCAACATTTCATATGTTGACGTTTTTCAAAATACTTGTATTCTCAGGTAACAGATAAAGTGAAGGTGATTTGTACTCGCTGACGTTTTGCTATGATTTAAGTAATACCAAACAGTTATCTCTTTGAATGTAATTTTTGGAACAATGTAATGTATGTAAACGTTACCAGTTGTATCAATTCCAAATGTTGGTGATGTATAATGTTATGTTTCATATATATGCATTGTAATGGTATTCAATGAGTCACGATAGCCCCCGGACGTTTCCGCCGTCTGGTTCGGGGGTGTGACAACTTTTCATTCTGAGATGGTGACAATGGTGGGAGCCTGCTCTTTGACTTTCTGTGAGTACCGGGCATGTGGGCCTTTAGAGTTCTTCAGGAAGAAGGACCTGATTGTGAGCAAGCATTGGTTGGCAGACATCGGGAACGCCTTCCGATCTAGCCTTTGTCCTGAGGAGTCAAAGGTCAGGATTCCATCATGTCTTCTGAAATACAGAGCTTGAGACTGGTGGGAGGAGGTTGGACACACCTTAGGAGGAGAGGCGGTTGAGTCGATGAATTAGGAGGATTTTGTGATAAGGTTTCAGGCTGAGTTTGCGCCCGTGATCGAGGTCTAGCTGTTGGTGAGGGAGTTTTAGGACCTTCACCAGACTACTGAGACGGTGGCAGAGATCACTGTTATGTTCCGTGAGAGGACGTTATTGGTTCCGCAGTATGTGGCAGACAAGGAGATGTGTAACATCCGGGTTACCAGGTATCCTATTTTAAGTATTTATATTAAATTTTATAGAGGGACTCGGCGAGTAGGCGCTCAGACTCGCCGAGTGGGATCGCGCATCTTTTGGTCTGATTTAATGAAGGACTCGGCGAGTCCGCGTTGTTAAATGAAACCCTAAATCTCAGGGTCTAAGCCCTATTTAAGGACCTTTATAGCCACCATTTGCGGCTACCAGAACCTTGAGAGAAACCCTAGAAGTGCTTGAGCGTTGTGTGAGGGAAGAAGCCATTATTTGACCTTTGTGGGTTGTTTTTGCAATAAGAAGGTGGTTCTAGCTTAGAGGAGGCCAAGGAGGTTTCATATCTATGGATTTCAAGCAAAGGACATCATCCTTGAGGTAGCTTATCGATCCTTTTCTGTTTTGTTAAAGAATCGATGGATCTAGGGTTTTCTATACCCTTTATTGGGTTGATTTGTTGGGAATATAGTCCCTTAACATGTTGAGACTGTTGGGTTATTAGCATTCTAACACTCCTAAGTGTACATGCAACCCTAAATACCTTGGATCTATGTTTTCTCTATTATACATGCAAATATGAACATCCAAGGTATTATCCTAATCTAGCATACAAAAACTATCAATATAACAAGATAGAATACATACCTCTTTGATGTAGAATGTCTTCATGAAGCTTGAGTGCCTAGTGCCCCAAGTGTGACACCTCAAATGGTTCACACAACACCAAATACACTTGGAATAACTTGAGAGAATTCTACACTTCATGAAAATCGGCTAGCCCTTTCTTACTCTCACTAGTGACCGATTTTGATCAAGAATAAGATGTTTATATAGTGTTACAATTAGGGTAAACCCT
Organism: Lactuca saligna; assembly: GCF_052625555.1. Lineage (NCBI taxonomy): Eukaryota > Viridiplantae > Streptophyta > Magnoliopsida > Asterales > Asteraceae > Lactuca > Lactuca saligna. The sequence continues at coordinate 68,653,445 of NC_136421.1, read as the reverse complement.
AATTGTCATGACTTTCCATTTCCTTGGATCCATGGGTTCAAATACACCATGGAGCATCCATGGACCATCCTATGGGTTTTAGCCCAACTTGATTATCCATGGAGCATTATCCCACTATACAAGTATGGATGATTTACACAATCAACCCATATATTTAATTAGTCTTCTTTTGATCACTTAATTAATCCTAGATTAATTCTTGATCAATACTAATTAAATAATATTATTATTCTTATTATTAATATACTAGAACTTATAATATATTAATAACCATAAGTGTCTTATTTCTCTCATTATAGTCTATCCAAGTGCATGATGCCATGCAACCCAAATGGACCATGCCGGGTCGGGTCAAGTCTTACCAATTATAGTTATGGACTTAGACATTAATCCAACAGAGACTTCAGATCTGGACCTATAGTGGTCCATAGAATGTTATCCATCTTGCTTTATGATGAGTTATGGTAGAAATGGACTTAGGAGGTTGTATTTGGGGCTATTTCATCAAGTATAGTTATTTGGACATTACATGAGTATCAAGATCGAACCTTTACGTGTTTATTGAGATTGGGAAGGTCAGATCTATGGATTAGAGGAACATATCTGACCTTAGAAGGTCATGTGAGTTTGAGCATGGCGGCAACTCGCCGAGTCCATGAGTGGACTCGACGAGTCGAGTCGAGGTTGCCCTACGATTCGTGACAGGTGTAACCCGTCGAGTGGATGGATGACTCGACGAGCCAAGAGAGGCTGAAAGGATTCAGAGGACCCGCATGGACTCGTCGAGTCACCCATGTGCACTCGACGAGTCAGGTCAAAGTTTGATCGTTGACTTTTGTTGACTTTAGGGTTCTGGTCAAGGCCGATTTAGGAGAGTTCAGGGAAGGGTAGAATGGATTATACCCAATTTGTAGAGATGAAATCATGAGAGAATATTGATCAGGATGTTATTTGAATGATAGGGGGAGGCTAAGTCGGGACATTGAGCACGACAGTTTATCCGACTTCATTGAGGTGAGTCTTCTCACTATATTGTACCTGGAAGGGTACCTATGTGTGACTGGAAGGTCTTGTATGCTATGAGATGTATGTGCTATATGTTGTTATGTGATATGTATGTGTGATGTATGTTATGTATGATAAGGACCGGAAGGTCAGGATGATATGGACCGGAAGGTCAAGAGGGTACGGACCGGAAGGTCGACACGTGTAGGACCGGAAGGTCCACCGAGATTTGGGATGGAAGTCCCCTGAGACCCATGGATCGGAAGATCCTACAGATTTATGGCCTGGAAAGGCGTATGTGTGGTATGTGGTATTTGGGGAACTCACTAAGCATTTATGCTTACAGTTGTTATGATATGTGTTTCAGGTACTAGCGAGGAACGTGGGAAGGCGCCGGCGTGATCCGTACACACTTATAGAGTTTATGCTATTGAGATTCTGGGAACATGTTTTGTTATGACACAGTGAATACGTTATGTTTTGTGATTATAATGTGATTGAAAGTATGTTTTAAAAATGAAAATTTGTTTTGAAAATTTACGTCGTTACAAAATGAAGAAGGCGAGATACCATGAGATGTTGAGGAACGATAGGTAGATTGACTTGGATATGGAGAATAAGAGGAAGTTGGATCAGGTTTGGAGTTCAGAAGGATCAGGCAAGAGACCCAAAGTTTTTGATTTGAGACCGAGAGGCCAGCAGGTTCGGGGTCACTGTGGGAAGTGTGGCAAGACTGGGCACTTTAGTCAGGATTGCGTAGCCACTACCCAGGGATCGAGTTTGATTTTCTTCCATTACAATCATAAGGGGCCATAAAAAGGCTGATTGTCCAAGTTTAGCAGCGACATGACCAGTTGCAGCTCCCGCTCTGACGACTTTGAGGATCATGGATGGCCGCCAGGGCAAGGCGGATGCTCCTGTTGTGAGGAGCATGGGTTTTCATATGACAATCGAGGAGGCTCGTGCAACACCTGATGTGGTGACTGGTATGTATCTTATCCTTATTTTTTTATTTATGCTGATTTTTCTGCTTATATCGGTGTCTTTTGTTTTAGAATCGTTCATTGTGAACAATATCTCTACTTTGGTATTGTTAGATTCTGGGGCTACCTAATCCTTTGTATCTCTTGCGCCCAACAAGAGGTTTGTCGATGCACCAGAGGAGTTGGATTATCCATTAGAGGTTGATATTGTTGATGATCTTCCTGTGTGAGTATCTAGGGTTCATCGGGTTGTGTTTTGTAGTTATTTAGTGAGCGGTATTTGATTGATTTGGTTCCTATTTCCTTGCATGGGAGCAAGGTTATTGTGGGGATGGATTGGGTGAGCCCCAATGGGAAATGATTGGTTGTGAGCAGTAGTTGGTGCGTATCCGGACCCCAAGTGGTGAAGAGTTGGTGTTTCAGGGAGAGGGTGTTCAGCACGGGTTGGTTTTATGTTTAACAGCTAGGTTCAGGCGCTATCTTCTGTATGGTTGTTCTATATTTGTTTCCTATGTGATGGATACCTGGAGAAGGGTAAGGCGACTGTGCATGACGTACCGGTGGTTCAGGAATATCATGAGGTGTTCCTGGATGATTTTCCTGGAGTGCCTCTAGAGATGCATGTCGAGTTTTGGACTGACTTGGTTCTTGGTTCAGGAATATCATGATCGGTTAGCACCTCTAGAGATGAAAGAGTTGGCTAGTCAGCTATAGAAGCTGTAAGACAAGGGATTCATTTAGGCGAGTAGATCACCATGGGGAGCGTCAATTTTGTTTGTGAAGAAGATGGATGGGTCACATCGGATGTGTATCGACTACTAAGAGCTAAATAATCTAACGGTGAAGAACCGTTATCCACTCCTGAGGATCGACGACTTATTTGACCAGCTTCAAGGTGTGTATTGATTTTCCAAGATTGATATGCGATCAGGTTATCATTAGATGAGGGTGAGAGAGGAGGATACGCATAAGACAACCTTCCGGAATCGATATGGTCATTAAAAGTTCGTGGTGATGCCTTTCGGGCTCACAAATGCTTCGGTCGCATTCATGGATCTCATGAATCGCATATGCAGACCCATGTTGGATCGGTCTGTGATTGTGTTTATGAAGGGTTTTGAGCATTCTAACACTCCTATGGTCTACATGCAACCCTAGAAACCTTGGATCTATGTTTTACTAAGATACATGCAAATTTGCTTTTCCAAGGTTCTTAACCTAACTAGCATGGCATGGGGAACTTTGAAACATAATAAGCTAGTAGAGTCACATACCTTTTAGTAGTGGTTGATTGCTTGGAGTTTGAGAGCCTAGCACCAATAATGTGGATGCCTCAAATGGAAGTCACAAATCACCACAAACCTTGGAAACTTGAGAGAATAGTATAACACTTCTAGAAATCGCCACCCTTAGTTGTCACACCCCAAAACCGGAACGGCGGAAACGTTCTGGGGTGGATGACATCATGTCAAGTATCACAACACATGCATTATAGTAATCAAAGTACAACAAAACATTGCATTAATAGTAATAGTTTTACATGGTTACATTACATCAATTTAAAGTAATACAAGTAATAGAATAAATACAGCGTGGTACTAAGCTATCTTCATCAACAACTCCAGGGATGTACCTGTCTAATGCTAACCTGAGAATACAAGTTATTTGAAAAGCGAGTATCAGCATTTTTACAAATGCTGGTGAGTTCATAAGCATTTAGTGACATTTCATTCAAATAACTTAATGAAGTAATAGTTTAAGAGATTTCAGTGTGTTAGAGTCCTTTCCAGAAAATCCTATATTTTCTTTAATAAAAGCAGCTTTCTACCAAGACTGGTCAGTGAAGTGGGGTAAAAAGTAGTCTTCCCTAAATTGCTATCATTATCAAAATACTGAATTTGGTTATTGAGGAAAGCAACGACATCAGGGAATATCAGCAGTGAAGACTGCTGACTAAGGCAAAGAACCGTAGACTCCAGGAAAGTATCAAACAAACAACACGCCTGGTTCAGTCTAACAAGTGGAGACACAGAACCCAGAAGGTACCAAATGAAGGGTACAACTAGTAGGGTCTAAACAGTGAATACAGACCACAGACAATATCAAATGAAAGATACGTTTCGCAAGGTCAAAACAGTGAAGACAGACCGCAGACGATACCAAATGAAAGGTACATCTCGCAAGGTCAGAACAGAGACTACAAACCGCAGACAGTATCACATGAAAGACACATCTGGCAAGGTCAAACAGTGTGACTCTGAAAAAGGTGACATCAGCATACAGTGTAAATCGATGATGAAATATCGTTACCTTAAAGCCATGAATTATAAGGCAACCCAGGATACTCATAACCATACTGACTAGAGTTCTAGACGCCCTACAAGCATCTATCAAATGTGACATTTGTCACCCCTTGGCTTGGTAGGCCGTGGACTGTAGCTAGCAGTCAGGGTGCGGGGTTGTCAATCCCGTATAGGCCCATACACACAATGTCCGCTCTCCCTACAGGAGACTCTGGTTACTAACTAGATGACGGAGAAGGTCGCATCCCGAAAATGCATCCCAAATAGAGGATAGTGTGTTTCTAGAGGGGAGCGGATCTCTGATGCAAGTGACGTATTAGAGATAGAGACTTCCAAACAGTGGGTAGTGTGTTTCTAAAGTAAGTGTAGAATAGAGGTAGAGACTCTCAATTGACTTGACTAGAGAATTTCCTGTATGTCCATACTCATATACATAGTATATAACTAATGAACTAAACGACTTTCGGACGGCCACCCGATCCCACCAGACCACATCTCAACGAAGAAAAGGAAATAGGGCGGATGACCCTTCCTAAGTCTTTCAATCATTACTTATATGTATCTATATAAGCACAGACGTACATCTAACTACGGCTGAGTGTGTAATAATTGAAGACATATCATCGTGGTGTGAATTCATACAGTGTGGAATAACATAATCGTAAAGTATAAGTGTATAAAGTATAAGTGATTCTTGTGAAGTAGGAGTGTCTAACGAGTGAAGTAGGAGCGGTCGCAAGTGAACTAGAGGGGTCGAAAAAGTATAAGCGTATCACGCAGTAGAGGCGACAATAAGTGAAGCAAAAGCGTATCAAGTATAAGTGAAGTAGAGTCGTTATCAAGTATAAGTGAAGAAGAAAATCGTATCACTAAGTAAGAGCGTGAATAAGTATAAGCGTCATCAAGTATAAGCGACTATAGGTATAAGTGAAAGTGTTACCGAGTCAGAGTATAAAATAAGTATAAGTGAAGCAGCAGTATTTAATAAGTAAAAGTATACATCAAAAAGGGAAATCTTTAATGAAAAGCCTTTATGTACTGAGAAAATCACAAATTGTATTCCTTTGTAAAATACGTTTAAGACCTTAGAGGATCTTTCATAAACCAATTTAGAATGAATTTGAATAAATCAGTATAAGTAAAAGTTATGAAACAGTTAAAAATCATTTTAGTGTCCCACTCGGTAAAACAGTGTAAAGTGGTAAAATCTTGTGCATGCGGGTTATCAATCATATGCGATTGACATGATAACTGGCATGTTTAACCTGTATCCCCCCTATAAAACATTTAAAAGCATTTAAAAGGTTCATTCAAGGGTATGAACTCACCTGGTGTAAGTAGGTCCGACGAGAGTGCTGTTTGGGCGTTCGATGCCACCTAAGGACTCGAACACACTCAATGACCTATTTAACATATGATATCATATGTTCACATACAATTAGTATATTTAATACTAATTAAACAAATATACACGCTCAAAGGAGCAGAAAACACTTTGGCTAAGTGTTTGGGTGTCCCGGGTAGCGTTTAAGGGTGCTAAGGGTCTCCTATCAGTTGTGGGACTTTGTTAAACTCAAATATCAAGTGTGTGAATGGGTTTAAAGCATTAATATGGACCATTTTGGAGTTTACGGCCTAACCCAAGGGAGTTTACGGCCGTAAACTCCCAAGGTTATATTCTTGGGTGTTTAATGCTTCTAGCTTGCTCATGGGATTTTTCTAAGGACTTTTCATAAAAGGCATGAGTGGATTTGAGGCTTCTAAGGGCATTATATTGGAGTTTACGGCCTATGAACACTCCCATGGTAGTTTACGGCCGTAAACTCTCATACCTTGGATTTTGTGAAGTTTAAAGCCCCTAATGCCTTTCTAGTGATTTCTAATGAAGTATGATGCTATTTTGGAGGATTAAAACCATCATTTGAGTGGGTTTTGGGGAGTTTACAGCCTAGATATATGCTTGGGCCGTAAACTCCAAGTCAAGACTCATTTCATTGTGTTTAAGTCCTTAAATCCTTCCTAGCATTTTATAGAATTAGTCTAAGGCCATTTGGGGAATAAAAACAACATTTAGGGCATGTTTGGGGAGTTTACGGCCTAAGCATGTGCTTGGGCCGTAAACTCATTTTTGTCCTTCATTTTGATGTGTTTAAATGATCTAAATCCAAAATACCAAGTCCCTAAATTATGTATGAAGCCTAAGGGTGGTTTGGGAGTGTTTTTGGGGCATTTTAACATGATTTTGAGGTGTTTATGGCCTAAGCTTGTGCTTGGGCCGTAAACTCTCTTTTGTCCCCCAAATCATTGTGTTTTGATGTTTAAAAACTCCTAGGCAATCCCCTTAATTTATTTCCAAGCCTATAGGGACAAGTTTGGGTCATTTTGGCCTCATTTTGGGTGTTTACGGCCTAAGGAGGTTCTTAGGCCGTAAACTCCTTTTTCATAGATTCTAAGTCTGATTTTTGGGCTATAAACATGATTTAGTATGTTTATAATAATCTAGGGTAAGCGGACTTACAATTTGGAAGCGTTTGGTTGCGGTTTCGGGGCGAAAACGGGTCTAGAGAGAGAGTATAGAGAGAGTGTGTAAAAAGTCTCCAATGGACTCCACTCACCCTTACATAGGGTTTTAAGTTGGGGCACAATGGAATTCTACCCGATACTGCCGTTAAACGGGGCTTTTGGTCGCACCCGATTTAGTGGTCGTAATAATAAACTAATATTTTCCAAGTAAATGGAAATACGTGCTATGTATTTTATTTCCTTTTATCAATACTTAACGGCATATAAACATACACTATTTAAAATGTTTATTAAACTTGACGACTTCTCATTAACGGAACTTTTGAACAGTGGAATATTCCGTTAACGATAACGGAGAAATGTAACTGGGCAACTTGGGTTGTCACATCATCCCCCCGTTAGAGGGAATTTCGTCCCGAAATTCAAGTTTAGGCAAGCAAGTAGGTATGAATGGCCAAGTAGAGGTAGGGGTGCAAACGAGCCGAGCCGAGCCCGAGCCTGGCCAGGCTCGGCTCGGGCTCGTTTAAGTTATATGAGGCTCGAGCTCGAGCTCGGCTCGATTCGAGCTTTCTTGTACTGAGCTCGGCTCGAGCTCGTAAAGAATTATCCAAGCTCGGCTCGGGCTCGGGATCGACTCGTCTTTTATCTGACGTGCCTAAATAAGCTTAAGCTCGGCTCGAGCTCGTTAAGAAGCTCGTTTACTAATACCCTAAATCCGTAATTCCTCTAATATATTTTTATTTTAATATATATAAATAATAATAAATTATATTATGTAAAGGCTCGTTTAGGCTCGCGAGCCTAATCGAGCTTAATGACATAGGCTCGAGCTCGAGCTCGTTTAATAAACGAGCTTAATATTAAGCTCGAGCTCGGCTCGGGCTCGTTTAAAATCGATTTCGAGTCGAGCTTTTAACGATCCGATCCTGAGTAGCTAGCGAGTAGCTTGGCTCGTTTGCACCCCTAAGTAGAGGTAAGAGAGTACTTCCTACGTGGTTATCCTCGCATTCCCAAGTGATCTCTGGTCTGTGTTTGTCATTTCAACAGACCCTCGTGTACGGGATGCGGATTCCGTCTTGTATAGCTAGTGGGTTCCAACTGGTGTATCTACAAGGTTAGGGTTCTTGATGGATTCCATCAAGCTGAGTGAGGCACGAAGAGTGTTGTCGGGAAATCACATATCGAGTCTAAGAAGTGGATCAATCGAATGTGAACCTTGTGGTATATCCGAAAGTAGTAGTGGTCTGAAAAGGGGTGGACCAAGTCTCTGAGGATTCTCCGATGGTCCTAGGCTCTCAGAAGGGTAGAGCCTTTCAGTACTTAGAACATAGCGTACTTCTATGGCAAGACCATCATTGGCGTGATTGCCATTCCGAAGTTCCTAACGTTCTCTCTCGTACTGGTAGTGTAGTCCTTCAGGTTGGTTCTTAGAAATCTCGAGGGGTTGTTGGTTTCATGTTTTCTGTCAACTGGCTGATAGAGGCTTTCTAGATCGTCGAGAGGATTGTGTGACTATAGTCATCGGTTTGCTGTAGAGTGTCTATCTCGTGCTCGTGCAAAATGAACCTACACTAACGAAGCTTGAGATACGAAAACCCTGAGGGTCGAGGAGATAGGGTTTCACCTAACGAGTGTTGGACTATCTCGGGCGGTGGTTCTACTATCTGTGCGCGAGATTGTACTCGTGGAACACCTAACAATCTAATGAATCTCTAAGACTGTGGTTTATTCTAGCGTGGAAAGTGTAGGTTCCTGCATAACCCTTCGACTAACACCAGGGCTGGTGTCAAGTCTATAATCTCTTCGGGATTTGGGTCACGAGGTTCAATGCAACTAATATTGCACATAGATCAAGTATTCTTGGCTGCGAAGGTTATCCTGTGGGTTCTCGGTATTCTAGTGTTCACTTCGGAGGATAAAGTCTATCGTCTACAGGGCGGCGACGATTTCCTCCATGCAATAGGGTGGAGGATGGTAGGCACTACCTGTCTGCAACAGGTGGACGAAGTGCCTGAGTAGTGCGGGCATATACTGCAACTACTCTTCTGAAGGTTATGGGTTTTCTTGGTCTAGGTCAAATCTAGTGAGTATAGAGTCTTCTCACTCGGAACTCTTAAGAGTTCAACCCGTAGTGATTTTCTTGACTCGGGTTCCTATTTTATGGAATAGGGTGAAAGTGTTTTGCGAAGAGGTCCGTGGTAGAGCTCATGCTCAGTCTAACCACAAATATCGGGTGTATGCGAGCAGTATACGATTGAGGTCAGCAGGACATTCAACTGTGAGACTCCACCCCAAACCCACAACCCAACGAGGAACAGGGAATAGGGAGGAAACACACACCTTAAATCTTTTTGATCTCGATTATATACCACCTTTATGCATATACCTATTTATAGTGATCATGCTCATGAGTTTTGTTCTCTAGGTTCACGAACCTAATGTGCGAGGTGCGAAGGGTCTCTCGGGGGAAATATACGGAATCTGCTTCGGTCGGTTGTCATCTTCTAGAGTATCTTGTTGTGTGTTTCACTTCGGTGTTCATCTGACTACGAGGGGTTGATCAACAGTGTATGGTACCCTCCTTTGGGTACTTCGAAAGGTTTGAGATAAAAGGGACGATTGACGGATCGTATTAGGTTGGTTTATTTGTGTTAGGTTCAGGTTCGGAAGAACCTTTATTTGCCGATATGGCTATGGAGAAAGCTCTTTTTACACAGCACTAAGAATGTACACATGGTTGCACGAAGTCAAACCATGATCAATAGAGTCGTTGAAGTTAGAACACTCCAATATGATATAAAGTGAAGATTGATAGAGTCATGTGCCGAACAGGCACACAAGTTCGAGGCATCTCGGGTTTCGTCCTACGTACCACTACCACGGATACTTGGACCGGTAGAGTCGACGCGGAACTATAGAGAGTTCTAAGTGTTTCCGAATAGAGTATCTTTTCATGAATGGTTTCTCACCAGGCATTTCTATAACTGCCTCCCATATACTAGTCATGTACATTTAAGGTGGGGAGGACTATCGACTGAGCGACCCCGCCCTAAATCCACAACCAAACGAGGAATAGGAGATGAGGCGGCATTCGCTCACTCTAGGTCTGTCCATCTTAAATATACATGGCCATAACGTATATGTTTAGCCACTATAGTTTTACCTAATGAATTTTAAATTTTATAACAGTGCTGCGACTTTCGCCTTACTGAAAAGAATTTTCATTTGAATTAGTCTTTTATTGTTCTTAGTTCAGTTATCCAAGGTCGAGAGACGTACCAAAATCTAATGAGTTCCTTGCCGCTTCTCCCTAAGCAGTAGTGTCAAGTTTCTTCTGTGTCTTTTTCTTTCCCTTCGGTTGGGCAGTTCTTCTTGAAGTGTCCAAACTCACCACATAGGCGACAAACTTGTGTGGCCGCCGCATTGGCGATTGATGCAATCTGTTCCACCGGAGTTCTGTATACACGAGCAGTATGCCCCTTCATGTGGCACCTAGCACAATAGAGTTCCCGGCAGGCACCATGATGATGGTAGCTGCACTTGCTGCAGTGGGGAAGGTCTCCTAGATACGGTCTTCTTGGAGTCGGGAGGGAAGGGTTGACAGGGGTACAGACTGCCTCAACTCGTTGCCCTTCGGAAGGTCCTTGAGCCGAGGTACTTCCCTCCTCTATCTTGAGTTTTCTCTTTAGTGGGTTCGGTTGAGGTTCTTGGGTGGCTGGGCATGAAAGTGTTGGTTGTTGCTGTCGATTGTCAGAATTGGAATTCCCGACAGGGCTCTTGCTAACACTGGCGGTGTTAGCATTCAGGTGAGCCATAACAGCTGCTACGGCTGCTGAGACTACAGCTTGGAATGTAGCTTCATCGAATAGGAGAGCAGGTTTCTTGCTTATGGATTGGTTACGCTTCTTCGGTGGCATGGTTTTCCTACACGGAAAGGAATACAAGGTAATGAAAGACGATAGTTAACCCTGGACATTTCTGTCCTGAACGTATTAGGCATAATATTTTTCCCGTGCCTCGGGTATTGGTTGTTTGAACGTCGACCTACATCCCTATGATGTAGTCTTGGTAATCGAAGTGGGTGTATGAGTATCAGAAAAAGGCCATAAGATACGAGTCGTTCCTACTAAGTTACCTTTATACTGAGAAAGGTTTCACTCTCCAGCCTGGAGAGATTTGAGAACAGTTCGGAACGAAGCTGCGGAAAGAGAGGCTCATGAAGGCTTATGGCTAAACAACCTCACAGAGGTGTGAGGATTCCGCTCTAAGCGTATTACTGGCAACGGAAACAAGGCGATTTACCTAACACATAGCGTGAGTAGTGTAATCACTAACTCACTAACTTGTATTATTTTAAGGGTTTATTAGTGTGACGATCACAAGGAAAAGACAATTCTCGGGTTCCATATACTGGCTCCCTCAGTTTGCCTCGTGTCTTTGACTGGAATCGACGTTGGTTTCCTTCGGGTAGTTACCTAAGATTTTCTTCGCGTATGGATATATTGAATTTCTACTACGCATTCCTTCTGACTCCGACTATGGGTGTCATCACTTCCTGAGGGATGACTGGAATCTCGGAAGTTTAGGCGAATTCCCCACCGATGTCCCTAAAAGAATATGGGGACTTGGTGCATTCAATAATCTCGACCCAGTTCATTTATTTCCGAACAGGAAATCTTCTAAATGAACTTCTTCGGGGTCGGAATCAACTCTTCTGCTATGCACTGAAGTGGGTAGGGTTTTCTACAGGGCTCGTGCGAGAATGGAAATGTCTAAAGAATCCTAAGAGATTATTAACATTTCACTAGATGATTCATATCGAGTCCTGCTATGATTACACAGGGTATACAAATCATATATAGCTCAGATCCGATAGGCCTTCGAATATGTGATACTACTCTAGAACCACATCCCAACGAGGAAAAGGAAATAGAGCGAAACCACACATTCCTAGCCTATGGGATCCTTATTATACATAACCTTGGAAGTATACCCTCTGTAGTTGTAGGTATATCAATAAGAATCTTTTTAGTTATTCACGCAAGGTTGTTTATGGTTCCTAAAATACCCCTATGGTATTTTAAATTCTTGTTTGATTCTTAACTTCTGAATGTCATTATGAGATTAGTGTGAATCTTTTAGCACTCTAAAATACTCCTATAGTATTTTAACTTTATGTTTGGCTCTAGCAAATCCTAGTTGGTAAGTTTCAGACCTGTTGCACACCACAATCACTCCCGAGCACACGTTCATCGCATCTCGAATAAAGGTAGTTGATCAGGTTACATTTATTCCAGCGTACGATTACATAACTGCCCAAATTTGTCTGTAGTGCTCAACATCCGAAGACTTTTATTCTTGTTCTTCTTGTGATACTTTTGTTCGAGTGTTTAGATTCTGGATGTTATTATACTTTGGTAAAATATGGTTATATTTTAAAGTATAATTTATTGGTTAGAGTGTTTTATCCCATTGCATTTATAGGCTGTATATCTTTTATGATTTAATATACTTAGCTCACTATAAACAATGCTCTGATACCAATCTATCACACCCCAAAACCGGAACGGCGGAAACGTTCTGGGGTGGATGACGTCATGTCAAGTATCACAACATATGCATTATAGTAAGCAAAGTACAACAAAACATTGCATTAATAGTAATAGTTTTACATGGTTACATTACATCAATTTAAAGTAATACAAGTAATAGAATAAATACAGCGTGGTACTAAGCTATCTTCATCAACAGCTCCGGGGATGTACCTGTCTAATGCTAACCTGAGAATACAAGTTATTTGAAAAGCGAGTATCAACATTTTTACAAATGTTGGTGAGTTCAAAAGCATTTAGTGACATTTCATTCAAATAACTTAATGAAGTAATAGTTTAAGAGATTTCAGTGTATTAGAGTCCTTTCCAGAAAATCCTATATTTTCTTTAATAAAAGCAGCCTTCTACCAAGACTAGTCAGTGAAGTGGGGTAAAAAGTAGTCTTCCCTAAATTGCTATCATTATCAAAATACTGAATTTGGTTATTGAGGAAAGCAACGACATCAGGGAATATCATATGCCTCAGCAGTGAAGACTACTGACTAAGGCAAAGAACCGTAGACTCCAGGAAAGTATCAAACAAACGACACGTCTGGTTCAGTCTAACAAGTGGAGACATAGACCCCAGAAGGTACCAAATGAAGGGTACAACTAGTAGGGTCTAAATAGTGAATACAGACCGCAGACAATATCAAATGAAAGATACGTTCCGCTCTCCTTACAGGAGACTCTGGTTACTAACTAGATGACGGAGAAGGCCGCGTCCAGAAAATGCATCCCAAATAGAGGATAGTGTGTTTCTAGAGGGGAGTGGATTTCTGATGAAAGTGATGTATTAGAGATAGAGACTTCCAAACAGTGGGTAGTGTGTTTCTAAAGTAAGTGTAGAATAGAGGTAGAGACTCTCAATTGACTTGACTAGAGAATTTCCTGTATGTCCATACTCATATACATAGTATATAACTAATGAACTAAACGACTTTCGGACGGCCACCCGATCCCACCAGACCACATCTCAACGAAGAAAAGGAAATAGGGTGGATGAGCCTTCCTAAGTCTTTCAATCGTTACTTATATGTATCTATATAAGCACAGACATACATCTAACTACGGCTGAGTGTGTAATAATTGAAGACATATCATCGTGGTGTGAATTCATACAGTGTGGAATAACATAATCGTAAAGTATAAGTGTATCAAGTATAAGTGATTCTTGTGAAGTAGGATTGTCTAACGAGTGAAGTAGGAGCGATCGCAAGTGAACTAGAGGTGTCGAAAAAGTATAAGCGTATCACGAAGTAGAGGCGACAATAAGTGAAGCAAAAGCGTATCAAGTATAAGTGAAGTAGAGTCGTTATCAAGTATAAGTGAAGAAGAAAATCGTATCACTAAGTAAGAGCGTGAATAAGTATAAGCGATCAAGTATAAGCGACTATTGGTATAAGTGAAAGTGTTACCGAGTCAGAGTATAAAATAAGTATAAGTGAAGCAGCAGTATTTAATAAGTAAAAGTATACATCAAAAAGGGAAATCTTTAATGAAAAGCCTTTATGTACTGAGAAAATCACAAATGGTATTCCTTTGTAAAATACGTTTAAGACCTTAGAGGATCTTTCATAAACCAATTTAGAATGAATTTGAATAAGTCAGTATAAGTAAAAGTTATGAAACAGGTAAAAATCATTTTAGTGTCCCACTCGGTAAAACAATGTAAAGTGGTAAAATCTTGTGCATGCGGGTTATCAATCATATGCGATTGACATGATAACTGGCATGTTTAACCTATATCCCCCCCTATAAAACATTTAAAAGCATTTAAAAGGTTCATTCAAGGGTATGAACTCACCTGGTGTAAGTAGGTCCGACGAGAGTGCTGTTTGGGCGTTCGATGCCACCTAAGGACTCGAACACACTCAATGACCTATTTAACATATGATATCATATGTTCACATACAATTAGTATATTTAATACTAATTAAACAAATATACACGCTCAAAGGAGCGGAAAACACTTTGGCTAAGTGTTTGGGTGTCCCGGGTAGCGTTTAAGGGTGCTAAGGGTCTCCTATCAGTTGTGGGACTTTGTTAAACTCAAATATCAAGTGTGTGAATGGGTTTAAAGCATTAATATGGACCATTTTGGAGTTTACGGCCTAACCCAAGGGAGTTTACGGCCGTAAACTCCCAAGGTCATATTCTTGGGTGTTTAATGCTTATAGCTTGCTCATGGGATTTTTCTAAGGACTTTTCATAAAAGGCATGAGTGGATTTGAGGCTTCTAAGGGCATTATATTGGAGTTTACGGCCTATGAACACTCCCATGGGAGTTTACGGCCGTAAACTCTCATACCTTGGATTTTGTGAAGTTTAAAGCCCCTAATGCCTTTCTAGTGATTTCTAATGAAGTATGATGCTGTTTTGGAGGATTAAAACCATCATTTGAGTGGGTTTTGGGGAGTTTACGGCCTAGATATATGCTTGGGCCGTAAACTCCAAGTCAAGACTCATTTCATTGTGTTTAAGTCCTTAAATCCTTCCTAGCATTTTATAGAATTAGTCTAAGGCCATTTGGGGAACAAAAACAACATTTAGGGCATGTTTGGGGAGTTTACGGCCTAAGCATGTGCTTGGGCTGTAAACTCATTTTTGTCCTTCATTTTGATGTGTTTAAATGATCTAAATCCAAAATACCAAGTCCCTAAATTATGTATGAAGCCTAAGGGTGGTTTGGGAGTGTTTTTGGGGCATTTTAACATGATTTTGAGGTGTTTACGGCCTAAGCTTGTGCTTGGGTCGTAAACTCTCTTTTTTCCCCCAAATCATTGTGTTTTGATGTTTAAAAACTCCTAGGCAATCCCCTTAATTTATTTCCAAGCCTATAGGGACAAGTTTGGGTCATTTTGGCCTCATTTTGGGTGTTTACGGCCTAAGGAGGTTCTTAGGCCGTAAAATCCTTTTTCATAGCTTCTAAGTCCGATTTTTGGGCTATAAACATGATTTAGTATGTTTATAATAAGCTAGGGTAAGCGGACTTACAATTTGGAAGCGTTTGGTTGCGGTTTCGGGGCGAAAACGGGTCTAGAGAGAGAGTGTAAAAAGTCTCCAATGGAATCCACTCACCCTTACATAGGGTTTTAAGTCGGGGCACAGTGGAATTCTACCCGATACTGCCGTTAAACGGGGCTTTTGGTCGCACCCGATTTAGTGGTCGTAATAATAAACTAATATTTTCCAAGTAAATGGAAATATGTGCTATGTATTTTATTTCCTTTTATCACGACTTAACGGCATATAAACATACACTATTTAAAATGTTTATTAAACTTGACGACTTCTCATTAACATAACTTTTGAACAGTGGAATATTCCGTTAACGATAACGGAGAAATGTAACGGGGCAACTTGGGTTGTCACATTAGTCCTCACACAAAAACTAGTGTCATTTCAAGTGCCAAGGACTCCTTTATATAGTGTGGTGGATTAGGGTTACATCCATGTAAACCCTAATACCCATGACCTTTCATTTCCATGAGATCCATGGGTTAAAGCTCCATGGACTTACCATGCAAGCCTATCCCATTCTAAATAAGCATTAGCCCACACTATATAAATACAAAAGTCCATATTTAATTAGTCACACTTTTGATCGCTAAATTAATTTTAGATCAAATTTAATTAAATAATATGATTTCTTATTAATATATTAGAACTTATAATATATTAATAAATCATAACTTATACTATTCTCAAAAGATTATCCATATAAATTGTTCGGGTGAAGTGCAACCCAAATGGATCATGCCGGGTCGGGCCAAATACATCTCAAATATAATTATGAACTTAGACACCTTATACAACAGTCCTCCACTTGGATAAGTCTAATAACTGTAGTTGTAATTATGACTTCAGGAATCGACCGACAATCGTAGCTCTTAAAACTCTGCTATGAAGCACCATTTTAGATAAGGGATCATATAGTCTTTTGTTCTAAATATCAGTCGGAAAAATACATGGAACAATGTCTTACTTATTGTCCAACAATTTGTTTCCCGATTCCCTATTTGTTTGACATAGAACTTAATTGAACACATCAATTTAGTTCTGACTGGGCCTGGTACATGGGTCAACACAAAATCATCGAGGGGCCCAGATATCGCTTCTAATCCAAGAAGGAACAGATAAACTTCGACTCATATGCTTGTTCTACTACTTGTTGAATCATACACAAAGGCACGTTTTATAACATTGAGTTACCAATGCGTTTTCGTACAATCACTGCATGACCAACTCATAGTCAACAACTCATATCTCTAGGTTTGAAGACTTATATGATATTACCGTCTCACGATCGCTCGAGATAAATTCCATGAAGTGATACAAATGAGCGTGGGTTGAATCCAATACTCATAACTTATGAGCACTCATGAGTGTTGTAGCAACACTTTGCTATGCCCAACATCTTAGACATCTACAACCAACTTCATGACAGTCTTGATTCATATCTACTTCCAGCATATGACCGATTGTGGATAATTTGAATGATATGATATACCATAACATAATTATTTTGGAAGTCAAAACATGCAAATTGAAATGATAGTAAATGATTGAAAAAAGATAGCAACTGTTTACTTATAAATAAACAACAACTTTTATTTATCATCAAATGTCAATTACATTTTACAAATTTCAAAGCTATCTAATTTCCAAAACTAATATCATCCTTCAGCCCTATGCGCCTCGCATGCTGGAGATGCTTAACCCTACCCAGTCCCTTCGTGAGGGGATCTGATGGGTTCTCGTCCAATGATACCCTCTTTGCCACGGGGAGTCCTTCTATTCGATGTCTGATGAAATGGTATTTTTCTGTCGATGTGTTTGGATCTTCCGTGATCCCTTGGTTCCTTGGCTAAGGCAACCGCATTATTGTTGTCATATAAAATCACCATAGGCTCCTTTATAGCTGGTACAACTCCAAGGTCTCCAATGAAGTTCTTCAGCCATATCGCCTCCTTTGCTGCCTCGCTTGCTACTATATACTCTGATTCGCAAGTTGAATAAGCTATTGTATCTTGCTTGGAACTTTTCCAAGCGACTGCTCCTCGGTTTAAGGTAAAGACCCAGCCTGACTGAGAGCGGAAATTATCCCTATCAGTCTGGAAGCTAGCATCACTATACCCTACTACTCTCAAGTCATCACTTCCACCGAGGGTAAGGACCCAATCCTTAGTCCTCCGCAGGTAGTTGAGAATGTTCTCTACTACAGTCCAATGATCTTTGCCAAGATATCCCTGATATCTGCTGACCATGCTCAATGCAAAGGCCACATCAGGACGAGTGCAAGTCATAACATACATGATCGAGCCTACGGCGGAAGCATACGGAACTCGACTCGTCTCTGCTATCTCAGCCTCTATACTCGGGCTCTGAGTCTTACTCAGTGTGGTATTACTCTGGATCGGTAACTCACATTTGTTGGAGTTTTGTATGTTAAACCTTTTCAACACTTTATCCATATAGGTGATCTGACTAAGTCCAATTAGTCTCTTACTCCTGTCTCTCAAGATTATTATCCTTAGGATATAGGCAGCTTCTCCAAGGTTCTTCATAGCAAAACACTTCCCAAGCCAGGACTTCACTTCCTGCAGAGTTGGAATGTCATTTCCTATGAGTAGTATGTCATCCACATACAATACCAAAAATCTAACTATACTCCCACTAGCCTTGTGATATGGGCATATTTAGTTATAAAATTCATGCATTATCTTAATATTTTATGTTGTTTTTGTCTCATTTAATGAACAAAAGGTGCTTAATTAGTTTATAATTTCATTTTTCAGCAATAATGACATTCTCGGGTGGAAAAGGAAGCAGAACTAGCGATTGGAAGCTTGGATCTTGGATTTTGAAGAAAGAAGGATATTGCTGGACAACTTGACCCCTCGTCAGTGTTTTGGCCATATTCAAAATGTTTTGAAACTAGACACAATTTCGGACGACTTTCATGTTTTGAGAAAATGCTGATTCCAAATGGACTCGGCGAGTAGGCCATCAACTCGCTGAGTTGGTCAGAAGTTTCGCGATTCTTGACTTTGCCTTGCCGTACACGGGATTTTAAGTGATGGACTCGCCGAGTAGGTCACTGTACTCGCCGAGTAGCCCCTGTTTTCATAAAATATATATAGAAACTCTTCTCATTCGAACCCTAGCGAATGGGGGAAGTTTAGGACGATTTTTGGAGGCCAGAAGGGTTCTTAGAAGCTGTGGTTTTCGAGATTTCAACCTAGATATCAATTTGGAAGAAGATCAAAGGCAATAACACATTACTTTTACCTTAATCTTTTGCATAAACCATGTTTCAATCATTATATTATGTTTTTAGTTTGTTATTTGTTGTAGATATGAGCTAAAAACTCATACCTTCTGTTTAGGTAGATGAATTTGTGAACATGGATTGATTATTTGATTAGGATTAATTTTAATTGGTGATTATGTTTTATTAAGCTTGTTAAAGAACCTTATGTGTTAACAATAACTATTCTTCTGTTAATAAATCAGTAATTAAGTTGTATAAACATCTCTTAGTTGCTAATTTCATATGATTTACGTGACCACATAGTTGTATGTCTAGGAATAACAAATGTGAAACTATAATTAACTTGAAGATATGTAAGTTAATGTGTGAGCTTGTGTGATACACCATCAACAAGAGGTTAGTTGAATCACCAATTTGATTAGCTAATTACAAGTCTTTCTAAACCCGAATCAACAAACTAGGAAATTTATTAATTTAGACAATTGGCCATTGTTTGAATTAATCTGTTTTATAAGGATTAGCTATAGCGAATGTGAATCTAATCACTTTAGTCGGTAACCAATGAAGAATTTATCCGATATATTTACCATAAAATCACCCATGGGAACAAATGATTCGAACCTAAACAGAAGGCCTTTTTAATCATTGAATTTTGTTGATCTTTGTTTTCTTAGCTATTAGTTGCTTAGTTTGCGTGTTAGTAAAGTATTTAAGTTTCTAGTATTGCAAAACTAGAGAAAACTCTTTTTTTACTTGTTTTATTTAGATAATATTATCATTTATTGTAATTGTTTACCGTTCCCTGTGTTCGATACCCTACTTGCTTGAACTATATTACTAATCGATAGATACATTGCCTTTCGTGTGTTTATTTTGTGTCTAAGTTAGTAGGATTAAAACTAGTTTGTTTCACACACATCACCTTGACATATACACAAGATCCATCTTCGCTCCTCGAAAAGCCAAACTCTTTGACTTTCTCATCGAAACAAAGATTTCGTCTGCGAGGTGCTTGTTTCAATCCATAAATGGATTTCTCAAGCTTACATACTCTATTAGGGTACTCTGAGCTAACAAAACCCTCTGACTGACTCATTTAAACATCCTTAGCCAACTTTCCATTATGGAAAACGGTTTTGACATCCATTTTCCATATTTCATAATCATAAAATGCAACAATGACTAGCATAACCCTAATAGACTTAATATTCGCTATTAGTGAAAAGGTCTCATCATAATCAACTCCCGGAGTTTGAGAAAAACCCTTTGCAACCAGTCACGCCTTATAAGTGTGTACATTACAGTCACACCCCAAAATCAAGAACGGCGGAAACGTTCTGGGGCGGAGGACATCATGTAATGTATCACAACAATGTAAAGTAGTAAAGAAGCAACAACATCATCCATTGCATTAATAATACAGTTTTAATTACAAGTGTGTTCTTTCATAGTATAAGACAAAATAGTGAATAATCAAAATAAAAGACGAGTCTGGACTGCTCCGTCTTCACAAAACCTGATCATCGTACCTGTTTTATTTGTGACCTGAGAATACAAGTTATTTTGAAAGCGAGTATCAGCCAAAAAGATGGTGAATTCATAAGTATTGATGTGTCTTTAATTTGTAAAACTGTGAAGCAAAGACTTGTAAACATTTTGAGAAACGTTTGTATAAGTATGAAAATGTTTGTAAGTAGTCGAATAACGTTTGAAACCCCTAGAAATTCCCTATGATTTCTACTAGTATAAAAAGTAGTCTTCTACCAAGACCTAACTGTTTTGAAAGTAGCCTTCTACCAAGACCCGACTGTTTTGAAAGTAGCCTTCTACCAAGACCCGACTGTTTTGAAAGTAGCCTTCTACAAAGACCCGACTGTTTTGAAAGTAGCCTTCTACCAAAACCCGACTGTTTTAAAAGTAGCCTTCTACCAAGACCCGACTGTACGACTATTATTATTAATATAAGAAATTGTATCCTTTGGTACTAGTATACTCAAATATAATTTACCTCATCGGATATGTGAATGTGTCACGCGATAAAAGTAATAATATAATTAACTTAAGTATTGTCCTTTTGTACTAGGATAACTAATAGTATTAACCGTAGACATTCGTAGATGTACATTTACCTCTATAGCTAACAGCTGGGTGTAGGAATAGTTAGTCCCTTAAAGTATACCTATAATGGTATCAACCGTAGACATCCGTAAATGTGCATTTACCTCTATAGCTAACAATTGGGTGTAGGAATAGTTAGTCCCTTAAAGTATACATATAATGATATCAACCGTAGACATCCGTAGATGTGCATTTACCTCTGTAGCTAACAGAGGTTTTAGGAATGGTTAGTCCCTTAAAGTATCCTTTGGTACTAGGATATTAAGTCCAATCTATCTCATCGATTATGTGAATGTATCACAAAATAAAGATAAGAAGGAGAATATTATATAATAGTATCTACACATATAATATGTAATAGTATCTCATCATATAGTATCTATGAAACAGTATCCATGTAAGGGTATCCATGTAAGCGTATTCATGTAACATGTAATGTACTAGCATAAAATCATGAATGAACTGACTCTTGTGTGATTCCTTGTACTTGGAATGATAAGTAGTATCTCCTAACTATGCCTATAATAGTTACTAATAATGTACGTGTATAACCGAAAGTATGCCTTTGCTACCCAAAGGTATTGAACTGACTGAGGAAAATTTTACGTCTATATATGTATACATGGTATATAACTAATATTTAGATGACATTCGGACGAATAACCGATACCCTAAAGCCACATCCCAACGAGGAAAAGGAGATACAGTGAACTAGCCTTCCTAAGTCCTTTAAACATTACTTATATAACTATACATATATGGGCATGCATTTGACAATATAAAAGCATAAAATAAGTTTTGTAAAACCTTTGAAAAGTTTAATACTAAGAAATGATGACTTGATGTCAGTTTGTAAAATGATTTGAAAGTATTTTGTTTGATAATACAATTTAGGTATAAGGAAGACCTTTGTTTGAAACTCAGTTGTAAAAGAGTTTGAAAGGAAACTTACAGAATGTAAGACAGTTTGATAAAGAGTTTTAAACATGTAAAAACATTTAAGAAAGTCATTTGAAGAAATCTGTTTGGTAAAACAGTTAACGTATAGTAAATCCATTTGCAGGCTAGTTATTAAGCACATGTGATTGATATAATAACTAAACATGATTCAACTTGTATTCCCCCATAAAGCATTTAAAAACATTTAAAAGGTTAATTAAGGGGTATGAACTCACTTGCAGTGAGCGGATCGGAAGGAAGTGTCGGATAAGTGCGTGGTGTCAAGTGAAGACTTAGACACACTCAATGACCCTAATACCATATGAAGACATGTGTGTGTATATATATATATATGTATATATATATAATTAGTGATTATAACAGTAATTAAACATGTATAAATATCATAATGTGAGGAAAACACTTTGGTAAAAGTGTTAGGAGGCCAACGGGTTGCAACAAAGGAGTGCAATGCCTTATACGGGAGTTTATGGTCAAGGGACCATACCTTAAGGAGTTTACGGCCCAGGGGAGTTTACTCCTGGCCGTAAACTCTCATTTGGGTCACCAAATGGGGCTTAAAACTATAAAGACTTAAGTGGTTAAGTGCTCCAAAGTTTAAACAAGTGTTTGGGTGGGTTTAAGGTCTAAGAATGGCCTTGTATGTTTACGGCCCTGGGATCACTTCCCCATGAGTTTACGGACGTAAACTCATGATAAGAAGTACCATTTCGTGAATTGTGGTCCTTAGGTTAATGGTGTAAGGTTCTGTGTCACTAACCAAGGCTTACTAAGGTGTTAGGGTGTCATTTGCACCCTTAAAAGGGGTTTACGGCCCAAGAACATGTCTTGGCCGTAAACTCCTTGAATCCTATGATTTCTTATGTTTTCTAAGCTCTAAATATGATAAACCTAGTGTACAATGAGTTGGATCAAGAGTACTTACAATCTAGGAGCTTGAATGGTCGGTTTTGGCCAAGAACACTAGTGTGTGTTCTTGGTGAAACTTGAATATCTACAAAATGGAATGATTTCACGGATGAAATCATGTAACATTACTAGTTCATGCAAGATATCAACTAGTTAAGACAATAATCTTACGAGATTTGAAGATCGGGGACGAAGATCGGGATGATACTTGAGAGGATTTGGGCTAAATGGAAAGGAGGAATGAACAATTGATCACCTCTTCATCATATAATCAAGAGTTTACGGCCCACATGGAGTTTATGACCGTAAACTCCCATGTGTTGGCCGTGAACTCCTTGCAGGGGCGTTTAAGGTTATTTCTTTGAGCTACAACTTCAGCCGATAAACCTCGATACTTATTCCTTAAGTGTACAAGGCTCAGAAAGCTCAAATGAACTCCTAACTGTGCTAAAGGATAACATCAATGAGTTTGAATTTTAATGAAGTGTTTGACTGAACTGGATGGAAAATTTCGGGTTGTCACAATTACCATCCATGTCAGTCTTCTTCTTGAATATCCATTTGCACCCGACTATCTTACGACATGGTACATTGTCAACCAAGTTCCAAACTTGATTGTCATACATGGACTGTATCTCGCTATCCATACCCTCTTTCCATTTAGCAGCTTCAGGCCTGCCATGGCTTCCGTGTAGCTGTTAGGTTCATCCAGACTTACCGGTGTGCTATCACTGATAAGTGTATCACCTTCCGCAATAATATGGAAACCATAGTAATGCTCAGGTGCATTCCTAACTTCGTGGAACTCCTCAAAGGTACAAACTCATCTGTCGGATCAACAGGAGTTCCCTCCTCAGGTTGATTGCTAAGGTTTGAGGTTCCTTCACCACTTGAATTTTCTTCAAGGTCAATTTGCCTTCCATTGTTTCCTTGGCTCATCTATCAGAACTCGACTCATCTCTGCTATCTCAGCCTTTGTACTCGGGCTCAAAGTCTTACTCAGTGTGGCGTTACTCTGGATCGGTAACTCACATTTCTCCAAGATAGCGGTTCCTCTGACTCGGATGACAAAGAATACTGTCATGTTTCGTTGGGGGCTTGGGCAGCAGGCAACAATTGAGACTTTGAGGCAACGATTATACGATGCTTCAATTCTGACCATGCCTGAGGGTGTTGAGGATTTGGTGGTATATTGTGATGTGTCGGTCACAGGTTTGGGAGCAATGTTGATGTAGCGAGGCCGTGTTATTGCTTACGCTTCAAGGTAGATGAAGCCTCATGAGGCGAATTATCCTATGCATGATTTGGAGTTGGGGGATATGGTGTTTGCCTTCAAGATTTGACGACATTACCTCTTTGGGATCCACTGTACTATCTACACGGATCATAAGAGCCCGAGGTATTTGATGGATCAGTCGAATATGAACATGAGGCAACGTAGATGGTTGGAAGTGGTGAAGGATTATGACTGTGAGATCCTTTATCACCCGATGAAAGCTAACGTGGTGACCGATGCTCTCAGCCGCAAGGCAGTCACAACTCCGATCAGGGATATGTGTTTGAGGATGACAGTGATTAACCCGCTTTTAGAGCAGATCCGAGAGGCTCAGGTTGAGGCTATGAAGGAAGTGAACCGAAAGAGTGAGCACATAGTGGTTCAGGTGACTTCCTTCGATTATGACAATCAGGGGTTACTGACCCTTCGTCGGAGGGTGTGGGTTTTGTATTGTGGGTGGTGTGTGCCAAGTTTTGATGGAGGAGGCGCACAAGCCGAGGTTCTCTATTCATCCCGGAGCAACAAAGATGTATAAGGATATCCAACTCAAATATTGGTGGACATGCATGAAGCGATATGTGGCCTAGTATGTGGAGAGGTGCAGGAAAGTCAAAGTCGAGCATCAACGACAACCTCACAGCAAGTTACAACTATTAGACATTTCCATTTGGAAATGGGAAGAGATTACTATGGGTTTGATATCGGTCATCGTGGATCGACTGACCAAGAGCGCACATTTCATTCCAATTCAGGAGACTATCTTTACGTAGAGGTTGGCTGACATTTACATCATGGAGGTTGTGGCACGACATGGGGTGCTGGTTTCAGTGGTTTCAGACAGGGATGTTCGATTTACCTCCAGGTTTTGGAAGAGATTCACGAGGAGTTAGGTACTCGTCTGCATTTCAGCATGACTTTCCACCCGCAGACTGATGGATAGAGTGAGCGGACTATCATGATTTTTGAGGATATGTTTCGGGCATGTGTATTGGATTTCGGTAGATTGGATAACGACTTAGTTGCAAAACCATTCTCTTTAGTCGTTTAAATCATTTATAACGATTTATATTTTTTTTTCTCAAATCATATAGCTAATTTCCATGAATTTTAGACTGGATACGTTAAGTTTGAAGGATAATGTCATTCAAACCCACCTAAGACATTAGATATGTTTGATGCTAACCCATGAACGTCATATATGTAGATGATGAGAATAAATGATCTTGAGTTTGGAGCCATCCATTTGAACTAACCTAATGGTAAACATAGATGGTGGCACACGGTCCTAGACAATACATAGATGGTGGCACACGGTCCTAGACAATATCTATAGACGGTGGGAATAAGAGGTTTAGGATTTCCATGTTGATTTCAAATATGATCTCTATCTAGTTTATTTGTGATGTCTTTATTTGAAACTAAATATAAATATAATTTAACAATATGATGTCTTTATTTGAAACCAAATATAAATATAATTTAACAATATGATGTCTTTATTTGAAATAACCATATCAACAAATTTTATAACATATTAATCTCCATCTACCAAATAAGTATATATTCATTATATAAGTTTAGAAACCAAAATTAATATCATACACTAATATTTTTTACTTTAAAACGACGAAACTATATATTCATTATATAAGTTTAGAAACCAAAATTAATATCATACACTAATATTTTTTACTTTAAAACGACAGAAACACTTGTAACATGTAAAAAATATTTGACATGCGTTCTTACAAAATAGATAAGTTGTATTGACTTATTTGTAAAATATAGAGTAAATTACACGAATGGTTCCTATATTTTAGGGTAATTTGCACGTTTGGTCCCTAACATATTTTTTTAATTTGGAAGGTTCTTACTGTTTGTTATTGCTACACATTTGGTCCCTATTGTTTGTTTTTGTTACACGTTTGGTCCCTATCTTACGTAAAAAGATAATTATTTAAATAGAGAAAAATGATAGAATAGGTAAGCTAAGGAGAGAAGATGAGATTGAGGGTGTGTTTATTTAAATAAATTAAAAAATCAAAGGAAAAATAGACTTTTTATGTAAGACAGGGACCAAACGTGTAACAAAAACAAACAGTAGGGACCTTCCGAGTTAGAAAAATAAATTAGAGATCAAATACGCAAGTTACCCTAAATCATAAGGATCATTCGTGAATTTACCCTAAAAAATATCATTCACTAAACCGGAACCTGGAATTGAATTTATATTTTACTATTAAAATAAAAAATTTGTCTAACTTCACAAAAACATATAATTTTTTCTAATTGTCTCTTTTTTAAATCGATTGACATAAAAATGCTATATACTATAATTACGGAAAAGAAGAAGATTGGGACGAGGGGAGCGCGTTTGAAAGCAAAATTTTGCCCGCGAAAAATAGGAACCAAAATCATAGTGCCACGTTGGCAATCCTTGTCTATCCGATACAGCCAATCAAAGTTACATATATTTTGCTATAAATATGAAACCCAATAACTCTTTCAATAAAATATCATCTCTCAAAGCACTTCTTCTTACACTTCAGGGTTAGGGTTTATTAAATCGCATCTCATACAATCCATCAAAATGAGTTCAAAGACAAAAGCCGTCACCGATTCGAAGAAAGGTGGCAGAGGGACGCCGAAGACAACAAAGTCCGTTTCCAGATCTTCAAAAGCCGGTCTTCAGTTCCCCGTCGGAAGAATCGCTAGATTTCTCAAGGCCGGAAAGTATGCCCAACGTGTCGGCGCCGGCGCTCCGGTCTACCTTTCCGCGGTTCTCGAGTATCTCGCCGCCGAGGTATTTCAAATTTAACGATTCGTCGTTCTCCACTTGTTTGCTTGAGTTCAAATTCATCAATTTACTCCTTCTAATTTAGATCCGATTCATAATCATATTTTCTGAAACTAATTCGCCGTTTTGCCTTTCTTGAATATTATAGCCACAAAATGACGTTTTCAACAATTTTCTAGATCTGATCTTTATATAAAGTTAGGTTCTTGTTTGATCGGTTTCCGGTTTTGTTTTGACATTGATTTTAATTTTGCTGTCAAACTATACAAGTTATTATTCGATTTATGAATTAAAATAGTAATTTAATGTTGATGAATCTCGATTTACAGGTTTTGGAGTTGGCTGGAAACGCAGCAAGAGATAACAAGAAAACAAGGATTGTTCCAAGACACATACAACTAGCAGTGAGGAATGATGAAGAATTGAGTAAACTTCTTGGGTCTGTGACAATTGCAAATGGAGGTGTTCTTCCTAACATTCATTCTACTTTGCTACCAAAGAAGGCTGGAAAAGAAAAAGGTGATATTGGATCTGCTTCACAAGAATTTTAAGCAGTATCAAACTTTGAAATGATATTTGTAAGATAAAGTGTTATTTTTGTGAAGTGAAGTTCCGTATTTGTAACTCAACATGGTTTTGTTATGAATTTGAATTTGGGTTACAAGATTTGGTATCTTTGGGTGTTACTCTACATGGTTTTGTTATAAATTTGAATTTTAATTTCATATCTGTAACTGATATTGCTATTGCTATTTACACCCCCTTTAAATTTCCATAAAAGATACCTGATATAGAAATGGCGCATAAAAGATACCTGATAAACACAGTCTAACACAAAAATGTAATTCTGTATTAATCTTTTGGGTTAGATTGTGTATTCATCTTTTTGATTTACTGGTGCTTTTCAATTGAGTTATGAAATTGAAACAATCACAATTCTAAAACGTGATTCTGTATGATTGTATCTTAAAATGTTCAATCAAACATTAGAAACCTATGAACAATTTATATACCTCAATAAAACAATTTTGTCATTGATTTTCTAATTTATTTAAATAAACACATTTTAACCAATAAAAATGTTCAATCAAACATTTTTATTTCACCTTACCAACCCTATTTTATTTAAATAAATTAAAAAATCAAAGGTAAAATACGGTGTTTAGGTAAGAGAGAGACTAAATGTTGAATAAAAATAAATTGTAGAGACATTTGGAATTAAAAAAATAAGTTAGGATCAATCGTGTAAATTACCTCACCTCAAACCATAGGAACTGTTTGTGTAATTTACTCACAACTAAAATAGTGGTTAAGTAAAAATTGGATACCCAAGCTCCATTCGCCTTGTGCGAAATGACATTTGGCACGAAACAGAGAAACTTTGATTTTCTCTATTAAGTTTTTTCCCATTAAATGAAAAAATAAATTAAAGTTTTATGGCTAAAAGAAACGAGGTTCTTGTGTATTTACTAGTTTATGGGTCATTTTTTTTAAACTCTAGAGGCCTCTCCAAAAGTTACTGTTGTTATTATCCATATTTAAAAAAATATTTGGTCTTATTGTTTAGGGCTAAGTGCAAGTATAAAAATTTACTTTAAAGTTTAAAGTGTTGCTTGCTTTTTTTAATATATAAAACGAGATGTTTGTTGCTATTATTGGTTAAGAAGATAGGTACATTGCTATTATCGGATAAAAAGATATGTATGTTGCTATTATTGGTTAATACGAGTCATGTTGCTATTATTGGTTATAAGATTACCTACATTAATTCTATTGGTTAAACATATTAGTATGTTTTATGATTAGTTAAAAAGATATGTAAGTTGTTATTATTAGTTAAAAAAAGTAAGTTTTTGTTATTAGTTAAATACTTAAATCAATTACGATTTTTATTTATTTATTTATTATTAGCTTAAAAAAAATAAAGCCCATATTGTTGGTCAAATGTTATAAAATAAAGCCCATACGTTGGGAGTACGCGGATTTGGTTAATCTGTCGACGATTACCCAAATGGTATCATAACCACCCATTGTCTTGGATAACTTAATTATGAAAACCATTGTAATCCGTTCCGACTTCCATTTTGGGATTTCCGGTTGCTGTAGTAGACCCGAAGGCTTTTGTTATTCTACCTTGACTTTGGCACAAGTAAGACACTTGCCCACATAGGTAGTAATCTCATATTTCATGTTAGGCCACTAATAAAGTTTCTTAAGGTCTAGATACATCTTGTCTGAACCCGGGTGAACGGAGTATCGTGTCTTCTGTGCTTCGTTCATGAAAACCTCTCTGTAACCACTGAACTTTGGTGTCAAGATCTGGTTCATGAGATATTGGGCTCCATCACCTTTTATTTATGAGTGTTTGTTCATTCCTCTTAAAGTTTCACTTGGCACATTCTCGGGTTTTAAGGCCTCAAGTTGAGCCTCTTCGATCTGTGTGGACAGGTGTGAATGGATTGTCACGGTCAACGACTTTACTCGACGTCCCAAGTATTCTTTTCTGCCGAGGGCATCAACTACTACATTGGATTTTACAGGTTGATAATGAATCTCGCATTCGTAATCATTGAGTAGCTCTACCCAATGTCGTTGTCTCATGTTTAGTTCTTTCTGGTCGAAGATATGCTGAAGAATTTTTGTTGGATTAGTGTCTAAGTCCATAACTATTTTGGTATGTACTTGACTCGATGGTGCATGGTCCTTTTGGGTTGCCTTCACCAAAGCAACTTGATTGGAGAAATAAATAAAGAGAGAGAGGTTATTATGATTTATTAATATGTTATAAGAATAATATATTAAAGGAGAAATCATATTTGTTTAATTAATATTGGTCAATAATTAATTAAGAATTAATTTTGTGATCAAGTGTAATTAATTAAACTAGAGGGGCTGAATTGTAATTATGTGATAGTTACAAAATAAGGTAAGGATTATCTTATATATATATGGTGAACGAATTTGAGGTGATAATCCCTTAGAATTTGACTAGGATAAGGGTTTCTAAGACTTATCTTATGGTTGCTTGGTGGACAAGCAACTAGATAAGGATAAGGACTAAAATCCTAATCTTTACACCTATATAAACCCACTAAGGGTCATGAATTCGGGTATGCCTTCCCTAGAAGTCCTAAGGACGAATTCCTACCCTTCTCCTCTCTCTTTATACCTTCTCCATTTGCTCTTGGTGTTTGTAAGCCATTAGAGGAGTGACACTTGTGACTCTAAGCCTTCCAAAGTCAATTCAAGGAGGAATTAGGATTGTTATTGCTACATAACAATCAAGGTAATATCTTAAACCTAATTATATGTTAATATTGATTTCCATATACTAGAATCAGGGTTTATAGTCTTCGATTCAAAGCATGTACAATAGAGAAACCTAGATCCAAGCATTAGGGTTTGTATGAGCACATATGATGTCTTATGACCAAAATCCATCAATTTTATGGTCTGTGTATATTGTGCATTTCGTGCCATACAAGTAATGTATCTAGATCTTCAGAGAAAATATCACTACTTGTAACGCCCGCAGATCCGGGCTAGTCAATTTAGAGGCAATAGGGTTCGAAAATGACTTTTCGACAAAAGATTATTTAGAATAAATAATCTTAACCAAGTTTTAGAATATGACACAAGCTTTCCGTACATATAAAGAACGCCGAAATCCGAGTTATAACGAAGAAGTTATGGCCCGTCGAAGTTTTACGGCAAAACCGGCACGGCACCGGGAAGCGTAAATAGTGAATTTACGATGGAGGACTTTTTAGCCTTATCAATCTAAACAAAAGTCATAGAATATGTTAAACTAAGAACATCGATAAAAAGAACGCCCAAATCTGACTTCGTATGAAGAAGTTATGATTTTTCTAAGATTCGGCTTAGCAGTGCACGGCCCGAAACTCGAATTTTAGTTCGAGTGGTTTTTGGCTTATGCAACCTAAATGAGAGTTGAAGATCTCATTAATAGGAACTCAACGGTAAAAAGACAGACGAAAACGGAGTCCGTATGAAGAAGTTATGAATTCTTCGCGGTCATTTAACAGTCTAAACGCCTCCTACTGTTAAATTTGAGATCGGTCGAGAATTAGCTGACGGAGTCTAAACAAAAGTTGTAGATCTTGATTTTACCTACACGTGGATATAAAGAACGTCGAAAACGGAGCTCGTATGCGAAAGTTATGATTTTTCTAAGTTTGAAGGCTGATACGCGATAGGGGGTGACGTGGCACCACCAGAATTGGACACGTGGCACCACCAGAAGGCCACCACATGGACCAACTCGGCGAGTAGGTCTCCCCTACTCGGCGAGTAGACCATTCAGCACCCCTATAAATAGAGGTGCCGGGTTCCATTCAATCTCACACCTTCAAACCCTTTTTTCTCTCTCTAAACTCTCTCTCTAAGCCTCCCTAACCCCCTAAAGCCTAGGGTAACTCCCTAGCACGAGGCGGAAGCCCCGGAGCGCCCGACGGCTCCGAGAAAAGAGCCGTTCGGCTTGGGAAACGCTGCTCCAGCGAAGCCCGGTTTTGCGAAAAACCCGCTGTAAGTGAGCTACGCCTACGCTAGTTTTAATATAGCTTCTAATTAATTATAGTAACATTATTAGAACCTGAAAATAATTATTTGGGCTATTATTATGAGTTATATTGAGTGCTATTTAACGCTTATATAATAATAATAATAATAACTAGACTATTAATTAGTCACGATTATCGTTAGACTAAACCTTAGTCGTATTGGTACTAGGTTTTATCGAAGGAATTTGCTTTGAGAGTATCGAAGTGCTGTTCGAGTGTTGAGTCACCGCCTATCAGGTGAGTGCATAGTCCCTTTCATCTTACACATAGATATGGAGTATTTTATATAAACTACGTGCTATGTGTGCATATTATCTAAATACTTGTTGTCTATGCTGGATGAACATTTTATACATGTTTTAAAGGATTTAAACTGTATACGTATTTTATATATACGAATATGTTGGGTATGATGATGGGTAGATGAATGATGAGAGATAGAAGATGACGTGAGTATACATTGGCAGCTATAGACTTAGTGCATATGGGACAAACACCGGTAGCTATGGACTTAGTACCTGTTAGACGTTGGTAGCTATGGATTTAGTACCTGTTGGGAATTGGTAGCTATGGACTTAATACCTATTAGTTAGACACTGGTAGCTAAGGATTTAGTACATGTTGAACACTGGTAGCTATGGACTTAGTACCTATTAGATAAAGACTGGTAGCTATGGATTTAGTACCCGATGAATAGACTATAGCAGCTATGGAATTAGTGCTTTATGAACGAACATTGGCAGCTATGGATTTAGTGCCAGTCCTAGAACCCTGGAAGTAAGGGACTTTGGAATAAACGAATGCAGGATAGATGACTCTTAGGAGTAAAGAAGATAACGGGGATGGGTAATTGGGTTAATTGTTTGATGATTGAACATAACAATTATATTATTGTGGGTTGAAAACCCTATGTACTCACCAGGTTTCCCAACCTGACCCACTTAGTTTATTTACATCACAGGTGGCGATATGAAGTGGCATTACACTGAGAGATTTAAAGAGATGTAGATCACTAGTGTAAATAATTGTAAGTTCTGTTTATGCTTATGTTTCTGTATTAACGATGACATCCCAAACGTTTTAAGATGAATAAAAATAAGTTTCTTTGAAAATGTTTTAATAACGTATTTATCGTGTTTTTCTGGGAACAAATTCCGCAACCTTTTTATAAAATGAAGTACTCTGATTTTTATAAAGCATAAACAAAATCGGTCTTTTCTGGCCGTGATTTTGGGGATGTCACAGTTGGTATCAGAGCATTAGTTTAAGCGAACTAGGAATATGTATTTATTTCTAGACTTAAACTTAGAATGCTAAGTGATGATTGTGAGGAGTGTGTCAAATAGATTTAGGTAATGCACCTGAATAGACACAATCACTAGCTTAATTTAGGAATGATGCCTAAATTGCTTTTATGTGCTAAATGAGTTGTTATGCTATAGTTTGATCGGATATATGGTCTGTTGCTGACCGGATCTGGAAACCTTATGTGTTTAGGATTCTAAACGTACGAATACGATATTAGAACTAGCATATAAACATTTCGAAGTGATAAGGATGATTTAAACGTCAATCCTAAATAAAGATCTAGATTCACCATATTCGGTGTAGAGATCAAGATGGCAAGAACCCGTAGCGGAAACGTAAATGCGAATGGGAACCGAAACCAACCCCAAGTGGTTCAGCAAATACCTGTTGTTGAAGAAGTTGCGCCTGAGCCAGTCACCATGGCTGGAGTTCATGCCATGATTCGGGCTATGTTAGCTGAACAAAGGGAAGAAATGAGACAGATGTTGAATAGGGACGAACCTACCGTACATGTTGAACCGACGGAGCCAGTTCCCGAGCAATCTGAGGAAGGGAACTACAGCCGCCAAGTGAGTCAAGTAGGGACTCAAGGTGAGCAAAGGGATGGCCCAGAAGGTAGAAACAACAAGGATGGGCGGATGTACAACATTTTCTTGTGTGCGAAACCACCAAGCCTCTCAGGAAGCCCGAAGATGGTTGAGATTATGGATTGGATCTCTGAGATGGAGATGGTGTTTGAGAGCTGCAGCTGTAACGAGAAACAGAAGACTGTCTTCGCAGTAAGACAACTGAAAACTGGAGTCTTGAGCTGGTGGAAGCTATTGGCAGATACGATGCCACGAGGAGAAGCCTTAAGGATGTCGTGGGAAGAGTTTTTGGAACAGTTGAAGATGCAATACTGCTCGAAGATAGATCTGATAGACCTAAACAACAAGTTTCAAAACCTGAAGAAAGGGAAGATGAGTATTGATGAGTATGCCGCCGCATTCACCGAAAGGATGAAGCTATTCCCCTACTTAGTGCCTACTGAACTCTCCAAGATTGATAGGTTTGCTAATGGACTGCCCATTGACTTTCGCCCAATGGTCAAAATGGCAACTACTTTGAAAGCAGCTGTTAGGACAGCTAAGAACGTAGAGGCCCAAATAAGAGAAAAGGGTCTAGAAAAAGATAAGGTAGGAGAGAAGTGGAAGTTTGAAGGATCTTCGAGGCCGAACAAGGAAAGCAAATTCTCAAAGCTTGGAGGATCAGATGGAGGTGAAGCATGATGGTGTGATAGATGCAAGAAGAAGCATGGTGGAAAGTGCAACGAAGAAGTGACTTGTTACAAGTGTGGGAGGACTGGTCACTATTCCAAAGACTGCACGCATAATGACAAAGTATGCTACGGATGTGGAGGCAAGGGGCACATGTCCAGAGACTGCCCAAGGAAAAATAAAGCAGCAAGACCAGAAACGCCACCAAGGTCGAGGGCATTTCACATGATCCTTGACGAGGCAGAGAACTATGCAAGGAATCAAGAATGAGGACTTCTTACCCGAAGATCGGATTATGCAGTAGCCATAGTTTCGTATGATGTAGCCTAGTAGAGGCATAGTCTAGGATGAACTTGAACACCTATGTAATAGTTTCGAGAAATAATAAAATCTTCGTTTTGTTATCTGGTGTGTGAAATTGTTGTGTGATTTGCTGCATGGTGACTTGGGAAACTGCGAGACGATACTTGGGACAAGTATGAGTAGGTGTGAATGGTAGTAGAGGCCTATACTACCGGAAGCACAGGACTCACACTTGGATCAGGGAAAGTCACAAGGTTACCAAGAAGCCAGTAATTGATTTCGTTTTATTCAAGTATGTCGTTACCATCGTTTCGGTAATGACTAAGACGATTGTTGATATTCGGACCCTAGTGGTCATATCAAATTGAGTCCGACTACAATGAGTATGTTAAGTGGTTCAGAGAACCAAGTTCTATGTAGCACCGAATTAAGCCAGAAGAATTAATCAAAGCGATCAGTAGAAGTATCACGGTGGTTGATAGAGATGCTACCTTTTAAGATGTGACTAGAACATGAAGGAAGGTATAGACTGTTCTGGAATTTGACTCTAAGAGACCTGAGTCTGAGCATTGCAACATACGATGAGAGGTCATTAGAATATGACACATCGGTCCATTGTATTAATAAAAGAACTTATCTTAAGTTCGTATCCAGTGAGGATCGAGATTGTGACTTGAAGGTCATAATTTGGAGTCTAACGTGAGATAGAGAGCGTATGCAAGATCGAGCACCGCCTGTAGTCAAGGAGTCTAAGAGTTAGATACTCGTTCGAAGAAACGTCGAAGTTATGACTTAGGATGAATAGATAACAAATAGAGTTATCATGTGAGCCCTGTTTCGTTGATGATTCCGGGACGTAATCATCCTAAGGGGGAGATAATTGTAACGCCCGCAGATCCGGGCTAGTCAATTTAGAGGCAATAGGGTTCGAAAATGACTTTTCGACAAAAGATTATGTAGAATAAATAATCTTAACCAAGTTTTAGAATATGACACAAGCTTTCCGTACATATAAAGAACACCGAAATCCGAGTTATAACGAAGAAGTTATGGCCCGTCGAAGTTTTACGGCAAAACCGGCACGGCACCGGGAAGCGTAAATAGTGAATTTACGATGGAGGACTTTTTAGCCTTATCAATCTAAAAAAAAGTCGTAGAATATGTTAAACTAAGAAAATCAATAAAAAGAACGCCCAAATCTGACTTCGTATGAAGAAGTTATGATTTTTCTAAGATTCGGCTTAGCAGTGCACGACCCGAAACTCGAATTTTAGTTCGAGCGGTTTTTGGCTTACGCGACCTAAATGAGAGTTGAAGATCTCATTAATAGGAACTCAACGGTAAAAAGACAGACGAAAACGGAGTCCGTATGAAGGAGTTATGAATTCTTCGCGGTCATTTAACAGTCTAAACGCCTCCTACTGTTAAATTTGAGATCGGTCGAGAATTAGCTGACGGAGTCTAAATGAAAGTTGTAGATCTTGATTTTACCTACACGTGGATATAAATAACGTCAAAAACGGAGCTCGTATGCGAAAGTTATGATTTTTCTAAGTTTGAAGGCTCATACGCGATAGGGGGTGACGTGGCACCACCAGAATTGGACACGTGGCACCACCAGAAGGCCACCACATGGACCAAATCGGCGAGTAGGTCTCCCCTACTCGGCGAGTAGACCATTCAGCACCCCTATAAATAGAGGTGCCGGGTTCCATTCAATCTCACACCTTCAAACCCTTCTTTCTCTCTCTAAACTCTCTCTCTAAGCCTCCCTAACCCCCTAAAGCCTAGGGTAACTCCCTAGCACGAGGCGGAAGCCCCGGAGCGCCCGAAGGCTCTGAGAAAAGAGCCTTTCGGCTTGGGAAACGCTGCTCCAGTGAAGCCCGGTTTTGCGAAAAACCCGCTGTAAGTGAGCTACGCCTACGCTAGTTTTAATATAGCTTCTAATTAATTATAGTAATATTATTAGAACCTGAAAATAATTATTTGGGCTATTATTATGAGTTATATTGAGTACTATTTAACGCTTATATAATAATACTAATAATAGCTAGACTATTAATTAGTCACGATTATCGTTAGACTAAACCTTAGTCGTATTGGTACTAGGTTTTATCGAAGGAATTTGCTTTGAGAGTATCGAAGTGCTGTTCGAGTGTTGAGTCACCGCCTATCAGGTGAGTGCATAGTCCCTTTCATCTTACACATAAATATGAAGTATTTTATATAAACTACGTGCTATGTGTGCATATTATCTGAATACTTGTTGTCTATGCTGGATGAACATTTTATACATGTTTTAAAGGATTTAAACTGTATACGTATTTTATATATACGAATATGTTGGGTATGATGATGGGTAGATGAATGATGAGAGATAGAAGATGAAGTGAGTATACATTGGCAGCTATAGACTTAGTGCCTATGGGACAAACACCGGTAGCTATGGACTTAGTACCTGTTAGACGTTGGTAGCTATGGATTTAGTACCTGTTGGGAATTGGTAGCTATGGACTTAGTACCTATTAGTTAGACACTGGTAGCTAAGGATTTAGTACATGTTGAACATTGGTAGCTATGGACTTAGTACCTATTAGATAAAGACTGGTAGCTATGGATTTAGTACCCGATGAATAGACTATAGCCGCTATGGAATTAGTGCTTTATGAACGAACATTGGCAGCTATGGATTTAGTGCCAGTCCTAGAACCCTGGAAGTAAGGGACTTTGGAATAAACGAATGCAAGATAGATGACTCTTAGGAGTAAAGAAGATAACGGGGATGGGTAATTGGGTTAATTGTTTGATGATTGAACATAACAATTATATTATTGTGGGTTGAAAACCCTATGTACTCACCAGGTTTCCCAACCTGACCCACTTAGTTTATTTACATCACAGGTGGCGATATGAAGTGACATTACACTGAGAGATTTAAAGAGATGTAGATCACTAGTGTAAATAATTGTAAGTTCTGTTTATGCTTATGTTTCTGTATTAACGATGACATCCCAAACGTTTTAAGATGAATAAAAATAAGTTTCTTCGAAAATGTTTTAATAACGTATTTATCGTGTTTTTCTGGGAACAAATTCTGCAACCTTTTTATAAAATGAAGTACTCTGATTTTTATAAAGCATAAACAAAATCGGTTTTTTCTGGCCGTGATTTTGGGGATGTCACAGTTGGTATCAGAGCATTAGTTTAAGAGAACTAGGAATATGTATTTATTTCTAGACTTAAACTTAGAATGCTAAGTGATGATTGTGAGGAGTGTGTCAAATAGATTTAGGTAATGCACCTGAATAGACACAAGCACTAGCTTAATTTAGGAATGATGCCTAAATTGCTTTTATGTGCTAAATGATTTGTTATGCTATAGTTTGATCGGATCTATGGTCTGTTGCCGACCGGATCTGGAAACCTTATGTGTTTAGGATTCTAAACGTACGAATACGATATTAGAACTAGCATATAAACGTTTCGAAGTGATAAGGATGATTTAAACGTCAATCCTAAGTAAAGATCTAGATTCACCATATTCGGTGTAGAGATCAAGATGGCAAGAACCCGTAGCGGAAACGTAAATGCGAATGGGAACCGAAACCAACCCCCAGTGGTTCAGCAAATACCTGTTGTTAAAGAAGTTGCGCTTGAGCCAGTCACCATGGCTGGAGTTTAAGCCATGATTCGGGCTATGTTAGCTGAACAAAGGGAAGAAATGAGACAGATGTTGAATAGGGACGAACCTACCGTACATGTTGAACCGACGGAGCCAGTTCCCGAGCAATCTGAGGAAGGGAACTACAGCCGCCAAGTGAGTCAAGTAGGGACTCAAGGTGAGCAAAGGGATGGCCCAGAAGGTAGAAACAACAAGGATGGGCGGATGTACAACAATTTCTTGTGTGCGAAACCACCAAGCCTCTCAGGAAGCCCGAAGATGGTTGAGATTATGGATTGGATCTCTGAGATGGAGATGGTGTTTGAGAGCTGCAGCTGTAACGAGAAACAGAAGACTGTCTTCGCAGTAAGACAACTGAAAACTGGAGTCTTGAGCTGGTGGAAGCTATTGGCAGATACGATGCCACGAGGAGAAGCCTTAAGGATGTCGTGGGAAGAGTTTTTGGAACAGTTGAAGATGCAATACTGCTCGAAGATAGATCTGATAGACCTAAACAACGAGTTTCAAAACCTGAAGAAAGGGAAGATGAGTGTTGATGAGTATGCCGCCGCATTCACCGAAAGGATGAAGCTATTCCCCTACTTAGTGCCTACTGAACTCTCCAAGATTGATAGGTTTGCTAATGGACTGCCCATTGACTTTCGCCCAATGGTCAAAATGGCAACTACTTTGAAAGCAGCTGTTAGGACAGCTAAGAACGTAGAGGCCCAAATAAGAGAAAAGGGTCTAGAAAAAGATAAGGTAGGAGAGAAGCGGAAGTTTGAAGGATCTTCGAGGCCGAACAAGGAAAGCAAATTCTCAAAGCTTGGAGGAGCAGATGGAGGTGAAGCATGATGGTGTGATAGATGCAAGAAGAAGCATGGTGGAAAGTGCAACGAAGAAGTGACTTGTTACAAGTGTGGGAGGACTGGTCACTATTCCAAAGACTGCACGCATAATGACAAAGTATGCTACGGATGTGGAGGCAAGGGGCACATGTCCAGAGACTGCCCAAGGAAAAATAAATCAGCAAGACCAGAAACGCCACCAAGGCCGAGGGCATTTCACATGATCCTTGACGAGGCAGAGAACCATGCAAGGAATCAAGAATGAGGACTTCTTACCCGAAGATCGGATTATGCAGTAGCCATAGTTTCGTATGATGTAGCCTAGTAGAGGCATAGTCTAGGGTGAACTTGAACACCTATGTAATAGTTTCGAGAAATAATAAAATCTTCGTTTTGTAGGTTCGTACCAGGTTTGTTGCCGTAAATGATAAGGGTTTTGTTACTCGGCAGGTTAAGGCGAATGACTTTTCGTAACATAGGATGTCGACATGGTTAGGAATTAACCAATCCATACCAATGATGACGGCAAAAATCTTTATGGAGACTGGCATAAGGTCGATTAGGATGGAATAGTTATTTAGAGTAAGGGTACATCTTATGTATATATTCTTAGTGCTCTCGGTTTTCCCATTGGCCATTTCTATAGTGAAGGTATCTTTTAGTGGTTGGGAATTTTGTTTAAGTAGGTGTTCAAATGTATGGCTCACGAAGCTTTTCTCTGCACCACTATCAAATAGAATGCATGCGTATGAATTGTTGAGAAGAAACATACCGGTAACCACGGTAGGATCCGTAATAGCTTCCTCGTAACCAATAGTCAGTATTCTTCCCACACCACCTTCATTCCTCGCCTTTGGACAGTCCCTTTTGAAGTGTCCAGTTTCACTGAACTCATAACATGCCCGAATTACTCCAACGCCATGAACTTGAGTGATTGGTTATGCAGGTGACCTCCAGAAATAGGCAATGTGCCCCTTTCTGTTGCAGTTCGTGTAGTGCATTTCACGACAATTTCCTGTGTGATGGAAATTACACTTGTTGCACTTTAGAAGATTTCCAACATATTGCTTTACTGGGGTAGGGTAACAGGAACAACTGTAGGAGTAGCAACGTGCACGACCACTATCTATTGTTTCTTGGAGGGCTATTAGGAAGATTGACCATTCCTTTTATTCCAGGACCTTGTTGTTGTTGTTGTTGTTTATTTGTTTTGGGTTGTTATGGAATGAAAGTCATGAAGCCTTGATGAACTCCATGATCTACTAGTGACCGTGCCAGTTGTTTGGCACTATCGAATGTAACAGGCTTTGAAGCTAACACACTCCCTTGGATCTGAGGTGATAGTCCCCATATATACCTTTCTATTTTCTTGATCCAGGGAAACCATTCTAGGACATAGGATCGCTAGATCACTGAATCTATTGGTGTAAGTTGCTATGTTTGAACCTGTCATGGTAAGGTTCCAAAGCCCTTGCTCGAGCTTTTGTACTTCAACTCTCGGGCAATACTCTTGCATCATTATCGATTTCAGATTCTCCCAGCCCATTGAGTTAGCTACTATAAGAGTTAGTGACTTTACATGACCATTCCACCTTGTGAGGGCTCGATCAGAGAAGGCGTAGGTAGCAAATTTCACCCTTCTCCCTTCAGGGCACGAGCAGATCTCAAAGACTGCTTTGGTTTTCTCTATCCATTGAGTTAGAGTAGTGACTCCCCCAGTCCCATTAAAGGTTCTAGGTTTTCCATTTGTGAAGTCCTTATAAGAACACTCCAGTGGGTGTCCATGACTTTCACCATGATTGGAGGGATGAGCATCACTCCCAGATCCACTAGCACCAGTTGTATTTATGTGTGACATGGAGGCCGCCACAACTAAAGTGACCGCTAAATGAAACATAGTAGCGTCAAACTGTGGAGATGGTGGCGAAGATGGAGGTGGTTTTGGTGCTGCATTGACATTGTTACACCTTGGGTTTCTTCTTGGAGGCATCTTTTTATTTAAGATTTAAAAGATGAAAATGTAGTAAGACATCAATAGTGAATAAAAATCAAGTGTCTTTGAACTAATTACACTAATTCAACATGTATACAGTAAGAAGTTATAATAGAAGTCTACCACAAGAAATAAATTGTGAAGCGATCATATGAAATAGAATAGTGATTTTTCAAAGGAAATGAGATGCCTATCAATTTCGTTGGTATATTAGATGTATAGTGTTCGGAAAATTTGATGTTGAAGTAGGTCTACTAAATACCAACTTAACGGAAAACTTTGACAGCATACCAGCCTAGCGAAAGTGAAATTTCGAGGTCATGCTATGAACATGAAAACATCACTAGTGTATATACGTAGACTTTATCTATATCCAAAAGAGTGAGTAGAGTATGCTCTACTCACGAGGAGTGTTGTTTAGCTTTGTACTAGTTTCAGCCCTAGATGTGGCCAACTGGTATTCTATTTTCAACACACGCCTTTCTAATGCTGCTTGGCATTGCCAAAGTTCTTTATTATCGGCTTGGTTGGTAGTTAGTTCTCTTTGCAGAGCCTCAGTGTGATTTCTGGTTAACTCTTGGTCTTTGCTTAAGTGTTGGAGGCGAACTGTGTTGACTACCGTGGTAGCACCAACCTCCACAACTTGGTGGATGGCTGCCCTTGCTTGTTCATCGTTACGAGCAACTCGATGTACTAACACATGGAGGGCTGTGTCTGCTGAGCCCCCCTCATCAAGGTTGTAGAAGCTTCGCTCTCCATTATAGTGAAGGTGTTGACCTTGTTCATGAATCCACCTTTCCAAGTTCACGGCCCACTAAGGTGTAGGGCCTTGGAAATTCTATCGGGGATTAGGATTTTGGGCAATTTGAAGTGGGTTATAGACTTCTGATTTTGAGTTGGAGTCTTTTGGAACTTCTTCCTCGTCCTCTTCTTCCTTGAAGTCTTCTTCTATTAGAACTACAGGGTCATCTTCTGGTTCTGCGTCGAGCCATCCTCCATTCCCTTGATTGGGAAAGTACGGGTCTCCTGGTAAATGAAATCCACCCATGTTATCTATGCGAGAATAGGGGTATAAGAGACATCGAATAGATTTAGTAAAGGCAAATAAACAATTTTCAAGTTTCTATATAAGAACTTATAGTCGTATTGTTAATGTATTATGTATGGTATGACTCATACTGGGTCCCCCTATAACTACAAAGTGGATATGAATTATATATAACTCAAGTTGAATAGGCCTTCAAATAAATGATTCTACTCTATATCCACATCCAAACAAGTAAAAAGAAGGAAATCTAAACCACCCATTCTAAGTCTATAAAACCTTAATTATATATTACTGTAATGCATACACTTAGTACTTATAGGTCTACCAACAAGGGTCCTTTGTTTTTACACAGTTGGTTCTTAGTATTATGGTGCCTAAAATACTCCTATAGTATTTCAACTTTATGTTACGTTCTAGAGTCCCTTTGTATATAGTTGGTAAGTTTTAGACTTGTCGCGACACTACCATCACTCCCAAACACATGTTGGTCATATCTCTAATAAAAAATAGTTGACCAGGCTATATTTATCCCATATATGATTACATAACTGTCTAGGTTTAACTGCAGTATCCAACATCCAAATATTTTTATGTTGTTACGACTGTGATACTGTTTCTGGTATGTAGGTATGTTAGTATACTTCTTATAAAAATACTTTTTAAAACTATACTTTTAGTCAGAGCTCTTTAGCCCCAATGTATTTATAGTTGTATATCTTTTATGGACTGATATACTGAGTTCACTATAAACAATGCTCTGATACCAATCTGTCACACCCCCAAATCGGAACGGCGGAAACGTCTGAGGGTGGATGACTTCACGTTAAGTATCACAACACACGCATCATAGTAATCAAAGTACAACAACCATTGCATTAATAATGTAAAAGTTTTACGTATGTATTCAAGTCATTGCATATATGACATCAAAAGTTATATAGAAAAAGCTAAAATACATGACTCTATATTGCTCCGTCTCCTCAAAATCCTGGGAATGTACCTGTCTATTGGTTC
Organism: Lactuca saligna; assembly: GCF_052625555.1. Taxonomy (NCBI): domain Eukaryota; kingdom Viridiplantae; phylum Streptophyta; class Magnoliopsida; order Asterales; family Asteraceae; genus Lactuca; species Lactuca saligna. Next base: position 68,610,692 of record NC_136421.1, on the reverse strand, counting down.
TTTGAGAATACCAGTATTTTGAAAAAGAGAGTATCAACATTTAAGTTGGTGAGTTCATAAGTATTTATGTTTAGAAGTTTGTTATCTATTTCTTGAAATAGTGAATATGTTTATTGTTCTAGAAAATCCAATATTTTCCAATATAATTGTAAAGTTGTTTTAATACCATAAAACCATTATGTGTAAGTGTTGTTGTACTATAAAATAGTGTAACATAGTTTTAGTTCATCATACTTTTAGTTGACCTTGGATTTGTTTTGAGTAACAAATTGCCATTAAAAACATTATGTGAAGGTGCAATAATGTTGACTAAGAGTTCTTGAGATCACATAAGATCAATGCATAAAAGGAGGAAATTCCACTACATCTAAGAAAATGTTGAGTATGAAGATCTAGTTGTGATGTAAATATCATTTCGATGATTTGTTCACAATAGTGATGACCAAAGAAAAACATGATATGCATACTCAGAGTATTAGCATGATAAATATTACTTCCTGAATATTAATTTATTCGAAATGCCACAATCAATCATACTTTTGGGAGTAAATATTAATTTAAGACTGTCATGAATTGTTTGTGGAATTTCTATAAGGATTGGGCATTGCATATGGATTTCTGAAACATTCATGAGTACATAGAAAATAGGGATTTTGAGTATTGGTTAAACTCGCACTTAGAGATCACTTCATGGATTCAATCGAAAGTAATTCTAAGATGATAATATCTTCTATTTTTCAAATAGAGATATATAAGTCATATTTTGCATATCAGTTGTGCATTGGTTTACTCCAACGCATCTCATAACTAGGTGTTATAAAGTGTAATTCCATGCATGATATGGCGAGTAAAATGTATGAGTAGATATTCAACGTTTATTTGTTCCTTTTTCCTTAATTAGAAAATTGATATATTTGGGCCCCTTGATGATTGGTTGCCGACATTTGAAGTGATTGGCCGAGCCCAAACTAAACTGATGTGTTCAATTAGTAGTATGAATTCAATCTTCGTAAATCGGGAAATCGAGAAATATAATCTTGGACTATGAGATTGATTCTAATACATGTCTCATGTCCATACGATATCTTGTAGAGTGAAGGGATAGATGATAACTTATCTTTGGAACAACATCTAATCAAAGGTTGGAAGTGTCTTTGGAAAACACTCTTTGTTGGTTATTCAGAGTTATACTTGCAATTCTAGTTAGCGACTTATACAAGTAGAAGACTATTGGATTAAGGTGTCTAAGGTCCTAACTATTGGTATAATGTTGATTAATAAAAGTAAAATCCTTTTTGGGTTGCCCTCATAATCAGGAAAAGGCTTGGATTCATCAAAGGAGAGAAATAAATAATTTGTTAATTTATTATATGTTTAATAAATCAATTAGAAATAGTTAATAATTAAGTATGAATTAGTTAAAGATATTCAGAATTGATTAATTATTAATCAGAATTAATCTAGAATTAATTCAAGATTAATTGGAATTAATTAAACGTGCAAAGGGGGGAATCGTAATTGTTCAATAGTTGAATAAAAGAGGCAATTCGAGAACCTACCAAGGGATGGACAGTTTTAGGAGCCCTTTTAGGGTTTGCAAAAGCCTCCTGGTAGCAGAAAACGAAATGATTTGATTTAGGGATTAAATCTATTATTTAATCATTCAAATATGGATTCATCTACAAGTTACCTAAACTATAAATAGGACCCTTAGGCATCTAATTTTCGCAGCTTCTCATACCTATAAGGTAGAGAATGAAATTATTCTCCGCTCTCCCCTCTCAGTTTCAATCCTAGGGTCTCTTGAGTTTTGGGTGTTATGCATTAGAGGTTGCATGGAGTCTATAAAGGGTATTTGAATAGCTTGTTTCGAATCAAGCAAGAGGTATGCGATTCTATTCATGAATTTGATTCAAAGGCTTTATAGTTTTTGTTTCATAAATATGTTGTTATTAATTGAGAAAAGACATAGATCCAATTTAGGTAGCATGTAACCTTCAGAGTTAAGTGAACTTACGCATGAAGAAAATAATTGTAACCTAAAAAACCCAATAGAGTTGACCTACGAACCCAAACACAAAACCTGAACTTGACCCAAGGAATAAGTGGATTGGTGGGTTGGAAGAAAGGAGTTTATTAAGCATACAAAAGAAAACATGCAACCATTACGAATTGAGAAAGAAATTGTGTATTTTAAACTGATGCATGTCGTGGTACTTTATGTTGCTTATTTTATCACCAAAAACCCACAACCAATACACAAACTATGTTCGATTAAACCAAAACTAATTGAAAGTGTGTTGTTGGTGAAAGGGTTAATGCAATAAAAACCATTATTTTTACACCTTTGTTCCATTTAGCCCCTAACTTCAACATGTCTTTCCCAAACTTCGTTATAAACTGCAACCTAAAAAATCATACTTTTCTCTCAAATGACCGTATCAAATTCTCATATTTTTATTATCAGAATTGTAACACCCGGTCCTTCCTAGTTAATCCCTTTCTCTAATTATCAAGTTTAAGTGTGGAGTTTTGATCTACACAAGGCGTTGATAGCATTCTACGCGTTGCGTAGATGGAAAAGTTGGAGGCAGAGTTTAATGACTTACCCATGGCGTAAGTCTAGGTACATTGGGCGTACGTGGCCAAAGCCCAAACCCTAATTTTGGATTTTTGAGCCCTATTTAAAGGCTCAAACCCCTTAAGGGCTTCTCTTATCAGCCTCCACTCCCTTTAAGCCACATCCTCAAAACCCTAATATCCATTTGAGAGTTTTTGAGCTATTTGAGTGTTTTGTGTTCATCTTTGAAGGAAAGATTACATTGGAGAGCTCTTGGAAAGCTTCAAGCCTTGTGGATCTGGGATTAACACCTCATAAGCATACTGATGGAGGTATAAAGCTCGGATATTGATGAATATCTTAATAGATCTTTTTAGTTTTTAGGTGTATGTCACTTTTTGTCCCATATTCTTGGTCTAATTGGGTATGAGCCACTCCAGACCTTATGAGTAGCCTTTTTAGACATTTTTGTGTGCTTGGAGTCATAAAAATGCAATCTTGGTCCTTTCTTTCCAACCATGCATGATTTATGGAACTTGGGATTTTATGATAAGTTAGGGTTTTAAATTTGGACACTTTATAGCCATGTAAAGACATAAAGTTGGAAACTTTATGATTTAGAATGGTCTTTAGGGTTAGATTTGTGTATTAGGTGAAAGGTCTTAAGGAAATAAGTGCTTATTGAGATGTTTGTATTCAACAAGAGTATGTTAAGGGTATGCTGCACGTAACATAGTTGAACCCCATATTATGGGATGAGACTCTAGGCCATGCATAGAGATAGAGTATACATTGTGTGGTCGGTCTAATGTGGACCTTTAACTTTGACCAAGTTTGACTTTAGGTGATTTGGGATAATTTGAATAGTAGATTGAGAAAAGGTACCTGTTTATTGTATAGGTAACCTCTAGAGATAGTGATTGGCGTAGTGATCAGTTCAACTATCTTTCAAACTATGAGGTGAGTTTTCCTCATTGTACTCGTGGGTCGAAGGCACAATGCCGATCCACTTGGTTGTGTTATGTATCCTGGTATATAGGATGTTTCTATGCTATAGCGAACTGTTAGATTTACATATCTATATGATTATATATACTTGTTGGTTATATGTTTATGTTTATCTATTGTATATTTCTATATATTGTGGTTGGGTTGAGGAGGTCCTGCTTTGTGCTGAAGGACAAGATACCGAGGGCGGTCCAAATAGGCTGTAGGCTTGCGAGGAGGTCCAATCAGGCCGTAGTCCCATAGAGCAGTCCAGATAGGCTTTAGGCCTCTTACAGTTTAACTTTATGGTTTTAGGTACTTCAGAGGACAGGGGCAAGGTGAAGGCTTGATTGTGCACATCATTCTGGATTCTTACTTGACTTATGATTTTGGGATACTCTAATTCATGATTATGGTTTTTGGAAACTATGTTTTTTTTTTTTTAAATTAAGTTTTTTTCATGATTTTTAGGATGTTACAAGTTGGTATTAGAGCCATGGTTGGAGTGAAATTGATGAACACTTGTGTCACTTCAGACTCAAACTAAGGATCTGCAAAATGCTTTCAAAATTTAACTCTAAAAGAACCGACAAAAAGGATGGAATGTGTACAATCAGACAGACCCAAGGAAAGTGATTCCCCAAGATACCCACATTTGTTTTGTGTATTTATAATATGATAGAACTGCATGCCAATATGTAAGAAAAGGATCTTCAGTAATTGCATGATATAATTTCCTGATGTATAATGCCTGATAGCCTAGGAGAATATCTTGTTATGCTATATGGAATTAACACTATTACTGCATTTGCTTAGTGTATGCATTATAGTTATACATAAATAAGATTTTATAGCTTGAGAATGTTTGACTTAGTCTTATTTCTTGTTCCTTGTCTAGTTGTGGGCTTAGGGTAGATTCAGCTATTTGACGGTCTATTGAATCCAATGTTATGTATGATTAGCATACACGAGCAACTTCGAGGTTAGTGGAAGTTTTACCAGCTTGAGGAATTATTGAGGGTGTGAGTATAGGAGGTATGTGTAACCTAGTTATTGGGCTTTGTATCCGGGTGGTCCGTGATGGTCCCTTGAGACAAATATGGGTAGGTGTGGAAGGTAGTGTGGGCCCATTCTACTGGAAGCACAGGAACCGTACGCGTATTAAGGAAGTTCCAAACCCCGAGGGTTGAGTAGTTTTGAGATGATATAGTAGTTTGGATTATGAATATTTTTCTGATGATTTCTTGGTTTACTTTCAGTATGCCGATCACTCGAGGTTTTGGGTCAGGAGATGGCAGCCCGACAAGGTCTGGATTAACTGAAGATGAAATTTGGGAGATGATCACCACGCAGGTGACCATCGCAGTTTGAAAGGCGATCCTAGAGGTTTTTTTGGGTCTATTAAGACCATGATGATTGAGCTTTTTGATGAGCGATACACCGCTATGACATAGGTTGTTACTGTTGCAACTACCACAACCATTATTGCTGCAGGAGTTCATAGGAGAGGGTTATTTCAGTACTGAGACTTCAATAACACGGAGACCTTAAAGTTCGACTGGGTCAAGGACCCGATTGTTTCTATGAGGTGGTTATCCGATGTGGAGGGCTATTTCTTCACTTGTTCGTGTCCGGAGGAACAGAAGGTTAGGTGCTCCCTGAGCTTCTTCGTTTAGGGGATAAGGATGGGTGGAAGCTGGTGACCAGTGCTTATTCTCCTATGGAGAAAGCTACAGTGACTTGGGAGCAGTTTTTGGAGATGTTCCTTACTTGAGTATGTACCACTGGTGGAGAGGGATAGATTAGACCATGGGTATATGCCGCTGAAGTAGACGACAGAGTCGGTGACTAAGATCACCAAGATGTTTATTGAGAAATATCTTTTCTATCCTGAGTATGCTGCTTTGGAGCAAGTCCACATCTCCCTTTACTTGAGCATGCTCAAGACGGAGTTCTGGGCATTTGTATCGAACCATCAACATGGTTCTTTCTCCGAGTTGCAGTCTTTCGTTTGGAGGAGGGAGATCAAGATTGAGACCCAGACTAGGGAGAAGCGGCAGGCCCCGATTCGGAAACATGCAACAAAAAAGTAGTTTAAACCCTTTGATTCACGATCTGGAGGGCATAAGAGCTGCACTCGTGGCAAATGCGGGAAGATGCATGATGGAGCTTGTCGATCAGTTTGTGGGTGCCACAAGAGTGGCAAGGAGGGGAACTTTGCGAGAGATTGTCGTGGGGAACAACATGCTGCTTCACAAAGGGTTCGTATTTGTTATCATTGTGATTAGGTGGGCCATGTAAAGGCCCAATTCCCTTTACTTATTTCTAGGCCCATGCAATTCCCGACTCCAATGATTCTTTGGATCACGAACAAGCGACATGGGAGAGCTGAGGCCCTGAAGGATAAGAGTGGTGCTTTTCATTTGACATCGGAGGAGGCCAGGGTGGCGCCTGGCATCGTTACTGGTATGTTTTCTATTATTGTTATGTCAAGTTATTTTATTGTATGCTTATGCTTGTATCTCTGATAGGTGGATTCTTAGTAAACTCTTTGCCTGCTATTGTGCTTTTTAACTCGGGTTTGATTCGGCCCTTTGTATCCCAGTCCTTCAGTAGGGATATTGTCATGATTATTGGGGAGTTGGAGTGTCCGTTGTGAGTTTCCATTGCCAACGAACACGATGTTTCTACATTGAGCGGTTTCCGGGATCGTACCTTGGAGATATTCGGGGTGTCTTATCTGATCGATCTGATTCCTATCCCTATGGGGGATGTTTGGATGATTGTAGGGATGGACTGGTTGAACATATTTGGAGCAATGATTGACTGTGAGAGACAGCGGGTTAAAGATCAAACCCCAAGCAGGGGAGAACTGATTATTAGGGCAAGGATACCAGGGTTGGTTGGACCTTTTGTTCAGCTATCAAGGCTCCATAATATCTTCAAAATGGATGTTAGGTTTATCTCGCTTATGTGGTTGACACCCATGATGTGGGGAAAGTTTCGGTTTTTAGTGTGCCCATGGTTTGGGAGTTTACAGATGTATATCTGGAGGATTTACCCGGTGTGCCTCCTGTGAAGCAGGTGGAGTTCAGGATCGATTTGATCCCTGTGAGTGTTCATGCACTCCCCTATTTTCAGTTTTTATGTTTTGGGTGGAAAAGCATGTCTCGAAAAACTATTATTTATTCGTTGTATTTAAACTGATTTTTATCAAACATGATTGTTATTTTATTGCTATATCTCTCTATGTATGTCTATGCAACACGGAACATGAGAACTTATCGTCTTAAGGCCCTTCCCTTACACTTTTCTCTAACCATTAAATCTTTGAGCCAATGGTCATTGTGGATAGCGCTATTAGGAATTGACAACTCCTCACTCGCCCGATTGCTGGAGTGCATGATACCATATTATCTATGCAACGATAAGCATAGATCTTGATAGGGCTTCAGTCATAGGCTTGGTTGAGAACTCATTGTTTGCTCATACACATACAAACTCGTTACTTATTATAGCAATAAGCTTTGTATCTCATTATAACAACGAACTTTTGTTACTAAATACTTATTTACTTGTTTTAGCAACAAACTTGGTTGCTTCTTATAGTAACAAACTTGTTGCTCATTATAGCAATGAAACTTGATTACTCATTTTAGTAACAAACTTTATTTTCCATGAGGATATGAACGTTGCATCTCTTTTGGGCAACATACTTTATTTCTCATGATGACAACGAACTTTGTTTACACAAACTTATTTACTCATTTTATCAATATATTTTTATCTATGGAAACTTATATCAAAATTTTGATTTCGATTCATGAAACCAATATTATTTTTAAACTTGTGAGTACCCACCAACTATTTTTATAGTTGACGCTCGTTTTACATGCTTTTTCAGGAATCATCGAGTAAGTGGCACTTAGGGACACTTCACTTTTAAGAGCATTCGCATGTGTTGTATTTCAATTTACATTGTAATTTCTTTTAAAAGTTGTTCAAACCCAATTGTAAATTTGTAATGATTTTTAATACTATGGTTGGTGTTGTCTTTTAGCTTTTGCTATGAAACCCTTTATATTGCCACGCCTCGTGTTTCCGCTTTAGCGGGGTGTGACAAAGAAGTAATAGAAGATTCAGCTTCCAAAGGAAAAACTATTTTGGTGGAGAAGTCAAAGGAAGAAAAGAAAGCTGAGGCTGAGGCTGAACTAGAGAGGATGAGATTGATACAAAGCATAATGACACAAAGAGCAAGTGATCCTCCAGGCATGAATAAAGGCGATGCATCAAAGCATTATAACTACGAAACAATCGAATCCAAGGTTGCATTCAATCATCTGTATTCATTCGAAAAGAAGCCAAAACAGAGCTACGTAGTTACGAATATTGATGCAAGCCAATTGGATTTTCCAATCAATGAGATGATGTTAATCATGCTCCAGTTCAAAGCTGAAAGTAAATTCAAAGTGAAGGATGAAGGAATACATATGAAGATCAGATTTCATGCAGTTCTTGCAAAATCTGCTGAAGAGGTGTGGTCACTTATAAAGATAAAGAAGGTGATCAGTATAAAGAAGGATGTTGTTTTTGAAAACATAGTCCAAAATATTAAGTATGTGGTGGCCAGTGCAAACGGAAATGTTTGTGATTTTACTATTACAAATTTTCCATTAATGAACTTGTATGACCTTATACAAGTTGCATTGCTGTTGAAGGAAAGATCTTTTTCTTATCTTCAAAATACTGATCTGGATGAGTTTAAGCTTGGAGTTTCTCATATCAAGATCTTCATTGAAAATTATTATGAATGCTTGGCTATGACTGATGTGGAGTTAGCTACAACAAAAGGATTACAAATAACTGCTCCAATGGCTCCTTCGAAGAGTCAAGCAGATCTGAAAAAGTATGCTGATGGTGAAATTTGCTTGAAGCCCTTTGGGTTAGTGTTCGCAGGAAGGGACAAGGCTGGGAAATCGAAACGATTTGTTCCAGGCTGGTGAGTTGGAAAGATACTCAATTTCTCAATATACGAACTTAATTGTTCGTATGAATCATTGTAAGAAGAAAAATGAAGGAGATAAGAAGGAGCTTAAGAAGATAATTTCCTGGTATACTGAGATACGAAGAGTGATGTTGTATTCCATTCAACTGGTTACTAATTGAAGTCTTCGACTATGATTACAAAGGGGGAGATTGTAAGGATTGTTTTTTGTTGTAATTAATCGAAGTATGTTTTGTACTCTTCGTATATTTTGTAATCTATTTTACTAGGGCGCTTTTATACGAAGTATGTTTTGTACTCTTCGTATATTTTGTAATCTATATTTTGTACACTTTATGTATCCTGTAAATAGGATCATTTAATAGAGTTAGATAAAGTCTTTACAGTCTTGTCTATTGTTCTCTATAAACACAAAGTGTAATAGAGCTGAAACGAAATCTTATTTACTTCCTGTGTTCAATCTCTCATACTTTCTTCAATATTAACTCTGATTAATATCTTACTCGATTCATTGATTCATCAGGTTCACTTCCAGGTTCTGGAAGAAGTTTCATGACAAGCTGGGTACTCGTCTGCACTTTAGCACCGCCTTTCACCCGCAGATGGATGGTCAGAGCGAGCGGATCATCCAGACTCTGGAGGATATGCTGCGGGCGTGTGTTTTATACTTCGGAGGTAGTTGGGATGGTTACCTTCCTTTGGCTGAGTTCTCCTATAATAACAACTATCATGCGAGTATTGATTGTCCTCCTTTCGAGATGTTGTATGGGAGGAAGTGCAGGACCCCGGTATGCTGGGGGGAGGTTGGTCAGAGGGTCATGAGGAGTACCGAAGTGGTACTCAGGACTATAGAGAGAATCCAACAGGTTTGAAGCAGGCTTCAGACTGCTCAGAGTCGGCATAAAAGTTATGCCGACAAGCATCGATCGGACCTAGAGTTCCAGGTCGAGGATATGGTACTCCTGAAGGTGTCGCCTTGGAAGGGCATCATTCGATTCACGAAGCGGGGCAAGCCAGGCCCCAGGTATATTGGACCTTTCAGGGTTGTAGCTCAGGTTGGCAAGGTGGCATACAGGCTGGACCTGCCAACCGAACTCAGTCAGATTCATAGCACTTTTCATGTCTCCCAGTTATGGAAGTATTTGGTGGACGATTCAACAAAGGTGCCCTAGGAGGATATTCAGGTAGATGACAGCCTGAACTACATCGATCAGCTAGTAGTTATCCTTGACAGGAAGTTGAAGGATTCGAGGAACTACATGGTGGAGCTGGTGAAGGTGCACTGGTAGCACCGTAAGGGCTCAGAATGGACCTGGGAGCCGGAGGACAAGATGAGGGAGCACTACCCCGAGCTCTTCCAGGACTCAACAACAGACTTCAAGGACGAAGTCTAAGATAAGTGGGGAAGATATGTAACACCCGATTCCTGGTACATATTTAATTCATGAAAACTTCATGTTTTACTCTGGGACTCGACGAGTTGGAGGCCCAACTCGTCGAGTAGACTCGTTTTTCATCGAGGGTTTAAGTGACCTACTCGACGAGTCGGGAGACCGACTCGGCGAGTAGGTGCTGTCTGATTGAAACACTAAATTTGAGGGTTTGAAACCTATTTAAACAACTTATTTCCTCCTATATCAGCCTCCATCATCCCTAACACTTCCAGAAGACCTTAAACTGAAACCCTAGCCTTGTTTGAGTGCTCTTAAGCCATTTTTGTGCATTTTTGGTGGTTGTGAAGCTTGAGAAGAAGAAAGGAGCTTAGGAGTTCCAATTGAAGCTAGAAGATCCAATGATTGTGTTCCATCTCCAGCTTATTTAAGGTAAAAAGCTTCAATCTTGACTTTCCATGTGTTTAATCAACTTTAGGGCTTGGATTTTGGTATCTTTAGAGCATTTGTAACATCCCAAATTTCGAGTCCAAAAATTTCATTTGTAATTAAGTAATTTATAAAACCGTTTACTGAAAACATTGTCAATAATATATCAATACATAAACCATCATGAACATGTCTCAAAATCAAACATCGAATAGTAGTATAAATCAGAGTACAATCCTAGAAAATTCTTTGCGGAAATCATGTACAAATGTGTGATGCGCTGCTACACCGCTGGCTCCTTCCCCTTGGATGAAGAGGTACCTGAAACCAAAACTAAAAACTGTAAGCACAAAGCTTAGTGAGTTCCCCCATCACACCCACACACAATAATGCATAATCATCGGTATGTTCCAACCAGTAACTGTCAGGCATAACCGGGAGCTGGACTCCTGTTCGGTATCTTTCAACCGGTAACTGGGAACTAACCTCCCCTTCTGTATCTTTCAACCGGTAAATGGGAACTAACCTCCCCATTTGGTGTCTTTCAACTGGTAACCGGGGACTATTTCACCCCTAATACTACTAACACGTATTAGGCACAATAGGCATACCAAATACAATAATCACATCAAGCACAGTAAACATGTCACATATCAATCCTAGATAATTGTCACAAAGACAATCATCTATCCAACTCTCTTACTTGTGGGCCGACATTGTGGCCGTAGACCCACCCCTAACAGGAGGAAACTCACCTCGAGGTTGTGTAGTGTCTGAACTGATCTCGGTGTGGCAATCGACTCTCCCCATCTCCTTAATCCCTACACGACAACTCTTCTAAGTTATCAACTCATACCCGTAACCCTTACAAGGGTCACTCAGTCCAAGCCAAAGTCAAAGTCAAATCCATGGTCAAAGTCAACATCTGGTCGAGTCAACTCGCCGAGTGAGCCTGTCAACTCATCGAGTCCCCCTATCCACAAAATGCAATAATCTCGTCCCTACTCGTCGAGTCTAGGAAGAACTCGATGAGTTCACCTTCAACAACACATCAAACAATCTTCAACCGACCCACCGAGTTCATCCTTGAACTCGCCGAGTTCATATTCATCCATAAGAAGATGTTCAGTCTATGACTCGCCAAGTTCCCTTTGAACTCGCCGAGTCTGTCTTCATGTGGCTGGGACATTTCCTTGAACTGGCCGAGTCTGTTCATCCACTCGCCAAGTCCTATGATTTCCAGGTCCCTAGTGAACCTAAACAACTGGGGAAACCTTCAATCTTAACAACTGGTCCAAAACAGAAGGATTTGGTGGAAAATACACCCCGAATCGCCGAGTCCCAAGAACGAATCATCGAATCCCTCTATATCCAAAACTATACTGTCGATTATAATGGGTCTTATCGTGTCGAAATCATAGATCTGGCCTTCTAGGGTCCATTTTATACGTAAAGCTTCAAACTTGATGTACATGCATGGGGTCTTTGGCTCAAAAGCCACAAAAAGAGGTCTACAAGATGCATGGGTTTCGCATGGCCATAAAGTTGGCACCTTTATGCCATGGGAATCCTTAATGGTTCTAGATATGAAGTCCTTATCCCAAAATCATGGTTGCATCCAAGAATGGTTCCAAAATAGCTTCCAAAAACCCTAAATTACTCCAAGAGAGTATCTAACGAAAGGAGAAGTAAGGTTTGGACTTTTTACCTCCAATAAATAGGAAATGAAGCAAAACCTCTGGACCTCCTTGCTCCTTCTGAAATCCCAAACCCCTTCTTCTTCCCTTCAACCTTCTATCTTGCACAAAATGGCACAAAGATCTCAAAATCACTCAAAACGGCTAGGGTTTCGTGGGGACAGTCTGGGGGTGTTGGAGGCTGCTAGGGGAACCACTTAAGGTGTTTAAATAGGGTGCAAACCCTAAATATTAGGGTTTTGTCCAGACAGCTACAACTCGTCGAGTCGGTCGCCCGACTCGTCGTGTAAGTCACTTAAAATCCGTGCGAAAGGTCAATTCTACTCGACGAGTTGGGCCTTCAACTTGCGGAGTCCCAGGGTAAAATGCAATAATACTTAAAATTTAATGCGTACCAGGAACCAGGTGTTACAATATTTCTATGCTATTTTCGGGTTGTAGGGTGTAATGTGGAGATATGGCTTCAGATCTTGGACTTTGGAAGGTTCTCATGGCATAAAGGTGCCAACTCTATGGCCATGAGATCCCCATGCATCTTGTAGGTCTCATTTTTGGTCCTTTTGAGCTTAATGACCCATGCATGGATGGAAAGTTCGTAAATTTACGTGTTATATCGACACTAGGAGGTCAGATCTACGCTTTGGATGAGATGAGCACAACATAAATCGAGTTTATAGACATGGACTTTAAGGGACTCAACGAGTGGTTCTTGGGACTCAACGAATTGAGCGTTGGTTCCCTAACCTTTTGTTTTGGAGGAATCTGGTTGAGTCTAGAAGGGGACTCAACAAAGATGGGGATAATCATGGACCTGGGAATCATGGGACTCGGCGAGTATATGAGCAAACTCGACGAGTCCAAGGTAATCTCCCAACCCATGAAGATGGACTCGATGAGTTGTTCATACAACTCGGCGAGTCATAAATTGAACACATTCATATGAGGGAGATGAACTCGACGAATTCAAGGGTGAACTCGGCGAGTCGGTTGAAGATGGTCCCGATATTATGGTTGAGAAAAGACTTTTGGTTTTCCATAACTTGAGGACAAGTTATGGAGTCCATTAAAACCATTTAGATCATTAATTTAATCAACACAGTAGTCAAATAATACATACATGATCTAGTTAAACACATAAGCATAAGATAATTCATATCATCAATCTTCAAGAAATTAGCCTAATCATATAAACTAATACAAATCTTCAAATTATGACAATTATCTTTTAAATGGACAAGCATGATCATTACCTTATAGAAAACAGATTTCATGGTTCAAAAAACAGTTTGGGGTAATGATCCTAATCTAATTTCTGCCAAAAACTCGAAATTATGCACATTGGACCACCAACTTGGTGAGTACATGAACTGGACTCGTTGAGTTGGCCCATATCTGAGTGGACTCGTCAAGTCACCCAGTGGACTCAGCGAGTTCACCTGTCAGAATGCATAAATTCGATTTTTCCAACTTTGAAAACCATTAAAACATCAAGTATACAACCCTAAACTCACTAAGCATTTATGAGTTTTGAGCACTCTAACAACCTTAAGGTGCACATACAACCCTAAATTCTTTGGATCTATGTTTTCTCTAATTATACATGGAATTTGATTTTCCAAAGCATTATCCTAACTAGCATGCAAAAGATGGGTACTTATATAACAAAACTAGTTAGTTTGTAACAATGTAAATTTCAAAACAAATTTTCACTTTTAAAATTTATAATTTTAATTCATAAACATCTCATATACCAATTTATCACATATCAAATCCATAAAAACACATCCCGAGATCAAAATGTATAAAAACTCCAAGAGTGTGTACTGATCATGCCGACGCCTTCCCGCGATCCTCACTGGTACCTGAAACACATAACACAAAACACTGTAAGCATAAATGCTTAGTGAGTTCCCCAAAATACCACATTTATCACATAATAGCCACCCGGGGCTATAACTCTATGAGCCCTCTGGCTCTAACCCTGTGGACCCTCTGGTCCTAACTCTGTGGACCTTCTGGTTCTAACTCTATAAAACCTGATATACATAAATCACATAGAAATAAAGTTGTGCAACACATAACATGAATAGCATACAAGATACTCTGTCACATAACTCTAATTACCACACAAGGTAAAGTATAGCGAGAAGACTTACCTTGGATAACTCGGCAAACCTCGAATTCTGAAACCTTGTACTAGCCTCCGCCTAATCACATAATAATTACTCTAATTAATACAACTTCTAAAGGCTAGGCTGACCCCTCTCTCTAAGTCCTCTAAGAAGGGTAAACGGCCATTCTACCCCTCTAATGGCTCATAAGTCCAAACATTGAGTAAATCCTAAAAGTCAACGAAGTTAACAGTCAAACTTTGACTAGACTCGTCGAGTGCACTCAAGCGACTCGACGAGTCCACACTAGTCCTCTGGATCCTTCTAATCCCCACTTGGTACGACGATTCCCCTCTCTACTCACCGGGTTACTCAGAAACGAATCGTGGGGAAATCCCGACTCGACTCGTCGAGTCCACTTATGAACTCAGCGAGTTGCTCCCACGACAACACTAAAATGACCTTCTGAGGTCAGATCTACTTCCCTAATCTATAGATCTGGCTTCCCCATAGCCAATAACCACGTAAAGGCTGAATCTTGGTACACATGCAAGGCACTCTAGGCTTATTTTGGTGAAATCCCTTCTAACATGGCAACCTATGTCCCTTTTCTCCATAGAACCACAAAAAGCAAGGTGATTCAAGCTCCTTGGACCTCAAAAGGTCCGGATCCAGAGTTTATTACTCAATGGGACACTAAACCTCAACCACACAAGCCATAAAAGATATAGAAAACCCTAATTTCAATGCTCTTAAGCAAAAACAGAGGAATAAGGTCGAATAGCTACGTCAAAATGAAGATCCAAGCTGAAAACCTCCTGAGATGAAGTCCTCTTGCCCCCTTCTTGCTGGAAACCCTTCCTCTTTGGCTAAATCACACCAAAAATGAACAAAGAAGCTCAAACTCTCTCACAACTCGCTCAAAATCGCTAGGGTACCTCTCTCTGGACTGGTAGCCGCAAATGGAGGCTATAAAGTCCTTTAAATAGGGATCAGACCCGGGGATTTAGGGTTTTAGTTGTCAGCACAGACTCGTCTAGTCCACCCTTACCGACTTGTTAAGTTCCCTCATTTATCAGTCAGGAATATGCAACCCTACTCGACGAGTCTAGGCGTCAACTCATCGAGTCCCTCTCTTAACTCTAAAAATAATGATAAAATATAATACCTGGAAATTCAGATGTTACATAGTTGACATGCCTTTTCTTGTAGCTTGTTTCCTCGTACCTTTAAGAGCCTAGCACTCTAAATGTGATGCCTCAAATGCTTCACACAACACCACCAACAATGAAGGACTTAAGAGAGGACTACTTGCACACAAAATCGGCTATGCTCTTCCAAAGATTGCTAGGTGTCGATTTTAGTAGCCTAGGTTCTTCTTATATAGTGTGGCTAGGATTAGGGTTACATCCAAGTAAACCCTAATTTGCATGAATTTTCATCTTACTTAGGATCCATGGGTTAAACCTCCATGGACTATCCATGGACTACCATATTGGTTTAGCCTATCCTAAATAACCATAAGCCCACACCATAAGAATGATTGATTTACTCATTCAACCCCTTATATTTAATTAGTCTCTTTTGATCACTAAATTAATTCCAAATTAATTATTGATCAATACTAATTAAATAATATTATGATTTCATATCAGTATATTAGAACTTATAATATATTAAAAAAACATTATGAGCACTCATGAATTTTGTAGCAATCCAAACAATCTACAAGCCAAATTCATGACAGTCTTGCCTCAATACCTACTTCCAAAGTATAATCGATTGTGGATAGTTTGAATAATATAATTATTTTGGAAGTCAAAACATACAAAGTGAAACAATAGTAAATGAAAACGCCTTTTATTTAATCATAAAATGTCAATTAAATTTCAACTATTACAAGTTTCAAAACTATCTAATCATTAAAACTAATATCGTCTTTCAACCCGATGTGCCTCACATGCTGTAAGTGCTTAACCCTACTCAGTCCCTTCATGAGGGGATCTTCCTTCGACCACCATACCTTTTCTCTCTACAAAAAAACTCAGGCATTTTCCTACGATCTCACCAAGCAGCACTCATCCCACCAGCAGACAAGAAGCAGTCAAGCCAGTCCTCACCATTGATGCTATCCTTCTCTAGGGCATATGCCAACTCTTTGTCAACACTGAAGAGTTTTGGAGCACGGTCTACATACGCCTTGGTCCTAGGATAGTTAAGCACCACAAGATCACTGTTCACCCACAAAAACATCTATTGCCAATTCTTTTTGGATTTCTGATCATAGATGAGAGTAGGGACTCCGGGTCGGCAAGAAAGGGTTCGAGTCCCAAACTGGGTGGAAGCATTGAAAAAGTACGTAAATGCCGGGACAGTCGGCTAGAAACCTAGGGCACGACAGAGTAGCTCAAAGCTCACAATCTTGTTTATGGCGATTGGGGTCAGGTCCCTCATAGAAAACCCATACTTTGAAATGAAATTGAAATAGCAAGGTTAAAACCAATATTGGTTAAATTGCGTTTTGAAGAAAAGTGTTAAGTTAAAGCAAGTTGTCAAAAGATTTTTAGCGAGAATATGGCTTAAATTGTTAGGAAAGGTCTAGTAAGTTGTATGAAGTGGTTATAAAGTATTTTATCAATGATAAATAAAACCGATGAAACGAAATAACATTTCGACGGAAGATTAAGAAGTAATGAATAGGTAGATTAGTGTTGCTAACCGTACCTAAATACTAAGGCGAGTACAAAGCGAGTATAGGTCGAGTACAAATGACTTTTTCCCAAAGATAAAGGAAAATAAAAAAATTGTTTGTAAAACGTTTTATGGTTTCACAGCCTCTTATAGAGGTCATAGGTTAAGTTATAGTTTTGGCGTCTGGCTCACAATGTAAGAGGATGTAATCCTTTATAACGATAGAAATGTTAGAAATGTCGCTAAGGCTCAAACAAATGTATAAATGGTTCGAAGGAGGATTCAAAATGTGTAGGAAGGATTCGTATAACATAGTAGTGTGATGTTTACTTGGGCATAAAAATTTAAGGTTAAAGGTTGGGCATGAAACATGCTAATAATTTACAAAGTGTAAGACGGTTGTATACTCGAGATGATCACTAGTGTATCTGGGAGTCTCGAACTAAGACTTGTAAGTTTTTCTAGGAGGATGGTTTGTGCTTTAATACAAGGTAAAGATGGTGGGGTAAGAATCACCAAAAATAAGGTTTTGGGTCAAAGAGATATCCTATGTTAAGTTTTAAGCTCAAGGTGGAAACAAATGAAAGCTAAAATTGTAGCATAGAAGAGAAGCCTCGCGTATCAGTAGCAATGGGTTAAACCTATGTGTTTCCTCGTGAGTCGGATTGGGAATGCTCAATGGTATCCAAGTAATTACTCGTGGCAACTCATAGACTACCTAACACGATACTCCAATCGTCTCCTGTGTCGGCATTGAAACACTTTTCCTATTTGTAACTCTAGTACAAAAACGATGAAGAGGTATTGTGGTATAATTCGTATTGGTTTCGACATAGGATTATTACTAGTAGCTATCTAGCTACTAACCTTACATCTAAATTCAATAGCTACCGAGGAACACTCATTCTTAATACTACGTGGATTGCTCCCAGAGTGGCTAGTGATATAACCTAAGTGGTTAACCTAACACTTGATAAGGGATAAGAATATTTCTAAATAAGACATTATGGTAAAACTACACTTCGTTTCTAAGTGTACCTAGATGAATGCCTACCATATGCAATGCCGGTACGCACAGCGAAAATTTTTGTTTTTCAAAAGTTTATGTTGAAAATCGTTTTGAACATAATTGTACTGTAACTTTTTCCAGCCTCACATTTACTTTCCTTAATTAAGCATAGTTGGCCAGGTTATACTTAATTAAAGTCCAATAATGCATACTTGAATTATTTATACTAGTAGTATGTTCAGTATTTGTTGAGTATTTAAGATATTGAAACTGATTTGGCATATTTGGTTATTTAGGGAAGCCTTTTTAGGGTTAATCATTTTATGATTCCCTTCGGTGCCTTTACAGTAGAAGTTCTTAATCGAGCTCTTCTAAGGCATTGGTTTTATATTATGGCTTAGATTTTATATTTATGGTATATATTTATTGTTCCCTATAAATAATCATTAGGTTAGATTTTGAGGTAAGCTTTTTACCAGATTAGGGGTTTTCTATGTACGTTCATCTCATAATCAATATACGAAAAAACTTTATCAAATTACTTGCATATGATGGTGATTGATTCTTGATTGTTCTTGATATTCCACATTCGTCGTCTCAATTTTATTCCTAACAATTGGTATCAGAGCAGGAGACTGTGTAATTCATACGCATCGCTTCTGTTTGAAGAAATTTTTTAGGGTTTCCGCTATTATCGAATCTGTTGGAGCCGTCATCACTTTATTGACGCTACTCCTTGATTTTGATTTTACCCTAACTCAATCTTTACAAGTTTGATTCTTGACAGGTAAGCAGATCAAATCATCATGTCTCTCGATGAGTCTCAAACCAATCCCATCAACATCTCCAATAGCATTGGCTCGACCACAAGGATTCCGATCCTATATACTCATGAATATGAAGTCTGGGCTCTTCACCTTGAAGACTATGTTATTGGCTCAGAGGATAATAGATATTTGATCTGAGAGGCTATTACTTTGGGTCCTCTCGTTCACTCCGGAACCAACATAACCATCAAGACATAGAAAAAGTACAATCAGCTAAGGGTAGATGTGAAAGAAATCCCTCAGGATGAGATGAACAAACTAATTAGCAATATAAAAGCAATGATGATGATCAAATTCACTTTACAATCTGATATCTTTCACCTAGTAAGTTCGTGTACTACTGCAAAGGAGATCTTGGAAAGGCTTAAGGAGTCATATTCAACCGATGAGGATCTCGAGTATTCCATCCAAACTCTTCTACTTTCGGACTTTGGTGACTTCAAGCAAAAGCCAGAGGAAAGTCTTGTTCAAACATTTAATTGTTACAACCATCTTCGCAGTAAGATGATTAAGCATGGTATTGGTAGAGAGGTGATCGAGCAGAAGGTCACTTTCATGATTAGACTAAGACCCAAATGGATGGCGGTGGTTTCAACTGTTAAAGCACATGAACGGTTCAAAACTTACTCATTGGCAAAGCTTGTAGGAATTCTCAAGTCACATGAAAGTGTTGTCACAAAAGAATCGAAAGTTATCTCTAGTTTAGGCTCTTTGGCAGTCGTGGCTAAAGGTAAATATGTGGCTGATGAAGAACCTGAGACTGATCTCTCGGAATGTGGTCTTACTAGTGAAGAGTATGCTTTAATGGTGTCTAAACCCAAGCAGTTCACAAGGAAGAAATTCCCTTCTGCCAAGAACCGAAACTGGAAAGGAAGTTATAGCTCCGAGAAGGCGAAGAAGGAGAACAAAAATACTCCTTAGAAGGAAGAAGAGAAGAAAGAAGGAGAATTATTTGGTAACTCTAGGTATGACTGCCACTACTGTGACGGGCATAATCATTTGGCGAAGGATTTCATGTTACGAAAGATGAATGAGAAGAAAGAGGGAGAAGATGATCAAGCTTACTTCATGTGAAAGTTGGAGGAAATCAACAAGAAGAAAGCTAATGATAAATCTATGCCTGCTTTGATTGTGCAGGAAGATGTCGCAGAAAACTAGTTCGGAGGAGTAGAAGTTTGGTCTACTGACTCGGACGATGAAGAAGTTCGTAAGCCCACACATGGCAGGGCATTTGTAGCGAAGGAAGAAGGATCTGTGATTGTCGGCAGATGTTTGATGGTAACAGCTGGTGTTTCACAAATGAGAGGCTACACAACAGATGACAGGTGTGAAGTAGCGAAGGAGAGGGAAGACAAATGCTTTACCGCAAAACCAGTCGGAGAGCAGATCAATGAGTGTGATCAATTGAGCAAGAAGGTAAATTCCATCCTTGAATCTCTTAAAATACCCTTATCTGACTATCAAAAAGAATTAAATGGTTTAAAATTCACCTTCTCTAGTTTAAGTGGTAGCCTAAAACAAACTCGCCTCACAAATCCTAACCTAACTGATCAAATTAGCAGGGTGTCTTCCAAGAGTAAGGAGCGAAGGATATGGATAGAGAAGAAGAAATTAGAGTTGGTTAGGGCAAGAGATGAATTGATTTATTTGCAACGTGACAATTTAAAGTTTTTGAAACAAAGGAATAATTTTTGCTTGATTGCTAAACATCTTTATTCCAATATTACTCAGTTGCATTTAGATCGTGAGATTGGAAACAAAATTCACAAAATGATTTTTCCTTTCCTTGAATTAAAGGAAGACGAAATAGATGTCGATTGCTATAATTGTGAAACAATTATCTCATCAGAAGAAACTTCTGAAGCCTACAAAATTGGACTGGACAAAATTAAGTCATTTATTAAGTCCAAAGACCACAAGGACATGCTCAGAAACGTACTGGATCAAAATGATAGATTGAAAATAAAGACTAAAATTATATAGAAATTTGATTCATCGAGTTCTAAGTTGAGTTCAGATGACAAGATTAATGTGGAAAATACATCTGAATTTGATGAGGATAGTGACATGAGTGAAATATCTGTAGAGGATGAGGTTGATTGTTCTGAATTTATTAAAACAGAACCTGAACCAACAAAAGTCCTTATATCCAAAAACTTTGTTGAGTTCACTCGATTGTCTAAAGAAAAGGTCAAAGTCCTGAAAGAGAAGGTTGTGGTATACCAAAAGTTACAAACCGTACCAAATCAAGTATACGCTACCACTGGAGTTACTAAGGATCCTACAGTTGTGCTAACAACCTTAGTAGATGAAGATAACGCTGATGGTTGTGATGTGTATTTTTGGTCCGCCTAAATCGACAATGCAGATGAAATGAAATGTTTGTCGGAACGAACCTCGTGGAGAGTGAAAAGCAGATACGTAGCTGAACCATTAAACAAACCATCGAGGTTCAATAAAGCTAGTACAAGTAGCACCAAGGACGTTCAAAGTGAATCTTCAAAAGGTACAAGCTCATTCAGTGAGAACCGAACCTCATGCCAGGAAGGCGAAACCAAATGTGAATGTTCACAAATCTTCCAAGCAACTTGCAGAGCAGAAACGTCAATGAAACAGGAGATATCTGGAGATCTCAACGAGAGGAAGCAGTTTTGGCAATCCCAGAACTCCAACTATGTACGTAAAGAAAAAGCTTCCAACCAAAAGACGATAGTACATTCACAGGAGAAACCCAAACAATGTTCACACTGTCATTCTTGTGCTTCACAGAAACAAAAGGGTAGTTTCGCTCATAAGTCATTAGTTCCTAAAAGGTTATCTGAGAAACCCAATATTCCTCACTCTCAACCAAAGAAAACTCCTATCAAGAGCGTTAAAGGGAAGGGAAAGCTTGTCTCAAACTCTGAAGTTCAAACAAAGAAGACGACAACTAACCCTAGGAAGGATAAGAGAGATTTTTTTAAGAATCAACATAAAGAAAAACAAACTAATTCAAACAAAACAAAACAAAATCAAGGTTTTCACCATTAAAAGGAAAGATGAAACCACTTTAATAAAACGAATGTATATGCTTGATCTTTCTATTGCTTTTCCTTGTTCTATAAAAGGCTCACCAGGACCCAAGAAACTTTGGGTTCCTAAATCTGCTTAAATTTTTGCAGGTTATACGTGACGAGCAGTTTGAAAATGAATGGTATATAGATAGTGGCTGCTCGTGTCACATGACAAGAAGAAAGGAAGAGCTGAGAGAGTTTATAGCTCTCAAGGATGGTGACTGTGTAAATTATGGAAATAATTCTTTTGGAACAATAAAAGGTTATGGGATGATCACAAATGGATATTTTTCAATCCGAAAGGTGGCTTATGTGGAAGGGTTGCAACACAATCTAATTAGTGTTTCACAATTAGTTGTGGGAACTAGCCTGAAAGTATCTTTTGATGATGAAGGATCATCAATTATAGAGAAAAAGACGAAAGTTGTTCTATTGAAGTCACAACGAAAAGGAGAGATGTATCCCTTAAACTTAAATCCAATAAGAGGGAAGCCTGCTATATGTCTGCTAACAAAGGCTCACTTTGATGAAAGTTGGCTATGGTACGGAAGGATTTTGCACCTTAACTTCAAAGATATCAACAAGCTAGTTCTTGGTGATCACGTGCAAGGACTTCCTCTCTTAAAGTTTGATAAGGATCACCTGTGTGCAACATGAGAAATGGGGAAGCAAAGAAGAAAGAGTCATCCAACTCTTGTAAACACCGAGATCATCGAGCCTCTTAAGCTTCTACATATTGATCTTTGTGGACCTTCTGCAATCGAAAGTGTCGATGTTAGTAAGTATATACTTGTAATTGTTGATGATTTTTACTGTTTCACTTGGGTATATTTTATTAAACAGAAATCAGAGGCTACTACAAAGCTAAAGAACTTTATAAAGCAAGTGGAAGTACAGTTGCGAAAGTTGGTTCGTAACATCAGAAGCGACAATGGGCTAGAGTTTAAAAACAAAGAGTTTGAAAAATTCTTAGCTGAAAAGGCTGTAACTCACAACTTCTCTGCTCCCTACACTCCACAACAGAATGGTGTAATTGAAAGACGAAACTGATCCTTACGTGAAGCAGCCCGGACAATGCTTAAGTTCGCTTGCTTACCTCTGTATTTCTAGGCTGATGCTATTGCCACTGCTTGCTACACTCAAAATAGATCCTTCTTGAATAAGCGATTTACCCTTACTCCATATGAAATCTTAAATAATCGCAAACCTTACATCAAGTTTTTCCATGTTTTCAGTTCCAGGTGTTTTATCTTTAATTCTAAAGAAAACTGAAACAAGTTCGATGTGAAAGCAGATGAAGGTATCTTTTTGGGTTATTCGCTGACTTCCAAGGCATATAGGGTTCTTAACAAACGATCCAAGAAAATAGAAGAAGCCTATTATGTCACTTTTGATGATAACTACCTGAAGAAGAATCAATCAAGTGAAAGTCAAATGGGAGACATCTTTCCAAATCCAAGTCCAGTCACAATTCCAACTGCTGACCTATATGAGGAATACATGCTACTTTTTGATGAGCTTGAGAAGGCTATCAAATCAGAAGCAAAAGCAACAAATAATAATGTCGATGAAACTAAGAAGATAATCGATGATGACACAAAAGAAATGGAAAGCGAACCTCCAAAAGAAAGCACTCCATTGCAGGGGGAGGGTTCGTCTACAACAAATAAATCTGATTCGCCTTTCCAGAGGGAGAATCCATCTCCAACCATGACCCATGAAAGTCCACTCGAGGGGGAAAATTTTGAACCTAATGTTGAAACCGTCTCATCATCCGAGGGGGAGAATCAAAATACAAATGATGATTCGGATGTTCAATTAGAATTTGAATAGGAAGTCAATGTTGAACTGGATCCTGCCTATGATCCATCCTACACTCCACTCATAAAATGGACAAGAGATCATCCGAAAACTCAAGTTATTGGTGAATCTTCTGAAGGAGTTCTTACACGCTCTCAACTGAAAGCGAAGCAAACTACTTTATTCTCTCAAGTAGAATATTGCATGTTTAATTCGTTCCCTTCCAAAATAGAACCGAAAATAGTTAATATGTAACGACCCAATTTTACAAAGAAAATTTTCATTTTTTGTTAATCAGGGCTAATCTCATAAACCATAAGTTCCAAAAACATTTGTTTTCAAATCAACATTCATACGTCATTGTTTTCCCTTTTTAAAACATCAGAGGGTCCCAAACACACAAAAAAAGAGAGATAGAGTTCACGCCACGTCATCACGCCTTGCCCTTTCCCTTGGGCTCAGAAGTACCTGAAACAAATCAACAACCTGTAAGCGAAATGCTTAGTGAGCTTCCCAGAGCATACCACACACATTCACAAACACATATCCTAATAGCTAATAAAGCTATAATCATGCCACAGAAACCATGCAATATAATTCAGCAAGAATGCCATGGGCTACCCCACATGGTCTTTACCTAGGACTGCCATGGGCTACCCCACATGGTCTTTACCTAGGAATGCCATGGGCTACCCACATGGTCTTATATCCAATGCCACGGGCTCCCCCCACCCCCGGGGGTCTTCCATAGCAACATAATATCACATAACATATCAATTCATAAACGAATAACACACACATAACATGATCACATAATGGGCAGACCTTGGTGTTGTAGACCCATAGGTATGGTGAAAAGACTCACCTCCGTCCGATGAATACGAATACTGTCCTCCTAAAAATCCGCAACCTCCCGAGTTGAATAATAAGAATAATAATATAGTCAATGATAAGACCTTAAATTATTCCAGGTAAGGTCCAACCTTCCAATTCTACCCCCAACTCCAAGTCCATCATCCTTAATCGGCCCATTGGCCTAATAAGGCCCAACCGGTAAACCCATGGCCCAAACAGATGAAAAGGCCTCTAACTTACAAAATCCAATCAAGCCCAACAACCAAATGAATCCCAAAGGCCCAAAATATATTAGGTCCCAACTGAGCTCCGTACGCTAAACGTACCACCCTGTTACGCGCAACGTACCGAAGGTCTAGGGACTACACGTTGCGTATAGCCAGTTACGCCCAGTGTACAACCATTTTAAGCACTCTTTCCATTAAGTGCTTAATGCTTGAATCCCTCACGTCCAAAAACTAGATCTAAGTCTTAAAAGATGTCCTAAGGCATAAAGTTGGCAACTTTATGTCCTTGCATGTCTCATACACACCCAACTACTCCATTAAGACCTTTCCAAAGTCTTTTACCCATGTATGAGGTCAAATCTCTCATCAAGCTTCCATTTTTATACTTCTAAATGACTAGGGGACCTCAAATCTGTCTTTCATATCAAAAGGGGAGGCTTAGCTCAACAAAAGAGGTCCAAAGTTCATTAAAGGGACAAACCACCAAAACGCTAGCTAGATATAAAGATTAGAAAGGAAATATGCAAGATTTTTACCTCCAGAAGTTGTGCAAGATGATTTTGGTGCACGATCTTGAAGCACCCACTTGATCCAAGCTTGCTTGACCATCCCTTCTTCTTGAAATACCCACAAAAAGGCCAAAAATGCACTCTTTAAGGCTCAAGAATGATCGCACAAGGTTTCCAGGAGTATATGTACGTTCAAAGGCTATGGAGGCTCTCTAGGGTTAGTCCAAGGACTTAAAGTTGTTTAAATAGGCCTCAAGTACGGAAATTTAGGGTTTTGCGTCCCTGGAGCGTACGCCCCACGTAACTCAAGGTACGCCTAGCGTACCCTGATTCCTCCGAGACCGCTTCCATGCAGTACGCTAAGCGTACACTTAAGTAGGCCCATCATACTTAAGGGACCATTTATGTAAAAAAGTTATCAATCCTTAGGGTTTAAGGCATACGAGAATTTTGGATCTTACAATTCTCCCCCACTTGAACTAGACTTCGCCCTCGAAGTCCGTGGCTGAAAACAGATCAGGGTAATGCTCCCGCATCTCCTCCACTGGCTCCCAATTCCATTCGGAGCCCCTTCAGTGCTGCCATTGAACATTTACCAACCTCAATTCCTTGATCCGAAGTCCCTTCGTCTTCCTGTCTAGAATGGCAATTGGACTCGTCAGCAACACACTTCCGAAGCTAAGACACGTGGAAGGTGTTGTGGATCTGACTAAGCGCCTCTGGAAGATCTAAACGATAGGCTACCTATCCCACTCGGTCTATGATCCTAAACGGGCCTATAAATCGAGTCCCTAACTTGCCTCTCTTACAAAACCTGATAATCCCCTTCTATGGTGCCACCTTCAACAAAACAAAATCCGCCACCTAAAACTCAAGATCCGATCGCCGTCGATCAACATAACTCTTCTGAAGACTCTGCTCGACCCGTAATCGGTCGCGCACCTACTGGATCAACTCGGTGGTCTTTAGTACCACCTCCGTACTTCCCATCACCCGATGACCAACCTCATCCCATCATACTGGGGTCCTGCACCTCCGACCATATAACATCTCAAATGGAGCTCGATCGATACTGGCATGATAACTGTTATTGTATGAGAACTCTGCCAGTGGGAGGTATGTATCCCAACTTCCTCCAAAATCCAGCATGCATGTCCTCTAATGTTTGGATCATCCTGTCACTCTGACGGTCGGTATGAGGGTGATATGTTGTACCGAAGTGTAGATGAGTACCCAGTTCCTCGTGGAATTTTTTCCAAAACCTAGATGTAAATCGAACATCCCTATCCGAAACCACTGACATGGGCACCCCGTGCCTAGCCACCACTTCTCGAACATAGATGTTCGCCAACTTTTCTACGGATATATTCTCGAAGATCGGAATGAAGTGGGCACTCTTCGTAAGTCTGTCCACGATAACCCATATGGCATCCAGCCCCCTCGCCGACCTCGGTAGCTTCGTAATGAAGTCCATAGTGATCTCTTCCTACTTCCAGATGGGAATGGGTAACGGCTGAACCTTGCCATGAGGCCGCTGATTCTCGGCCTTGACCTTCCTGAAGGTCAAGCACCACTCCACAAACCAGGCGATCTCCTGCTTCATGTAGGGCCACCAATAACTCAGCCTCAAGTCCCTATACATTTTCATTGCACCAGGATGTATAGAAAACTTGGACTTATGCACCTCCTCTAACAGCCTCTGCCTCACTCCCCTTGATACCGACACCCATACTCGGCCACACTGCGTCAACAAGACGTGACTATCCTTAACAAACAAAGGATACTGCCCCCAAATTTTCTCCATTTTCCAATTCTCTTTCTTCACCCCTTCGAACTGGCTTCCCCGAATCATGTCCAATAAAGGTGAACTCACAATCAACCTCATACAAATATCCCTGATCAGGGACCCCACCGCCTTGCGACTCAATGCATCAGCTACCATGTTGGCCTTCCTTGGATGGTATATGATTTCGCAGTCATAATCCTTCAGCACATCCAACCATCTCCTCTGCCGCATATTAAGGTTCTGCTGATCCATCAAATACTTTAGACTCTTGTGATGGTATAAATAATGAACTGCACCCCATACAAATAATGCCTCCAAATCATGAGGGCAAACACCAGCGCCCCCAGCTGCAGATCATGCATGGGGTAATTTGCCTCGTGAGGCTTCAACTACCTCGAGGCATAATCAATCACATGCCCCCGCTGCATCAATACTGCACCCAATCCTGAAATCATTGCATCACAATATACAACTAAATCATCCAACCCCTCTGGCAGTACTAGGACTGGAGCCTCGCATAACCTCTGCCCCAAGGTCTCAAAAGCTCTCTACTGATCCTCATCCCACTGAAAAGTCACATTCTTTTTGGTCAAACAGGTCAATCACGTAGCAATCTAGTAGAAATCCTGGATAAATCTCCGATAGTAACTCGCTAAACCAAAGAAGCTACGAATCTACGAAGCGTTCCTCGGTACCTCCCATCGCATCACAGCCTCCACCTTAGCTGGGTCCACTGAAATATCCTCTTGGTTGATGACATGCCCCAAAAAATGCACTTCCCGTAGCCAGAAATCACATTTGGAGAACATTACATAAAGGTTCTCCGCCCTCAAAGTCTCCAGCACCTCTCTCAAGTGCTGCTTGTGCTGCTCTCTGATTTTGGAGTAAACCAGGATAAAATCAATAAAAAATATCACTGACCGGTCCAACATCGTTCTGCACACCCAGTTCATAAGATCCATGAACGCTGCCGGGGCATTGGTGAGTCCAAATGGTATCACCACAAACTCATAATGCCCATAACGAGTCCTGAAAGCTATCTTCGATATATCCTCATCCCTAATCCTCATCTGATGATACCCGAACCGTAGATCAATCTTGGAGAACCAAGATGCACCCTAAAGCTGATCAAATAAATCGTTGATCCTTGGCAAAGGATAACGGTTTTTCACCGTCAGCTTGTTCAGCTCCCTATAATCAATGCACATCCTATGCGATCCGTCCTTCTTTTTCACAAAAAGGATCGGTGCTCCCCATGGAGAACTACTTGGATGGATGAACCCTCGGTCTAGCAGCTATTGAAGCTGCGTACATAACTCTTGCATCTCAGGTGGTGCCAACCGATACGGTGCCTTGGCTATTGGAGCGGCACCTGACACCAAATCGATGCGAAACTCCACTTGCCTCTGCGGAGGCACCCCAGGAAACTCTTTGGGAAAAACGACCTGAAAATCCTGCACTACCGGTACACTGTCCAAATCTGTTACGGCCTCCGCTCTCGTATCCGAAACATAAGCCAGAAATCCTGAGCAACCATGTTGTAGAAACCTCCTTGCCCTCGCAACCGAACAGAGGGTCGGTCTATGCAAGGCCCTTTCACCATGAATAACCAGCTGTCCCCTACTTGGGGTTCGAACCCGGACCAACTGTCGCTCACAATCGATCATGGCCCCATTGGCCCCCAGCCAGTACATCCCAATGATCACCTTCAATCCTCGCAACGGTATAGGAACTAAATCCACGCGAAATTTAGGATACAACCCTGAAATACCCTTACATCACTCACAGTACGATTATCTGCAATCTCCACCTCGAGCGGGGTATCCAGAGTCCCCGGTACATCTCGAAACTTCTTGCTAAGCGCAAGAGACATGAACGATCGAGTAGCACCCGAATCAAACAAAACATGAGTCGACATACCATCGACCAAAAAGGTCCCTATGCAAAACATAATACATATATATATATATATATATATATATATATATATATATATATATATATATATATATATATATATATATAAGCAATTATCAAACACAAGATAGAGAAGAATAAACACATACCAGCCACGACGTCTTGTGCTGCCCGAGCCTCCTCAATAGTTAGCTGAAAAGCACGGCTTTTCACCGCTGGAGCTTTTGCCTTGACATGGCGGCCGTCAGTAATCCTCATAGTGGCTGGTGCGCGCTGCCACTAATCCTCCTCCTCCTCCCTACAACCTTGGGCAATCGGCCTTTTATGGCTTGTATGGTTGCAGTGGAAACATATTAAGCCCTTCTTAGGGAAATCCTTACTCATGTGGCCCTGCTGGCCACAAGAGTAACATTTTGATATCCCGGCTGTCCGACAAGCCCCACTATGAAACCTCCCTCACTTGGCACACTGTCCCTGGGCCTGCTGGCCCCTACCTAAAGAATCAGAGGTCTTAGGCTTCTTAGCCTGAGCCCCTGCTGCCTGTACCTACTCAATCTTCCGCTTCGTGTGGGACTCCAACTCCATCTCCCTCTCATGGGCATTCTCAACCATATCGTTCAGGGTTTTTCACTATGTAAAGCTTACAAACTCTCGGATATCATCCCTCAACATAACATGATATCAAGTCCGCCTCATCTCCTCATCCGTAGCATACTGAGGAATCAACAAAGCTCGTTCTCAAAACTTGGCGGTGATCTCCACCACAGTCTCGGTGGTTTGCTGCAACCCATGAAATTTCCTCACCAACCATTGCACCTTAATAGGTGGTGCAAACTCCACATCAAAACATCGAACAAACTCAGCCCACGACATCTCAGCCACACCGGTTGCTCCCACCTGGCTAGTTACCTCGCCCCACCAATCTCGGGCCCTGTCTCTCAGCATACAGGAAGCAAATCCAACCTTTGCCTCCTCTGGGCAAGAAATCGTGCACTGGGCATTCTCAATGTCCGCTACCCAGCGTCTACTCACAATGGGGTCCCTAACCCCAGAGAACTCTAGAGCTCCACATGCCTTGAACTCCCAAAATGAGGGAGCTTGGGCTCTACCCTGACTCGCAGTAACATCAGCCCTGAATGCCCTAAGTCTCTCCTCCATGATCTCCATAATACCCTCCATGACCGCGCAAAGATGACTGGGGTAGCGGTAAGGATGCCCCTCGTAACCTCGGCCTCATTCAGTTCATGCAGCCTCTCATCAATACCATCAGTAGTGCCGCCTGACCCAGCCCCGAATCTAGATCCCGATCTTGATCCTCCTGTTCCCAACCGTGTCACCACCATGCTGAATTGAAATATCATAAATCAAAATGATCAGTATTTCTATATATAAGGGATCCTTCCCACACTGGTCCTCCTCGAGGTCATCAGATCTAGCAATGCTTCTGGTACAGGTCCTATGCTTCCAGTAGTACGGGCCCAATACTACCTTCCACACCTACCCTTACCTTTCCTCACTGCTCTACCTGATAACTTCAGTTCGTCCCACAACCCAACCATACCCCGCAATTACCGAATATATCAGCCTCAGGCTGTCTTAAGATCCGCTCTACTCATATCAACCAAACCAATTATAACAAGTTGCTTTTATACATGCAAATTATACACAGAAAGGATCAAATAGACTTTCGAATAAGATATTCTATCCTAAGACCACATCCAGACAAGGAAAAGAAAATAAGTCCAAATCAATCATTCTAACGCTATAAGCTCCTAACCGTATACACTTTTTTTTAAAACATACACTTAGCAAATTCTTGATAATCAACAAA
Source organism: Lactuca saligna (assembly GCF_052625555.1). NCBI lineage: Eukaryota > Viridiplantae > Streptophyta > Magnoliopsida > Asterales > Asteraceae > Lactuca > Lactuca saligna. The sequence continues at coordinate 68,580,007 of NC_136421.1, read as the reverse complement.
GCTCCATATTAGTATAACATGGCTATTCAAATTAGGGAAACTACTTACTTGGCTCGGCTGATCATGAGCGTTGCACTCTCATTTTTTGGGTTTCTTTTAAATCCTTTTAGGTTACTTTTTGAAAACATTTTATCACTTCCTTAGTTTGAGTTCTGACACACCCGAGGATGTGCCCGAATCCCTAAAACGAAGGCTCTGATACCAACTTGTAACGACCCAAATTCTACAAAGAAAAATTTTCATTTTTAGTTAATCAGGGCCAATCTCATAAACCATAAGTTCCCAAAACATCTGTTTTCAAATCAACATTCATTACATCATTGTTTTCCCTTTTTAAAACATCAGAGGGTCCCAAACACACAAAAAAAGAGAGATAGAGTGCACGCCACGTCATCATGCCTTGCCCTTGCCCTTAGGCTCAGAAGTACCTGAAACAAATCAACAACCTGTCAGCGAAATGCTTAGTGAGTTTCCCAGAGCAAACCACACACATTCACATACATATATCCTGATAGCTAATAAAGCTATAATCATGCCACAAAAACCATGCAATATAATTCAGCAAGAATGCCATGGGCTACCCCACATGGTCTTTACCTAGGACTGCCATGGGCTACCCCACATGGTCTTACATCCAATGTCATGGGCTACCCCACATGGTCTTTACTTAGGAATGCCATGGGCTACCCCACATGGTCTTATATCCAATGCCACGGGCTCCCCCCACCCCCAGGGGTCTTCCATATCAACATAATATCACATAACATATCAATTCATAAACGAATAACACACACATAACATGATCACATAATGGGCCAGCCTTGGTGTCGTAGGCCCATAGGTATGGTGAGAAGACTCACCTCCGTCCGATGAATACGAATATTCTCCTCCAAATAATCCGCAACCTCCCGAGCTGAATAATAACAATAATAATATAGTCAATGATATGACCTTAAATTATTCCAGGAAAGGTCCAACCTTCCAATTCTACCCCAAAGTCGAAGTCCATCATCCTTAATCGGCCCATTGGCCCAATAAGGCCCAACCGGTAAACCCACGGCCCAAACAGATGAAAAGGCCTCTAACTCACAAAATCCAATCAATCCCAACAAACAAATGACGCCCAAAGGCCCAAAATAGATTAGGGGCCAACTGAGTTGCGTACGCCAAGCGTACCACCCTGTTACGCGCAACGTACTGAAGGTCTAGGGACTACGTGCTGCGTACAGCCAGTTACGCCTAGTGTACAAGAATTTTAAGCACTCGTTCCATTAAGTGCTTAATGCTTGAATCCCTCACGTCCAAAAGCTAGATCTAAGTCTTAAAAGATGTCCTAAGGCATAAAGTTGGCAACTTTATGTCCTTGCATGTCTCATACACACCCAACTACTCCATTAAGACCTTTCCAAGGTCTTTTTACCCATGCATGAGGTCAAATCTCTCATCAAGCTTCCATTTTTATACTTCTAAATGACTAGGGGACCTCAAATCTGTCTTTCATATCAAAAAGGGAGGTTTAGCTCAACAAAAGAGGTCCAAAGTTCATTAAAGGGATAAACCACCAAAATGCTAGCTAGATCTAAAGATTAGAAAGGAAAGATGCAAGCTTTTTACCTCTAGAAGCTTTGCAAGATGATTTTGGTGCAGGATCTTGAAGCATCCACTTGATCCAAGCTTGCTTGACCACCTCTTCTTCTTGAAATACCCAAAAAGGCCACAAATGCACTCTTTAAGGCTCAAGAATGATCTCACAAGATTTCCAGGAGTATATGGACGTTCTAAGGCTGTGGAGGCTCTCTAGGGTTTAGTCCAAGGACTTAAAGTTGTTTAAATAGGCCTCAAGTCTGGAAATTTAGGGTTTTGCGTCCCTGATGCGTACGCCCCACGTAACTCAAGGTACGCCAGCGTACCCTGATTCTTCCACGACCGCTTCCATGCAGTACGCTAAGCGTACACTTAAGTACTCCCAGCGTACTTAAGGGGCCATTTATGTAAATTTTTTTTTATCAATCCTTAGGGTTTAAGGCATACCAGAATTTTGGATGTTACATAATACTGCACCCGATCACTCTGATTGGGTTCAAGCTATGCAAGACAAACTCAAAGAGTTCGAATGAAACAAGGTTTGGAGATTGATTCCCACACCAGCTGATGCATCTGTGGTTGGTCTAAAATGGGTGTTTCACAACAAGATGGATAAAGAAGGCAACGTCATAAGGAAAAAAGTGAGACTTGTGGTGAAAGGATATTGTGTCAAGAAGAAGGGATCGACTATGAAGAGACTTTTGCTCCGGTAACAAGGTTAGAATCAATTCGAATCTTCTTGGAATATGCAGCACACAAAAACTTTGAAGTATTTCAGATGGACGTCAAGTGTGCTTTCCTGAATGGAGAACTAGAAGAAACCGTATATGTTGAGCAACCACCGGGTTTCGTGAATGAAAAGTATCCCAACCATTGCTATATTTTGGACAAAGCAGTATATGGTCTGAAGCAAGGTCTTAGATCCTGGTATGAAACTTTAACTCGTTTTCTTAAGATTTCCAAGTTTAAACAAGGTTCGGTTGCCCCAAAATTCTTTCGCAAGAAAGAGGGTGACCATTTAATGATCGTCTAAATCTATGTTGATGACATCATCTTCGGTTCCACAAATTCTAGCCTAACAGCTGAATACTGGAAGTTGATGGAGACTAAATTTGAGATGAGTTCAATCGGTCCAACTAATTTTTTCCTTGGATTGAACATAAGATAGGGACCAGAAGGCATTTTTATCAATCAGGAGGCTTACACAAAGACTTTACTGGCAAAGTTCGGCATGATGAGAGACTCAAGAGTGAAGGTTCCAATGGCTTTCGGTACGAAACTAACACCATCACTAGAAAAATTGGCTGCTGATATGACGCTCTATTGCCAAATGATAAGGTCTCTAATGTATCTTACAGATAGTAGACCAAATATTATGTTTTCTGTTTGTTACTATGCCAGGTTTCAAGCTAATCCACGCGAACCTCACATGGTGGCAGTCAAGAACATATTCCGATACCTAAATCGAACCTCATCTCTCGGCATATGGTATCCAACGAAATCAGGATTCTTCGTTCAAACATTCTCTAATGCTGATCTCGGAGGATGTGGTCTAGATAGGAAAAGCACCACAGGCGGCTGTTAATTTCTGGATGGCAAAATCATCAGCTGGCAGTCCAAGAAACAAACGTGTGTTTCCTTGTCCACAGCCGAAGCTGAATATATAGTCGCTGCATCTTGTGCTTCGCAGGCCATTTTAATTCAAAGTCAGTTAAGAGACTATGGCCTAAACATGAGGCGAATCCCACTCTATTGTGACTATGAAAGCGTAACCCGAATATGTCACAACCCAATGCAATACTCAAAGACAAAACACACAGCACTAAGGTATCACTTTATCAAGGATAACGTGGAAGATGGTAACGTTGAAATTTATTTTGTACGGTCTGCCGATCAATTGGCTAACATATCCACGAAAGCCTTGCCTGAAGCAACTTTCAACAAAATTCTCCAAGGCTTAGGAATGATGAAAACCGAATCTGTTCCAAAACCACCTTCGCTTCTATAAGTACATTTTTCGCTTTCGTCTCATTAAAATTTTAACAAGCGAAATAGAGCGAACGCTCGGTCTATTTCGGTTCCGAATTTTTTGGGCACCGAATTGTACCGAACGCTCGGTATATTTCGCTTCACCCATCATAAGGCGAACGATCGGTTGAAACTTTATGTATACTTTTTGTACATTTTATTTTTTTTTCTTTCTGTTTTTATTTCTTTTTCAGAAAAATCTAAAATAGAAAAATATTTTTCCTTTCAGGTTTTATTCCTTTTCAGAAATATCAAAAATGAAAAAAATAGTTTCTTTTATTTGTTTAAACTAGATTCTTGCACAATGTATCATGGGGAAGGTATAACTCTTAATTTGTATACTAGCTAAGTGTCCCTAGAAGCATGCTGCTACATGTTGTCCAACGTCTCAACGACTCTATAGTGAAGCCTTACTGATTCGATATATACAAATTGTTTCTTCCTAATCAGGCTGTTAAATTTACTTAAGTCATGAGCTACCTTAATCTTCTCACATTGCGTAACGAGTTATATGCTTGGTCACTTTCGTATAGCAGAGGTACTTCCGGTTCTTTAACCACCTCACCATTTTCCTCCATTATTTTCGATTCAAAGAATGTAACCCTTGAGACTCTCAGCATGAACCACTCAGGTTTATGGTTACATATCATCTGTGTTAATGATCTTAGTTTCATTTCACCATGATCTAAGTGACACCACAATCCAATACCTTTAGTGAATTGACGGTGAACAATTGAATGTTCTAGTTTTTCACCCATGTATTAACGAAACCACTCATGTGGTATGTACCAAGAAATCTCTTTTATTTTTGTGAGGTCTTTATGAAATTGTCTAAAACGAAGGCCTATCTTCCCAAAAGATCCATTTTTATTTTGTTTTTGACATTTTTGCTATTTTACCTAGTCATTGAAAGAGATTCCAACCTACGTGTTGTTATAGGCTACATCGGCCACACAAGTACTTCACTCAACTTTCGGTCTTATATCAAGATACGATGTTCGGTTGAAACTAAAAGCCACTCTTATAGCCTAATATTAAAAAGATGCCTTTCAATGCTTCTTAATAAGCATCTGATCTTACTTCTACGGGAAACCACACAAACACTTCTAAGTCTCTCTTGACTTTGAAGGAAGAGATTCGTGCCCGGGATCATCCATTTCATGTCTCTAATGACATCACTCATGTCCCAAATAAATAATTTGCTTTATTTCTTTTTCTTTGGCACACTCTAGTAACTTAATGAATTGGTGATCACTATAAGTTATCCACTAGAAATCAACCATAAGAGAGGAGAATTCAAAACTAAACAAGAGTACTCTTTAAATTTGAATTAAAAATTGTTTTCTTTGCTTGCTTAGTTTCAGTAATTACTAAATTGATAGTTGTTTAAATTAAGGTCTGAAAAGACGAAGGTAGGGTTTTCAAACCCTAAACCACATTGACAATGGTCTATAACAGATTGGGAAGGATGACGAAGGTCTCCGGCTCCGACATGCTCCAACGACAATGGAGAGGGAGAGATTGAAATGTCAATGGGTTGGGTATTGTGTAAGGTTTATATTTTCTTTTTAATTTATTTTTAATAGTGAAATTGTAAAATGCATAAAAATTAGAAAATGAAAATAATAAGGGCAAAATTGTCATTAATTTAAAAAAAAAGTTATGGACCAAACTCGCAATAACATTAATGTTTCGGACCGTTGAATCAAAGTTTTTGACCGTTAGTGCTAGTCCGAAACTTTTTAAACTAAAGTGACAATTTTCGACATACCACAATGACAATTTTTACAGTTTTGTCTAAACTTTCATTTAAAACTTGTCACCGGTTTATAACAATTTTTTAAATTTTAGTTGGAACATCAATTTTCCCGTAATTTTTAAAATACCAGACACAAAACCTTAATAACTAAATTAATTTCGGTTCAATTATTGGTTAAATATTCGACAACAAAAACCCACTTAACCCGATCCAATCTACCCAAACCCAAAAATAAAACCAAACAACACCCTAGGGGAACCGGAAAGAAAGTGTTGATACGTGGCCTGAAAAATTCGTGTACAGCAGTAGTGGAGTTGTTGGTGATGATCATAGTAATTAAGATGTAGTACAGAGAGTAGATTAGGAGAAGATGGGTTCGATTAATGGGAAGAGATGTGTGATCGAATGGATTTCACTAAGCAATCAAGAAACGCATTCTTGATGTAGAATAAAATCAAAAGTAGAAGATGGGTTTGAGGAAAGCTTCTAGGTGATCGAGAGGTTTTGATTTAGGGGTTTTATCTATATTAGCTCAATGAGTTTTTTTTAGTTTTAGTTTTGATTTGGTTTTGTAATTTATAAACATTTAAGTATTCCGTTTGTAAATCCATGATAATTAATACAAATCTACATTTCACAGAATTACACAAATTTTCAATTGATAAATTTATAATGCTATATATAGAACAATATACCCATACCAAAGGTTTTAAAAGTAACAAATTGAGTATTCCCAAATGGTGTAAAATTGTCAGTCGAGGTTAGGTCAAATAATCTTGAACATGATGATGGTGAAGATGTGAGATGTTTAAACGTCTTGATAGTTTAGAGTGGTTTCTATCACATCAATGCAATTTCCAATTGATCTTCCACGTGTCATGGCCTCCACTAATGCTAATCTAGCTTCACTATGATGATGCAATATCACGAGCGTGTTCAGTACACTCCATCTGATCAGAGCATCTGCTTCGTCTTCAGTGAATTGCAACCATTTAAGCACCATGCCCAACTATTGTATTATAAATGAAATCAGACCATGATACAAAAATTTAAATTTTTTTTTTCCTACTTAAAAAATATCGAATAACGTGCCCTTCTCGATCTCTTGTTTATAAAATTGAGTTTGGTGTGATGGTGTCCATTAACTGATGTTAATGTGACAAAAATTATAATTTCTTGCCTTCTAAAAAATGTTAAAAATGTCGATAACATAGACACACACTCTAAGTCTCCCGTGGGTGAAAAAAGCATGAATGCCCTTCTTGATCTTTTGTAAGTAATTTTTTGTCCCACCCGAAAAGGTGGAATAACGTGGGAGGGACTCACAATGCTTGAGCTCTTATCTGTGCAAAAGACATAAAAGCACTGCTCATTCTCATCGTCGAAAATAAACTTAGAAAGTTTGTCTAGTCCTGTCATTTTTTCCCACTTTGTTTATATATATATATATATATATATATATATATATATATATATATATATATATATATATATATATATATATATATATATATATATATATTTCCGGATTAAACCTTAACTTTATTTTTTTTCTTGAAAAAAACCTTGCATTTTTTTTTTTCATTTTTTCCGATCTAGCCCTTTAGTCATTTTTTCCCAAAAAAACTTGAAATTTTGAGGCTTTTTCGAGAAAAATTAAAAAAGTTGCGGGGTTTATTGGGAAACAGTTAGAAAGTTGAGGGTCTTTTCGGAACAAAAAGACAGTTTAGGGTTTTTTCGAGAAAAAATGAAAAAAAAATACAAGGTGTTTTTCAAGGGAAAAAATAAAGATGAGGTTTGATCACGAAAAAATAGAAAATATAAGGGTGCGTTTGGTTGTGAAAAAATTTCTAAGAAACCTAGCAATTTTGAAAATGCGTTTGGTTTATTCAGTTTTCCAAAATTTTCTAAGAAAATGAAAATTTTCATTTTTCCAAATTGTATGTAAATTAGAAAAATAATTTTTACAGTTTTCCAAAGTTTTCTAAATTTCTAAGATGGAAAATGAAAACTCCACCGTTTCCAACCAAATGCATTTTCTAAAACTTTTATTGAAAATCGAAAATAAAAACCCAACTCTATTTTCTGAAAACATTTTCTTGGAAAATGAAAACAGTTTTCCACAACCAAACGCACCCTAAGCTCTTCTATAAGATGAGATGAAACATGAAGAACATACTTTCTCCACGTCACCGTGATGTCCTTTTGAGTATCCATACGTAAGATACTCTGCTACTAAGCCTCCAACAATCACACATAAGAACTTGCTTAATACCTAAGGATAATCAAACCGATCAATATAAGTCACATGATGAAATTAAAAAAGCACAATAGAAGTAGAGAAGAAAAGTAGGCCATGTTTGTTCAATAAGTAAGAACACCATGGCCTTGTCCCACCCAAAAGAGTACAACAAGGTGGGATGTCAACCCACTTATTGTTGGTGGGTTTGTGGGTCAGATTTGGGTTCGTGGGTTCGTAGGTCAGATTCCATAAATAAAATTAACAATTAAATATAAATAAATCATTGATGCAAACATATCTGAATTCATAGAAACATGTACAAACTAAAACATTAATACAAACGTGTCAATGGCATCATATCCTAGTGTATAAACTGTATAATACTTAAGTCCTGATACACTTAAGAAAATACATAAATTTTTTATTAAAGTTCTAAACGGGTTGGCGGGTCAACCTGTATATTTTTTGAGAAACTCATATATGACCTGTCTAATAAACGGGTTGGCGGGTTGAAAAACTCAACCCAAACCCGTTTATTCCGTATCGTGTCACGGGTCGTGTCGAGAACTGCTAGGCCTATCTATTGTATGTGCAAAAGACATGAGTGCCCTCATCATCCTCATTAAGAAAACTATGTTTTGCCGAAAATGTAAAGGGAACTATTTCACAACAAAAAGAACATCAAGATAAAAAAATAACTCACTGTAGAGGACAACTTGCGTTTATTGTCCTGCATGAATTATGAAACATGGTGTGTTAGAGCTTTGTATCAAACTTTAAGCTAAAGTTGTTACAAGGGACAACACTAGACTGAATTGGAGGGCATTTACGTCTTTTGCACAGACAGAGAGTAAGAGCAAGTCCTTATCCCACCTTTTTGGATGAGACAAAAAATTGCAACTTTTGACCCACAGTCACAGTCAAACACAGTACAACATGTTCTGTCATGTCCTGTATTAGTAAATGAGGCCCACTATGATGGGACTGGAGTAGTACATAGAAAAAAGTAGTCTCACCCGATGACTTGGCTTCACATCATGCAACGTTTTCTTTGATGGTAGTTCATCTTCTAACTTCATAATAAAAAATTGATTTTATTTTTAAAAAAAAAATGTTGGAAATAATGACAAGAAACTATAGATAGATTACCACAGTTACCTCTCTCAAAAACTCAAAGCCAACAAACTTGACACTCGCATCAACAACTTCATCTTGCTTCACATCTTCCATCATTGAAAATTTATATGTTTTTGGTAAAACACCAAGCATATAGCCAATTAAAAAATGACCAGCTTCATGCAGCACCACTTGTCTTCAACTTTCAAAACATATCATTAGGAGAAAGATATTTTAATGAAATTGAACTTTTTTTTTTTTGATAAATTGTTAATTCTTTTTCTTATTATGTTAATTATATATTCCATAGACACATATATTGTAGAAGAAAGATATTTTACTTGTGTTGGATTATATCATCTTCAAGGTTTAAATCATTGTCCTTACAAGTTACAGAAAGCTGCAATCCCAACAAAGAAGTTAATATTAAATATAATATATTGCTCTTGGACCAATAAATAAATGGAAATAAAAGAGAAATAAGCAGATGAGATAATTGAATCAACAGATAATCTTTTAATGGAATTGGAATTTGAAGATATTAGAAAATGAAGAAAATGAAATCTGTCATGTGTTTGGTTGGCTGGAATTGGAATGGAATACAATTCCATTCCATTGTATATTTTTGTTTGGTTTGTGAAGCTGTCAAAGGATTTGGATTTTGGAATGCAAATAATGAAAATAACATAAGTGCCTTTTATTGATTTCTTGAGCATAAAATGTATTTAAATGTTTGTAAAGGTCAGTAAATGGCCATTCTATTAAGTTTTTTGCCCACGAAGTTATTTAAATAGTTGTGAAAATATTTAAATTACCCTTTTAATAATTTCTTGTTCATGAAAATTTTAGAACTATTTCTATCTAAAATATTATTTATGCATGATAAATTTATCGAAACAAGACAACAAATTAGGAAACAAATATTAAACAGCAAATTACAAAAGGTAATGATAAAATGACGAAATCAACATACTACAATGTTAAAAATGGGGGTTCAGAAAGGGTATTTCAGTCATTTATACATGAGGATTGGAATTAAATTCCATGAGTTGTAGGATTTTGTGAATTTAGATGGACATAAACTTCTTAGTCATTTCCAACCCAATGCCAGAGTGGAATGGAATGGAACTACATTCCAATCCTGGCTGATTCCAAAGGAATCCCACAAACCAATCGCCCCTTAGATTCTTTTGCATATTTGCCAATGTAATTAGGAAATTGACAAACAAGCCAATGAAACCAAATTAATTCAACAATAATGCCAAGAAAATAAAAGTACCTCATCCAATGGTGATGATTGAAGGTTAATCTTGATTGAATCAAGGATGGAATCATGTAATGACTGAAGAGCAGATTTTTCTGTCACACTGAGATCCAATTCCTCTACTGACAACACTCTTCGGGGTACCTGTAAGTCATCTAGCTTTAACATATGTAGTCATTCTGGCAATCAATTTGAACAACAGATTAAAACAGATGTTTTTAACGGCTTTAGGGTTAGAAATTGCAAAGTTAACACACGAATCAAAAATATGTTCCTTAACTATTCACAACTCAAATCTTACAATTCATGAAACATATGGTGCATTCCGATTGAATTGAAATCTTGTCTCAACTATCATCTAATCAACGATCTCCACTGTATGCCTAGGGTTAAATCCTTTATGGAATTCTATATAATTACACGGAGATTAATTGTTTTGTTGATGAATTATATCTATTTCTGTCAAATTATTAGCTTGAACGATGTAATATTCAGGGAAAAGAAAAGAGTAATTTGTGAAACAAGTGATTGCGTGAAAAATCAGATCTAAGGACCTGTTTGGCAGCAGCAAAGCCTCGAAGACCAGTTGGAGGAGGTTGTCGTTGCAACTGTTTTACTAAAGAAAGGGCCAATTTGAAGTTGCCCTTGGCTAGCTGCCTGTCCACCATTCTTAGTGAAGCACGACGGCGTCGTACCCCACAGCCGTCGCCGTCCTCACTGACTCTCTTAGTAGCGACTGCTATTGCTCCACCGGTTTCTCGCCGGAAATCTAGTGGAATCTCCCGCGCAATCGCAACGCCAACGGACAGGTTCATTGATTCTCTCCCCCTATCCTGATCTTCCAATCTCTTTCTGAGATATGACACGGTAAATGCTTAAAAAAAAAAAAAAAAAAAAAAAAAAAAAAAAAAAAAACTCGCAAATTCGATTTTGAAGTTTTTTTTTACTGTGTTTTTCAATTTTTAATTTGATCGGTTAACCAGGTTACATCCTGATGTGGCATGATGACGTGACATGTTGACATTATATGTTAACGTGTCAAAATTGATTTTTTTTTCCACAAAAAACACTAAGTTTTTACTTTTTTTCGATTTTGACAATAAGTTTAATTTTTTATTTCAATTTTGTCACTATGTTTTTTTTGTTCCAATCGAACATCATTTATCAAATTTTGTTTAATTTTATCTATTTTCCATTTGAAACCGTATAAATATATTTTTTTATTACATTTTAAACCGTATAAACATATTTTTTTCGTTTAAAACACATTTTTCTTTAAATATAAAATGTTTTTTTTTTTCTTACATTCAAAGCATTAGTTATATCATGAGAATCAAACTAAACATAAACTTCTAATAAAATGTAAAAATTTGATGGGTTGCAAACTTAATATCTGAGTTTTGATCGACTACACCTCCAAACCTCCAAACAGATTTTAAAGTTGCATATTTAATATAAAATACAATTTTTATATAACTAATATATATGTTTATATATAAAAATATGTTTTGAGTGTAAAAAAATGTATGTATACAAAACTATAGTTTTTAAATGAAAAAGCAAACATTTTTATACGGTTTAAATGTATTAAAAAAATATTTATACGGTTTCAAATAGAAAATTGTCAATATTGAACAAAATTGGAAAAAATGATGTTTGATTTGGAACAAAAAAACACAGTGTCAAAGTTGAAAGAAAAAATTAAACTTAGTGTCAAAATCGAAAAAAATGAAAACTTAGTGTTTTTTATGAGAAAAAAAATTCAATTTTGACACGTCATCATATAATGTCAGCATGTCACGTCATCAAAAACTAACACGTCATCATGCCACGTCAGCATTTAACCTGATTAACCGGTCAAGTGGTCAGAATTGTAACAAATTGGAAAACACAGTGTCAAAATTGACACAAAAAATAACACGGTGTCAAAATTGAATTTCTGTATAAAAATAGTGTTTTTTGTGCCATTTACCCATATGACACCAATACTCCAATTTTGACTTAAATTCGATCAAGAGGGTAATTAAATTGTAGAGCATTCACTTATGTTTAGTTTTTAAAGAGTGATTAACCTTTCATTTTGAATTCTAAAAAATACTTACTTTCGACCTTTTATTTTTCTAAATTTTTATATTTATCCACCAAATTTTATATAATTTGATTTTCTTTAATAAATTTTTTACATAATTTGATTTTCTTTAATAAATTTTGTTGGTTAATCAATAAAAACTAAATTTTGATGTGTTTCTTTTTATATATGTATCGGTATAAATTTAAGGTGGTCAATGTTTCAACGTGAATATAGAACTTTATTTCGTTAATTTTTTCTAAAAGAAACTTGTTTTTTTTATGCACGTGTCAATAAATTCGAGTTTGCTTATGTTTCAATGTAGTTTTTTTTTTTTAGTTTTTTTAATTTTTTAATTTTTTTAATTATTTTTTTTAATGTTTTCGTGCTTAATTTTATGTACGTTTCTTACATATGAGTAATGTAAGATATATTAACTTTTGCTCATTAATTCAAAAAAATGTATTATATTTGAGTTCGTCTACGTTTCAACATATTTATTTTTACGTTTTCTTGCTTAATCATTTCTTACATATGAGTTGGGTCACATATAATTGATAGGTTTTAGCCATAAGAACTTTCCTATGTGCGCATGCAAAACCCTAATGCTCGGATCTAGGCTTTCTAATTAAACATGCTTTGAATCCAAGACTTCTAATGGCTAATTAGGTTAAATAACAACATTGAAATAGATCTAGAATCATACCTTTGGATTCCTTGTTGATCTTGTTGTCTTGGAGCTTCTAGAGTCACAAATATCACTCCTCTAATGGCTTACAAAGACCAATAGCAAGAAGGATGATTTAGGAGAGAGGAGAGGGGAGGAATTCGGCTAGAGTATCTCTACTTTAGATGATGTGTCGAATTCCCTCACCCCTAGGGTCTATTTATACTTGTAGACTCCTTAAGGATTACAACTTTAACCCTAATTGGATAACTTAGACTTTAAGTTGATCCATATCCTTTCCTTGATAACCCTATGGACGATTTTGGCTTATCCAAGCCCTAGAAATCATCCATCCTATCATGGATAAGGATTTATAGTCTAAAGTGTAACTATCAAACAATTGACAGTTTATACTCTCTTATTTAATTAATCTCTTTAAGTCACCAAATTAATTCCAATTAATCTATGACTTATATTAATCAAATAACCATATATTATTCCTTATAATATTTACTCTCTCTTAACAAATCATCCATCAAGTTGCTATGGTGAAGGCAACCCAAAAGGACCATGCACAACCGGATCAAATAGTTGCCTAATATAGTTGCAGCCTTAGACACTATTCCAACAGTCTCCCACTTGGATAAGTCTAGTAACTATACAAGTACAATTCGGTTTGCAATCCTAGCTCTCAAAGACGCTATCAAACTCTGATCTAATCAATCTTGTCCTTTAGATAAGGGATCGTACAGTCCTCTGTTAGATATCACGCTGACAATCCTATGGAATGGTTAGTCTAGCATTTGATTTCTCGATCTCCGATTTATTCGACATAGAACTTAATCAAACACATCAATTCAGTTCTGACCAGGCCCGGCACATAAGTCAAATCAAATCATCGAGTGGCCAAGATATCTCTTCTACCCTCTTAGGATAAAATTTACAGATAAACTTCGACTTATAGGCATTTACTTATTCATTAACCAACTATACACAACAATGCGTTTTATAACACCAAGTTACTGATGCGTTTTCGCATTATCAATGTACAATCAATTAACAAATAATAAACCATATATCTAGGTTTTAAGACTATATGATATTATCGTCTTGCGATCACCTTTTATATCGTATTCCATAAAGTGATTCCAGCAAGCGCGAGTTTGTTCCAATGCTCAAAACCAGTTCATAAGCACTCATGAACGTTGCAGCAACCCTTGCTATGTCTAACACCATTTAGACAATCTACACACCAATTCATGACAATCTTCATTCATATCTAATTCCAACATATGAACGATTGTGGACAATTTGAATAATTCGATTATTCCTAATAAACTCAATTATTCTGGAAGTCAAAACATGCAAAGTGAAACAATAGTTAAACAATTAACATATGACAGTAACCTTACTTATAAATAAAACTCCTTTATTTAATCATCAAATGTTAATTACATTTATCTATTATATGTTTCTAATACTATCTAATCTATACTAATATCATCCTTCAGCCCAATACTCCTAGCATGCTGCAAGTGCTTAACCCTACTCAGTCCCTTCGTAAGCGGATCTGCTGGGTTATCTTCTGATGATATCCTCTTAACTATGAGTTGTCCTTCTTCTACACGATGTCTAATGAAGTGATATTTTCTGTCGATATGTCGAGATCTACCATGATCCCTCGGTTCCTTGGTCAAGGCAACCGCACCTTCGTTATCACAGAAAATCTCCATGGGCTCCTTTATGGCCGACACAACTCCAAGATCACCAATGAAGTTCTTTAGCCATATTGCCTCCTTCGACGCTTCGCTCGCTGCGATGTACTCTGATTCGCATGTTGAATCAGCTACGGTTTCTTGCTTGGAACTCTTCCAAGTTACTGCTCCTCCATTTAGGGTAAAGACCCAGCCCGACTGCGAACGGTAGTTGTCCCTATCGATCTGAAAACTGGCATCACTATAGCATCGCACCTTCAAGTCATCACTCCCTCCAAGGACTAAGAACCATTCTTTCGTCCTCCGAAGGTACTTAAGGATGTTATTCACCGCAATCCAATGTGCTTTGCCAGGGTTCCCTTGATATCTGCTAACCATGCTCAAAGCAAAGGCTACATCAGGGCGAGTACAAGTCATAGCGTACATGATTGAGCCAACTGCGGAAGCATATGGTATTCGGCTCATTTCTGCTATTTCAGCTTCAGTACTCGGACTTTGAGTCTTACTCAACTTGGCATTTCCTTGTATCGGTAGTTCTCCCTTCTTTGAGTTTTCCATACTAAAACGTTTTAGTACCTTCTATAAGTAAGTATTCTGACTAAGTCCAATTAGTCTCTTACTTCTTTCTCTTACTATCCTTATTCCCAAAATGTAAGAAGCCTCTCCGAGGTCCTTCATAGCGAAACACTTCCCGAGCCAGGACTTGACTTCCTGCAGAGTCGGGATGTCGTTTCCTATGAGTAATATGTCATCGACATATAGAACGAGGAAGCTTACTATACTCCCACTGGCTTTGACATATACACAAGATTCGTCTTCGCTTCGTACAAATCCAAACTCTTTGACTTTCTCATCGAAGCAAAGATTCCATCTGCGGGATGCTTGCTTAAGTCCATAAATGGACTTCTCAAGCTTACACACTCTATTTGGATGCTTCGGATTCACAAACCCCTCTGGCTGAGCCATGTAAACATCCTCAGCCAACTTTCCGTTAAGGAAGGCGGTCTTGACATCCATTTGCCAAATCTCATAATCATGAAATGCGGCAATTGCTAGCATCACTCTAATAGATTTAATCTTCGCAACTGGTGAGAAGGTCTCATCATAGTCAACTCCTGGAGTTTGAGTAAAGCCCTTCGCAACCAATCGCGCTTTATACGTGTGTACGTTCCCATCCACATCGGTCTTCTTCTTGAAGATCCACTTGCACCCAACGGTCTTACGTCCGGGCACATAATTAACCAAATTGCAAACTTGGTTATTGTACATGGATTGGATCTCGCTATTCATTGCCTCTTTCCATTTTGCAGACTCCGGGCCTGCCATGGCTTCCTTATAGCTATTAGGTTCATCAAGATTTACTAGTGTACCATCACTAATATACGTGTCCCCTTCGGTAGTAATATGAAAACCATAAAACTGGGGATGAACTCTAACTCTATCGGAACGTCTAAGAGGTAAGGATTCGTCAATCGGTTCAACCGGAGTTTCCTCCTCGGGTTGAATGCCAGCGGTAGAGGTTCCTTCATCTATCGACTCTTGAATCTCTTCAAGTTCGATTTGCCTCCTACTGTCTCCTTGGCTTATGAGTTCTCGCTCTCGGAAAACTCCTCTCCTCGCAACAAAGACAACATTGTATTTCGGTCTATAGAAGAGATATCCAAAGGATGTCTGCGGGTAGCCGATGAAAATACATCGCTCACTTCGAGGTTCAAGCTTGTCGTGAGTATCTCGTCTTACGAAAGCCTCGCAACCCCAAACCTTGATATGTGCCAACGAGGGAGCTTTCCCCGTCCACATCTCGTGAGGTGTTTTGGCAACCTTCTTAGTAGGGACTCGGTTAAGGATATGGGCGGCGGTCTCTAAGGCATACCCCCAAAAGAAGATAGGTAGTGAAGCACGACTCATCATAGAGCGAACCATATCCAGTAAGGTTCGATTACGCCTTTCTGCCACACCATTCAACTGCGGTGTCCTAGGAGGCGTCAATTGCGAAACTATTCCACACTCCTTGAGATAATCGTGGAATTCAAGACTTAGGTACTCTCCTCCTCGATCGGATCGAAGCATCTTGATTTTCCTGCACAATTGATTCTCCACTTCATTCTTGAACTCTTTGAACTTTTCAAAGGTTTCTGACTTTTGCTTGATTAAATAGATATACCCATATCTACTATAATCATCGGTAAAAGTCACATAGAAGCGGTTCCCATCCTTCGTGGTTGATCTAAAGGGTCCACATACATCGGTATGTATTAGGTCCAATAGCCCCTCACCCCTTTCACAAGTATTTGTGAAGGGTGACTTAGTCATCTTTACAAGTAAACAAGACTCGCATGTGTCATCTTCCCTAAGGTCGAATGACTCCAACACTCCATCCTTTTGGAGTTGGGCTATGCGTTTCTTGTTGACATGTCCAAGACGGCAATGCCACAAGGATGCTTTATCCAAACTAGTGGAAGAATCAATATTCAAAACATCATTTCCTAAGTTATCAACAATCATAACAGTTTCATATATTCCATTACATGGTATAGCTTCAAAGTAAAAGACACTATTTAGATAAGCCAAAATAGAACCATTCTCATTATTAAAAGAAAATCTAAATCCTTGTCTATATAAACCATGAAATGAAATGATGTTTCTAGCCATTTCTGGCGAATAGCAACAATTGTTCAAATCTAAACACAAATTATTCCTAAGCACTAAAGAATACACTCCAATCTTGGTAACAGGCGACGATCTTCTGTTTCCCATGATTAGATTGATCCTTCTTTGCTCCACATCCCTACTTCTTCTTAGTCCCTGCACATTTGAACAAATGTGATAACCACAACCGGTGTCAAGAACCCAAGAAATAACATGATTAGAATCGTTAGATTTAATTGTGTATATACCTGCGAAAGATGGCTTGATCTTTCCTTCTTTGATTGCTTGCAGGTATTCTGGGCAGCTTCTCTTCCAATGTCCTATCTTGTGGCAGTGGTGGCACTCTGCCTCCTTCGGGTTAGGATAGGGCTTAGAGGGATCAACTTTGGTCCCACTAGAAGAGGCACCATCTCGGGCTTTAACCTTGCGATAGTTCTTTGATGAAGCCTTCCTCTTCTTTCCCTTTCCTTGACCAATTGCCAAGACAGGAGCAGCAGACGGATTGGGAGTAGGTGCAACAGACTTGTCTTTGAAGTTGCTCTCAACGACTCTCAAAAGACCTTGGAGTTTGCTTAGGGTGACCTCCTCTTTGTTCATATGGTAGGTCATCCTAAATTGGTTGTGCATCAGAGGCAAAGAGTGAAGCACCATGTCGATCGCCAAGTCTTCCCCAAAGTCAACATTTAACTTGCGAAGGCGATCGACATACCTTTGCATCTTTTGCAGGTGCACGGTAAGAGATTCTCCATGACCCATCTTAGCGGAGATCATGTTAGTGAAAATCTCATAACGCTCTTGTCTCGCGTTTTGGTGGTATATCTCCAACAAGTCTTGATGCATCTCGTACGGATACATGTCCTCGTAGGACTTTTGGAATTCGGAGTTCATGGTGGCAATCATGATGCAATGTACCTTCGTTGCATCTCGCTCATGAGTCTCAAAAGCGGTGATTTCAACCGGAGTAGCGATTTCGAGGTTGATCTTCTCAAGTTTTTCATCGAGGACATACTCCTTATCCTCATAGCGAGCAATGGTGCGAATGTATCTTATCCATTCGCTAAAGTTCGTTCCATCGAAGGTGACCTTTTGGCAAAGGCTCATCAACGTGAAAGAACTCGCAGCAGCGTTGTTTGTGTTCGACATCTATAGAAAGGACAAAGATAGATTAGAATAAGAATCCCTAATTATCACCCAATAAGAAAAAATAGGGTTAAGATCCAACAATAACATTTGCATATTAGAAAAGGGATGCCGTAATCTAACATGAAAATAAATTGAAGGTAAGTGAATGACGATTCACTAATTCTCCATTACAAAACCTAGACTATTAGTCCTAAGTGTTTTGAGAATTCCTAGGTTCGGATGAGATTCATTGAACCATTCAATGGCATGTTTAAATCTCGATATGCCCCTCTTGTTTGTGACTGGGATGCCGAGGATCACAAAGCGGGTGTGAATTACCATGCAAATTCACATGGTGCCTTCATTGTAACGATCACCTATTCGATGTGCCGGTAAACCACACACGCTCCATCGAACTATGATAAACAATGAATCACCCTTTGCCACCTTTGCTTAGAACCAATTAGTGTGCCGGTAAACCACACACGCTCCACTAACTTCTTAGCAAGGGTGCAAAGTGTAATTTCATGGGATTGCATCAATTCACTTTTCCTAAAGTAACTAAGATTGGGAATTTTTTTTTAAAACGTGTAGTTACTTTGTATTTCTTATTATACTTTTAATGAGAGGATGAGGTTGCCCTATCCTACCCGTTCGGCTAACGACCCTCCACCAATCAAGCAAGCGGTGAGTGTGAGTGTACACCCATTAAGCGCCATTTTATAGGCCGCAACCTTATACCCACCTTATAGACCGACTTCGTGAATGAGGCCTACTAACGGTAAGACTAGCATTTAGTTATACATATATATATATATATATATATATATATATATATATATATATATATATATATATATATATATATATTATTCTAGTAATATCATATTAGTATAAGGTTGTGTTTTAAACCTTTTAAAACGTAGGGTTTGAAATTTAAGTTGTCTAAATTAAAACCTTTTAATCACAAATATAAATTTCAAAACTTGAGGGCAAGTTTTAAACATTTAAAACATGGAGGATCAAATAACAAATAATTCCAATTAACAATTAATATCCTAATTATCTTTATTTGATTTATTCAAGATTTCTTTTAAGATAATTATCAAAAATAATTAATCAATTATCATATAAGTAAATTAAATATTTTATTAGATGATAAATATCTTTAATTAGATCAAGATTATAGTCATATATATCAAAAAATCGGATTAGGGTTGATCTAATATGATTAAGGTAAGTTTCCATAAGATAAACATGAAAAAATCCCGGTTTTGCCTAATCCTGACGCCCGGACTCGCCGAGTACACAAAGGGACTCGCCGAGTCAGGCCTACTCGCCGAGTCCACTTTGGAACTCGCCGAGTCCATGACTCAGAAACCCAAAAATCGAATTTTGCAGGTTTGTTTCAGTTAATCAAGCAACAATTTAAAGAAAACCAAGCTAGGCTCTGATACCACTGATGGGTTTTAGCCATAAGAACTTTCCTATGTGCGCATGCAAAACCCTAATGCTCGGATCTAGGCTTTCTAATTAAACATGCTTTGAATCCAAGACTTCTAATGGCTAATTAGGTTAAATAACAACATAGAAATAGATCTAGAATCATACCTTTGGATTCCTTGTTGATCTTGTTGTCTTGGAGCTTCTAGAGTCACAAATGTCACTCCTCTAATGGCTTACAAACACCAATAGAAAGAAGGATGATTTAGGAGAGAGGAGAGGGGAGGAATTCGGCCAGAGTATCTCTACTTTAGATGATGTGTCGAATTCCCTCACCCCTAGGGTCTATTTATACTTGTAGACTCCTTAAGGATTACAGCTTTAACCCTAATTGGATAACTTAGACTTTAAGTTGATCCATATCCTTTCCTTGATAACCCTATGAACGATTTTGGCTTATCCAAGCCCTAGAAATCATCCATCCTATCATAGATAAGGATTTATAGTCTAAAGTGTAACTATCAAACAATTGACAGTTTATACCCTCTTATTTAATTAATCTCTTTAAGTCACCAAATTAATTCCAATTAATCTATGACTTATATTAATCAAATAACCATATATTATTTCTTATAATATTTACTCTCTCTTAACAAATCATCCATCAAGTTGCTATGGTGAAGGCAACCCAAAAGGACCATGCACAACCGGATCAAATACTTGCCTAATATAGTTGCAGCCTTAGACACTATTCCAACAATAATAACTTTTTTCATTAACTTAAAATTGGATTATTTTCGAGTTTGTATACGTTTCTGTAACATCCTAAAATCAAGGCAAAAAATTTATTTTTCAAAACCATTTCAAATCCATAAGTTTTATAGAAACAAGGTTTCCAAAAGTCACGATCATATATCAGAGTATCCCAAAATCATAAATCATATAAAAGTCTAGGATGATGTGCACGATCGAGCCTTCGCATTGCCCCTAACCTCTATCCTCTGAAGTACCAGAAACCATAATATCAAATTGTAAACCCAAACTCAGTAAGTTCTCCTAAAATACCATACGCATTAAGACAAATAAAACATGCTTCAGTCCAATCAGTCATGGTATACCAAAATGTAACTAGTCCAATCAGTCATCGGACTGGAATACCCTACCTCAATCAGTTATCGGACTGGAATGCCTTAGCCCAATCAGTCATTGAAATAGAATGCCCTGGTTTGTTGTCTTACGCACATAGCAGTAAAGCCTCAAACCAAAACTAGAGATGGGCACAAAAACCGGATTGGGCTCTCGGATCCGATCCGATCTGGAAACCGGATTTGGTCAAAACCGGTTTTAACCGAATCGGATCGGATTAAACCTGCCACCGGATTGAAGCTTCGAACAAGATATCAGATTTAACCCCGGATTGAGAACCGGATTCAGTTCAAACCGGATCCTAAACCGTTTTTTTTTTACCGTTGCGCATCGAGAATTTTGAAATTTTTTTTATAGCCGTTGGAAAGGGGAAAAAATGGATAGTTTAACTTTTCTTGACTTTTTTGCCCTTCCAAACACATATAGATACAAACCATTTGCTCCATTTACATTTTACACACATTTCTTCTACTTTATACTTTTATTTTCATAATCTTCCAAGAAATGAGCTTCCGAAATTCTACCACGGCTCAAGAGTCGGATGCAACCGTGGTTAAAATTTTACCAACCACTCGGAGTAAAGATGTGTGGGAACATTACGATTTGTATTTGTTGTCGAACGGGAAAGAAAAAGCAAGGTGCAAGCAATGTGGGATGTTTTTGGGAAAAGATGACAATAGTACGTTGAGGAGTCATACAACACAAACGTGTCCGGTTGTAAAAGGTCAAGGCAATCCGGATCAACCAAATATTACTCCCGACGGTTCGATCTTTATTTACAACAATGATGACATTCGTGAAAGCTTTTGCAAGTTCGTCATTCAAGAGGGCTTGCCTTTCAACCAATGCGACAACCCACGATTAACAAGGATTTTGCGGGAAAAAATGTAACCACAATACCGGCATGTAAGTCGCACTTCTCTTAGACGTGATGCTTTAAAGTATTGGGATATAGCCAAAAAAGATATGCAATTGGGATTTTTAAATATAAAAACCGGTGTTTCTTTAACGTGTGATGTTTGGTCCTCCGCCGGTAGTTGTCCCAAAAGCTATCTTACCGTCACAACACATTGGATAGATCCCACTACTTGGGTAATGAACAAACGAGTTATTGCTTTTAAACTTTTTGCGCATCTTCACACGGGGTCACGATTATTTGCAATTTTAGTAAGCGTTATAGAGACTTATAATTCACGCGACAAAATCTTCTCTATTTCGTTTGATAATGCAAGTAATAATACCGACGCGACAAAAAGATTAATTGCAAAATATAAACCTATTTTGGATGGCTCGTTTTTTCATACTAGATGTTTGTCACATTATTAATCTTGCGGTACAAGATGGTTTAAAAATGATATATTCGATGATTGAAAAATTCAAAACCGTGTTAACTAGAGTTTTTGGAAAAAATAAAGCTACAATGAAAAAATATCGAAAGTTTGCCATTTCCATAAGCGTAACTCCATATAGTCCTCATTGGGATGTTGACACTAGATGGAGTTCAACATGTATGATGTTTGAAAGTTTGACACATCAAAGAATCGCTTTGCATTTTATGGTTGATGTCCGCACAATTGGAGCGTTTTGAACAAAGAAGTGAAATATTTGTTTTGGTTACGAGACCAATGAGACAAAAACTAGTCAAATATTTCAAAGAAATGCCACCACTTTTTACTTGTGTCGCGGTATTAAACCCATGTATCAATGTTACGGGTGTAGAGATTTTGATTACCAAAATTTCTATGTCTTTAAATTTGCACAAAGATGACTCAAACTACATCCGTAACCAAATATACACTTTTAATAATAATTTTACTAATTTGTTTGACATTTACGCTACGAAGTATAGTGATATGTCAACACTTTTGCAAGTGTAACCGACTCTACTTGTGGTGCATCGGGTAGTGGTGGGGGTTGAACGGCTTTTCATATCGACCTCTATAACTACCTTTTGGAGGAACAAAACAAAAGAGCACGCACATTAACCCCCAATAGCGAACTTGGAATTTATATTGGGTCAAACTTTTTAAAATTCATGAGTGAACCACAATTTAAAAATTTGGATCTTTTGGCTTGGTGGAGAGAAAAAGAAGCACAATTTCCTATTCTCTCCATCATGGCCTGAGATTTACTAACCATCCAAGCTTCCACGGTAGCTTTGGAATCCGCTTTTTCTTTTAGTGGTAGAGTTTTATCAAAGTTGATGACGAATCTTACCCTGGTTGTGGTAGAGGTTTGCGTTTGCTTGAAGGGTTACTTGGATTCGGTGGAACGTATACAACACGTGGCATCATTAGAAGGCCCACTACCACAAAATGTTGAACCGAAGATCATAGATGAAGAATATGCACAAGGCTTATCAACACCTCCGGAAGACGAAGACGATGACGATGAAGACGAAGACGAAGATGAAGAATATGTTATTGATGAGACCCCTAGTTATTTGCATGGCGGTTGAAGAATATTTTAGTCAAGGCGACACGGCAACACGAATTAGAAGACCACAAAAACTATTTCTATTTGGCTAAATGTTATAACGCCACTTTAGTATTATTATTATTATTATTATTATTATTATTATTATTATTATTATTACTATTATTATTATTATTATTATTATTATTATTATTAACTAGTTTAAAAACTCTTTCTAATTCGACGTTTGATGTATGTTTTAACTATTTTAATGAACCTATGTTGCATTTTGTGTTATATATGAGGTCATAAAAATGTTTTTTTTAAAAAAAAAAAAAAGCCAAAATCGGATCGGATTAAACCGATTCGGATTCGGGGCTCGGAAAACGAGTCAAATCCAGTTTGAAACCGGTTCGGATTATGGGATGCTTCGGATTGGTTGTGACGTCATCAAATCGGATCGGATCGGATCGAGTCTTTGCGCATCTCTACCCAAAACCGCACTATGTCGACATATGTAACAGATAAACCATATAACAACAAACAAATAATCATGCAAATCTACCTGATCACTACAATATAGCAACATCTTATATACTAGGATACATAATCTAGTAGACTGATATTGATGCCTTCGATTCTCAAGTATAGTGAGGAAAACTCACATCACAGTCTGAAAGATAGTTGTACTAATCATTGCTCAAAATATTGTCTCTACAGGTCACCTATACAATAAACAGGGACCTAATCTCAAACTACTATTCAAATTACCCAAAATGCTCTTAAGTTAAACTTGGTCAAGTCCATGGACAAAGGTTAAAGTCAAAGTTAAAAAGTCAACACAGGCTGAGTACGCCCTACGTACTCCATCTCTACGCATGGCATAGAGAGTGCCATTCCCAAAATACGGGGTTCCAAATCAGTACACCATGCGTACTCCCATGGTACACGCTGCGTACTCGGTCAGCTCCCAAAATCCTCATTAAATGCTTATTCCTTTAAGTCCTTACATCCAAGCCTCAATAACCTCTTAAATCATAAAGTTTCCAACTTTATGACTTTGCATGACTAGAAAGTGTCCAAATCTAAAAACCCTAACATAGCACAGGATTTAAAGCCCCAATACTCATGCATGGATGAAATGAAATGATCAAGATCACATATTTGTAACGCCCATTCCTGGTACGTGTTAATTCATTAAATGTCTTTTATAAAGAGGTACTCGGCGAGTAGTAGCCCTAACTCATCGAGTAGATGCCAAGTTGGATGCGGGTTTTAAGTGATCTACTCGGCGAGTCCACACCTGGATTCGATGAGTAGGCCAGTCTGGAGGAAACCCTAATCTTTATGGTTTGTACCCTATTTAAACGTCCTTATAGCCCTGATCCCAGCCTCCAACACCCTTAGAGCGTTTCCCTCTCAAACCCTAGCCCTCTATTGGTGAGCTTGAGTGATTCCTTCTTGATTTTGAGTGTTTTGGTGTATTCTTGGAAGTGTAGAAGAGAAGAAAAGAGAGAAGGTGCAAAGGAGAAGAAGGAGATCCAGAAGCTAGCTTCATTTGCTACGTCATTTGGTAATAAAGCCTCTACATTGTTCATTTTCCTATTAGATTTTCATAAATGCTTGTTTTGCCACTTTTGGGACATTTCAAGGTCCAAACTTGAGATTGGAGCTCCCTTAGGGTAGTGAGCTATAGATCTTGACATCATTAAGCCCCAGGAGCTCAAAGTAGCTACCATTATGCAAAGCAAGGCCTTGTTCCAAACCTTAGGTTCCCATTTCTAGCTTATTTTGGTGTTTTAGCTTCATACCTCAATGCATGTACGTAAAGTTGGCAACTTTACGTGGTATATCGTCCCTAGAAACTCAAATCTATGAATTGGATGCACTGGAATCGATTAGAATCAACTTTTTAGTGAGGACATGCATAGGACTCGACGAGTTGTTCTTGGACTTTGCGAGTCGGAGCGCAAACCCTCCTGATATCTCCGATTTTAGAGTTGTGAGTTGAATCAGCGAGTGGAAGAGGACTCAGTGAGTTAGAACAAGGATCCGGAAGTAGAGGGACTCGGTGAGTCTACGTACCGACTCGGCGAGTCGATTCGCGAGTTAGAGAAGTGTGAGTCCGGGAACTCGGCGAGTTCATAGTAGGACTCGGTGAGTAGAGTCAACCAGGAAGTTGACTTTGACCAGGAAGTTGACTTTGAACAAGGGTAAAATAGTCATTTTACCCTTAGATTAGTTATCAATATTTGATTTAGTGTTTATGGGATTTGTAGTCGGGGAGTTGTGGAGCAGCAGTCAGACAGTCTCAGATTTAGCACCTCAGCAGCCAGCGTTACGAGGTGAGTTTCCTTCCAGTAGGAACGGGTCTACGACCACAATGCCGACCCGTTTAGTTAGCAGTAGTTTCGGACCTCGGTCCGATGCAGTAGTTAGATTGCTTGATGTCTTTGTGATTCAAGCATGTTTTGTGTTATGTGTTCTGGACTTCGGTCCGATACAGTATGCAGTATATGTGCTTATGGTAGTTGATATGTTTATCCTATGCTATGTTATGCTCAATCAGTTTCCAGACTTCAGTCCGAGGCAGGGGACAAGGTCCCAGTCAGTTTCGGATTTCGGTCCGATGCAGTTAGTTCCGGACTGCGGTCCGATGCAGGGGACAAGGTCCCAGTCAGTTCTGGACTTCAGCCCGATGTAATTTTCGGACTTCGGTCCGATGTAGTTTTCGGATTTCGGTCCGATGCAGTAGGCAAGGCCCAGTATGTGCTTTATATGTTATTGTATGGTATGTGGTAGTTTGGGGGAGCTCACTAAGCTTCGTGCTTACAGTTTCAGTTTTGGTTTTAGGTACTTCCACAAGTAAAGGGAAGAGCTCGAAATGATGGCATCGCATACACCACCGCTTCAGTTTTTATCATGGGAGTCGATTCAGCTTTTCGTAGATATGATTTGATACAGTTTTCTCATGATACTTTATTATGGTTTTGAGATATTGACGTATGGGTTTTTATTTTATGATATTTATATAATGATTTAGTCATGATTAAACAAAAATTTTTGGGTCGTATTTTGGGATGTTACAATATTTATGACTCCATGCACTTCAAAACGTATGAAAAGGCTACTCATAAGGTCGATAGTTGCTCATACTCAACTAGACCAAGATTGTGAGACCAAAATTCACAAAACTTAAAAACTAACAAGATATAGTGAAGCATTCATCAAGTTTGGAACTTTATACCTTTTGGAGGTTGCTTGAGAGGTGCAAATCTCAGGTATATAATGCTTGAAGCTTTCCAAGTGCACTCCAATGATCTTCTTCCTTCAAGGATGAACACAAAACACTCAAATAGCTCAAAAACTCTCAAATAAATGCTAAGGTTTGTAAGGGGTTGTTTGGGAGGATGGAGGCTGAATTTGGAAAGGATTTATGAGGGTTAAGGTGTTTAAATAAGGCTCAAAAACCCGAGTTTAGGTTATGCATTTCACCCGGGTACACCCTACGTACTCTCTATATACACCATTCGTACTCAAGACATGCACGATGTCTTTTAATGACCTACGCCCAGCATACGCCCCAAATACGTCCATCGTAGGGACCATTTTTGCAACAATTTTACATTTTGAGTCAAGAAGGAAAATTACCTGATTTGGTTGGGTGTTACAGTTTCGACGTAATTTTTTTAAGCCTTTTTAAATATCAGTATAGTTCGAGTTTGTCTACATTTCGAAGTAATTTTTTATGTTTTCATGCTTATTTTTATGTACGTGTTTTTTTTGTTCTTGTTTTTTTACTTCGAAACGTAACTTTTATCAATACTATCATCAAAATTCAACTTAAAAAATCCAATGCTTATAATTACGATTTTATCTATTGTATTGATAAAAGTATAACTTGAGCATGCTCACTTTGTTGCGGAACATTGATGCGAGTCTTGCAAAAATTTATAGAGGTTGAAAAAGTAAAGCCCATACTTATTTTAATGAAAGCACCGGGGGGGGGGGGGTTGCAGATATCCTAATGACATTAGAACCCCCCCCCCCCCCCCCCCCCCCCCCAAAGGTTATGTCACGTGAAACTTAGTCGCAGAGAGTCGAACATTTTCAAACGCCCGAATTTTTAAAACGTTCGACATCAAACAAAGAAGTTCGTGCAAAACAACAAGTTGTAAACAGAGGGAGTGGAGCTCGTATACCAATGCCTTTTTCAAAGAAGTAAGTTATGATATATTTAACTATTTGTTTAAAGTATAATTAATCTAATTTTTAATATTAAATAGGAAATCACTTGAATCGAAGCATTTCGTAAGGCTAATACCAATCGCCAATGGGTATTTAGTAGTCTTGCAGTCGAGCAACAATATGTAAGCGGTTAATTTGTATTTTCATATAAGTGTTTATATTGTTAACGGGGTATTTAGTAATCTAATTATTATGATGTTTATCATTTTTTGAAAATACAAAATGCTTTACTCCAAGATATTAATCAATAAACCCAAGCTTCTTCTGAAGCAAGCGGTCTAACACCAAGTGATATAAAAAATTGTTTTTAAAGAATATTAGGTGTTTAACTCGGACATATCAGAGACATTGGGCGTAAACCTTCTACGGTTTTGTCTATGTACGATAAGGAACAACTGATGAGACAACAACTACCACAATCAAAGGTAATTGTTAGTTTAAGTTGAAAAGTATAATGCTATAATGGAAAAACAAAAAAAGTAGGATGCTATAATGATATGTTGGTAATGGTTTGTTTAGTATATAGTATAATGCTATAATGGAAAGTAGAATGCTATAATTATATGTTGGTTATGATTTGATATGTTGATATTTTGTATTTTGGTAATTTTTGGAAAGTACAATGCTATAATGGAAAAATGAAAAAAGTACAATGCTATAATGTATATGCAATATTGTTATCATGTAGTTTGTTATTATTTGATATGTTGGTATTTTGTAGTTCGGTAATTTTTTGGAAAGTACATTGATATAGTGGAAAAATGAAAAAAAGTACAATGTTGTAATGTACATGCAATATTGTATATGATGTATGTTTAAGTGTATTTGGAAAGTAGAATGATATAACGATATAATGGTGATTTGTATTTTGGTAATTTTTGGAAAGTACAGTACTATAATGAAAAAATAAAAAAAATACATTGTTATAATGTATATGCAATATTGTGTATCATGTAGTTTGGTTATAGTTAGACATGTTGGTATTTTGTAGTTTGCTAATTTTTTGGAAAGTACAATGCTATAATGGAAAAATGAAAAAAAGTACAATGTTATAATGTATATGCAATATTGTTTTTGATGTATGTTTAAGTGTTTTTGGAAAGTAGAATGTCATAATGATATGTTGGTATTTTGTATTTTGGTAATTTTTGGAAAATACAATGCTATTATGATATGTTGGTAATATATTTTGTTTTCTTTGTACTTGGAAATCCTACAAACAATACTAAAGGATCTGACCTGTTCTGCGGCACTGGAAGATTGATTTCGCTCGTTGCCGCCACGAAATGATAACGAAGGAAACGAGCGAATGATGAGGACGAGTAGCTACTTTTTTAAGATTTAGGAAATGTTTTGTTTGAATTAATATTTTAGATATTGTGCACTTTGTTTTGATGAATATTTTGGATCGGTTGTGTATGAATTAATATTTTGGATTAGATATAGTATTAAGCGTGGTTAATGTTTCGAACTATTTTTCTGTAAAATTAAGTTTTGTAACAGTTTTATGCATGTTATATTTGTGACAACCTAAGTTTGTTCCGTTACATTTCCCCGTTACCGTTAACGGAATATTCTATTTTTGTAAAAAGTTCTGTTAATTAGAGGTCGTCAATTAAATAAATATTTCATTATTTATATTTTTATGTCGTTAAGTCGTGATAAGAGAAATAAAAACTCGTATTACACATTTCCATTTTCTTGGAAAAGTTAGTTTTTATTATTACGACCACTAAATCGGGTGCGACCAAAAGCCCCGTTAAACGACAGTATCAGGTAGAATATCACTGAGCTCCAACTCCCACCCATATATAAGGGGGAGTAAACTCCATTTGAGCCTTTTCCACCCTCTCTCTATACTCTCTCTCTAGACTCGTTTTTGACCCGAATCCGCAACCAAACGCTTCCAAATCGTAAGTCCACTTACCCTAGCTTGTCCTAAACATTATGACTCGTGATTATAGCTTAAAATTCGACCCTTTAAGCTATTGAAAAGGAGTTCACGGCCTAAGATCCTCCTTAGGCCGTAAACACCTTAATTGAGGCCAAAAAGACCCAAACTTGTCCCTAAAAGCTTGGAAATAGATTGAGGATTTAGCTTAGGAGTGTTTAAACATTAAACCACATGGATTTAGGGGATAAAAGAGAGTTTACGGACCAAACATATGCCAAGGCCGTAAACACCTCTTAAACATGTTAAAATGCCCCAAACACACTCCTAAAACACACTTGGACTTAATACATAAATTAGGGGCTTATCATTTCGGGTTTAGATCATCCAAACAAAATGAAATGAAGGGGTAAAAGGAGTTTACGGCCCAGGCATGTACCAAGGTTGTAAACACCCCCAAACATGCCCAAATAATAGTTTAATGTCCCCTAAATGGCCTCACACTTCATTATAAATTACTAGGAGGATATTAGGGGCTTGAAACTTCAATAAACTCAAGGAATGAGAGTTCACGGCCGTGAACTCCCTTAGGGATGGTTCATGGGCCGTAAACTCCCTAAAGATGCCCTTAAAGACCTTAAACTCATTCATACTATATAGTTTTGGACCTAGAATAATTCCATGAACAAGTTAGAAGCCTTAAAACACACTAGAACCCCTCACCATGAGTTTACGGCCGTAAACTCATGGTGAGATGTCCCTGGGCCATAAACTAAGCTTTGGGATTTTACTCTTGGAGAGTAAACTCCATTCCTAAGCCATACACAACTTTAGACGCTACCCGGGACACCCCAAACACTTAACCAAAGTGTTTTCCGCTCCTTTGAGTGCGTATACATGTTTAATTAGTATTAAATATACTAACTATATGTGAACATATGTTATCATATGTTAAATAGGTCATTGAGTGTGTTCAAGTCTTTACGTGACACCGAACACCCAACCGGCACCTCCGTCGGACCTACTTACACTAGGTGACTTCATACCCCTGAATGAACCTTTTAAATGTTTTTACATGTTTTATAGGGGGGAATACAAGTTAAACATGCCAGTTATCATACCAATCACATGTGATTGATAACCCGCATGCACAAGAATTTACCACACTGTAAACTGTTTTACCGAGTAGGATGCTATAAATGGTTTTCTAAAATGTTTTCACTTTCTCATCACTCTTACTTATATTGTTTTATCAAAGTTCACTTTAACCTGGTTTATGAAAGGTTCCAAAGAATTTCTAAAGGTTTTCAAACTTATTTTATCAAAGAATACCAAGTTGTGACTTTCTTAAGTATAAAGGTTTTTCCAAGGTTTTCATCAAAGTTCTCTTTCATGTCGTATACTCTTGCTTGTTAAATGCCGCTGCTTCGCTTTTAAGTAGTTTAAACTCCTACTTGATAACATCTCCACTTTGTGATACACTTATATTTGGTAACACTTATACCTCACGATTCGATTATCCCAAACTGTTGGTTTACACTGTACGATTTGGTTATTCCATACTATTCGTTCACGCTTTATGATTCAGTTGTTCCACACTATTCGTTCACGCTTTATGATTCAGTTGTTCCACACTATTCGTTCACACTTTATGATTCAGTTGTTCCACACTATTCGTTCACACTTTATGATTCAGTTGTTCCACACTATTCGTTCACACTTTATGATTAAGTTATTCCACATTGTACGTTATACATCACGTTGCGTTTCCACTTGTTACACACTCAGTCATAGATAGATGTATGTCTGTACTTGTATAGGTGCATATAAATAATGATTGAAGGACTTAGGAAGGCTTGTACGCTCTATTTCTTTTTCTTCGTTGAGATGTGGTCTGGTGGGATTGGATGGCCGTCCGAAGGTCGTTGATTCATTAATTGTATGCTATGTATGCGAGCATAGACATATAGGTTTACTCTAGTCAATCCAGTTATGAGTCTCTACCCCTAGTTCAACACTTACATATGAAACCCACTACCCACTATTTGGGATGCATCTTCAGGACACGGCTTTCTCCTTCGTCTAGTTGGTAACTAGAGTCTCTTGTAGAGAGAGCGGACATTGTGTGTATAGATCTATACAGGATTGACACCCCCGCACCCTGACTGCTAGCTACAGTCCACGACCCACCAAGCCAAGGGGTGACAAATGTCATATTTTATAGACGCTTGTAGGGCGTCATGTACTCTAGTGTCGGTTAGTATGGTTACGAGTATCCCAGGTTGCCTTATAATTCATGGCCTTAAGGTAACGATATTATACCAGCAATTTACATTGTATGCTGGGAACCCATTTTCAGAGTCACACTGTTTTTAGACCTTGCTAGTTGTATCTTTCATTTGATACTGTCTGCGGTCTGTATTCTCTGTTTTAGACCTTGCTAGTTGTATCTTTCATTTGATACTGTCTGCGGTCTGTATTCTCTGTTTTAGACCTTACCAGCTATACCTTTCATTTGGTACCTTCTGGGGTCTGTGTCTCCATTTGTTAGACGGAACCAGGCGTGTCGTTCGTTTGATACTCTCCTGGAGTCTATGATTCCTTTGCCTTAGTCAGCAGTCCTCACTGCTGAGGCATATGTTATTTCCATGAATTCTCTTGCTTCCTTTAATAATCAAATTCAGTATTTTGATAATGATAGTGATTAAGGGAAAACTACTTTTTACCACATAACTCCGTCCAGTCTTGGTAAAAGGCTGCTTTTATTAAAGAAAATATAGGATTTTTTGGAAAGAACTCTAATACACTATAAACTCTTAAACTACTACATTATAAAGTTATTTGAATAAAATGTCACTAATTACTTATGAACTCACCAGCATTTGTAAAAATGCTGATACTCGCTTTTCAAATAACTTGTATTCTCAGGTTAGCATTAGATAGGTACATTGATGAAGATAGCTTAGTACCATGCTGTTCTTATTACATTTGTCTGTATTACTTTGATACCCTGTTATGTAAACTATGTAAAACTATTACTCAATGTTTTGTTGTACTTTGATTACTATAATGCATGTGTTGTGATACTTGACATGATGTCATCCACCCCAGAACGTTTCCGCCGTTCCGGTTTTGGGGTGTGACAATATTGTTTTTTTTTTCATAATTATAATGTTAAATAGAAAGTAAAATACTTTAGCGGCGACATTAAAGTATTAATGAAGACACAATATTAGCGGCGACACTGAACATTAACGGAGACAACACGCATTAGAGGCGACATATTTATCGTTTGCAGCCAGGCAACAACGACGACCTTTTTGTGGTGACATGTCATTGCTAATAGCTTTAGTGGCGACATACACATGTTTTAACGGCGACGCCTGTTACCGTTAATGATCACATTTATCTCTCTCTCTCTCTCTCTCTATATATATATATATATATATATATATATATATATATATATATATATATATATATATATATATATATATATATATATATATATATATATATATATATATATATATATATATGGTAGTAGGACACTAACACGATACAGTGATAACGAATAATTTCAAACGTCGAATAGTTAAACAAATTATTTCATATATATATATATATATATATATATATATATATATATATATATATATATATATATATATATATATATATATATATAAAGAATTTTGTAATGCATACCATGAATTGTGATTCTCATTTGACCATTTTCTGATTATTATATATCATATTCTAAAGAATTTGTTATGCATTGAAAACCATGAATTGTGATTCTCATTTGACCATTTTCTGATTATTTATGATTATATATCATATTCTAAAGAATTTGTAATACACTGAAAATCATGAATTGTGATTCTTATTTGACCATTTTCTGTTTATTTATGATTACTGATTCATTCTTATTATAAAACTATACTTCGAAATGTAAAAAAGGATTTTTTAATACGTTCCTAAGGAAACATATAAGAAAAATATATTGAAATGTTAATAATAAGAAATGTTACCATAATTAAATCTAATAACCATTAATTATGTATAATATATTATATTATAATTAAATGTAAAATAAATTAATTATAAATAATATTATTTATAATTAATATTTATCTTATTTAATAATAAAGGGCTTTTAGCCCAGTGGTATCGGTTTTGCCCTCCCTCTTTAAGGTAGAGGGTTCAAGTTCCGTCATGGATATATGTGAAATTAATAAGTCATTTAGGAGTAGATTAGATTTGCTGTTACAAAAAAATTCTCATATATAATTATCCTTATAATTAACACTTTAATTAATGTTTCTTATATGTAGCTTTAAGACACATATTAAAAAATCCAATATTAGATTAAGAAGATATAAGCTTTAAGACACATATTAAAAAATCCAATATTAGATTAAGAAGAAAGATTGGAAATCCAATATTATATTATAGATATTTTAAAAGATAGTACCACTTAAAAAATCCAATATTAAAATAAGAAGAAAGATTGAAAGTAATATTTTAAAAGGTAGTAGTATTGGTATTTGAAAGTTTTATTTAAAGTAGTTATTAGTTTATGTTGTTTTAGTGATGGTAATAAACATATTTAAAATGTTTGGAATGCTTAATCTCCTTACTTAATTTTGGTGACGATAATAATAATATTTTACACATCGCTTCCGAGTTCAATTTAAGGAGAGAAAAAGAAAGGAAATAGGTGAAAGTGAGAGGAAAGTAAGAGAAATTGGTGTTCCAGAGTTTCATTAAAGGAAGGAAATAGAAGAATCAGTTTCCCTCCTAACTTTCCTTCCGATTTGGAAGGAAAGAAATAATAAAATGTTTAATTTTTCTTCCACTTCTCTCTAACTCGGGAACACAAAAGATAAAAAAATTTTCTTTCTTTGCTCTCCTTACTTCTTTTTCTCTTCTTTTATTTTCTTTGCTACAACTCGGGAACGGGGTGTTAATGTTTTGTTTGTATATATAACTTCGGTTTTGGTTATTCTTGTGTGATATTGATAATAAAGATAATCTGGTTCATTATAATAATTTTAAAATATAACCTAATAAATGAAAATCATTTTGCCACATGTTATCTTCTCTTTCATTTTGTCAAATGTTTTTTTTTTTTTGGTTTTATTACTTTTTTATTTTCCACTTGTTATTTTTTGGGGTTTCTAATTTTCCCAAATTTTACAGTTATATATGAAATGTTCTTATTCAATTCATGTAAAGTTATCATTATTTTAATTTGAAAATAAATTTACATGAATATTATAAACTTGTTTATATTTTTAATTACTTTATAAAATATTTAATGTTTATATTGATATTAAATTTTTATTTTTTATAAACCTGTATAGATAATAGTTATATCATTACCCTACATTTTTCATAATCATATGTTAATTTTTGTAATAAACCCTTAATATTTACATAGGAAATTTGTAACATTTCATCTTCTTATAAGTGTAAAGTACCCAAACAGTCACTTACCTTATCCATGCTAAAATTTGGAATAATCAATTTATAATTGCCTTTCTTTAAATTTTAAAAAGTTTCATTTTGCCATTATTATTAGATGGATTTACAGTCGTTACTCATATCCACTCATTACGTTACCTTGCTTTGAAAACGTTTTCGATATGTCATTAATATTCAAATATTAGATTAAATATAAAAAAGTTTGTAAAGAAACCCTATTAAACGTCATCTCAACTCAAAATCTATTAAACATACGAAAATTACCTACTTTGTGTTTCTTTTACAACACCCACCTCACAACTTCAGTTGTGCATGGAAAACGACGATAACAGCAATTCAAGCGGCATGGAAGACGACGATAACAGTAATTCAATCAATCAATTTGATGGCGATGAAAACCAAATTTTGCAGCAACTTCTGCAAACCAATATTTCCAGCAAGAGAAAACAATTGTTTTGGTATGATATTCGAAACTTTCCTGATTCGTTGCTTATTGAAATTCTCGCAAGATTACCCGTGAAATCTATTTTTAGTTTCAAAAGCGTATGCAAGCATTGGCAAACCCTAATCTCTCACCCTTCCTTTTGCCGATTCTATTACTCCATTCTCAATTCCAATCCACCATCGTCCTCGCAACCTTTAAGAATCTTGGATAGATACACTTACGTTCCGACGTTAGACGAGTTACTCAATCGTCTCGCTACTGAAGTCCACAGTTTATCTGAATTCTCTCTTGTTTTTCTTTCTACCCCTGAAGACCAACAACAATATCATCAGTTTAGGGTTTTATCTATAAGTAATGGTTTGATTCTGTGTTGTTGGCGTGCGCCAACACCGTTTGTTTACTACATATGTGATCCACTCACTCGACAATGGATCACTTTACCTAGACGTGGACACAGGTACCACGATTCCTGCAAGGAAGGGCTTATTACTAGGGTTAATGAAGATCATATGCTTACTAGTTATACAGTTGTTAGGTTGGAACATCTTACATTGAATTATCTCAATTTAGAGACTTTTTCATCTGAAACGGGCAAATGGATCTGCTACAAGCTACCTAGTCCTATTCCCATCCTATGGCGGCAACTGGCCTGTGCCCCAATCTATTGTTACGGGGCTCTCCATTGGCAAGTTATTAATGATAAGGGGATTCATGTCATGCTTGCATTTGATCCTTACAAAGATCCAAAATCTGTTTGCCTAATTCCATTCCCAGACGACAGAGATCTGAACAGTGAGCATAACTACATGGGAGCTTGTCAATTATGTGGTGAGAGCCAAGGGACCCTTCGTTATTTCGAGGTTGCTCATGATTCCACCCAACTCTATTTGTTCAGCATGTGGACTATGAAGGATTATGAGAAAGGAGAATGGTGTTGTGAGTTTAGAGTGAGACGTAGTGATCTTCATTCTAATGATCTGGAATTGAGTAATTGGTTGTTGGATGGATGGTTTCGTCCTTTATCGTTTCATCCGGTGAATCCAAATGTTGTGTATTTGCAATGCATGGAGCCTGAGCGTATTGTGTCGTATAATATTCTTAATAAAAGGCTGGATTTTGCTTCTAAACCGATAGACTCCGCACAACTCATTTTATGGTCTACTGCAATCCCGTTAGTATTACCAAAATGGCCGGTGCTTGTTCCAATTACCACTGTTAAAAGCAAAAAAAGTGGGTAAAGTGCAGAAAGTAGCTATGTGTTTTCTATTTCTACCAATATAGGCAATCTACTTTATTGAAAAAAATGAAGTACCTTGTATCGAGATTGAGAAAATAAAAGTACTTACATTTTTATTTTACAAAAGTGTCTACAAAAATTTATGTACCTTGTATGGAGATTAAGAAAATTCAAGTATCTGGTATGGAGATTGAGAACAATGATCGGTTATTAATTTTTTTTTTTTTTTTTTTTTTTTTTTTTTTTTTTTTTTTTTTTTTTACTAAATCGTGAAGGACGATACCATTAAGCAAAAAGTACTAAAGCACACCTAGTTTTAAAATATCGAAGTTTGGTTTTTTCCCTCTCTCTTTAACAAATCTAATATATATATATATATATATATATATATATATATATATATATATATATATATATATATATATATATATATATATATATATATATATATATATATATAAGGACACCCGGACGAAGCAGCGGGAACGAATAATTTTATACGTCGAATAGTTATTTTGAACGAATAATTTCATACGTCAAATAGTTATTTTCAGTGACGATAAATTATTTCATGTAGAATATATATTATTCCAGATAATTCTTAATGCATGGAAAACCATCAATTGTGATTCTCATTTGGTGATTTTTTGTTTTTTGACGATTACTCGACTGTTTTATTCTTATTATAAAAGCTATACTTTGAAATGTTAAAATAAGAAGAAAGATGCTAGAATTTGGGGGTAATAAAGGCACTTGGATATTCTAAGAGTTGTAATTCCACTTTTAAATCAAAGTATTTGGGTGATACTCTCTAATCTTTGAATGGATAAGACTCAAAAGATTCAGAACATAGAATGAAAATGAATGAATTTCGTGAGTACCAGAAAACTGACCAAAATTTGGTTAAAAACCTTCTTTGTCTGAAAACGTATAAAACTGTCATAAAACAGTTTTTTCACCAGTCAAAAAAACTGTCATAAATCTATGTTTTCTATAAGGATTAATGCAAAGCCAAAAACAGGTCAAATATTCAAAATTTGGATTTCTGATGCATTTTTAATACAACTAGGAGCTCTACCCCTTGGACCCCGCCAGGGGCTGCTGCCCTTTAGACCATGCTCCCAGGGGCGCTGCCCCCGGACCCCTGTTCGTTCAGGGGATTCACGCTTGAATGACTGCAGTCTATTTTTAATCATTGAATAAACTTAAACAAGTGTGCACTCCGTACCTTACTTACTTATTTAATATTCATCAATGTTGATTTTAGGTCAACAAGTCAACCCATTACACTTAAATACATTTAATGAAACAAATCACCAACAAACCTCCCTCATTTAAGTGTAATCTTGATTAACTTACAACAAAGAAAATAACAACAAACTGATGCAAAAATAAAATATTGTGACGATTGAATTTCACATTAGTATATTACTTATTCCAAATATTCGAATATCAGGGTGTCACTAAGGATTGAACCCTTTATATTCTAAGTGAATACATGAAGATAATATCTACAATAATTTACATTTTCAAAGTTCTAACTTAATACTATATTTTACTAGTTTGTGTCCCATCCTTCAATAAGCATATCAAAGTCAAGTGCTAACTTCTTGAAGCAGCTAAACTTCATGCTTATATAGTTAGTTCTTTTGTTCTTGCACCTGCAAATGCAATTTTTCAAAGAACTATTAAGATAATTAAATTTCAACCTCCTAAACTTGCAGTACTGAACACATACCTTGGCATGATGATAATAATGTGTTCCAATCTTCAAATATCAAACTTTCCACATTGAATTCAACATCTAATATTGCATTAGATGGGAATTTGGTATCTTAATATAAAAGATTTTAGGTGGACTTTAAACCTATCCCTACAGCCACCTTGTGCATAAGATCTCTAGCTAATCCTTTGGTTAAATGATCGGCTAAGTTCAACCGAGTTCTCACAAACTCCACAGATATCACACCAATCAGGATGAGCTCACAAATCATGTTATGTCTAACACCTAAATGTCTAGACTTCCCATTATACACTTGACTATAAGCCTTAGCCAAGGTTTTAGCACTATCACACCTGATAGAAATTGTAGATATCACTTTTGGACAGAGTGTAATTTCATAAATCAAATTCCTTAGCCACTCAGCTTCTTTACTAGCAGCAGACAATGCAACAAACTCAGATTCCATGGTTGAGTTATTAATACAAGTCTGTTTCTTGGATGCCCAAGAAATGACACCTCCTCTAAGAATAAACATCCAACCACTTGTAGAGGAGTGATTCTCTAAGTTGTTAATCTAACTGGCATCATAATAACTTTCCAAAACAGAAGGATACCTAGTAAAAGTTAAACCATAATTCATGGTCCCTTTCAAGTACTTGAATACTCTACTCACAACTTGCTAATGATGTATACTAGGATTACTAGTATATCTACTAAGCCTTCCCACAATATATGCTATATTAGGCCTAGTACTGATCATGACATACATTAGACAACCAATAGCTCTTGAATATTCAAGTTGAGACACTAGAGATCCTTTATTAGGCAGAAGCTTAAGACTAGGATCTATAGGAGTGCTAACAAGAGAACAATTCTCAAAGTTTAACTTTTTCAATATCTTCTCAATTGAATGAGATTGAGAAATTGAAATCTTATTGTTTCCTTGTTTAATTCTTATACCAAGAATTACCTCGGCCTCCATCAGGTCTTTCATTTCAAAACTTGATAATAAGAATTTCTTGGTTTTATCAACTTCTTTTAAATCAGTACCGAAAATCAACATATCATCCACATATAGACAAATCATAACTCCTTTACCAGAAGTATCAAATTTTCTATATACACACTCGTCAGCTTGGTTTAATGCAAAACCATTAGACAAGACAACATCATCAAATTTTTATGACATTTTTTTGGTGCTTGTTTCAAACCATATAATGATTTCTTCAACTTGCACACTTTGAGTTCATTTCTAGGCATCACAAACCCTTCAGGTTGTTTCATGTATATTTCCTCATCTAAGTCACCATTCAAGAATGCAGTTTTCACATCCATTTGGTGAATCACAAGATTATGTAAAAAATGAAAGAGCTAATAATAATCTAATAGTGGGAATTCTTGCAAAAGGAGCATAAGTATCAAAGAAATCAATGCCTTCTTTTTTATCTAAAGCCTTAGATAACCAATCTGGCTTTATACTTATCAATTATGCCATCCACGTTCATTTTTCTTTTGAGAATTCATTTACATCCTAATGCTTTGCAACGAGGATGTAAATCAGATAATACCCAAGTATTGTTATGCATGATAGAATCAATTTCATCCTGAATTACCTCGTTCCAAAAATGAACATCCCTAGAAGCCATAGATTCACTGAAAGTCTTTGGATCCTCCTCAGTATTAAAACAATATTGAATTTGAGATACAGTCACATCCCTTATTCCTTCAACTAAATATAATTGAAAATCAGATCCAAAAGATTTAGCTTTTCTAGCTATAATACTCTTTCTTGTTGGATTAGATGTCTGAGCCCATAACTATCATTGGTATGTATTCGACCCGAGAGTAGCATGGTCCATTTGGGTTGCATAACACCAGGACAATTTGTTAGGATGGACTCTTGAGAGAAGGTTATATATAATTATTAATATCTTATAAGTTCTAATATATTAATATGAAATCATATGTTTTAATTAGTATTGATCAAGAATTATTTGGAATTAGTTTAGTGATCAAAAGAGACTAATTAAATCTATAGGGGACTAATTACAGTAATTTATTATATTTATATGTGTTGAGCTTATGATCCATATTGGACCAAGTTTATGTATGGATACATAAAGAGTTAGGCCACATGAACCATGGATCATAAAACCCATGGATACGGATTTGGGTTATATCCATGACCCTTTAAATCCTACATATAAATATGTAGTCCATTGCCTAAAAACGCCACTTGAAACCATGAAGTTCTTAGAGAATTATGGAGGTGTTTTTGGTGTATGGAATTCTATCTCAAGAGTCACCTTTGTCCTAGGTGAGTTGTGATTCCATTTGAGGTGCAACACTTCGGGAACTAAATTCTTAAAGGCCAAAGTCTTTCAAGCAACACCAAATACATCAAGACTTCAAGCCACATAAAAGGTATGTAACTCTAGCTAGTATCTTGTATTGTTTATGACAATTTACATGCTAGTTACATGTTTAATGCCTTGGAAACCATTTTCATGTATAATTAGTGAAAACATAGATCCAACGTATTTAGGGTTGTATGTGCACCATAGCATGTTGTAGTATACTAAAACCCATCAGTGGTATCGGAGCCAAGGCTTGTTTTCAATTATACTTGATGCAAATTGCTGAAAAAAGCTGAAAAAATCAAAGTTTTTTGCTGTCTGGATAGGGGACTCGACGAG
This sequence comes from Lactuca saligna, assembly GCF_052625555.1. Classification (NCBI taxonomy): domain Eukaryota; kingdom Viridiplantae; phylum Streptophyta; class Magnoliopsida; order Asterales; family Asteraceae; genus Lactuca; species Lactuca saligna. The sequence goes on along the minus strand of NC_136421.1, from coordinate 68,539,059 downwards.
TGCATGTACAAATTCATCCAACTCGTTGAGTTGGCTCATGCACTCGACGAGTTGGACCCATGACAACATATTTTCGAGTTTCTTGGCTGAATTGGACTATGAACATTACCCTAAGATGTTTTTGAACTTATAAACTTGTTTTTGATGTGGTAATGTTCATGTTAATCCAATTTTAAAGATAATTCTCATAATTTCAAGATTTGTATTAGTTTTTATGTGCATGCTAATTTCTTGAAGAATTGTGATTTAAATTATCTTGTTCTTATGAGTTAGTTTAGATTAATAGAAAAATTATGTGATAATTTGTTTTCGATCCAAATTGATCTAAAAGATGTTCATAAAATATGTTTTTGTAACTTGTCCTCGAGTTATATGAAAAGTCTCATTTATGAGTTTTAAAACTCATAAAAATTTCCATAAGTTATGAAAATGAAGAGTCTCATTTTTTAAATGTTTTAAAGTCTTCCATAACTTGTCCTCAAGTTATGGAACTTGAAGAGTTTTTTCATTAAAACTACTTTAAACACATAAGTTATGGAAACCAAAAGTTTTTGAATTGTTCAAAACTTGTCCTCAAGTTTTCGAATTTGTAAAGTCCCCCCCCCCCCCCCCCCATGAATACTTTAATTCCAAGTTAACCCATGGAGTTTTAAGGTTAAAATTCAACCCTTATACTATTATGATATTAATAGTTAATATATATATATATATATATATATATATATATATATATATATATATATATATATATGTATGTATGTATGTATGTATAAGAACAAAGTTAGTGTTACCGTTAGTAGGCCTAATTCACTAAGTCAGTCTATAAGAGGGGGGGGGGGTATAAGGTTACTGCCTATAAAATGACAGTTTAATGGGTATCCACTCTCACCCATCGCTTCCTTGACTAGTGGAGGGTCGTTAGTCGAACGGGTTTGACAGGACTATAATTATCCATTCATTAAAAGTATAATGATAAATAATAAGTAACTAAACACTTATAAATTCCCAATCTTAGTTACTTAGGAAAATGTGAATTTGGTGTTAACCCATGAAATTACACTTTGTACCTTACCAAGTCGTTGGTGGAGAGTGTGTGGGTAACCGACACACTAACATGGACTAGTAAGAGTGACAAATGATGACTTAATGTTTATCATAGATGGGTGGAGCGCGTGTGGGTAACCGACACATCAATTAGGTGCTAAAATTTAAGGGTACCAGGTCAATTTGCATGGTTATTCACACCTTGTTTGTGATCCTTGGCATCCCAGTCACAAACTTGAGAGGGCACAATCGAGATTTAAACATGCCATTGAATAATTCAATTAATCTCAAAAGATCTAGGAGTTTCAAACCAATTAAAACCTAATACCTATTTCGTTTTTCATGGTGGAAATTGGTGAATCGTCATTCGCCTACCTTCAAATATTTTATAGCTTAGATTACAGCATCCCTCTTCCAAGTTATAAAATATTGTGTTGGGTCCTAGCCTTAATATTTCATATTAGGTGTTATATTAAGGAGTTAAATCAACTAACTTGAATATCTCCCATTGTAGATGTCTGGTTCAGACAACTATGATCTTCCCAAATCTCTTGGAACAAACCTTATCCATCTCCTCTAATTATTCTCCCTAACCTACAAGTTCTTGAAAAGTTCAAGGTCACTCAAGCCCTATTCACAAGTCTATGTGTGTTCACATCTTGAGATGAAGTCATATATTGACAAGCCGGGAGAGTTGGGTTTCAAAGTCTTGAGGAAGTTGGTTGTTGACTAGGTTCTTTAATCACTTTCTAAGTTACATAATGAGTTCCTTTATGACTACTATATGATAAATCATGACAAGAACCATAATGATCTTACCTATTTGCTTTAGGCTGCTGAATCAACAATGATTTAGAGCACTGGTAAAGAAAATTTGATTGGAAGATCGACTTTCCAAACTTCCATGGACATTGACAATGGTAACATTGGAAATCCAGAAAAGCTTTTTCTTCCCAATGGAAAGGGATTAGCCATTGTCAAACCGGTTGACTAAATGGTAAACAGAAAGGCTAAGTCTAAGATAGTCTTGTGTACCATTCCAAAAGAGTCTGTATGTTTCTATTGCCAAAGGCAGGGGCATTGGTTGTGAAGCTGCCCTATTTACCTGAAAGATCATTAGGTTGGTAAAGTTAAAAAGTTTGACTCTGCTTTGGATAAAGTCCATTATCTAACTCTATTAAGTTCCTATTTGGAGATTCTTATTATGTAACGCCCGTAGATCCGGGCTAGTTAATTTAGAGACGATAAGCATCAAAATGACTTTTTGATGGAAAATTATTTAGAAGGATTAATCTTAACCAAGCTGTAGTATATGTCACAAGGTTTCCGTGCATATAAAGAACGCCAAAATCCAAGTTATAACGAAGAAGTTATGACATGTCGAAGTTTCGCGACAAAACCGGCACGACGCCGAATGACGTAAAAAATGAATTTACGTTAGAGTGATATTTAGCCTTAGCAATCTAAACGAAAGTCGAAGAGTTCGTTAAACCATGAGCATGCATAAAAAGAACATCCAAATCAGACTTCGTATGAGGAAGTTATGATTTTTCTAAGTTTCGCCTTAGCGGTATGCAGCCCGAATACTCGATTTGAGATCGAGCGGTTTTTAGCCGAAACAATCTAAATGAGAATCGAAGTTCTCGTTAATAGTAGTGAAACGATAAAAGAGAGGCAGAAATGGACATCATATGAAGAAGTTATGAATTTATAACGGAGTTTTCCTATCCCGGCCTACTAAAAATAAATAATAAAAATAAATCAAAACTAGCCGACGGAGTCTAAACGAAAGTTGTAGATCGTAGTCTCACCTACGCGGGGATATAAAGAACGTCAAAAACGGAGCTCGTATGAGGAAGATATGAATTTTTGAAGTTTATTAAATAATTAAAGTATTTAATTTAAATAAAAAATCGGATATTATCCAAAGGGGGGGGGGGGGGGGGGAGTCACCGGGCTTATCCACATTACGCCCAACGTAATTTGGGTTTCAGCCCCCTATAAAAGGATGTCAAGGGCAGCCAATTCTTTTGCTCATTTCTTCCATTTTTCTCGCGTTTTTGCATCGTTTTTCGTGCAAGAATTATCCCGAAGCCCTGGTATCATTCCCAAGCCCCGAAGCAAGTCCCGAGGCCCCGAAGATCCCGAGAAGTGCAATTCCCAAGCCGAAGCTCTGCCCACGAGGAGTCCGTTTTTTGTGAAAATCTTCCAGATCTAGCGAAGAATACTACTTCTACAAGTCGTAGAGTTGTCCGATCATCTTCTGATCAGGTGAATGTGTAGTTACCTTCTTCTAACGCATAAATATTAAGTATTTGCTATGAAATACGTGCTATATGTATAATGTAAATTTGTTTATATGTGTGGGTGTATAGTCCCTTTAATAAACACGGGTATAATACAAGTATTGTTTGAATGTATTAAGTATATGTTTGGGTGAACGTGTGGTTACTTTCTTCTAACACATAAATATGAAATATTTGTTATAAAATACATGCTATGTGTTTATATATTGTTGTTTATTTGAGATGAGTGTGGAATGGATGTTTTATATAGTTTTTTTTTTAAATGAGTCAAACTATATATGTATTTTATATCTACAAATATGTTGGGTAGAACATGGGTAGATGAGATAGTTGGTATGTGGTAAAATGATGAGATATGAAAGATGCGCTTAAGAATAATATCGGTAGATGCACCAAGTTGTGAATATCGTAATCCTGGCAGATGCGCTTATAGGATAATGTCGGCGTATACGCCAAATAGAGAACGTCATAATACTAGCAGATGCGCTTATAGGACAATCCTGGTAGATGTGCGTATAGGATAATGTCGGCAGATGTGCCTAAAAGAGAATGTCATAAACCTGGCAGTCGCGCCTCATAGTGTATGACGTAATCCTGGCAGAGGCGCTTAAAGGATGATGTTGGTAGATGCGCCGTATGTAGCAATAGATTATGTGTTAATTCCTTAGGTCAATCCTTAGGAATGAATGAATGATGGGTAGTTGAATTCTTAGGGTAAAATCCTAAGAAATAAAGAAGATAATGGGGATGGGTAATTGGGTTGATTCTTTGATGGTTGAATATAATAATTATATTATTGTGGGTTGAAAACCCTATATGCTCACCAGGCTCCCAAGCCTGACCTACTTAGTTTTCTTTGTATCACATGTATTGATACGAAGATATATTTCACGGAGAGATTAAAGGAGATGTAAAATCTTTAGTGTAAATAATGTAAGTTCTGTTTATGCTTATGTGTCTGTATCGGAACATGACATCCCGAGATTTTTTTATATAATGAAAATACATTTCTTTAAAGAAATGCTTTGATAATTTTTATCATATTTTGTTTTGGGAAGAAATTCTGCAACTGTTTTCTTTAAAAGATTACTCTGATTTTAAAAACAAAGCGTAAACAAATAGGTCTTTTCTGGCCGAGAAATTGGAGATGTCACATATTACATGATGTGACTAGGTCGCATGTTGATGTTTTAAGAATCAAAGAAAGATGGATTTTGATCGCATGGTACGGTGATCAGAATTTTGAGCTATTGCTTAAGTGTTGTGATGGGTTGCCTAGGAATAAATAACAACATTGTTTTCATATGAATTTGCATTGTAAGGATAAGTTTTTTCTGCAAGTTTTAAAATAAAAGAAAAAAAGTTTTAGTTTTATTTATTTTAAATATCCTTACATTGGAATTTGTGAAAAATTGTTGTTTATATGATTCCATTGATAGCAACATTGAAAAAATGGATTTGTTTCTTTCGTTTGTGGTAGTGTCATAATTTACCAAATAAGGAAAGATTCTCATCACCCAAGTTTCAATTCGACAGAAACTTGGAATCATGCAACTTGTATTGTATGATAAATGAAAATTTTCATCTTTGGGAAATTAAGACTAATTCTTTGTTCACATGTATATGCGAGTCAAGTGAAGGACTAGGAAATTGGGTACACTTGGTTATGCACTGGTCAGGTCCACCACAAAGAATGATGAGACTATTCATCATGATTTACTAAAGTTTAGTAAATATGGTTATGCTTACAAGTTTAAGTGTAATTCTAAAACATTGGAAAATTTTCAATGTAAAAGCAGAACGGATGAGAAGAATCAAATTAGGCAGAAAGATAAAATTTTCTCCAACCTGAAAAGATGGGAGAGTACTTGAGTATCTTATTTATGGTTATCTTAGTGATTATGAAACCATATCACAATTTATTCTCTAAGGACATCTTATTGCATTTGTGTGGCTAAGAAGAGTAACCGTGAATTGTTGAAATGGTTAAATAAAGAAGGTGAATCATACTTCATTCCAAAACAATTCTTAGAGTGATGCACCAAGATTGTAACCTTGAGTGACAAAAAGAAAGGTTTAAAACTGTAGTGACATAAGAACATGGTTTGACATGCGGAATTAAAGCTTGCACAATTGAACATGGTGATTTGGGTGTTTAAGAGATATATTGAATGTATATGGTGTTACACAAAAAGGATCTAGATCTAGACTACATAATTAACACACACTTACACACTCACTTCTACATCTCTCAAGCACACCTCTACAAGTGGTATGAACCCACTATTTATAGAGGTGTTTTCATGTCTCTCTCTCACTCTAACTAACAAATGGGTTTAAAGGCTAAAGCACCACATGCAAGTGGGTTTTACAAAAGTCAAACATTTACAAAGTCATGAATGAATAACTTTGCACCCCAACATTCTCCCCCTCAAAGTTAGGAATGAATGACCCACTTCAAATCTTCCAAAATCAAGCACTACGCGGTTCGAGCCTCAAAGGTGACACATATCGAAACAAACTTCAATCTTCAATTCTTCCATGACTCTTCAATTTGGGCTCTAGGATGTGAGACATTACAATCCAAGCAGCAACGAATGATTAAGAGTATTCCAAACTCCAAATAATCACCCAAAGTTGCGCATAAAAACACACCCCAAAAATCTTCAATAAAACCAAACCCATTTCGAATACATCACTTTCGAACTTCCAATTGCATCATCTCGTGGCTTCAAAACTCCAAGATCACTTCGGTCTTCAAATCCGCGTAATATGAAAAATTCAAGTTCGAATTTCCCATATAAAACTTCTCCCCCTTTTTATAATCGAAATTTGATTATAAAACTCCACGGAAAAAGAACGTGCTCTATTCGGAATTTTTCATGTCAAAAATCCCCCTTAACATGTGGCATATACTTTGTGCTTCAATCCGGAAAACCCAAAAAAATATTCAATTTTTATTGCCGTTCACGGATCACCTTTGACAAAATTTCTCAAAAATGGGTAGAAATTGTCAATTTTAAAATTCTGCAGTGACCCGTTGCGCCAAAAACAGCTAAATATGCGAAACACACTCCCATTTGCAAAACTGGGTAAAATGTGTAAATTCGCACAAACTGCAAGGACCAGATTTGAAAATTCTGTAATTTCATCAGTTTTTATTACCCATTTGCTAAGTTGGGTATTTATTTCCAAAAATGCGAAACTCCAGGGACAATATTTGAAAATTTCTGTTGTCTTCCCCAATTCGCATTCTACTGTGAAATACTTCGCATCTTCATTCTTACACCCTTCGCATCCCTTCGCATTAATCACCTTCGCATTTTAATCCATCTTAACTAAATGCGAAATTGATACTGAGATTCAAACGCGAACTCATGTTTGAAACCCAAATGCGAAATCAAATGCGAAACCCACTGATTTCAAATGCGAACCAAATTTTGATGCGAACTACCCAGATGCAATTGGTGATGCAACCGTTCATGCGAAACCAAATCATCAACATAGACTTCCAAATATCCTTCACAATATCGATTTTCCAAGACAAAAAATCACTGAATTTTTTTTTCGATTTACATGCCTCGATCATTCCTACTCATTTGATCACTCATTTACAATCAAAGTTTCGTTAAAACTCATCCTGTGTTCGTTCACACCAAATTATCATCCATGCGAATCTCATTCAACAATCAAAAATCAAGCTATCTGTTCTCGATTTGTTCCCATCGATTTTTCGTCAACCAGTATCACAAATCCAACCAATTTCAAAATTAATCTCCAAATTAAACCTGATTTCGACATTCACATTCCAATTACAACCTATATAAAAAAATTTCGACCTCTAATTCATCGATTCACCACTTCAATCTCATCTTTTTCACTGTTTGACTTTTTAAAGTCAACCAACTATGAACACGAAATTGAATATTCTGATGGCCAATTTTAGATCAAAATGTGTTTGTTCAACTGTTCTTCATCGATTTCAAATGATATTGACTCAGAATATCCATCAAAATCAAGAACGAAATTATTGAGTTCTCAATTACAGCTCGATCATAATCGATTGATAATTATCCAAAATAGATTCAGTCGATTCACAAGTTCAAAATCACAAATCGTTGATTGATTTTCATAATCGAAAAAGAAAACTCATTCAACCTGTTCTTCATCATTGTTCATAATGTTCTTGAGTGTTCATCGAAATCAAAGAAACAGTTGACGATTTCTCAAGATTGAGATCATAATCAGTAAAGTAAAATCGATTCACTGGTTTTGAATAACAATTACTTCAAATCAATAAAGAGGGACATTGAATCGAAAACGAAATTCAAGATAAAAAACGATGAAGAACAAAACATCCAATGGTACAACTTGTAAAGCTTGTGTACAAGTCAGGTGACAAATATCTACTTAACGATTCAGAATGATTTAGACTAAAAGTCTTGATATCAGATTAAAAGAAATATGTTTGGGCTTGAAAGTTGATGAACAGTATCATTCGACATTTTGATTGGGCTCAAATCAGTTAAAAAAAATAGAATATATGAATTAAGAATAGTAACAATTCACTTATTCGAAACTTTAAACAAATGAGATCTTGGGCTTAAACATGAACAGTAACGAATTTCGATTAGATTTGATCTTAAAAGAAATCTTGGATCAACAATGAGATTTGAAACGAATTAGATCCAATGAATCAGAACGATCAAAAATCAAGAACGCAAAGCACGAATCAAAATTCACAAGAGATCATAAAGAGAGACTCACCAAAATTGATCAAATTGTGACAAAGGTTGCCAAACCGAGAATCGTTCTTCAAAAGTCACGTTGATCGTGAAAACCAATCTCTGATACCAATTGTAGTGACATAAGAACATGGTTTGACATGCGGAATTAAAGCTTGCACAATTGAACATGGTGATTTGGGTGTTTAAGAGATATATTGAATGTATATGGTGTTACACAAAAAGGATCTAGATCTAGAATACATAATTAACACACACTTACACACTCACTTCTACATCTCTCAAGCACACCTCTACAAGTGGTATGAACCCACTATTTATAGAGGTGTTTACATGTCTCTCTCTCACTCTAACTAACAAATGGGTTTAAAGGCTAAAGCACCACATGCAAGTGGGTTTTACAAAAGTCAAACATTTACAAAGTCATGAATGAATAACTTTGCACCCCAACAAAAACACTTGTCAAATGTAGAATAAAATGTTTTCTTACTCTTGTACATTTGGAATTCATAAATTGTGATATTTTGAATAAAAAAAAGACCAATTGTGTGAAGTGTTTATCTTGATAAGTATCCGCACTAACTCTTGAATATTTGTTTTGTCAAGGAATGGTTCTTGACAAGAAAAACTTATATGTCAAGAGGTCAGTGGGAGCCTTAAAGAATCTTGAAAAAGTTTCAAGAACTAATTAAGAATAAAAACCTATTATTTATCACTAGCACACGACTTGAGGTTTGTAACCTATCATGTTGACATATTCTTATTTCTGTGCCCATTCCAGTTAAACTTGACTATGCATGTGAGTTCTATGAGTTCTCGGTTGTTTGCATAACTACTTGGAAGCAGTGGTAGGCTCTTGTGCTGCTAGGTGGCAAGAAGTTAAGATTAAACAAGTTCAGTCCATATAAGTTTGGATTTGTCACTAACCTCCTCTTGTAGTTATGACAAATTTACATGGATAGGAACACATACACCATAAAATCTAAGTGTCATAAGGTTTCTCTTCGATTCATGAAAATGATGGTGAGGAAACGCTTTCACTAAGTAGATTTTAAGTAGATAGCAATTGTGATATTTTCATTCTCAAAGTCGTTAGTGGAGCGTGTGTGGTTAACCGGCACACTAACATGTACTTATGAGAAATAGCAAAGGTCTAAACAATTGAGACTATGATTATGGAATCCCTTTTCATAGTTCTAAAAATTGTTTAGATGCTCATATGAGTCGTCTAAGGAAAAGTGTATGATTTTGATAAAGTCTTATTAAAGCATCTAGTATCAGAAATCTGAACTTTGGTAAGAAAGTCAATAAAGTACTGATTTCTAGAAGTCTAACTGATTTCTGGATACATGTCAAAGCTAGTAGGAGCATAAGTGTTATGCTAATAATTATCATGTTACTGGGAGCATGATTATTATGTTAAGTGTTACAAGTTAGCAATGATAATTATAGACAACAAAAGTTTCAATATGCAAGATGCACTTTGCAGGGTTTTGAAAAGTTGGTTTTCTATAATTAAGGGAGAGGAAATTATACTTTATTTCAATTCTAAAAGATTAGATTGAGATTTAAACATCTTTAGTCAAGGATATATATATGAATTTTATGTTGGAATGGTTCAACATAATGGAATTATATATATATATATATATATATATATATATATATATATATATATATATATATATATATCTATATATATTGCATTCTCAAAATTTGATTATGATTACGACATCCCTCTTCATGGTCGTATTATGAAAACATGGCAAATAAAAAATATTATAACAAAAGACTGGTCTAGGATCAAGTCTATGAATCGTGTCCCATATACTTCGGGTATAGGATCGATTACATGTGCTATAATATTTATGCCTTCTAAATTTTCCAAACGCCTAGGGCATTAAGATGGGAAGAGATATAGTATTGGATATGACTAAAATGATTAAGAAATTGTCGAGGACAATCTAAGGTTTACCAAAGATTGGTTACTCATGGAGAATTGGAAGTATGATGTAATTTTTTGAATGACCATATTTACATATTCTGAAAAGAAGAAACTCTTGTTTACAAGTGATAATCAAAATGATAATATGGAAATATCTCCATAGGTGGAAGTTATTCATTAAATATGTGTAAGATTAGAAGACTTAATGCAAGAAGGTTGTTCAAAGGAATGTACTTTGAATTTGAGACTTCGTTTCCATGGAATTGATATCCATTGGAATACTCTGTGATGTCTGTTGACAAGTCTTTGTACTTTGTGCATAGTCATTACAAGAGGATCAATGCATATAAGTTTAGAATCTAACAGACTACAGTAAATGGCAAGAATTTTGTATTCTTACATTTCCGGTAAGGGTTTGGGATTGTGAAATGATCATCATTGGAAACATGTTCAATTGGTCTATTTCACAAAGTAAGGATCATAGACAAACATAGTGTGCATACTTGGAGTATGGCATAACTATTGTTTAGACAAACATAATGTGCATGCTTGGAGCATTCCATGACTATTTTTTTGATTCAAGTGTATAGTTGATTATTCGAAACATTATACAATGAATAAAGAGTAATCAATATGGTGTTTAAATAAAATGTGTTTTATTTACTCTCAAAGGTGCTTAGGGCCATATAGGATTACTATTATTCTTGTGTTTCACTTTGCATGTTTTGACTTCCTAAATAACTAGGTTATTCAAACCCTTCACAGTCAATCATACTTTGGAAGTAGGTATGAATCAATACTGTCATGAATGGGTTTGTACTTTGTCTAGGTGGCCTAGACATAGCTGCAATGTTCATGAGTGCTCCCGGAATGAGACTCGATTATTGGATTAAACCCATGCTCAATTGAATCACTTCATGGATTTTATCACGAGTGATCATGAGATGATAATATCTTATATTCTTCAAACACAGACGTGTGAGTTGTAGTTGCGTATTGGTTGCACATTGACATACGTAAATGCAACCAGTAACTTGGTTGTTATAAAACATATCGTTGTGTGTAATTTGATGAGTAAGTACAAGCGAACATTTGGGTCGAAGTTTATCCATTCCTTTTACCCTTGGAGGGATAAAAGTGATATTTATGGGCCACTCGATGATTTGGTGATGACAAACGTAAGTGCTCGACCGGGCTTGTACTGATTTGATTTGTTCAATTAGTCGGTCGTCGTAATTCGGAAATCGGGAAACAACAGATGGACAAAGAGAATGATTGTAATCCATGTCTCAGTCCATATGATATCTAGAATGGAGGAATATATGATCCCTTATCTAATGAACACGTCATTGACTAGGTCATAGTTCGATAACGGCTTTTTAGAGCTACAGTTGCTAGTTGGGATCTTGGAGTCATACGCAATAATAGTTTTAGACTTATCCAAGTGGGAGACTATTGGATTATATGTCTAAGCCCATAACTGTTATTGGTATGTATTCCATCCGAGAGTAGCATGGTCCATTTGGGTTGCATAACACCAGGATAATTTGTTAGGATGGGCTCTTGAGAGAAGGTTATATACGATTTATTAATATATTACAAGTTCTAATATATTAATATGAAATCATATGTTTTAATTAGTATTGATCAAGAATTAATTTAGTGATCAAAAGAGACCAATTAAATCTATGGGTACTAATTATGGTAATTAGATATATTTTTATGTGTTGGGTTTATGATCCATGTTGGACCAAGTTTATGTATGGATACATAATAAGTTGGGCCACATGAACCATGGATCATAAAACCCATGGATATGGATTTTGGTTATATCCATGACCCTTGAAATCCTACATATAAATATATAGTCTATTGCCTAAAAACGCCACTTGAAACAATGAAGTTCTTAGAGAATTATGGAGGTGTTTTTGGTGTATGGAATTCTCTCTCAAGAGTTGCCTTTGTCCTAGGTGAGTTGTGATTCCATTTGAGGTGCAACACTTGGGGCACTAAGTTCTTAAAGGCCAAAGTCTTTAAAGCAACACCATATACATCAAGAATTCAAGCCACATAAAAGGTATGTAACTTTAATTAGTATCTTGTATTGTTTATGACAATTTGCATGCTAGTTATAAGTTTAATGCATTGGAAACCATTTGCATGTATAATTAGTGAAAACATAGATCTAAGGTATTTAGGGTTGTATGTGCACCATAGGATGTTGTAGTATACTAAAACCCATCATTTCTAAGTTCAGGCACATAACTTGTACCACTAGAAGCATCTTCAGCTTGAGTTGTGTTCTTGCTGAAAGATTGTTGAATCATGTACCTTGGTCTAGGTATAGATGTAAATCTTTCTTCATTAAAGTTAGAATCTCTTTACTTTATAATAGTGTTCACAGACATAGAGTCATTAGATTCTAAAACATAGAATCTATAAGCTTTGGAATGCTCAACATATCTAATAAAGATACAATTTATTCCTCCTTCACCCAATGTTTTCGTTTTGGGTTCAGTGAACCTTCAACTGCTCGACAACCCCAAAATTTTTGATAACTCAAATTTGGTGCCTTTTTACACCAAAGTTCATAAGGAGCATTCTTACTCATGTTGTTTGGAGTTCAATTCAAAATATAACATGCAGTTAACATAGCCTCACCGCAGAAACCTTCACTTAAACCCGAATAGGACAACACGGAATTAACCATTTCTTTTAAAGTCCTATTTTTCCTTTCGTGTACACCATTTTGTTTTGGTGTATAAGGAGTCGTGGTTTGATGTATTATTCCACTTGATTCAAAATAAACCGGATCATAATACTCACCACTATCACAACTAGTAAATTAGGGTTAAGATGTTGATCCTTGTATAAGATAATCTCCTTATGTAATCTTGCAACATTTCATTTAGTGAAATTCAAACTTCAATGCTATTAAGTTCATACTTTCATACATTGTCCTTCAAGTCGAAACAACCTCGTATAAGCCCAAAACTTGATCCAATAAAACAAGTCCAATCAATTTTGGGACTTAGCCCAAGAATCTTCGACCCAAAACCCTTATTGGACCAAGACTTCCTTATTGGGCCCTATTGGGCTGATAACTTCTCCTTTTGGTCTTGATGGGTCGAAAACTTCTATTAGACATTATATTGGGCCGAAAACTCCTCTAATGGGCTTTTTTGGGCCTATGGCTTCTAGTTGGCCTTTTTATGGGCCGAAAACCCATACTTGGGCCTTAGTTGGGTCGAGAACTAAATGTTTTTGGCTCTTTGAATCGAAAACCCCTATTAAGCATCAATTTGGCCAAGCCAAATCAAAGCCCACAAATATTTCTAGGCCAACCTTGGGCCGAGACCCCTTTGGGCCGGTTGGGTTATTATAAAAAAAAAGAGAGAAGGATTTAAGGGCGGGTAATGTGCATGCCATCTCACAAATATTCAACATGCAACAAAGTTTTGACCACGAAATAACTAGACACTTCCCATCATCCTTAGCTAGGGTCATCTCCTACTTCTCCTTTCTCCTTCTGTACCTCTCGGCCAACCTCCCCCCTCCTCACCACTGTCACTTCAAACTTTTCTTTCAACTCATTTTCTCTCATTGCTCTTAAGAACATCATCTATTTCTCTCTCAAAAACTCAAGTTCCTCTCATCTTCTTTCCTCCCCAAAGATTTCGTGGGTATGTGTGTATATGTTAGCTTCAAGGAGTGATCTTCAAGCTTCATAAACTTGGTAAGTTGTTTGTTATACTCCATTGGTTTGTTTCAAGTTTATACTAAGATCTTTCTGCTTAAACTCTCATTTTCGTGAATATGAACCTTAGAGTACCACCATTTCGAGAATATCGGTTGTTCACATTCAAGCATGAGTTAGTTCAGAGTCGGCAAGGGGAATCAGAGAAAGGGCAGTTTAGTCAACAATCATGACCATGGGAACATTTGTTCGCTTTATAGGTACCCCCGAATCTACTAGTCATCGCCTTTGAGCTGGGAAAAGCATTTACCTGGAGTCGGCTATTCCTGATTCAGCAAAGGAAAGAAGCCTTGATCCCAAGACTAGCTGCGTCTTTTCGACTAGTGAGTTGTTGCCTAGCCTTGGTCTTACCAAGAGAGCAAGCTAGGCTCGAAAATCCTTCTTCTCCTTCCTCTACATCTCGAAAATCCCCAAGGTGAGCTTTATACTCAACTATTTTTCATGTTTTTCATATTTTTTTGAGGGGGGGGGGGGGGGAGTACAAGTCAAATCTCGTTTAGCCAATGGATAATTGCATGTATCAGTGTGTAATGTGTTCAACCTTTGAGTATTTTCATGAACAGGGAGTTTATCTTATATAACTTCATAAAAATCATGAGAAATGTGTTTGTTAACATATATATATTGCATGAAAACATGTGGATAAGAGTTATACCCTGAAAAATAGCAAAAATGGGTGTTGGTTTCAAACATGTAAATAGTTCAGGTTTATGAATTTCTAAGGACTACTCGCAATAGTTCATACGATTTTTCTACAATATTTGGAAAATTTTACAAAACTACCTATCATTTCAGAAATAATTTCGGACTAGTCTGTGAAGATGAACAGTTTCACTCTGTTTGAGGACATTAAAAATTACAATAAAGATTGTGAACAAAGTAGACTCTTTTTCCAAACTCTCAGAGTTTATGGATCCAAATTTTGACTTACGTTGATTTTTCTATAACTTTTTTAAAAACAAAGACAGAAAAGTCAAAAAACTAGAAATTGTTTTTATCATACTGAAAGTTCTTATACTTGTGTTAAATGTTAGTGTATATGATATAGTCTTTTAAAACATCTAGACATATCAACTTATATGTATCTATATATATGAATATATAAATTTTCTCACAATCAAACATAATAGATTATAATCGGTATAGTTTGGAGGTCACAAACCACATTTTCAAAGGTACACATAATTATTTTATTTTGCTAGTAAAACGGAGTCATAGTTCACGTAAATATTTTAAGGCTCTTGTGAGACCTTCTTTCATCGTACCTACCTAGCGTACACCATAAGTCATGTAGTTATAACCAGAGTCTACTGGAGGGAGAGTGGGGTAATTGTGTGTAACACACGTAGATCCAGGCTAGTCAATTTAGAGGCAATATGGGTCGAAAACGACTTTTCGGCAAAAGATTATTTAGAATAAATAATTTTAACCAAGTTATAGTATATGTCAAAAGGTTTCCGTACATATAAAGAATGCCGAAATCTGAGTTATAACGAAGAAGTTATGGCTCGTCGAAGTTTTATGGCAAAACCGGCACGGCACCGGGAAGCGTAAAAAGTGAATTTATGATAGAAGACTTTTTAGCCTTAGTTATCTAAACCAAAGTCGCAGAGTATGTTAAAATGAGAAAATCCGTAAAAAGAACGCCCAAATCTGACTTCGTATGAGGAAGTTATGATTTTTCAAAGTTTCAGCTTAGTAGTGTACAGCCCGAAACTCGAATTTTAGTTCGAGCGGTTTTTGGCTTACGCGACCTAAATGAGAGTTAAAGATCTCATTAATAGGAACTCAACAGTAAAAAGATGGACGAAAACGGAGTTCGTATGAAAGAGTTACGAATTCTTCGCGGTCATTTAACAGTCTAAACGCCTCCTACTGTTAAATTTATGATCGGTCGAGAATTAGCCGACGGAGCCAAAATGAAAGTTGTAGATATTATTTTTACCTACGCATGGATATAAAGAACGTCGAAAACGGAGATAGTATGAGATAGATATAGACGAAGCTTAGTCGCTACTTTTCGAGCGCGGCGAATTCGATACAGTTTTGTAAATCCGAGATAGAATGAGAATTAGCCAACGAGGTCTAAATGAGAGTTGAAGATCTCATTAATAGGAACTCAACGGTAAAAAGATAGATAAAAATGGAGCTCGTATGCGAAAGTTATGGATGAAGCTTAGTCCTTACATTTTGAGCGCGGCGAATTCGATACACTTTTCCGAGATATAATGAGAATTAGCCAACGAGGTCTAAATGAAAGTTGAAGATGTCATTAATAGGAACTCAACGGTAAAAAGACAGACAAAAATGGAGCTCGTATGCAAAAGTTACGGACGAAGCTTAGAGACTACTTTACTATAAAACTCCTATAAATACAAGGGTGAACTCCTCATATTTTCTTCACACCATAAGCCTCTCTTTCTCTCTCTAACTTCTCTCTAGCCTCCCTAAACCCCTCCCAAGTCTACGGAACCTCCCTAGCACGAGAAGAAAGCCCCGGAGCGCCCGACAGCTCCGAGAAGAAAAGCTTCCGGCTTGGAAACGCTGCTCCAGGAAGCCCGATTTTTAATAAAAACTCGCAGTAAGTGAGCTACGCCTATACTATATTTAATATAGATTTTATTTAATTATAGTAACATTATTAGAACCTTAAAATAATTATTTGGGCTATTATTATGAGTTATATTGAGTGTTATTTAACGCTTATATAATAGTAATAATAGTTAAACTATTAATTAGTCGTGGTTAACGTTAAAAACTAAACCCTAGTGGTATTGATACTAGGTTTTGTCGAGGAAAATTGTTTTGAGATAACGAAGTGCTGTCTGAGTTCGGAATCACCACCTAAGCAGGTGAGTGCATGGTCTCTTTCATCTTACACATAGATATGAAGTATTTTAATATAAATTACGTGTTATGTGTGCATATTGTCTGAATACTTGTTGTCTATGCTGGTGAAAGATTTTTATACATGTTTTAAATGATGTAAACTATATAAAGTATTTTATATCTACAAAATATGTTGGGTAAAACATGGGTAGATGAATGATGATGGATAAAAGCTGAAATAGAGGAGCATTAGTAGTACAGACCTAGTGCCCTATAGGTATACATTGTCAGGAGTGGACCTAGTACCCTATAGATGAGCACTGGCAGCTGCGCCACAACCCGTAGATGATTTAGATCTACGGTAAACGTCCTAGCAGCTGCGCTCTGAGGATAGTATCGGCAGCTGCGCCTAATTGGGAGCCTTATGACCATGACAATAGTGTTTAATGGTCAATACCGGCAGAAGCGCCTCATAGAAAATGTCCTAAATCTGGCAGCTGAGCCTAAGTGACAATATTAGCAGCTGCGCTTGACCAATGTGTCATTGGCAACAATGGACTTCATGTTGTTTCCTTAGGATGATCCTGAGGAATGAATGAATGAGAAATAGCTGATTCTTAGGGTAGATCCTTAAGAATAAAGAAGATAATGGGGATGGGTAATTGGGTTGATTGTTTGATTGTTTAAACATAATAATTATATTATTGTGGGTTGAAAACCCTATTTACTCACCAGGTTTCCCAACCTGACCCACTCAGTTTATTTATATCACAGGTGTTGATATGAAGTGACATTACACTAAGAGATTTAAAGAGATGTAGATCACTAGTGTAAATAATTGTAAGTTATGTTTATGCTTATGTTTCTGTATTAACGATGACGTCCCAAACGTTTTAAAATGAAATAAATACGTTTCTTCGAAAATGTTTTAATAACGTATTTACCATGTTTTTCTGGGAACAAATTCCGCAACATTTTTATAAAATGAAGTACTCTGATTTTTATAAAGCATAAACAAAATCGGTCTTTTCTGGCTGTGAAAATGGGGATGTCACAGTTGGTGTCAGAGCATTAGTTTAAGCGAACTAGGAATATGGATTTATTTCTAGACTTAAACTTAGAATGCTAAGCGATGATTGTGAGGTGTGAGCACTAGATTATTTTAGGAATTGTGCCTAAAATGCTTTTATGTGGTAAATACTTGTGCCTGATATGCTGTTATTTGTTCGGATCTATGGTCTGTTGCCGACCGGATCTGGAAACCTTATGTGTTTAGGATTCTAAGCGTTTAACTACGATATTAGAACTAGCATATAAACGTTTTGGAGTGATAAGGATGATTTAAACGTCAATCTTAAGTAAAGGTCTAGATTCACCTTATTCGGTGTATAGATCAAGATGGCAAGAACCCGTAGTGGAAACGTGAATGCAAATGGGAACAGAAACCAACCCCCAGTGATTGAGCAAATACCGGTGATGGAAGCCGCCGCTGAGCCAGTCACAATGGCCAGAGTGCAAGCGATGATCCAAGCGACGTTGGATCGTTAAATGGAGTAAACTAGATGCTTGCTCCAGCAAAATCGAGAGGAAGCCACTATTCAGATCGAACAGCCCGAGTTGAACGAAGGGCAGACTAAGGAAGGAGACCACAGTGGAACTGTTGGTCAAGTCAACCCACCAATAGTTCGATAAAACAACCACGACGACAAAGTCGAGAGGAATGGATGCAAGTACAAGGATTTTCTGACTTGTAAGCCATCGACTTTCACTGGAAAGGAGGATCCGATCGGAGTCATGGATTGGATCTCGGAGATGGAATTAGCTTTCATGACGTGCGGTTGCAAGGGAAAACAGCAGACCACATTTGCAGTGCGTCAGTTTCGAGGAGGTGTTGTACGTTGGTGGAATACCTTGGGGAATACTCTGAGCCCCAATGAGCCCCTGCAACTAACATGGGCAGAATTTCTGGTGCAATTCAAACGTAGGTACTGCTCAGCCCAAAATCTGCTCGAGCTAGAAAACCAATTCCTTACCTTGAAGAAAGGAAGCATGTCTGTTGATGAATACACCAACAACTTCACAGAGAAGATGGAGTTCGCATTACGTATTGCTCTGGATGAGCTGACGAAAGTCGACAAGTATGCAAAAGGACTTCCATGGGAGTACGCGGTGCCAGTGCGTCAGGCACCTACTTTGGAGGCAACTATCTGGGCTGCCAAGTCAGTTGAGGAGATGATCAAGGGAAGAGCCGCCAACAAGACCGACGTTGGCGAAAAGAGAAAGTTTGAGGGGTCTGCGAAGCCCGATGAGAGAAGCAAGTCCAGTACAAGGAAGTTTAGAGGAGGAGGGAGTGAAGAAAGATGGTGCGAGAAGTGCAAAAAGAAACACTCTGGAAAATACGGTGAAGAGGTAACTTGTTTCAAGTGTGGGAAGCATAGGCATTATGCCAACGAGTGTAAATTCAATAAAAGGGTGCGTTACGAATGTAATGAGGAAGGGCACTTCAAGCAAGATTTCCCAAAGAGAGAGGGGGCTACAAAGCCAAATGTGCCGCCAAAGCCAAAGGCGAGAGCATTTCAAATGATCCTTGACGAAGCAGATGACAATGCGAGGATTCAGGAGTGACGGCTTGACATCCAAAGATCGAGTTATGAAGTAGCCATAGAATCATATGATGTAGCCTGTTAGAGGCATAGTCTAGGGTGAACTTGAAAACCCATGTAATAGTTTCAAGGAATAATAAAAACCTTCATTTTGATATTTGATGTGTTAAGCTGTTATATGATTTTCTTGTGTGGTGACTTGGAAAACTGCGGGACAATACCTGAGACGAGTATGAGTAGGTGTGGATGGTAGTAGAGGCCTATACTACCGGAAGCACATGACTCACGCTTGGATCAGGGAAAGTCATAAGGTTACCAAGAAACTAGTAATTGATTTTGTTTTATTCAAGTATGTCGTTACCATTGTTTCGGTAATGACTAAGAAGATTATTGTTATCCCGACCCTAGTGGTCATATCACATTGAGTCCAAATACAATGAGTAGGTTATGTGGTTCAGAGAACCAAGTTTGATGTAGCATTCGACTTAAACCAAACGATTGAAATCAAAGCGATCAATAGAAGTATCACGATCGTTGTTAAATAAGTTGGTAGCTAGAAATTCTACATGTTAAAAGATGATTATATCACATTAGATGATGAAGGGAGGCATATTCCATTCCGGCATTTGACTCTAAGAGACCTGAGTCTAAGCATTGCTACATACGATGACAGGTCATTAGAATATGACATATCGGTCAATCGTAGTAATCAAATTAACTTATCCTAAGTTTATTAAGAAGAAGAAGGAGTCTTTGATAAAGAATGAGGTTGTGACACGAAGGTCATGATTGAAAGTCTAACGAGCAGGTGCAAGACCGAGCACCGCCTGCAATCAAGGAGTCCAAGAGTTAGATACTCGTTCGAAGCAACATAGAAGTTACAGTTATTACCTAGGGTGAAGAGATAATGTATGGAGTCATTATCCAATCCTGTTTCGTTGATGATTCCGGGACGTAATCATCCTAAGGGGGAGATAATTGTAACGCCCGTAGATCCGGGCTAGTCAATTTAGAGGCAATATGGGTCGAAAATGACTTTTCGGCAAAAGATTATTTAGAATAAATAATTTTAACCAAGTTATAGTATATGTCAAAAGGTTTCCGTACATATAAAGAATGCCAAAATTTGAGTTATAACGAAGAAGTTATGGCTTGTCGAAGTTTTATGGCAAAACCGGCACGGCACCGGGAAGCGTAAAAAGTGAATTTATGATAGAAGACTTTTTAGCCTTAGTTGTCTAAACCAAACTCGTAGAGTATGTTAAAATGAGAAAATCCGTAAAAAAACGCCCAAATCTGACTTCGTATGAGGAAGTTATGATTTTTCAAAGTTTTAGCTTAGTAGTGTACAGCCCGAAACTCGAATTTTAGTTCGAGCGGTTTTTGGCTTACGCGACCTAAATGAGAGTTAAAGATCTCATTAATAGGAACTCAACAGTAAAAAGATGGACGGAAACGGAGTTCGTATGAAAGAGTTACGAATTCTTCGCGGTCATTTAACAGTCTAAACGCCTCCTACTGTTAAATTTATGATCGGTCGAGAATTAGCCGACGGAGCCAAAATGAAAGTTGTAGATATTATTTTTACCTACGCATGGATATAAAGAACATCGAAAACGGAGATAGTATGAGATAGATATAGACGAAGCTTAGTCGCTACTTTTTGAGCGCGGCGAATTCGATACAGTTTTGTAAATCCGAGATAGAATGAGAATTAGCCAACGAGGTCTAAATGAGAGTTGAAGATCTCATTAATAGGAACTCAACGGTAAAAAGACAGACAAAAATGGAGCTCGTATGCGAAAGTTATGGACGAAGCTTAGTCCCTACATTTCGAGCGCGGCGAATTCGATACAGTTTTGTAAATCCGAGATAGAATGAGAATTAGCCAACGAGGTCTAAATGAAAGTTGAAGATCTCATTAATAGGAACTCAACGGTAAAAAGATAGAAAAAAATGGAGCTCGTATGCAAAAGTTACGGACGAAGCTTAGAGACTACTTTACTATAAAACTCCTATAAATACAAGGGTGAACTCCTCATATTTTCTTCACACCATAAGCCTCTCTTTCTCTCTATAACTTCTCTCTAGCCTCCCTAAACCCCTCCCGAGTCTATGGAACCTCCCTAGCATGAGAAGAAAGCCCCGGAGTGCCCGACGGCTCCGAGAAGAAAAGCTTCCGGCTTGGAAACGCTGCTCCAGTGAAGCCTGGTTTTTAATAAAAACTCGTTGTAAGTGAGCTACGCCTATACTATATTTAATATAGATTTTATTTAATTATAGTAACATTATTAGAACCTTAAAATAATTATTTGGGCTATTATTATGAGTTATATTGAGTGTTATTTAACGCTTATATAATAGTAATAATAGTTAAACTATTAATTAGTCGTGATTAACGTTAAAAACTAAACCCTAGTGGTATTGATACTAGGTTTTGTCGAGGAAAATTGTTTTGAGATAACGAAGTGCTGTCTGAGTTCGGAATCACCACCTAAGCAGGTGAGTGCATGGTCTCTTTCATCTTACACATAGATATGAAGTATTTTAATATAAATTACGTGTTATGTGTGCATATTGTCTGAATACTTGTTGTCTATGCTGGTGAAAGATTTTTATACATGTTTTAAATGATGTAAACTGTATAAAGTATTTTATATCTACAAAATATGTTGGGTAAAACATGGGTAGATGAATGATGATGGATAAAAGCTGAAATAGAGGAGCATTAGTAGTGCAGACCTAGTTCCCTATAGGTATACATTGGCAGCAGTGGACCTAGTACCCTATAGATGAGCACTGGCAGCTGCGCCACAACCCGTAGATGATTTAGATCTACGGTAAACGTCCTAGCAGCTGCACTCTAAGGATAGTATCGGCAGCTGCGCCTAATAGGGAGCCTTATGACCATGACAATAGTGTTTAAAGGTCAATACCGGCAGAAGCGCCTCATAGAAAATGTCCTAATTCTGGCAGCTGAGCCTATGTGACAATATTAGCAGCTACGCTTGACCAATGTGTCATTGGCAACAATGGACTTCATGTTGTTTCCTTAGGATGATCCTTAGGAATGAATGAATGAGAAATAGCTGATTCTTAGGGTAGATCCTTAAGAATAAAGAAGATAATGGGGATGGGTAATTGGGTTGATTGTTTGATTGTTTAAACATAATAATTATATTATTGTGGGTTGAAAACCCTATGTACTCACCAGGTTTTCCAACCTGACCCACTCAGTTTATTTATATCACAGGTGTTGATATGAAGTGACATTACACTAAGAGATTTAAAGAGATGTAGATCACTAGTGTAAATAATTGTAAGTTATGTTTATGCTTATGTTTCTGTATTAACGATGACGTCCCAAACGTTTTAAAATGAAATAAATACGTTTCTTCGAAAATGTTTTAATAACGTATTTACCATGTTTTTCTGGGAACAAATTCCACAACATTTTTATAAAATGAAGTACTCTGATTTTTATAAAGCATAAACAAAATCGGTCTTTTCTGGCCGTGAAAATGGGGATGTCACATTGTGTATAGATCTATACATGATTGACACCCCCACACCTAAGCTGTTCGCTACAGCTAGACGTGGTCAGCCTAGGGTGAAATATATTCTACCGAAACCGACGCTTGAAGAATGTCACCTCCACACCTAAGCATTTCGTCATATCAAGCATTGTTGTAACGACTCACATGGGGATTAACGAAAATGATTTTGGTTTACGTAAAGCTTTTACTTTGTTAGTTTTATTGAAAGAAATGAAACTATAAACTATTTTCTGAATTATACTCACTTCCGTTGTGGTCTTTGGGTTTAAGACCACAGGTCACCCTTATGAAATCACTTCATTAGTTTTATTGATGAAAGTATTGGATTTTATGGGAACACACTCTTTACAAATATACTTTATTACTTTATAATGGGTTTAAGACCACAGTTCACCTTTAAGAAAAATATTGCATTTTTCTGGAAATATACATTATTACTTTATGAGGAAAGGATACCAAGGAATTACTTTCAACTTCAATTCATATTAATGAAAATATTGAATTTCTGGGAGCACTCACTCTTTACAAATATAAACAAAAGAAAACCAAGGACATGCATGCAAATATTCACGGTTTTAGAACGAGACTGCTAACCTTCTTTTTATAGAAAATATCAGATTTTCTGAAAGTACTACGAGAACTATTCTAACCAAATGTAAAACTATTCTATATCAAAAATGCTCATGAACTCACCAACTTTTTAGTTGACGATTTTAAAAAAAACTTGTATTCTCAGGAAACCAACAAATATGTACTCAACCCTTCTTGAGGGCCAGCATCGTCATTTTATGTTTTTCCTACTTTTCAGTTATTTGTATTCGACTCTTGAACAATTATGTTTGTAAACAATGTAAAATTTGAATTTAAATGTATGAATGTTTGTGTTGGTATGTTTCATTACTATTCAATTGTTATGATACTGTACATGAAGTAACTCCATCCGCCCCCAGACGTTTCCGCCATTCGGGGGGTGTGACAGATTGGTATCAGATCATTGTTTATAGTGAACTAGTATATCAAACCATACGAGATATAAAACTATAAATACAATGAGACTAAAACACTCTGACTAAAAGTATATTCTAAAACTATAAGTATTTTATAAAGGTATACATATTAGAACAATGTCATAATAAGAACAAAACAAAAGTATTTTGATGTTGGACACTACAGTCAAACCTAGGCAGTTATGCAATTATATTTGAAATAAATATTGCCTGATCAACTATATTTATTTGAAATATGACCAACATGTATTTTGGAGTGATAGTGGTGAAGTCTAAATCTTACCAACTATACATGCAAAGGAACATTAGAATCGAACATAAAGTTTAAAAATACTATATGAGTATTTTAGGATACCATATAACTCTTGCACCTAAATCTTCTACATACTTCTCATACCTCTCATCTCACACAGACAACATGGCTGAATTTCACAACGAGGACCCCCACAACCTACCGTAGTAGCCAACAAATGGATCAAGGATGAGCTAGAAGAGGCTCATGAGGAAAAAACAGAAGTGGGTCCTGAAGAATACTAAGAGATGGACTATGAGGGGGAGAATTCTAATGAGGAGTCAGACAAGGATGAAGGTACCGAAGAGATTCTTAGCGACCCTTACCCTTCGGGGGCAATACCATACCAGCACACAAAGCAGGAGGACCTTACCGACCGCCTACACTCCTTAGAGGAGGAAGTGGCCACCGTAAGACAACAGCTCATTGTCGCTGAGACTAGGGCAACTTAAGCAGAGCAGAGGGCGGAAGAGGCCACTCATGAAATGAGTGAAATGGCCGAGCAACTTGTGCGATATTTCTTCATATGAGCGTGTCACACCCCGAAAACCAAAGGTGGAAAACATTTCCGGGGTTGACTACCACGTTGAGTATCAAATCCAATGCACATAGTAAGTAAAGTAAAGCAACCATACATTACATAATAAAGTTTTACAGTTGTTTCAAAAGTAAAGTTTATACAGTTGTGATACAATATATATACATATATATATATATATGTGTGTGTATATATATATATATATATATATATATATATATATATATATATATATATATATAAACAAAAGAAACGGATCTTCATGTACACCGTCTTCAAGCAAAAAGGATCTTCGAGTACCTGTTCTAATGCTAACCTGAGAACACAAGCGGTTTGAAAATCAGCATAAAGCTGGTGAGTTCATAAGCGGTTTTTGTTTGTGAAAATGTTTCGAGTTTCCTTTCTGTTTCTGAAATGTTATATGCACCAAGAAAATCCCATATTTTCTTAATAGTTGGTTATTGTTTCACTAATGTAAAGTATAGTAAGTTTGTACACTGAAAACATGTTTATTCATGTGAAAATGTATAGTTGGTTATCTGACTTGTTAAACTGTTCTGTTTACTTATCATGTGTTACCAGGAAAGTCCCATACTTTCCTTATTGTATGTTACCAATTGTAAAAGACGTATTCTTATCCAATTGTTACTCTTTCTATTTATATAAGTGTTACCCAGGAATGCCCCATGCTTTCCTGCATATTGGTTTCTAATGTAAACGATGTTAAAAATGTAAAAGATGTAATCATGTTTAGGTTCCATGTTTTCCCCAGGAAAGTTCCGTACTTTCCTGATTGATAGTTACTGTACGTGAAAGATGTAAAAGATGTAAAAGATGTATAAGGTGGTTCATTATTACTATAAGTAAATCTCTGTTACCCTAATTGCGAGTTCCATAACCATACAATAGACTAAAACCCGTGGCAATAAGTAGTCCACATACTTATGACTTTCGTCACCCTTGAACTATTTCAGTTCGGCTGTAGCTAGCAGCCAGGTGTGGGGTAGTCAGCCCCGTATAGATCTATACACTCAAGTCACGCTCTTTAAATACCAGAGATTCTGGTTATGGGTGTAGTCCTCCACTCGTGTATCTCAGTGGAGTGTTCTCCGAGGACGTGTCTATAATCATACATGATTAACAAATTTACTAGTAATAATATAATAATCCTCCACTAGCGTATATGTGTGGAGTGTTACCGAGGGCAAAACAGAGTACAGGTGTTATGTTCAAATGTTTAATGTCATCCTTTTAACTGATAAAGTGTGGAAAACCATTTGTGAAATATATGTAAAACATAACAGTTTAAAGACCTATTTCACAAACACAAGTGTAACAACGCAAATTTTCAAACAAAATTTTCATTTCAAACAAATAGAGTATTTTTATTCAAACTAAATATAATTATTCCAAGTACCTGAAACACATACATAACAACTGTAAGCATAAATGCTTAGTGAGTTCCCCAATATACAACTTACACATATACGCCTTTCCAGGCCCTGAGCTTCCGGTCCACAACACAACGCCTTCCGGCCCATAACATAATCGCCTTCCGGCCCGTAACATATTGCCTTCCGGCCAATAACATATTGCCTTCCGGCCCATATAACATACATAGCACGCATAACAATTAACTTACCACATATAGCACGTATATCACATATCATATCTGACCTTCCGGTCACACAGTCAAACCCTTCCGGGTACAGTATAGTGAGAAGACTCACCTCGTGGATACTGAAAGCTAGCAACTCCTGAAATCACTCGTACTCGATCCGCCGAGCTACAAACTCCCTATAATATCATATATCCCTTATTAACACTTTTATCTTCCAAGTTAACTGACCCTAAGAAATCACACATAGGTCAACTCTGGTCAACGGTCCACGGTCAACTCGACCGGACTCGGCGAGTCTAGTCGTCCTCCAATCCTCTAAGATTCCCTTCTACTCGTCGAGTATCCTCCTTGACCCGACGAGTTACTCCTGGAAGAATCGCGGGGCCACCCCGACTCCACTCGCCGAGTCTGAAGAACAGCTCGACGAGTCCCAGTTATTCTCCAAGCTACTCGCCGAGTCTGTTCATCGGACTCAGCGAGTCCATGCCATGCAGTCGATCAAACTGTTTCCTAAGGTCAGAATTGTTCCGACCATTCATAGGTCTGGTCCTCCTAGACTGGTCCATCATGTAAGGTCTTCATTTAGGTGTTCATGCTACACCCCAAGACTTATAATTTACATGTTGACCTAAGGCATAAGGATTTCAATCCAAAACCTTCATCAATTCCCAGAATGCATAGACATGGGACATTCTGGACCTCCAAAGGTCCCAACACGGGGTTACAATCGTTTGGGGGACTAGGGTAACATTCAATCTATCCACAAAAGGGTTCCATAAACCCTAATCCTCTAAACACATCACCATAGCAGAGCATACTCGAATTCTTACCTGGATGATGTACTCTCTTTGTCCCCAATCATCAGAATGTGATTCCCTTGCTGTTCCTTTAGCCAAGCCCTTCTCTTCCTTGCACAACAACTCCTTCAAAATCACCAATGGCCTTTAACCTTGCTCTAGATGCACACAATCGATTTAGGGTTCTTCTCAGAAGGCTAAAACGAACAATGATGGCCAATAAGTCCCTTTTATACATCCCAAATCTGAACGGCTAGGGTTTTCACTAAACAGCGCGGACTCGCCGAGTCCATATTTGGACTCGTCGAGTCCAGTCGCGAACCCGCGACCAGGTCTGCGATCCTACTCGGCGAGTCTGGCTCCAACTCGCCGAGTCCCCTCTTAAAACACCCCAAAAACACAATTTAAACAATACCTGAGATTCCGGGCTATTACAATTCTCCCCCACTAGGCTTAGACTTCGCCCTCGAAGTCTCGCTCTGCAAATAGTTCCGGATGCTGCTCCCGTATCTCACGTTCCGGCTCCCAAGTCATTTCCGATCCTTTCCGGTGTTTCCACTGAACCAACACCAGAGGTACCTCCTTGTTCCTCAGAACCTTGATCTTCCGATCCCTGATGGCCACTGGTCTCTCAGCATAATTCAGACTCGCATCCACCTGAATATCCTCTAATGGGACCACTGCCGACTCATCGGCTATGCACTTCCTCAATTGTGACACATGAAAAGTGTCGTGGATTTGTCCCAACTCTGCTGGCAATTCCAAACGATAGGCTACCCGGCCTATCCTTGAGATCACGCGAAATGGCCCAATATACCGGGGTCCTAGCTTGCCCCTCTTCCTGAATCGAATTACCCCTTTCCAAGGAGAGACCTTCAGGAGAACGAAGTCGCCGACTTGAAATTCAAGTTCGGATCGGCGTCTGTCCGCATAACTCTTCTGTCGGCTCTGAGCGGTTGATAACCTCTGCCTAACCTGCTGAATCTGCTCTGTCGTCTGAAGCACGATCTCTGTACTGCCCATCACTCTCTGTCCCACCTTTCCCCAACAAATGGGGGTCCGACACCTCCTACCATACAACAACTCAAAAGGTGGCATACCAATGCTCGAATGATGGCTGTTGTTGTAGGAAAACTCTGCCAAGGGTAAATACGCATCCCAGCTACCCCCGAAATCTAACACACACGCTCGAAGCATGTCCTCCAGCATCTAAATCGTCCGCTCGCTCTGACCATTTGTCTGGGGATGGTATGCGGTACTAAAATGCAGTTTAGTACACAGCTCCTCATGGAATTTCTTCCAGAACCTGGAAGTAAAGCGTACATCACGGTCCGAAACAATCGAGATCGGCACTCCATGCCGAGATACTACTTCTCTCACATATAACTCCGCCAACTTCTCCGCTGATGAACTCTCGCTGATGGCAAGGAAGTGTGCACTCTTCGTCAACCTATCCACAATCACCCAAATTGCATCGACTCCCCTGGCAGTTCTCGGCAATTTGGTGATGAAATCCATAGTGATCTGTTCCCACTTCCACTCAGGAATCTCCAATGGCTGTAACTTGCCATGAGGTCTCTGGTGCTTGGCCTTAACTCTACGGCAGGTCAAGCACCTCTCAACGAACCAGGCGACGTCTCTCTTCATACAGGGCCACCAATATTCCTTCCTCAAATCCAAATACATCATCGTAGCACCGGGATGGATCGAGAATTTCGATCTATGAGCCTCTTCCATCAAAGTAATACGCGTACCACCCACGAACGGTACCCAAATCCGACCCTGAAACGTCAGAAGTCCTCGTCCATCCTTAACGAACTCTGAAATTAACCCAACGACCCGCTCTTTCTTCTGCACCTCAGGTCTCACAGCCTCGGCCTGTGCCCCACGAATAGCATCCAATATTGGAGTCATCACAGTCAGTCTCAGACATACATCGTGCTCTCCGCCCTGCGACTCAATGCATCGGCTACCACATTAGCTTTGCCAGGGTGGTACAGGATTTCACAATCATAATCCTTGACCACATCTAACCACCTCCTCTGACGCATATTTAGGTTGGGCTGATCCATCAAATACTTCAAAGTCTTATGGTCCGTGTATATCGTACATCGAACCCCATACAGGTAGTGATGCCAAATCTTGAGAGCGAACACTACTGCCCCCAACTCTAAATCATGCGTGGGATATCTCACCTCATGAGGCTTCAGCTGCCTCGATGCATAAGCTATCACATGACCTCTCTGCATCAATACTGCACCCAGTCCCGAAATCGATGCGTCGCAA
This sequence comes from Lactuca saligna, assembly GCF_052625555.1. Taxonomy (NCBI): domain Eukaryota; kingdom Viridiplantae; phylum Streptophyta; class Magnoliopsida; order Asterales; family Asteraceae; genus Lactuca; species Lactuca saligna. Next base: position 68,509,732 of record NC_136421.1, on the reverse strand, counting down.
TATACAACAAAATCTTCCATCCCTTCCGGGAGAGCTAATACCGGGGCTTCGCACAGTCTCTGGCGAAGTGTCTCAAAGGATGTCTGTTGCTCGGGTCCCCATGAGAATGCAACACCCTTCCGGGTCAATCTGGTGAGCGGCACTGCGATCTTGGAGAAGTCCTTAATAAATCTCCGATAGTACCCTGCCAACCCAAGGAAACTCCTGATCTCCGAGGGTGACTTCGGCACCTCCCAACTCATCACAGCCTCAACCTTGGCCGGATCGACCAATATCCCTTCCTGATTAACAACATGTCCTAGAAATTGGACCTCCCTCGACCAGAAGTCACATTTAGAGAACTTTGCATAGAGCTTCTCCGACCTCAATACCTCAAGGACCTCCCGCAAATGTTCCTCATGCTGCTCTCTAGATCTCGAATACACTAGGATGTCGTCGATAAATACAATCACTGACCGATCCAACATCGACCTGCATACCCTGTTCATGAGGTCCATGAACACAGCTGGGGCATTGGTGAGCCCGAAAGGCATCACCACAAACTCATAATGCCCATATCGCGTCCTAAATGCTGTCTTCTGGACTTCCTCATCCCGCACTCTCACCTGATGGTACCCTGACCTTAGATTGATCTTGGAAAACCAAGATGCCCCTTACAACTGATCGAATAAATCATCGATCCTCGGTAACGGGTAACGGTTCTTGACCATCAATTTGTTCAACTCCCGGTAATCAATGCACATCCGGTGTGAACCATCCTTCTTCTTGACGAACAGAATAGGTGCTCCCCACGGCGAGCTGCTCGGCTGAATGAATCCCTTCCCCAGCAACTCTTGGAGTTGCGAGGAAAGCTCTTGCATCTCTGGAGGTGCGAGACGATAAGGCACCTTCGCAATAGGCGCGGCCCCTGGAATCAGATCGATACCAAACTCTACTTGCCTCGCAGGAGGTACTCCCGGCAGCTCCTCGGGGAAAACATCTGGAAACTCACGCACCACTGGGACCTCCTCCACTGACCTCGGTCTCTCGGAAGCCTCCCGCGTATCCGTCACATACGCCACAAAACCCTTACATCCCTACTGTAGACATTGCCTCGCCCTAGCGGCCGAACAAAAAGCTGATCCCGAACGGGTACCCTCGCCGTACACCGTAAGAACTCCCCCACTAGGGTCTCGTATAGTCACCAGCTGACGCTCACAGTCAATGACAACGCTGAATCGACTCAACCAGTCCATGCCCACGATGACACAGACATCACCCATCGCAATAGGAATCAGGTCAATTGGAAACTCAACCCCGAAAATCTCTAGCACGCATCCCCGAAGAACCTCCGTGGCACAAATCACTCTCTCGGCCGCTATAGAAACTCTCAGAGGCCGACTTAACGACTCACGACTAATGCTGATATGTTGACTAAAAGCTAAGGATACAAAGGACCTACTCGCACCCGAGTCAAATAACACTAGACCAGGCACAGAGTTCACAAGGAAAGTACCTACACATATAATAACATAATCATAACATTTCGACTTTAAATAAATATGTGAATTACATCATACCTGCCACAACATCGGGCGCAGCGCGGACCTCCTCCGCAGTCAGCTGAAAGGCTCTCCCACGAGCCCTCGGGGACTCGACCTTCGCCGGTCGAATCTCAGTAGTCCTGGCAGTAGGTGTAGATCCCTGACGAAGCTGAGGGCACTCGGCCTTCCGATGGCCTGTCTGGTTGCAATGAAAGCAAACCATAAACCCCTTAGGGCAATCCCTGGCGATGTGTCCCTCCTTGCCACACTTGTAGCAAAAACCAGCTCGACACGCCCCATCGTGACCCTTGCCGCACTTTCCGCAAGTGCGGCCCTTCGAACCTCCCGTCCTCGAATCGGCGGACTTGGTCCGCTTGGCTGCCGGCTGAGACTGAGCCGGCCGCCGGTCCACCTGCTGAGACTCGGCCTCCTCCATGGCCTGGGTCTCCAACTCGATCTCGCGCTTCCTGGCATTCGCCTGAAGCTCAGCAAAAGTATGATAGGTGGAGTTCGACACAAACTCCCGGATATCCCTCCTCAAAACACCCAAGTACCGGCTCATCCGCGACTGCTCTGTGGACACCAGCTCCGGGCAGAACATCGCCCTCTCATGAAACTTCCGCGTGACCACCGCAACCGAATCAGTACCCTGCTTAAGTGTTAAGAACTCCTGAACCAATCGTTCCCTCTCCACTGGGGGAACGTACTCGTCCCTGAACATGGCAGTAAGCCTCTCCCATGTCACTGCTGTAATCTCCGCCAAAGTGAAGTTCGCCGTCACGAACTTCCACCAATCCTTCGCTCCCAGACGGAGCTGGTTCAAAGCGAACCGTACCCTCAGGTGCTCCGGGCATGAACAAGTGTAGAAGCACCCCTCAATATCAGCGATCCACCTCATCGCAGCAATCGGATCCTGTGTCCCATCGAACTCAGGTGGTTTCGTGTTGCTGAATTCCCGGAATAGCAACGAGTCACCCCCCTGTGGCCTGGCAGCGGCCACAGCTGCGGTAGCGGCAGCGGCTGCAGCTTCAGTCAGTGCGGCGTACCGCTCCTCAAACGTCTCCATCAGGGTGGTTTTAATAGACCCAAACATCTCCGGGATCTCAGCCCGGATCGCTGCAGCTACCTCCTCCTGAATCAGCTGACGAATCTCCTTGTTACTCACACCGCTCGAACTCGCCCCGTGGCATGGTCTAACCATGATGTCTCTGAAATACAACATAAAACTATCAGAGGCTCCATCAAGTACAATCGCACTCGATAACGCAACCCTACTCAATCTCCGATATCCAGGGATTCTTACTTGGGTCTCCCACCAACCCGGTGTCTTCGGTAGTACGGGCCCAATACTACCGACCACACCGTATCAGCATTCGTCCCAAATCTTCCTCCCTAAACCCCGAATAGTGAGCACTCTACTTTTGATATGCACTATCTACCTGCACGCTATCAAGTATCTCATATCGACAAACTCCCTAGACTAAGGCATCACAAATCAGGCCACTCTAGTCCTATCATGAATACTTAGTCTTCTAGCATGCATAACAATTCATATCATAATTCATCTCATAACATAACATTGTAAGGTATTATGGGGATCTTTACCGTTCGGGCGCTGACTGATCATACACACTGCTTCTTTCTTGTTTACCACAATATCATTTATAAAAGTTTATGCCTTTATTATATATATATTTTTTAAAAGTTTTCCTCAAATCCTCGGTTTGAGTTCAGTTACACCCGAAGGTGCACTCGAATCCCTCAAACCAAGGCTCTGATACCAATTGTAACAACGCAAATTTTCAAAACAAATTTTTCATTTCAAACAAATAGAGTATTTTTATTCAAACTAAATATAATTATTCCAAGTGTTAAGTCGAAATACAAATCATAGAATTCCCAAGATCTCAAAACATCAATCAGTGTGTACGGATCACGCCGGCGCCTTCCCACGGTCCTCGCTAGTACCTGAAACACATACATAACAACTGTAAGCATAAATGCTTAGTGAGTTCCCTAATATACAACTTACACATATACGCCTTTCCAGGCCGTGACCTTCCGGTCCACAACACAACGCCTTCCGGCCCATAACATAATCGCCTTCCGGCCCATAACATATTGCCTTCCGGCCCATATAACATACATAGCACGCATAACAATTAACTTACCACATATAGCATGTATATCACATATCATATCCGACCTTCCGGTCACACAGTCAAACCCTTCCGGGTACAGTATAGTGAGAAGACTCACCTCGTGGATACTGAAAGCTAGCAACTCCTGAAATCACTCGTACTCGATCCGCCGAGCTACAAACTCCCTATAATATCATATATCCCTTATTAACACTTTTATCTTCCAAGTTAACTGACCCTAAGAAATCACACATAGGTCAACTCTGGTCAACGGTCCACGGTCAACTCGACCGGACTCGGCGAGTCTAGTCGTCCTCCAATCCTCTAAGATTCCCTTCTACTCGTCGAGTATCCTCCTTGACCCGACGAGTTACTCCTGGAAGAATCGCGGGGCCACCCCGACTCCACTCCCCGAGTCTGAAGAACAGCTCGACGAGTCCCAGTTATTCTCCAAGCTACTCGCCGAGTCTGTACATCGGACTCGGCGAGTCCATGCCATGCAGTCGATCAAACTGTTTCCTAAGGTCAGAATTGTTCCGACCATTCATAGGTCTGGTCCTCCTAGACTGGTCCATCACGTAAGGTCTTCATTTAGGTGTTCATGCTACACCCCAAGACTTATAATTTACATGTTGACCTAAGGCATAAGGATTTCAATCCAAAACCTTCATCAATTCCCGGAATGCACAGACATGGGACATTCTGGACCTCCAAAGGTCCCAACACGGGATTACAATCGTTTGGGGGACTAGGATAACATTCAATCTATCCACAAAAGGGTTCCATAAACCCTAATCCTCTAAACACATCACCATAGCAGAGCATACTCGAATTCTTACCTGGATGATGTACTCTCTGTGTCCCCAATCCTCAGAATGTGATTCCCTTGCTGTTCCTTTAGCCAAGCCCTTCTCTTCCTTGCACAACAACTCCTTCAAAATCACCAATGGCCTTTAACCTTGCTCTAGATGCACACAATTGATTTAGGGTTCTTCTCAGAAGGCTAAAACGAACAATGACGACCAATAAGTCCCTTTTATACATCCCAAATCTGAACGGCTAGGGTTTTCGCTAAACAGTGCGGACTCGCCGAGTCCATATCTGGACTCATCGAGTCCAGTCGCGAACCCGCGACCAGGTCTGCGATCCTACTCGGCGAGTCTGGCAAAACACAATTTAAACAATACCTGAGATTCCGGGCTGTTACAACAAGTTACGTGATCTGCATGTTCAATCTATTATCAGTTGTGGTAATCAGTTATATAAGTATATGAAATATGAAACACACGTTTGAAAACATGTTTTGAGTACATGAATTCCCTTGTATTTCGCTTGTGTTCCCCCCCTTTGAAAACAGTGAAAAAGGATAGGGGTATGAACTCACCGGACTCGAAAATGCGTCGATTTTGAATACTAGACGTTGGTTCGGGGTTTGATTACTCGTGATGTCCCTATGTAAAATGAAATAATGTCCATATATATACAATTCGGGATACATTCATTAATCGTATGGAACATTACACTCCAATGAGGTTAAACACCTCAAAACAAGCGTTCGGAGTGACCCGGGTGACATCTTCGGACGTGTAATGGCACTAGGGACTTGGGACTTGAGTTTAATCCCCAAGAGTAAATATTTTAAGGAGTTTACAGCTATTGAACACACACATACATGAGTTTACGGCTGTAAACTCATGTGGGTGTGATTTTGGGTGTTTAAATGGCTTAAATGGACATGGAGATTGTTGGGATGGATTTCTAAGATGCCTTGGAATTAATTGAATGAAATTATAACACTTAAAAGGGAGTTTACGGCCATCCCATAAGAGTTTACGGCCGTAAACTCACCTATGGCCAAGGGAAAATTGATTTTGAGCTACAAGTGACAATCACATGTGATTCTAGTTAATTTTCCAAGCCTTGTTATGGATTTAAAACATCATTTTACATACTTGTTGGAGTTTACGGCCTAGAGGCATGTTCTAAGGCCGTAAACTCTTCTTTTCTTATGAAAAAGATAGTTTTTGGTGCTTAAAACAATCACATGTGATTCTAGAAATTTATACAAGCCATTTGAGTGTATTTGATGCATCATTAACATAGTTTTATGAGTTTACGGCCAAGGGTATGCTCCTAGGCCGTAAACTCCTATAAATGATACTTTTGATATGTTTCAAACCCTTAAACTATTTTTAGATGCATCTAGATTTTACCACAAGGCCATTGGTTGAGTTTCAAGGCATTTGGACATGTTTTAAGGCTCTAAATCCCCAATTAAGAGGAGTTTACGGCCAAAGAATATGTCTTGGCCGTAAAATCTCTTTTGTCCCCCAAAAATCATGTTTAAAGTGCTCCAAGTCTAGATTAGCAAGCCTTAAGGTCATATCTAAGTCCCAACTATGATTTGGAAGGGTTGTTTGGCTCAAAACCCCCTTGAACATGAGTTTACGTCCCAAGAATGTGTCTTGGCCATAAACTCACTTTTGTCCCTCAAAATCAATGTTTTACATGTTATAAGTCCTTTCCATTAAGCCATTGAGTCATATTTAATGTCCAACAATGCTAAGGAGGGGTTTTAGGGCTTAAAAACCCCATTTCTAGGAGTTTACGGCCCAAGCTAGTTCCTTGGCCGTAAACTCATGTTCTTGGTCCCAAAACACGAATTAAACACAAATTTAAAGGCTAAAGAGGTTGAATAACAAGTTAGGGGTGTTACCTCTTTGATTTCAAGCCTTAAATCTTTGTTTTGGACCTTGATTTTGGGTTGAGGAGAGAGGTTGTGAGTGCTAAATGAGAAATTGACCAAAGGCTTCAAATGGAGGCTTAAACACGTTTATATAGTGTTTAAGTTTTGGACACGGTGGAATTCTACCCGATACCGGCGTTAGACGAGGCTTTTGGTCGTACCCGATTGAGTTATCGTAACCCGATACGGTAATTTCTAGAAATATTCCGATCACTAAAGTTGGGTGTTAAAATGATTTCTATATGTATTAAGACACCCTTTAAGTCATTTTATATACGTACCAGATAATGACTTAATTAAACAGAAGATTGGAAATCGAATTTGGAAATGACGATTGGTTGCGTGAATTGTACTACAGAAGAGTTACAAGAAATGATATGGAAATTTCGGGTTGTTACATTATCCCCCCGTTAAAGGGAATTTCGTCCCGAAATTTAAAGTTTAGAACATAAGACAAGATACAAATCATGGATCAGAAAAGAGTTGTGGATACTTCTGTTTCATTGAATCTTCCCGTTCCCAAGTGAATTTCGGTCCCCGCTTGGCATTCCAGCGAACCTTCACTAACGGATGCGACTTTGTTTTGTACGTTTGACTTCTCAATCCATGATTTCGATCGGTTCCTCCACAAAGTTGAGGTTTTCATTGATCTCAATCTCGTCTAAGGGAATTGTTAGGGTTTCATCGGATAGGCACTTTTTGAGATTTGAAACATGGAAGACAGGATGAATGTTACTGAGTTCGTGAGGTAAATGAAGTTTATAGGAAACTGAACCGATCCTGGAGAGGATCTCAAAGGGTCCAATGTACCTTGGATTAAGTTTCCCATGCTTACCAAAGCGTACAGTGCCCTTCCAGGGCGAGACTTTTAATAGAACACGGTCTCCAACCTGGAAATCTAGCGGTTTCCGACGATTATCAGCGTAACTCTTTTGACGATCTCGTGAGGCTTTCAATCGGTTACAGATTTGAATGATCTTTTCGGTGGTTTCGCGGATGATTTCAGGACCAGTGAGAGCACTGTCGGGGACTCGACTCCTGGCTAACTATGTATCCCCCACCTCGGCCCAGCACAGAGGGGATCTGCACTTACGACCGTATAGGGCTTCGAACGGAGCAACCCTAATGCTGGTGTGGTAACTGTTATTGTACGAGAATTCGATCAAGGATAGATGTGTGTCCCACGACTTTCCAAAGTCAATGACACATGCCCTAAGCATGTCCTCCAGGGTTTGGATTGTTCTCTCACTCTGTCCATCGGTCTGAGGATGATATACCGTGCTCATATCTAGTTTGGTTCCAAGGGCTTTCTGAAGGGATTGCCAGAATCTGGAGGTAAACCTACTATCTCGATCAGAGATAATGGATACAGGTACACCGTGTAGACGTACTACCTCCTGGATGTAGATTCGTGCGAGTCTTTCCATCTTGTATGATTCATTAATTGGAATGAAGTGAGCGGATTTTGTCAGACGATCGACAATTACCCAAATGGTATCGTACCCACTAGAACACTTGGGTAGTTTGGTGATGAAGTCCATGGTAATCATCTCCCATTTCCACTCGGGGATTTTGGGTTGTTGGAGTAGCCCTAAGGGTTTCTGATGTTCGACTTTGACTTTGGTGCAAGTCAGACACTTGCCCACGAATGTAGCTATCTCAGCTTTCATGTTTGGCCACCAGTATTTCTTCTTGAGATCCAGGTACATCTTGTCCGAACCTGGGTGAACGGAGTATTTGGTTCTGTGCGCTTCTTCCATGACTATTTCTCTGAATCCTCCGAATTTGGGAATCCAGATTCGATTCATGAAACAGTGAACTCCGTCACCTCTGATCTCAAGTTTCTTTTCCATTCCTCTCAAGGTTTCATCTGTCATGTTCTCGGGTTTGAGGGCTGTTAACTGGGCTTCTCGGATTTGCATGGGTAGGTTGGAATAGATGGTCATCGTCTGGTTCTTCACTTTGTGGCCCGTACTATCCTTTCGGCTTAGGGCATCTGCTACCACATTGGCCTTGCCGGGGTGATAACGGATTTCATACTCATAATCACTGAGTAATTCTACCCATCACCGTTGCCTCATGTTTAAGTCTTTCTGATTAAAGATGTGCTGCAGGCTCTTGTGATCAGTGAAGATTGTACACTTGGTTCCGTAGAGATAATGTCTCCAAATCTTCAATGCAAAGACTACGGCTCCTAGTTCCAAGTCATGTGTAGTATAGTTGACCTCGTGTGCTTTCTGCTGTCTTGAGGCGTAGGCAATCACCTTTCCTCTTTGCATAAGCACACAACCTAAAGCTTGGTTAGACGCATCGCAGTAGACAACGAAGTCCTCTGTCCCTTCAGGCAGAGACAGAACAGGCGCGCTGCATAAGGCTCTCTTCAACGTTTGGAATGCAGTTTCTTGTTTATCACTCCAACAAAAGGGTACACCTTTCTGTGTTAGAGTGGTTAAAGGTTTGGCGATTTTGGAAAAATTCTGAATGAATCGTCGATAGTAGCCGGCGAGACCCAAGAATTGATGAATTTCTGTGGGTGTTTTCGGTGCCGACCAATTCTCTATCGCTTTAATCTTGGAAGGATCTACATGAATACCCTCCTCGCTTACCACGTGACCGAGGAAAGTTACCTTCCGTATCCAGAATTCACATTTGGAAAATTTCGCGTATAGCTTTTCGGATCTAAGGGTCTCCAGCACTAATCTCAAGTGTTGCTTGTGGTCTGCTTCGCTTCGGGAGTAAATGAGAATATCGTCAATGAACACGATGACGAATTTGTCTAAGAAAGGACGGCACACCCGGTTCATCAGGTCCATGAACACAGCCGGTGCATTGGTTAGACCGAAGGGCATCACTACGAACTCGTAGTGTCCATACCGAGTCCTAAAAGCTGTTTTGGAAACATCATTTTCCTGGACTCGTAACTGATGGTACCGTGACCGAAGGTCTATCTTTGAAAAGTAGCTGGCTCCCTGGAGTTAATCGAAGAGGTCGTCTATTCTTGGAAGAGGATATCGGTTCTTAACGGTTAACTTGTTCAGTTCACGATAGTCGATACACATCCGAAAGGATCCATCTTTCTTCTTGACAAACAGAACCGGAGCTCCCCAGGGTGAGGAACTCGGTCTAATGAATCCTTTACTGAGCAACTCATTGAGTTGACTGGATAACTCCTGCATTTCTGCCGGAGCTAAGCGATACGGAGATTTTGCTACGGGGGTAGCTCTAGGAATTAGGTCAATACGGAACTCGACCTGACGTTCGGGAGGAATTCCTGGAAGTTCTTCGGGAAACACATCTGGAAAGTTACAGACTTCGGGGATGCTCGCGAGGTCTCTAACTTCTTGTTTCTCGTTGATCACATGGGCTAAGAATGCAATGCACTCCTTCCGTAGGGGTTTTTGAGCTTTGATGCAAGATATGATATGAAGATTGGAACTGGGTTTATCGCCATAGATTACGAGAGTTTGATCCGAATGAATATTGAGACGGATAGCTTTTTCGTAACAAAGAATGTCAGCATGATTGGAACTCAACCAATCCATGCCAATGATAACATCAAAGCTCTTAATGGAGACGGGCATGAGATTTATAGGAAATGAGTGATCGTTTAAGGTAAGCGTACAACCTATGAATACATCGTTAGCGCTTTCTTTCTCACCGTTAGCCATCTCGACGGTAAACGTTTCGGTTAGGGGTTGAGGATTAGGTTTTAGATTATGTTTGAATGCATGACTAACAAAACTCCTTTCAGCACCCGAATCGAAAAGAATACTAGCATATGAGTTGTCGAGAAGGAACGTACCCGAAACAACAGTGGGATCAACAACTGCTTCCTCCCGTCCCATGGTTAGAACCCTTCCAGTGTTATCAGCAGTTGACTTCTTGGGACAGTTCCTTTTAAAGTGCCCAACCTATCAACAGTTGTAGCAGGCTTGACTAACACATGCTCCCGATGATTGGTTGGCTAATTGGGTAGGAGTTTTGCAGAATCGAACTGTGTGCCCTTTCTTACCATAGTTGGTGCAAGACAATTCTTGGCAGGGACCAGGATGATGATGGTATTTACACTTGTCACACAGAGGGAGGTTACCAGCATATTTACTGGTAGGAGTTGGAGCTGTGGATCCCACAACAGAAGCAGTAGCGACAGGGGTAGTAGCAGCATGGACTGCTACAGTCTGCTGTTTCTTGGAAGATCCTTTAGAAGATTGACCCTTCTTCTTCTTCCAGAATTTTCTCTTTTCACCACTCCTTTGAGTCAGCTCAGAAGTGGTAGTGATTTCCTTAACATCGTCGCTGTGATCAATCAGAATTTGGGCTAAAGTCTTGGCACTATCATAGGTATCCGGATGAGCAGCCAAAACATGACTCTTTGTCGGTTGGGATAACCCCCAAACGAACCTTTCGATCTTCTTGTTTTCAAGAGTGAGTAATCCCGGGCAGAGAAGTGCGAGATCATCGAATCGGGAAGTGTATGCAGCAATGTCGGAACCTTTCATCTTCAGGTTCCAGAGCTCGTGCTCTAGTTTCTGCATTTCACCACGGGGGCAGTATTCAGCTATAAGGAGTTCCTTCATGGCTTCCCAGCCCATGACATTAGCTACAGGTAAGGTCAGAGATTTGACTCGGCCATTCCACCAAGTCAAGGCTTTATCAACGAAGGTACAGGCCGCGAATTTAAATTTATCGGACTCCGCACAAGCACAGATTTCGAAGATGGACTCGATTTTCTCGAACCATCGAGATAAGGAAATGACACCTCTAGCGCCATTAAAGGATGTCGGTTTTGCGTTCATGAAATCCTTGTAGGAACTCCCTCTTTGAGATTGAGGACCACCTCCTGAACCACTAGGGTTCATTTGTGACATAGCTGCTACCATTGTAGCTGTCATCATCGTTTGGAGCGATGCTAGGTCAAACTGGGGAGGAGGTGGAGGCGAAGAAGGATTGTTGTTGTTCTTTGAGCTGGGTCTCTTTCGGGGAGGCATCTTGATCTAATAAGATCAAGAAAAAGAGGATGGTAAGTCCTCTATATTGAATCAATAGAGATGGCAGTTATATGATCCGAATAAGTGATAAATCAGAAAAGAGCTATCAAAACAGATAGTTTATCGCTAAGAATTATCACAGAAAGCCATTTGAATAAGGATTACTACAGAGAATTGGAATCGAGAAATACTCCCATAGTAGTTCATGAATTTATTACGACAATAGTTCGATGTTTGGGATATTAGGGTAAGTTTTAGGCATGCTGTACACCATAGTCACTCCCAAGCGCATGTTGGCCATGTCTCGAATGAATATAGTTGGCCAGGCCATATTGACCCTAGACACGACTACATAACCGCCCAGGTTTAACCATAGTACACAACACCCAATTACTTATGTTATGTTCTACTTGTGGTTACGGATGACGACGATTCGATATACTTGTATACTTTTGATAATACTTGTAGTTTGAAGATACTTTTAATTCAGAGCACTTAGGCCCTTTAGTGTTTATAGTTTTATACCATGTAAGGTTTGGTATACTTCATTCACTATAAACAAGGGCTCTGATACCAATCTGTCACACCCCGAAAACCAAAGGCGGAAAACATTTCCGGGGTTGACTACCACGTTGAGTATCAAATCCAATGCACATAGTAAGTAAAGTAAAGCAACCATACATTACATAATAAAGTTTTACAATTGTTTCAAAAGTAAAGTTTGTACAGTTGTGATACAATATATATATATATATATATATATATATATATATATATATATATATATATATATATATATAAACAAAAGTATATATATAAACAAAAGAAACGGATCTTCATGTACACCGTCTTCAAGCAAAAAGGATGTTCGAGTACCTGTTCTAACGCTAACCTGAGAACATAAGCGGTTTGAAAATCAGCATAAAGCTGGTGAGTTCATAAGCGGTTTTTGTTTGTGAAAATGTTTCGAGTTTCCATTCTGTTTCTGAAATGTTATATGCACCAAGAAAATCCCATATTTTCTTAATAGTTGGTTATTGTTTCACTAATGTAAAGTATAGTAAGTTTGTACACTGAAAACATGTTTATTCATGTGAAAATGTATAGTTGGTTATCTGACTTGTTAAACTGTTCTGTTTACTTATCATGTGTTACCAGGAAAGTCCCATACTTTCCTTATTGTATGTTACCAATTGTAAAAGATGTATTGTTATCCAATTGTTACTCTTTCTATTTATATAAGTGTTACCCAGGAATGCCCCATGCTTTCCTGTATATTGGTTTCTAATGTAAACGATGTTAAAAATGTAAAAGATGTAATCATGTTTAGGTTCCATGTTTTCCCCAGGAAAGTACCGTACTTTCCTGATTGATAGTTACTGTACGTGAAAGATGTAAAAGATGTATAAGGTGGTTCATTATTACTATAAATAAATCTCTGTTACCCTAATTGCGAGTTCCATAACCATACAATAGACTAAAACCCGTGGCAATAAGTAGTCCACATACTTATGACTTTCGTCACCCTTGACCTATTTCAGTTCGGCTGTAGCTAGCAGCCAGGTGTGGGGTAGTCAGCCCCGTATAGATCTATACACTCAAGTCATGCTCTCTAAATACCAGAGATTCTGGTTATGGGTGTAGTCCTCCACTCGCGTATCTCGGTGGAGTGTTCTCCGAGGACGTGTCTCCAATCATACAGGATTAACAAATTTACTAGTAATAATATAATAATCCTCCACTAGCGTATATGTGTGGAGTGTTACCGAGGGCAAAACAGAGTACAGGTGTTATGTTCAAATGTTTAATGTCATCCTTTTAACTGATAAAGTGTGGAAAACCATTTGTGAAATATATGTAAAACATAACAGTTTAAAGACCTATTTCACAAATACAAGTTACGTGATTTGCATGTTCAATCTGTTATAAGTTGTGATAATCAATTATATAAGCATATGAAATATGAAACACACGTTTGAAAACATGTTTTGAGTACAGGAATTCCCTTGTACCTCTCTTGTGTTCCCCCCCTTTGAAAACAGTGAAAAAGGATAGGGGTATGAACTCACCGGACTCGGAAATGCGTCGATTTTGAATACTAGACGTTGGTTCGGGGTTTGATTACTCGCGATGTCCCTATGTAAAATGAAATAATGTCCATATATATACAATTAGGGATACATTCACTAATCGTATGGAACATTACACTCCAATGAGGTTAAACACCTCAAAACAAGCGTTCAGAGTGACCCGGGTGACATCTTCGGACGTGTAATGGCACTAGGGACTTGGGACTTGAGTTAATCCCCAAGAGTAAAAATTTTAAGGAGTTTACAGCTATTGAACACACACATACATGAGTTTACGGCTGTAAACTCATGTGGGTGTGATTTTGGGTGTTTAAATGGCTTAAATGGACATGGGGATTGTTGGGATGGATTTCTAAGATGCCTTGGAATTAATTGAATGAAATTATAACACTTAAAAGGGAGTTTACGGCCATCCCATAAGAGTTTACGGCCGTAAACACACCTATGGCCAAGGGAAAATTGATTTTGAGCTACAAGTGACAATCACATGTGATTCTAGTTAATTTTCCAAGCCTTGTTATGGATTTAAAACATCATTTTACATACTTGTTGGAGTTTACGACCTAGAGGCATGTTCTAAGGCCGTAAACTCTTCTTTTCTTATGAAAAAGATAGTTTTTGGTGCTTAAAACAATCACATGTGATTCTAGAAATTTATACAAGCCATTTGAGTGTATTTGATGCATCATTAACATAGTTTTATGAGTTTACGGCCAAGGGTATGTTCCTAGGCCGTAAACTCCTATAAATGATACTTTTGATATGTTTCAAACCCTTAAACTATTTTTAGATGCATCTAGATTTTACCACAAGGCCATTGGTTGAGTTTCAAGGCATTTGGACATGTTTTAAGGCTCTAAATCCCCAACTAAGATTAGCTTACGGCCCAAGAATATGTCTTGGCCGTAAACTCTCTTTTGTCCCCCAAAAATCATGTTTAAAGTGTTCCAAGTCTAGATTAGCAAGCCTTAAGGTCATATCTAAGTCCCAACTATGATTTGGAAGGGTTATTTGGCTCAAAAACCCCTTGAACATGAGTTTACAGCCCAAGAATGTGTCTTGGCCATATACTCACTTTTGTCCCTCAAAATCAATGTTTTACATGTTATAAGTCCTTTCGATTAAGCCATTGAGTCATATCTAATGTCCAACAATGCTAAGGAGGGGTTTTAGGGCTTAAAAAACCCCATTTTTAGGAGTTTATGGCCCAAGCTAGTTCCTTGGCCGTAAACTCATGTTCTTGGTCCCAAAACACGAATTAAACACAAATTTAAAGGCTAAAGAGGTTGAATAACAAGTTAGGGGTGTTACCTCTTTGATTTCAAGCCTTAAATCTTTGTTTTGGAACATGATTTTGGGTTGAGGAGAGAGGTTGTGTGTGTTAAATGAGAAATTGACCAAAGGCTTCAAATGGAGGCTTAAACACATTTATATAGTGTTTAAGTTTTGGACACGGTGGAATTCTACCCGATACCGGCGTTAGACGAGGCTTTTGGTCGTACCCGATTGAGTTACCGTAACCCGATACGGTAATTTCTAGAAATATTCCGATCACTAAAGTTGGGTGTTAAAATGATTTCTATATGTATTAAGACACCCATTAAGTCATTTTATATACGTACCATATAATGACTTAATTAAACGGAAGATTGGAAATCGAATTTGGAAATGACGATTGGTTGCGTGAATTGTACTACAGAAGTGTTACAAGAAATGATACGGAAATTTCGGGTTGTTACAGAGCGTCACTACACTACTTGCACTATGTCCTAGGTTTATTATGTACTTCATTACAACTAATAGTAGGAAGTCAAGAGAGGTATGCCCTCCAAGAATCCTTGTAATTCAAATCAACTAATTGTATTGATATCTATATACTCTTTGTTAAAATTTACGATCGTCCAATACCTACTACTACCCATTACCATAAATACATCATAGGGATGTACGTCGAAACATTGAAAATCATGCAACAAAACATGTGACTTATATACGTGCAAGCATGACTGTATATCTATAATCATAGATGGGATACAACTAGAAATGACCCCAGTTACTTACGAACTTGTTTTTCATCATGCAACAGAATCATGTCTTCCCACGAAAATAACCAGCACATTGGAGAAACACCAATTCTATAGATCGACACCACAACCTTCCAAGCTGCTGTAATAGCTATCGTGGCAGCTGCCATGGTGCAACTCAACACCAACAACACAAACAAGAATGGAAACAATGTCGAAAATTTAAACCATAGTAACAACCAAGGAATCCAACGAGGGACAACTTACAAAGACACCCTAAACCTCAAACCAAAGATCATGAAATGAAAGTTCAGGAAAGAGAAAGGAAGCACTTTGACTCAAGGGTTTACCAAATGGCAACAAGTTGCAGCAGTCCATACCCCTACTGGCCCTACTACCTCAGCAATGAGAAAACCATATCATGGAAACCTCCCACACTGCAGCAAGTGCAATTACCATCATCATGGAGTCTGTAGGGAATTACATTGTGATAAGTGCAACAAGGAGGGGAACACCGACCGTTTCTGTAGGACCCCGACCCAATACATCACTCCAACCCCCGAGGCTGGAATAAGTCCAGTATGCCACAAGTACGTTGAGACGGGACATTTCAAGAGGGATTGTCCAATAAAGAGTAATCACAGAGGAGCTGGAGGAGGTTAACAACTGGACATGATGAAACAACAAGGAACCTTACCGAAATTTTTGGTAAGTTTCTAAACAACAAAAATTATGCATCGAATTTTCACAAAAAGTTTTGCCAATTAAAAACAAAATCATAAATAGTTCCCTCATTCGAACAAATCATATCATTCATAGAAGAACTAAAGATCCTTGTAGGTGAGCTATGATGGCTTAGGGTAAACACATGGTCAAGTATAACTGAAGATCTACAGGCTAAGAGTGTGTGATTCCGCCTTAATTCTTGTTCCTTGTCTGGTTGTGGATTTAGGGCAGGCCCACTTAGTCAACTATCTTTTCAATCTTAATTATATACGACAAGGTTACACCAAACTATTATAGAGGAACTTAGTAGGAAACATACTACGAGATTTCATCATTAGTTATCCAAGCACTCGTGCTGCTAGAACCCACAAATCCTAGCAAAAAATGTTCGCAGTAGTAATAACAAAGACAAAACTGTACATAAAATACGCTACCATTCTAAATAATCATCTCCTTTTCCAACCAACCTACCACCGAATACAATAAGAAATTCCAAGTTCGTTGTTCGACATAGAATGGCTTGATTCTCACCATACCAATTTCAAGTGCCACAAAGAAATCCTTCGCCTTACCCGACCAATCAACGAAACCCTTTCAATTTGTAACGACAAACCTTTGAACCACCTCTCACACTTGGGCTCATAAGTACCTATGTAAAAGGTACCACGATCTTTGCTAGCCACAATAGAATTAGGAAACAAGAAGCAAAAGGACCTCAAAGGAACATTAGGAGTTTATAACCTCCCTGAGATGTTCCCAAAGTTCTTTCGGAAACATCGCCCAGGTGCCAAGTTGAGATCAGAATTGACCCGACTCTTGGAGCCATTCTCGTAGACAAACCCCCCAATACCACTTAGCATCGACACAAAATCAGATATTGTCTGATCACTAGAACGACCTAATAAGTAAGGAAACCATCAGACCAAGCCTCTAACCTCGGAAAGCAACCATGCGTCTCATAAGGAGAAAAGGCAAATTGCGCACAGGACCACTGACTACTAAGAGTCAAACAAACCTACCCTCAAGGATCGATATACCCTATTCCGAATCGACAACCTAATTAGCCAACTATAAGGAGCAAGCAATTGTCGACATACCACTAGCTCGAAACTCCGTAGGAAGAAACTGCCAAGGCAACCTAGGATTCATAGGGACAGTTGCACCACACGCAACCTTAACTTCAGTAACAATAACATTCGCCTTAAGGTTTAGAGACACTACATTTGGGGCATTGAGTACACAATCCTCATTAGCCACGACCATCCATTCGCCTCACCATGTGGGATGCAAACACAGGCCACCTCCTGTGTTGGGATGAGATGACCAACACACGACTAACCGAAGGGCAAGTGCCCTACGACACTGTCATCGACCCCGAAATCACTAGAGAGACAACCGAAGAGATCGCTCAAATTCAAGAACGACTAGAGGCATCTAGAAATTGACAAAAGAGCCATGCAAGTAAGCGATGGAAAACCCTTGGAATCCCAAGTTAGTAACCGTGCACTACTAAAAGTCCCCACTTGGAAAGAGATAATACACTTTGGGAAAGCGTAGGAGATTAAACCTAAGATACATCGGACAATTGAAAACCTAGCTAGGATTGGTCCGGTCGCTTAGAGACTCCCGCTACTGCCTAAATGCAGCAATGTACACCTGTCATTCATGTATAGAGACTGCCCGAGGAAAAATGAAGCAACAAGGCCAAATGCATCGCCAAAGCCAAGGGCATTCCACATTATCCTCGACGAAGCAGATAAAAATGCGAGGAACCTAGGGTGAGGACCTCATATCCAAAGATCAAGATATGAAGTAGCTGTGCGGATAGTATCAGGAGATGTAGCCTATTAGAGGTATAGTATAGGTTAAACTTGAACACCTATGTAATCATTTCAAGGAATAATATAAAACCTTCGTTTTGTTATCTGGTGTGCTAAGTTGTTATGTGATTTTATTATATGGTGACTTGGAAAATTGAGACTAAGAAGATGATTGTTATTATTGAACACTAATAAATGATTATGTTTTGTTTATGTCTATCGTTACCATCATTTTGGTAATGACTAAGAAGATGATTGTTATTCTGATCCAAATGGTCATATCAAATTGAGTCCGACTAAGATGATTCTGTTACGTGGTTTAGAGAACCAAGTTCGATGTAGCATCTGACTTAAGCTAGAAGATTGAAGTGAAAGATAATCGAAGCAATCAATAAAAGTTTTGCGATCGTTGTTAAGGTAAGAAGTTTGTAGTTAGAAGTGTTGCATGCTAGAATGTGATTGTTGATTGGTTTTATACAAACAATCCTATGTGTGCATGCAACCCTAGAGTTGGATCTATGTTTTCACTATTAGTTATACAACTTTATGAACACAAAAAGAAACCTGGCATGCTAGTAATAACAACTAGTTCCTTGAATCTCCTGAGCTTTGAAAGCAAGTACCACAAGTGTAGTACCTCTAATGGCTCACAAACACCAAGAGCTAGAGGATGACTTAGGAAAGGAGGATAAGCACCCAAAAACGTCTAGAAACCCTAAGGAAACTCTTGGCCACGTTTTTGGTGCTCTAGGGGTCCTTAAATAGTGAGGCTATTAGGGTTATCAAACAAGGAAACCCTAATTTGACTACTTAGGCCCTAAGCAGCCCATGGATTCCTTTAACATATCCCTTGGACGATTTCTAATGGGCTTCCCCATATAATTCTCCAACCTATATATTATTAGGTAATCCATAGCCCAACTTTAATTATCTTATAATTACAAATGCAGTCCCCTAAGTTTAATTAATCTCTTTTAGCCACAAAATTAATTAATGACTAATATTAATTAAACAATATGATTTCTCTTTTAATATATTATTCATATAATATATTAATAAATCATAATTAATCTTGTTTCTCCATAAGTCATCCTATCAAGTTGCTTTGGTGAAGGCAACCCAAAAGGACCATGCACAATCGGGTCAAGTACATACCAAAATAGTTATGGACTTAGACACTAATCCAACAGTCTCCCACTTGGATAAGTCTAATAACTATTCTGCGTATAACTTCAGATCTTGATAAGCAAAAGTAGCTTTCAAAAGTCGCTGTCAACTTTGATATTATCAGAAATGTACCCTTTAGATAAGGGATCATATATTCCTCCATTCTAGATATCGTATAGACACGAGACATGGATTTTGATCATTCTCTCAGTCTATGTTCTATTTTCCTGATTTCCGATTTATGACGATTGACAACAGACTACAATTAAACACATCAACTTAGTCTCGGCTTGGCCAAGCGCTTATGTGTCATCACTAAATCATCAAGGGGCCCACATATATCACTTTTATCCTACTTTGAGTAAAAGGAATGGATAAACTTCGACTCATATGCTCGCTTGCATTCACTCATCGAATCACACACAACAGTAAGTTTTATGACACCAAGTTACTGGTGCGTTTACTTATTATCAATGTGCAACCAACCAACAAATAACAACTCACATGTCTTGGTTTCAAGAATATACAATATTATCGACTCATAATCACTCGTGATAAAATCCATGAAGTGATTCTTGTGAGCGTGGGTTTAATCCAATGCTCAAAATCATATTCATAAGCACTCATGAACGTTGCACCAAACCTTGTGTCACACCCCAAACCAGAATGGCGGAAACATTCGGGGGTGGGTGACTTCACGTAGTACCATAACATCTGAATATCGTAAAGAAAGTAACACAACCATCATATATATATATATATATATATATATATATATATATATATATATATATATATATACAAAAATGTACATTGTTGCGTAATACATGTTTCCAAAAGAATATTACAAATATGATGATTTAAAATGTTTAATAATAGACGCCTTAGCATTCCTTCTTCAAAAGTTGGTGGTTACCTGTATTACTGATTCCCTGAGAAATACAAGTAGTTTCGAAAAAGTGTCAACAATAAAGTTGGTGAGTTCATAAGTGTTTTTGTACTAAAAAAGTATGTATTTTTAGATTAAAATAGATGAACGTAGTTTCCAGAAAATCCAATATTTTCCATATATAGTTTGAAAAAGTCCCAAAAGTTGGAGGGCGTTAGTATCTTTCGTACCTAAATGATAAAGGTGAAATTATACTCAAAACAATGTAAATACTGAATGCATTCATGAGTCTCGTAAATCAAGCTTATTTTTATACTTCCGTATGAATCTTATAACCATGCTATTGACACAGACTACCTATAACAACATTCTTCAGGTGTTGTAATGTTATGACATTTGTCACCCCAGACCTGCCGGTCTAACTGTAGCTAACAGTTTAGGTGCGGGATTGTCAATCCCGTATAGATCTATACACAAGTATCACGCTCTCCTTCCAAGAGATTATGGTTTATAATACAGGACTTAAAATGCATACTTGAGAGTACGTTGAAGTTGAATATCTCACAACACTTAGTATAAATAGATTTATGAAAAGAAAGTCTTTTTATTCACTTCAGATGAAAGTATTTCGTTTTTCAAGATGTTTACGTAAGAATGTATGAAAAACTCACAACTATACCCATTATAGTTTTTCCGAAATTGTGTTCCATTTGGTGATAATGACTCGATAAAATACTAACTTTTCGTGTAAAGTAAAATGTTGATATCGAGTAATAATAATATAGAAGTTGTATTTAAATATATATAAAGCGATCTGTTTTCTTGTATTGCACTTGTATCCCCCCCCCCCCCCAAACATGAAAAGATGAGAAAAGTAGGGGTATGAACTCACCTGGAAAGTGTGACGATTCGAAGAAAATGAGCTTTTTCTCGGGCGGCGCTCCGACCGGAAAGTGGCAAGATTCTCAGGAATCTCGGGGCTTCGGACCTTCGGACCTTCGTCAACGCTGAGGTATGAAACCGGGAAATCGGGATATTGACGGCACGAAAAACGAGTTGAAAATGTGAGAGAAGTGAAGAAAATGAGCAAGGATGGCCGACACCCTCGTATTCTATTTATAGGGGTGTGAGAGGCTTTGTACATTGGGCATACTTCGGACTTTCGCGGGGCGTACCTTGTACGCTGGGCGTCCTCCGAGGTTACATTGGGCGTTCGCTTGCATCACTGATGACCGCATCCTCGTACGAAGCGTTTGGTCGGCGTGGATGATCCGGGGCCCTCCATTCAGTATGTTAGGTGTCACACCCCCAAACCAGAATGGCGGAAACATTGGGGGGTGGATGACTTCACGTAGTACCATAACAACTGAATATCGTAAAGGAAGTACACAACCATCATATATACAATAAAAACGTACATTGTTGCGTTATACATATTTCCAAAAGAATATTACAATATGAGGATATAAATGTTTAACGATAAACATTCTTAGCGTTCCTTCTTCCAAAAGTTGATGGTTACCTGTATTACTGGTTCCCTGAGAAATACAAGTGGTTTTGAAAAAATGTCAACAATTAAGTTGGTGAGTTCATGAGTGTTTTGAGTTGAAAAGTATATCCTTTTTAACAGCAAATCGATAAATGAGGTTTTCAGAAAATCCAATATTTTCTATAAATGATTCGAAAAGTTTCCAGAGTTGGAATGCGTTAGTATCTTTCGTACTTGAATGATAAAGATAACTTTGTATGAAAAATAATGTAGAAGACTGTAATGCATATATGAATCTCTTAAATCAAATTTGTTTTTATACTCTTTATGTGAGTTTTATAACCATACTATTGACACTTAATGCATGTAACAACATTCGTTAGGTGTTGTAGTGTTATGACATTTGTCACCCCAGACCTGCTAGTCTAACTATAGCTAATAGTTTAGGTGCGGGATTGTCAATCCCGTATAGATCTATACACAAGTATCACGCTCTCCCTCCAAGAGATTATGGTATATAATACAGGACTTGAAATGCATACATAAGTGTACGTTGAAGTTTGAATACCTCACATTGCTTAGTATAAATAGATTTACAATAATAATGACTTTACTTCTTTTGAAAGTGTTTCGTTTTTTTTTCAAGATGTATATGTAAAATGTACGATTTACTCATTAACTATACCCATTATAGTTTTTCAGAAAGTATGTTCCATTTGGTGAAATAACTTGGTGATATAATAGCCGTTTATACATAAAGATGTTTGTATCGATATTCAAAGATAGACATTACATTTATGTTTATAAAATGATACTTTAACGTGTAATGTACTTGTATTTCCCCCCTAAAACATGAAAAGAATTGAAAGGTAGGGGTATGAACTCACTCGTTTGGTTCGAAGAGAGAGAGAGAGAGAGAGAGAGAGAGAGGCTAAAGTTGAGCAGAACTTTGATCGCGGAAAGCTGCGTCTTCGGGGATCTTGGTAGCGTAGATCTTTCGTCGGGGACTCGGGTACGGAAATCGAGGTGTCGGGATGGTCTTTGGAGCTCTAGGGTGTGTAAAAGTGAGAGGATATGAGAATTGTGTGCAAAAACCCGAAGCTCAACCTTTCTATTTATAGGCTGGAGGATCCTCGTATGCGGGGCGTACTACTGGAGTACGTTGGGCGTACCCAGTACGCGGGGCGTACTTCGGTTACGCGGGGCTTAAAAATGCGTCACGGCTTACGACTCAGGTCTAGCTAGCATAGAGCACTCGAGCCGATGGTACTTGACACTGGGTCTAGTATGCGGGGCGTACTCTTGGATTACGCGGGGCGTAATCCAGTCTTCCATTTTCTAAATTCCGTAACTTCCGCGTACGGGCTCCGTTTTCCGCGTTCTTTATATCCACGCGTAGGTGAGATTATGCTCTACATCTTTCATTTAGACTTCGTCGGCTAGTTTTGACTTTATTTTTAATGATATATTGTTAATAGGCCGGGACTACTAAAGTCCATTAAAATTTCATAGTTTCTTTATTCGACGTTGGTTTTTGTTTGTCTTTTTATCATTTTATACTATTATGGAAATCTTCAACTTCCGTTTAGGTGGCGATAGCTAGATAACACTCAATCTTCAATTCGAGTTTTTAGCCCTCTAGTACTGTTACAAAACTTAGGAAATTCGTAACTTCTTCATACGAGGTCCAATTTGAGCTATCTTTTTATGTATGTTTACAGTATAACAAACTCTACATCTTTTGTTTAGATACTTAAGGCTAAAATGCATTTTATTGAAATTTCACTTTTTACGTTAAATAGCGTTTTAACGGTGTTTCGTAAATATACAAGTGGTTATAATTTCTTTAATATAACCCGGTTTTGAACGCTCTTTATGTTTTTGGAAACCTTGGCACAATATCTAACATTTGATGTATCCTAACTCAGATATTTGAACACTTTATTTTTGAGGTTAATTTAATTGACTCCAAATAATTTTTTTTTTGTATTTGACTTTTGAGCATTACACTGCTTTTGGAAAATATCGGGTTGTCACATCGTCCCCCCGTTAGGGGAATTTCGTCCTGAAAGTTAATCTAAGATAGAGTTTACAGGTTTAGGAAAAAGGTGCGGATACTTTTGTTTTATCTGGTCCTCGCGTTCCCAGGTGTATTCAGGTCCTCGCTTGGTGTTCCAGCGGACCTTTACAATAGGTATGCGACTTTGTTTAGTCCTTTTTATTTCCCGGTCCATGATCTCTACTGGTTCTTCCACGAATTGGAGATTATCATTTATTGCAATTTCATCTAGCGGGATGACAAGGGTCTCATCGGACAAGCACTTCTTTAGGTTTGATACGTGAAAGGTAGGGTGTACGTTGTGGAGATCCTGAGGTAATCGAAGTTTGTACGCCACTGGACCGATTCCGGCAAGGATCTCAAATGGTCCGATGTATCTTGGGTTTAGTTTCCCACGCTTTCCGAAGCGTATTAACCCCTTCCAGGGCGAGACTTTTAGTAGGACTTGATCTCCAACCTGGAATTCCAAGGGTTTTCGTCTTTTATCCGCGTAACTCTTTTGTCGGTCCCTTGACGCCTTCAGGCGTTCCCGGATCTGAACAATCTTCTCCGTAGTTTCTCTTATGATTTCTAGTCCAGTGAGCATGTGGTGTATTGCTTCTCCTCTTGCTAGTTGTGTGTCCCCCACTTCGGCCCAGCACACAGGTGATCTGCATTTACGGCCGTTGAGGGCTTCGAATGGGGCAGCCTTGATACTAGTGTGGTAGCTATTGTTGTACGAGAACTCGACCAAGGGAAGATGGGTGTCCCACGCTTTGCCAAAATCGATTACACAAGATCTCAACATATCTTCTAGGGTTTGTATGGTTCTCTCACTCTGGCCGTCAGTTTGTGGGTGATAAGCGGTACTCATGTCCTGTCTTGTTCCTAGAGCTTTTTGTAGTGGCTGCCAGAACCTTGAGGTGAATCTACTATCTCGGTCCGAGATAATGGATATGGGCACACCATGTAGTCGTACAATTTCTCTGAGGTACGTCCTAGTTAGCTTCTGCAATTTATCCGTCTCCTTGATCGGTAGGAAGTGCGCTGATTTAGTTAACCTGTCGACGATCACCCAGATGGTGTCGAGTCCGCTTGCCATCCTGGGTAGTTTGGTTACGAAATCCATGGTTATACGTTCCCACTTCCATTCGGGTATTTCCGGTTGTTGCAACAATCCTGAGGGTTTTTGGTATTCTACCTTGACCTTAGCGCACGTCAGACATTTACTTACGTAGGTAGCAATTTCGGCTTTCATGTTCGGCCACCAGTACAAGTTTTTGAGGTTGAGATACATTTTATCGGAGCCGGGGTGTATGGAGTATCGTGTTTTATGGGCTTCATTCATGACGACTTCTCTATATCCTCCAAACTTCGGTGTCCAAATCCTATCCATGAAGTAATGAACTCCATCATTCTTGACTTCAAGCTTCTTATCCATTCCCCTTAAGGCTTCCCCTACCACATTCTCAGATGTTAAGGCTTCTATTTGAGCTTCTTTGACTTGTGTGGACAGGTGTGAATGGATTGTCATGGTTAAAGACTTCACTCTACGGCCCGAGTATTCCTTCCGGCTGAGTGCATCGGCCACCACGTTAGCCTTTCCGGGATGATATCGAATCTCACATTCATAATCATTTAGCAATTCTACCCACCATCTTTGTCTCATGTTGAGTTCTTTCTGGTTGAGGATATGTTGGAGGCTTTTATGGTCAGTGAAGATCGTACATTTCGTGCCGTAGAGGTAGTGTCTCCATATCTTTAGAGCGAAGACGACTGCTCCTAGCTCAAGATCGTGCGTTGTGTAGTTTACTTCGTGCGTCTTTAGTTGCCTTGAGGCATAGGCGATGACCTTCCATCGTTGCATCAGTACACACCCGAGTCCTTGGTTTGATGCATCGCAATAGACCACGAAGTCCTCTGTTCCTTCTGGCAAGGTTAGGATGGTCGCACTACATAATGCTCGTTTTAGCGTTTGAAACGCGGCGTCTTGTTTTTCTCCCCAGTCGAAGGTCACATTCTTCTGAGTTAGTGTGGTGAGTGGCTTGGTAATCTTGGAGAAATTTTGTATGAACCTTCGGTAATACCCGACGAGTCCCAAAAATTGCCGGATCTCTGTAGGGGTTCTTGGAATCATCCAACTCTCTATTGCCTTGATCTTCGAGGGATCCACATGTATTCCCTCCTTGCTTACTACGTGTCCTAGGGAATCCACCTCCCGAACCCAAAATTCGCACTTTGAAAATTTTGCGTACAGCTTCTCTGTCCTCAGTGTTTCCAACACCTGGCGGAGATGTTGGCTGTGTTCTTCCTGGCTTCTAGAATAGATGAGTATATCATCTATGAACACGATCACGAATTTGTCCAGGAAGGGACGGCATACTCAGTTCATCAAGTCCCTAAACACCGCTGGAGCCTTTGTCAATCCGAAGGGCATTACTACAAACTCGTAGTGACCATAGCGTGTTCGGAAAGCCGTTTTGGGGATGTCTCCTTCCAGTACTCGTAGTTGGTGATAACCAGATCTTAGGTCGATCTTTGAGAAGTATCCCGCTCCTTGTAGTTGGTCGAACAGATCGTCTATGCGTGGAAGGGGATATCGGTTCTTTATTGTGAGTTTGTTCAGCTCCCTATAATCGATGCACATGCGAAAATATCCGTCCTTCTTTTTCACGAACACTACCGGTGCTCCCCATGGTGAGAAACTCGGTCTGATGAAGCCCTTGCTTAGCAGCTCGTTTAATTGACTGGACAGTTCCTGCATCTCGGCTGGGGCTAAACGGTAAGGTGACTTTGCTACTGGAGTAGCTTCGGGGATTAAGTCGATTCTGAACTCGACTTGGCGTTTTGGTGGAATTCCTGGAAGATCTTCGTGGAAAATGTCTGGGAAGTTGCAGACTTCCGGAATGTCTTTAATGTTCTTTGGTTCTTGTTTCTGGTCTACTACGTGAGCTAGAAAGGCATGGTATTCCTTGCGAAGATATTTTCGTGCTTTAACACAGGAGATGATTTGCAAATTTGAACTAGGTTTGTCTCCATATATCATAAGATTTTCACCGTTGGGCAGATTGAGACGAACGGCCTTTTCATGGCAAAGAATGTCGGCATGGTGAAGACTCAACTAGTCCATACCGATGATTACATCAAAACTTCTTATCGAAATGGGCATAAGGTCGATTTGAAATAAATGTTCATTTAAATTTAATGTGCACCCTACGTACATATCACTTGTGCTTTCTGTTTTTCCATTAGCCATTTCTGCAGTGAATATTTTATTGAGTGGTTTGGGTCTTTGGTTAAGTAGGTGTTTGAATTTATGACTCATAAAACTTCTCTCCGCACCGCAGTCAAAGAGTATGCATGCATAAATGTTGTCGAGGAGAAACGTACCCGTAACCACTGTTGGATCAGTTATTGCTTCATTTTGACCTATCGCCAGCACTCTCCCAATACCGCCAACATTCCTTGTCTTGGGGCAGTCCCTCTTGAAATGCCCAGTTTCTCCACACCTATAACATGCTTGGCTTATCCCAGTACTAGGAACTTGAGTGACTGGTCGTGCTGGCGCTTTACAGAAACGGGCAGTGTGCCCTTTCCTGTCACAGTTCTTACAGTGCATCTCGCGGCAATTACCGTGGTGATAGTAGTTGCATTTGCTGCACTTGGGCAGGTTCCCTGCATATTGTTTTGTTGGCGCCGGGGTAGTAGGAGTTGTGGCGGGAGCAGTAGCAGCATGAAACGCTACCATTTGTTTCTTTGAAGGTTCTTGCGAGGTTTGCCCCTTTCTCTTGTTCCAGAATTTCTTCTTGCTGTTGTTGTTGGCATTTTTATCGTTGTTGTTGTTCCCTTTGGTTGGTTCAGCTACGATAGTCGTGACTCCTTCGCAGACGCCATGATCAACGAGAGATTGCGCCAGTTCCTTGGTGCTGTCGAAGGTCATGGGCTTGGAAGCTAACACACTTCCTCGAAGTTGGGGTGATAGTCCCCAGATGTACCTCTCCACTTTTTGACTTTCCAGAATCAACATCCCTGGACAAAGTGTTATCAAATCATTGAACCTATTGGTGTAGCCTGCGATGTCCGAGCCTACCATCAAAAGGCCCCACAGTTCCTGTTCAAGCTTCTGAATCTCGCCTCTTGGGCAATATTCTCGTAGAAGCATTCGTTTCAGGTATTCCCAAACCATGGAGTTCGCCACCACTAGGGTTAGTGTCTTGACGTGCCCGTTCCACCACGTCAGTGCGCGTTCAGTGAAAGTAAAAGCAGCAAATTTTACTTTACTTTCTTCAGGGCATGTACAAATTTCGAATACACCTTCCGTTTTCTCTATCCATTGGGACAGAGCCAATACTCCCCCAATCCCATAAAAGGGAATGGGTTTTCCATTGGTGAAGTCTTTGTAAGTGCATACTCCGGAACGGCCTTGGCTTGGGCCACTTGTAAAGCTGTTTATTCCTCCTCCTGACCCATTGTTGCTCATTTGAGCCATCGCCGCGGTTACAGCGGCTGTTACAGTAGTTTGGAACATAGCTGCATCCATAGTTGGAGGAGGTGGTGGAGGTGGTGCTGGAGTTGTGTTTCTGCGTGTTGATTTACGAGGAGGCATGTTCTGGTAGTGAAAATAAGAACGAATACTATAAGTTTCTAATGTTTTGACAATCGTGTATTAGAGGGTTGGTTGTATCTTGTAATTTGTTTTGACTTTACCTTTTGGTTTCAAATTAGGTACAACAATTTAGTTAATTTCATAGGTTTCGAGAGGTATATAACGAAGTACTTCATATTTATATATATGTCACACCTAAGGTGTGTTGCATTATGCTTCTAGTTTTAGGAAAATTTGACCTATCTAGAGGTCTCCGTTTACAGATACAAAAGAAAATAAGGGAAAGACTTTATCCGAGGTCCTAGTCTATATCAAAATTGTTGGAGCTAAGCAAGTTCTACTTCCGAGGTGTTGTACGTTTGGAGTTAGATTCGGCATCTGACCGCTTGACTCCCATCAGGCGCCTTTCAAGATCTGCTTGTTGTTCCTTCATTTCTCTTATTTCTGCTAGTGCGTTCACCATTTGATTCTGAAGCGTCCCCGTGTAGATTTGGGTATTTTTGTGTAGTCCTTCCAGACGACGGATGTCTGCGGTGTTACCCTGAGTAGCAGCATTGATCTCGCAAACTCTGGCTGCTTGCTGGTCCGCATGGTAGTTCTGGGTAGCGATAGTGCCCACAATAACAGGAAGTGCTCGATCAGCTGAGCCTCCCCCACTAACATTGTAAAAATCTCGACACATGCCGAAAGGAGGGCGTACACCTAGTTGGCAGCTCCAGTTGTAGAGATGGCTTCCCCAGATGGGGATTGCTCCCAGGTGATATGGTCTGACTTCGGGAGGATAAGGAGCAGGAGGGTCGATCACTTCCGATTCGGAGTCGGTCCCACTAGAAATTTCCACGATCTCCTCGTCGACTTTGAATTCTTCTCCGAATTCAACTTCGAATTCTTCTTCGACTTCCTCCTCGAAATCTTCTTCGATGTCTTCTTCGATTTCCTCTGGGTCTTCCTCCAGGTCTTCTTCTATCCAGCCACCGTTACCTTGATTTAGGTAGTAGGGGTCTCCCGGTGAAGGAAATCCGGCCATTTGTCTGTACTGGGATAGAGGTATGAGATTTTTATAAGAAAAGAAATTTCTATTTAACGACATCCTACGTTCAACTATATCTTACGGAGTGCAAGTTTTTCATTGTACTATTATTTATAACAATAGTCCTTTAGTATTCCAAATTAGCGAATCTAAAATAATTTTATAAGTTTTTGGCTTGTTGACTACTACGACCATTCCTCGACGTACATTGGTCAAATCCAGGATAAATATAGTTGATCAGGCTATATCTATTCTTGATTTGATTATATACCCCAAGGCCCAATCGTGGTATCACAACTTGCCTAAATACTTTTTAGAAAACTTGTCATGATACGAGACTGATACATGCGGGTAAAAATGTATATATTTAAAAGAAAATATATTTTTATGAAAATGTTTTGTCAGAGGGTTTTTGGTTCCCGTTGTATTTATAGTTTGTATATCTTTTGTGGTTCGATATACTTAGTTCACTATAAACAATGCTCTGATACCAATCTATCACACCCCCAAACCAGAATGGCGGAAACATTCGGGGGTGGATGACTTCACGTAGTACCATAACAATTGAATATCGTAAAGAAAGTACACAACCATCATATATATAATAAAAACGTACATTGTTGCATTATGCATATTTCGAAAAGAATATTACAATATGATGATATAAATGTTTAACGATAAACGTTCTTAGCGTTCCTTCTTCCAAAAGTTGATGGTTACCTGTATTACTGGTTCCTTGAGAAATACAAGTGGTTTTGAAAAAATGTCAACAATTAAGTTGGTGAGTTCATGAGTGTTTTGAGTTGAAAAGTATATCCTTTTTAACAGCAAATCAGTAAATGAGGTTTTCAGAAAATCCAATATTTTCTATAAATAATTCGAAAAGTTTCCAGAGTTGGAATGCGTTAGTATCTTTCGTACTTGAATGATGAAGATAACTTTGTATGAAAAATAATGTAGAAGACTGTAATGCATATATGAATCTCGTAAATCAAATTTGTTTTTATACTTTTTATGTGGGTTTTATAACCATACCATTGACACTGAATGGCTGTAACAACATTCTTCAGGTGTTGTAGTGTTATGACATTTGTCACCCCAGACCTGCCGGTCTAACTATAGCTAATAGTTTAGGTGCGGGATTGTCAATCCCGTATAGATCTATACACAAGTATCACGCTCTCCCTCCAAGAGATTATGGTATATAATACAGGACTTGAAATGCATACATAAGTGTACGTTGAAGTTTGAATACCTCACATTGCTTAGTATAAATAGATTTACAATAAGAATGACTTTACTTCTTTTGAAAGTGTTTCGTTTTTTTTTCAAGATGTATATGTAAAATGCACGATTGACTCATTAACTATACCCATTATAGTTTTTCAGAAAGTATGTTCCACTTGGTGAAATAACTTGGTGATATAATAGCCCTTTATACATAAAGATGTTTGTATCGATATTCAAAGATAGACATTACATTTATGTTTATAAAATGATACTTTAACGTGTAATGTACTTGTATTTCCCCCCTAAAACATGAAAAGAATCGAAAGGTAGGGGTATGAACTCACTCGTTTGGTTCGAAGAGAGAGAGAGAGAGAGAGAGAGAGAGAGGCTAAAGTTGAGCAGAACTTTAACCGCAGAAAGCTGCATCTTCGGGGATCTCGGTAGCGTAGATCTTTCGTTGGGGACTCAGGTACGGAAACCGAGGTTTCGGGATGGTCTCTGGAGCTCTAGGGTGTGTAAAAGTGAGAGAGGATCTGAGAATTGTGTGCAAAAACCCGAAGCTCAACCTTTTTTATTTATAGGCTGGAGGATCCTTGTACGCGGGGCGTACTTCGGTTACGCGGGGCGTAAAAATGCATCACGGCTTACGACTCAGGTCTAGCTAGCGTAGGCTCATGGGACTTGACACTGGGTCTAGTACGCGGGGCGTACTCTTGGATTACGCGGGGTGTAATCCAGTCTTCCATTTTCTAAATTTCGTAACTTCCGCGTACGGGCTCCGTTTTTCACGTTCTTTATATCCACACGTAGGTGAAATTATGCTCTACAACTTTCATTTAGACTCCGTCGGCTAGTTTTGACTTTATTTTTAATGATATATTGTTAATAGTCCGGGACTACTAAAGTCCGTTAAAATCTCATAGTTTCTTTATTCGACGTCGGTTTTTGTTTGTCTTTTTATCATTTTATTACTATTGTGGAAATCTTCAACTTCCGTTTAGGTGGCGATAGCTAAATAACACTTAATCTTCAATTCGAGTTTATAGCCCTCTACTACTGTTACAAAAGTTAGGAAATTCGTAACTTCTTCATACGAGGTCCAATTTGAGTGATCTTTTTATGTATGTTTACAGTCTAACGAACTCTACATCTTTTGTTTAGATACTTAAGGCTAAAATGCATTTTATTGAAATTTCACTTTTTACATTAAATAGCGTTTTAACGGTGTGTCGTAAATGTACGAGTGGTTATAATTTCTTCAATATAACCCGGTTTTGAACGCTCTTTATGTTTTTGGAAACCTTGGCACGATATCTAACATTTGATGTATCTCAACTCAAATATTTGAACACTTTATTTTTGAGGTTAATTTAATTGACTCCAAATAATTTTTTTTTGTATTTGACTTTTGAGTGTTACACTGCTTTTGGAAAATATCGGGTTGTCACATTGGGCGTACTCCTTCGGATAAGGCATTGAAATGCGTGCCAAGAACTTCTAAATTGCGTAACTTTTGCATACGAGCTCCATTTTCGATGTTATTTATATCCACGCGAAGGTGTGAAAATACTAGAACTTTCATTTAGACTCCGTCGGCTAATTTTGACATTATTTTTAATTATATTGTAATTAATAGGCCGGGACACAATAACTTCGTTAAAAATCCATAACTTCTTTATCTGACGTCCGTTTTCGTTTGTCTTTTTACCATTGAACTACTATTGTCGAGACCTTCAACTCTCGTTTAGGTTGTATCGGCTAAAAATCGCTCGATCTTTATTTCGAGTTTTTAGCTGTCTACAGCTATTACGAAACTTAGATAATTTGTAACTTCTTCATACGAAATCCGTTTTGGGCATTCTTTTTATGCATGATCACGGTTTAACGTAATCTACGACTTTTGTTTAGAAACCTGAGGATAAAATGCAATTGATTGAAATTTCACTTTTTACGTTTAGCAGTGTTCTACCGGGTGTGTCATGGATTTTCGATTGGTCATAACTTCTTCGTTATAACTCGGATTTCAGTGTTCTTTATATTTTTGGAAATCTTGGCACGACATCTAACACTTTATGCATCCCAACTAAGATTTTAGAACATTTCATTTTGAAGCTAATTCCGTTGATTCCAAATAGTTCGTTGTATTTGACTTTTCAATGTTACAATGATTTGGAAAAATATAGGGTTGTCACACCTTTGCTATGTCTAATACACTTTAGACAATCTACAAACCAATTCATGACAGTCTTCATTCATACCTACTTCCAACATATGAATGACTGTGGACCATTCGAATAATTTGATTATTCTGAAATAATTAATTATTTAGGAAGTCAAAACATGCAAAGTGAAACACAAGAATAATACTAATCCTCTATGGTCCCAAACCTTTGTGTATAAATAAAACACCTTTTATTCATCACCATATCGATTACTCATTATTTGTCATTTCTGTAATTAACTTATTGCTTGAATTATTACTACAATTGTCCCATGCTCTTAGCATACACACAATGTTTACCTATGGTCCTTACATTGTGAAATAGATCAAATGAACACATTTCCAATCATACTCATTTCACAACTCCCAATCCTTATCACAAGTGTAAGAATATCAAATTCTTGCCACTTATAGAATATATTATATTCTAACGTTTCATGCAACGATCCTTTCGTAATATCACTGCACTAAAGTCACAATGACTATTGACAATGAAATTATAAAGTCCTCCATTGGAGATTGTTACAAGACAATTCCATAAACGTGATGTCTCTAACTCAAAGTACATTCATTTGAAAATCCTTTTGCATAAATTTTTTTCTAATCTAGACAGACTCTTAATATCCTACTCCCAATATGGAAACATTTCCGTATTTGCCATATGACAACTCATTCTTAATAGAATCTTATATATTCATAATAATGTCGATATGGTCCATACAATACCATACTTCCAACGACTCACAAGCGACCAATCCTCAGCAAACTTTGGATCATCCTTTGATAGTTGTTTAATTATCTTAGTCAAAACCGATTCTTGTCCTTTTTACCTCTTAATGCGCTAGACATTTGGAAAATTTTAGAATGGTCAAATATTATAGCACTTTCAATCGATCCTATACCCGAAGCGTATGAGACACGATGTATAATGTCTTACATAAAGATACAATACTCTATCAATCTTCTACCATAATATTTTATGTGTCACGTTCTTACAATTCTAACTATGAAGAGGGATGACGTAATCATAATCGAAATTTAAGAACACACTATGTATCCTTTGACTAAATTTATTAAAATTTCTCAATCTAAGCTTTAGATTTTGAAACGAAGTACAATATTCTCTCCCTTAACTATAGCAAAACAACTTTTCAATCCTTACGACTTTGCAAAGTATAACTCTTGTTTTCTATAATTAATATTGCTAACTTGCAATACTTGTCTTAATAATCATACAAGCATAATATTTATGCTCCCACTATCATGATGATTATTATCATATAAGCATAGCACTTATGCTCCCACTAGCTTTGACATGTATTCAGAAAACAGCTGAACTTCCAGAAAACAATACCTATTGAATTTCTTAAGTTGATTTTCTAATACCTAATTGCCAAATCTCACAATTCGAACTATGGAAGGGGATGCCATAACCATTATTGAATTCGAGATCACAATTTTCACAACTGCTATCTT
The DNA here is from genome assembly GCF_052625555.1 of Lactuca saligna. Lineage (NCBI taxonomy): Eukaryota > Viridiplantae > Streptophyta > Magnoliopsida > Asterales > Asteraceae > Lactuca > Lactuca saligna. The sequence continues at coordinate 68,475,528 of NC_136421.1, read as the reverse complement.
CTTAAAATCTCTCTTAGTGAAAGCGTTTCCTCACAGTCATTTTCATGAAGGAGGGAATCTTATGACACTTAGATTTTATGGTGTATGTGCTCCTATCCATGTGAATTTTCCAAAACCAAAGTTTGCGACAAATCCAAACTCATATGGTTTGAACTTTCTCAATATTGATTTCTTGCCTTATGGTAACACAAGTGCCCACCTGCCTTCCAAGTAGTTTAACAACTTATCCTTACATATCAATGTACTTTCCATCGATCAAGGTGCTTTGTCTTTATGCATTCAAATAAGAACTCATATAATTCATATGCATAATTAACTCAATTGGAATGGCACAGAAACAAAATAATGTCAACATGATAGGTTATAAACCTCAAGTTGTGTGCTAGTGATGATTAATTAGGTTTATTCTTGATGACCATCATTAATACTCCCACTGACTCCTTGATATATAAGGTTCTCTAGTCAAGAAACGTTTTTTTTGATAAACAAATATTCAAGAGAGTGTAGCTTTTATCAAGGCGAAACACTTCACAAAATTAGTCCTAGTTGGTCTTTGTCTTATCCAAGACATCACAACTTACCAATTTCAAATGTGCAAGAATAAGAAAACCTTTTTTCAAATTCCACATTTGATGAATGTTATAAACCTTCTTTAGACTTGTCACTCAATGTCAGAATCTTAACTCTAATAATTGTTTTTGGAACAAAGTATGATTGACTTCTTGATTTAACCATTTCTTCAATTCTCGATTCCTCTTCTCAGACATACAATTGCACTAAGACTCACTTAGAGGATTAATTGAGATATGGTCACTACTAGAAAAATAGCCTTTTACGATGCTCATTGCGCATTATAAAAGGCTCAGACGACGCGTAAATGCGCGTCAAGGAAGGCCCTGTCATAAAGAGAGACGACGCGCGTTTACGACACACAATGTGTATCAAGGAAGGCCCTGTCGTAAAGGAAGACGACACACATTCGCATGTCGTAACCTTACGACGCGCGTGTTAATGACACGCAATGCGTATCAAGAAAGCTCCTGTCAAGAAAGGCCATTTCATAACTGAAGATGACACACATTTTTGCGTATCATAATTTAAAATGTTTTAAAAAAATATTATTTATAGATTTACTAATTTTCAAATTAAATAGTAGATTAAAAATCTCATAATACAAAATAAAATACCATAAATAACAAATATAATTTATTTCACTAATATGTCAAATACAAATAATTATTCCAATAGTGAGTAAATGTTATAAAAGAATGAACTCATTTATATACAGTTGCATTATCTAGCTTACTATGTGCCAACAACTCTCTGTGTGTTTACTTTTTCTTGAGTCTCGTCTCCTCCAAAGCTTCTAGCCATGCCAAAATATGATATCTTAAATTCATCAAGTCCTTGGCGTGAAGTCTTAGATAGAAGCTTAACTGCAATCTCCAATCCTTCTAGTAGACCCTAAAGATCATTATTGGCTATGTAGCAGGATCAACCTGCAATATCTTTTCTACCTTCTTATTACTTGCAACATCTTCTGCCTGTTTGACCAGGGTTGTGCCTTCAGCAGCAACATGCTGCATTACGTCAAAAAGATAAAAACAGATGACAACAAATACAAATAACTGCATTCTACTTAAAAAAAAAAAGAATCCAACTCCTAAATCACAAACCTGTTTAAACATACTAGAGACATGATCTAATCCATGGGGTATTTTTAGAAAATAGTCTGAACGTTCTTGAAAAATCATCAACCTGCAAGTGAAGTGTAGAAAGGGAAGATACAAATGTTCACAACCAGTAAGAAATCTAAACACTAGAAGTTTCATAGTGATTGTTGATTCCTATAAACTCAAATGTGAGATGATAGCAGCACTTGACCTCTGAAAACAAATAAACAAAGGATCGTATCATAATTAGCTCAATGAAGTAATTCTTATACATTGTCTCTACCAAAAGATTCATCATGGAAACATTTTTGTTGGAAATAACTAAACAAAAACCTAAATACTAAGCAAAAAAATTATAGTAATCACCTTTTAGAGCAGGACGAGGAGTCCGATCAAGCCATATGAGACCATTTAAGCAGAAATTTAAGTCATTTGGTGTATCTCCAAAGTCACCTCCATATGCCCAGTATTTGCTACCATTTGCATTTTTCTTGCGTAACCCCTAAAACCAGATGCAAATATTTAGAACTACCCTTTCACCACATTTACAATTTTATAAAATTCTTGTTTAGCTTTATCCCAATTAAATTTAGCTGAGAGAAACTGCAAAAAAAATAAATAATAATAAATAATTTTTTCTCAAAAAACAATTAATGAAAATAAGAAAATAGAAAGGGCCCATGGGGAATAAAAAGGACCATAATCAATGAATTGTCCCACTAAGGTGAAAATATAACTGCAGAATCATAATGGGATTTTTAGCTAGTAAAACATATTAGGAGTATAAGGGACAAGTCTAAACTCACTTGGAAGTGCTTGGTACTGCAACTCTATGTTCAAGAACATTAACAAGCACCTCAATACCACTAATTATTTGGATTTGAAGAACCAAAAAGTTAATTTTGGAGGTTGGAAATACCTGTAAATCTACCATGGCAATTGGATGAGCATCCTTAAGATCATCTTATATCAAAAATTAAATTACATATATATATATATATATATATATATATATATATATATATATATATATATATATATATATATATATAACAGGGGTATTTTGGTACTTTAGTAGAATAAAAAAGAAACATCGCCTTACCCTGCTGCAGGCTGATCAACGGGGACAATGGCATTATTATCGTCACCGCCATCAAGATCCATAAGATCAAGTAAATGCGGCACAGGGTACCAAATGCCAAAATAATTGCAAGCAACATAAGATCACACTAAATGAATTATCTCTCAAAAGGAAAGTCAAACCATTAAGAAGTGCATCTGCATAATATACCTTAATAACCTCTTACATAAAGAGCACTAAAATCAACATGCCAAAAGTTTACTAGCAACCCTTGTGAATCTTGTGATGAGTGTGCAAGCATTGGGTATAGCAAGAACACACAACATCACATCAGTCCAGACACAAACCCTAAAGCCAAGAAGAATATGTATATTATCATATATGCTTGATAGGAAAGAATATGATTACACATGATAATTATACTTGAGACATTTCTAGAAGGTTCTATACCATCCAGCCCAAGCTAGAAACAACTGCCTCCCTAATTCAGGTCTTTCTTTAGAAAAAATATAGAGATAATTGTACATTATAACAGTAGGTTCAACAACGCCTAAAATTAAAAGAGGTTGTCCACCGAATATTGCATGGATAATTCCACATATAGCAGTAGAGGTGAGAGTTTCCACTGCAATCAACGTATCATCTGTCATCAAAACATAAGCCAAATAAGCATAATGATTTGTGAATTACACATAGTGTATCTATTTGTACCTGTCTCTTTATTCAGTTGCTCACCAAAGGCAATGACTGGAAGGGTGGAGGCAAAGAAGATGTATGCTGTTGGAGCTAATATTCTAAAAAAAGGATGATTCTTAGTATCAGCGAACAAAAGATAAGAGGCATTCATGCAACTAGTTAACTTTTCAATGTGGATTATAATTTATAGCTAAATGATATATACATTGCGCCTGAATCTAAAGCCCTGACCCAATCTTGCTTGTAACACTGAAATCTTCCTCGAAAAACAAATTTCCCTAAAAAACAAATAAGATTTTGAAAAGTAATCTTTATATATATATATATATATATATATATATATATATATATATATAATTCACCTCATGTTTTATACATCATTCTTAAAAGATAACTTACAACAAAAAAACCACCAGCTCCATTCCTAGCATCCACAAGTATATGAAAACCTTCCAATGGCTTTTCTGTAATCCACAGCAAGTAAGAAAATAAGCATGAGAGAAAGAAAAAAAAAGTAATCTTCACATATACCTATGTTTCCTGAAGCTTTGCGAACTGTTGTTACAAGGTTAGAAGCGTAAATAGCCATGTAGTCAACTTTAGTGATGGAAGATGAAACTTTTCTTTCTGCCTCTTCTAGAGCTTTTGGTGTAAATCCATTGTATATGTTTGCAGCATGCTTCAGAATGTCTTTAATGTCGGGTTTTCCAAGGCCTCCTTCATTAGTAAAGAATTTAAAAGCATTTCTATTATAAGGAAGATGGCTTGAAGTTATCATGATAGCTCCATCAACTGGACATAGAAAGTCTTCGTTTGTTGTGAGTGTACTATTGAACATTGTTGGAGTAGATGCTAATCTAAAAAAACATCACTGAAAATAATTAACAAGATCTTAACACTCAAAAAGAAAATAACCAAAATAAATGAAGAAATGATTAAAATTACATTAACCATATTGCACAACATCAAAGCCTACACCAGCACTTCCCCGAGAAGCTGCATCCTGGAAGAAAAAAAAACATTAGGTTAATGTATCGTTTCATGCTGAAAAAGTTGAGGTGTCAACAGGGAATTAGATACTATCCACATTCTCATAATTGAAAATAGCCCTAAACAAAAGCATCCATAAATATGAGACTTATCTCTGTGTATATATCTGTGAGGAGTAACGAGACACTGGATGATTTGTGTATGTGACAAAGTCGTAATCAGCTCTAATATGTTCTTGAATCAAAATACGAATGCATAATGTATCATGATTCCTGTTTTTATATGCTCTTTCATTCCATTTAGAAGCCCAAACTTGAACAAAATGGGTAAGATAACAAATGTTGAACCATTCCAATTTTTGATGCAAAATTTCAATAGGTTTGACCATAAAGTCAAACCACAACTACTTTTTGGGAAGAAGGGGGGAAGTATCAAATATACCTTCTTAGTGCTTGCTAGATTAGATTCCATGTATCCTCTGCAGGACCTTGAGGCCATGGTATTCTTGAACTCTTCATTTAGTGAATATCTACATGAGTTCACGTGGGTTACCTAGAATGGAATAGGCACCGCCTGTTTTGGTGGAAGGCGTCACATTCCCATTCTATGGAGCAAATCCTTCTCCCTGGGAATCGGCATCAGCAATTCCATTTGTTGTCTCATTACCACCTCACACACACACCTTTTCTTACCAGAATGGAAATAGAAATAGAAAATTTTTAAGTACTCTCTTCACCATTCTGCATAACTGTATCATCACCATCAAGCTAAACATCGGAATCACTAATAACATTGGGTTTTCTTTATGGAACCGGAAACAGGATGTCAACTTTAACATAACTGATGGAAAGAGTCGCATCGCTGGCATCTTGAGAACCGGAATCCGATGGAGCAATTCTTTGTCTCGACTCTTTAACATCGGGAGAACTTGATTCAGATCTGTCATGCTTCAGAATGTTGCTTTCCAATTCGAATTCCATTCTTATCTTATGTAATGATGAACCTTTCTCTGGAATTAGTGGTTTCTACAACATATCTGTTCTAGGAAACACCAACATGTCGATGGACCTCATTTCTTGTCTGTGTGTTTCCTCAAGAGGTTTGAAACTAAAAACATCTATCCATGTATGCATGTGTTCAGCAATAGCATGAATGATCAATTTCTCAATATGAAGGGACGAGAGTACCTGAAAAGAAAAGGGTATACAAGTAATTTACAGGCACCAAAAGCAAATAAAAGGTTCTAATTTTTCTTACTGATTCAACAGCAGTTAACAACCTACGACACATCCTTTGGCGTCTATAAAGATGGCGGGTCCCAATAAATGGCATCTCTGGTAGCTGGGTCCCATGGATCCTAAACATATTATATTAATATTTAAAATTAAGGTAAGAAATTGACAAATTTTATTAAAATTAATTGAAGCAACAAAAGCCTACCTGATGGATGCAACACAAATCATTTCATCACCCCTCTCCAATATAGATGTAAAGAAGCCACTATTAACTTGTTCAAGTTTGATCTACAAAAAAATTACAAAGAATTAGCAAATTCAGTCATCAACTTAATGGGTAAAGAAAGTAACAAGGTATGTTAAACTTACCCACAATTCTAAACAACATTATGAACTAAGTTGATTCCACTTCTCCTGTCAAGAACAGGAACAAAGCACTCATCATTGACTGAAAGAGCAACAACTAGCTTGGAATTGCATTCCACTCTTCGTGATAACCCCATGGATGAAGCATCTGGTGGAAGATCTGATCAATGAATAAGAGACCATGAGAATATAGAACCCACTTCATGATTCACCCCAAGAAGCTTCTGCAGGTGGCTGTATACTTGCAAAATCAACATAATTTCAATTTACACCACCAAACTACAAGAGAGAATGTGATCAACAATTTCATATCTTTTATAAATTAGATAGTAATCTTGTTTATATATATTGCTATTTATTTTTTTTAATGGTGATTTCAATATGCAGTCCATCGTCAACACAGAAGAATCAGAGTTTTGTTGAGATGTTGAAATAACTAATGGACAACATATTCAAGCACATTGAGAGATTTAGATAGAAGGAACTGACCAGTTTTTTTTGCAGATCTTGACATACGTTTTGCAACTCATACGTAGATTAAAGAAAATTACGAGATCTTGAATGTTTAAGGGGTGCCTCCGACTGATGTTAATACCCCTTCGGTTATTGGATACCAAAAAAAACTGATTTATGCTTGAATAAAAGTAGAATCGATGAGAATATAGAGAGCCCAAATTAAAAACTTGTCTAGTAGAATCGATTTGAGAGTGAGTGTTAGATTTATTGCTTCCCTTGTCTTGGTTCGCTTACGCCTTGAGACACTTACAAAAGTTGAGTTTTTTTAGCGTAAATCACACGTGGGTCGTCCCCTTCTGCAACAATTCGAAGATCTGGTGTTCATGTGGGAAATTTCTTCATGAAAAAGCGACTAGGGAAATCCATCATCTCATTAAAATCATACTCAACTTTAATATTAATCTAACCTAGGGCTTGTAAACTTGAGAAATCGTTGCAGTATCTGGTGAGGTGAAGTGAGCCCGAGGTCGCCGATGGTAAGAGATGAGCCGAGGTCAGAGGTGACTTGAGGTAGATTCGGTAGTGCTGGAGGCGGATTAGGGTTTACATAGAAAAGGAGAAGGAGAGAGTGAAGGTTGTCAGCTGGTGGCGTGCTTGCCTTGATTGATGTCAACGACAGGGAATGGCAAGTAACGATGGTCGAAGTGCGAGGGAAGAATTAGGCGGCAGTCAATGTGGGGAGGGGAATTAGGAGCGTCGATAATTAGGGCAAGAGGGAAAGGATGAAAAAGGAAGGCGGGGTTTTTAATTTTTTAGGATTTCATTTCCCTCCAGCTACTAAAGGATGGAATGCGCATTTCCATTAAAATTTATAAATCGACATATTCAGACGATGCACATTTTATTATAGGCGCCCTCCATGTTTTTTTAGACACTAATTTAAGGGCACGCAAAAATGCGCGTACTAAATCCTTAAAATTTATAGAGAGATGACATTACTTTTAGGTCACACACTTTTGCGTATCGTAAATCAACGCGTATCATAAATTGCACGTCGTAAAAGGCTATTTTTCTAGTAGTGGGTTCTTAATCATTAAGACCTATCATAAAAAATAATAAAAGGTACTCTCCCTTCTTCTTAGAATAGAGAAACTTTTATATTTCTGCCTACTTGATTCTTCTTATTCGTTCTGCTATTGATTGAAACTCTTTCAATCAACTCAGAGTTATACTCAATCTTATAAGTATAACCATATTCACTAAACTTTAGTAAATCATGACGAATATCTTTGTCACTCTTTTGGTAGACTTGATCAACGTACGACCTAGTGTACTTGATCTCCTAGTCCTTCAATTGACACTTTGTCAACGAATTAGTCTAAATTTCCCAAATGTGAAAGTTTTTTCATTCATCATACAATACTCATTGCATGATTCCAAGTTTCTGTCCAATTGAAACTTGGGCGATGAGAAACTCTCCCTATTTGGTAAATTCTTGTCATTTCCACCAATAACATAATTAAGAATCAAATCCATTATTGCTAATAATAGAAACCTTCAAACATCAATTTCCATACACACCATTGCAAGGATAAATAAATAATATAAAATCAAATTTTATTTTATTGTGGAATAATTTGTCCTTACAATGCAATTCAATTGAAAAACTATGCTAATACATATTTCTTAGCAATCTATTCTAAATCCAAGTACTAGCTCAAGAATCTAATCTTCAAGTAATGCGATCGAAATCCATTTCTTCACGATTAGATTCAACTCACTTCTTCCCTTAAGCTTCCTCTCTTTTATTCGATCCTACAAAACATCAAAATGTAATCTTTTCACATCATGTATTAAGAGTCTAGAATAGGAACTTAAAAGAGTTAGTTAATGGATTTCACCTGAAGTAGAGCCATACGTTTCGACTCTCCCATCTCTTAGATCTTTTAGGTAAATAGGGAAGCTTCGTCTCCAATGCCCCTTCTCTTGGCAATAAAAGAAAATGGACTCCTTTGGCACAACACATTGGACAATCATAGACTTAGTTCTTTCTAGACTTCCGATGTTGCTAGTGTCCATTACAGTTTAGGAGTTTGACTCACTAGACAAATTTGCTTGACCAGCACGCCAAATCATTGCGGATTCACAGCTATAAGCAAATAGGTGAGATCAATGAGGGTCACGTCGCGATCCATCATATAGTACTCTATAACGAACTCACTATATGATTCAGGAAGCGACTGAAGAACCCAATCAACAGTCAACTCACCTGAAATCTCGACACCCAACATCCTTAACCTATCAATGTGTGACTCCATCTCTAAGACGTGTACACACACAGGTTTTCCATCTTCATGTTTACTAACCAAAAGGGCTTGAGTGAGCTTGAACTTTTCAAGCCTTCGAACTTGTGGGTTAGGGAGAACAATTCGAGGAGGTGGAGGAAGTGAAGCATGATCTCTTGTTCCTTGATCATATTGTGGAACATCATCTTCATTTGGAAAGCTTGTTCGATGGGATTTGGGAAGACCATGATTTTCATAACTAGACATCTACAAAAGGGAGAAAATTCAAGTTAAGTTGATTAGAATCCTTGACGTGACACCCAAATGAAACATCAAGCTAGGATCCAACACAACACTCTACAACCTAGAAAAGGGATGTCGTAATCAAGTTGCAGAATATTTCAAGGCAGGTAAATGACGATTTACCAATTTCCACCATGAAAAACGAAAAGGAAATTTAAGTTTCAAATCTATTGAAAACTCCTAGATCTTTTGAGATTCATTGAACTTTTCAATGGCATGTTTAAATCTCGATATGCCCCTTGATTTGTGACTAGGATAATGAGGATCACAAAACAGGGTATGAATAACCATGAAAACTTACATGGTGCCCCCAATGCTACAGTCACCTATTGTGACATCCCGGAATTTAGGGCATAGATTTCAAACGACTAAATTACGGCAAATGTATTTGTAATTAACTCATTTAGCTTTAACTGCATGTAATGAAATATAAATGAGTTAATTTTAATTATTATGTAATATCTATTGATCGTTTTATGCCCAAACGTGTAAACTAGTAACCAAATCAAATCGCTCAACTGCAGCTCTGACTAATGCGTCTGAAAAACTGGAACTTAGAATTAATCATTTTTGAGCAAAACAAACATTAAAATATGATAGTACATGTTCCCCTGTTTATGAAAATATAAAAATCGTCAAAAACGGAGTTCATATGCATAAGAAAAACGGACAGTAAAACACTATTTTCTTTAATCGCATAGACCAAAACGATCCGTTGAGGCACTTACGCTTTGCCGATGGGATTTCCGAGAGAGTTTTTGGAATCAGGATATAGTATATTATTTAATTTCACATTCGAAATAATTTTTATGAAAATGTTTACAAAAGTCGTAAAATGGACACCGCGAGCCGTTAAGACGCGAAACTTCAAATGCAAATTTTCGGAGATCCGTAACTCTAAAAATTAATTCATTTGAGGTTCTGGAATCCTTGAATTATACTCTATTTAATGGTGATTTTGAAAAAAAAAATCCCCAATGCATGAATCTTGAGGCACCCAGTTTTGGGCATGTAATGGAGCATAACCTATGTGGGGCCCACATGGGATGATAAGCTCCAAAAACCTAATCTTCCAGCTGGTATCAAACCCACGTGCATTCCTTCCTACTCTCTTCTCCTTTGTGTGCAAGAATCACACCAAGAGAGTACAAGTAAGGAGTGTATGAGTACGGACTCAAAGTGGTGTGAGTATGAGTTTTTCCTATAAAAGGAGGCACGAGAAGCCTCATAAACTCACTCAAATTCACCAGCTTCTTCTTCTCTGTCAATTCCCTCTCTCACAGTTACAACATCACCACCATGGATCACCTCCCCAACCCATTCCTACTGTTGTTTTCAATCACCACAGCCCCCTCCCTCCTCCTTTTTGGTTTTCCCTGCTGAAATAAGCAAGAAAGAAGCATCAGAAGGCCACCGGAGTAGCCTCCTGCCACCACCGAATCACCCTCCTGCCAGCCATCACCCACCACCCACTGCAACCTTCAAACACCCACTGCCACCACCCAAGAACTTCATCCCTAAGCTGTCATTGCTATTAACTTTGATCCCCAAAAGCTTCTCCATAATTCCTGCATCAAAATACTGTTGAAAGAAAGAAGAACGAAGGCAGCAACACGGAACTACCACCTCCGTCAGCCCCTTGTCGCAACTCACAGCCACCATAGGCACCCGCCGGTTTCTGCTGCTGCTCTGCCTCTGTGAGTCATCGCCACCCTCCCTTTTAATTTTGTTTTGTTCTCATGAAGTTAAACAAATCAAGGACCACTGTATATATTTTGGTTGTGCCTTCGGTGTATCACGAAAATGAAGAAGACGAATAGGAGGTTACCCTCTTGTTTATGAATTAGATACACAAACATGCATGCGATTTTACCACATACAGTTCCCCAAGTATGATATTGTCCAGATTCAACCCCTTACTCCCAAAAACTGTTTTTAAACTAGGTCTAAGTCCTAAACATACATTTGAAATATTCACAATCTACCCAAATTTCGAAAAATCCCTTCAATAGAAGCTCAAAATGTTAAAATAGAAATTTCATAAATTCATTTTTTTACATGTATATACATTTTTATACTTGATTGTTGTTAAATCTTAAATTATAAAATTGTATTTTGATTTAAATAAATTTTTGGGATTTATTTAAATATTTTGGGAAAATAATAAACTAAATCTTAAGAAAAATTTATTTAAATGGATTGTTTAAATAAATTTTGAGATAATAAACATTTAGAAAAATTATAAATCATTATACTAGTTCAAATAACCAATCTCTACCAAATATTGATTTATAACAAATATTTCTAGGAAATTGGAGTTATCCCGGAAATCACGACCTCTCGGCAACACATCTCGACTTTCAGAACTACTCGTTAACCAGTCGATAAGGTGAGAGTTACGGCCCCTTTTCAATATTTTATTTATTCTTGGGGGAGAATACATGTGCTAAATAGTATTTATTATGCAAATACATATGTCTTATATGATATGCATGATATAGTTTTAAAAGTTATAAAGACTTCCATATCGGAATACTATCATGCAAAAGGCTTTACACACTCGTACAAGATCATTATGTTAAAATACATATTTCTATAAGAGCGAGTAATTTATACTTTTATAAATACGTCAACTATACTCGACTTTACAAATACTATACTACGAAATTCATTATGCCCGGTACTTATCTATAATTAAGTTAGGGCTGAAAGTTATTCACAAACTTTTCATTAATGGGTTTTGAGTGAGAAGCTACTATTCATTAGCTGAGTTTAATCACTTAGCCTGCCCCACACTGCTATAATCGTTAATCTTCGGAGCGAGCTACATATATATAGATCTATATCGGGTTGACAACCCCACCCGCGGTTGCTAGCTACAACCATCGACTGATCAATCGAAACAGGTGATATGTGTCTACGATCGTTACTGCGACGTCCAATGAAGCGTCGTAGGGAGGGGTACTTTTCGTCCATAGCTCGATTATAGAACTCACTAAAAACATTAACATGAATCTCTCTCACTTTTTCATTACAACCATAGGTTTGGTTACTATCAAAACTATTTTTAAGTATGATGGTTACTTATACATTGGATATATTTAAATTTTCATCAAGTTATTACAAACACGTTTTCTTTAAAAGCATGGATTTATTTAAAAGCATGGATTTATTTATAAAAAATATTTTTAAGTATGATGGTTACTTATACATTGGATATCTGTGATCCATGAACTTAGTCGCACAGCCCGGCATGTTCCGCCGCCTCGACCGGGGGTGTGACAAATTAATATCAGAGCCAGGTTGGCTATAGAGAACTCGTATCCTCAAAAGAGGAATACAACTATTGCAACTAGCCTCTAAAAGTATTATTAATAATAAAAGTAGTTCTCGACTACCTACGGTATGGTAGTTGGGAAATACAAGACAAAGATTAATAATACTACAACTCCACCAACCTTAATATATAAGAGTTTATATATATACTCTGACCCGCGATGAGAACACTTAATAAAAAAATTAAAAAAACATTAAAAAAAAATTAACATCCCTTCAACTAAAACTACCAACTCAACCCTTTAGGTCAAACACCTCAATTAAAGCTTAGTACCGTACATAAGCCATACCACAAATAAACCTGGAACGCGCGCCTATGTTATTTATGGTCAGGCCGGTGCACAACCTGATGGTTTTGGTCATAAGAACATCCTATGTGCTCACATAAACCCTAATGCTTGGATCTAGGTTTCTCTATTGTACATGCAAGTTATCTGTGACAACCCAAAATTTCCATTATGAACAAACCATTTGAAGCCAAAAGAAGTAGAGCAGTTACAGTGAAAATTCAGACTTAGAATATAAGTTTGGCAGTTTCAGGGTTTTACACCTAAAGAGATATTAGGGGAGTGGTTGCACTAGGATTTTGTGCAACACTGTAATTCCATTACTCTAGGTCATTAGAATCCATTCCGAGAAAAGAAATATTTTCTACAAAAAATCTCAGGACTATAAATAGAATTCTGAACCAAATTGATTCATTAGTTGAATTCCATTTAGAGAAAAGCCAATTTCTCTCTCACGGATCTTCGGGTTTTCATCCCAGATTGTGAGTCTACTTCCCTGGATGTGTTTTAATACTTGTTATATACTTAATAACATTATTTACATGTCCAAAACACAAGATCCGGGAGCTTACGGCCCAAGAACTTTCGTGGGGTGTAAACTCCAAAACAAGGCCTAAAGGCTATCTAGTCCCAATTCCTTGTTAGGAAACTAGTTAAGGACTTTATGTATGAACATTACAGGCTAGAAATCAATCAAAACCATATAGTTTTAGGAGTTTACGGCCAAGGATATGTTCTTGGGCCGTAAACCCCTTTTTCAAGGGCTAAAAGTGCCCTAATCACCCCCAAAGGTTTGGACTCTATTTTTGGCAAATACCTTAATGTGTTTAGGACCTAGGAAACATAAGAAAAGCACAAGTATTGAAGAGTTTACGGCCAAGAATGGTTCTTGGGCCGTAAACTCCCATAAAGGGGTCAAAGGACACCCTAAACACTTCCTTAGGCCATGAGACAATTTGAGCATGTACCTAGATGAGTTATGGACTAGATAAAACATTTAGAACCCCATGTGTGAGGGAGTTTACGGCCCAAGAGGTTCTATGGCCGTAAACTCCAAGAAATGGTACCAAATGGTGCCATAAACCCTCCTAAAGCCAAGTACTAAAGCCTAGACTTGTTCCTAGAAATGTTTGAGACTTGAAAGCACCATAATCACCCTCCCAAGGGAGTTTACGGCCGTAAACTCCAAGGGAATAGGGTATTTGGGCCGTAAACTCCCCAAAGGAGTCAACATGGTGCCCAAACGCTTGTATAAGCCTTGAATAAATTCCCACTAGAGTTGTAGTAATTGTAAGCATCATTTCAAGACTTGGTTGAGAGTTTACGGCCAGGAGCTTACTTCCCTAGGCCGTAAACTCCAATAAATATGGTCTTTTGACCTTAAACTCACATTAGGGGCATTGCACTCCTTTGTTGCAACCCTTTAGCCTCCTAGCACTTGACCAAAAGTGTTTTCCTCGCGCTTAAATGTTATTACTTGTATAATTAGTGTTATAATCACTAATTATTTATATACATATGTTTTCATATGTATTAGGATCATTGTGTGTGTCTAAGTCTCCACATAACACCAAACACTTGTCCGATCCTTCCGTACGATAACAGCCCATTCAATTCCAGTCACTTACTGCAGGTGAGTTCATACCCCTTAACTAATGTTTTAAACTATTTTTAAATGTTTTATGGGGGGGGATACAAGTAGAATCATGCTACTTATTATGTCAATCACATGTGATTAGTAAGTAGGATTATGTTACTTATTACATCAATCACATGTGATTAATATACAGCATTCAAATGATTTGGCTACTCATTAGCCGTTTTACCAAATAGTTTCCTTCAAATGACTTTTTATAAACATTTTATATGTTTTAAACTCCTTTTTACACTGTACAACTTACTCCGTACATTACCTTTCAAACTTATTTACAACTGTGTTTCAAACAAATGTTTCCTTATACTTAAACTATTTTATTAAACTTATGCCTTCAAATTGTTTTATAGATTGACATTAAGTCGATCTTTTATTAAAATAATACTTATATTTCAAATTTCTTACAAAACTTATTTATGATTTTATATTATAAATTGCATGCCTCTATATGTATAGTTATATAAGAAATGTTTAAAAGACTTAGGAAGGCTATCCACCCTATTTCCTTTTCGCGCCCTGAGATGTGGTCTGGTGGGATACCGGGTATTCATCCGAAAGTCATTTAAATATTAGTTATATATAATGTGTACATATATAGTCATAAAAGGTCCTTCCAGTTCAACATATGCCCTTGGGTAGCAAGGGTATACATCCATGTCCATACTTACCAGATAGATTACTAGTAAACTACCATATGGGTAGTTTAGGAAGATACTATAGCAATTACTAGAACGCGATATCATACAATGAGTCAGTTCATTCATGGGTCAATACTTTCTAGAACATTACAGTACATTACATATACAACTATACTAGGAAGAGAACATACACAACAATACTAGAACGATTACGTTACTATACTTGCTAGGTAGAGAGCACGTAAATTACAACTAGAACAGTTCATTACATTACAGCTAGAACAGCTCATCACATTACAGCTAGAACAGTTCATTACATTATAGCTAGAACAGTTCATTACAGTACATATACAAGAATACGTTAATTATTTTTATTTAAATCGGAGCATGACTTAATTGTCATGGCTCGAGTTGTAGCCATAATTCTCTTGGAGGGAGAGCGTGAGTTTGCGTATAGATCTATAATGGATTGAGAATCCTACACCTTGCTGCTAGCTACAGCCGGACCTGCAGGTCTGCGGGTGCCAAACATCATTCCGTTATTACGACCATTCATTATGTCGTTGTTACTAGTCGATAGTATGGTGCAATTTATCACATAATGCCTTAATATAAATCCGGTTTAAGGTAATTAGTATGGCAGTAGTTCTTACAACACTACACCATAGTACTATTTCATTTTCCCATTACATTCACTTCGTGAACATTCACACGACGCACATTAATGTAGAAACTATATTTTTTGATAATGATAGTTATACTTGGGAAAATACATACTCTTACTAGGAACATACATTCAGAACAGTTAGGTCTTGGTAGAAGACTACATTCAGAATAGTTAGGTCTTGGTAGAAGACACCTTCATATACTAGTAGGAATCATAGGGATTCTAGGGTTTTTCAAACACTTACAGTTCATATACACTTTCAATACTTACAATACATATACTTACATATTCTTACATACAAATTAAGACACTAAATACTTATGATCTCACCAGCTTTAAAGGTGATACTTGCTTTCAAAATTACTTGTATCCTCAGGTCATCATAGACAGGTACCGATGCAAGGAGAAAGGAAGATGGAGCTTGTTCAAGACTTATCTTTCATTTTGATTTATACTTTAGTGTTTATCAAAATTTGACAGAACACATTTGTATAATAATTATATTATTAATGCAATGGATGATGTTGTTGCTTATTTACTACTTTACATTGTTGTTGATATTATACATGACGTCCTCCGCCCCAGAACGTTTCCGCCGTTCCTGGTTTTGGGGTGTGACAGATTGGTATCAGAGCATTGTTTATAGTGAATTAAGTATATCAACCCATAAAAGATATACTAAATATAAATACATAAGGGATTAAAAATACTCTGACCAAAAGTTTATACTTTAAATAGTAAAGTATTTAAGTAGGTATACGTGCTGCATTCATACTAAAATCAAGGTCACTAGGACAGTACAAAAGAATTACGATTGTTGGACAACACAAGTGGGCTTAGAGACATATGGTCAAAACTGGGAAGATATAGCCTGATCACCTATATTATCCGAGGGTTGACTAGCATGTGCCTAAGTTTAAGTGTGTGGTTGCAACAATGCTAAAATCTTACCAACCCTACCACAATGAGAACAATAGAACATAACATTAAAATTTAAAATACTATAGGAGTATTTGGTGTCACTATAAGTACTTTATACTTGAGAATTTAAAACGGGATCTTCATTACTAAGTTGATAGTTGCTAAGTGGATACACTAAGGCTATATGTAATTAGGATGTTATAGACTTAGAATCTGTGATAATTTTGCCTTAACCTTATTCTGTGTGAATTTGGAATTAAGGTCACTTATTCGAAGGTCTATCCTGTTTAGATTACACATAGCTGGTATGCACTTCACAAATAGAGATGTAACTGATGAAGATTTTCTAAATAATTATCTAGATAGTTCGTCTAATAATTATTCTCTTACCCTAAATTCTCGCATAGAAAACATAACTGGACTCCATCCCCTTGACAACCAGTATCTTCCGAATGAAGTCATAGCTGGTTGGTTTGGAGAAGAACCAGAGAATGATCATCCTATCTCCTTGGATGATCACCATGATGAAGATTGTTCATATAATGCTAACTCCGAACCAGGAGTTGAGAACCTACCCCGAGCAGCTCCCTTTCCAATTCCTAACCCTCGTCCGGCTTTTCATGGCCCGACCCTAAGTGAGTGGAATGCTTGGAAACATGGAGCCAAGGACAAGATCAGTCTATGCCATTTGATAGCGACCGAAGCTTTTACGACTTGAGCAATGGGGGCTCAACATATAGAGTCTTGCCAATCTTGGTCTGCAGAGTGGCCTGAAATGAGATTCAAGGTAGGACAGCCCTACATCAGATTACAAAAGTTGTCGCCTATGCTAGAATGCATACCCTACACACCATTCATCTAGAAGATGCACACAAGAGATTAGAAAGAAACCGTGAAACCCTACTGCAAGCACTGGCCGAATCACGAGCCGAAGTCATAGAGCTCCGGGTACGCCAGATGGTGTCCGAAGGACACCTACTTGACATGGAACGTAAATTGGTTGAACTAAGAGTTCACCGGAGGGATGACCGTCGCCAGTAGTAGACGCTTTACTTTATTTCCCTTATAAAAAGGAATCGTGTTTTTTTTTGTCTATGCCTGATGTGGCATTTTCTATGAAATTATCTTGTTCCGTAAGTACTTTAGCTAGGTCTTTATGCTGTCAGGAACTATCTTCTGCGGATATGATGTAAGACCTTTACAAGGTCAATTTCCAGAATCTTTACATCGTGAATATCAAAGATATTGACAGCCGGCTAACCTCTGTGTCATTCTTCATTTAAGTACTCTTATCATTCTTTCATTAGAGTATATCTGAATCATGCTTTAGTCAAGTCATTGGACTATAGTGATTTATCTCCGGAGACATTTCCAAGTCTCTTTCAGTGGTTGGATCTTCTTATTCACCAACCCACGATACCTCAACTCAAACAAAAAACGTATTGAGACCATTCAACGAACTTATTTCCGCCCGTTACTAGGACTGCATCATAGGGATGTAGGTCAAACTTTCATAAACACACTTCTACTTAGTACTAGGACTACATCGTAGAGATGTAGGTCAAACCTTCGCGATCATACTTCCATTTCTGTGTTAGGACTGCATCATAGGGATGTAGGTCAAACTTTCGAGAACATGGTCGTACTCTTTACGTGAACAATCTAAGTACATCAGGGTCAACCAGAATCGCTCACAAATTCCTTATTTTCGTATTACAGAATTATGTCATCATCCAAAAATGATCAGCCGAGCACCGAAATCCCAATCCTCCATATCGACGCTGCTACATTACAAGCTGCAATAGCAGCTGCTGTGAAAACTTTCCTTACACACATCAACTCAGGCAACACCAATAAGACTGAAGAAAGACTCGAGAGTTTAGATGGTAGTACCAAACCGGGAAACCAACAAACAGTAACAGTCACTGGCTCGCAAAGCCGAAAGACAGAGAAAAAGAAACGAAAGCGTCAAGCCCAGAAAGAACGCAAGAAATCCCATGAGCTGGCTATGCAACCGCAACCAGTGGAAACCCCTACCATCCCAGTGTCGAGCAGGCCATACGAGGGAAAACTCCCGAAGTGTGACACTTGTGGTTTCCATCATCATGAGACTTGCCATGAGATGCAATGTTGCAATTTCCTGAACATAGGGCACCATGCTCGTGACTGTGTAGCACAGAAACGACCCATCACTCAAGCCCCTTTCATCGGGACTAACCCTACACACAAGATGAGTTATAACGCAGAACGATTTAAGAAACAATTTTCAAGGTGGAGTAACGAGGAAGGAACTCGTGTCCACATAACTCTGGCTAAACACCGCAATTCCATCGCCAAAGCTAGTACTACCCAGGCATGCCACCAATGCGGGGAAGTAGGGCACTTCATGAAAGATTGCCCGATAGCAAAGAACTCTGGCGCAGATGGGAGATTTCTCAGGATCACAGCTGCAGGAGAGCCTACTCTGGAACCACGTTAAATGCAATTAAGGCATTTCGTTGTAACAGACTTATAAATTATCTAGAACTAGTGCAACCAGAGTCTTACCTTTTGCGAGATCCTATCTGTATAAGGACTCTCGTGCTGCGTATACTTGTCTTTGTAGTATACCTTATTCGTAGCAACAGTCTTGTGGTAAATCTAAAGTACGGTAACTCTGTTCATGGTTGCACGGTTGTGTTTTGTCTGTAAACATCTTATATTCAAATCTAATGTCTTTAAGTTTCAGTATGATTTCGACATTATCATACGACTCGATTCAAATTGATCCTCACGAAAACAGCTTCATACGTACACCCCTTTCTTCTAGATCACTTTTCCAGCTAAACCGTCACATCAGAACACCGAAGTACTCATACCAGGAGTACCTATTAGTTATTTTTCTTTCCGAAGAAATCCCCGAAGTACCACTCGTGCAGTACGTTAAATTTAATCCAGGGATTCATGCGGTTGATCTATCACTGAAGAATGTATGCATAAGAGTGATATATAATCAAGGTTCTACAGGTTTAGAATTGATGAATCCACTTTAAATTCTTTTTCCCCGATGGGATGTGAACTTAAAGAAGAACCAGTTATTCAACTACCTTTTCAACCTTAATTATATATGACTCGTATACACGAAAGTGTGATTGTGAAACTAGGTATGAATTCTAATATGAACTTCAGGACGGAGAACTGCCTAACTACGAGTAAACACATAATCATGAGAACAAGCATAGAACCCAGTACGACTCCCGTAAACAGATCACCTTATAGTTTAAACACCCACGGAGATACAAGAACAGTTTGGACAACTTAGCGAACTACTCATAAATAGAATTAGAAAACTAGGTTTCTCACCCTAGAGAACCTCGATCATATTCTTCCAGAGATCGAAGGATCGCATTGCATGTACCTCGGTTATCGAGGACTCCGTCGAGATTTTTCATTAGAAATCGTTATCTCTACCGCGCGTAGACAAAATGGTTGAGCAAGCGCAAAGAAAGAAACTACTTCCAGGAATGGATCCGGGATCCGAATATCACCAGTTCGAGTGTTAGGGAAAGATGTCCGGAAGACTATCTCCTGAAATCGATGCGGACACTTCGAGTCCGTAGTGATACCCTTCGGATAGGACCAATACGCCCATAGCTTTTATGAGCTAAAATGAGTAGGGTACGACTTTCTTACCTGGATCGGTTCGTCATTTCTCCATGTAATGACTTACTTATCTACCCTTGTAGTAAGAAGGAACCCATGGGAAAACATTTCCTTCAGAGGAACTTTTAGCGATGTTCTCAAAGCACAAGTTTTGAAATTGAAGAGTCAAATTTCTAAAGACACACTGTTAGTAATGTGAGAAATTATGAGCACTCTTACAATTTGTCAAAAAAAAAAAACCGTTGAGCATTTATCGACATCAGAGACGCCGACATTCTTTCACATGATTCTAGGTCTTACCGACCTACCGCTTTAGTTCATTCAGAACTCCTCGCAAGCTACAGGAACTCGTACGACTTTGACCCAGCAAGGGGTGGCCTTTGACTGGGAGGTTACGCAAGAAAAGGAACCTTTGAGATTCCAAGTGAATGACCAAGTTCCTTAGGATAACTCACTCTGGGAATGGCTTAATACTCTTCGTAAAGCGTGGAAAGCTAAATCCAAGGTAGACAGGACCTCCGGGATTCTTATCAATATCGGTCCTGTGCCTCCCACAAACTAGACCTACTCCGCGAACTTAGTAACATACTTTCTACTCTTCGCTTCTCGATCGTGAAACCATACCTTTCCGTTAGGACTCTTGCAAGTCCACTCATCGAGATCCTCGCCTTCGTATTAGAACCGTAGTGACCCTCGACCGAGAGTTCAAGCGGATGAAGCAACGCCATCGCCAGTTAGTGAAGGTTCGTTGGAATGCCAACCGAGTACCCGATTTTACTTAAGTGCGCTAGAACCAATCGTTTAGGAAGTTTTCTCCTCACGACTCGATCATTCGTGCATACTTCCTTGCCTAAATTCTAATTTCGGGACGAAATTCCCTTTAACAGGGGGATGATGTCACAACCCGAAATTTCCATTCTATTTGAAGCCAATAGAAGTAGAGCAGTTACAGTGAAAATTCAGACTTAGAATATAAGTTTGGCAGTTTCAGGGTTTTACACCTAAAGAGATATTAGGGGAGTGGTTGCACTAGGATTTTGTGCAACACTGTAATTCCGTTACTCTAGGTCATTAGAATCCATTTCAAGAAAAGAAATATTTTCTGCCAAAAATCTCAGGACTATAAATAGAATTCTAAACCAAATTGGTTCATTAGTTGAATTCCATTTAGAGAAAAGCCAATTTCTCTCTCACGGATCTTCGGGTTTTCATCCCAGATTGTGAGTCTACTTCCCTAGATGTGTTTTAATACTTGTTATATACTTAATAACATTATTTACATGTCCAAAACACAAGATCTGGGAGCTTACGGCCCAAGAACGTTCTTGGGGTGTAAACTCCAAAACAAGGCCTAAAGGCCATCTAGTCCCAATTCCTTGTTAGGCAACTAGTTAAGGACTTTATGTATGAACATTAGAGGCTAGAAATCAATCAAAACCATATAGTTTTAGGAGTTTACGGCCAAGGATATGTTCTTGGGCCGTAAACCCCTTTTTCAAGGGCTAAAAGTGCCCTAATCACCCTCAAAGGTTTGGACTCTATTTTTGGCAAATACCTTAATGTGTTTAGGACCTAGGAAACATAAGAAAAACACAAGTATTGAAGAGTTTACGGCCAAGAATGGTTCTTGGGCCGTAAACTCCCATAAAGGGGTCAAAGGACACCCTAAACACTTCCTTAGGCCACGAGACAATTTGGGCATGTACCTAGATGAGTTATGGACTAGCTAAAACATTTAGAACCCCATGTGTGAGGGAGTTTACGGCCCAAGAGGTTCTATGGCCGTAAACTCCATGAAATGGTACCAAATGGTGTCATAAACCCTCCTAAAGCCAAGTACTAAAGCCTAGACTTGTTCCTAGAAATGTTTGAGACTTGAAAGCACCATAATCACCCTCCCAAGGGAGTTTACGGCCGTAAACTCCAAGGGAATAGGGTATTTGGGCTGTAAACTCCCCAAAGGAGTCAACATGGTGCCCAAACACTTGTATAAGCCTTGAATAAATTCCCACTAGAGTTGTAGTAATTGTAAGCATCATTTCAAGACTTGGTTGAGAGTTTACGGCCAGGAGCTTACTTCCCTGGGCCGTAAACTCCAATAAATATGGTCTTTTGACCTTAAACTCACATTAGGGGCATTGCACTCCTTTGTTGCAACCCTTTAGCCTCCTAGCACTTGACCAAAAGTGTTTTCCTCGCGCTTAAATGTTATTACTTGTATAATTAGTGTTATAATCACTAATTATTTATATACATATGTTTTCATATGTATTAGGATCATTGTGTGTGTCTAAGTCTCCACTTAACACCAAACACTTGTCCGATCCTTCCGTACGATAACAGCCCATTCAATTCCAGTCACTTACTGCAGGTGAGTTCATACCCCTTAACTAATGTTTAAAACTATTTTTAAATGTTTTATGGGGGGGGGGGGGATACAAGTAGAATCATGCTACTTATTATGTCAATCACATGTGATTAGTAAGTAGGATTATATTACTTATTACATCAATCACATGTGATTAATATACAGAATTCAAATGATTTGGCTACTCATTAGCCGTTTTACCAAACAGTTTCCTTCAAATGACTATTTATAAACATTTTATATGTTTTAAACTCCTTTTTACACTGTACAGCTTACTCCGTACATTACCTTTCAAACTTATTTACAACTGTGTTTCAATCAAGTGTTTCCTTATACTTAAACTGTTTTATTAAACTTATGCCTTCAAATTGTTTTATAGATTGACATCAAGTCGATCTTTTCTTAAAATAATACTTATATTTCAAATGTCTTACAAAACTTATTTATGCTTTTATATTATAAATTGCATGCCTCTATATGTATAGTTATATAAGAAATGTTTAAAAGACTTGGGAAGGCTATCCACCCTATTTCCTTTTCGCGCCTTGAGATGTGGTCTGGTGGGATATCGGGTATTCGTCCGAAAGTCGTTTAAATATTAGTTATATATCATGTGTACATATATAGTCATAAAAGGTCCTTCCAGTTCAAGATATGCCCTTGGGTAGCAAGGGTATACATCCATGTCCATACTTACCAGATAGATTACTAGTAAACTACCATATGGGTAGTTTAGGAAGATACTATAGCAATTACTAGAATGCGATATCATACAATGAGTCAGTTCATTCATGAGTCAATACTTTCTAGAACATTAAAGTACATTACATACACAACTATACTAGGAAGAGAACATATACAACTATACTAGAACGATTACATTACTATACTTGCTAGGTAGAGAGCACGTACATTACAGCTAGAACAGTTCATTACATTACAGCTAGAACAGTTCATCACATTACAGCTAGAACAATTCATTACATTATAGCTAGAATAGTTCATTATAGTACATATACAAGAATACGTTAATTATTGTGATTTAAATCGGAGAATGACTTAATTGTCATGGCTCGAGTTGTAGCCAGAATTCTCTTGGAGGGAGAGCGTGAGTTTGCGTATAGATCTATACTGGATTGACAATCCTACACCTTGCTGCTAGCTACAGCCGGACCTGCAGGTCTGCGGGTGCCAAACGTCATTCCGTTATTACGACCATTCATTATGTCGTTGTTACTAGTCGATTGTATGGTGCAATTTATCACATAATGCCTTATTATAAATCCGGTTTAAGGTAATTAGTACGGCAGTAGTTCTTACAACACGACACCATAGTACTATTTCATTTTCCCATTACATTCACTTCGTGAACATTCACACGACGCACATTAATGTAGAAACTATATTTTTTGATAATGATAGTTATACTTGGGAAAATACATACTCTTACAAGGAACATACATTTAGAACAGTTAGGTCTTGGTAGAAGACTACATTCAGATCAGTTAGGTCTTAGTAGAAGACACCTTCATATACTAGTAGGATCATAGGGATTCTAGGGTTTTTCAAACACTTACAGTTCATATACACTTTCAATACTTACAATACATATACTTACATATTCTTACATACAAATTAAGACACTAAATACTTATGATCTCACCAGCTTTAAAACTGATACTCGCTTTCAAAATTACTTGTATCCTCAGGTCATCATAGACAGGTACCGATGTAAGGACAAAGGAAGATGGAGCTTGTTCAAGACTTATCTTTCATTTTTATTTATACTTTAGTGTTTATCAAAATTTGACAGAACACATTTGTATAATAATTATATTATTAATGCAATGGATGATGTTGTTGCTTGTTTACTACTTTACATTGTTGTTGATATTATACATGACGTCCTCCGCCCCAGAACGTTTCCGCCGTTCCTGGTTTTGGGGTGTGACATTATGCAAGACTATAAAACCTAATTCTAGCATATGGAAATCGATATTAAAATATAATTAGGTTTAAGATATTACCTTGATTGTTATGTAGCAATAACAATCCTAATTCCTCCATGTATTGTCTTTAGAAAGCTTAGAGTCACAAATATCACTCCTCTAATGGTTCACAAACACCATAAGCAAGAGGATGAAGAGGAGAGAGGATGGAGGCTGCTTAAAACGTGTTCTAACCCTAGAAGAGAAGTTCCCCATGTTTTTGGGTCATAAGGGGTCTTTATATAGTGAGGCTATTAGGGTTATCTAACAAGGAACCCCTAATTTGGATGCTTAAGCCCTAAGCAACCCATAGACTCCTTTAATTAAGGCCTTGGACGATTTCCTTATGGGCTTCCCCATAGAATTCGTCCACTCCTTAATTTAAGACAATCCATAGCCCAAATTGCAATTATCTTAGAATTACAATTCCATTCCCTTAAGTTAAATTAATCTCTTTTAGTCACAAAACTAATTACCAATTAATTATTGACTAATATTAATTAAACAATATGATTTCTCCTTTAATATATTATTCTCATAATATATTAATAAATCATATTTAATGCTTTCTCTCCATAATTTATCCTATCAAGTTGCTTTGGTGAAGGCAACCCAAAAGGACCATGCACCATCGGATCAAGTACATACCAAAATAGTTATGGACTTAGACACTAATCCAACAGTCTCCCACTTGGATAAGTCTAATAACTATTCTGCGTATGACTTCAGATCCTGATCTGCAATCATAGCTTTCCGAAGTCGTTGTCAACTCTGATCCTATCAGATATGCGTGTCCTTTAGATAAGGGATCATATATTCCTCAATTTTAGATATCGTATGAGACATGATTTCTAATCATTCTCTTTGTACTATTTCTCGATTTCCGATTTATGACGACTAACTAATTGAACAAATCAAATTAGCCCTAGCCCGGCCGAGCATTTATGTTTGTCATCACTAAACCATCGAGGGGCCCAAAGATATCGCTTTTATCCTACTTTGGATAAAAGGAACGGATAAATTTTGATACAATGCTCGCTTGCACTCACTCACTGAATCACACACAACTATATGTTTTATAACACCAAGTTACTAGTGCGTTTACATATTATCAATGTGCAACCGATTTGCAAGATACAACTCACACATCTTGGTTTCAAGAATATAAGATGTTATCGTCTCACCAATCACTCGTGATACAATTCATGGAGTGATCCAAGTGAGCGTGGGTTTAATCCAATGATCAAATCTTATTCATAAGCATTCATGAACGTTGCAACAAACATTTACTTATGTCTAATACTCTTTTAGACAATCCACACACGAATTCACGACAATCTTCATTCATATCTACTTCCAACATATGAACGACTGTGGCCCATTCGAATAATTTGACTGTTCTAAACCAATTAAATTATTCAGGAAGTCAAAACATGCAAAGTGAAACACAAGAATAATACTAATCCCATATGGCATCAAACCTTTGAGCATAAATAAAACACCTTTTATTTATCACCATATTGATTACTCATTATTTGTCGTTTTGGGTAATCGACTTCTTACTTTAATCAATGTTTACCTATGGTTCTTTCTTTGTGAAATAGATCAAATTTAACATATTTCCAATCATTCTCATTTCATAACTCCAAATCCTTTTCCATAAGTGAAAGAATATCAAATTCTTGCTTCTTATGGAATATGGTAGATTCTAACATTCTATGCAATGATTCTTTCGTAATGTCACTGCACCAAAGTCACAAAGACTATTGCCAATGATATTACAAAATCTTCTATCGGAGATTGTTACAAGACAATTCCTTAGATATGATATCTTTCACTCAAAGTACATTCCTTTGAACATCCTTTTGCATAAAAGTTTCTAATCTAGACATAGATTTTCAATATTCAATTCCCAATATCGACACGTTTCCATATTTCCCATATGACAACTTATTCTTAATAGAATCTTATCTATTCATAATAATGTCGATATGGTCTATCAAATATGGAAACATTTCCATATTTTCCATATGACAACTCATTCTTAATAGAATCGTTTCTATTCATAATAATGTCGATATGGTCCATCCAATACCATGCTTCCAACTACTCACAAGCAACCAATCCTCGTCGAACTTTGGATTGTCCTTTGATAGTTGTTTAATTATTTTAGTCAAAACCGATTCTAGTCCCTTTTCCCTCTAAACACGCTAGACATTTGGAAAATTTTAGAATGGTCAAATATTAAAGCATTTGCAATCGACACTATACCTGAAGCGTATGGGACACGATGCATAATGTTTTATTTGCTATGTTCTCAAAATTCGAATTGTGAAGAGGAATGCCTTAATCATAATCAAAATTTTAAGAACAAACTATGTACCTTTGACTAAATTTATTAACATTTCTCAACCTAAGCCTTTAGATTTGAAATGAAGCATAATATTCTTTCCCTTAATTATAGCAAAACAACTTTACAACCCTTACGACTTTGCAAGGTATAACTCTTGTTTTCTATAATTAATATTACCAACTTGCAATACTTGCCTTAATAATCATACAATAATAACATTTATGCTCCCACTATCATGATGATTATTATAAAACATAACACTTATGCTCCCACTAGCTTTTACATGTATTCAGAAACAGCTTAACTTTCAGAAAAACAATACTTATTGAATTTCTTAAGTTCATGTTTCTAATACTTAGTGCCTTGATAATCTTCTATCAATGCTTCTTGAACTTATACACCTTTGCCTTAGATAGTTCATATGTGTGTCTAAACAATTAAGACTAATTGCCAAACCTCACAATTCAAATCATTGAAAGGGATACCCTAACCATAATCGAATTTGACTATTTTACAATCACTATCTTCTTAAAATCTTTCTTAGTGAAAGCATTTCCTGAAAATCATTTTCATGAAGGAGGAAATCTTATAACACTTAGATTTAAACGGTGTATGTGTTTCTATCCATGTGAATTTGTTAAAACCAAAGTTTATGACAAATTCAAACTCATATGGACCGAACTTTCTTAATCTTGCTTTCTTGCCTTATGGTAGCACAACTGACCACCATGTCTTCCAAGTAGTTAAGCAACTCACCCTTTCCTATCAATGTACCTTTCATTGATTAAGGTGCCTTGCCTTTTATGCGTTCAAAATGAGAACTCATAGAACTCACATGCATAATTAACTCAATTGGAACAACATAGAAACAAAATAATGTCAACACGATAGATTGTAAAACCTCAACTTCTGTGCTAGTGATGATCGATAAGGTTTATTTTGATTTGTTCTTAAAACCTTTCAAGACCATTAAGACTCCCACTGACTCCTTGACATATAAGATTCTCTTGTCAATAAACATTTATTGACAAACAAATATTCAAGAGTTAGTGTAGTTTTTATCAAAACACTTCATAAATTGGTCCTAGTTGGTCTTTGTCTTATCCAAGACATCACAACTTTCCACATTTGATGAACGTTATAAACCTTTTAATACCTGTCACTCATTGTCACAATCTTAACTCTAAGACTTGTTTTGGAACGAAGTATGATTGACTTCTTGATTTAACCATTTCTTCAATTCTTGAATCCTCTACTTAGACATACAATTGTACAAAGACTCACTTAGAGGATCAATTAAGATATGGTTCTTAATCATAAAGACCTATCATAAAGCATAAAAGGTACTCTCCCTTCTTCTTAGAATGGAGAAACTTTTATCTTTCTGCCTACTTGATTCTTCTTATTCGTTTTGCTATTGATTTAAACCTTTTTAATCAATTCCGAATTACACTTAATCTTATAAGTATAATCATATTTACTAAACCTTTAGTAAATCATGACGAATATCTCTGTTACTCTTATGGTGGACTTGATCAACACACAACTTTGTGTACTCGATCTCCTAGTCCTTCACTTGACACTTTGTCAATGAATTAGTCTAATTTCCAAATATGAAATTTTTCATTCATCATGCAACCAAGTTACATGATTCCAAATTTCTGTCCACTTGAAACTTGGGCGATGAGAAACTCTCCCTATTTGGTAAATTCTCGACATTTCCATAAATAAGAATCATATCCATTCGTTGTAGAAATATGCAAACACCAATTTTCATAACGATTTCATTGCAAGGAAATAAACAAATAAATAAATAAGTCAAACGAAAATTTATTTTATTTATAAAAGCAGCGGAAAACATTTGTCCTTACAATGCAAAATCCATTGAAAACAATGTATTTCAAAAGGAAAATTTCTAAAAACTCTATCATAACTATCTAAGCTCAAAATCTAATCTTCAAGTCCATGCGATGAAGATCCATTCCTTGTGATTAGATTCATCTTGCTCTTTCACCAAGCTTCCTTTCTTTTCACCGATCCGGCAAAACATTTAAATGCAATCTTATCACATCATGTATTAAGAATCAACGAATAGGAACTTAATGGTGTTAGATAGTGGATTTTTACTTGAAGCACAACCATACTCTTTGACTCTCCCTTCTTTGGAATCTTCAGGCTCTTGGGGCAGACTTCTATCCAACCCCCTTTCTCGTGGCAACAAACACAGGTCGCTTCTCTTAGGACGTCCTCGGAAGCATGGTCGGTTGACTTTCCCAACAAATACGCTCCATTGCTTCGCCAAATCATTTCTGATTTAGCAGCAATAAGCATGTAAGTTAGGTCAATGAGGTTATCTTCATGATCCATCATATAATACTTTCTTTTGAACTCATTATATGATTCAGGAAGTGACTGCAAAACCCAATTTACAGCCAACTCATTCGGGAATGACACACCCAACATTATCAACCTATGAATGTATGATTTCATTCCTAGAACGTGTGCACACACGGGTTTACCATCTTCATGTTTCATTTCCAAAAGGGCTTTAGTGATGTTGAACCTTTCAGTTCTTCGATCTTGTGGGTTAGAGAGAACAATTGGAGGAGGTGGAGGAAGTGAAGCATGATATCTTGTTCCTCGAACGAATCGTGGAATACCATCTTCATGTGGAATGCTTGTTCCACGGGATTTAGGAAGACCATAGTTGTCGAACTTTGACATCTACAAAACGGGAGAAAATGAATTTAAGTTAGTTGATCGATTGAGTCCTTAGTAAATCACCCAAATAAGGTACTAAGGCTAGGACCTAACACAATACGCTACAACCTAGAAAAGGGATGCCGTAATCTAGTTGCAGAATATTTGAAGGTAAGTGAATGACGATTCACTAATTTTCCACCATGAAAAACAAAAAGAAATTTAAGTTTTAAATCTATGAAAACTCCTAGATCCTTTGAGATTCATTGAACATTTCAATGGCATGTTTAAATCTCGATATGCCCCTCTTGTTTGTGACTGGGATGCCAAGGATCACAAAGCGAGTGTGAATAACCATGCAAAGTTACATGGTGCTCTCACATCTTACAGTCACCTATTCGATGTGCTGGTAAACCACACACGCTCCACCGAACTATGACAAACATTGAGTCACCCTTTGCTACCTTTTCTTAGAACCATTTAGTGTGCCAGTAAACCACACACGCTCCACTAATGTCTTCGCAAGGGCACAAAGTGTAATTTCATGGAATTGCATCAATTCACTTTTGCCTAAGTAACTAAGTTTGGTAATTTGAAAAACATTTAGTTACTTTGTATTTCATTATACTTATAATGGAAGGTTTCATCCTATCCTACCTGTTCGGCTAACGATCCTCCACTAGTCAAGAGTGCGGTGGGTAACAGTGGATACCCATTCAATCGCCATTTTATAGGCAATTTCCTTAAACACCCCTTATAGACCAGCTTCGTGAATGAGGCCTACTAACGGTAAGACTGACTTTTACTCATACATATATATAATGTTAGACTTATAATGTTATATATATAGTATAGGGTGTATTTTACACTTTTAAAATACTAGGTGGTCAAATTTAACAATTATACTTTTAATTCAATTAAATTGCAAACCAAAACTTTTATGGATTTATTAAACCTCTTTTAATTATACACCTTAATTAATTAATAAAACCATAAGGGTGTGAATTGAACTTTTCAAAACATTACTAGGGTTTTAAAATTTAACATTCCTAATTAAACTTTTAATCAACTTTTAAATTCCAAAACTTGAGGCAAGTTTTGAAACATTTAAAAAACATTAGGGTTTAGAATTTAAATATACATCAAAATTAAGCTTTTAATCAAAATTTAAATTCCAAAACTTGAGGGCAAGTTTTTAAACCTTTTCAAAACACGAGGGTTTTAACTATTTAAATTTCAAAACAACAAAACTTTTGGGTTCAAATTTAAACTATAAAACTTAAAGGGGTAAAATATGAAACTTTTCATAACAACAAGGATCAAATAACAAATAATCTAAATTAACATTTAATCACATAATTATCCATATTTGATTTATTAAATGATTTCTTGCAAAATAATTTACCAATTTAATCAAAATAATTAATCAATTATCACATAAGGAAACAAATATTTTATTAATTGATAAATATCTTCAATTAGATGAAGAATATAGTCATATATATCATAAAATTGGATTTATATTGATCTAATGTGATAAAGGCAACTATCTCAAAGATAAACAGCAAGAAATCCCGAAAATAGCTACATCTGACGCTCGAACTCGCCGAGTACCCCCATGGACTCGCCGAGTAGGGGCAACTCGCCGAGTCCATCATGCAGAACCACAAAAATCAAATTTTTTCAACATACAAGACATCAATACAATAGAAATCAATCTAGGCTCTGATACCACTGATGGGTTTTGGTCATAAGAACATCCTATGTGCTCATATAAACCCTAATGCTTGGATCTAGGTTTCTCTATTGTACATGCAAGTTATCCAAGACTATAAACCCTAATTCTAGCATATGGAAATCGATATTAACATATAATTAGGTTTAAGATATTACCTTGATTGTTATGTAGCAATAACAATCCCAATTCCTCCATATATTGACTTTAGAAAGCTTAGAGTCACAAATGTGACTCCTCTAATGGTTCACAAACATCATAAGCAAGAGGATGAAGACGAGAGAGGATGGAGGCTGCCCAAAACGTGTTCTAACCCTAGAAGAGAAGTTTCCCACGTTTTTGGGTCATAAGGGGTCTTTATATAGTGAGGCTATTAGGGTTATCTAACAAGGAAACCCTAATTTGGATGCTTAAGCCCTAAGCAACCCATAGACTCCTTTAATTAAGGCCTTGGACGATTTCCTTATGGGTTTCCCCATAGAATTCGTCCACTCCGTAATTTAAGACAATCCATAGCCCAAATTGCAATTATTGTATAATTACAATTCCAGTCCCTTAAGTTTAATTAATCTCTTTTAGTCACAAAACTAATTACCAATTAATTATTGACTAATATTAATTAAACAATATGATTTCTCCTTTAATATATTATTCTCGTAATATATTAATAAATCATATTTAATGCTTTCTCTCCATAATTTATCCTATCAAGTTGCTTTGGTGAAGGCAACCCAAAAGGACCATGCACCATCGGATCAAGTACATACCAAAATAGTTATGGACTTAGACACTAATCCAACACAACCAACCTTGAGCAAGGAGTTTGACAGGTTACAATGGTTGAGAGTTTTAGAAGTTGAAGAATGTCCACAAGATTCGTTGCTGAAGCTTAGTACCTTAGAATCCTTTTAACAACCTTAAAACACTTATGAAAAACTTATACAAATTTACTAACCCGCTTGAAACCCTTTTATGTAGATGGATGGACTACCGGAAAACCCCGTTGACTGGTTTCGACTTGAGGATCCTGATGAGCCATTTGGAGTTCCTTTCCATCCACATCCACTACACTTAGTTGGGATCCATACTTTCCCCAAGACGCTCTTGAGGAGGAGGATCCCGAAGAGGATACTGAAGAAGATCCCGATGAGGAGGAGCTCGAGGATGAGGGCATATTGCAGTATGCCTAAGAGACTGATGATGATGATCCTGCAGAGGATGAGGGAGACCTCTCCGAAGAGGAACCTACTCCCCTTACCCCCACCAGTCTCACCACTGAGACCCTACTACCAGTCGTACCTTCTGCGTGGCAAGGGCCCTTGTATGATGAGGACCCTAGGAACTACTATATCTCCTATTTACCACTTGGACGCAGTTGTTCGGGTTTCCCGACCCACTAGTGGTCTATTAGGGAAACGGACTCGACCTAGTGAGCCATCTTGGCTCACAAACCTCCTTAGCAGGAGGGATGCTATTGATCTACCACCACGGTTTAAGGTTGGTGAATCTTCATGAGCACCTCTCAGGTTTAATCCTGAGGATGATTCGATACCTCGCTTGATGACTCGAACTGATCAGACCAAGGATAAGATCAGATCCTTGGAGCAGTTTATGAGAGGTCCACGCTCTACTTCCCTTGACCATCAAGTTGAGATACTCAAGGAAGAGGAGAAGGAGAATTCTGATGTGATCCAGATATTATATCATCTCTAGGGTGCTGATCACGATGCAGTGAATGCCTTGAGTGCTTAGGTTAGAGCACAGAACTACCAGATTCAGATCATGGAGAGCGAGCTTGCTGCGCAGCGAAATCAGCTGGTTATCTTTGCGCATGAAGGACGCTACATTTTGGACCTATTCGTGGACTTTGTCCTCTATGTGATGACTCAATTTGGGAGGTAGATATCTAGGACAGCTTGTGTCGTAGGATAAGGTTAGGAATTTTGAGGAATAGCTTTTGCGTTGAAAGTGTTTATCGCTGCCTGGTTTGTAATAGATCTTTTGAAAAGCTTTTCTATTTCTAACCTTATATGGTTAAAACTTTGTAACCAAAACAAGCAGTTCTTATGACAATGTTTCAGTATTTTGTTAAATGTTTGTATTTATTATGTGCTGCTTGCAAAGCTCTATATCAGGTAAAGCTTTCATTTTCTGGTTTAAAATCTGTATGATTTCGGAAGAAAAACAAATTGAACAAATACAAAACACACACATATTATAACTATATGGTTTAAAAAACAACTTAACTTACTTATCTAATGTATTAGGATAATGCCTCGATGAAAAGAACCAACAGAAGAAACTCCAGATCCGGAAGAATCCCTAAGTGCTACAAATAACCACCAAAATTTCCAGATGGAACCTACTATGATGCAAAACATGCTTGCACAAGGGATTGCTACGGCCTTGTCGACTTATGAGGCTGCTCGAAACGGGAATACTGAAAATGCGAATATACTTTTGAGTCATGTAACAAAAGCAGTAGTTGTGATGATAAGTTTTCCGAATTTCGAGATTTTGGGCAGTCTATTAAGAACAACATTGGATTTAATAAATCTGGAGTGGCTAATGAGTTTGGCAAATCTGGTTGTATTGAAACTAAGTTGCGTGTTCATAAGAAAAAGTGTGTATTTGAGGATATTCCTTCTTTTAATTTAGGAATTGAGGATGACATCTATACTCCTCTAAAAGTGAATACAGGTGTTGAAAGTTATGTTAGTAAGAATTCTGTTTCTGTTGAAATAAGTTCTGCTTCAGTCAAAGGAAATGTAATTAAGTCTCATGATAAAAGTGAAAAAGTTAAAATACTTGAGAATGATATGATTTCATCGAGACCAAAGAGAAGTCAAACGTTACCTCTAGTGCTTAGGTCTCCATTTGTTGTACGAGTTGTTGAGATTGATAGTAATTTGACGAAGGAGGAGAATATCAAGTATAATTAGCTATTCAACTTATGTGGAAATTCAACGTAATGTGTTTGTGTGTGTGTGTGTGTGTATATATATATATATATATATATATATATATATATATATATATATATATATATTAGGGATATTAAAATTAATGTATTTTATTTTTATTTTAATGGGGATAATCTTTTTTCGTAGCATTAATGGTTAACGTGGGGAAAGATACATGTTTGAGAGCTTATATCCGGGAGAATTTCTTTTTCTGGGACTATTGATTGTTTTGTTGAAGTGTTGACCTATGATAAGAGAGCAAGGAATTTGGACACTCCTTCATGTTTCTTCTTCAAGACAACAGTATTGGTACGTATAGTAATTGTTAATTATTGTTTTTATATTATTATGATGTTAATTATATTGATGGTTTGTATTTAGGATCCTGCATACATGTATAGTGAAGCATGTAAATATGATGATGTGTACCAGAATTTTAAAGAAAATGTTATTCATTGTTTGGGAGAGTCTAAAGACCGAAGAAATTTAAAAGGAATTGATTTGGTATGTTTGGATTTACTTTGTAATTTTTATTCCTTTTTTGTTTATATCTAATTGTGTATTTGATTATTTTTATTTAGGTGTTCTTTCCTGCATGTGCAAACAATCACTATTTTGTGTTTGTTTTTTATTTTATAAACCGCAAAGCTGTTATATTGGACAACATGTTATATAGATCTTCTGAAAATCCATACCCACATCTAACTAAAAATTTGGTAAGTTTGTTTGTTTTTGTTTTTATTTTAAATGTTTATTTATATTCATAAAGTATATTTTTTTTATAATGTATATTGATTTTTTTTAATGCAGAAATATATGTTTGGTAGATATCTTCAAGAGATAAAACATTTATGGCATTTTCAATTATGTATGAAATGGAATTTGTGGATCAGTATATGATGTGGAAAACAAGAGGTCACAGTAATGATTGTGGGATTTTTTTTTGATGCGTCATGGAAACTTATAAGGGATGTCCTTTAGCTCAATGGACATGTGGGTTAAAAATGGAAAGTGCTGAGTAGATTTTGCAACTTAGAAATCTTCAAAGAAGATATTCTATGAAAATTCTATTGAGTGAAGTGAATCTAATGAAACATGAAGTTGAGAAACTTCTTGTTGATTATCAAAGCTTTCTGAAAATAATAGGCGTGTAATGTATCATGAAGGTATTATCAATATAGGAGCTCGGTTAGTTGCATTTGGTCCATGATATATGTTTGTTGAAGTAACCAGCAAGTGGTTAGTTTTATGTAGAAGTCTTCATAGTAATGGTTATGAATGAGTAAGTAGAACAATTTGTTTGAGGTATTTTATATGTATTTAGGTTTTTGTTTGTTTATTTTACGTTTGAATTTAATGTACTTCTGCAAACATAAGTTTGGAATAATCAAGAAAAAGTATGACAATGTTTTTTTGAATTAGATTTTCCTTGTTTATCTATAAACATATCTAAAATTAACATATTCACAATCATATATAATATTAATATATTAACAACCATCACATCTAAAATTAAATTATATTCACAATCATATATAGTATTAACATATTAATAACCATCATCGATAATATTTATAAATATATTACAGTCATCCCAAAAGTTAGATCACATCAACATATTATATAAATTCACACATCAACAAAATAAACTTTCAAATATTCATAATAAAACCACTTACTAAAATCCAAAAACCCAAATACCCAAAAACCCACATTTTCACCTTGCAGCTTCATCTACTTTCCCAGAAGATTCACTTGAAACTTTATGTACTCCAAAGCTTTAATGAGTTTGTCAACATTTATCCAAAAGCTTAATTTGCCAAAAAGTATTATCCTAGCTTCCCAAACAGTAATTTTTGAATTTGATGCAACCATTGAATACAGTATCGTGCACAGATAACTGTTGGTTGCAAAGTTTAATGTTTGTGGGTAGAAGGTTGTAACAGTGGTTTGATTATGCTCCAGATAAATTTGTTGAACACAAAAAAATACATCTGTTTTAACTTTTTTGACAAAGTTCAAGAAATCCTTCCAACTTTCAAGCTTGTTTAGGCCAACGTCTAATGGAGCAAAAGAGACTAAAGAATATGCAAATGTTCTGTCGACATCATAACCAAAAGAAGTTAAGATGTTATGAAATACCTCCGCATAGAAAGTTTCAACGTTGATGAAGTCGACATGGTCAATGACTCCTCCAAAGTAATCTCGATTTGGATAGTACAAGAAACTACCTCCATGGTTTAGCATGATTGAGAAGTATTTTTTGTTTTCTGATCCTGAATGAAGATTCAAAATAAGATTATATAAGTTTTAATATTATTAGATTTTAACAATAAGTAACATACCATATATGTCGTAAAGATCAAGATGAGCTGAGGAGTTGCGAACTTCCCAATTCAATGTTTCTAAAGTCATCATTGGAAATTGTATTTTTGTTTAAGTTTATTATGATGTGGAGGAGGAATATATAGCGGTAACAATTGTAGTTATTAAAGGAGGTAATTAATTTTCTATCATCAATTGCTTCAAGAAGTATTGGTGCCTATTTCGACGGTTGCAGGTTTAGGTAATCATGGTATCTATACATTGAAGATCATAATGTTTATCTTGTTTTAATTTGATTTTTTTTAATAAAAAAAAAAAAAACGAATCACTATCTTTTACTTTTTTTTAAGTTGATATAAAAAAACAAGTGTTTTTTTTTGTATGTATTGAGAAGATGATATTCTCGTTATTACTTACTGTTTTTACATTATATTTGAAGTACATATTAATTTTTTATTTTTTTTTTTCATTTTTTTAAATATAAAATATATATTTAATATTATTTGAATAGATTTTTATGTGAAAAGATTATTTGTATTTATTGTCATTAAAACGATTTGACTTCTGAAATTATGACTATTTATATTTTTTTAATTATTAATTCTAAATAGATTTAAGTAATCTATGAAAGATTTTATGATGTAATAAAATATCATATAATATATTGTTTAAATGTAAATATTTAATTGAAAGTAGATTAATTTTTGAAAGAGTTAGTTGATTAATTGAGCTACTGTTAACATATTTCTTAGGTGATTTGCACCATATATATGTGTAAAAAATTTTATTTTTTCATTTTTCATAAAAAATAATTTTATTGGAATAGTAATTATTCATTATTAAAGAATTATCTAATATTAAAGAATTCAAATTTTTTTAAAATAATAATTTAATTTTTTTCAAAAAGTAATTATGCAATATTAAGGAAAAAATGTAATGTTTTAAGTTTTAAAACTAATAAATATATATCGCATTATTTCAATCGAATTAGATTTAATTTTTTTAAGTAAAATGCTTGTGAATGATTAGTTACTGATTTGAACTAGTCTTAACATATATTTCGAAAGATTTGTGGCATATATATATATATATATATATATATATATATATATATATATATATATATATATATATATATATAAAAGTTATAACTAATAATATATATTTCAACATAATGTATATTTTTCATCAAAATAAGATTTACAACAAACAAATGAGGTTGTGTAATTTTTGCAATAGGTTGGTTCAACATAATTCTAGAAATTGTCCATTTGACAAAAGACATGCAAAAAAGAGTTACACAGAAGATTTTGAAGGAAAAAGATTTTGTAAGTACTGCAAAAGGATTGGTTTTCATGATAAAATGAATTGTGCTTATGATAAATGAGATTAGAATGTTTTTGTTATTATTACAATAAGTTTTGATTTTAGTTTGCGTTAATTTTTATTTGAATCTTTAGCAATAATATTTCGATTATATCTACAATTGTAATGTCGTTTGTAGCACTTTTTATTTGTGCTCTGTATTACTTTTTTTTTTATCATAAATTCATATATGTTTTTACATATGAAAGTGAAACAGTAAACTATTACATTATCCATAATTAATATTAAAATAAACTTCTGGAACGTTTCAAGCTTTTAATCCTAAGAGTTTTAATATAGAGAAGCATAAGTACATACAAAACTAAAATTCAAATCTAAGTTACTGTTGTTTTTTGAAAGGCTTAAGCACTTTTGAAGGATTTATTGGGCAATTTGTTTGATCATGGTTGACTAATTTCTTGCATCCTTTGCATGTGCATTTTGGTTTAAGTGATTTTGCTATTGCTTTTTCCGCAACACTTTTGATTCGATTCCTCTTTCCACTACCTTTTGTTTTTATCCCACTTGGTACTTTGATTTTCACATCAGTTGAAATTGGAACTCCAATGATATTTTCAACAACATCTTTTATTGGATTTGAACTTGATCTAGAAGTAACATCATTTCCACAAGTTTCACTTAATTGTTGAAGATAGTTCACTAATTCTTGTAATTTTTCTTTGTCATGAATAACCGATTCAATGCATTTCTCATAAAATGAAGTAGCATCCTGCAAGAGATTTGAAATTTCTGTACTACACACTCTCCGTTTTTGGTTTATCTTTTGAAAACCAATATCCACTATGTTCTTTCTCCATCTATCCAGAATGTATTTATCAGGTATCATGGCAATGTCATAATCTATAAGAACTCTAAAAGCATGACCACAACGGATTCCAAAAAATCTGAAATGCAAACATTCACATTCAATTGCTTTTATCTTTTGCATCAAAAGAAACCTGAAAGATAATAATAATATGTAATTACACAAATATTATTATAAAGTCAAAATAATGTTAAATTAAAATAAGCATTAAGTAGCATATTTCCTTACCTTAAATTCTGGTCGTTTGCCTGACTTGATTTCTTTGTAGACAATTGTGCATTGTTGATGGCCATCAATAAAAATAGATTTTTTTTTGAAAACACTAATAGAATGCCTTTTTTTATTTGTTTTTGCACTTTAAGGTATGCTTCTCATGTGTATACCAATGACGAATGCTTTTCAAATTTCAAATTATCATGTGGAAATAACAGTTGTGGAGAAGTATCTCTTGATGCAATATCTAATCTTTTTTGCTCATGACGTTGCTTTGAAAGTGCAGTGTCAAAATTGAACATAAATTTCACAAGTAAGTTGGTTGGACTTGAGAAAATATTGAAAAATGAATTAGAACTTTCAGATCGAGATGTAGTCTTCATAAGTCCACACATAGGTATATCTCTAAAATAGGAAGGAATCCATTTGTCTCTCTTGTTGAACATATCATCTGACCATTTATTATCCTTCAAATGAAATTCATTCAACATCAAATCTCATTTGTTCTCAAATTCTGATGGTTCAATATTCATATTCCAAACTAGTTGATTTATGCATTTCTTGAAATCTGAATTTGACACTACATCAGGTTCAATCTGTCATGTAAAATTTGTTTTTATATAATATTTTCATAAGTTATTTTTAATTCAATAAATTAACTGTGACGACTAAAAATTTCAACATAATTTAAACTTTTCAAAACAATCCATTTTAATAAAATTATAATAAAAAGGTTTTCAATACATTATTTATCAGAGTATTCCCAGATCCATTTCATAAAACATAAACGCGAGGAACGGTACGATCACGCCTTTGCCTTGCCACAGTCTCCTGAAGAACCTGAAAAACATTAAACCACAACTGTAAGCCCGAAAGCTTAGTGAGATACCCCCAAAATACCAACCACATATACGCCCTTCCAGGCTACGACCTTCCGGTCCAAAACATATTGCCTTCCGACCCAAAACATATCGCCTTCCGGCCCAAAGCATAAAAATCATACATGTGACAACCCGAAATTTCCATTCTGTACCAACTATATCACTTCAATAGAAGGTGTAGCAGTCACAGTTAATTTTCAGACTCTTCGCGTAAGTTTGAGAAATTCAGGGTTTACACTTCAGAAAATATCAGGAGAGTGGGTGCACTTGGGTTTGGTGCAACACTATTATTCCAACACTCTATTTTATTAGGGATCATTTCAGGAATAAAAATATTTTCTGCCAAAATATCTCAGAACTATAAAGAGATTTCTAAACCAAAATCATTCATTATTCACATTTCCGACTAGAGAAAAGCCATTTTCTCTCTGACGGATCTTCGGGTTTTTATACCAAAACATGAGTAACTCTTTAAAGTATTGTTAGAGAGCTTTATACGTGTCTATAACATGTTTTAGAAGGCTAAAACATGAAATCTAGGAGTTTACACCTCGAGGTGTTCTTGAGCGGTAAACTCCCGAAACGAAGCCTAAACCGATACTTGTGTTATAATAAGGCCTTAGATGCTTATGTATACATGTTAGGGACAAGAAAACAACCACAAATCACCCAAGTTTGGGGAGTTCACGGCCCAAGAATTTCTTAGGCCGTAAACTCCCATTTCAAGCTCAAAATGGTGATTTAAGGACTATAAGACTTAAAGGCTTTTATCTAGGCTAATTCCCAAGTAGAATAAGGTCTTAAACACATTAAATGACACAAATCAAAGTGAGTTTACGGCCCAAGAGAAGCTTAGGCCGTAAACTCCATAAGAATGGACAAAAGTGTGGTTTCAAGACACCTAAAGCCCTAGAACCCTTCATGGAATTGTTTCCTACAAAAATGAAGAACCTAAATATGTAAAAAAATCACTCATCAAAGTGAGTTTACGGCAAAGAGAATGTTCTTGGGCCGTAAACTCAAAAGGATGGCACCAAAGTGTGCCTAGGGTTCTCATTTGCATTAAACAATTGTCTAGAATATATCCCACAAGTGCAAGAGGCTTTAAAGAAACTAAAACCCACCATACTTAGAGTTTACGGCCGTAAACTCTAAGGTAATAGCCTTGAGGCCGTAAACTCCTAATTGGAGTACTTCTAGACCTTAAACCCTTCCAAGGACTTAGCCACTAAGTTAGAATAATTCTAGAAAGCATTTGGGACTTCAAAACACACCAAACACACATGTTTGGGAGTTTACGACCGTAAACTCAAGAGTTTACAACCGTAAACTCCATGTGTGATGGTTTATAGAGAGTAAACTTTCATATGGGGTCCTTTGGTAACCCTAAAACACAAGTACCCTGTCCCACAATGGCTTAGATGCAATCCTTATGGCTTAAAATACTTATATAAAGTGTTTATATGCCTAGGATGTCTTAAACATTATCAATTAGTCAATTATGTCTAATTGAGTGCATATATGTGTGATTATATGTTCATTAGGATGGTAGTGTGTTCACAAGTTCTCGTTTGACACCTAGCAATCCGATACCGTTCATTTCATCCCAATCACCAACTACATGTGAGTTCATACCCCTAATCAATGTTTTAAATGATTTTAAATGCTTTAAGGGGGGGGGGGGGGGAGGAATACAAGTAGAAACAAACATGTTATTAAATCATTGTTAGGTATTTTATAACTGTGTTTGTCATTTACCAGGTTTCACATACTACAAAATGTGATGCATGAAATGGTTTTTAAATCTTAAAAACGCATTGTTATCAATTGTTTTACCTTTGAAATGTATATCAAAAATGACATCAAGTCATTGTTAATTATTGTTTCAAAACCCATAAGATGTCTTATAAAACCATTTTTCATTATTAAACTAAACTATGCATGTACACTTATGTTCTCACATATGTATTGATGTTATAGTTTACAATTTTCATTTAGTTTCTCACACCCTTGAGTAGTAAGAGTGTATAAACCTACTTGAACAACCACTTACCTTCCAGCAAACTATCATAGGGATAATTTGGAGATATCAAACATAATTCCTATTACAAGGAATCACACAAGAGTCAGTTCATTCATGAGTCTATACCAGTACATTGCCTGATACATGAGTACCTTTACATTTGATTACATGATACATGCGTACATTTACATATACTTACATGATACATGAATACCATACATGAATACTGTTACTTAGATACATTATCCTGTACTCACTTACGTGGATACTTGTACCTAGAGTTATTAGGAAGATTTATTCGTACCTTCTGTGTAAATTTTCCTGCCTATCCCAGTTCAATGGGATGTTTATACGGGACTAACCATTCCGGAACCCAGCTGTTAGCAACGCTGAGTGATGAACATCTAAGGATGCCTACGGTTATTACTTATATTAGGAATCAATTACGGAACTAACCATTCCTCCATCTCCTGTTGCAACAGGGGATGAGATGAAAATCTTCGGATGATCATTAGGTTAATGTTGTTATGGGATTAACCCCCCCTCCACCCTGCTGCCGCTACAGAGGGTGAGTGGACAATCTTCGGATGTTCATCGGGTATACCTTTCGCTTCGGCGATGTCGTGGTAATCCTGGTCACCCAGGGTTAACACTTACATGATTATAGTTTTCCTATTTACTTTATTTTGTGATACTTTCACATAAATGAGGAGTTAGACTAAGTACTCTAGTACTAGTCAATAGAAAGGAAAAGCTATCATATTACTTACAAAACATTCGGGTCTTGGTAGAAGACTACCTAGTCATTACAAAACATTCGGGTCTTGGTAGAAGACTACATTTCATACTTATAGAAAATAAGGGTTTTTCTAGGGTTTTCATACGTACCTCAACCTTTTCATTTAACGATTTACATGGCCTTTATAACAGATTTTCACAAACAAGGCAATGACACTTATATACTTATGAATTCACCAGCTTTAAAGCTGATACTCGCTTTGAAAATAACTCGTATTCTCAGGTCATCAGTAGACAGGTACGGAGGCCAGGTTTTTGAGAAGACAGAGCAGACAAGTCTCGTCTTTTATTTTGATTGTATATTTTTGGTGTCTTACTACAATGAAAGAAACACACATGTATTAAAACTTTACTTATAATGCAATGGATGATGTTGTTGCTTGTTTATTATATTACACTGTTGTGATACTGTACATGACGTCCTCCACCGCTGAACATTTCCGCCGTTCGTGGTTTTGGGGTGTGACAGATTGGTATCAGAGCATTGTTTATAGTGAATTAAGTATATCAACCCATAAAAGATATACTAACTATAAATACATGGGATTAAAACACTCTGTCTAAGAGTTATACTTTTAAATAATAAAATATTTAACAAAGTATACGTTCCTGCATTCATACTAAAACCAGTGTCACAATGACAAGAACAAAAGTATTACGATTGTTGAACATCACAAGTGAGCCTGGGGATATATAGTCAGTCTTGGGAATGGCATAGCCTAATCAACTATGCTAGTCCAAGGAGTGATTAGCATATGCCCAAGAATGGTTGTGATGTGGCAACAAGTCTAAAAACTTACCAACACAACCATAAAGAAATACCATATGGGTATTTGATCTTACTGTAATTATCTTAGTTAGTTCGTCTATTTAAGCTATTTCTTATATCCCTTTTCTCGCGTAGATTAAGATGGTTGGATTTAACCATGGCGATCCGTACTTCCCAAACCACGGCAATGCTGGTTGGCTAGAGGCAGAACCAGAAGATGATCACCCAATTCCTTTGGATGATCACCATGCTGAGGGCTTTTCCGATAGTTCGGACTCGAAGCCAGAAGTCAACAACCTACCCCCAGCTGCTCAAAACCCAAAACTGAACCCTCATCTTGTGTTTCAAGGACCCACACCCTTGTGGGCCATTAACTTGACTGAATGGAGTCAAGAAGAAGGTCAACCCATTCCCTACAATAGAGACCGAAGTTTCTACAACCTCACTGAAGGAGGTTCTGCTGATAGAGTACTACCAATCATGGTGCGTAGGATTTCTCAAAACACGATCATGGCTCAAGCGACTATAAATCAAGTTTCGGAAGTTGACGCCAACTCTGGTGTTAACACTGTCCACATTCTCCAACTAGAGTCTGTTCATGAAAGGACTCTGGTCCGCAATGCAAATCTGCAAAGGGAACTTGCTGAAACCCGAGCAGAAGTTAGAGAACTTCGAGCTCAACAAGAAAGGTCGGACATGCATATAAGGGACATTGAACGTCTACTGTCGGGATCGAGGACTCATGCAAGCAGCTCTCGTCGCCGATAGAAGCTCGTCGACTCATCTTTTGGA
Organism: Lactuca saligna; assembly: GCF_052625555.1. NCBI lineage: Eukaryota > Viridiplantae > Streptophyta > Magnoliopsida > Asterales > Asteraceae > Lactuca > Lactuca saligna. The sequence goes on along the minus strand of NC_136421.1, from coordinate 68,431,199 downwards.
TATAACCTATTGTATGTAAAACTTTGATCTAATTTCCTATCTGTATAAATCTTAGACCTGTTAGGTCTTGATCTAGTCTGATTCTGTCAAAATTTTCCATCTTGGTTGATGTAAGGCCTACTTTTAGGCCATTTTTCCCGAACTTATTACATCTGTAATTCCAGTATTATTGACAGATATCTAATCATATGGAAATTATTATCCAAATGTTGTCACTTTCAGTTAGTTATTCTATTCATTCTATTGTTGGACTATGGGGAAATTAGTCCATGGGGCACATTCATAAATCATTTATTCTTATCCATGTTGTCATCTTTTAAACGTATAGCTAAAGATGCCGCCACGCAGAAGTACAAGGCGTAATCCAATCAACGAAACACCGATACCACCGCCTCCTCCACCACCACAACCACAAACTCAACCTCCTCTACCACCTAACCCCTTTGATGCCAACGTGTTCCAGGCAGCTTTCACAGCAGCAGTTGCAGCTGCTGTGTCAGCAATCAACACTCCTGTCCCTAGTGGATCGGGAACCGGTGCACCTCCCTCAAACCACGGCGAAAGCCATGGACACCCTCGGGAATGCACCTACAAGGACTTCACCAACACCAAACCCCGCAATTTCAATGGTACTGGTGGGGTTATGGTGTTAAGGCCATGGATCGAAAAGATGGAATCTGTCTTTGAAATCTACGCTTGCCAGGAAAACAACAAGGTCAAGTTCGTAGCTTGTACCTTCTCCGATAGAGCACTAACATGGTGGAACGGCCATGTTAAATCCCTAACTCTAGTGGTGGCGTATTCCATCAACTGGGAACACTTGAAGGACATGCTGATGAGAGAGTATTGTCCTCGGGGAGAAGTACTAAAACTCGAGCAGGAACTCTGGAACCTGCAAATGGTTGGATCTGACATAGGAACCTACACGAATAGGTTATGTGATCTGGAAAACTTATGCCCCGACATGGTTGCTTCCCAGAGCAAAAAGATAGAAAGATATATCTGGGGGCTGTCGCCCCAGATCCAGTCGAGTGTTATAGCTTCCAGGCCTATTACTTTTGATAGTGCCAAGGAACTAGCACAATCCCTCATTGATCATCGGAAACCTCATAACATAACAAGCCCTACTCCTGTACTACACAAGCCCAACCCCAATCAGAACAAGAAGGGGTGGAATAAGAGGAAAAGAGGAGCTCCTCAAGGATCCTCCAATAAGCAACAACTTGTGGCGATCAATGCTGCCACAGTGATTCCTATTGCCCCTGCAAACCTCTTACCAGCAAAAACTTATGCTGGAACCCTTCCAAAGTGCACCAAGTGAAACTTCCACCACCACAGACCTTGCAAGTACATGTTCTGCTCTAATTGCAACAGGAAGGGGCACACCGTCCGTTACTGCAAGGCTCCAACAGCTCAAGCCGCCCAGATTCCTAACGCCGGTATGGGCCAAGCTTGCTACGGATGTGGTGAGGTGGACCATTACAAGAGGAACTGCCCTAAAGCGGGGATGGCTGGCGGAGTGGGAAGAGTTATGGCCCTAGGTCATGAGGAAGCAGTAGCTGATCCTACGATAGTTACTGGTACGTTCCTCCTCGATAACTCATATGCTTGCATACTTTTCGATAGTGGAGCCGAGAAAAGTTTTGTAAGTCACAAATTTGCACACCTGCTTAAACAAAAGCCATGTGCATTAGATAATTCATTCACGGTAGAAATGGCTAACGGGAAAACAGAGAGTACAAACTGCATATACGTAGGTTGTACCTTAGCTTTAGATGGCCATACTTTCAAGATAGATCTCATGCCAGTCACAATTAAATGTTTCGACGTTATCATCGGTATGGATTGCTTGAGTCTTCTTCGAGCTGACATCTTGTGCTTTGAAAAAGCAATTCGTCTTAACCTTCCTAACAACGAAACCTTAATTATCTACGGTGACAAACCTAGTACGAGCCTTCGTATCATATCGTGCATTCAAGCCCAGAAGTGCTTGCGAAAGGAATATCATGCATTCCTAGCACACGTCATCGATACCAGTCAAGAAATGAAGGACATCCAGAAAATCCCAGAAGTACGCGACTTTCCTGACATATTCCCAGAAGAACATCCCGGTTTACCACCGCAACGCCAAGTCGAGTTCAGAATCGACTTAGTGCCAGGAGCTACCCCAGTAGCCAAATCTCCTTATCGTTTGGCACCGGCCGAGATGCAGGAACTTTCCAGTCAACTTAACGAACTTCTCAAGAAGGGATTCATTCGACCAGGCTTCTCACCATGGGGAGCACCGGTCTTGTTCATCAAGAAGAAAGACAGATCGTTTCGCATGTACATCGACTATAGAGAACTCAACAAACTTACCAATAAAAATCGTTATCCCTTGCCCCGCATCGACGATTTGTTTGATCAACTTCAAGGAGCCAACTACTTCTCAAAGATTGATCTGCGATCCGGATATCACCAACTACGAGTGTTAGAGGAGGATCTTCCCAAAACAGCCTTCCGAACTCGTTATGGGCACTACGAGTTTGTAGTGATGCCATTCGGATTAACTAACGCACCCGCTGTATTCATGGATCTGATGAATAGGGTGTGTCGTCCTTACTTGGATCAGTTCGTCATCGTCTTCATTGATGACATACTCATCTACTCTCGAAGTAAAGAGGAACATAGTCAACATCTCCGTAAAATCTTAGAAACACTGCGAGCGGAGAAGCTCTACACGAAGTTCTCGAAGTGCGAATTTTGGATTCGATGAGTCGAATTTTTGGGCCATGTGGTTAGCGAAGAAGGTATACACGTGGACCCCTCCAAGATCAAGGCCATTGAGAACAAGTCATCACCAAAGACACCTACCGAAATTCATCAATTTCTAGGTCTAGCTGGCTACTATCACAGGTTCATTCAGAACTTCTCAAGCATAGCGAAACCACTTACAACCCTGACCCAGAAAGGCGTGGCCTTAGACTGGGAAGAGAAACAGGAAAGAGTGTTCCAAACGCTCAAACGAGCCTTGTGCACCGCCCCGATACTATCCCTCCCCGAAGGGATAGAAGACTTCATTGTCTATTGCGATGCATCCAACCAAGGAATCAGATGTGTTCTGATGCAGCGAGGTAAATTCATCGCCTATGCCTCGAGACAGCTGAAGACACATGAGGTTAATTACACAACCCACGATCTTGAACTAGGAGCAGTTGTGTTTGCTCTGAAGATCTGGCGACATTACCTATATGGTACAAAAAGCACGATTTTTACGGACCATCAGAGTCTACAACACATTTTTGACCAGAAAGAGCTCAATATGAGACAACGACGGTGGGTCGAGCTACTCAGCGATTACGAATGTGAAATTCGTTATCATCCGGGTAAAGCCAATGTAGTAGCCGACGCCCTAAGTCGGAAAGAATATACTGGTTGTAGAGTCAAATCTTTGACTCTAACTATCCAGTCACACTTGTCCACGCAAATTAAGGAGGCTCAACTCGACGCTTTGAAACCTGAAAACGTGGCTGGTGAATCCCTTCGAGGGATGGATAAGAACTTGGAAGTCAAGGGTGGCGGAGCCTTATACCTCATGGATCGGATCTGGACACCGAAACACGGTGGCTTCAGAGACTTGGTCATGACCGAAGCTCACAACACTCGTTATTCCGTCCACCCGGGTTTAGATAAGATGTATCTGGATCTTAAAAAGCTATACTGGTGGCCTAACATGAAAGCAGATATTGCTACCTTCGAGAGTAAATGCCTTACTTGCGCAAAGGTCAAGGTCGAATACCAGAAACCCTCCGGTCTTCTACAGCAACCGGAAATACCAGAATGGAAGTGGGAGCGGATCACTATGGACTGCATAACCAAGTTGCCCAAGACGACGGGTGGACTCAATTGTTGGGTTATGAGCATTCTAACACTCCTAAGTGTACATGCAACCCTAAATACCTTGGATCTATGTTTTCTCTATTATACATGCAAATATGAACATCCAAGGTATTATCCTAATCTAGCATACAAAATAATGGATATAACAAGATAAAATACATACCTCTTTGATAGTGCTTGTCTTCATGAAGCTTGAGTTCCTAGTGCCCCAAGTGTGACACCTCAAATGGTTCACACAACACCATAAGCACTTGGAATAACTTAGAGAGAAATAAGAACACTTCATGAAATCATGTAGCCCTCATACACACACATAGTTACGATTTCTTGAGCCATGGGTTTCTTTTATATGGTGGCTATTAGGGTTACACCATGTAACTCATGACTTTACCCATTCCTTATGCTCCATGGATTTTAACCTCCATGGAGTATCCATGGGTCACCCCATGGACTTAGTCCAACATAAGGAATCTTGGATCACAAGCCCACATATATAAGAATGAATGATTTACACAATCAACCCATATATTTAATTAGTCTACTTTTGATCACTTAATTAATTCCAAATTAATTCTTGATCAATACTAATTAAATAACCTTATTAATATATTAGAACTTATAATATATTAACAAACCTTAAGTGTTATTTCTCTCATTTTAGTCTATCCAAGTGCATGATGCCATGCAACCCAAATGGACCATGCCGGGTCGGGTCAAGTCTTACCAATTATAGTTATGGACTTAGACATTAATCCAACAGTCTCCCACTTGGATAAGTCTAAAACTATTATTGCGTATGACTTTAGGAACCAACTGGCAATCGTAGCTCTCAAAAGCTTTTTGTCGAACTCTGACCTTGTAGATGAACTCTGATCTTGTCAATGACTTGTCCATTAGATAAGGGATCATATATTCCTCCATTCTAGATATCATATGGACTGAGACATGGATTATAATCATTCTCTCTGTCCATTTGTTGTTTCCCGATTTCCGATTTATGACGACTGACTAATTGAACAAATCAAATCAGTCTTGGCCCGGCCGAGCACTTCCATTTGTCATCATCAAATCATCGAGGGGCCCACAGATATCGCTTTTATCCCGAAGGTAAAAGGAATGGATAAACTTCGACTCATATGGCTTGTTCTACTACTTATTGAATCATACAGAAAGACACGTTTTATAACATCGAGTTACCAATGCGTTTCGTGTAATCAATGTACTATCAACTCATAGTAACAACTCATATCTCTAGGTTTGAAGAATATAAGATATTATCGTCTCATGATCACTCGTGATAAAATCCATGAAGTGATTCCAATGAGCGCGGGTTGAATCCAATACTCAGAACTTATGAGCACTCATGAGTGTTGTAGCCCTTTGTCCAACAACTTAGACCTCTACAAGCCAACCCATGACAGTCTTAATTCATATCTACTTCCAACATATGACCGACTGTGGATGGTTTGAATAACTTAGTCATTCTGGAAGAATAACCTAGTTTATTCGGGAAGTCAAAACATGCAAAGTGAAACACAATAATAATTGAATCCAATATGGTCTCAGAACTTATGAATATAAATAAAACACCTTTTATTTATCACCATATGATTACACATTATTTATTGTATATTGTTTCAGCTATCAACTTTATTCTTGAATTTAAAACAATAGTTGTCCCATGCTCCAAGCATGTACACTATGTTTTCTAAACACTAGTCATGCCATACACCAAGTATGCATAATATGTTTGTCTATGATCTTTATTTTGTGAACTAGATCAAATGAACATAACTTCAATGATTCTCTTTTCACACTCCCAAATCCTTACTGCAAATGCAAGAATTCCAAATTCATGTTATTTACTGAAATCTGTTAGATTCTAAACTTATATGCATCGATCCTCTGTAATGATTAACAACAATCATTACAGAGCATTCCAAAGGAGATCAAGTCCTTGGAACCATCCTTCTTGCATTAAGTTTCCTTAATCTTACACAGATTGAAAATTCTAACTTTGAAACATTTCCGAATTCATTTTGACTATCACTTCTGAACAAGAGTTGCCTCCTTACAGATTATGTCAATATGGTCCTTCCAGAATTATCACTATACTTCCAATTGTCCTTGAGAAACCAATCTTTGGTAAACCTTAGATTGTCCTCGACAATTGTTTAATCCTTTTAGTCATATCCAGTTCTAAACCTTTTCCCTTCTTAATGCCTTAGGCATTTGGAAAATTTTAGAAAGGATGAATATATCACATGTAATCGATCCTATATCCGAAGCATATGGGACACGATTCATGATGTCTCACATAAAGACTAAACCAGTCTTTTGCTATAACATTTCCATTTCTATTTGCCAAGTTCTCATAATTCAGATTATGAAAAGGGATGCCGTAATCATAATCGAATTTAAGAATGCAAATAATGGACCCATATACAGAATTTCCTTATGTTGAGCCATTCCAACATGAAATTCATATATATTCTTGACTAAATGATTAAAACCTCACAATCTAAGCTTATAGATTTGAGATGAAGTATAATTTCCTCTCCCTTAATTATAGCAAAACAACTTTTTCCCAATTGAAACCTTTTGTTTTCTATAATTAACATTGCTAACTTGCAATACTTATCGTAATTATCATGCTCCCACTAACATGATGATTATTAGCATAACACTTATGCTCCCACTAGCTTTGACATGTACTCAGAAATCAGCTGGACTTCTAGAAATCAATACTTTATTGACTTACCAAAGTTCAGATTTCTGATACTAGATTGTTTTGATAAGAATTTATCAAAAAACATACACCTTCCCTTAGATAGCACACTTGTGTGTCTAAACAATTATGAAGAGGGATGCCGTAATCATAATGGTTAGACCTTTTTTTGCTACTTCTCACAAGTCCAGGTTAGTGTGCCGGTAAACCACACACGCTCCACTAACGACTTTGAGAATGCAAATATCCCAATTACTATCTAGCTAAAATCTACTTAGTGGAAGTGTTTCCTCACCATCATTTTCATGAATCAGAGAGAAACCTTATGACACTTAGATTTATTGGTGTATGAGTTCCTACCCATATGAATTTGTCAAAACCATAATCACAAGACAAGGATAATGACAAATCCAAAACCATATGGATTGAACTCAATCTTAATTTCTTGCCACCTGGCAGCTGAAGGGGCTACCATTGCTTCCAAGTTGTTGTGCAACACATTGAGAACTCTAAGAACTCATATGCAAAGCCAACTTTAACTAGAATGGGCACCGAATATGTCAACACGATAGGTTATAAACCTCAAGTCGTGTGCTAGTGAAGAACTTCAGGTTTCATTCTTGATTAGTTCTTAAGAATTTCAAGACCTTTAAGACTCCCACTGTCCTCTTGACATATAAGACTTCCTTGTCAAACATTCAAGAGATAGTGTGGATTCTAATCAAGACAAACACTTCGCACAATTGGCCTAAGTTGGTCTTTGTTTTATCCAAAACATCACAACTTACCAATTTCAAATGTACAAGAGTAGAAAACTTTTACTCTTACATTTGTCAAGTGTTTTAAACCTTCTTTAAGTGTGACAACCGTCAAATTCTGGTCAATTCAAAGTCAAATAAAGTCAACGAGTCAAACCGGTCAGCTCAACTAACCTTGTGTATTAGGGTTAGTGTTATGTTCGTATTGTATAACTTGCTATGTTAATGGGAAAACATCACAGGAGAAAAGTTTGTGTTAAAAATTTCCTAAGCCTTCGTACTAATCAAGAACTAAACTGTGTTCGCATTTGGAATGAAAAATTTTGTGAATCGCATTTGATTAATTAGGTTAAAATGCGAAGGTGATTAATGCGAAGTTGGATTTAGCTTTGCTATAAGTTTCAATCGATTTTGAAATTGAGTATTGTTCGCATTTGTATGAGTGTAGTCGATGAATCGATAAAGCAAGAACATATGAGTTTTTGATTCGCAATTGGATTGATGATTGAGGGATGATTCGTGAAGAAAAACGCGAAGTCAAGGACTATGAAATTGTTGTTTGCAAGAATTTAAAAACTCGATTGTGGAGTTGTTGATGCTCATTTTGCGAAAGTAAAACAATCGAGTGTTCGCATCTATGAATCAATTTGAAGTCAATTGGGTTAATATTCGCATATGGGTTCAACATATGAATTTTTGATTTCGCAAGTTTAGAGTTCAAGAACTAAACTGTGTTCGCATCTGGAATGAAAAAATTTTGTGAACCACATTTGATTAATTAGGTTAAAATGCGAAGGTGATTAATGCGAAGGGATGCGAAGGGTGTAAGAATGAAGATGCGAAGTATTTCACAGTAGAATGCGAATTGGGGAAGAAAACAGAAGATTTCAAATATTGTCCCTGGAGTTTCGCATTTTTGGAAATAAATACTCAACTTCGCAAATGGAGGTCATAAAATGATGAAATTGCAGAATTTTTAAAGAGATACACACACATAGACAACCACACATATATTTAGAAAATTAAACTAAAAGATGATAAATTACAGATTATAGCATTGTTCTTTGAGAATAAATTACTAAAAATGGGATATAGACAATTATAAGACATTGTTCTTGACTTTTGAGTCCAAAGACGTATGATCCGAACTTTAATTGTGAAATCGTCCTTGATTGAGTCAATTTCCTTTATAGGAGTAATATATTCCATTGTGCCTTGCAAGTTAAAAAAAACAAAAAAAAAAAAAAAAAAAAAAAAAAAAATCAAAGTCACAAGCAACCACCCCACACCCACTCTATGACCAGCCATACCTCCCCACCTTACCTATGTCACTTCAATGTTCCTTTACACTCAAATTTCACTCACTCCCACGTTTTTGAGCTGGAACAATCAACCACACTCCTCATTTTCTCTCATTTCTCTCATTCCACTAAGTAACAAACATCACTTTTTCTCTCAAACTCTTCTACACAAATTTTCGAGATCCAAGGCTGGATTCAAGTGTTCTTCCACACTTAATTCTCGAAAACCTTCAAGGCATCTCCAAGTGTTCTTGAATTAAACACTTCCATTCTTCAACAATCATCTACTGAAATCACTCAAGGTGAGTTCATACCCCTACATTTTCATGTTTTCTCAAGTTTTCAGGGGGGGAATACAAGTTAAAACACTAAGAACATAACTAGATTTTTCTAACAGCCTTCATCAAAAAAGTTCAACTCCATTCACGGACTGTTTTGGGCATCTTAAACATTTTTGTTTTCAAAACTGTACAAGGTGCAAATAGTTTAAGTTTTTAGCTTTAAAATGACTACTTGCACATCTCCATACGATCTTTCTACAATTTATGGTAATTTTTACAAAACTGCCTATCATTTCAAACAACAATCCGGACCAGTCTGTGATTATGGACTTTTTCACCCAAGTTAGAGGTCATTATAAATTGTGATAAAAATTATGAGCAAACTAGACACATTTTGTGAACTCTCAGAATTTACGAATCTAGTTTTCGACTTTGTATGATTTTTCTAGGATTTTTCCAAAACAGGGCAGAATTGCTAAATTTTACCAACAGCATGTAAATATCATAACACTTTGTATTATGTTGAGCAAAGTGTATAATCATAAGTATTAATATTTGAATGTGTTTCCTAGTTAGTTTATCATTATGAACTGAAACTAAGACATTCATATTAAATATTATTCATTCATTTTGGAACACGTATTATTTAACTATAAGAAGTATAGTTTGAATATATTTATAACACTAATACATTTCCATAAAAGGGTTCATACATATTACATACATTTTAGATAAACTATAATAGGTATAGTTTATGTTACATCACTCTACGCACTCGTACAAGAAGGGTACATTCATACAAGAAATATTTATATTCACACACATTTCACGTAAACTTGTTATCCTATATCGTGAGTTTCTCTATTTTTCTTTCTCTCTCTCTCTCTCCCCGTACGCCCGAGTGCGGGATATAATTCCTGGTAGTTATAATCAGAATCTCCTTGAGGGAGAACGTGATACTTGTATATAGATCTATATTGGGATTGACACCCCACACCTTGCTGCTAGCTACAGTTGGACCTGCAGGTCTACGGGTGACAAATGTCATTTTATTTTTCGCGACACTGAGAACGTCGTGGCAGGTTCACATAGTCATAGTATGATTATAGCGACTCACATAGGGATATAACAATCCATAAGTTTGCGGGATTTTATTTTTAAAACCTAAACGAGTTTTATGTCGATTTAAAATCACCTTTTTATCTCTATGAGTACAGATATTACTGTACACTTTTGGTTTTGGTAGTTACGACTACACATCATTTGAAACCGCATTTATACTTTTAAGTATGGTCAATACTTGTTATTACTCGGTCCTCTAATTTAGGACTACATATATATAATGTATTAACAAACATGAGAACGTACAGAAATTTCGTTTAATTCAAAAGCGTCCATGTCCATTTAAATACATAACATTTTCTACTAATAAGAAGGGTTACTTATACATTTTGGTCTGCAGTCATAAGACGACATTACACAGGTTTTAAAGAAAATATCGGATTTTCTGGATACATACTCTAACGCTTTTTCGAGGAAAACGATTTACTTTTCTAACGAAATCTCTTATGAACTCACCAACCTTTGTGTTGACACTTTTCAAAACTACTTGTATTCTCAGGAATTCAGTGAAAACAGGAAATCAACAACGTTTTGAGGATGGGACGATAAATCGTCAAACAGTTCATTTCGTATTATAATGTAACTGATGTGAATCATGTAAACATGTGCTTCGATGTAACATTTTCAATTATATTTGTGTTGGTTGTATTTACTTTGAGCACTATTATACTCATTGTTGTGATACTCTACATGAAGTCCTCCACCCTCGGACGTTTCCGCCATCCTTGGTTTGGGGGTGCGACAGATTGGTATCAGAGCATTGTTTATAGTGAACTCAGTATATCAAACCACATAAGATATACAAACTATAAATGCATTGGGACTAAGTCTCTGATTTAAAGTTTCAAAACAACTATACTTTTAGAAACAAAAATTTCTTATTAAAGGTATACATGCATACATACATACTAAGGTCAGCACCACTCTAGAACAAAACAAAAGTAATGATTGTCGAATATCACAGGTAAGCTCGGGGATGTATGGTCAGTCTTGGGAGTGGCATAGCCTGATCAACTATGCTGGTCCGAGGAGTGATTAGCACATGCCCAAGAATAGTTGTGATATGTCGACAAGTCTAAAAACTTACCAACACTACCACAATAAGAACAGTAGAACAGAACATGAGTTTAAAATACTATAGGAGTATTTTGTAATATCATAACTTATATGAAAACTAAATAGATCCTTAATAATAGGTCTATAGTCCCTAAGTGGATACTTTAAGGTTATATAACTTAGAAATTATAGACATAGAATTTGTGGTCATTACTTTACTTCCTTTTCCTTGTTTGGATGTGGACTTAGAGTGGGATCACTTATTCAAAGGTCTATCGTATCTTGTTATATGTAATTAGTATGCACTACGTCATTATAGAAGTAACTAATAAGGATCACCCCTATAAGTAATTGATAATAGAGTTAGACGCATAGTACTTACCTCCTCCCCTCCTATTCTCACAAATACGGCATAGCAAAATCCTACTTACCGGACGACCCTTACTTTTCTAATCCGAACTCGAGGAATGGTGAACGATTATGAGAAGAATCATAAGCGGGACCGGAGGTAACCAATCCTCCATGCATAGCAAGGGTTCCGTGAACCGTTTCGACTATAATGAACCTGTGACCCGTTGGGAAATCGTGATCGAGAGTTGAATGTCGACAACAATGACAACAACCACCATGTGGAGACCAACGAGGGTGCTATGACCTCAACCACGGGGGACTGACGGACAGAGCCCTCCCGGCAAAGACCCGGCAGATCGCGATCATCGGGGATCAAAACAGGAAGACTACAATCTGAGTTCAGAAAACTGCGCGCCACTATAAACCCCATCATCTCATGTACCGGTGACTCAGAATTATACTACTATTCCCGAGACCAACTCTCTTTCCAGAACCTTATCACCACCCGTGAAGAGGAAAGAGAGAAAAAGGGTAGGACACACAACATTCAAAGAAAGGATGATTGTAGCCAAGCGCTGATTGGCAAAGCTACAAAACTACATCGACCTTGCCTCAGGCATCACAAGGGATGGATCATCGTAAGTAGAGTTCGTACCGCTCACCAGACCTGGTAAATTAACTTCATAAGTATGTGCTGGTGCTACTCTATTGTAAGTGAAATCGCGACACAACAAATTAAGTGGTCATTCTAATCGAGAAATCTATCCTCTATCAAAACCCGCCCATGCACGAATGCGAAGTAGACCTGCATTGAGGTCAAAAATTTTCACTGAAACCATGATTTCTAGAGTCATATTAACAAGATGGGCTTAGGATGTACCTATCAGACTCGAAGGACTAACTAGCCTTAATTATATAACTAAGCACACATCAATAGGTCGTGATAAGGACTTAGCTTGGGTCAAGTATAAGGTTTCACTTGAATACCGAACTACTAAAATACATGAGTTTATTATACAAAGAATCTCATTATAATTGTTTTCAGAACACCCTAAACAACCGAGCTTTGATACAAATCGATATGAGATAAACTTAGTTAGAAAACTCGCGACATATAGCCATTCTATAAACTCATTATCGTCTCACCCTTTAAACATTAGTTGAGAAGTTTCTTCTTCATAGACCTATGGGTGCTATCATACCAGCACTAATGCACCGGAATCCCATCGAAATTCCTCAGCCAAGGTGTTCGGACGAACATGATTCTAAGAGGAGTAAAGCTTAACGTCCGTATGAAACCTACTTCTACCTACTGCCATAACTCTATCTCGGGAGCGTTAGCAGAGACACTAAGGATAGTACAGTAATGTGCAAAAATTTATATGCGTAAATATAAATTGTAAAGATGCACTTAAGACAATCATTTCCACTAACGAAGTCGTTTTTCGTCATGAAACAGAGCTATGTCTCCACCAAGAGGCAACAAACCAACTAGCAAGACACCAACACTTCAGATAGACGCTGCTACATTTCAAGCTGCAGTCACGGCAGCCGTGGCAGCCGTCATGGTGCATTTCAATACTAACAACATCAACAAGGGTGGAAGCGATACTAACAATACAAATTGTGGTAACAATCAGGGACACCAATGGGTACCTACCAACAAAAATACCTCAGGCCACGAACCTTCGAACAAGAAGAGAAAGTTTTGGGACATGAAAAAGCGCCACCAATCAAAGGGATACACTAAAAGACAACAACCTAAGGCCGCCTCTACCATTACAACAACAGTCATGACAAATGCCTCGACACTAGCCTCGGGGTCTGCCACCCAAATGCCTGCCAGACCATATGATGGATCACTCCTAAAGTGCAACAAATGTGGCTTTCATCACCATGGGGCTTGCCGGGAGATGCACTGTAAAAACTGCAACAGGAAAGGGCATACCGCTCGTTTCTGTAGGGCCTCGGCCCATCACCTCCCTTCAATCAACTGCACCAAGGTAGGCCCAGTATGCTACCTATGCGGTGAAACGGGACACTTCAAGAGAGAATGTCCAACTGATAAGAACGACGAAGGAATAGGAGGAATGTGATGAACACACCAACAGGAGCAGCAAGGGAACCATGTTAGGACTTTTGTAATGTTCCCAACGATAATACGTTTAAGTACTATATGTTTGTAATGAATTTGGTACGCTTACTAAGGTAACCTTCCTTCTAAAAAGTAGCTAAGATATTTTCTCTCTCATACAAATCAAACCAAAGACATTCATATGTGACCTTAGGAGCATTACTTGTAAGTTGTAATGACCTTGTCCATACATCGGGGTTAATTTAAAATCAAAATACTTAAGTCTTGAAATAGAAAATTCCATCTTGACTCCGATTCCATGTCTAGTATTAGGGGTTGAGTGGGGTCACCCACTCGACAAATTTCGCGATGTCAATTTACATACGACAATCATATACCGCTCGATCGTAAGGAGACCTGTCAGGAGTCATGATATCAAGTATCATTACTGGCTATCGAAAACACACCCGCTACCAGTGCTAGACACTGTGGTAGGAATCATCTACAATAATCATAACATCAAACAAAACGGAACACACAGAAAAGAAATACAGGACACTCTATCACTCTAGTGATCTCTTCCTTCGAATACAACTTATCTCCTGTTATCTAAAAAGATAGTGTTGTCGTATTCCAATTTTGATTGATATTGCCCTCGTCTTCCTGATTAAATGACTATAAAAAGGGGCTTTTCGCCTAACCCCTGATTATCGAAACTATCGTCTCTCGTAGACACCCAGCACGGACCTTTGGGTCGTCTCTCGCTGTGGAACTCCAAAACACGCACCAGAGGAGTTTCATACTTCCCGAAGCTTTATCACATGTATATACAGGAGACCTTCGGGAATGTCGCGCATGTAGCTGACAAGGTTCAAGCATAGAAGCTTGGGACAGATAGGGTACGAGTCCTGCCATGAGCTTCGGGCTAAGGTTGCCCAGAAGGACGAGTAAATTCCCTACCATTCAAAAAGTCATAGTTGTGTGGACCAAACCCACATACTTCCTACCGAGCTACAAGAGCTGTCGGGTCAAACCTGTCGAACTACTCAACAATGAAATTGAAGAACCAAGTTTCTCACCCTGAAAAGCTCTCATCTTATTTTTCAAATTAGAAAGACAAATTGCTCACGATTCCATCGATTTCAGAGGCCCAGACAACATCTCTAATAGAAACCTTTACTATCTACCTCGCATTGACGAATAGGTCGGCCAACCTCAAGAGACGAGGTACCCTTCAGGAATTGGACCTGAGATCTGAATATCACCAGTCACGAGTATTGAAGAAGGATATCTGAGAACGATCCTCCAATTTCGATAAGAACGCTGAAAGTTCGTTGTGATAACCCTCGGATAGGACCAGATCCACTCGTTGGATTCATGAACGTAATAAATAGGATATACCCTTCTTGCTAGGATCAACTCATCATCGTCATTACAAATGACTTACTTATCTACCCTCGTAGTAAGAAGGAAACCAAGGAGAGCAGCTACAACAAACCACGGAAGAAATACGATAAGAGAAGTATTACCCGAAGTTCTCCAGATACGAGTTTAGGAATTGAGGAGTTCAATTCTCAAGACACATCGTTACCCAGGGTGGAAATTCATAAGGAACCTTTCAATTGATCAAAACCATTGAGAAACAGTCAGCACCGAAGGCGTTAGCAGAAATATGCCAAGATTCTGGGTCTTGCTGACCTACTGTCTTAGTTCCTTTGGAACTTCTCGAAAAATACGAAACCCCTCCCAACTTTGACCCTAAAGGGAGCAACCCTTGACAGGAAGAGAAGCAAGAGGAAGAAACCTTTAGAACGCCGGTATAACCGATCAAATTCCTCTAGAGACACTCACTCTGGGAAGGATTAGTACGCTTCGGAAAGCATGGAAAGCCAACACCCCGAATAATTGTGTCTTTCGAGATTCTTGTCAAAATCAGCCCTGTAACTCGCTCCTTCAATCTACTCCTGCGAGTTTGGTAAAGTACACTCTACCCAACACGTCCCAAATTTACAAGAAGTACCTATCCGACGAGACTCTTGCAATTCCCCTCGACGAGATCGAGTTCCACAAGAGCCTCACCTTCTTAGAAGAACCATGGTGACCATGGATCGAGGTCAAGCGGATGAAACAACGCCACTTCCCATTAGTGAAAGTTCGCTGGAATATTAACCACGGACCTAGAGTCACATGGGAGCGCATGAGTCAGTCGATTAGGAAGTATCCTCACTTCTCGGCTTGATTATTCATGCCTACCCCCTTGCCTAACTTCAAATTTCGGGACGAAATTCCCTTTAACGGGGGGATGATGTGACAACCGTCAAATTCTGGTCAATTCAAAGTCAAATAAAGTCAACGAGTCAAACCGGTCAGCTCAACTAACCTTGTGTATTAGGGTTAGTGTTATGTTCGTATTGTATAACTTGCTATGTTAATGGGAAAACATCACAGGAGAAAAGTTTGTGTTAAAAATTTCCTAAGCCTTCGTACTAATCAAGAACTAAACTGTGTTCGCATTTGGAATGAAAAATTTTGTGAATCGCATTTGATTAATTAGGTTAAAATGCGAAGGTGATTAATGCGAAGTTGGATTTAGCTTTGCTATAAGTTTCAATCGATTTTGAAATTGAGTATTGTTCGCATTTGTATGAGTGTAGTCGATGAATCGATAAAGCAAGAACATATGAGTTTTTGATTCGCAATTGGATTGATGATTGAGGGATGATTCGTGAAGAAAAACGCGAAGTCAAGGACTATGAAATTGTTGTTTGCAAGAATTTAAAAACTCGATTGTGGAGTTGTTGATGCTCATTTTGCGAAAGTAAAACAATCGAGTGTTCGCATCTATGAATCAATTTGAAGTCAATTGGGTTAATATTCGCATATGGGTTCAACATATGAATTTTTGATTTCGCAAGTTTAGAGTTCAAGAACTAAACTGTGTTCGCATCTGGAATGAAAAAATTTTGTGAACCACATTTGATTAATTAGGTTAAAATGCGAAGGTGATTAATGCGAAGGGATGCGAAGGGTGTAAGAATGAAGATGCGAAGTATTTCACAGTAGAATGCGAATTGGGGAAGAAAACAGAAGATTTCAAATATTGTCCCTGGAGTTTCGCATTTTTGGAAATAAATACTCAACTTCGCAAATGGGGGTCATAAAATGATGAAATTGCAGAATTTTTAAAGAGATACACATACATAGACAACCACACATATATTTAGAAAATTAAACTAAAAGATGATAAATTACAGATTATAGCATTGTTCTTTGAGAATAAATTACTAAAAATGGGATATAGACAATTATAAGACATTGTTCTTGACTTTTGAGTCCAAAGACGTATGATCCGAACTTTAATTGTGAAATCGTCCTTGATTGAGTCAATTTCCTTTATAGGAGTAATATATTCCATTGTGCCTTGCAAGTTAAAAAAAAAAAAAAAAAAAAATCAAAGTCACAAGCAACCACCCCACACCCACTCTATGACCAGCCATACCTCCCCACCTTACCTATGTCACTTCAATGTTCCCTTACACTCAAATTTCACTCACTCCCACGTTTTTGAGCTGGAACAATCAACCACACTCCTCATTTTCTCTCATTTCTCTCATTCCACTAAGTAACAAACATCACTTTTTCTCTCAAACTCTTCTACACAAATTTTCGAGATCCAAGGCTGGATTCAAGTGTTCTTCCACACTTAATTCTCGAAAACCTTCAAGGCATCTCCAAGTGTTCTTGAATTAAACACTTCCATTCTTCAACAATCATCTACTGAAATCACTCAAGGTGAGTTCATACCCCTACATTTTCATGTTTTCTCAAGTTTTCAGGGGGGGAATACAAGTTAAAACACTAAGAACATAACTAGATTTTTCTAACAGCCTTCATCAGAAAAGTTCAACTCCATTCACGGACTGTTTTGGGCATCTTAAACATTTTTGTTTTCAAAACTGTACAAGGTGCAAATAGTTTAAGTTTTTAGCTTTAAAATGACTACTTGCACATCTCCATACGATTTTTCTACAATTTATGGTAATTTTTACAAAACTGCCTATCATTTCAAACAACAATCCGGACCAGTCTGTGATTATGGACTTTTTCACCCAAGTTAGAGGTCATTATAAATTGTGATAAAAATTATGAGCAAACTAGACACATTTTGTGAACTCTCAGAATTTACGGATCTAGTTTTCGACTTTGTATGATTTTTCTAGGATTTTTCCAAAACAGGGCAGAATTGCTAAATTTTACCAACAGCATGTAAATATCATAACACTTTGTATTATGTTGAGCAAAGTGTATAATCATAAGTTTTAATATTTGAATGTGTTTCCTAGTTAGTTTATCATTATGAACTGAAACTAAGACATTCATATTAAATATTATTCATTCATTTTGGAACACGTATTATTTAACTATAAGAAGTATAGTTTGAATATATTTATAACACTAATACATTTCCATAAAAGGGTTCATACATATTACATACATTTTAGATAAACTATAATAGGTATAGTTTATGTTACATCACTCTACGCACTCGTACAAGAAGGGTACATTCATACAAGAAATATTTATATTCACACACATTTCACGTAAACTTGTTATCCTATATCGTGAGTTTCTCTATTTTTCTTTCTCTCTCTCTCTCTCCCCGTACGCCCGAGTGCGGGATATAATTCCTGGTAGTTATAATCAGAATCTCCTTGAGGGAGAACGTGATACTTGTATATAGATCTATATTGGGATTGACACCCCACACCTTGCTGCTAGCTACAGTTGGACCTGCAGGTCTACGGGTGACAAATGTCATTTTATTTTTCGCGACACTGAGAACGTCGTGGCAGGTTCACATAGTCATAGTATGATTATAGCGACTCACATAGGGATATAACAATCCATAAGTTTGCGGGATTTTATTTTTAAAACCTAAACGAGTTTTATGTCGATTTAAAATCACCTTTTTATCTCTATGAGTACAGATATTACTGTACACTTTTGGTTTTGGTAGTTACGACTACACATCATTTGAAACCGCATTTATACTTTTAAGTATGGTCAATACTTGTTATTACTCGGTCCTCTAATTTAGGACTACATATATATAATGTATTAACAAACATGAGAACGTACAGAAATTTCGTTTAATTCAAAAGCGTCCATGTCCATTTAAATACATAACAGTTTCTACTAATAAGAAGGGTTACTTATACATTTTGGTCTGCAGTCATAAGACGACATTACACAGGTTTTAAAGAAAATATCGGATTTTCTGGATACATACTCTAACGCTTTTTCGAGGAAAACGATTTACTTTTCTAACGAAATCTCTTATGAACTCACCAACCTTTGTGTTGACACTTTTCAAAACTACTTGTATTCTCAGGAATTCAGTGAAAACAGGAAATCAACAACGTTTTGAGGATGGGACGATAAATCGTCAAACAGTTCATTTCGTATTATAATGTAACTGATGTGAATAATGTAAACATGTGCTTCGATGTAACATTTTCAATTATATTTGTGTTGGTTGTATTTACTTTGAGCACTATTATACTCATTGTTGTGATACTCTACATGAAGTCCTCCACCCTCGGACGTTTCCGCCATCCTTGGTTTGGGGGTGCGACATTAAGACACGTCACTCATATTACTATCTTGGAGTATGACTCTAAGACTTGTATTGGAACGAAGTATGACTCATCTTCTTGATTTAACCATTTCAACAATTTCAAGATCCCTTCTTCTTAGTCATAAGAATGCACTAAGACTTTCTTAGAGAACTAATTTTGATATGGTTTCTTAATCATTAAGATGATCACAAAACTAATACTAAAGTACTCTCCCATCTTTTCAGATTTGAGAAACTTTTATCCTTCTGCCTAATTTGATTCTACTTATCCGCTCTGCTATGCATTGAAACCTTTTCCAATGTCTCAGAGTTACACTTACGCTTGTAAGTATAATCATTTTTACTAAGCTTTAGTAAACTATGACGAATAGCCTTACATCTTTTGTGGTGGACTTAATCAGTGCACATGACTATGTACTCGATCCCTTAGTCCATTACTTGACTCACACATCCATGTGAATAAGTAATTAGTCTTAATTTTTTTCAATACTTGAAAAGTTCTCATTCATCATGCTATAGAACTTGCATGATTCCAAGTCCCGGTCCAATTGAGACTTTGGATGATGAGAATCTTTCCTTATTTGGTAAATTTAGACATTACCACAAATGAAGGAATCAATTTCATATTTCCACTCTTGCTATTAATGGAATCATATAAGCAACAATTTTTTTCCAAATGCCATTGTAAGGATATTTTTAAAATAAATAAAATCAAAATTTTATTTTATCTCTTAAAACTATGCGGAAAAACTTATCCTTACAACCCATATGAAAAACTTTTTGTTATCTATTCCTTAGCAATATCTCATAACTCCTAAGAATTAGCTCAAGAATCCGATTTTCAAACTAAGCGATAGAAATCCATCTATGCGATCAGATTCAGCATATTCTTTCTTTAAGTTCCTTTACTTTTCTTTGATTCTTAAAACATTATCATGTGACCCAGTCACATCATGCATCAAGAATCTCAGAATAGAAACTTAACAGAGTTAGAGTAGTGGACTTTACCTGAAGTAGAGTCAACCTTATTGACTTTAACACCCTTAGGTAAATTTGGCAGCTTTGCAAACAATGACCCTTTCTTTGGCAATATAAACATATGGACCCTTTGATAATGGTACACGGGACTATCACAGACTTAGCTTTTCTCTTTACCATTTGTTCAACCGAGTTGACTATGGCCGATCCCTTTCCATTGGGAAGAGAATGCTTTTTCTGTATTTCCAGTGTCACCATTGTCAATGTCCATAAAGTTTCAGGAAGTTGATCTTAACAATAGATAAGATCATTAAGGGTCTTGTCATAGTCTATTTCATAGGTGTCCCAAAGGAACTCACTATGTGACTTAGAAAGTGATTGAACCACCAACTTTCTTAAGACATTGACACCCAACTCTCCCGGCTTGTCAATATGTGACTACATCTCCAAGATGTGATCACACCTAGACCTTGCCTTGCCAATAGGGCTTGAGTGACCTTAAACTTTTCAAGAACTTGTGGGTTAGGGAGAATAATTGGAGGAGGAGAAAGAAGTATGATATCCATGGGACATCATCTTCAATAGGAAAGCTTGTTTCAAGATATTTGGGAAGATCATAAATGTCTAAACCAGACATCTTTTTGGGAGATATTCAAGATAGTAGATTTTAAAGTCCTTAATATGACACCCAATATGAAATATTAAGGCTAGGACCCAACAGACTATTTTATAACTTAGAAGAGGTATGCCGTAATCCAAGCTATAAAACAATTTGAAGGTAGGTGAATGACGATTCACCAATTTCCACCAAGATAAACGAAATGTATTATTAGGTTTTAATTGGATTTGAAACTCCTAGATCTTTTGAGATTCATTGAACTGTTCAATGGCATGTTTCAATCTCGAGTGTGCCCTTCAGGTTTTGTGACTGGGATGCCGAGGATCACAAAACAAGGTGTGAAGTAACCATGCAAATCACTTGGTACCCTTAAGTGTTTACCCCTCAATCGATGTGCCGGTTAACCACACACGCTCCATCGATACTATGATAAACATTAAGTTACCCTTTGCCTACCTTGTTAAATTCGAGTTAGTGTGTCGGTTAACCACACACGCTCCACTAACCGACTTAAACAAAGTGCGAAGTGTAATTTCATGGATTAGCACCTTATTCACATTTTCCTAAGTAACTAAGATTGGGTATTATTTAGAGTTTAGTTACTTAGTATTTATCATTAATACTTTTAATGAAGGGAGAATTACAGTCATATCAAACCCGTTCGGCTAACGACCCTCCACCGGTCAAGCAAGCGGTGGGTGAGAGTGGACACCCATTAAGTTGCCATTTTATAGGCAACAACCTTATACCCACCTTATAGACCGGCTTCATGAATGAGGCGTACTAGCGGTAAGACCGACTTTACTCTTATACATATAAATATTATTAACTTATAATATTATAAAGTATAAGGGTTGAATTTTAACTTTTAAAATTCTAAGGGCTAACTTGGAATTAAAGTATTCATAAGAGAAAACTTTACAAATTCCAAAACTTGAGGGCAAGTTTTGAAACTATTCAAAACTAATTAATTCCATAACTTATGTATTTAAAGTAGTTTTAATCCAAAAACTCTTCAAGTTCCATAACTTGTGGACAAATTATGGAAGACTTTAAACTAATAAAGAATTAATCTTTTCTTTATTTTATAACTTATGGAATTAATTAAGGTTACATATTTTATTTATTTATTTATTAATGAAGTGACTCTTGAACCTCCATAACTTAAGGACAAGACTCTTCATCTTTTGTAACCATTGCCAACTTTTATGAGTTTTTATGAAACTTAAATGTGACTTTTCATATAACTTGAGGACAAGTTACAAAAACACATTTTAGAATCAACTCTTAGATTAATTTGGATTGAAAACAACTTTTTCACTCAACTTTTCTATTAATCTAAGCAACTCATAAGAACAAGATAATTCAAATCAAACTTTTTCATGTAATTAGTCTAACCTTTAAACTAATACAAAACATGAATCTATTGACAATTATCTTTGAAAATGGATTAGCATGAACATTACCACATTAAAAAACAAGTTTAAAAGTTCAAAACAACTTAGGGTAATGTTCCTAGTCCATTTCTAGCCAAAAACCTCGAAGATATGCTGTCTGGGGTCCAACTCGTCGAGTGCATGAACACAACTTGGCGAGTTGGATGCATTTTGCCTTGGACTCGTCGAGTCCCTTCATGGACTCGGCGAGTCTGCTGGGCTGACAGCATCAATTTCGATTTTTCAGCTTCTATTGCAAGTATAACAAGAAAACAAGCCTAGGCTCTGATACCACTGTTGGGTTATGAGCATTCTAACACTTCTAAGTGTACATGCAACCCTAAATACCTTGGATCTATGTTTTCTCTATTATACATGCAAATATGAACATCCAAGGTATTATCCTGACCTAGCATACAAAATAATGGATATAACAAGATAGAATACATACCTCTTTGATAGTGCTTGTCTTCATGAAGCTTGAGTGCCTAGTGCCCCAAGTGTGACACCTCAAATGGTTCACACAACACCATAAGCACTTGGAATAACTTAGAGAGAAATTAGAACACTTCATGAAATCGTGTAGCCCTCATACACACACATAGTTACGATTTCTTGAGCCATGGGTTTCTTTTATATGGTGGCTATTAGGGTTACACCATGTAACTCATAACTTTACCCATTCCTTATGCTCCGTGGATTTTAACCTCCATGGAGTATCCATGGGTCACCCCATGGACTTAGTCCAACATAAGGAATCTTGGATCACAAGCCCACATATATAAGAATGAATGATTTACACAATCAACCCATATATTTAATTAGTCTCCTTTTGATCACTTAATTAATTCCAAATTAATTCTTGATCAATACTAATTAAATAACCTTATTAATATATTAGAACTTATAATATATTAACAAACCTTAAGTGTTATTTCTCTCATTTTAGTCTATCCAAGTGCATGATGCCATGCAACCCAAATGGACCATGCCGGGTCGGGTCAAGTCTTACCAATTATAGTTATGGACTTAGACATTAATCCAACATCGATTCCATATGGGTCATCGTCGATAGACTGACCAAGTCTGCACACTTCCTACCGATAAAAGAAACAGACAAGATGGAGAAACTTACCAGAACTTACATTAGGGAGATTGTAAGGCTGCACGACGTTCCTTTATCTATCATCTTGGACCGAGATAGTAGATTCATATCGAGGTTCTGACAGTCATTACAAAGTTCCCTAGGAACTAGGCTGGACATGAGTACAGCCTACCACCCACAGACCGACGGGCAAAGTGAGAGAACTATCCAAACCTTAGAAGATATGTTGCGTGCCTGTGTGATTGACTTTGGAAAAGCTTGGGATACTCACTTACCCCTAGTCGAATTTTCCTACAACAACAGTTATCACAGGAGCATAAAGGCAGCTCCATTCGAGGCCCTCTATGGCCGAAAGTACAGGTCCCCTCTGTGCTGGGCTGAAGTGGGTGATACCCAGTTAGCTAAGGGATGAGTTCCCGAAAGCACTCTCACGGGTCCGGAAATCATTCGGGAAACGACAGAGAAGATCGTTCAAATTCGTGAACGATTGAAAGCCTCTAGAGACCGACAGAAAAGCTACGCTGACAAGCGTAGGAAACCTTTGGAGTTCCAGGTGGGCGACCGAGTTCTACTGAAGGTCTCACCCTGGAAGGGCTTGATACGCTTTGGAAAGCGTGGGAAGCTCAATCCAAGATACATAGGGCCTTTTGAGATTCTTGCGAGAATTGGCCCTGTAGCTTACAAACTCAATCTACCGCAAGAACTCAGTAACGTACATCCTACCTTCCACGTCTCGAACTTGAAAAAGTGTCTATCCGACGAGACTCTTGTTATTCCACTCGACGAGATCGAGATCAAAGAGAGCCTCAACTTCGTGGAGGAACCAGTAGAGATCATGGACCGAGAGGTCAAGCAAACAAAACAGATTCGTATCCCGATAGTGAAGGTGCGCTGGAACGCAAAGCGTGGACCGGAATTCACTTGGGAACGTGAGGATCAGATAAAACTGAAATACCCTCACCTTTTCTCTTAGTTATTTGTAATTTCTTATTTGCTTAAATTCTAATTTCGGGACGAAATTCCTTCTAACGGGGGGATGATGTGACAACTCGAAATTTCCATTCTGTACCAACTATATCACTTCAATAGAAGTTGTAGCAGTCACAGTTAATTTTCAGACTCTTCGCGTAAGTTTAAGAAATTCAGGGTTTACACTTCAGAAAATATCAGGAGAGTGGGTGCACTTGGGTTTGGTGCAACACTATTATTCCAACACTCTATTTTATTAGGGATCATTTTGGTAATAAAAATATTTTCTGCCAAAATATCCCAGAACTATAAATAGATTTCTAAACCAAAATCATTCATTATTCACATTTCCGACTAGAGAAAAGCCATTTTCTCTCTGACGGATCTCCGGGTTTTTATACCAAAACATGAGTAACTCTTTAAAGTATTGTTAGAGAGCTTTATACGTGTCTATAACATGTTTTAGAAGGCTAAAACATGAAATCTAGGAGTTTACACCTCGAGGTGTTCTTGAGCGGTAAACTCCCAAAACGAAGCCAAAACCGATACTTGTGTTATAATAAGGCCTTAGATGCTTATGTATACATGTTAGGGACAAGAAAACAATCACAAATCACCCAAGTTTGGGGAGTTCACGGCCCAAGAATTGCTTAGGCCGTAAACTCCCATTCCAAGCTCAAAATGGTGATATAAGGACTATAAGACTTAAAGGCTTTTATCTAGGCTAATTCTCCAAGTAGAATAAGGTCTTAAACACATCAAATGAAACAAATCAAAGTGAGTTTACGGCCCAAGAGAAGCTTAGGCCGTAAAATCCATAAGAATGGACAAAAGTGAGGTTTCAAGACACCTAAAGCCCTAGACCCTTTCATGGAATTGTTTCCTACAAAAATGAAGAACCTAAATACAGAAAAATCACTCATCAAAGTGAGTTTATGGCCAAGAGAATGTTTTTGGGCCATAAACTCAAAAGGATGGCACCAAAGTGTGCCTAGGGTTCTCATTTGCTTTAAACAATTGTCTAGAATATATCCCACAAGTGCAAGAGGCTTGAAAGCAACTAAAACCCACCATACTTAGAGTTTACGGCCGTAAACTCTAAGGGTAATAGCCTTGAGGCCGTAAACTCCTAATTGGAGTACTTCTAGACCTTAAACCCTTCCAAGGACTTAGCTACTAAGTTAGAACAATTCTAGAAAGCATTTGGGACTTCAAAACACACCAAACACACATGTTTGGGAGTTTACGGCCGTAAACTCAAGAGTTTACAACCGTAAACTCCATGTGTGATGGTTTATAGAGAGTAAACTCTCATATGGGGTCCTTTGGTAACCCTAAAACACAAGTACCCTGTCCCACAATGGCTTAGATGCAATCCTTATGGCTTAAAATACTTATATAAAGCGTTTATATGCCTAGGATGTCTTAAACATTATCAATTAGTCAATTATGTCTAATTGAGTGCATATATGTGTGATTATATGTTCATTAGGATCGTAGTGTGTTCACAAGTTCTCGCTTGACACCTAGCAATCCGATACCGTTCATTTCATCCCAATCACCAACTACAGGTGAGTTCATACCCCTAATCAATGTTTTAAATGATTTTAAATGCTTTAAAGGGGGGAATACAAGTAGAAACAAACATGTTATTAAATCATTGTTATGTATTTTATAACTGTGTTTGTCATTTACCAGATTTCACATACTACAAAATGTGATGCATGAAATGGTTTTTAAATCTTAAAAACGCATTGTTATCAATTGTTTTACCTTTGAAATGTATATCAAAAATGACATCAAGTCATTGTTAATTATTGTTTCAAAACCCATAAGATGTCTTATAAAACCATTTTTCATTAATAAACTAAACTATGCATGTACACTTATGTTCTCATATATGTATTGATGTTATAGTTTACAGTTTTCATTTAGTTTCTCACACCCTTGAGTAGTAAGAGTGTATAAACCTACTTGAACAACCACTTACCTTCCAGCAAACTATCATAGGGATAATTTGGAGATATCAAACATAATTCCTATTACAAGGAATCACACAAGAGTCAGTTCATTCATGAGTCTATACCAGTACATTGCCTGATACATGAGTACCTTTACATTTGATTACATGATACATGCGTACATTTACATATACTTACATGATACATGAATACCATACATGAATACTGTTACTTAGATACATTATCCTGTACTCACTTACGTGGATACTTGTACCTAGAGTTATTAGGAAGATTTATTCGTACCTTCTGTGTAAATTTTCCTGCCTATCCCAGTTCAATGGGATGTCTATACGGGACTTACCATTCCGGAACCCAGCTGTTAGCAACGCTGAGTGATGAACATCTAAGGATGCCTACGGTTATTACTTATATTAGGAATCAATTACGAAACTAACCATTCCTCCATCTCCTGTTGCAACAGGGGATGAGATGAAAATCTTCAGATGATCATTAGGTTAACGTTGTTATGGGATTAACCCCCCCTCCACCCTGCTGCCGCTACAGAGGGTGAGTGGACAATCTTCGGATGTTCATCAGGTATAACTTTCGCTTCGGCGATGTCGTGGTAATCCTGGTCACCCAGGGTTAACACTTACATGATTATACTTTCCCTATTTACTTTATTTTGTGATACTTTCACATAAATGAGGAGTTAGACTAAGTACTCTAGTGCTAGTCAATAGAAAGGAAAAGCTATCATATTACTTACAAAACATTCGGGTCTTGGTAGAAGACTACCTAGTCATTACAAAACATTCGGGTCTTGGTAGAAGACTACATTTCATACTTATAGAAAATAAGGGTTTTTCTAGGGTTTTCATACGTACCTCAACCTTTTCATTTAACGATTTACATGGCCTTTATAACAGATTTTCACAAACAAGGCAATGACACTTATATACTTATGAATTCACAAGCTTTAAAGCTGATACTCGCTTTCAAAATAACTTGTATTCTCAGGTCATCAGTAGACAGGTACGGAGGCCAGGTTTTTGAGAAGACGGAGTAGACAAGTCTCGTCTTTTATTTTGATTGTATATTTTTGGTGTCTTACTACAATGAAAGAAACACACATGTATTAAAACTTTACTTATAATGCAATGGATGATGTTGTTGCTTGTTTATTATATTACACTGTTGTGATACTATACATGACGTCCTCCACCCCTGAACGTTTCCGCCGTTCGTGGTTTTGGGGTGTGACAATACATAACATAACAGAACATAGAACAGCCATGCATATTGGGTCTACTGTGTGACTGGTCCGCCGTATCGGGAGTTCAGTCCACCGGATCCACCCATCAAGTCTAGTCATGTCCTTCGAGTCTACAGTGTGGTTGGTCCGCCCGCACCGGGCCTTCAACCCACCTGGTCCACTCTCTAAGTCTACAGTATGACTGGTCCACCCGCATCGAGCGTTCAGTCGGTCTGGTCCACTCTTCGAGCCTCAGCACGTCTGGTCCGCCCTCGTAGGGCCTACAGCCTATCCGGACCGCTCGCTGGGCCTTCAGAACAACCAGTCCACCCTGGGTATCTTGGCCTATAGCACAAAGCAGGACCTGCCTCAACCCATCTCCAGTCCAAACAACCATGTGAACATATCATAGAATCATATAACAGTCATAGTCAACCAATCGATCAAGCAGATCACATAACATATCATTACCCTAACCAGGTTACTGACCTAACCAGTCACTAGCATAGCATCACTCTACATATCGGGAAACCGACCTTAACCAGGACTCTAGCATGTACCATCCTAGCTACCAGGATGCAGACGTATCAAGCAATAACATAATAACCATATCTGAATCTCAATCCAATAAAGGGCCGGCCTTGGTGCCTTAGACCCTGTCGATATAGTGAGGATAACTCACCTCGAGAATGCCAATACTCTGAACGGAAGAAGCAGACTCTCGAACCACCAACTCACCGCAAATCCCGAACTAACCAACATAACAAGCATAAGCATTAGGTCAAACATACTCCCACTTATCGGACCAAGACCAAAGTCCAAGTGTTACACAAAGTCCAACATTGGCCCAATTTACCAAATTAGGCGCACCTCACCAAATGGGCCTAGATCTAATATCCATAATATTAATTGGGCCCAAAATACTCTATTCATAATTTCCAGACTTGGCCCAAACACCAACAACCCACAATGGCCCAACACAAAAGCCCAAAAGAAAGTCCACAGGAGAAGTACGCTGGGTGTACTCTCCTTGGTACGCTGGGCGTACTGCAATGATCGCCAACATAAAACGGGGCACTAGCCTGCTACGCAGGGCGTACTCAAAGGTTACGCGGGGTGTAACTGCGAGATCCATAAGTCCTTTTAACATCTTAATGGCTTAAGCTCTTAAGCCCAAACTTCAGATCCATAGGCCAAATATGATTAGAAATCATAAAGTCTCAGACTTTATCACTTGGGACGTCCTTAAGCTCTTAATCCAAAGTCTTAATCCATTAAGACCTATATATCTCATACATGGAACAACTACAGCCCTTGGTACCTCATTTTTATCACTCAAGACCTCTCCAAAGGTCTGAAAGGACAGATACATTTGACCAAATCGAACTACGCAACAAGATGAAGACTTTTGGGACAAGAATGGAGACAAAGCTTCAAAATACATAGATCTATGCCATATGAGGATCAACCAAGAAACGTTATACCTTAAATAAGCTCCAAAAGGTGGTATTTCTTCAGATCCACAAGCTCCACACGTTCTTCTTCTTCTTTGACAACTTCCCTTTTCTCCTTCAAGCCTTTCTTTTGCCAACAAGAGCTTTCCATGGCCAAACACACCCAAATATGCAAGAATACGAGATCTAGGGTTTCTCTGAGGTTGAAGATGAGCATAAGGGGGCTGAGGGGTGAACCAACATGTTCCTTATATAGTGGCTGACCCTAAAAATAGGGTTTGGGGTTTCTGAGAGTACGCTGGGCGTACCTCCTTCGTATGCTGGGCGTACTCACCCGGCCGCCCGCAACCTTTTGTCCCATTACGCTGGGCGTACGTCCAGCTTACGCTGGGCGTACCCATCCACCTTTCAAAAATCAAAAGCATGCATGCATGCCATACATGCATGGGACCATTTCCCTCTTATTCCGCAAAGAACTAAAAACAATGATCAACTTCGACGCACCACAACTCCTCTAGTCTAAACCCATTCTCAAATAACTTTACATTCATACGAGGGTGACGAGAAGCCCAATACTTCAAACATATACACCCACCCGAAACCTTCTCGGATGAAACTCATTTCTTGCAAGGATCAGAATTACCTTTCCTCTTAAATCTCAGGGACTCATAATTAACACTTAAAGAACGGGTTATTACAATTCTCCCCCACTTAAATTGGGCTTCGTCCTCAAAGCCTGCGAAAACTCTATTCCGAAACTATCCCTCTAATGCTCCGCCTGGCACTCACCGGTCCAGGCTATCCAAGACTCGACCATCGAAATCTGAAACCCAAATTTACCTTTCTTGCTGACAAGGTGAAACGAGCTTCAGCCCTAGAGCAACTCCTACGAGTTCTCCACCGCAATCTCATACCTGCACCAATCTGGTTCTAGTGTCCTCGGGTTAAGAAAACCCCGATACACTGCTGACACTTCCAAACATCCTTCTGGATGCATTTTACCACCTAAACAAATCTATCTGGAATTCCGAAATTCCATCCATGCATTCCTGCCGAGCCTCAGCAACCATCCAACCCAGATGTGCTCCATACCACTGCCGAAATCTCGCTGCTCAATGACCATAATTGGACCACTCCCATCGTAAACCTGTGCTGCTACTTCCACTTCCGTGGATTTACATTCCCTTAGCATGACCGCTAACCATGCGACATACATGTCCTGAACCTGCTCGCAAGGACTCTCGAGTCCATGCACCACCTTCACTACTCATAATCCATACCCGGGGCCAGACCTTCCAATGCTAACACAACACAACACACCCAACCCATTGCCTCGAATTGATCTGATAATGCCTACAGAGTCTTCAGCATGACTGGGCCACCTCACCAGGTCTTCAGTCAATCTGGACCACTCTCCAAAACCTTCAAGCCAATCTGGGCCGCCCTCCAGGGCCTTTAGTCTGACTGGACCGTTCCCAAGCCTTCGGCCTGACTGGTACGCCTACCGGCCTTCAGTTTATTCGGACCGCTCAACTAGCATTCATCATTCCGAGTTATCTTTCCAGGAAATCCTCCCCTGCATACTGTTCTAGCCCCCCAGGGGTTCCGAACTCTATCTCTACCATACATACCCAATCCCAGCCTGATCCCAGGCCCTACACAATAACTGCCATAGGTCTGTATTCCGCCCCGCACGCCTGCTACTCACCCATACCAGCCTGCTTTTGGCTGAAAGAAATACCGCCGAAACCCAAGCAGCTAAACAATCTCTCAAGTCTATCGGTCATCCGGAGGATTTCCAATTCTCCCCCACTTAGGGCACTGACTATCAACCAACAGCCGCTATCACCGACCTCCCAAAAATAACCTTGCACAAAACCCAACGCGTACACGCAGACTGATTCCCACTAGCACTAGCAACCTTCGCAAAAACACATTTCCACACTGATCAATCCGTTAAAAAGTACTCAATCCTCAGCTAACCACTCCTCAGACTACAGATGCTACCCAACATTCAACCAACGCTATATCTCCACTAATAACCCTCATGAATGATAACCAATGATAGCCCGAAACACCAATCCATAACCATACTAAACCTTCAAGGAACAACGGATACCAAAACGAGAACTCGAAACACTAACCCATAACCATGCCTAACTCTCAAGGAACAACGAATACCAAAACGAAAACCACCCAACGGGACTAGCAGATAAACGATACTCCACAATAATCATAAATACACAAGACAACAAGAAAGAAACATACCCGCAGCTGCATCCGACACTGCTCTAACCTCCTCCGCTGCAAGTTGAAAAGCGCGACCCTAAGCCCTTGGGGGCTCTGCTCCACTCTGATCTCTACCTGTGATCTTCAACGTGGCCGGTGCTGGAGCCTGCACCGGTCCTGCAGCAAGCTGTGGATAGTTGACCCTCAAGTGTCCAACCTGATGACAATGATAAGATATCCTCAAATCCCGATTTGGCACTGACTGCCGACAATCCCTCGCATAGTGCCCCTCCTTTCCGCACTTGCGGCATGCACCACCGGACCGATAAACTCTGTCGTGACCCCTCCCACACTTTCCACAGACGTGGCTGCCCTGATCTCCCATCCTGGAATCAACAGTCTTAGACCGTTTAGTCGCTGCCTGCGACTAAACCGGAGCTTGCCTCAACTCACGCAACTGTAACTCAATCTCTAGCTCACGCCGCCTGGCGGCCTCCTGCAACTCCAACAAGGTCTCACACCTTTGTGCGGACACAAACTGTCTGATGTCCCTCTTTAGCATACTCAGATATCGGGACATCTGAGCCTGCTCCGAAGCGAACTCAGGGCAAAACATCGCCCTCTCAATAAACATCCTGGTCATTTCCGTCACCGACTCCGTATCCTGCTTCAGCTCAAGGAACTCCTGAGCTAACCTCTCCCTCTCGACATGCGGAAAATAACGAGTACTAAACATCTCTCTGAACTGATCCCATGAAATTGCATCCCTATGCGAATCCGAGTATGACCCCGTGGTCAATCTCCACCAATCCTTTGCACCAAGCCTTAACAGGTTCAGAGCACACCTCACCCTCTGATCAGCAGGGCATGAACATGTGAAGAAACACCCCTCCACATCTGATAACCATCTCATAGAAACGATCAGATCCTGAACTCCATCAAAGGTGGGAGGCTTCCTATTATCGAAGTCCCGATACTGAAAACCTCTACTAGCTCCTCCCCCTCCCGCTGCTACAGCCGCTGTAGCCGCCGCGGCAGCCGTCTCCGTGAGAGCCGCATAGCGCTCATCAAAATACTCCACCATGGCGGTCTTGATCAACCCAAACAGTTCCGGCAGTTCGGCCCGGAACAATGCAACAACCTCATCATGCATGATCTCACGAATCCTCGCATCCAACTTGTACGTACTCATCTGACCGATAACCTCGGGCAGTACTGACCCGTCCGCAACTCCTTCTCCTGCACCCGATCCTGACCCGGATCCACTCCCAGCATGCCTCGAAATCTCCATACTGAAAATAAACCACAAAACCTCAGACTCTTCCCACTATCCCGGGAACCAACTCTCAACCCAACCCTAGAGGTCATGGTTTCCCTGATACGCGTATGGGTCCTGTGCTTTCAGTAGTACGGGCCCATACTACCTTCCACACCTACCCATATTTGTATGAAGTACTACCACAACACCCTAGCGAAAACATACATAACAACGCTCTACCCTCACTAAAAGAGGAACACTGGAAATCTCAAGCAGAGGAAAATCCTAGGCTAGCAGGCATCACAAAACAAGCAACATCATCATGAAATCCTAAAGATCCCTAGCCTATCACTAGCATGCTGTTCTATCAAGCTCAATAAAACAAATATCATGAATGATAATTTAGGGTTACTTACTGGCTCCAGCTAATCATACCTCCGCGTCCTCCTTTTTCTTAATTTGAAAACCATTTTAATTTCTCTTTTTAAAACCCTCCTCGATTTGAGACTGGAGTCACACGAGTGTCCCTCCAATTCACTCAAACCAAGGCTCTAATACCAACTTGTAACGACCAAAAATTTCAACATAATTTAAACTTTTCAAAACAATCCATTTTAATAAAATTATTACAAAAAGGTTTTCAATACATTATTTATCAGAGTATTCCTAGATCCATTTCATAAAACATAAATGCGAGGAACGGTACGATCACACCTTTGCCTTGCCAAAGTATCCTGAAGAACCAGAAAAACATTAGACCACAACTGTAAGCCCGAAAGCTTAGTGAGATACCCCTAAAATACCAACCACATATACGCCCTTCCAGGCTACGACCTTCCGGTCCAAAACATAATGCCTTCCGGCCCAAAACATATTGCATTCCGGTCCAAAGCATAAAAAGCATACATAACATAACAGAACATAGAATAGCCATGCATATCAGGTCTACTGTGTGACTGGTCCGCCGTATCGGGCCTTCAGTCCATTGGATCCACCCTCCGAGTCAAGTCATGTCCTTCGAGTCTACAGTGTGGTTGGTCTGCCCGCACCGAGCCTTCAACCCACCTGGTCCACTCTCTGAGTCTACAATATGACTGGTCCGCCCGCATCGGGCCTTCAGTCAGTCTGGTCCACTCTCCGAGCCTCGGCACGTCTGGTCCGCCCTCGTGGGGCCTACAGCCTATCCGGACCGCTCGCTGGGCCTTCGGAATAACCGGTCCGCCCTGGGTATCTTGGCCTACAACACAAAGCAGGACCCGCCTCAACCCATCTCCAGTCCAAACAACCATGTGCACATATCATACAATCATATAACAGTCATAGTCAACCAGCCGACCAAGCAAATCACATAACATATCATTACCCTAACGAGGTTACCGACCTAACCGGTCACTAGCATAGCATCACTCTACATATCGGGAAACCGACCTTAACCAGGTCTCTAGCATATACCATCCTAGCTACTAGGATGCAGACATATCAAGCAATAACATAATAACCATATCCGAATCTCAATCCAATAAAGGGCTGGCCTTGGTGCCTTAGACCCTGTCGATATAGTGAGGATAACTCACCTCGCGAATGCCAATACTCTGAACGGAAGAAGCAGCCTCCTGAACCACCAACTCACCATAAATCCCGAACTAGCCAACATAACAAGCATAAGCATTAGGTCAAACATACTCCCACTTATCGGACCAAGACCAAAGTCCAAGTCTCACACAAAGTCCAACATTGGCCCAATTTACCAAATTTGGCCCACCTCACCAAATGGGCCTAGATCTAATATCCATAATATTAATTGGGCCCAAAATACTCTATTCATAATTTCCAGACTTGGCCCAAACACCAATAACCCACAATGGCCCAACACAAAAGCCCAAAAGAAAGTCCACAGGAGGAGTACGTTGGGTGTACTCTCCTTGGTATGCTGGGCGTACTGTAATGATCGCCAACATCAAATGGGGCACTAGCCCACTACGCGGGGCGTACTCGAAGGTTACGCGGGGCGTAACTACGAGATCCATAAGTCCTTTTAACATATTAATGGCTTAAGCTCTTAAGCCCAAACTTCAGATCCATAGGCCAAATATGATTAGAAATCATAAAGTCTCAGACTTTATCACTTGGGACGTCCTTAAGCTCTTAATCCAAGGTCTTAATCCATTAAGACCTATATATCTCATACATGGAGCAACTACAGCCCTTGGGACCTCATTTTTATCACTCAAGACCTCTCCAAAGGTCTGAAAGGACAGATACATTTGACCAAATCTAACTATGCAACAAGATGAAGACTTTTGGGACAAGAATGGAGACAAAGCTTCAAAATACATAGATCTATGCCATATGAAGGTCAAGCAACAAACTTTGTACCTTAAACCAGCTCCAAAGGGTGGTATTTCTTCAGATCCACAAGCTCCACACGTTCTTCTTCTTCTTTGACAACTTCCCTTTTCTCATTCAAGCCTTTCTTTTGCCAACAAGAGCTTTCCAAGGCCAAACACACCCAAATATGCAAGAATACGAGATCTAGGGTTTCTCTGAGGTTGAAGATGAGCATAAGGGGGCTGAGGGGTGAACCAACATGTTCCTTATATAGTGGCTGACCCTAAAAATAGGGTTTGCGGTTTCTGAGAGTACGCTGGGCGTACCTCCCTGGTACGCTGGGCGTACTCACCCGGCCACCCGCAACCTTTTGTCCCATTACGCTGGGCGTACGTCCAGCTTACGCTAGGCGTACCCATCCACCTTTCAAAAATCAAAAGCATGCATGCATGCCATACATGCATGGGACCATTTCCCTCTTATTCCGCAAAGAACTAAAAACAATGATCAACTTCGACGCACCGCAACTCCTCTAGTCTAAACCCACTCTCAAATAACTTTACATTCATACGAGGGTGACGAGAAGGCCAATACTTCAAACATATACACCCACCCGAAACCTTCTCGGATGAAACTCATTTCTCGCAAGGGATCAGAATTACCTTTCCTCTTAAATCTCAGGGACTCATAATTAACACTTAAAGAACGGGTTGTTACAATTCTCCCCCACTTAAATTGGGCTTCATCCTCGAAGCCTGCGACAACTCTATTCCGAAACTATCCCTCTAATGCTCCGCCTGGCACTCACCGATCCAGGCTATCTAAGACTCGACCATCGAAATCTGAAACCCAACTTTACCTTTCTTGCTGACAAGGTGAAACAAGCTTCAGCCCTAGAGCAACTCCTACGAGTTCTCCACCGCAATCTCATACCTGCACCAATCTGGCTCTAGTGTCCTCGGGTTAAGAAAACCCCGATACACTGCTGACACTTCCAAACATCCTTCTGGATGCATTTTACCACCTAAACAAATCTATCTGGAATTCTGAAATTCCATCCATGCATTCCTGCCGAGCCTCAGCAACCATCTAACCCAGATGTGCTCCATACCACTGCCGAAATCTCGCTGCTCAATGACCATAATTGGACCACTCCCATCGTAACCCTGCGCTGCTACTTCCACTTCCATGGATTTACATTCCCTTAGCATGACCGCTAACCATGCGACATACATGTCCTGAACCTGCTCGCAAGGACTCTCGAGTCCATGCACCACCTTCACTACTCACAATCCATACCCGGGGCCAGAACCTGCTCGCAAAGAACGGGGTGTTACATTAACCAATTTATTACATTTGATTGCATTTTTGACATTATGTGCCACATACATAATTTATGAGTACATCCTTGAAACACCTTTGATATGGAAGAAGATAATGTTGCATCTATATCTGACAGAATCATTGTTGGTTTCTTCTTATGTGATGACAAAAAAGCTTCTAATAACCAAGAATATGATTCAATTGTTTCATATGATATTAGTCCTGCTCCAACATTGATTGTCTTTTCATGGTTGTTTATAGTAGTGAAAGGAACAAATATCATATTGTACCTGAAATTATTTTTAAAATGTATCCATTATTGTATATTGTAATGTAATTAATATAAATTTTACCTGTTTGTTCTATGTTGCATCCATTGATATAACATCAGAAAACTTAGAGTAGTTTTCTTTTCATGTTTCATCAACCCAAAACATAGCATTTAGTTCATCTCATCCAACTTATATTCAAAATGGAAATTTTGATAATTATCACTGCGAATTATCAATTGGTCTACAACACATTGAGCATCATTTGGTCAAACAATATTGGTATAATCTCTCCAAAAATTTTTGAAATCATTCTTTATTGCTGGAAAATTATCATATCCTCCCTTTAATGATGCTCTTATCTTGTGTGCTTTTGTGGCACCAATGTTGATAGTTGAAACTTTAAAAATTAGTTCCTGATCAAAAATACTAAGACGATG
The DNA here is from genome assembly GCF_052625555.1 of Lactuca saligna. NCBI lineage: Eukaryota > Viridiplantae > Streptophyta > Magnoliopsida > Asterales > Asteraceae > Lactuca > Lactuca saligna. The sequence goes on along the minus strand of NC_136421.1, from coordinate 68,394,387 downwards.
ATTTGGAGAACAGATGCTTTCTTCAGTAAATTCGGTAAGTGGATGGTTATGTGCTTCTTCAAATGCATATACAATGATTGTATTTGTTGCAACATTTTATCAAAACCAATCATAGGCATACATCCTGTGACTTTATAATATGATTTCCTTTCCTTCTTTTTCAATCTTTTGGATGTAAGAGTATCAATGGTTTTTTTTCTTGGATTTCCATATCTGTTGCATCTTACTTGTTTTTTCCTTAGACCGTAGTCACCATATGAGGTTGCTGTTCCTAATCTAATTCCAAAACCAACAGCTTTTGCATAATTTCTATACATTTTAATTCCTTCATTTACACTTGACACAATTTGTCCTTTTTTAGAAATCAAATCTGTAGCAACATGTGGAATATACAGATCATCTTGATTTATGTAAGATGTTTTGGTCTAATATTCAAAAAGCTTAATTTTGAATTTAGTAAATATGTTTATAAATATTTATTTAATATAAAGTATGTAAACATACGTTTATCCTTTTCCTTTGATGTCGAACTTGAAGTTGCTTTTGAAGGTTGAATGTAAGATTCACTTTCTTCATTTAAAGAAATATTAGTAATTTTAAATATAGTTTAGTAATGTAAGTCAAATTTAAATATTGAATAATAACATCAAAAATACACTTCTTATAATCCTTACTATTATATAAAGCATATTGCATATTTCTTGAATTTTAAGAGGTATAACACCTACTACACGATATACAATCATGTTATGCTTATCGTCTACTTATAACGTATTCGTTTCAGCTTTAGGAACTAAATCTAAACACTAATTGCAGTTCTTATATTTCTTTCTAAACGCACCTTTTCTATTACTCAAATACTCAAAAACCCGAATCTGAGAGCCATCGTCACTACACTCATCTCGCCTAAGTCATCGCCCTCATTCCCACAAGTAACTCTCTCTCTCTCTGTCTCTCTCTCTCTCTCTCTCTCTCTTCAATTTCCCATGAGAAGGCTATAATGGTCTGACATGTATTTTCTTGATAAACAATGATGGTTCGCTCTATATAGATGAATCGTACAAAATATTTACCCATTTGTGCTTCTCTGAGGTTTGCGACTTTGCGTTTTGGAGGTGCTTTAATTTATAACAAGAGGAGATATTCAAATAGATAAATAAAAGCATGTAAGATCTATGGAAACATATAGTAGAGGGAATTATATAACTTTGGCTGAACTGAAGTGAATTGAACAAGAAACTCACCTCATGGAGGTTTAACCTGTTATCTTTTTATGTTTTCTTATAGTTTTCAAACAGATCTAATCTGAGCATGTAAGATTTTTTTAATAATTTCTTCTGTTTTGTGATGTTTCTTCTCCATTTTAGGTTTTGATATTTATGCTTAATTTGGACTGATGCTTGTATAACTTCATCAGCTTGTGTTCTTTCTTCACTACACATAGAGAAACATGTTAGTATATCATCTTTATTCATAGGTAACTATGTTTCATTTGGATTTAGTTTTCCTCACTTGAAAAGAATGTTGTGTTGAAATGCACATACATAAAGAGAGGTTTATTGTTATACAAATGTTTTAATAAATGGCTTAATGCTCTTTGTATTACTCGAAGAACCTATTTGTTATCTTATATTATTTGTAAAAAAAATAATGAAGCAGGGGCAAAAACGTCCATCCAAGGGAAGAAAATCCAACATTAAGCGTGGTAAATTAAAGTCTTACCAATCTTGAATTGATGTGAGAACATGAAATCATTCGAACCAACTAGGTTGCATAAACAAATGTCATCCTTTATAGTATTCAACAACAATAGGAGATGGTATTACTTAATTAACCATTAATGGTGAAGGAAGTATATAAGAACCAGACTAATCGATTATCATTTGAAATATTTCAAGGAAACATGATAATGTTCATGCTTTGAGCCTTTGAGCTAAGTCCCAAATGCATTTATGAGTCGTTGCAAGATGTCATGGACTCACTGAAGAGGTAAGTCCTAAGTGACTTGAGGAACAATCTCACTCTATTGCTTAATGACATTTGTGAATGTGGGAACGGGATATAATTAACATACATATATGTTTGATTATTTCACTTATCATTTACTTCTGCTGAATTTGAAAAGTTGTAGGTTCAGATCATTAATAATATTTGATGCATGTCATTCACAACTAGAAAGTGTTCATCTTTCATTTATTTTTATAGATTTTGGTTTTCACGAATGACATCATCTAATTTCTTTTTCTCGCCTCGATATATATCAACTCTATTGTTATTGGTTTATAAACTCTATTCTTATTGGTTTATAGGTATGAAAAAGTTTACATAAGCAAATGCAAGAACAACAGTTGAAGGCAAAAAATATGTCCGGAAAACTTTCATTACTATAGTAATGCTCATAAATTTCTTGAAGTATGGAGAAGGATTTGAACTCGCAAATTGTTTCAATGTAAAGGGGATGTAAATGTGCCACGTTTGTCATGAGTTGAAGCACTTGCTGAATTCAATTTTTTTTTCTAAGCATGACAATTTTGACTAATCCTTCAAGTCAAATATCAATGCTAAATACCAAAGTTAATGGATTTTGTTTGTAAGCATGACGATTTTGACTAATTCTTCAAGTCAAATACTAATGCTAAATACCAAAGTTAATGGATTTACTGGTTTTAATTTATTTTGTAAGATGAAAAGATATTGTGATTAAATATATTGTAAAAATTATTAATCTTAGCTAGAAGTAGAAATTTTTTTATAAAGGTTTTAATTTTGATTGTATCCAACGTATTATTATGTTACGTTCTATAAAGATTTTCATTTTGATTCTATGCAATATGCTATTAAGTTATTTTTAGTTTAGTTTTATATCTACTATAGTTTTAGTTTTATTTATAAACAAAAATTAAACAGTTAATTAATTATTTTCATAACATTTTATATTTCTTTCGAAAAATCATTTAGAAATTAGATTGATTTGCCCTTATTTATTTCTTTTATCTTTTTATATTATTATTTATTTTAAAATTTTTAATAAATATGTTAGAAAAGTTTGAGCTACATATTTGAGTTCTTTAAATTGAAAAACCAAACCACCCTAATTCATATACAATGCCCCATTCATAACATAAATTAAGGAGTTGTTACATTTCACTTTGAATTTGAAAAATTCTTATACACTTGTACCATCTACATATAAAAAGACCAAGTGCTATCCCCTCCTTTCGAGTCACCATCACTCTTTTCCTTGGCTCCTCTCTTTCTCTTATTTGCTACTCTTACTTTCTCTCATCATATCACAACTGATGAACGAAAACTCTAGCCCTCTACACCCCATCACACTCTCAATCGAAAAAAAGGGAAAAAAAAACTAATTGCCTCTAGAAAGTAATTTCTATATAGAAATTATTTGAACCCGTCGCTTAGCGCGGGTAAACGGTTAGTTTATTAAAACTTGCCTTTATCACCATCGTTCAATGTTGATATTGAAGGTCCAATAGTTAAAACATTGAAAGAGTCTTGCGATTCATGATTTCCTGTCCGATATTCAAAAAGATTAATATTGAAACAAGTATATATATATATATATATATATATATATATATATATATATATATATATAAATAAAAAATATTAAACATGCCTTTAAGATTTTTATTTGTTGTGGATCCTGAAGTTCCTTTTGAAGGTTGAATGAAGGATTTACTATCAACGTTAAAAGAAATTTATGGAATTTTTAATATAGTGCAGTGATGTTAGTCAACTCTAAATATTGAATATTAGCATCACAAATATAGTAATTATAATGACTAAAAACTTTCCTTTATCACCATCTCTTAATGTTGATATTGAAGTTCTAATAGTTAAAGCATTGGAAGATTCATTTGCTTTATCAATTAAATCAGTAGAACAAATTTGTTCATATTCTTTAGTATACATCTCTTCAATTTGATATCGTAACGAAATCAATCAATGATTTTAATGGAGATGATTTCGCCGATCATAAACAGACTGATGACGTTAATTTTAAATTAATATATCAGTTTTTGTTTGCGTTTATTAATATTAACAACTTATTCAATCACGTTTTTATGTTAATTACTTTCTTACCCTTTATTAATAATATAAAATAAACAAATGAAGAAAACATGAATAATGATGTGACATTTTCTTATTGGTTCCTGCATTTTCACATATTGTTTGTATTTTTGTATTGGCCTTCCCCTATATATATATATATATATATATATATATATATATATATATATATATATATATATATAGGTTCATGCAAAAACATAAATATTTTACGAAAATACGAAAATAGATTTTCTCTTATAAAAATCAACCACAAATACTATAAAAATTAAATTTATTAGCAATAAATTAAAGATAATAAGTTTATATTGGATTGTTATATATATATATATATATATATATATATATATATATATATATATATATATGTTAATGACAATAACTTTAGGAGGGTCTCTACAGTTAAAAACAAAATTTGGCCAAAAAACAAATAAATAAAAAGAAGATAACTTTGGGAGGGTGTCTATAGCTATAAAAAAAAAAAAAGAAAAAAAGAAAATTTACCCAAAAACTAATAAATAAAGAAGATTTTTCCTTTTAGCCATAAAAATGTATTATATTTTTTTATTTAATTTTGTTGTGTAGCAAGTGCTACAGTTTGGTCAAAGTCAATGAAGTGAACACAACTAAATGTTCTGAATTTTAACCAGACCAACGGATAGGTATCACAGCTACTCCAATTTTTTAAAAAATGTAATGACTGATCAATAATCAATTGTCCAAAAAGGCACTTAAATTTTGGTACACTTTGTGTAAAAAATATAAGCATGATGAAATAGTAAAATACATTGCTAATTTCTGCACTTTACCTTGTTTTTGTTGCTTTTAACACGGGCAATTGGAACAAGCACCGGCCATGTAGGTAACACAAATGGGATCACAGAACCACCACTTTGACCGTGCTCAATCGGTTTACAAGCAAAATCAAGCCTTCTATTTAGAATATTATATGACACAATACGCCGAGGCTCCTTGCAAATCAAATACACAACATTTGGATTCAACGGATGAAATGATAAAGGAAAAGAACAGAGAATTCGGACGAACTGTGGATTTCAGTACCAAGACGATTAACAAACTCCTTGAAGTTCGGTAGCCAAGTGTACCTATACAAGATTCTGAGAGGCCGCGAGGATGAATTGAGAATGGAGTAATAGAATCGGCAGAAGGAAGGGTGAGAAATTAGGGTTTGCCAATGCTTGCACACACTTTTAAAACTAAAAATAGATTTCACGGGTAAGCTAGCAAGAATTTCTATAAGCAACGAATCAGGAAAGTTTCGAATATCATACCAAAACAATTCTTTTGTGTTTCTGGAAATATTGTTGCTGCACAATTTGGTTCTCATCGCCATCATCGTTGTATTGACTGCTTGAATTGCTGTTATCGTCGTATTTCATGCACAGCTGTGAGGTGGGTTTAGTAAAAGAAACCCAAAACCCCACTTACTTAGGTAATTTTCGTATGTTTAATATATAAGAAGTACATTTATAAAAAATAATTAAAATTTTATAATAAAACTTAAAATTATTAATCAATTATTTTAAATAAATTATTAATTAAGGGATATTTTTTTTATTTATACAAAATTATAATTGTTGATTTAAATAACTTTTATCTGATCTATGCACCTTCTGAATGGACAATCAGTGTTGCTGGTATGGATATTCATCGTGAAACACAAATGTTTTGTTGGGGTTGGATTTATTGAGCTCATTATTGACTAGTTGTTCCCCGGTATTGAATTTGTAGAGGTTGTGAAGGTCTTCTAGCTACGTGAGATCGGTTTTTTTGACAGGGCTAGTACCGATGCCTCTTCGATTCAACTAAGGGTGTCGACGATGACTTTTTATTTCTTTGGTTTATAGAAAATTTGAAAATCAAACCCAAGCAGTTCTGAGGCCCACTTGTACTGTTCTGGTGTATGGACAACTTTTGAGAGCAAGTGCTTCAAACTCTTTTGATCTGTGAAGATCTAGAACTATCTTCCTAGAATGTATTGTCTCCATTTCTTTACTACTCAGTCATAGAAAATAGTTAGCATACACAGGTGGAAGCTACCTGCATGCGAGGCCCCATTTTCTTGCTGAAGAATGATATGGGTTTATCATTTTGAGACAAAACTACCCCTATCTCCACATTGGATGCGTCCGTAGTGACATAAAAAACAACATCAAACTTAGGGAGGATAGGAAATGCTAATGATGATATTGCTTCCTTGAGGGCAATGAAAGATTGTTGAGCTTCTTTGGACCATTCAAATTGCCTACTTTTCAGTATATCATTGAGTGTAGCGGCGATGTGAGCATAGTCGCACACGAAGCGACGGTAGTACCTTATTAGGCTGTGAAACCCTCTCAAGGTTGTGAACGATGCTGCTGGTGGCCATGCTTGGATGGTGGTTACTTTCTCTGGATCGAAAGCAACTCTTGTTAATGATATTACATGTCCCAAGTAATCAATGGTTGGGGCTCTGAAAGTACACTTGGACCGTTTTTCATAAAAGTGTTTCTAAGCCAACGTTTCAATGACATACCAGAGGTGCGCATAATGTTCTTCTGTGGAAGAGTTATAAGCCAGAATATCATCGAAGAAAACTAATACATAGCGGCGTAGGACGGGTCAAAAAAGATCATTCATGGTTGCCCGTATAGGGCACATTTGACAAGCCATACGACATTACGAGAAATCAGTAATGTCCATCAGTTGTGCGAAAATGTGTCTTATGAATGTAGGTTGGCGCCACTCGAATCTGGTGGCACCCTGCTCTTAGGTTAATTTTTTAGAAGATAGAAGTTCCATGCAATTCATCTAGTAATTCCTCCACCATAGGAACAAGGAAACGGTATTTGATGTTGATGGAATTTAGGGCTCTGTAGTCGACAATGAAACGCCATGTTCCCTCCTTTTTTTAATGAGTAATATCGGTGAGGAGTACAAACTTTGACTTGGTTTGATAACGCCTTCCGAAAACATCTTAGAAATAAGGTTTGTCATTGCACGTTTTTGGTAATGAGGGTACCTATATAGTTTAACATTAATTGGGTCTGCATCTTTTTCGGTAGGAATATGGTGGTCATTAGAGCGTGGAGGTGGTAGAGTGTTTGGGTTGTTAAAGATGGAGTTGTATTGTTGTAAAAGGTGGTCAATAGTTGGGTTGTGGTGAATATTTTGTGAAGACGTATTAGGTAGTGGGTTTGGTTCACAATTAAAGTAGAGGTTGTGGAAGGAGGCAACATTTTCATTGTGATTTAGAGTTTTCAGGTTGAATTTGGACACGAATATGGAGTGTTTGGAGCGATAATAACCTAAAGAGGCTTGAATCGAGACACAATGTGAGGTTGAATAATATTATGTGTACAACCACAGTCGATGAGGATTGTTACCGGTTGTTGTTTATTTGACCAGTGATTCGAAGTGTTTGGGGAAATGATAACCTAAAGAAAGTTGCTGTGGATAGAGAGAAAAATTATTGTTGGTCTGCTGGTGGTGAGTTAGTCATGATAGTGCTCTTTTGCAGTGCTTCTAGTGATAAACGTGTAAAGGGTAGCGGTTTGGGAGTAGGTAGGATGTTGGGGTTAGGCTTAGTAGTTGTGGTTATCGAGGTAATGGTTGTAGTGTGGGTAGTGTTTGTAATTAGTGAATACGGTTGAGTATAGTAGGTGGGGTTGGAGTAAGGTTGTTGTAGTGTGTAGTGATTTTTGGGCATGTGTAGCTTGTCTTCAACCAGTTTAGCAAGCCTGCAAGCCTGGTGAAGCGTTGTGGGGTGAAGAATTTCCAATTCATTTTGTATGTCGGCCTACAATCCTGTTATGAAGGAATTGAGGAACCCTTCATTGTTCAATCATGTGATACAATTGCTTATTTTTTCAAATTCTGTCTGGTAAGTCGCCATTGATGAATTTGCTTGATTTTAAATAAGGGTGCTTGGTGATTTTCATATGTCGAAGGGCCGAAATGAAGCTCCAAAGTTCCAAATAACTTTGGCCAAGTGTTGAGTAAATTTGTGTTGGGCAAATGTTGGTATAAACTTAACACATCTCCAGTAAAGTAAAAGACAGATAGTGATATTCTTTGTATAAGGGCAATATTGTAATATTGAAAATAGTTATTTGCTTGAAATAGCCAATCCAATGGGTTCCATCCGTAAAATGTGTGCAGAAGGATTTGGGGTGGTCTTGGGTTGTAATTTGGTGGTGGTGGTGGATCTAACGGATGGTTGTGATTATTGGAGGTGAGGAGGTTGACTATGGTGGTCATCCTTTCTATTTGCTTGGTTATGTTGGTGTTTTGGGTTGTAAGGTGTGTGGTGATGGTATGAAGTCGGTTAGTGGTGGTTGTGGAAAGCTGGATAAGAGCTTGTAGCTGATCTTGAAGAGATGGCGGTTCTTCGACACTTGTCTCGTTTTTGGGAGGAATGCTCAAAGTGATGAAAGCACCAAATGATAGTTGCCGATTTGAGGAGAAAAATCTCCCAAGAAGTTTGAGAAGAAAAATAGAGTTAATGGAGCAATTTTCTGGATATTCATTAACAACTTGAACCTTACAAGGAAGAATAAGGAAGCGGTAACAATAAATTTGGATGAAAATATGATAAGGATATGTCACCACCCATCATCAATAGCAAGTTCGAATGGTCTAACAAGAGGAGTTGGGTATGTTGTGGTAGCCCGAAGGAGAAGATGATCAAAAAGAGGAAGGAGATTGAAAGAGAAGAGGATGGGTAGATCCCGATCCTAAATCAGCGTCACCATCTAGAGGGTCAAAATTAAAACCCTCGGTCGACATCGTATCTTGTTATCTTTTCGAATGTTCATCTGGAAGAGTCACAATCATCATAGCCATCAAGATTTTTTATGCATTTTATTGGATTTATAGAAAGATTTAGGATTTTCAAGATTGTTTTGATTCAATTTTATGGGTTTATAGAAAGATTTAGGATTTTAGAGATTGGTTTGATGTAATTTTATGGGGTTTGTTGAAATTTTTCTTGGATTGGTGTGTTGATTTACAAATTTTCAATCCTTGGTATCCATATCTACATATCTTGAAGCATTTTTTATTTCCCGTTCATTTGGGTTAACGGAGTTGAGAAAGAGGTGGTGGTTGCTGGAGTTCACCGATGGTTGGAACCAATAAGGGGAAATTTAATTTTCTAAAAATTATAATTAACAAAAATAGTGGATAAATTATAAATAATTAAAAAATAAAAGAAAAAGCAAAATAGTTGTTTTGGTAGAAAAAACTAACAAACCAATTCTATGACCAAATTAGTTAGTGTGGTGTGATGTTAGACATTAATTGTTAAAAGATGCAGTGCTTAAGATTTTTCAAATATGCCAAAGATCTTGATCGTGCCCAAGATCCTGGGAAGAAGACAATAATATTCAGGAAAGTTGTTTAATAATATTGATTTCTTTTAAAGTGTAAGCAAGTGTATTTGAAATATTTAGGACAAAAATAGTGTTAAAGATATTAATAAATGATTTTACATAAGAAAGTAGCAAGATACTTGAAAAAGGTATCATGATACCACATAATATCTTAATAAGTGTAACGTCTGGTTCCTGGTATGCATTTAAACTTATAATTTATTCATGTTTATAGAGCAACTCGACGAGTTGGAAGTCCCAGACTCGTCGAGTAGGGATGATATGGACCACGGATTTAAGAAAACAAGTCGACGAGTTAGGAGGCCTCAACTCGACGAGTTGGCTGGCAGATATGAAACCCTAATTTTCGGGTTTTGCACCCCTATTTAAACAACTTAAGCCCTAGGGTCTTGCCTTATTTCCAGCCTCCAAGTCCCTAGACCTTATCCTTGAAAACCCTAAAGCCATTTGAGTGTTTGTGAGCCATTTTGAGTGTTCTTGGTGTGTACTTGAAGCCATTGGAAGAAGGAGAAACTTAGTGACACATGGAGGAGCTACTAGATACAGAATCCTTGCCTCATCCATGACATTTTACTGGTATAAATTGTCACACCCCAAAACCAAGAACGGCGGAAACGTTCTGGGGCGGAGGACATCATGTAAAGTATCACAACACAGTAAATGTAAATAAGCAAACAACATCATCCATTGCATTAAATATATAATTTTAATACAAGCGTGTTCTGTACAATTTTAGACACCAAAAATATAATGTAAATCAAAATAATATGATGAGTCTTGAATGCGCTCTATCTTCTCAAAAGCTGGCATCGGTACCTGTCTACTGATGACCTGAGAATACAAGTTATTTTGAAAGAGTTTTTCAGCATTAAGCTGGTGAATTCATAAGTATTTTAGTGTCGATGTTTGTTATCAAAACGTTTGAACCTATCGTAAGTATAAGTTGTAAATTGTATGTAAGTGTTTGTAACAGTTTGAATCTCTCAGAAAAACCTATATTTTCTATTAAAGTAGCCTTCTACCAGGGCTTAAATGTTTTGTATGCTCGTTTGTTGTAAAAGTGTGTAATTTCCCAAGTGTAACTATCATTTAGCAAAATATAGTTTGTACATTAATGTTCAAGTGAGGTTATCACTAAAAATATGTAATGGGTAAATCATTGTAGTACTGTAGTTTTGTTTTATAGGAACTACTGCTGTACTAACTACCTTAAACCAGATTTATATTAAGGTATAATGTGATAATTGCACCATACTATCGACTGATAACAACGACATAAAGAACGATCGTAATAACGGAATGACGTTTGTCACCCGAAATTCCACCAGACCACATCCAAATCGAGGAAAAGGAAATAGGACAGGTGGCTTTCCTAAGCCCTTTAAACATTATTTATACATCTATACATATATGGGCATGCAATTTATAAGTAGTAAAACAAAGTTTAGATAAAAGCATTTGATAAGTAAAAGAGTTTGTAAAACATTTTGAAGTAAACAGTTTGATAAACAGTTTGAACAGTGATAAAATCATTGGTTTCCTAGTTATTAATCACATGTGATTAATGCAATCACATGTGATTGAAGCAATAACTATTATTTAACTTGTATCCCCCCATAAAGTATTTAAACATTTAAAAATCATTTCAAAGGTTGATTTAAGGGGTATGAACTCAGTTGGAAGTTTGAAGATAGCGAGATGGAAAACCGGGCAGAGTTTCGTCTCGGGAAACGGATTTTTCTCGGGATTCTCGGGAATCTCGGGAGTAAAATCGACCCTCGGGACTAGAGCAAAAAGACCAGAGCTTCGGGTTTGAACAGGTACGGAAATCGAGGCAAGATCGTGAGAGAAAGAGAGAAAATGAGTAAAATTTTCGGAAAGCCTCGCATCCCTTTTATAGGGGTGCTGAACCGCCTCCGTACGCGGGGCGTACGAGGGTACGGAGCGCGTACGAGACGTCATCGCTGACGTACTTCGGACGGGATGGGTCGGATGGGGCGGGTCAGATGGGACGGGTCGGTAGCTTCGTATAGGGCGACGTGGATGATCCGAGGCCCTTGATTCGAGTACGCGGGGCGTACGAGAGTACGCAGCGCGTACTCCGGTCCTATCTGCTGACTCCCCTTCGGATATTACCAAAAATTTTTAATTATTTTTATATTTATTTTAAATAAACTTCTAAAATTCATATCTCCTTCATACAAACTTCGTTTTTGACGTTCTTTATATCCCCGCGAAGGTGAGACTACGATCTACAACTTTCGTTTAGATTCCATTGGCAAATTCCGAAATTATTTTTATTATTTATTAAAATGACCTGATTAAGGAATTTCTTTAAAAATTCATAACTTCTTTATTTGACGTCGGTTTTTGCCAGACTTTTTACCGCTGAACAACGATTGTCGAGACCTTCGATTCTCGTTTAGGTCGTTCCGGCCAAAAGTCGCTCGATCTCTGACTCGAGTTTTCAGTTGACTGTTCCTAAGCTGAATTTGGAAAAAAATTCTTAACTTAATATACGAAGTCGGATTTGGGCGTTCGTTTTACGTATGATCATGGTTTGATGACATTTAAACATAGAAGAAATTTAAATAGGAACTTTTTGGACTTTTTAATATCGAAGTTAATTTTATTAACTCAAAAGTGGTTACAATACTTGACTTTTTAGGTCACTACAAAGAGTTAAAATATCGGGTTGTCACATCATCCCCCTGTTAGAGGGAATTTCGTCCCAAAATTTAAAGTAAGAAAACACTTGTGGATTAGGGAAACAGATGTGGGTACTTGCGTTGCATCTGATCTTCGCGTTCCCAGGTGAATTCAGGTCCTCGCTTTGCATTCCAGCGAACCTTCACGATAGGGATGCGACTTGGCTTGGTTTGCTTGACCTCTCGGTCCATGATTTCTACTGGTTCCTCCACGAAGTTGAGGCTCTCGTTGATCTCGATCTCGTCGAGTGGGATTACAAGAGTCTCGTCGGATAGACACTTTTTCAAGTTAGATACATGGAATGTAGAATGTACGTTACGAAGTGCGCCTGGTAGGTCGAGTTTGTAAGCTACGGGGCCGACTCTCGCAAGAATCTCGAAAGGCCCTATGTATCTTGGATTTAGCTTTCCACGCTTTCCAAAGCGTATCAAGCCCTTCCAGGGTGAGACCTTCAGTAGGACTCGGTCTCCCACCTGAAATTCCAAAGGTTTCCTTCGTTTATCAGCATAGCTCTTCTGTCGGTCTCTAGAGGCTTTCAATCGTTCACGGATCTGAATGATTTTCTCTGTCGTTTCCCGAATGATCTCCGGACCGGTGAGAGTACTGTCGGAAGCTTGCCCCCTAGCTAATTGGGTATCACCCACCTCAGCCCAGCACAGAGGGGATCTGCACTTTCGGCCATAGAGAGCTTCAACTGGAGCAGCCTTGATGCTCGTGTGATAACTGTTATTATAGGAGAACTCGACAAGGGGTAAATGAGTATCCCATGCCTTCCCAAAGTCAATCACGCAGGCTCGCAAGATATCTTCCAGAGTTTGGATGGTCCTCTCACTCTGTCCGTCGGTCTGAGGATGGTAGGCTGTGCTCATGTCCAGCCTTGTTCCTAGGGAATGTTGTAGTGATTGCCAAAATCTTGAGGTGAACCTACTATCTCTATCGGAGATAATGGACATAGGTACACCATGTAGCCGTACGATTTCCCTAATGTATGTTCTCGTAAGTTTCTCCATCATGTCAGTTTCTTCGATAGGCAGGAAGTGTGCAGACTTGGTCAATCTATCAACGATGACCCATATGGTGTCAAGTCCACCCACTGTCTTGAGCAACTTGGTTATGAAATCCATAGTGATCCGCTCCCACTTCCATTCTGAGATCTCTGGTTGTTGCAATAAACCAAAGGGCTTCTAGTACTCCACCTTAACCTTTGCGCAAGTAAGGCATTTACTCACGAAGGTAGCAATCTCTGCTTTCATATTAGGCCACCAATATAGCTTTTTAAGATCCAGATACATCTTATCTGAACCTGGGTGGACGGAATACCGAGTGTTGTGCGCCTCGGTCATGACCAAGTCTCAGAAACCACTGTGTTTCGGTGTCCAGATCCGGTTCATGAAATATAAGGCTCCGTCACCCTTGGCTTATAAATTCTTGTCCATTCCTCTAAGGGATTCATTCGTCACATTTTCAGGTTTCATGGCTTCTAGTTGAGCCTTCTGAATTTGCTTAGACAAGTGTGAATGGATGGTTATTGACAATGACTTGACCTTGCGACCAGAATATTCCTTCCGACTTAAGGCGTCTGCTACTACGTTGGCTTTACCTGGATGATAACGAATATCACATTCGTAATCACTGAGTAGCTCGACCCACTGTCGTTGTCTCATGTTGAGATCCTTTTGATCGAAAATGTGTTGTAAACTCTTGTGGTCGATAAAGATAGTGCTCTTCGTTCCATACAAGTAATGTCTCCAGATCTTCAGAGCAAACACCACTGCTCCTAGTTCAAGATCGTGGGTTGTGTAGTTAACCTCGTGTGTCTTCAACTGTCTCGAGGCATAGGCGATGACCTTACCTCGCTGTATCAGGACACATCCGAGCCCTTGATTCGATGCATCGCAATAGACTACGAAGTCTTCTATTCCTTTGGGAAAGGATAGTATTGGTGCGGTGCACAAGGCTCGTTTGAGTGTTTGGAATGCTCTTTATTGTTTCTCTTCCCAGTCAAAGGCCACGCCTTTTTGGGTTAGGGTTGTAAGAGGTTTCGCTATTTGAGAGAAGTTCTGAATGAATCTGCGGTAGTAGCCAGCGAGACCTAGAAATTGACGAATTTCTGTAGGCGTCTTAGGTGCTGACCAGTTCTCAATGGATTTAATTTTGGATGGGTCCACGTGGATTCCCTCTTCGCTTACCACGTGTCCTAAGAATTCGACTCTCCGGATCCAATATTCACATTTCGAGAACTTCGCATAAAGCTTCTCTTTTCGTAATGTCTCTAGAACTTGTCACAGGTGATCGCCATGCTCTTTCTTACTTCGGGAGTAGATCAGGATGTCGTCAATGAAAACGATGATGAACTGATCCAAATAAGGTCGGCATACTCTATTCATCAGATCCATGAAGACTGCGGGCGCATTGGTCAATCCGAATGGCATCACCACAAACTCGTAATGTCCGTAACGAGTTCGGAAGGATGTCTTCCGCACATCCTCCTCTAGCACTCGTAACTGGTGATATCCGGATCTCAGATCAATCTTAGAAAAATAGTTTTCCCCTTGCAGTTGGTCGAATAGATCATCTATGCGAGGCAGAGGGTAACGATTCTTGACCGTCAGTTTGTTGAGTTCTCTGTAGTCAATACACATACGGAATGATCCGTCTTTCTTCTTAACGAACAAGACCGATGCTCCCCACGGTGAGAAACTCGGTCTTATAAAGCCCTTGCTGAGCAGTTCGTTAAGTTGACCAGAGAGTTCCTGCATCTCAGCTGGTGTTAAGCGGTAGGGCGACTTGGCTATTGGGGTAGCTCCTGGGACTAAGTCGATTCTGAAATCGACCTGTCGTTGTGGAGGTAACCCGAGTAGTTCTTCTGGGAAAATGTTGGGGAAGTCACTCACTACAGGGATGTTCTTTAGTTCTTTCGTTTCGTGGTTCGTGTCGACGACGTGAGCAAGGAATGCATGGTATTCCTTACGCAGATACTTCTGTGCTTGAATACTTGATATGATGCGAAGACTTGCACCGGGTTTGTCACCGTAGACTATAAGAGTTTCGTTAGACGGAAGGTTTAGACGGACTGCTTTCTCGTAGCACATGATGTGGGCGCGATGAAGGCTTAACCAATCCATGCTAATGATAACATCGAAACTTTTTATTGAGACTGGCATGAGGTCGATTGGGAATGAATGGTTATCTAGAGTTAGGGTAAAACCTAAGTATATGCTACTCGTACTTTCAGTTATTCCATTAGCGATTTCTACTGTGAATAGTTCATTGAGTGCGTGTAGTGGTTGATTAAGCATGCGAGCAAATTTATGGTTTACGAAACTTCGCTCCGCTCCACTATCTAATAGAAGGCATGCATAGGAGTCATCGAGGAGGAACGTACCAGTCACCACTGTCGGGTCAGCAACTGCTTCCCCGTGGCCTATAGCTAGTACCCTTCCTGCTCCACCAGCATTCTTCACTTTGGGGCAGTCCCTCTTATAGTGGCCTGCTTCGCTACATCCATAGCAGGTCTGGCTCGCGCCAGAGCCAGGGACTTGGTTGATAGGTTGTGTTGGGAACTTACAGAAACGGACGGTGTGTCATTTCCTGTTGCAGTTAGAGCACTGCATTTCACGGCAGGGGCCATTGTGATGGTAGTTGCATTTGTTGCACTTGGGCGAACTTCCAGCATACCCACCCACCGGAGCAGTAGTAGCAGCAGCAGGGGTTATTGCAGCATGTATTGCCACAATTTGCTGCTTTTTGGCGGCCTGTTGCTTCTTCTTTTCATCCTAGAATTTCCGCTTAGTATCAGCGGGTTTGGAGGGTTCCGGGATGGCTAGGGTGGTTGTGGTTGTAGGGGTTTTGACTCCATGGTCAATGAGTCGTTGTGCCAATCGTTTGGCACTGTCGAAGGTAGCCGGGTTTGATGCTAGAACATTCCCCTAATACGGAGGCACTAGCCCCCATATGTACCTCTCGATCTTCTTCCCCTCGTTGGGAACCATATTGGGGCAGAGGGCCACCAGCTCGCTGAATCGGGCAGTATAAGCGACCACGTTGGTGCCCTTCATCGTCAGGTTCCAAAGTTCCTGCTCCAGTTTCTGGATCTCGCCCCTCGAGCAGTATTCCTCAGTCATGAGGTCTTTCATTGTTTCCCAGCCTATGTCGTTGGCTACAACGAGAGTTAGTGCCTTAACATGGTCGTTCCACCATGTCAGGGCCTTTCCTTCAAAGGTGCATGCGGCGTACTTGACTTTACTCGCCGCAAGCCATGAACAGATTTCGAAGACTGATTCAGTCTTCTCGAGCCATTGCGAGAGGGCAATGACTCCGCCGGTGCCGTAAAAAGGCTTCGGTTTGCAATTTGTGAAATCCTTGTATGAGCACTCTCTCGAGCGCACAGGGGTTTCAACCGGGGTTGATTCCACAGGGATTCCACCTCTGCTGGCATCAGAAGAGTGATATTGAGCCATGGCAGTTGCCACTGCTGCAGCTACGTCATCATTTAGGGCTACGGTATCGTTGACCGGAGGCGGAGGAGGTGGTGGTGCAGGATTATTCCTGGGAGATTTGCAAGGAGGCATCTTTCAGCTATAAGTTTATAAAGATAAGAAAATGGTAAGAATCAATTTGTAAGCAACGTGAGAGTGACACATGGACTAACTAACCATAGCCCAACAGTTGAATGAGTGTTTGAAATCACAATAAGAAATATTAGTAGGAAAGCACAAGTGTATAGATTTTTCCCACAGATGAGATAGATTTCAATAATACTGGTATTACTGATGTAATAAGTTCAAGGAAAATCGACCTAACAGTAGGTCTTACATCATACCATATAGAAAAGTTTGACAATTCTTAGATTCCTAATTAGAGTACTGAAAGTTAGGAATATTTTACAGACAAGTGCTATTTAAAGCACAGATGTTAAAGGCTATTCTTTAATCAAAAGATAGAGATGCACTAAACATCATCTAACGGCGATGGGAGTTCCACGGGCAAGCCCTGAGGTCGGACACTTGACAAAACACCTCTTGAAGGTGTCGATCCTGAGCTCTCTGACGAGCTCGAAGTTCAAAGATTTCAGCTCGTGAGACAGCCAGCTGCTGCTGCAGGGTTTCATTTGTTCTCCGGGTCCGTTTTATGTCTTCTTCAAGACGGCGGATGTGGACTGTGTTGACACCTGAGTTGGCATCAATCTCCATGACCCGGTCGATGGCTGCTCGACCTTGCTCGACCTTACGAGCTATTCTACGGATAATGACAGGTAGAGCTCGGTCAGTAGAGCCACCATCGCTGACTTTGTAAAAGGTTTGGTCCCTAAAGTATGGTAAGGGTTGACCCTGCTCGTCACTCCAACGATTCAAGTTAGCTACCCACAAGGGAGTGGGACCTGGAAAAGCTGGTCGAGGTTTGTTGTTCGGGGCTTGACCTACGAGCGGTAGGTTGTTGACTTCAGGCTCGGAGTCGGATCCATTAGAAAAGCCTTCTATGAGGTGATCATCCAAAGGGATTGGATGCTCAACTTCGGGCTCTTCATCGATCCACCCGGCATTGCCTTCATTTGGAAAGTACGGGTCACCGTGTTGGAATCCAGCCTTTTAGATCTACGCGAGAAAAGAGGTATAAGAATATTGTATACGTGTAACTAGTAGTACAAAATACACCTATAGTATTTAAAGTTTAAGTTCTACTGATCTTTTTGTGGCATTGTTGGTAAGTTTTTAGACTTGTTAACACATCACAACCATTCTAGGGCATATGCTAATCACTCCTCGGACCAGCATAGTTGATCAGGCTATGTCATTCCCAGGACTGACCATACATCCCCTAGCTTACCTGTGATATTTAAAAATCGTAATACTTTTGTTCTTGTCGTTGTGATACTGGTTTTAGTATGAATGCATACTAGTATACTTAATTAACTATTTTATTATTTAAAGTATAGACTCTTGGTCAGAGTGTTTTAATCCCAAATGGGTTTATAGTTTAGTATATCTTTTATGGGTTGATATACTTGCTTCACTATAAACAATGCTATGATACCAATCTGTCACACCCCAAAACCAAGAATGACGGAAACGTTCTGGGGCGGAGGATGTCATGTAAAGTATCACAACACAGTAAATGTAAATAAGCAAACAACATCATCCATTGCATTAAATATATAATTTTAATACAAGCGTGTTCTGTACAGTTTTAGACACCAAAAATATAATGTAAATCAATATAATATGATGAGTCTTGAATGCGCTCTATCTTCTCAAAAGCTGGCATCGGTACCGGTCTACTGATGACCTGAGAATACAAGTTATTTTGAAAGAGTTTGTCAGCATTAAGTTGGTGAGTTCATAAGTATTTTAGTGTCGATGTTTGTTATCAAGACGTTTGAACCTGTTGTAAGTATAAGTTGTAAATTGTATGTAAGTGTTTGTAAAAGTTTGAATATCTCAGAAAAACCTATATTTTCTATTAAAGTAGCCTTCTACTAGGGCTTAAATGTTTTGTAAGCTCGTTTGTTGTAAAAGTGTGTAATTTCCCAAGTGTAACTATCATTTAGCAAAATATAGTTTGTACATTAATGTTTAAGTGAGGTTATCACTAAAAATATGTAATGGGTAAATCATTGTAGTACTGTAGTTTTGTTTTATAGGAACTACTGCTGTACTAACTAACTTAAACTGGATTTATATTAAGGTATAATGTGATAATTGCACCATATTATCGACTGATAACAACGACATAAAGAACGGTCATAATAACGGAATGACGTTTGGCACCTGCAGACCTGCAGGTCCGGCTGCAGCTAGCAGCAAGATGTAGGATTGTCAATCCAGTATAGATCTATACGCAAACTCAACGCTCTCCCTCCAAGAGAATTCTGGCTACAACTCGGGCCATGACATTTAAGGCATGCTCCGATATAGTGGATCACAATTGTTATCGTATTCTTGTATATGTAATGAAATGTTTCTCGTTCTAATATATTTGTATATGTTCTCATAGTATAGTTGTATATAGTCTCTTCCTAGTATAGCCTCATGAATGAACTGACTCATTGATCTAGCAGTGGTAATAGTATGATTCTGTGTTACCCCGATGGTAACTTACTAATGGTGGGTCTAGTACGTATGAATATGGAAGTACTTTTATGTCTAGATATGTATATTTGATATATAATTAATATGGAAACGACCTTCGGATGGTCACCCGAAATTCCACCAGACCACATCCAAATCGAGGAAAAGGAAATAGGACAGGTGGCTTTCCTAAGCCCTTTAAACATTATTTATACATCTATACATATATGGGCATGCAATTTATAAGTAGTAAAACAAAGTTTAGATAAAAGCATTTGATAAGTAAAAGAGTTTGTAAAACATTTTGAAGTAAAACAGTTTGATAAATAGTTTGAACAGTGATAAAATCATTGGTTTCCTAGTTATTAATCACATGTGATTTATGCAATCACATGCGATTGAAGAAATAACTATAAGTATTTAACTTGTATCCCCCCCCCCATAAAGTATTTAAACATTTAAAAATCATTTCAAAGGTTGATTTAAGGGGTATGAACTCAGTTGGAAGTTTGAAGATAGCGAGATGGAAAACCGGGCAGAGTTTCATCTCGAGAAACGGATTTTTCTCGGGATTCTCGGGAATCTCAGGAGTAAAATCGACCCTCGGGACTGGAGCAAAAAGACTAGAGCTTCGGGTTTGAACGGGCACGGAAATCAAGGCAAGATCGTGAGAGAAAGAGAGAAAATGAGCAAAATTTTCGGAAAGCCTCGCATCCCTTTTATAGGGGTGCTGAACCGCCTCCGTACGCGAGGCGTACGAGGGTACACAGCGCGTACGAGACGTCATCGCTGACGTACTTCGGACGTGACGGGTCGGATGGGACGGGTCAGTAGCTTCGCATAGGGTGACGTGGACCATCCGAGGCCCTTGATTCGAGTACGCAGCACGTACTCCGGTCCTATCTACTGACTCCCCTTCGGATATTACCAAGAATTTTTAATTATTTTTATATTTATTTTAAATAAACTTCTAAAATTCATATCTCCTTCATACGAACTTCGTTTTCGACGTTCTTTATATCCCTGCGAAGGTGAGACTACGATCTACAACTTTCGTTTAGATTCCGTTGGCAAATTCCGAAATTATTTTTATTATTTATTTATTAAAATGACGTGATTAAGAAATTTCTTTAAAAATTCATAACTTCTTTATCTGACGTCGATTTTTGCCAGACTAAAAACCGCTGAACAACCATTGTCGAGACCTTCGATTCTCGTTTAGGACGTTCCGGCCAAAAGTCGCTCGATCTCTGATTCGAGTTTTCAGTTGACTGTTCCTAAGCCGAATTTGGAAAAAAAATCTTAACTTAATATACGAAGTCGGATTTGGGCGTTCCTTTTACGTATGATCATGGTTTGATGACATTTAAACATAGAAGAAATTTAAATAGGAACTTTTTGGACTTTTTAATATTGAAGTTAATTTTATTAACTTAAAAGTGGTTACAATACTTGACTTTTTAGGTCACTACAAAGAGTTGAAATATCGGGTTGTCACATAAATCTTGCACCTTGTCTTGTGGTCATTTAGATCTCCATTTTAGAGTTCTTTGCTTGTTTTTGGTCCAAATGATAGGATTATTTGGAGTTGGACGTCCCAAGTGGAGAACACTTCAGATCTAGCGTCTTGAGGGGTTTTCATGAGATTAAGGTGCCAACCTTATGGCCATGGAAGTCACATGTCACCTTGAGACCATCATTTTGACCTTTTGAAGTTTCTAATGGCCATGCATGTAGAGAAATCTGGAAGTTTACGTGATCATCTAGTCCCTAGAGTATAGATCTATGACCTCATGGTCTATCTTGTAGTTTTTGTGATTTTTGGGTTAAGACTTTGGCCTTTTTGGGTTAGGGATTGAGCTTAATCTCTTTAGGAAGGGTATTAATGGGTAAAGTTGGAAACTTAACCCTTCTAGAGGCATTTCCAGCCTAGCTCTGGAGTATAGGGTTTTGACCTGAAGAATAATGGATTAATGCATAAGAAGGGTTAACAGATTGAAGAACTCGATGAGTTGAATTGAAATTTCCCGATTCTGTTGAAAAGAAAGAACTCGGCGATTTTGGGGAAAACTCGACGAGTTGGATCACAAAATCACGATTCTGGGATTCATGGAAACTCGGAGATTTGAAGGGTAACTCAACGAGTTGAGTCAACTCGGATCATTGACTTTGACTTTGACTTTGACCTTGAATTTAACTTTGACCATAGTTGACCCTAAGGGATTATGAGTATGAAATGGTATCTAAGAGGTCGTTTTGGTTTAGGACATTAAGTAGACTTGATTCTGGAGCATAGACGTTTCAACTATCGTCTAACATTCGAGAGTAGCATGGTCCATTTGGGTTGCATAACACCAGGACAATTTGTTCGGATGTACTCTTGAGAAAAGGTTATATATGATTTATTAATATATTATAATCTCTAATATATTAATATGAAATCATATGTTTTAGATAGTATTGATCAAGAATTAATTTGGAATTAATTTAGTGATCAAAAGAGACTAATTAAATCTATGGGGACTAATTAAGAGTTGGACCACATGAAACATGGATCATAAAAAACCCATGGGTATGGATTTGGGTTATACCCGTGACTCTTGGAATCCACCACATATAAATATGTCCTCCTTGCCCAAAATCGCCACTTGTAACATACACACACATGTTCTTGGAGTTCATGGTGGTTTTAGTGCATGGAGTTTCTCTCTCACGAGTCACCTTTTGTAATGCCCCGACTCTCAGGTATGGATTTAAGTAAGACTCTCTTTGGTTTTAAGTCTTACTCGATGAGTTAAGGGTGCCCTACTGGTCGAGTAGCAACAAGGTAGGATCGCACATTTAGTGACCTACTCGCCGAGTCCATAAAGGGACTCGACGAGTAGGAGCTGACAGATGAAACCCTAAATCCTGCGGTTCTGCACTCTATTTAAGGAGGCATAAACCTCATTTGGCCCCCGTTGCAGTCCTTGGGAGCTCATAGAAACCCTAACCCATGTGCTGTGTCATTATTGTGCATTGTAAGCTTAGAAGGAAGGATTTGTGGGAGGAAGAACTTGGAGAAACAAGAGGATAGGAGCAAGGAAGGGGTGTAAATCTGAGATCTACCTCAGTTAGCATCCATTGAAGGTATCAAGTCAACATCTTTATTTCTTTTCCCTCTAGACCTTATATGGTGGAGATCTAGGGTTTTTATGGTTTGAATAAGGTGATATTGCAAGACATGAGCCAGATCTAAAGATGTAACTTCAGATCTGGACCCTTCCCAAGTTCTAGAATCATAAAGTTCCTGTCTTGGTCGTGCATGAAGCCCCCCTTGTGCATAAAACCCCGTTAAGAGCTTAGATTTGGCATTAAGAACCTTTTTAGCCATGCATGCATGTGAAGTTTGCAACTTTACGTGAAAGACATTCCCTGGAAGCTTGGATCTGTAATTTAGAGCCATTAGATGGCTTAAATGAGTCTGTAAGGCTTAAGGGCTAACGGAACTCAGTGAGTTGCATGGTCGACTTGATGAGTCATATGAAGATATCTACGAACACGATGAATTGGATGAACAACTTGGCGAGTCCGATGAATATTGCCATAGACTCGACGAGTTGTATGAACAACTCGATGTGTTGGATGAGTTTTCGCCAAGTTAGAAATGCGTGTGTATTGACGTGTTGCTAGAAGGAAACTCGAAGAGTGGCCTTAGGGTCTCAATCGAGAATCATAAGAACTCGACGAGTCACCCAGGTGACTCGGCGAGTGGGTAAGGACTTCAAGGAACTCGGCGAGTAGCTAAGGGTACTCGACAAGTTAAGGTCAACATGGACTGTTGAACTTGACTGAGGACTTTGACTTTGACCGGGGTTAACTAGTTGGGTTATGGAGTACTCTGTGAGGATTAATACTTATGAGCATGTTCGTACTATGGAAATAGGTGGTGGAGTCTTTCGTGAGTGATCAGAGAGTTGTGATTTATCTACCGAGCTGACATCAACGAGGTGAGTTATCCTCACTATAATATGGGGTCTAAGGCACCAAGGCTGTCCCATTTAATGTTTTACCTTGAACTATGATAGATGTTGAGTATGATTTAATGTCGCATGTTAGTGGTTATACCTGTTAAGTAGGTCTGTAGGACTACCTGTGATGTTATGTGATTATTGCATGCTCGATTCTTATGATTTATGTGTTTGTTATATGCGATGGGTTGGGGTTGTACTGCTTTGTGAGGTAGCCAAAAAACCCTAGGGGCATTCCAATTATGGGCTAAGGGAGACTTGTACTGTGGGCTCGTGAGTATTACAATCTGTAGGGCTGTGGACCCGTTATCTGCTGTTCTGTTCAGTTGCGATGATATGTTATCGTGACATGGTTAAGTGGACTGTATGTGTATCGATATTTTGGGGGTAACTCACTAAGCTTTCGGGCTTACAGTTTCAGTTTATTGTTTCAGGTACATCAGGGGATCGTGGCAAGGCAAAGGCGTGATCATACAACTCCTTTTGATATGTTTATGGTTCTGGAAAAAACTCTGATAATTAATATTTTGAAAAAAAAAGTTGTAATGTTTTGATGAACTTGATATGTTTTAAAAAGTTTAAATTGGTTTGAAATTTTGGATGTTACAAGTTGGTATCAGAGCCTTGGTTTGAGTGAATTGGAGGAACATTCGTGCGGATACAGTCTCAAATCAAGGAAAGATTTCAAAATGTTTTTAAATGGTTTTCAAAATAAATAAAGAAGGATACAAGGTGTACGATCAGCCGGAGCCAGTAAGTAGACACCAAAATACCATACAATTATTTGATTATGTGATATGTTGGAATAGCATGCTAGTACTAGGCTAGGGATCTTCAGGAATTGCATGATAGGATTGCTTGATACATGATGCTTACTAGCCTAGGGTTTCCCTTATATTAAATTGACATCATTGATGTAATAATCTAGTGTAGGCATCATGGTCGTACATAATTAAGATCTTATAGCCTGAGAATGTTTGATTTGACCTTATGTTATGTTCTTGTTTGATTGGGAGCTTAGGTTAGGATTGAATATTCAAAAGTCTATAGGGTCCAGCATTATGTATGGCTAGCATAAAGTAGTGCCGCAGGGTTGGTGGAAGTTTCGTGGGTGAATAGGTTGTTTGGGATTAGTCCGCCGACTTCCTGGCATTTAGCCTTCCTTTAGGAATGGGGAATGAGTGCTCGATATGATTATATGTATCATTAGGGCTTTGTGATGATACTTGGGACAAATATGGCTAGGTGTGGAAGGTAGTATGGGCCCGTACTACGGAAATCACAGGACCCATACGTGTCACAAGGAAGTCACAACCCTTAGTGTTTTGTCGTAGGTTGGTACCCAGTATTCGTAAAAGTTATCTGGCACCTTGTGTTACGTTTCAGAATGGTGATGACCAGGCACGTTGTGACCGTATCCAGTTCGGGATCACGACCAGGATCCAGAGAGGGCGGACAAGGGGAGCTGACAACGCCCAAGACTATCAGCCAAATGAGATTGATGATAGGATCCGAGAGATCCTTTACGATGAGGTTGTTGTGTTGTTCCGGGCCGAATTGCCGAAAATGTTCGGGTCGATTAAGACCTCCATGATGGAGTATTTTGATGAGCGCTACGCAGCCCTTACAGAGAGAGCCGTCGCAATAGCTGCATCAACTATATATGCGGCAGGAGGAGGTGTTGGTATGGGTTTTTAGTACAGGGAGTTCGATAACACGAAGCCCCTTACTTTTGATGGGATGCAGGATCCCATCAAGGCTATGAAATGGATTTCAATTATGAAGGGGTGTTTCTTCACCTGCTCGTGTCGTGCTGACTAGAAGGTCAGGTGTGCTCTGAATCTACTTAGGTTCGGGGCCAAGGACTGGTGGAGACTTGCGATTGGGGCATACACTGACGATTAGAGAGCTGTTGTACTTGGGAGCAGTTCAAGGATATGTTCCGCGCTTGTTACATTCTGCGGGTTAAGCGGGAACGTTTGGCACAGGAGTTTTTGAGTTTGAGATAGGATGGGTAGTCGGTGACAGAGATCACCCGTATGTTCACTGAGCGGGCGATGTTCTGCCCAGATTTTGTTTTCGAGTAGTCTCAGATGACCCGCTATTCTAGTATGCTCAAGAATTATATCCGATAATTTGTATCTACCCAATGATGTAATACTCTTCTGGAGTTGCAGGAGGCCGCCAGACGGCGGGAGTTAGAGATTGAGCTGCAACTGAGGGAGCAGCGGTCGACCCCGTCACAGTCGCAGCCAGCGCTGAAGCGGTCTAAGACTGCTGATTTGAGGTCTAGGAGTCAGCAAAGCCACCCTTGTTGGAAGTGCGGCAGGGTTCATTCCGGGATTTGCCGAGCCAGTAGTGGGTGCCACAGGTGTGGCAAGGAGGGGCACTATACGAAGGATTGTCATCAGGCCACTCTGATACCGAGTATGAAGTTATGTTACCACTGTGATCAAGTTGGTCACTTGAAGGCCAACTGCCCGTTACTCGCTGCCAAACCAGTGCAGGCTGCAGTGCCTTCTACTTTGAGGATCACGGATGGGAGACCAGTCAGGACAGAGCCTCCAAAGGCTTAGGGTCGTGCTTCCAGCTTACGGCGGAGGAGGCCAGAGCAGCACCAAATGTGGTTGCTGGTATGTTTCTATCCTTATCTCGATTTCTTTGTTTGTTGTATGCTTATCTGTTGTACCTGCTTTGGTATTATTTCACTCTTTGCCTGCTTTGGTCTTATTTGAATCGGGGGCGAGTCAATCCTTCGTATCTTAGTCTTTTAGTAAGGATTTCAGTGCACCAGTGGGCGAGTTAGAGTGTCCGTTGCAATTGTCTATCGCCAACGAACATGGGGTTTCCACTTCTTCAGTTTATGGAGGGTGTGACTTGTAGATTTTCGGGGTGTTCTTTCCGATAGATTTGATTCCGATCCCCATGGGGGAGGTGTGCGTGATTGTGGGCATGTATTAGCTCAGTCGGTTTGGTGATATGATTGATTGCGAGGTCCAGCGAGTCGTAGTTCGAACCCATAGTAGGGGAGAACTGATTGTATATGGTGTTGGAATAGTGTCAAAAGGTGCAACTATATTTGGTAAGTACTTGACCCGATTGAGCATGGTCCTTTTGGGTTGCCTTCACCATAGCAACTTGACAGGATGATTTATAACGAGAGAAGAAATATTATTAATATCTTATGAGAGTAATATAAGGAATAATAATATTGTTATTTGATTAATACAAGTCAAAAATTAATTAGGAATTAATTTGGTGACTTAAAGAGATTAATTGAATAAAGGGGTATAAACTGTCAATTGTGTGATAGTTGTATTTTGAGCAGTGACTCCTTAAGGGTAAGGGGTGGACGGATTTTAGGGTTTGGATAAGCCTACATATCGTCCAAAGGCTTGTCATAAGGAGATTGGATTGCTTAGAGCCTAAGTTATCCAATTAGGGTTTTAAGGGTGAAACCCTAGGATGCTCACTAGTATAAATACACCCATAGGGTTGAGGAAATCGGCACCCTTGGTATTGGAGAAACCCTGGCCGATTTTCTCACCCTTCCATCTCTCTCAAATCATGCTCTTGCTAGTTGGTGTTTGTAAGCCATTAGAGGAGTGACATTTGTGACTCTAAGCTCCATGGACAAGAAGATTCAAGCAAGTAATTCAAGGTATTCTTTTAGATCTGATTGCATATGTTTTTATACTAGATCTATCAATCAAAGTCTTGCATGTATTTCATGTTCAATTAGAGAAACCTAGATCCAAGCATTAGGGTTTGTATGTGCATATAGAAATGTTCTTATGGCTAAAACCCAACAGTGGTATCAGAGCCATGATTCGTTTCTATTGAATTGATGCATTGGTTGCTTGATTGTTGTTTGCAAAATTTGAATTTTGTCAATCTGCTTGATGAACTCAGCGAGTCCCATAGTGGACTCGGCAAGTAGGCCTTGACTCGACGAGTCCATTGTGGTACTCGACGAGTCCGAGCGTCAGGAGGAGCTAATTACGAGATTTCTTGTTGTTTATCTTAAGGAAACTTACCTTTATCTTAATAGGTCAATATAAATCCGATTTTATCATATATACGAGTATATCCTTGACCTAATTCAAGATAATTACCAGTTAATTGAATAATAATTTACTTATGTGGTAATTGATTAATTATTGTAATTAAAATGGTAAATTGTTTTGCAAGAAACATCAAACATGGATAATTATGAAATTAAATGGTTAATTTAAATTTTGATCCCTTGTGTTTTGAAAAGTTTAAAACTAATCCTCAAGTTTTGAAATTTAGTTTTGTGATTAAAAGTTTAATTTGGACAATTTAAATTTCAAACCCTAGAATTTTACAAGTTTAAAATTCAACCCTATAATCTATATGATTACAAGCTTAATATATATATATGTATAATTAAAATGCTAGTCTTACCGTTAGTAGGCCTCATTCACGAAGTCGGTCTATAAGTTGGGTATAAGGTTGCTGCCTATAAAATGGCGCTTAATGGGTGTACACTCACACCCACCGCTTGCTTGATCGGTGGGGGGTGGTTAGCCGAACGGGTAGGATAGGGCAACTCCATCTCCTCGTTAAAAGTATAATATTAAATACAAAGTAACTACATGTTTTTTCCAAAATTCCCAATCCTAGTTACTTTAGGAAAAGTGAATTGATGCAATCCCATGAAATTACACTTTGCACCCTTGTTAAGAAGTTAGTGGAGTGTGTGTGGTTTATCGGCACACTAATTGGTTCAAGGCATAGGTGGAAAAGGGTGATTCATTGTTTATGATAGTTCGGTGGAGCGTGTGTGGTTTACCGGCACATCGAATACGTGATTGTTACAATGAAGGCACCATGTAGATTTGCATGGTTTTTCACACCCACTTTGTGATCCTCGGCATCTCAGTTACAAACAAGAGGGGCATATCGAGATTTAAACATGTCGTTGAAAAGTTCAATGAATCTCATCGAAACCTAGGAATTCTCAATGTGTTTAAAACTTAAAGGTAATGTTTTCATGGTGGAGAATTAGTGAATCGTCATTCACTTACCTTCAAATTGTTTGCATGTTGGATTACGGCATCCTTTTTCTAATATGTAAATAGTGTTGTTGGATCCTAGCCCTAATTTTTCTTATTGGGTGATAATTAAGGATTCAAGTTCTAATCAATCTTTGTCCTTTCTAATTGTAGATGTCGAACGCGAACAACACTGCTGCTAGTTCATTCACATTGATGAGCCTTTGCCAAAAGGTGACTTTTGATGGAACGAACTTTAGCAAATCGATAAGATACATTCGCACGATTGCTCACTACGAGGATAAGGAGTATGTCCTCGATGAAAAGTTTGAGAAAATCAATCCAGAAATCGCTACTCCGGCTGAAATCAACGCTTTTGAAACTCATGAGCGTGATGCAACAAAGGTTCATTGCATCATGATAGCCACTATGAACTCCGAATTCCAAAAGTCCTATGAGGACATGTATCCGTACGAAATGCATCAAGACTTGTTGGAGAGATACCATCAAAACGCGAGGCAAGGACGTTACAAGATCTTCACTAACATTATCTCTGCTAAAATGGGACATGGAGAATCTCTAACTGTACACTTGCAAAAGATGAAAAGGTACGTCGATCGTCTTCGCAAGTTGAATGTCGACTTTGGGGAAGATTTGGCTATCGACATGGTACTTCATTCCTTGCCTCCGCGTTACAACCAATTTAGGATGACCTACCACATGAACAAAGAAAAGGTCACCCTAAGTAAACTCCAAGTTCTCCTAAGGGTTGCTGAGAGCAACCTCAAGGACAAGTCTATTGCACCAACTTCTAATCCACAAGCTGCTCCTGTTTTGGCTATTGGGCAAGGAAGGGGCAAGAAGAGGAAGGCTCCATCTAAGAGCCACCGCAAGGGAAAGTCCCGAGATGGTTCCTCTTCTAGTGGGACCAAAGTTGATCCTGCTAAGTCCAACTCTAACCCAAAGGAGGCAGATTGCCACCATTGCCACAAAATAGGGCATTGGAAGAGAAGTTGCCCAGAATACCTGCAAGCCATCAAGGAAGGAAAGATCAAGCCATCTTTCGCAGGTATTTACACAATTAAATCTAATGATTCATCTCATGCTATTTCTTGGGTCCTCGATACCGGATGTGGTTATCACATTTGTTCTGAATTGCGAGGACTAAGAAGAAATAAGGATGTAGATCATGGAAGAATAAATCTAATCATGGGGAATAGAAGATCGTCGCCTGTGACCAAGATTGGAGTGTATTCTTTAGTGCTTAGTAATGGATTATATTTAGATTTGGATAATTGTTGCTACTCGCCAGAAATGGCAAGAAATATCATTTCGTTTCATGGTTTGTTTAGACAAGGATTTAGATTTTCTTTTAATAATGAGAATGGTTCTATTTATGCTTATCTAAATGGTGTCTTATATTTTGAAGCAATGCCATGTAATGGAATTTATGAAACTGTTATGATTGTAGATAACCTAGGAAATGATGTTTTATGCATGGATTCTTCCAATAGTATGGATAGAGCATCCTTGTGGCACTATCGTCTTGGACATGTCAACAAGAAGTGCATAGCCCAACTCCAAAAGGATGGAGTGTTGGAGTCAATCGACCTTAGGGAAGATGACACATGATAATCTTGTTTACATGGAAAGATGACCAAGTCACCCTTCACTAGCATATGTGGTAGGGGTGAGGGTTTATTGGACCTCATACATACCAATGTGTGTGGACCCTTTAGATCAACCACAAAGGATGGGAACTGCTTCTATGTGACTTTTACCGATGACTATAGTAGATATGGGTATATTTACTTAATCAAGCAAAAGTCCGAAACATTTGAAAAGTTCAAAGAGTTCAAAAATGAAGTGGAGAATCAATTCGGCAGGAAAATCAAGATGCTTCGATCCGATCAAGGAGGAGAGTACCTAAGTCTTGAATTCCACAACTATCTCAAAGAATGCGAAATAGTTTCGCAATTGACGCCACCTAGGATACCACAATTGAATGGTGTGTCAGAAAGGCGTAATCAAACTTTGTTAGAAATGGTTCGTTCTATGATGAGTCGTGCTTCACTATCTATCTCATTCTGGGGGTATGCTTTAGAGACTGCCGCCCATATCCTTAACCGAGTCCCTACGAAGAGGGTTACAAAAACACCTCACGAGATGTGTATAGGGAAAGCTCCCTCGTTAGCACATATCAAGGTTTGGGGTTGCGAGGCTTTCGTAAGACGAAATACTCACGACAAGCTCGAACCTCGTAGTGAGCGATGTATTTTCATCGGCTACCCGCAGAAGTCCTTTGGATATCTCTTCTATAGACCGAGTGACAATGTTGTTTTCATTACGAGGAGAGGGGTTTTCCGAGAGTGAGAACTCATAAGCCAAGGAGACAGTGGGAGGCAAATCGAGCTTGAAGAGATTCAAGAATCCACTAATGAAGGAACCCCTACCGCTGGCAATCAACCCGAGGAGGAAACTCTGGTTGAACCTATTGACTAGTCCTTACCTCTTAGACGTTCCAATCCATGTATGACAACCAAGTTTGGAATTTGGTTAAAAATGTGCCCGGACGTAAGACCGTTGGGTCCAAATGAATCTTCAAGAAGAAGACCAATGTGGATGGAAACGTACACACATATAAGGTGCGATTGGTTGCAAAGGGCTTTACTCAAACTCCCGGAGTTGACTATGATGAGATCTTCTCACCAGTTGCAATGATAAAATGTATTAGAGTGCTGCTAGACATTGCATTTCATGATTATGAGATTTGGAAAATGGATGTCAAGACCGCTTTCCTTAACGGGAAATTGGCTGAGGATGTTTACATTGCTTAGCCAGAGGGTTTGGTTGATCCGAAGCATCCAAATAGAGTGCGTAAGCTTGAGAAGTCCATTTATAGACTTATGCAAGCGTCTCACAGATGGAATCTTTGCTTCAATGAGAAAGTCAAAGAGTTTGGATTTGTACGAAGCGAAGATGAATCATGTGTATATGTCAAATCAAGTGGGAGCATAGTTAGCTTTCCCGTTTTGTATGTCGATCACATATTGCTCATAGGAAACGACATCTCGACTTTGTAGGAGGTTAAGTCTTGGCTTGGAAGTGCTTTGCTATGAAGGACCTCGGAGAGGCTTCCTATATTTTGGGAATAAGGATAGTGAGAGAAAGAAGTAAGAGACTAATAGGACTTAGTCAGAACACTTACTTGGATAAAGTACTAAAACGTTTTAGTATGGAAAATTCGAAGAAGGGAGAATTACCGATACAAAGTAATGCCAAGTTGAGTAAGACTCAAAGTTTGAGTACTGAAGCCGAGATAGCAGAAATGAGCCGAGTACCATACGCTTCCGCAGTTGGCTCAATCATGTATGTTATGACTTGTACTCGCCCTGATGTAGCCTTTGCTTTGAGCATGGTTATTAGATATCAAGGGAACCCTGGCAAAGCACATTGGATTGTGGTCAAGAATATCCTTAAGTACCTTCGGAGGAACAAGGAATGGTTTTTAGTCCTCGGGGGGTGTGATGACTTGAAGGTGCGAGGGTATAGTGACGCCATCTTTCAGACCAACAGGGACAACTTCCGTTCGCAGTCGGGCTTGGTCTTTACTCTTAATGGAGGAGCAGTAACTTGGAAGAGTTCCAAGCAGGAAGCCGTAGCTGATTCAACGTGCGAATAAGAGTACATTGCAGCGAGCGAAGTGTCGAAGGAGGCAATATGGTTAAAGAACTTCATTGGTGATCTTGGAGTTGTGCCTGCCATAAAGGAGCCTGTGGAAATTTTCTGTGATAATGAAGGTGCGGTTACCTTGACCAAGGAACCGAGGGATCATGGTAGATCTCGTCAGATCGACAGAAAATATTATTTCATTAGACATCGAGTAAAATAAGGACACCTCGTGGTGAGGAGGATATCATCAGAAGATAACCTAGCAGATCCACTTACGAAGGGACTGAGTAGGGTTAAGCATTTGCAACATGCTATGAGTATTGGGCTGAGATATGATATTAGATTAGATTAGATAGTTTTAGAAACTTATGATAGATAAATGTGATTTAACATTTGATGATTAAATAAAGGAGTATTATTTATAAGTAAAGTTACTGTCATATGTTAAATGTTTAACTATTGTTTCACTTTGCATGTTTTGACTTCCTGAATAATTTAGTTTATTTGGAATAATCGAATTATTTAAACAATCCACAATCGTTCATATGTTGGAAGTATGTATGAATGAAGATTGTCATGAATTGGTGTGTAGATTATCTAAATGGTATTAGACATAGAAAAAGTTTGCTGCAACGTTCAAGAGTGCTTATGAACTAGTTTTGAGCATCGGAACAAACCCGCGCTTGCTGGAATCACCTTATGGAATTTGACGAAAAAGGTTGATCGCAAGACGATAATATCCTATGGTCTTAAAACCAAGATATATGGTTTGTTATTTGTTAATTGGCTGTACATTGATAATGCGAAACCGCATCAGTAAATTGATGTTATAAAACACATTTTTGCGTATAATTGATTAATGAATAAGTAGATGCATATAAGTCGAAGTTTATCTGTTACTTTTATCCAAAGAGGGTAAAAGCGATATCTCGGCCGCTCGATGATTTGATTTAACTTATGTGCCGGGCCCGGTCAGAACTAAATTGATGTGTTCGATTAAGTTTTATGTAGAATAAATCTGAGATCGAGAAACCAACTGCTGGACAATTGGTTCCATGGAATTGATAGCATGATATCTAAACAGAGGACTGTACGATCCCTTATCTAAAGGAAAAAATTGATAAGATCAGAGTTTGACAACGTCTTTAAGATCTTAGATTGCTAATCGGTATATATAGTTACTAGACTTATCCAAGTGGGAGACTGTTGGAATAGTGTCTAAGGGTGCAACTATATTTGGTAAGTACTTGACCCGATTGAGCATGGTCCTTTTGGGTTGCCTTCATCATAGAAAATTGACAGGATGATTTATAACGAGAGAAGAAATATTATTAATATATTATGAGAGTATTATAAGGAATAATAATGTTGTTATTTGATTAATATAAGTCAGAAATTAATTAGGAATTAATTTGGTGACTTAAAGAGAATAATTGAATAAAGAGGTATAAACTGTCAATTGTGTGATAGTTGTATTTTGTGCAGTGACTCCTTAGGGATAAGGGGTGGACGGATTTTAGGGTTTGGATAAGCCTACAAATCATCTAAAGGCTTATCATAAGGAGATTGGATTGCTTAGAGCCTAAGTTTTCCAATTAGGGTTTTAAGGGTGAAACCCTAGGATGCTCACTAGTATAAATACACCCATAGGGTTGAGGAAATCAACACCCTTGGTATTGGAGAAACCCTGGCCAATTTTCTCACCCTTCCATCTCTCTCAAATCATCCTCTTGTTGTTTGGTGTTTGTAATCCATTAGAGGAGTGGCATTTGTGACTCTAAGCTCCATGGACAAGAAGATTCAAGCAAGTAATTCAAGGTATTCTTTTAGATCTGATTTCATATGTTATTATACTAGATCTATCAATCAAATTCTTGGGTGTATTGCATGTTCAATTAGAGAAACCTAGATCCAAGCATTAAGGTTTGTATGTGCACATAGGAATGTTCTTATGGCTAAAACCCAACATATGGTGAGGGCACCAGAGTAGGATTAGGGTTTTGTTCAGCTACCAGGGCTCGACAGTACATTCAACATGGGTGTATGGGTTATCTAGTGTACGTGGTAGATACGTAAGTCAGGGACCAGATTATGTTTTCCGATGTACCAGTGGTCAGGGAGTTTGTAGATGTGTTTCTGGAGGAGTTTCCAGGGATACCTTCGGAGAGGCAGGTCGAGTTCAGGATGGACCTGGTGCCAGGTGCGATCCTTATTACTAAGGCGCTGTACCAATTGGCACCACCAGAGATGCAGGAGCTGTCATCGCAATTACAGGAACTGCTGGGCAAGCAATTCATTCTACCTAGCAGCTCTCCATGGAGAGCGCCGATTCTTTTTGTCAGGAAGAAGGACGGTTCGCAGTGAATGTGCATTGATTACTAGGAGTTAAACAAGTTAATGGTGGAGAACCGTTACCCACTCCCGAGGATAGACGACCTCTTCAATCAGTTGCAGGGCACATGTTGGTTTTCCAAGATTGATTTGAGGTATGGGCATCGTCGGGTTAGGGTCAGAGATGAGGACGTGGAGTAGACCATGTTCCGAAATCGTTATGGACATTATGAGTTCGTGGTGATGCTGTTTGGGCTCACCAATGCGCCAACAGTGTTTATGGACCTGATGAATCTGGTCTGTAGACCGATGCTTGACCGCTCGGTCATAGTGTTTATAGATGATATCTTGGTGTATTCCAAGACTCGAGAGCAACATGAGCAGCATCTGCGAGAGTTATTAGGAGTCCTGAGATGAGAACGGTTGTACGCCAAGTTCTTGAAATGTGATTTTTGGTTGCGGGAGGTGCAGTTCCTCGGACATCTCGTCAACCAGGAGGGGATTTTGGTCGATCCAGCCAAAATTGAGGCCGTTATGCAGTGGGAGGTCCCAAAATATCCCTTGGATATTAGGAGTTTTCTGAGGTTGGCAGGATACTACCGGAGATTCATACGGGATTTCTCCAAGATTGCAGTACCCCTCACTCGTTTGACGAGGAAAGGGGTGGATTTCTGTTGGGGCCCCGAGCAGCAAAGGGCGTTTGAGACCCTCCATCAGTGTTTGTGTGAGGCACCATTCTTGACACTCTCGGAGGGATTTGAGGATTTTGTGGTGTTCTGTGATGCATCCATCACAGGTTTAGGGGTAGTCCTCATGCAGATAGGACAAGTTATAGCATACGCATCGCGGCAGCTGAAGCCACATGAGGCGAGATACCCTCTGCATGACTTGGAGCTGGGGGCGGTGGTGTTTTCCCTCAAGATATGGAGACATTACCTTTATGGGGTCCTGAACATGAGGCAGCGCAGGTGGCTGGATGTAGTGAAGGACTACGATTGTGAGATCGTTTACCACCCTGGTAAAGCAAATGTGGTTTCGGATGCTTTGAGCCGAAAGTCGGCTGGTGGCTGGATGTAGTTAAGGACTACGATTCTGAGATCGTTTACCACCCCGGTAAAGCAAATGTGGTTTCGGATGCTTTGAGCCGAAAGTCGGCTGGGTCTTCTACCCCCGCGACATGTATGAGGATAGCGGTGGATTCCCCTCTTATGATTTTGATCAGAGATGCTCAGATATAGGGCATATGACCGAACAATTGGAAGCTGGAGAGGATTAAGGGTGAGAATACTAGGTTCGTGCAGGATAGTCAGAGATTCCTGACTCGATGCGGCCGGGTTTAGGTTCCGATGACTGGTGGGGTTAGGCAGACGGTTATGGAGGAGGCTCATAAGTCTCACTTCTCTATTCACCCAGGGGCCACCAAGATGTACCGGGAATTGACTTTGAACTACTGGTGGCCGTGTATGAAGTGCGAGATTGCTTGCTACGTCGAAAGGTGCTTGACCTACAGGATGGTCAAGGCCGAGCATCAGAGACCGCATGGCAAGCTGCAGCCCATGGAGATTCCCATGTGGAAATGGGAACAGATCACGATGGACTTAATCACAAAGCTACCAAGGATGGTGAAGGGGTTTGATTCCATTTGGGTCATCGTGGATCGATTGACCAAGAGTATCCATTTCTTGGCCATATGAGAGAGTTCATCGACCGAAAATTTGGCCGAAGTATACGTTCGTGAGATCATGTCTTGCCAAGGTATTCCCGTTTCCATTATCTTAGATCGGGATGTCAGGTTTACCTCCAGCTTCTAGCAAAAATTTCACGAGGAGTTGGGCACACGATTGCACTTCAGCACAACATTCCACCCGCAGACAGATAACCAGAGCGAGCGGACTATTCAGACCCTCGAGGATATGTTGAGGGCGTATGTCATTTACTTCGGTGGAAGTTGGGATTCTCACCTACCGCTGGTAGAGTTCACCTACAACAACTATCATTCTAGTCTTGGCTCCCCACCATTCGAGCTGTTGTACCAACGGAGGTGTTGCATGCTAATTTATTAGGGTGAGGTTGGTCACAGGGTGATGGGTCGGACGGAGGTGGCCTTGCAGACTACCGAGAAGATTCAACAAATCAGGCAGCAACTACAGACTACTCAGAGTTGGCAGAAGAGTTATGCCAACAGACACTGATCTGAGTTGGAATTTCAGGTGGGTGATATGGTACTCCTGAAGGTCTCCCCCTGGAAGGGTGTGATCTGCTTCAGGAAGAGGGGAAAATTGGGCCCTCGATATATTGGGCCATCCACGGTCATTGCGAGGGTTGGCAAGGTGGCTTATTGGCTTGAGCTTCCGGAGGAGCTTAGCCGGATTCACAGCACGTTCCATGTCTCACAGTTATGGAAGTGCATCATGGATCAGGAGACGATTGTATCGTTGGATGATATTCAGGTTGATGAGCGCCTGAACTTCATGGAGAGGCCTGTGGCCATCTTAGAGAAGAAGAAAAAGATTTTGCGGAACAAGGAGATACCTTTGGTGAAGGTACAGTGGGAACATCGAAGGGGATCCGAATGGACATGGGAGCCGGAGGCAGAGATGCACGAGCACTACCCAGCATTCTTTATTCCAGAAGAATTTGAGGATGAAGTCTAGTTCAAGTGGGGGAGAATTGTAACGCCCCGACTCTCAAGTATGGATTTAAGTAAGAGTCTCTTTGGTTTTAAGTCCTACTCGACGAGTTAAGGGTGCCAACTCGTCGAGTAGCAGCGAGGTGGGATCGCACATTTAGTGACCTACTCGCCGAGTCCATAAAGGGAGTTGACGAGTAGGAGCTAGCAGATGAAAACCTAATTCATGGGGTTCTGCATTATATTTAAGGAGGCATAAGCCTCATTTGGCCCCCTTGTAGTCCTTGGGAGCTCATAGAAACTATAACCCATGTGTTGTGTCATTCTTGTGCATTGTAAGCTTGGAAGGAAGGCTTTGTGGGAGGAAGAACTTAGAGAAACAAGAGGATAGGAGCAAGGAAGGTGTGGAAATACGAGATCTACCTGAGTTAGCATCCATTGAGGGTATCAAGTCGACATCTTTATTTCTTTTCTTTCTAGACCGCATGGTGGAGATCTAGGGTTTTTATGGTTTGAATAAGGTAATATTGCAAGACATGAGCTAGATCTGACGATGTAACTTCAGATCTGGACCCTTCCCAAGTTCTAGAATCATAAAGTTCCTGTCTTGGTCGTGGATGAAGCCCCCCTTGCGCATGAAACCCCATTAAAAGCTTAGATTTATCATTAAGAACCTTTTTAGCCATGCATGCACGTAAATTTTGCAACTTTACATGAAAGGCATGCCCTGGAAACTTGGATCTATAATTTGGAGCGATTGCATGGCTTAAATGAGTCTGTAAGGCATAAGGACTGAAGGAACTCGGCGAGTCACAAGGTTGACTCGGTGAGTCATATAAAGATATCCGCGAACTCGACGAGTTGGATGAACAAATCGGTGAGTCCGATGAAGATTGACATAGACTCGACGAATTGTATGAACAACTTGGAAATTTTCCCCAAGTTAGAAATGCATATGTATTGACGTGTTGCTAGAAGGAAACTCGACAGGTGGCCTTAGGGTCTCAATCGAGAATCGTAAGAACTCGACGAGCCACCCCGGTGACTCGATGAGTGTGTAAGGACATCAAGGAACTCGACGAGTTAAGGTCAACATGGTCTGTTGACCTTGACTAACGACTTTGACTTTAACCGGGGTTAACTAGTTGGGTTATGGAGTATTATGTGAGGAAGAAGACTTATGAGATGTTCGTACTGTGGAAACAGGTGGTGAAGTCTTTGGCGAGTGATCAGAGAGTTGTAATTTGTCTACCGAGCTTACATCTACGAGGTGAGTTATCCTCACTATACTAAGGGTTCTAAGGCACCAAGGCTAGCCCATTTAATGTGTTACCTTGAACAGTGATAGATGCTGAGTATTATTTAGTGTCGCATGTTAGTGGTTATGCCTGTTAGGTAGGTATGTAGGACTACCTGTGATGTTATGTGTTTATTACATGATCGATTCTTATGATTTATGTGTTTGTTATATGGGATGGGTTGAGGTTGTACTGCTTTGTGCAGTAGCCAACAAACCCTAGGAGCATTCCAGTTACGAGCTAAGGGAGACTTGTACTGTGGGCCCGGGAGCATTCCAGTTACGGGATAAGGGAGACTCGTACTATGGGCTCGTGGGTATTACAATTTGTAGGGTTGTGGACCCGTTATGTGCTTTTCTGTTCCGTTGTGATCATATGTTATCGTGACATGGTTAAGTGGACTGTATGTGTATCGGTATTTTGGGGGTAACTCACTAAGCTTTCGGGCTTATAGTTTCAGTTTATTGTTTAAGGTACATTAGTGGATCGCGGTAAGGCAAAGGCGTGATCGTACAACTCCTCCTGTTATGTTTATGTTTATGGGAAAAACTCTGATAATTAATATTTTGAAAACAAAGTTGTAATGTTTTGATGAACTTGTCATGTTTTAAAAAGTTTAAATTGGTTTGAAATTTTGGATGTTATACCTTTTCCCTAGGTGAGTTGTGATTCCATTTGAGGTGCAACACTGGGGGCACTAAGTTCTTAAAGGCCAAAGTTTTTCAAGCAACATCAAATACATAAAGGCTTCAAGCTACAACAAAAGGTATGTCACCCTAACTAGTATTACATATTGGTTATGTCAATTGCATGCTAGTTATAGGCTTAAATCTTTGGTAACCATTTGCATGTATAATTAGTGAAAACATAGATCCAAAGCTTCTAGGGTTGTATGTGTACCATAGGTTGTTGTACTATACTAAAACCAATAGTAGTATGAGATCCATGAGTTGTTTTGATGTGGTAATGTTCAAGCTAATCCAATTCAAAAGATAATTGTCAAAAGTTTCATGTTTTGTATTATTTTAATGGTTAGGCTAATTACATAAAAATTGTTTGATTTGAATTGTTTTTTTCATATGAGTTTAATCTAGATCAGTGTTTTATTGACATGCTTGTTAGTTTATTTGATGATCTTAATGTTTTTAATGGATTCCATAACTTGTCCTCAAATTATGGAAATCCAAAAGTTTTTGTGTTAAGTCTTCATTAAAAGTCATAGGTTACACAATTGAAGAGTCATTTTTCCATAAATTGTTTTATGACCTCCATAACTTGTCCTCAAGTTATGGATGTTCAAGAGTCTCTTCATTAAAAGTTTTTTAAATCCTACATTAAACTCATATGTTATGGAATTGAAATTTTTTTGAATTGTTCAAAACTTTCCCTCAAGTTTTTGAATTTGTAAAGTTCCCCCCATGAATACTTTAATTCCAAGTTAAACCATTAGAATATTAAAAGTTTAAAATCCAACCCTTATACTACTATAATATTATAGGTTTAATCTTTATATATATATATATATATATATATATATATATATATATATATATAAGAGCAAGTCAGTCTTACTATTAGTAGGCCTCATTCACGAAGCTGGTCTATAAGGGGGTATAAGGTCACTGCCTATAAAATGACAGTTTAATGGGTGTACACTCTCACCCACCACTCCCTTGACTGGTGGAGGGTCGTTAGCCGAGTGGGCAGGACAGGACTATAATTATCCCTTCATTAAAAGTATAATGATAAATATAAAGTAACTAAACCTTATTATGTAACACCCAATTTCTGGTATGTGATTTAAATATAGTATTTTCTTTCCTTATGAGAAACTCAACGAGTTAGTAGCCCGACTCGTCGAGTAGAGATGGGATTTGCATGCATTTTAGTTGGCGACTCGACGAGTCCATATTCCAGACTTGGCGAGTCCGCTTGTCTGGCAGAAACCCTAAATTCCAGGGTTTGTACCCTATTTAAATGTCATTATAGCCTCCCAGCCCAGCCTCCAGCACCTTTAGAGCATTCCTCTGTAAAAACCTAGTCCCCATTGTTGAGCTTGAGTGTTTTGTGATAGCTTGGGAGTTGTAGAAGAGAAGGAAGGAAAGAAGATCAATAGAAGAGAAAGGAGATCCAAGAGCTAGCTTCCATCTGCTTCATATTCTGGTAATAAAGTTATTACTTTGTTTATTCTTCCATTAAACCCTCTTTTATGCTTGTTTATGACTCTTTTGGAGCTTTATATGATTCAAACATGAGATTTGAGCTCTCCTTAGGATGGAGACCATAGATTTGGATGTTATTGAGCTCTAGGAACTCTATGTAACTACCTTTATGCAAATATAGCCTTGTTCCAAACCCTAGGTGCTTAGTGTTGGATGATTTTGGTGTTTTAGCCCCATTCTCGTGTGCATGCACGTAAAGTTGGAAACTTTACATGCAAAACCATCCCCAGAAGCCCAGATCTATGAATTGGATGCACTGAAGTTGACTAGAATCGACTGTATAGTAATGGCATGCAGGAGACTCGGCGAGTCCATATTCTGGACTCGGCGAGTCCAAGGCAATCTTCTTGTCTCAAGAACAGACTTGACGAGTTGTTCATACAACTCGGCGAGTCATAGACTGGATGTGTTCACATGATGAAGGAGAACTCAACGAGTTGTTCATACAACTCGACAAGTTGGATGAAGTTAGATTGGACATTAGTAAGGAAGAAGAACTCGTCGAGTTATTCCCAAACCCGACGATTTGAAGCGAGTAGAGGATTAGAAAACGTGTTAGGGACTCGGCGAGTTGGTGGCCCAACTCAACGAGCCCAGTCAATTGAAAGTTGACTTTGACCTGGGGTAAAATAGTCATTTTACCCTTAGAGCAGTTATTAGTATCTGATTTAGTGTTTATGGGATTGTAGCCGGGGAGTTCCGGAGCAACAATCAGCCAGTTTCAGATTTAGCATCTCAGCAGCCAACATTATGAGGCGAGTTTCTTTCCAATAGGAACGGGTCTACGGTTATAATGTCGGCTCGTTTAGTTAGCAGTAGTTCCGGACTTCGGTCTGATGCAGTAGTTCAGTGTGCTTGATGTCTTTGTGATTTAAGCATGTCTTCGTATTATGTGTTATGGGCTTCGGTCCGATGTAGTATGTAGTATATGTGTTATGTTAGTAGTTATGATTATGCTATACTATGTTCAGTCAGTTTCCGAACTTTGGTCCGATGCAGTTTCCGGACTTCAGTCCGAGGCAGAGGGCAAGGCCCTGGTTAGTTCCAGACTTCGGTCTGATGCAGTTTTCCGGACTTCGGTCCAATCCAGAGGGCAAGGCTCTGGTTAGTTTCAAACTTCGGTTTGATGCAGTTTCTAGACATCGGTCCGATGCAGACAGCAAGGCCCTGCTTAGTTTCCGGAACTCGGTCCGATGCAGTGGGCAAGGCCCAATATGTGCTTTATGTGTTATTGGTTGGTATGTGGTACTTTGGGGGAGCTCAATAAGCTTCATGCTTACAGTTTCATTTATGGTTTCAAATACGTCTACTAGCAAGGGGATGAGCTCGGGTTGATGGCATGACACACACCACAGTTACAACTTTTATCCTAGGAGTTTTACTTAGATATTTTGATATGTTTGATACTGTTTTGATTTGATCCATTTGATATGACATTTTGAGATACATGCTTCATGTGCTATTATATGACATTTATATATTATGGTTTTTGTTATGTTTTAAAACAAAAAAATTTTGGTTGTATTTTTGGGATGTTACATATTAATTTCCCAATCTTAGTTACTTTAGGAAAATGTGAATATGGTGCTAACACATGAAATTACACTTTGCATCCTGTTAAGTCGTTAGTGGAGCGTGTGTGGTTAATTGACACACTAATTTGGGAATGACAGTGTGTTGCAATGGGTAGCTTGATGTTAATCATAGATCAATAGAGCATGTGTGGTTAACCAGCACATTGATTAGGTGGTTGTAACATTGGTTATACCAAGTTAATTTTCATGGTTATTCACTCTTTGTTGGTGATCCTCGGCATCCCTATCACAAACTTGAAGGGCACAATTGAGATTTAAACATACCACTGAAAAGTTTAATGAATCTCAAAGGATCTAGGAGTTTCAATTCACTTAAGACCTAATTTTTTTTTGTTTTTCGTGGTTGAAATTGGTAAATCGTCATTTATCTACCTTTAAATATTTTGTAGCTTGGATTACGACATCCCTCTTCCAAGTTAGAAAATATTATGTTGGGTCCTAGCCTTAATATTTCATATTGGGTGTTATATTAAGGACTTAAATCAACTAAACTTGAATTTCTACCTCATAGATTCCTAGTTATGACACTATGGTCTTCCTTATCCTTGTGGAAAAGTCTTTCCCAATGAAGACGATATCCCACATGGCAATCAAGGTGAAAGATTAATCCCTTTGTTGTGCATTAATGGGACTGGAAATCATGATTCACTTCCTATACCTCCTCCAATAATTCTCCCTAACCCACAAGTTCAAAGACTTGAAAAGTTCAAGGTCACTCAAGCCCTATTGGAAAGCAAAGTATGTGTGTGCTCACATCTTGGATGAAGTCACATATTGACAAGCCGGGAGAGTTTGGTGTCAAAGTCTTGAGGAAGTTGGCTGTTGATTGGGTTCTTCAATCACTTCCTAAGTCACATAGTGAGTTCCTTAAAGACTACTATATGACAAACCATGGCATGAACCTTAATGATCTTACCTATTTGCTTGATGCTACTGAATAAGTAATGATTTGGAGCACTGGTAAATCAAATTTGATTAGAGGATCAACTTGCCAAACTTCCATGGACATTTACAATGGTAACATTGGAAGTCTAGAAATTTTTTCAAAAGAAAATCATTTTTATAAAAAGGATTTTAAAAAGAGAAAAGGGTGTGGTGTATGCAATCAGCCGAGCTCAAGTATGTTCTCCCAAATTACCCATAGATGTTTATGTTATGAGATGAGTTGTGAATATGTGAACTGCATGTTAAATTAGGGCTAAGGATCTAGGAAGGATGCCTTGTATGCCTACTGTATAAGCTTATTCAACTGCATGCTAGTATTGATTAGTCAGTGATATGATGTCTTGTTTAGGATATGCTTGGTTTTGTTTACTTAATGCTCGAATGCTGCTTGCTTTGTGCTTTTAGGAGTTCTAGTTATCTTTAACTAACTAGTAAACGAATATCCTAAGTTACATATTGCGATGACTAAATAATTTCATAAGGTTAGGATTATCCTTATT
This sequence comes from Lactuca saligna, assembly GCF_052625555.1. NCBI lineage: Eukaryota > Viridiplantae > Streptophyta > Magnoliopsida > Asterales > Asteraceae > Lactuca > Lactuca saligna. The sequence goes on along the minus strand of NC_136421.1, from coordinate 68,350,906 downwards.
GCGTAGCTCTCGTTTGATTTTAACCGTTGTAGGGAGAGACCTCTCATTCGAAGAATTATCTGGTCTTAGTAATATGTAATGGTATTTGCGAGCTAGTTAGGGAGAGGTAGCAGGGACTTCTTATGCAGCTGATGGCAGAGAGTGGGATGGAGATTACCCTAGGGTAAGCCTAAGATGAGATTAGTGCGAAGAGTAGTAGTAGTGAAAGGGACTTGGTGAAGTCAAGGGAATCCTTGAGGAAAGTACGGATAGATGTGGAAGGTAGTATTGGACCGTACTACTGAAAGCAAAAGATCCATACTCGATTCAAGGAGGGATGAGATGAAACTAGGGAACTTGTAGTGTGTGTGATCCCTCTAGTTATGATGAGCATTCTGATGATTGTTATGGTGTATTTTCAGTATGGTGACACTACGTACTAGACTAGTTGGCAGTTCTGGCGCTAACAAGGGATCAGGCTCAGGCTCTGGAGCCCGGCAGCCCGATGATCCGATAAGGGAGTTCATTTCCCCTGAGATTACGTGTAGTATCATTCACCAAACTCCTGTGATCTTCGGTATGGTCATGGAGGGTAATTTGGAGATTCTTGATAAGAGGCTTAACACATTCCGCACTGAGATGGCGGCCATGATAGAGGCGCACATGTTGACGTTCATGGAGTTCTGAGCTTGTGGAGCTCTACACTATCATGGGGCTTAAGACCCCATTGCTAGCAGCATGTGGTTGTTACCAACGCCTTCCGTACTAACCGTTGTCCTGGGGGGGACAAGGTCCGACTTGCTTCCTGCCTCCTAAAGGATAGGGCGTGTGAAACATCCCCAAAAATCATGACCAAAAAATTTGTTTTAAATGAGTAACTTATAAAACCCTTTGCTATAAACAATTTCAATAACATATCAACCCATAAGGCCATATTAAGCATGTCTCAAAATCATAACATCGAATAATAATATAATCAAAGTAGAATCCCATGGATCTCAAAATGTGGAATTCTATGGGTGTGATGTGCTACTACCGAGCCGATTCCTTCCCCTTTGACGAAGAGGTACCCGAAACCAAAACTGAAAACCTTAAGTACGAAGCTTAGTGAGTTCCCCATACTACCACATACCATACACATAATTGTTGGATTAGTGTCTAAGTCCATAACTATAATTGATATATACTTGACACGACCCGACATGGTCGATTTGGGTTGCATGGCATCAAGCATTTGGATAGACTAAAATGAGAGAAATAACAGTTTAGGTTTATTAATATATTGTAAGTTCTAATATATTAATAAGATTATTTCATTATTATTGATCAAGAATTAATCCAAAATTAATTAAGTGATCAAAAGAAAACTAATTAAATATATGGGTTGATTGTGTAAATCATCCATCCTTGTATAGTGGGCTAAGCCTCCATGGATTATCAAGTTGGGCTAAAACCTATGTGATACTCAATGGATGCTCCATGGTATATTTGAACCCATGGATCCAAGGAAATGGAAAGCCATGACAATTAGGGTTTACCCTAAATATAACAACTATATAAGCATCTTATTCTTGTCTAAAAATCGGCCACTATGTGTGTATGTAGAGGGCAATCCGATTTCATGAAGTGTGCATCTTCTCATATGGTTTTTACAAGATGTTCATGATGTTGTGTGAACCATTTGAGGCGTCACACTTGGGGTACTAGGCTCTTGAGCTCCATGGAATCAAGCACCAACAAAGAGGTATGTAATTCTACTAGATTTTATGTTACATGTATTTTATATTATGCTAGTTAGGACAATGCCTTGGAAAATTGATATTCTCATGTATAATAGAGAAAACATAGATCCAAGGTATTTAGGGTTGCATGTACACCATAGGAGTGTTAGAATGCTCATAACCCAACAGTAGTATCAGAGCCTAGGCTTGTTTTCACTTATACTTGATGCAAACTCCTGAAAAAGGCTGAAAAAATTGATTTTCTGGTTGTCTGGGCACTGGAATCACCGAGTCCACTGATGAACTCGCCGAGTCCATGAAGAAAATCATCTGACTCGCCGAGTAGGTTCATACACTCGACGAGTAGGATCCCCTGACAGCATATTTTCAACTTTTAAAGTTGGAATTGGTCTAGAATCATTACCTTTAGCTGTTTTGGACTTATAAAAATCAGTTTTTAATGTGGTAATGATTATGTTAAACCAATTTCAATGCTATAATCAAAGTTTCAACTTTATATATGTTTATGTAATTCTTGAAATTTTTTGATTATGAATGTTCATGCTTGGGAGTTTTGTTAGACAATAGGAATTATGTGCAAGTTCTTTTGATAGTATAATTCTTGATCTTAATGAAATTGTATGGACTCCATAACTTGTCCTCAAGTTATGGATTACCAAAAGTTTTTGCGTTACCTTGTTTATGAGTTGATTTAGATTAATATCAAAATTATGTGTTAGTTGTTTTCAATCCATATTGATCTAAAAGAAGTTCATAAAATATGTTTTTGTAACTTCCCCTCGAGTTATATGAAAAGTCATATTTATGAATCTTAAAACTCATAAAAGTGTCATAGGTTACACAAAAAGGAAGAGTCTTTTTCATTAATTTTATGACTCTATAACTTGTCCTCAAGTTATGGATGTTTAAGAGTCACTTCTTTAAAAGTGTTATTAAAGAATAAGAGGTTACATCAAAGTGAAGAGTCTTCATTTTAATGAACCATTAAACTCACAAGTTATGAAAATCCAATAGTTTTGAAGGTTTCAAAACTTGCCCTCAGGTTTTGGAATTTGTAAAGTGAACCCCTCATGTATACTTTAATTCCGAATTGAACCTTAGAATTTTAAAAGGTGTAAAATTCAACACTTATACTGTTATTATAATTTTAATTATATAGATATGTATAATATAAAGTCAATGTTACGATTAGTAGGCCTCATTCATGAAGCCGGTCTATAAGGGGGTATAAGGTTACTGCCTATAAAATGGTGGTTTAATTGGTGTCCACTCTCACCCACCGCTTCCTTGACTGGTGGAGGGTCGTTAGCTGAACATGTAGGATAGGACTATAACTCTCCCTTCATTAAAAGTATAATGATAAATACTAAGTAACTAAACACTTATAAATTCCCAATCTTAGTTACCTAGGAAAATTTGAAATAGGTACTATCGGATGAAATTACAGTTTGTACCTTACCAATTCGTTAGTGGAGCATTTGTGGTTAACTGACACACTAATAAGGACTAGTAAGAGTGGCAAAGGGTAACTTGACTTTATTATAGATCGGTGGAGCGTGTGTGGTTAACCCGAACATCAATTAGGTGATAAATTTAAGGGTACCAGGTCAATTGTCATGGTTATTCACACCTTGTTTGTGATCCTTGACATCGCAGTCACAAACTTGAAAGGGCACAATCGAGATTCAAACATGCCATTGAAAGTTCAATTTATCTCAAAAGATCTAGGAGTTTCAAATCTAATTAAAACTTAATTATATTTTGTTTTTCATGGTGGAAATTGTAAATCTTCATTTACCTACCTTCAACTATTTTATAACTAGGATTACAACACCCCTCTTCCAGTTATAAGTAGTTTGTTGGGTCCTAGCCTTAATATTTCATATTGGGTGTTATATTAAGGACTTTAAATCAACTAACATGAATTTCTCCCTTATAGATGTATGCTTCAGAAAACTATGGTCTTCCCAAATCTTTAGTGTAACGACCAAAAATTTCAACAAAATTTAAACTTTTCAAAAACATCCCAATTCATTTAGTTATTACAAAAAGGTTTTCAATACATTTATTATCAGAGTATTCCCAGGTCCATATCATAAAACATAAACACGAGGAGCGGTACGATCACGCCTTTGCCTTGCCACGGTCTCCTGAAGAACCTGAAAGACATTAAACCACAACTGTAAGCCCGAAAGCTTAGTGAGATACCCCCAAAATACCAACCACATATACCATACACATAACATGCTATATCATAACGGATCACAGAACAGCCATGCATATCGGGTCTGCTGTGAGACTGGTCCACCGTGTCGGGCCTTCAGTCCACCTGGTCCACCCTCCGAGTCCAGTCATGTCCCTCGAGTCTGCAGTGTGGTTGGTCCGCCCACATCGGGCCTTCATACCACCTGGTCCACTCTCTGAGTCTACAGTATGACTGGTCTGCCCACATCGGGCCTTCAGTCGGCCTGGTCCACTCTCCGTGCCTCAACACGTCTGGTCCGCCCTCGTGGGGCCTACATCCTATCTGGACCGCTCGCTAGGCCTTCGGAACAACCGGTCCGCCCTTGGTATCTTGGCTTACAGCACGAAGCAGGACCCGCCTCAACCCAACTCTAGTCCAAACAACCATGCGCTCATAAATATACAATCACATAACAATTCATATTCAATCAAACCGATCTAGTAGTTCACGTAACACAACATACTCTAAGCAAGATATCGACCTAACTGGTCACTAGTATAGCATCACCCTACATATCAGGAAACCGACCTTAACTAGGTCTCTAACATATATCATCTAGCTACTAGGATGCATACATATCAAGCAATAACATAAAAACAAATACCCGGATCTCAATCTGATAATAGGCCGGCCTTGGTGCCTTAGACCCAGTTGATATAGTGAGGATAACTCACCTCGCAACTACTGACTGAAAAGGATAAGATCACACTGCTGCAACCTACGACTCGAACTCCACCACTGTCAATACCCAAAAGACTGAATCCAATAAATACCAATAATTACCAAATTATCCCTGGAAGTGAACTGGTCAACCCTTGGTCAAAGTCAAAGTCAAAGTCTACCCCTGACTGACTCTACTCATCGAGTCCCCATACACAAAACCTCCTTCAATTCGCAACCCAACTCGCCGAGTCACTCAGAGACTCGCCGAGTCCAACAACTCTGAGCCCACTCGCACACAACTCACTGAGTCATCCCTTGACTCACCATGTCACAGCCCATCCAAAAGAAACTTGGACCCTACAACCAGACTCGCCGAGTCCAAGAACAGACTCGCCGAGTCTACAACTATCTTCAACCTACTCGCCGAGTTGTTCTTACAACTCGCCGAGTTCCAGGCCATCTCCATCCAACTTGCCGAGTTGTTCTTCCAACTTGTTGAGTTCCATCCTTTCTTCAAGCAACTCACCTGATTCCACCCATGTGACTCTGTCACACCCCGAAACCGAAGGCGGAAACGTCTCAGGGAGGAGGTTACATCATCTGAATATCATAACCAATGTACATAGTAAGCGAAGTAAAACACAAAACATTACATTACATTACATGGATTTCATTACATCATTTGAAAAGTAAAGTATTACAAGTTTTATAGATACATAGATTAAACAAAAGAAAGACATGACTTCCATTAGCTCCGTCTTCTGCAAAAGGATGCAAGGTACCTATCTAAGTAGAACTTGAGAATACAAGCATTTTTAAATATCAGCATAAAGCTGGTGAGTTCATAAGCGGTTTGTTTTTATGAAAATGTACAAGATCCCTTTTGATTTCTGAATATGTTACAACCCAAGGAAAATCCCATATTTTCCTAATATGAAAGATGTATAATGAAAACCTGATTAACCCTATAAAGTGTGTTTGTTTACCAACCCAAAAATATGTATTGTAAAAGATGTATACTGAAAGTAAAGTTTAATTGTTCTATTATGTTACACTGTTCTGGTTATGAATTGTGATTACCCAGGAAAATCCTATATTTTCCTAATGTGAAAGATGTATATTGAATGCCTGGTTACCCTTGTAAAGTGTGTGTTAGTTTACCGACACGATAAGTAATGTAAAAGATGTATGCCGAAAATGTATTAGTTTTAACACGTTTATAAAACTAATATATACCAAGTAAACTAGTTACTTAACCCATTATTACTCTAAAGTAAATCTTTGTTATCCAAATTGCGAGTTCTATAACCATACTAAAGACGAAATATGGCAAAGGAAGGCCAATATCACTATGACTTTTGTCACCCTTGAACCTTTCGGTTCGGCTGTAGCTAGCAACCAGGTGCGGGATAGTCAGTCCCATATAGATCTATACACTCAAGTCACGCTCCTTATCTAAGAGATTCTAGTTACAGAGGCGGCCCTCCACTCACGTATCTCTGTGGAGTGTTCTCCAAGGACGTGTCTCCAATTTATAGGAATAACAAATCTAAAAGATGATCCTCCACTCGCATATCTTTGTGGAGTGTTACCGAGGACAAAATGATATACTAAGTTTCTAGTTCAGTGATCAATGATTATGTTTTTAACTGTTATAATGTGGAAAACCATTTGTGAAAATATAAGGTACAACAATGTATAATGAAATCTGTAAGTTCAAACGGTTATCTGATGAGATTAAAAGTGTTAGAAACATGTGTAGTATGAAACACAACACATATAAAATAAGTTTTGAGTACAAGTATTACTTGTACTTTGCTTGTATTCCCTTGAAAACAATGAAAACAGTGAAAAGGGTAAGGGTATGAACTCACCGGATGAGAAATGTGATGATTTCGGATGCTAAACGTTGGATCGGGGCTTGTAAACGTATGAGATTCCTATGTATAATGAAAAGATACACATTTGTATCTAATTAGGACTTAGATTATTTATTTGTTAGGGAGAAACACTTCTTGTTGCGGAAACACCTCAGTTCAAGTGTTTGGAAGGACCCGGGTGACATCTACGGACGTGTAATGGCACTAGGGACTTGGAATTTGAGTTTACTCCCCAAGAGTAAACTCATACAAGAGTTTTTGGCCCATATACCCATTCCCCATGAGTTTATGGCCGTAAACTCATGGTGAGGTGTTTTTGGTTGTTAAATGGCTTCATATGACTAGGGAAAATTTGCTAGGATTAAATCTAAGGCCTTGGAATGGATTGTCTTCACATAGGGACCATTTATTGGAGTTTACGGCTGTAAACATGGAGTTTACGGCCGTAAACCCCCCCATACATAGAATCCCTAATGTTTTTGGTCCTAAATCAATCACATGTGATTCTAAATATCCCTACAAGCCTTGAAATGAATTTGGGGCACCAATTGACATACTTTTAGGAGTTTACAGCCATGGAACAAATGATGGGTTTGGTTGAGTCTAAGGCCCCAAAACTATTTTTGGTTGGATCTATGATTTATTCTAAGGCTTTTGGTGGTGTTGGATGGCTTTCTAACACATTGTAAATGAGTTTACTCACATTTTGAGGGGTTTACGGCCCAAGCACATGCATTGGCCATAAACTCATATAAATCCCTCAAAATCCATGTTTAAAGTGTTCTAAGTCCATTACTAATATTCTAAAAATCATATATGGGTCTAGTTTGAGTCATGCAAGGGTTTAAGGGCTTAAAAACCTTTTAAATATGGGTTTACGGCCTAAGCACCATCCAGGGCCATAAAATCGTATACACACTCTAAATCATGGTTTAAAGCATTCTAGGTCCATTCCATAAAGTCATCTAGCCATATCTAAGGTCCAATTGTTGTTTGGAAGGGTTTTGTTGCTCCAAAAAACCCATTTAGATGAGTTTACGGCCTAGGACTGTTCTAGGGCTGTAAACTCATGATAATTGTCCTAATCCATGGTTTAAACTCCAATTTGAAGGCTAGAGAGGTTGTATAACAAGTTAGGGAAGGTACCTCAAAGATTTGGAGCCTTAAATTGATGATTTGGACCCTTAAACTTGGATTTAGGAGAGAGGTTAGAGAGAGAGAGAGAGTAGTGAGAGGAAGCAGAAGCTTCAAATGAATGTTTAAACACGATTAAATAGGTCCTAAAACTTTGACACAATGGAATTCTACCCGATACCAGCATTAAACGGGGCTTTAGGACGCACCCGATTAAGTTTCCGTAACCCGACGGGGACGTTTCTAACTTTTTGAAATAAACTTTTTTGGGCTAATTTCATGAGTTCCTAAAGGGTTTGGACACTCATTGGATTATAATAAACATATATATTTAAAAAATTTAACCCAAAACGAAAACGAAACGAATTGACAAACGGCGAATTTTTACGGGTAGAATGGGTTTTCGATGATGGAAAACTTCGGGTTGTTACATTATCCCCCCGTTAGAGGGAATTTCATCCCGAAATTCAAATATTAAATATAACTTATGGAAAAGGATGCGGATGTGTCTACTGTATCGGGTGTTCGCGCTCCCAGGTGAATTTAGGTTCTCGCTTGGAAGTCCAGCGAACCTTCACTATCGGGACGTGGTTTTGTTTCATACGTTTGATCTCTTGGGCTATGATCTCGAGTTGTTCAAGAGGAATCATTAGGGTTTCATCAGACAAGTGCTTCTAAATATTTGGAATGTGGGAGACAAGATGGATGTTTCTAAGTTCTGAAGATACTCAGACTTCGAGGGCTACGGGTTTGATCCTAATAAGGACCTCGAATGGTCTAATGTACCACGAGTTAGACTTTCCGTGCTTTCCATAGTGTGGCATGTCTTTCCAGGGCAAGACCATTAACAGGACATGATCTCCAACCTGGAATTTCCATAGGTTTTCGTTGTACATTGGCGTGATTCTTCTATCGATCTAGTGAAGTTTTCAATTGTTCTCGGGTCTAGATGATTTTCTTGACGGTTTTGCGGATGATTTCAGAACCAGTGTGGGTACTATCGAGGAATCGACTCTAGGTTAGCTGCATGTCTCCTATCTTGGCCTAACACAACGAAATCCGTACTTTTGACTGTAGAGGGTTCCAAATGGTGTAGTCTGGATATTGTAGAAATAATTGTTATTATACGATGGATCGATCAAAGGTAAAGGGGTATCCCAAGTCGCTCAGTAATTTATGACACATGTTCCCAGCATGTATTCCACGACCTGAATAAATCTCTTACTCTGTCCAATTATCTGAGGATGTTAGGTTGTACTCATGTCTAGCTTGGTTCCGTGAGTTTTCTGAAGAAATCTGCCTAAATCTTGAGGTAAACCTGCTATCTCAACCAAAAATAATGGACGCAGGTATACTATACAGTCGGACTACTTCTTGGATGTGGTTTTGCGTGAGTTTTTCTATCTTGAATGATTCTTTGATCGAAAGGAAGTGAATGGATTTTATCGAAGGATTGACCATTTCCAAATGGTATCGTAATCACTCGGGAAAATTAGATAACTTGATTGTGAAGTCCATGTTTGTTATTTTACCATTTCCATTCGGGTATCTAGGCTGTCGGAACAGTCCCGAGGGTTTCTGACTAGGCTTCTTAGGTCTGAGTGAGTAAACGGGTTTAGATGGTTATTGTCAATGATCTTAGTCTTGCTGCCCCAGCTTCCCATTCGGCTAAGGGCACCTCATGTTCATGTCTTTCTGATCGAAGCTATGTTGTGGTCTCTTTAAGGTCAGTGAAATTCGCGTACTTGATTCTAGTGAGATCATGTCTCTCATTCTTCAGTGTAGGGATTGCTGCTCCAAATTCATAGTTGTGAGTTGTATAGTCAACTTCGTGTGCCTCTATTTGGTCTTTAAGCGTGAATGATAACTTTTCCTTCTTGCATAAGCACATGTTCTAAACTCTGATTGGGCGTACTGCAAAGGACAATGAAATCCTTTGTTTCTTCTGACAGGGATGTGACAATCGTCAATCTTGAGTCAAGTCAAGTCATCAAGTCAAGACCGGTCAACTCGATTAAACCTTGTGTATTAGGGTTTGTGTTATGTTCATACTGTATAACTTGCTATATTAATGGGAAAACATCACTTGAGAAAAGTCTTGTGTTAAAAATTTCCTAAACCCTAGTTCTAATCAATGAACTAGACCGATAAAACAATGTTTCATACTCATCGGGAGTGTGTAAGATCCTTAAACAAGGCTTAATAGGGTTCACGAACCATGCATTTCGATGCCGGACACTCACAACTATCCCACACGGAACCTCTCTCAATCGTTTCCACACTATCTCTCTCTATGTCAAACCTCTCCCAAATCTCTCCAAGTATGCGAAATTTCTCTCAAATATCTCTCTATATTAGAAATCTCTCCAATAATGTCAAATCTCTCCCAAATCCCTCTAAGTATGTGAAAACTCTCGCAAATATCTCTTTGTATGAGAAATCTCTCCAAGAATGTCAAATCTCTCCTAAATCTCTCCAAGTATGCGAAATCTCTCTCAAATATCTCTCTGTATTAGAAATCTCTCCAAGAATGTCAAATCTCTCCCAAATCCCTCTAAGTATGTGAAAACTCTCGCAAATATCTCTTTGTATGAGAAATCTCTTCAAGAATGTCAAATCTCTCCCAAATCTCTCCAAGTGTGAGAAATCTCTCCCGAATCTCTCTCAAATAGTTCCCGTAACTTTTTAGAATCATTCGGGTCATTCCGACGCTTAACCGTGTCAAAAACAGCTTAAAACGGGGTAAAAACGAGAAAAATAGACATTAGGAACCGAAACCTCTCGAGGAGAGAGAAGCGTCTTAGGACCCGAAGGTCCTCTTAGGGACTGAGAGCAAGGAGGAACCGAACCCTCCTGAGCCGAATCGAACCCGAAGGTACATTTCACCACTAACCGAAACCGAACCCTGCTCAAGAGGAACCAAACCGAAGGTACTGTTCACTAACCGAACCGAAGGTACTGTTCACTACAGTCCGTTCGGTTCTGACATTCTCGCCTCTTATTCCCAAACCGAACCCCACCCTCGCTACTGACCCTTTGGACCGGACCCTCGCCCTTCACTTCTCGCGTCTGACTCGCGTCTTTCGCTTCCGACTCCAACCTCAGCATGGACCGAGCCTCGGCCTAGGGACCGAACCTCGGCCTAGGACCGAGAGGTCTCGCTGGGAACTCATTTTCTTCCCGGTTTTCGCATAGTTTTGCATTTAAGGCCCGTTTTTAATTATTTTAACGCGAGATTTTCACCCAAAATCATATTTTAACATAATAAACCCTAAATATTCTCAATTTAATCATATTTTCATAAAAATCCTTATTTAAATAATAAGAGCAAGTGGGTAAAGTACAAAGAGGTGAAGTGTTGACTTTGCTTTACTTTATGACACAAGCAACCACTCCCACACCCACTCTATGACCAGCCACACCTTCCCACCTTACCTAGGTCACATCAATGTCCTTTCCACTCAATCATCACTCCTCCCCACGTTTTTGGAGAGCTGAATATTCACCCTCTCTCCTCATTTTTCTCATTTCCTCTCTTTTCACCAAAAAGAGCAAACTCTTTTCTCTCTCAATTTCCCTCTCTAGAACCCGAGATTTGAGGGCTGATCTTTGGATTTTCCTCCACATTTGGTAAGAATGATCCATTCTATTTATGATTATCTCAATTATTTCCACTCGAATCATGGATATCTTAGACAAACTCTCTCATAATTGTGTTAGATCTTCGAATCTTCAAGTGATTCTTCAAGTGTTCTTGGGTTGAACACTTCTCTTCTTCAACACTTACCTACTGAAATCACTTAAGGTGAGTTCATACCCCTACATTTTCATGTTTTCTCAAGTTTTCAGGGGGGGGGGGGGATACAAGTTAAAACACTAAGAACATAATTAAAATTTTCTAACAGCCTTCATCAGAAAAGTTCAACTCCATTCACGGACTGTTTTGGGCATCTTAAACATTTTTGTTTTCAAAACTGTACAAGGTGCAAATAGTTCAAGTTTGTAGCTTTAAAATGACTACTTGCACATCTCCATACGATTTTTCTAGAATTTATGGTGATTTTTACAAAACTGCCTATCATTTCAAACAACAATCCGGACCAGTCTGTGATTATGGACATTTTCACCCAAGTTGGAGGTCATTAAAAATCGTGAGAAAAATTATGAGTAAACTAGACACATTTTTTGAACTCTCATAATTTACGGATCTAGTTTTCGACTTCGTATGATTTTTCTATGATTTTTCCAAAACTGGGCAGAATTGCTAAAGTTAGCCAACAACATGTAAATATCATAACACTTTGTAATATGTTGAGCAAAGTGTATAATCATAAGTTCTAATATTTGAATGTGTTTCCTTGTTAGTTTATCATTATGAACTGAAACTAAGTCATTCATATTAAATATTATTCATTCATTTAGAATACGTATTATGTAACTATAAAAAGTATAGTTGGATAAATTCACAACACTAATACATTTCCATAAAAAGAATTCATACATATAATATACATTTTAGCTAAACTATAATAGGTATAGTTTATGATACATCACTCAACACACTCGTACAAAAAGGGTACATTCATACAAGAAAGATTTATATCCACACACATTTCACGTAAACTTGTTAACCTATGTTGTGAGACTCTCTCTCCCCGTACGTCCGAGTGCGGGATATAATTCCTGGTAGTTATAATCAAAATCTCCTTGAGGGAGAACGTGATACTTGTATATAGATCTATATTGGGTTTGACACCCCACACCTTGCTGCTAGCTACAGTGGGACCTGCAGGTCTACGGGTGACAAATGTCATTTCATTTTCGCGAGGCCTGAGAAACGTTGTGGCAGGTTCACATAGTCACAGTATGATTATAGCGACTCACCTAGGGAGATAACAATTCATAAAGTTTACGGGCTTTCATAAAACCGAAGTAGGTTTTAGGTTGATAAAGAAATTTACTTTCCATATCATTTTAAACTCACGACATTTCTACTAAGAAATGATGATTTCTTATACATTTTAGTCTTTGGTTATAAGGCTACATTTTTTTGGATTTCAAGGAAAATATCGGATTTTTCTGAAACAAACGCGACATTTACATGTGAAACACTTCTACTAAGTTTATTAATAAAAGCTTATGAACTCACCAACCTTTGTGTTGACACTTTTCAAACAACTCGTATTCTCAGGAAAACACTAAACAGGTAATCAAGTGCTTTTGAGGATGGGACGTTAAGATGTCAAACTTTTCATATTTTGTCAACATATTGTAATTGATTTTGAAACATGTAATTCATACAACTGATGTAACTTTTTTTAATTATATATATGTTGGTTGTGTTTGCTTAAATTACTATTGAAATTGTGGTTATGATACTATACATGAAGTCCTCTACCCTCGGATGTTTCCGCCATCCTTGGTTTGGGGGTATGACAAGGGACAGGTTAGGTGTGATGTATAAGTCTTACTTCAATGTTTGGAATGATGTATCTCACTTTCTACTCCCACAAAAAGGGTACACCTTTCTGTGTCGGAGTTGTTAGGGGTTTGGTGATTCTGGAAGAATTTTGTAATGACCCGTTCCCGGTATGTTAATTCATTGGTAATTGTTGTAAGTTTTGCAAGAGGGACTCGGCGAGTTCATAGCCTGACTCGCCGAGTAGGGTCGCGACTTCGAGCACGCGTGAGCCGGGGACTCGGCGAGTCCATATCCCTGACTCGGCGAGTCCATCCGTCTGGGTGAAACCCTAAATCCCTGGGTTGCCCACTATTTAAGTCACCTTATAGCCCCATTCTCGCCTCCCTCACCCTGAGAACACTGTGAGAAAGAACCCTAATCCACCCTTGTGTGAGCTAAGTGTTTTGTGCCATTTTGTGAAGGTTTGAAGAAGGAGAAGAAGAAAGGAGCAAGGAGAATAGGTGTAGTGCAAAGATCCAAGGGCAAATATGAGTTATTTGAGGTATTTTCGGATTTCCCCTCTTGTTATATGCTTTAAACCTCCATTAGAGCTCTCCTAGGATCTAGTTGATGTTTGTTCCAAGCCTTATGTTTGCATGAATGCCTTAATAAGTCGAGATATCTTTAGATCTGAATGATTGGGTGTTGTAGAGCCCAGATCTACTGCCTTTTTGGAGTTACTTTGCATATTAACCATAGATCTACCCATTTTGTGCATCTTTTAGCCTTATTTCTCTTATTCATGAGGTTGTACACGTAAAGTTAGAAACTTTACGTGGTAAATCAGCTTATTGGACTCAGATCTATCAATGGTATATGTTGGATTCAAGTAAAATCGAGTAAAAATCAGTTGCATGGCGGCAACTCGGCGAGTCGGGAAGAACGACTCGGCGAGTTGGGTCGCGAGTTCCCGATTCCTTCATTTTTATCAGTGTCGAGTGGATCCAGTGAGTGAGAGAGTGGACTCAGCGAGTTGAGAGTAGACTCAGCGATGGAGGGACTCGGCGAGTTGTTCATACAACTCGGCGAGTCCAAGGCAATCTTCTTAAGATCAAGAACAACTCGTCGAGTTTGATCATACGGCTCGGCGAGTCGGATGAAGATTGTCTGAGTTCTTGGATCAAGTGGGTACTCGTCGAGTCGATGCCACACTCGATGAGTAGCAGCGTGTAGAACTGAGAAGTGAGAGTAGGACTCGGCGAGTTGGGCGGCCCAACTCGGCGAGTCAGCCCAAAAGAGAGTTGACTTTGACCAAGGGTAAAAGAGTCATTTTACCCCAATCGCAGTGTTTAGTATCTGATTGAGTGTGTTTATGGACTTGTAGCTGAGGAGATTCAGGAGCAGCAGCCGTTAGCTTCCCGAGCCACACACTCAACAGCCAGCTTATGAGGTGAGTTTCCTTCCAGTAGTAACGGGTCTAAGGCCACAATGCCGGCCCGTTCAGTTAGCAGTAGTTTCCGGATTTAGGTCCGATGCAGTAGCTAGTACGTTTGATGCCTTCGTGGCTCGAACAGGATTGTGTGCTATGTTTATGCGTTAAGTGTTATGTGTTCCGGGCTACGGCCCGATGTAGTATGCCGTAATTGTGTTCACGCTAGTTGATGTGTTGTGCTATGCCATGTTCAGTTAGTTCCGGACTTCGGTTCGATGCAGGGGACAAGGTCCCAGTCGGTTCCGGACTTCGATCCGATGCAGTTAGTTCCGGACTTTGGTCCGATGCAGTTAGTTCCGGACTTCGGTCCGATGCAGTTAGTTCCGTACTTCAGTCTGATGCAGGGGACAAGGTCCCAGTCAGTTCCGAACTTCGGTCTGATGCAGTTAGTTCCGGACTTCGGTCCGATGCAGGGGACAAGGTCCCAGTCAGTTCCGGACTTCGGTCCGATGCAGTTTCCGGGCTTCGGCCTGATGCAGTGGGCGAGGCCCAATATGTGTTTATATGTTATTGTATGGTATGTGGTAGTTTGGGGGAGCTCACTAAGCTTCGTGCTTACAGTTTCAGTTTTGGTTTCAGGTACTTCCGCAAGCAAAGGGAAGAGCTCGGGGTGATAGCATCGCACACACCACAGCTTAGCTTTTATCCTGGGGATGGTTTTAGTTGTTTTGGATTTGATATAGTATGATACAGTTTTCCGCACAGTATTTTATTATGATTTGGGATACATCGCGTATGTTTTTTTTATGTCATGATACTCATATTATGGTTTTAATTATATTGAAAAACGAAATTTTTGGGTCGTTTGAAATTTTCTGAATAGGTCTGCAATAATAGTCGGTGAAACCCAAGAATTGACAGGTTTTCTATGGGTGGCTTCGGTGACGACCAATTCTCTATCGCTTTGACCTTATAAGGATCTACGCGTATGTCTTCATCACTCACTACGTGACCAAGGGAAAATGGTTTGACCGAAGGATATTAATATGAACTCTTAGTGATCCTATCGAGTCTGAAAACTGTCTTGGAGGCATTATCCACACGAAACTCGTAGCTGATGGTGTCTTGACCTAGGGTCTATCTTCAAGGAGTAACCAACTCCTGGATATTATCGAAGAAGTCATCTACTTGGGAAAGAGGATATTGGTTTTGACGATCAACTCATTAAGTCGACTGAATATCTCCTGCATTCCTGCTGGGGCAAAAATGGTACGAAGATTTGGCTGCAAATGTAGTTCCAGGGATTAAGCCGATACAAGGCTCGACTTGACATTCGCGAGAAATTCTCGGAAGCTCTTCGGGAAGATATAAGGAATATTACAGTTTCCTGGGATGCTCTAAAGGTCTCTAACTTCTTGTTTCTCACTGATTGTATGGACTAGGAATACCTAACACTCCTTCTTGCAGGAGTTTTCGAGCTTTGATACAGGAAATGATGAGAAGATTTGGGCCAAGCTTGACACCATATAACTGTTGGATAAGGTGTCTAAGTCCATAACTATTTCTGGTATGTACTTGACCCGACCCAGCATGGTCCATTTGAGTTGCATGGCACCATGCAATTTGATAGAGTAAATGAGAGAAATAACACTTGGAGATTATTAATATATTATAAGTTCTAATATATTAATAATATTCTTTGATTAGTTTGATCAACAATTAATTTAGAATTAATTAAGTGATCAAAAAGAGAACTAATTAAATATATGGGTTGATTATGTAAATCATCCATATCTTGTATAGTGGGCTAAGAGGCTCCATGGATTATCAAGTTGGGTTCCACCCATAGGATGCTCCATGGGAGTTACAAACCCATGGGTTATGGAAGTGAAGAGTCATGACACATTAGGGTTTACATGGTGTAACCCTAGATGTGTCAACACTATATAAGAATCATATTCTCCACCAAAATCGGCTACACTAAGGAAACAAGAGGGCTAGGCCGATTTCAAGAAGTGTGCATTCTCTCAAAAGTCTTTCCAAGAGCATTTGGTGTTGTGTGAAGCATTTGAGGCATCACACTTGGGGTTCTAGGCTCATAAGGTTTCAAGGAACATAAGCAACAACAAGGTAAGTTATTCTATCTATCATTCAAGTTAAAATTGTTCCCTATGTATGCTAGATAGGAATATAGCCTTGGAATTCAACTTTGCATGATAATTAGACAAACATAGATCCAAGGTTATTAGGGTTGCATGTACACTTAGGAAGTGTTAGAATGCTCAAAACCCAACTCGTGTTGTATTATATGGCTTATAATGTGCTTAATAACATCAATTTCATAACAAAACAACTAGATTCGGGAGTTTACCGCCCAAGAACCCCATGGGGAGTAAACTCCTAAAAAGGTGCCTAGTCCTTCCCCCGTGATTTGTAACTACCTTAGGCTTGTATGCTAGTGTGTATATGACTAGAAAACATCAAAATCGGATCAAGGCCCCAAGATTTGGGAGTTTACCGCCCAAGAACATTCAGAGAGTAAACTCCATTTTAAGGGCCAAAAGTGTCCCAATGTCCCTCAAAGCCTTGGAACTCAAACTAGAAGCCACCATTGCATGTTTAGGACACCAAAATCAATTACAAACAAGGATGAAAGTGAGTTCACGGCCAAGGAAGTTCTTGGGGCGTGAACTCCATGTTTAAGTGCCAAAATGCCCTAAAAATCCTCCTTAAGCCAAGAGACTAATTTGGGCATGTACTTAAATGATTTTAGGACTAGCTAACACACTTAGAACACCAAGAGTAAGGTGTTCACGACCAAAAAGGTTCTAGGGCCGTGAACTCCATAAAATGGTGCCATAAACTCTTCTAAAGCCAAGTACAAAAGCCTAGTTTTATTCCTAGTGAAATTAAGGACTTGAAAACACCATAAACATCCTCCCAAGGGAGATTACGGCCGTAATCTCCAAGGGATATGGTCCCAGGGCCGCAAACTCCTAAAAGGAGTTATATTATGCCCTAAACTCTTCCATAGACCAAGCCATTAAGTAGAAATGGTTATTAGGGCCTTATAGAGCATCAAACATCAAATGGACAAAGAAGTATGAGTTAATGGCTGTAAACTCATGAGTTTACGATCGTAAACTCATTTAGTAGTGTCTTTAGGGTCGTGAACTCCCTTATGGAGTTTTCCTTGATCCCTACACACAATAGCTTCCTCAACAAACACTTAGATGTAATCCTAGAGGCTAATAACACTTGATAAAGGTGTTTAGCATGTCCTAGGGTGTCTTGTATTGTTTATTAGTTGTTTATAGACTAACTTGTTACATATATGTGAAATTATATGTTAACTAGGATCGTAGAGTGTGTTCAAGACTTCACCTAACACCTAGCGGTCCTACCTCTTTAGTTCATCTGTATGACCCACAAGTGAGTTCATACCCCTTAATCAATGTTTTAACAATTTTAAATGTTTTATGGGGGGGGGGGGGGATATAGGTAGAATTATGCTAATTATTATATCAATCACATGTGATTAATAAGTAGCATTCAAATAATTGGCTATTCGTTAGCCGTTTTACCAAACAGTTTCCTTCAAATGATTTTCTTAAACATATATATGATTAAAACTCCTTTTTACACTGTACATTTTACTCTGTATGTTTTATTTCAAACTTATTTACAACTGTGTTTCAAACAAATGTTTATTTATACATAAACTGTTTTATCAAACCCATGCTTTCAAACCATTTAATAGATTGACATCAAGTCGATCTTTTCTTAGATAATAATTATGTTGAAAGCTTTTACAAAACTTATTTTATGTTGTTATATTATAAATTTCATGCCTCTATATGTATAGTTATATAAGTTATGTTTAAAAGACTTAGGAAGGCTATCCGCCTTCTTTCCTTTTCCTCGATTTGGATGTGGTCTGATAGGATAACAGGTACTCATCCGAAGGTCGTTTAAATATTAGTTATATATCATGTGTACATATATAGTCATAAAAGGTTCTACCAGTTCATTCAGTACCCTTGGGTAGCAAGGGTATACTTCCATGTTCATATGTACCAGTTATATTACTAGTAAGCTACCATATGGGTAGTTTAGGAAGATACTAGAAATATTACTAGAACACGATATCATACAACGAGTCAGTTCATTCATGAGTCTATACATGCTAGATAGAGAGAACACACATTACAACTAGTACACACAGTACATTACTATACATGCTAGATAGAGAGATCATACATTACAGCTAGCACACGTAGAACATTTCAGTACATACAGGCTAGACAGAGAAAGATCACACTTTTAGGTAGCACATTCATTACATATACATTTATGCAGTTATGTGAACCATTGAGTGGGTCATGGCACTTCCTGCCATGATCGTTCTTGTATCCCAAATCTCCTTAATTGGAGAGTGTATGAGTTTGCGTATAGATCTATACTGGATTGACAATCCTACACCTTGTTGCTCGCTACAGTGGGACTTGCAAGTCTACGGGTGCCAAATGTCATTTCTTATGCCGTCTTACATCGTCGTTTTACTAGAGTCAGTAGCAGATACAGGTCTATCACATGTTATATTGAATACCTTTTTATTTTTAAGGTAGTTAGTACAGCGGTAGTCACTTATTACAAATACTACAGTACTTTCAGGATTTCAATAGATTTAAGGTAGTTAGTACGTTTGTAGTTATTTGATACTACACCATAGTACTATTTCATTTTCCACTTTACATTCACTTTGTGAACATTCACACGATGCACGGTAATGTAGAAACTATATTTTTGGTTAATGATAGTCGGATTTGGGAAAATACACACTCTTACAAGAGACACACACAAACACTAGATGCCTTGGTAGAAGGATACGATTAGTAGGAAACATAGGGTTTCCTAGTATCATTCAAAACATTTTCATATTTACAGTTCATATAAAAACAATTTCATACATATAAATTAAGACACTAAAATACTTATGATCTCACCAGCTTCAAAGCTGATACTCGCTTTCAAAATTACTTGTATCCTCAGTTCATTAATAGACAGGTACCGATGCAAGGTTTAGAGAAGATGGAGCTCGTTCAAGACTCATCTTTCATTTTGATTTATGCATTAGTGTCTATTATAATTTAACAGAATACACTTGTATAATAATTATTTTATTAATGCAATGGATGATGTTGTTGCTTGTTTACTAGTTTTCATTGTTGTGATACTGTACATGACGTCCTCCGCCCCAGAACGTTTCTGCTGTTCAATGGTTTTGGGGTGTGACATAATATGATTTCTCAATTAATATATTATTTCTAAAATATATTAATAAATCACAAATAACCTCTTTCTCAAATATCCATCCTATGAAATTCCTATGGTGAAGGCAACCCAAAAGGACCATGTTACTATTGGATCAAGTACATACAAATTATAGTTATAGGCTTAGACACCTAATCAAACATAACATATATCACCATCGTGTTCCATAAGAGGGATTTGTTGGTTCCACTGTATGTGGAAGACAAGGAGTTAAAGAAGGTCAGATACCGTGATATTTTGAAGGATAATATATGGGAGTTTTTGAGCATGTCCAACTGAAAGACTTCGTAGGAAATGATAGGCTAGGCTTGTGAGCGGGAGATTGATCTAGAGACTATGAGGAAGAGGAATCTGGTTCAGGGTTAGGTATCAAATGGCTGATATAAGAAGCCAATGCTTTTTGATTTCATAATCGAGGGGCCAGCTGGGCCAGAGTCACTTTGACAATTGTAGAAAGAGACATGATGGGGTTTGGAGGGTCGATGGTTCTGGTTGCTTCAGGTGCATCATGATGGGTCACTATAGCAAGGATTGCACCATCACCACCAACCTTGTATCTGATCTGATTTTTTTCACTACAACCAGAATGGCCACAAAAAAGTCAATTGGCCGAGCATAGCAGGAGGAGTGGTTGCATCACCTACTCCAGCAACATTGAGGATCACCGATGGCCGCCAGGGCAATGAAAATGCACCAACTGAGAGGAGTCAAGTTAAGGCTAATAAGTATTTTATTGAAATTTCTCGTTTTACGTTTAACCGTATTGACGGTTTTTGTTGTGAATCTTAGGTTGGTCATAACTTCTTTGTTATAACTTAGTTTTCAGTGTTCTTTATATTTTTGAAACCCTTGGCACGGTATTTATCATTTATGAAATCCAGTAGATGACTTTTCAACATTTTATTTTTGACAATAATTCCATTATATCAAAAGAGGTTACAATTCTTGACTTTTTAGGTCATTACATTGATTCGAAATATCGGGTTGTCACATCATTCCCCCATTAGAGGGAATTTCATCTTGAAATTAAATGTGAAGTAAATATTTGTGGATTAGGGAAAGAGATACAAATATTTTTGTTTCATCTGATCTTCGCGTTCCCAAGTATATTCGGGTCCCCGCTTTGCATTCCAACGGACCTTCACAATGGGTATGCAACTTTTCTTTTTCTTTTAATTTCCCTATCCATGACCTCAATTGGTTCCTCTATAATGTGGAGACTCTCGTTGATTTCAATTTTGTCTAGAGGGACGACGAGGGCCTCATCGGATGAACATTTCTTTAGGTTGGACACATGAAAGGTAGGATGTACGTTATTGAGCTCTTGTGGTAATCGAAGTTTCTATGCTACCAGACCGATCCTTGCTAGGATCTCGAATGGTCCGATATACCTTGGTTTTAGTTTCCCATGTTTTCCGAAAGGTATTAACCCTTTCCAAGGCGAAACCTTAAATAGCACTCGGTCCCCGACCTAAAATTCCAAGGGCTTCCATATTTTGTTCGCATAACTCTTTTGTCTGTCTCTTGAAGCCTTTAGTTGTTACCGAATCTGAACAATCTTCTCAAATGTTTGTCTTATCATTTTCGGGCCTATGAGAGCGCTGTCGGGTACTTGTCACTTGGCTATTTGCGTGTCACCGACTTCAGCCCAACACAGTGGTGATCTGCACTTGCGGCCATAGAGGGCTTCGAATGGAGCAAATTTAATGCTAGAGTGATGGCTATTGTTATACGAGAATTCAACTAGTGGTAAATGGGTATCCCATGCTTTACCAAAATCGATTACACAAGCTCTTAGCAGATCTTCCAAGGTTTGTATGGTCCTCTCACTTTGACCGTCGGTTTGTGGATTGTAAGCGGTACTCATGTCTAGCCCATCCCTAGAGATTGTTGTAGTGATTGCCAAAATCGAGAGGTGAACCTACTATCTCTGTCGGAGATAAGTATATTGGTACAACATGTAGTCGTACAATCTCTCGGATGTATGTTTGAGCTAGCTTCTCTATCTTGTCAGGTTCCTTTATTGGCAGGAAGTGTGCGGATTTTGTTAATCTATCGACGATTACCCAGATGGTGTCTATCCCATCTTATGTCTTGGGTAATTTGGTTATGAAATCCATGGTTATCCGCTCCCACTTCCACTCGGGTATTACGGGTTGTTGTAGTAATCCTGATGTCTTTTGGTACACTGGCTTGACTTTGGCGCAAGTCAGACACTTTCCCACATAGGTAGCGATCTCTGCTTTCATGTTTAGCCACCAATACAGTTTCTTGAGGTCCAAATATATCTTGTCTGCACCTGGATGCACAAAGTATCGAGTCATATGAGCCTTATTCATGACTAGGTCTCTGAATCCACCAAACTTCGGCGTCCAGATCCGATCCATGAAGTAACGAACTCCATCGCCCTTGATATCAAGATTCTTATCCATTCCCCTTAAGGCTTCACCCGTCACATTATCTGATTTCAAGGCTTCCCTCCGAGCTTCCTTGATTTGTGTGGATATGTGTGAATGGATCGTATGGTTAACGATTTCACTCGACGGCTCGAGTATTCCTTTTGACTAAGAGCATCAACCACCACATTCGCTATTCCTGGATGATAACGAATTTCACATTCGTAGTTTTTCAATAGTTCAACCCATCGTCTTTGCCTCATTTTTACTTCCTTTAGATTTAAGATGTGTTGAAGGCTTTTGTGATCGGTAAAGACTGTGCATTTCGTGCCATAGAGATTGTGTCTCCAAATCCTCAAGCGGAAAACGACTGCTCCCAGTTCAAGGTTGTGTGTAGTGTAGTTGACCTTGTGCATCTTGACTTCTCTCAAGGCGTAGGCGATGACCTTTCCCCACTACATCAGAACTCATCCAAGACCTTGATTAGATGCATCACAGTAGACCATGAAGTCTTCTATTCCTTCTGGAAAGGTTAATATAGGTGCGTTGCATAGTGCTTGCTTCAGTGTTTGGAATGCAGTGTCTTGTCTTCCTTCCCAATTGAAAGTTACACCCTTCTGCATCAAGGTGGTAAGTGGTTTAGCAATCTTCAAGAAGTTTTGTATAAATCTTCGGTAATATCCAGCAAGGCCCAAGAATTGTCGAATTTCTGTTAGGGTTCTTGGTGCTGACCAATTCTCTATTGCCTTGATTTTGGAACGGTCCATGTGTATCCCGTCTTTGCTAACCACGTGACCTAGGTGCTGACCATGTTCCTCTGTACTCTTTGAATAAATTGATGGGTATTGAGAATTCTAACACTTCCTAAGTGTACATGCAACCCTAATAACCTAGGATCTATGTTTGTCTAATTATCATGCAAAGTTGAATTCCAAGGTTATATTCCTATCTAGCATACATGGGGAAATTTTTTTAACTTAAATGAAAGATAGAATAACTTACCTTGCTGTTGCTTATTTTCCTTGAAACCTTGTGAGCCTAGCACCCCAAGTGTGATGTCTCAAATGCTTCACACAACACCAAATGCTCTTGGAAAGACTTTTGAGAGAATACACACTTCTTAAAATCGGCCTAGCCCTCTTGTTTCATATGTGTAGCCGATTTTGGTGGAGAATGGGATTCTTATATAGTGTTGACACATCTAGGGTTACACCATGTAAACCCTAATGTGTCATGACTCTTCATTTCCATGACCCATGGGTTTGTAAATCCCATGGAGCATCCTATGGGTGGAACCTAACTTGATAATCCATGGAGCCTCTTAGCCCACTATACAAGATATGGATGATTTATATAATCAATCCATATATTTAATTAGTTATCTTTTGATCACTTAATTAATTCTAAATTAATTCTTGATCAAACTAATAAAATAATATTATTAATATATTAGAACTTATAATATATTGATAATCTCCAAGTTTTATTTCTCTCATTTAGTCTATCCAATTGCATGGTGCCATGCAACCCAAATGGACCATGTCAGGTCGGGTCAAGTACATACCAGAAATAGTTATGGACTTAGACACCTTATTCAACAGTCTCCCACTTGGATAAGTCTAATAACTATTACTGCAAGTATGACTTGAGGAACCGATCGGTAATTGTAGCTCTTTTCAAGGTTTCTCGGAACTTAGAAGATGATGGTACGCCATTTAAGATAAGTGATCATATAATCCTCTGTTCTAGATATCAGCCGGACAAATACATGGAACAATGTCTTACTTATTGTACAGTAGTTTGTTTCCTGATTTCCGATTTGTTTGACAAAGAACTTAATTGAACACATCAACTTAGTTCTGACCGGGCCCGGTATATAGGTCAAAACAAAACATCGAGGGGCCCAGATATCAGCTTCTAATCCAAGAAGGAACAGATAAACTTCTACTCATATGTTTGTTCTACCACTCATTGAATTATACACAAAAGCATGTTTTATAACATCGAGTTAGCAATGATTTTTTCGTACAATCAATGCATAACCAACTTGTAAGTAACAAATCATATCTCTAGGTTTGAAGACTTATATGATATTACGGTCTCACGATCACTCGAGATAGAATTCCATGAAGTGATTCCAGTGAGCGTGGGTTGAGTCCAATGGTCAGAACTTATGAGCACTCATGATTGTTGTAGCCTTGTCCAACACTGTAGACCTCTGCAACCAATCATGACAGTCTTGATTCATACCTACTTCCGACATATGACCGACTGTGGAGGTTTGAATAATATGTTATACCAAACAAAATTATTCTGGAAGTCAAAACATGCAAAAGAGATATTGTAAATGATCGAAAAGAGATAGCAACACTTTACTCATAAATAAAACACCTTTTATTCATCATCTAATGTCAATTACACTTTACAAATTTCGAGGTTATCTAGCTACTAAATCTAATATCATCCTTCAGCTCTATGCTCCGAGCATGTTGAAGATGCTTAACCCGAGTTAGTCCCTTCGTGAGGGGATCTGCTAGGTTCTCATCCGATGATACCCTCTTTGCCACGAGGAGTCCTTCTTCTATTTGATGTCTGATAAAATGGTATTTTTTGTCGATGTGTCTAGATCTCCCGTGATCCCTTGGTTCCTTGGCTAAGGCAACAGCGCTTTCACTATCACAGAAAATTTCCATCGGCTCTTTAATAGCTGGTACAACTCCAAGATCTCCAATGAAGTTCTTCAGCCATATCGCCTCCTTTTCTGCCTCGCTAGCTGCAATATACTTTGATTCACAAGTTGAATCAGCCACTGTCTCTTGCTTGGAACTCTTCCAAGAAATTTCTCCTCCGTTTAGGGTAAAGACCCAGCTCGACTGAGAGCAGAAATTATCCCTATCAGTCTAGAAGCGAGCATCACTATACCCTACAAGTCTCAAGTCCTCACACCCACCGAGGGTAAAGACCCAGTCCTTAGTCCTCCGTAGGTACTTGAGAATATTCTTTACTGCAATCCAGTGTGCCTTGCCAGGGTTCCCCTGATACCTACTAACCATGCTCAGGGCAAAGGCTACATCAGGTCGAGTACATGTCATGGCATACATGATCGATCCTATAGTCGAAGCATAAGGTATTCGACTCATTTCTGCTATCTCAGCCTCAGTGCTAGGGCTTTGTGTCTTACTCAATCTGGCATTACTTTGGATGGGTAACTCTCCTTTCTTGGAGTCCTGCATGCTGAATCTCTTCAGCACCTTAGCCAAGTAGGTACTCTGACTAAGTCCAATTAGTCTTTTTCTCCGATCTCTCAAGATCCTTATCCCTATAATATAGGCAGCTTCTCCTAGGTCCTTCATAGAGAAACACTTCCCAAGCCAGGACTTAACTTCCTGCAGAGTTGGGATGTCATTTCCTATGAGTAGTATGTCATCCACATACAATACCAAAAAGCTAACTATACTCCCACTAGCCTTGACATACACACAAGATTCATCTTCACTCCTAGAAAAGCCAAATTCCTTGACCTTTTCATCAAAGCAAAGATTCCATCTGCGAGGTGCTTGCTTCAATCCATATATGGATTTCTCAAGCTTACACACTCTATTAGGGTACTCGTTGCTGACAAAAACTTATGGCTGAGTCATGTAAACATCCTCAGCCAACTTTCCATTAAGGAAAGCGGTTTTGACATCCATTTGCCAAATTTCATAGTCATGAAATGCAACTATGGCTAACATAACCCTAATAAACTTAATCTTGGCTATTGGAGAAAAGGTCTCATCATAATCCACTCCAGGAATTTGAGAGAAGCCCTTTACAACCAGTCGAGCCTTATTAGTGTGTACATTACCATCCATGTTGGTCTTCTTCTTGAAGATCCATTGTCATACATGGATTGTATCTCGCTATCCATAGCCTCTTTGCATTTAGCAGACTAGGGGCCTGCCATGGCTTCCTCGTAGTTGTTAGGGTCATCCAGACCTACTAGTGTCCCATCACTAATAAGTGTCTCATCTTCTGCAGTAATATGGAAACCATAGTAATGCTCAGGTGCACTCCTAACTCTCGTGGAAGGCCTCAGAGGTACAAATTCGTCAATTGGGTTAACAGGAGTTTCCTCCTCAAGTTGAGGGCTAGTGTTTGAAGTTTCTTAAACACTTGACTCTTGAATTTCTTCAAGATCAATTTGCCTCCCACTGTCTCCTTGGCTTATAAACTCTCTTTCTCGAAAGACTCCTCTTCTTGCTACAAAGACCACATTATCACTAGGTCTGTAGAAGAGGTAACCAAAGGATTGCTGTGGGTATCCGATGAAAATACACCTCTTGCTTCGAGGTTCGAGCTTATCGTAAGTCTCGCATCTCACGAAAGCCTCGCAACCCCAAATCTTGATGTGGTCTAGTTTGGGTACTTTACCAGTCCACATCTCGTGAGGAGTTTTGGAAACTTTCTTTGTAGGGACTAGATTAAGGATATGGGCGGCAGTCTTTAAAGCATACCCCCATAATGAGATTGGTAGCGAAGCTCGACTCATCATGGAACGAACCATATCCAACAAGGTTCGATTACGCCTCTCAGCCACACCATTCAACTGTGGTGTCCTGGGAGGTGTCAATTGTGAGACAATCCCACACTCCCTAAGATAGTCGAGGAACTCTGAACTAAGATACTCACCACCTCGATCGGATCGAAGCATCTTAATGTTCAGGTCCAATTGATGCTCGACTTCCTGTTTAAATTCCTTAAACCTTTCGAAAGTCTCTGACTTATGCTTGATTAAGTAGACATATCCATATCTACTGTAATCATCAGTAAAAGTCAAATAATAACGATTAGCATCCATTGTGGCATGTTTGAATGGTCCACACGCATCCGTGTGTACAAGGTCCAACAAACCTTCACCCCTCTCACACAAGCCTATGAAGGGTAACTTTGTCATTTTTCCAAGTAAGCATGATTCGCAACGATCATCTGACTTTAGGTCAAACGACTCCAAGACTCCATCCTTTTGGAGTTGGCCTATACGTTTCTTGCTTATATGTCCAAGACGACAATGCCATAATGATGCTTTATCCATGTTATTATTATTAAGAAAATCAATACACAAAACATTATTTCCTAAGTTATCTACAACAGATACAGTTTCATACACACCATCACAAGGTAATGCTTTAAAATAAAGATCATTATTAAAGAAATCATTAATCGAACCAACTTCATTATCAAATGAAAAGGTGAAACCTTGTTTATACAATGCATGAAAGGAAATAATATTTCTTGCCATTTTTGGTGAATAACAACATTTATTCAAATCTAAATTTTACCCACTACTTAGCAACAAGGTATAAACTCCAATCTTGGTGACAAGTGTAACTTTCCTATTCCCCATGATTAAGTTTATTCTTCCTTGCTCCATATTCCCACTTCTTCTTAGTCCCTTCAAGTCACAACAAATATGAATACTACAACCGGTATCAAGGACCCAAGATTTAGAATGGGATGAGTTATTAGAAATGATAGTGTAAATACTTGCATGGTTGGGTTTAACTTTACTATCCTTCACATCTTGCTAGTATTTTGGGCAGTTCAGCTTCCAATGTTATTTTTCATGGCAATAGAAGCATTCAACCTCTTTTGGGTCAGAAGAAGGAGTGACGAAACCTTTCTTAGTTCCACTTGAAGAAGAGCCATCAAGGGTCCGAGCCTTGGTACCCTTTGAAGAGCTCTTTCTCATCTTCCCTCAACTTTTCCCGTTTGACAAAACCGGAGTGGAGTTTGGAGTAGGAGTGTTAACAACCGACTTCCCCTTAAGACCTGTTTCAGCGGTCTTGAGAAGTTCCTGAGGTTTTCTGAGTGTGACCTCTTCCTTATTCATGTGATATGTCATGCGGAATTGATCATAACACGATGCTAAGGAGTGCAAAATGATATCTATTGCAAGCTCCTCAGGGAAGTTCACATTAAGCTTTAGCAATCGATCCAGATACCTTTGCATTTTCTGCATGTGGCTCGTGACGGATTCCCTGTCCTTCATCATGGTTGTTATTATGGAGAAGATGATTTCATACCTCTCTTGTTGTGCACTTTGATGGTATCTTTCCATCAGATCTTGGTGCATTTCATAAGGTTAGAAATCCTCATAGGACTTTTGGAGTTCCGCTGTCATCGTGGCACACATGATGCATGCCACTTTTGTAGCATCTCTTTCATGTGCCTGAAAGTCAGCGATCTCTTGGGGAGTTGCAGTGGTCTCATCAATCTCCTTAAGCTCCTTGTCAAGGACATATTCTTTGTCCTCGTAGCGGGTAATCATCCTGATGTTTCTGATCCACTCATTGAAGTTGGATCCATCAAAAGTGACTTTCCCACACAAGTTCATAAGGGTAAAGGAGCCATTTGGATTAGAGCCAGAAGCAGCATTGTTTGAAGGCATCTGAAGGAAGAGGACAAGATTAGTTTAGATATTAAGAGAGTCCTTAATAATACACCCAAATGTAATATTAAGGCTAGGATCCAATCACAATATATTATAACTTAGAACAGGTATGCCGTAATCCAAGCTATAACATATTTGAAAGGTAGGTGAATGACGATTCACCAACTTCCACCATGAAAACCGAAATATTAAATATTAGGTTTTTTGATTGGTTCTTAGAAATTCCTAGATTCTTTTAGATTCAATGAACTTTTCAAAGGCATGTTTCAATCTCGAGTGTGCCCTCCAAGTTTTGTGACTGGGATACCGAGGATCACAAAATGAGGTGTGAAGTAACCATGCAAATCACTTGGTACCCTTAAAGCTTATCACTCAATCGATGTGCCGGTAAACCACACACGCTTCACCGATACTATAATAAACCTTAAGTCACCCTTTACCTACCTTGTTAAGTCCAAGTTAGTGTGCCGGTTAACCACACACGCTCCACCAACGACTTAAACAAAGTGTAAAGTGTAATTTCATGGATTAGCACCTTATTCACATTTTTCGTAAAGTAACTAAGATTGGGAATTTAATAAAACATTTAGTTACTTTATAATATTCATCATACTTTTAACGAGAATTTATAAGTCCTTGTCCTACCCGTTCGGCTAACGACCCTCCACCAGTCAAGCAAGCGGTGGGTGAGAGTGGACACCCATTAAGTTGCCAATTTATAGGCAACAACCTTATACCCACCTTATAGACCGGCTTCGTTAATGAGGTGTACTAGCGGTAAGACGACTTTGTTCTTATATATATATATATATATATATGTATGTATATATATATATATATATATATATATATATAATTATTAAATTATAATAATATAAGTATAAGGGTTGAATTTTAACTTTTAAAATTCTAAGGGTTGGAACTAAAGTTTTAAAATGACTTTACGTGTTCCAAAACTTGAGGGCAAGTTTTGTAAACTTTCAAAACTTTTCATTTCTTATAACTTATGAGTTTAATAGAGTAATAAAAATGAAGGCTCTTCACTTTTCTAACTCTTGTGTTCTTTTAATGGTTTTAATTCAAGTGACTTTTGGTTTTCCATAACTTGAGGAAAAGTTATGGACTCCATTAAAACACATTATGATCAAGAATTAATCTACCACATGGTTACAAATAATTCCTATGATCATCTAAACATCATAAGATCAAGAACATGAATATGAACACTTTCATGAATCAAAATTACACTTAAAACTTTGTAATTTTGATAACTAGTTGTTGTAAATGAATTAGTAAGGACATTACACCAACTAAAACAAGTTTTCAAGTACCAAAACAGTTTAGGGTAATGTTTCTAGTCCATTTCCAGCAACTAAAGTCGAAAATCTGCACTCTGTGGGTCCTACTCGCCGAGTGCGTGAACCTACTCGGCGAGTAGGTTGAAGATTCAAGTGAACTCGGCGAGTCCCCCCATGGACTCGGCGAGTTCATCAGGTAGACAACAAGTTTTTCGACTTTTTTCAACTTTTTAGCACAAATAACAAACAAACAAGCCTAGGCTCTGATACCACTGACGGGTTTTGAGCATTCTAACACTTCCTAAGTGTACATGCAACCCTAATAACCCTGGATCTATGTTTGTCTAATTATCATGCAAAGTTTAATTCCAAGGTTATATTCCTATCTAGCATATATGGGGAACAATTTTTAACTTGAATGAAAGATAGAATAACTTACCTTGTTGTTGCTTATGTTCTTGAAACCTTGTGAGCCTAGCACCCCAAGTGTGATGCCTCAAATGCTTCACACAACACCAAATGTTCTTGTAAAGACTTTTAAGAGAATACACACTTCTTAAAATCGTCCTAGCCCTCTTGTTTCATATATGTAGCCGATTTTGGTGGAGAATGGGATTCTTATATAGTGTTGACACATCTAGTGTTACACTACGTAAACCCTAATGTGTCATGACTCTTCATTTCCATGACCCATGGGTTTGTAACTCCCATGGAGCATCCTATGGGTGGAACCCAACTTGATAATCCATGGAGCCTCTTATCCCACTATACAAGATATGAATGATTTACATAATCAACCCATATATTTAATTAGTTATCTTTTGATCACTTAATTAATTCTAAATTAATTCTTGATCAAACTAATCAAATAATATTATTAATATATTAGAACTTATAATATATTAATAATCTCCAAGTGTTATTTCTCTCATTTAGTCTATCCAATTGCATGGTGCCATGCAACCCAAATGGACCATGCCAAGTCGGGTCAAGTACATACCAGAAATAGTTATGGACTTAGACACCTTATCCAACATAAATGAGTATATTTTCAATGAACACGATCACAAATTTGTCTAGGAATGAAGGACACACTTGGTTCATTAAGTCCATGAATGTCACCGGTGCATTTGTTAATCCAAAGGGCATCACTACAAACTCGTAGTGACCATAATGAGTTCGAAAGGATGTTTTGGGAACATCTCCTTCCAAGATTCGTAGCTGATGATAGCCAGATCTCAAATCGATATTTGAGAAATAACTCGCTCCTTGGAGTTGGTCGAATAAGTCGTCAATGCGTGGTAGGGGATATCGTTCTTGATAGTCAGCTTGTTGAGTTCTCAGTAATCGATGCACATGCAGAAAGATCCATCCTTCTTCTTTACGAATAGGACTGGTGCTCCCCAGGGTGAGAAGCTCAGTCTAATGAATCCTTTGTTGAGTAGTTCGTTTAATTGGCTGGATAAGTCTTTCATCTCAGCTGGCGCTAGATGATACAGCGACTTAGCTACTATGGTAGCTCCGGGAATTAAATCGATTATGAACTCAACTTGTTATTCTGGTGGGACTCCTGGAAGATCTTCAGGGAGGACATTAGGAAAATCACAGACCTATGGAATGTATTTGAGGTCTTTCTCTTCTTTTTCCTTATCTACTACGTGGGCTAAGAAGGCATTGTACTCTTATGCAGGTATTTTTGGGCTTTGACGCAAGAGATGATTTGTAAATTGGTATCGGGTTTGTCACCATAAGTGACAAGATTTTTGCCGTTTGGTAGATTTAGGCGAATGGCCCTCTCGTCAAAGAGTATATCGGCATGGTGTAGGCTTAACCAATCCATACTGATGATGGAAACAAAGCTCTTTATAGGGATCGACATTAGATCGATTTTAAATGAATGTTTGTTTAGAGTTAGTGTGCAGCCTATGTATATATCGTTTGTGCTTTCTATTCTACCGTTTGCCATTTCTACTGTAAATATCTTATTGAGTGATTATGGACTCTTTTTTTAGTATGTGTTTGAATTTATGACTCACGAAACTCCTCTTCGCACCACAATGAAAGAGTATGCATGCATAAATGTTATTGAGGAGAAACGTACCCGTAACCACCGTGGGATCAGCTATTGCTTCGTTCTGCTCTATTTGCATCACTCTTACTATTGTGCCAACATTCCTTGCCTTAGGTCAGTCACTCTTGTAGTGTCCAGACTCATCGCACCCAAAACACGCGTGGCCCACCCCGACTCTAGGGACTTGAGTGATTGGTCGTGCCGGTGCCTTACAGAAACGGGCAGTGTGCCCTTTCCTGTTGCAGTTGTTGCAGTGCATCTCCCGACAATTTCCATTATGATGGAAATTGCATTTTCTGCACTTCGGTTGGTTCCCAGCATATTGCTTTGCTGGTGCAGAGGTAACTGGGGCAGCAGTGGGGGTAGTAGTGGCATGGACTGCCACTATTTGTTGCTTCTTGGAAGGTTCCTGTGAAAACCGACTCTTCCTCTTGTTCCAAAACTTCTTCTTGCTATTGTTGTTGGTACTGATATTGTTGTTGTTGTTTCCTATTGTTTTCTCCTAGACAGTATTTGCGAAACCTTGATAGATTCCATGGTCAACGAGATCTTGTGCTAACTGTTTGGCGCTATCAAAAGTGACTGGTTTGGAAGCTAGTACACTTCCTTGAATCTGGGGTGATAGTCCCCAGATGTATCTTTCGATCTTCTTGCTCTCTAGAGCAACCATCCCTGGGCAAAGGATTGCTTAATCACTAAACCTATTAGTATAGGTTGTGATGTTCGGTCCTACCATATTAATGTTGGATAAGGTGTCTAAGTCCATAACTTATTTGGTATACACTTGAGCCGACCCGGCATGGTCCATTTGGGTTGCATCTCATCCAAACTATTTATGGATAATTTTATGAGAGTTATACACATATGTTTATTAATATATTATATGTTATAATATATTAATATGAGGTTATGTTATTTAATTAGTTTTAGTCTTAAATTAATTATGAATTAATTTAGAGATTAAAAGGAAGACTAAATAGATTATGGGCTATTGGTTTTATATAGTGTGGGCTAATGCTCTTTTGTTAATGGGCTAGGCTTATATGGAAGTCCATGGATGATCCATGGAGCTTTTAACCCATGGATCCTTGGAAAGGAAAGTTCATGGGTTATTAGGGTTTCACCCTAACCATGCACACTATATAAGCATGCTTATGGAGCATGAAATGGAGCCTAAGGGTAACTAGTGAACTAGTGTGTGTGTGCTTGTGTGTGGCCGAAAATACAAGTGTGTATTCTCTCTCAAAGTTTTCCAAGAGTTTGTGGTGTTTTGTGATTCCATTTGAGGCATTCACACTATTGGTGCTTGGCCCTCAAACTCCTCAAGAACCAAACTCATCAAAAAGGTATGTAATCTCTTCTAACTCTTTATGTTGAAATGTTCCCCATGCCATGTTAGATAGGTTATAAACCTTGGAAAATTATTATTTTGCATGTATTTAGACAAACATAGATCCAAGGTTTATTAGGGTTGCAGGCACACTTAGGAAGTGTTAGATTGCTCAAAACCCAACAGTGGTATCAGAGCCTAGGCTTGCTTGTTTGATACTTGATGCAAAATAGTGAAAAAAAGTCGAAATTGTTGTTGTCTGCATGATGGACTCGCCAAGTCCATGGGGGGGACTCGATGATTCCAAGGCAAACTTCAACCTACTCGTCGAGTAGGTTCATGCACTCGACGAGTAGGATCGAGAGAGTGCATATTTTCGACTTTTGCTGCTGGAAATGGACTAGAAACATTACCCTAAACTGTTTTGGTGTTATAAAACTTATTTTAGTTGGTGTAATGGTTGTTCTAGTCCATTTACTATAGCATATATCAAAATTTCATGATTTTATGCGTTCATATGATTCTTGAAATTTTGAAGATCATGTTCATATTCTTGTGAATTTAGGAATTATTTGCTGAATTGTTTAGAATTAATTCTTGATCATTTATGTGTTTTAATGGAGTCCATAATTTGTCCTCAAGTTATGGATTTCCGAAGGTCACTCTTATTTAACACACACTTAAAACACATAAGTTACATGAAAATGAAGAGTCTTCATTTTTATGAACCTTTAATTCATAAGTTATGAAATGAAGAGTTTTGCATAGTTACAAAACTTGCCCTCAAGTTTTGGAATCTGTAAAGTTTCACACACTTTAATAAACTTTAATTCCAACACTTCGAATTTTAAAAGTTAAAATTCAACACTTATACTAATTATAACATTAATGGTTAATTATTATATATATATATATATATATATATATATATATATATATATATATATATGTATAAGAACAAGTCGTTTTACCGTTAGTAGGCCTCATTCACGAAGTCGGTCTATAAGGTGGGTATAAGGTTGTTGCCTATAAAATGGCGACTTAATGGGTGTCCACTCTCACCCACCGCTTGCTTGATCGGTGGAGGGTCGTTAGCCGAACGAGTAGGACAATGACTTTAAATTCTCATTAAAAGTATAATGATTATTATAAAGTAACTAAATATTTTTATTTAATTCCCAATCTTAGTTACTTTAGGAAAAATGTGAATTTTGTGCTAGCCCATGGAATTCACACTTTGTACCTTACCAAGTTGTTGGTGGAGCGTGTGTCGTTAACCGGCACACTAACTTGAACAAGTAAGGACCACGAAGGATGACTTAATTTTTGTCATAGATCAATGGAGCGTGTGTGGTTAACCGGCACATTGATTAGGTGATAATATTAAGGGTACCAAGTGAATTGGTATGGTTATTCACACCTTGTTTTGTGATCCTCGACATCCCAGTCACAAAATTTGAGAGGGCACACTCAAGATTGAAACATGCCATTGAAAAGTTCAATGAATCTCAAAAGATCTAGGAATTTCAAATCAAATTAAAACCTAATAAATTATTTCATTTTCATGGTGGAAATTGGTGAATCGTCATTCGCCTACCTTCAAATATTTTATAGCTTGGATTACGGCATCCCTCTTCCAAATTATAAAATATTGTGTTGGGTCCTAGCCTTAATATTTCATATTGGGTGTTATATTAAGGATTTTGAATCAACTAACTTGATTTTCTCCCATTATAGATGTCTGGTTCAGACAACTATGATCTTCCCAAATCTCTTGAAGATGGTGTCCCTCAACATCATGCTTCACTTCCTCCACCTCCTCCAATTATTCTGCCTCACCCACAAGTTCTTGAAAAGTTTAAAGTCACTCAATCCCTATTGGCAAGCATAGTCTATGTGTGCACACATCTTGGAGATAAAGTCACATATTGACAAGTCGGGAGAGTTGGGTGTCAAAGTCTTGTGAAAGTAGGATGTTTAATCACCTTCTTGGTAACATAGTGAGTCGCTTTGGGACTACTATGAGACAGACTATGACATGACCCTTAATGATGTTATCTATTTGCTTGGTGTCGTGGAATCAGCAATGATTTGGAACACCAGTAAAGCAAATTTGATTAAAAGAACAACTTCCCAAACCTTAAATGGACATTGGCAAAGGTAGCATTGAATATCTAGAAAAGCATTTCTCTTCCCAATGGAAAGGGATCGGCCATAGTCAACTCGGTTGACCAAATGGTAAAGAGAAAGGCTGAGTCTGAGATAGTCTCATGTGCCATTATCAAAGGGTCTATGTGTTTTGTTGCCAAAGGAAGGGGCATTGGTTGCGAAGCTGCCATATTTACCTGAAAGATCATAAGATTGATCAAGTCAAAAAGTTTGACTCTACTTCAGTTAAAGTCCACTAACTAACTCTATTAAGTTTCTATTTGGAGATTCTTATTACATAATGTGAATGGGTCACATGTTGATGTTTTTTTAGAATCAAAGAAAAGATAGGAAGCTTAAAGTAAGTATATGTTGATTCTGATTGCGAAGGTGGGTTTCGATCGCATGGTTCGGTAATCAGAATTTTGAGCTGTTGCTTAAGAGTTATAATATGAGTAGATAACAACAAGGTTTTCATATGGATTGTAAGGATAAGTTTTTCCGCAAAGTTTTAAAATAAAAGAAAAAAGGGTTTTAATTTTATTTATTTTAAAAATATCCTTACAATGGCATCTGTAGAAAATTGTTGCTTATATGTTTCCAGTATTAGCAATATTGGAAAGTGGATTTGATTCTTTCATTTGTGGTAGTGTCTGAATTTACCAAATGAAGAAAGTTTTTCATCACCCAAGGTTCAATTGGACAGAAACTTGGAATCATACAAGTTGTATTGTATGATGAATGAGAATTTTCATCTTTGAAAATTAAGACTAATTCTTTGATCACATGTATATGTGAGTCAATTAAAGGACTAAGGAATTAGGTACACTGGGTGTGCGCTGGTCAAGGTCCACCACAAAGATTGAATTGTCATGATTTACTAAAGATTAGTAAAAATGATTATACTTATAAGGTTAAGTATAATTTTGTAACATTGGAAAGGTTACAATGTATGACAAAACAAATGAGAAGAATCAAATTAGGAAGAAAGATAAAAGTTTCTCAAATCTGAAAGGATGGGAGAGTACTTTAGTATCATATTTCATGATCATCTTAATGATTATGAAAACATATCACAAATTCATACTCTAAGGACGTCTTAGTGCATTGTTATGGCTAAGAAGAGAGGTCATGAATTGTTGGATTGGATAAAATCAAGAAGACGAGTCATACTTCATTCCAAAACAATTCTTAGAGTCTTACTCCAAGATTTTAACCTTGAGTGACATAAAGGAAGATTTATTAACACTAGTCAAATGTAAGAGTAAAATGTTTTCTACTCTTGTACATTTGAGATTGGTAAGTTGTGATGTCTTGGATGAGACAAAGACCAACTAAGACCAATTGTGTAAAGTGTTAGTCTTGATAAGAATCCGCACTATCCCTTGAATATTTGTTTTGTCAAGGAATGGTTCTTGACTGGGGAAACTCATATGTCAAGGGGACAGTGGGAACCTTAAAGATCCTGAAAGAGTTTCAAGATTTAATCAAGAGTAAAACCTGTAATTTATCACTAGCACACAACTTAAGGTTTGCAACCTATCGTGTTGACATAATTCTTATTTCTGTACCTACTTCAAATAAGTTGAATTTGCATGTGAGTTATCAGAGTTCAACTTGGAAGCATTGGTGGGCCTTGTGCTACCAAGGTGACAAGAAACTAAGATTGAACAAGTTTAATCCATGTAAGGCTGAATTTGTCACTAATCTTATCTTGTGATTATGATTTTGACAGATTCACATGGATAGGAACTCATACACTATAAAATCTAAGTGTCATAAGGTTTCTCTCCGATTCATGAAAATGATGGTGAGGAAACGCTTTCACTAAGTAGATTTTAAGTAGATATCAATTGTGTTATTTGCATTTTCAAAAGTCGTTAGTGGAGCGCGTGTGGTTAACCGGCACACTAACATGGACTTGTGAGAAATGGCAAATGCCTAAGCGATTGAGACTATGATTACGGCATCCCTTTTCATAGTTCTAAAAATTGTTTAGACACACATGTGAGCTATCTAACAAAGGGTGTGGATGAATCTAAATTTCAGAAGTCCAGTAGATTTTTGGAAATATGTCAGAGCTAGTGGGAGCATAAGTGTTATGCTGATAATCATCATGTTAGTGGGAGCATGATAATTATGATTAGTATTGCAACCTGGAAATGTTAATTATAGAAACACAAAAGTTTCAATTCGTGAAGTTGCAGGTGTTGAAAAGTTGTTTTGCTATAATTAAGGGAGAGGAAATTATACTTCATTTCAATTCTAAAGATTAGATTGAGATTTTAATCATCTTTAGTCAAGTATATATATGAATTTTGTGTTGGAATGGTTCAACTTGAAGAAATTCTATATATATTGCGTTTTCAAAATTCGATTATGATTACGGCATCCCTCTGCAAAGTTAAATTTTGAAAACATGGCAAATAAAAATATTGTAGCAAAATACTGGTCTAGTATCATGTCTTTATGTCAAACATCATGAATCGTGTCCCATATGCTTCAGATATAGGATCGATTGCATGTGCTATAATATTCATCCTTTCTAAATTTTCCAAATGCTAAGGGCATTTAGAAGGGAAAAGTCTAGAACTGGATATGACTAAAGTGATTAAGCAAATGTCGAGGATAATCTGAGGTTCGCCAAAGATTGGTTGCTCAAGGAAAGTTGGAAGTATGATGTAAGTTGTCGGAAAGCACCGTATTGACATGTTCTGAAAAGAAGTAACTCTTGTTCAAAGGTGATAGTCAAAATGGGACTATGGAAATGTCTCCATAGGTGGAAGTTATTCAATATGTGTAACATTAGGAAACCTTAATGCAAGAAGGATGTTCAAAGCAATGTACTTTCAATATGAGACTTCCGTTCCATAGAAGTTGACCTTCTTTGGAATACTCTGTAATGACTGGTGACAAGGTTTTGCTAACTTTGTGCGTAATCATTACAAGAGGAACATTGCATAAAAGTTTAAAATCTAACAGATTTTTGGCAAATGGTAGAAATTAGAAATTCTCACATTTACAATAAGGATTTGGGATTGTGAAATGAGCATCATTGGAATCGTGTTCAATTGATCTACATCACAATCTAAGGATCATAGACAAACATAGTGTGCATACTTGGAGTATGACATAACTATTGTTTAGAAAACAAAGGGTACATGCTAGGAGCATGGGACGACTGTTGTTTTATTCAAGTCTTAAGTTGATTGTTTGAAACATTATACAATGAATAATGTGTAATCAATATGGTGATAAATAAAAAGTGGTTCTATTTATATTCAAAAGAGTTCTGAGACCATATTGGATCCGATTATTATTGTGTTTCACTTTGCATGTTTTGACTTCCAAAATAGCTAGGTTATTCTTTCTGAATGACTAAGTTATTTAAACACTCCACAGTCGTTCATATGTTGGAAGTAGGTATGAATCAAGACTGTCATGAATCGGGTTTGTAGATGACTAAATGGGTTTAGTCATAGCAATGGTTGCTACAACATTCATGAGTGCTCATAAGTTATGAGTATTGGAATAAAACCACGCTCACTTGTATCACTTCATGGAATTTATCTCGAGTGATCATGAGACGGTAATATCATATTAATCTTCAAACCTAGAGATATGAGTTGTTACCTATAAGTTGGTTGTGCATTGATTGCATGTAAACGCATCAGTAACTTGATGTTATAAAACATGCCTTTGTGTACAATTCAACAAGTAGTAGAACAAGCATATGTGTCGAAGTTTATCAGTTCCTTCTAGAAATAGAAGGGATATATGGGCCCCTCGATGATTTTGTTGTGTCCTATGTACCGGCCGGTCAGAACTAAATTGATGTGTTCGATTAAGTTCTTCGTCAAAAAAATCGGAAATCGGGAAACAAACTGCTGGACAATAAGTACGACGTTGTTCCATGTATTTGTCCGGCTGATATCATGAGGACATAGGATTATATGATCACTTATCTAAAATGGCGCTTCATAGTTCAACAGAGTCTTCACAGTTCAACGGAGTTTTCGAAAGCTACGATTACTGGTTGGTTCCTGAAGTAACATACGCAAATATAGTTATTAGACTTATCCAAGTGGGAGTCTGTTGGATAAGGTGTCTAAGTCCATAACTTATTTGGTATACACTTGACCCGACCCGGCATGGTCCATTTGGGTTGCATCTCATCCAAACTATTTATGGATAATTTTATGAGAGTTATACACATATGTTTATTAATATATTATAAGTTATAATATATCAATATGAGGTTATGTTATTTAATTAGTTTTAGTCTTAAATTAATTATGAATTAATTTAGAGATTAAAAGGATGACTAATTAGATTATGGGCTATTGGTTTTATAT
This sequence comes from Lactuca saligna, assembly GCF_052625555.1. NCBI lineage: Eukaryota > Viridiplantae > Streptophyta > Magnoliopsida > Asterales > Asteraceae > Lactuca > Lactuca saligna. The sequence continues at coordinate 68,311,065 of NC_136421.1, read as the reverse complement.
AGTGTGGGCTAATGCTCTTTTGTTAATGGGCTAGGCTTATATGGAAGTCCATGGATGATCCATGGAGCTTTTAACCCATGGATCCTTGGAAAGGAAAGGTCATGGGTTATTAGGGTTTCACCCTAACCATGCACACTATATAAGCATGCTTATGGAGCATGAAATGGAGCCTAAGGGTAACTAGTGAACTAGTGTGTGGCGGAAAATACAAGTGTGTATTCTCTCTCAAAGTTTTCCAAGAGTTTGTGGTGTTTTGTGATTCCATTTGAGGCATTCACACTATTGGTGCTTGGCCCTCAAACTCCTCAAGAACCAAACTCATCAAAAAGGTATGTAGTCTCTTCTAACTCTTTATGTTGAAATGTTCCCCATGCCATGTTAGATAGGTTATAAACCTTGGAAAATTATTATTTTGCATGTATTTAGACAAACATAGATCCAAGGTTTATTAGGGTTGCATGCACACTTAGGAAGTGTTAGATTGCTGAAAACCCAACAATTAAGGCCCCAAAGTTCCTGCTCTAGCTTTTGTACTTCGCCCCATGGACAGTACTCTTGCATTAACATTTGCTTTAGATTCTCCCAGCCCATAGAATTTGCCACTGCCAAAGTTAGTGACTTGACGTGGCCATTCCACTACGTTAGAGCTCTCTTAGAGAATGTAAAAGCGGCAAATTTTACCTTGCTCACTTCCAGACATGCACAGATCTCGAAAACCGCTTCTGTATTCTCTATCCATTTTGATAGAGTCATTATCCCTCCGGATCCATTAAAAGTTAGGGGCTTTCTATTTGTGAAGTCCTTGAAGGTGCAATCCCCTGAACGACCCTGATGTTAGCTATTCATAGAGCTATTTACTCCCCCTACGGACCCATTATTACTCATCTGTGCCATTGTTGCTGTCATTGCAGCTGTTACAACAGCTATCAAGGCGACATTATCCGTTGATGGAGGTGGTGGTGGTGGAGGTGTTGCGTTCTTGACACGGCGGGCATATCTACGGGGCGACATCGTTCGGCTAGAGAAATAGAAAGAAGAATGTAAGTCTTTAAGGAATGGAAGTTGTGTGTTAATAAATTTTCTATTTTTATCAATTTATTAATTTGACTAGCCTACACAAGGTTTAGAGTTTGACTCATAATAAAAGTTTGGATAGTGATTGATAAACTTATGAATCTGAGTGGTATTCAAAGAATTTAAACACAAAGGAATTTCTTCTTATATATTAAACATACGTTGAGTTACATTTGAAGTTAGGAAAATTTCAACCCTTCTAAGGGTCTCCGATATAGAATTTAAAGAAAAGTAAGACTTTAAGCCGAGTTCCTATTCTATAACAAAATTTTGGGGTTTGCGCAAGTTCTACTTGCGATGTAGGTTGCGCTTGGAGCTTGACTCCATGTCTGATTTCTTTGCTTCCATAAGGCACCTATCGAAGGCGACTTGTTGTTCCCTTATCTCAGAGAGGGCTGCAATCAGTTGTGCTTGAAATGTGTCGGTGCAGAGTTGGGCATCATCCTGTAACCTGTCCAGTCGACGGATGTCGGAACTGTGAACTTGTACTTCCACGTTGACTTCACGAATCTGGTTTGCTTGGACCCCGGATTGATAGGGCTGGTTGGCTAGTTTGCCTACCATGACTGGGAGTGCTCGGTCGGCTGAACCTCCATACCTAACGTCGTAGTAGTCCCGACACATACCGTAGGGAGGACATAATCCTTGATGTTGGCTCCAATGGTGAAGGTGACTTCCCCAGATGGGAGTTGGTCCCTGAAAGTTTCTCCTAACTGCGGTAGGTTGGGCAACTGGTGGGTTGATTACTGATGGGTTTTGAGCATTCTAACACTCCTAAGTGTACATGCAACCATAAATACCTTGGATCTATGTTTTCTCTATTATACACACAAATATGAACATCCAAGGTATTATCCTAATCTAACATACAAAACAATGAATATTACATGATAAAATACATACCTCTTTGATGTAGAATGTCCTCATAAAGCTTGAGTGCCTAGTGCTCCAAGTGTGAAACCTCAAATGGATCACACAACATCAAATACACTTGGAATAACTTGAGAGAAACTTGAACAGTTCTATAATTGGCTAGCCCTTCTCTTCATCCATAGTGCCGATTTTTCCCAAAGAATATGATCTTATATAGATGTTACAATTAGGGTAACCTAATTGTCATGGCTTTCCATTTCCTTGGATCCATGGGTTCAAATACACCATGGAGCATCATATGGGTTTTAGCCCAACTTGATAATCCATGGAGCATTTTCCCACTATACAAGTATGGATGATTTACACAATCAAGCCATATATTTAACTAGTCATCTCTTTTAATTAATTCTAGATTAATTCTTGATCAATACTAATTAAATAATCTTATTAATATATTATAACTTATAATATATTAACAAACCTTAAGTGTTATTTCTCTCATTATAGTCTATCCAAATGCATGATGCCATGCAACCCAAATGGACCATGCTGGGTCGGGTCAAGTATTACCAATTATAGTTATAGACTTAGACATTAATCCAACAGTCTCCCACTTGGATAAGTCTAAAATTATTATTGCGTATGACTTCAAGAACCGACTGGCAATCGTAGCTCTCAAAAGCTTCCTTCGAACTCTGACTTTGCCGATGATCTCTGACCTTTTTCAATGACTTGTCCATTAGATAAGGGATTATATATTCCTCCATTCCGGATATCATATGGACTGAGACATGGATTATAAATCTTTCTCTCTGTCCATTTGTTGTTTCCTGATTTCCGATTTTTGACGACTGACTGAATGAACAAATCAAACCAGTCCTGGCTTGGGCAAGCACTCATATGTATCATCATTAAATCATCGTGGGGCCCACAGATATCGGTTTTATCCCGAAGGTAAAAGGTATGGATAAACATTGACTCATATGCCTTGTTCTACTACTTGTTGAATCATACACAAAGACATGTTTTATAACATCAAGTTATCAATGCGGTTTCGCGCAATCAATGTATAACCAACTCATAGTAACAACTCATGTCACTAGGTTTGAAGAATATAAGATATTATCATCTCATGATCACTCGTGATAAAATTCATGAACTGATTCACATGAGCGTAGGTTGAATCCAATACTCAGAACTTATGAGCACTCATGAGCATTGTAGCACAACTTTGTCCACCAACTTGGACCTCTACAAGCCAACCCATGACAGTCTTGATTCATATCTACTTCCAACATATGATCGACTGTGGATGGTTTGAATAACTTAGTCATTCCGGAAGAATAACCTAGTTATTATGGAACTCAAAACATGCAAGGTGAAAAACAAGAATAAATGAATCAAATATGGTATCAAACCCTATAAATATAAATATACCACTTTTATTTATCACCATACTGATTTCTCATTATTCATTGTTTCGGTTTTATCAACTTTATACTTGAATTAAAACACTAGGTATCCCAAGCTCCAAGCATGTACACTATGTTTTCCTAAACAATAGCTTTGCCACACACCAAGTATGCACTGTATGTTTATCTATGATCCTTACTTTGTGAAATAAACCAATTGACCAAACTCTCAATGATTCAAATTTCACACTCCCAAATCGAAATCTTGTTAGGATTTAAACTTAAATGCCCTACCCTCTTGCAACGAATGTGTACAAAGCCATAAAGACTTGTCAACAACCATTACAGGGTATTCCAATGAAGACCTACTCCATGGACACAAAGCCTTATTTTCAAAGTATGCGTTGCTTTGAACATGCTTCTTGCACTAAGTTTTTTCTAATCTTACACAGATTGCTTCTATCTATAGAGACAACTCTATATTCCCATTTTGACCACTACTTCTGAACAAGAGTTGCCTCTTTTCAAACTATGTCAATATGGTCCTTCCAATATTAACAATATACTTCCAACTGTCCTTGAGCAACCAATCATTGGTGAAGGACCACAATTTTGTGGTTTGAGGTAGTCATAATTGTTGTATAGATCTATTCAGGATGTCAGAGTTTGTATTGCAGTATTGTTTGTATTGATCTTGTAATGTGTGCAACCACACATGTGTGTGCGGCCGCACACGTGTGTACGGCTGCACACTCTTGTGCTGGTAGGAGGGGGTACTATTTATATTAACTGAGTTGTGTCAGCTTGTACTTTTTCGGTCAGAACTCTGCAGTGGTTGTACTTTCTCATGATGTACCTGATGTTTACTCGTAATAGATGTGTGCATGCTTGATTTTACTTCTTCTTCTTCTTTTTCTACATTTCACCTTAATTGCAATTAACTTCATTGATTACTGAATTGGATCCCTAGTTTTGGGACTAACATTTGGTAAACCTTAGATTGTCGTCGACAATTGCTTAATCACTTTAGTCATATCCTATTCTAGACATTTTCCTCCTTAATGCCCCAAGGCATTTAGAAAATTCATAAAGAAGAAATATTATAGCACAAGTAATCGATCTTGTACCCAAAGTAAATGGGACACGATTCATGATGTTTCACATAAAGACATGGTTCTAGACCAGTCTTTTGCCATAATAATTTTTTGTTTGCCATATTCTCAAAATTTTACTATGAAAACGGAAGTCGTAATCATAATCGAATTTTGAGAATGCAATATATAGAATTTTCTTAAGTTGAACCAATCCAACATGAAATTCATATATATATTCTTGACTAAAGGTGATTAAAATCACAATATAAGCTCTTTAGAATGATTATAAACTCAATCTAAGCTTTTCATAATTGAAATGAAGTATAATTTCCTCTCCTTTAATTATAGTAAAACAACTTTTTCAACCCCTGCAACCTCACGAATTGAAACTTTTTTTTTCTATAATTAACATTGATAACTTGCAATACTTATCATAATTATCATGCTCCCACTAATATGATGATTATTAGCATTACACTTATGCTCCCACTACCTTTGACATGTACTCAGAAATCAGCTATTGACTTTTTTTTACCAAAGTTCAGATTTCTGATACTAGATTGATCTGATAAGACTTTATCAAAATCATACACCTTATCTTAGATAGCCCACATGTGTGTATGGCTGCACACTCTTGTGCTGGTTGGAGCGGTACTATTTATAGTAACTGAGTTGTGTTAGATTGTACGTTTTTAGTCAGAACTCTGCAGTGGTTGTACTTTCTCAAGATGTACTTTCTCAAGATGTACTTGACAGAACTCTACATTTCACCTTAATTGCAATTAACTTCATTGATTACTAAACTGGATCCTTAGTTTTGGGACTAACAATTGGTATTAGAGCCAATTTGGTATCAATTGAAGTATTTTAGAGTGTGAGGGTGCAAAAATTTCACTATTTTTGAAGTATTTTTTATCAAAGAACTATTGTTTGATTCTTGTTTTTAATAGTTTGCAAAAGCTTGAAATCAAGTTTCATCAAAAATCTGAGAAAATCGAGTTTGATGCCAATTGTTGAAGGTTTGCTGCCAACTGTTGAAGGTTTGCTGCCATAGTGTGTGCGGTGGACCGTATTCTCGAAGTGTGTACGGTTGGTTTTTGTTGTTGAGAAGCGTATGGCTGAGTGTGCGGTTACAGTGTACGGCTGAGTGTGCAGTTACCTTGTGTATGGTTGGATTTGTTATTAGTGTGTGTGCACTTAAGACTTGTTTGTTGTTAGTGTGTGCGGTTAAGTATTGTTCTGTTGTTGGTTGTACAGTTGAAGTCAAGTGTGCGATTAACCTGTGTGTGGTTATTATTTTTTAACAATCAATTAAGGCTTGTCAAAATGGAATCTCAAAGCATGATTGCCCATCAAGATTTGGATGCAATTATGGGAACCACTACTCGTATTCCCAGATTGCTATCAGCTGAAGGATTTACTGAATGGAAATATCGAATTGAAAAGCACATCAAGATGAAAGATTTTAAAATTTGGAGAAGCATTTTAAGAGGACTAATTCAGATTACATCCACTCTAGACGACGGCACAGTAATTGACAAACAGATTGAAAACTACACTGATGATGACTTTGAAAGAGTTGAAAAACAAGAAAAGGCACTCGCTACACTCACCATGGCATTGTCTCCTGAGATTGCACAGGGATTTCGTGAATACACGTCAGCACAAGCATTGTGGGAAGCGCTCATAGAAGTCTATGAAGCAAATGAAGACATGAAGCAAAGCTGACAAGACATGCTTCGACAAAAATTCAACATGTTCAATTACGTATTGGGAGAAACACTGGAAAATCAACTACAAATATTTATCACACTAACCACTGAAATGAGCTCCGCAGGCGTGATGGTTAGTAGGTCCGAAATTAAAAAGAAGCTGCTAAATTCTCTTCCAGAATCATGGGACATGAATGTCTCAGTGATTAAAAAGAAAAAAGACCTAAACTGATTGAGCTTATCTGGAACAATGGCTATCATCAAAGCTTGCGATCTTGATGATAAACAAAGAGAAATCAACCATGTCAACTCGTACTCTACATATAATCTTGGAATTCAAAACAACAACACCGCTTTCTCAAGCTTTACCACCCATCCAATTTCTCAAATTCATGTTCCCCAAATCCAACCTTATGCAGCACATCAAACCACACCATACAACATACCTCAAATACAACAAACTCAAGTCCCTCAATCTCAAAACATATCTCAAGTTGCTTCAAGTGTTGGTTCTTCCCCATGTGTTTCAGTTCAATCTCAAGGAATTGGTTCGCAAAGTTCATCTTCAAGTGAAAAAGAGGAAAATTTGGCTCTAGCTACTGGATTAGTAAATTGTTACAATGCCTTTGTTGCTGGAGAGCTCTCTCCACAACTTTCATTCGATGATCTCGACCAAATTCACCATGAAGTTTTGGAAGAGATGGATATTACTTGGCAGATGACAATGGCAGTGTTCAGGACTAAACAATTCTAAAAGAAGACTGGAAAGAACAATTGGAGTGTAAATTCTGACAAGAAGATGGGATTTAGTAAAGGTAAGTTACGGTGTTACAATTGTCATGAACCAGGTCACTTTGCAAGGGGATGCCCAAAACCCGATCGACGAGAGAACTCTGAAAGAACCATGGTGCCAATAACTTATGTTCACAGCAACAACAAAGGATCATCTTCAACAAATCAGTCTGCAAACATGGCAATGGTGGCCCAAGTCAAGGAGGAAGATGAAGAAATGGAAGCTGATCCAGAAGAGGAAATGATGAATTTTCAATTTGCATTCATGGTGCAGACCACTCTCCATCCTGTATTAAAACTGTTAAGTTTTTAAGAGATCAAATTAAGATAATCAAAAGAGAGAACAAGGACTTGAAATATGAGGGATATACTCTTAGAAAAAATCAAAATCCCTTAAAAACTCAATTAGAAAACAAAACAAAAGATTTTAAAAAGTTGCAAGAGGATTACAACAACAAATGTGAGAACTATGATCATCTCAAAAGAAAATTTGTTGCTGTAACCGCGGAACTTGACACATTAAAAAAATGTTTTGAAAAAGCTGAATATAATTTCAAAAAATACGATGGGTCAAGTGAAAAGATTGCAAAATTAATTGAAGGACAATCACTTTGGAGAGATATCACTCATCGAAATAAAATAAAAGTTGGACTAGGATTTGAGAGTGTCCCTTCTCCCTTTAATCACAATTACACTGCTATTCCTCTATCTCAAGAAGAAATTGACAGAGAACCTAGTATGGTATACGGAAAGTCAGCTTCTGAGCAGGCAATATAGTCTAATAATGAGAGTTTGCATACTAACGTTTCTACTTTAAGTGCAGATATATCAATAGTTCAGGGGGAGCACGAAGCTGCAACTTTTGAGTCAAATAATCATGTATCTAAGTCTGGTGTTAATTCTTGTGATGAGTCTGTGTCAAAAACAAATGCTAATGTATCTACACCCTCCACATTTCTGTGAATGATGATGATAAATCTGATTTGAATGTATCTACACCCTCCACATCTGCCTCAAAATCCTGCGATGGAACTTGCAAATGTGGAACTGTTAATAATGAAAATAAGAAGAATAAATTTGTCAACAGCAGTGCCAAAACCATTGATAATAAAAAAAATATGTTTTAACTGTGGCACTGCTAGGCACATTGCAAGAAATTGTATGAACCAGATGTTTGTTTCTCATGCAACAAAAAGAGGAGAGAACGAATTTCGGGGACGATCTTTAACTAGAAAAACCCCCGGAACTCGTTCTCGAAATGGTGACTTGAAAATGAAAAAGTCTCAGAAGAATAAAAAGGTTTTTCGTAAAAACAACAGGAGTTTGCCAAAATCAACTCAGGATAAGCCTAAGCTGAATTTGCCAAAGAGAAGGACTGGATCTTCAAACTCTTCAAGTAGAAAATCCATCGGCTCGAAACAAACTAAAAAATTTTCAAAACCTAACTTTCAGTGGATACCAAAATCACTTTTAAAAACAACTTCAGATTAGTCACCATTCACCTCTAAATCAAAAGAAAAGAAAGAATCAAATGAAAAATCTGTGAAAGGAAAGGGTCAACCCAAGATTATGATGACCTGGGTTCCCAAAACTAAATGATTTCGCTCATTGTGCAGGGATAGTTGCGGAGGAATGTCGCCAGACCTTGGTATGTCGACAGCGGCTACTCCCGGCACATGACTGGAGACATATCCCAACTGCATGACATTCAGAATTTTAATGGAGGATATGTTTCTTTTGCGGGTGGAGAGGGCGGAAAAATTACTCAAAAAGGAACTCTTTTAAATGGAGTGTTGAATTTTGAGAATGTTAACTTTGCTCCTGAACTGAAGCACAGCTTGTTGAGTGTATCCCAAATATGCGACAAGGGTTACTCTACTCATTTCACAGATAAGGAGTGTCTGATCTTAAAACCTGGTATTGTCATCCCTAAATATTGGATTCTTGTAAGATCTAAGTGGGATGGAAATGACTACATTATAGACATGAATAGCAATTTCCCTGATGATGTCACTTGTCTCTTTTCCAAAGCTTCTGAACAAAATACGATGATGTGGCATCGTCGTCGCGGTCATGCAAATGCAAAGAACATGAATCGGCTTGCAAAAAAAGAACTAGTATGTGGGTTACCTGTCAAAGATTTCATTACTTTTGAAAAATGTGTTTCCTGCGCTCAGGGAAAACATCATCGGGAACCACACTTTCCAAAGCAGATAAACTCCATAAGTCAAGTGCTTGAGTTGTTACATATGGATTTATTTGATCCGGTTAATGTTCTCAGCATAAATCGTAACTCATATTGCCTTGTTGTGATAGATGATTACTCTCGATTCACTTGGGTTTTCTTCATGTCCAACAAAGTTAGGATCCTTGACCTCATCAAAAGATTCATTGTGATGATCGTAAATCAGACCAACAATAGAGTGAAAGCGTTACACACTGATAATGGAACAGAATTCAACAATGTTGCTATTGACCATTTCTGAGCGGAGAAAGGGATCGTGCGCCTGTTCAGTTCCGTTCGAACTCCTCAACAAAACGGGGTTGTCGAACGCCATAATCAAACTCTAAAAGACACTGCAAGGATGATGCTCTGTGACTCCAAGCTTCCTGTGTTCTTCTGGGCAGATGCGATTAACACTACATGGTACGTTCAGAATCGTGTGCTGATCAACAAAGCCAGAATGAAAACACCGTACGAAATTCTATATGGACACAAGCCATCTGTCAGCCATTTCCGTGTATTTGGCTTTCCTTGCACCCTTCTTCACTTGGAATCCAAACCCAAATTCAATGCAAAAGCCGATGATTGTTACTTTGTTGGTTATGCTGCTCGAACTGCTTACAGGGTATACAATAAGAAGACAAAATAGATTGTAGAATCTTTCGATATTCGTTGGCTCGAAGAAAATGAGACAGATGCAAGAGTGGGTCCTGATTGGTTATTTGACTACACATCTCTTTTCAAATCATTCAATGTGTTCTCAGATAATCAAAAGGCATCTACGTCAAATTCAATGATCAGAATTGAAGATGAAGAAGATGAAGTTGTCTACCGACCACAACTCATTTCTTTTGATCCTCTAATGGTGCCATCTGTTCACACTGAGTCTTTTGAGTCTTCTCCTCAACAACCTTCTCCTGATGTTGTTAGTACTCCTCTAACTCCGGTGAAAAGAGAGTTCATGAACCACGAGACTTCTGCTGTAAGTGCAAATCTAATGGAACTTTTCTTTCTAGAAAGTATTGCTAAAGAGTTTGTAGCAGATCCTATGAATGAACTTTTTTCATCTTCTGTGAATCACACAGCAAATGATGGAATGGTTAACATTCATACTCTTCCAGTCTCTGTCAATGATATCAGCTACGAGATTCCTGCACGCATTCAGCGCGATCATCCTATAGAGAGAACGACATTGGCTAGCTGGGCGCTGGTGTTCAAACTAGAGGTTAGAGTGGAGATGTTAATACATGTCTCTATTCATGCATGATGAAATTAATCAATTTGAGAAGCTCGGGGTATGGACGTTGGTGGAGCTACCAAAACGAAAGAAATCTCTTGACACCCGATGGGTCTTTCAGAATAAACAAGACGACTCCGATGTAATTGTGCGCAACAAGGCGAGATTAGTGGTTCGAGGGTTTCGGCAAGTTGAGGGTCTTGATTATATGGAATTTTATGCTCTGGTCACTCGTTTGGAGGCTATTCGTATCTTCCTTGCTTATGATTCCTATATGAACTTCACAGTATACCAAATGGATGTCAAGACAACTTTCTTGTACAGCAAGGTCAAGGAGGAGATCTACATTGACCAACCACCCGATTTTGTTATCTCCAAACTTCCCAACCATGTTTACAAGTTAGACAAAGCTTTGTATGGACTGCATCAAGCTCCTAGAGCTTGGTATGCTACCCTGACTCAGCATTTGCTCAACCACGGCTATTCCCGAGGCACCGTTGATCAAACTTTATTCCTCAAACATGTCGGTCCAGATCAAATTCTTGTTCAAATTTATGTAGACGACATTATTTTCGGATCGACAAGCCAACAACTTTGCAAAGATTTCGAAGCAGTGATGAAGAAGCGGTTTGAGATAAGTTCGCTTGGGGAAATGACCATATTTCTAGGGCTTCAGGTCCAACAATCTTCAACCGGACTCCTTATTCACCAAGCAAAGTATGTGGGTGATGTACTGGAGAAGTTCAAGTTCCGAGACGTGAAACCTGCTCTTACACCCATGGTGGAAAGACCTCTTCTGACCCCTGATCTTGAGGGTGAATTCGTAGATCAGACGCATTATCGATCAATGATCGGATCACTCATGTATCTAACTGCCAGTCAACTAGACGTAATGTTTGCGGTCTATCAATGTCCTCGCTACTAGGCTAATCCTAAACTGAATCCAGAATTAGATCTTTACGCTTTTACAGACAACAATTATGGCGGGTGTGAGCTTGATAGAAAATCGACTTCAGGCGGATGCCAATTTCTGGGCGACAGATTGTTTTCATGGCATTGTAAGAAGCATCATATCGTTTCCACCTCAACAGCAGAAGCGGAGTATGTCGTTGTGTCTGGTTTTTGTTCACAAGTTATCTGGATCCAACATCAGTTGTTGGACCACGATTTGAATTTTCAAGAAACCCCTCTTTTCTATGATAATGAGGGAACGATCCAAATTGCCAAAAACCCGGTCCAGCACTCAAAAACCAAGCACATCGACATCAAGATTCATTTTATCAGAGAATGTTATGAGCGTTCGCTCATTCGGCTAGAACAGGTCCGCACTGATAATAATGTAGCAGATCTGTTCTCCAAGCTGTTTAACAAAGCTCGATTCGATGTGCTGGTTAATTTTATAAAAATGATTCGTTTTGAGGATTAATTTTTTTTTTGTCTATCTTAGGATAAATTTATGCATTTTTTATTATTTTTTTATATGCACAAATTTAGGGGGAGAAAATTAGAAAATCCAAAAACATTAGAAAATCAGAAAATCCAAAAACATAAAAAAAATTAGAAAATCCAAAAACATAAAAATTAGAAAATCCAAAAACATTAGAAAATCAGAAAAACAAAAAATTATGATGCTGGTTATAGAATGTGCTTGAAGGAGATGTTTTGGGAAGTGATATTATTAAGTGATAACAAACAATCTAAGTCTGCGTAACGTACCCAAAGTTGAAGGGTCTATGCTTTGGTTTGATGTGTCGGTAGGCACAAAGAATTTAACGGACTTGACTAGGTGCAGATGAACTTAAGGAATCTAGAGACTTGATAAGTCTTGACCTAGATGGTTCCATTTAGTCTGGAAATACGATGCTTGGATAGGTTGAGCAGGGAGATATATATATATATATATATATATATATATATATATATATATATATATATATATATATATATATATATATATATATATATATATATATATATATGGGAATATACTCGTCACATTAAATGAACCCATATCTGGAACCATGGTTTAACTCCTCGATGTGCGGATTCTATCCTTAATTCCGGTATTGATGGGGCGACTGGTAAATTCCGATAAATTAGGTCTGTAGAAAATCATTTTCTTTCTTTCTGTCTGTTAGTGATATGTTACCCCCTCTGTGTGATTGGAAGAGATCCGACCTGGACTGTAACATATGCAACTCTATTTCTCTACATATTATACCTACATACATACATACATATATATACCTACATACACACACACACACACACACACACACATATATATATATATATATATATATATATATATATATATATATATGAAATTCCTCTTATCTGTTAGCCATATGTTGTCTCCTTTGCGTGACTAACAATCCGACCTGGTACACAGCATATATACTATAAGTGATAATACTCTGAATCTGTCTTCTCCCTTAATGATGGTGTGTGTGACATCCCCAAAATCACGGCCAGAAAAGACCGATTTTCATTTATGCTTTTAAAATAAATTCAGAGTAAATCCTTTTGATTTGAAAGAGTTGCGGAATTTGTTCCCAAAACAAAACATGATAAAATAATATTTATCAAAGCATTTCATCAAGAGATGCATTTTCATTATATAATTAAAACTCGGGGTGTCATGTTCCGATACAGACCATTAAGCATAAACAATAACATTACAAGTCATTCAACAAATATATACATATACAGACTTGTAGACAAAACAACTTGATGGTTCGTCCATCTTACGCCCTTGCGCCACTTCCTGTAATACAAATAAAACTGAGTGGGTCAGGCTTGGGAGCTTGGTGAACATATAGGGTTTTCAACCCACAATAAATAAATTATATTTAATTTCACCAACCAATCACTATCCCGATTACCCATTCCCGTTATCCTCACTTTACGTCCCTAAAACAACATCTATCTCAAGGGACCTAATCTAGGATTTTCATCGGGATGGACATTATAGCCAAGGGGTTTCCTCAACAATAGATATCCTAAGGCAACCATGAGGGGGATAGAGTACACCGGTGAACACATCGTTCACAACACCTACAGGTTATGAACCTGCTAGCGTTCCACGACACTGTCTAGAAGGAGTATGTGGTCGTTATCCATACTCCGCTGAATAACTAGGTCAACAACAACAACATCGAGGCCTCTCATCTGTTTATTACGCACCAACTATCTACCCATGTTCTACCCAACATATTAGTAGATAAAAATATATATATTTTTATACATAGTTTAAAACCTGTATAGCATTTTCATCCAATACATATTTCACATAACAGATGAGGCAGACCCACATAACACATATTTCATAGAAAACAATTCAGATCTATGAGATTGAAAAGATTGAATATACATTCACGCACATAACATCAAAATTATACACATAACACATATTTCGTATAAAATACTTCATAATTATGCGTTAGAAGAAATTAACTACACACCCACACGTATAAACGACAATAAACTTAATACCCTCGAACCATACTTGTATTATTATTGCGTCTATGAAAGGTAGTATACACTCACTTGATCAGAAGATGATCGGACAGCACTACGACTTGTAGAAGTAGTAATCCACAGCAGATCTGGAAGATCTCTACGAAAATCGAACTTCTCGCAGGCAGAGCTTCGGCTCGGAAACCGCACTTCTCGGGATCGTCGGGATCTCGGGACTCGCTTCGGGACTCGGGAATATTACCGGGGCTTCGGGATGGCTTCAAGGGTAAAACCGCAGAGCTTCGGCACAAAAACGAGAGGAAATTAGCAAATTGGCCGGCTGCCCTCGCATCCTATTTATAGGAGGCTGGGAGCCTCATTTACGTGGGGCGTACTGCAGTACGCAGCGCGTACTACCTCCGAAATACGTCATCGCATGCATCATCTGAAGTGTCGACACTTTGGCTGTACGCGGGGCGTACTCGAGTACGCGGCGCGTACCTCGGATCAGAGCTATGACTCGTCTTCGGATAATGACTCCGGATTTTCAATTAAAAATAAATACCAATTAATTAATAAACTTCGGAAATTCATATCTTCTTCATACGAACTCCGTTTTTGACGTTCTTTATATCCACGGAAAGGTGAGACTACGCTCTACAACTTTCGTTTAGACTCCGTCGGCTAATTTTGAATTTATTTTTATTATTTATTTTTAATAGGCCGGGACAGAAAATTTCGTTATAAATTCATAACTTCTTCGTCCGACGTCCGTTCTCGCCTAACTTTTTATCGCTTTGATACTAACAACGAGATCTTCGATTCTCGTTTAGATCACTAAGGCTAAATATCTCTTTAACGTAAATTTCACTTTTTACGTTATTCAGCGTTGCCGGTTCTGTCGCTAAACTTCGACAGGTCATAACTTCCTCGTTATAACTCGGATTTCGGCATTCTTTATATCTTCGGAAACCTTGTTTCAACTACTACAACATTATCTAAAGATATCAAGTTTATGTTACACTTAAATTTTGACGCTTATTTTTAGTCTTAATTAATCAAACCACATAATTAAGCAATTAAGCACAAAACACATAATACTCAAATAATACAATCTTATTATTTCAAAACGGGTTACAAAGGTTAACCTAGACCATTACATTGCTAAAAATGGCAAGCCCGGAAACACAGGCGTTACAATTCTCTCCACCTTAGAATGATTCCGTCCTTGGAATCACACATCAACAAACAAATGCGGATAGCGACTCAACATGTCACTCTCCGTCTCCCAGGTGAGATTCGGCCCATTCGTGTGTTTCCATCGGAAAAGCACTAACTCGACCATCTTGCGTCGCAACTTCTTAGTCTTTCGGTCAACAATTGCCTCTGGTTCTTCAATCAACCTTTTTTTCTCATCAATTCTCAACTCTGAAAGTGGAATCATGTCGGGAACTTCCCCCGTGAACTTCCGTAAATAACACACATGAAAAGTGTTATGAATTCCATTCAGTTCTTCTGGTAGTTCGAGCTTGTAAGCTTGGTTCCCAATCCTCTGAAGAACTTTAAACGGTCCAATAAACCTTGGACTCAACTTTCCCCTTTTACCAAATCTTATAAGTCCCTTCCACAGCGAGACTTTAAGCAAAACCGAATCCCCAACTTCAAAAGTCATCGGTCTTCGCTTTTTGTCAGCATAACTCTTTTAACAATCTTGAGCTGCTAACATTCTTTCCCTAATTATTTTCAACTTTTCAGCAGTTTGATGAACCATCTCCGGTCCCATAAACTGCTTTTCCCCAACCTCAAGCCAACAAGACGGCGTACGACACTTTTGTCCATACAAGGCTTGGTAAGGTGCCATCTTAATGCTCGAGTGAAAACTATTGTTATATGAAAATTCTACCAAAGGTAAATGTTCATCCCAATTACCTAGGAATTCCAAGGTACATGCTCTCAGCATATCTTCAAGTGTTTGTATCGTTCTTTCACTCTGACCATCAGTCTGCGGATGGTAAGCTATACTTAAACATAACTTGGTACCTAATTCCTCTTGTAGACTTTTCCAAAATCGTGAGGTGAAACGACTATCACGATCCGACACAATCGTTAGCGGAACACCGTGAAGTCTCAGAATTTCCTTCACATAAGAATTTGCAAGCTTTTCCATAGACCATTTCTCCCTGGCTGCTATGAAATGCGCACTCTTAGTGAATCGATCGACGACCACCCAAATCATGTCGTGACCATTCTTTGTTCTGGGTAGTTTGGTGACAAAATCCATAGCAATGTCTTCCCACTTACCCATAGGCACAGGTAAAGGTTCTAAACTCCCATACGGTTTCTGATGTTGTGTCTTGACTCTCGCACAAGTCACACACTCAGCCACATACTTCGCAATGTCAAGCTTCATCGTCGGCCACCAGTAGTAGGGTTTCAGGTCCCTATACATTTTAGTGCTACCGGGATGAATTGAATACATGGTCTTGTGAGCTTCTTCCATCAGAAGATCTCTAATTCCTCCTGACTTAGGTACCCAAATACGATCTTGGAATACTTTCAGTCCATGACCGTTTGTACCAAACACCAACGTTTTACCCAAACGTTCCTCCTTTCGGTCATTTTTCTCAGAAGGTTCCTCTTGAGCTTTCTTTATACTTTCCACAATGGTCGAGACAACTTCAATTCTCAACGCTCTTGACCTTTTCCTTTCAAGTTGACTTTCCGACTGAGAGCATCAGCAACAACATTAGCTTTACCGGGGTGGTAAAGTATCTCGCAGTCGTAGTCCTTGAGTAATTCCAGCCAACGCCGTTGCCTCATATTCAATTCCTTCTGATTAAAGAGATATTGGAGACTCTTATGATCAGTGAAAAGTTTGCACTTAGTGCCATAGAGGTAATGCCTCTATATCTTCAGAGCGAAAACTACCGCTGCCAACTCCAAATCATGAGTCGGGTAGTTCTTTTCATGCTCTTTCAGCTGTCGAGACGCATATGCTATCACCTTTTCTCTTTGGGTTAAAACACAACCCAATCCAACCCCAGACGCATCGCTATAAACAGCGAAGTCTTCAACTCCATCGGGTAGAGAAAGTATCGGTGCCTCGCATAGCTTGTTCTTTAGCTTCTCGAATGCTTCTTTATGCCTATCACTCCAAGCATAAGTAGCTCCTTTGTGGGTCAAAGCTGTCAATGGAGTAGCAATCGAAGAAAAGCCTTGGATAAACCTTCGGTAATATCCGGCTAATCCTAAAAAGCTTCGAATCTCCGTGGGACTTTTCGGTTGTTCCCACTTCATCACAACTTCGATCTTCGCTGGATCAACCATTATCCCTTCTTGGTTGACCACGTGACCCAAGAATTGGACTTCACGAATCCAAAAATCACATTTGGAGAACTTAGCATACAGCTTCTCCTTCTTCAAGACTTCTAACACTTCTCGCAAGTGTCTGCCATGCTCCTCCTGGCTTTTTGAGTAAATCAGAATGTCGTCGATGAACACTATCATGGATTTATCAAGGAACGGATTACAAACCCTATTCATTAAATCCATGAATGCTGCCGGAGCATTGGTTAGTCCAAACGACATAACCAAGAACTCGTAGTGTCCATATCTAGTTCTGAACGCAGTCTTCTCTATATCCTGCTCTCTTACTTTCAGCTGATGATATCCTGACCTAAGATCGATCTTCGAGAAATAGCTCGAACCTTGCAATTGATCAAATAGGTCATCAATCCTTGGCAACGGATATCTATTCTTTATTGTTGCTTTGTTCAGCTCTCTGTAATCAATGCACATTCTCATACTTCCATCTTTCTTTTTCACGAATAACACCGGAGCTCCCCAGGGTGATGAACTAGGTCTAATGAAACCTTTGTCCAACAATTCCTGAAGTTGCATCATTAGCTCCTTCATCTCCGTCGGTGCTAATCGATAAGGTGCTTTTGCTATTGGCGTGGTTCCTGGTAACAAGTCTATTCTGAACTCTACTTGTCTATCAGGTGGTAATCCAAGAAGATCTTCGGGAAATACTTCCGGATAATCACACACCACAGGAATACTCTGCATCACCTTCTTTTCCTTCTTAGCATCAATCACGAATGCTAAATATGAGGTACATCCCTTGGTCAAACACTTTCTGGCTTTCATTAGGGAAATGATTCCAGAATTCACTCGGCGTTTGTCCCCATACACCATAAATAATTCCTTCCCTCGTGGGTTTACCTTCACTATCTTCTTCTTGCATAATATCTCGGCATCATTGGCACTAAGCCAATCCATTCCCAACACGATGTCGAAACCATTAAGTTCGATAGGCAATAATTCCTCGTGGAACTTATTCCCATTAAGGTCGATTAAGATGTTTTTCATACGATGGCTAACAGGTACAAACTTGCCATTAGCAACTTCAACTAATAAAGCATTATCTAGTCTATCAACATGCAAGGCTAGTTTTCTACCAAATTCATGCGATATAAAGGAGTAGTTGGCTCCAGAATCAAATAAAATTTGGGCAGGCAATTTGTTTACGAGAAAGGTACCTGAAGCGACATCAGCTTCATCTTTAGCAGCTTCTAGTGTCATCTGGAATGCTCTCGCCTTTGGCTTTGGCGGAATGTTGGGTCTAGCTGTCTCCTTCTTCTTTGGGCAGTCCCTCGACATGTGTCCCTCCTCACCACAACCATAACAAACTTTCTTAGTGAGGGTACATTCATTGGCATAGTGACCTGGCTTTCCACACTTGTAGCATGTGGTCACTACCTCACACTTTCCATGATGCTTCTTCTTACATTTGTCTCACCATTTCGCTTCGCCCCCACTTCCCCTCGAACCAGACTTCGAGAACTTGTTTTTCTTATTGGACCCTGAAGTTCCATCGAACTTCCTCTTTTCGCTTCTCTTTCTGCTGGGCCTCCACATTCTTAGCTGCACGTACAGCCGTTTTCAGAGTAGTTGCCATCTTGACTGTCGGGCCAAAGTCGCCAGGCAGTCCATTAGCAAACCTCTCAATCTTGGAGAGTTCCGTTGGCACTAGGTACGGAAATAATTTCATTTTCTCAGTGAATGCCATAGCGTAGTCGTCTACGCTCATCCTCCCCTTCTTCAAGTTTTGGAACTCATTGTTAAGATCAATCAGATCTATCTCTGAACAATATTGCACCCTTAATTGTTCCAAAAACTCTTCCCATGACATTTTCAGGGCTTTCCCTTGTGGCATAGTATCTACCAACAACTTCCACCAACTTAATACTCCAGTCTTCAGTTGTCTGACTGCAAATACAGTCTTTTGTTTGTTTCTACAGTCGCAACTTTCAAATACCATCTCCATTTCGGAGATCCAATCCATTATTTCAACAGGCTTTGGGCTCCCAGAAAGACTTGGCGGTTTAGTGCCCAAGAAATTCTTGTACATTCGCCCATCGTTGTTGTTTCTCCTTTCCGGATTGTTCCTTCGTTCTTCTTGAGTCCCAACTTGACTCAAAATGCGACTATTGTTCCCTTCCTCCGACTGCTCGGGAATCAATTCAGGTTCCTCAATAGGTATGATAGGTTCGTCCCTATTGTTATGCAACATTTGTCGCATCACCTCCCTTTGTTCGGCTAACATAGCCCGAATCATGGCTTGCACTCCAACCATGGTGATCTGTTCTGGTGCTGCTGCTACAACAGGTATTTGCTCAATCACTGGCGGTTGATTCCTGTTTGCATCCGCGTTTCCAACGCCACTCCTTGTTCTCACCATTTTTGATCTACACACCGAATAAGGTGAAATTTAGATCTTCGATCATGATAGATTTCAAATCATCCTTATCACTCCGAAACGATTACATGCTAGTTCGGATATCGTATACATACGCTTAGAATCCTAAACACATAAACCTTCAGATCCGGTTGGCAACAAACCGTAGATCCGAACAAGTAATATCATATATGGCAACATATAACATTTAGCACATAAAAGCGTTTTAGGCAACGTTCCTAAAAGAAACTAGTGCTTGTGTCTAAAATCCAACAGACACACATCTTAAACTCCACTTAGCATTCTAAGTTTAAGTTTAGAAATCCTACAAATTCCTAGTTCGCTTAAACTAATGCTCTGATATCAACTGTGACATCCCCAAAATCACAGCCAGCAAAGACCGATTTTCATTTATGCTTTTAAAATAAATTCAGAGTAAATCCTTTTGATTTGAAAGAGTTGCGGAATTTGTTCCCAAAACAAAACATGATAAAATAATATTTATCAAAGCATTTCATCAAGAGATGCATTTTCATTATATAATTAAAACTCGGGGTGTCATGTTCCGATACAGACCATTAAGCATAACATTACAAGTCATTCAACAAATATATACATATACAAACTTGTAGACAAAACAACTTGATGGTTCGTCCATCTTACGCCCTTGCGCCACTTCCTGTAATACAAATAAAACTGAGTGGGTCAGGCTTGGGATCCTGGTGAGCATATAGGGTTTTCAACCCACAATAAATAAATTATATTTAATTTCACCAACCAATCACTATCCCGATTACCCATTCCCGTTATCCTCACTTTACGTCCCTAAAACAACATCTATCTCAAAGGACCTAATCTAGGATTTTCATCGGGACGGACATTAAAGTCAAGGGGTTTCCTCAACAATAGATATCCTAAGGCAACCATGAGGGGGATAGAGTACACCGGTGAACACATCATTCACAACACCTACAGGTTATGAACCTGCTAGCGTTCCACTAGACTGTCTAGAAGGAGTCTGTGGTCGTTATCCATACTCCGCTGAATAACTAGGTCAACAATAACAACATCGAGGCCTCTCATCTGTTTATTACGCACCAACTATCTACCCATGTGCTACCCAACATATTAGTAGATATATATATATATATATATATATATATATATATATATATATATATATATATATATATATATATTTATACATAGTTTAAAACCTGTATAGCATTTTCATCCAATACATATTTCACATAACAGATGAGGCAGACCCACATAACACGTATTTCATAGAAAACAATTCAGATCTATGAGATTGAAAAGAGTGAATATACATTCACGCACATAACATCAAAATTATACACATAACACATATTTCGTATAAAATACTTCATAATTATGCGTTAGAAGAAATTAACTACACACTCACACGTATAAACGACAATAAACTTAATACCCTCGAACCATACTTGTATTATTATTGCGTTTATGAAAGGTAGTATACACTCACTTGATCAGAAGATGATCGGACAGCACTACGACTTGTAGAAGTAGTAATCCACAGCAGATCTGGAAGATCTCTACGAAAATCGAACTTCTCGCGGGCAGAGCTTTGGCTCGGAAACCGCACTTCTCGGGATCATCGGGATCTCGGGACTCACTTCAGGACTCAGGAATATTACCGAGGCTTCGGGATGGCTTCGGGGGTAAAACCACAGAGCTTCGGCACAAAAACGAGAGGAAATTAGCAAATTGGCTGGCTGCCCTCGCATCCTATTTATAGGAGGCTGGGAGCCTCAGTACGCGGGGCGTACTGCAGTACGCAGCGCGTACTGCCTCCGAAATGCGTCATCGCATGCGTCATCCGAAGTGTCGACACTTTGGCTGTACGCGGGGCGTACTCGAGTACGCGGCGCGTACCTCGGATCAGAGCTGTGACTCGTCTTCGGATAATGCCTCCGAATTTTCAATTAAAAATAAATACAAATTAATTAATAAACTTCGGAAATTCATATCTTCTTCATACGAACTCCGTTTTCGACGTTCTTTATATCCACGGAAAGGTGAGACTACGCTCTACAACTTTCGTTTAGACTCTGTTGGCTAATTTGGAATTTATTTTTATTATTTATTTTTAATAGGCCGGGACAGAAAATTTCGTTATAAATTCATAACTTCTTCGTCCGACGTCCGTTCTCTCCTAACTTTTTATCGCTTTGATACTAACAACGAGATCTTCGATTCTCGTTTAGATCACTAAGGTTAAACATCGCTTTAACGTAAATTTCACTTTTTACGTTATTCAGCGTTGCCGGTTCTGTCGCGAAACTTCGACAGGTCATAACTTCCTCGTTATAACTCGGATTTCGGCATTCTTTATATCTTCGGAAACCTTGTTTCAACTACTACAACATTATCTAAAGATATCAAGTTTATGTTACACTTAAATTTTGATGCTTATTTTTAGTCTTAATTAATCAAACCACATAATTAAGCAATTAAGCACCAAACACATAATACTCAAATAATACAATCTTATTATTTCAAAACGGGTTACAAAGGTTAACCTAGACCATTACATTGCTAAAAATGGAAAGCCCGGAAACACAGGCGTTACAGTCTGATTATCCGATGTAAGGAGTACTCTGGAAGTCCTTGATTACCGGGGCATATTTGGAAGCGGTAAACATGTTCCAGTACAATTAAAATTAAACACTCAAAGATTGTCTATAGATCTCGCTGCTCAATTTAGGTGGACAACAATATCCCTGGTCGTTGACAGCTGAATGGTCCTTAAGATATAGTATCTAGAAACTTAGGATCAGATATATTATCTAGGAACTTAGGATCACATTATCTTGTCACTTATAGTATGTCCTAATTTTGTCACAATTTCTTGTGTTTAAAGTTGTAACGACCGAAAATTTCAACAAAATTTTTAACTTTTCAAAAACAACCCATTTTAAGAATGTTATTACAAAAAGGTTTTCAATACATTTATTATCAGAGTATTCCCATAACCACATCATAAAACACAAACACGACGAGCGGTACGATCAAGCCTTTGGCTTGCCACAGTCTCCTGAAGAACGTGAAAAACATTAAACCACAACTGTAAGCCCGAAAGCTTAGTGAGATACCCCCAAAATACCAACCACATATACCACACACATAACATACTATATCATATCGAATCAATGAAAAATCATGCATATCAGGTCTACTGTGTGACTGGTCTGCCGTGTCGGGCCTTCAGGCCACCTGGTCCACCCTCCGAGTCTAGTCATGTCCCTCACATCTGCAGTATGGTTGGTCCGCCCGCACGAGGCCTTCAACCTACCTGGTCCACTCTCTGAGTCTACAGTATGACTGGTCTGCCCGCATAGGGCCTTCAGTCGGCCTGGTCAGCTCTCCGAGCCTCAGCACGTCTGGTCTACCCTCGTAAGGCCTACAGCCTATCCGGACCGCTCGTTGGGCCTTCGGAATAACCGGTCTGCCCTGGGTATGTTGGCCTACAGCACAAAGCAGGTCCCACCTCAACCCAACCTCAGTCAAACAACCATGTGCACATAAACATACAATCATATAACAATTTACATTCAATCAAACCTATCTAGCAGATCACGTAACACAGCATACTCTAAGCAAGATACCGACCTAACCGGTCACTAGCATAGCATCACCCTATATACCATGATACCGACCTTAACCAGGTCTCTAACGAACACCATCCTAACTACCAGGATGCAAACATAGTAAACAACAACATAACAACAATACCCGGATTACAATCCGATAAAGGGCCGGCCTTGGTGCCTTAGACCCTATTGATATAGTGAGGATAACTCACCTCGCAACTGCTGACTGGAAAGATAAGACCAAGATTCTCCGACCACTGACACGATCTCCACCACTGACTAGCACCAACACTGAACTCAAACAAAAGCCAATAATTACCAAAATGCCCTTAGAAGTCAACTGGTCAACTCTTGGTCAAAGTCAAAGTGAAAGTCAACCTTGTGGCTGACTCTACTCGCCGAGTCAGCTCAATGACTCACCGAGTCCCCCAACACTGAAAAGGACCTATTTCAACTCACTGACTCATCCCTTGACTCACCGATTCCTAGCTTAACCAGGAAAGGCTAAGACCTCAATACCAGACTCGCCGAGTCCACGACTATCTTCAACATACTTGTCGAGTTGTTCTTCAAACTCATCGAGTATGTCACACCCCCAAACCGGAACAGCGGAAACGTTCGGGGGCAGATGACTTCATGTGGTAACGTAACAAATGAATACATAGTAAAGAAAGCAATACAACCATCATATATATAATTGAAAGTTTACATTGTTGAAAAGTGTACATGTTCAAAATCAATTACAGTATGATGTCAAAATATGAAATTAAACTGGCGCCGCAGCATCCCTTCTCCAAAATCCGTTTGTTACCTGTAATTACTGAATCCCTGGGACATACAAGTAGTTTTGAAAGAGTAGATCAGCATTTAAGCTGGTGAGTTTCATAAGTATTTAATGACAATGTTTGTATGAAATGAAATGTTTTTGTTCCTTGTTTGCTTGTTCCTAGAAAATCCTATATTTTCTACTAGTATAAATGTAGCCTTCTTTCAAGACCAATGTTTGTTTCTAGTAAATGTATGTACATATAAAATTTCCAATACGTCTGAAAAACCCCGTAAATCATTGTGTTTTTAATACTCTATGTGAGTTTTATAACCATACTATTGACAAGGAAAGCCTATACACAACGTTCTTCAGGCGTTGGAATGTTCTGACGTTTGTCACCCCAAATGGTGGACTGTAGCTAACAGTCAGGGCGCGGGTTGTCAAGCCCGTATAGATCTATACACAAACACCATGCTCCCACTCCAAGGGATTCTGGTATATAATAGTGGACTTGAAATGTGTACTCGAACATACGTGAAGTTAATGTCTCACTAAACTTAGTATAAAACAGATTTACGTGTGAAAACGTTCGTTCGTTATTGTATATGAAAGTAGCTTCTTGAAATAGTATTTCCATGTATGTAAAAGTTCGTAGTATTCTCGTAAAACTATACCTATTATAGTTTCCTAAAAGTGTGTTTCGTTTGTATAATAAACCCTTAGTGAAAATGTTCACTTGTTATGAAAAGTGTAGTTTTTGTAGTGCCAAAACCGATACACAGAAATGTAGTATAAGCAAGTATCTGATTTATATAAATACATAAATTGTTTCTCATTTTAAAAGATAAAATGTTGTCGTGGTATACTTTGCATATGAGAGTTTCCCTTTGATAGTTTCAAATCACATATGATTCCTTCGATAAAACGCGTAAAGTGAAAGTTTATATAACACACGATAATAATCGAGTGTTTTACTTGTATTCCCCCCCCCCCCCTAAAAGCATGTAAAAGTACTCATAAAACATTTAAAAGTGTGAATTATCGGGGTATGAACTCACTTGTAAGATCGGAGGTTGCGGGATGAAAACCGGACAGAAATTTGGCTTGAGAAAGTGGATTTCCTCGGGATTCTCGGAATTCTCGGGAGCACAAACGACCTTCGGGACTCGAGCAAAGTGATCGCGGCTTCGCGGGTAGTACGGGCACGGAAAACGAGGCAAGATCGTAAGAGAAATGGTGTGATTTTCCCAGAACCCTCGCATCCCTTTTATAGGGGGCTGAGAGACCTCGGTACGTGGGGCGTACGAGCTTACGCGGGGAGTACTCGTGCGTCATGCGTGACTGAGTCCTCAACTGCCTTGGCTTCGGATGGGACGGGACAAGTAGGCTCGCATAGGGGCGATGTGGACGAACCGAGGCCAAGGCCTCGAGTATGCGGGGCGTACACCTGTACGCGGCGCGTAACTCGGATGGACCCGGTGACTCACCCTTCGGATAATACCGAATTTTGAATTAAATTTATATATTAATTATTTAGCAAACGTCAAAAAGTCATATCTTCTTCATACGAACTCTGTTTTCGACATTCTTTATATCCACGCGAAGGTGAGACCATACTCTACAACTTTCGTTTAGATTCCGTCGGCAAATTCCGAAATTATTTTTATTATTTATTTTTAAAAGTTCGCGGTAAGAAAATTTCTTTAGAAATTCATAATTTCTTTATCTGACGTCGGTTTTTGGCAGACTTTTTACCGCTGAAATACCATTGTTGAGACCTTCGATTCTCGTTTAGGTCATTCCGGTCAAAAGTTGCTCGATCTCTGATTCGAGTTTTTAGCCGTCTGCCATTAAGCCGAACTTGAAAAATTCCTAACTTTCTTATACGAAGTCGGATTTGGGTGTTCTTTTTACGTACGATCACGGTTTAATGACTTCTAACATAATAGGTAATTTAATTAGTGATTTTTGGATATTTTATTTTCGAAGTTAATTTTGTTACAACTAACGTGGTTACAATACTTGACTTTTTAGGTCGTTTAGAAGTAATTGAAATATCAGGTTGTCACATCATCCCCCCGTTAGAGGGAATTTCGTCCCGAAATTTAAAGTAAGAAAGATATAAGTGAATCAGAGAAATAGATGTGGGTACTTTTGTTTCATCTGATCTTCGCGTTCCCATGTGAATTCAGGTCCTTGCTTGGCGTTCCAGCGGACTTTCACGATGGGTATGCGACTTTGTTTTGTTTGTTTGACCTCTCGGTCCATGATTTCTACCGGTTCTTCCATGAAGTTGAGGCTCTTGTTGATCTCGATCTCGTCGAGTGGGGATAACAAGAGTCTCATCGGACATATACTTTTTCAAATTCGATACGTGGAAGGTTGGGTGTATGTTACTAAGTTCACGTGGTAGATTAAGTTTGTAAGCTACAGGGCGGATTGTGGCGAGAATCTCGAAAGGCCCTATGTACCTTGGGTTTAGCTTTCCACGCTTTCCAAAGCGTATCAAGCCTTTACATGGCGAGACTTTCAATAGAACACAGTCTCCTACTTGGAATTCCAAAGGTTTTCTCTGTTGGACAGCGTAGCTTTTCTGTCGGTCTCTAGATGCTTTCAACCGTTCACGAATCTGAACGATCTTCTCTGTCATTTCTCGTATGATTTCCGGACCGGTGAGAGTGCTTTCAGTATCTTGTCCTTTAGCTAGTTGTGTGTCGCCAACTTCGGTCCAACACAGAGGGGATCTGCACTTACGGCCATAGAGGGCTTCGAATGGAGCAGCCTTTATGCTCGTATGATAACTATTGTTGTATGAAAATTCGACAAGAGGTAAGTGGATATCCCATGCCTTTCCAAAGTCAATCACACAGGCTCTCAGCATATCCTCCAAGTTTTGTATCGTTCTCTCACTTTGCGCGTCTATTTGTGGATGGTAGGTTGTACTCATGTCCAATCTAGTCCCTAGGGAACTTTGTAGTGACTGCCAGAACCTTGATGTAAATCTACTATCTCTATCAGAGATAATGGACATCGGAACCCCATGCAATCGTACTATTTTTCCCTTATGTAAGTTCTTGTAAGCCTTTGCATCTTGTCAGTCTCCTGGATTGGTAGAAAATGCGCGGATTTGGTTAATTTGTCGACGATGACCCATATGGTATCAAGTCCACCCGTTGTCTTGGTCAACTTGGTTATGAAATCCATAGTGATCCGTTCCCATTTCCATTCCGGTATCTCTGGTTGTTGTAGTAATCATGAAGGTTTCTGGTACTCGACCTTAACCTTAGCGCAAGTAAGACGTTTACTTACAAAGGTAGCAATCTATGCTTTCATGTTAGGCCACCAGTACAGTTTCTTAAGATCCAAATACATTTTATCTGAACCTGGGTGAACGGAATACCTCGTGTTGTGCGCTTTAGTCATGACCACATCCCTGAAACCACCATGTCTTGGTGTCCAGATACGGTCCATGAGATAATAGGCTCCGCCACCCTTAATTTCTAGATTCTTTTCCATTCCTCTCAGGGATTCACCAGTCACATGTTCGAGTTGTAAAGCTTCTAGTTGAGCCTCTTTAATTTGTGTGGATAAGTGGGAATGTATGGTCATGTTTAGAGATTTGACTCTCTGACCAGTGTATTCTTTTTGACTGAGGGCGTCAGCTACTACATTGGCCTTGCCCGGATGATAACGAATCTCGCATTCGTAATCATTGAGTAACTCGACCCATCGTCCTTGTCGCATGTTGAGCTCCTTCTGATTGAAAATGTGTTGAAGGCTCTTGTGGTCAGTGTAAATAGTACTCTTTGTTCCGTACAGGTAGTGTCTCCAGATCTTTAAAGAAAATACCACTGCTCCCAACTCGAGATCGTGTGTCGTATAGTTTACTTCGTGTGTCTTAAGCTGACGGGAGACATAAGCAATAACCTTCCCTCGTTGCATAAGAACACAACCAAGGCCTTGATTCGATGCATCGCAATACACTACAAAATCTTCTATCCCTTCGGGGAGGGATAGTATTGGTGCGGTGCATAAGGCTTGTTTCAGAGTTTGGAATGCCTTCTCTTGTTTCGCTTCCCAGTCAAAAACCACGCCTTTATGGGTTAATGTAGTAAGAGGTTTCGTGATGCTAGAGAAGTTTTTTATGAATCTGCGATAGTAGCCAGCTAGGCCTAGAAATTGACAAATCTTTGTAGGTGTCTTTGGTGCCGACCAGTTCTCAATGGCCTTAATTTTGGAGGGGTCCACGTGTATCCTTTTTTCGCTAACAACGTGGCCCAAAAATTCGACTCTTCGAATCCAAAATTCACATTTAGAGCACTTCGCATAGAGTTTCTCTGATCGTAGTGTTTCTAAGACCCTCCGTAGGTGTTGACTATGTTCTTCCTTACTTCGGGAGTAGATAAGTATATCATCGATGAATATGATGACGAACTGATCCGAGAAAGGATGGCGCACTCTATTCATTAGGTCCATGAATACTGCTGGTGCGTTGGTTAATCCGGACGGCATCACTACAAATTCGTAGTGTCCATATCGGGTTCGGAAGGCTATCTTGGGAACGTCTTCCTCTAGCACTCGTAATTGGTGATATCCGGATCATAGATATATCTTTGAGAAGTAGCTCGCTCCTTGAAGTTAATCAAATAGGTCGTCAATGCGGGGTAGAGGGTAACGATTCTTGACAGTGAGTTTGTTCAGCTCTTGGTAGTCGATGCACATCCGGAATGATCCGTCTTTCTTCTTTACAAACAAGACCGGTGCTCCCCAAGGTGAGAAACTTGGTCTGATGAATCCTTTTTGGTGAAGTTCGTTAAGCTGACTGGAAAGTTCTTGCATCTCTGCTGGTGCCAGACGATAAGGCGATTTTGCTACAGGGGTAGCCCCTGGAATTAAGTCGATTCTGAACTCGACTTGGCGTTGTGGTTGTAATCCCTATCGGGGAAATCCCGTACCTCTAGGATGTTGTTTGTATCCTTTACCTCCCAACTTGTATCGACAATGTGTGCAAGAAATGCCTGATAATCCTTCCGCAAACACTTTCGAGCTTGGATGCACGAAATGATGCAAAGGTTTGTACTTGATTTGTCGTCGTAGATCACTAATGTTTCATGTTTAGGGAGATTTAGACGAACGGCTTTTTCAAAGCACATGATGTTGGCGCGAAGAGGACTTAACCATTCCATGCCAACTATAACATCGAAACTTTTTATTTGGACTGGCATAAGGTTGATTGGGAAAGAGTGACCGTCTAAAGTTAATGTACAACCCATGTATATGCAATTAGTGTTTTCCGTTTTCCCATTTGCCGTTTCTACAGTGAATGATTCTTCTAACATGCTAGGTTTACGTTTAAGTAAGTGAATAAAGTTTTGGCTCACAAAGCTTCTCTCCGCTCCATTATCGAATAAAATGCATGCATATGAATTATCGAGAAGAAATGTACCAGCAACTACTATAGGATCAACTATGGCTTCATCGTGACCAATAGCCTATACTCGTCTCACCCCACCGGTATTTGCTGCCTTTGGGCAATTTCTTTTGTAGTGGCCCACCTCGCCACAACCGTAGCATGCTTAGCCTATACCAGCACCGGGAACTTGAGTGATTGGTTTTGAGGGGGCCTTGCAGAAACGGACAGTGTGCCCCTTTCTGTTGCAGTTGGACCACTGCATTTCCCGACACGGTCCGTGGTGGTGGTAATTGCACTTGGTGCACTTTGGGAGGTTGCCCACATAAGGCTTTGTTGGGTAGAGATTTGTAGGAACGGTAGTAGGTACCATCGCAGCATTTACGGCAACTAGTTGTTGTTTCTTCGAGGAGTCTTGGGAAGACCCACCCTTCCCTTTATTCCACCCTCTCTTCTTGTTGTTGTTGTTATTGTTGTTTCCCTTGTGTGGTTCTGGTGCAGAAGTTGTTGAGTTTTGATGATTTCCATAATCAATAAGCGATTGTGCTAGCTCCTTGGCACTTTCAAAAGTGTCAGGTTTTGAAGCTAACACGCTTGACTGAATTTGGGGCGACGGTCCCCAAATGTATCGCTCTATTTTCTTGCTCTGGGGAGCAATCATATCTGGGAAAAGGATTGCCAACTCGCAGAATCTATTGGTATAAGTTGTTATGTCAGTACCAATCATTCCCAGAGTCCAGAGTTCGTGCTCGAGTTTTTGAATCTCTCCTCGTGGACAGTACTCCCTCATCAACATGATTTTCATGCTCTCCCAGCTTATCGAGTTTGCCACTATCAGGGTAAGTACCTTAACGTGGCCATTCCACCAAGTTAAAGCAGTATCAGTAAATGTGTAAGTTGCAAACTTGACTTTGCTGTGCTCGGGGCAGGAGCAGATTTCAAATACTAATTTCGTTCTTTCAATCCACTGCCTTAAAACCATCACACCACCCGTTCCATTAAACATCCGAGGCTTAGCATTCGTAAAGTCTTTATAGGTGCACTCCCGGGGTTGTCCATGACTATCGCCATGGTTGGAAGGGTGTATGCCAATTCCTGAACCCGTAGTAACAGGGGTATTGATTTGTGACATGGCAGCTGCCACAGCTGCAGTGACTACTGCCTGGAACATGACAGCATCAAATTGAGGAGGTGGAGGTGGTATCGGTGTTGCGTTGTTAGGGTTACACCTGGGATTCCTGCGTGGCGACATCTTTAACTATACGTTTAAAAGATGATGATATGGATAAGAATAAATGAATAATGAATGTGTCTCATGAACTAAATTGCTATAGTTCAACAACAGATGATAGTATGAGTCTCACAGATAGAAGGGCGAAGGTTATTCGTAAATCCTAATATATGAACAAGCATATGGTTTTTCCATAATATTTTAAATATTGAACGTGATACTCAACGTAGTAGTAATAGCGTGCGAATTATATTAATATGATAGATGATAAAACGATCACGAAAATTTGACCCTTAAAAGGGTCTCCGATTACAAGAATTTAAAGGAAGTAAAAACTTTTAGCCGAAGTACTATCTTATAACAAAATTTGAGGCTTTCGCAAGTACTACTTGCGACGTGTGTTGCGCTTGGAGCTCGACTCCACACCCGATTGCTTCGACTCCATAAGACGCCTATCGAAGGCGGCTTCTTGTTCCATCAACTATGCGAGGGCTGCATTCGTTTGTGCTTGGAATGCTTTGGTGCGGAGGTGGATGTCGTTCTGAAACATATCCAGGCGGCGGATATCGGCCGTGTGGACTTGTACTTCCACGTTGATCTCTCGGATTCAGTTTGCTTGAACCCCCAATTGGTAGGACTGGTTGGCCAGTTTACCTACCATCACCGGAAGCGCTCGGTTGGCTGAACATCCTTCCCTGATGTCGTAGAAGTCTCGACACATACCGTAGGGAGAGCGTATCCCTTGTTGTTGGCTCCAGTGGACGAGGTGACTTCCCCAAATGGGTGTCGGTCCTTGGAAGTTCCTCCTAATGGCTGGAGGGTTGATTATCTCTGGTTCCGAGTGTGTACCAGAGTCGTCTCCTCCATCCAACTCGATAGGCTCATCGTCCTCTTCCGGATCCTCCTCAATCCATCCTCTGTTGCCTTGGTTTGGGTAGTAGGGGTCCCCATGCGGGTGAAATCCAGCCATTTAACTATACGAGAATAGGGTTATAAGTTTTGAACAAAACTTTAGACATGTAATACTAATTAATCTATTGTATGCACCAAATACTCCCATAGTATTTAAATTGTACGTTTGATACTAGTGTCTAATTTGTGTAAGTTTTGACTTGTTGCTCACTACGACCATTCCTCGATATACGTTAGCCTAATTTCGGATAAACATAGTTGATCAGGCTATATTCATCCCAAATTTGATTACATATTTTGAGAACTAATCGTAGTGTCCAACTTGTCTTAATACTTTTGTATAGTTCTTATCATAAAAATGTGTCGTTGTATGCATGTATTTTGGATTTTCATAACCTAATGTAATCTATTTATATGAAATAAGGATTTTAGTTACGAAAACTTTTGTCAGAGACATTGAGTCCCTAAGCATTTATAGTTTGTATATCTTAGGAGGTTTGATATACTTAGTTCACTATAAACATTGCTCTGATACCAATCTGTCACATCCCCAAATCGGAACGGCGGAAACGTTCGGGGGCGGATGATTTCATGTGGTAACGTAACAAATGAATACATAGTAAAGAAAGCAATACAACCATCATATATATAATTGAAAGTTTACATTGTTGAAAAGTGTACATGTTCAAAATCAATTACAGTATGATGTCAAAATATGAAATTAAACTGGCGCCGCAGCATCCCTTCTCCAAAATCCGTTTGTTACCTGTAATTACTGAATCCCTGGGACATACAAGTAGTTTTGAAAGAGTAGATCAGCATTTAAGCTGGTGAGTTTCATAAGTATTTAATGACAATGTTTGTATGAAATGAAATGTTTTTGTTCCTTGTTTGCTTGTTCCTAGAAAATCCTATATTTTCTACTAGTATAAATGTAGCCTTCTTTCAAGACCAATGTTTGTTTCTAGTAAATGTATGTACATATAAAATTTCCAATACGTCTGAAAAACCCCGTAAATCATTGTGTTTTTAATACTCTATGTGAGTTTTATAACCATACTATTGACAAGGAAAGCCTATACACAACGTTCTTCAGGCGTTGGAACGTTCTGACGTTTGTCACCCCAAATGGTGGACTGTAGCTAACAGTCAGGGCGCGGGTTGTCAAGCCCGTATAGATCTATACACAAACACCATGCTCCCACTC
Organism: Lactuca saligna; assembly: GCF_052625555.1. Taxonomy (NCBI): domain Eukaryota; kingdom Viridiplantae; phylum Streptophyta; class Magnoliopsida; order Asterales; family Asteraceae; genus Lactuca; species Lactuca saligna. The sequence continues at coordinate 68,278,284 of NC_136421.1, read as the reverse complement.
CAAGGGATTCTGGTGTATAATAGTGGACTTGAAATGTGTACTCGAACATACGTGAAGTTAATGTCTCACTAAACTTAGTATAAAACAGATTTACGTGTGAAAACGTTCGTTCGTTATTGTATATGAAAGTAGCTTCTTGAAATAGTATTTCCATGTATGTAAAAGTTCGTAGTATTCTCGTAAAACTATACCTATTATAGTTTCCTAAAAGTGTGTTTCGTTTGTATAATAAACCCTTAGTGAAAATGTTCACTTGTTATGAAAAGTGTAGTTTTTGTAGTGCCAAAACCGATACACAGAAATGTAGTATAAGCAAGTATCTGATTTATATAAATACATAAATTGTTTCTCATTTTAAAAGATAAAATGTTGTCGTGGTATACTTTGCATATGAGAGTTTCCCTTTGATAGTTTCAAATCACATATGATTCCTTCGATAAAACGCATAAAGTGAAAGTTTATATAACACACGATAATAATCGAGTGTTTTACTTGTATTCCCCCCCCCCCCCTAAAAGCATGTAAAAGTACTCATAAAACATTTAAAAGTGTGAATTATTGGGGTATGAACTCACTTGTAAGATCGGAGGTTGCGGGATGAAAACCGGACAGAAATTTGGCTTGAGAAAGTGGATTTCCTCGGGATTCTCGGAAATCTCGGGAGCACAAACGACCTTCGGGACTCAAGCAAAGTGATCGGGGCTTCAGGGTAGTACGGGCACAGAAAACGAGGCAGGATCATAAGAGAAATGAGAGAAATGGTGTGATTTTCCCGGAACCCTCGCATCCCTTTTATAGGGGGCTGAGAGACCTCGGGATGTGGGGCGTACTCGTGCGTCATGCGTGGCCGAGTCCTCGACTGCCTCGGCTTCGGATGGGACGGGACGGGTAGGCTCGCATAGGGGCGACGTGGACAAACCGAGGCCAAGGACTCGAGTTCGCGGGGCGTACGACTGTACGCGGCGCGTAACTCGGATGGACCCGGTGACTCACCCTTCGGATAATACTGAATTTTGAATTAAATTTATATATTAATTATTTAGCAAATTTCAAAAATTCATCTCTTCTTCATACGAACTCCGTTTTCGACGTTCTTTATATCCACGCGAAGGTGAGACCATACACTACAGCTTTCGTTTAGATTCCGTGGGCAAATTCCCAAATTATTTTTATTGTTTATTTTTAAAAGGTCTCGGTAAGAAAATTTCTTTAGAAATTCATAATTTCTTTATCTGACGTCGGTTTTTTCCAGACTTTTTACCGCTGAAATACCATTGTTGAGACCTTCGATTCTCGTTTAGGTCATTCTGGTCAAAAGTCGCTCGACCTCTGATTCGAGTTTTTAGCCGTCTGCCATTAAGCCGAACTTGAAAAATTCCTAACTTTCTTATATGAAGTCGAATTTGGGCGTTCTTTTTACGTACGATCACGGTTTAATGACTTCTAACATAATAGGTAATTTAATTAGTGATTTTTGGATATTTTATTTTCGAAGTTAATTTTATTACAACTAACGTGGTTACAATACTTGACTTTTTAGGTCGTGTACATGTAGTTGAAATATCGGGTTGTCACAAAGTACCACTTGCTCTTACCCGATACAGAAGCCTTTCAGGCGATGAAATCGATCCAAAATGTAGATCTACCCTTCTACAACCCTTCCATCACGTAAAGTGGCAAACTTTACGTGAATCCAAAGAGATCTAGGCAATTTACACTCTAGGGATAGGGTTTGGGACAAGATGGCTTGACCAAACACTTAATAATAGGGACTTTAATGCACTCTAGACCTTCTCCATTCCAGATCTGAGGTAGCAACCTCAGATCTAACCTTCAAACTCCAAATACCACAAGCTAAACTTGCCACACAACCCAAAAATGATGAATCTAGATGAATAGCAACCCAAAAACGAGATAGTACCTCAAAAGGAAGCCCCAATAGCAAGGGAAATTCGAATCTAAGCAAAGCCGCTTGCTCCAAGCCTCCTAAGTCTCCAAGATCTTCCTCCAAATCTCTTCTCCATGGCTTAAATGCACTCAATCCTTCACAATCACGCTTCTAGGGTTTTCTGGACTTCAAGGGGAGGTAAGAAGGTTGGGGAGAGGCCATAATGTTCTTTATATAGGGCTCATCCCCCAAAATTAGGGTTTTCTTCACTCAACGCCTACTCGCCGAGTCCAGCCTTGGACTCACCAAGTTGGCCACTTAACACGCAACCTCAGTCGTGACCCTACTTACCGAGTCCACCCATGGACTCGCCGAGTTGCCCTTCATATTTACACTTTGAAACCTGAACTTGCACTCCTGGACTCGGGATGTTACAATTCTCCCCTACTTAAATTAGGCTTCGTCCTCGAAGCCTATGGCAACAAAACTTCAGAACTACTCTCGCAGTGCATGTCCTGGCATTAACCAGACCAGATTCCTCAAAACACAGCCATCGAACCCGAATCCCAACTTTCTCTTTTCTTGCGTTGTTCTGACCCCCACTTCAAATCGGCCACCAGCCTCATCCTTTGATAACCACACCTAACCACCGAGTACCACTCCCTGATACTTCGCTCGCTCCAATTCAAAACACCCACTTGACTCATACAAGCTAGAGATAATCCCTTAACAACCAGAATCCCGTTCTGAATTCAACTTTACCTACTCAATGCTGATAGGATGATACATCCCTTATTGTCATAGCAACTCTCATGAGTTCCCCTCCGCAATCTCATACCCATGCTGAACTGGCTCTAGCACCTCGGGTTGGAAAACCCGATACACTAACAATACCTCCAAACATCCCCGAGGATAAATTACCACTAAATACACAATTTCTTAACCGAAATCAAGCTGGGAATCCAAGACTCCATCTCTGCATCTCTTACGAGTCTCTTGAATTTACACCCTTGGAATTTCCTTCCGTGACCTCGGCAGACATCCAAACCGGATGTGATTCCATATCACCGCCGCACACACTGCGCTATAACCATAATTGAAAGACTTTGATCATAACTTCGCACTATTGATTTCACTTTCGTGAACTTACACTCCCTCTCAGAGCTACATTTCTTTCCTTTTTCCCTTACTAAGGAGATCCACTTAGCTGCTTTGACACTACCACAAGTGCCACGGTGCTCACCCAATACTACACCATTTCCTTATGGCATAACCGCTATCCCATGCACCACACATACTCTGAATCCACTCGCAGGGACTCTCGAGTCCATGCACTACCTCCACTAAACATGATCAATATTCGGGGCCAGACCTTCTAATGCTAACATATCGCGACATACTCGATCCATTTCCTCGCACCGATCTAATGAAACATGCAGAGTCTTTAGCATTAATGGACCGCCTTACCAGGCCTTCAGCCAAACTAGACCACTCTCATAACCTTCAGCAGACCCGGACCGCCCTCCAGGGCCTTCAGTCTGGCTGGACCGTTCCATGAGCCTTCGGCCTGACTAGTACGCCTACCGGCCTTCGGTCTATCTGGACCGCTCGACTAGCAATCAACATTCGGAGTTACTCCTTCGGGAGACTCCTCCCTTGCATACTGTTCTAGCCCTGGGGTTCCGAACTCTACCTCCATCCCATATACTCACTCTCGGACCGATCCCAAGCCTTCCACCATCAATCCCCCTTGGTCTGTATCCCGCCCCGCACACTTGCCACTTACTCAAACCAACCTACGCTTTTGACTGACCGATACACGGCCGAATCCCATGCAGCTAAATGACCTCCCAAACTCGTCGATCCTTCGAAGAATTCTCCAATTCTCCCCCACTTAGAGCACTGACTATCAACCACCGGTCGCCATTACCGACCTCCCTCAACAACCCTTCACGACACCAGCACTTACACACGAACTGATTTCCACTAACACAAGCAACCTTCACAAATCATGTATGCCCACTCTGATCACCCCGGGCTCGAAAGAAAGTCGATCTTCAGCTAACCACTCCTCAGACTACAGATGCTACCCGATATCCAGACCAACACTCGATTCCCACGAATAACCCTCATGAATGATAACCAACGAAATTTCTAACACTAAACCCATAACCATGCCATAACCCTCAAAAATCAATGAATACATTACCGAAAACCACGCAACGAGACTAGGAGATACACAATACTCTACAATAATCATAAAATAATAAAACATCAAGAAGAAACATACCCGTAGCTGCATCCGGCACTACCCTGACCTCCTCCGCTGTAAGTTGGAAAGCACGACCCTGAGCCCTTGGGGGCTCCGCTCCACCCTAACCTCCACCCGTGATCCTCAATGTGGCCGGTGCTGAAGCCTGCACCAGTCCCGTAGCAAGCTATGGACAGTTGACCCTCAAGTGCCCAACTTCATGACAATGGTAACAGATCCTCAAATCCCGACCCGAGACTGCCTGCCGACAATCCCTCGCGTAGTTCCCCTCCCTTCCGCACTTGCGGCATGCACCACCGGACCGACAAACTCCGATGTGACCCTTCCCACACTTCCCACAAGTGTGGCTGCTCTGATTTCCCAATCTAGAATCAACGGTCTTAGACCGTTTCGGCACCGGTTGCGACTGCACCGGAGCCTGCCTCTGCTCTCGTAACTGCAACTCAATCTCCAACTCACACCGCCTGGCGACCTCCTGTAACTCTAACAAGGTCTCGCACCTCTACGTAGACAGGTTCTGCCTGATATCCCTCTTGAGCATACTCAGATATCGGGACATCTGAGCCTGCTCCGAAGCAAACTCGAGGCAAAACATCACCCTCTCAGTGAACATCCTGGTGATCTCCATCACCGACTCCGAATCCTGCTTTAGCTCAAGGAAATCCTAAGTCAAACTCTCCCTCTCAACCCGCAGAACATGACGAGTGCTAATCATATCTCGGAACTGATCCCATGAAACCCCAACCCTATGTGCATCTGAGTATGAACCCGTGGTCAATCTCCACCAATCCTTTGCCCGAAGTCTCAACAGGTTCAGGGCACACCTCGCCCTCTGATCAGCAGGGCATGAACATGTGAAGAAACACCCTTCCACGTCTGACAACCATCTCATAGTAACAATCGGGTCCTGAACTCCATCAAAAGTAGGGGGATTCGTATTATCGAAGTCCCGATACTGGAAACCTCTACCATCTCCTCCCCCTGCCGCCACTATAGTCGTTGTAGCCGCCGCGATAGCTGTCTCTACGATAGCCGCATAATGCTCATCAAAATACTCCACCATGGCGGTCTTGGTCGACCCAAACAGTTCCGGTAGCTCGGCCCGGAACAACGCAGCAACCTCAACATGCAGGATCTCACGAATCCTAGCATCCAACTCGCCTGTGCTCATCTGACCAATAACCTCAGGCGGTACTGACCCGCCCTGACCTCCCTCTCCTGCTCCCGATCCTGACCCGGATCCGCTCCCAGCATGCCACGTGACCAACATACTGAAAAACACCACAAAATCTCAGATACTTCCCACTAACCCGGGAACTAACTCCCAACTCAATCCTAGAGGTCATGGTTTCCCTGATACGCGTATGGGTCCTGTGCTTTCAGTAGTACGGGCCCATACTACCTTCCGCACCTACCTATATTTGTATGAAGTACTACCACAACACCCTAGTGACAAATATACATAACAAGCGCTCAATCCTCACTTCTAGAGGAACACTGGATATCTCATACAGAGGGAAACCATAGGATAGCAGGCATTATAAAACAGGCAACATTATCATGAAATCCTGAAGATCCCTAGCCTAGTACTAGCATGGTGTTCTATCAAAGCTTGAAAACAAATATCAGGTATGGTATTTTAGGGTTACTTACTGGCTCTGGCTTATCGTACCTCCGTGTCCTCCTTTTACTTAATTTGAAAACCATTTTAAATTCTCTTTTAAAACCTCTCCCTGATTTGAGACTAGATTCACATGAATGTTCCTCCAATTCACTCAAACCAAGGCTCTCATACCAACTTGTAACGACCGAAAATTTCAACAAATTTTTGAACTTTTCAAAAACAACCCATTTTAAGAATGTTATTACAAAAAGGTTTTCAATACATTTATTATCAGAGAATTCCCAGAACCACATCATAAAACACAAACACGAGGAGCGGTACGATCATGCCTTTGCCTTGCCACAGTCTCCTGAAGACCCTGAAAAACATTAAACCACAACTGTAAGCCCGAAAGCTTAGTGAGATACCCCAAAAATACCAACCACATATACCACACACATAACATACTATATCATATCGAATCATAGAACATCCATGCATATCAGGTCTACTGTATGACTGGTCCGCCGTGTCGGGCCTTCAGCCAACCTGGTCCACCCACCGAGTCTAGTCATGTCCCTCGCGTCTATAGTATGGTTGGTCCGCCTGCACCAGGCCTTCAACCCAACTGGTCCACTCTCTGAGTCTACAGTATCACTGGTCCGCCCGCATAGGGCCTTCAGTCGGCCTGGTCCACTCTTCGAGCCTCGGCACGTTTGGTCCGCCCTCGTGGGGACTACAGCCTATCCGGACCGCTCGCTGGACCTTCGGAATAACCGGTCCGCCCTGGGTATGTTGGCCTACAACAAAAAATAGGTCCTGCCTCAACCCAACCCCAGTCAAACAACCATGTGCACAAAAACATACAATCATATAACAATTCACATTCAATCAAACCGATCTAGCAGATCACGTAACACAACATACTCTAAGCAAGATACCGACCTAACCGGTCACTAACATAGCATCACCCTATATACCAGGATACCAACCTTAACCAGGTCTCTAACTAATACCATCATAACTACCAGGATGCAAACATAGTAAACAACAACATAACAACAATACCCATATTACAATCTGATAAAGGACCGGCCTTGGTGCCTTAGACCCTGTTGATATAGTGAGGATAACTCACCTCGCAACTGCTGACTGGAAAGATAAGACCGACATGCTCTGACCATTGACACGATCTCCACCACTGACTAGCACCGACACTGAACTCAAACAAAAGCCAAAAATTACCAAAATGCCCTTAGAAGTCAACTGGTCAACTCTTGGTCAAACTCAAAGTCAACCTTCTGGCTGACTCTACTCATCGAGTTAGCCCGATGACTCGCCAAGTCCCCCAACACTGAAAAGGACCCATTTCAAATCACTGAGTCATCCCTTGACTCACCGATTCCTAGCTTAACCAGGCTAGGCTAAGACCTCAAGACCAAACTCGCCGAGTCCAAGAACATACTCGCCGAGTCCAAGGCTATCTTCAACCAACTCGCCGAGTTGTTCTTCAAACCCGTCGAGTTCCTTCCCGCCTTTAAGCAACTAGCCGAGTACACCCTTGTGACTCTCCGAGTACCACTTGCTCTTAACCCATACAGAAGCCTTTCAGGACATGCAATCGATCCAAAACATAGATCTACCCTTCTACAACCCTTCCATCACGTAAAGTGTCAAACTTTACGTGAATCCAAAGAGATCTAGGCATTTTACACTCTAAGGATAGGGTTTGGGACAAGATAGCTTCACTAAACACTTAATAACAGGGACTTTAATGCACTCTAGACCTTCTCCATTCCAGATCTGAGGTAGCAACCTCAGATCTAACCTTCAAACTCCAAATACCACAAGCTAAACTTGCCACACAACCCAAAAATGATGAATCTAGATGAATAGAAGCCCAAAAACGAGATAGTACCTCAAAAGGAAGCCCCAACAGCAATGGAAATCCGAATCTAAGCAAAGCCCCTTGCTCCAAGCCTCCTAACTATCCAAGATCTTCCTCCAAATCTCTTCTCCAAGGCTCAAATGCACTCAAATCCTTCACAATCACGCTTCTAGGGTTTTCTGGACTTCAAAGGGAGGTAAGGAGGCTGGGGAGAGGGCATAATGTCCTTTATATAGGGCTCATCCCCTGAAATTAGGGTTTTCTTCACTCAGCGCCTACTCGCCAAGTCCAGCCTTGGACTCGCCGAGTTGGCCACTTAACACGCGACCTGAGTCGCAACCCTACTCGCCGAGTCCACTTATGGACTTGCCGAGTTGCCCTACATATTTACACTTTGAACCGTGAACTTGCACTCCTGGACTCGGGATGTTACAAAACTGGACAACAATACCGACGATCGACCAGAAAAAGATGTGAAGATGGAAGGTAGCGACAAGTGGATAAAGGTTGTCTTAAAACCTTCATCCCTAATTACAATAGGTTAAAACAATTTATATAGGATTAAATTGATTTTTTTTAATTCCTCGTCATTAATAGTGTTTCCAATTTCATTTTATTCTATTCTATTTTATTTTTTATTTTTTATTTTTATTTTTTTAATAATTTTTATTTTGTTTTAGTTTTTATTTTATTTTTTTAGGAATCATGAATTTAATCTCTTAAAAATCCTTAAAATAATTCATTTTTGAGAAAATGGTGCATGGAAGTGGCATCGGTTTTTAATGTTAAAAGGTAAGGGGGAGAAAATGAAAATTCTGTGTATATAGATAGTGTGTGTGCGGTGAGTTTTTCACTATCATTATTTCTTGCCTCAACCGCACACACACCCGTTTCTCTCTCAAACTCCTTATATATTCCATAATTTTTTTGAAATCAAAGCTCTTACTCAGTAATTCTTATGAACACGGCTTATTTTTCCGATTATTTTCATAAAAAGTTTCCATCGTTTGCTGTTGAATCATAATCACACTGTTTGTCTTCGAGTGTGACCGCACACGGGCGTGTACGGTTGACCATGTGCGGCTGTATAATTTTATGTCCGATTAGGCATGTGCGGTTGCGGCTGCACACTTGCACGTGTGCGGTTATGTGTAATTCCATGTGCGACTGCATCATTTTCAATAGTTTTGCCCTAGTAATTTTGTGTGTTGAATTTAAGATTAAGATGGGAGACATGGAATTCGCTAAAGTCCACAACTTCGCAATTTTTCTCGAAGACCCTCCTGCAGCTCACAATGACTTGAAATTTATTGTGGATGGTTTGAAGAAATCTTGCTTGGTTCATGACCTAACTACAAGTCCTACTATCTACCAGAGTTTGATTAAGGATTTCTGGAGGAGTGTTGTTGTAAAGAAGAATGATCAGGGTGAAAAGTTTGTTGAAGTAACAATCGAAGACAAGAAAATTCAAGTAACAGAAGCATCATTAGAGAATCTTTCCAAATAGAGGACAGACCTGAGTACACCATCGAGATTGACGTTCATCAAACTCAGGATGTCTTAGAGCATATGGGATACGAGGGAATCTTTCCCCCTTCAATTAAGAAGTTGCTTCCTCCGTGTTGGAAGTATTTGGCTCATGTGTTTCTGAGCTGCATTGGCTATAGGATTTGAGTTCAATTTCTCAAAATTTATAATGAATGAAATGATACTAAACCTTGAAGCAAGCAAAAGGGACAAATTCTAGATGTATCCAAGATTTTTACAAATCATCCTTAATGTGACTCACCCCTTGCTGCAGCGAGGAAATGATACTTTGGATTTCAAATCCATTGGTCCAAGTGCTTTTGGACTAATGAAACAAAAGAGATGCAGGAAGTTTGTATTTGAAGGAAAATTTCCATTAATAAAATTTGGAATTTTTAAAGAGAATGATAGAGAAGAATCAAAAGAACAATCCATTCCGATGCAAAATGAAGATGGTTTTCATTCTCCCTCCGAGCCAGAAGTGCAGGAAATTCATGACTCTCCCACAGCTTGTATGGCTGGTGAACATGATCTTCAGAAAGCAAATGAATCAAAATCTACTCGAGAGGAGGATGATGATGATCTTTATGATGATGTAGAGTTTTTAAAAGAAATTGACTTTACGGGGATCAATGACGACATTCCAACAAACATAGAGTTTGATCTTGGTGATGAAAATTTTGATCCTTTTCTTGAAATTCCCAACATCAGTGTTAATAAAGTCAATGCAGTTGCTTCTTTAGCAACCAAGACTAGAAATGAAGGAAATGTTCTCAACATTCTACTATCTACTTCAAATCCCTTGGAGGTCGCACCAAGCCAAGGAGATGTGATAGTTGGATAAGGCGTCTAAGTCCATAACTATTTCTGGAAAATACTTGACCTGACCCAGCATGGTCCATTTGGGTTGCATGGCACCATGCAATTGGATAAACTAAATGAGAGAAATAACACATATGGTTTATTAATATATTATAAGTTCTAATATATTAATAATATTATTTAACTAGTTTTGATCAAAGAATTAATTTAGAATTAATTAAGTGATCAAAAGATAACTAATTAGATATATGGGTAGATTAAGTAAATCTTCCATACCTTATATAGTGGGCTAAGAGGCTCCATGGGTTGTCAAATTGGGTTTCACCCATAGGATGCCCCATGGAGTTAACCCATGGATCAAGAAATGAAGAGCCATGGAACATTAGGGTTTACCTAATGTAACACACTATATAAGCAATGTAACTATCCCCAAAATCGGCTACACTAAGAAACAAGAGGGCTTGGCCGATTTTGCATGTGTTAGAGTATTCTCTCAAGTTTATTCTTTGCATTTGGTGTTGTGTGAAGCATTTGAGGCATCACACTTGATGTGCTAGGCTCACAAGGTTTCAAGGAACACTTTCAACAACAAGGTATGTAGTTCTATCTTTTATACAAAGAAAATTGTACCCTATGCATGCTAGATAGGTTCATAACCTTGGAAAACAACTTTGCATGATTATTATACAAATGTAGATCCAAGGTTATTAGGGTTGCATGTACACTTAGGAAGTGTTAGAATCCTCAAAACCCATCAGTGGTATAAGAGTCTAGGCTTGTTTGTTGATTATTTGTGCAAACTGCTTGAAAAAATTGTTTTTCTGTTTTTCTGCTCGTATAAACTCGCCAAGTCCATGGGGGGACTCGACGAGTCCATGCACAAATGCAAGTTACTCGTTGAGTCTGTTCTTGCACACGATGAGTAGAGGCTGCTTTGGTCAGAATTTCGATTTTAGTTGCTGGAAATGGACTACAAACATTACGCTAAATTGTTTTGGTACTTGAAAATATGTTTTAGATGCTGTAATGTTTATGCTAATCTATTTACAACGACAATTATAAAAATTACAAAGTTTTAAGTGTAATTTTTGATTCATGAAAGTGTTCATATTCATGTTCTTGTTCTTATGATGTTTAGATGATCATAGAAATTATTTGTAACCTATGTGGTAGATTAATTCATGATCATAATGTGTTTTAATGGTGTCCATAACTTGTCCTCAAGTTATGGAAAACCAAAAGTCACTTTGTTTTAAAAACCATTAAAAGAACACAAGGGTTATAAAAATGAAGAGTCTTCATTTTTAATACTCTAATTAACTCATAAATTACAAGAAATGAAAAGATTTGAAAGTTTACAAAACATTTCCTCAAGTTTTGGAACAAGTAAAGTCTTCATTAAAAACTTTAGTTCCAACCCTTAGAATTTTAAAAGTAAAAATTCAACCCTTATACTTATAATATTATAATTTATTATATATATATATATATATATATATGTATGTATAAGATCAAAGTCATCTTACTGCTAGTACGCCTCATTCACGAAGCCAGTCTATAAGGTGGGTATAAGGTTGTTGCCTATAAAATGGCAACTTAATGGGTGTCCACTCTCACCCACCGCTTGCTTGACTGGTGGAGGGTCGTTAGCCGAACAGGTAAGATAAGGACTTATAAATTATCATTAAAATTATGATGAATATTATAAAGTAACTAAATGTTTTATCAAATTCCCAATCGTAGTTACTTTAGGAAAAATGTGAATAAGGTGCTAATCCATGAAATTACACTTTACACTTTGTCTAAGTCGTTAGTGGAGTGTGTGTGGTTAACCGGCACACTAACTTGGACTTAACAAGGTAGGTAAAGGGTGAGTTAATGTTTATCATAGTGTCGATGGAGCGTGTGTGGTTAACCGGAACATCGATTGAGGGGTAATACATTTAGGTTACCGAGTAATTTGCATGGTTACTTCACACCTCATTTTGTGATCCTCGGCATCCCAGTCACAAAACATGGAGGGCACACTCGACATTGAAACATGTATTTGAAAAGTTCATTGAATCTCAAAAGAATCTAGGAGTTTCTAAGAACCAAATTAAATATTTTTAATATTTCGGCTTTGGTGGAAATTGGTGAATCATCATTCACCTACCTTTCAAATATGTTATTACTTAGATTACGGCATACCTCTTCTAAGTATAATATATTGTGATTGGGTCCTAGCCTTAATACTACATTTAGGTATTTTATTAAGGACTATCTCTATTTCTTAACTAAACTATTCTTCTTTTGAGATGTCTGCAAACACTGTTACTTCTAGCTCTAATCCTAATGGCTCCTTTTCTCTAATGAACTTGTGTGGGAAAGTCACTTTTGATGGATCCAACTTTAATGAATGGATCAGAAGCATCCAAATGATTACCCGCTACGAGGACAAAGAATATGTCCTCGATAAGGAGCTTAAGAAGATTTATGAGACAGTGCTACTCCTCAAGAGATCGCTGACTTTAGGGAACATGAAAGGGATGCCACCAAGGTGGCATACATCATGATGGCCACTATGACAACCGACCTCCAAAAGTCCTATGAGGACTTCTACCCTTTTTAAATGCACCAAGATTTGATAGAAAGATACCATCAAAGTGCAAGACAAGAGAGGTATGAAATCATCTCCTCCATGATAACAACACAAATAAAGGATGGAGAACCCATCACAGGGCACATGCTAAAATGCAAAGATTTATGGACGGCTTGCTGAAGCTTAATCTAAACTTCCCCAAGGAGCTAGAAATAGATATTATTTTGCACCCCTTACCTTCATGTTATCATCAATTCCGCATGACATACCACATGAACAAGGAAGAGGTCACTCTCACCTAACTTCAAGGACTCTTAAACACCACGAAAAGTGGTCTTAAGGGTAAGACAGTTGTTACTACTCCTACTCCTGCCAGCTCTGCCCTTGTCTTGGCAATCGGGAAAGGACGAGGGAAGAAGAGAAAGAGTTCTTCGAAGGGTACCAAGGCTAGGACACTTGATGGATCTTCTTCAAGTGGAACCAAGAAAGGTTTCGTTACTCCTTCTTCTGACCCAAAAGAGGCTGAATGCTTCTATTGCCATGAAAAGGCACATTGGAAGCAGAACTGCCCAAAGTACCAGCAAGATGTGAAGGATAGGAAAGTTAAACCCAACCATGTAGGTATTTACACTATCTCACCCCATTCTAACTCATGGGTACTTGATACCAGTTGTGGTATTCATATATGTTTTGATTTGCAGGGACTAAGAAGAAGTAAGAATGTGGAGCAAGGAAGAATAAACTTGATCATGGGAAACAGGAAAGCTTCACCTGTCACCAAGATTGGAGTTTATACTTTATCGCTAAGTAGTGGGTTTAGTTTAGATTTGAATAAATGTTGTTATTCGCCAGAAATGGCAAGAAATATTATTTCCTTTCATGCATTGTATAAACAAGGTTTCGCCTTTTCATTTGATAATGAAGTTGGTTCGATTAATGCTTTCTTTAATAATATTCTTTATTTTAAAGGATTACCTTGTGATAGTGTGTATGAAACTGTATATGTGGTTGATAACTCAGGAAATAATGTATTGTGTATTGATTCTGTTAATAATAATAACTTGGATAAAGCATCATTATGGTATTGTTGTCTTGGACATATAAGCAAGAAACGCATAGGCCAACTCCAAAATAATGGAGTCTTGGAGTCATTTGACCTAAAGTCTTATGATAGTTGCGAATCATGCTTACTTGGAAAAATAACAAAGTCACCCTTCACAGGTTCTTGTGAGAGGGGAAAAGGTTTGTTGGATCTTGTGCACACGGATGTGTGTGGACCATTCAAACATGCCACAAGGGATGCTAATCGTTATTATTTGACTTTTACTGATGGTTATAGTAGATATGGATATGTCTACTTAAGAAAGCATAAGTCAGAGACTTTCGAAAGTTTTAAGGAATTTAAACAGGAAGTTGAGAATCAATTAGGTAGGAACATTAAGATGCTTCGATCCGATCGAGGTGGTGAGTATCTTAGTTAAGAGTTCCTCGACTATCTTAGGGAATGTGGGATTGTCTCACAATTAGCACCTCCCAGGACACCACAGTTGAATGGTGCGGCTGATAGGCGTAATCGAACCTTGTTGGATATGGTTCATTCCATAATGAGTCAAGCTTCTCTGCCAATCTCATTCTAGGGGTATGCCTTAGGGACTGCCGCCCATATTCTTAATCTAGTCCGTACAAAGAAAGTCGCCAAAACTCCTCACGAGATGTGGACTGGTAATGTACCCAAACTAGACCACATCAAGATTTGGGGTTACGAGGCTTTTGGGAGGCTCGAGTCTCATGATAAGCTAGAACCACGAAGTGAGAGGTCTATTTTCATTGGCTACCCACAAAGATCCTTTGGTTACCTCTTCTACAGACCTAGTGATAATGTGGTCTTTGTAGCAAGAAGAGGAGTCTTTCGAGAGAGAGAGTTAATAAGCCAAGGAGACAGTGGGAGACAAATTGACCTTGAAGAACTTCAAGAGTCAAGTGGTGAAGGAACTTCAAACCCTAGCCCTCAACTTGAGGAGGAAACTCATGTTGAGCCAATTGACGATTTTGTACCTCTGAGGCGTTGCACGAGAGATAGGAATGCACTTGAGCATTACTATGGTTTCCATATTACTACGGAAGGTGAGACACTTATTAGTGATGAGACACTAGTAGGTCTAGATGAACCTAATAGTTACGCGGAAGCCATGGCAGGCCCTGAGTCTGCTAAATGGAAAGAGGCTATGGATAGCGAGATACAATCCATGTATCGCAATCAAGTTTGGAACTTGGTTGAGAATGTACCAGGTCATAAGACTGTAAGGTGCAAATGGATCTTCAAGAAGAAGACCGACATGGATGGTATTGTACACACTTATAAGGCTCGACTGGTTCCAAAGGTCTTTTCTCAAACTCCTGGAGTGGAGTATGATGAGACTTTTTCTCCAGTAGCCAAGATTAAGTCAATTAGGGTTATGTTAGCCATAGTTGCATTTCATGACTATGTAATATGCCAAATGGATGTCAAAACCGCTTTCCTTAATGGAAAGTTGACTGAAGATGTTTACTTGAGTCAGCCAGAAGGTTTTGTCAGCAACAAGTACTCTAATTGAGTGTGTAAGCTTGAGAAATCCATTTATGGATTAAAGCAAGCACCTCGCAGATGGAAGCTTTGCTTTTATGAGAAAGTCAAGGAATTTGGCTTTTCTAGGAGTGAAGATGAATCTTGTTTGTATGTCAAGGCTAGTGGGAGTATAGTTAACTTTTTGGTATTGTATGTGGATGAAATACTACACATAGGAAAAGACATCCCAACTCTGCAGGAAGTTAAGTCCTGGCTTCAGAAGTGTTTCTCTATGAAGGACTTAGGAGAAGTTGCTTATATTCTAGGGATAAGGATTTTGAGAAACTGGAGTAAAAGACTAATTGGACTTAGTCAAAGTACCTACTTGGACAAGGTCTTGAAGAGATTCAGCATGCAGAACTCCTAGAAAGGAGAGTTACCCATCTAGAGTAACGCCAGATTGAGTAAGATAAAAATCCCTAATATTGAGGCTGAGATAGAAGAAATGAGTCGAGTGCCTTATGCTTCAGCAGTAGGCTCGATCATGTATGCTATGAATTGTACTCGACCTGATGTAGCCTTTTCCTTGAGCATGGTTAGCAGGTATCAGGGGAACCCTGGCAAGGCACACTGGACTGTTGTAAAGAATATCCTCAAGTACCTACGGAGGACTAAGGACTGGGTCCTTACCCTCGGCGGGAGTGATGACTTGAGAGTTGTATGGTATAGTGATGCTGGCTTCTAGACTGATAGGGATAATATTCGCTCTCAGTCAGGATAGGTCTTTACCCTGAACGGAGGAGCAATCACTTGGAAGAGTTCTAAGCAGGAGACAGTGGCTGATTCCACTTGTGAGTCAAAGTATATAGCAGCAAGCGAGGTAGCAAAGGAGGCAATATGGCTGAAGAACTTCACAGGAGACCTTGGAGTAGTACCAACTATAAAGGAGCCAATGGAAATTTTCTGTGATAGTGAAAGTGCTGTTGCGTTAGCCAAGGAACCAAGGGATCACGGGAGATCGAGACACATTGATAGAAAATATCATTTTATCAGACATCGCATAGAAGAAGGAGTCCTCGTAGCAAAGAGGGTATCATCATATGAGAACCCAGCAGATCCTCTCACAAAGGGACTGAGTAGGGTTAAGCATCTCCAGCATGCTCGAAGCATAGGGTTGAAGGATGATATTAGTTTTAGTAGTTAGATAAATTATGAAATTTGTAAAGTGTAAGTGACATTTGATGATGAATAAAAGTTGTGTTTATTTATGAGTAAAGTGTTACTATCTTTTGTCAATCATTTACTATAATTTCTTTTGCATGTTTTGACTTCCAGAATACTATGTTGTGGTTTCACATATTATTCAAACTTTCCACAGTCAGTCATATGTTGCAAGTAGATATGAAGCAAGACTGTCATGAAGTTGGTTGTAGGTGTCAGTATATAAGACAACACTTCATGAGTTCTCATAAGTTCTAAGTATTGGAATCAACCCACGCTCACTGGAATCACTTCATGGAATTTTATCTCGAGTGATCATGAGACGATAATATCATATAAGTCTTCAAACCTAGAGATATGACTTGTTTCCTATGAATTGATTATGCATTGATTGTACGAAAATGCATTGGTAACTCAATGTTATAAATTGTACTTTTGTGTATAATTCAACTAGTAGTAGAACAAATATATGAGTCAAAGTTTATCTGTTCCTTCTTGGATTAGAATCTGATATCTGGGCCCCTCGATGATTTGGTTTTGACCTATGTACCGGGCCCGGTTAGAACTAAGTTGATGTGTTGAATTAAGTTCTTTGTCAAACAAATCGGAAATCGGGAAACAAACTGTTGGACAATAAGTAAGACATTGTTCCATGTAATTGTCCGGCTGATATCTAGAATAGAGGATTATATGATCACTTATATTAAATGGCATATCAACATCTTCTCAGTTCCGAGCGACCTTGAAAAAGCTACGATTGTCGATCGGTTCCTGAAGTATTGCAGTTATAGTTATTAGACGTATCCAATTGGGAGACTGTTGGATAAGGTGTCTAAGTCCATAACTATTTCTGGTAAATACTTGATCCAACCCGACATGGTCCATTTGGGTTGTATAGCACCATGCAATTGGATAAACTAAATGAGAGAAATAACACATATGGTTTATTATTATATTATAAGTTCTAATATATTAATAATATTATTTAATTAGTTTTGATCAAAGAATTAATTTAGAATTAATTAAGTGATCAAAAGATAACTAATTAGATATATGGGTAGATTAAGTAAATCCTCTATATCTTATATAGTGGGCTAAGAGGCTCCATGGATTGTCAAGTTGGGTTCCACCCGTAGGATGCTCCATGGAGTTAACCCGTGGATCAAGAAATGAAGAGTCGTGGAACATTAGGGTTTACATAATGTAACACACTATATAAGCAATGTAACTCTCCCGAAAATCGGCTACACTAAGAAACAAGAGGGATTGGCTGATTTTGCATGTGTTAGAGTATTCTCTCAAGTTTATTCTTTGCATTTGGTGTTGTGTGAAGAATTTGAGGCATCACACTTGAGGTGCTAGGCTCACAAGGTTTCAAGGAACACTTTCAACAACAAGGTATGTAGTTCTATCTTTTATACAAAGAAAATTGTACCCCATATATGCTAGATAGGTTCATAACCTTGGAAAACAACTTTGCATGATTATTAGACAAACATATATCCAAGGTTATTAGGATTGCATGTACACTTGGGAAGTGTTAGAATGCTAAAAACTCATCAGTGACATCAGAGATTCCTCCCTCTGTGTCACTTATCTCAACTTATGCTCAGTCATTTCTGATTCAACTTAACCTCAAACTTCTCAGACTTCCATGAAAAAAAGCCAATCTCTTGCAAGTCTGGAGGTACCTGCTGTAAGATGTGCACCTCAAGTTCTTTCAACAATCACTGCTACCTTTGCTCACTCTCCTCCAAAGCAAACAGATGAAGGTCCGACTACCATGTTTGAGACTGGTGGATCCTCATCCATTCCAGAATATTCTCCAACTCAACCTTCACTAGATGAAGCTTCTATTAGATTAGTAAAACATTTGGCTCAATCTAGTCCAACTTCCTCACATGAGAAAGGAATATCATTTAAGGAGGGTCGGACAGGTCATGACAAATTTTCTTTGCCTGATCTTTGGGAGGAGATTGGGATTCTCCATCAAGGGCTCATCGAAAATTCAATTCAGATGGATCAGCTTTCTGCATACATCTTTGAGCTCAGGGCGAAGGATGAAGAAAATACCAAAAAAATTAATGATCTACAAACGAGTCTTGGATCTGTATTAGCCAATTATTTCAATCTCAAGAACATTTTGTACGATGCATTTGGTGAAAAAGTCAAAGCCCTCTTCCAATAGCCACATGGAATAGCTGATCCTCCCACAGTTCAATCACCTTCTGCAACTGATGATCTTCCTATCAACTCACCTGCTCCAAGATCAACTACAATTGTCAACAGGTTTGAAAAAGAACCAGAAGGAAGCAGAGCCAAGATCACAATCAAACAGGGCAAAAGAATCGTAACTGCAAATCAAAGTGAAGGCCTTTTATTCATGAAAAAATCTAATGAAAATCGCAAGGCAAAAGACCCTTTTTTTACTGTAACGGATTTGAAGAAAAGAAAGTTCGGTGATGAGTATGGAGGAAGGTCCGATATCCAAATTTGGGCCTTTGATCCAGAGACGAATTTGTGGGTTGTAAAGCGAAACTCAGGAGCATCTGAATGTTACAAAAGCACCCACGATTTCAAATCTTGGACCAAAACTGATCTAGCTGAATTATTCAGGGCCCCATTCCATAATCACTCTGATAATCCTAGTACCTCTAATTTAAAAAGGTTTCTTGACAGACAGGTCAGAGAAAACTTTCCATCAATGAAGACTGCAAGAGCTCTATATAGAAAAGATGAAGAAGTTCTTGATCTAGAATCAGGCGAACCCATGAAGATCATACTTTGGCCTGTAACTAAGAAACAAAAGGAAATTCCTATTCCTCAACATTTTCACGAGGGATATCCGGATAATATGGAATTTTGGGCCTATGATGACGAAACTGCAACTGCAGCTATCAAATTCAAGTATCGAGAACACGTTCTGAGATTGACTAGTGCCAAAGATCTTCTTCGTTTCATAGAAAGGGATATACGGACTTTGGCTCGTCATCAAATCATTTGCAGAAAAGATGTCATGGAAGTTGCTGCTAAAGAATTCACTGCAATGGTGGCTACAATCATCAATGGAAGAATGTGGATGGTCTCGATGGGGAGATCGAATCTAAAGCTATTTGAGAAGCCTTCTTAGAAGCCAAACGAATCAAGTTCAAGACTATGCTAGTCTCAAAACAAGGGGGAGATTGAAGGTAAATAATTTTGTGGTTTGAGCTAGTCATATGTAACACCCCGTTCTTAAAGTGTTTAATTATGAGTTCCTCAGATTTAAGAGGAAGGGTAATTCTGGTCCTTTTTCAGGAAATGGGTTTCATCCGAGAAGGTTTCGGGCCGGTGTATGTTGTTAGAAGCATTGGGCTTCTCGTTACCCTCGTATGAATGTAAAGTTATTTGGGAGCGGGTTTAGAGTAGAGGAGTTGCGTCGTTTTGAAGATGATTATTGTTTATAGCTCTTTGTGGAATAAGTGGAAAAGGTCCCATGCATGCATGACATGCATGCTTAAAGTTGGCTGGGTATGGCGAGCGTAAGCTGGACGTACGCCCAGCGTAATAGAGGAAAGAAACGCAGGTGTTTAGGTGAGTACGCCCAGCATACTCTCAGACACCCCAAACCCTAAAATTAGGGTCAGCCATTATATAAGGAACATGTTGGTTCATACCCTAGCCTCCTTAAGCTCATCCTTAACCTCAGAAACCCTAGAAACCCATATTCCTCCATTGTTGGGTGTGTTTGGCCTTGGAAAGCTCATTTTGGCAAAAGAAAAGCTAGAAGAAGAAAGGAGAAGTTGTCAAAGAAGCGAAGAAATGATTGGAGCTTGTAGATCTGAAGAGATATCATCCTTGGAAGCTTATTTGAGGTATAAAGCTTCTTGCTTGCCACTTATTTTACATAGATCTAAGTGTTGTGAAGTTTTTAGCATCTTTCTTGTCCCAAAGTTCTCATCTTGATTCATGCTTTGTGTTGGCCGAGATTATCTGTCCTTTCAGACCTTTGGAGAGGTCTTGAGTGAGAAAAATAAGGTCCCAAGGGTTGTAGTTGTTCCATGTTTGAGATATATAGGTCTTAATGGATTAAGACCTTGGATTAAGAGCTTATGGACGTCCCAAGTGATAAAGTTTAAGACTTTATGAATTCTAATCATATTTGGCCTAGGGATCTGAAGTTTGGGCTTAATAGCTTAAGCCAGTAAGAAGTTATAATGACTTTATGAGTAGCGAAGTTACGCCCCACGTAGCGGGTCAAGGAACCCGATCCTCAGCTGCGTTTCAGTGTCTACGACCCGCGTACCAAGGAGGGTACGCCCAGCGTACTCCCCTTTAGTAGACTCTAATGTTGGGCCTTAGAGTTTGGGTCATTTGTGGGTTGTTGGTTTATGGGCCTTGTCTGGTAATTATGGATAGAGTATTTTAGGCCCAATTATTGTTATGGACATTGGATCTAGGCCCTTTTGGTGAGGTGGGCCCTATTTGGTAAAATGGGCCGATATTGGACTTTGTATAAGATTTGGACTTTGGTCTTGGCCCGATAAGTGGATGTATGCTTGGCCTAATGTTTATTTTTTTATGATGGTTAGTTCGGGATTTGCGGTGAGTTGGTGATTCGAGAATATGCTTCTTCAGTTCAAAGTATCGGCAATCGCGAGGTGAGTTATCCTCACTATATCGATAGGGTCTAAGGCACCAAGGCCGGCACTTTATCGGATTAAGATACGGGTATTTGTTGTTATGTTATTGCTTGATATGTCTGCATCCTGGTAGCTAGGATGGTATATGTTAGAGACTTGGTTAAGGCCGGTTTCCTGATATGTAGGGTGATGCTATGCTAGTGACTGGTTAGGTCGGTATCCTGGTTAGGATGATGATATGTTATGTGATCTGTTTGATCAGCTTGTTGACTGTGGACTCTTATATGATTGTAAGTTTATGTGCACATGGTTGTTTGGACTGGAGTTGGGTTGAGGCGGGTCCTGCTTTGTGTTGTAGGCCAAGATACCCAGGGCGGACCGGTTGTTCCGAAGGCCCAGCGAGCGGTCCGGATAGGCTGTAGGCCCCAAGAGGGCGGACCAGCGTGCCGAGGCTCAGAGAGTAGACCAGGCCGATTGAAGGCCCGGTGCGGGCGGACCAGTTATACTGTAGACTCGGAGGGTGGACCAGGTGGACTGTTGGCCGGTGCGGCGGACCAGTCTCATAGTAGACCAGAAGTACGTGGCTGTTTTATGTTCTGTTATGTTATGTATGCTATGTATGATATGGGACAGAAGGCATTATGATTTGGACTGGAGGGTCGTAGCCTGGAAGGGTGTATATATGGTTGGTATTTTGGGGGTATCTCACTAAGCTTTCGGGCTTACAGTTGTGGTTTAATGTTTTTCAGGTTCTTCAGGAGACCGTGGCAAGGCGAAGGCATGATCGTACCGCTCCTCGTGCTTATGTTTTGTGTTATGGTTCTGGGAATACTCTGACAATAAATGTATTGAAAACCTTTTTGTAATAACATTATTAAAATGGGTTGTTTTTGAAAAGTTTAAATTTTGTTGAAATTTTTGGTCGTTACAAGTTGGTATCATAGGCTTGGTTTGAGTGAATTGGAGGAACATTCGTGTGAATCTAGTCTCAAATCAAGGAAAGTTTTTAAAAGAGAATTTAAAATGGTTTTCAAATTAATTAAAAAGAGGACGCGGAAGTACGATCAGCCGGAGCTAGTAAGTAACCCCAAAATACCATACATGATATTTGTTTTCGTGCTTAATTTGATAGAACAGCATGCTAGTACTAGACTAGGGATCTTCAGGATTTCATGATAATGTTGCCTGTTCTATGATGCCTGGTAGCCTAGGGTTTCCCTCTGTATGAGATTTCCAATGTTCCTCTAGGGGTGAGGATTGAGCGCTTGCTATGTATATTTGTCACTAGGGTGTTGTGGTAGTACTTCATACAAATATGGGTAGGTGTGGAAGGTAGTATGGGCCCGTACTACTGAAAGCACAGGACCCATACGCGTATCAGGGAAACCATGACCTCTAGGGTTGGGTTGAGAGTTGGTCTCCGGGGTAGTGGAAAGTGTCTGAGTTTTTGTGGTTTATTTTCAGTATGGAGATTTCAAGGCATGCTGGGAGTGGATCCGGGTCAGGATCGGGAGTAGGAGAGGGAGTTCCGGCCGGGTCAGTACCGCCCGAGGTTATCGGATAAATGAGCACATGGGAGTTAGATGCGAGGATTCGTGAGATCCTGCATGATGAGGTTGTTGCGTTGTTCAAGGCCGAGCTGCCGGAACTGTTTGGGTCGATCAAAGAATGCCATGGTGGAGTATTTTGATGAGCGCTATGCGGCTCTCACTAAGACAGCTGTCGCGGCGGCTACAGCGGTTGTAGCAGCGGCAGGGGGAGGAGTTGGTAGAGGTTTTCAGTATCGGCACTTCGATAATACGAAGCCTCCCACCTTTGATGGAGTTCAGGACCCGATCGTTGCTATGAGATGGTTATCGGACGTGGAAGGGTGTCTCTTCACGTGTTCATGCCCTGCTGATTAGAGGGTGAGGTGTGCTCTGAACCTGTTAAGGCTCGGGGCTAAGGATTGGTGGAGATTGACCACGGGGTCGTACTCGGATGCGCAGAGGGCTGCGGTGTCATGGGATCAGTTCAGAGAGATATTCAGCACTCGTTATGTTCCTCAGGTTGAGAGAGAGAGATTGGCTCAGGAGTTCCTTGAGCTGAAGCAGGGTTCGGAGTTCGTGACGGAGATCACCAGGATGTTTACTGAGAGGGCGAGGTTTTACCCTGAGTTTGCTTCGGAGTAGGCTCAGATGTCCTGATATCTGAGTATGCTCAAGAGAGATATCAGACATTTTGTGTTTGCGCAGAGGTGCGAGACCTTGTTAGAGTTGCAGGAGGCCGCCAGGCGGCGTGAGTTGGAGATTGAGTTGCAGTTGCGTGAGCTGAGGCAAGCTCCAGTGCAGTCGCAGCCGGCGCCAAAACGGTCTAAGACCGTTGATTTCAGGGTGGGAGATCAGAGCAACCACGCTTGTGGGAAGTATGGGAGGGGTCACACCAGAGTTTGTCGGTCCGGTGGTGCATGCCGCAAGTGCAAAAAGGAGGGGCACTATGCGAGGGATTGTCAGTAGGTAGTCCCGGGTCAGGATTTGAGGATCTATTATCATTGTCATTAGGTTGGGCACTTGAGGGTCAACTATCCACAGCTTGCTGCGGGACCGGTGCAGGCTCCAGCACCGGCCACTTTAAGGATCACGGGCGGAGGTCAGGGTGAAGCGGAGCCCCCAAGGGCTTAGGGTCGTGCTTTTCAGCTTTCAGCAGAGGAGGTCAGAGAAGTGCCGGATGCAGCTATGGGTATGTTCCTTCCTTGATATCTTCTTATCTTGTGATTATTGTGGAGTATTATTCTCTGCTAGTCTCATTGTGTGGTTTTTCGTTCTGGTATCTGTTGTTCCTTGAGGGTTTGGTATGGTTATGGGTTAGAGTTTGGGTTTTCGTTGGTTATCATTCATGAGGGTTATTTTGTGAAGGTTGCTAGTGCTAGTGGGAATCAGTCCCCGTGTAAGTGTTGGGTTTTGTGCAAGGTTGCTTTGGGAGGTCGGTGATAGCGACTGGCGGTTGATAGTCAGTGCCCTAAGTGGGGGAGAATCGGAAACTCTCCGGACGGTTGATAGGCTTGAGAGATTGTTTAGCTGCTTGGGATTCAGCAGTGTTTCTGTCTTCCGAGAGCAGGCTGGTATGAGTGAGTAGCAGGCGTGCGGGGCAGGATATAGACTTATGGTATTGATTATGGAGGGCCTGGGATCAGACCGAGATCGAGTATGTATGATAGAGATAGAGTTCGGAACCCCTAGAGGGCTAGAATAGTATGCATGGGAGGATTTCCCGGAGAGATAAGTCAGCGTGATGAATGCTAGTCGAGCGGTCCGAAGAGACTGAAGGTCGGTAGTCATACCAGTCAGGCTGAAGGCTCGGGGGATGGTCCAGCCAGACTGAAGGCCCTAGAGGGTGGTCTAGATTGGCTGAAGGTTTTGAGAGTGGTCCATATTGGCTGAAGGTTTTGAGAGTGGTCCAGATTGGCTGAAGGTTTTGAGAGTGGTCCAGATTAGCTGAAGGCCTTGTAAGGTGGTCCAGTCATGCTGAAGACTCTGCAGGTATTATTGGATCGGTTCGAGGAAATGGGTTGAGTATGTTGTGATGTGTTAGCATTAGAAGGTCTGGCCCCAGGTATTGATCTTGATTAGTGGAGCTAGTGAATGGACTTGAGAGTCCTTGCGAGCAGATTCAGGACATGTATGTTGCATGGATAGCGGTTATACTATAAGGGAGTGTAAATTCGTGGAAGTGAAAGCAGCAGCGCAGAGTTATGATTGAAGTGGTCCAATTATGGTCATTGAGCAGCGTGATTATGGCAGTGGTATGGGATCACATCCGGGTTGGATGGTTGCTGAGGCTCGGTAGGAATGCATGGATGGAATCTCGGATTTCCAGATAGATTTCGTTTTATGTGGTGAAAATTCATCCGGAAGGATGTTTGGAGGTATCATCAGTGTATAGGGTTTGTCCTAACTCGAGGAAACTAGAGCCAGTTCAGTGTGGTTATTAGATTGCGGTGGAGAACTCGTGGGAGTTGCTCTGAGGCTGAAGCATGTGTCATCCGGTCAGCAAGAAAGGTAAAGTTGGGTTTCAGATTTCAATGGTCGAGTCTTGAGGAACCTAGTTCGGTGAATGTCAGGTGGTGCATTGCAGGGGTAGTTCCAGAGTAGATTTGTTGTAGGCTTCGAGGTCAAAGCCTAATTTAAGTTGGGGAGAATTGTAATAACCCGTTCTTAAAGTGTTTAATTATGAGTCCCTGAGATTTAAGAGGAAGGGTAATTCTGGTCCTTTTCGGGAAATGGGTTTCATCCGAGAAGGTTTCGGTCCGGTGTACGTTGTTAGAAGCATTGGGCTTCTCGTCAACCTCGTATGAATGTAAAGTTATTTGGGAACGGGTTTAGAGTAGAGGAGCTGCGGCGTTTTGAAGATGATTATTTTTTATAGCTCTTTGTGGAATAAGTGGAAAAGGTCCCATGCATGCATGACATGCATGCTTGAAGTTGGCTGGGTACGCCCACCGTAAGCTGGACGTACACCCAGCCTAATAGAGGAAAGAAACGCGGGTGTTTAGGTGAGTACGCCCAGCGTACTAGAAGTACGCCCAGCGTACTCTCAGAAACCCCAAACCCTAAAATTAGGGTCAGCCACTATATAAGGAACATGTTGGTTCATACCCTAGCCTCCTTAAGCTCATCCTTAACCTCATAAACCCTAGAAACCCGTATTCCTCCATTGTTGGGTGTGTTTAGCCTTGGAAAGCTCATTTTGGCAAAAGAAAAGCTAGAAGAAGAAAGGAGAAGTTGTCAAAGAAGGGAAGAAACGATTGGAGCTTGTAGATCTAAAGAGATATCATCCTTGGAACCTTATTTAAGGTATAAAGCTTCTTGCTTGCCACTTATTTTGCATAGATCTAAGTGTTGTGAAGTTTTTAGCATCTTTCTTGTCCCACAGTTCTCATCTTGATTCATGCTTTGTGTTGGCCGAGATTATCTGTCCTTTCATACCATTGGAGAGGTCTTTAGTGAGAAAAATGAGGTCCCAAGGGCTGTAGTTATTCCATGTGTGAGATATATAAGTCTTAATGGATTAAGACCTTGGATAAAGAGCTTGTGGACGTCCCAAGTGATAAAGTTTGAGACTTTATGAATTCTAATCATATTTGGCCTAGGGATCTGAAGTTTGGGCGTAATAGCTTAAGCCATTAAGAAGTTATAATGACTTTATGAGTAGCGAAGTTACGTCCCGCATAACTTGGTTCTACGCCCTGCATAGCGGGTCAAGGCTACGATCCACAACTGCGTTTCAATGTGTACGCCCCACGTACTAAGGAGGGTACGCCCAGCGTACTCCCCCTGAGTAGACTTTAATGTTGGGCCCTAGAGTTTGGGCCGTTTGTGGGTTGTTGGTTTATGGGCCTTGTCTGGAAGTTATGGATAGAGTATTTTGGGCCCAATTATTGTTATGGACATTGGATCTAGGCCCATTTGCTGAGGTGGGCCCAATTTGGTAAATTGGGCTAATATTGGACTTTGTATAAGATTTGGACTTTGGTCTTGGCTCGATAAGTGGATGTATGCTTCGCATAATGTTTATTTTGTTATGATGGTTAATTCGGAATTTAAGGTGAGTTGGTGATTCGAGAATCTGCTTCTTCAGCTCAAAGTATCGGCAATCTCGAGGTGAGTTATCCTCACTATATCGACAGGGTTTAAGGCACCAAGGCCGGCCCTTTATCGGATTGAGATCCGGGTATTTGTTGTTATGTTATTGCTTGATATGTCTGCATCCTAGTAGCTAGGATGGTATATGTTAGAGACCTGGTTAAGGTCGGTTTCTTGATATGTAGGGTGATGCTATGACATTGACCGGTTAGGTCGGTATCCTGGTTAGGATGATGATATGTTATGTGATATGTTTAATCGGCTTGTTGACTGCGACCTCCTATATGATTGTATGTTTATGTGCACATGGTTCTTTAGACTGGGTTGGGTTGAGGCGGGTCCTGCTTTGTGCTGTAGGGCAAGATACCCAGGGCGGACCGGTTGTTCCGAAGGCCCAGCGAGCGGTCCGGATAGGCTGTAGGCCCCAAGAGGGCGGACAAGACGTGCCGAGGCTCGGAGAGTGGACCAGGCCGACTGAAGGCCCGGTGCAGGCGGACCAGTCATACTGTAGACTCGGAGGGTGGACCAGGTGGACTATTGGCCGGTATGGCGGACCAGTCTCACAGTAGACCCGAAGTACATGGCTGTTCTATGTTCTGTTATGTTATGTATGCTATGTATGATATGGACCGGAAGGCATTATGATTTGGACCGGAAGGTAGTCGCCTGGAAGGGCGTATATGTGGTTGGTATTTTAGGGGTATCTCACTAAGCTTTTAGGGTTACAGTTGTGGTTTAATGTTTTTCAGGTTCTTCAGGAGACCGTGGCAAGGCGAAGGCGTGATCGTACCGCTCCTCGTGCTTACGTTTTATGTTATGGTTCTGGGAATACTCTGATAATAAATGTATTGAAAACCTTTTTGTAATAACATTATTAAAATGGGTTGTTTTTGAAAAGTTTAAATTTTGTTGAAATTTTTGGTCGTTACATCATACTTGTTGTATAGATCTATTCAAGATGTCAGAGTTTGTATTGCAGTATTGTTTGTATTGAGCTTGTAATGTGTACAGCCACACATGTGTGTGCGGCCGCACACTCTTATGCTGGTAGGAGGGGTACTATTTGTAGTAACCGAGTTGTGTTAGATTGTACTTTTTCAGTCATAACTCTATAGTTGTTATACTTTCTCAAGATGTACTTGACATTTACTCGTAATACATGTGTGCATGCTTGATTTTACTTCTTCTTCTTCTTCTTCTACATTTCAACTTAATTACTGAATTGGATCCTTAGTTTTGGGACTAACATTTGGTAAACCTTAGATTGTCGTCGACAATTGCTTAATCACTTTAGTCATATCCAATTCTAGACATTTTCCTCCTTAATGCCCCAAGGCATTTGGAAAATTCAGAAATAATAAATATTATAGCACAAGTAATTGATCTTGTACCCAAAGTAAATGGGACACGATTCATGATGTTTCACATAAAGACATGGTTCTAGACCAGTCTTTTGCCATAATATTTTTTTGTTTGCCATATTCTCAAAATTTTACTATGAAAAGGGATCTCGTAATCATAATCGAATTTTGAGAACGCAATATATAGAATTTTCTTAAGTTGAACCAATGCAACATGAAATTCATATATATATTCTTGACTAAAGGTGACTAAAATCTCAATATAAGATCTTTAGAATGATTATAAACTCAATCTAAGCTTTTCATAATTGAAATGAAGTATAATTTCCTCTCCCTTAATTATAGCTAAACAACTTTTTCAACCCCTGCAACCTCACGACTTGAAACTTTTGTTTTCTATAATTAACATTGCTAACTTGCAATACTTATCATAATTATCATGCTCCCACTAGCATGATGATTATTAGCATAACACTTATGCTCCCACTAGCTTTGATGTGTACTCAGAAATCAGCTATTTACTTTTTTATCAAAGTTCAGATTTCTGATACTAGATTGCTTTGATAAGACTTTATAAAAATCATACACCTTATCTTAGATAGCTTACAGGTGTGTCTAAACAATTTCAGAACTATGAAAAGGGATTCCGTAATCATAGTCTTAATTGTTTAGACCTTTGATATTTCTCATAAATCCATGTTAGTGTGCCTACTAACAATGTTGAGAATGCAAAGACTACTATCTACTTACAAATCTACTTAGTGGAAGTGTTTCCTCACCATCATTTTCTTGAATCGGAGAGAAACCTTATGACACTTAGATTTTTATGGTGTTTGAGTTCCTACCCATATGAATTTGTCAAAACCTTAGTCACAAGACACGGATAATGACAAATCCAAACACAAATGGACTGAACTTATGCAATTTTAATTTCGTGCCACCTGGCAGCACAAGGGCCTGCCATTGCTTCCAAGTTATTATGCAACCAATTGAGATCTCTAAGAACTCATATGCAAAGCCAACATTAACTGGAATGGGCACATAAATAGAAATTTGTCAACACGATAGGTTATAAACCTCACGTCGTGTGCTAGTGTTAAACTACAGGTTTTTTATTCTTGATTAGATCTTGAAATTCTTTTCAGGATCTTTAAGACTCTCACTGTCCTCTTGACATATAAGTCTATCTTGTCAAATATTCAATAGATAGTTTGAATCCTTTATCAAGACAAACACTTCATACAATTGGTCTTAATTGGTCTTTGTTTTATCCAAAACATCACAACTCACCAATTTCAAATGTACAATAGTAGGACACACTTTACTCTTACAGTTGACTAGTGTTAATAAACCTTCCTTTAAGACATTCCACTCAAGTTACAATCTTGTAGTATGACTCTAAGAATTGTTTTTGGATCGAGATATGAATCATCTTCTTGATTTGACCACTTCAACAATTCCCAGCTCCTCTTCTTAGCTATCATAATGCACTTAGAGGACGAATTGTGATAAGGTCTCTTAATCATTAAGATGATCCTATAACATGATACTAAAGTAATCTCCCATCTTTTCATATTTGAGAAACTTTTATCCTTTCTACCTAATTTGATTCTTCTTATTCGCTCTGTCGTATATTTGGAACTTTTCCAATGTCTCAGAATTATACTTAAGCTTGTAAGTATGACCATATCTACTAAACTTTAGTAAATCATGATGAATAGTCTTATCGATCTTTTGTGGTGGACTTGACCAGTGCATAAGAATGTGTACTCGGCACCTTAGTCCTTGACTCACACATCCATGTGAACAAGTAGTTAGTCTTAATTTTCCAATGCTTGAATATTCTCATTCATCATACTATACAACTTGCTTGATTCCAAGTTTCGGTCCAATTGAAACTTGGGTGATGAGAATATTTCCTTATTCAGTAAATTTAGACATTACCACAAATGAAAGAATCAATTTCATATTTCCATTCTTGCTATTAATGGAATCTTAGAAGCAACAAAAAATTTCACATCATACTTGTTGTATAGACCTATTCAGGATGTCAGAGTTTGTATTGTAGTATTGTTTGTATTGAGCTTGTAATGTGTGCAGCCACACATGTGTGTGCGGCCGCACACAGTGTGTGCGACCGCACACTCTTGTGCTAGAAGGAGGGGTACTATTTGTAGTAACCGAGTTGTTTCAGATTGTACTTTTTCAGTCATAACTCTGTAGTGGTAGTACTTTCTCAAGATGTACTTGACATTTACTCGTAATAGATGTGTGCATGCTTGATTTTACTTCTTCTTCTTCTACATTTCAACTTAATTGCAATTAACTTCATTGATTACTGAATTGGATCCTTAGTTTTGGGACTAACATTTGGTAAACCTTAGATTGTCATCGACAATTGCTTAATCACTTTAGTCATATCCAATTCTAGACGTTTTCCTCCTTAATGCCCCAAGGCATTTGGAAAATTCAGAAAGAATAAATATTATAGCACAAGTAATCGATCTTGTACCCAAAGTAAATGGGACACGATTCATGATGTTTCACATAAAGACATGGTTCTAGACCAGTCTTTTGCCATAATATTTTTTTGTTTTCCATATTCTCAAAATTTTACTATGAAAAGGGATCTCGTAATCATAATCGAATTTTGAGAACGCAATATATAGAATTTTCTTAAGTTGAACCAATCCAACATGAAATTCATATATATATTCATGACTAAAGGTGATTAAAATCTCAATATAAGCTCTTTAGAATGATTATAAACTCAATCTAAGCTTTTCATAATTGAAATGAAGTATAATTTCCTCTCTCTTAATTATAGCAAAACAACTTTTTCAACCCCTGCAACCTCACGAATTGAAATTTTTGTTTTCTATAATTAACATTGCTAACTTGTAATACTTATCATAATTATCATGCTCCCACTAACATGATGATTATTAGCATAACACTTATGCTCCCACTAGCTTTGATATGTACTCAGAAATCAGCTATTTACTTTTTTACCAAAGTTCAGATTTCTGATACTAGATTGTTTTGATAAGACTTTATAAAAATCATACACCTTATCTTAGATAGCTTACAGGTGTGTCTAAACAATTTCAGAACTATGAAAAGGGATTCCGTAATCATAGTCTTAATTGTTTAGACCTTTGATATTTCTCATAAGTCCATGTTAGTGTGCCTACTAACAACCTTGAGAGTGCAAAGACTACTATCTACTTACAAATCTACTTAGTGGAAGTGTTTCCTCACCATCATTTTCTTGAATCGGAAAGAAACCTTATGACACTTAGATTTTTATGGTGTGTGAGTTCCTACTCATATGAATTTGTCAAAACCTTAGTCACAAGACACAGATAATGACAAATCCAAACACATATGGACTGAACTTATGCAATTTTAATTTCTTGCCACCTGGCAGCACAAGGGCCTGCCATTGCTTCCAAGTTATTATGCAACCAATTGACAACTCTAAGAACTCATATGCAAAGCCAACATTAACTGGAATGGGCACATAAATAGAAATATGTCAACACGATAGGTTATTAACCTCATGTCGTGTGCTAGTGTTAAACTACTGGTTTTTTTATTCTTGATTAGATCTTGAAATTCTTTTCAGGATCTTTAAGACTCTTACTGTCCTCTTGACATATAAGTCTATCTTGTCAAATATTCAAGAGATAGTTTGAATCCTTTATCAAGACAAACACTTCATACAATTGGTCTTAGTTGGTCTTTGTTTTATCCAAAACATCACCACTCACTAATTTCAAATGTACAAGAGTAGGACACACTTTACTCTTACATTTGACTAGTGTTAATAAACCTTCCTTTAAGATATTCCACTCAAGTTACAATCTTGTAGTATGACTCTAAGAATTGTTTTTGGAACGAGATATGAATCATCTTCTTGATTTGACCACTTCAACAATTCCCAGCTCCTCTTCTTAGCTATCATAATGCACTTAGAGGATAAATTGTGATAAGGTCTCTTAATCATTAAGATGATCCTATAACATGATACTAAAGTAATCTCCCATCTTTTCATATTTGAGAAACTTTCATCCTTTCTACCTAATTTGATTCTTCTTATTCGCTCTGTCGTACATTTGGAACTTTTCCAATGTCTCAGAATTATACTTAAGCTTGTAAGTATGACCATATTTACTAAACTTTAGTAAATCATGATGAATAGTCTTATCGATCTTTTGTGGTGGACTTGACCAGTGCATAAGAATGTGTACACAACCCCTTAGTCCTTTACTTGACTCACACATCCATGTGAACAAGTAGTTAGTCTTAATTTTCCAATGCTTGAAAGTTCTCATTCATCATACTATACAACTTGCATGATTCCAAGTTTCGGTCCAATTGAAACTTGGGTGATGAGAATATTTCCTTATTCGGTAAATTTAGACATTACCACAAATGAAAGAATCAATTTCGTATTTCCATTCTTGCTATTAATGGAATCTTAGAAGCAACAAAAAATTTCACATCATACTTGTTGTATAGATCTATTCAGGATGTCAGAGTTTGTATTGCAGTATTGTTTGTATTGAGCTTGTAATGTGTGCAGCCACACCTGTGTGTGGGGTGCACACAGTGTGTGCGACCGCACACTCTTGTGCTGGTAGGAGGGGTACTATTTGTAGTAACCGAATTGTGTCAGATTGTACTGTTTCAGACATAACTCTATAGTGGTTGTACTTTCTCAAGATGTACTTGACATTTACTCGTAATAGATGTGTGCATGCTTGATTTTACTTCTTTTTCTTCTTCTACATTTCAACTTAATTGCAATTAACTTCATTGATTACTGAATTGGATCCTTAGTTTTCGGACTAACATTTGGTAAACCTTAGATTGCCGTCGACAATTGCTTAATCACTTTAGTCATATCCAATTCTAGACATTTTCCTCCTTAATGCCCCAAGGCGTTTGGAAAATTCAGAAAGAATAAGTATTATAGCACAAGTAATCGATCTTGTACCCAAAGTAAATAGGACACGATTCATTATGTTTCACATAAAGACATGGTTCTAGACCAGTCTTTTGCCATAATATTTTTTGTTTGCCATATTCTCAAAATTTTACTATGAAAAGGGATCTCGTAATCATAATCGAATTTTGAGAACGCAATATATAGAATTTTCCTAAGTTGAACCAATGCAACATGAAATTCATATATATATATATATATATATATATATATATATATATATATATATATATATATATATATATATATATATATATTCTTGAGTAAAGGTGACTAAAATCTCAATATAAGCTCTTTAGAATGATTATAAACTCAATCTAAGCTTTTCATAATTGAAATGAAGTATAATTTCCTCTCCCTTAATTATAGCTAAACAACTTTTTCAACCCCTGCAACCTCACGACTTGAAACTTTTGTTTTCTATAATTAACATTGCTAACTTGCAATACTTATCATAATTATCATGCTCCCACTAACATGATGATTATTAGCATAACACTTATGCTCCCACTAGCTTTGATATGTACTCAGAAATCAGCTATTTACTTTTTTATCAAAGTTCAGATTTCTGATACTAGATTCCTTTGATAAGACTTTATAAAAATCATACACCTTATCTTAGATAGCTTACAGGTGTGTCTAAACAATTTCAGAACTATGAAAAGGGATTCCGTAATCATAGTCTTAATTGTTTAGACCTTTGATATTTCTCATAAGTCCATGTTAGTGTGCCTACTAACAACGTTGAGAATGCAAGGACTACTATCTACTTACAAATCTACTTAGTGGAAGTGTTTCCTCACCATCATTTTCTTGAATCGGAGAGAAACCTTATGACACTTAGATTTTTATGGTGTATGACTTCCTACCCATATGAATTTTTCAAAACCTAAGTCACAAGACACGGATAATGACAAATCAAATAACATATGAACTGAACTTATGCAATTTTAATTTCGTGCCACCTGGCAGCACAAGGGCCTGCCATTGCTTCCAAGTTATTATGCAACCAATTGAGAACTCTAAGAACTCATATGCAAAGCCAACATTAACTAGAATGGGCACACAAATAGAAATATGTCAACACGATAGGTCATAAACCTCACGTCGTGTGATAGTGTTAAACTACAGGTTTTTTATTCTTGATTAGATCTTGAAATTCTTTTCAGGATCTTTAAGACTCTCACTGTCCTCTTAACATATAAGTCTATCTTGTCAAATATTCAAGAGATAGTTTGAATCCTTTATCAAGACAAACACTTCATATAATTGGTCTTAGTTGGTCTTTGTTTTATCCAAAACATCACAACTCACCAATTTCAAATGTACAATAGTAGGACACACTTTACTCTTACAGTTGACTAGTGTTAATAAACCTTCCTTTAAGATATTCCACTTAAGTTAGAATCTTGTAGTATGACTCTAAGAATTGTTTTTGGAATGAGATATGAATCATCTTCTTGATTTGACCACTTCAATAATTCCCAGCTCCTCTTCTTAGCTATCATAATGCACTTAGAGAATGAATTGTGATAAGGTCTCTTAATCATTAAGATGATCCTATAACATGATACTAAAGTAATCTCCCATCTTTTCATATTTGAGAAACTTTTATCCTTTCTACCTAATTTGATTCTTTTTATTCGCTCTGCCGTACATTTGGAACTTTTCCAATGTCTCAGAATTATACTTAAGCTTGTAAGTATGACCATATTTACTAAACTTTAGTAAATCATGATGAATAGTCTTATCGATCTTTTGTGGTGCACTTGACCAGTGCATAAGAATGTGTACTCGACCCCTTAGTCCTTTACTTGACTCATACATCCATGTGAACAAGTAGTTAGTCTTAATTTTCCAATGCTTGAAAGTTCTCATTCATCATACTATACAACTTGCATGATTCCAAGTTTCGGTCCAATTGAAACTTGGGTGATGAGAATATTTCCATATTCGGTAAATTTAGACATTACCACAAATGAAAGAATCAATTTCATATTTCCATTCTTGCTGTTAATGGAATCTTAGAAGCAACTAAAAATTTCACATCATACTTGTTGTATAGATCTATTCAGGATGTCAGAGTTTGTATTGCAGTATTGTTTGTATTGAGCTTGTAATGTGTGCAGCCACACATGTGTGTGCGGCCGCACACAGTGTGTGCGACCGCACACTCTTATGCTGGTAGGAGGGGTACTATTTGTAGTAACCGAGTTGTGTCAGATTGTACTGTTTCAGTCATAACTCTATAGTGGTTGTACTTTCTCAAGATGTACTTGACATTTACTCGTAATAGATGTGTGCATGCTTGATTTTACTTCTTATTCTTCTTCTACATCTCAACTTAATTGCAATTAACTTCATTGATTACTGAATTGGATCCTTAGTTTTGGGACTTACATTTGGTAAACCTTAGATTATCGTCGACAATTGCTTAATCACTTTAGTCATATCCAATTCTAGACATTTTCCTCCTTAATGCCCCAAGGCATTTGGAAAATTCATAAAGAATAAATATTATAGCACAAGTAATCGATCTTGTACCCAACGTAAATGGGACACGATTCATGATGTTTCACATAAAGACATGGTTCTAGACCAGTCTTTTGCCATAATATTTTTTTGTTTGCCATATTCTTAAAATTTTACGATGAAAAGGGATCTCGTAATCATAATCGAATTTTGAGAAAGCAATATATTGAATTTTTCTTAAGTTGAACCAATCCAACATGAAATTCATATATATATTCTTGACTAAAGGTGATTAAAATCTCAATATAAGCTCTTTAGAATGATTATAAACTCAATCTAAGCTTTTCATAATTGAAATGAAGTATAATTTCCTCTCCCTTAATTATAGCAAAACAACTTTTTCAACCCCTGCAACCTCACGAATTGAAACTTTTGTTTTCTATAATTAACATTGCTAACATGAAATACTTATCATAATTATCATGCTCCCACTAACATGATGATTGTTAGCATAACACTTATGCTCCCACTAGCTTTGATATGTACTCAGAAATTAGCTATTTACTTTTTTATCAAAGTTCAGATTTCTGATACTAGATTGCTTTGATAAAACTTTATAAAAATCATACACCTTATCTTAGATAGCTTACAGGTGTGTCTAAACAATTTTCAGAACTATGAAAAGGGATTCCGTAATCATAGTCTTAATTGTTTAGACCTTTGATATTTCTCATAAGTCCATGTTAGTGTGCCTACTAACAACGTTGAGAATGCAAAGACTACTATCTACTTACAAATCTACTTAGTGGAAGTGTTTCCTCACCATCATTTTCTTGAATCGGAGAGAAACCTTATGACACTTAGATTTTTATGGTGTATGATTTCCTACCCATATGAATTTGTCAAAACCTTAGTCACAAGACACGGATAATGACAAATCCAAACACATATGGACTGAACTTATGCAATTTTAATTTCGTGCCACCTGGAAGCACAAGGGCCTGCCTTTGCTTCCAAGTTATTATGCAACCAATTGAGAACTCTAAGAACTCATATGCAAAGCCAACATTAACTGGAATGGGCACATAAATAGAAATATGTCAACACGATAGGTTATAAACCTCACGTCGTGTGCTAGTGTTAAACTACAGGTTTTTTATTCTTGATTAGATCTTGAAATTCTTTTCAGGATCTTTAAGACTCTCACTGTCCTCTTGACATATAAGTCTATCTTGTCAAATATTCAAGAGATAGTTTGAATCCTTTATCAAGACAAACACTTCATACAATTGGTCTTAGTTGGTCTTTGTTTTATCCAAAACATCACAACTCACCAATTTCAAATGTACAAGAGTAGGACACACTTTACTCTTACAGTTGACTAGTGTTAATAAACCTTCCTTTAAGATATTCTACTCAAGTTACAATCTTGTAGTATGACTCTAAGAATTGTTTTTGGAACGAGATATGAATCATCTTCTTGATTTGACCACTTCAACAATTCCCAGCTCCTCTTCTTAGCTATCATAATGCACTTAGAGGATGAATTGTGATAAGGTCTCTTAATCATTAAGATGATCCTATAACATGATACTAAAGTAATCTCCCATCTTTTCATATTTGAGAAACTTTTATCCTTTCTACCTAATTTGATTCTTCTTATTCGCTCTGCCGTACATTTGGAACTTTTCCAATGTCTCAGAATTATACTTAAGCTTGTAAGTATGACCATATTTACTAAACTTTAGTAAATCATGATGAATAGTCTTATCGATCTTTCGTGGTGGACTTGACCATTGCATAAGAATGTGTACTCGACCCCTTAGTCCTTTACTTGACTCACACATCCATGTGAACAAGTAGTTAGTCTTAATTTTCCAATGCTTGAAAGTTCTCATTCATCATACTATACAACTTGCATGATTCCAAGTTTCGGTCCAATTGAAACTTGGGTGATGAGAATATTTCCTTATTCGGTAAATTTAGACATTGCCACAAATGAAAGAATCAATTTCATATTTCCATTCTTGCTATTAATGGAATCTTAGAAGCAATAAAAAATTTCACAGATGCCATTGTAAGGATATTTTAAAATAAATAAAATTAGAAATTTTCCTTTTATTTTAAAAATTTTGTGGAAGAACTTATCCTTACAATCCATATGATAGCTTGTTGTTATCTATTCCTAAGAAATATCTCATAACTCCTAAGAAGTAGCTCAAGAATCCGATCTTCAAACTATGCGATAGAAATCCATCTACGCGATCAGATTCATCATATTATTTCTTTAAGTTTCTTCAGTTCTCTTTGATTCTTAAAATATCATCATGTGACCTAGTCACATCATGTATCAAGAATCTCAGAATAGAAACTTAATAGAGTTAGACAATGGACTTTACTTGAAATAAAGTCAAACTCATTGATTTTAACATCCTTAGGTAAATTTGGCAGCTTCGCAAACACTGCCCCTTCCTTTGGCAATTTTAGCAAATGGACCCTTTGTTAATGGTACATGGGACTCTCATAGACTTAGTTTTTCTCTTTACCATTTGGTCAACCGAATTGACTATGGCCAATCCCTTTTCCATTGGGAAGAGAATGCTTTTTCTGGATTTCCAGTGTCACCATTGTAAATGTCCATAAGGTTTTGGGAAGTCGATCTTCTAATCAAATTTGCTTTACTAGCCTTCCAAATCATTGTTGATTCAGTAGTACCAAGCAAATAGATAAGATCATTAAGGGTCTTGTCATAGTCTGTATTATAGGATTCCCAAAGGAACTCGCTATGTGACTTAGAAAGTGGTTGAAGATCCAACTTTCTCAAGACTTTGAAACCTAACTCTCCCGGCTTGTCAATATGTGACTTTATCTTCACGATGTGATCACACATAGACCTTGCCTTGCCAATAGGGCTTGAGTGACCTTGATCTTGTGGGTTAGGGAGAATAATTGTAGGAGGTGGAGGAAGTGAAGTTCCAAGAGATTTGGGAAGATCATAGATGTCTGAACTTAGACATCTTTTGGGATATATTCAAGTTTAGTTGATTTAAGTCCTTAATATAATACCCAATATGAAATATTAAGGCTAGGACCCAACAACCTATTTATAACTGGAAAAGGGATGCCGTAATCCAAGTTATAAAATATTTCAAGGTAGGTAAATGACGATTTACAAATTTCCACCATAAAAAATGAAATATAATTAAGTTTTAATTGGATTTGAAACTCCTAGATCTTTTGAGATTCATTGAACTTTTCAATGGCATGTTTCCATCTCGAGTGTGCCGTTCAGGTTTTGTGACTGGGATGCCGAGGATCACAAAACAAGGTGTGAAGTAACCAAGTAAATTACTTGGTACTCTTAAATGTTTATCACCCAACCGATGTGCCGGTAAACCACACACGCTCCACCGGCCTATGATTAAACTTTAAGAAACCCGTTGCCTACCTTGTTAAATCAAGCTAGTGTGCCGGTAAACCACACACGCTCCACCAACCGACTTAAGCAAAGTGCTAAGTGTAATTTCATGGGTTAGCACCTTATTCACATTTTCCTAAGTAACTAAGATTGGGAATTATAAGTGTTTAGTTACTTAGTATTTATCATTAGTACTTTTAATGAAGGAAGAACTTATATCTTTGTCCTACCCGTTCAACTAACACCCCTCCACCAGTCAAGTAAGTGGTGGGTGAGAGTGGACACCCATTAAACTGTCATTTTATAGGCAGTAACCTTATACCCCCCCTTATAGACCGGCTTTGTGAGTGAGGCCTACTAACGGTAAGACTGACTTTTACTCTTATACATACATACATATATATATATATATATATATATATATATATATATATATATATATATATATATATATATATATATATATTATTGACTTATAATATTATAAAGTATGAGGATTGAATTTGAACTTTTAAAATCCTAAGGGCTTAACTTGGAATTAAAGTATTCATAAGAGAAAACTTTTACAAATTCCAAAACTTGAGGGCAGGTTTTGAAACTATTCAAAATTAATTAATTCCATAACTTATGTGTTTGAAGTAGTTTTAATTTAAAACTCTTCAAGTTCCATAACTTGAGGACAAGTTATGGAAGACTTTAAACTAATTAATAAAAAAATAACTTTTTTTATTGTAACTTATGGAACTAATTAAGGTTACGCTTTTTTTATTTATTTATTATTTAATGAAGAGACTCTTGAACCTCCATAAGTTGAGGACAAGTTATGGAGTCATAAAACCATTTAATTAGAACTAGACTCTTCATTTTGTAACCTTTGCCAACTATTATGAGTATTATGATTCTTAAATGTGACCTTTCATATAACTTGAGGACAAGTTACAAAAACACACTTTGGAATCAACTCTTAGATTAAAATGCATTGAAATCAACTATTTCACACAACTTTTATATTAATCTAAGAACAAGATAATTCAAATCATCAATCTTCAAGAAATTAGCATGAACATACAAACTAATACAAATCTTGAAATTATGACAATTATCTTATAAATTGGATTAGCATGAACATTACCACATCAAAAACAAGTTTATAAGTTCAAAAAAATCTTAGGGTAATGTTCCTAGTCCAATTCCAGCCAAAACAATCGAATATATGTTGTCATGGGGTCCAACTCGTCGAGTGCACGAACCAACTCCGCGAGTTGGATGCATTCTGCCTTGGACTCGGCGAGTCCATTCATGGACTCAGCGATTCTGTTGTGCAGACAGCATCAAAACTCGATTTTTTCAGCTACTTTTGCAAGTGTAACAAGAAAACAAGCCTAGGCTCTGATACCACTGATGGGTTTCGAGCATTCTAACACTCCTAAGTGTACATGCAACCCTAAATACCTTGGATCTATGTTTTCTCTATTATACATGCAAATATGAACATCCAAGGTATTATCCTAATCTAGCGTACAAAACAATGAATATTACAAGATAGAATACATACCTCTTTGATGTAGAATGACCTCATGAAGCTTGAGTGCCTAGTGTTGTCACACCCGAAAACCAAGAACGGCGGAAACGTTCAAGGGTGGAGGACGTCATGTACAGTATCACAACAATACAAAGTAGTAAACAAGCAAAAACATCATCCATTACATTAAAAGTAAATTTTTAATACATGTCTATTCTTGAATAGTAATAAGACACCAAAATGTGTAATCAAAATAAAAGACGAGTCTTGTCTGTGCTCCATCTTGTAAAAACCTGGTCATCGTACCTATCTACTGGTGACATGAGAATACAAGTTATTTTGAAAGCGAGTATCAGCATAAAGTTGGTGAATTGATAAGTATTTAAGTGTCATTATTTTGTTTTGGAAAACTGTTATGAATGCCATGTAAATCTTTGAATGAACAATTGATATAAGAATGAAAACCCTAGAAAATCCCATATTTCCTACTAGCATAAAACTAGTCTTCTACCAAGACTTAAATGTTTTGAAAGTAATAAAGATGGTTTTTCCCATGTATGACTACTATTAACAATAAATAGTCTACCTCATCGTTTATGTGAATGTATTACAAAATAAAGGTAATATGGAAAATATAGCCATATAAGTATTATCCTTTTGTGTTAGGATGAAACACGACATAGCGACTGCCGCAAAGTATTAACCTTGAACTTCCGTAGATGTTCATTATCCTCTATAGCTAACAGCAGGGTGTAGGAATGGTTAGTCCCGTAAAGGTACCCCTAGTATAAGTATTAACCGTAAGCATCCGTAGATGTTCATTACCTCTATTGCTAACAAGTGGGTGTCGTAATGGTTAGGCTCGTATGATATGCTTTTGTACTAGCATAGACAAAACTAAACTGCATGTATGATATGTAATAGTATCTCATCGTATAGTATCTAGTTACAAGTATCCATGTAAGTGTGTTCATGTAAATTTATCTCATCAAGTAGCATTTAGAATAGACTCATGAATAAACTGACTCTGGTGTAATTCCTTGTAATAGAAATAATGTTTTGTATACTCTAACTATCCCTATAATAGTTTACTGGAAGGTAATTCATGTCCAAGAAGGTTTAGACACCCTTCCTACACAAGAGTGTGGGAACTGAATGAAGGATGAAAGTTATCATACCAATACATACATACATATATATATATAAGAACATAAGTGTATAGATATAGTTTTGATCAAGGATACGAAAAAATGGTTTTGTAAGACATTTAAGAGTTTTGAAAAATAATTAACAATGACTTGATGTCATTTTAATAAACATTTAAAAAGTAATACATTTGATAACAAAGTATTTTTAAGATAGAAAACCGTTTCATACATCACATTTTGAAGCATGTGAAATCAGTTGGATAAAAACACAGTTATAAATCACATGTGATTGATTCTATAGCATGTTGTTTTCTACTTGTATCCCCCCCCCCCATTAAAGCATTTAAAATCATTTAAAACATTGATTAAGGGGTATGAACTCACCTGTATATGGTGGTTTGAATGAACTGAACGATGTAGGATTGCTAAGTGTCAAGTGAAAACTTGTACACACCCAAGGATCCTGGTTAACATATAATCACACATATATGTACCCAATTAGTCTTAAACTACTAATTGAAAATGTTAAGACATGCTAGAACATGATAAACACCTTATATAAGTGTTATAAGCCCTATGGATTGCATCTAAGTTGTTGTAGGACAAGGCTAGTGGGTTTAGGGTTCCAAAGGACCCCATTATTGAGTTTACTCTCCAAGACCATAACAACAATGAGTTTACGGTTGTAAACCCTTGAGTTTACGGCCGTAAGCTCCTAAGCCTTAGTTCATTTGATGTTTTGAAGCCTTACATGTCCGTTAGAAGTATTTCTACTTGATAGTTTAGTCCTTGGAAGATTTACACAAGTATGGATGATTTACACAATCAACCCATATAGTTAATTAGTCTTCTTTTGATCACTTAATTAATTCTAGATTAATTCTTGATCAATACTAATTAAATAATCTTATTAATATATTATAACTTATAATATATTAACAAACCTTAAGTGTTATTTCTCTCATTATACTCTATCCAAATGCATGATGCCATGCAACCCAAATAGACCATGTCGGGTCGGGTCAAGTCTTACCAATTATAGTTATGGACTTAGACATTAATCCAACAATTACTTCTAGTTCTGAGTCTGCCCCAGTGTTATCCCCTTACTCCAACTCTATGGGTTCTTCATCCTCTTCGGGGTCCTCCTCTACCCATCCTCCATTGTCTTGATTCGGGTAGTAGGTATCCCCTGGTGGGTGGAATCCAACCATTGTGTCTATCTGAGAATAGAGATATGAGAATTTTCTAGAATTTAAAACATGTAAATCTAAACACGTAAGTTAAACTATTGTATTTACCAAATACTCCTATAGTATTTAAGTTTGTATGTTTGATACCAGTGTGATTTTGGTATGTTTTGACTTGTTGCTCACTACAACCATTCCTCGACATACATTAGTCCGATCTCAGATAAATATAGTTGATCAGGCTATATTTGTCCCAAATCCGATTACATATTCTGAGGCCTAGTCGTAGTGTCCAACTTGTCTTAATACTTCTTGTATGGTTCTAACTATGAAAATGTATCATTGTATGCATGTATTTGTGCCTTTACGACCCAAATAATTTGAGCTAAATGAAATGCGGTTTAGGTGTAAAAACGTTTTGTCAGATAGTTTTAGTCCCT
The DNA here is from genome assembly GCF_052625555.1 of Lactuca saligna. NCBI lineage: Eukaryota > Viridiplantae > Streptophyta > Magnoliopsida > Asterales > Asteraceae > Lactuca > Lactuca saligna. The sequence continues at coordinate 68,235,132 of NC_136421.1, read as the reverse complement.
ATGCATTTATATTTTGTATATCTTATGTGGTTCAATATACTTAGTTCACTATAAACAATGTTCTGATACCAATCTGTAACACCCCCAAACCAGAACGGCGGAATCGTTCGAGGGCGGATGATTTCATGTAGTATCGTAACAATTGAATACAGAGCAAAGAAAGTAAAACCACCATCATATATATAATTTAAAAGTTACATTGTTGAATGATACTTATTCAAAACAAATTACAATATGATGACAAAATGAGTTTTAAAGTGACAACTTAGTGTTACCTCTGCAAAAGCTGAAGTCTACCTATATTACTGAATCCCTGAGAAATACAAGTAGTTTTGAAAGAGTGTCAACAATTAAGTTGGTGAGTTCATAAGCGTTTATGTATAAAATTTGTAAGTTTGGCAGAAAATCACTGAGTTTGTTTCTGAAACATCCAATATTTTTCCATGAGTGTATGGTAGTTTAAAAGTTCCAAACTGTAATGCATTACTAGTTTTCATGCCTAGAATAACCAGTTTATGTATGTATAAAATCACGAAGACATTTGATAACCCCGTAAATCATTTTGTTTTTAATACTCCATGTGAGTTTTATAACCATGCTATTGACTTAGATTGCCTGTGACAACGTTCTTTAGGCCTGCCGGTCTAACTGTAGCTAACAGTTTAGGTGCGGGATTGTCAATCCCGTATAGATCTATACACAAGTATCATGCTCTCCCTACAAGAGATTATGGTATATAATACAAGGCTTTAACGGCATACTATAAAGTACGTGAAGTTGAATGTCTCACAAAACTTAGTTTCAAATAGATTTACGTATGAAAAGTCCATTTGTTCTTGTATATGAAAATATTTCCTTAATATAGTACTTATAGTAAGTAAAATCTCATGAACATCTAGTAAACTATACCTATTATAGTTTTTCCAAAAGTGTGTTTCATTTGTATGCTAAACCCTAGAGTAGTGTCGACTTTGTATGTAAAGTATAACATTATTGAACATTTATACTCAAAATATAAATATAGTGTTTGATATTTATATAACAACAAGTTTCATTTCAAAAAGACAAGGTGTTATCATGATATGTTGTATGAGAATGTTTTCGTATGATAGTTATAAATCACATATGATTTAATACATAACAAAAGTATAGTAAAAGATTGATATTTTTCACACGACGATAACCGTGTGTGTACTTGTATTCCCCCCTTTAAATGTGTATAAAAGCATTTACAAAACATTTGAAAATGTAGTTATAGGGGTATGAACTCACTTGATCGATTGAAGAAAGTGAGACGAAAACCAAGCAGAACTTTGACAGGAGAAGGAGGATTTCTCGGGATTCTCGGGAATATTAGGATCGTAAAACTTCCTTCGGGACTTGGGTATGAAAACCGGGGGCTTCGGGATAGTTCTTGCATGCAAAACGGAGTATAAATGCAAGAGAAGGAGAGAAAATGAGGAATTATGCCTGGAACCCTCGCATCCCTTTTATAGGGGCTGGAAACCCTCGGTACGTGGGGCGTAATCCTTTACAATGGGCATACTGGACATCATGCATGACACACTTCGGATGGGAGGTACGATGGGAGAGCTTGTGGCCGATGGGACGAGGCTCCTATCCTCTGGTACGCGGGGCGTAATCCTTTACGCGGAGTGTAAATGGAGTTTTCCAACTTCTAACTTGCATAAATTTGGTGTACGAGCTCCATTTTTCGCGTTCTTTATATCCACATGTAGGTGAGAATGTACTATACAGCTTTCATTTAGACTCAGTCAGCTAATTTTGATTTTATTTTAATTATATTATATTTAACAGGCTGGGACACGAAAAGTCCGTTAAAAATCCGTAACTTCTTCATCCAATGTCTGTTTTCGACAGACTTTTTACCGTTGTACTACTATTGTTGAGGTCTTCAATTCTCATTTAGGTTGTTTCAGATAGAAATTGCTTGATCTCTGTTTTGAGTTTTTATCTGTCTACCGCTATACTTAAACTTCGAAAAATCATAACTTCCTCATACAAAGTCATATTCGGGCATTCTTTTTATTTATGTTCACAGTTTAATAAGATCTATGACTTTTATTTAGATACCTAAGGCTAATAAGTATTTTATTGAAATTTCTCTTTTTACGTTTAACCGTATTGATGGTTTTTGTTGTGAATCTTAGGTTGGTCATAAGTTCTTCGTTATAACTCGGTTTTCAGTGTTCTTTATATTTCTAAAGCCCTTGACACGATATCTATCATTTATGAAATCTAGTAGATGACTTTTGAACATTTTATTTTTGACAATAGTTTCATTATATCAAAAGGGGTTACAATTTTTGACTTTTTAGGTCATTACAATGATTCGAAATATCGGGTTGTCACAATTACTGTCACCAGTTAGTTCGGATTCAAAACCTAAGTGGGGGGGGAACTAGTTATTCATGGCATGTTTGCTCATCATGGACCAATCCTCTGCTTAGCCATGAGACCTAGGAGATATGTACAACATTGTTTTGGTTTTATGGATTATGTATTGGATACCAGAGATGAGAGGAAGAAAACAATTGGTGATGTGTCTATCGTCTAAAATTACCCAGATATGTTATTAGATAACTTGCCTGGAGTGCCTCCGGAGAGACATGTTTTGTTCCTTGTTGATCTGGTTCCAGGTGCAGGACCGATATCCAAAGCACATTATTGGTTAGTACTTCCAGAGATGAAAGAGTTGTCTACACAACTACAGGGGCTATTAGAAAAGGGGTATATCAGGCCGATTATTTCACCCTGGGGAGCATCGATACTATTTTTAAAGAAGAAAGATGGGTCCTAAAAGATGTACATTAACTACAAGCAGCTTAACAATTTAACAATGAATAACCGTTATCCACTCCCGAGTATTGATGACTTCTTCAACCAGTTACAGGGTATGTCTTGGTTTTGCAAAATTGAATTGCTTTCAGGATATCATAAAATGAGGATTAGGGGTGAGTATTTTTATAAGACGGCTTTTAGAACTCGTTATGGTCATTACAAGTTCCTGGTGATTCCTTTCGGGCTCACCAATGCATAAGAAGCGTTCATAGATATCATAAACAGGTTCATAGTCTTAGATTGGATCGGTCGGTAATTGTTTTCATTGATGATATCTTGGTCTATTCCAACACCTAGGAGTAGTTAAGTATCATCTGCGAGAGGTTCTAGAGGCTCTGAGGAGAGGCTTTCTGCCAAATTCTCCAAGTGTGAGTTCTGGTTACGCGAGATGCAGTTCTTGGGGCACCTCATCAATCAGAAGGGTATCTTTGTTGGTCTAGCAAAGATTGAGGCCATGATATAGTGGGAGGATCTGAAGTCTCCATCTGATATTTATATTTTCCTTGGTTTATTCGGGTATTGTCGGAGGTTTATTGAGAATTTCTCTAGTATCGAGGTTCTATTTACCAGGTATACAAAGAAGTCGGTAACTTTCCGTTGGGGGCCTAAGAAGTAGGAGGCATTTGAGACTTTAGGGAAAAAGCTTTGCGAGGCATCGATTTTTACCTTACCAAAAGGTATCGATGATTTTATGGTATATTGCGATGCGTCATTTTCGATATTGGGGGCAATGTTGATGTAGAAGGGTCGTGTGATAGCTTATGCTTTAGGGCAGCCGAAGCATCACAATGAGAAGTATCCCACTCATGATTTGGCATCACTACTTGTATAGGGTTCGTTGTATCATTTACACGGAGCACAAGAGTTTGAGTGTAACAACCCAATTTTCAAAGTAAAATTTTCATTTTAGAATAAGCAAACATATTCTCATACATTAAGAGATCCAGTAATGATGCTTTTCAAAACATAAGTTCAATACAACTTTTTTTCCAAACATCAGAGCATCCCATAAAATATTTGCGAGAGAGTGCATGTCGCACCAGCACGCCTTGCCCTTGCCCTTGGAATCTGAAGTGCCTGAAACCATAAACAAACGTGTAAGCATGAAGCTTAGTGAGTTCCCCAGAGCATACCCCGCACACAAACCACATAAAATGCTAGCTATAAAAGCTACCTCTACCACATAACACATATCAATTAGCTATGAAGCTACCTCTACCTCATAATACATATCAGTTAGCTATAAAAGCTACCTCTACCACATAACACATATCAATTAGCTATAAAGCTATCTCTACCATTATCCACAAAGGATATCTCTACCCGTAGCCATACAGGCTATCTCTATCATTATCCCTGAAGGCTATCTCTACCACTAGCCCTAAAGGTTATCACTACCATTACTCCTGAAGGTTATATCTACCATTAACCATTGAGGATATCTCTACCACTAGCTGTAAAACCTATCTCTACCACAAGTTGTAAAACCTATCTCTACCATATATCAATGCATAACAATGCCACACACCTCTACACATCAAGTATACCAACTATCATAAAATGGGCCGGTCTTGGTGCCTTAGACCCATTGGTATGGTGAGAAGACTCATCTCGAATTCAGAAGCTTCCTGAAGAAATCCTTAGTTGCTGCCCCGCCCACTTCCTCAACATCAATACAGATCAACATACCAAATTAGCAACTAGGTCCCATACCATAATCCTTAATCTATGCATGGGGTAAAATGGCCATTTTACCCCTGGGCCAGTATGATCCAAAATTAAGGCCCAAATCTCAAAACAAAACCCAACACTAGGTAGGCTTTCCAAGCCTACTAGTGGTCCACTAATGGCCCGATTTTCTCAATTGGGCCTAATCCCTCTAAAGGGCCTTACCCTAAGCCCAAACATATTCTTGGCCTAAATTATCTGACTTTTGATGGCCTACTAAGGCCCAAAGAACCAAAGCATGGCCCAAACTATTGCCCAATTGCACAAGGCCCAACTGACAGACTACGCGGGGCGTACATCCACGTACGCTAAGCTTATTGACTAAGTGGTGCATACACTATGCGTACCTTCACGTACGCTCAGCGTAAACCTCCTGTTAAGTCTATTTCTCATTAAGTGCTCAATACTTCACTTTAGAAACTACAATCATAGATACTGGTCCTTTTCCATGTCTTAATCCATAAAGTCACTAACTTGGTGACTTTACATGGCCCAAACAAGCCCAACTCCAAAAACTATTTTCTACTTCCCTGAAAAGGGATAGATCTCATGCATGAACCCATTAAGACATTCAATATGGAGACTTTACTACTTATGGGACCCTTTTAGCTCTGAGGGTGGCAACCCTAAGCTCACAAACGAGATTTCACCATAAAGGTCCATTCTTTGGACCAAAATGACTCCAAAACCAAACTACACTAGATCTAAGAATTCTTAGGAAAAGTTATGAACGCTATACCTCCAAAGAGTCCCAAAGGATGATGCTATCCCAGATCTATGAGCTCCAACTTCCCAATTTCTTCCTTGCCAACTTCTTCTTTTCCTCTTCAAAGCTTACACCACCTAAATGAGCTTCTTATGGTTAAAACCACACAAGAATAAAGGGATGAGGCGATCTAGGTTATCTCTGAGGTTGGGGGACAGATAAGGAGGCTAGGGTTTGAGCCATTAAGTTCTTTATATAGAGGTTGGCCCTAAAATTAGGATTATGGACACTGGACATACGTTGGGCGTACGCCAAAAACACCCGCACTACAAGAAAACTGACCTTTAATGACGCGCAAACAATGATGACACTCGCTAATAGACGACGCGCATTTGTAAGTGACCTAAAAGATAATGTCAATTTTGAAAAATTTGAAGGATGGAGGGAACGCATTTGTGCGCGCCCTAAAATTAGTGTCAGAAAAGAAAAAAAAAAAAAGAAATGCGGAGGGCGCCTTTCATAAAATGTGCGTCGTGTAAATGTGTCGCTTTATAATTTTTAAGTGAAACACGCGTTTTAGGCGGGAAATGAAATCGACAAAAATTACCCCTGCCTATTGAATCCCAAACATTAATCCCCCCCGCCTCTTCTACTTAGCAAGGAAAAGCCCCAGGTCCCTTATCTTCATCTTCAGTATCATCAAACATCTCGTTCATCCTCTGCATTATTTCCATCGTTCTTCCCTCTCCTCACTGATCAATACCCAAAAAACCCTAATATCATAACCACTCCTATTTTCTTGCACAACAAAATCCTAAAACATCACCAAATACTAAATTCCACAAAATCGTTGTGACCATTTTAGCTAGGGCTTTTTTCAAGAACGAAAACACTCTCGCATCTCTCTTAGCTCTGAAACATTGGATGATTCACCTTGCTTCGCCTTTGGTCACTTCTCCTCCGGCGACGTCAGGCCTTCCTCGTTACAAATCGACCAACGATATCGTGGTGAAACTTGGCTGCCAAGCTGTGACCTTACGCTGAGGTAGAAGACTTCACGGTTGGTTTTCCTCTGGCGTTTCCCCCAAACCTAATTTCCAGTCTTTCATCCCCTTTTACTCCACCGATCGTTCGATTGGCAATGATTCTTGACTCTTACGAACCTATGACCCTCTTCTTCTTCACGTCGTAATCTATCCTATCGTTCTTGCTTTTCATCTCCTTCTCACTATAAATAATTGCAGGTTCTATCTAATAAATCAATTTTAGGGGGTATTAGGGTTGGAATTTTCTAATTTAATGGTTTGTTGTTTTCAAAATTAGGATTAATCGATGCTGGTGGTTTGGTCGCACGCCTTCTTCACTGTGGGATAGAGATCCTCTCCCATTGTTTCTGCTAAGGTACATTTCATTGATTTCTCGATCATATGTCTACTTCAATATCTCACACCTTTATGTCTCCATGTTTGCAATTGCAGGTAAACAAAGGGTCTGTTCCCCCATCGTTCACACTTAAAGATCAAGACTGTACAGTCTGATAAAAACCCCTCTCTTCCAATTTCTACGTGAATGTCGGTATTCGTATCCCACTCTGCAATAACTTCTACTCGCACTCTCTGTTCTTCTTTGAGGAGTTTCAGTTTTGTTTTCTTTCTCTCTATCCAGTTTGTTCATCATCCTGGCTTTATCATCGCTTCTAACATCTTGGATTTCATGCCGCGTAACCAGGTATTTCATCAATAACACCTCTATTTACTTAACTTTTTGTTACTAATTGGTTTTATTTTTTATATTTGAGGGTGGGCAAGGGCTTATGAGAAAATTTATTGGGCTTTAATCGATTAATCATATATGAGAAGTATGTTTCATATTGTTTTTACTCGATGATTGGGCTATTGTCTGTACAATGTGATGTAATTTGGCTTCATCGCTACTAATAATTGGCTAAGTTTGATTTTGTCCAGAAAAGAGGTGGTTGACCAGACCAGAGGTGGATTCAGAAGCCAAGCAGTAGCAAAATAAATGAAACGTTTGATGCTGCAGAAGTTAACTCTGCAGCTTCTATTGAGGTTATCACAATTGGAGTTAATAGGTTTGTTATTGCTGAAAACAGTGCACGATCCTCTGTTCTTATGCCACAGTTTGGGGGTATCACCGTGAATGATGTAGCAGTAGCAACTCCTCATGGTCAAAGCAATGGACAGTTGTCCCATGTTTCAGTTGGATGTTCTCCAGTAATAAATGCCAACTCTTTACATGGTAAAAAATGTGTCTACCAACCAAAGTCTTATGGGACAGTTTCTGGTGATGCTGCAAAAGAAACTACCAGACAGGAAACTACAGCTCAAACTGCTGCTTTGAGCTGTTTGTTCAACAAAGATTTGTTGGAGAATTTTAATGTAGACAACTCGACTTACTCCACTGCCAAAATCAGAGCAACATTCTATCCCAAATTTGAAAATGAGAAGTCTGATAGAGAGGTAAATAAATTCCCTTGTTCATTTCATTGTTGTTATGATGTTTGGGGGTCTATAAACATTACCTCTTTGTATTTCTTGTATTTCATTAATGTCCCTGTAATATCCGATGTTCCTTTATCATACTTGTATGGCTGATAATGCTCATTGGTATCTTCTGGTTGACTTCCATGGTGTTATTAGGTTTCACTCAAACACTTTGGATCTCTTTTTATGTATGTTGGCCATGAGGGTGGAGCCTATGCAAAGAACAGCTTTGGGAATGTGTATGTTAAGACCCCCTTTCTCTTTTTTCTCTTTTTTATATTAATTGCATCTTCAATCCAATTACTACTCTTTGTATGTCATGTAGTTATACTGCAGTTGGAGTTTTTGTTCTTGGAAGAATATTTTTTTGATTACAGGTATAATTTATAATATGAATATCATATTTATTTTATATAATAAACCTTTATTCTTTAATTTCTTATAAATTCGTTGTATTGGATAAACTTCAACCATGATCACCATTCAGAACCTCAATCAAGAAACCTTCAAGATAGATTGAGTGCGCAATCTGTTGGCACTTTTTCAAGTTCTAGAGAAGCTAATTTAGAGTATGATAAGTATGCAACTCCAACTGCAACTGCAACTTCTACATACCTGAACAATGACCCATATGGATATGGAAACATAGGATATGAAGGTTACTCTAGTAGTAGCTATCAGCAACAACAGCCAAATCAATCATACCCTCAACAGGTTGTGTTCATCAATATCCAAACTACACTATAGATTCTAATCTTGCTTACACTGCTCAAAATAATACTCCTCTGGCATCTGTACAATATCAACAAGATTATAATAAACAAAACTTTAAAAATATTAAAAAAAAATTATTCAAACAAAATGTTAAAAAAATAAACGAATAAAAGGTCAAAAAGAAAATATTAAAAATAATTTATAATATTTTATATAACATAATTTTTATAAATAGTCTTATTAAATAGATTTTAAAATAGTAATAACCTATATATTATTCTACGAATTAGTTGATTGAAGGCATATGAAAAGTTAATTTAACTACCATTAACAAAGTGTTTGGAAGCGTTGTAATAATAATTTTCTGGTAGTTAACAAAACTGATTGAAATTAATCATTTTGTGACGTTTTAGCCTCAAACTAATCATATTTGAAGCAACAACTAAAATTTTGTAGTAAAAATGTTGATTATTGAAAATAAACTATAACATCCCTAATAAAGGTAACAATCTCAACATAATTTACATGTGCTCCTGGGACAAAAAACGTATATTCTACAAGTGCACCCAATCTGGTGTCTTCCTGTTACTTTCCCTGTTGTTGACAATGGTTATTCTACTTCAAATTTAATCTCGTTTTAGCTTCTTTGCTAAGAATTAGATGCCTATATCTTGTTTCATATACTTCCTTGTTGACATCTGGTTCTTATTTCTGATACGTGTTGACGTAGGTTAGTGACTCTTATAAGCAGGCTTTGATGAACGGTCGCAAGCTTATTGAGCGAGAAATGGAATGGTTTAAGATTTGTGAAAAGGAGACAAAGACAAAAGCTTTCTCCAAAGAAGGCCTAGTACAACAACCTAAAACGGTATCTATTACTTTGCTTTTTTTGCATATGATACATGGAAATAACCTTCAGTCACTGTATAGTTGAATAACACACATATATGGATTGTAACATAAAAACTTGTAAATTAACAGGAAGAAATGATTGTGAATCTAGATTGTAACATAAAATCTTGTAAATTAACTTTCTTTTTTTGTTTCTTGGTTTTGGGTTTTAGTTGAATAATACACATTACTGGAAGCACTTGCAAACTTGTCTTGTGAAAACTGATGATTGCAGTAACTTATCGAAAAGATTCAAGGTTTGTATTTGATTGGTTTAACTTTGTGGATTTGTTTCAAGAATGTGATGACAATTTTTTTTTTGTTAATTTTGTAGACTCTTAAACAATATGAATTGGCAAAATTAACTCCCATTGAAGCCGGTTGTTGCAGACCACCATCTGTGTATGTTGGCCAAAGTTCCAAATACAACACCAAATTATTAATAAAAACAATTAAAAGGGTCATCCAACTCTCCATTTCATGTTAGTTCCACCAAATCTGGCAAAAATGACAAAAATACCCCTGAACTTTTGATCAGTTCCACAACATTTTGATCAGAAATCTGTTCAAAATGGTCAAAATGATGAAAATACCCCTGAAATTTAGATTAACTTTACTTGGTTGTTTTTACCAATTTGAAATCGAGGTGAAGTGTGTAATGCTCATTTTACCATTTTTCAATGGCATTTTGTCTAAAATCCATCGAAAATGGCAAAAATGATGAACATACCCCTGAACTTTTGATTAACTTTACTTGATGATTTTTACAATTTGAAATCAAACTACAGGCATAAGGGTTATTTTACCATTTTCCAGCACCACTGTCAGAAATCTGTCAAAAATGACAAAGATAGCCTTGATATTCATTTTAATTTCACTTGATCAAATTGAAGGGCGTAATGGTCATTTTACAATGCACCTGCCATTTTGGTCAGATTTGGTGAGAATAGATACAATTTTGGAAGTTTAATGAAACCCCCTTGACACTTTCCATAAAAATTATAGATTATATTCTTTGAAAAATTTGTAGATTGGTAGGTTTAAAAGCAGAATGTCCTGATAAGAATTAATTTTAAAAGTAGAATGAAAATGACAAGTGATTTTGTGTTGTGTTTATAGGGTTGATGAAAGCGAATAGCTTTGGAGTTAGAAGAGGAAAACAAAGCTCAAGCCGAAAGAGATAAGATGCTGCAAATGCAAGTGTTGCATTCTTCATTTCAATTGTTAGTATGAAACACAGAGTAGATGGGCCAATGTACAACTTCTTATCCATATAACATCTGTTTGGAGCATTAGTCTTAAAGAATTATGAAAGGCAAGATGCAACTTTACTTAGTTGGAATTTGATGTAGAGAGTAGATTAGATGCAAATTTAGATATTGTAAAAAATAGAATTGTATGACATTAAATTTTATGCAATGGATTGTATTTTTTGTATATGATATTTTATTTCTATTATGAGACATTAAATGCAAATGTAATTTAAAAATTAATAAATATATAAATATTTTTTTTAGAACATTTAAAATTATGATACGCAAAAATGTGTGTCATCTTCATTTATGACATGGCCTTTCTTGACAGGGGCTTCCTTGATACGCATTGTGTGTCATAAACACGCGCATCGTAAGGTTACGACACGCAAATGTGTGTCGTCTTCCTTTATGAAAGGGCCTTCCTTGATACGCATTGCGTGTCATAACCGCGCGTCATAAATGCGCGTCGTCTCTCTTTATGACAGGGCCTTCCTTGACACGCATTTGCGCGTCGTCTGAGCGTTTTACGACACGCAATGAGCGTCGTAAAAGGCCTTTTTCTAGTAGTACCAAGACCATTTCCTTTTATATGTTGGGCGTAACCCAGCTTACACTGGGTGTACCATGCGCCTTCCACTTTGCATGCATGGTCCTTCCTTGTCATTTATTTCCATTAGAGGCCATTTTCGCCAATAACTTCAAAGTGTCATAAATCCTTCATTCTAAGTCCGTTTCTAACGAACTTTATATCCACGAAAAGGTGGTGAGAAGCCCTACGCTCCGATCGATACCTCCAAGTCCAAAACTTTTCAGATGAAACCCGGGACCCATAAAAGACCGAATCGCCCCTACTCTTTGGTTTCCGAGACCCCAACCGAGTACTTTAAAACAAGGTGTTACAACTCTCCCCCACTTAAACTAGAATTCGTCCTCGAAGTCATGCATCGCCATTCCCCACATAATAGACTACCTGAGCGCCATGGCCACAAACCCGATAATACCCTCGTATTCCCAAGGCAATCAAAACTAACCCTTGCAAGGTTCTAGAATTTGAGGATGAATGATTTCCTTGCAACCTAATCACGTTCGCTTTATCTGAAACCTCAAGCCTCGGGATGGTCTGTCTCCCTGACAGACTACCCACATTGAATCATCCTTGAACTGATTCCACAAGAGACCGGCCTAGACAGAATACTTCACACTCATAATACCTTGAGGCTTCTTAAAGAACAAAAGTCAACAATCAATTGCGACTACTGAATAACTCGTAATTCCGAACAAAGATTCCAAATCACCGAAGTCACACCTATTCCCCTTGCTGCCACATGGCTGCTTTCTTGAAGAATGGTCGGTACCCTCGTGGTCCCAACTCGCCTGCCAACTATCCAAAACACCAAACATCTTCTCAATTGCTAAGCTAGCAACACACACTCAACAATCTCATCTGACCTCTGAAGGACACCTCGTCTGACAATAACAGCCGCGATGATACCTCTTCTCTCGACCCCTTCTATCCTTGATCCATCTGATCATGATAGACGAACAACCTGTCGCTACTGAACCCAACACAAAGATGAATGTTACTAGAACATCCATACTTTACATCATACCCGACCTCCTCCAACTCATCTCTTCTTGGTTCAAACATGTTGTGGTCCCATTATTGATAGAACCACCCGAGACATATCATGATGGCATGAGCTACCATCGAACCAACCCACTCATTACCCTGGTATACTGTATTTGATGCCCTTGACATCCTTATGCTCCCGAATTCCATCTCACAAAATCAAAATCCTATACCAAATATGCGTAAACCCCGATTCGGAGTCCTATCCAAAACAGGTCGTTACTCCACCACTACCTCAAGATCATTTATGCATCATAATATTTGATTACCCTTAATTGAACAGTAAATAGATACCCTTAGCCGATCCCCGAGATTACTAGTCTCGCACCCGGTCCAACCACCAGGTTCCCAAGAGATTAAATAACAGGACCACCCAGCCATAGCCCTCCTGAGTCAAGTACCGCTTATCCACAAGATCGTACAACTTAAGATCCAAACCCTTGCCTATACCAATTCCATTCTGAATTCCCAAAACCATCCAGGCTCACCACAGATATCTGATCGAACAATCTTCTCCGATCCTGATTTCACCTAAATTGTGGATTCCCCACGATTTTGCGAAATGGTCTACCCTCGTATAAGTCACCTAAACGAATCCACTAATGCTACAGCTACACCTGTAGACTTCGAACACTTTCCGCACAAATATGGTCACTGCCAAAGCCCTATCACTCATCTATCACCCCAATCGCATCTCAGCATTAAGCACTCATACGGTATATCCTCCCAGTTGAACTCAAATACTGACCGGAACTCTACCTGGTTCCCTCCTCCAAATCTTACTATATGGTGTCAAGAAGACGCGATTCTGACATTGGGGAGTTTCCCGAACTCTCATCCCTCGATATCCTATATTCAATCGGCCCCAAAGGCCGCCTTTCCTCCCCCAATAAGGATGTGAACGCATCCTCGTCTCATACTCACTTCCATCCTAGATATCTATATGATTCTCCCCCACTTAGATTCAACTAGGTCTACTCGGCACACGATGATTGAAGAATTCCCCAGACCCTCTCCCACCCAATTTACAGTCTACTGATGGTCGACGCCTAACAGAGCTAGAGCACCACGAATAACCCTTTCAAACAACATGACTCTTGAAAACCAACTAGCATTTATTGGATCCCAACAATGCCAATGACTCTAGCTGCTCAAACTAATATCACTCACGCGAAACTTGTCTTGTGATCATCCACAATCTCTACCTCGAGCGGAAAACCAAAGTTCTCGGTGCATCCCAGAACTTCTTGCTAACCGCAAGAGATACAAACGACCGGGTAGCACCCGAATCAAACAGGATATGCATCGACATACCATTGACCGAAAAGGTCCTTATACAACTTAATTTACCCATAAGTCATGCAAATAATAAAGAGCAGAGAATAATAGACACGTACCAGACACAAGGTCATAAAAAGCATCATATCAGAGTGTCCTAAAAACAGAGTCATAAAAAGTGAGGAGTTGTACGATCATGCCTACGCCTTGCCACGATCATCTGATGTACCTGAAACAATAAACTAAAACTGTAAGCCTAAAAGATTGGTGAGCTCCCCCAAAATACCAGTACACATACAATCCACATAACCATGTCAACAATAACATAACAACTGAACAGCATGTATTAGGTCCACAGCGTGACGGACTGGATTATCCTCTGTGCCCATAGTATGAGTCTGGATTGCTTCCGGCCCACAGTTCACATCTGGATTGCCATCGAGCCCACAATACGAGTCTCCCTTAACCTTAAATGTAATGCTCCCGGTTTTGTTGGATTACAGCACGAAGCAGTCTTACCTCAACCCATCACACATAACATATCAAAATATATCATAACCAATGCACATACAGATAATCATTCAGCATCACAGGTAGTCCTACCGGTCTACCCTACTAGCATATCAACTAGCATACATATAACCCAAACTCGACATACCAATGACTACTAGGATAACAAATCTAGTAGGCCGGCCTTGGTACCTTAGATAGTAAAGTGAGGACAACTCACCTTGCAAATGTCAAATCAGTAGAAAAACTCCAACTCTCGTATCACTGCCACAAACTCCATCACCTATTTTAATAATATAACCATACTCGTAAGTTCCCAACCTTTCAAGGTACCCCATAAGTCAACTAGTCAACCCCCGATCAAAGTTAAAGCCAACGGTCAAGGTCAGTAGTCCATGTTGACCCTAACTCATCGAGTATCCTCAGCTACTCGTCGAATTTCCTTGAGATACTCGCCCACTCGCCGAGTCACCAGAGTGACTCGTCAAGTCCCGTAGGTACGCGATCGAAGCTCTAAGGCCACTCGTCGAGTTTTTCCTTCTTGCAACTCGACAAGTTCACATGCATCCATCAATTGGGGAAACCTTAACTGAACCGCTGAGTTGTTCATCCAACTCGTCGAGTCTACAGCAATCTTCATCGGACTCGTCGAGTTATTCGTCCAACTCATCGGGTTCATGCCCATCTTCATATGACTCTCCGAGTCAACCATGGGACTCGCCGAGTCCTTTTAGTCCTTTAGCCATACAAACACTTTTAAGCCATGCAAAGGCTCCACATTGTAGATCCAAGCTTCTAAGGTGTTTATCACGTAAAGTTGCAAACTTTACGTGCATGCACGGCTAAAAGGCTCCTAATGACAAATCCAAGATTACAATGGAGTTTTACACTCAAGGGAGGCTTCATTCATGACCAAGCTCAAAACTTTATGAACCTAGAACCCAAGAAGGGTCCAGATCTGAAGTTGCAACTTCAGATCTAGCTCATACACCACAATATCATCATAACCAAGCCAAAATAACCCTAAATGTCACCCAAATGAGGCCTAGAAAGAAATGAGGTAAAGGTGACGACTTGATACCTTCAAATGCTGGTAACTGAGGTAGATTTATGATCCCCACACTTTCCTTGCTTCTATCCTCTTGCCCTTCAAGCTCTTCTTTTCGAGAATCTACTCTCCAAAGCATAGAACACACAAGAATGAAGCACCACATGGATTAGGGTTTTCTGGACTCTCAAGGGACTGTAAAGGAGCCATACGAGGCTTATAATTCTTTAAATAGGGTTAAAAACCCCGAGATTTAGGGTTTTATCTGCCAACTCCTACTCATCGAGTCCCCTATTGGACTCGGCGAGTAGGTCATTAAAATGCGTGGACCAACTCGCTACTACTCGACGAGTAGGGCGACCAACTCATCGAGTAGACCCAAAGACCAAACGATTCAACATAAATCAATACCTGAGAATCGGAGCGTTACACCGGGACTTATCTACTATCTCATTCAGGGCTTTGTACCCTGTAAAGCTCACAAATTCCTAGATATCATCCCTAAGAATGGAATGATACCTCCCCCTCCGCATTTCCTCATCGGTAGCATACTGTGAGATCAACAAAGCTCGCTCTCGAACTTGGCAGTGATCTCCGCTATAGTCTCGGTGGTCTGATCTAAATCATGAAACTCCCTCACAAGTTGTTAAACCTCAATGGCTGGTGCAAACTCCAAGTCGAATCGCTGAACTAACTCGGCTCAGGTCATCTCAGGCACACCGTCTACTCCCACCTGACTCGTAACCTTGCTCGACCAATCTTGGACCCTGTCTCTCAGCATATAAGAAGAAAATCCCACCTTTGCCCCATCCAGGCAAGAACTCGTGCTCTGGGCGTTCTCAATATCCACCACCCAACATTGGCTAACAATGGGGATCCCTAGCTCCGAAAAATTATGGCACCCCACACGCCTTGAACTCCCGGAACGAGGGAGTTCGGGCCCTAATCTGGCATGTAGCAATCTCAGCTCTGAATGATCTGAGTCTCTCCTCCATGATCTCCATAATTCCCTCCTTGACCGTCCATAAAATGATTAAGGTAGCATCAAGGATGCCCCTGGTAACCTCGACTGCAATAAGCTCGCGCAGCCTGTCATCAATCACATCGGTAGTGTCACCTGATCCTGCTCCGTATTCAAAACCCGATCCTGATCCTCTTGCCCCAAATCGTGTCGTCACCATGCTAAAATGAAATGTCATAAATCATAACGATTATGATTTACATAAAGGGATCACCCCACACCGGTCCTCCCTGAAGTCGTCAGATCTAACATTGGTTCAGGTACATGTCTTGTGTTTTTGGTAGTACGGGCCTAATACTACCTTCCACACCTATATGTACCTTTCCCCAATGCTCTACCTAATAACCCTAATTCGTCACAAAACCAAACCATATTCCGCAAACTACTGCATACATCAATCTTAGGTTGTCCTAAGATTTTCTCTACTCATCAATCACACCAATCATAACAGGTTGCCTCTATGCATGCAAATTATACATAGAAAACGATCATATAGACTTTCGAATAAAAGATTCTATCCTTGGACCAAAAACAAACAAGGAACAGCAAATAAGGCCAAATCAATCATTCTAAGGCTATAAGCTCCTAACCATATATAATTTTAAAAGCATACACATAGCAAGTTCCATACTATCATCAAGCTCAAATATAAGAATAACATGGCTAGCACATTGGGGAACTACTTACTTGGCTCCGCTGATCAAGCGCATTACACTCTCATCTTTCATTTCTTTCAAAATCTTTTTATGTCATTTTTTTTAAAACAATTTTACCATTTCCTTAGTTTGAGTCCTGACACACCCAAGAGTATGCCCGAATCCCTCAAACCAAGGCTCGAATACCAACTTGTAACGATCCAATTTTCAAAGTAAAATTTTCATTTTAGAATAAGAAAACATATTCTCAAACATTAAGAGATCCAGTTATGATTGTTTTCAAAACATAAGTCCAATACAACTTTTGTTCCAAATATCAGAGCATCCCATAAAATGTTTGCGGTTGAGTACACACTATGACATCACGCCATGCCCTTGACCTTGGAATCTGAAGTACCTGAAACCATAAAGAAACTTGTAAGAACAAAGCTTAGTGAGTTCCCCAGAGCATACCCCAGACACAAACCACATAACATGCCAGCTATAAAAGCTACCTCTACCACATAACCCATATCAATTAGCTATGAAGCTACCTCTACCTCATAATGCATATTAATTAGCTAGAAAAGCTACCTCTACCACATAACACATATCAATTAGCTATAAATTTATATCTACCATTAGCCTGTATGGCTAAGGGTTGAGATAGCCTTTGTGGCTAATGGTATAGATAGCTTTATAGCTAACTGATATGTGTTATGTGGTAGAGGTAGCTTTTATAGCTAATTGATATGCATTATGAGGTAGAGGTAGCTTCATAGCTAATTGATATATGTTATATGGTATATGTAGCTTTTATAGCTATCATGTTATGTGGTTTGTGTGTGGGGTATGCTCTGGGGAACTCACTTAGCTTCGTGCTTACAGGTTTGTTTATGGTTTTAGGTACTTCAGATTCCAAGGGCTAGTGTAAGGCGTGATGGCGCGACGGTCACTCTCTAACAAACATTTTATGGGACACTCTGATGTTTACAACGAAAGTTGTATTGGACTTATGTTTTGAAAAAAAATCATAACTAGATCTCTTAATGTATGATAAAATGTTTGCTTATTCTAAAATGAAAATTTACTTTGAAAATTGGGTCGTTACATTGGGATATGGATCAACCAAAATTGAATATAAGGCAGCATAGGTGGCTTGCCATGGTGAATGATTATAATCGTGAGATCCTTTATCCCCCTGAGGAGGCTAATGTGGTGGCCGATGCTCTTAACCGCAAGGCATGGTACTCCTATCAAGGATGTATGCTTGAGCATGAAAGTGATTACCCCACTCTTAGAGAAGATCCACGAGGCTCAGCTTGAGGCTATGAAAGAGGAGCACTGGAAGAGTGATTATATAGTGGGACATGTGTCCTGTTTTGCTTATGATAGTTGGGGATTATCGACCCTTCATCAGAGAGTTTGGCCTACATATTTTGTGGGTACATGGCGGATTTTCATGGAGCAGGTGCATAAATCGAAGTTGTTTATTCATCCGAGTGCGACAAAGATGTATAGAGACCAACTTGATTATTGGTGGCCTTGCATGAAGTAGGACATGGCTTGGCATATGGAGAGGTGCTTGACTTGAAGGAAAGTTAGCCCACAGCAAGATGGAGTTGTTGGTTGTTCATGTATGTAAATGAGAAGAGATCACAATAGATTTTATCACGAAGCTACCATGGACTGCGCGTGGAGTGGATATGATTTTGGGTCATAATGGATCGATTAACCAAGATTGCACGTTTCATTCCTACTTATGAGAGAATCTCTGCAGCGAAATTAGCAAATGTACACATCCTTGAGGTGGCGGCACGTCATAGAGTCCCAATCTTATTGGTTTTCTGATCGGGATATTCAGTTCACTTTAAGGTTCTGGAAGAGATTTATTGAGGAGTTGGATCTGTGGTTGCACTTCA
Organism: Lactuca saligna; assembly: GCF_052625555.1. Taxonomy (NCBI): domain Eukaryota; kingdom Viridiplantae; phylum Streptophyta; class Magnoliopsida; order Asterales; family Asteraceae; genus Lactuca; species Lactuca saligna. The sequence goes on along the minus strand of NC_136421.1, from coordinate 68,216,427 downwards.
ACATGACATTTCATCTTCAAAGTGATTGACAAAGTGAGCAGACCATTCAGACTTTGGAGGATATGCTTCAGGCCTTTGTGTTGGATTTTGGAGGTAGTTGGGATACATAGCTTCTTTTCACTGAGTTTTCTTACAAAATACTTACCACACCAGCATTGATCGACCTCCTTTTAAGATGCTTTATGGGAAGAAGTTTCGGACCCAATTTATTGTGGCGAGGTCAGTTAGTGATTTATTGGTGGCACGGAGGTGATGATCTGGACTACCGAGTTGATCCATCATGTGCATGAGATATTACAGACCACATAGAGCCGACAGAAGAGTTATGTTGATAGACGTCGATCGGATTAAGAGTTTCACGTCAAAGATATGGTACCTTTGAGGGTGTCGCCTTGGAAAGATCACAACCGGTTCGGGAAGCAGGGAAAGTTGGGTCGTAGATATATTGGTCCTTTTAGGGTTATTGCCCTGGTGGGCAACGTTTCATATCATTTGGAGCTACCCAATTAGCTCAGTTAGATCCACAACACTTTTCATATATATCAGTTGTGGAAGTGTTTGGTTGATAATACTATAGTGGTGTCATTAGAGGATATTCAGGTGGATAAGCGCCTAAACTACATTAAGAAACCGGTGGCGAACCTCTACAAAAGAATATTATAGAAACACAAATTTTAATAATAATAATAATAATAATAATAATAATAATAATAATAATAATAATAATAATAATAATAATACAAGGAAAATATATTTAAAAAAAAATCAAAACCCTTTTGATATGATTGATATTTGGACTTAATAATGTTTAATTGCTAGTTTAGATAATATGATTAATAATGGGTTGCCTTTTTGATATGATTAATATTTGGAGTTACTAATTTTTTTATTATGGGTTTAGATAATCATAATATCATACATACTTATAAAGTTAATATTTTTTTCTTGAATCTCATGCATTTGAAAACCCCTTTTTAAGTTCCTCAAACCACATTCATGAGGAAACCCCCTTTTTTAACTAATGCAACTCAAAAGTTTTCTTAATTACGATTTAACAATCAAAAGTTCTATAACTTATTTATGTTTAATTAGCATTTAGTGAAAAGTTTACTATAAAAAGACCAATCTTTTGGGAAGACATGCATACAAATCATATATAAATTTCAGAAAGAAAACAAACTTAAAAGTTTTTATGTTAGGTTGAGGTCTTATGACCACTTTTGGAGATATGTTATTATATTGGAGCTTTTAATTTGTAAGTTTGTTATACTAATTCATTTTTATATTTTTTTCGTTTTTGGATTATTGTAATAAATTCATTGTATATTGTAGTTTAATAGTTAATATATTGGTCATATGTCATATAGGGTGATGTAGAAAATATTTAATTAAATATTTTAAATATGTTTTTTTTTTGTTTTGTAATTGTACTGTTTTAAAAAGATAATTAATTAAAACGCATACATATTTTATATATATATATATATATATATATATATATATATATATATATATATATATATATATATATATATATATATATATATATATATAATAGTGGTCAAAACACTTCAACCAAAATTCATTTAAAATCTAATATTTCAAATGTTTTTTTATAATGATTGTAAAAATTTCAACACGTGTTACTTAATTGATTGATTAATTAAAATATTAATGTTTTGAAACTCGTAACTCTTAAACTCATATTATTTAATTTGCTAGTTAACTAAAAATATTTTTCCTACATAAAGATAATATTTTTATGTTTGGTTACTCAAATTTGTTTATGTAATTAGAAAACAATGTGTATATAGAATTACTGCTTCAATTTCACATAGAAATCGATACCACTAGAGAGGTATGTTTTCTTTAACCGTTGGTAGGAGATCCACATACCCTTTTTAATTATTTATATTAATGCTTAGTAATATCGATTTTATATTCATATGCACCATAATCTTTTAGGTACAAATTAAGGAAGATGATTCTCGGCACACCAACATAAAGTCAAACGTACACCTTGCAAAATATGTAATTAAAATTAAATATCATATTTACTAATCGACTTATTTTAAAACACTTGATGACATTTATGTATAATGATATATTTTGTATGACTTCATTCTTAATTTCAATGTTTAATATTTGAAACTTCATATATGAAACCTTGGATGTCTTGGTATAATATAAATAGTGTAATACAAAGTTTATTAGTTCAATATTGTTTATTAATAGCTTATTCAAAGCAACTTATTTCTTACTTTATCCAAAAAAAATATTTCTAGACATAAGAAAAGTAGATTATATTAATGTTATACAAAATCATATAATATATATCGGATATTATAAAAGTAAAAGTAAAGTTTATTAGGTATGGACTATATTAGATAGTATCAAAATATAAATTGGTGAATTTCTACGTTATTTGATAATTCGGTTAATGCCCAAAACATGACTAAAAACGTAAATTTCAACATATTTCTTTCCCATAATTATTTTAACCACTTAAATGCATTATTGCGTAACGCACGAGGTTACGCCTAATACTATATTATAAAGGAAATATTTTTTCTTTCACCACATTCATTTGAAACTCCCAACTTTTCATATTTCCATATAATATACTTAATTTATTAACTTAAATATGTTTTTAGTTGTAAACATTATCACAAATAGAAGACTTTGTGACTTATCAATATGATATATAATTAATTTGTTAACTTTAATATATTGTTAAATAGATAACCTATATTAATCTATCAAATAAACTTAAAAATTTGGTGTAAAATTTAAAAGATAGAGTAAAATATCAAATAATGTTTAAAAAAATTCAATATATATTTTTTTAACATAGTTAGAAGGAAAACATTAAATATAATAAATATAAAAGAACCTAAATGGATGAATTGAATTAACTAAAATGTGTCTGAAAACTATATTTTATTATAACTAAAATTCAATTTAGATGTTTTTAAATTAATTAAAAATAATAATAGTTAAAAATAATAGAAACCTAGAAATTAGATTATGTTATATTAGAAACAGTTGTTCATAAATTAAATAATCATCATGATGAAATTAAAATATCGTCAATTTTTTTTTAATTAATAAATCATAACAGTAGTAAATTAAAATCGCTGAGAGATATAAATAATGTTATACATATGTAAAAAATGAGTAGACACAATTAAATGATTTGACTTTAATAAGCGTTACTTTATCTGTTGCTCAAATTAATTATAATTTTATATAAACTAAATATAATAATTATTATTTTATAGTTAATATAAATAATATAAATATTATCAATAACATAGTATTACCAAAGGTTTTAATTTTATTTTGCGCAACGCATGAATATTCGGCTAGTACAATTAATAGAGGACTACGTATAGCAACATTCATTTTTATACTTTAGAACTTGATGTAACAAAAATATCATATTAAATTTCATGAGTCCAATAATGTAATAAATGCTACTTTGTTGTTTCAAAATATTGTTAGCATTTACTTCCCAGTTAAAGTTTGATAGTATATATATATATATATATATATATATATATATATATATATATATATATATATATATATATATATATATATATATATATATATATATATATATATATATATATATATATATATATATATTCCTTGTGATTTTTAGAAATATCAAGTTTAGCCTCTAATCTTTTTGGTCTCATTGAAGGTAATTGTAATTTCCATTTTATCATGGTTGGTCCCTATTTCATATAAAACATATCCCATATAAAAAGAATTTTATGCCAATGTTTATTTTATTTTGTATTTCTTTAACTGATTTTAAGTTAAAAATAAGGAAAACAAAATTAATAAACCATATTAAACCTAATTCCCCCTAATCTTTTTCTCCATCGGGCTCCTTATCTCACAGCTTTCTTTACTACTGCCGCCGCATAACTTCACAAAATCCCCATTTATTTATCTTCTTGATTCCAATTATCCACCACCACCGATGGCCATGACTACCTAACTTTCCTTCTTCTCACCCATAATCCCAAATAAAACCTCCCAATGGAAACCATCATAACTCACCTCCTTCACCGCCTCAAACCATAACCATCCAAACCTACCACTCATTTCACTACCATTAAGGTCAAAGGAGAAGAGGAAGTCTCCATCGAAGAAGTCCGTTGAGATTCACCCTATTTGAACTCGACGCGAATACCACATCTCCAATCTTTTTCGGATGCGCCGGCGGGATACTAAGAAAAGCTCAGGTGGAGGAGTTCTACGTCGTCACATGGAAAACACCAAATGAACAAAATTTCAAAATATCGACTAGCAGCGCTGTCATCATAAGGGAAGGGCCAAATCTATTGAAATTAGCAAGAAAATAACAGTGTTTGGCTCTAGGGACAAGATTGAGGTAAAAAAAATACATGATTAAATATCGGTTTACAAGGTGTTTACCAATCAGGAAGTTTAATATTATCACCGCAAAAGACGGAGTTTACCCAAAAAAAGATAACATCGGTCGGTTAGGGGTGGGTCATTAGGTCTATTGGAAAGAATGTTAATCCGGATGAAGTTAAGATTAGTAAACAACTCCATCCCCCACCTTACCCTACAAATAAAACCTACTTTCATCGTAAAGAAAAGAGTAGGGTAGACAAGGAATGAAAATCCCATCTCGGTATATGATACCTAAATGGAAGAAAAATACGAATCGAACCCTTATTTATCTTAACCTCAAGTTAATTTACTTCTCCGAAAGTGAGTAAAATGATTCGAACTCTTATTCTTATTAGTGTTTATTTTATTTTTGTTAGGTTTAATTCGAACAAGAATAATATTCTAAAATTATCAATTCAATTATTTTCATACCGACCCATTTACTATCTATTATTTGATTGACTAATCCTATTCTCTATTTCCCAACTGTTATCGTTATGGCTAATCGTGGTGGAAGGAATAACCTAGGTGAGAAATAAACACATGTTATGCCATCGTCGAGCCCCTAATGTACACTTGACAAATTTTATGATATGGTTTGATTTTTTGAGGCTTTAGATTTGTTTTTTCTAGATATGATTGTTGAATGGTTTAATTAAGTAGGAAGATGAGGTTTTATGTGTAGAAATTAGTGAAGGGTTTCATCATATGTATATATGTTTGATTTAATTGAGTTGAATGTTGGTTAAAATCAAGGGTTTATGGTGGTGGTGGTGGTAATGAGATTTATATAGGTTTCTTAGGAGAGGGTATGTTGTAATTGTGGTGGTAGAGTTAATGTAGGTGCTGTATAATTCATACGGGTGTGTGGTGATCAACGAGAAAATTGATATTGGCATTCATAGCGGTGTAAAGTGTTGGTGATTATGGATAGTGATGGTGAAAGTAGGAGAGGAAAAGCAGTGGGGCAGGGTGGGTGATAGTAGTGGTGGTGAATGGCGATGGAAAAAGTGATAGGCATTTTATGCTTAAAAAATCATACTATATTATAAAGGAAGCATTTTTTCTTTCACCACATTCATTTGAAACCCCCATGCATTTTTCCTTTTACCACATTTATTTAAAACTCTCATGACTTTTCAATTTCTTTCTAATAATAATTAGAAGTTGGTTAATAAGGTTTAATAAATATCAAACATTAAGTGTAATCTTATATAAGCCAAATTTTAATATTAAAATTATATATTTACTTATACTTATGAAGATATGTTTTTTTTTTTTAATTTTTAACATATTATACTTAATCTATTAGTTTTAATATAGTATTAAATGCAAATCATTGCCATTGTAAAGATACAATTTTGGAATAATTTGTATAAAACACTTACATTATTAATTTAAATATAATATTACAGGGTCAACTTAAATATAAATTTTAGTTTAACTTAAACAGCCCAAAAAATATTTTGAAAATACTTAAAAGTGATAAATTGTAGTGTCTTTCTAATAATGATTATAAGTTGGTTAATTAAGTTAAACAAATATCAAACCTAAAGTGTAATAAAAAATAAATTAAATTTCAATTTTAAAATAATATATTTACTTCTACAACTTAAATATAAATTTTAGTTTAACTTAAACAAGCTAAAAAATAAATTGTAAATAGTTAAAAGTGATAAATTATTGTGTCTTTCTAATAGTGATTATAAGTTGGTTAATAAAGTTAAATAAATATCAAACCTAAAATGTAATCATAATAAATTAAATTTCAATTTTAAAAAAATATATTTACTTCTACTTATAAAGTTTTGTCTTTAACTTTTAATATATTATATACTTAATTTATTAGATTTAAAAAGTTGTTGTATGTAAACCATTCTCAGTTTAAAGCTACAACTTTTGAACAGTTGTGACAAAATACTTAAATTATTAATTTAAATATAACATTACAATATCAACTTAAACTTAAATTTCAGTTCCACTTAAAAAATTATAAAATATTTTGTAAATACTTAAAAGTGATAAATTATAGTGATAAATGCAAAAAACTAGATTATAATCTCAATTTAACCAAAATATTTCCTAAAGAGATTTTTATAATCGTTAAAAGTTTTCAAATAAATGGCTTATAATAATTTACAATAACAATAGTTAAAAATAACTTTAAATAAATGATAATATTGTTACATTTAAAAAAACTGTTTGATGTTTTAAAAATTTATAATGATAGAAATTAAAACATCAAGCAAATAAATTTGAAAAAATTAATTAACTATAAAAACAACTATAAATAACATTAAACCATATATTATATTTAATTTAATTCATGTGTCACTCGAGTGTAGAAGTCATTCAAACGATTGACTAAACTATAATATTAAAATCCCATATTATATTTATATTTGTAAAATTATGACTTTAACTTTTTTAACATATTGTAGTTAATTTATTAGTGTTAATATGTTGTTGTATGTGAGCGATTATCATTTTAAAGTCACAACATTTGTCTAATGTATGAGTTGAAGCAAAATATTTGAATTATTAATTTCAATATAATATTAAACAATTAACTTAAATCAAAGTTTCAGTTAAATTGAAGAAAATCGAGAGATTGGTTTATAAATAGTCAAATATTATAAACTATTATGTTAAACCTAAATTGTAATCCTAAATTAACAAAAAAAAAAAAAAAAAAAAAAAAAAAAAAAAAAACATGAAACTATTTTTTATAATCATTAACATTTTTCAAATAAATAGTTTAAAAATAAGTTACAATAATAATAGTTAAAAGTAATATTATATAAAAAATTATAATTTTTTCATTCAAAACAAAAGCAATGTTTTTGCTTTAAATAACTACAATCATAGAAACAAACAATAGTCATCAAATAAAATTTAAAAACGTTAAATTTCTAAAACCAAATTAAAATAATTAATAGTTTTGAAAAACGTTATTTTAAATAACTTACAACAACAATAGTTAAAAGTACAATTATATATAAAAGTTATATTGTTGTCTTTAAAAAGAGAAACAATGTTTGATGTTCTAAATAATTAAAATGATAGAAATTAAAATCTTAAGCAAATAAACTTTTTAAAATTAATTAATCATAACAAGAATTATAAATATCATTAAATCATATATTATATTTGATTTTATTCAAAAGTGACATTAAGGTAGATGTCATTAACACACTTAGGATTATACAATTTTAAAAGATGTCTACATTATCATATAACTCATAACAAACAATGTTTATACTAACGTATTATAAGATTTATTATATAAAAGCTAATAACAATGTCATTGATTTATTTAAAAAACATATATTTGTAAAAATTTCAAATATATTGTTGTATTCTGCGCAACGCGCGATTATTCGCCTAGTTCTATAATAATTAATATAAAATCTAATTAATCTAAAAGAAAATGAAAAATAAATTAACTCATGTATAAATGTCTTTTATAAATCTTAGAGACCAAACACGATAGAAATTGAACCACAACGAACTTCTATTAGACTAAAAAAAATAAGGACTGAATTAGATTTTCCTTAAACCATAAGAACCATTTCTGAAGATTATGCTCTCTCTCTCTCTCTCACTTTCTCTCTCTTTCTCACTCTTTCTCTCTCCATCCCCCCCCTCTCTCTCTCTCTCTCTCTCTCTCTTTCTCCCTCTCTCTCTCTCTCTATATATATATATATATATATATATATATATATATATATATATATATATATATATATATATATATATATATATATATATATATATATATATATATATATATAAGGGATAGTTCAAATACAAACAGTAAATAATGTGAAAACGTAAAAAAACTATTTTTATATTATTATTCTTCAATGAATTTTATATCCATGATTTTATGTCATTATTCAGCAATGAATAAATGAACAATCATATGTTAAAACTAAAATTATAATTTACTATAAAAATACACATACATAAATTTATAATAGAATAATAACATTCTAATAAATATATGAATAATCAAACGTTGATATTTATATCAAAATTACTTTAACAATACACATATACAATAATCATTACAGAATAATAACATAAAAACACTCTAACTTTTCATAACATAAGTTGATTTGTATATAAAACAAATAAAAAGTAGTATTGAAAAATACTACAACTTTTAATGACATAAACACACTACAACATCTACTATAACGTTTACATCAGATGAAATTTATTAAACACTTACAAATCGTTCAAAATGAATATTTAGAAATCAACGTACCTTGATATATAGAAACACTATAATTAAAAAATGACGTTGAAATAAGCATGGATAGGGCATAACTCATTTTTTCAACTATTTCATATGTGAATCACAAACCTTTTCAAACTATGATTTTATTTATCTAGACTTACTTATATACTACTAATATAGCTACAATCTGTATAAATAAATGAAAAAAAAAATGAACTGCAGATTAATAACCATAAGTTAAAAAAAAATATTGTACAGTGGAAAATAAAAAGGCATGATTAATTAAATTAAATTTGAAATCATAACTACATTTAAATTAGAAACTCTTGAGATGTAATGAGAGTTTCGAAGTCTTGCCTTGTGCATGATAATATAATATGAATACTAACAATTATATGTTATAATAACAATATTATCGGCATTTATAATTAAAATAATGATTTTTATACTAAGTTGCAACTACTAATATAATTTTTATGTATACAATAAAATAGATATAATAAGTTGTGTTTGAATTTAATTAAATAAAGTTTTTGAGTTATATTTTTGTCACTTATATTTTTCTTATGAAAATATTAATATATATTTTTTATTTTTACTTTTTCTTTACGATGAAAAACAAATAGGTAAAATGCAATTCACAAATATAATAAGATATGATAGATCACTTATTTTTATTACTATAAAAACATTTAAAAAAATGGGTACATCAATATTAGTTTTGCGAGAACATAATCTTTGGTTTCAACAATAAAATCATATCATATTTTATTTTTCTTAACGATGAAAAATTGAAATTGACAAATGTAATTAGATATAGTAGATTATTTATTTTTATTACTATAAAAATATTTAAAAAATGTATACATCCATAATAGATTTGCAAGCACATAAAAAATGTAATTTTATAAAACATAAATAATATTTGGTTTTTCAACAATGAAGTCCTATCATATTTAAAATCATTTGTTTTAATTAGTCATTATCACCAATAATTTGGAATAACAATTGTAAACTTTTTTTTATCAAACTCAATTATTAAAAATTATATCAATGTTATTTACAACAAAATAAGTGATAGAAGCTAACATAACATGTAATTAATATGTTGAATACTATTATCTATGATAGAAAAATAGATGGTCTTAACATAAATAGAAAAAACAACATAAATATACATGTATGTTAACAATGTTAATTGTTCTAACTCATAAATAGTTTAAATTTCTCTTTACATGCACAAACTTGAATTTACATTTGGAAAACTTATAATTGCTCTCCTACATCCATTAAACCACTTACATAACTATTCAAACCCTAACAAAATAATCTATCATTTTGTGTTGACATACATGCAATATGAAAACTACAATGTTCTTATATAGACTAAATATTCCATTTAAGGCATCAATTAAATAAAACGATTTGAAGAATTTTGGGTGTTACAAATCACAATATTTCAATTAATCATAAATTAAATTGTATAATTTGAACAGTATTAGGAGTTTCAAATGCATTATGTTAAAAATGTTGTGTGATGCGTTTTCTTAAATGCCTAAAAACCATAACCAGAAACTTGCAGATTTGTTAAATATTATAACAAATTTCAAATAAATCCACAATCCGACAAATAAAAACAATACAAATCAAACTAAAATAACAAAAGTATCAATTATTAACCTTTAAGAAAATGCATCACAAAACAACAGTTGATAAAATGTCAAATTTAGAATGATTCACAAGCTTATGGATCAAAGTAGACCAATCAAGGTGATAAATGGTTTATAAAGCCAAGAAAATTCCACTAGTTGATGAGTTCCAATACCCTGGATTTCACATAACCTCATGCTTTCAAGGATCTGAATGGAGATGCACTTGTAGCCTACATGACTTTTTTTTTTCTTCTTTCTTAATCTTTTGCAGCCAGTTTAGCTTGGGGGCTTTAGGAAAGGTATAGGACCACATCATTCCATGTGCCTATGAACAAAAAGAAAGAAACAAAAATTGGTTATTCATTTCAGAAACCCAAACGATTTCAAAGTTTAGATATAAAGAGGAAATTGGATGCGAAAAGCTACATGATGTTGAGGTGTGCCAGAGAAATTAAAAAAAAAAAAAAACAGAATGCTATATGGGTATTGCATTAGATGTATTTAATTACCGATATGCGAAATTTTACCAGATAGATGATAAAGAACGTCGTTTCTTCGAACCGGATAGCTCTAAAGAGGTCAAATGCCTAAAAACCATAACCAGAAACATGCAGATTTGTTAAATATTCAAGTAAACATCAAAAGGACAAAAATCAAATAAATGTCCCTGAAGCAAAATTTTAGCATAATTTAAAAGAAATGGAATTATTTTTACCTCGGACCATGGATTAGGTTTTAATAGCCACAAAAAATCAAGAAGAAAGCCATGTATCTTAGATCTTGTTTGACTTTAACCTGCAAATAGAAGGAGAAATTTGTGTGGCTAGATCTAGGTGTATATGTGTGTGTAAACGCATACCAGAAAGATATAGAATGTGAAAGACAATGACGACAGGTGGTGTCGTAGTGTCTGTGGTGCTTAGTGGTTGATGGTGGCCTCTGGTTCATGTTTAGACATATAATCATGACATGAGCATAATAACTTATACAAAAGCTTACATGCCTTAGGTTCCGATGTGTGTAGGTGACAGGTGGCTCTGGGATGAGGATGGCAGCAGAGTAGGCAATAAGTGCTGGTGAAGAACGCAACCTCTTCATTTCAAAAAGATACTTAATCTTTGACCTTTTGCTTCAGTTTCCCGGGCATACAATGGGAGGGAAACGATGAGTCACTTTTCTGGCTGGAAAACAAGCAAGTGGTGATGACTTGTATATATCCCTATTAAAAAAAGGTTATTTTTGATTGGTTAAATATATTTCACATGGATTGCATATTAGAAATTCAAAATTAGAGGTTAAGATTGATTTATAAAATTTGGATGGTCAAGATGCACTTTCCTTAGTTTTAAGATTTGATCTTAAAAACGGTGTATCCGACCAACATGTATACATTATAAAGCAGTTATATATATATATATATATATATATATATATATATATATATATATATATATATATATATATATATATATATATAGAGAGAGAGAGAGAGAGAGAGAGAGAGAGGATAAGATTCAAGAGAACCATTATTAACAAGGAACTAGCAAACTAATCTTGAGCGTCAGAAATCATAATGATTAACTATCAACGTAATGGTTGTATATTTGTACAATTGATGTGCATACACTGTAATATACCAAAAAAACTCATTTCCTTTTTTCGTTTAGTTTTTTTAGACTATGTTTTTTATCGAAAAAAACAAAATATACAATTATTCACGAATTTTGGTCTTTTTTTCCGCAAAGATCCATATTGATATATAAAAAAACAAACTTTTGTTTTTAAAGAAGCACACTTTGTTTCGAGGGTTTTTTTTTTCAATATTTAGGCTTATTTTTATCACAAAAAGATTATATATATAAAAAAATCTAAAATTTTTAACCTATATTAATAAACATCAACATCGATTTAAAATAAAAAAAAAAGTAAAAAAAAAAAAACTTGATTTTTTCAGATTTCGAATATGAATATGAACTGTGAATATTTTAATTTTAACCTTAACAATGTGAACCTAACTTACTATTTCAACTCTTTGATCATTGACAAGTTAATTTAGTGAAATTTACATATGAATTGAAGTATACTTTCATGTAATTGTATAATATTTTAACGTTTTGATTACTCATAAATTGATTTTGTAAAAATCAACATATGAATTTAATCATATTGTAAATATGAACTTTATATAATTCAATTTTTAGATTTTAGAATTTATAATGTGAATCAAATTACTATTATTCACACTGTGAATATGAATAGATCCACATTACAAGAAAATATGAATTTTGATATATTTATGAATTCTATTCGATAAAAATATACTTTAACTGTAAAAAAAATAGAAACTGAAGTAAATTTTTCTGAAAAAAAGGATTCATTTTATATTAATAAAGATTTCTGTAGAAAGAGAACGAAAAATCATAAACAATGATATATTCTTTTTATTTTGTTGATAAAAAACATGGATTAAAAAAAGTCAACTAAAAAAATGAAGTGAATTTTGGTATAATCCGGTACATACACATCTATTATAAATGTCTACAAAATATTATTTTTTCGTTGATTGCTTTTAAATTCGACGTTTTAAATTTGTTGTTTGAGACATAATATTTCTTGAACTTTTATATATATATATATATATATATATATATATATATATATATATATATATATATATATATATATTTCATTTTTTTAAAATTTAAAATCCATATTTTATTGCAAGCCTATACATCCAGGTGTTAAGGGGACAAAGTTGACAGCTGCACTGAATTTAATTTTTTGTGGGGCCCGATTTTATAATTATTATAATTTTTGTTGTTGTTGTTATATATATATATATATATATATATATATATATATATATATATATATATATATATATATATATATATATATATATATATATATATATATATAACTTATAATAACTAGAATGACTATTAAATTTCAAAATAAATATTCTACAACCATTTCTTTCCTTTCTATTACAAATCTCGTAGATTATATATTAAATTATTTACTTTATTATTTATATCATTTCTATTTATGTGAGCTACTAGATGTGACACCCATGTATCACATGAGTTTATTTAAAAAAATTAAATATGAAATTTTATCAATTTGAAATGTTTGAATTTATAAGAAAAATGAGAAAAATTTTAAATTAGTAAAATTAATGAAGCTTTAATGTATTGAATACATTACATATATAAACATTTTCTAATAAATTCGTTACATAAATATATTACCTTACATATTAAATGTGGAATTTTAATTTAATAAAATGAAAAATACAATAAAATGACAAGTGGAAAATAAAAAAATTAAAAATTTTAAAAAATATCATGTGTCTAAATAAAGGAGAAGGTGATATGTAGCAAAAAACATTCATTTATTATAATAGATTACTTTAAAAGAAATACGATTTTATAAAAATTTTCTTTTTAATAAACTAATGTAATATACGGGGTCACACATAATATATATATATATATATATATATATATATATATATATATATATATATATATATATATATATATATATGTTCAAAATAACTTTTGATTTTTTTTTTATGGGAATGAGTAATTACATGCTACCCATCCCCTTATAAATTGAGCTAGAAAGTTTCAACATTCCCCTTATACAGTTTTTCCTTTCTTCTAAAGTTTTGAACAAAATATAATACTAACGCAATGCGTGGCCTCTTAGCTTTTGTGATTTTCTTCTCAATTTCAACATTCTCGTTTAGTTATGCAACCGTAACTTCTATAGATACTTTGTGTATATTTGAAGCTAGATGGCATCTGTTTATAATCAACGATATCTCTGAAGACATCACAATTCATGTAAGATCACAAGACCATGGTCTTGGAAAAGAAACCCTTCCTTATCAAGAAACGTACGACTGGGACTTTTGTGAAAACGGAAAAATTGAATTTTCTGGTGAGTTTTGGTGGAATTCAAAATATCAAAGTTTGATGTTATATGATGAACCAGCCTGGCAGATATGCCATAACACAAAGAAGGTTACTCAACATTGTTATTGGTTAGTAAGACCTGAAGGCTTTTATATTGGTAGGGAGAATGTGCCTTTTCCTAGTGAAAATTGGCAGTTAAAAAAACCATGGTGATTAAAGACTTGTAAGTTGTAATATGTGTGATGCAATAAGAAAACATGATATCATCATACAAATATGATAAAGATATATTGCTCCTTGATATTTATGATAAGTTTTTTCTATTTTAATAAATATACATAAAAAAAATTAGTTTACGCTTACGCTGTCACTTAATTCAAATTTAGAAATCAAAGAAAATTACTCGAACAAGCATTTACTAGCTAAGAACAATCATCAAGTATGTTTTGGCTTTGAAGTTATCCGGATGTTTTATTTGTGTTTTTACGACGTCTTAAGAATTCTCACTTTAATTTTCAGATTTAACTTTTTTTTTCTTTCGGTTTTAAACATCAAAATTCCATTAATATCAATGAGATGCCACAAAAAATTTACAAAGAATGTGTACCGCGTACTACACCAAACGGACCCCCGAAATGAAAATTGTCGTATCCTTGCCTCATCGGCAAAAATATACTGTAATCCCAAATTAATTAAAAAAAATCGTAAAACTATTTTTATAATAACTATAACGTTAAAGTGTTAACTAAAAAATTTCTATTAAACAATAAACTCATTGTTTATACCTACACAATTCTTGTAAACAAATTAAAGATTTGCACCAAGTAGTATGATTTTGGTACAACATTTTTATTAATATTTAGAATGATTTTATATTGTTTCAAATTTAATATAATGTTAGAAAAAAGTTCAAAAACTTGATAATTTACATGAGAGCGGAAAACTTTAGTTATACAAAATTTGGATATCTTTAACAAAGAATATGATTAAGAAGTTCTAGTTTTAATATAAACTAATAATAGAATTACAAACTAAATACAAATATAATCATATAATGCATGTAATGTTTCATAAATGATGATTATAACTTTTGAATTATGTTATTGTTATATATTTCAATTGTTTTCTATGGTAAAGCATATCATACTAATAAAAAAAAAAGTCAAAGATTGTACTTATAGCTTACAATCGTGTTCATGGTAATACTTTGTGATGTTATATATAATTAATATCAATAATTTTAAAATAAAATAAACATCATTTATCAAAAAAAAAAAAAAATTATAAGAAATAGTTGCATCAAAAGATGCACCATGCTATCAAATGGTGCAAGAAAGTCTTCAAAGAAAGAATATATATATATATATATATATATATATATATATATATATATATATATATATATATATATATATATATATATATATATATATATATATATATATGAAATATTTTATAATGTAATACTTTACATTACATGATGTAATTTTCTGAAATTTTATAAAAAAAAACTAAATCGTTTGAAGTATTTATGAGAATTTATTACCAAATTAATAGGATCATTTTATTTCCTTATATAATTCATTACAATTTTATGGAATTTTATTTTAAGAAAATGAAAATTCCTAAAAAATGACAAGTGGAAAATAAAATTTCAAGAATTCTCACAAAATGAAAACTGTCAAAATTAAGGAGAATATGACATATGATAAAAAAACATTCATTTATTAAAGAGCATATATATATATATATATATATATATATATATATATATATATATATATATATATATATATATATATATATATATATATATATATATATATATATATATATAGAGAGAGAGAGAGAGAGAGAGATAGGTTATTTTATTTTTCGTAATTATTATGTGTTAGAATGTACAGATCTGAACCATTGGATGAAATATAATCAAAGGTCATTGATCTGAAGGTCTATGATAGTATTTAGGATAACATGTACCATATAATCACACAAGTTTCAACATAAGGGTATTTTAGTCAATTAAACTATATTAAAAAAATGAAATTTTCAGATTTTTAGGGATAATTAATTCCTTTATTTTTAAAAATCTGAATATTTTGAATTAATTCAAAATTAAAAATCCGATTTTATTCTGTCAGAATGATACAATGTTAATCATAAACTAGTAAATATATTTTTGAATTTTATTCTGTTAGAATGACAAAATGTCAACCATAATGTAGTAAATACATTCTGAAAAGACTACACAAAATCAATTCTCGAATTAATAATATACCAAATAATTACATTGTATGATTGTGATTTATTGAATAATAACAACATTCTGAGAAAAAAAAACATCAAAATCTTACAAAAACACTAATCTATTATGAGAGAATATTATTTTTAGGCAACACTTTATACATTGTATCATAACACAATCTGGTATAATATATTCTTGTTCTCTATGTTTTCTTCCATCTCCACATTAATGGTAGCCTCTTCAAAACCTAAATTTACAAAGAAAACATAATCAAGTTTAAAAAATTAAAAAATTGAATGCATTTTAAGAGAATAAAAACTATAAATTATGACAAAATGTATTAAAGAGGGAAAGGGATCGATATTTGCTTTGTTATCTGTTTGGTAAATGCTTCGATGTATGCTGGCTAATATGTTTGGTATTGGAAAAGATGAAGCATCAGGTCACAAGGCAACCCTTCCTTATCTTCTTTCCCACTAAATTCTCTCTTAAAATCCACCGAAAACCATCTTAACCTAACTGAAATCACATGTGATTTCGGTCGGTCTAGTACCAACCGAGATCACCGTGTGATTTCGGTTATGTACTTAACCGAAATCACATAATGATTTCGGTCTAGGTACTAACCGAAATTACAAGGTTTTGGTGTCCTAGGCTGAAAACTCTAATGCAACGGTTAAATCATGATTTACGTTCTAACTCGTCAACTCTACTTGACTTTTGTTGGCTCGTTTAACTTTTGTTGTGTTCAAAATTGGCAATTGTCACATCATCCCCCCGTTAGAGGGAATTTCATCCTGAAATTACTTTTGGAGTGGGTACTCATCGGCTAGTGAAGATATGTGGTTACTTATGTTTCATTTGATCTTCTCGTTACCAGGTTAATTTAGGTTCTCCCTTGGTGTTCCATTGGACCTTCACTATGGGTATGCGGTCCTTTTGACCTCCCGATCCATGATTTCCACAAGTTCCTCTACAAATTGTAGACTCTCGTTTGCCTCGATTTCATCAAGTGGGACTACAAGAGTCTCCTTGGACAGAAACTTCTTCAGGTTGGATACGTGGAAGGTGGGGTGTACGTTACTGAGTTCATGTGGTAGTCAAAGTTTGTAAGCCATCGGGCCAATTCTAACAAAGATCTCAAACGGCCCGATATACCTTGGATTCATCTTCCCACGCTTTCCAAATCGTATTGTTCCCTTCCATGGTGAGACCTACAACAGTACACTGTCACCAACCTGGAACTCCAAGGGTTTTTACCAATTATCTGCATAACTCTTCTGCCGATCCTGAGATGCTTTATGAAGTTGCAATTAGACCGAGAACGATTAACACAATCAGAGTAAAGTATGAATGATGAACACAAGATGTAAATAATATCTGTTTGGCTCAATTAGCTTTCAAGAAGTACAGAGTGTTTAGACAAGTTTACATCAAAGAGCAAAAGTTCAATATCTTGTCTACTCTAGTACACTTCCCTATTTTTATGAAATATGAAAGCGAACAAAAAAAATACAAGGGACTAGACATTTTAAGTTCGAAATATAAATGCCCTTGTAATAATGTTAGAAGCTAACAAAACTTAATAATGACATTTGATACCTCACAACTAAATTTGACTTCTACATTCTCCCCCTTTGTGAGCAGTGACGAATCAGGTCATCAAAACCTTCGCAGTTTGATGAATTATTCTTTGGATCTCTGCATTCCGGTTCACAATCTACTGAATATCTGCCTTCTCTTTATCATTATTCTTGTCACAGTTGTTCATCTAAACTAAAAGATTTGTATAATGAGAAGATGTATATCATTCAACATCAAACACTTGAAACATGAATTTGGAATTATTGCCCTTCTTGGTTTTGCCAACAAAAACAATTGCTAATGGTTTCAATGTGATTTCCCCATCTTCAAGTTTATTTAAACTAGCCTTAGACATAAGCATAGTTTGAGAAACTTCGACTTCTTTGCCCAATGACTTAGCCAATTCAACATCTGTTAAAGTTAATGCTCCATAATACCCATCAATGAAAACCTTCAAGTGACCAAACCCATTCAAAGAAATCTTCTTTACTTGTCACTTGAAATTTTCCAAAACATCCACATTCTTCATTATCATTGCCACAACCAACAGATCATGGAGATTCATCAAGGGAAAATCTGCAACCGAGAAATTGAAAGACTGATTGTATGCTCGGAAAACATGAAATCGATAGTTCTGCATCATGGCCTCGAACAAAATATCTTTGGTTATGCCAAGAACCTGAACTGTCTTGGCTAATGAAAATATTTCCTCCTCTTTCTTCCCAAGTGTAGCATGGAAAAAAAATTCATGTGTCTATACTCAACCTTATCCTTGTACTTGTCATCAAGTTCAAACTATTCATCCAAGAACATCATTCTATTCACTGGAAAGTCCAACTGACTCATATTGGAATTTACTGTGTCAAACTTTTTCTAGGCACCTTTTCAAAATCATGAATTTCCCCTGCTAGAGTTAGTGCCTCAGTATACTCATAATGATAAAGCTTTGTAGGATCACCTTTATCGAGACCAGGAGGATCAATTGCATGTTGTCGTAGAATACTCTGGATGTGTCTTTGTTTTTCCATTTTTGCTTCAATAGCAGCTTTCTTCTCTTCTTTCAACAATTCACTAGTTATGCCTTTACCTTTTCCTTTATCTTCTTCATTTGACTTGGGTTTCGACGATCCTGACTCTCCACCAGTAGTTCCTGTTAGATAAATGTCTAAGTCCATAACTATAATTGGTGAGACTTGACCCGACCCAGCATGGTCCATTTGGGTTGCATGGCATCATGCATTTGGATAGACTATAATGAGAGAAATAACACTTAAGGTTTGTTAATATATTATAAGTTCTAATATATTAATAAGTTTATTTAATTAGTATTTATCAAGAATTAATTTGGAATTAATTAAGTGATCAAAAGGTGAATAATTTAATATATGGGTTGATTGTGTAAATGATTCATTCTTATATATGTAGGTTTGTGATCCAAGATTCCTTATCTTGGACTAAGTCCAGGGGGTGACCCATGGATACTCCATGGAGGTTAAAATCCATGGAGCATAAGGAATGGGTAAATTTATGAGTTACATGGTGTAACCCTATTAGCCACCATATAAAAGAATCCCATGGCTCAAGAAATCGGCCACTGTGTGTAAGAATGAAGGGCTAGCCGAGTTCATGAAGTGTGTATGTTCTCTCAATCTATTCCAAGTGTATTTGGTGTTGTGTGAACCATTTGAGGTGTCACACTTGGGGCACTAGGCACTCAAGCTTCATGAAGACAATTTTCATCAAAGAGGTATGTAATTCTAACTTGATATATTCATCTGAATCAATGTTATTATGCTAGTTAGGATCAATACCTTGGAAAGTTCATATTTGCATGTATAATAGAGAAAACATAGATTCAAGGAATTTAGGGTTGCATGTACACTTAGAAGTGTTAGAATGCTCAAAACCCAATAGTGGTATCAAATCCTAGGCTTGTTTTCTTGTTACACTTGCAAAATTCGCTGAAAAATCGAAGTTTGGAGCTGTTTGCACAGAAGACTCGCCGAGTTGGTTCATGCACTTGACGAGTTGGACCCCCTGACAGCATATATTCGATTCTTTTGGCTGGAATTGGACTAGGAACATTACCCTAAGATGTTTTTGGACTTATAAACTTGTTTTTGATATGGTAATTTTCATGTTAATCCAATTTCAAAGATATTTGTCGATAGATTAATGATTTGTATTAGTTTAATGGTTAGGCTAATTTCATGAAAAAGTGTTTGACTTGAAATATTATGTTCATATGAGTTGCTTAGATTAATAGAAAAGGTTGATTGATTAAGTGTCTTTGATCCATTTTAATCTAAGAGTTGAGTCTAAAATGTGTTTGTGTAACTTGTCCTCAAGTTACATGAAGAGTCACATTAAAGTCTCTTAAAACTCATAAAAAAATTGGCAAAGGTTACAAAATAAATGAAGAGTATTGTTTTCATTGATTGTTTTTATGACTCCATAACTTGTCCTCAAGTTATGGAGGTTCAAGAGTCACTTCATTAAATAATAAAATGTGTAACCTTAATTAATTTCGTAAGTTACAAAATAAAGGAAAAGATACAATCTTTTATTAGTTTATAGTCTTCCATAACTTGTCCTCAAGTTATGGAACTTGAAGAGTCTTTTAATTAAAACTACTTTAAACTCATAAGTTATGGAATTAATTAGTTTTGAATAGTTTCAAAACTTGTCCTCAAGTTTTGGAATTTGAAAAGTTTTCACTTATGAATACTTTAATTCCAAGTTAGCCCTTAGAATTTTAAAAGTTAAAATTCAACCCTTATACTTTATAATATTATAAGTTAATAATATTTAAATTTATGTATAAGAGTAAAGTCAATTTTACCGTTAGTAGGCCTCATTCACGAAGCCGATCTATAAGGGGGTATAAGGTTACTGCCTATAAAATGGCAGTTTAATAAGTGTTCACTCTCACCTACCGCTTTCTTGACTGGCGGAGGGTCGTTAGCCGAACGGGTAGGACAAGGACTATAATTCTCCCTTCATTAAAAGTATTAATGATAAATACTAAGTAACTAAACCTTTTATAAATACACAATCTTAGTTACTTAGTAAAAAGTGAATAAGGTGTTAATCCATGAAATTACACTTTGCACTTTGTTTAAGTCGTTAGTGGAGCGTGTGTGGTTAACCGGAACACTAACCTTGACTTAACAAGGTACGCAAAGGGTAACTTAATATTTATCATAGTATCGGTGGAGCGTGTGTGGTTAATCGGCACATCGATTAAGGGGTAAATATTAAGGGTACCCAATATATTTGCATGGTTGCTTCACACCTGGTTTTGTGATCCTCAGCATCCCAGTCACAAAACCTGAAGGGCACACTCGAGATTGAAACATGCCATTGAAAAGTTCAATGAATCTCAAAAGATCTAGGAGTTCCAAATCCAATTAAAAACTAATAATACATTTCGTTTATCTTGGTGGAAATTGGTGAATCGTTATTCACCTACCTTCAAATATTTTATATCTTGGATTATGGCATCCCTCTTCCAAGTTATAAAAATATTGTGTTGGATAGCCTTAATATTTCGTATTGGGTGTTATATTAAGGACTTTAAATCAACTATCTTGAATATCTCCCAAAAAGATGTCTGGTTTAGACATTTATGATCTTCCCAAATCTCTTGAAACAAGCTTTACTAAATGAAGATTATGTCCCATGGAAATCATACTTCTTTCACGTCCTTCAATTATTCTCCCTAACCCACAAGTTCTCGAAACATTTAAGGTCACTCAAGCCCTATAGGAAAGTAAAGGTCTATGTGTGGTCACATCTTGGAGATGTAGTCACACATTGACAAGTCGGGAGAGTTGGGTGTCAAAGTCTTGAGAAAGTGGGTGGTTCAACTACTTTCTAAGTCACATAGTGGGTTCCTTTGGGACTCCTATGAAACATACTATGACAAGACCCTTAATGATCTTATCTATTTGCTAAGATCAACTTCCTAAAACTTTTTGACATTGACAATAATGACATTGGATATCCAGTAAAGCTCTCCCTTCCCAATAGAAAGGGATCGGCCATAGTCAACTCAGTTGACCAAATGGTAAAGAGAAAGGCTAAGTCTGTGATAGTCCCATTTTCCATTACCAAAGAGTCTATATTTTAAATTACTAAAGGAAGGGGCATTGGTTGCAAAGCTGCCAATTTACCTAAGGGTGTTAAAGTCAATAAGTTTGACTCTACTTCAAGTAAAGTCCACTATCTAACTCTGCTAAGTTTCTATTCTGAGATTCTTGATACATGATGTGACTGGGTCACATGGTGATGTTTTAAGAATCAAAGAAAAGTGAAGAAACTTAAAGAAAGAATATGTTGAATCTGATCGCGTAGATGGATTTCTATCGCATAGTTTAAAGATCGGATTCTTGGGCTACTTCTAAGGAGTTATGATATATTGCTTAGGAATAGATAACAACAAAGTTTTCACGCTATTTTGCATTGTAAGGATAGTTTTTCTGCAAAGTTTGTAAAATAAAAGGAAATTATGATTTTATTTATTTTAAGATATCCTTACAATAGCATTTGAGGAAAAAAATTGTTGCCTATATGGTTCCATTAATAGCAAGAGTAGAAATATGAAATTGATTCTTTCATTTGTGGCAATGTCACTACTAGAAAAACAGCCTTTTATGATGCTCATTGCGCGTCGTAAAACGCTCGGACAACGTGCAAATGCGCGTCAAGGAAGGCCCTGTCATAAAGAGAGACGACGCGCTTTTGCGTGTCGTCTACAGACGACGTGGATTTACGACACACATTTATGACGTGCATTTACGACGCGCGGTTATGACACGCAATGCGTATCAAGGAAAGCCTTGTCATAAAGGAAGATGAAACACATTTGCGTGACGTAACCTTACGACGCACGTGTTTATGAAACGCAATGCGTATCGAGGAATCCCTATCAAGAAAAGCCATGTCATAAATGAAGACGACACACATTTTTGCGTATCGTAATTTTAATTTTTTTTTTAAAATTTATTTATCGATTTACTGATTTTCTAATTAAATTTGCATTTCATGTCTCATAATAGAAAATAAAATACCATATACAAAAAATACAATACATTGCACAAAAGTTAATGTCATACAAATAATCATTCCAATAGTAGACAAATGTAATACATCAAATAATCATTCCAATAGTAGAAAAAATGTAACATTTCAACATTTTTATATAATTAACTAAATTATTAGCCAAATTTCCTAAAATACCAACATACTTTTCTATGAAGAGCATTAACACTATTCTTTTCCATCAAAAAATATCAAAACCTGCATAATTAAATTAATGTGTAATTAGCTACAGAAATTTGTGTGAGCATATGTATAATTCTCTATAAACACCACATAGAGGTATATAAGTGAAGTTAGAAGTCAGAACTGTAAGTAAGGCTAAAGATGCAGCAACTCACATTGAAAAAGTTGACTGATAACACTCTGGAACCGTTCTTGCATCATTAGTAGAGGAGCAAGGGAAAAATGGGAATTGAGGACAAAATGATGTCGTTCATGTTTTAGGGAAAATACCACCAGTTGGACTGATGAGGTGACAGAAGGTCCATAAATATGAATTTTTAAAACAAAAAATGATTAGTTTTTAACATTTTTTTTATAGATATCCACATGTGTCGATTTTGTCTCCAATCACCATGTAATAATTGCTACTTATATGGTGCATTAAGATACACAAATTGATTTCTTTTGTATAGGACTTTAGAAATGTTATAGAAAAGTTATATTTAACTACAAATCATTCTAAAAGTTCGTATCATAAGAATGATCAGAAACAAATGTGAGTTTCATATTGTGAGATATTTTTATCCAATTTTGTTATGTTTTCTAGTTAATAATTTAGTGTGTCAAATCTTTCAGGTATTTATACGTATATGCATTAAGAAGATCGAAATAAACATAAAAAAAATCTTAATGTTATAATGTATTACCCACCATATACTACACCATGTACCATTGATTGAAATTCATTTGTAAGAAACTACCCTGAAAAGGGATCTCCCTATGAAGCAGCATTATGCAGATACAAACATTTAATAACATAAATAGAATAGAGATTCTTCATTTTTTATTGTTTTAGCCACTTAGGTATTTTCTGTAGTGATCGAACAATTATATGTTTTATGATGGTTAAAAAAACATTATTTTATTTGGTTTACCTGATTTTGGAAAAGGTTATATATAGGAAAAAACAATGTATACTCAATTTTTTTTTGAATTTAGCCACCAAACTATCATGTAGCTATTGATTTTTATAAAGTATACTTTTTTTTTTTATCAATTTCGTTTTACTAAATTTATAAAATATATATTGTTTTACCTTATTTACAAGCATGTTTACTTGTTCTCTGTACATCTCCTTCAGGTCTACAATATCAGCACAAAGCTCTCCCAGCAACATACATGCAAAATTACCATGAAACCAACCAGTTATTCCGTTTGTTAGTAAGATAAAACAAACTAGTAATAATAAAATAAGTAAACAAACAAAATAAGATATAACTACCAAGATGGTACTAGTTATATGAAAATACCAAAACTACCCTTAATCAATCAAGGGTGAAAAGGTAATTTTACCTCCTCATCTCTTTCACCCATCAACTGCAGTACATCAGAGTGCCTTCGTCTTAATGCTTCTAGTTCTGCTTTTAAGCCAGACAACATACACTTTTGACCATAATTTTTCACACTGCACCAAAAAAAGCATATGAGATCAAAGGGTAATATAGACATTTATCATCCAAAATGTATAACATAATGAAAAAAAGGAAACTCAACCTCCTCTATCAATTTAACCAACGCCTCAGCAAGAGATTCGTGAATGGATTAAATGGATGCCTGAATGCTACAAATTAATACAAAAACCTTGATTTCATTGTTGTCCCTATTTTTGACCAATCTTACCTGTATAATGATGGAGATATAAATTAACATATTTTTCATCAGTTGATATAGCACATGCCTAACAAAGATTCACCAAATAGCACCCAAAATGTATTAGCACTTTCTGTTAAAAGAATGTTAAAAGTTTTAGTAATCAGTTAATCATCACATCACCTTCTTCTTTACCCTTATATATTGATGAAGCCATCCAGACACATCTATCAGTAAGTTTTTCCTATAGATCTTATATATTTCTAATGTTTTGACTTACATTAACTTTAATTCCTAAGAAGACAACATCATATATCATAATATCAGTGAATATTAGTATTCCCTCAAAGAGAAAAAGTAACACTTAGCTTCTTCAAGATTTACATCGTACTAGAATGGCATCATTTCACTAAGTGGCTTTGTTGGAGGCATATTCATGAAAAGAGAATTTGTAAAAAAACTCTAATGAAACTCATTACCCAATTGTCTTGACTAGGATCAAAATCAGCAGTATGAAGAACGAAAAATTATTTTGATCAACCGCAAACCAAACAAGAAGATTCGGTGCAAAGATTTTATTTAATAAGATGAAAAAATTTATTAAATCAAAAGAATATCATATTGAAGGGTATCCCGAACATGCTCGTTATAAATCTCAATTATTTAAACAGGGACATCATATTGAAGGGTATCCTTCCTTTGTTCAACAATAAAAAATAGAGACATTATAAATATTTTGCATGAGGTACAGTCTTGTATAATTTATAGAAATGAGAAAGCAAGTTCAAATAAAAATCTGACCTGATAAGCTAGTTCTCTGCAACAAATCTCACCTAAGACACAAAGAGTAAGACATGGGTGAAAATTAACATTTTCAAATTGTTGCAGGGTTACAAATGAAAATCTGACATGATAAGCTAGTTCTCTGGTGTGGCAAAGGACAAGTGCAGCAACTTCACCTGCTATAGGATCGATTTATTGTAGTGTAGAGAGAACAAAAACATCAGTTTTCCCCATTCCAGACTTGGCTTGACAGATGACATCCATTCCTAAGATAGCATGTGGTATGCACATGAATGTCCACCTTGACACAAAAACATGTAATCAATATGGTTATAAATTTTTTATATAATCTATATAGATACAAGCTTAAAGAGAAACAAAGAGACAATAAGTACCTCATCAGCACCGTCTGTTATTTTTGATCCAACAAGTGATAACATCTGCAAGCCTCTAAAATGAAACCTAAATCATAACGATCATCTGTAAAAAAGTTAGAAATATATATAGTAGGTATATAATTGAAACCCTCCCCGACTAGAAAAATTACCTCTCCATGCCCTAAAATGATTGAAAACGATAGTGAAGCGAGTAATCTATGACTACATTCATAAGTATCACAGAAGATTGAGGTATCCATAAAATATGAAACGAAAAGCTCATTTTTTACAGAAAACTCGCCAATCAGATTACAAATCTAACAAACATGGGAAGGAGAAGTGTGGTGAACCAGAGAGAAGATGAAGGGTGGTGGGTGCCTCGGTGGTTGTCGAGTAGTATGGGGTAGAGAGAGAGAGAGAGAGAGAGAGACTAGTATATTAAGACCATGGAGGATGAGGCATTTTATCAAACACGTTGCGTGCATCATCAATTCTTCCCCATTTACTGTATAAGTCAACAAGTGCAGTGTTGGCAACTATGTCTAGATTAAGACCATGGCGGATGAGGCCTGCATGAGCTTGTTTGGCGTGTTCTAATGAAGCTAATCGTGTACACACTCTTACGATCATTGAGAAAGTGAAGTGGTCTATTTTAATAGCAGCATCTTGCATCTCGTAGTTGAGATCTAAAGCTTCTTCATTGTATCCATGAAGGGCGTACCCTGCAATGATTGTATTCCAACCCACTGTTGTTTTCTCAGGCATTTCATCGAACACACGTTGGGAATCCTTGATGCTTCCACACTTGTTGTACATGTCGATTAGTGCACATGATACGAAGATATCATGACTTACACCCATTTTTATAGCACAAGCGTGTAATTCTTGTCCTGGAAAAATCTGTCACACCCTGAAACCGATGGCGGAAACGTTCCGCGGCGGAGGACGTCATGTAAAGTATCACAACCAATGTACATAGTAATCATAGTAAACACAAAACATTACATTACATAGGAATAATTACATTTGTTTAAAAGTAAAAAGAAAGTAATACATGTTTTATAGATACATTAGTTTGCACAAAAGTAAAGACCTGACTTCCATATGCTCCGTCTTATGCAAATAAACGTGGGATACCTATCTAAGGAGAACTTGAGAATACAAGCAGTTTTGAAATTATCAGCATAAAGTTGGTGAGTTCATAAGCGGTTTGTTTCTGTAAAAGAATAAGCTTTCTTTGGTTTTCTGAAAAAGTTGTTATCCAAGAATATCCCATATTTTCTAATAAGTAAAGTTTAGTTATCCATTTGTTACATAGTTTGGTTAAGAACATTTTGTTATCTGGTTATTACACGATCTAGTTAAAAACAAGTTCTGTTATCCTAGGAAAACCCCTTATTTTCCTTAAAAGTTTGTGGTTGGTTATCGAATCTGAATGAAATGTACATGAATCTACCATACTTGTAGTGTTTGTGTGAAGTTTCCTGAAAGCCTGGTTATCCTTGAAAGGTATGTTAGTTTTAACACGTATATAAAACTATCAAAATAGTAAACTAATTTATAACGTTATTAATTTACTAAGTTCTTTATTACTTAAAGGTAAATCTCCGTTATTTAAGTTTGCGAGTTCTATAACCATACGATAAACTAGATATGGCAATGGAAGGCCAGTATCATTTATGACTTTTGTCACCCGTAGACCTGCCGGTCCCACTGTAGCTAGCAGCAAGGTGCGGGGTAGTCAGCCCCGTATAGATCTATACAAGTAATAATGCGGAAAATCCTGTTTTAAGTTCTAATTATAAAGGTGGTCCTCCACTCGCGTATCTCTGTGGAGTGTTACAGAGGACATCTAAAGTTCTAAGATTAATGATTTTTAACAGTAATGAAGTGGAAAATCATTCGTGAAATGTATAATATAACACTATATAATAATATTTACAATCAGTTTGAAAACTAGCTCTGCAAGTCAAACAGTTGGTTAATACGGTTTCAATTGTTAAAAGCATACAAAATATGAAACATTTCAAATGAAATAATAAGTTTGAGTACAAGGTATTCTTGTACTTTTGCTTGTATTCCCCCCCCCCCCCCCCCCCCCCCCCCGAAAACATTGAAAAACATGGATAAATGTGTAGGGGTATGAACTCACTGGTCGAGAAATGTGTCGGCTAGGATGCTAAATGTCAATTCAGGGCTTGAACACGTGCGAGGTTCCAATGTAAATTGAGGAGATACATAATTGTATCTAATTAGACTTTTAACTACTAATTAATTGAGATAATACACTGTAACACCCGCAGATCCGGGCTAGTCAATTTAGAGGCAATAGGGGTCGAGAATGACCTTTCGACAAAAGATTATTTAGAATAAATAATCTTAACCAAGTTGTAGAATATGTCACAATGTTTCTGTACATATAAAGAACGCCGAAATCCGAGTTATAACGAAGAAGTTATGGCCCGTCGAAGTTTCGCGACGGAACCGGCACGACACCGGGAAGCGTAAATAGTGAATTTACGATGGAGGACTTTTTAGCCTTAGTGATCTAAATGAAAGTCGTAGAATATGTTAAACCGAGAAAATTCATAAAAAGAACGCCCAAATCTGACTTCGTATGAAGAAGTTATGATTTTTCTAAGATTCGGCTTAGTAGTGTACAACCCGAAACTCGAATTTTAGTTTGAGCGGTTTTTGGCTTACGTGACCTAAATGAGAGTTGAAGATCTCATTAATAGAAACTCAACGGTAAAAAGACAGACGAAAACGGAGTTCGTATGAAGGAGTTATGAATTCTTCGCGGTCATTTAACAATCTAAACGCCTCCTACTGTTAAATTTGAGATCGGTCGAGAATTAGCCGACGGAGTCTAAACGAAGTTGTAGATCTTGATTTTACCTACGCGTGGATATAAAGAACGTCAAAAACGGAGCTCGTATGCGAAATTTATGATTTTTCTAAGTTTGAAGGCTGATACACGATAGGGGGTGACGTGGCACCACCAGAATTGGACACGTGGCACCACCAGAAGGCCACCACATGGACCAACTCGGCGAGTAGGTCCCCCCTACTCGGCGAGTCCATCATATTTTTGCACTATAAATAAAGGTGTCGGGTCTAGCCTCTTCTTCACACCTCCCAAACCTTCTTTCTCTCTCTAAACTCTCTCTCTAAGCCTCCCTAACCCCCTAAAGCCTAGGGTAACTCCCTAGCACGAGGCGGAAGCCCCAGAGCACCCAGCGGCTCCGAGAAATGAGCCTTTCGGCTCGGGAAACGCTGCTCCAGCGAAGCCCGATTTTGCGAAAAACCCGCTGTAAGTGAGCTACGCCTACGCTAGTTTTAATATAGCTTGTAATTAATTATAGTAACATTATTAGGACTTGAAAATAATTATTTGGGCTATTATTATGAGTTATATTGAGTGTTATTTAACGCTTATATAATAATAATAATAGTCAAACTATTAATTTGTCGCGGATATCGGTAGACTAAACCCTAGTGGTGTTGATACTAGGTTTTATCGAAGGAAAGTTGTTTTGAGAGTATCGAAGCGCTGTCCGAGTGTTGAGTCACCACCTTTCAAGTGAGTGCATAGTTCCCTTTCATCTTACACATAGATATGAAGTATTTTATTATAAATTACGTGCTATGTGCGCATATTGTCTGAATACTTGTTGTCTATGCTGGTGAAAACTTTTTTTTAATGCTATAAACTGTATAAAGTATTTTATATCTACAAAATATGTTGGGTAAAGCATGGGTAGATGAATGATGAGGGATAAAAGCTGAAATAGAGGAACATTAGTAGCATGGACCTAGTGCCCTATAGGTATACATTGGTAGCAGTGGACCTAGTACCCTATAGATGAGCACTGGCAGTTGCGCCACAACCAGTAGATGTTTCAGATCTACGGTAAACGTCCTAGCAGCTGCGCTCTAAGGACAGTATAGGCAGCTGCGCCTAATAGGGAGCCTTATGACCATGACAGTAGCGTTTAAAGGTCAATACCAGCAGAAGCGCCTCATAGAAAATGTCCCAATTCAGACAGCTGCGCCTAAGTGACAAGATTAGCAGCTGCGCTTGACTAATGTGTCATTGGCAACTATGGACTTCATGTTGTTTCCTTAGAATGAATCTTATGAATGAATGAATGAGAAATAGCTGATTCTTAGGGTAGACCATTAAGAATAAAGAAGATAATGGGGATGGGTAATTGGGTTGATTGTTTGATTATTTAAACATAATGATTATATTATTGTGGGTTGAGAACCCTATGTACTCACCAGGTTTCCCAACCTAACCCACTCAGTTTATTTATATCACAGGTGTTGATACGAAGTCACTTTACACTGAGAGATTTAAAGAGATGTAGATCACTAGTGTAAATAAATGTAAGTTCTGTTTATGCTTATGTTTCTGTATTAACGATGACATCCCAAACATTTTGAAATGAATAAAATACGTTTCTTCGAAAATGTTTTAATAACATATTTATCATGTTTTTCTGGGAACAAATTCCGCAACATTTTTATGAAAAGAAGTACTCTGATTTTTATAAGGCATAAGCAAAATTGGTCTTTTCTGGCCGTGAAAATGGGGATGTCACAGTTGGTATCAGAGCATTAGTTTAAGCGAACTAGGAATATGGATTTATTTCTAGACTTAAACTTAGAATGCTAAGCGATGATTGTGAGGTGTGAGCACTAGATTATTTAAGGAATTTTGCCTCAAATGCTTTTATGTGCTAAATAGTTGTGCCTGATATGGTGTTAGTTGTTCGGATCTATGGTCTGTTGCTGACCTGATCTGGAAACCTTATGTGTTTAGGATTCTAAACGTACGACTACGATATTAGAACTAGCATATAAACGTTTCGGAGTGATAAGGATGATTTAACCATCAATCCTAAGTAAAGATCTAGATTCACCTTATTCGGTGTATAGATCAAGATGGCAACAACCCGTAGCGGAAACATGAATGCAAATGGGAACATAAACCAACCCCCCAGTGATTGAGCAAATACCGGTGATGGAAGCCGCCGCTGAGCCAGTCACAATGGCCGGAGTGCAAGCGATGATCCAAGCGATGTTGGATCGTCAAATGGAGGAAACTAGATGCTTGCTCCAGCAAAATCGAGAGGAAGCCACTATTCAGATTGAACAGCCCGAGTTGAACGAAGGGCAGACTGAGGAAGGAGACTACAGTGGAACTCTTGGTCAAGTCAACCCACCAATAGTTCGACAAAACAACCACGACGACGAAGTCGAGAGGAATGGATGCAAGTACAAGGATTTTCTGACTTGCAAGCCATCGACTTTCACTGGAAAGGAGGATCCGATCGGGGTCATGGATTGGATCTCGGAGATGGAATTAGCTTTCATGACGTGCGGTTGCAAGGGAAAACAGCAGACCACATTTGCAGTGCGTCAGTTTCGAGGAGGCGTTGTACGTTGGTGGAATACCTTGGGGAAGACTCTGAGCCCCAATGAGCCCCTGCAACTGACATGGGCAGAATTTCTGGTGCAATTCAAACGTAGGTACTGCTCAGCCCAAAATCTGGTCGAGCTAGAAAACCAATTCCTTACCTTGAAGAAAGGAAGCATGTCTGTTGATGAATACACCAACAACTTCAAAGAGAAGATGGAGTTTACATTACGTCTTGTTCCAGATGAGCTGACGAAAGTTAACAAGTATGCAAAAGGACTTCCATGGGAGTACGCGGTGCCAGTGCGTCAGGCACCTACTTTGGAGGCAACTATCTGGGCTGCCAAGTCGGTTGAGGAGATGATCAAGGGAAGAGCCGCCAACAAGACCGAGGTTGGCGCAAAGAGAAAGTTTGAGGGGTCTGCGAAGCCCGTTGAGAAAAGCAGGTCCAGTACAAGGAAGTTTAGAGGAGGAGGGAGTGAAGAAAGATGGTGCGAGAAGTGCAAAAAGAAACACTCTGGAAAATGCGGTGAGGAGGTGACTTGTTTCAAGTGTGGGAAGCATGGGCATTATGCCAACGAGTGTAAATTCAACAAAAGGGTGTGTTACGAATGTAACGAGGAAGGGCACTTCAAGTAAGATTGCCCAAAGAGAGTAGGGGCTACAAAGCCAAATGTGCCGCCAAAACCAAAGGCAAGAGCATTACAAATGATCCTTGACGAAGCAATTGACGATGCAAGGAATCAGGAGTAAGGATGGATATATAGAGATCGAGTTATGAAGAAGCCATATAGATAGTGTCACATGATGTAGCCTATTAGAGGCATAATCTAGGGTGAACTTGAACACCCATGTAATCGTTTCAAGTAATAAAATAAAACCTTCGTTTTGTTATCTGATGTGTTGAATGATTGTGTGATTTGCTGCATGGTGACTTGGGAAACTGCGGGACAATACTTGGGACGAGTATGAGTAGGTGTGAATGGTAGTAGAGGCCTATACTACCGGAAGCACAGGACTCACACTTGGATCATGGAAAGTCACAAGGTTAACAAGAGGCCAGTAATTGATTTCGTTTTATTCAAGTATGTCGTTACCATTGTTTCGGTAATGACTAAGAACATTGTTGTTATCCCGAACCTAGTGGTCATATCACATTGAGTCCGACTACAATGAGTAGGTTACCTGGTTCAAAGAACCAAATTTGATATAGCGTCCGACTTAAACCAAACGATTAAAATCAAAGCGATCAATAGACGTATCGCGCTCGTTGGTAGCTAGAAATGCTACATGTTAAAGTACGATTATATCACATTAGAACATGAAGGAAGGCTTAGTCTGTTTTAGAATTTAAGAGACCTGAGTCTAAACATGCATCACATGATGATAGGTCATAATTTGGAGTCTAATCTGAGGTAGAGAGTAGGTGCACGATCAAGTACTGCTTATAGTCAATAAGTCAAAGAGATAGACTTGAAGGAATAAAGAAGTTATAATTATTACCTAGGATGAAGAGATGAAGTATGGAGTCATTATACGATCCTTGTTTTGTTGATGATTCCGGGACGTAATCATCCTAAGGGGGAGATAATTGTAACGCCCGCAGATCCGGGCTAGTCAATTTAGAGGTAATAGGGGTCGAAAATAACCTTTCGACAAAAGATTATTTAGAATAAATAATCTTAACCAAGTTTTAGAATATGTCACAAGGTTTCCGTACATATAAAGAACGCCGAAATCCGAGTTATAATGAAGAAGTTATGGCCCGTCGAAGTTTCGCGACGGAACCGGCACGACACCGGGAAGCGTAAATAGTGAATTTATGATGGAGGACTTTTTAGCCTTAGTGATCTAAACGAAAGTCGGAGAATATGTTAAACCGAGAAAATTCATAAAAAGAACGCCCAAATCTGACTTCGTATGAAGAAGTTATGATTTTTCTAAGATTCGGCTTAGTAGTGTACAGCCCGAAACTTGAATTTTAGTTCGAGCGGTTTTTGGCTTATGTGACCTAAATGAGAGTTGAAGATCTCATTAATAGAAACTCAACGGTAAAAAGACAGACGAAAACGGAGTCCGTATGAAGGAGTTATGAATTCTTCCCAGTCATTTAACAGTCTAAACGCCTCCTACTGTTAAATTTGAGATCGGTCGAGAATTCGCCGACGGAGTCTAAACAAAAGTTGTAGATCTTGATTTTACCTACGCGTGGATATAAAGAACGTTGAAAACGGAGCTCGTATGCGAAAGTTATGATTTTTCTAAGTTTGAAGGCTAATACGCGATAGGGGGTGACGTGGCACCACCAGAATTGGACACGTGGCACCACCAGAAGGCCACCACATGGACCAACTCGGCGAGTAGGTCCCCCCTACTCGGCGAGTCCATCATATTTTTGCACTATAAATAGAGGTGCCAGGTCTAGCCTCTTCTTCACACCTCCCAAACCTTCTTTCTCTCTCTAAACTCTCTCTCTAAGCCTCCCTAACCCCCTAAAGCCTAGGGTAACTCCCTAGCACGAGGCGGAAGCCCCGGAGCGCCCGAAGGCTACGAGAAAAGAGCCTTTTGGCTAGGGAAACGCTGCTCCAGCGAAGCCCGGTTTTGCGAAAAACCCGCTGTAAGTGAGCTACGCCTACGCTATTTTTAATATAGCTTGTAATTAATTATAGTAACATTATTAGGACCTGAAAATAATTATTTGGGCTATTATTATGAGTTATATTGAGTTTTATTTAGCGATTATATAATAATAATAATAGTCAGACTATTAATTTGTTGCGGATATCGGTAGACGAAACCCTAGTGGTGTTGATACTAGGTTTTATCGAAGGAAAGTTGTTTTGAGAGTATCGAAGCGCTGTCCGAGTGTTGAGTCACCACCTTTCAAGTGAGTGCATAGTTCCCTTTCATCTTACACATAGATATGAAGTATTTTATTATAAATTACGTGCTATGTGCGCATATTGTCTGAATACTTGTTGTCTATGATGGTGAAAACTTTTTTTAAATGCTGTAAACTGTATAAAGTATTTTATATCTACAAAATATGTTGGGTAAAACATGGGTAGATGAATGATGAGGGATAAAAGCTGAAATAGAGGAACATTAGTAGCATGGACCTAGTGCCCTATAGGTATACATTGGCAGCAGTGGACCTAGTTCCCTATAGATGAGCACTGGCAGTTGCGCCACAACCAGTAGATGTTTCAGATCTACGGTAAACGTCCTAGCAGCTGTGCTCTAAGGACAGTATAGGCAGCTGCGCCTAATAGGGAGCCTTATGACCATGACAGTAGCGTTTAAAGGTCAATACCGGCAGAAGCGCCTCATAGAAAATGTCCCAATTCTGGCAGCTGTGCCTAAGTGACAAGATTAGTAGCTGCGCTTGACTAATGTGTCATTGGCAACTATGGACTTCATGTTGTTTCCTTTGGATGATCCTTAGGAATGAATGAATGAGAAATAGCTGATTCTTAGGGTAGACCCTTAAGAATAAAGAAGATAATGGGGATGGGTAATTGATTGATTGTTTGATTATTTAAACATAATGATTATATTATTGTGGGTTGAGAACCCTATGTACTCACCAGGTTTCCCAACCTGATCCACTCAGTTTATTTATATCACAGGTGTTGATACGAAGTCACTTTACACTGAGAGATTTAAAGAGATGTAGATCACTAGTGTAAATAAATGTAAGTTCTGTGTATGCTTATGTTTTTGTATTAACGATGACATCCCAAACATTTTGAAATGAATAAAATACGTTTCTTCGAAAATGTTTTAATAACATATTTATCATGTTTTTCTGGGAACAAATTCCGCAACATTTTTATGAAAAGAAGTACTCTGATTTTTATAAAGCGTAAACAAAATCGGTCTTTTCTGGCCGTGAAAATGGGGATGTTACATACACTCCGAGCCGCGAAAACACTTCATTTCAAGTGTTAGGAGATTATGGATTTTTCTCTTCAAGAGTAAAATCCTAAGGGAGATTATGTTCCTATGGCCATATCCTCATTAGTTTACGGCCGTAAACTCATGGGTGGTGTGTCCTTGGTTGCTTAATGGTCTTACAACACTTGTGGGATGAGGCTAGGTTCAGTTCTAAGGCTATGGAAGGGATTTGATCAACATATGGACCATTTAAGGAGTTTACGGCTGTAAACTAGGAGTTTACAGCCGTAAACTCTCATGTACCCTTTCTTTTTGTGTTTTGGTGATCCTAGGATAAGCATGAGTGGTTCTAGTCCAAAGTACAAGCCATGGAAGGAAGTTAGGGCACCATTTGACCACTTTATAGAAGTTTACGGCCCAGGAACCATTCCTTGGGGGGTTTAAGGTCGTAATCTCCTAATGGGGTGGTTTCTTTCATGTTTAAGGTCCCTAACACAATGGTGGTTGGTTCTAGACATTGTTCCAAGGCTTAGGAGGCATTTAAGGGGCATTTTAACACCTTAATTGGTGTTTAAGGTCCTTGAATGGGTGTTTACAATCCAAGCATGTTCTTGGGCCGTAAACTCATGTTTACTCCCTAAATGTTAAGATTTTGGTGTTCTAAGTCCATTCATGTAAGTCCCGTAAGTCATTGCTAAGCACTAGAAGTGGTTTGGAAGGGTTTTGGGGCTCCAAAACCCCATTTAAGGGTGTTTACGGCTTGAGATTGTTCCTGGGCCATAAACACATGTTATTGGTCATTTTGAATGATTTAAACACAAATATGAAAGCTAAAAATGCTAAACTATGAGCTAGGATGGATTACTTACCAAATTGGAGTTTGAAAGGGTGGTTTTTTTTTTGGATCAAAGTATGGATTGTAGAGAGAGAGTGAAAAAGCTTCAAATGAAGTCCACTCACCCTTATATAGGGTTTGAGTTTGAGGCTCGGTGGAAATCTACTCGATACTAACGTTAAACGAGGCTTATGGTCGTACCTGATTCAGTTGTCGTAACCCGACGTGGTTGAAACTAAAAATTTTCCAATTAAATAATGAGGGTATTTTCACACATTTCTAATGGGTTTGGACACTCATGAGGTCAAAATAAAAGTCTTAAATTCAATGACTTAATCCAAAATGTTAACGGAAAAATTGAAAGACAAATGGGTTTTACTGACGGGAACGGGTTACCGTGATGGAAAATTTTCGGATTGTCACAAAATCAATTCCAGTAATGCAGATGCACACATCATGGTGGCAAAAGTATGTGAATTGGTGTCAGATTGTTCCTCCTGGTGAGAACTCGAAATTTATTCCGTCAATGTAACCCACTTCCGTTTATAAAAAGTTATTTTTATTAAAGTTTTCCGTTAACTTTTGAGCTAGGTAAATCCATTTGGGTTATTGTTGTATTTTTCATATGTGACTGAAAGTAATAAAATCACATGAAATACCCTCGAATTCTTTCGGAAAAATTTCTAACTCACGACTAAGTCGGGTTACGGCCATTTAATCGGGTAAAATCATAAACTTCATTTGATGTCGGGATTGGGTGGATCCCCACCTGGTCGTGAACTCAACCCTATATAAGGGTTGAGTGGTCACCATTTGAACCTTTTTCAAACCCTTAGAACTTTCTCTCTCTCTACTCTCTCTCTCTACCAAAGTTGGATTTTGATCAAGAAAACACCCTTTCAAGCTTCATAACAGCAAGTAAACCCTGATAGCTTGTTGTTTAGCTTATCATACTTGCAAATTCATGGTTTAATCATCCAAAAACCCTAAGAACATATGTTTACGGTTTGGGAGCATCCCAAAACCGTAAACACCCTAACAGGGGGTTTTGATGCCCCAAAACTCTTCCAATGCTTAGCTAATGGCCTAGGGACTTGCATGAATGATCTAAGAACCCCAAAACATGAAAATAGAAGTGCAAACATGAGTTTACGGTTTGGGAATGTTCCAAAACCGTTAACACCTCCAAAGGGTGTTTAAGTGCCCCTAACACCATGTATGGCTTAAATTTGGGTCTAGAACTTTGCATGCTTAACCTACAACCACCAAAACACATGAAAAATGGAAAAACATGAGTTACGGCCGTAAAATCATGTGTTTACGACCATAAACTCACCAAGGAACCATTCAAGAACCGTAAACTCCATTCAAGGGTCATTTCAAGTTCCAATCACTTCCATAGCCCTTGATTCAACCCTAGGACATTCCTTGAGTGAGATGAGACCTTTGAGCACCCAATAACACCACTCCCATGAGTTTACAGCTGTAAACTCATGTGGATATGGTCTTTGGACCGTAAACACCCCTAAGGGCTTACACTTGAAGAGTAAACTCCTTAACGAGGCCATACACTCCTTAGATGCGACTCGTATCATCCCTAACACTTGAAA
The DNA here is from genome assembly GCF_052625555.1 of Lactuca saligna. Lineage (NCBI taxonomy): Eukaryota > Viridiplantae > Streptophyta > Magnoliopsida > Asterales > Asteraceae > Lactuca > Lactuca saligna. The sequence continues at coordinate 68,178,501 of NC_136421.1, read as the reverse complement.
TAAAGTGTTTCCATGCATTAGAGTGTGTTTACATGCTTAATTCATGGTTTAATGACTAATTATATACAATTATGTATCACTTCATGTTACATAGGATCCTCGTGTGTGTTCAAGTCCTAAATTGACACCTAGCATCCTACCCGTCACACACACACGTCAGGTGAGTTCTGTTGGATTAGTGTCTAAGTCCATAACTATTTTGGTATGTACTTGACCCGATGGTGCATGGTCCTTTTGGGTTGCCTTCACCAAAGCAACTTGATAGGATGAATTATGGAGAGAAAGGATTAAATGTGATTTATTAATATATTACGGGAATAATATATTAAATGATAAATCATATTGTTTAATTAATACTAGTCAAGAATTAATAAGAATTAAGTTTATGGCTAAAAGAGATTAATTAAACTTAAGGGACTGGAATTGTAGTTATAAGATAATTGCAATTCGGCTATAGATTGCCTTATATTATAAGGTTGGATGAATTCTATGGGAAACCCATTAGAAATCGTCCAATGCCTTTAAGAAAGGAATCCATGGGCTGCTTAGGGCTTAAGCAGTCAAATTAGGGTTTCCTAGTTTAAAACCCTAATAGCCTACATGTATAAATAGAACCCTTTAGCCCCAAAAACGTGATGAACTTGTTCTCTAGGGTTTTGGACATTTTTTGGGCAGCCTCCTTCTCTTCTCCTCTTCATCCTCTTGTTCTTGGTGTTTGTGAACCATTAGAGGAGTGACATTTGTGAGTCTAAGCTTTCTAAATTCATTACAAGAAGGAATTGTGATTGTTATTGCTACATAACAATCAAGGTAATATCTTAAACCCGTTATTATGTTAATATCGATTATCATATGCTAGAATTAGGGTTTATAGTCTTGGATAAATTGCATGTACAATATAGAAACCTAGATCCAAGCATTATGGTTTGTATGAGCACATAGGATGTTCTTATGACTAAACATCAGTGGTATCAGAGCCTAGATTGGTTTCTATTGTATTGATGCATTATGTAGCTGAAAATCATTTTCTGGCCTTCTGTTCGACCTGACTCGATGAGTCACTACCTGGACTCGGCGAGTCAGCCCTACTCGGTGAGTTTCAGAGTGTGACTCGGCGAGTCGGAGCGTCAGACAGTGGAAATTTCAGATTTTGTTGTTGTTTTGCTTAAGGATAATTATCATACTCGTTTTAAACCTATAAAATACGAATTTTATTGTTTCTTGAAGAATATCCTTGCCAAAACACAAGATAATTACCAATTGATTAGATAATAACTTCCTTATATGGTTAAAGTTGATTATTTGTATTAATTGGGTAACTTATTTTGCAAGAAATTGAAATTAGGTCAAATATAGATAATGATGAAATTAATTGTTTAATTTATATTATTTGTTATTTGATCCTTGTGTTATGAAAAATTTCAATTTCCCCTTTAGGTTTTATAGTTTAAATTTGAACTCAAAGGTTTAGTTTTGAAATTTAAATAGTTGAAACCCTAATGTTTTGAAAAGGTTTCAAAACTTGCCCTCAAGTTTTGGAACTTAAATTTTGATTAAAAGTTTAATTTTGATGTATATTTAAATTCTAAACCCTAATGTTTTGAAATGTTTCAAAACTTTCCCTCAAGTATTGGAATTTAAAAGTTGATTAAAAGTCTAATTTAGGAGTGTTAAATTCTAAAACCCTAGTATTATTTTAAAAAGTTCAAATCACACCCTTATGGTTTTATTAATTAATTAAGGCGTATAATTAAAAGAGGCTTAATAAATCCATAAAAGTTTTGGTTTACATTTAATTGAATTAAAAGTATAATCGTTGAATTTGACCACCTAGTATTTTAAAAGTGTAAAATACACCCTATACTATATATAACATTAAAAGTCTAACATTATATATATATATATATATATATATATATATATATATATATATATGTATGTATGAGTAAAAGTCAGTCTTATTGTTAGTAGGCCTCATTCACGAAGCTGGTCTATAAGGGGTGTTTAAGGAAATTGCATATAAAATGGCGATTGAATGGGTATCCACTCTTACGCACCGCACTCTTGATTAGTGGAGGGTCGTTAGCCGAACGGGTAGGATAGGAAAAAAAACCTTCCATTATAAGTATAATGAAGTACAAAAGTAACTAAATGTTTTACAAATTCCCAATCTTAGTTACTTAGGAAAAAGTGAATTAATGCAATTCCATGAAATTACACTTTGTGCCCTTGCAAAGACGTTAGTGGAGCGTGTGTGGTTTACCGGCACACTAAATGGTTCTAAGAAAAGGTAGCAAAGGGTGACTCAATGTTTGTCATAATTTGGTGGAGCGTGTGTGGTTTACCGGCACATCGAATAGGTGACCGTAACGTGTGAGGGAACCATGTAAGTTTGCATGGTTATTCACACCCGCTTTGTGATCCTCGACATCGTAGTCACAAACTAGAGGGGCATATCGAGATTTAAACATGCCATTGAAAAGTTCAATGAATCTCAAAGGATCTAAGAGTTTTCATAGATTTAAAAACTTAAATTTCTTTTTCGTTTTTCATGGTGGAGAATTAATGAATCGTCATTCACTTACCTTCAAATATTTTGCAACTAGATTACGGCATCCCTTTTCTAGGTTGTAGCGTATTGTGTTGGGTCCTAGCCTTAGTATCTCATTTGGGTGATTTACTAAGGACTCAATCTATCAACTAACTTGATTTATGTTTTCTCCCGTTTTGTAGATGTCAAAGTTCGACAACTATGGTCTTCCCAAGTCCCGTGGAATAAGCATTCCACATGAAGATGATATTCCACGATTTGATCGAGGAATAAGAAATCATGCTTCACTTGCTCCTCCTCCTCCCGTTGTTCTCCCTAACCCACAAGATCGAAGAATTGAAAGGTTCAATGTCACTAAAGCCCTATTGGAAATGAAACATGAAGATGGTAAACCCGTGTGTACCGACATTCTAGGAATGAAATCACACATCGATAGGTTGATAATGTTGGGTGCATCATTCCCTGATGAGTTGGCTATAGGCTGCGTCCTACAGTCACTTCCTGAATCATATAATGAGTTCCTACGAAAGTATTATATGATGGATCATGACGAAAGTCTCATTGACCTAACTTACATGCTCATTGCTGCTGAATCAGAAATGATTTGGCAAAGCAATGGAGCATATTTGTTGGGAAAGTCAACCAACCATGCTTCTGAGGACATTCTTGGAGAACCGACCTGCGTTTTCTGCCAAGAGAAAGGGCGTTGGATACAAGTTTTCCCTAAGAACCTAAAGAGTCCAGAAGATGGGAGAGTCAAAGAGTATGGTTGTACTTCAGGTAAAATCCACTATCTAACTCGATTAAGTTCCTATTCGTTGATTCTTAATACATAATGTGATAAGATTGCATTTGAATGTTTTGCAGGATCGATGAAAAGAGAGGAAGCTTGATGAAATAGCAAGATGAATCTAATCACGAAGACATGGATTCGTAGATTAGATTTTGAGCTTAGATAGAGTTGTTAGGAATATTTATTACATAGTTTTTCGGTTGATTTTGCATTGTAAGGACAAATGTTTTCCGCTGCTTTTATAAATAAAATAAATTTTGTTTATTTCCTTGCAATGAAATCGTTATGAAGAATTGATGTTCGTATATTTACAACAAATGGATGTGATTCTTGATTATGTTGTTTGTGGAAATATCGAGAATTTACCAAATAGGGAAAGTTTCTTATCACCCAAGTTTCTATTGGATAGTATCACACCCCGAAAACAGAAGGTGGAAACATTTTTGGGGTTGACTCCACGTTGAGTATCAAATCCAATACACATAGTAAGTAAAGTAAAACAACCATTACATTACATAAGAAAAGTTTTACAGTTGTTTCAAAAGTAAAGTTTGTACAGTTGTGATACATAATATATATATGAACAAAATGAAACGGGTCTTCTGAGTACTCCGTCTTCAAGCAAAAAGGATCTTCGGGTACCTGTTCTAACGCTGACCTGAGAACACAAGCGGTTTGAAAATCAGCATAATGCTAGTGAGTTCATAAGTGTTTTTTTTTTGTGAAATTATTCAGTTTCCTTTCTGTTTCTGAAATGTTATGCACACCAAGAAAATCCCATATTTTCTTAAAAAGGTTGGTTATCGTTTGTCAACATGTAAAGTAAAGTTGTACACTGAAAAGCATGTTTTCTCTTGCAAAGATGTATAGTTAGGTTATCTGAATTGACATACTGTTCTGGTTATGTACCAATGTATTCCCAGGAAAGTCCCATACTTTCCTGATTTGTATGTTATGAATTGTAAAGATGTACCATTATCCGGTTTGTTATCCTTTCTGGTTATGTAAACGTTTTCCCAGAAAAATCCTATACTTTCCTGAATGTTGGTTACCGTATGTAAATGATGTATTCTTGTTAGACTTGGTTATGTACAAGCTTTCCCAAGAAAGTCCCATACTTTCCTGAATGTCAATTACTATATGTAAAAGATGTTTTCCGAATACGTGGTTATGTTTAATGTTTTCCCAGGAAAGTCCCGTACTTTCCTGAATGTTGGTTACCTTATGTAAAAGATGTATTCTGAATCCTGGTTATCTTGTGAAATGTATAAGGTTGTTCATTATTACCATGAGTAAATCTATGTTATCCTAATTGTGAGTTCCATAACGATACAATAGACTAAACCTGTGGCAATAAGTAGTCCACATACTTATGACTTTCGTCACCCTTGAACCATTCCGGTTCGGCTGTAGCTAGCAGCCAGGTGTGGGGTAGTCAACCCCGTATAGATCTATACACTCAAGTCATGCTCTCTAAATCCTAGAGATTCTGGTTACGGGTGTAGTCCTCCACTCACGTATCTCTGTGGAGTGTTCGCCGAGTACGTGTCTCCAATCATACAGGATTAACAAATTTACTAGTAATAATATGATAGTCCTCCACTCGCGTATATAAGTGGAGTGTTACCGAGGACCAAACAGTGTACATATATTATGTTCAAATGTTCTAATGTCATGCTTTTAACTGATAAAATGTGGAAAGCCATTTGTGAAATATATGTAAAACATAACAGTTTAAAACCCATTTCACAAATATATGTTACGTGATCTGCATGTTCAAACGGTTATCAGTTGTAGTAATCGGTGTTAAAAGCATATGAAATGTGAAACACACATTTGAAAACATGTTTTGAGTACAAGAAATCCCTTGTACTTTGCTTGTGTTCCCCCCTGAAAACAGTGAAAAAGGGTAGGGGTATGAACTCACCAAACTCGGAATTGCAAAGGTTTCGGACACTAGAGATTGGTTCGGGGCTTGATTACTCACGATGTCCCTATGTAAAATGTAATAATGTCCATATATATCTAATTAGGGATACATTCACTAATTATATGGAACATTACACTCCAACGAGGTTAAACACCTCAAAACGAGCGATTGGAGTGACCCGGGTGACATCTACGGACGTGTATTGGTACTAGGGACTTGGGGCTTGAGTTTACTCCCCAAGAGTAAACATTTAAGTGAGTTTACAACCACATAACACCCACATACATGAGTTCACGGCCGTGAACTCAAGTGGGTGTGGTTTTGAGGGTTTTATGGCTTATTTGGACTTGGGGATTGTTGGAATGACTTACTAAACTGCCTTGGAATGGTTTGAATGGATTAATACCATTTAAGAAGGAGTTCACAGTTGTAAACTTGGAGTTTAAGGCCGTAAACTCTCCTGGGGTTAAGAAAAATTGATTTGAGGGACAAGGAGCAATCACATGTGATTCTAATTAATTTTCCAAGGTTTTGTATCACTTTTGGGCACCATTTAGCATCAAATTGGGAGTTTACGACCCAAGTATACATACCATGGCCGTAAACTCTCCCATGTTCATGAATAATTAATATTTGACACTTAAAACAATCACATGTGATTCTAGAAATTTTTCCAAGCCTTTGGGGTGAATTAGGGGCATCATTTGACATGGTTTTATGAGTTTACGGCCAAAGGGTATGTGCCTAGGCCGTAAACTCCTATATGTGTCTTTTTGATATGCTACAAACCCCAAACTATTTTTAGATGGATCCAGGATTTACCACAAGGCTATTGGTTGAGCTACAAGGCATTTAGACATGATTTAAGGTGTTTAATCGCCATTTTTGAGGAGTTTATGACCCAAGCACATGCCTTGGCCATAAACTCTTGTTTGTCCCTCAAAATGTATGTTTAATGTGTTCCAAGTCCAGGTTTGTAAGCCTCAAGGTCGTATCTAAGTCCTAACTATGATTTGGAAGGGTTAAATGGCTCAAAAACCCCATTATTGTGTGTTTACGGCCCAAGCTTCATCCTTGGCTGTGAACACATGTTCCACGTCCGAAATCCTAATTTAAACATCAATTTGAAGGCTAAAGAGGTTAGATAACAAGTTAGGGATGTTACCTCTTTGATTTGGAGCCTTAAATCTTTGTTTTTGGACCTTAAATTGGAGTGAGGAGAGAGGTTAGAGAGAGAGTAGTGAGATGAAGCCAAAAGCTTCAAATGAAGGCTTAGAACACATTATATAGTGTCTAAGTTTTGGACACAGTGGAATTCTACCCGATACGGCGTTAGGCGAGGCTTTTGGTCGTACCCGATTAGGTTGCCGTAACCCGATATGGTGAATTCTAGAAATATTCCGATCACTAATATGGGGTGTTAAAATGATTCTTAAATGTATTAAGACACCCATTAATTCATTTTATATACGTACAAGTTAATGACTTAATTAAACAAGAAAATCGGAATCAAATTTGGAAACGACGATTGGTTGCTTGAATTGAACTACGAAGGAGTTACAAGAAGTTGTACGGAAATTTCGGGTTGTTACATTATCCCCCCATTAGAGGGAATTTCATCCTGAAATTCAAAGTTAAAACACGAGACAAGATACAAATCATGGATCTGGAAAGAGTTGTGGATACTTCTATTTCATTGAGTCTTCCCGCTCCTAAGTGAATTCTGGTCCCCGCTTGGCATTCCAGCGAACCTTCACTAACGGGATGCGACTTAGCTTTGTACGTTTCACTTCTCGATCCATGATTTCGATCGGTTCCTCCACAAAGTTGAGGTTTTCATTGTTCTCGATCTCGTCTATGGGAATCGCTAGGGTTTCATCGGATAGGCACTTTTTGAGATTTGAAACTTGGAAGACAGGATGAATGTTACTGAGTTCGTGAGGTAAACGAAGTTTATAGGCAACCAGACCGATCCTGGAGAGGATCTCGAAGGGTCCAATGTACCTCGGATTAAGTTTCCCACACTTACAAAAGCGTACAGTGCCTTTCGAGGGTGAGACCTTCAACAGGACACGGTCTCCAACCTGGAATTCCAGTGGTTTCCGACGGTTATCAGCGTAACTCTTTTGGCGATCTCGTGAAGCTTTCAATCGGTTATGGATTTGAATGATCATTTCGGTGGTTTCACGGATGATTTCAGGACAAGTGAGAGCACTGTCGGGGACTCGACTCCTGGTTAACTGTGTATCCCCCACCTCGACCCAGCACAGAGGGAATCTGCACTTACGACCGTATAGGGCTTCAAACGGAGCAACCCTTATGCTGGTGTGGTAACTGTTGTTTTATGAGAATTCGATCAAGGATAGATGTGTTTCCCACGACTTTCCAAAGTCAATGACACATGCCCTAAGCATGTCCTCCAGGGTTTGGATTGTTCTCTCACTCTGTCCATCGGTCTGAGGATGATACGTCGTGCTCATATCTAGTTTGGTTCCAATGGATTTCTGAAGGGACTGCCAGAATCTGGAGGTAAACCTGCTATCTCGATCAAGGATAATGGATGCAGGTACACCATGTAGTCGAACTACCTCCTGGATGTAGATTCGCGCGAGTCTTTCCATCTTGCATGCTTCTTTGATCGGAATGAAGTGAACGGATTTTGTCAAACGGTCGGCAATTACCCAAATGGTATCGTACCCACTAGAACACTTGGGCAGTTTGGTGATGAAATCCATGGTAATCATCTCCCATTTCCATTCGGGGATCTCGGGCTGTTGGAGCAGACTTGAGGGTTTCTGGTGTTCAACTTTGACTTTGGCGCAAGTCAGACACTTGCCCATGAATGTAGCTATCTCAGCTTTCATGTTTAGCCACCAATATTGTTTCTTGAGATCCAGGTACATCTTGTCCAAACCTGGGTGAACGGAGTATTTGGTTTTGTGTGCTTCCCCCATGACAATTTCCCTGAATCCTCCGGACTTTGGAATCCAGATCCGATCCATGAAACAATAGACTCCGTCACCTCTGATCTCAAGTTTCTTTTCCATTCCTCTCAAGGTTTCGATCAACATGTTATCGGGTTTGAGGGCTTTTAATTGGGCTTCTCGGATTTGCATGGGTAAGTTGGAACGGATAGTCATCGTCTGGTTCTTCACTTTGTGGCATGCACTTTCCTTTCGGCTAAGGGATCTGCTACCACATTGGCCTTGCTGGGGTGATAACGGATTTCACACTCATAATCACCGAGTAGTTCTACCCATCGTCGTTGCCTCATGTTCAAGTCTTTCTGATCAAAGATGTGCTGCAGGCTCTTGTGATCAGTGAAGATTGTGCACTTGGTTCCGTAGAGATAATGACTCCAAATTTTCAATGAAAAGATTACGGCTCCTAGTTCCAAGTCATGTGTGGTATAGTTGACCTCGTGTGCTTTCAACTGTCTTGAGGCATAAGCAATCACTTTTCCTCTTTGCATAAGCACACAGCCTAAGCCTTGATTAGACGCATCGCAGTAGACATCGAAGTCCTCTGTCCCTTTGGGCAGGGACGGAACAGGCGTGCTGCATAAGGCTTTCTTCAATGTTTGGAATGTAGTTTCTTGTTTATCACTCCAACAAAAGGGTACAACTTTCTGTGTTAGAGTGGTTAAGGGTTTGGCGATTTTGGAAAAATTCTGAATGAATCTCCGATAATAGCCAGCGAGACCCAAAAATTGACGAATTTATGTGGGTGTCTTCGGTGCCGACCAATTCTCTATCGCTTTAATCTTGGAAGGATCCACGTGCATACCCTCCTCGCTTACCATGTGGCCGAGGAAAGTTACCTTCCGTATCCAGAATTCGCACTTGGAGAATTTCGCGTATAGCTTCTTGGATCTAAGGGTTTCCAACACTAACCTCAAGTGTTGTTTGTGGTCTTCTTCGCTCCTGGAGTAGATGAGGATGTCGTCAATGAACACGATGACGAACTTCTCTAGGAAAGGAGGACAAACCTGGTTCATCAGATCCATGAACACAGCCAGTGCATTGGTTAGACCGAAGGGCATCACTACAAACTCATAGTGTCCATACTGAGTCCTGAAAGCTGTTTTAGAAACATCATTTTCCTGAACTCGTAACTGATGGTACCCTGACCGAAGGTCTATCTTTGAGAAGTAGCTTGCTCCCTGGAGTTGATCGAAGAGGTCATCTATTCGTGGAAGAGGGTATCGGTTCTTAACGTTCAACTTGTTCAGCTCACGGTAGTCGATACACATCCGAAAGGATCCATCTTTCTTCTTGACAAATAGTACTGGAGCTCCCCAGGGTGAGGAACTCGGTCTAATGAATCCTTTACTAAGCAACTCATTAAGTTGACTGGATAACTCCTGCATTTCTGCTGGAGCTAAGCGATACGGAGACTTCGCTACGGGAGTAGCTCCAGGAATTAGGTCAATACAGAACTCGACCTGACGCTCAGGAGTAGTTCCTGGAAGCTCTTTGGGAAACACATCAGGAAAGTTACAGACTTCGGGGATGCTCGTGACGTCTTTAACTTGTTGTTTCTCGTTGATTACATGGGCTAAGAATGCAATGCACTCCTTTCGTAGGAGCTTTCGAGCTTTGATGCAAGAAATGATATGAAGATTGGAACTGGGTTTATCGCTATAGATTACGAGAGTTTGATCCGAGGGAAGGTTGAGACGGATGGCTTTTTCGTAACAAAGGATATCAGCATGATTGGGACTCAACCAATCCATGCCAATGATAACATCAAAGCTCTTAATGGAGACTGGCATAAGATCTATAGGAAATGAGTGATCATTTAGGGTAAGCGTATAACCTATGAATACATCACTAGCACTTTCTTTCTCACCATTAGCCATCTCGACGGTAAACGTTTCAGTTAGTGGTTGAGGATTATGTTTTAGGTTATGTTTGAATGCATGACTAACAAAACTCCTTTCAGCACCCGAATCGAAAAGAATACTAGCATATGAGTTGTCGAAAAGGAACGTACCCGAAACAACAGTGGGATCGGCGACTGCTTCCTCCCGTCCCATGGTTAGAACCCTTCCGGTGTTATCAACAGTTGACTTCTTGGGACAGTTCCTTTTAAAGTGCCTAACCTCTCCACGGTTGTAGCAAGCTTGACTAACGCCAACTCCAGATGATTGGTTGGCCGATTGGGTTGGAGTTTTGCAGAATCGAACTGTGTGCCCTTTCTTACCACAGTTGGTACAGGATAGTTCTCGGCAGGGACCAGGATTGTGATGGTATTTGCACTTGTCACACAGAGGAAGATTACCAACATATCTATTGGTAGGAGTTGGAGTTGTGGATCCCACAACAGAAGCAGCAGCAACGGGGGTAGTACCAGCATGGACTGCTACAGTCAGTTGTTTCTTGGAAGATCCTTGAGAAGATTGACCCTTCTTCTTCTTCCAGAATTTTCTCTTCTCACCACTCCTTTGAGTCGGCTCAGAAGTGGTAGTGATTTCCTTAACATCATCGTTGTGATCAATCAGGGTTTGGGCTAAAGTCTTGGCACTATCATAGGTATCCGGACGGGCAGCCAAAACATGACTCTTTGTCGGTTGGGATAACCCCCAAATGAACCTTTTGATCTTTTTGTTTTCAGGAGTGACTAATCCTGGGCAGAGAAGTGAGATATCATCGAATCGGGAAGTGTATGCAGCAATGTCGGAACCTTTCATCTTTAGGTTCCAGAGCTTGTGCTCTAGTTTCTGCATTTCACCACGGGGACAGTACTCAACAATGAGGAGTTCTTTCATGGCTTCACAGCCCATGGCATTGGCTACGGGTAGGGTCAGAGATTTGACTCGGCCATTCCACCAAGTCAAGGATTTATCAACAAAGGTACAAGCTGCAAATTTGACTTTATCGGACTCCGCACAGGCACATATTTCGAAGATGGATTTGATTTTCCCGAACCATCGGGACAAGGAAATGACACCTCCAGCGCCATTGAAGGATGTTGGTTTTGTGTTCATGAAATCCTTATAGGAACCCCCTTTTGGTGTCCCTGGCTAACTTTGGGGTTCTGGGATTGGGGGCCACCTCCTGAGCCACCAGGGTTCACTTGTGACATGGCTGTCACCATTGCAGCAGTCAGAACTGTTTGGAGCGATGCAAGGTCAAATTGAGGAGGAGGTGGTGGCGAAGAAGGATTGTTGTTCTTTGAGCTGGGTCTCTTTCTAGGAGGCATCTTGATCTAATAAGATTAAGAAAGAGATAGGATGATAAGTCCTCTACATTGAATCGATAGACATAGCAGTTATATGTTCCGAATAAGTGATAAAGCAGGAAAGAGTTATCAAAACAGATAATTTATCGCTAAGAATGATCATAGAACGCCACTAGAGTGAGGATTTCTACAGAGGATTGGATCGAGAAATACTCCCATAGTATTTCATCATTTGATTACGACATTGGTTCGATGTTTGGGATATTAGGGTAAGTTTTAGGCATGCCGCACACCACAGTCACTCCCAAACACATGTTGGCTGTGTCTCGAATGAATATAGTTGGCCAGGCTATATTGACCCTAGACACGATTACATAACTGCCCAGGTTTAACCGTAGTACACAACACCCAATTTACTTATGTTCTGTTCTACTTGTGGTTACGGATCACGACGATTCTGTATACTTGTATACTTTTGAAAATACTTGTAGTTTGAAGATACTTTTAATTCAGAGCACTTAGGCCCTTTAGTGTTTATAGTTTTATACCATGTAAGGTTTGGTATACTTCATTCACTATAAACAAGGGCTCTGATACCAATCTATCACACCCCGAAAACCGAAGGCAGAAACATTTCCGGGGTTGACTCCACGTTGAGTATCAAATCCAATGCACATAGTAAGTAAAGTAAAACAACCATTACATTACATAAGAAAAGTTTTACAGTTGTTTCAAAAGTAAAGTCTGTACAATTGTGATACATAATATATATATATATATATATATATATATATATATATATATATATATATATATATATATATATATATATATATGAACAAAATGAAATGGGTCTTCTAAGTACTCCGTCTTCAAGAAAAAAGGATCTTCGGGTACCTGTTCTAACGCTGACCCGAGAACACCAGCGGTTTGAAAATCAGCATAACGCTTGTGAGTTCAAAAGCGGTTTGTGAAATTATTCAGTTTCCTTTCTGTTTCTGAAATGTTATGCACACCAAGAAAATCTCATATTTTCTTGAAAAGGTTGGTTGTCGTTTGTCAACATGTAAAGTAAAGTTGTACACTGAAAAACATGTTTTCTCTTGCAAAGATGTATAGTAGGTTATCTGAATTGACATACTATTCTGGTTATGTACCAATGTATTCCCAAGAAAGTCCCATACTTTCCTGATTTGTATGTTATCAATTGTTAAAGATGTACAGTTATCCGGTTTGTTATCCTTTCTGTTTCCTTTCTGTTTCCTTTCTGTTTCTGAAATGTTATGCACACCAAGAAAATCTCATATTTTCTTGAAAAGGTTGGTTGTCATTTGTCAACATGTAAAGTAAAGTTGTACACTGAAAAACATGTTTTCTCTTGCAAAGATGTATAGTTAGGTTATCTGAATTGACATACTATTCTGGTTATGTACCAATGTATTCCCAAGAAAGTCCCATACTTTCCTGATTTGTATGTTATCAATTGTTAAATATGTACAGTTATCCGGTTTGTTATCCTTTCTGGTTATGTAAACGTTTTCCCAGGAAAGTTCCATACTTTCCTGAATCTTGGTTACCGTATGTAAATGATGTATTCTTGTTAGACTTGGTTATGTACACGCTTTCCCAGGTAAGTCCCACACATTCCTGAATGTCAATTACTATATGTAAAAGATGTTTTCCGAATACGTGGTTATGTTCAATGTTTCCCCAGGAAAGTCTCGTACTTTCCTGAATGTTGGTTACCTTATGTAAAAGATGTATTCTGAATCCTGGTTATCTTGTGAATTGTATAAGGTTGTTCATTATTACCATGAGTAAATCTCTGTTATCCTAATTGCGAGTTCCATAACGATACAATAGACTAAACCTGTGGCAATAAGTAGTCCACATACTTATGACTTTCGTCACCCTTGAACCATTCCGGTTCGGCAGTAGCTAGCAGCCAGGTGCGGGGTAGTCAGCCCCGTATAGATCTATACACTCAAGTCAAGCTCTCTAAATCCCAAAGATTCTGGTTACGGGTGTAGTCCTCCACTCGCGTATCTCTGTGGAGTGTTCGCCGAGGACATGTCTCCAATCATACAGGATTAACAAATTTACTAGTAATAATATGATAGTCCTCCACTCGCGTATATAAGTGGAGTGTTACCGAGGACCAAACAGTGTACATATATTATGTTCTAATGTTCTAATGTCATGCTTTTAACTGATAAAATGTGGAAAGCCATTTGTGAAATATATGTAAAACATAACAGTTTAAAACCCATTTCACAAATATATGTTACGTGATCTGCATGTTCAAACGGTTATCAGTTGTAGTAATCGGTGTTAAAAGCATATGAAATGTGAAACACACATTTGAAAACATGTTTTGAGTACAAGAAATCCCTTGTACTTTGCTTGTGTCCCCCCCTGAAAACAGTGAAAAAGGGTAGGGGTATGAACTCACCAAACTCGGAATTGCAAAGGTTTCGGACACTAGACATTGGTTCGGGGCTTGATTACTCACGATGTCCCTATGTAAAATGTAATAATGTCCATATATATCTAATTAGGGATACATTCACTAATTATATGGAACATTACACTCCACTGAGGTTAAACACCTCAAAACGAGCGATTGGAGTGACCCGGGTGATATCTACGGACGTGTATTGGTACTAGGGACTTGGGACTTGAGTTTACTCCCCAAGAGTAAACATTTAAGTGAGTTTACAACCACATAACACCCACATACATGAGTTCACGGCCGTGAACTCAAGTGGGTGTGGTTTTGAGGGTTTTATGGCTTATTTGGACTTGGGGATTGTTAGAATGACTTACTAAACTGCCTTGGAATGGTTTGAATGGATTAATACCATTTAAGAAGGAGTTCACGGCTGTAAACTTGGAGTTTAAGGCCGTAAACTCTCCTGGGGTTAAGAAAAATTGATTTGAGGGACAAGGAGCAATCACATGTGATTCTAATTAATTTTACAAGGTTTTGTATCACTTTTGGGCACCATTTAGCATCAAATTGGGAGTTTACGACCCAAGTATACATACCATGGCCGTAAACTCTCCCATGTTCATGAATAATTAATATTTGACACTTAAAACAATCACATGTGATTCTAGAAATTTTTCCAAGCCTTTGGGGTGAATTAGGGGCATCATTTGACATGGTTTTATGAGTTTATGGCCAAAGGGTATGTGCCTAGGCCGTAAACTCCTATATGTGTCTTTTTGATATGCTACAAACCCCAAACTATTTTTAGATGGATCCAGGATTTACCACAAGGCTATTGGTTGAGTTACAAGGCATTTAGACATGATTTAAGGTGTTTAATCCCCATTTTTGAGGAGTTTATGGCCCAAACACATGCCTTGGCCATAAACTCTTGTTTGTCCCTTAAAATGTATGTTTAATGTGTTCCAAGTCCAGGTTTGTAAGCCTCAAGGTCGTATCTAAGTCCTAACTATGATTTGGAAGGGTTAAATGGCTCAAAACCCCCATTATTGTGTGTTTACGGCCCAAGCTTCATCCTTGGCCGTGAACACATGTTCCACGTCCGAAATCCTAATTTAAACATCAATTTGAAGGCTAAAGAGGTTAGATAACAAGTTAGGGATGTTACCTCTTTGATTTGGAGCCTTAAATTATTGTTTTTGGACCTTAAATTGGAGTGAGGAGAGAGGTTAGAGAGAGAGAGAGAGAGAGTAGTGAGATGAAGCCAAATGCTTCAAATGAAGGCTTAGAACACATTCTATAGTGTCTAAGTTTTTGACACGGTGGAATTCTACCCGATACCGGCGTTAGGCGAGGCTTTTGGTCGTACCCGATTAGGTTGCCGTAACCCGATATGGTGAATTCTAGAAATATTCCGATCACTAATATGGGGTGTTAAAATGATTCTTAAATGTATTAAGACACCTATTAAGTCATTTTAGATACGTACAAGTTAATGACTTAATTAAACAAGAAAATCGGAATCGAATTTGGAAACGACGATTGGTTGCTTGAATTGAACTACGAAGGAGTTACAAGAAGTGGTACGGAAATTTCGGGTTGTTACAGATAGAGATTTGGAATCGTACAACAAGAATTGTATGATGAATGTATAAACTTTCACATTCGGAAATTAGACTAATTCGTTGACAAAGTGTCAAGTGAAGGACTAGGAGATCGAGTGCACAAGGTTATGTGTTGATCAAGTCCACCACAAGAGTAACAAAGATATTCGTCATGATTTACTAAAAGTTTAGAAAATATGATTACACTTATAAGATTAAGTATAATTGTATGTCTAAGAAGAGGAATCAAGAATTGAAGAAATGGTTAAATCAAGAAGTCAATCATACTTCGTTCCAAAACAAGTCTTAGAGTTAAGATTGTGACATTGAGTAATAAGTATTAAGAAGGTTTATCACATTCATCAAATGAGGAAAGTTGTGATGTCTTGGATAAGACAAAGACCAACTAGGACCTATTTATGAAGTGTTTTGATAAAAGCTACACTAATCTTGAATATTTGTTTGTCAAGAAATGTTTATTAACAAGTGAATCTTATATGTCAAAGAATCAGTGGGAGTCTTAATGGTCTTGAAAGGTTTCAAGAACAAATCAAAATAAACTTTATCGATCATCACTAGCACACAAGTTGAGGTTTACAACCTATCGTGTTAACACTATATTATTTCTGTGTCGTTCCAATTGAGTTAATTATGCATGTGAGCCCTATGAGTTTTCATTTGAATGCATAAAAGGCAAGGACCTTGATCAATGAAAAGTACATTGATAGGAAAAGGTGAGTTGCTTAACTACTTGGAAGACATGGTGGGCAACCGTGCTACCATAAGGCAAGAAATCAAGATTAATAAAGTTCGGTCCATATGAGTTTGAATTTGTCGTAAACTTTGGTTTTGACAAATTCAAGTGGATAGGAACACATACACCATTAAAATCTAAGTGTCATAAGATTCCCTCCTTCATGAAAGTGACTGTGAGGAAATTCTTTCACTAAGAAAGATTTTAAGAAGATAGTGATTGAGAAATTTAATTCTCGAATTCGATTATGGTTACGGTATCCCTTTCCATGATTCGAATTGTGAGATTTGGCAATTAGTCTAATTGTTTAGACACACATATGAGCTATCTTAGACAATGATATATGAGATTAAGAAGCCTTGATAAAGGATTATCATAGCATTAGGTATTAGAAACATGAACTTAAGAAATTCAATAAGTATTGTCTTTCTAGAAGTTAAGTTGTTTTATGAATACATGTCAAAGCTAGTGGGAGCATAAGTGTTATGTTTATAATAATCATCATGATAGTGGGAGCATAAATGTTATGATTGTATGATTATTAAGGCAAGTATTGTAAGTTAGCAATATTAATTATAGAAAACAAGAGTCGTACTTTGCAAACTTGTAAGGGTTGAATAGTTGTTTTGCTATAATTAAGGGAGAGAATATTATGCTACATTTTAAAACTAAAGGCTTAGGTTGTGGAATGTTAATAAATTTAGTCAAGGATACATAGTTTGTTCTTAAATTTCGATTATGATTACGGGATTCCTCTTCATAATTCGAATTGTGAGAACATAGTACATAGAATATTATGGCAGAAGATTGATAAAGTATCAAATCTTTTTGTAAGACATTATGAATCGTTTCCTATACGCTTCGGGTATAGGATTGATTGCAAATACTATAATATTTGACCATTCTAAAATTTTCCAAATGTCTAGCGCATTTAGAGGGAAAAAGGACAAGAATCGGTTTTGACTAAGATAATTAAACAACTATCAAAGGACAATCCAAAGTTTGCCGAGGATTGCTCGCTTGTGAGTAGTTGGAAGTATAGTATTGGATGGACTATATCGACATTATTATGAATAGATAAGATTCTATTAAGAATATGTTGTCATATGGTAAGTATGGAAAGGTTTCCATATTGGGAGTTACATATTGAGAATCTATGTCTAGATTAGAAACTTTATGCAAATGGATGTTCAAAGAAATGTACTTTGAGTGAGAGACATCACATCTATAGAATTGTCTTGTAACAATACCCGATAGAGGACTTTGTAATTTCATTGGCAATGGTCATTGTGACTTTAGTGCAGTGACATTACGAAAGGATCACTGCATAAAAATGTTAGAATCTAACATATTCTATAAGTAGCAAGAATTTGATATTCTATCAATTGTAGAAAGGATTAGGAGTTGTGAAATGAGTATGATTGGAAATGTGTTCATTTGATCTATTTCACAAAGTAAGAACCATAGGTAAACATTGTGTGTATGCTGAGAGCATGAGACAAGTGTTGTAATTCAAGTAAGAAGTTGATTACCCGAAACAACAAATAATGAGTAATCGATATGGTGATGAATAAAAGGTGTTTTATTTATACTCAAAGGTTTGAGGCCATAGGGGATTAGTATTATTCTTGTGTTTCACCTTGCATGTTTTGACTTCCTGAATAATTTAATTGGTTAAGAACAGTCATATTATTCAAACCGGCCACAGTCGTTCATATGTTGGAAGTAGGTATGGATGAAGACTATCGTGAATTGGTGTGTGGATTGTCTAAGGAGTATTAGACATAAGCAAATGTTTGCTGCAACGTTCATGAGTGCTTATGAATATGATTTGAGCATTGGATTAAACCCACACTCACTTGGATTACTACATGGATTATATCACGAGTGATTGGTGAGACGATAATATCTTATATTCTTGAAACCAAGATGTGTGAGTTGTATCTTGCGAATCGGTTGCACATTGATAATATGTAAACGCACCAGTAACTTTGTGTTATAAAACATATTGTTGCGTGTGATTCGGTAAGTGAGTGCAAGCGAACATTGAGTCAAAGTTTATGTGTTCATTTTATCCAAAGTAGGATAAAAGCGATATCTTTGGGCCCCTCGATGATTTAGTCATCACAAACGTAAATGCTCGGCCGGGCTAGGGCTAATTTGATTTGTTTAATTAGTCAGTCATCATAAATCGGAAGTCGGGAAATAGTACAGAGAGAATGATTAGAAATCATGTCTTATACGATATCTAGAATGGAGGAATATATGATCCCTTATCTAAAGGATACGCGTATCTAATAGGATCATAGTTGACAATGGCTTTGGAAAGCTACGATTGCAGATCAGGATCTGAAGTCATACGCGGAATATTTATTAGACTTATCCAAGTGGGAGACTATTGGATTAGTGTCTAAATCCATAACTATTTTGGCATGTACTTGACCCGATGGTGCATGGTCCTTTTGGGTTGCCTTCACCAAAGCAACTTGATAGGATGAATTATGGAGAGAAAGGATTAAATGTGATTTATTAATATATTATTGGAATAATATATTAAAGGAGAAATCAAATTGTTTAATTAATATTAGTCAAGAATTAATAAGAATTAAGTTTATGGCTAAAAGAGATTAATTAAACTTAAGGGACTGGAATTGTAATTATAAGATAATTGCAATTGGGCTATGGATTGCCTTATATTATAAGGTTGGACGAATTATATGGGAAACCCATTAGAAATCATCCAAGGCCTTTAAGAAAGGAATCCATGGGCTGCTTAGGACTTAAGCAGTCAGATTAGGGTTTCCTAGTTTAAAATCCTAATATCCGACATGTATAAATAGCACCCTTTAGCCCCCAAAAACGTGATAAACTTGTTCTCTAGGGTTTTGGACTTTTTTGGGCAGCCTCCTTCTCTTCTCCTCTTCATCCTCTTGCTCTTGGTGTTTGTGAACCATTAGAGGAGTGACATTTGTGACTCTAAGCTTTCTAATGTCATTACAAGAAGGAATAGTGATTGTTATTGCTACATAACAATCAAGGTCATATCTTAAACCCATTATTATGTTAATATCGATTATCATATTCTAGAATTAGGGTTTATAGTCTTGGATAAATTGCATGTACAATAGAGAAACCTAGATCCAAGCATCAGGGTTTGTATGAGCACATAGGATGTTCTTATGACTAAAACCCATCAAGTTCATACCTCTACACCTTTATCCGAGTTTTTCAAGTTTTCAGGGAGGGAATACAAGAAAAATTATAAGGGTACTTCTACTCAAAACATATTATTTTGTATGAAATACTTACATGTTCAACACGCTTTTAACACTGAAAGCTATTTTACCAACCGATTAAGAAATTAACTTGTAGAATTAGTTTTCAAAACCAAAACAAGGAACTTGTGAATCTCATTATAAAAGGTTATATTTTATAATTTACAAAGGATTCATGCCAATCATAACACAGGATTTTCCATACTATTACTTGTAAATTCGTTATTCTTAACATTGGAGACACGTCCTTGGTAACACTCCCCAGAGATACGAGAGTGTAGGACTAACCCTTTAACCAGAATCTCCTGGAGGGAGAATGTGACTTGTGTGTATAGATCTATACGGGACTGACTACCCCCACACCTGGCTGCTAGCTACAATGGGACCGACAAGTCCACGGGTGACAAAGTCATAAAATGATATTGGCCCCCGTTATGAGCCATATCTAGTTTATTGTATGGTTATGGAACTCGCAACTTAGATAATGGAGATTTAATTTTAGTAATAATGAACCTAGTGAACTAACCTCAAAGTAATAATTGTTTTGATTACTAGAGGGTAACAGTAATACCCTTATGAATTAATTCACTACCTACTTATTAGTTTTATGTGTGTATTAAAAAAAACGTACCTCATCGAGAGTAACCGAGCTTTCAAAGAAACTGTACCTACCGATACAAGTATGGTAGATACTTGTACACTTCATTTCCGGATCGATAACCAACCATTGACTTTTAAGGAAAATAAGGGTTTTTCCTGGGATAACGTAACTTTTCATAAACAGGTTTTTAAACAAATGGATAACCAAACTTATTTTGAACAACTTCTCATGAAATCAAAGGAACATTTTCTTTCACCAGAAATAAACTACTTATGAACTCACCAGCTTTATACTGATATTTTTAAATATGCTTGTATTCTCAGGTTCACGTTAGATAGGTATCACGCTTACTTTTGGAGAAGACAATGCATATAGAAGTCTCATCTATTGTTTTGTTATACTGATGTATACAAACTATGTATTTCTCAGCTTTCAAACAAATGTAAATATTCTTATGTAATGTAATGGTTGTGTTTACTATGCTTACTATGTCCAATGGTTGTGATACTACGCATGACGTCCTCTGCCCCGGAACGTTTCCGCCGTCGGTTTCGGGGTGCGACAGATTGGTATCAGAGCTTTTGTTTATTGTGAACTAAGTATACTGAACCTTACATGGTATACAACTATAAACACTAAGGGGTCTGAACTAAAAGTATACTTTAAAATACAAGTATTTTTACAAAAAGTATACAAGAATACCTAAATATCAGAAACAGTAACCACAAGAAGAACAAAACAAAATTAATTTGGTGTTGGGTACTACGGTTAAACCTGGGCAGTTATGTAGTCGTGTCTAGGGTCAATATAGCATGATCAACTATATTAATTCGAGACACGACCAACATGTGCTTAGGAGTGACTGTGGTGTACTGCATGCCTAAAAATTACCAAATGTCCAAACAACAAGTCCTCGTCGCAGCAAACCATAAAATACTATAGGAGTGTTTTAGTAGAGCCGAATACGTTGTATAAATTCATTCCAAGTGTTGCTACTCATTCTTTCCTTAGTGATAGTTTATTTGCTTTAGTAATTTTTTCCTGTCATATCGCTTAGTAGAACACTTTATCTGCCATAATGAGACATCTCTTGATTATATCCACAGGACTTAGCATCATCTCTTCCTTATCATTTTAGATCAAGATGCCTCCAAAGAGAAGACCCAGCTCAAGGAACAACAATCCTCCTCCACCACCACCTCCGTTTGACCCCGCCATGTTCCAAGCAGCTGTTACTGCTGCTGTGGCTGCTGTAATGTCCCAGATGAACCCCGACGGCTCTGGTGGGCCAGGAGGTGGTACTCAGTCCCAAAACCAAGAAGGTGGTCAGGGACACCAGAAGGAGTGTTCCTAGAAAGATTTCATGAACGCGAAACCCACACCTTTCAATGGCACTGGAGGTGTTATTACCCTGACTCAATGGTTCGAAAAGATCGAGTCTATCTTCGAAATTTGTTCTTGTTCGGAAGCCAACAATGTGAAATTCGCTTCCTGAACTTTCACCGACAAAGCATTAACATGGTGGAATGGCTGAGTCAAATCCTTAACCCTGCTTGTAGCAAATGTTATGGGTTGGGAGAGCTTGAAGGAGCTCATGCTTGCCGAATACTGCTTGCGGGGCGAAATGCAGAAACTGGAGCACGAACTCTGGAACCTAAAGATGAAGGGTTCCAATATCCTTGCCTACACTTCTAGCTTTCAAGACCTAGCACTACTTTGTTTGGGAATGGTCACCCCGAAAAAGCAAGAAGATTGAAAAATTCATTTGGGGGCTGACCCAGCCAACCAAGGGAAACGTCTTTGCTGCTAGGCCAAACACCTTTGACAGCGCTAAGTGCCTGGCGCAAACTATGATCGCTCATGGAGTCGATCATGATGAAGTGACCACCACTCCTAAACCGACTAAAGGGAGTGGTGAGAAAAGAAAATTACGGAAACAGAAGAAGGGCCAGTCTTCGCAGGAGCCCTCAAAGAAGCAGCAAACTGTGGCAGTCCACGCTGCTACTACCCCTGTCACCGCTCCTACAGCTTAAGCACCTACCAGTAGGTATGCCGGTAACCTCCCTAGGTGCGATAAGTGCAACTACCATCATCTCACTTCTAGCCCATTCCGTGAGATGCCCTACAACAATTATGGCAAGAAAGGTCACATTGCTCGTAACTGTAAAACACCAGCCCAACCAACCAATCAAGCATCTGGAGCAGGTGTCAGTCAAGCCTGCTATGGTTGTGGTGAGGTCGGGCATTACAAGAGAAACTGCCCCAAAGCAACTACAACCAACAACACCGGGAGAGTTCTAACTATGGGGCAAGAGGAGGCAGTCGCCGATCCCACCATTGTCACGGGTACGTTCCCTCTCGACAACTCTTATGCATGCATCCTTTTCGATTCTGGTGCTGAAAGAAGTTTTGTTAGTCATGCATTCAAACATCTTCTTAAACATAATCCTCAACCACTAACTGAAACATTTACCGTCGAGATGGCTAACGGCAAGAAAGAGAATGCTAACGATATATTCATAGGTTGCACCCTTACCGTGAACGATCATTCCTTTCTCATCGACCTTATGCTAGTTTCCATAAATAGCTTCGATGTTATCATTCGCATGGATTGGTTGAGTCCTAATCATGCTGATATCCTTTGTTACAAAAAAGCAATCACTCTCAATCTTCCCTCTAGCCAGACTCTCATGATCTACGACGATAAACTTAGTTCCAATCTTCGCATCATTTCATGCATTAAGGCTCAAAAACTTCTGCGAAAGGAGTTCCATGCATTCCTAGCTCATGTAATCAACGAGAAACAGGAAGTTAAAGACCTCGACAACATCCTCGAAGTCTGCAACTTTCCTGATGTCTTTCCCGAAGAGCTCCTGGGAATTCCCCCCGAACGCCAAGTCGAGTTTCGCATCGATCTAATTCCCAGAGCTACCCTCGTAGCCAAGTCCCCATATCGCTTAGCGCCAGTAGAAATGCAAGAGTTATCCAGTCAGCTTAATGAACTACTCAACAAAGGGTTCATCAGACCGAGTTCCTCACCTTGGGGAGCCCTGGTGTTATTTGTAAAGAAGAAAGATGGATCCTTTCGGATGTGTATAGACTACCGTGAATTGAACAAGCTGACCATCAAAAACCGTTATCGTCTTCCTCGAATAGATGACCTCTTCGAAAAAATTCAAGGAGCTAATTACTTCTCAAAAATAGATCTTAGATCGGGGTACCATCAGCTACGAGTTCATGAGAGTGATGTTTCCAAGACAGCATTCAGGACTCGATATGGACACTACCAGTTTGTAGTGATGCCCTTCGGTCTAACCAACACACCGGCAGTGTTCATGGACCTGATGAACTGGGTGTGTTGTCCTTTTCTTTACAAGTTCGTTATTGTGTTCATTGACGATATACTTGTCTATTCCAAAAGCAAGGAAGATCACAAGCAACACTTGAGATTTGTACTGGAAACACTTAGATTGGAGAAGTTGTACGCGAAATTCTCCAAGTGCGAATTCTGGATTTGGAAGTTAACCTTCCTAGGTCACGTGGTAAGAGAGGAAGGCATACACGTGGACCCTTCCAAAATCAAGGCGATAGAGAATTGGTCAGCAACGAAGATGCCCACAGAAATCCGTCAATTCTTGGGTCTCGCTGGCTACTATCGTAGATTCATCCAGAATTTCTCCCGAATTGCCAAACCTTTAACTACTCTGACTTAAAAATGTGATCCCTTTTGTTGGAGTGAAATGCAAGATGTTGCATTCCGAACATTAAAACGAGCCTTGTGTAGCGCACCTATCCTGTCCCTGCCCGAAGGGACGGAGGACTTCGTTGTCTACTGCGATGGGCCCAATCAGGGCTTAGGCTTTGTATTTATGCAGCGAGGAAAATCTATTGCTTATGCCTCAAGACAACTGAAAGCACATGAAGTCAACTATACAACTCACGACTTGGAGTTAGGAGCAGTGGTCTTCACACTGAAGATTTGGAGACATTACCTTTAAGGGACTAAGTGCATGATCTTCACTAACCATAAAAGCCTACAACACATCTTCGATTAGAAGGACTTAAACATGAGACAATGGCGATGGGTAGAGTTGCTCAGTGACTATGAGTGCGAAATTTGCTACCATCCCAGCAAGGCTAATGTGGTGGCAGATGCCCTTAGCCGAAAGGAAAGCTCAGGCAACAAGGCAACGACACTGACAATGACCATCCATTCCCACTTATCCGCACAAATCCGAGAGGCTCAGTTAGAAGCCCTAAAACCAGAGAACATGTTGAATGAAGCCTTGAGGGGAATGGATAAAAATCTTGAGATTAGAGGAGACGGAATTTACTGTTTCATGGACCGGATCTGGACCCTAAAGTTCGTAGGTTTCAGGGGGGTTGTCATGAACGAAGCTCACAAGACCAGATACTCCGTTCACCTAGGTTCGGATAAGATGTACCTGGATCTCAAGAAAACTATACTGGTGGCCAAACATGAAAGCCGAAATCGCTACCTTCGTGGGTAGTGTCTGACTTGTGCCAAAATGAACGTCGAATATCAGAAACCCTCAGGTCTGCTCCAGCAGCCCGAGATACCTGAGTGGAAGTGGGAGATGATTTCTATGGATTTCATTACCAAATTACCCAAATCTCTGAGTGGGTACGATACCATTTGGGTAATTGTCGATCGATTGACAAAATCCGCTCACTTCCTACCGATTAAAGAAACATTCAAGATGGCAGTCCCTTCAGAAAAGCTCTTGGAACTAAGCTAGACATGAGCACAGCTTGTCATCCTCAAACAGACGGACAGAGTGAGAGAACAATCCAGACCCTGGAAGACATGTTGAGAGCATGTGTCATCGATTTCGGAAAGTCGTGGGACACTCATTTACCCTTGGTTGAATTCTCTTATAACAACAGTTACCACACCAGTATTAAGGTTTCCCCGTTCGAAGCCCTCTATGGTCGCAAGTACATATTCCCTCTGTGCTGGGCCGAGGTAGGGGACACGCAGCTAGCCAAGGGTCGAGTCCCCGACAGTACTCTTACTGGTCCCCAAATCATCCGTGATACCACCGAAAATATCATTCAAATCCAAGAACAACTGAAAGCTTCACGAGATAGACAAAAGAGCTACGCCGATAAATGATGAAAACCCTTGGAATTCTAAGTTGGAGATCGTGTCTTGTTGAAGGTCTCTCCCTGGAAAGGCATGATATGCTTTGGAAAACGCGGGAAATTGAACCCAAGGTACATAGGACCTTTTGAGATCCTTGCTAGGATCGGTCCCGTAGCCTACAAACTCTAATTACATCAAGAGCTTAGTAACATCCACCCTATCTTCCACATCTCTAATCTTAAGAAATGTCTATCCGATGAAACTCTTGTGATCCCCTTTGATGAGATCGAAATCAACGAAAATCTGAACTTCATGGAAGAACCAATCGAAATCATGGATCGTGAGATCAAACGAACGAAACAAAGCCGCATCCCGATAGTGAAGGTTCACTGGAATGCCAAGCGGGGACCCGAATTCACTTGGGAGCACAAAGATTCAATGAAACAAAAATATCCGCATCTCTTTCCAAATCCATGATTTGTATCTTAATTCTAAATTTTGGAACGAAATTTACTCTAACGGGGGGATGATATGACAACTCGAAATTTATTCCGTCAATGTAACCCACTTTCGTTAATAAAAAGTTATTCTTATTAATGTTTTCTGTTAACTTTTGAGCTAGGTAAATCCATTTGGGTTATTGTTGTATTTTTCATATGCAACTGAAAGCAATAAAATCACGTGAAATACCCTGAAATTCTTTCGAAAAAATTTCTAACTCACGACTAAGTCTGGTTACGACTATTTAATCGGGTAAAATCGTAAACTTTGTTTGATGTCGGGATTAGGTGGATCCCCACCTGGCCGTGAACTCAACCCTATATAATGGTTGAGTGGTCACCATTTGAACCTTTTTCACACCCTTAGAACTTTCTCTCTCTACTCTCTCTCTCTCTCTCTCTCTCTCTCTACAAAAGATGGATTTTGATCAAGAAAACACCCTTTCAAGCTTCATAACAGTATGTAAACCCTCCTAGCTTGTTGTTTAGCTTAACATATTTGAAAATTCGTGGTTTAATCATCCAAAAACCCCCCAAGAACATGTGTATACGGTTTGGGAGCATCCCAAAATGGTAAACACCCTAAAAGGGGGATTTGATGCCCCAAAACCCTTCCAATGCTTAGCTAATGGCCTAGGGACTTGCATGAATGATCTAAGAACCCGAAAACATGAAAATAGAAGTGTAAACATGATTTTATGGTTTGGGAATGTCCCAAAATCGTAAACACCTCCAAAGGGTGTTTAAGTGCCCCTAACACCTTGTGTGGCTTAAATTTGGGTCTAGAACTTTGCATGTTTAACCTATAACCACCAAAACACATGAGAAATGGACAAACATGAGTTTATGGCTGTAGACTCATGTGTTTACGACCGTAAACTAACCAAGTAACCATTCAAGAACCATAAACTCCATTCAAGGGTCATTTCAAGTTCCAATCACTTCCATAGCCCTTGATTCAACCCTAGGACCCTTCCTTGAGTGAGATAAGACCTTTGAGCACTCAATAACACCACTCCCATGAGTTTAAGGCCATAAACTCATGGGGATATGGTTCTTGGACTGTAAACACCCCTAAGGGCTTACACTTGAAGAGTAAACTCCTTAATGAGCCCATACACTCCTTAGATGCAACCCATATCATCCCTAACACTTGAAATAATGTGTTTCCACGCATTAGAGTGTGTTTACTTGCTTAGTTAGTGGTTTAATGACTAATTAGATACAATTATGTATCACTTCATGTTACATAGGATCCTCGCGTGTGTTCAAGTCCTAAATTCACACCTAGCATCCTACCCGACACACACACGTCAGGTGAGTTCATACCCCTACACCTTTTTCCGAGTTTTTCATGTTTTCATGGGGGAATACAAGCAAAAGTATAAGGGTACTTGTACTCAAAACATATTATTTTTTATGAAATACATACATGTTCAACATGCTTTTGACACTGAAAACCGTTTTACCAACCGATTAAGAAATTAACTTGTAGAGTTAGTTTTCAAAACCAAAACAAGGAACTTGTGAATCTCATCATAAAAGGTTATATTTTATAATTTACAAAGGATTCAAGCCAATCATAACACGGGATTTTCCATGCTATTACTTGTAAATTTGTTATTCTTAAGATTGGAGACACGTCCTTGGTAACACTCCCTAGGGATACGAGAGTGTAGGACTAACCCTGTAACCAGAATCTCCTGGAGGGAGAACGTGACTTGTGTGTATAGATCTATATGGTACTGACTACCCCGCACTTGGCTGCTAGGTACAGTGGGACCGACAGGTCCACGGGTGACAAAGTCATAAAATGATACTGGCCCCCGTTACGAGCCATATCTAGTATATTGTATGGTTATGGAACTCGCAACTTAGATAATGGAGATTTACTTTCAGTAATAATGAACCTAGTGAACTAACCTCAAAGTAATAATTGTTTTGATTACTAGAGGGTAACAGTAATACCCTTAGGAATTAGTTCACTACCTACTTATTAGTTTTATGTGTGTATTAAAACTAACGTACCTCATCGAGAGTAACCGAGCTTTCAAAGAAACTGTACCTAACGATACAAGTATGGTAGATACTTGTACACTTCATTTCCGTATCGATAACCAACCATTGACTTTTAAGGAAAATAAGGGTTTTTTCCTGGGATAACGTAACTTTTCATAAACAGGCTGTTAAACAAATGGATAACCAAACTTCTTTTATAAGAAAATATGGGATTTTCTTGGATAACAACTTTTCATGAAATCAAAGGAACATTTTCTTTCACCAGAAATCAACTACTTATGAACTCACCAGCTTTATGCTGATATTTTTAAAACTGCTTGTATTCTCAGGCTCATGTTAGACAGGTATCACGCTTACTTTTGGAGAAGACAGTGCATATAGAAGTCTCATCTATACTTTTGTTATAATGATGTATATAAATTATGTATTTCTTAGCTTTCAAGCAAATGTAAATATTCTTATGTAATGTAATGGTTGTGTTTACTATGCTTACTATGTCTAATGGTTGTGATACTACGCATGACGTCCTCCGCCCCTGAACGTTTGCGTCATCGGTTTCAGCGTGTGACACTCCCACTTTAACCAAACCAATTAGTTGTGGCTACCTAAAGTCGATTTCCCGATTTCTATTTCTCTTTCTCCCATTACAGTCTCCGACTTTGTGTTGCTGTGATAGAGAGTTTCCTTCCATCGTTGGGATTTGGGTACAGTAGTACTAGCATAGGTAGGCAATGTTAGAGGTCGGAGAGGATGGTGGTGGGCAACGTACGAACTGTTTAGGGTTAAAGAGGAAGCGATAGTATGTCCAAAGAGTAGCGGAGAAGGGAAAGTCATCGGTGTTGGTGAAGGATTTTTTGGAAACTGATGAGATGTGAAAAAGAGAGGATTCAGTGGAGGGTGAAGAAGCAACCGACTGAGGTGGTGGCTCATACAGTGATGGGTTGAGGATGCAAAGCTGGCATTGGACGATGGTTGTTGAGTCAATAAGTGAAGATAATGATTGATCGTTATTATGATTTAAGTGAGATATGCAAAGCCTTGGGAGATCTCTGTGAAATCACAGGTTGGGTTTTAGGTTAGAGAAAGAGACAGGAAGACGAAGACCTAGGTTTCTTTCTTGCTGATTGGAAGCGGGGGGGGGGGGGGGGGGGGGGGGTTTTAATTTTTCACATACGGGGGTTTTTAATTTTTGGGGATTTCATCTCCGTCTCAAAACGCATGTTTCATTAAAAAAAAAAATATAAAGCGACATGCTTACATGACACAAATTTTACAATGGGCGTCCTCCGTATTTTTTTTTCTTTTCAAACACTAATTTCAGGGCACGCACAAATATGCGTCCTCTATCTTTCAAATTTTATAAGAGATGGCATTTATTATAGGGCGCATTTTTTTGCGTATCGTAAATCACTGTGCGTCATTGTTTGCATGTCATTAAAGGCTGTTTTTCTAATAGTGTGTCTAAATTTACCAAATAAGGAAAGATCCCCATCACCCAAGTTTCAATTGGACCAAAACTAGGAATCACGCAAGTTATATAGCATGATGAATGATAATTTTTTCATCTTTGGAAAATTAAGACTAGTTCCTTGGTCACATGTATATGCGAGTCAAGTAAAGGACAAAGAGATCGAGTACACATTCTTGTGCACTCGTCAAGTCCACCACAAAAGATCGATAAGATTATTCGTCATAATTTACTAAAGCTCAGTAAATATGGTTATACTTACAAGCTTAAGTGTAATTCTGAGACATTGGAAAAGGTTCCAATGTATGGCAGAGCGAATAAGAAGAATCAAATTAGGCAGAAGGATAAAAGTTTCTCAAATCTAAAAAGATAGGAGAGTACTTTAGTATCATGTTATATGATCATCTTAATGATTAAGATACCTTATCACAATTCATCCTCCAAGTGAATTCTAATAGCTAAGAAGAGGAGTTATGAATTGTTGAAGTGTTTAAATCAAGAAGATGATTCATACCTCGTTCCAAAAACAATTCTTAGAGTTATACTCTACGAATGTAACTTGAGTGACATGTCTTAAAGAAGGTTTAAAACACTTTTCAAATGTAAGAGTAAAAGTTTTCTACTCTTGTATATTTGAAATTGGTAAGTTGTGATGTTTTGGATAAAACAAAGACCAACTAAGGACAATTGTGTGAAGTGTTTGTCTTGATTAGAATCCACACTATCTCTTGAATATCTGACAAGAAATTCTTATATGTCAAGAGGACAGTGGGAGTCTTAAAGGTCTTGAAAGTCTCAAGAACTAATCAAAAATAAAACCTGAAGTTCTTCACTAGCACATGACTTGAGGTTCATAACCTATCGTGTTGACATATTATGTGCCCATTCCAATTAAAGTTGGCTTTGCATATGAGTTCTTAGAGTTCTCAATTGGTTGCACAACAACTTGGAAGCAATGGTAGGCCCTTGAGCTACTAGATGGCAAGAAATTAAGATTGAGTTCAGTCCATATGAGTTTGGATTTGTCATTATCCTTGTCTTGTGACTATGGTTTTGACAATTCACATGGATAAGAACACATACACCATTAAATCTAAGTGTCATAAGTTTTCTCTCTGATTCATGAAAATGATGGTGACGAAACACTTTCACTAAGTAGATTTTAGCTAGATAGCAATTGTGATATTTTCATTCTTAAAGTCGTTAGTGCAGCATGTGTGGTTTACCGGCACACTAACATGGACTTGTGAGAAGTGGCAAAGGTCTAAACAATCAAGACTATGATTACGACATCCATTTTCATAGTTCTTAAAATTGTTAAGACACACCTGTGAGCTATCTAAGATAAGGTGTATGATATTGATAAAGTATTATCAAAGCAATCTAGTATTAGAAATCTGAACTTTGGTAAGAAAGTAAATAAAGTATTGATTTCTAAAAGTCCAGTTGATTTCTGAGTACATGTCAAAGCTAGTGCGAGCATAAGTGTTATGCTAATAATCATCATGTTAGTGGGAGCGTGATAATTATGATAAAGGTTGCAAGTTAGCAATGTTAATTATAGAAAATAAAAGGTTTTAATTGGGAAAGAGTTGTTTTGCTATAATTAAGGGAGAGGAAATTATACTTCATCTCAAATCTAAAAGCTTAGATTGAGGTTTTAATTGTATTTAGTCAAGGATATATATATATATATATATATATATATATATATATATATATATATATGTATATGAATTTCATGTTGTAATGGCTCAACATAAGGAAATTTTGTATATGGGTCCATTATTTGTGTTCTAAAATTCGATTATGATTACGGCATCCCTTTTCATAATCTAAATTATGAGAACTTGGCAAATAGAAATGGAAATGATATAGCAAAATACTGGTGTCTTTATGTGAGACGTCATGAATCGTGTCCCATATGCTTCAGATATAGGATCGATTACATGTGCTATATTCATCCTTTCTAAAATTTTACAAATGCCTGGGGCATTAAGAAGGGAAAAGGTCTAGAATTGGATATGACTAAAAGGATTAAACAATTGTCGAGGACAATCTAAGGTTTACCAAAGATTGGCTGCTCAAGGACTGTTGGAAATATAGTGATAATTCTGAAAGGACCATATTGACAAAATATGTAAGGAGGCAACTCTTGTTCAGAAATGATAGTCAAAATGGAATATGGAAATGTCTCAAAGTTAGAAATTATTCAATCTATGTAAGATTAGGAAACTTAATGCAAGAAGGATGTTTCCAAGGAGTTGATCTCCTTTGGAATGCTATGTAATGGTTGTTGTCAAGTCTTTCTGACTTTGTGAATAATCATTAGAAGAGGATCAATGCATATAAGTTTAGCATCTAACAGATTTCAGTAAATGGCATGAATTTGGAATTCTTGCATTTGCAGTAAGGATTTAGGGCTGTGAAAAGAGGATCATTGGAGTTATGTTCAATTGATCTATTTCACAAAGTAAAGATCATAGACAAACATAGTATGCATACTTGGTGTATGGCATGACTAGTGTTTAGAAAACATTGTGTACATGCTTGGAGCATGGGACAACTAGTGTTTTAATTCAAGAATAAAGCTGATAGATGAAACAGTATACAATGAATAACGTGTAATCATATGGTGATAAATAAAAGGTGTTTTATTTATGTTCACAGGTTTTGATACCATATTAGATTCAATTATTCTTGTGTTTCATTTTGAATGTTTTGACTTCCAGAATAAACTAGGTTATTCTTCCGGAATGTCTAAGTTATTCAAACCATCCATAGTCGGTCATATGTTGGAAGTAGATATGAATTAAGATTGTCATGGGTTGGCTTGTAGAGGTCTAAGATGTTGGACAAAGGGCTACAACACTCATGAGTCCTCATAAGTTCTGCGTATTGGATTCAACCCACGCTCATTGGAATCACTTCATGGATTTTATCACGTGAGCATGAGATGCTAATATCTTATATTCTTCAAACCTAGAGATATGAGTTGTTACTATGAGTTGGTTGTACATTGATTGCACGAAAATGCATTCAGTAACTCGATGTTATAAAACGTGCCTTTATGTATGATTCAACAAGTAGTAGAGCAAACCATATGAGTCAAAGTTTATCCATTCCTTTTACCTTCGGGATAAATGTGATATCTGTGCGTCCCTCGATGATTTGGTGATGACAAATGTAAGTGCTCGGTCAGGCCAGGACTAATTTGATTTGTTCAATTAGTCAGTCGTCATAAATCGAAAATCGGGAAACAACAAATGGACAGAGAGAATGATTATAATCCATTTCTCAGTCCATATGATATCTAGAATGGAGAAATATATGATCCCTTATCTAATGGACAAGTCATTGACGAATGTCAGAGTTCATCGACAAGGTCAGAGTTCGACAGAAGCTTTTGAGAGCTACGATTGCCAGTCGGTTCTTGAAGTCATACGCAATAATAGTTTTAGACTTATCCAAGTGGGAGACTCTTGGATTAATATCTAAGTCCATAACTATAATTGGTGAGACTTGACCCGACCCAGCATGGTCCATTTGGGTTGCATGGCATCATGCATTTGGATAGACTATAATGAGAGAAATAAAACTTAAGGTTTGTTAATATATTATAAGTTCTAATATATTAATAAGGTTATTTAATTAGTATTGATCAAGAATTAATTTGGAATTAATTAAGTGATCAAAAGGAGACTAATTTAATATATGGGTTGATTGTGTAAATCATTAATTCTTATATATGTAGGCTTGTGATCCAAGATTCCTTATGTTGGATTAAGTCCAGGGGGTGACCCATGGATACTCCATGGAGGTTAAAATCCATGGAGCATAAGGAATGGGTAAAGTTATGAGTTACATGGTGTAACCCTATTAGCCACCATATAAAAGAATCTCATGGCTCAAGAAATCGGCCACTATGTGTAAGAATGAAGGGATAGCCGATTTCATGAAGTGTGTATGTCCTCTCAATCTATTCCAAGTGTATTTGGTGTTGTGTGAACCATTTGAGGTGTCACACTTGGCGCACTAGGCACTCAAGCTTCATGAAGATAATCTTCATCAAAGAGGTATGTAATTCTAACTTGATATATTCATTTGAATCAATGTTATTATGCTAGTTAGGATGAATACCTTGGAAAGTTCATATTTGCATGTATAATAGAGAAAACCTAGATCCAAGATCTTTAGGGTTGCATGTACACTTAGGAGTGTTAGAATGCCTAAAACCCAACAGTTCCAATAACTATTCCATTTGTGATAGGCCTTGTTGTTGTTGTTGTTGTTGATGTAACAAAAAAAGCTTTTGCTAAAGTGTTGGAATTTGAGTAGTCAGCACTTTCCCAATAATTTTCGCATCACTGCTTACATTCCTAGAACCACCTTCGCCTTTAAATCCACTCACACTACGAATATTTCTCCTTTCTCCCCCTTTCACCCTTGTGATCACAAGTGGGGCATTTGTTGGCATGAAGTTGGCAAACTTCGCATGTCGCGCAAATTCTTTATGAATTGTGGACTCTAGCATATGAAATTTTTCATTGAAATTTTCAGGAGATAAGATTGAATACTTTGAAGAATCATACTTTCACATAAGATCTTTTAACTCCATCAGCAATTTATCCACTTTTCCAAAGCTAGAAACATCAACCTCAGCCTTTTGATTAACCTTCAAAACTAAAGAATTATACAATTCATTTGCTTTCGTCACAATATCAGAAATTATATCTACCTTATTGTGAAGAGCATAATAATTGTGATCCAAGGTAGCTATCTCCTTCGTCATATCCTCCCTTAATTCTTGAACTTTAAGATTGAAATTTTCTCAAACGGTTTTGACATCTTGAACAAATAGAACATGTCGATCCTTTGCTTTATCTTTCAAATCATGAAAAGCACCAGTGAAAGATTCAGACTGAGCTTTAATCCTAAGGTCATTATTCTTGTCCATTCGATCGTGATTATCCATTAGTCAATGCTCTTGATCTTTTAACATGACATCAACCTCAAGACCGGACACAAAATGTTTACTACCTCCATCTGCTTGTAATTAAAGCAAGGAATTCAGCTTCCTGTTTAGAATTTTAAACTGTTTTCCTGACATCAACATGTGATTAGGAATACTCTCTTCCTCTTAATTGAACTAGAGTTCAGCAAATGAACCGTCAAACCCTCCATCATCAGTTTCATCGTCATGAACAGACTGGGAAGGAAATAAAGAAGTAATAGGTTAATGGATGATTGTATCAAAAGTAGGAGAATGATTGAAAGCAAGAATATGAGATGAATTTGGAACAATAAAAGATGGTAATGAAACAGTAGTATCAATGACAGAAGTTTCGATAGATGAGGATAAAATGAAAGATGGATTAACTTGGGCTTCGTAATGAAATATTCTTTTACCCTTATTAACATTTACATCCGTATCAAATAAGTTTGCATTGATGATTAAAGTTCGAACCTCCACATTAAATGACTCGGTATTCAAAACTTCAGGTGGTATGATATTTTCCTTCTCAAGAATAGAAATGGTTGGTTGTTCACTGTGATTGATGGGTTTGTCCATTGTAGAAGTTTCCAAATTGCCATCAAGATTTCCAGTCTCCTCGTAAGTCGACTTAACTAGGGAATCCCTCACAGGTAACGAATTGCCCAGTGTAGCATTTGTGAGTGGTGTTTCAGGAACCACTTGTTCATCATCTGAATCTTCTTGTAACACCAATTTCCATAGCTTCTTATGTTTATTTTGTTTGTTCGAAATGTGCTTGGCCATGTCTTCAACATGCCTCTTCTTTAATTTTGGAGAAACGAGTGTTAGAACATCACGAAAGCTAACCACCATCCTGTTGAATTCAGGTTTATAATGAAGATCAGATGAATGACTTGATTTGTGAGCCATTTTCTTCAATCGTTTCAGAACACTGGTCTTGGTAGCAACAACCACCTTTTCATGAACAATTGTTTCATCAACCGAAGGCTATCAACCCTTTTTCTTTGAAACTTTAAATCCTTGAACAGCTTTCTTAGGAGACTTAGAGACTTTTTCAACTTTTTCAGGACTAGCATGTAAAGGACTAGCCTAAACCTTCTTATTGGATGCTCTACGTGGTTTCGAGGATTCATCAATAAATTTCTCCAACAACTTTCCAGTCTCAACAGAAGGATTGACTGTTGTCAAATATTCGACTGAAATTGAACTTGTTGGATCAACTTTTAGAAGTATGGCATCAGGAATACGATCCATAGTTGGAAAAACATCAATATCATCCACCATAGTCTTTGGATAATGTTATGTAGCAAATTCAACAAGTTCATCTTCTTCGGAAACCTCAATTCCTTCTTTTTCATAAACAAACTGTAGGATCAAGCTCCAGTGTCGAGCACACGAAACCCCATCAATCGCATTCGTGTTTTCAATACTTTTGAGAAACTCATTCTAGAGTTGAATGGCATAATCTACTTTTAAATCATAGTAAGCTCCAGCCACTATAACATACACCTTTAATCGACCTTTGTCCAACCCAACTATTCTTCCAGTTAAACAACGAAGATAAATGCTAAATAAAGAACTCCACACATATGGTAAACTGGACTTCTTCAAATCACTGATTTTGGTAAGAATAAGTTAAGGTCCCATCTCATGAAACATGTGAACAATCTGAGCATTCGTACCCTTGTAAAAAGGTTCAGCGTCGGGGGAATACAAGATTTTAGCAAAGAGTTTCTTGGATAACCTGAATTTCTTGTCATTCATCAATTGAAAAGTAACAATCTTCATTGTCTTGCTGTAAGTAGCAGTAGAACCAACAAGTGACAACCAAGTAAGAGGAACTGCAAACGAACTGAACATTGCAATAGAAAACACTGAATGTTGAAGTGAAAAGATAAGCATCTATAACCTCGTTGGATAATCTTGAACATCAGCAAGAACTTGGTAATTGTTTCTCTAAATTTTCATGATCGGTTATGATGTAACATCATCAGTGGTTTGAGTTTGTGTAGCAGCCATGGTTAGGGTTTGAAGACTCGATAAAGAATACAAAGAGTTGTTTGAAATTGAGGATTTTTAGTATGCATAAAATTCGAATGAACCTCAAAACCCCTTTTTATATGTAACTGGAATTTGAGTTTGAAGCGGTTTCTAGGATTAAATAAGGTTGACGTATTTCCTTGAAAATCATACATGTCGCTAGTAAAATAGCCATGCCTAAAAAAGTGGTGTGCACTTTTTCCTTGAAAATCGGACTGGAACCCAAAACGTCACATCAGTCAAACGTTTCACTTGCCCCCATAGAATAAGAACCGTCAGTAACCTTCAGTATGGAGGTTGGGATGTTTCACTTTTGGGTTGACAAGCAAAGTCATATGCCAGACTTTTGAAATCATCATCCTGAGTTAGTATTACTCAGAACCTCAAGGATTTCATGAGTGCATAAGTGTTCCAATAAAAAGATAAGATTCAAGATAAAAAAAAATGGATACTGTGATGTGAAAGATAACTTCATTATTCATCAAGAGAGATGACTAACAGCTTTTGTGGTTTCCCGTGAATTACAATCGAATACTTATAAAGAAGTATCGAAGGGCCTATTTTCTCAAGATTCGTGAGTAGCTAACAAATTTTGTTACAAAGTACATATAAACATAAGAGTAACAAATTGTAAACAAAATTACCCATATGACCAATGTAGTCAATGTCAAGCAAGCATTGGCAAATTTATTAAGTAACTAAGATTGAGAAGGATACTCACACTAAAATCATATTCTCCAAAACAAAATTATACTTGGACTTTATTTGGTAACAAATGTCGTGGGTTTCGAACATTTGATCAAGATCACAAAAAAGAAAAGAATATTATTTTGAGTATCGAAAACCGGTACATAAACAAATGTTTCGTTAAAATCTGGAATAAAATTCTCCGTCACTTCGTTTCACTTTACAAAGTTGCAAGGCTGATAAATTGTTTTTTGATAATTAAGGGAGAGAATATTATAATTTGTTTCAAAATCTAAAAGCTTGGATCGATAAATTTTAATATAATTTAGTCAAAGGACATATATGGTTGTTATGCTGAAAAGATTCAACATAAAGGAATTCTATATATGGAAATACTATAGCAAGAAACTGGTAAAGTATCACGTTTTTCGTTATGAATCGTGTCCCATACGCT
Organism: Lactuca saligna; assembly: GCF_052625555.1. Lineage (NCBI taxonomy): Eukaryota > Viridiplantae > Streptophyta > Magnoliopsida > Asterales > Asteraceae > Lactuca > Lactuca saligna. The sequence goes on along the minus strand of NC_136421.1, from coordinate 68,141,087 downwards.
TTGGGTATAGGATCAATTGCATATGCTATAATATTTGAACGTTCTAAATTTTCCAAATTCCTAGGGCGTTAAGAGGGAAAAAGGACTGGAACCAAAATTGACTAAAATAATTAAACAACTGTCAAGGATGATCTAAGGTACACCTAGAATTGGTCACTTTTGGATAGTTGGAAGTATAGTTATGGATGGACCATATTGATATTATCATGAATAGATAAGACTCTATTTATAATGATTTGTCATATGGCAAATATGGAAAATTTTCTAGATTGGGAGTTGGACGTTAAGAATTTATGTCTAGATTAGAAACTTTACGCAAGAACGATGTTCAAAGGAATGTACTTTGAATATGAGACTTCACATCTATGGAATTGTCTTGTAACAATCCCTAATAGAGCACTTTGTAATTTCATTGGTGAAGTCTTGGTGACTTTTGTGCAATGAGATTACAAAAGGATCATTGCATAAAATATTAGAATCTAACATATTCTAATAGTGGGAAGAATTTGGTATTCTTACACTAATGATAAGTAATAGGAGTTGTGAAATGAGTATCATTGGAAGTTTGATTAATTGATCTATTTCACAAAGTAAGGACCATAGGTAAACATATTGTTCATGCTTGGAGCATGGGACAACTGTTGTTATAATTCAAGTAATAAGTTGATTATTCAAAACATTATACAATGAATAATGAGTAATCAATATGGTGATTAAATAAAGGCGTATTATTTATACTCAAAAGTTTGGGGCCATATAAGATTAAGTATTATTCTTGTGTTTCACTTTCCATGTTTTGACTTCCCGAATAATAAGATTATTCAAACTCTCCACAGTCGCTTATGCTTTGGAAGTAGGTATGAAAGACGACTGTCATGAATCTGACTGTAGATTGTCTGAAGCGTTTTAAACATAGCAAAAGTATGATGTAGTGTTCATGAGTGCTCAATAAGATTTGAGTATTGGATTAAACCCACGCTCACTTGAATTACTTCATGAATTTTATCACGGGTGATTAGTGAGACGATAATATCTTATATTCTTGAAACCGAGACGTGTAAGTTGTGTTTTGCAAGTCGGTTGCACATTGATAATATGTAAATGCACCAGTAACTTGGTGTTATAAAACATATTGTTGTGTGTGATTTGATGAGTAGGTACAAGCGAACATTTGAGTCGAATTTTATCCTTTCCTTTTAACCAAAGTAGGATAAAAGTGATATATGTGGTCCCCTTGATGATTTAGTAATGACACCCTAAGAGTTTGGCCAAGTCGGGACTAAGTTGATGTGTTTAATTGTAGTCTAGAATGCAGGAATATATGATCCCTTATCTAAAGGACGCGTTATTGATAAGATCAGAGTTGATAGTGGCTTTTGAAAGCTACGATTGTTGATCAGGTTCTGAAGTCGTACTTGAAAAATAGTTATTAGACTTATCCAAGTGGGAGACTGTTGGATTAGGTGTCTAAGGCCATAACTATTTTGGTATGTACTTGACCCGATTATGAGAATGGTCCTTTTGGGTTTCCTTCACCATATCAACTGATAAGATGAATTAAGGAGTAAGAGGATTAATTATGATTTATTAATATATTATAAGAATAATCTATTAAAGGAGAAATTATATTATTTAATTAATATTAGTCAAAAATTAATTGTATGGCTAAAAGCGATCAATTAAATAAAGGGGAATGATATTGTAATTATAAGACAATTGCATAAATTTGCTACTGGACTCCATAGAAGTTAGAGTGGAGGAAATCTATGGGGAAACCTATAAGAATTCGTCCAAGGCTTCTAAGGAGGGAGCCTATGGGCTGCTTAGAGCTTAAGCAGGCAAATTAGGGTTTCCTTGTTTGATAACCCTAATAGCCTAACTATATAAGAAACCCCTAAGGCCCCAAAAACGTGGCTAAGGAATCCCTAAGGATTCTTGGACGTTTTTGTGCCTTCTCCTACTTCTCTTTGTTCATCTTGTTATTCATGGTGTTTGTGATTCCATTAGAGGTGCAACATTTGAGGCACTAATCTTTCAAGAGTCAAGATCAAGAAGATTTGAGATTGTTATTGCAACATAAAAATCAAGGTAAGACCTAAACCCTAATTCATATGTTAATTCGAATATTATATGTTAGATCTAGGGTTTATGAGCTTTGGATGATTATTGCATGTTCATTACACAAACTAGATCCAAAGCTTTAGGGTTTGCATGCACACCATAGGATTGATGTTTTTCTCAAAACCCAACCATAAACCTCAGTGGTAACAGTTAAGACTCTCAAGGGTTACATTCATGAGTGTGAAGGTAATGGAGAAGCAAGAAGGTGGTTCTAGGAAGTGAATGTACCTATGCTATGCGAAAGTGACCAAGCAGATAACTCTTAACATAAAATGAGAAGAGTGAGGTAGCTCATGACTAATGTAAATTTAACAGCCTGGTTGGGAGGAAATGATTTGTACGATCGGTTCATTAATAGAATCGTTTGAGGCTTTGGATAACATTCAGCAGCATGCTTTTAGGGACACTTAGCTAATAAAAAGGTAAAGAAATGTATACCTGCCCCTTCTTACGAACTGAGAATGACTACGAATGTGTGCCTTTTGCGAGCTTCTCAATGATCTAATATTTTTGGAATTTTATAATTTTGAGAAACAAAATAAAATAAAATAAAAATCAAAGAAAAATATTTTTGTATTTTTTTTTCTGAAAAAGAATAAAAAGGAAAGAAATTAATAATAAAACAAGAAAAGGAAATAATGTACAAGTTATACAAAAGGATATAAGAGGATCCAAACCACGAATAAGCAGTTGACTACGAATCACTGCGAGCGTTCGCACCAATTCGCAGTGACAAAGTTTATGAATGTGAAAGTGGTTTCGGAACAGACTCAACTTCCATCATTCTTAGGCCTTGAAGTATTCTATTAAAGGTCGTTTCTAGTAAGTCTTTCGTGAATATGTGAGCTAACTAATCAGCAGATCATACAAAATGTATCTCAACATTGCCATCTTCCTCATGATCCTTGATAAAGTGATACCTTAGTGCTATGTGTTTCGTCTTTCAGTGTTGCACTGGGTTGTGACAAATGTGACTGGCACTTTCAGAGTCACAATATAGTGGGATTCGTTTCATGTTTAGGCCATAGTCATGAAGTTGAATTTGAATACATATGTCATGTGAAGTACACAAAGCAACAGCAATGTACTCGGCTTCAGCTGTGGACAAAGAAACGCAAGTTTCCTTTTTGGATTGCCAACTTACGAGCTTGCAATCCAAAAATTGGCATCCCGTGGTTGTACTTTTCCTATCTAGTCCACATCCTCCAAGATCAGCATCTGAAAATGCTTGTACAAAGAAACCAGACTTAAATGGATACCATATTCCAAGTGAATATGTTCGCTTGAAGTACTAGAATATGTTCTTGACCGCTACCATGTGTGGTTCTCTAGGATTTGCTTGGAACCTAGCACAAGAACAAATGGAAAACATAATATCTGGTCGACTAGAAGTTATGTACATTAAAGAACCTATCATTTGACGATAGAGTGTCATATCTATAGCCGGTTTATCTAGAGACGGAGTTAGTTTTGTTCCGAATTCCATTAGAATCTTCACCATTAAGTCTCCTAACATCCCAAACCTGGTGAGCATGGTCTTCGTATATTCCTCCTGATTTAAAAAAATACCTTCCTGGCTCTATCTTATATTCAATCCAAGGAAAAAGTTAATAGGACCCATTGAACTCATCTCAAATTTGATTCCATTAGCTCTCGGAATTCGGCTATTAGGCTGGGATTAGTGGATCCAAAGATAATGTCATCAACATAAATTTGGACGATCATTAAGTGGTCACCCTCTTTCTTACGAAAAATGTTGGCTCAACAGAGCCTTGTTTAAATTTAGACATTTTTAAGAAACGAGTGAGAGTTTCATACTAGGCTCTTGGAGCTTGCTTTAGACCATAAACTTCTTTTTCTAGGATGTAGCAATGATTACGATACTTCTCATTACAAATCCAGGTAGTTTCTCGACGTACACGATCTCCTCTAGTTCCCCATTCAAGAATACACATTTAATGTCCATTTGACATACTTCGAAGTTTTTGTGTGCAGCGTATGCTAGAAATATGTGAATAGATTCCAACCTTGCAACGGGTGCGAAGGTATCTTTGTAGTCTATGCCCTCTTCCTGACAATATCCCTTAATGACAAGTAGCACTTTGTTTCTTATTACGTTCCCTTCTTTGTCTAACTTGTTACGAAACACCCACTTAAGACCAACAACAGATGCATCCGGTGGAGTGGGAATCAATCTCCATAATTTATTTCTTTCGAACTCATGGAGCTCATCTTGCATTTCTTTCACCTAATCAGAGTGATTGAGAGCAACATTTAGTTTTTTGGGTTCAATTTTTGAAACGAACGAATTAAACATGCAATATTACACTTTAGAGAATAATGTTGTTTGTTTTGCTTTTGTTGATATCTTGTAAGAACCCCTACAGATGACTCACCAATGACTTGTGATTTCGGATGATCTTTGGTACACTTAGTCAATGGAGGATAATTTGGATCATAAGCAGGATCCATTTCAGCATTCACATCTTTAAATTTAGATTGTGAATCTAAATCATCATTCGTATAGTCTTTCTCCCCCTTGAATGATGTGAGTTTCTCTTCTTCAGGTGTTGAATCCCTCCCTGGGGCGGACATTCGTGGGTTTCTTGTGGAGTAGAGTTCCCCCTAAAAAGTTGTACCGGAAGGTAATTTAGAAAACTCATCCTCAAATGTAGCGTGCGTGTCATGAGGCACGTTCACATTTTTTGGCTCTTTGTTCAATTCATTCATATCTTTAACAATTATCTTCTTCAATTCATCCTCTTTGTTGTCTGTTGCATGAGATTCTGATGATATTGCTTTCGCTGGCTCGTCAAATAATAGCATGAAATCTTCGTAGAGATTCGATAGTGGACTGGTTGATGGTTCTCTTGTGGGAAGATCTCCTCTGAATGATTCACAATGTGTTGATACCTTTTTAGATAAGTATCATCGAACGTAACATTATAGGTGTACCACCCGTAGATCCGGGCTAGTCAATTTAGAGGCAATAAGGGTCGAAAACGACTTTTCGACAAATGATTATTCAGAATAAATAATCTCTACCAAGTTTTAGTATATGTTAAAAGGTTTCTGTACATATAAAGAGCGTCGAAATCCGAGTTATAACGAAGAAGTTATGGCCCGTCGAAGTTTTACAGCAAAACCGACACGACACCGGGAGATGTAAATAGTGAATTTATGATACAGCTTCTTTTAGCCTTAGTAATCTAAATGAAAGTCGTAGAATATGTTAACCTAAGAGCGTCCATAAAAAGAACGCCCAAATCTGACTTCTTATGAGGAAGTTATGATTTTTCGAAGTTTCAGCTTAGCGGTGTACAGCCCGAAGTTCGAGTATTAGATCGAGCGGTTTTTAGCCGACACAACCTAAACGAGAATCGAAGATCTCGTTATTAGTAGCATAACGATAAAAAGATAGACGAAAATGGACATCGGATAAAGAAGTTATGAGATTTTAACGGACCAATCCTGTGCTGGCCTGTTAAAAATATAACTTTAAAAATAAAGTCAAAATTAGCTGACGGAGTCTAAACGAAAGTTGTAGAGTACGACTCCACCTACGCGTGGATATAGATAACGTCAAAAACGAAGTTCGTATGAACGAGTTACAAATTATAATAGCATATTTACGTATTAAAATAAAGTATAAATCATATATACGTACATATATATATATATATATATATATATATATATATATCATTAGAAAGGTATCGACGATGCGGTCATTATAAGACTAATGTTGAGTTCTTTCGATATTAGTTTAGTGCAAATATCGTTAAATCTATTTAAAATAGTATTATGAAGGGATGTTTAGTTGTTTATATAACTATAAGGTCATTAAGTAATTATGGAGGGTAGTTTTGTAAATTCAATTACTATAAATAAGAGGCTTGGGCTCTCATATTTCTTGCACCATTCTCTAGATTCAAGAGTCTTTCTCTCCATATCCCCCGAGCATTTCAGTCCCTCGTGATTCGACTTCTCTTTCTGAGTTTTAGTATAATAAGGTGAGCGCTGAAGCGCTGCACGAATCTTTCTTAGAAAGATTCAGCGACGAAGTTCTGCCCCTGCAAAGCCTGACTCCTAGCTAAAATCCCCTTGTAAGTAAGTTATGCTTACCCTATTTTAAATATAGTTTATACTGAAAATTAGTATTGTTATTATAAATTTATAATAAATATTTGACCTATTATTATGACTTATATAAGTGTCGTTATAATATCTTTTTAACTACTCGCGGTACGGGGAATCTGGTTTAAAGGGCCGCATAGAGTTGTTGGGTTTCAGAAGTGCTATACGCCAAAATGGTCCTGCCCTCCGGTGTTTTATGTCTGGCCCCTGTCTGTACATAGTGGTTGGAAAATATTGTTTAAACGCTTATATAATAATAATAATAATAATAATAATAATAATAATAATAATAATAATAATAATAATAATAATAATAATAATAATAAGACTAATAATTAGTCACGGTAATATTAGACTAAAATCTAGTGGTGATAATACTAGGTTTCGTCGAAGGAAATTATTTTAAAGTAAACGAAGCGTTGTCCGAGTACCGAGTCACCACCTTCTCAGGTGAGTGCATAGTTACTTTCAGCTTACACATAGATATGAAGTATTTTATATAAATTACTTGCTATGTGTGCATATTATCTGAATACTTGCTAACTATGCTGGATGAACGTTTTATACATGTTTTTAATGATTTAAACTGTATATGTACTTTATATCTACAAAATGTGTTGGGTAAAACATGGGTAGAGGTAATAGTTGTTGTGTGACAAAATAAAATAATGAGAGGCCTCGTTATAGATGTTATTGATGATCCAGTCATCTAGCGGAGTATAGATGACGACCACGGACTATTCTAGACAGTCCAGTGGAACACTAGCAGGCTCACAACCTGTAGGTGTTTATTTGAACTATGTGTTGATTTAAATTGTGTGCTCACCAGATGTACTCCATCCCCCACATGGTTGCCTTAAGGACATTTATTGCTGAGGAATCCCCTTAGCAGTAGTGTCCATCCCGATGATAGTCCTTAGAGTAGGTCCCTTGTGTTAGATGGTTTAGGGACGTAAAGTGAGGATAACGGGAATGGGTAATCGGGTTTGTTTGGTTTGATAAAGTTAATAAACTTATTTATTGTGGGTTGAAAATCTTATGTGCTCACCAGGCTCCCAAGCCTAACCCACTCAGTTTCTTGTATTACAGGTAGTGACGCATGAGCATAGATGTGATATCTTGGGATAAGAGATTAATGAATTTTAGGCCTGTAAATACGGAATAATGCAGTAAGGCCTATGTTGTATTGCTTATACTTATGTACTATATCGAACATGACATCTAGAGTCTTTTTAATGAAATACATTTCTATGGAAATGCTTTTGATAAATCTTTATCATAGTATTGTTTTGGGACAAATTCCGCAACTCTTTTATTAAAAGATTACTTTGATTTTGAAATAAAGTATAAACAAAACCGGTCTTTTCTGGCTGTGATTTTGGGGATGTCACAGTTGGTATCAGAGCATTAGTTTAAGCGAACTAGGAATTTGTAGGATTTCTAGACTTAAACTTAGAATGCTAAGCGATGATTGTGAGGTGTGAGCACTAGCTTATTTTAGGAATTATGCCTAAAATGCTTTTATGTGCTAAATGCTTTGTTCCTGAGATGCTATTATTTGTTCGGATCTATGGTCTATTGCCAACCGGATCTGGAAACCTTATGTGTTTAAAAATTCTAAGCGTTTAACTACGTTATTAGAACTAGCATATAAATGTTTCGGAGTGATAAGGATGATTTAAACGTCAATCCTAAATAAAGATCTGGATTCACCTTATTCGGTGTATAGATCAAGATGGCAAGGACCCGTAGCGGAAACGTGAATGCAAATGGGAACCGAGATCAGCCCCCAGTGATACAGCAAATACCAGTCGTAGTAGAAGTTGCACCCGAGCCAATCACGATGGCCGGAGTGCAAGCATTGATCCAGATGATGTTGGATCGTCAAATGGAGGAAACAAGGTGTTTACTTCAATAAGCTCGAGAGGAAATTACGATGTCTATTGAACAGCCCGAGCTGAATGACGGGCAATCTGAGGAAGGGAACGACAGCAGGACCATTGGTCAAGCTGATCCCCTGGTGATTAGGAGGAACAATCATGATGAAGGAGTCGAGAGGAATGGATGAAAGTACAAAGATTTTCTAACTTGCAAGCCATCGACTTTCACTGGGAAGGAAGATCCGATCGGGGTCATGGATTAGATCTCAGAGATGGAATTGGCCTTCATGACATGTGGTTGCAAAGGCAAGCGACAAACCACGTTTGCAGTACGTCAATTCAGAGGAGGCGTTGTTCGCTGGTGGAATACCCTAGGGAAGACTTTGAGCCCCAATGAGCCCCTGAAACTGGCATGGGCAGAGTTTCTGGTGCAATTTAAACGAAAGTACTGCTCAACTCAAAACTTACTCGAGCTAGAGAAACAGTTCCTGACCTTGAAGAAAGGAAGCATGTCAATTGATGAATACACTAACAACTTCACAGAGAAGATGGAGTTCCCCTTGTGCCTTGTTCCGGATGAGCTGACGAAAATCGACAAGTACGCAAAGGGGCTTCCATGGGAGTACAGGGTGCCGGTACATCAGGCACCTACTCTGGAGGCAGCTATCTGGGCTGCCAAGTCTGTGGAAGATATGATTAAGGGAAGAGCTGCCAACAAGATTGAGGTTGGCGAAAAGAGGAAGTTTGAGGGGTCTACGAGGCCCAATGAGAAGATCAAGTCTGGTTCAAAGGAGTTTAGCGGAGGAGGAAACAAAGTGAAATGGTGAGAGAAGTGCAAGAAGAATCACTTTGGGAAATGTAGCAAAAAAGTGACTTGCTACAAGTGCGGGAAGACCAGACATTACGCCAACGAGTGCACCGCCAGAAAAAGGGTGTGTTATGAATGTCGTGAAGAAGGGTATGTTGTTAAGGATTGCCCAAAAAAGAAAGAGGTGGCAAGACCAAACATTCCGCCAAAACCAAAGGCAAGAGCATTTCATATGATCCAAGACGAAGCAGCTGACGATGCAAGGAATCAGGAGTGAGGATGGATACATGGAGATCAAGTTATGAAGAAGCCATGTAGATAGTGTCATATGGTGTAGCCTATTAGAGGCATAATCTAGGGTGAACTTCAACACCCATGTAATCGTTTCAAGGAATAATATAAAACCTTCGTTTTGATATTTTATGTGTTAAGTTTCTATGTGATTTTCTTGTGTGGTGACTTGGAAAACTACGGGACAATACTTGGGACGAGTATGAGTAGGTGTGAAAGGTAGTAGAGACCTATACTACCGGAAGCATAGGACTCACACTTGGATCAGGGAAAGTCACAAGGTTACCAAGAAACTAGTAATTGATTTTATTCAAGTATGTCATTACCATTGTTTCGGTAATGACTAAGAAGATTGTTATTATCCCGACCCTAGTGGTCATATCACATTGAGTCCGACTATGATGAGTAGGTTATGTGGTTCAGAGAACCAAGTTTGATGTAGCACCGACTTAAACCAAACGATTGAAATCAAAGCGATCAATAGAAGTATCATGCTCGTTGTTAAATAAGTTGGTAGCTAGAAATGCTACATGTTAAAATGTGATTATATCACATTAGATGATGAAGGAAGACTTATTCCATTCCGGAATTTGACTCTAAGATACCTGAGTCTAAGCAGTGCTACATACGATGATAGGTCATTACAATATGACACATCGGTCAATTTTAGTAATCAAATTAACTTATCCTAAGTTTGTTAAGAAGAAGAAGGAGTCTCTGATAAAGAATTAGGTTGTGACATGAAGGTCATGATTGAAAGTCCAATGAGCAGGTACCTGCAGTCAAGGAGTCCAAGAGTTAGATACTCGTTCAAAGTGACATAGAAGTTACAGTTATTACCTAGGATGAAGAGATAATGTATGGAGTCATTATACAATCATGTTTCGTTGATGATTCGTGGACGTAATCATCCTAAGAGGGACATAATTGTAACGCCCGTAGATCCGGACTAGTCAATTTAGAGGCAATAGGGGTCGAAAATGACTTTTCGACAAAATATTATTATGAATAAATAATCTCAACCAAGTTTTATTATATGTTACAAGGTTTCCGTACATATAAAGAGCGTCGAAATCCGAGTTATAACGAAGAAGTTATGGCCCGTCGAAGTTTTACGGCAAAACCGACACGACACCGGGAGACGTAAATAGTGAATTTATGATACAGCTTCTTTTAGCCTTAGTAATCTAAATGAAAGTCATAGAATATGTTAACCTAAGAGCGTCCATAAAAAGAACGCCCAAATCTGACTTCTTATGAGGAAGTTATGATTTTTCGAAGTTTCAGCTTAGCGGTGTACAGCCCGAAGTTCGAGTATTAGATCGAGCGGTTTTTAGCCGACACAACCTAAACGAGAATCGAAGATCTCGTTATTAGTAGCATAACGATAAAAAGATAGACGAAAATGGACATCGGATAAAGAAGTTATGAGATTTTAACGGACCAATCCTGTGCTGGCCTGTTAAAAATATAACTTTAAAAATAAAGTCAAAATTAGCTGACGGAGTCTAAACGAAAGTTGTAGAGTACGACTCCACCTACGCGTGGATATAGATAACGTCAAAAACGAAGTTCGTATGAACGAGTTACAAATTATAATAGCATATTTACGTATTAAAATAAAGTATAAATCATATATACGTACATATATATATATATATATATATATATATATATATATATATATATATATATATGTATATATCATTAGAAAGGTATCGACGATGCGGTCATTATAAGACTAATGTTGAGTTCTTTCGACATTAGTTTAGTGCAAATATCGTTAAATCTATTTAAAATAGTATTATGAAGGGGTGTTTAGTTGTTTATATAACTATAAGGTCATTAAGTAATTATGGAGGGTAGTTTTTGTAAATCTAATTACTATAAATAAGAGGCTTGGGCTCTCATATTTCTTGCACCATTCTCATGATTCAAGAGTCTTTCTCTCCTTATCCCCCGAGCATTTCAGTCCCTCGTGATTCGACTTCTCTTTCTGTAGTTTTAGTATAATAAGGTGAGCGCTGCACGAATCTTTCTTAGAAAGATTCAGTAATGAAGTTCTGCCCCTGCAGAGCCCGACTCCTAGCTAAAATCCCCTTGTAAGTAAGTTATGCTTACCCTATTTTAAATATAGTTTATATTTAAAATTAGTATTGTTATTATAAATTTATAATAAATATTTGACCTATTATTATGACTTATGTAAGTGTCGTTATAATATCTTTTTAACTACTCGCGGTACGGAGAATTTGGTTTAAAGGGCCGCATAGAGTTGTTGGATTTCAGAAGTGCTATACGCCAAACTGGTCCTACCCTCCGGTGTTTTATGTCTGGCCCCTGTCTATACATAGTGGTTGGAAAACATTGTTTAAACGCTTATATAATAATAATAATAATAATAATAATAATAATAATAATAATAATAATAATAATAATAATAATAATAAGACTAATAATTAGTCACGATAATATTAGACTAAAATCTAGTGGTGATAATACTATGTTTCGTCGAAGGAAATTATTTTAAAGTAAACGAAGCGTTGTCCGAGTACCGAGTCACCACCTTCTCAGGTGAGTGCATAGTTACTTTCAGCTTACACATAGATATGAAGTATTTTATATTAATTACATGCTATGTGTGCATATTATCTGAATACTTGCTATCTATGCTGGATGAACGTTTTATACATGTTTTCAATGATTTAAACTGTATATGGATTTTATATCTACAAAATATGTTGGGTAAAACATGGGTAGATGTAATAGTTGATGTGTGACAAAATAAAATAATGAGAGGCCTCGTTATAGATGTTATTGATGATCCAGTCATCTAGCGGAGTATAGATGACGACCACGGACTATTCTAGACAGTTCAGTGGAACACTAGCAGGCTCGCAACCTGTAGGTGTTTATTTGAACTGTGTGCTCACCAGATATACTCCATCCCCCACATGGTTGCCTTAAGGACATTTATTGCTGAGGAATTCCCTTAGCAGTAGTGTCCATCCCGATGATAATCCATAGACTAGGTCCCTTGTTTTAGATGTTTTAGGGACGTAAAGTGAGGATAACGGGAATGGGTAATCGGGTTTGTTTGGTTTGATAAAGTTAATAAACTTATTTATTGTGGGTTGAAAACCCTATGTGCTCACCAGGCTCCCAATCATGACCCACTCAGTTTCTTGTATTACAGGTAGTGGCGCATGAGCATAGATGTGATGTCTTGGGATAAGAGATTAATGGATTTTAGGCCTGTAAATACGGAATAATGCAGTAAGGCCTATGTTGTATTGCTTATACTTATGTACTGTATCGAACATGACATCCCGAGTCTTTTTAATGAAATACATTTATATGGAAATGCTTTTGATAAATCTTTATCATAATATTGTTTTGGGACAAATTCCACAACTCTTTTATTAAAAGATTACTCTGATTTTGAAATAAAGTATAAACAAAACCGGTCTTTTCTGGCCGTGATTTTGGGGATGTCATAATAGGTTTCTTCACTCCTTTTGGATTTCTTATTGAGAACCCTCTATGCTTTGGAGGTCAGCGAATATCCCAAGAAAATACCGTAATCAGCCTTAACTTCGAATTTGTTTCTCTAGTCCTTAGAATTGAAAATAAAGAAACGAGTGCCAAAAACGTGGAAAAAATTAATGTTGGGTTTGAGTTTGTTCAAGATCTAATAAGGAGCAACTGAGAATTGCTTGTTGAGAATAGAGCGATTTTGTTTTAAAAAATCGGAAGCAATTGCATCAGCCCAGAAGTAGAGCGGCAGATTTGCGAATGAGAGCATGGTCCTTGCAGCTTCACATAAGGACCGGTTTCGCCTTTCAACAACTCTGTTCTGTTGTGGAGTATAAGGGGATGAAAAGTTATCTGGAACTCCTTTAGCAATCAGAATTTTTTCAAACACCTGGTTTTCGAATTCCAACCCATTATTATTGTGTACATTGCGAACCAGCTTTCGTAGTTGTAGCTCTATCTACCTTATGAAGTCTTTGAGCTTGGGAGTGGCTTCAAATTTTTGTCTAAGAAAATGAACCCATGTGAATTTAGAAAAATCATCCACTATAACAAGAATAAATTTATTACCACCCACACCTTCGATTGCGAAGGACCATAAAGACTGATGCAAAAGTTCAAGCGATTTAAAAACTTTCATATTAATGATTGTGGGATGACTCTTCCTACTCTGTTTTCCCATCTCACATGCCGCACAAAGATGCTCGTTATCGTACTTCAAAAGCGGTAGTCCTCGCACATGGTCATCAAGAACTAGCTTGTTGATGTCTTTGAAGTTCAAGTGCAAAAGTCTACGATGCCATAACCAGCTATTGTCCGAAGAAGCTTCCGCAAATAGACAAATGGTTGGCTTCCCTGTAATGGGCATTAAATCAAGAGGAAACATCTCGCTTTTTTCATTTTGATCTTATGAGAATGTTCTTCATTTTCTTCTCAATAAGTTTAGAACCATCATCATCAAATGATACTTTCAATCATGTTCCAATCACTAGTTGTGAAACACTGATCAGGTTGTGTTGAAAGCCTTCCACGTATACCACTTTGCGAATAGAGAATTTGTGACATCCCCATTTTCACGGCCAGAAAAGACCGATTTGTTTATGCTTTTTTTTAAAATCAGAGTACTCTTTTAAAGAAAACAGTTGCGGAATTTGTTCCCAAAACAAGATATGATAATAACTTATCAAAACATTTCTCGAAGAGAATGTATTTTCATTTAATAATAAAACCTCGGGATGTCATGTTCCGATACAGACATATAAGCATAAACAGAACTTACATTTAATTACACAATTAATTTATATCTCCTTTAAATCTCTCTGTGAAATATGTCTTCGTATTAATACCTGTGATACAAAGAAAACTGAGTGGGTCCAACTTGAGAGCCCGCATAAAGGGTTTTCATCCCACAATGTTATATCATATATTTATAAATATAGAACATTCAAACTTGTACAATTGCATCATATAAAGGCAAATCTTATCCCACCCCATCGATCCTCACAACGACACGATCTAAACTCTCGTATATAAAATTTTCCTCTTTACCTGATCCCTACTCACGGATCTAAAACTATTATCTTCACCCGATCCATACTCACGGATCTAAAACTAACCTTTACACCTGATCCATACTCACAGATCTAAAAGTAACCTTTTCCCCTTGATCTATACTCACAGATCTAAAACCAACCTCCTGATCTGATCCATACTCCCGGATCAATATTTGTACCCAATCCATACTCCCGGAATAAGGACAATTAACAATCCTGATCTGATCCATACTCCCAGATCAATAACTGTGCCCAATCCATACTTCCGGACTAGGGACAATTAACTTAGTCTTAATCCATACTCCCAGACTAATAACAAGTTTTATCTCTTTACCTGATCCATACTCCCGGATCTAAAACTAACCTCTTGGTCTAATCCATACTCACTGAATAACTAAATCAACAACAACAACATCGGGGCCTCTCATGTGTTTATCACACATCAACTATCTACCCATGTTCTACCCAACATATTAGTAGATAAAAATATATATTTTTATACATACTTTACAACATGTATAACATTCTCATTCAATATCTATTCCACATGACAGATGAGGCACACCTACATAACACATATTTCATAGAGAATAAATCAGATCTATGAGATAGAAGAAAGTGAATATACATTCACACACATAGCAACAAAATTATACACATAACACGTATTTCATATAAAATACTTCTTAATTATGCGTTAGAAGAAAGTAACCACACACTCACTTGATTAGAAGATGATCGGATAGCACTACGACTTGTACAAGTAGTATCCTTCGGTAGATCTGGAAGATCTTCACAAAAACCGGGCTCCTCGCGGGTAGAGCTTCGTCTTGGGAATCGCACTTCTCGGGATCATCGGGACCTCGGGACTTGCTTCAGGGCTCGGGAATGATACCAGGGCTTCGGGATAATTATTGCACGAAAAACGATGCAAAAACGCGAAAAAAGGGGAAGAAATGAGCAAAGAAGTCGGTTGCCCTCAACAACCTTTTATACGGGGATGGAAGCTCATTTACGCTGGGCGTAAATCTACATTACACTAGGCGTAATGAGGATAAGCCCGGTGACTCCCCGCCCCCTTTGGATAATATCAGAATTTTTATTTAATTTAAATACTTTAATTATTTAATAAACTTCAAAAATTCATATCTTCCTCATACGAGCTCCGTTTTCGACGTTCTTTATATCCCCACCTAGGTGAGACCACGATGTACAACGTTCGTTTAGACTCTGTCGGCTAACTTTGAATTTATTTTTATTAATTATTTTTAGTATGCCGGGACAAGAAAATTCCGTTATAAAGTCATAACTTCTTCATCCGACGTCCGTTTTCGCCTATCTTTTTATCGTTTTACTACAATTAATGAGATCTTCGATTCTCATTTATATTGTTTCAGCAAAAAACCGTTCGATCTCAAATCGAGTATTTGGGCTGCATACTGCTAAGTCGAAACTTCGAAAAATCATAACTTCCTCATACGAAGTCAGATTTGGACGTTCTTTTTATACACGCTCATGTTTTAACTAACTATACGAATTTCGTTTAGATTGCTAAGGCTAAATATCACTCTAATGTAAATTCACTTTTTTACATCATTCTGCGTCGTGCCGGTTCTGTCGCGAAACTTTGACAGGTCATAACTTCTTCGTTATAACTCGGATTTCGGCGTTCTTTATATGCACGGAAACCTTGTAACATATACTATAACTTAGTTAAGATTATTCATTCTAAATAATCTTTCATCAAAATTTCATTTTTGACGCCTATCGTATCTAAATTGACTAGCCCTGATGTACGGGCGTTACAATTATCTCCCCCTTAGGATGATTACGTCCCGGAAGCATCAACGAAATAGGACTTTCATAATGATTCCACACGTTATTTATTCATCCAAGGTAATAACCGTAACTTCTATGTTTCCTCGAAAGAGTATTTAACTCTATGGCTTTCTTGATGGCAGAAGATGCCCAATCTTGCATTTGCTTATCGTACTATGTTGTATTTTCAATCGTAACCTTAAAGTTACCAAATAATTCCTTATTGTGGACTCCTTCTTCTTCTCAGGATAAGTACTTTCATTTATCTATTGTAACAAATCGATGGGTCGTGCTCTATTGACCTCTCATCGCACGATGCGACGCTTAGACTCGGTCTTTAATGAAGTTAAATTCCAGAATGGAATATACTTTTCTTCATATTCTAATGTGATATAATCACATTTCAGCATGTAGCATTTCTACCTGCAAACTTCTTTGAACAACGAGCGCGACACTATCAATCGCATGAACTTCAACCTTCTGACTTAAGTCAGATGTTACATCTAACTTGGTCCTTTAGACCACGTAACATACTCCTCGTAGTCGAACTCAAATTTAAATATGACCACTAGGGTCGGAACAAGAACCATATTACTAGTCATTACCGAAACAATGGTAATGACATACTAGAATAAAGTGGAATCAAGTGTGAGTCCTGTGCTTCCGGTAGTATATGCATCTACTACCTTTCACACCAACTCATACTCGTCCCAAGTATTGTCCCGCAGTCGACCAAGTCACCATACAAGAAAATCAGACAATCATTCAACACATCAGTTAGCAAAACTAGGGTTTATATTAATTCCTTGAAACGATTACACAAAAGTTCAAGTTCACCCTATACTACGCCTCTAGTAGGCTACACTTCCTGATACAGACTTTATATATTGACATGAAGTCTTCATCCTTGAATCCTCGCATTGTTTTCTGCTTCACCGAGGATCATGTGGAATGCTCTTGGCTTTGGTGGTGCATTTGTCTTTATAGCCTCTTCTCTTCTTGGGCAGTTTTGCTTGAAGTGTCCTTCTTCACCACACTTAAAGCAGGCTTCTCTTTTGTTTGGGCATTTGCTGGCGTAATGACTAGTCTTCCCGCATTTGAAGCAGGTCATATCTTTAGAGCATTCCCCAATGCGCTTCCTTTTGCACTTGTCACACCATTGTGCTCCTTCTTCGAGCTTCTTCGAATCAGACTTCGAAAATTTTCTTTTCTCATTAGAACCTGAAGTTCCTTCTAACTTTCTCTTCTCGCCAACTTCAACCTTACTGTCAGTCCTCCCCTTGATTATATTCTCAACAGACTTGGCAGCCCAAATAGTTGCCTCTAGAGTAGGTGCCTGACGCACTGGCACCGCATACTCCCAAGGGAGTCCCTTTGCGTACCGGTCGACTTTTGTCAGTTCGTCTGGGACGATGCGCAAAGCAAACTCCATCTTGTCTGTGAAGGTATTCGTGTATTCATCCACTGACATGCTGCCTTTCTTCAATATCAGAAGTTTGTTCTCTAACTCTAGCAGGTTTTGGGCCGAGCAGAACTTGCGCTTGAACTGCACCAAGAACTCTGCCCAAGACAGTTGTAGTGGATCGTTAGGGCTTAGGATCTTCCCTAGAGTGTTCCACCATCGAACGGATCCACCTCGGAACTGACGCACTGCATAGATAGTCTGCAACCTGCCTCTGCAGCCACAAGTCATGAAGTCTAGCTCCATTTCCGATATCCAATCCATAACTCCGATCGGATCTTCCTTTCCAGTGAAGGTCGATGGTTTGCAAGTCAGAAAATCCTTATACTTGCATCCCATTCCATCATTCCTTCCATTCTGGTTGTTTTGCCTAACTATCGGTGGGTTGGCTTGACCAACAGATCCACTAAACTTTCCACCTTCCGAGTGTCCTTCATTCACTTCGGGATCTTCCACTTGAATTAAAAGTTCTTCACGATTCTGTTGAAGCAAACGTCTCGTTTCATCCATCTGACGATCCAACATCATCTGAATCATCAATTGTACACTGGCCATTGTTATCGGCTCAGGTGTTGCTGCTATGACATGTATTTGCTCAATCACTGGTGGTTGATTCCTGTTTTCATCAGCATTTCCAACTCCACTTCTTGTTCTCACCATTTTTTATCTATACACCGAATAAGGTGAAATTAGATCCTTATTCACGATAGATATTCAAATCATCCTTATCACTCCGAAACGTTTACATGCTAGTTCTAATATCATAGACATACGCTTAGAATCCTAAACACACAAGGTTTCTAGATCCGGTCGGCAACAGACCATAGATCCAAACAAATAATAGCACCAATATAGCTATCACACAAAACATTTAGCAAATAAAAGCATTTTAGGCATCATTCCTAAAATAAACTAGTGCTTGTGTCAATTTAGGTGTACTACCTAACATATTTTAGACACATTGCTCACAATCATTACTTAGCATTCTAAGTTTAAGTCTATAAATTTCCTACAAATTCCTAGTTCTCTTAAACTAATGCTCTGATACCAACTGTGACATCCCCATTTTCATGGCCAGAAAAGACCGATTTGTTTATGCTTCTTTTTAAAATCAGAGTACTCTTTTAAAGAAAACAGTTGTGGAATTTGTTCCCAAAACAAGATATGATAATAACTTATCAAAAAATTTCTCGAAGAGAATGTATTTTCATTTAATAATAAAACCTCGGGATGTCATGTTCCGATACAGACATATAAGCATAAACAGAACTTACATTTAATTACACAATTGATTTATATCTCCTTTAAATCTCTGTGAAATATGTCTTCGTATTAATACCTGTGATACAAAGAAAACTGAGTGGGTCAGGCTTGGGAGCCTGGTGAGCATATAGGGTTTTCATCCCACAATGTTATATCATATATTTATAAATATAGAACATTCAAACTTGTACAATTTCATCATATAAAGGCAACTCTTATCCCACCCCATCGATCCTCACAACGACACGATCTAAACTCTCGTATCTAAAATTTTCCTCTTTACCCGATCCCTACTCACGGATCTAAAACTATTATCTTCACCCGATCCATACTCACAGATCTAAAACTAACCTTTACACCTGATCCATACTCACGGATCTAAAACTAACCTTTTCCCCTTGATCCATACTCACGGATCTAAAACTAACCTCCTGATCTGATCCATACTCCCGGATCAATAATTGTACCCAATCCATACTCCCGGAATAAGGACAATTAACTATACCCTAATCCTGATCTGATCCATACTCCCGGATCAATAACTGTGCCCAATCCATACTCCCGGACTAGGGACAATTAACTTAGTCTTAATCCATATTCCCGGACTAATAACAAGTTTTATCTCTTTACCTGATCCATACTCCCGGATCTAAAACTAACCTCTTGGTCTAATCCATACTCGCTGAATAACTAGATCAACAATAACAACATCGGGGCCTCTCATCTGTTTATCACACATAAACTATCTACCCATGTTCTACCCAACATATTAGTAGATAAAAATATATATTTTTATACATAGTTAACAACCTATATAACATTCTCATTCAATGTCTATTCCACATAACAGATGAGGCACACCCACATAACACGTATTTCATAGAAAATAAATCAGATCTATGAGATAGAAGAAAGTGAATATACATTCACACACATAGCAACAAAATTATACACATAACACGTATTTCGTATAAAATACTTCATAATTATGCGTTAGAAGAAAGTAACCACACACTCACTTGATTAGAAGATGATCGGACAGCACTACGACTTGTAGAAGTAGTATCCTTTGGTAGATCTGGAAGATCTTCACAAAACTTCGAAAAATCATAACTTCCTCATACGAAGTCAGATTTTGACATTCTTTTTATACACGCTCATGTTTTAACTAACTCTATGAATTTCGTTTAGATTGCTATGGCTAGATATCACTATAATGTAAATTCACTTTTTACGTCATTCTGCGTCGTGCCGGTTCTGTCGCGAAACTTCGACAGGTCATAACTTCTTCATTATAACTAGGATTTCGGCATTCTATATATGCACGGAAACCTTGTAACATATACTATAACTTAGTTAGGATTATTCATTCTAAATAATCTTTCATCAAAAATTCATTTTTGACGCCTATCGTCTTTAAATTGACTAGCCCGGATCTACGGGCGTTATAGAATTCGCCATTCGTGATCATTCCAAAAACTTTGATTACCCCAAGAGAGTTTATTCCAAACTTTACTCTGCCTCCATCCTTTAATGCCCTATAATCTCGCAGTTCCTCCTTCCTACAAGTCATGTGACGTGAGCAGCCACTGTCGATATACCATTCCGAATCGAATTGTTCGTCACGTATCACCTGTGAAAATTAAGAAGATTTAGGAACCCAAAGTTGTTTAAGTCCTTATGAGTTTTTCATAGAAGCAGGAAAAACAATAGATGGATCAAGCAAGTATGTTCATTTTATCAATATTGTGTTATCTTTCCTTGTAATTTGAAAAACAGTTATTCTTTTGTCTTTTAGATTCACATCCTTTGAGGATTTTTTTCAGTTGTTAATTTTTTTTCAATATAAAAAAGTGTTTCTTTTCTCTCTTAGACTTGGTTTTGAATTTCTCAATATGAACTTTAGGCTTCGAAAGTATTTTTCCTTTGCCTTTAACATCTTTTGACGCATTAGTTGAGTTTGAAACATTCTCATTTGTTTTTGACTTCTCCATAGGCTTTGTTTGTTTTTGAAAATTTGGTTTTGAAGCCTTTGGAGTTTGAGATTGACTTTTGAAAAGTCTCTAGGTTTCGCAGTTTGATAGGTTTTTGCATTTTGATTGTAACAAGTGGCTCTTTCTTTATGAACATAATTGGGATTTCTTGATTGCCAGAATTGCATCCTTTCCCTAAGATTTTTGTTGTATATTGCATTCCTTTGTCATTTCTGTGTTGCGAATTTCTCAGATGACTTATGCATGTTAATCTTAGGTCTCTTTTTTCTTACAGGAGCTTCGTTCTCCATTGATGTGGTTTCACTTGAAACATCCTTGGTTCCATTTGTAGATCCCTTTTCGTAGTATGATGGATTGATGAGAGGTTCAACAATGTATCTTCCTTTCACTCTCCAGGACGTTCTTTCTGGTAGTCCCACAATTTCATCTGCATTGTCGATTGGGGCTGACCAAATATATTCCTCACATCCATCTTTGTTATCTTTGTTGACAAGGGATGTTAATTTAGCAGTTTGATTTTTATTAGCTCCCGTGGTTGCAAAAACCTGATTTGGAACAGCTTAAACCTTTTGGAAAACAGCAACCTCTTCTTTCAAAGTTTTTGGTTTATTTATTGAAATACGTGCGAACTCTACTGAATTTTCTGAAATTAATACTTTTGCAGGTTCGGGTTCTTTTTTAACAAACGCTAAACAATCAACCTCGTCTTCTACATAGATTTCACTCATATCACTGTCATCGTCGAATTTAGATGTGTTTTCAACATTAAGTTTATTCTCTAAACTCAACATTGAACTCAATGAGTCAAACTTCTGTATTGTGTTGGTTTTGATTTTTAGTTTATAATTTTCATCCAAAAGTTTCTTTAACATGTTCTTATGTTCCTTGGACTTAATGTATGTTTCAATTTTGTCCAGTCCTACCCTATAGGCATCCAAAACTTCATTAGATGAGACAATGGACTCGCATTTGTAACAATCTATGTCGATTTCATCTTCCTTTAATTCAAGGAATGGTAAGATCATTTTATGAATTTTCTTACCAATCTCACAACCAATATGTAATTGTGTAATATTAAAATAAAGCCTTTTTGCAATCAAACAAAAATGTTACGTTGTTTCAAAAGCATTAAATTGTCTTTTTTTCAAATAAATAAGTTCATCCCTAGACTTATAAATATCTGACTCCAACTTTTCAATCCAAATCCGTTGCTCCTCACTCTTTGATGAAACCCTTCCAATTTGATCGGTTATGTCAAAATTTGTCTATCGAGTTTGTTTCAAACTATTATTAATACCAGAAAATGTAAACTTTAACTCATTTAGTTCAGTTTCATATCTGGACACATGTATATTAAGAGATTCGAGAATGGAGTTTTCCTTGTTGGTCATTTGATCACATTTGTTGATCTGCTCATACACCGACTTTGCAGCAAAACAACTATCTTTCTTGCATCCCATGTCCATGGCATACCCTCGCATCTGGGACACATCATTATTCACCATAAAGCATTTTCCTCTAAGATGTCAATCCTCATCTTTTGCAACAAAGCTTATTCAATGAGTAGGCCTGCGAACCTCCTCATCTTCAAAATCTTTTTACCATACTTCCACCCTTCCAAACTCATCATTAGCTTCATTTTCCTGCACAATCAAAGTTGGCATAGAGTTATCAACACTCTTTTTCTTCTTGATTACTTCAAGCTTTCGTAGATAGTAAGCCTCATCATCTTCTCCCTCTTTCTTCTCGCTTAATCTTTGCAGCATGCACTCCTTAGCTAAATGATTTTTCTCGTGGCCGTAGTTGCAATCATAGTCGGAGTCTCTAATAAGCATCTTCTCTTTCTTTTCTTCATTCTTATGCAAACCGTTCATATTTTCCTCTTTCACCTTTTCAGAGCTATAACTACCCTGCCAGTTTCTATTCTTGTTTCGGTTGAAGTTTTTCTTTGCAAATTTATTTGGGTTTGACACCATCATTGCAAAATCTTCTTTAGACAACTCGCAATCAGAGAGCTCAAAATCTGAATCATCATCTTCAGCCACCTTCTTACCCTTTGCGATAAGGGCCAACGAACCCATTCCTGAGACTACTTCGCTTCTTTAGTCACTTCATCTTCGTGTGACTTCAGGATACCAACAATCTTGTCCAATGTATAGTTCTTGAATTGCTCAAGCGCCTTAACTATAGACACCACTGCTTTCCACTCAGATCGGAGTCCATTCATGAACGTGACTTTTTGTTTGATTATTTCACGTCCAATGTCATTTTTCATCGTTATGCTAAGAAGATGATTGTAGCGATTGAAGGATTGACTTAGATTCTCTTCTGGCTTCTATGCCAAGGTACCAAATTTTGAAAGTAGAAGTGTTTGTGTAGAATGCGCAAGATCTGCATCAGTTGACTAGAGTTCCTTGAGCCTATCCTAGATCGCTTTAGTTGTGTCACAAGAACTAACTAGGTGAAAGGTATCAGGAGGCAAAGAAAATCGAATGATTCTCATTGCCTTGACAATACGGATCAGCTTATTCTTTTCATCTTGAGGGACATCCTTTACTTCGAGAAGAAGTCTGTTGTAATCATTCTGAGTCTTAATGACTCCTCTGGTTCTAGTATGAACAAAATCACCACGAGTGATAGCTTCCTAGATAAGATAATCATTGTCCTCCAAACCAAGAACATAATCTTCAAAGTGAAGAGCCCAAACTTCATATTCATTGGGTAATAGGATAGGAATCCTTGTGGTTGAACCAATGTTGTTGGACAGATTGATTGAGTTGAAGTGAGAATTGTCTTGTTGCATGATGAAAAAATCTATAAAACCTATTAAGAAGCAGATGTGTAAAATGGAGATAGATTTAGGGTAATATTGAGATCACTGATTCACGTCAAGAATTTTGAGATGACAGCCAAACAAGATCCAATATTAACGGAAACCCTAATAACTCTTTAAACAGAAGTGATGCGTATGAATTACACAATCTCCTACTCTGGTACCAATTGTTAGGATGTTAATCCTTGATGATCGATTAGATTCTAAACAGCAAAGAAAATAAGAACACAATGGAAGAATCAAAGTATGCTTAATGATTCAAATGTCACTGCCTCAGAAGAACTCGACAAAGAATTGCTATTGTAGAGGCGTGATTAGGGATACAATGACATTCCAAATTTACCAAAATATGATGCATGGATGCATCTTAAATACTCTAACCCTAATAATAAAGACGAGTGGATAGGCCCAACTTGTGTTTGATATAAGCAAACAAAAAGGCTCATTAACGCAACATAATAATCCCAACAGTTGGATTAAATAATCTCATAGTAATTGATTTGACCCTGTTGCGCAACTCTCATCTAAGTCTAACCGTTGCAGGGATGAATCTTCTACTTGAAGGATTATCAGATCCTTCTGTTAATTATAAGTGTTCTTCAGGGATATCTGGTATGTGATTCTGTTTTCTATTTGAAACCTCAAGTTATTAAAGGATAAGTAGTTGGCTAGGAGATAAGAGAGCGGGATTCAACTATAATGATTTAGTGTGGGCGGCATTTCAGGGAGTCAGACCTTCTCGAGATTCCAGATTTCAAAATTGAGTGGTTGTGTTTTATTCGCAAGGGATTATAGTTAGATGGTGAAGGGAATTCTTTCATCTATGGATTAGAGAGCCCTACGAGGGTTGGTTTCGGTCGCCTTGGGAAGGTTGTGGTATCCTCGGGACTATGTCCATGTTGCTTAGGCTGTTCGTGTTGGGTTTTAAGCACTATAACATCCCTATGGTGCACATACAAACCTATTGCTTTGGATCTGAGTTTTCTCAAGTTATACATGCAATATTCTATTTCCAAATCATGAAGCCTAACTAGCATACAAATTTGATATTTTTATCATAAAAAACTAGTTATATGATTACCTCTTGTTGTAGTTGGAAGAAGTTGGCCTTTCAAGAGCTTAGCACCTCAAGTGTTATGCCTCAAATATTTCACAAAACACCACCCATACTTGGATAACACTGACAGAGAGCTTGGAGCACCTAAAATCGGTTATATCCTCTTAGAATACTCTTTGTGTTGATTTTAGGGCTTAGATGTTACATATATAGTGTAGAATTCCAATAATCCCTTGTAAACCCAAATTCTTACAGTTATCTTATGATCCAACAAATGATTTGGACTAACACTTCATGGACAATCTCATAAGCTTACTCCATCTCAAATCAATCATGGATCATTAGCCCAAACCATATGCATCACTGATTTACATAATCAGTCCTCATTAATTTAATCAGTCTCTTTTGATGACAAAATTAATTCCAAATTAATTCTTGATCAATACTAATTAAATAATATGATTTCTCAATTAATATATTATACTTATAATATTTTAATAAATCACAAATAACCTCTTTCTCAAATATCCATCTTATCAAATTGTTCTGGTGAATGCAACCCAAAATGGACCATGCTACTATCGGGTCAAGTACATACCAATTATAGTTATAGGCTTAGACACCTAATATAACAGCCTCCCACTTGGATAAGTCTAATAACTATAATGGCCAATGTAACTTCATAACTCAATTAGAAATCGTAGATCTCAATAGCCATTGTTGAACTCTGATCTTATCAGTAACACGTGCTTTAGATAAGGGATCAAATAATTCTCCATTCTACAAGATATCGTATGGACATGAGACATGGATTATAATCATTCTTTATGTCTATGTGTTGTTTCCCGATTTCTGATTTATGATGACTGACAACAGACTAGAGTTGAACACATCAACTTAGTCTAGGCTTGGCCAAGTGATTAGGGTGTCATCACTAAATCATCAAGGGGCCCATAGATATCGCTTTTATCTTCTTAAGATAAAAGGAACAGAAAAACTTCAACTCATATGCTTGTACTATTTACTCATCAAATTACACACAAGAATACATTTTATAACACCAAGTTATCGATGCGTTTACATATCATCAATGTGCAGCCAACTTGTAAACTACAACTCACATGTCTCCGTTTCAAGAATTTAAGATAATATCATCACACAATCACTCATGATGAAATCCATGAAGTGATTCAGATGAGCCTGGGTTAAATCCAATACTTAAATCCTATTTCAGAAGTAATCATGAACACTATAGCAAACTTGTGCTATGTTTAAACATTTAGACAATCTACAATCGGATTCATGACATTCTTAACTCAATACTTACTTCCAAAATATGATTGACTGGGGATGTTTGAATAACCTAGTTATTCGAGAAGTAAAACATGCGGAATGAAACACAAGAATAAAAACAATCAAATATGGTCTCAAAACTTTTGAATACAAATAAGACACTTATTATTTAATCACCATATTGATTAGAACTTATTCATTACTTATACTTGAATTACAATAGTAGTCATCCCATGCTCCAAGCAAGCACACTATGTTTATCTATGGTGCTTACTTTGTGAAATAGATAAATTAAACACATTTCCAATGATGCTCATTTCACAATTCCAAATCGTTATTATAAGTGTATGAATACCAATCTCTTGCCACTATTAGAATATGTTCGAGTCTAAACTTACATGCAATGATCCCTTTTGTAATGTCTAGGCACAAAAGTCATAGAGACTTGGCCAATGATATTACAAAGTATTCCATTTAAGAATGTTACAAGACAATTCCCTGGAATTGAAGTCTCACATTCAAAGAGCATTCCTTGAACATCCTTCTTGCATTAACGTTTCTAACTCACACATAGACTCTTAATATCCAACTACCATTATGGAAACATTTTGATAATTTCCATATGGCAGTCCATTTTTAATAGAATCCTATCTATTCAGAATTATATCAATACGGTCCATCTATTACTATACTTTCAATTGTACATAAGCAACCAATCTTTGGTAAACCTCGGATTGTCCTTGACAGATGTTTAATAACTTTAGTCATATTAGGTTCCAGTCCCTTTTCCGCTAAACATTTGGAAAAAAAATCAGAACAGGCGAATATTAGAGCATATGCAATCGATCCTATACCCAAAGCATATGAGATACAATTCATAATGTCTTACATAAAGACGTGATACTTGACCAGTCTTTTGCTAAAATATTCCCATATATAGATTTTCCTTAGTTAAAACATTTCAACATGACATGACCATGACTAAGTTTAATTAAAATTTCAATCTAAACTTTTACATTCGAAATGAAGTATAAGTATCATCTCCCTTACTATAGTAAAACAACTTTTGAAACTCTGCAGTCAAAACTTTGTTTCCTATATATATATATATATATATATATATATATATATATATATATATATATATATATATATATATATATATATATATATATATATCATTTCTAACTTGCAACACTCAATGTAATAAGTGTGCTCCCACTAGCATAATAATTACATTCTTACAAGAATAACACTTATTCTCCCACTAGCTTTGACATGTATTCAGAAACTAGTTAGACTTCTAGAAATCAATACTTATTGACTTTCTTACCAAAGTTCATATTTCAGATACATGTCACTTTGAAAAAATATTTATCTTGACTTCTCAAGCTCATACACATTTTCATTAGACAGCTCATATGTGTGTCTAAACTATTTCCAAACTTATAGCAATAAGTCCCAAATGTTCAAACCATTGTCCATTTCTCACAATTCAAACTATGAAGAGGGATGTTGTAATCATAATCGAATTTTAGAATGCAATAAACACACGAGCTAACTCTTTAAAATCATCTAGTGTAAGCATTTCCTCATAATCATTTTCATGAAGTAGAGATAAACCTCTTGCCACTTAGATTTTATGATGTATGTGCTCCTATCCATGTGAATTTGTCGTTTCCAACCACTATCATATGACAATGTTTATGAAAAATCATAAATCATATGGACTAAACTTTCTTATCTTAATTTCTTTACATTTGATGGCACAACGGCCTACCATTTCTTCCAAGTTATTGAGCAGCTCACCCTTACGGGTCAATGTACTTTCATTGATCAAGGTGCTTTGCCTTATGCGATCAAATGAGAAATCATAGATCTCACACGCATAGTTAACTTAACTGGAATAACCACAGAAAGAAGAATATGTCAACACGATAGGTTATCAACCTCAACTCGTGTGCTAGTGATTAACAATAGGTTTATTCTTGACTAGTTCTTGAAACTTATTCAAGATCATTAAAACTCTCACTGACCTCTTGACATATAAGATTCTCTTATCAAGAAACATTCCTTGGCAACCAAATATTCAAGAGTTAGTGTGGATTATTTTCAGGAAAAACACTTCATATAATTGGTCATAGTTGTTCTTTATCTTATCCAAGACATCACAACTTACCAATTCCAAATGTGCAAGAATAAGAAAACTTTTCTACTCCACATTTTATGATGTGTTACAAACCTACTTAGGATATGTCACTCAAGACACAATCTTGGAGTATGACTCTAAGAATTGATTTTGGAATGAAGTATGACTCATCTTCTTGATTTAACCGTTTCAACAATTCTCTATTCCTCTTCTTAGCCATGCAAATTCACTAAGTTATCCTTAGAGGATCAATTGTGACACAATTCCATAATCTTTAGGATGATCATAAAACATGATACTAAAGTACTCTCCTTCCCTTTCAGATTGGAGAACGTTTTATCTTTCTGCCTAATTGATTTTTCTTATTCGTTCTGCTATACATTGAAACTTTTTCAATGATTCAGAATTACACTTAATCTTGTAAGCATAAGCATATTTACTGGACTTTTAGTAAATTATGACGAATAGAATTTATCGTCCATTGTGGTGGATCTGACCAGTGCACATCAATGTGTACTAGATCCTTTATTCATTCACTTAACTCACATACATATGTGAATAAGGAATTAGTCCTAATTTTATATGTACCAAGATTTTCATACATCATATAATTCAAACCACATGATTCCAAGTTTCTATCTAATTGAAACTTGGGTGATGAGAATCTTTCCTTACTTCGAAAATTATGACACTACCACAATTAATATAACTAAGAATCGAACCCTTTTCAATGTTGCTTTTAATAGAAACATACAAGAAAAAGTTTTCACAAATGTCATTGCATGGAAACATAAATAAGACAAAATCAAATTTTAATTTATTTATAAAATGCAAAAAACTTGTCCTTGCAATGCAATTACAAATGAAAACTATGTTACTAAATATTCCTACAAAATCTATCAAAACTCTCAAGTAGAAGCTCAAAAATCTAATCATCAAACCATGCGATCGAAATCCATCGCTTCGCGAAAAGACTCAGCTTACTCTTTCTTTAAGCTTCCTTTCTCTTCTCTGATCCTACAAAACATCAAAATGCAATCTCATCACATCATGTATTAAGAATATACAATTAGGAACTTAATAGAGTTAGATAGTAGACATACCTGAAGTAGAGCCATAGAATTTGACTTTACCCTCTCTTCGATATCTTAGGTAGTCAGAGCAGCTTCGCTTCCAATGTCCCTTTAAACGGAAGTAGAAACAAATAGACTCTTTGCATTTGCACATGAAACAATCTCAGAACTGGCTTTTCTCCTATGGTCAAATCTTTTGACCAGGGCCAATTCCTTTCCCATAGGAGAAAGAAACATTTATGGGATGTCTATGTCATTGCTTATGTCCATGGCAATTTGGGATGTAGATCTTTTATTCAATTTTACTTTATCAAAACGTGCAACATCATCTTCATGAGGAAAGTTGTTTCTGTTTCATAAGTTGAGACTTTTTAAATTACAAAACTTGAGGGCAAGTTTTGAAACTCTTAAAAACCTCTTGAATTCCATAACTTAAGGAGTTAATGTTTCATGAATGTGACTTTTCATATTCCATAACTTGAGGACAAGTTGTGAAACTCTTCAAGAAACATTTAGATCAAATTTAACTAATAACATTAACATATAATTTATTATTTACCAAATTGATCTAATTTAACTCATAAAGAAAGATAATTTCAAATCAAAAAATACAAATGATTAGCTTATCATATAAACTAACAATTATCATAAATTTTTGATCATTATCTAATAATTGGATGAGGATAATCACCACCATATAAAAACAGATTTTATGATACAAAACAGTTTGTGGTAATGATCATAATCCAATTCAGGCTAAAAAACTCGAAAAACTGCCAACAGACTGTCCAATTCCTTCAGTCAAGCAATGGACTCGTCGAGTTCATTATGAACTCGTCGACTTCCTCATGGGACTCTCCGAGTTCAGTCTGGATGAAAATGATTTTCATTTTTGCTTCAACTTTGAACAATTAGCCATGCATCAATATAACAGAAAACAACCTAACCTCTGATACCACTATTGGGTTTTAAGCACTATAAATCCCTATGGTGTACATACAACCCTAATGCTTTGGATCTAAGTTTTCTCAAGTTATACATGCAATATTCTATTTCCAAAGCATGAAGCCTAACTAGCATACAAATATACTATTTGAATCATAAAAAACTACTTAGATGATTACCTCTTATTGTAGCTAGTAAAAGTTGGTTTTTCAAGAACTTAGCTCCTCAAGTGTGATGCCTCAAATGTTTTACAAAACACCATCGATGATTGGATGACAATGAGAGAGAGAGCTTGGAGCACCAAAAATTGGCCATATCCTCTTAGAATACTCTTGGTATTGATTTTAGGGCTTAGAGGTTACATATATAGTGTAGAATTCCAAGAGTCACTTGTAAACCCTAATTCTTACACTTAGGCTTATGATCCAACAATTGATTCAGACTGACACTTCATGGTGTAAAGACCGTCACTTGAGGTAATAATTATTAAATATTTCTTAATTAATTAATGGGCTAAGTGTATATAGAAGAACTAATGGAGTGGACCTTTAGCAAGTGGGCCAAGGATTTAGACCACCCATAAGTTGTACACTAGGTGTACCCATGGTGTACGCAAGGCGTAGAGTCGCATTGGATACAGTGGACGCATGCATGTACGTACAACTTACCAAGGAGTACGTGTAGCGTATGAGAGAAAATTCTAAACCCTAATTTTTAGGGTTAAGCCATATAAATACCACATTATGACGGAAACCCTAGCCTCCTTACCAGCCCCTCACCCTCAAAAACCCTAGCTAGCCTCCTTTTTGTCATTCTTGTGTGTGTATTGGCCTTGTAAAGCTTGTTTGGAGATTTCACGCTTGGAAGAACGAAGAAGAATATAGTGAAGAGGAAATTGAGTATCTTGAGCTCATAGATCCAGGACAACATCAGCTTTTGGGGCTCATTGAAGGTATAAAGGTTGCAACTTT
Source organism: Lactuca saligna (assembly GCF_052625555.1). Classification (NCBI taxonomy): domain Eukaryota; kingdom Viridiplantae; phylum Streptophyta; class Magnoliopsida; order Asterales; family Asteraceae; genus Lactuca; species Lactuca saligna. Next base: position 68,109,905 of record NC_136421.1, on the reverse strand, counting down.
CTCTTTGAATACTTAGATCTATTATAGTGTTGTTTTATAGTCTTTTTACTGCGAATAATGGGTCTTTATGACTCAAGTTCGTTACTAGGCCAAGAGGTTCCACTCTTAGTGAGATTCATGTCCCATAAGTAGTAAAGTCTTGACATTTAGGGTCCTTTTATGTCCATGCATGAGTTTGGAGTCATCCCATGGAAGGTAGTTGTTATATTCCAAGCTTAGTCTTACTTGGCGGGTTGCAAGCCATCAAGTAATTAGCTTTATGAGTTAGGACAGGTTATTGGACTCAAATATATAATTTGGACATAAAGTCTTAATGGATTAAGAAATTTTAAAGGAAATGGCTTAACAGAGTAGTACGTTGGGTATACACACCATTACGCACATCGTACAAGCTATGTAAGCTATACGCATAGCGTACTCTTAGATTTTGGTCTTTGCGACAATTGGGCCTTCATTTGGACCAATCTTTAGGCTTAGCATAGATTGGATTGAAATGGGCCATCAGAAGTCAGATAATGGACCAAGGATATGTTTGGACTTGGGGGAAAGCCCATTTGAGGAGTTGGGCCCAAGCCTCTTTGATCTCCCTTGAAGTCTAGAAACCCTAGATACGTGATTGTGGAGGATTTGAGTGCATTTGGAGCTTGGGGAAGTGGTTGTGGAAGAAATCTTGAAGGAGAAGAGACTTGGATCAAAGGGCTTTGCAAGGATTCAGATTAATCTTCTCTTGGAGCTTCCTTTTGAGGTATTATTTCTCTGTTTGATCTGCTATTATCAAGATTCATCATTTTTGGAGGTGTTAGAGATCATATCTTTTGATGTATTGGAGTTTAGAGATTAGATCTGAGGTTGCTACCTCAGATCTGGAATGGAGAAGGGGTTTGAATGCATAAAGGTCCCTGTTTTTGAGAGATTGATGGAGCTATCTTGTCCCAAACCCAAACCCTAGAGTGAAAATGTCTAGATATTCTTGGATTCACGTAAAGATTGCCACTTTACATGATGGATGGCCTTAGGAGGGGTAGATCTATGGTTTGGATCATCTGCATGGCTTGGAAAGCCTCTGTATGGATTCAGACCCGGTGGTACTCGGCGAGTCACATGGGTGGACTCGGCGAGTTGCTTGAAGAAAGGCTGGAACTCAACGAGTTGGGAGAACAACTCGGCGAGTTGGATGAAGATGGCCTGGAACTCGGCGAGTTGTAAGAACAACTCGACGAGTAGGTTGAAGATAGTCGTAGACTCAACGAGTCTGTTCTTGGACTCGGCGAGTCTAGTCGTAGGGTCCAAGTTTCTTTTGGATGGGCTGTGACTCGGTGAGTCAAGGGATGACTCGGTGAGTTGTGTGCGAGTGGACTCAGAGTTGTTGGACTCGGCGAGTCTCGGGGTGACTCGGCGAGTAGAGTCACTCAGGGGTAGACTTCGACTTTGACCAAGGGTTGACCAGTTGTTTTCCTGGGGCATTTTTGGTAATTGTTGAATATTGTTTTAAGTTCAGTATATTGGTGGTTGGCGAGTGGTGGAGATCCTACCAGTAGTCGGAGCAGCTTGAGTTATCCGTTCAGCCGACAGTTTCGAGGTGAGTTATCCTCACTATATCAACAGGGTTTAAGGCAACAAGGCCAGCCCTTTATCGGATTGAGATTCGGGTATCTGTTGTTATGTTATTGCTTTGATATGTTTGCATTCGGGTAGTTAGGATGGTGTTGGATATTATTCCTTTTATATATCAGCTCAGATACCGATTTGTTGGAAATATAACAATCTGATCACCACAACAAAAGGCTCGGTTACCAATTACTGTGTGATAGATATATCAGTTTAAGATATAAGATATATATATATATATATATATATATATATATATATATATATATATAAGATATATATATATATATAAGATATATATATATATATATATATATATATATATATATATAAGATATATATATATATATATATATATATATATATATATATAAAGAATAATAATTGCGGAATAAGTATAAATATGAAAGTTGTAAATGACTGAAAGCTATAATAATATAAATGACTGTATTTAAATGACATAAAGCTATAATAAAGTATATAAATATATAGATATATATCAAGTAGGTTCGTCAATAAATTGACTAAACTAGACTCATGGAGCGACTGGTCGATATTTGTTCTTTGAATGGACTGGTCGATATTGGGACTCTTGGAGCGACTGGTCGATCCTTGTTCAAAGATCAATCTGGCATTGGATAAGTAACAAAAAGTTCATTTAAAGCTCAATTTTATGTAAAACAAGTGTTTACAAAAGGGTACAAAATACATGGGTTTATGTATTTGTATTTGAGGTATTTTTTGGTAAAAACATGCACACGGGTCATGTAAGATAAGGCACAAGTGACACGGGTCATGTAGGAGGGTTTTGGAGGGTTTTCTTGATGATTGATGCTGACACGGGGCGTGTTGATTTAGCCTTGCTGAACACGGGACGTGTTGAGGTTCAGAAGTATGAAGAAGGCAATGAGAGGGCAACACGGGGCGTGTTGATTTTGCCTTGGTTTTTAACACGGGGCGTGTTCGTGTCAGAGTCAATTTCGGGATTTTTGTGATTTGAAGGTAAGTTTTGTTTGTGATGTTTTGGCTAGGGTAATGGTGTTATGGTGTTTTGAGGATGTTTTCATGGTTGTTTAGAGGTTGGAAGGAAGTTGATATAAGGTGGTAAAGGTGGTGAAATTTCTATGAAGATGATGATGAATAGTGATGGGTTTTGTGGTTGATCTTGATGCAGAAGGTTTTGGGTTGTTTCATGGTTGTGTTTTTGTGTTTTGATGTAAGGAAAGTGTTTGGTGGTGTATGATGTGATGATCAAAGGTGGTGAAGATGAAAAACCTTTAGTTTCAATGAAGAAGATGAAGATGGTTGATGGTGTTCTTCATTTCATTATTGATGATCTTGGTGTTCTTCACTTAGCTTCTTGTTTGATCTTGGTGTTCTTCATTTAGCTCCAGGGATTTGTCTTTGTTCTTGAAGAAGATGAAGATTTGTGATGTTCTTGGGAGTGTTTGTAGTTTGTAGGAAGTGTTACAATATTACAAATGAACACACACACTCACACACAAACTCGCGTATACATATATACATTGAAACAAATATCTTCATCTAGTGTACTTGAGTTTAAGTGATAGAGTATGGCTGGTCATGCAAGTTGATGTAGAGTAGGAGGCAAAAAATGTGGGTCTTCATTTGGCTTCTTATTTCCTTGACTTTGTTGACTTCTTCTTTGTTTGACTATTCAACACATATACAACATATATATAATACATATATACATATATAATACATACATATGTATATAATACATACATATATATATATATATATATATATATATATATATATATATTGTTGAATCTGTTTAGTCACACATATGTGTTTTCGTCATTCGCGTGTTTTCGTATTTTCCATTTTTTCACGCATTCATGCAACCTGAAATAACTGATAATATTTGTTAGATTGTATAAAAACAGTTCATCTTATTTCAGTTATGGTCACATACAAGGTTACATAAGAACATTTTTCAACAATTTCCCCCTATGTGATCATTGCTGAAATAAGGACAGGTATGATATAATCATATTGATAGTTTAACTTTTGAAGATTCGAGATAAAAGATTTGTCAATAGATAAGATATATATAAAACCATAGCAATTGATTTGAAAGTTTGTGACTTGGTTTAACATATCTTATGTAAAAGATTTTCAGAAATTTGTTTCTGAATCAAAGTCTCGGGTTCGGTTATCAAAGGGTAGCCATATATGTATCTAAAGAAATTTCTTAAGATTTTATAGCATTATTAATGATGACAAATGGTTTAACAGGCCGATTCAGATGAACGCTCATAGGTATAGCTCACACTTCACTTGGGTGTTTGGTTGTTCTGGCAGCAGAACAAGTTAATGATCACTAAAAACGAGTGATATCTCTCTCTGACGACTCACACTCATATTGGAGGTGTTCAACTATGCTTTTCGGCATTACTCAACGGGTTTCTTCATTCATACCATTTAAGTTCACTCTCTCTCCGTCGGGAAATACATGTAGAGGGGTTTAGCCATTTTCATAGTGCAGTTTGCAACTAAGAATCTTCAGTGATGAAGGCTACAGTATCCCGGGAAATCCATTGTTGTTGCAGCTTTTTCTTTGATGGTATCCTTTTTGTTGATCAATATCTATTTGTTGTAAAAGGATATTTTGTTTTAGCATCGAGAATTTGCTACATTTGAGAAAATTAGGATTTTTGAGAGTATCTATCTTGCGGGATTAAGATATCCCCTTTTGTGAAAAATGGTTAAAAACAGATCACGAGATCTTTTGATGTTTGCTTTGAAATAACCATTTGGTTGAACTTTGTTTGAAAATACCAAATGTAGAGTTTTTTTTGTTTTGTTTGGTATTTCTTCGGTGAATGATTTGGCTTTCTTGTTGATTCGTCTTTATCTTGTTTCGTATTTGATGATTAGATTTGGATAGATCTTTGGTTTTATTTGATAAGTGATTGTTGAAATCCTTTTCGTTTCGTCTTTTCTTGTTGATGGATCACGGGATCTCAAGACTTCATTTTTGGTTGGCTTATATCTAGGTAGGGATTAGTGGCATAAAAGACAGTTTGTCTAGTATGTAAGAAATGAATGTATCGTCCCTGGTCATTTTGATATCTAAGCAAAAATGAGACCGTGAAAAGGTATAATCGGATATACCTTATAAGCAATAGTGACACACCTAAGCTCACAAGAAATGAATTCCACAATGATTCAGATTGATGAGGCACAAATTCTTACATGGGTTTTTGTTTTCATCTGAACCTCCTAACCTTATGTCCCTTTTTAAAATCATCAATAATGAAATAAAATTGAAGGAAATAAAGTTATGTACATTATGAAAAGTAGGAGATTTGAACCTTCACTCCAACTGAGAATCAATATGACTTAAAATCTTCATCGAGCATAAGCATCTGAAAATTAAGTCAAGAGACGATTAATCACAAGGTTCTATAAAAGCTTATTATGGCAAGTCTTTTATTCTATTTCTTAAGATTTGTTTTTCTGAATGTTTATGGAAATATTGGTTATTTGAATGTTTTTGGTATTTTGGAAAAGAAAGCAATTTTCAATTGTTTTTGAATTTTCTTTTTGAGTGAAAGTAAACACACTTTTGTACAAACAAAAAGTAAACATTTAAGGATGGATGTTATCTGGATTTAACATTCCTAGACGGCCTAGGAAATATTGAAACTTTGTTTCATCGAGAGCCTTAGTGAAGACATTGGCAATTTGATCTTCGGAGTTGATGAAGTGTAGTTCGATATGACCCTTTTGAATGTTGTCTTTGATAAAGTGATATCGAATGTCGATGTGCTTTGTCATGGAATGGTGAACGGGATTGAGAGAAATGGCAATTGCACTGGTTGAGTCACAAAATATGGGAATTTTTGAGATTTTGAAGCCATAGTCACGTAGTTGAGTTTGCATCCATATGACTTGTGAACAACAGCTGGCGGCCGCGACGTATTCAGCTTCTGTTGTTGATGTGGACACACAAGTCTATTTCTTTGAAGTCCAACTCACTAGTCTACCTCCTAGGAATTGACAGCTACCAGATGTACTCTTCCTATCTAGCTTGCATCCTCCGTAGTCTGGGTCGGTGAAAGCGTTCAGCTGAAAATCGGATTTAGCTGGATACCAAAGGCCAAGTTTGGGAGTGCCTTTAAGGTATTTGAAGATGCGTTTCACAGCAACTACATGGGATTCCATAGGATTTGCTTGGTATCTAGCACAGACACATGTAGAAAACATGATGCCAGGTCTGCTGGCAATGAGGTACAAGAGTGATCCGATCATTCCACAATATCTTTTCTGGTCAACAGGTTTGCCATTTAAGTCTGCATGAATTTTGTATCCAAAAGCCACTGGGGTTTTTGCAGTATTGGATTTTTCCATTGAAAAACGAGTGAGTAGGTTTTTGACATAATTCTCTTGGTTGATGAAAATGCCATCAGTTGACTGTTTAACTTGAAGTCCGAGAAAAGTAGTCATCTCCCCAATCATGCTCATTTCAAATTTGCTATTCATTAGATCTGCAAACTTAACACTTAAAGATTCATCAGTAGAACCGAAAATAATGTCATCAACATATATTTGTACGATTAACAGATGTTTATTAAAGATTTTGCGAAAGAGGGTTTGATCAATTGAACCTCTTTTAAAACCTGATTCTTCGAGAAAGGTTGACAACGTGGCATACCAAGCTCGAGGTGCTTGTTTCAAGCCGTAGACAACTTTCTGCAATTTAAAGCTGTGATTTGGAAATTTGGGATCTTCGAAACCTGGTGGTTGTTGGATGTATACTTCGTGATCTATCTCTCCATGTAGGAATGCACATTTAACATCCATTTGGAATACTTTGAAATTCTTATGTGCAGCATATGCAAGAAAGATGCGAATTGCTTCAATTCGGGCAACTGGAGCATATGTGTCATCATAGTCGATTCCCTTTTGTTGTGAATATCCTTTGACTACAAGACGTGCCTTGTTTCGACAAATGATTCCTTGATCGTCAGTCTTGTTTCTGTATACCCATCTTGAACCTATAACAGTAACATCGGGTGGAGTAGGAACAAGATTCCATACGTCGTTTCTTTCAAATTATGCTAGCTCTTCTTGCATAGCTTTTACCCAATCTGGATCTTTTATAGCAGAATGTATGGTTTTGGGTTCATTCGTGGATAAGAAGGCTCCAAATAAACATTCATTTGTGGATGCGCCTCTAGTCTGAATGCCTAACTTGGGATCTCCAATGATTTGGTCTGTTGGATGATTTCTGGTCCACTTTATTAAGCGATTCTCTTCCGCTATAATAATTGGAGTTTCAGTATCCCATTGTTCTTCTCCGAGTGTTTCATCTTGGAATAGGTTTGAAGGTTCCCCCATAAATGATGCATCGGGATTGTTTTGGCTATTTGGGGATGGGGTGTTTAAAGGAGGATTTGGTGTTCGTTCCAAAGAGGAAGTATGTGTTGGTGGTTCCCCCTCGAATTGATTTGCATCATTTTGGTTTGTTTGTGGAATTACTTCACTGGGTGTTCCTGTAGGGTCAATTAAAGTAGTTAGAAGTTCAGAATTGTAAGCGGTTTTTGGTTGTTCAAAAAGCAAATCAAGATCGATTTCGATGTCTATGTCAGGAGAAGGTGTTTGTTGAATTGGATTTTGAAAAAAAATTTCAATCATTTTTGAACAAAATGTTCACGATCCAATTTCCTAACATAAAATTCATCGTAATGAACATCGGTACTTTGTTCAATTACTCTAGTACGTTTATTCAGTACTCGATAAGCAGCTGAAGAAAACGAGTAACCAAGGAAAATTCCTTCGTCCGACCTTGATTCAAAATTTGAAAGGTGATCTTTATTATTCTTTACGAAGCATCGACAACCGAAAATATGGAACAATTTGATGTTTGGTTTTCGGTTGTTAATGACTTCATATGGTGTTTTATGAAGATGTTTATGGATTAAGGAACGATTTTGAGTGTAGCAAGTTGTGGCTATTGCTTCTGCCTAGAAGTATTGTGGCAGATCAGTGAAGATAAGCATTGATCTTACAGCTTCACATAGAGTTCGGTTCCTTCTTTCGACAACATCGTTCTGTTGTGGAGTGTATGGGGCTGAGAAGTTATGTTCAATTCCTTTGTCTTTGAGAAATGAATCCAGAGTATTGTTTTTGAACTCTAAACCATTATCACTTCGGATTCTTCGAACAGGTCGTTTCAGCTTCAGCTCGATTTGTTTGATGAAGTTGATCATCTCTTCAGGTGCTTCTGATTTTAGTCTTAAGAAAAAGACCCAAGTAAAGCACGAGAAACCATCAACGACAACAAGAATGTACTTCTTCCCTTGTATGGTTTGGGTTTTGGCAGGGCCACAAAGGTCTATGTGCAACAACTCTAGTGGTTCGGATACGCTAGATTCTGAGATGCTTTTGTGAGTGGATTTGGAAAGTTTTCCTTTTTCACATGCGGCACAAAGAGTTCCGTTATCAAGCTTCAGAAGTGGTAGCCCTCGAACAAGATCATCGCCGATTAATTTGTTGATGTACCCAAAGTTTAGATGGGAAAGGCGGCGGTGCCATAACCAACTAATATATGTTGGGGCTTTAGATAGCAGACATATATCGGGTTTACCATAGATAAGATCCATGTCAAGTGGATACATATTTCCGGCACGGTCAGAATCAACTATAACATCTTTGGTTTTGGCGTCCATGATCAAGCTTCGTTGTTTGGTGAAAAGAACTTCAAGATTGTTATCACACAGTTGAGAAACACTGATGAGGTTGTGTTTCAGGTCATCGACGAAGGGAACTTTCTTTATGGTAAAATTACCATTTGTTATGTTTCCATAACCTTTGATTTTTTCTTTCATGTTGTTGCTGAAGGTAACATCTTGATTGGTTTGTATAGGTTTGAAGTCACGTAAGTAGTTCCGGTTTCCTGTCATATGCTTGGAGCAACCACTATCAATATACCATGTATCATCATTGGGTTCTCCAACATTAAGTACCTGCAATCAGACAAAAAGTTTAGGTACCCAAATCCGAATGGGTCCTGGTTTGTCAGTTGTTATTTTGGGTTCTTTTCTTAATGAATTTCTTTTATCATTTGACTTCACATTATTGTAATGGTTTGGTTTATAACGATGGAATGGTTGAGGTTTGATTTGATCTATCAATTTCACCCAAAATGTGATTTGTTTTTGAAAACCTGTGGGTTGATAAGATCTGTGATTTGGTGAAAGATATCCTAGATGCGAAAGTTTTCTTCATATCTGGGATGTGATGGGAGATTTTGAAAAGCTTTTTGATGATGATGGTTTGAAACTTTCTGATGTGATGGTTTTTGAAAGTTCCTTGAATGATTAAAAGTAATATCTTGAAAGCGGTTTTCAAAAGGTTTTTGAAAAGATTTTGGTTTTTGTTTGGAAACCTGTTTATGAGGTATGACGTAAGGTTTAACTGGTTTCTTTGGTTGTTTTTCAAAAATGTTTGGCTTGATTAGCGGGGTTTTGGTGACTTGAATGGATTTTTTGCTTGTTTGTTGTTTCTTGGAGTATTTTTGTCCCAGACTAGTTTTTCCAACAATTGATGAAGTCATTGTAGGAAAAGCAGTTGGTATAGAAGTACTACCATCCTCATAAGAGGAATTTTGTCCATTCAAAAAGTTTTTGAGTTTAGTGGTTCCATCGGTATGTTTGATTTGGTGAGTTAAAGAACTTGCAGAGTCTGTTTCAGAATTTACAACTCTTTTGAAAGACTTTTTGGAAACACTGAAAGTAGTATCATCTGGACTACAGTTGATAACTGTTTCGTCATCTGAATCTTCCTCATTAACAGATGTGAAAAGATCAGGTAGAGTAGATTCAGAGTTTTCACAATTTGTCATGTTTTCCTGTTTTGCTTGTTTAATTTCAAAGGATTCTCTTCCAATTCCTGGTCTATAATTTGTATCAATTTTGCCAGTTCCTAAGGTGTTTGCCTTGGTGAAAATATCATCACTTAGTTTTCTGGCAACTTTGATAGAATCCATATTCCATATCAATCTTTTATTCTCGTTTTCAAGAGAATTGATTTGTTTTAAAGAATCAGTCAATTTTTCATTTAAAACATTGTATTTGTCAGTTGATTCTTGAAAGTCTTGTTTCAACTGAAGGATTTCCATTTCTAAAACATCTTTTATTTCAGAAGAAATGACCGGCTGATTTTTTAGTTCCAAATCCCTTTTCTGAATTAGGGTCTGATTTAATTGTTCCAAGACGTGATTATAATCTTCTGATTTTATTTCAACGTCTCTTTCCAATTTGCTTTTCGTTCTTATTGATTCTCCAAATTTGAGTTGCAAGGTTTGTAACTCAGATTTGCAAATATCATAATTGACCATTATGTCATGATATGTTTTGAGATCAGCTTCCAGACTAGTCTCAATTTTGGTTATGTGGGACTCAAAAATTGTTTTGGAAAAACCAAGTTCAGAGATCATAGACCATACCTGTTCTATGACGTTGGGAGCTCTTGATGGTATTTCAACACCAGCTACGAAGCAGAAGTTTGATTGTGCTTGTTCATTGTCAGCTTCGTCATCAAATGTTGGCCAGTATTCCATGCTTGGTTCATGGATTGCCATCAATGCTTTTCGCTTTTCTTGGTTTTCCAGTTTCTTCAATTCATCGGCTCTTTGAGCATAGTATGCTGAGTCTTTGATTTTGGTTTTGTTTTTGGCTCGACATTCTCTGGCATAGTGATTCGTTCCTTTGCAGTTGTGACAAATGATCACTTCTTCATCACTATCATCTTTTTGACTTTTAATCGGAAGTCTTTCAGGTGCTTGACTTTGGGTTTGTTGGGAAGGTTGAGAATGGTTTTGTTGGAATCCAAAATTTTGGTTGTTTTGAAAACCATTGATTTGATTGTTGTAACCTTGATTTTGGAAACCTCCCTTTTGATTTTGAAAACTGTTGTTTGGATTGTGATTATGACCTGAGTTGGGATCGTTTTGAAATCCCTGGTTTTGAAAACCTTGGTTTGAGTTATTTTGGAATGAAGGTCTTTGAGAATTTTGTCCAAAGTAAGGTCTAGGTTGAAAACCTGAGTTGTTTTGTCCAAAAGATGGCCTTGGTTGAAAACTTGAGTTATTTTGTCCAAAAGATGGTCTTGGTTGAAAATTTGGTCTAAAATTTGATTGACCATGATTTGGGAGAAATCTCTGGAGATTTGTGTTTGCAACCAACGCACACAGTTGTTGATAATCTGCTTCATCATTTGAATCAGACTGGAAGGCTTGGTTTTGAAAAGATGTAGTCTGTTTAAAATGATTAAAGTTTTGATCATTGAAAGGTGTTTGGTTTTGAGAAGTTGTGGACACAAGTGCAAGTGGTCCTCCAAAAGCTTCAGTGGTTAGTGGGTCAATCGAGGATTCATACGATTGAAGTTCTCCATACAAGTTGTACAAAGTTTCAGTATGAATAGCTGGATTTCCCTGGATAATGAGTTTAACCATTTTCCAGCTTTCGAAAAGATTGTTTAAAAACTTGAGATTTATCTTGTGTTGTGTCTTTTTTATACCCAAATTGTTCATTTTAACCATAATCAAATTGAACCTATCATAAGCATCATGAATGGTTTCTGACGAAAGCATTTTGAAATTATCGAATTCATTCAAAACAGATGTTCTTTTGTTTCCGATAATTCTTTTATTTCCACAAAAACAATTTTTCAAATTCTCCTAAATTTGATTTGCGGTTAACAGTATAATGTCATCCATTTGACTTAGAATAATGTGAGGTATTCCAGAAACAAGTTCCTTTTTGGCTTGGAGTTCCAACTTTTTTGTGATTTCAGCTTGAGTGGCTTGATTTGTAGCACGAGTAGCCATATTTTCTGGAGTAACATATGTTCCTTCTACACACTTCCAGACATCTTCATTTATAGCATTAAGATGAAGATTCATACGGCCAACCCACGAATTATACTCTTCAGGAATAAGTATGGGTGCCCGTGAACCAGATCCTAAGCTATTTGCAATGGAAACAGAGTTCATGTTGGAGTAATTTGCCAAAGACATTTTTTTTGAAAGGATTTTGAACAAGTGATATTAAAATGAAATTTTTAAAGAAAAGCTTATGGAAGGTTTATAAACGCTATAACCAAAAGTTTTTCGACAAAAATTTCAAGGTAAATCACACAAGCTATGATACCAATTGTTGGATATTATTCCTTTTATATATTAGCTCAGATACCGATTTGTTGGAAATATAACAATCTGATCACCACAACAAAAGGCTCGGTTACCAGTTACTGTGTGATAGATATATCAGTTTAAGATATAAAATATATATATATATATATATATATATATATATATATATATATATATATATATATATATATATATATATATATATAAAGAATAATAATTGCGGAATAAGTATAAATATGAAAGCTATAAATGACTGAAAGCTATAATAATATAAATGACTGTATTTAAATGACATAAAGCTATAATAAAGTATATAAATATATAGATATATATCAAGTAGGTTCGTCAATAAATTGACTGAACTGGACTCATGGAGCGACTGGTCGATATTTGTTCTTTGAATGGACTGGTCGATATTGGGACTCTTGGAGCGACTGGTCGATATTTGTTCAAAGATCAATCCGGCATTGGATAAGTAACAAAAAGTTAATTTAAAGCTCGATTTTATGTAAAACAAGTGTTTACAAAAGGGTACAAAATACATGGGTTTATGTATTTGTATTTAAGGTATTTTTGGGTAAAAACATGCACACGGGTCATGTAAGATAAGGCACAAGTGACACGGGTCATGTAGGAGGGTTTTCTTGATGATTGATGCTGACACAGGGCGTGTTGATTTAGCCTTGCTGAACACGGGGCGTGTTCATGATGCTAATGCTGACACGGGGCATGTTGATTTAGCCTTGCTGAACACGGGGCGTGTTGAGGTTCAGAAGTATGAAGAAGGCAATCAGAGGGAAACACGGGGCGTGTTCGTGTCAGAGTCAATTTCGGGATTTTTGTGATTTAAAGGTAAGTTTTGTTTGTGATGTTTTGGCTAGGGTAATGGTGTTATGGTGTTTTGAGGATGTTTTCAAGGTTGTTTAGAGGTTGGAAGGAGGTTAATATAAGGTGGTAAAGGTGGTGAAATTTCTATGAAGATGATGATGAATAGTGATGGGTTTTGTGGTTGATCTTGATGCAGAAGGTTTTGGGTTGTTTCATGGTTGTGTTTTGGTGTTTTGATGTAAGGAAAGTGTTTGGTGGTGTATGATGTGATGATCAAAGGTGGTGAAGATGAAAAACCTTTAGTTTCAATGAAGAAGATGAAGATGGTTGATGGTGTTCTTCATTTCATTGTTGATGATCTTGGTGTTCTTCACTTAGCTTCTTGTTTGATCTTGGTGTTCTTCATTTAGCTCCAGGGATTTGTCTTTGTTCTTGAAGAAGATGAAGATTTGTGATGTTCTTGGGAGTGTTTGTAGTTTGTAGGAAGTGTTACAATATTACAAATGAACACACACACTCACACACAAACTCACGTATACATATATACATTGAAACAAATATCTTCATCTAGTGTACTTGAGTTTAAGTGATAGAGTATGGCTGGTCATGCAAGTTGATGTAGAGTAGGAGGCAAAAAACGTGGGTCTTCATTTGGCTTCTTATTTCCTTGACTTTGTTGACTTCTTCTTTGTTTGACTATTCAACACATATACAACATATATATAATACATATATACATATATAATACATACATATGTATATAATATATATATATATATATATATATATATATATATATATATATATATATATATTGTTGAATCTGTTTAGTCACACATATGTGTTTTCGTCATTCGCGTGTTTTCGTATTTTCCGTTTTATCACGCATTCATGCAACCTGAAATAACTGATAATATTTGTTAGATTGTATAAAAAGAGTTCATCTTATTTCAGTTATGGTCACATACAAGGTTACATAAGAACATTTTTCAACAGATGGTATTCGTTAGAGACCTGGTTAAGGTCGGTATCTTGGTATATAGGATGATGCTATACTAGTGACCGGTTAGGTCGGTATCCTGTTCAGAGTATGCTGTGTTGCGTGATCTGCTAGATCGGTTTGACTGAATATGAATTGTTACGTGACTGTATGTTTATGTGCACATGGTTGTTTGGACTGGAGTTGGGTTGAGGCGGGTCATACTTCGTGCTGTACGCCAAGATACCCAGGGCGGACCGGTTGTTCCGAAGGCCCAACGAGAGGTCCGGATAGGCTGTAGGCCCCACGAGGGCGGACCAGACGTACCAAGGCTCGGAGAGTGGACCAGGCCGACTGTAGGCCCGATGTGGGCGGACCAGTCATACTGTTGACTCAGATAGTGGACCAGGTGGGTTGAAGGCCCGATGCGGGCGGACCAACCACACTGCAGACCCGAAGGACATGACTGGACTCGGAGGGTGGACCAGGTGAACTGAAGGCCCGACACGGTGGACTAGTCTCACAGTAGACCCGATATGCATGACTGTTCTGTGATTCGATATGATATAGCATGTTATGTGTATGGTATATGTGGTTGGTATTTTGGGGGTATCTCACTAAGCTTTCGGGCTTACAGTTGTGGTTTAATATTTTTCAGGTTCTTCAGGAAACCGTGGCAAGGCAAATGCGTGATCGTACCGCTCCTCGTGTTTATGTTTTATGAAATGGACCTGAGAATACTCTGATAATAAATGCATTGAAAACCTTTTTGTAATAACTTAATGAATTGGGATGCTTTTGAAAAGTTTAAATTTTGTTGAAATTTTTGGTCGTTACACCTGTGCTTCCAGTAGTATAGGCCTCTACTACCATTCACACATACTCATACTCGTCCCAAGTATTGTCTCACAGTTTTCCAAGTTACCATTCAAAATCACAAAGAAATTTATCACACATGATTCTGTTCAAACAAGTACACACAACAATTTCTTTTAGACTCATTTAAGGATTTCACGTTTCTATCAAACATATCTTGGATTTCCTGTATTCACCTTCTAGGATTCTTCTCATGCATATGCTCAATCTAGCATATTCTAATACTTTTCCTAGATCAATATAGATTTTACTTCCAAATCTTCATATAATTTCTTTCTCGGGTAGTGTCTACTCTACTAGACATGCAATACCAAAATTTACTCTTACAGTGTGAAGACAAATGGTTTCCAACTACCTGGATCATCTCCTAACTCATATAATTCACAATGCACATTTGTTTATTTCATTATCCTTCCTTGGCATCATCATTCCAGTATATGAGTAAGTCTTCTTCTCTTAGGTGTTTTCTTTTAAGTCTACTTCATAGGAGTCTATCCTCAGAAGTCTGCATTATAGCTGCATCTCAACAAGCTCTACTAGCTTCAACTTGGTTCGCTGTGATTTCTAATTACATCTTTTCACATACAATACTATGAGTGTATTGCTTTTTCAACTAAGTATTCTACCTTACTTAAACAAGTAAGTTGCTTAACCTTTTACTACTAAATGACTCAATTCATCATCCTAATCTTGTATGTTGAAGTTGACTTAACACACTATGAAACTTCCATAATGATGTGATAGAAGTCAGTCATCACTCAGTATTAATAAATACTAAGTCTAAACATCTTTATATGATTATTACTCGAACTAAATACATCACATAGTCTCGACAAAGTCTTGACCTATTGAGTCTGAAAACTTCATTAGCCTTTCCTTTGATCTTCATTTAATTCTTCTAAATCTTGCATAACATTAATTGTGATATTGTCGAACTATTGATCACCATCTTCGGTTCTTCCGACTCTATTAAGCAATCTTGATCCACCACAACTACTACTATACCATCAACACCATCACCATCCTCATCACGATTGGTCTATCCTTGCCCCACCACCAACATTGTCGCCATCATCACCACCTTTTTTTTCAATCATCACCATTTTATCTTGCCCACAACCACCTTACCACCATATAATTCAATAATAAATACCCATTTTAGAGTCGTTTTCTAATTTTGTCAAACAGAAAATAAATAAATAGATAAATTTTGACCAAGCTTTTTAATTATTCTAACAAAAAACATATTTAATTTTTTCTAAAATTGAAAACGAAAACAATAACCAAACCTATCCTAATCTCAAAAACAGTCGATATCCAAAATTAGAGAAATAAAGTGGTTCGTGGTTCAGGAAGCCTGCCAGGGTGAGAGAACGCAAAGCAATACCCAAGCGTTCACAGTCCAATTTTCGACACGACTACCAGTCAATCGTTCATGAGTGGAAAACCATAGAAATTCTCTAAAAAATTCTCGAGGATTGGTTGTTGTACATTTTTCTTGTGTGTTACAAAGCTTATAAGCATCATCGACGTAATCTTGTGACGATTGAGTTCAGCCGAGCATTGTTTCAGTTAGGGTTATGAATGGCGTTCTGCTGTTATCCACATTCAACACCACAGCCCCAGAATGGAGTTTAAAGCGGAGATTATGGGGAATAACAACTTCAATTTCAAGACATAGATATAATCATAATGTAAAGCGCATATCATCATCATCCTCCTCCTCCTCATCATCATCATCTGAAGCTGGTGTTAATGGCGAATTGAGAAGGGCGTTATTGGAACAAGTGGATAAGGAGCTCAATAAAGGCGATGACAGAGCTGCACTCTCTCTGGTTAAGGATTCGCAGTCTAAACCAGGCGGTTTGAGATGCTTTGGTGCTGCTCAGCAGGTAAAAACCTACCTGAAATCCGTGAAATTTAAAAAAATCCATATACAGTCTTCAAATTAACTCATCGATTTACAGATCAACCTTTAGTAACAGTATGTTTTTCACCTTGTAGATTTGAATTCTTGATGACTGAATAAGAAGATTTAATACAGGTACCCCAGAGGCTATACAGCTTAAATGAATTAAAACTCAATGGCATAGAGACTTCAGCTCTTTTATCCCCAAAAGACAACACTCTAGGTACTATAGAAAGAAATCTACAGATTGCTGCTTTGTTAGGGTTCATTTCTGCTTGGAATTTGTTTGATTTAGGCCCAGAAGAGCTCTTATATTTCTCATTGGGAATCTTTTTCCTTTGGACACTTGATTCGGTATCTATTCCAAAATCTTGCTATATATATTAATTTTAAATTTACTTTAATTGACATTAGTCCTAATGCAATTGATTGTTGATAGGTGGCTTTTGCTGGAGGATTTAGCAGTCTAGTTCTTGATACTATTGGCCATAACATTAGTCAAAAGTATCACAACAGAGTTATTCAAGTAATTCCTCTCTCTCTCTCACACACACACACATTTTTTTAATCAAATTGGTGTTTTGGGAGATAACCATTTTGAAGATTTTGTTCTTGTAGCATGAAGCTGGACATTTCTTGATAGCTTATTTATTGGGAATACTTCCAAAGGGTTATACACTATCAAGTTTGGAAGCTTTTCAGCGGGAAGGATCACTCAATGTTCAAGCAGGGACTGTTTTTGTTGATTTTGAGTTTACTGAAGAAGTAAGCTTTCATATAATTCTTCTTATCACACTTCCTAAATTCAAATCTTGTAGATTAAAACTGTTGAAATAAGGTCTAAATTCAAGAATTAGCAATGTGTTTTTTGTTTATTTGTGTATGTTTCTTTCTAAAAGAGTCCGGTGTGGAATTGGTTTTGATTGGTGGAAATTTGTATGTGCAGATAAGCGCAGGGAGAGTATCAGCCAAGGTACAACAAATATTACGTTTTACAATTTCTGAATTATAATTTTTTTATTTGAACAGGATATAAATAATTCTTTTTTTTTTTTTTTTTTTAAAATAAGCTATTATTGGTTTTCAGATGTTGAACAGGTTTTCATGTATAGCGTTAGCAGGAGTTGCAACTGAATACCTTCTTTATGGTTATGCTGAAGGAGGTCTTTCTGATGTTAACACGGTAAACTTTCTTGAATTATATTTTAGAGTAAATTACACAAATGATCCCTATGGTTTAGGGTAATTTGCACTTTTGGCCCCTAACTTATTTTTTTAACTCGAAAGGTCCCTATTATTTGTTTTTGTTACGCGTTTGGTCCCTGTATTACCTAAAAAAACTTTTTTGCCCTTGATTTTTTTAATTTATTTAGACAAACAAACCCCCAAACCAACCCCCTCGCCTTACCCTACCTACCCCACATTTTTTCTTTATTTAAATAATAGTTTTTTTAGGTAAGATAGAGACCAAACGCGTAACAAAAACAAACAATAGGGACCAAGCGCGTAACAAAAACAAACAGTATGGACTTTCCGAGTTAAAAAAACAATTTAGGGATCAAGCGTGCAAATTACCGTAAACCATAGGGACCATTCGTGTAATTTACTCTATATTTTATTCAGTTAATTATAAAAGAAAAAGAATTTCAAATAGCAATTTTGTTTTTTGATCAAATATGTTTTAAACGTTATTTATTGAGACAACATTTTATGTATTATAGGTGGATAAGTTGTTAAACAGCTTGGGATTCACTCAAAAGAAGGCGGATTCTCAAGTGAGATGGGCGGTACTCAACACCATCCTAATTTTACGCCGCCACGAACGAGCACGAACTCATCTCGCGAACGCCATGTCAGCGGGGAAATCCGTAGGGTCTTGCGTTGATGTCATAGAGAAAAACATTGATGAAGTTGACTTGATGATTTCTTGAAAAGATGAAATATTTGTTCAAGTGTATATATATATATATATATATATATATATATATATATATATATATATATATATATATATATATATATATATATATATATATATATGTTTATATACTTGTAATGTATACATTATAGCTCACTAGAAGAAAGCGAGTGAGGATACTTAAAAGTGGAAATCACGACTTTTGAATTTGTGATTTATGTTAGGTGATCAGAAAATATTTGGTAGGATTTTTAGTTTAAAAGAAAATAGCATAGGGGTGTACAATGGTTCGGTTTATGGTTCTTAAGTTTATTTGGTTTGAAATTCTTTTTGGTGCAAACATAAAACGGAAATTCGGTTTGATTGAAATCCAAGGAAACCACTTATTAATGTTAAAAAAGAAAATCCGAAGTTGCAATTTTCTATTCATAAAATTAAAAGAGCTTTCAATATAAAAAAAGTTCCAACCCAAATATTAAAAACAAAGTTCCAGTATATCATAAAATCCAAAATTCCAAACTTTTTCCAAGTCGCTTGTCAAGCTTTCGTCCAAACTTAGTATGTATTCATGTTTTTTTATTGAACTTTTAAACTATAAAAGTACAGATTCTTCAAATGATTAATTAATTAATTAAATTCGGCAATACGGTTTGTTTTGGTCCGAAGTTGATGACACAATAATTGATAAACTATAAACTAAATTCATAATTCGGTTTCGCCTGAAACCAAATGAAAAACCGAATTTAAAGTGTGGTTTGGTTGAACCAAAATAATCCACACCATTAAAAATGAGATGGGAAAAGGTTGTAATTTGACTTTATTGTTTTTATTTTTTTTAAACGAACTTCATATACCATGAAATATATCAAAATCATCTTTACATATTTTTGCTTAATCTGTGAAATATGGAGATGGTGTGAACAGGCTGAAGTTGTTTGTTGCTCTTGATGAAATCATTAATACTTCTGTCTGCAGCAAGAGGAACAAATCCGAGGAGATGGTGTAACATTATATGATCTGAGGGCTAAATGCAGGAAATACAACATACTTTCATACATTTGTTTATTATAGCAACCTACTTTCGGTTCGTTATGGCATAGCATTGTACTTTGCACATTCTATACAGCTTTTAGCATTACACTTTCATCTTTTTTTTATTAAGACATCGTATTTTTAGAATTTTGTAAGGTTATTTTTTGAGCAACCTATTAGTTCATCATGTGAGCTCGACATAAAAGGCCAGCTCGACCCAAATTCGTAGACTCAAACCATTCCTCATTTACTTACACTTTTGTTAGTATACCACCCTAGACCAATTATAGTAGTGAAAATTGTTTTTGTTGGATTAGTTTTTAAGTCCATAACTATTTTGGTATGTACTTGACCCGATGGTGCATGGTTCTTTTGGGTTGCCTTCACCAAAGCAACTTGATAGGATGAATTATGGAGAGAGAAGATTAATTATGATTTATTAATATATTATGAGAATAATATATTAAAGGAGAAATCATATTGTTTAATTAATATTAATCAAGAATTAATTGATAATTAATTTTGTGGCTAAAAGAGATTAATTAAACTTAAGGGACTCCAACTGTAATTATAAGATAATTGCATTTGGGCTATGGACTACCTTGGAATAGAAGGTTGGACGAATTCTATGGGGGAAACCCATTAGAAATTGTCCAAGGGTTATTCTAAAAGGGTCCATGGGCTGCTTAGGGATTAAGCAGTCAAATTAGGGTTTCCTAGTTGAAAACCCTAATAGCCTACATGTAAATATAGTACCCTTAAGCCCCAAAAACGTGGCTAAGAGTTCCAATAGGGTTTCTGGACGTTTTGGATAGCCTTCTCTCTCCTTATTCTTCATCCTCTTGCTCTTGGTGTTTGTGAGCCATTAGAAGAGTGATACTTGTGACTCTAATCTTTCTAAAGTCATTATAAGGAGGATTTGAGATTGTTATTGCTACATAACAATCAAAGGTAATTCTCTAAACCCTAGTTTCAGTTTATAATATGTTAGATCTAAGATTGTAAGTCTTGGATACATTGCATGTACAATAGAGAAACCTAGATCCAAGTATTAGGGTTTGCATGAGCACATATGATGTTCTTATGACCAAAACCCATCAGTGGTATCAAAGCCTTGATTGGTTTCTATTGTATGTGATGCTATGTTGAATTATTAACTGAAAATCAAATTCTGGCCTTCTGTTCGAACTGACTCAGCGAGTCACTACATGGACTCAACGAATCTGCCCTACTCGGCGAGTTCCAATGTGTGAGTCGGCGAGTTGGAGCATCAGACAGAGGGAATTTCAGATTTTATTGCTGTTTTGCTTAAGGATAATTACCATATTCGTTTTAAACTTATAAAATACGATTTTTAATGTTTCTAAAAGATTATCCTTGCCAAAACACAAGATAATTACCAATTGATTAGATAATAACTTCCTTATATGATTAAAGATTGATTATTTGTATTAATTGGGTAACTTATCTTGCAAGAAATTGAAATTAGGTCAAATATAGATAATGACAAAATTAATTGTTTAATTTCTATTATTTGTTATTTGATCCTTATGTTGTGAAAAAGTTTCATTTGTGCCCATGTAAGTTTTATGGTTTAAATTTGAACTTAAAGGTTTTGTTTTGAAATTTAAATAGTTAAACCCCTAATGTTTTTAAATGTTTCAAAACTTGCCCTCAAGTTTTGGAATTTAAAAGTTGATTAAAAGTTTAATTTAGAAATGTTAGATTCTAAAACCCTAGTATTGTTTTTGAAAAGTTCAATTCACACCCTTATGGTTTTATTAATTAATTAAAGTGTATAATTAAAAGAGATTAAATAAATCCATAAAGTTTTGGTTTACAATTTAATTAAATTAAAAGTATAATTATTAAATTTGACCACCTAGTTTTTTAAAAGTGTAAAATACACCCTATACTATGTATAACATTAAAAGTCTAGTATTATATATATATATATATATATATATATATATATATATATATATATATATATATATATATATGAATAAACAGTCAGTCTTACCGTTAGTAGGCCTCATTCACGAAGTTGGTCTATAAGGGGTGTTTAAGGAAATTGCCTATAAAATGGCGATTGAATGGATATCCACTCTTACCCACCACACTCTTGACTAGTGGAGGGTCGTTAGCCGAACGGGTAGGATAAGACAGAAACCTTCCATTATAAGTATAATGAAGTACAAAAGTAACTAAATGTTTTTACAAAATTCCCAATCTTAGTTACTTTAGGCAAAAGTGAATTGATGCAATTCCATGAAATTACACTTTGTACCCTTGCGAAGACGTAAGTGGAGCATGTGTGGTTAACCGGCACACTAAATGGTAATAAGCAAAGGTAGCAAAGGCTGACTCAATGTTTGTCATAGTTCGGTGGAGCGTGTGTGGTTAACCGGCACATCGAATAAGTGACTGTAACATGTGGGGGCACCATGTGGATGACGACTATGATCAATCAATCAACTAACTTGAATTTGATTTTTCTCCTGTTTTGTAGATATCAAAATATGACAACTATGATCTTCCCAAATCCTGTGGAACAAGCCTTTCACATAAAGATGATATTCCATGATTCGATCGAGGAACACGAGATCATGCTTCACTTCCTCCACCTCCTCATATTATTCTCCCTAATATACAAGTTCAAAATATTGAAAAGTTCAAACTCACTCAAGCCCTTTTGGCAAGTAAACATGAAGAAGGAAAGTCAGTGTGTGCACACACCCTAGAGATGAAGTCACACATTGATAGATTAAGAATGTTGGGATCTGTTGTCTGTGAGGAGTTGGCTGTTGATTGGGTTCTTCAGTCACTTCCTGACTCATATAGTGAGTACGACTTAACCTCGTGTAAAAGGACTTTCAATGGCAAACGTGCTGCTGGTCCCCAAGGGTCCTTCGGTACTGCTAGTAAAGTCGGGAACTCACGATTGCGAGTTGGGCTTCGGGCCCTTCGCATTCGCTATGGTCTTGAACGACGTAGGGAAATACCGAGGGTTTCGCACCTTCTCCTTTTTTTTCCCTTCGGTCGTGGGGCTACACAAGTCCGGGAGGGTTGGGTTATGTGAATAAGTGCGAGCGACGCCTAAGGGATCGCTTGTACGGTTGTCAACTGGATGTTTTCATTAACGTACATTACAACAATTCACAACCCA
Source organism: Lactuca saligna (assembly GCF_052625555.1). Taxonomy (NCBI): domain Eukaryota; kingdom Viridiplantae; phylum Streptophyta; class Magnoliopsida; order Asterales; family Asteraceae; genus Lactuca; species Lactuca saligna. The sequence continues at coordinate 68,087,397 of NC_136421.1, read as the reverse complement.
CTGTATACCCAATGCCTCCGGAGCTCAACGAATACCTCTAACGTAACGAAACAACAACACCTAAACTAATTAAAGCAAAGTGATAGGAAAACGTCGGGTTTTCCTAGGGTTTTCAACTAATACACTTACGAACTACATGCCGAATTTTACAACTCGTACACTTACATCTATAGAAAACAAACAAGCATACTCACGGATCTTCACATATTTTTTTTTACGCTATATTATTTTCAGAAAATATCGGATTTTCTGGTGGTTTTCAAAACAATACAAACATTGGGTTTTAAACAGTACTTATGAACTCACCAACATTTCATATGTTGACGTTTTCCAAAATACTTGTATTCTCAGGTACCAGGTAAAGTGAAGAAGGAATTTTACTCTATGATGTTTTGCGAGTATTTAATTTACAACAAACAATTTTATTTTTGGGCATGTAATATTTTGGTAACAATGTAATGGATGTTAATTCTATCGGTTGTAATGTTCAAATGCTTGGTAATGATTGATGTTATGTTTCATATATATTCATTGTGATGGTATTCAATTGAGTCACGACAGCCCCCGGACGTTTCCGCCGTCTGGTTCGGGGGTGTGACACCAAACATAACAAAGGTACAATTGAATTCGTGAAACAATTTTCATCTCAAACGTCTAACATAGTGCACACACAATGACGTATGTCCAAGAGGTCATTGATCAAACCAATCATGACTTAGACATATCAAAACTCTGTGTTTATGATCTTGATTCATGAGACCGTGATGAAAGTGAAACCCACTTTTCTAAACTATCAAGGAATTGACGGGGAACTATGTTCCAGATTTTCATGAAAAATTTGTTTCAATACCAAATTTTCGATACTTCAAATCATATTCTTTCGTTATGAGAGGTCTTGATCAAATGTTCGAAGCCCACGACATTTGTTACCCAACAGGATCCGGTTGAAACTAATTTTTCTTTGAATATGATTTTCATGTAGTATCAATTTTTTCAATAGTCACTCTCAAATTAATCCAAAACATATTTGTCACTGACTACACTGGTCACACAAGTAATTTCTGTTACAATTACTCACCTTATGTTGAGGATGATATGTAATGAAAATTTTAAGCGACCCACGAAGCCTTGAAAAAGAAGCCCTTTGATACTTCTTTATAATTAGTCGATTGTAATTCACGGGAAACCACACAAGCTATTGATTATCTCTCTTGATAATTAACGAAGCAACCTTTGCCCGGGGTTTATTTGCTTTTATGTCGAAATTTTATTTTTCGATATCAAAGATCCTAAATTTTCGTTAGTTTGCTTCTTATCTCGTTCTGTTGGCACACTGCACACACGAAATCCTTGAGGTTCTGAGTAATACCAACTCAGGATGATGATTTCACAAGTCTAGCATATGACTTCGTTTCTAAACCTAAAAATGAAAGAGCCTATCCTTCATGCCGAAGATTCTCGATCTTATCCACTTGGTACTCATGAACAGTTTTTGATGTGACTGTTTGCAACGTGATGCAAGTTCCAAGGTACTTTATCTGTCATGGCACGTTTAATAGCTAGTGGTATGAGTTTCAAGGAATGATGTGTCTTACTCTTTCTAAAAAACGTTTGGAATTCAATTGGGGTTACATATAAAAGGATGTTATTATCTCCCTTTATAATTACGCATTCAAATTCTCAGATGATCAAAAAGCCCTAACTTTCTCTGTTCATCAAGAATTTCTCAAAACCCTAATCAATGGCGGCTGATCCAACCACCACCATTGAAGAAGTTGTATCGCAACCCATCATTACGATCCAAAGCACCAATTATCAGGTCGAGGGTGATGTATCACTATATCCTGAGGAGTTGAAGATGTTGATTGTTGCTCTTCAACATTCTGGTCTTGCTACTGCCATGTTTAACTCCTTTGAAGTTCTGATGACCTGGTTATCCATGGCTGGTTCTACTGCTTCTTACAAAAAAGCTACTGATGTTATCTCATTTAATCTGGCGAATGAAAAGATAGTTCGTCTCATGAAGAAGTCTTTTACTCAAATCTTGGAGATTCCAAATTCACCTCCACTCTGTCAACCATCCAGTGGTCAAATTTTGTTCATGTTTAACAAGATGGGTCATCGACCACCACTCATTAAGATCAGTGACTTCAAGAAGTCTGGTCTACCTTGCATCTGGAATTTTTTGCTTGGGATATACCTTCGTTGCTTAACTAGGCGAAGTGTAGGGCTTGACAAGGTGAGAATGGAAGTTTATGCTATGGTTGCAGGATTATATTACGATTTGAATGTAGATTTTTCTACTCAAATGTGGAAGGAGTTCATTAAAAGCTTGGAAAACACGAACATGGTGAAAGGGATTTCATGTGATCGTTATTAGAGTTTAATACTCAAGAAGGTTTATGAAAAAGAAGAAATTCCAGTTCCTGCAGATGAGGCTAAGGCTGAGTTCATGAAGTATCATTTTCCAAAGACTGTTGAAGATGATTCAGAAGTATTTCCCAATGTTGCTCGAATTTCTGATGGTATGTTGAAGAAAGTCGATCCAACAAACTCAGTGTTGGTGGCATATTTGGAAATTGTTAATCATTCAATCGAAAATGGGATTTTGCTAAAAATCAGTGGTGAAGGGTCATCTAAGAAAGTCAAGAAATCAAAGAATGGAGCTAATGATGTTGTTCACGAAAGTCCAAAGAAACAAGCCAAGACTAAGTCTCCAAAGAAGATTACAACAAAAACTAAAAATCAGTGGTGAATCCTCGAAGGAATTGATCCCTTCGAAATCTGGTGTGTTAAAAAGGGTGAAGAAATTCTCTTATATGAAACGAACTACATTAGACGATCAATCTCCTATTATTCGCAAACCTCAGCTGAACAATAAATGAGTAAAAGTTCGTGAGATTCCTGCACCAGTCTCACCATCCTCAAAGAAGTGAAGCGCTGAGGATGTGGCGAAGCACATCTCCAAGAAGACAAAGAAACGAAAGTTGTTGATTCGTGATGAGTCATCAGATAGTGAGGTTGTCCCAGACACACCTTTGGGTTCGAATTACCCAAAAATTTCACAACCACTAATCCTCACAACTGTTTCACTGCCAACAACAATAATTCCACTCGAAAGTGTTCTTACCAAATCAAATACTAAGGAGGTTCAAATTTCAAACATTTTTTGCAAATATATCTAATACGGGTGCACATGTTTTTGTGAGTGTTGATCAATCATCTCAAGGTATTCTTATTATATCTTCTTTCGATCATATTTCAAGTACTTTTGTTTCACTTCCACCTTTCATTCAACATATTTCAACCACCACCACTTCACCTACTTTCGATAACATATTACAACAACCCATCACTGCACTTTTCCAATCCCAATCCACTGATCCACCAAAACCAAATTCAGATTATGAAACAGATGGAGGAGGTTTCGGAAGAACATTTGAAGATTTGGATTTTGATTCTGAAGAGGAGAACATACCTGACCATATGCTGATGTCGGGGAAACAATTTAAGATTCTAAATTGAAAAGTCAATTATATCCTTCAATCACAAGCTGATTCTGGAGCCAAGAATTCGGTTTCGGGGATAGAAGTTGATGTGATGCTTAATGCTGTTGAACTCATAATGCAAAAGCAGTTGGAGGTACTTGATAAGAATAATGAGTTGCGAGTCAAAGCTCAAGTTGATTCGTTTGATTCAGAAATCGAGGAGCTTCAAAAACTTGCAAAAGAACGTCATGTTCTTTTCACACAAGATGTTAAGAAAGTTCGTGAAGATGTCAATCAAAAGCTGGAAGAATTAACGGTTGATGTATCGAAAGAATTAAACACTTTGAGTACCAATTACTCATCCATTATTTTGAAGGTAGACATCATAGCTGGAGCAGTTACAAATTTTGTTCAGACTTTTCAGTCGATTATTCCTTCTATCGAAGCCAAGGATAAAGATGATAAGTCTCAGTTCGACAAATTAAAGGTGTTACTTGGAGAACTCAAAGAAGTTGTCTCAAATCCTACTCCACAGTCCTTCTTAACTCCTGAATTTTTAACTCAGAAGTTACATGGTTTGGATCAAGCCATTCATAAGGTTGTTGCTCCAATTACGAAATTTTCCAACATGTTGCCAACTGGTGCCCCTCCTGTTGTCACAGGGGTGCAAGGGGAGAAAAGAAAGTTCAAGATGGCAAATTTATGAAAGTTAGAAAAGGAGTTGAAAAGCCGAATTGTGAAAATTGTTACTACTGGTGAAGTAACAAAAGTTGTATCTACTCAAGTCCCAACACCTATTGTTTCAGAGGTGATTACAACAGAATCCATCAAGACAACTACAAAACCTATTCTCAAGGGAATTGTTATAGGCTCTTCTACTGAAGGAAGAGGTTCAAGTTTGTCTAAACCAAAACCTTCTGATGATGATGGAAAAAGGAAGGGTATTTTGATTGAAAAATCGAAAGAAGAGAAGAAGGCCGAATTTGAAGCTAAAATGGAAAAACAAAGGCAAATACAGAGAATACTAAGACTTCATCAAAATGATCCACCTGGTATGGATAAGGGAGATCCGAAGAAGTTGTACAGCTATGAGAACATTGAAGCTAGAGTTGCTTATAATCAAATGTATGCGTTTGAGAAAAAGCCTAAGAAAAGCTACTCTATCACTATCACTAATATGAGTTAGCTTGACTTTCCTGTGAACGAAATGATGTTTGTAGTGGCTCAATACAAGATTGTTGAGAAGTTCGACAATGAGGATGACTTTATCCATATGAAACTTAGAATTCATGCAGTCGTTGGAAAAGAAGCAGAAGAGATATGGTCGTTAGTGAAGATCAAGAAGGTTATCAGCATAACGAAAAATGTATTGCTCGAAAATATAATTCAGAATTTTTTGTTTCATGTTGTAAGGGCGAACAATCAATTATGCGATTTCTCAGTTTCTGATTTTCCTCTAATGAACTTGAATAACCTTATTCAAGTTACATTAATTTTGAAAGACATGGAGGCTTCGCAACATCAAGGAACATACAAAGATGTTTTGAGGCTTGGTCTTGTTCATATCAAAATCTTCATAGACAATTACTATGATTGTCTAACATTGACTAATGAGGAGTTAGCATCAGCAATGGGAAGAGAAGTAAAAGTTTATATGGAAATGTCGAAGACCCAGCTGAACTAAAGAAATATGCTGATAGGGGGAATTTTCTTAAAACCTTTTGGATTGGTCTTTGCTGGAAAAGATAAGAATGGCAAGGCTAAGAGGTTTTTATTTCAAGAAAGTGAAGTGGAAAGATATACTACTTCACAACATACAAACTTCATTGTTCGTATGAATAACTGCAAGAAGAATAATGATAGAGATAAAGCCGAGTTGAAAAAGATTTTGACGTGGTACTCAGAGATATGAAGGATGATGCAGTTTGTTGCATAGATTCTCTCGAATTGAGAAGTTCGACATGATTGCAAAGGGGGAGATTGTGGAGTCAAAATTTCTTGTAATATGTCGAAGTATTTGTATTTGTCATTTCGTATGTTTTCTATATATTTGCAAAGTCATCTTGTTTACGAAGCGTAATGTATAGCCTTAGTATTTTTTGTACTTTCAGCCTCCTATAAATAGGAGCTGAACATAGAGTTGATAGAGAGAGTTTTCCCATTTCTTCTATCATTTTTGTACTCTTGTTCATTGGAAGTAATATGAGCTAAAACAGATCCTATTTACTTCGTGTGTTTAGATTACATTGATTTTACTCCGATTTGATTCTCATACTCGATTAAACACTTCTACAACTTGCATCGAAGTCCACGGGGTGGCTCTGGGAAATTATTTGTAAGACCTAGGTTTTAGCCCTAGGCTTGATAAGGAAAAACCATGATACGACTCATGGCATGATAGTAATTGTAATACTATAGTTGGCACATAACATTGTATATTCTATGAATGGTATGTGGCATTTTGTGGAGCTCACTAATCTTTGTGCTTACTGTTTCATGTTTATAGTTTAAGGTACTTCTAGTTCCAAAGGGAAAGTCCCGGCGTGACTACACAACATCCCTTAGAGTTTTCCGCATTGGCTATTTATGATGTTTACTTTGATGTTTAAATGATACATCCACTTTGATTAGTTATGAAATAACTCGTTTGTATGGTTTATTGATTTAAAAATGAAAATTTTACTATGAATTTTTGGGACATTAAAAGTTGGTATCAGATCCTTGGTTTGAGGGATTCGAGTACACTCTCAAGTGTGTCTAAACTTAAACTCAGGAGTTGATAATCTTTTTGAAAAAAACGAATTTTCTAGAATATTTTTTATAAAGAAAAGGGGTGCAATGTGTACAATCAACCGAGCTCAAGTAAGTGATTCCTAGAGTACCTATACATGATGTTATGTTATATGTTATAATAATTGCATGCTAGATTAAGGCTAAGGATCTGCTTAAGATTGCATGATGGAATGCTAGAAGAGATACCTTTATACGCCTATTGGTTGAGCTTTTAGAATTTCATGATGGTATGTGTTTCAAATGTTGGATAGAATGACCTGATTAGGTAAAGAACTGGTTTAGTTACTTAATGTCTTAATGATGTGCTTTGTGGGAGTCAAATTGATGTGCGTTAATTTATTCATGAACATGTTAAGTTACATGTTGAAAAGGATAAATAATCTCAGAATGATTGATTTGGCTCTATTGCAAATCTCTCGTCTTAGTCTAATCGTTGTAGGGTTGAGTCTTTTAGTCGAAGGATTATCTAAGATTTGGTGCACATAATTGTATTCATGAAGTAGTTAGTTGACATTAGTATAGGTTCTTCAACAGCCGATGACATCGTAGGGTGAGGAACCTAGGAGAGCCTAGGAAGTACTTTAGTGTGATTGGCACACTGCATAGTGGGTTTTGGAAATTCCAGTGTTTGAGAAGGCGACTTATAGGATTCGGGATAATTCCTTAGGAAAGCATGGATAATTATGCGATGTAGTATTAGGCCCATACTACTGAAAGCACAGGATCTGTAATTGAATCAAGGAAAGTCACAAAGATTCTAAGGAGCCTGTGGAATGAGGATTGTTTAGGAAAATTTTGATGGTTACTTGAAAGACCCCAACTTTCGTATTTTTGAATGACCCAAACTTTCATATTTCACATTATCATTATTCCAAAACATGTTATTTGCATATTCATAAAAGCAATATTTTACATTGATATAAAGGATTTACAAACTATTGGATACAAACCCTCTATTACAAAGTGTTATATATATTACATAACTACCCAGGATATTGTAATTTATACAAACTTAAAAAGTAGTACAAAAGTACTATTACAAACTATTCTACATCTTTCAATAGTATGTAAACATACTATTTATTTATCACCTGCAATTGTTAAACATTGATAGGGTAAGCGGTGATGCTTAGTGAGTTCAAAAATAGATACAATATAATGTTATGCCATATATATACTTCAATGTGGCAAGGCAAAGAGGAACAACAAGATGTAGGAGAGATCATGTAACAAGCGTTCATATCAATCAAAGAAATTATTCAAAGATATTCTTTTCAATTCTTGATATACATCAATAAAGCTTTGGCCCAATTGGCATAGAAGACATGCAATTTCTGATTAACATCTTGTTAGATTTCAGGCTTATAGTCCTGTGTAACCATTTGCCAATGCCATAGAATAAAAGTCATTCTCTTATGGAGACATGCTCTACATGGCCAGAGGCTACGTACCAGTACCAATGTGAATCTAAGTCCTTTCACTGATCACATGGTCAAAGGTATTACAATTGCTATTAACATAGCGAATAACACGAGAAAATAACTCAGAATGATAATACTGAAAAGCACATAGTACATATAACACATAACATACAATTGTTCCTATATATTGAACTCACCTTAAGTTAACCGGGGGTTAAAATAGTAATTTGGACACCACTTCAGCTTTAAATATGCCTTTCTATGTTGAAAACCGGGAGTTTCTTTGACAACAGGGCTCTGCGAAGGTAGGGCTTCAAAACCGAATAGATAAAATTTCCGGGCTTCTCGGGGGTCTCAAGACGTGTTTCGAGTGCTAAAATTGTTTTCGGGGCTTCGGGAAAAGTTAATATGAAGAAAATATGGAAAGAGGGGCTAAAAGTGTCAAATTTTCAAAGTTAGTCGGAAAGGTTCGCAGGACCCTTTATATAGGGCCGAGGTTCGGATGTCAGCTTAAGAAGCGAAGCTTGGTGGCAGCAGTAGAGTGAAGCAGGTGGCGCAAGAAGGAGGCTCGGTTGCGAAGCTGGTAGGCTCGACGTGGAGGTGCGAGACTCGGACACGAGGGCGAGGCGCGTCGGAAGCCTATTGGCTCGCACTTCGGTCAAATGGCTGAGCGGCACGCGTCGGACTTCCGGAAGCAGGCAACGAAGTAGTTCGGTCGGGGCCACGTCTCTGGTGACGCACCTGCTTCGTGCGAGGTGACGTGGTCGGTTACTATTCATGCGAAAATTTCCGATTTTCGTGCCCCGAACTTCTAAAATCCATAACATTCGCATACGAGCTCCGTTTTTGACGTTCTTTATATGCACGCGTAGCTAAGATCATGCTCTACAACTTTCGTTTAGACTTCATTGGCTAATTTTGACTTTAATTTTAATATTATTATTTTTAACAGACCGGGACAGGAAATCCGTTAAAAATTCATAACTTCTTCATCCGACATCCGTTTTCGTCAGACTTTTTACCGTTGTACTACATATGATGAGACCTTCGATTCTCGTTTAGGATGTATTGGTAAAATATCGCTCGATCTAAAATTCGAGTTTTTAGCTGTCTGCTGCTAAGTTGAAACTTCGAAAAATCATAACTTCCTCATACGAAGTTAGATTTTGGCGTTCTTTTTATCGAATTTCTCGGTTTAACAAATACTACGACTTTCATTTAGATTACTAAGGCTAAAAAGTAGTTTATCAAAAACTCACTTTTTACGTCATTTGGCGTCGTGCCGGTTTTGTCGCGGATCTTTGGTTGGTCATAACTTCTTCGTTATAACTCGGATTTTGATGAGGTTTTCTCCTACAATTTTCTAACGAGATTCTCTACAACATCAAATAATAAAATTTTACTTATTTAAAATTTCATATTTTCGCTAAATTTCACTATTTGGCTTTTAATTGGAATCTCATAAGACTTCCAATATTTTCTGAGTGATTCTAAACATAGTTTTACTTCATTTCTAGTAAAAACCATCTGTTAGAACTCAACACTCAATTTTACATAATATTTCACAATTTTATTCATTACAAAACACGATTTTAAAACGTGTATGTTACAAATACCTCCTCCTTTTGAGGATTTCGTCCCCGAAATTACATCGATTAAAATAAATGGGGATATTTTGCTTTTATCTCATTCTTATTCTCCCAAGTATAGTTTGGGCCACGATGGTGTTTCCACTTGACAAGCACCAATTCTACTTCTTTATTGCGTAGCTTAGTTGTTCTTTCATTCACGATTTCATCAAGCTCTTCTACATATCTTAACTTATTATCCAATTTCACTTCGGATAATGGAACTGTCTCATCGTAGATGCTCAAGCATTTGCGCAGATAACTTACATGAAACACATCATGAATACCCGCCAAATCTTCAGGCAATTCTAAGTGGTAAGCTTGCTTTCCAATTCTCTGGATGATTTTGAAAGGACAAACAAATCTAGGACTCAACTTTCCTTTCTTCCCAAATCGCATAAGGCCTTTCCATGTGGATACATTCAGCATCACAAAATCACCCACTTGAAATTCTATAGGTCGTCTTCTCTTTTCCGTATGGGACTTCTGTCGATCCTGGGCCGCTTTCATTCTTTCTCGTACGATTTGAATCTTGTCGGTGGTGTCTTGAATCATTTCAGGGCCTCCAAGGATCTTTTGTCCTACATCACGCCAACATAATGGCGTACGGCATTTGCGACCATATAATACTTCATATGGTGGCATTTTGATTGAAGTGTGGTAACTGTTATTATACGGAAATTCTACAAGCGGTAAGTATTTATCCCAGTTACCACCGAACTCTAAAACACATGCACGAAGCATATCTTCTACTGTCTGGATTGTTCTCTCTGTCTGACCATCTGTCTGAGGATGATAAGCGGTACTGAGAGCAACTCGAGATCCTAATTCGTGTTGCATACTCGCCCAAAAGTGATAAGTGAAGCGAGTATCGCGATCGGAAATGATCTTTAGTGGCACACCATGTCTTGCAATAATTTCATCCAAGTATATTTGTGCGTATTTCTCCATTGGAGCCGTTTCACGCATGGCGAGAAAATGTGCACTCTTTGTTAGACGGTTTACAATTACCCAAACGCTATCATACTGTCTAGCAGTCTTTGGCAATTTGGTAATAAAATCCATGGACAGCTCTTCCCACTTCCATACAGGAACACTAAGGCTTTCTGGAGTTCCATAAGGCTTTTGGTGTTCTGTTTTAACTTGTAAGCATACTAAGCATTCCTGTACATATCTTCCAATGTCTCTCTTTAATCCGGGCCACCAATAATTAGCTTTTACATCATAGTACATTTTACTTGTACTAGGATATATTGATAGCTTAGACTTATGAGCTTCATCTAAAATCTTCTGTCTTAATCCACCAATCTTTGGAATCCATAGCCGATTCTTAAATACTTTTAATCCTCGTGGATCATCGAGTAAAACATCGGCATAATGTACCATTCCTTCCTTCTTTACATTTTCTGGCTTTAAGGCTTCAACTTGCCCCTTCTCTAGTTCATCAAGAATGGTGAACTTCACCGTAGTGTGAGTAATAGTATAACACATACTATTACGATAAACTTTCCTGCTAAGTGCATCTGCAACCACATTAGCCTTTCCAGGATGGTAAAGGATTTCGCAATCATAGTCCTTGATTAGCTCCATGGCTCGTTGTTGTCTCATATTCAAAGTTTGTTGACTGAATATATACTTGAGACTCTTGTGGTCGGTGAATAATTGGCATTTCGTACCAAAAAGGTAATGTCTCCAAAGTTTTAGGGCAAATACTACTGCAGCGAGTTCAAGATCATGGGTGGGATAATTCTTTTCATAATCTTTCAGTTGTCTTGAGGCATAGGCTATCACTTTACCACGTTGCATCAACACACAACCGAGTCCCAATCTTGAAGCATCGCTATATACGGAGAAATCATCATCACCTTCTGGGAGTGATAAGATGGGAGCATGAGTTAAAAGATCTTTTAGAGTTGAGAAAGCTTTTTCTTGATCTGCACCCCATTCGAACTTTACTTCCTTCCGTGTAAGGCTTGTGAGGGGTACGACTATACGAGAAAAGTCTGTAATGAATCTCCGGTAATATCCTGCGAGACCTAAGAAACTACGAATTTCGGAAGCATTACGAGGCACTTCCCAATTTTGAATGACTTTGATTTTGATGGGATCTACACATACACCGTTACTGGAAATAATATGGCCAAGAAATTGAACATGACGGAGCCAAAATTCACATTTCGAGAATTTAGCATAAAGTTTCTCCTTTCGAAGGAGTTCTAGGATTTCACGAATATGAATGGCATGATCGGCTTCAGATTTGGAATAGATTAGAATATCGTCGATGAATACGATGACAGACTTATCGAGCATTGGGCGGCATACTCGATTCATCATATCCATGAATACAGCAGGAGCATTTATCAAACCCAATGGCATGACAAGGAATTCGAAATGCCCATAACGAGTACGAAAAGCAGTCTTCGGTACATCTTGCTCTATTACTTTCAACTGATGATAGCTAGATCTTAAATCAATTTTTGAGAAATAGCTATCACCCTGAAGTTGATCGAATAAATCATCGATTCGAGGTAGTGGGTACTTGTTCTTGATAGTCGCCTTATTCAGCTCGCGATAATCAATGCACATTCGCATCGATCCATCCTTCTTCTTAACAAACAATACTGGAGCACCCTAGGGAGAGGTACTCGGTCGAATAAAGCCTTTGTCAAGTAATTCCTACAGTTGGATCATCATTTCTTTCATCTCGACTGCTGCAAGACGATAAGGAGTCTTTGCGATCGGACCAGCACCGACCACAAGGTCAATTCGGAATTCTACTTGTCTGTCCAGAGGAAGTCCAGGCAGATCATCGGGGAAAACATCGGGATATTCGTTAACAATGGGAATATCATTTACTATTTTAATCTCCTTTCTTGAGATGTCAACTATATAGGCCAGATAGATAGGACAACCTTTCGATATGAATTTATGAGCTTTGAGGAAAGAGATTATTTTTAAGATTCTTTGTTCACCATAGACATGAATAGAATCTTCCCCTTCAATAGGAATGCGTACCATCTTTTCATAACACAAGAGTTCTGCATGGTTCTTTGATAACCAATCCATGCCGAGAATAATATCGAAATTGGGCAAGGAGATAGGGATTAGGTTAGCAACCAAATTATAGCCTTCAATTTCTATGACACAATCCCTATAGATTTTATCAGCAAGTAATGATATACTTCCTGCAGTATCTACGTGAAATGGTTGTGCAAGTGCATAGCAAATAGTTTGAAAAGAATGCGCAAATTCATAAGATACGAAAGAATCTGAGGCACCAGAATCAAATAAGATGTGAGCAGGTCTAAAGTTGACAAGAATTGTACCCGTCACGACATTTGGGTCCTCACGTGCTTACTCTGCGTTAATCTGGAATGCACGACCCTTAGCTTTTGGCACCTCCTCCTTTTTAGCTAGAGTACTCTTTGATTGTTGGACAGGGACTTGACTTCTCGTTGGTTGTTGAACAGAAGCTTGACATCCTGTCACTTGGCTGGTAAGAGTAGGGCAAAAACGCTTCTTGTGGTCAGTAATACCACATGCATAACAAGTCACATCCTTCCTTGGGCAAGCTGGCTTGATATGACCTGTTTCTCCACACCCATAACAGACAATGGATTCCTTGTCTATTTTGCATTGACCCAGATGATTCCTTCCACAAACGCGACATGATGGTGATTGAATAGAAAAAGATTGTGACCTACCACAGCCACGAAAAGCACTCTGAGATTGTGCTTGCTTCCTAGGATCAGTTAGAATATGTCACACCCCCGAACCAGACGGCGGAAACGTCCGAGGGCTGTCGTGACTCAATTGAATACCATCACAATGAATATACATGAAACATAAAATTATACATCACCAACATTCGGAATGATACAACTGGTAGCGTTTACATCCCTTACATTATTCCCAGAATATTACATTCTCAAAAGTAACTGTTTGATACTAAATTAAACCACAGCAAAACGTCATAGGGTACAATTCATCCTTCACTTTATCTGTTACCTGAGAATACAAGTATTTTGAAAAACGTCAACATATGAAATGTTGGTGAGTTCATAAGTAATGTTTGAAATCCAATGTTTGTAATGTTTTGAAAAACACCAGAAAATCCGATATTTTCTGAAAATAGTAAAGTCAAGAATGTGTGAAGATCCATAGGTATGCTTGTTTGTTTCTATACTTGTAAAAATTGTTCATTTAAAATTTGTGTGCATTCCGAATCCGTATGTATTGAAATACCCTAGGAAAACCCGATGTTTTCCTAATTCTTTGAATTACATGAACGTACATGGAAACAATTGCAACGTGTGAAGTTATCGGTACCAGGCGACGTTGGATTATTTTTGAGCATGATTATTTGCTACAAACACGTTACACAAACGACTAGTCTATAGCAATACTAACGATCCCGTAGACGTCGTCCGTACTAATCACGTTATCCAACCGCCCTGACTACGTGTAGTCCCACACCCGAAGAGAACGAGGACACGAAGGCCTCGGTAACTCCATTAGCCGGTTTGGGATAAAAGGTACGAGGGGTCCCAGACCCGCCTCGCATGAAAAGGTAGACTTTACTAGCAATACCAAAGGACCCTTGGGGACCAGTAGTATACAAGCCATTGAAAGTCCTTTTACGTTATGTCGGATCGATAAAACCCAACACTTCGTAAGAGAGAGGTCTTCGGGCCTTAAGATCAGGTCATTGAGCTAGCTAGGCTCAACGAACAAGATTTTACACTTTTAGGGCCCAAAGGTGGTGCGTAGACGTCTGTGCACACTCACATGTATAGTGACTTCCCAATCGTTATCGTAATGTCGCAATGTCATAGTGTCGTCGTGTTAGTAGTTTTGGATTTTTATTGGTTCGAGACCGAACCAATTCGTTTGACAACGACTTTTGGTGTTGTAATGTATTGTATTTCGTCGATAGTCGTGGTATCATCATTTGATCAAATTGCATGTATTGAACTAGTCTTGAGGATTTTTCTGTTTCCAGCCCCTCCTTATTTGTAAAAATTTACTTTTTCAACCCTTTATTTAAAAAGTTTTCGGTTTGGTCCTTAAATCAATTTTCTTGACATTTTAATACCAAAAATTATTGAAATAAGTATTTTCCAGCATATTTTTCATAGAAAACAGCTTAAGTCCCTGAATTTCAGTTTTTTCTCGGTTATAACCTTTCTTTTTCGAAAGTTTGACAATTTTGGCGCAAATTGTAAAATTTTTTGCAACTTTGGTCCTTTTTAAATTTAAAAAGCATTCTTAACCTTTGAAAAGGACTTGGATCACTTATAGTCCACTGTTTTATAGAAAAACACAGTTTTGGCCCTCCAAAACAGAAAATTTCGCATAATGGGCCTCATTGGGCCGAAAATGTCATTTTTAGCCCATTAAGCTTGAAATTTATGTTTTTAATCCTCTAAATGAGTATATTTCCAGAAATAGTTCTATTGAAACTGTTTTGACATAGTTCAACCCTCAAAATTCGTGATTTGTCAATTTAGGCCCTTAAAGTTTGTTTTTTTCGCATTTTAAGTCCAAAAATGGTATTTTTAGCCCAAAGAAATTGTTACTAAACCATTTAGCCATTTTTCTAAAAATACTTTGTATGTAGAAATATATTTGATGCTAGAGTCTTTTAACATAAGGTATATCTCGGTTTTGAGGGGTTTTATGGCTAGATCCAACATTATAACACACAAAAGCACACATATAAGCATGGAATCATACAAAGCATACAAAACACATATAGATCTACACTTTCACTTGCATCCCCCCCCCCAAAAAAAAAAAACTTATAAAAACCGAAAATAGGGGGTATGAAGCTCACCTTGTTTGAAGCTTTCGGTTTTTGGAAGAAAAGATGGAAGAAAGTTTGGTGATTTTCGGCCTTAGCACCTTTCCTTGGTAGATCTCGAGTTTGATGACTTCTAAGGTGCATGATCACAAGTTGGAATAGATTTAGAAGAGGTTTTTGATGGAGTAAAGTAGCTAGATCATGGATATAAGTAAAAACTTACCTAAGATGATGATTAACTTGCAAGATCCTCTTGAAAGCTCCTAAATTTCGAGAACTTTGGAGTGGGGAGGAAGGAGTGTTCTTGAGAGAGTTGAGAGATTTTTGTGAATGTGTGTGTGTGTTGCTCGGCCGAGAGTGAGAGGGAGGAGAGAAGAGAGTGATTTTGAAGTGATGTTTGCATGGAAGAATGAGATGAGTTGCATGGATGTCCTATGGATAACAATGATGTGGCAATGGTAAAGTCAACTCTTCTATTTCCTCTTGGGCTTGTGCATTGGGCCGAGAATTTGGAAGGGAAGAGGGAAAATTTGGGCCTTTGCCCCTAAGCCCAATGTTAGTGTTAATCTTGAGTATGTTTTAAGTCTAAAGGAATGTGGTAGGATTTTTATATTTTTATTGGACTAGTTTAGGTCATTCATGTATCAAGGCTTTTAATTCATTTCATTCTAGGTCCAACATAGCCCAAAATGTTGAAACAAATAGATGTGGGTCCAATTAGAGCCCATTTAAGAGTTCTAAACCCAAGATAGTCAAATTGGAAGTTTATTGGTCCATTAGGCCCAATAAGGAAGTTCTAGTCCAAAGTGGACCTAAATAAGAACTTCTAGGGTTTCCAATTGCTTGTTGGCTATTTGTAATGCTTGTATGGTGTATTTGATTGAAATTCTGTTGTCACAATAATAGGTGTTACGCATGTTCTTAAGCTTTTGATTCACTTTAGCTTGAGTGTATAGTTTACAAGATACAAAATTTCCAGTTGTGACATCATCCCCCTGTTAGAGGGAATTTCATCCCGAAATTCTGTTTGAAAGCTAGATTTGAGAATGCTAGAATAGGTGAGGGTACTTTTGCTTCATTTGATCTCCGCATTCCCAAGTGAATTCTGGCCCACGCTTTGCGTTCCACCGTACCTTCACGATCGGGATGCGGCTCTGTTTAGTACGCTTCACCTCTCTGTCCATAATTTCGATTGGTTCTTCGACGAACAGGAGATTCTCTTTGATTTTGATTTCGTCAAGAGGAATGACAAGGGTTTCATCTGATAGGCACTTCTTTAGGTTAGAGACATGGAACACGGGGTGTACACCGTTTAGCTCTGCGGGTAGTTGCAGTCTGTATGCTACTGGACCAATTCGGGCGACGATTTCGAAAGGTCCAATGTACCGTGGATTTAGTTTTCCCTGATTCCCAAAACGAATGACTCCTTTCCAGGGCAAGACTTTTAACAGTACTCGATCATCGACCTGAAATTCTAAGGGCTTTCGGCGTTTATCAGCGTAGCTCTTTTGTCGGTCACGCGATGCTTGCAACCGAGCTTTGATTTGAACGATCTTTTCCGTGGTTTCACGGATGATCTCCGGTCCCGTTAGTGCTTTGTCCGACATGTGTGTTTTCGCTAGCTGGGTGTCACCTACTTCAACCCAACATAACGGTGATCTACATTTACGCCCGTACAGTGCTTCGAAAGGAGCCACCTTGATGCTCGAATGGTGACTATTGTTGTATGAGAATTCGATTAAGGGTAGGTGGGTGTCCAAAGACTTTCCAAAGTCTATTACGCATGCGCGGAGAATATCTTCGAGCGTTTGGATGGTTCGCTCGCTTTGACCATCCGTTTGTGGATGATAAGCGGTGCTCATATCGAGGTTTGTTCCCATCGCCTTATGGAGTGATTGCCAAAATCGGGACGTGAACCTACTGTCCCTATCCGAGATGATAGATGTTGGTATTTCGTGAAGTCTCACGATCTCTCGAATGTATAAACGCATCAATCTCTCCATCTTGTACGATTCTTTAATTGGCAGGAAATGGGCAGATTTCGTCAGTCGGTCAATTATTACCCATATGGTGTCTAATCCATCCCACGTTTTGGGTAGCTTGGTCACGCAATCCATAGAAATCCCTTCCCATTTCTACTCAGGAATTTCCGGTTGCTGTAACAATCCTGAGGGTTTTTGGTATTCCACCTTTACTTTGGCGCACGTAAGGCACTTACTGACGTAGGTCGCGATTTACGCCTTCATGTTAGGCCACCAATAGTGTTGTTTAATATCCAAATACATCTTATCGGAACCGGGATGAATGGAGTATCGCGTCTTGTGGGCTTCCTTCATGACAACATCTCTAAACCCTCCAAATTTAGGGACCCAAATACGGTTCATGAAATAGTATACTCCATTCTCCTTTGCTTCCAGGTTCTTTTCCATTCCGCGCAATGCTTCGCTTGCTCTATTTTCCGTCTTCATGGCTTCCGACTGGGCTACTGCAATTTGAGTGGCCAGGTGCGATTGAATGGTTATCGAGAGAGTCTTCGTACAACGATTAGAGTACTCCTTCCAACTTAAGGCATCATCTACCACGTTGGCCTTGCCTGGGTGGTACTTAATCTCACACTCATAATCGTTTAACAATTCAACCCATCTTTGTTGCCTCATGTTCAACTCCTTTTGGTTTAAGATGTGTTAGAGACTCTTGTGATCCGTGAAGACGGTGCACTTTGTACCGTAAAGGTAATGCCTCCAAATCTTTAGGGCAAGACTACAGCTCCCAACTCTAGGTCATGGGTCGTGTAGTTTACTTCATGCGTTTTTAGTTGGCGGGATGCGTAGGCTATCACTCTCCCACGTTGCATGAGAACGCAACCTAAGCCCTGATTTGACGCGTTGCAGTAGACTACAAAATCTTCCGTTCCTTCAGGCAGAGATAGTACAGGTGCGCTACAGAGAGCTTGTTTCAAGGTTCGAAACGCAATCTCTTGTTTGTCTGTCCATTTGAATGGTACGCCCTTTTGCGTAAGCGAGGTAAGTGGCTTGGCGATCTTAGAGAAATTTTGAATGAATCTCCTATAGTAGCCTGCTAATCCCAAGAATTGACGAATTTCTGTGGGCGTTGTCGGGATGGCCCATCCTTCTACAGCTTTGACCTTAGAGGGATCCACATGGATTCCATCTTGGCTGACTACATGTCCTAGGAAATTCACACTTCGCAGCCAGAACTCACACTTAGAGAGTTTGGTGTAAAGTTTTTCTGATCGCAGAGTTTCTAAGACTTGTCGGAGATGTTGGCCATGCTCTTCCTTGCTTCGAGAATAGACGAGGATGTCATCGATAAAAACAATGACAAAGTTGTCGAAGAACGGTCGGCAGATTCGATTCATTAGGTCCATAAATGCGGCAGGGGCATTCGTTATACCAAAGGGCATTACGACAAATTCATAATGTCCGTAGCGAGTTCGGAAAGCGGTTTTTGGAATATCCTCTTCCCGGACTTTGAGTTGGTGGTATCCGGACCGTAGATCTATTTTAGAAAAATAACTAGCTCCTTGGAGCTGGTCAAATAGATCATCGATTCGTGGGAGTGGGTAGCGGTTCTTGATTGTGAGTTTATTTAATTCCCTGTAATCGATTCACATTCTAAAAGATCCGTCTTTCTTTTTGACAAAGAGCACCGGAGCTCCCCATGGCGAGTAACTAGGTCGAATAAATCCCTTGTCCAAAAGTTCGCTGAGTTGGCTGGATAATTCCTGCATCTCGGCAGGAGCCAGCCGGTAGGGTGATTTAGCAAGAGGAGTTGCTCCTGGAATAAGGTCGATTCAAAACTCAACCTGTCTCTCTGGGGGTACTCCCGGGAGATCTTCAGGAAACACGTCCGGAAATTCACATGCTACGGGAATGTCTCGAACGTTAATCTCCCCCTTGGTTTTGTCCACCACGTGAGCTAGGAACGCCAGATTGTTCCTTCTTAGATATTTCTGTGCCTTGATGCACGAAACGAGGCGAAGGTTCATGCTAGATTTGTCTCCGTAAATTACCAGGGTTTCGTGATTTGGGAGGCGAAGCAAACGGCCTTCTCATGGCACATAATTTCGGCATGGTGGGGGCTTAACCAATCCATGCCGATGATCACATCGAAACTCCTAATTGACACTGGCATTAGATCTATTCGAAAGACGTGTTGATTAAGAGTTAGGGTACATCCGGTGTAGATTTCCCCAGTGGATTCGGTTTTCCCATTGGCCATTTCCACCGTATAGGTTTCATTTAGCTTTTGGGGTAGTTGTCTTAATAGATGCTTAAACTTATTGCTTACGAAGCTTCGTTCCGCTCCGGTGTCAAATAAGATGCATGCATAAGCGTGGTTTAAGGGAAACGTACCGGTAACAACAGAGGGGTCTTGAAGGGCCTCACTCTGACCCATGGTCAACATCCTTCCTGTTCCTCCATTTCTTAAATTGTTGTTGTTAGGACAGTCTCGACGGATGTGTCCAGTCTTCCCACATCCGAAGCAGGTGTAGCTAGGCCCTGCATTATTGCCGCTGGCATGGTTGTTGTTGTTGTTGCGAGGGTTGTTGCTGTTGGTTCCCTGATTTTGGTTATGGGGAGGGTAAGCCTTGCAGTACTTTGCAGTGTGACCCCTTCGGTTGCAACTGGTGCACTGAAAATCCTTGCATTCTCCATAGTGATGGAAACCGCACTTGTTGCATTTGGGAAGATTACCGGAATAAGGTCTGGAAGCATTTGAAGTGGCTGAGGTTGGAGCATGTGGTGCGGCTAGAACCGGTGCGGTAACAGCATTAACCGCCACTGTCTGCTGCTTCTTGGAGGTGTCGGGGTCCTGGCGCCCCTTCCTCTTATTGTTCTTTCCCCTCTCGCCATCACTTTCCTTCGTCTTCTCAGTCTCCACTGGCTTCTCTCCCTTCTTGTTGTTATGGTCATATAACCTTTTTGCCAATCTTTTCGTACTGTCAAATGTTTCGGGGTTTGCAGCTATCACATTCCCTTGAATTGGTGATGTGAGTCCCCAGATGAATCGCTCAATCTTCTTTCCTTCCGAGGCGATCATACCCGGGCACAGCAGAGATAGTTCGCTAAATCTCGATATGTAGGCATCGATATTCGCGTTCTGCACAGTGAGGTTCCATAGCTCTTGCTCCATCTTCTGTATTTCGCCTCGTGGGCAGTACCCAGCCATTAACATTTCTTTCATCTCTGTCCACGGCATAGAGTTGGCTACAGGGATTGTCATGGATTCTACATGTCCGTTCCACCAGGTGAGTGCTTGATCCACAAAAGTGCAGGCCGCGAACTTCACCTTCATGTGCTCAGGGCAGTCGCATATCTCGAATACTGACTCCACCTTTTCGATCCATCGCTTCAGAGTGATCACCCCTCCAGTGCCATTAAAAGTTCGTGCTTTGGCGTTTGTTAAGTCCTTGTAGGTACATGTCTTGGTGGGTCCTTGATTCATTCCGTTGTTCGAACTTCCGGCTCCTTGCCCATTGACTCCTCCATTGTTCCCTTGTTGAATTTGCGCAATCGCTGCAGTGACTGCTGCAGATACAGCTGCCTGGAAGGCGGCTGAGTCAACTTCAGGTGGGGTTGGTCTTGGGTTTCCGTGAGCAGGTCGGGGAGGCATCTTTCTGTCACAATACGGAAAGATGTTGAGGGTATGTTGTTTCTGTGAGGTCGTGATCCTACTGACTAGGTGCATGGTACGAACTTAAACACTACTACCATTGACCAATCAATAATAATTTCTCAACACATAGCAATTTGCAATATTGTAATAAAACACGTAAAAATTTATTAATATTATCCGCATTTTATACATGAAAATTTGCTCGTAGGAGCATACATGAGTGATACTAATTCGACAGCATAACGAATCTATGAGTAGTGTAGTCACTTAAACATAGAGTCGGAGTACATAGCATATTTCCTAACGACCTACTATGACAAGTCTATCGCTAACCGCGATGAGCTGCGTCCTACTATAACGGTGAAATCATATGCCGAAGTACTGAGCCAACAGCTGAGCCATCTCAGTCATGTCCACAATGACCTCATCCCTCTCAAGCTCTGCTTGCACGGCACGTGCTTCCATGGCGAACAGTTGTTGCCGCAAGTCGGCAATCTCGGCTTCTAGGGAGCGATTTTCCCTCGCGGGATTCACTGGTGGGACGTGGTGATCCTGTTGCGCTTCGCTAACAGGAGATGCGACGTGAACTATGTCCGGGGCCTGATCCTCCCCCATGTCATCGTCGGTCTCCTCGAACTCGTAGTCGGTGTCCATGTATTCGTCAGGTTCAACGCCGTGGACTCCCTCCTGATTCCCCTCTGGTTCGTCTTCGAGTATCCCGTGTGCTTCTAGGGCTTGGTGAAACTGAATGTCCTGATGCTCCCCCTCCATGAAGACTGGGAGCAAGTATACGAATAAGCTATCACTTTCCTATGACTCTACCGCTATTGCACAAGCTAAACAGGCGTTCTCTTTTTGGTGGTAGGGGTATAGTTTTAGATTCCCTAGAAATCCCGATCTCATCATGGCGTGTGTCAGTTTTACTTTGGAGAGAATGTAGTTGATCAGGCTACATTCACTCCTTGGTATCACTAAGAACAGTCCCGAATTAACCGAGACACTAGTATTATTTTTGTTTGGTTCGTCGTTATGTTCCTATTCCTAGTGCAAGCAAGGGTGTTTTATTTACTTGTTTTGTTCAGAGTTATGTTAGTCCCTCTTTTTGGTTTATAGTTGCATATCCATGTGTGGCTAGATATGCTAGTTCACTATAAACAAAGCTCTGATACCAACCTGTCACACCCCCGAACCAGACGGCGGAAACGTCCGAGGGCTGTCGTGACTCAATTGAATACCATCACAATGAATATACATGAAACATAACATTATACATCACCAACATTCGGAATGATACAACTGGTAGCGTTTACATCCCTTACATTGTTCCCAGAATATTACATTCTCAAAAGTAACTGTTTGATACTAAATTAAACCACAGCAAAACGTCATAGGGTACAATTCATCCTTCACTTTATCTGTTACCTGAGAATACAAGTATTTTGAAAAACATCAACATATGAAATGTTGGTGAGTTCATAAGTAATGTTTGAAATCCAATGTTTGTAATGTTTTGAAAAACACCAGAAAATCCGATATTTTCTGAAAATAGTAAAGTCAAGAATGTGTGAAGATCCATAGGTATGCTTGTTTGTTTCTATACTTGTAAAAATTGTTCATTTAAAATTTGTGTGCATTCCGAATCCGTATGTATTGAAATACCCTAGGAAAACTCGATGTTTTCCTAATTCTTTGAATTACATGAACGTACATGGAAACAATTGCAACGTGTGAAGTTATCGGTACCAGGCGACGTTGGATTATTTTTTAGCATGATTATTTGCTACAAACACACGTTACACAAACGAATAGTCTATAGCAATACTAACGTCTAACGATCCCGTAGGCGTCGTCCGTACTAATCACGTTATCCAACCGCCCTGACTACGTGTAGTCCCACACCCGAAGAGAACGAGGACACGAAGGCCTCGGTAACTCCATTAGCCGGTTTGGGATAAAAGGTACGAGGGGTCCCAGACCCACCTCGCATGAAAAGGTAGACTTTACTAGCAATACCAAAGGACCCTTGGGGACCAGTAGTATACAAGCCATTGAAAGTCCTTTTACGTTATGTCGGATCGGTAAAACCCAACACTTCGTAAGAGAGAGGTCTTCGGGCCTTAAGATCAGGTCATTGGGCTAGCTAGGCTCAACGAACAAGATTTTACACTTTTGGGGCGCAAAGGTGGTGCGTAGACGTCTGTGCACACTCGCATGTATAGTGACTTCCCAATCGTTATCATAATGTCGCAATGTCATAGTGTCGTCGTGTTAGTAGTTTCGGATTTTTATTGGTTCGAGACCGAACCAATTCGTTTGACAACGACTTTTGGTGTTGTAATGTATTGTATTTCATCGATAGTCGTGGTATCATCATTTGATCAAATTGCATGTATTGAACTAGTCTTGAGGATTTTTCTGTTTTCAGGCCCTCCTTATTTGTAAAAATTTACTTTTTCAACCCTTTATTTAAAAACTTTCCGGTTTGGTCCTTAAATCAATTTTCTTGACATTTTAATACCAAAAATTATTGAAATAAGTATTTTCCAGCATATTTTTCATAGAAAACAGCTTAAGTCCCTGAATTTCAGTTTTTTCTCGGTTATAACCTTTCTTTTTCGAAAGTTTGACAATTTTGGCCCAAATTGTAAATTTTTTTGCAACTTTGGTCCTTTTTAAATTTAAAAAGCATTTTTAACCTTTGAAAAGGACTTGGATCACTTATAGTCCACTGTTTTATAGAAAAACACAGTTTTGGCCCTCCAAAACAGAAAATTTCGCATAATGGGCCTCATTGGGCCGAAAATGTCATTTTTAGCCCATTAAGCTTGAAATTTATGTTTTTAATCCTCTAAATGAGTATATTTCCAGAAATTGTTCTATTGAAACTGTTTTGACATAGTTCAACCCTCAAAATTCGTGATTTGTCAATTTAGGCCCTTAAAGTTTGTATTTTTCGCATTTTAAGTCCAAAAATGGTATTTTTAGCCCAAAGAAATTGTTACTGAACCATTTAGCCATTTTTCTAAAAATACTTTGTATGTAGAAATATATTTGATGCTAGAGTCTTTTAACATAAGGTATATCTCGGTTTTGAGGGGTTTTATGGCTAGATCCAACATTATAACACACAAAAGCACACATATAAGAATGGAATCATACAAAGCATACAAAACACATATAGATCTACACTTTCACTTGCATCCCCCCCCCCAAAAAAAAAAAACTTATAAAAACCGAAAATAGGGGGTATGAAGCTCACCTTGTTTGAAGCTTTCGGTTTTTGGAAGAAAAGATGGAAGAAAGTTTGGTGATTTTCGGCCTTAGCACCTTTCCTTGGTAGATCTCGAGTTTGATGACTTCTAAGGTGCATGATCACAAGTTGGAATAGATTTAGAAGAGGTTTTTGATGGAGTGAAGTAGCTAGATCATGGATATAAGTAAAAACTTACCTAAGATGATGATTAACTTGCAAGATCCTCTTGAAAGCTCCTAAATTTCGAGATCTTTGGAGTGGGGATGAAGGAGTGTTCTTGAGAGAGTTGAGAGATTTTTGTGAATGTGTGTGTGTGTTGCTCGGCCGAGAGTGAGAGGGAGGAGAGAAGAGAGTGATTTTGAAGTGATGTTTGCGTGGAAGAATGAGATGAGTTGCATGGATGTCCTATGGATAACAATGATGTGGCAATGGTAAAGTCAACTCTTCCATTTCCTCTTGGGCTTGTGCATTGGGCCGAGAATTTGGAAGGGAAGAGGAAAAATTTGGGCCTTTGCCCCTAAGCCCAATGTTAGTGTTAATCTTGAGTATGTTTTAAGTCTAAAGGAATGTGGTAGGATTTTTATATTTTTATTGGACTAGTTTAGGTCATTCATGTATCAAGGCTTTTAATTCATTTCATTCTAGGTCCAACATAGCCCAAAATGTTGAAACAAATAGATGTGGGTCCAATTAGAGCCCATTTAAGAGTTCTAAACCCAAGATAGTCAAATTGGAAGTTTATTGGTCCATTAGGCCCAATAAGGAAGTTCTAGTCCAAAGTGGACCAAAATAAGAACTTCTAGGGTTTCCAATTGCTTGTTGGCTATTTGTAATGCTTGTATGGTGTATTTAATTGAAATTCTGTTGTCACAATAATAGGTGTTACGCATGTTCTTAAGCTTTTGATTCACTTTAGCTTGAGTGTATAGTTTACAAGATACAAAATTTCCAGTTGTGACAGAATAGATTGAGCTGGTGGAATAGTGGAAGCAGGAGTAGTTCTTTCAGTACGTGGATGCTTTGGAATAGTAGGAGTGGCACCACGTATTTCTAAGTCATGCTCATGCCTTCGAGCATACTCAACGGCTTTAACGAATGACAAAACATCCCGGTTGATAACAAAATCATGTATTTCGTGTCGTAGTCCTTCCATGAATAACTGAATTTTCTCGTCTTCTGTTGGAATATACTTCATAGAAAACCTTGCTCTGTGATTAAATTGAGTTTCATACTCATTCACAATCATTCCTCCTTGTTTAAGCTCGAGGAATTCCTTCTCCAATCTTCTCCTCATATCTAGAGGACAATACTTCTCTAACACACGATTCTTGAACAACTCCTAGGATAAGTTCTCCTGGTCACATCCATCCAGAGCTTCATATGTTGCTTCCCACCAGACTAAAGCTTCTCCAATGAGCATTGCAGAAGAATAAATAGCCTTGTCTTCATCATCCACATGAGAAACACGAAATACTTTCTCGGTGTTCTGAATCCAAGTTAGAACGTGTCACACCCCAAAACCAAGAACGGCGGAAACGTTCTGGGGTGTAGGACGTCATGTAGAGTATCACAACACAGTAAATGTAAATAAGCAAACAACATCATCCATTGCATTAAATATATAATTTTAATACAAGCGTGTTCTGTACAGTTTTTAGACACCAAAAATATAATGTGAATCAAAATAATATGATGAGTCTTGAATGCGCTCCATCTTCTCAAAAGCTGGCATCGGTACCTGTCTACTGATGACCTGAGAATACAAGTTATTTTGAAAGAGTTTATCAGCATTAAGCTGGTGAGTTCATAAGTGTTTTAGTGTCGGTGTTTGTTATTAAAAATGTGTGAACCTGCCGCAAGTATAAGTTGTAACATGTATGTAAGTGTTTGTAAAAGTTTGAATCTCTCAGAAAAACCTATATTTTCTATTAAAGTAGCCTTCTACCAAGGCTTAACTGTTTTGTATGCTCGTTTGATGTAAAAGTGTGTAATTTCCCAAGTGTAACTATCTTTTAGCAAAATATAGTTTGTACATTAATGTTTAAGTGAGGTTATCACTAAAAATATGTAATGGGTAAATCATTGTAGTACTGTAGTTTTGTATTATAGGAGCTACTGCTGTACTAACTACCTTAAACCGGATTTATATTAAGGTATAATGTGATAATTGCACCATACTATCGACTGATAACAACGACATAAAGAACAGTCGTAATAACGGAATGACGTTTGGCACCCGCAAACCTGCAGGTCCGGCTGTAGCTAGCAGCAAGGTGTAGGATAGTCAATCCAGTATAGATCTATACGCAAACTCAACGCTCTCCCTACAAGAGAATTCTGGGTACAACTCGGGCCATGACATTTAAGGCATGCTCCGATACAGTGGATCACAATTGTTATCGTATTCTTGTATATGTAATGAAATGTTTCTCGTTCTAGTATAGTTGTATGTGTTCTCGTAGTATAGTTGTATATATTCTCTTCCTAGTATAGCCTCATGAATGAACTGACTCATTGATCTAGCAGTTGTAATAGTATGATTCTGTGTTACCCCGATGGTAACTTACTAATGGTGGGTCTAGTACGTATGAATATGGAAGTACTTTTATGTCTATATATGTGTATTTGATATATAATTAATATGGAAACGACCTTCGGATGGTCACCCGAAATTCCACCAGACCACATCCAAATCGAGGAAAAGGAAATAGGGTAGGTGGCTTTCCTAAGCCCTTTAAACATTATTTATACATCTATACCTATATGGGCATGCAATTTATAAGTAGTAAAACAAAGTTTAAGTAAAAACATTTGATAAGTAAAAGAGTTTGTAACACATTTTGAAGTAAAACAGTGATAAAATCATTGGTTTCCTAGTTATTAATCACATGTGATTAATGCAATCACATGTGATTGGAGCAATAACTATAAGTATTTAACTTGTATTCCCCCCATAAAGTATTTAAACCTTTAAAATTATTTCAAAGGTTGATTTAAGGGGGTATGAACTCACTTGGAAGTTTGAGTATAGCGAGATGGAAAACCGGGCAGAGTTTCATCTTGGGAAACGGATTTTTTTCTCGGGATTCTCGGGAATCTCGGGAGTAAAATCGACCCTCGGGACTTGAGCAAAAAGACCAGAGCTTCGTGTTTGAACAGGCACGAAAATCGAGGCAAGATCGTGAGAGAAAGAGAGAGAATGAGCAAAATTTTCGGAAAGCCTCGCATCCCTTTTATAGGGGTGCTGAACCGCCTCGGTATGCGGGGCGTATGGGCGTACGCAGCGCGTACCCGTGCGTCATCGCTTACGTACTTCGGACGGGACGGGTCGGATGGGATGGGTCGGTAGCTTCGCATAGGGCGACGTGGACGATCCGAGGCCCTTGATTTGAGTACGCGGGGCGTACAAGGGTACGCAGGGCGTACTCCGGTCCTATCTGCTGACTCCCCTTCGGATATTACCAAGAATTTATATTTAAATTTATATTTATTTTAAATAAACTTCTAAAATTCATATCTCCTTCATACGAACTCCGTTTTCGACGTTCTTAATATCCCCGCGAAGGTGAGACTACGATCTACAACTTTCGTTTAGATTCCGTTGGCAAATTCCGAAATTATTTTTATTATTTATTTATTAAAATGACATGATTAAGGAATTTCTTTAAAAATTCATAACTTCTTTATCTGACGTCGGTTTTTGCCAGACTTTTTACCGCTGAACAACCATTGTCGAGACCTTCGATTCTCGTTTAGGTCATTCCGGCCAAAAGTCGCTCGATCTCTGATTCGAGTTTTCAGTTGACTGTTCTTAAGCCGAATTTGGAAAAATCTTAACTTCAGTATACGAAGTCGGGTTTGGGCATTCTTTTTACGTACGATCCCGGTTTAATGATGCGAAACACAGTAGGTAGTTAAATAGAAACTTTTTGGACATTTTATTATCAACGTTTATTTTAATTAACGCAAAAATGTTTACAATACTTGACCTATTAGGCCATTACAAAGAGTTGAAATATCGGGTTGTCACATCATCCCCCCGTTAGAGGGAATTTCGTCCCGAAATTCAAAGTAAGAAAACACTCGTGGATTAGGGAAACAGATGTGGGTACTTGCATTGCATCTGATCTTCGCGTTTCCAGGTGAATTCAGGTCCTCGCTTTGCATTCCAGCGGACCTTCACGATAGGGATGCGACTTTGCTTGGTTTGCTTGACCTCTTAGTCCATGATTTCTACTGGTTCCTCCACGAAGTTGAGGCTCTCGTTGATCTCGATCTCGTCGAGTGGGATTACAAGAGTCTCGTCGGATAGACACTTTTTTCAAGTTAGATACGTGGAATGTAGAATGTACGTTACGAAGTGCGCCTGGTAGGTCGAGTTTGTAAGCTACGGGGCCGACTCTTGCAAGAATCTCGAAAGGCCCTATGTACCTTAGATTAAGCTTCCCACGCTTGCCGAAGCGTATCAAGCCCTTCCAGGGTGAGACTTTGAGAAGGACTCGGTCTCCCACCTGAAATTACAAAGGTTTCCTTCGTTTATCAGCGTAGCTTTTCTATCGATCTCTAGAGGCTTTCAATCGTTCACGAATCTGAACGATTTTCTCTGTCGTTTCCCGAATGATCTCCGGACCGGTGAGAGTACTGTCGGAAGCTTGCCCCTGGCTAATTGGGTATCACCCATCTCAGCCTAGCACAGAAGGGATCCGCACTTTCGCCCGTAGAGAGCTTCAAATGGAGCAGCCTTGATGCTCGTGTGATAACTGTTATTATAGGAAAACTCGACAAGGGGTAAGTAAGTATCCCATGCCTTCCCATAGTCAATCACACAGGCTCGCAACATATCTTCCAGTGTTTGGATGGTCCTCTCACTCTGTCCGTCGGTCTGAGGATGGTAGGCTGTGCTCATGTCCAGCCTTGTTCCTAGGGAATGTTGTAGTGATTGCCAAAATCTTGAGGTGAACCTACTATCTCTATCGGAGATAATGGACATAGGTACACCATGTAGCCGTACGATTTCCCTAATGTATGTCCTCGTAAGTTTCTCCATCTTGTCGGTTTCTTTGATAGGCAGGAAGTGTGCAGACTTGGTCAATCTATCAACGATGACCCATATGGTGTCAAGTACACCCGTTGTTTTGGGCAACTTAGTTATGAAATCCATAGTGATCCGCTCCCACTTCCATTCCGGGATCTCTGGTTGTTGCAATAAACCAGAGGGCTTCTGGTACTCAACCTTAACCTTTGCGTAAGTAAGGCATTTACTCACGAAGGTAGCAATCTATGCTTTCATATTAGGCCACCAGTATAGCTTTTTAAGATCCAGATACATCTTATTTGAAACTGGGTGGACGGAATACCGAGTGTTGTGTGCCTCGGTCATGACCAAGTCTCGGAAACCACCTTGTTTCGGTGTCCAGATCCAGTTCATGAAATATAAGGCTCCGTCACCCTTGGCTTCTAAATTCTTGTCCATTCCTTTAAGGGATTCATTCGTCACATTTTCAGGTTTCATGGCTTCAAGTTGAGCCTCCTGAATTTGCTTAAACAAGTGTGAATGGATGGTTATTAACAATGACTTGACTTTGCGACCAGAATATTCCTTCCGACTTAGGGCGTCTGCTACTACGTTGGCTTTACCCGGATGATAACGAATATCGCATTCGTAATCATTGAGTAGCTCGACCCACCGTCGTTGTCTCATGTTGAGCTCCTTTTGATCGAAAATGTGTTGTAAACTCTTGTTGTCAGTAAAGATAGTGCTCTTCGTTCCATACAAGTAATGTCTCCAGATCTTCAGAGCAAACACCACTGCTCCTAGTTCAAGATCGTGGGTCGTGTAGTTAACCTCGTGTGTCTTCAACTGTCTCGAGGCGTAGGTGATGACCTTACCTCGCTGCATCAGGACACATCCGAGCCCTTGATTCGATGCATCGCAATAGACTATGAAGTCTTCTATTCCTTCGGGAAGGGATAGTATTGGTGCAGTGCACAAGGCTCGTTTGAGCGTTTGGAATGCTCTTTCTTATTTCTCTTCCCAGTCAAAGGCCACGCATTTCTGGGTTAGGGTTGTAAGAGGTTTCGCTATTCGAGAGAAGTTCTAAATGAATATACGGTAGTAGCCAGCGAGACCTAGAAATTGACGAATTTATGTAGGCGTCTTAGGTGCTGATCAGTTCTCAATGGATTTCATTTTGGATGGGTCCACATGGATTCCCTCTGCGCTTACCAAGTGTCCTAAGAATTCGACTCTCCAGATCCAAAATTCACATTTCGAGAACTTCGCATAAAGCTTCTCTTTTCGTAATGTCTCTAGAACTTGTCGTAGGTGATCGTCATTCTCTTTCTTACTTTGGGAGTAGATCAGGATGTCGTCAATGAAAACGATGACGAACTGATCCAACTAAGGTCGGCATACTCTATTCATCAGATCCATGAAGACTGCGGGCGCATTGGTCAATCCGAATGGCATCACCACGAACTCGTAATGTCCGTAACGAGTTCGGTAGGCTGTCTTCGGCACATCCTCCTCTAGCACTCGTAACTGGTGATATCTGGATCTCAGATCAATCTTAGAAAAATAGTTCGCCCCTTGCAGTTGGTCGAATAGATCATCTATGCGAGGCAGAGGGTAACGATTCTTGACCGTCAGTTTGTTGAGTTCTCTGTAGTCAATACACATACGGAATGATCCATCTTTCTTCTTAATGAACAAGACCGGTGCTCCCCAAGGTGAGAAACTCGGTCTTATAAAGACCTTGCTGAGCAGTTCGTTAAGTTGACCAAAGAGTTCCTGCATCTCAGCTGGTGCTAAGCGGTAGGGAGACTTGGCTACTGGGGTAGCTCCTGGGACTAAGTCGATTCTGAACTCGACCTGTCGTTGCGGAGGTAACCCGGGTAGTTCTTCTTGGAAAATGTAGGGGAATTCGCTCACTACAGGGATGTTCTTTAGTTCTTTCGTTTCGAGGCTCGTGTCGACGACGTGAGCAAGGAATGCATGGTATTCCTTACGCAGATACTTCTGTGCTTGAAGACTTGATATGATGCGAAGACTTGAACCGGGTTTGTCGCCGTAGACTATAAGAGTTTCGTTAGACGGAAGGTTTAGACGGACTGCTTTCTCGTAGCACATGATGTCGGCGCGATGAAGGCTTAACCAATCCATGCCAATGATAACGTCGAAACTTTTTATTGAGACTGGCATGAGGTCGATTGGGAATGAATGGTTATCTAGAGTTAGGGTACAACCTAAGTATATGTTACTCGTACTCTCAGTTTTTCCATTAGCCATTTCTACTGTGAATAGTTCTTTGAGTGCGTGCGGTGGTTGATTAAGCATGCGAGCAAATTTATGGTTTACAAAGCTTCGCTCCGCTCCACTATCGAATAGAATGCATGCATAGGAGTTATCGAGGAGGAACGTACCAGTCACCACTGTCGGGTCAGCAACTGCTTCCCCGTGGTCTATAGCTAGTACCCTTCATGCTCCACCAACATTCTTTGCTTTGGGACAGTCCCTCTTATAGTGGCCTGCTTCGCCACATCCATAGCAGGTCGGGCTCGCGCCAGAGCCAGGGACTTGGTTGATAGGTCGTGCCGGGAACTTACAGAAATGGACGGTGTGTCCTTTCTTGTTGCAGTTAGAGCACTACATTTCACGGCAGGGGCCATTGTGGTGGTAGTTGCATTTGTTGCACTTGGGCGAACTTCCAGCTTACCCACCCACTGGAGCAGTAGTAGCAGCAGCAGGGGTTATTGCGGCATGTATTGCCACAATTTGCTGCTTTTTGGCATCCTGTTGCTTCTTCTTCTCATCCCAGAATTTCCGCTTAGTATCAGTGGGTTTGGAGGGTTTCGGGATGGCTAGGGTGGTTGTGGTTGCGGGGGTTTTGACTCCATGGTCAATGAGTCGTTGTGCCAATCGTTTGGCACTGTCGAAGGTAGCGGGGTTTGATGCTAGAACATTCCCGTGATACGGAGGCACTAGCACCCATATGTACCTCTCGATCTTCTTCCCCTCGGTGGGAACCATATTGGGGCAGAGGGCCACCAGCTCGCTGAATTGGGCAGTATAAGCAACCACGTTGGTGCCCTTCATCGTCAGGTTCCAAAGTTCCTGCTCCAGTTTCTGGATCTCGCCCCTCGGGCAGTATTCCTCAGTCATGAGGTCTTTCATTGTTTCCCAGCCTATGTTGTTGGCTACAACGAGAGTTAGTGCCTTAACATGGCCGTTCCACCATGTTAGGGCCTTTCCTTCAAAGGTGCATGCGGCGTACTTGACTTTACTCGCTGCAGGGCATGAACAGATTTCGAAGACTGATTCAGTCTTCTCGAGCCATTGCGAGAGGGCAATGACTCTGCCGGTGTCGTAAAAAGGCTTCGGTTTGCAATTTGTGAAATCCTTGTATGAGCACTCTCTCGAGCGCACAGGGGTTTCAACCGGGATTGATTCCACAGGGGTTCCCCCTCTGCTGGCATCAGAAGAGTGATACTGAGCCATGGCAGTTGCCACTGCTGCAGCTACGGCAGCATTCAGGGCTACAGTATCGATGACCGAAGGCGGAGGAGGTGGTGGTGCAGGATTACTCCTGGGAGATTTGCGAGGAGGCATCTTTCAGCTATAAGTTTATAAAGATAATAAAAATGGTAAGAATCAATTTGTAAGCAA
Organism: Lactuca saligna; assembly: GCF_052625555.1. Classification (NCBI taxonomy): domain Eukaryota; kingdom Viridiplantae; phylum Streptophyta; class Magnoliopsida; order Asterales; family Asteraceae; genus Lactuca; species Lactuca saligna. The sequence continues at coordinate 68,054,706 of NC_136421.1, read as the reverse complement.
CGTGAGAATGACACATGGACTAACTAACCATAGCCCAACAGTTGAGTGAGTGTTTGAAATCACAATAAGAAATATTAGTAGGAAAGCACAAGTGTATAGATTTTTCCCACAGATTAGATATATTTCAATAATACTAGTATTACTGATGTAATAAGTTCAGGGAAAATTGACCTAACAGTAGGTCTTACATCATACCATACAGAAAGCTTGGCAGTTCTTAGATTCCTAATTAGAGTACTGAAAGTTAGGAATATTTTACAGACAAGTGCTATTTAGAGCACAGATGTTAAAGGCTAATCCTTAACCCAAAAGATAATGATGTACTAGACATCATCTAACGACGATGACTATTCCTCGGGAGAACCCTGAGGTCTCTCATTTGGCGGACCACCTCTTGAAGGTGTTGCTCATGAGCCCTTTGATGAGCTCGGAGTTCCATGACTTCTGCTTGAGAGGCAACCAAATGTTGCTGTAGGGTTTCATTGGTTCTCCGGGTCCGCTCCATGTCTTCTTCAAGACGGCGGATGCGGACTGTGTTGACACCTGAGTTGGCATCAATCTCCATGACCCGGTCAATGGCTGCTCGACCTTGCTCGACATTACGAGCTATTCTACGGATAATGACAGGCAGAGCTCGGTCAGCAGAGCCACCATCGCTGACGTTGTAAAAGCTTCGGTCTCCAAAGTATGGTAAGGGTTGACCCTGTTCATCACTCCAACGATTCAAGTTGTTTGCCTATAAGGGAGTAGGACCTGGAAAAGCTGGCCGAGGTTGTTGACTTCAGGCTCGGAGTCGGATCCATTAGAAAAGCCTTCTACAAGGTGATCATCCAAAGGGATTGGATGCTCAACTTCGGGCTCTTCATCGATCCACCCGGCATTGCCTTCATTTGAAAAGTACGGGTCGTCGTGATGGACTCCAGCCATTTAGATCTACATGAGAAGAGAGGTATAAGAATATAGTATACGTGTAACTAGTAGCACAAAATACACCTATAATATTTAAAGTTTAAGTTCTACTGATCTTTTTGTGGCATTGTTGGTAAGTTTTTAGACTTGTTAACACATCACAACCATTCTAGGGCATATGCTAATCACTCCTCGGACCAGCATAGTTGATCAGGCTATGCCATTCCCAGGACTGACTATACATCCCCTAGCTTACCTGTGATATTTAACAATCGTAAAACTTTTGTTCCTGTCGTTGTGATACTGGTTTTAGTATGAATGCAGACTAGTATACTTAATTAACTATTTTAGAATTCAAAGTATAGACTCTTGGTCAAAGTGTTTTAATCCCAAATGGGTTTATAGTTTAGTATATCTTTTATGGGTTGATGTACTTGATTCACTATAAACAATGCTCTGATACCAATCTGTCACACCCCAAAACCAAGAACGGCGGAAACGTTCTGGGGTGTAGGACGTCATGTAGAGTATCACAACACAGTAAATGTAAATAAGCAAACAACATCATCCATTGCATTAAATATATAATTTTAATACAAGCGTGTTCTGTACAGTTTTTAGACACCAAAAATATAATGTGAATCAAAATAATATGATGAGTCTTGAATGCGCTCCATCTTCTCAAAAGCTGGCATCGGTACCTGTCTACTGATGACCTGAGAATACAAGTTATTTTGAAAGAGTTTATCAGCATTAAGCTGGTGAGTTCATAAGTGTTTTAGTGTCGGTGTTTGTTATTAAAAACGTTTGAACCTGTCGCAAGTATAAGTTGTAACATGTATGTAAGTGTTTGTAAAAGTTTGAATCTCTCAGAAAAACCTATATTTTCTATTAAAGTAGCCTTCTACCAAGGCTTAACTGTTTTGTATGCTCGTTTGATGTAAAAGTGTGTAATTTCCCAAGTGTAACTATCTTTTAATAAAATATAGTTTGTACATTAAAGTTTAAGTGAGGTTATCACTAAAAATATAATGGGTAAATCATTGTAGTACTGTAGTTTTGTATTATAGGAACTACTGCTGTACTAACTACCTTAAACCGGATTTATATTAAGGTATAATGTGATAATTGCACCATACTATCGACTGATAACAACGACATAAAGAACAGTCGTAATAACGGAATGACGTTTGGCACCCGCAAACCTGCAGGTCCGGCTGTAGCTAGCAGCAAGGTGTAGGATAGTCAATCCAGTATAGATCTATACGCAAACTCAACGCTCTCCCTACAAGAGAATTCTGGGTACAACTCGGGCCATGACATTTAAGGCATGCTCCGATACAGTGGATCACAATTGTTATCGTATTCTTGTATATGTAATGAAATGTTTCTCGTTCTAGTATAGTTGTATGTGTTCTCGTAGTATAGTTGTATATATTCTCTTCCTAGTATAGCCTCATGAATGAACTGACTCATTGATCTAGCAGTTGTAATAGTATGATTCTGTGTTACCCCGATGGTAACTTACTAATGGTGGGTCTAGTACGTATGAATATGGAAGTACTTTTATGTCTATATATGTGTATTTGATATATAATTAATATGGAAACGACCTTCGGATGGTCACCCGAAATTCCACCAAACCACATCCAAATCGAGGAAAAGGAAATAGGGCAGGTGGCTTTCCTAAGCCCTTTAAACATTATTTATACATCTATACCTATATGGGCATGCAATTTATAAGTAGTAAAACAAAGTTTAAGTAAAAGCATTTGATAAGTAAAAGAGTTTGTAACACATTTTGAAGTAAAACAGTTTGAACAGTGATAAAATCATTGGTTTCCTAGTTATTAATCACATGTGATTAATGCAATCACATGTGATTGGAGCAATAACTATAAGTATTTAACTTGTATTCCCCCCCATAAAGTATTTAAACATTTAAAATTATTTCAAAGGTTGATTTAAGGGGGTATGAACTCACTTGGAAGTTTGAGGATTGCGAGATGGAAAACCGGGCTGAGTTTCGTCTTGGGAAACGGAATTTTTTCTCGGGAATCTCGGGAGTAAAATCGACCCTCAGGACTTGAGCAAAAAGACCAGAGCTTCGGGTTTGAACGGGCAAAGAAATCGAGGCAAGATCGTGAGAGAAAGAGAGAGAATGAGCAAAATTTTCGGAAAGCCTCGCATCCCTTTTATAGGGGTGCTGAACCGCCTCGGTACGCGGGGCGTACGAGCATACGCAGCGCGTACCCGTGCATCATCGCTTACGTACTTCGGACGGGACGGGTCGGATGGGGCGGGTCAGATGGGACGGGTCGGTAGCTTCGCATAGGGCGACGTGGACGATCCGAGGCCCTTGATTCGAGTACGCGGGGCATACAAGGGTACGCAGGGCGTACTCCGGTCCTATCTGCTGACTCCCCTTCAGATATTACCAAGAATTTATATTTATTTTAAATAAACTTCTAAAATTCATATCTCCTTCATACGAACTCCGTTTTCGACGTTCTTTATATCCCCGCGAAGGTGAGACTACAATCTACAACTTTCGTTTAGATTCCGTTGGCAAATTCTGAAATTATTTTTATTATTTATTTATTAAAATGACGTGATTAGGGAATTTCTTGAAAAATTCATAACTTCTTTATCTGACGTCGGTTTTTGCCAGACTTTTTACCGCTGAACAACCATTGTCGAGACCTTCGATTCTCGTTTAGGTCATTCCGGCCAAAAGTCGCTCGATCTCTGATTCGAGTTTTCAGTTGACTATTCCTAAGCCGAATTTGGAAAAATCTTAACTTCAGTATATGAAGCCGGGTTTGGGCATTCTTTTTACGTACGATCCCGGTTTAATGATGCAAAACATAGTAGGTAGTTAAATAGAAACTTTTTGGACATTTTATTATCAACGTTTATTTTGATTAACTCAAAAATGTTTACAGTACTTGACCTATTAGGCCATTACAAAGAGTTGAAATATCGGGTTGTCACAGAACGATTAAAGGATTAAGGACACCAGAAAACTCTGTAGCACCACTACTCTTGAAATCTTTGAACGAGGAACGCTTCACTTTCCCGCTTGAATATTCTGCAGTGACTTTCTCTTTTCCTTTATCATCATTCTTTTTGTGTTCTTCGAGAGTTTGTCGAATAACACTGGTAAGTTTACCTAAAAGTCGCTCCTCACGAGGAGATACTGGAGTATTCACTTCCTCAGGTTGAGGATCTCCACCAACATCAGGGGTATGGCTACTTACTTGTTCAGCTATTGATCTGAAATACGGAGTAAGATAGTATTTTACAATATTAGGGTTTACTATTACCTAATACTTTTACTTATATATTTCCTATGGTTTGTATCCCTATACTTACAATAATTAAGTTCATATATTGAACTTCCTATCGTTTAAGTCTAAATGTCAATCCATGGAATTTAGTTCGCTTAAACTACTGCTCTGATACCATGATTGAAAGACCCCAACTTTCGTATTTTTGAAAGACCCAAAGTTTCATATTTCACATTATGATTACTCCAAAACATGCTATTTGCATATTCATAAAAGCAATATTATACATTGATATAAAGGATTTACAAACTATTGGATACAAACCTTCTATTACAAAGTGTTATATATATTACATAACTACCCAGGATATTGTAATTTATACAAACATAAAAAGTAGTACAAAAGTACTATTACAAACTATTCTACATCTTTCAATAGTATGTAAACATACTATTTATTTATCACCTGCAATTGTTAAACATTGATAGGGTAGCGGTGGCGCTTAGTGAGTTCAAAAATAGATACAATATAATGTTATGCCATATATATACTTCAATGTGGCAAGGCAAAGAGGAACAACAAGATGTATGTGAGATCATGTAACAAGCATTCATATCAATCAAAGACATTATTCAAAGATATTCTTTTCAATTCTTGATATACATCAATAAAGCTTTGGCCCAATTGGCATAGAAGACATGCAATTTCTAATTAACATCTTGTTAGATGTCAGGCTTGTAGTCCTGTCTAACCATTTGCCAATGCCATAGAATAGAAGTCATTCTCTTACGGAGACATTCTCTGCATGGCCAGAGGCTACGTACCAGTACCAATGTGAGTCTAAGTCCTTTCACTGATCACATGGTCAAAGGTATTACAATTGATATTAACATAGCGAATAACACGAGAAAATAACTCAGAATGATAATACTGAAAAGCACATAGAACATATAACATATAACATACAATTGTTCCTATATATTGAACTCACCTTAAGTTAACCGGGGGTTAAAATAGTAATTTGGACAGCACTTCGGCTTTAAATATGCCTTTATATGTTGAAAACCGGGAGTTTGTTTGAAAACCGGGCTTTGCGAAGGTAGGGCTTCAAAAGAGAAAAGATAAAATATCCAGGCTTCTCGAGGGTCTCGGGACGTGTTTCGAGTGCTAAAATTGATTTCGGGGCTTCGGGAAAAGTTAATATGAAGAAAATATGGAAAGAGGGGCTAAAAGTGTCAAATTTTCAAAGTTAGTCGGAAAGGTTCACATGCCCCTTTATATAGGGCCGAGGTTCGGATGTCGGCTTAAGAAGCGAAGCTCGGTGGAAGAAGCAGAGCGAAGCAGGTGGCGCGAGAAGGAGGCTCGTATGCGAGGCTCGGCTGCGAAGCTGGTAGGCTCGACGTGGAGGTGTGAGACTCGGACACGAGGGCGAGGCGCGTCGGAAGCCTATTGGCTCGCACTTTGGTCGAATGGCTGAGCAGCACGCGTCGGACATCCGGAAGCAGGCAACGAAGTAGTTCGGTCCGGGCCATGTCTTCGGTGACGCACCTGCTTCGTGCGAGGTGACGTGGCCGGTTACTATTCATGCGAAAATTTTTGATTTTCGTGCCCCGAACTTCTAAAATCCATAACTTTCGCATACGAGCTCCGTTTCTGACGTTCTTTATATGCACGCGTAGCTAAAATCATGCTCTACAACTTTCGTTTAGACTTTGTTGGCTAATTTTGACTTTAATTTTAATATTATTATTTTTAATAGACCGGGACAGGAAAATCCGTTAAAAATTCATAACTTCTTCATCCGACATCCGTTTTCGTCAGACTTTTTACCGTTGAACTACATATGATGAGACCTTCGATTCTCGTTTAGGATGTATCGGTAAAATATCGCTCGATCTAAAATTCGAGTTTTTAGCTGTCTACTGCTAAGTTGAAACTTCAAAAAATCATAACTTCCTCATACGAAGTCAGATTTTCGCGTTCTTTTTATTGAATTTCTCGGTTTAACGAATACTACGACTTTCATTTAGATTACTAAGGCTAAAAAGTAGTTTATCAAAAACTCACTTTTTACGTCATTCGGCGCCGTACCGGTTTTGTCGCGGATCTTCGGTTGGTTATAACTTCTTCGTTATAACTCGGATTTTGACAAGGTTTTCTCCTACAATTTTCTAACGAGATTCTCTACAACATCAAATAATAAAATTTTACTTATTTAAAATTTCATAGTTTCGCTAAATTTCACTATTTGGCTTTTAATTGGAATCTCATAAGACTTCCAATATTTTCTGAGTGATTCTAAACATAGTTTTACTTCATTTCTAGTAAAAACCATCTGTTAGAACTCAACACTCAATTTTACATAATATTTCAGAATTTTATTCATTACAAAACACGATTTTAAAACGTGTATGTTACATTACTTTTTAGAATGGTGATGAAACATGGTGGAGTAGGAGGTTTAGGATCTGGTACCGAACAAACTGATGATGGATTACACAAGTTCATCGCATCGAAGATTATGGGAGGTATCCTTGATGCCACCTTGATGATATCTGGGATTATCAAGGAAGGGGTTACTAAGATGATGGAGGAGCGCCTTCGGGCCTATTGAGTAGAGATGTTCACCGGGAGGTATGGAAACCGTACCTTTGCGTGCAAGGATTTCCGGGGATGTAGGGCACCAGAGTTATTCAGGGTGAAAGACCCTATTATTTTCTGGTCAAGTATATCGGACATGGAGTCTGCCCAGAAGATGAGATTCAGCCCCGAACGGTCAAAGGTAAGGTTTGTTGCAGGGTGTATGGGGAGCGAGACCGTAATTGGTGGAAGGAAGATGGATATGCTCTGGGAGCACCAACCATTGAGGCTATAACATGGTATGATTTTGTGTCCAGAATTCAAGTAGGGTTTACACCAGATGTTGAGGTACAACAACTGGAAAAGGAGTTTCAGTACATGTTCCAAACAACTGAGACTATGGCGGAGATCACCTCCAAGTTTAAAGAGAGAGCTTTATTGGTTCCATAGTATTCCGTAGACAAGGGGATGAAGAATAAACATTACCACGACATGCTAAGGGCAGATAGAAGGGAGTTTGGTAGCATTTCAGCTTGTCAGACATTAGGGGACATGATAGCTAGAGCTCGCGGGAGATTGACTTGGATCACCTCTTGAAGATAAAGGCAGAGTAGGTGCAGACAGCCAAGGCTGCAATGAAGAATCCCAAGACTTTCAATTCATGAGCTAGAGGCCAGCAAGTCCGAGGCCATTGCAGAAAGTGTGGGAAACAACATGGCGGGGTATGTTGGTATAAGGGAATGGGTTGCTAGAAGTGCAGAGGTATTGGCCATGTTAGCTCGGATTGCCCCCAAGGATCGAGCTCGATATGTTTCCACTACAACCAAGTGGACCACAAGAAGGCCGACTATCCGATATTGACAGGTAGAGCGGTGTGGACACCAACCCCAACTACTTTGAGGATTATTGTTGGCCGCGGAGGGCAGAGTGGAGGCTCCCGTAAGGAGGAGCCGAGCGTTTCAATTGCAGGGTGTGGAGATCTGATTTACATCAACTAGCACCGTAGGTATCTATTGTATTCATTTCCTTCATTCTCATAATATTATTTCTGCTTTTGATAATGTCAATGTGTGTGACACTATATTTTATTGTTTAAGTCTCCACCTAAGAATCAAAATTTCATCATGATGGTTAGTTATTATATTTCAATAATCTTCATATGCCATTTGGCATACTAAAAGTTGTGCTTATAGGGTATATAGGTGATCCAGTTTGAGGCTTCAATGGTGGAGACTTCGTCAAATGACGAAGAAAGCCTTGAGTGGAGGAAGACAGAGTGCCTTGTTAGGAAAACCAGCAGCCGATTCTTTTTTTGGTAGTTTCAGCAAGGAGTCTGGGGAAGTTGTAGCTTGAGCATGTTAGATTTGATGGCAGGACTCATAGGGATCTTTCATGGTTTTGATGTAATGAAGGATTAGTTAAATCACAGGTGTAAGGTTAAATTGTTCTCAAATTCATTCCTTTAGGGCGTGGTCGATTGCATGTTTGCTAGCGAATTTCTTCATAATAAGTACGTCATTGAATTGGTTATCTACCTGTTTTGATAGTTAAGGTATATTCATCCAAAGTTTTTGGAAGTGTGTATGTTAGGTCGGTTGGTCATGGAATTTTTTTAGCTCTTACAAATGCAGGCTGGCAACAGTTTTGAGTAGCGAAATTGTAGATGGCTTGGAAATCAAAATGGGTACGAGATTGATAGGGTATAGATGATTCCAAGTGGGGGAGAATCACTTGGGATTGGTGGAAACATTCTCAATGCGGGTCAAATTGGAATGGAATGCCAGGAGCAAGTGGATAGTTAGTTTTGATTGTGGAATGAGCCAAAATTTATGCAAGGAATAATGGTCATTGGGCAGTTGCAATCAGAGAAGCAAAGGATAGAAATCATGTTATCTTGTCTGAGGACGTGAAGCATAAGTAGTGGCACATTTTGGGTTCTTGTCTACTCTCAGGTTGAGGGTTTTTTGTTACGACCTCTCCACATATTCTTTTCTAATGAATGCCTTGAGGTTTGAAGCACCACCTGAACACCTGATGGGGTTCGGCGGATTAGAGTTTTGGATTGTATTGCCTTTTAGCTAAGTATTCTCGTGGGTAGTTGGCAAGACCATTGGTTGGGGCCATGTCAGTATGGGAGTGTTATAAGACTGTGGGGTGGGCCTTAGCATTCACTAGGATGGTAAGTAGTATAAGAGTGTTGTAAGACAGCGGGGTAGCCCATAACATTCACTAGGATGGTAAGTACTATGGAAGTGTTGTAAGACTGTGGGGTGACCCGTAGAATTTACTAGGTTAGCAGCTATTATGGAAGTGTTATAAGACTGTGGTGTGTCCTGTAGCATTCACCAGGTCGATGAGCAGATGTGAGAGTGTTGTGAATCAAAACCCTAAGATTACGCCGTACGTAACCAGCCCAGACTCAAAACCCTAATATGACTTGAGGGCTATAAAAGGAATGAGATGGTCTTGTCCCTCAGTCACCATCTTTCAGAAAGAAACCCTAAGAGAGCATTTCCTTCGTTTTTAGCTTGGGTGTGAGTGTTCTACGCTTCAAAGTGTCATTTCAAGGTAGTAAAAGAGAAGAGGAATCCATTGTGGAGGCTAGAAGTAGGTGGACAAGTGTAGATCTGAGGAATACAAAGGTTGGAGCTTCTTCCTAAGGTAAAAAGTTCATATCTTGCCTTGTAGTTTATATAGTGTGCTTCTTGGACCAATTTCTAGGGTTTTTGGTCTCAAGATGGAGACTTTATGAGCAAGTAGTCTCCATTGGCCTAGATCTATCATATTTTAGGACTATATGAGTTGTATGTTCATAAAAATGTAACCTTGGACGTGGATATTGAGCCATGCATGAGATCTAGACTCTTGGAAGGGAAAGGAAAGGTGTTAGAAGGTGTGGGGAACCTTTTAGCCATGCCAAGGCTTAAAGGTTTTGACTTTATGGACTAAGAGGTATTATTTTGGCCAGATCTGGAATATGGGGTTATGTCTTAATCATTTAAGACATTAGAAAAAGGAAGTGAGAAACTGGGATGTATGATGGGCGTAATCCTAGTACGCGCCGCGTAGCGGGACGCGTTCCCCGTTTCTGGAATGCAAGAGTACGCCCCGCGTACAGGAGCTGGTACGCCCCGTGTACTGCTTGCTATAGACTTTTGTTGACTTTTAGGGTTTTGGTCAACATGTGGACTTTTGAGTCAAGGAGGGGTGAAATGTTCTTTTACCCCTCTGTGGGATAGAGAAAAAGGGTGTAGCTTAGTCTTGGAATCCTATATTAATTAGAATGATTATTCGTTGTGAATAGGCGGGGTTGGGTTGTCGTTTCGAGATTCAGAGATATCGAGTACGTGAGATTCTAGACATCCTACGAGGTGAGTATTCTCACTATACTGTACCTGGAAGGGTACCTATGTGTGACCGGAAGGTCGGATATGCTATAAGATGTATGCATTGTATGTGATTAGTTAACCGTTTTGTATGTGTTATGTATGTTATGCTTGTTATGGGCCGGAAGGCATAACGTTATGGGCCAGAAGGCATTATGATGTGGACCGGAAGGTCAGGGTGTCATGGACCGGAAGGTCGACACGGGTAGGACTGGAAGGTTTACCGGGTTGGGACGGAAGTCCCCTAAGACACATAGACCGGAAGGTCATGGCTGGGAAGGTCGTATGTGTGTAAGTGGTATACTGGGGCACTCACTAAGCATTTATGCTTACATTTGTTGTGTTATGTGTTTCAGGTACTAGCGAGGACCGTGGGAAGGCGCCGACATGATCTATACACACTGACGGAAGATTTATTTTATGATTTTGGGATGTATTATTATTATGATGACATTTGCTAAACATGAGATTTGAGGATATTGAATGATGGTTTATGTTGTTTGAAAAATGTGTTGAAGATTAATGTGTTGCGTCATGGGCCCTTTTGTTTTACAACCGGTTTGGGCTTGTCAATCCCTGTTTATCTAGATTAGCTTCCTTTTTCTTAGATAAACTGTTAGGGTTTTAATATAAATATATGCATGCATGTATGCGTATAGAGTAGAGTTTTCGTCATTCTCGTTGATTACTGTAAACCCTAAATCCTCTACAGTTGATGTTCTTTATCGAGCTCTTCTGAGGATTGTTTATTAATCATTCGACACCTTTTGATCCATTTGCTTGTTCTTATTGTTTAACTGGTTATTTCTCTACCTGTTTCATAGATCTAATCGATCTTCAAGTTTATTTTAAACTTATCAAAATGAAAAATTGTTTTGAAAATTCAAGTTGTTACAAGTTGATATCAGAGCCTTGGTTTGAGGGATTCGGGTGCACCTTCGGGCGTAACTGAACTCAAACTGAGGATTTGTGAAAAAATTTCCAATAATAAAAGCATAAAATTTTATAAGAGGTTTTGAGATAACAAAAGAAGGAGCATTGTGTACGGTCAGCCAGCGCCCGAACGGTAAAATCCCCTAAATACCCTTACAATATGTGTTATGAGATATGCTATGATATGTTATGCATGCTAGACTATACTAGGTATTCATATTAGGACTAGAGTGGCCTGATTTGTGATGCCTTAGTCTAGGGAAATCCTAGTGCTACGAGATGCCTTGAGAGTGAGTAGGTAGCCAATGCATAGTGAGAATAGAGTACTCGCGTTCCGGGATCCAAGGAGGAGGACCTGGGGTGAATGATGATGCGGTGTAATCAGTAGTATAGGGCCCGTACTACTGAAGACACCAGATCAGTGGGCAGCCCAAGTAAGAATCCTTTGGGTATTGGAGGTCGAATAGGGTTGGGTTATTGAGTGCGACTATGCTCGATCGAGTCTCTAACATTTTTATGTTTTATTTCAGAGGCATCATGGTTGGGACACGCCACAGACCTGGGGCAAGCGGTGTGAGTGATGAGGAGCTTCGTCAGATGATCCACGATGAGGTGGTTGCGGCAATCAAGGCCGAGATTCCGGAGATGTTTGGGTCTATCAGGACCATAATGTTGGAGACTTTTGATGAGCGGTACGCCACGGTGAATGAGGTCGCAACCGCTATGGCTGCTGCCAGACCTCAGGGAGGTGACTCGTTGTTGTTCCAGGAGTTCAGCAACACGAAGCTACCCGGGTTTGATGGGACGCAGGATCTGATCGCTGCGATGAGATGGATTGTTGACATTGATGGATGCTTCTATATATGTTCATGTCCAAAGCATCTGACGGTACGGTTCGCTTTGAATCAGCTTCACCTAGGAGTGAAGGATTGGTGGAAGTTCGTGACAGCGAACTTCACTCTTGCAGAGATTTCAGCAGTGGCCTGGGAGAGATTCACCACCATGTTCAGAGACGAGTATGTTCCCCCGGTGGAGAGGGAACGGCTGATTCAGGAGTTCTTGACCCTCAAGCAGGGTAATGATTAGGTTACTGTGGTCACCCGGAAGTTTCATGAGAGGGCGATGTTCTGCCCTGAGCAGGTGTCTACTGAGCAGGCACGGATGAGCCGGTAGTTGGTTATTCTAAGGAGGGACATTTGGGAGTTCATGTCGAACTCGACGTATCGGACATTTGCTGAGCTCCAGGAAAATTCCCGGAAGAGGGAGATTGAGTTGGAGACTCAGGCCAGGGAGGAGGCCGAGTCTCAGAGGATGGATCGGCGGCTGGCTCAGTCTCAGCCGGCAGCCAAGCGGACCAAGTCCACCGATTCGAGGACGGGAGGCCAGAAGGGCTGCACTTCCGGGAAGTGCGTCAAGGGTCATGAGGGGGCCTATCGACCGGGTGCTTGCTACAAATGTGGCAAGGAGGGGTATATTGCCAGGGATTGCCCCAAGGGATTTATGGTTTGCTTCCATTGCAACCATACTGGCCATCGGAAGGCCGAGTGTCCTTAGCTACACCATGGATCATCACAGGGATCTGCACCGGCTACTAGGGTTACCGAGATTCGACCGGCAAAGGCCGAGGCTCCGAAGGCTCGTGGGAGAGGTTTTCAGTTGACTGTGGAAGAGGTCCGCGTGGCGCCCGATGTAGTGGTTGGTATGTATTCTTTCGTGTATTTACTTTCATGTTGAGATATTGTGCATATATTATGATATGCATAGGTACTTTTCTTGTGAATTATGTACCTGCCTTGGTATTATTTGACTTGGGTGCGATTTGGTCTTTGGTATCTTTGGCTTTTAGTCAGCACATCAGTATTAGTCGGGAGGTGATGATTCGACCCCTGAGGGTTTCCATAGCTGATGAGAAAGCGGTGTTTGCCACCGAGGTGATTCAAGGATGTGTGCTCGAGATTTTTGGCATCAAGTTCCCAATTGATCTAGTTCCTATCGCGATGGGAGATGTCTGTCTCATCGTAGGCATGGACTGGTTGAGTAAGTTTGGAGCGGTTATTGACTGCGAGAGACAGCTGGTGACCATACGAGACCCTAGTGGGGGATTGCTTACTGTGTATGTCTAAGGGACCCGGTGTGGGTCAGCGTTTTGTTCGGCTGCCAAGGCAAGACAGAGTTTACAGCAACGTCGCAGTGGATTCATAGCCTATGTGATGGAAACACGAGTGGCCGAGGGGACACCAAGTTCGATTGATGAGGTCCCGATAGTGTGCGAGTTTCCGGACGTTTTTCCCGAGGAACTGTCGGGCGTGCCTCCGGAAAGACAAGTGGAGTTCCGTATCGATTTGGTTCCGGGAGCAGCACCTATCGCCAAGGCGCCTTATCGCCTCGCGCCGCTAGAGATGCAGGAGTTATCCTCGCAACTTCAGGAGCTGTTGGGGAAAGGGTTTATTCGACCGAGTAGCTCACGTTGGCGAGCGTCTATCCTTTTTGTCAAGAAGAAGGATGGTTCACACCGAATGTGTATTGATTACTGGGAGTTGAATAAGTTGACGGTCAAAAACTGGTATCCGTTACTGAGGATCGTTGATCTGTTCGATCAGTTGCAGGGGGCATCTTGGTTCTCCAAGATAGACTTGAGGTCGCGTTATCATCAGATGAGGGTTCGGGATGAAAATATCCAGAAGACTGCATTCAGAACTCGATATGGACATTACGAGTTTGTGGTGATGCCTTTTGGGCTCACCAATGACCCAGCTGTGTTCATGGATCTCATGAACAGGGTGTGTAGGCCGATGCTGGATCGGTCAGTGATCATATTCATTGATGATATTTTGGTATATTCAAGGTCTAGAGAGCAGCATGAGGAGCATTTGAGGGAGATCCTTGGAGTTCTAAGATCGGAGAGGCTGTATGCCAAATTCTCCAAGTGTGATTTCTAGTTACGAGAGGTCCAGTTCCTAGGGCATCTTGTTAACTAGAAAGGGATATTGGTCGATCCGACCAAGATCGAGGCGGTGATGAGATGGGAGGTGCTGAGATCACCCACTGAGATCAGAAGCTTTCTGGGATTGGCCATCTATTATCAAAGGTTTATTAGGGATTTCTCCAAGATTGTCGTGCCACTTACCAAGATGACCCGGAAGGGTGTTGCATTTTCATGGGGTCCAGAGCAGTTGTCCTCATTTGAGACACTTCGCCAGAAGTTGTGCGAAGCCCCGGTGCTTGCACTCCCGGAAGGAATGGAGGATTTTGTGGTATATTGTGATGCATCAATATCTGGGTTAGGGGCAGTGCTTATGCAAAGAGGGCACGTGATAGTGTATGCATCGAGGCAGTTGAAGCCTCATGAGTCGAGATATCCCACCCACGATCTGGAGTTGGGGGGTGTGGTGTTTGCCCTCAAGATCTGGCGTCACTATCTATATGGGGTTCGGTATACCATATACATGGACCACAAGAGTCTGAAGTTGTAACAAACCTAAATTTCCGTACCACTTCTTGTAACTCTTTCGTAGTTCAATTCAAGCAACCAATCGTCGTTTCCAAATTCGATTCCGACTTTCTTGTTTAATTAAGTCATTAACTTGTACGTATCTAAAATGACTTAATAGGTGTCTTAATACTTTAGTAATCATTTTAACACCCCATACTAGTAATCGGAATATTTTTAGAGTTTACCATATCGGGTTACGGCAACCTAATCGGGTACGACCAAAAGCCTCGCCTAACGCCGGTATCGGGTAGAATTCCACCGTGACCAAAACTTAGACACTATATAATGTGTTCTAAGCCTTTATTTGAAGCATTTGGCTTCATCTCACTACTCTCTCTCTAACCTCTCTCCTCAAAGGTCTAAAAACAAAGATTTAAGGCTCCAAATCAAAGAGGTAACATCCCTAACTTGTTATCTAACCTCTTTAGCCTTCAAATTGATGTTTAAATTAGGATTTAGGACCTGGAACATGTGTTTATGGCCAAGGATGAAACTTGGGCCGTAAACACACAATAAGGGGGGTTTTGATCCATTTAACCCTTCCAAATCATAGTTGGGACTTAGATATGACCTTGAGGCTTGCAAACCTGGACTTGGAACACATTAAACATACATTTTGAGGGACAAACAAGAGTTTACGGCCAATTCATGTGCTTGGGCCGTAAACTCCTCAAAAATGGGGATTTAACACCTTAAAACATGTCAAAATGCCTTGTAATTTAACCAATAGCCTTGTGGTAAATCCTAGATCCATCTAAAAATAGTTTGGGGGTTTGTAACATATCAAAAATGACACATATAGGAGTTTACAGCCTAGGCACATACCCTTTGGCCGTAAACTCATAAAACCATGCCAAATCATGCCCCTAATTCACCCCAAAGTCTTGGAAAATTTTCTAGAATCACATGTGATTGTTTTAAGTGTCAAAAACTAATTGTTCATCAACATGGGAGAGTTTACGGCCATGGTATGTGTGCTTGGTCCGTAAACTCCCAATTTGATGTTAAATGATGCCCAAAAGTAATACAAAACCTTGAAAAATTAATTAGAATCACATGTGATTGCTACTTGTGCCTCAAATCAATTTTTCTTAACCCTAGGAGAGTTTACGACCGTAAACTCCAAGTGTACAGCCGTGAACTCCTTCTTAAATGGTATTAATCCATTCAAACCATTCCAAGGCATTTTAGTAAGTCATTCCAACAATTCCCCAAGTCCAAATAAGCCATAAAACCCTCAAAACCACACCCACATGAGTTCACGGCCGTGAACTCATGTATGTATGTGTTATGTGGTTTTAAACACACTTAAATGTTTACTCATGGGGAGTAAAATCAAGTCCCAAGTCCCTAGTACCAATACACGTCCGAAGATGTCACTCGGGTCACTCCAAACGCTCGTTTTGAGGTGTTTAACCTCGTTGGAGTGTAATGTTCCATATAATTAGTGAATGTATCCCTAATTGAATATATATGGATATTATTACATTTTACATAGGGACATCGTGAGTAATCAAGCCCCGAACCAACGTATAGTGTCCGAAACCGTCGCATTCCCGAGTCTGGTGAGTTCATACCCCTACCCTTTTTCACTGTTTTCACTGTTTTCAGGGGGGAACACAAGCAAAGTACAAGAGATTTCTTGTACTCAAAACATTATTTCAAATGTGTGTTTCACATTTCATATGCTTTTAACACTGATTACTACAACTGATAACCATTTGAACATGCAGATCACGTATCATATATTTGTGAAATGTTTTTTTTTAAACTGCTATGTTTTACATATATTTCATAAATGGCTTTCCACATTTTTATCAGTTAAAAGCATGAAATTAAACATTTGAACATAATACATGTACACTGTTTTGTCCTCGGTAACACTCCACATATATACCAGAGTGGAGGACTGTCATATTATTACTAGTAAATTTGTTAATCCTGTATGATTGGAGACACGTCCTCGGCGAACACTCCACAGAGATATGCGAGTGGAGGACTACACCCGTAACCAAAATCTCTGGGATTTAGAGAGCGTGACTTGAGTGTATAGATCTATACGGGGCTGACTACCCACACCTGGCTGCTAGCTACAGCCGAACCGAAATTGTTCAAGGGTGACGACAGTCATAAGTATGTGGACTACTTATTGCCACAGGTTTAGTCTATTGTATGGTTATGGAACTCGCAATTAGGATAACAGAGATTTACTCATGGTAATAATGAACAACCTTATACAATTCACAAGATAACCAGGTCTAACAAGAATACATCATTTACATATGGTAACCAACATTCAGGAAAGTATGGGACTTTCCTGGGAAAACGTTTACATAACCAGAAAGGATAACAAACCAGATAACTGTACATCTTTTACAATTGATAACATACAAATCAGGAAAGTATGGGACTTTCCTAGGAATACATTGGTACATAACCAAAACAGTATGTCAATCCAGATAACTTAACTATACATCTTTACAAGAGAAAACATGTTTTTCAGTGTACAACTTTACTTTACATGTTGACAAACGATAACCAACCTTTTTAAGAAAATATTGGATTTTTCTTGGTGTGGGTAACATTTCAGAAACAGAAAGGAAACTTGAACAACTTCACAAACAAAACCCGCTTATGAACTCACCAGCGTTATGCTGATTTTAAAACTGCTTGTGTTCTCAGGTCAGCGTTAGAACAGGTACCCGAGGATCCTTTTTGCTTGAAGACGGTGTACTCAGAAGACCCGTTTCATTTTGTTCATATATATATTATGTATCACAACTGTACAAACTTTACTTTTGAAACAACTGTAAAACTTTTCTTATGTAATGTAATGGTTGTTTTACTTTACTTACTATGTGCATTGGATTTGATACTCAACGTGGAGTCAACCCCGGAAATGTTTCCGCCTTCGATTTTCGGGGTGTGACAGATTGGTATCAGAGCCCTTGTTTATAGTGAATAAAGTATACCAAACCTTACATGGTATAAAACAATAAACACTAAAGGGCCTAAGTGCTCTGAATTAAAAGTATCTTCAAACCACAAGTATTTTCAAAAGTATAAAAGTATACCCAATCGTCGTGATCCGTAACCACAAGTAGAACAGAACATAAGTGTTAGGGTTTGTATTGTAATATGTCGAAGTATTGTTTTTGTTACGAAGAGTTGTTAGTCTTTGTAAGTTGTGTCTTCGAATGTAACGTTATAATTACTAAGGCATTTTATCTAAGCTTTAATGTCTAGTCCTTAGTAGTTTATTATGCTTTTGTACGCCTATAAATAGGAGTCTGTACAATGTGAGAAGAAGAGACTTTCACACACTTTACAGAGAATTCTATTATACTCTGTAAATCAGAAAGCATAATATGAGCTGATCAAAGATTATATTTAGTCTCTTGTTCATCGTGATTCTTCTTTCTTAATTCTTACATAAATTGATCTTTAAACTCGATTATAAATCTCTTCAATTGGTATCAGAGCAGGAATCCTTTTTGTGATCTGATTTTCATTCGATTAAAAAGGTTTTTGAATCTACTGTTTGATTCAAAAAGTTTCCATCCTTTTTGAATTTGAAATTTTCATCTAGATCTCAATCTAGGATTTGATTCTGCAAAAAAAAATTTGTTAATCAAGTGTTCTTTGTATAATTTTTAAATTGAATTATACAATTTGATTTTCATAATTCTCAAAAGTCAAGTTTCATCTTGAAATTTTTGTCCGTACAACAATGGCGTCATTCAATCTTAATTCGATGACTTCATTTTCTCATTTGCTTGGATCATCCACAAAAATTCCAATGCTTATTCCAGAATATTATGATCAATGGGCAGATCGTATAGAAGATTACTTGAACGGTTTGGATGAAAAATTATGGAAGTGTATCACAGGAGATGTTAATCAACCTGCACAAGTTCAGCCAATCGGAGTGTCTTCAAGCAGTTCAGAAGTTGATAATCAACTGAACGTTTAAAACGTCTGGAGAAGAGATGCATGAGGGAATTAAGAGGTGCATTACCTCCTGTTGTGTACAATTATGTCAGAACTTGCAAAACAGCTAAAGACATCTGGAAAAATCTCAAAGATAAATTTCAAGGAAGTGAAAAGACGAAAATCACATCTATAAAACAATGTCTGGTGCAACTCAAAGACTTTAAACAAAAAGAAAATGAGTCAATTGAAGCATATTATGATAGGTTCAGCGAGTTAATCTATCGTTGTAATCGTTATAGTATAATCAGGTCATCAATGGAGTACAATTTGATATTTATGATGGGACTTCGAAAGGAGTGGAGGAGTGTAAGTATGATGGTGAAAATCAACAAAGTTTTGATACTTCGACTTTGAATGACTTATACAATCAATTGAAATCTCATGAAAATGAAGTTAATGAAATAGCTGAAGAAGCTGTAACAAGTCTTGGTGGTCCTTTGGCTCTAGTTTCGAAGGTCTTAGAAAGAGAAAATGATAAAACAAAGTCTAATGAAGAAGAAGGTTTTCTAATGAATTCTGATGATGAGGCAGTTGCTTTTTACACAAACAATAGGGTAAAGAAATTTTTTAAGAAACCTTTTAATCCAAATAAGTCATCAGATTCGAAGGGGAGCTTTGAGAACAAAAACAAACTGGATGAGAAGAAAATAGAAATGAAGACAGATCCGAAGAATGAGATGGAGAAAATGAAGATGCAATTGAAAGGTGATACACGAATCAATTGCCATTATTGTTATGCAGAAAATCATTTGGCTGTGGATTGTTTGTTGAGAAAGAAGGAAGAAAAGAAGAATAAAACAAAAGATGAAGCTTACTACACAGAGAAACTGGAGGAAGTCAAGAAGAATGCAAAGAATTTGTCATTGATGGCTCATGGAGAAAATGAATCAGACGGCACATATCAAATATGGTCTTCGGGTTCAGATGATGATGAAATGAAAAATCCAACTCATGGAGCCATGTATGCAAAAATGGAAGAAGATTCAGATGATGAACAGACTGACAAAGTGTGTGGGCGATGCTTCGTTTCGAAGTCTACTGATAAGTCGCCTATGACTACTAAGGTATGTAACATTCTTGAATCTTTTAACGTTCCAGTTTCTGCATATAATTCTGAGTTAGTATCTTTTGATGAAACTGTTATTTACTTTGATTCAATCGTTGTGTCTGCTAGCAGTGAAGCCAAAAAGTTAAGTGATCAATTACTAGAGACAAGAAAAATGTTGGATTCAAAAATCACTAGAATTGATTACTTAGAATTACAAGTGTCAAATATCATGGAAGATAGAGAAAAGTTAGGAAAAGAAATAAATTTGTTGTTAGCCCAGAGAAATATTTTTTGTAATTCAGCAAAAAGATTATATGGAAAATTAACTGAGTTACATCATTCATGTGAAATTAGTAAGGAACAACATAGAAAATTACTACCTTTTTTAGCTTATGATAGAGCTAAGGTTGATAGTATTTCATATGATTCTGAAAAAGAAATCTCTGATTTTAACAAAATTCCAGATGATAGATTTAGATATGGAATTGCAAAAGTCGAAGATTATCTTGATGTTGATGATTTAGTAAAAATTGTAAATGAAACCTTAACTAAATCAGAACAACTTCGAATTTTGAAAAAGACTGAGAATTCTACATCCAATAGTGAAACTAATATTGCTAATATTGAAGATAATTCTGATAATATTAGTGAAATTAGTGATTTAGAAGATGTAGATTGTTCACAGTTGTCTGTCATAAATGTTGCAAATTCATATAAAGGGAAAGAAAAATGTGAAGATTTATTAATGAAAATTGAAACTAATAAACCCTCAACTTCGAAAGTTTGTGATATGGAGTTTGTGGAAATACATGAGAGTCAAACGGATGATAGTGACAATGAGGAGGAAAATTCAAATGCGAAGCCAATTCAAAAGACGAAAGAAATTGAAATTCCTCGAGTGGTTGTTGATCAAGTCTATTTGGATACACAAGAATTTGAGAAAATTCTTAGTGAAAAAGGTGCTCATTTTCTTGAATCGAACACTGTTGTTTATCCAATCTTCAAATGCACTGATGATGTTGTGTTTCCAAATCAAGTCTTCGTAACAACATGGAATGTTGAAAATGTAAAACCTGAATTCAAAAAGATGGTGGAAGAAGACAATAAGCAAACGTCAAATGAAGGATTCTTTTCAAATCAAAGTACAGTTGAGAATAATCTTACAAAGAATTCATATAAATTTCAACATCATAAACATAAAAGAGTTTGGATTGAAAAGTAAAAAGTTGAAAAGGAAGAAGTTATTCCAAATGCAAATATGTTTTCAAAACAAGATGTTAAAAATGATATTAAAACAATTAACAAAGCAATAAAACTAGCTTCAAAAGAATTTAAAGATCAAGTAGACAATTTTTCAAAGGAGAATAATCTTTCGAAACGTCAAGAGAGAAAAATAATTTTTTGGCAAATTGTTGAACCATAAAAAATGAGATCAACAAATTTTTCAAAAAGAAGAAAAGTTTTTAAAGAAAAATCTCAAATTTTTGAAGAGAAAAGTGCTTCGTTTTTAAATAAAAATTCAAAAGTTTTCAAAGAAATAAAATCTACAATACCAAGAAATTTTTTTCAGAAAAAGGTTGAAAATCAAACTTCAAAGGTTCAAAGCAATACATCTTATCATGAATCATATCTTTCAAAACCAAAAGTTGATTATGTTCCAAATTCAGCAAAATGTTATAATCCTTTAAAGAAACAAGCTGACAAAGTTTCATATGCAAAGGGTATAACAACAAAGACAAATATTGATCATTGGTTGGAAGGAAAGGGAAAAATGTATCAATCAAGAAAATATTCGAAAGAACAGATAAAAGAAGCATATGACAAATATGCCAATCCTTCAACAAATGGAAGTTCATCATCCAAAGAGTCAAATATATTAGTTAAAGTTTGGCAACCGGTTTCAAAAGCAAAAAGAGAAGAATCACAAACTCAAGATGCGAAGGGTGAAATTAGTCACAATATGAAAATAATAGACACTCATATATCTGACCATTCGAATGAAAATGTTAGATTTATTGATAGTTTTAAAAAAAAGTATAGGATTGGGTTAATGGTTGTAACTTACAACTGAATCATAAACCTAATATGAATGGACCCAACAAAGCTTGGGCACCTAAAATTTTCCAATAATTGCAGGTACTTTGTGACGAGCAATATGATAACAAATGGTACATTGATAGCGGTTGCTCACATCACATGACTGGGAAGAAGGAAAACTTGCGTGATTTTCGAAGCCTAGAAAATGGAGGAGTGGTTAAGTTTGGTAATAATCACAAATGCAAAGTCAAGGGTTATGGGAAAATAACAAATGGAAATTTTACTGTCAACAGAGTTGCATTTGTTGAAGGTTTGCAACACAATTTGATAAGTGTTTCACAACTTGTAGTGGGTACTGGCAATCAAGTTCTTTTTAATGAAGAAGGAAGTGTTATTTTGAATATCGAAACTAAGGAAGTGTTACTGAAGTCAAAAAGAAAAGGTGACATGTTTACATTGGATATTGTTCCTATTGTAGGCAAACCTGCTGTGTGTTTACTTTCGAAGGCTGCTACTGATGTTAGCTGGTTATGGCATAGGAGATTATCACATCTCAATTTTCGAAACATCAACAAACTTGTAACACAAGATCTGGTAAGAGGTTTACCTATTCTTAAATATGATAATGATAGTTTGTGTGCAGCTTGCGAAGTAGGAAAACAACATAAACAAGGTCATCCAATCACAATAGATTCGAAGATTGTTGAACCTCTTGAACTTCTACATATAGATTTATGTGGTCCTTCAACAGTTGCTACTCTTAACAAGGAAAGGTACATTCTGGTAATTGTAGATGATTTTTCAAGATTCACGTGGGTTTATTTTCTCAGGTTAAAATCCGAAGTTCCACAAGTGATGATTGATTTTATCAAAAAGATGGAAGTTTCATTGAGAAAAACAGTTCGAAAAATTAAAAGTGATCATGGAACTGAATTCAAAAATCATGTCTTCGATACATTTCTGGTGGAAAAAGGAATTTCACATAATTTTTCATCTCCTGATACACCACAACAAAACGGTGTAGTTGAAAGAAAAAATCGATCATTATGTGAAGCTGCAAGAACAATGTTGGCTTTTTCGAATCTACCTTAATATCTTTGGGCAGAAGCTGTTTCAACAGCATGTTTTACTCAAAATCGATCATTCATTCATCGACGGTTTAATGTTACTCCTTATGAAATCATCAATAAATGAAAACCTAATGTAAAATTTTTCCATGTTTTTGGATGTAGGTGTTTCATAATGAAACTCAAGGATAATTTGTCGAAGTTTCAAACCAAAGCGGATGAAGGAATTTTCTTGGGATATTCACACAATTCAGTTGCTTATAGAGTATTAAATAAGCGAACTCGCAAAGTGGAAGAAACTTTTAATTTGACATTTGATGATCATTATATTAAAAAGTCAAATCATAAATTTGTGAATTATCCTATTTTGCAAAATTCTTCAAATATAAATGACTCAATTGAAATGAATGATGTTGATTATGATTAGATTTTTGGTATTTCAGATCAAGCAATTGATGCAGAAAGAAAGGCAACTGATAATAAAACATCAGAAAATTCGAAGTAGAACAATGATTCAACTTCGAATTTGAATCAAAACACAAATGAACAAATAGATGATCCAATGGAGGGTGAGCACTTGGAATCAAATACTTTTGTTGAGGGGGAGCATTATAATGAAAGAGATAACATGTCAACAAATGTTAGTGTCGATGAGGAGCAATTTAATGAAGAAGAACCGATCAATGAACCAGAGAAAAATATTGAATCAGAGTCAATCATCGAGGGGGAGCAGATACGAGAGAATGATCCAATTCTTGAAGAAGAACATTTTGATGATGCTGATGATTCTATTTCTATAAATGGATCAGAAACAGATGTAATGTTCGAAGATGCACTTTTGGATTTTGATCCTAATTATCCACCATTGGATAAATGGGCAAGAAATCATCCAAAGGATCAAATTATTGGTGATCCACAAGCAGGAATCATGACGAGAGCACAACTTCATGCACGAAATGAGGTACTGAACAATCATCAAGAGTATTGCATGTTTAATGTTTTTATTTCCAAAATTGAACCAAAGATAATTAAGAATGCAATGGAACACTCTGATTGGATTGTTGCTATGCAAGCTGAATTGTCTGAATTCGAAAGAAACAAGGTTTGGAGATTAATTCCAAAGCCTAATGATGTGTCAGTTGTTGACTTAAATGGATTTATAAAAACAAAACTGACAAAGATGGAAACATTATTCGAAATAAGGCCAGACTTGTTGTTAAAGGCTATTCTCAACAAGAAGGAATTGATTACGAAGAAACATTTGCCCCTGTCGCAAGACTCGAGGCTGTTCGTATTTTCCTGGCTTTTGCAGCTCATAAAGATTTTGATGTCTATCAAATGGACGTCAAATGTGCATTCTTAAATGGAGAACTCAAAGAAACAGTATATGTTGAACAACCTCCAGGTTTTATAAACTCTGAGCATCCTGATCATGTTTATATTTTAAATAAAGCTGTATATGGGTTAAAACAAGCACCAAGAGCATGGTATGCAACTCTTACAGCATTTTTGAAGTAATCTAAATCTAAACAAGGTTCAGTTGATCCCACTTTATTTCGAACGAAAATTGGGAATCATCTGATGCTTGTTCAAATTTATGTTGATGATATAATTTTTGGCTCAACTGATCCTGCTTTATCTAAAGAATTCGAAGATTTGATGAAAAGCAAATTTGAAATGAGTATGATGGGCAAAATTAATAATTTTTTGGGTTTAAATATTAGACAAAACAGGGAAGGCATATTCATCAATCAAGAGAAATACACGAAGAATCTGTTGGAAAAGTTTGGAATGATGAATAGCACAAGGTTACGAATACCAATGGCAACAAGCATAAAGCTAACTCCTTCGTTAGATAAATCTGCTGTTGATATTACTTTATATCGAAGCATGATTGGGTCTTTATTGTACTTAACTTCACGTAGACCTGATATTATGTACTCGGTTTGTAATTGTGCTAGGTAACAATCAAATCCAAGAGAACCACATCTCACAGCAGTAAAGAATATTTTCAGATACTTAAAAGGCACTACTTCGTTAGCATTGTGGTATCCTTCGAAAACAGGGTTCTTTGTCCAAGATAATTCAGATGCGGATCTTGGAGGATGTAGTCTTGATCGTAAAAGCACAACTGGTGGGTGTCAATTGTTAGATGGAAAGCTGGTCAGCTGGCAATCGAAGAAGCAAACATGTGTGTCAATATCAACAGCTGAAGCTGAATATGTTGCTGCAGCTGCGTGTACATCACAAATAATTTGGATTCAAAGTCAATTAAGAGATTATGCAATTAATATGAAAAAGATTCCTTTATATTGTGATTCACAAAGTGCAATAAGAATTTGTCATAATCCTGTGCAGCATTCAAAGACAAAGCATATTGCTCTTCGATATCATTTCATCAAAGATCATGTTGAAGAAGGCAATATTGAAGTTCAGTTTGTGAAAACAACGGATCAATTAGCAGATATTTTTACAAAGGCTTTGGATGAAAAAGCGTTTCTTCGGATATTAGACGGTTTGGGAATGATTGATGGAAATTCTCTTCGGACCACTAAAAACGAAGGGTGATAGTCTGAGTCATTTGGTGAATGGGTGGAAAGAATGATTAAGTGTTCAGAGGCTACTGTTCATGGTCAACACTTCGAACGCTTCGCATTCAGAAGTTTCTAACAAATCATTAGAGGTTACTATTCAAGTCAACGCTTCGAATGCTTCGTATTCGGGATATTTTCAACACACTTCAACTAAGGTTAGATTTGTTTTTAATTTTTTGAAAAATCTGAAAAATCAAAAATATTTTCCTTAATTTTTGTTCTTTAATTTTGAAAAATCAAAAATCCAAAAAGATTTTATTTTTGTTCTTTAAATTTGAAAAATCAAAAATCCAAAAACATTTTATTTTTGTTCTTTAATTTTGAAAAATCAAAAATCCAAAAAGATTTTAATTTTTGTTCTTTCGTTTTGAAAAAGTCAAAAATCACAAAAAATATTTTTGTTTTCTTTGTTCATCAAATTGTGTGTGCTGAGAATTTAATACAGGGTAACAATGCGAAGAGGTTATACATTTGTGTTTCTGTGGGAAAGTATTAAATTTCTTTTACAAACTAGTTAGGATGTCCCTAGAAGCATGCTGCTGTATGTAGACCAAAAGCCTCAACATGACTCTATGTGTGTCAAGAAAGCCTTAATGAAATTATCTCAAGAAAATTTCTTCCCAAAAAGGCTTATATTTGCATAAGTCAAAATGAGCTACCTTACTCTTCTCAAATGAGTTAAGAGTTTTCTGTTTTGTTCATTATAACAGAGGTACACTTCGATTCTTATCCAATCTTTTTAATCCAAACAATTCTTTCAATCCAAAATTATTTTTTAAAATGATTTGTCCTTGAGGTATTTGGTCAAACCAATCAAAACCTAGACAACTCACAATTCTGTGTTTAAGATCTAACACCATGAGTCCGTGATGAAAGTGAAACCCAAAACTCATACACCTTTAAGGAATTGACGGGGGACTATGTTCTAGATCTTACGAAGCTTTTGCTTCAGTACCTTTTATACTCCGAATCATATTCATTTCTTTTGAGTGATCTTAATCAAACATTTGAAAACAATGATGTTTGTTCCCAAATAGATCCAGCATAATTTTTTTTATGAATATGATTTCCGTGTGAGTATATTTTCAAAATCTTTGTTACTTTGAATATCATTCGCAACCAAGTTGTCACTGACTACACTGGTCATACAACTAATTTTGTTTACAATTACTCACCTTATTTTAAGGTTGATATGTAACAAAATTTTCGAAGCCACCAAATGTGTCCAATAAAAGAAACCCTTCGAAACTTCTTTACAAGTTATCGATTGTATTTCACGGGAAACCACACAAGCTGTCAATTATCTCTCTTGATAATTTTCGAAGATATCTTTGCCTGGGATAACATTGCTTTTATGTCAAAGAAATTATTGACATCACGAGTTTTCAAAAGTTTTTTTTTCTTTGCTTATCATCTAATTTCTGTTGGCACACAGCACACACAAAATCCTTGAGGTTTGAGTAACACCAACTTAAACTGATGATTTCGAAACTCTGGCAAATGAATTCGCTTTTTAAACCCCAAAGTGAAAGAGCCTGACCTCCATTCCGAAGGCATCCGACGGTTACAATTTTTTGGGGAACACCAAACGGTCCTATCTCTTGATGACGTATGATGTAGGATAAGCGTGAAAGGCGTATTGACAGTTATGATTGTTACTTTTTGATGAGTGCATTTCGGGTTTCAAGGTGCCATGTCAGCAAGCATTTAATGCATCCCGCTTCAAATTCAAAAATTCTAGGGTTACATATAAAGGGGAACGTTACAACTTCATAATCCTTTACGCAAATAATCTTCTTCATAAAAACAAAAACTTTCTCTGCAAATCATCTTCTTCACACAGTTCTTTTCTTCAACTCATCTTCAATGGCAGATACTTCATCACCAACCACTGACGAGATCATCAGTGTTCCAATCTTGAAGATCCAGGGTTCAAACTATCAAGTAGAATCGGATTTGTCGAAATATCCGGAAGAACTAAAGATGCTGGTGGTTGCTTTACAGAACTCTGTTCTGTCTAAAGCCATGTTTCAATCGTTTGTTGCACCAATGTCGTGGTTATCGAAGGCCGGTTCTACAGCTTCCTACAACAAAGAAATCGGGTGTGTCGAATTCACCATGGTTACTAATACGCGAATTAGGGTTTCCAAAAGATTATTTTGCAAGATTTTGGGAATTCCAAATTCTGGTCCATACGATGAACTCACGTCTTCGCAAGTAATATACATGTTCAATGAGATGGGTCACCAACCTCCATTGACATGTATAAGTGATTTCAAGAAGTCAGGTTTACCAACCATTTGGAATTTTTTATTTGGAATCTTCCTCAGATGTCTTACTGGAAGAACGGTGGGCTTAGACAAAGGTAGAATGGAGATATATGCAATGGTTGCAGGGCTTTACTATGACTTACAGGTGGATTACTCTGAGCAGTTGTGGGCCGAATTTATTACAAGCATTTCGAAAATGAGTGCCAAACAGGGAATTTCTTGTGCCAGATATTGGAGTTTGATTGTCCAATATGTATATCAGAAGGAAAAGATCGAGGTACCGGGTTCCGAAGAAAAAGCTGTATTCCACATGTACGGGAGTCCGAAGGAAGTACGTGACGATCCGGCAATTTTTACCTCAATAGCCAGAATTCCAGATGCAATGTTAAAGAAGGTGGATCCTACGAACAAAGTGTTGGTGTCATACTTACAATCAATTGACACAATAGTTGTGACTGGGAAGTTACAACAAGAAGCCACCAAAAAGACGAAGAAGTCCAAGAAGACGAAAGGGGACTCTTCGGAAAAAGGGTTAAAAGACGAACAACATCAAGCACTCATTGGTCCTTCCAAAACTATCAAAAAGGTGTCTCCGGTCTTGACATCAATTTCTGATGCACCAGTCTTTGAAGCCTCTCCATAAAAGGAAACGATTCCTTCGAAATGGGAGTTTTTCGAAGAATCAAGATCAAGCGAAAGTCTCAGTTGGTGAAGAAAACGCAGGTTACTCATCAAGGGGTTACAGTTCGTGAAGTTCCAGCTCCTGTGTCTCCATCTTCGAAAAAGAGAAGGGCTGAAGAAATGGCAAAGTTCTTGAAGAAACCCAAACTTGTCGAAGATGAAGAACTTGTGCCTGAAACTCCTGAAGCTGATATTCCAAAAGAAGTCGAAATCTTTCAATCTACTGAGATTTCGAAACCTGCTGACGTCAAGAATCTAGAATCAACGACTCTACCACAGGCTACTTCTACCATCGATTCTCCTACATTCCAATCTATCATGAATCAACCCTTCACCACCATTTTTTCAACACAGTCCACTGAACCACCACAATCTTTATCACCGATTGCTGAAATAATGGCAATTGATGAAGAAACTGACAACGAAGGGTTTGGGGAAACTTTCGAAGATCTTTCTTTTGATAAATCAGAAGAAGATTTCCCGGATCATATGATAATGACGATGAAGCCGTTCAAGATTTTGAATTCCAAATTGAATTCAATCTTACAATCTCAAGCAGATGTCGGAAATGCTGGTATCAATCTTTTGCAAGTTGATTCATTGATGAAGGAGACGGAAAACAGGCTGCTATCGAAGAATTCAGGGCTCATTCGTGATTCAGAAAGCCGGATTTTAGAAAAAATTGATCAGTCTGATAGTTCTACTGAGAATAGAATCAAGTTTCTAAGAACTGATTTTTTGAAGGAAGTTAAAGATTTGAGGATGTTTACGAAGGAGCGTCATGTGCTCTTCGTACAGGAGGTGAAGAAGGTTAGAGAGGATGTGAATATGCAGATTAGAGAACTTCGTGAAGAAATGACTAAAGAAGTTCAAACTCTTAACCAGGGGTATGATTCTGCACATCAGAAGATTGACATCATTTGTGATGTTGTTGTTCAGTGTGTCAAGAGGTTTGAACCGCTCAAATCACAGATGACTTCTCTGTTAGCAACAGAAGTTCAACATTTCGGAGAATTGGTGAATCTAATGAAGGAACTCAAAGAAATCTCTTCGAAATCCTCTTCTTCGATTATCTCTCAAGAGTATCTATCTCAGAAATTTCTTCATTTCGAAGCCATTCTTCAAAAGCATCTTACTCCGCTACTTCGCATCTCAAGCCTATTGCCAAGTATATCAGATGCCCCACCTGCTGTCAAAGGGGTGCAAGAGGGAGAAAAGAGTGTTCAAGAAAAGGCTGGGGAGCATGAGATGAAACCAGAAGATTCGAAGGCTCCAGTCAAACCAACAATTGTTTCAGCCGCTCCAGTCATTTCGACTATGACTACAACGATTCCGATTTCAATACCTAGTACAAAAGGTATTGTAATTGGGAATGTTGTTTCTTCGAATGTTTCTTCTTCAAAGGGTGCTGCTCCTTCAAATGAGAAAGAGAAAGGAAAAGGAATCTTGATTGAGAAGACAAACAAAGAAAAGAAAGCTGAGGTGGCAACTGAAATAGAACGAATGAGGCATGTGGAGAGCATTATGCGACAAAGAGCTCTTGAAGGTTCGAATGTCAACATGGGAGATCCTTCGAAAGTTTTCAACTATGAAACTATCGAATCAAGAGTGATGTTTGACCATATGTATTCTTTTGAGAAGATTCCTAAGAAGAGTTATGTAGTGACAAACACTGATTATGGGAAACTCGACTTTCCAATTAATGAGATGATGTTCATCATGCCACAGTTTAAAGCAGAGTCAAAGAATATGGATGTCGAAGAAGGAAAGAAGATGAAAATTCGATTTCATGCTGTATTAGCTAAAGCTCAAGAAGAAGTCTGGTATTCGGAGAAGATTAAGAAGGTGATATCCATAAAAAGGGATGTCATTTTCGAAGGAAAGTTTGAGAACTTGAAATATGTTGTGTCAAGAGCAAGTGGAAAGATACAAGAGTTCACCATAGCTGACTTTCCGTTGATGAACACTTACGATCTCATCAATACTGCGTTGATTCTCAAAGACAAGTCTTTTTCTTATCTTCAAAAAACAGAACCTGATGTCTTTAGTCTTGCGTGTAGGCATATAAAAGTTTTCTTGGAAAATTATTTTGAATGTCTAGCTCAAACTGATATCGAGCTTGCTACTGTCAAAGGCATTGACATCACTGTTCCAATGGCTCCTACAAAGAAGCAGGTGGAATTGAAAAAATTCGAAGACGGTGAAATTTGTTTAAAACCGTTGGGGATAGTCTTCGCTGGAAAAGACAAATCTGGAAAGGCCAAGAGATTCTTGTTTCAAACCTCTGAAGTAGAAAGATATACAAATTCGCAATATACGAACTTAATTGTTCGTATGAATCATTGCAAGAAGAATTCAGAAGGAGACAAGAAAGAGATAAAGAAAGTTATCTCTTGGTACATGGAAATTCGAAGGGTACTGATGTATGCTATACAACTACTTACTTCATGAAGACTTCGACCTTTATTCCAAAGGGGGAGATTGTTAGGGTTTGTATTGTAATATGTCGAAGTATTGTTTTTGTTACGAAGAGTTGTTAGTCTTCGTAAGTTGTGTCTTCGAATGTAACGTTATAATTACTAAGGCATTTTATCTAAGCTTTAATGTCTAGTCCTTAGTAGTTTATTATGCTTTTTTACGCCTATAAATAGGAGTCTGTACAATGTGAGAAGAAGAGACTTTCACACACTTTACAGAGAATTCTATTATACTCTGTAAATCAGAAAGCATAATATGAGCTTATCAAAGATTATATTTACTCTCTTGTTCATCGTGATTCTTCTTTCTTAATTCTAACATAAATTGATCTTTAAACTCGATTATAAATCTCTTCAATAAGTAATTGGGTGTTGTGTACTACGGTTAAACCTGGGCAGTTATGTAGTCGTGTCTAGGGTCAATACAGCCTGACCAACTCTATTCATTCGCGACACGGCCAACATGTGCTTGGGAGTGACTGTGGTGTGCGGCATGCCTAAAACTTACCCTAATATCCCAAACATCAAACCAATGTCGTAATCAAATCATGAAATACTATGGGGGTATTTCTCGATCCAATCCTCTGTAGAGATCCTCACTCTAGTGGCGTTCTGTGATCATTCTTAGCGATAAATTATCTGTTTTGATGACTCTTTCCTGCTTTATCGCTTATTCGGAGCATATAACTGCCATATCTATCAATTCAATGTAGAGGACTTACCATCCTCTCTCTTTCTTGATCTTATTAGATCAAGATGCCTCCCAGAAAGAGACCCAGCTCAAAGAACAACAACAATGCTTCTTCGCCACCACCTCCTCCTCAATTTGACCTTGCATCACTCCAGACAGTCCTAACTGCTGCAATGGTGGCAGCCATGTCACAAGTGAACCCTGGTGGCTCAGAAGGTGGCCCCCAATCCTAGAACCCCGAAGTTAGCTAGGGACACCAAAAAGGGGGTTCCTATAAGGATTTCATGAACGCGAAACTAACATCCTTCAATGGCGCTGGAGGTGTCATTTCCTTGTCCTGATGGTTCGAGAAAATCGAATCCATCTTCGAAATCTGTGCCTGTGCGGAGTCCGATAAAGTCAAATTCGCAGCCTGCACCTTTGTTGATAAAGCCTTGACTTGGTGGAATGGTCGAGTCAAATCCCTGACCCTACCCGTAGCCAATGCCATGGGCTGGGAAGCCATGAAAGAACTCCTCATTGCTGAGTACTGTCCCCGTGGTGAAATGCAGAAACTAGAGCACGAGCTCTGGAACCTGAAGATGAAAGGTTCTAAAATTGCTGCATACACTTCCCGATTCGATGATCTCGCACTTCTCTGCCCGGGATTAGTCACTCCTGAAAACAAAAAGATCGAAAGGTTCATTTGGGGGTTATCCCAACCGACAAAGAGTCATTTTTTGGCTGCTCGTCCGGATACCTATGATAGCGCCAAGACTTTAGCCCAAACCCTGATTGATCACAGTGATGATGTTAAGGAAATCACTACCACTTCTGAGCCGACCCAAAGGAGTGGTGAAAAGAGGAAATTCTGGAAGAAGAAGAAGGGTCAATCTTCTCAAGGATCTTCCAAGAAACAGCAGACTGTAGTAGTCCATGCTGCTACTACCCCTATTGCTGCTGCTTCTGTTGTAGGATCCACAGCTCCAACTCCTACCAGTAGTATGTTGGTAATCTTCCTCTGTGTGAAAAATGCAAATACCATCACAATCCTGGTCCCTGCCGAGAACTATCATGTACCAACTGTGGTAAGAAAGGGCACACAGTTCGATTCTACAAAACTCCTACCCAATCAGCCAACCAATCATCTGGAGCAGGTGTTAGTTAAGCCTGCTACAACTGTGGAGAAGTTGGGCACTTTAAAAGGAACTGTCCCAAGAATTCAACTGTTGATAACACCGGAAGGGTTCTAACCATGGGACGAGAGGAAGCAGTCGCCGATCCCACTGTTGTTTCGGGTACGTTCCTTCTCGACAACTCATATGCTAGTATTCTTTTCGATTCGGGTGCTGAAAGGATTTTCGTTACTCATGCATTCAAACATAACCTAAAACGTAATCCCCAACCACTAACTGAAACGTTTACCATCGAGATGGCTAACGGTGAGAACGAAAGCGCTAACGATGTATTCATAGGTTGTACACTTACCCTAAATGACCACTCATTTCCTATAGATTTCATGCCAGATTTCATTAAGAGCTTTAATGTTATCATTGTCATGGATTGGCTGAGTCCCAATCATGCTGATATCCTTTGTTACGAAAAAGCCATCCATCTCAACCTTCCCTCGGATCAAACTCTCGTAATCTATGGCGATAAACCCAGTTCCAATATTCATATCATTTCTTGCATCAAAGCTCGAAAGCTCCTACGAAAGGAGTGCATTGCATTCTTAGCCCATGTAATCAACGAGAAACAAGAAGTTAAAGACCTCGCGAGCATCCCCGAAGTCTGTAACTTTCCTGATGTGTTTCCCGAAGAGCTTCCAGAAACTCCTCCCGAGCGTCAGGTCGAGTTTCGTATTGACCTAATTCCTAGAGCTACTCCCGTAGCGAAGTCTCCGTATCGTTTAGCTCCAGCAGAAATGCAGGAGTTATCCAGTCAACTCAATGAGTTGCTCAGTAAAGGATTCATTAGACCGAGTTCCTCACCCTGGGGAGCTCCATTACTGTTTGTCAAGAAGAAAGATGGATCCTTTCGAATGTGTATCGACTATCGTGAGTTGAACAAGTTGACCGTTAAGAACCGTTATCCTCTCCCACGAATATATGACCTCTTCGATCAACTACAGGGAGCCTGCTACTTCTCAAAGATAGACCTTCGGTCAGGGTACCATCAGTTACGAGTTCAGAAGAGTGATGTTTCCAAAACAGCTTTCAGGACTCGGTATGGACACTACAAATTCGTAGTGATGCCATTCGGTCTAACCAATGCACTGGCTATGTTCATGTATCTAATAAACCGGGTGTGCCATCCCTTCCTAGAAAAGTTCGTCATCGTGTTCATTGACGACATCCTCGTCTACTCCCGAAGCGAAGAAGACCACAAACAACACTTGAGGTTAATGTTGGAGACCCTTAGATCCGAGAAGCTATACGCGAAATTCTCCAAGTGTGAATTCTGGATACGGAAGGTAACTTTCCTCGGTTACGTGGTAAGCGAAGAGGGTATTCACATTGATCCTTCCAAGATTAAAGCGATAGAGAATTGGTCGGCACTGAAGCCACCCATAGAAATTCGTCAATTCTTGGGTCTCGCCGGCTATTATCGGAGATTCATCCAGAATTTTTCCAAAATCGCCAAAACTTTAACCACTCTAACACAGAAAGGTGTACCCTTTTGTTGGAGTGATAAACAAGAAACTGCATTCCAAACGTTGAAGAGAGCCTTATGCAGCGCGCCTGTTCTGTCTCTACCCGAAGGGACAGAGGACTTCGTGGTCTACTGCGATGCGTCTAATCAAGGCTTAGGATGTGTGCGTATGCAAAGAGGAAAAGTGATTGCTTATGCCTCAAGACAGCTGAAAGCACACGAGGTCAACTATACCACACATGACTTAGAACTAAGAGCCGTAGTCTTTGCATTGAAGATTTGGAGACATTATCTCTACGGAACCAAGTGCACGATCTTCACTGATCACAAGAGCCTGCAACACATCTTTGATCAGAAAGACTTGAACATGAGGCAACGGCGATGGGTAGAACTACTCAGTGATTATGAGTAGGGATGAGCATATGGACCGGGGAACCGGCCGGAACCGGTACCGGAACCGGAACCGGCACCGGAACCGGAACCCGATGGAACCGGTCGGGCCGGGACCGGGACATTATTTTTGTGGATATTTGGAACCGGGAACCGGTAGGAACCGGAACCGATATAACCGGAACCGGCAAAAACCGGTAGAACCGGCAAAAACCGGAACCGTATGCTATTTTTCAAGGACCGGTTCCAACATTTGAAGACACGACAAGAACTGGTAGGAACCGGGAACCAGTGGAACCGGAACCGGTAGAACCGTCGGGCCGGTTCGGTTCTTAATTTTGGCCGAAGCCGGTTCCCGGTTCCGGTCCGGTTCGGGCCGGTTCCGACCGGTTCGGTTCTTTTGCTCATGCCTAATTATGAGGGTGAAATCCATTACCATCCCGGCAAGGCCAATGTGGTAGCAGATGCCCTTAGCCGAAAGGAAAGTGCAGGCCACAAAGTGAAGAACCAGACGATGATTATCCATTCCAACTTACCCATGCAAATCCAAGAAGCCCAGTTAGAAGCAATCAAACCTGAGAACGTGTTGATCGAAACCTTGAGAGGAACGGAAAAGAAACTTGAGATCAGAGGTGACGGAGTCTATTGTTTCATGGATCGGATCTGGATTCCAAAGTTCGGAGGATTCAGGGATATTGTTATGGAGGAGGCACACAAAGCTAAATACTCTGTTCACCCGGGTTCTGACAAGATGTACCTGTTGGATTAGTGTCTAAGTCCATAACTATTTTGGTATGTACTTGACCCGATGGTGCATGGTCCTTTTGGGTTGCCTTCACCAAAGCAACTTGATAGGATGATTTATGGAGAGTAAGGATTAAATATGATTTATTAATGTATTATGAGAATAATATATTAAAGGAGAAATCATATTGTTTAATTAATATTAGTCAATAATTAATTGGTAATTAGTTTTGTGACTAAAAGAGATTAATTAAACTTAAGGGACTGGAATTGTAATTATAGGATAATTGCAATTTGGGCCATGGATTGCCTTGTATTAAGGGATGGACGAATTCTAATAGGAAACCCATAAGGAAATCGTCCATGGGCTTAATTAAAGGAGTCTATGGGTTGCTTAGGGCTTAAGCATCCAAATTAGGGTTTCCTTGTTAGATAACCCTAATAGCCCAACTATATAAAGACCCCTTAAGGCTCAAAAACGTGGCTAAGCTTCTTGTAAGGGTTTCTACACGTTTTTGGCAGCCTCCATCCTTTCTCCTCTTCATCCTCTTGCTTATGGTGTTTGTGAACCATTAGAGGAGTGACACTTGTGACTCTAAGCCTTCCAAAGTCAATTCAAGGAGATTTGTGATTGTTATTGCTACATAACAATCAAGGTAATACTATAAACTTATTCTCATGTTAATATGATTATATGTATGCTAGAATTAGGGTTTATAGTCTTGGATTCAAAGCATGTACAATAGAGAAACCTAGATCCAAGCATTAGGGTTTGTATGAGCACATAGGATGTCTTATGACCAAAAACCCAACAGTGGTATCAGAGCCTTGATTGGTTTCTATTGTATTGATGCATATTTGATCGTAATAAGCACTGAAAATCGATTTTTTTGAGTTTTGAAGGTTTGACTCGCCGAGTTAGCTGATCTCGACGAGTCCAAGCCCGACTCGACGAGTCAAAGTGTCTGACAGCTCGTTTTCGTGATTTTCTTCCTGTTTTGGTTTTGGATAATTACCATAAACTCGTTTTTTGTGATAAAATCCTAATTTTTTCATTATTATGTGATTATCCTTACCTAAATAGAAGATAATTGTCAAAATTTAGATAATCACTTGTTTTATTAGATAAAGTTTGATTATTTGTAATTTAGATTTGAATTATCTTGTGAAATAGTTTCAATTTATCCCTTTAGGTTTTATAGTTTAAATTTGAACCCCAAAAGTTTTGTTGTTTTGAAATTTAAATAGTTAAAACCCTAATGTTTTGAAATGTTTCAAAACTTGCCCTCAAGTTTTGGAATTTAAAAGTTGATTAAAAGGTTTAATTAGAAATGTTAAATTCTAAAACTCTAGTAATGTTTTGAAAAGTTCAAATCACACCCTGATGGTTTTATTAATTAATTAAGGAGTATAATTAAAAGAGGTTTAATAAATCCATAAAAGTTTAGGTTAACCTTTTAATTGAATTAAAAGTGTAATTGTTAAAGTTAACCATATAGTATTTTAAAAGTATAAAGTACACCCTATACTATATATAACATTAAAAGTCTAACATTATATATATGTATAAGTAAAAGTCAGTCTTACCGTTAGTAGGTCTCATTCACGAAGCTGGTCTATAAGGGGTGTTTAAGGAAATTGCCTATAAAATGGCGATTGAATGGGTATCCACTCTTACCCACCGCACTCTTGACTAGTGGAGGGTTGTTAGCCGAACGGGTAGGATAGGATGAAACCTTCCATTATAAGTATAATGAAATACAGAGTAACTAAATGTTTCGCAAATTCCCAATCTTAGTTACTTAGGCAAAAGTGAATTGATGCAATTCCTTGAAATTACACTTTGTGCCCTTGCGAAGACGTTAGTGGAGCGTGTGTGGTTTACCGGCACACTAAATGGTTCTAAGCAAAGGTAGCAAAGGGTGACTCAATGTTTGTCATAGTTCGGTGGAGCGTGTGTGGTTTACTGGCACATCGAATAGGTGATTGTAACATGTGAGGGCACCATGTAGTTTGCATGGTTATTCACACCCGCTTTGTGATCCTCGGCATCCCAGTCACAAACAAGAGGGGCATATCGAGATTTAAACATGCCATTGAAATGTTCAATGAATCTCAAAGGATCTAGGAGTTTTCATAGATTTAAAACTTAAATTTCTTTTTCGTTTCTCATGGTGAAAACTAGTGAATCGTCATTCACTTACCTTCAAATGTTCTGCGATTTGGGTTACGGCATCCCTCTCCCGAGTTGTAGGATATTGTGTTGGGTCCTAGCCTTGGAATTTCATTTGGGTGATTTACCAAGGACTCAATCAATCAACTAACTTGAATTCGTTTTTCTCCCGATGTCAAAGTTCGACAACTATGGTCTTCTCAAATCCCGTGGAACAAGCATTCCACATGAAGATGATATTCCACGATTCGATCGAGGAACTAGAAATCATGCTTCACTTCCTCCTCCTCCTCCAATTATTCTCCCTAACCCACAAGATTGTAAAATTGAAAAGTTCAATATCACTCAAGCCCTTTTGGCAAGTAAACATAAAGAAGGAAAGTCAGTGTGTGCACACGTCCTAGGGATGAAGTCGCACATTGATAGACTAAGAATGATAGGATCCATTGTCGGTGAAGAGATGGCTGTTGATTGGGTTCTTCAATCACTTCCTAACTCATATAGTGAGTTCGTAAGAGAGTACTATATGATGAACCGCGACGTGACCCTTATAGATCTCACCTATATGCTTATTGCTGCTGAATCAGCAATGGTTTGGCGCAATAGAAAAGCAAAGTTGATTGGTGAATCTGCCTTCGAGACCTCTGTGGATATAGACAATGGCAATGAAAGACATGCAATGATCGAAAAGTTTGATCATAAGAGAAAGGCGATGTCTGAAGTAGTTCCATGTGTTGTTCCAAAAAGAGTCAATTTGCTTTTATTGCCAAGAGAAGGGGCATTAGAGACGAAGCTGCCCTATTTACCTAAGAGATCTAAGAGATGGGAGAGTCGAAACGTATGGCTCAAATTTAGGTAAAATCCATTGACTAACTCTTTTAAGCTTCATTCTAGGTTCTGAATACATAATGTGATAAGATTACAATTGATGTTTAGAAGGATCAAAGAAAAGAAAAGAAGCTTAAGTGAAGAAGTGCGCAGAATCTAACCGTGAAGGAATGGATTTCGATTGCATTTCTCGAAGATTAGATTCTTGAGCTACTACTTAGAGTTAGAATTAGATTGCTAAGAAAGATGTATTCGCATAAGTTTTTCAATGAGTTGCATTGTGAAGGACAAATTTTTCCGCAATAAAATAAATTTTGATTTTAAATTTTATTTATTTATCCTTACAATGGCGTGTATGAAAAATTGATGTTAAAATTATTAGCAATAATGGATTTGTTTCTTATTGTGTTATGGAAAGTCAAGAATTTACCAAATAGGGAGAGTTTCTCATCGCCCAAGTTTCAATTGGACAGAAACTTGGAATCATGCAACTTGGTTGCATGATGAATGAGAAATTTCATATTTGATAATTAGACTAATTCGTTGACAAAGTGTCAAGTGAAGGACTAGGAGATCGAGTACACAAAGTTGTGTGTTGATCAAGTTCACCATAAGAGTAACAAAGATATTCGTCATCATTTACTAAAGGTTTAGTAAATATGATTATACTTACAAGATTAAGTGTAATTTTGAATTGATTAAAGGGTTTAGATCAATAGCAAAACGAATAAGAAGAATCAAGTAGGCAGAAAGATAAGAGTTTCTCCACTCTAAGAAGAAGGGAGAGTAGATTTTATGCTTTATGATAGGTCTTAATGATTAAGAACCATATCTCAATTGATCCTCTAAGTGAATCTTGGTACACTTGTATGTCCAAGAAGAGGAATCTAAGATTGAAGAAATGGTCAAATCAAGAAGTCAATCATACTTCGTTCCAAAACAAGTCTTAAAGTCAAGATTGTGACATTGAGTGAATAGTATTAAGAAGGTTTATAACATTCATCAATTGTGGAAAGTTGTGATGTCTTGGATAAGACAAAAGACCAACTAGGACCAATTTGTGAAGAGTTTTGATAAAAACTACACTAACTCTTGAATATTTGTTTGTCAAGAAATGTTTATTGACAAAAGAATCTTATATGTCAAGAAGTCAGTGGGAGTCTTAATGGTCTTGAAAGGGTTCAAGAACAAATCAAATAAACCTTATTGATCATCACTAGCACACGAGTTGAGGTTTACAACCTATCGTGAAGACATTATTTTGTTTCTGTGCCAATCCAATCGAGTTAATTATGCATGTGACTCCTATGAGTTCTTATTTGAATGCATAAAAGGCAAGGACCTTGATCAATGGAAAGTACATTGATAGGAAAAGGTGAGCTACTTAACTACTTGGAAGACGTGGTGGGCAGCTGTGCTACCATAAGGCAAGAAATCAAGATTAAGAAAGTTCGATCCATATGAGTTTAATTTGTGGTAAACTTTGGTTTTTAACAAATTCACATGGATAGGAACACATACACCATTTAAATCTAAGTGTCATAAGATTTCCTCCTTCATGAAAATGATTGTGAGAAAATGCTTTCACTAAGAAAGATTTTAAAAGATAGTGATTGTAAAATTGCATTCTCGAATTCGATCATGGTTACGGCATCCCTTTCCATAATTTGAATTGTGAAGTTTGGCAATTAGTCTTAATTGTTAAGACACACATATGAACTATCTAAGGCAAAGGTGTATAAGTTCAAAAAGCCTTGATAAAAGATTATCAAAGCACTAAGTATTAGAAACATGGACTTAAGAAATTCAATAGGTATTATTTTTCTGAAAGTTAAGATGTTTATGAATACATGTCGAAGCTAGTGGGAGCATAAGTGTTATGTTTTATAATAATCATCATGATAGTGGGAGCATAAATGTTATGATTGTATGATTATTAAGGCACGTATTGCATAGTTGGCAATATTAATTATAGAAAACAAGAGTCATACTTTGCAAAGTTGTAAGAGTTGAAAGGTTGTTTTGCTATAATTAAGGGAGAGAATATTATGCTTCATTTCAAATCTAAAGGATTAGGTTGTGGAATGTTAATAGATTTAGTCAAGGGTACATAGTGTGTTCTTAAAATTTCGATTATGATTACGGCATTCCTCTTCACAATTCGAATTTTGAGAACATAGCAAATAAAACATTATGTGTTGTGTCCCATACGCTTCGAGTATAGGATCGATTGCAAATGCTTTAATGTTTGACCATTCTAAAATTTTCCAAATGTATAGTGCATTTAGAGGGAAAAGGGACTAGAATTGGTTTTGACTAAAATAATTAAACAACTATCAAAGGACAATCCAAAGTTCGACGAGGATTGGTCGCTTGCGAGTAGTTGGAAGTATAGTATTGGAAATTATGGAAGTGTTTCCATATTGGATGGACGATATCGACATCATTACGAATAGATAAGATTCTATTAAGAATGAGTTGTCATATAGAAAATATGGAAGTGTGTCCATGTTGGGAAGTAAAATCTATGTCTAGATTAGAAACTTTATGCGAAAGGATGTTCAAAGGAATGTACTTTGAGTAAGAGACATCATATCTAAGGAATTGTCTTGTAACAATCTCCGATAGAGGAATTTGTAATATCATTGGCAATAGTCTTTGAGACTTTGGTGCAGTGACATTACAAAAGGATCGTTGCATAAAGTGTTAGAATCTAGTATATTCTATAAGTAACAAGAATTTGACATTCTTACACTTAAGAAAATGGAATTGGTGTTGTAAAATGAGAATGATTGGAAATGTGTTCAATTTGTCTATTTCGCAAAAGTAAGAACCATAGGTAAACATTGTGTGCATGCTAGGAGCATGGGACAAGTGTTGGAATTCAAATGCGAAGTTGATTACCCGAAACGACAAATAATCAGTAATCGATATGGTGATAAATAAAACGTGTTTTGTTTATACTCAAAGGTTTGAGGCCATATGAGATTAGTATTATTCTTGTGTTTCACCTTGCATGTTTTGACTTCCAGAATAATTGAGTTTATTAAGAATAATCGAATTATTCAAACGGGCCACAGTCGTTCATATGTTGGAAGTAGATATGAATGAAGACTGTCGTGAATTGGTGTGTGGATTGTCTAGAAGAGTATTAGACATAAGCAAATGTTTGCTGCAACGTTCATGAGTGCTTATGAATATGATTTGAGCATTGGATTAAACCCACGCTCACTTGGATCACTCCATGAATTGTATTACGAGTGATTGGTGAGACGATAACATCTTATATTCTTGAAACCGAGATGTGTGAGTTGTATCTTGCGAATCGGTTGCACATTGATAATATGTAAACGCACCAGTAACTTGGTGTTATAAAACATATTGTTGTGTGTAATTCGGTGAGTGAGTGCAAGCGAGCATTGTATCAAAGTTTATCCGTTCCTTTTATCCAAGGTAGGATAAAAGCGATATCTTTGGGCCCCTCGATGGTTTAGTGATGACATACGTAAATGCTCGGCCGGGCTAGGGCTAATTTGATTTGTTCAATTAGTCTGTCGTCATAAATCGGAAATCGAGATATAGTACAAAGAGAATGATTTGAAATCATATCTCATACGATATCCAGAATGGAGGAATATATGATCCCTTATCTAAGGACACACGTATCTGATATGATCAGAGTTGACAGCGGCTTTGGAAAGCTACGATTGCAGATCAGGATCTGAAGTCATACGCAGAATAGTTGTTAGACTTATCCAAGTGGGAGACTGTTGGATTAGTGTCTAAGTCCATAACTATTTTGGTATGTACTTGACCCGATGGTGCATGGTCCTTTTGGGTTGCCTTCACCAAAGCAACTTGATAGGATGATTTATGGAGAGTAAGGATTAAATATGATTTATTAATGTATTATGAGAATAATATATTAAAGGAGAAATCATATTGTTTAATTAATATTAGTCAATAATTAATTGGTAATTAGTTTTGTGACTAAAAGAGATTAATTAAACTTAAGGGACTGGAATTGTAATTATAGGATAATTGCAATTTGGGCCATGGATTGCCTTGTATTAAGGGATGGACGAATTCTAATAGGAAACCCATAAGGAAATCATCCATGGGCTTAATTAAAGGAGTCTATGGGTTGCTTAGGGCTTAAGCATCCAAATTAGGGTTTCCTTGTTAGATAACCCTAATAGCCCAACTATATAAAGACCCCTTAAGGCTCAAAAACGTGGCTAAGCTTCTTGTAAGGGTTTCTACACGTTTTTGGCAGCCTCCATCCTTTCTCCTCTTCATCCTCTTGCTTATGGTGTTTGTGAACCATTAGAGGAGTGACACTTGTGACTCTAAGCCTTCCAAAGTCAATTCAAGGAGATTTGTGATTGTTATTGCTACATAACAATCAAGGTAATACTATAAACTTATTCTCATGTTAATATGATTATATGTATGCTAGAATTAGGGTTTATAGTCTTGGATTCAAAGCATGTACAATAGAGAAACCTAGATCCAAGCATTAGGGTTTGTATGAGCACATAGGATGTCTTATGACCAAAAACCCAACAGTACCTGGATCTCAAGAAACAATACTGGTGGCCAAACATGAAAGCTGAGATAGCTACATTCGTGGGCAAGTGTCTGACCTGCGCCAAGGTTAAAGTTGAGCACCAGAAACCCTCGGGTCTACTCCAACAGCCCGATATCCCCGAATGGACATGGGAGATGATTACCATGGACTTCATCACCAAACTGCCCAAGTGTTCTAGTGGGTACAATACCATTTGGGTAATTATCGATCGTTTGACAAAATCCGCTCACTTCATTCCGATCAAAGAATCATACAAGATGGAAAGACTCGCATGAATCTACATCCAGGTGGTAGTACGTCTACACGGTGTACCTGTATCCATTATCTCTGATCGAGATAGCAGGTTTACCTCTAGATTCTGGCAATCCCTTCATAAAGCCCTTGGAACCAAACTAGATATGAGCACGGCATATCATCCTCAGACCGATGGACAGAGTGAGAGAACAACCCAAACCCTGGAGGACATATTTAGGGCATGTGTCATTGACTTTGGAAGGTCGTGGGACACACATTTATCCTTGATCAAATTCTCATACAACAACAGTTACCACACCAGCATTAGGGCTACTCCGTTTGAAGCCCTATACGGTCGTAAGTGCAGATCCCCTCTGTGCTGGGCCGAGGTGGGGGATACACAATTAGCTCGGAGTCGAGTCCCCGAAAGTGCTCTCACTGGTCCTGAAATCATCCGCGAAACCACCGAAAAGATCATTCAAATCTGTAACCGACTGAAATCCTCGCGCGATCGCCAGAAGAGTTACGCTGATAACCGTCGAAAACCTCTAGTATTCCAGGTTGGAGACCGTGTCCTGTTGAAAGTATCACCCTGGAAAGGCACTGTACGTTTTGGTAAACGTGGAAAACTTAATCCTAGATACATTGGACCCTTCGAGATCCTCTCCAGGATCGGTCCGGTTGCCTATAAACTTCGTTTACCTCACGGACTCAGTAACATTCATCCTGTCTTCCATGTTTCAAATCTCAAAAAGTGCCTATCCGATGAAACCCTAACGATTCCCTTAGACGAGATCGAAATCAATGAAAACCTCAACTTTGTGGAGGAACCGATCGAAATC
This sequence comes from Lactuca saligna, assembly GCF_052625555.1. Lineage (NCBI taxonomy): Eukaryota > Viridiplantae > Streptophyta > Magnoliopsida > Asterales > Asteraceae > Lactuca > Lactuca saligna. The sequence continues at coordinate 68,010,824 of NC_136421.1, read as the reverse complement.
ATGGATCGAGAAGTCAAACGCACAAAGCAAAGTCACATCCCGTTAGTGAAGGTTCGCTAGAATGCCAAGCGGGGACCGGAATTCACTTGGGAGCGGGAAGACTCAATGAAACAGAAGTATCCACAACTCTTTCCAGATCCATGATTTGTCTCTTGTCTCATGTTTTAACTTTGAATTTCGGGATGAAATTCCCTCTAACGGGGGGATAATGTAACAACCCGAAATTTCCGTACCACTTCTTGTAACTCTTTCGTAGTTCAATTCAAGCAACCAATCGTCGTTTCCAAATTCGATTCCGACTTTCTTGTTTAATTAAGTCATTAACTTGTACGTATCTAAAATGACTTATTAGGTGTCTTAATACATTTAGTAATCATTTTAACACACCATACTAGTAATCGGAATATTTCTAGAATTTACCATATCGGGTTACGGCAACCTAATCGGGTACGACCAAAAGCCTCGCCTAATGTCGGTATCCGGTAGAATTCCACCGTGTCCAAAACTTAGACACTATATAATGTGTTCTAAGCCTTCATTTGAAGCTTTTGGCTTCATCTCACTACTCTCTCTCTCTCTCTAACCTCTCTCCTCATCCAAATCAAAGGTCCAAAAACAAAGATTTAAGGCTCCAAATCAAAGAGGTAACATCCCTAACTTGTTATCTAACCTCTTTAGCCTTCAAATTGATGTTTAAATTAGGATTTAGGACCTGGAACATGTGTTTATGGCCAAGGATGAAACTTGGGCCGTAAACACACAATAAGGGGGGTTTTGATCCATTTAACCCTTCCAAATCATAGTTGGGACTTAGATATGACCTTGAGGCTTGCAAACCTGGACTTGGAACACATTAAACATACATTTTGAGGGACAAACAAGATTTTATGGCCAAGGCATGTGCTTGGGCCGTAAACTCCTCAAAAATGGGGATTTAACACCTTAAAACATGTTAAAATGCCTTGTAATTTAACCAATAGCCTTGTGGTAAATCCTAGATCCATATAAAAATAGTTTGGGGGTTTGTAACATATCAAAAATGACACACATAGGAGTTTATGGCCTAGGCACATACCCTTTGGCCGTAAACTCATAAAACCATGCCAAATCATGCCCCTAATTCACCCCAAAGGCTTGGATAAATTTCTAGAATCACATGTGATTGTTTTAAGTGTCAAAAATAAATTATTCATAAACATGGGAGAGTTTACGGCCATGGTATGTGTGCTTGGGCCGTAAACACCCAATTTGATGTTAAATGATGCCCAAAAGTAATACAAAACCTTGGAAAATTAATTAGAATCACATGTGATTGCTCCTTGTGCCTCAAATCAATTTTTCTTAACCCTAGGAGAGTTTACGACCGTAAACTCCAAGTTTACAGCCATGAACTCCTTCTTAAATGGCATTAATCCATTCAAACCATTCCAAGGCATTTTAGTAAGGCATTCCAACAATTCCCCAAGTCCAAATAAGCCATAAAACCCTCAAAACCACACCCACATGAGTTCACGGTTGTGAACTCATGTATGTATGTGTTATGTAGTTGTAAACATACTTAAATGTTTACTCTTGGGGAGTAAAATCAAGTCCCAAGTCCCTAGTACCAATACACGTCCGAAGATGTCACCCGGATCACTCCAAACGCTCGTTTTGAGGTGTTTAACCTCGTTGGAGTGTAATGTTCCATATAATTAGTGAATGTATCCCTAATGGAATATATATGGACATTATTACATTTTACATAGGGACATCACGAGTAATCAAGCCCCGAACCAACGTCTAGTGTCCGAAACCGTCGCATTTCCGAGTCTGGTGAGTTCATACCCCTACCCTTTTTCACTGTTTTCAGGGGGGAACACAAGAAAAGTACAAGAGATTTCTTGTACTCAAAACATGTTTTCAAATGTGTGTTTCACATTTCATATGCTTTTAACACTGATTACTACAACTGATAACCATTTGAACATGCAGATCACGTATCATATATTTGTGAAATGTTTTTTTTAAAGTGCTATGTTTTACATATATTTCACAAATGGCTTTCCACATTTTTATCAGTTAAAAGCATGACATTAAACATTTGAACATAATACATGTACACTATTTTGTCCTCGGTAACACTCCACATATATACGCGAGTAGAGGACCATCATATTATTACTAGTAAATTTGTTAATCCTGTATGATTGGAGACACGTCCTTGGCGAACACTCCACAGAGATACGCGAGTGGAGGACTACACCCGTAACTAGAATCTCTGGGATTTAAAGAGCGTGACTTGAGTGTATAGATCTATATGGGGCTGACTACCCCACACCTGGCTGCTAGCTACAGCCGAACCGAAATGGTTCAAGGGTGACGAAAGTCATAAGTATGTGGACTACTTATTGCCATAGGTTTAGTCTATTGTATGGTAATGTAACTCGTAATTAGGATAACAGAGATTTACTCATGGTAATAATGAACAACCTTATACAATTCACAAGATAACCAGGTCTAACAAGAATACATCATTGACATAAGGTAACCAACATTCAGGAAAGTAAGGGACTTTCCTGGGAAAACGTTTACATAACCAGAAAGGATAACAAACCGGATAACTATACATCTTTTACAATTGATAACATACAAATCAGGAAAGTATGGGACTTTCCTGGGAATACATTGGTACATAACCAGAACAGTATGTCAATCCAGATAACTTAACTATACATCTTTACAAGAGAAAACATGTTTTTCAATGTACAACTTTACTTTACATGTTGAAAAACGATAACCAACCTTTTTAAGAAAATATGGGATTTTTCTTGGTGTGGGTAACATTTCAGAAACAGAAAGGAAACTTGAACAATTTCACAAACAAAAACCGCTTATGAACTCACCAGCGTTATGCTGATTTTCAAACCGCTTGTGTTCTCAGGTCAGCGTTAAAACAGGTACCTGAGGATCCTTTTTGCTTGAAGACGGTGTACTCAGAAGACCCGTTTCATTTTGTTCATATATATTATGTATCACAACTGTACAAACTCTACTTTTGAAACAACTATAAAACTTTTCTTATGTAATGTAATGGTTGTTTTACTTTACTTACTATGTGCATTGGATTTGATACTCAACGTGGAGTCAACCCCGGAAATGTTTCCTCCTTCGGTTTTTGGGGTGTGACAGAAGTACTTGATGGATCAGCCCAACCTGAATATGCACCAGAGGAGATGGTTGGATGTGGTGAAGGATTATGATTGTGAGATCCTGTACCACCCGAGCAAGGCTAATGTTGTTGCCGATGCTTGAGCCGTAGGGCAGAGAGCGCCCCGATTCGAGATGTTTCTATGAGGTTGATAGTGATGACTCCGGTATTGGACACCATCCGAGGGGCCCAGGCTGAGGCTGTGAGACCAGAAAACCGAAAGAGGGAGCGAGTTGTCGGGCGGGTATCGGAGTTCGTTACCGATAGCCGGGAACTTATGACATTTCAGGGTCGGATTTGGGTACCGTTTGTGGGCGGGACGCGTACCATTTTGATGGAAGAGGCACATTGATCGAAGTTCTCGATCCATCCTAGGGCCACTAAGATGTATCTAGACCTAAAGAAGAAGTATTGGTGGCCCTGTATGAAAAGGGATGTTGCATGGTTCGTTGAGAGGTGCCTAACTTGTCACCAAGTTAAGGCTGAGCACGAGCGTCCGCATGGTAAGCTGCAGCCGCTGGAGATCCCCGAGTGGAAGTGGGAACAGATTACCATGGATTTTATCTCCAAATTTCCAAGGACTGCAAGAGGAGTCGATGTAATTTGGGTGATTGTGGATAGGTTGACGAAGAGCGCTCATTTTCTTGCTATCAGCGAGAGCTCTTCTGCTGAGAGGTTGGCAGAGTAGTATGTGAGGGAGGTGGTATCGTGACATGGGGTTCTGATGTCAATTGTTTCAGATCGATACGTACGATTCACTTGCAGATTTTGGAAGAAGTTTCACGAAGAGTTAGGTACGAGGCTGCATTTCAGTACCGCATACCACCCATAGACGGACGGGCAGAGTGGGCGGACGATTCAGACACTCGAGGATATGCTCCGAGCATGTGTTTTGGATTTTGGCGGAAGTCGGGACACGTATTTACCCTTGGCAGAGTTTTCGTACAACAACAGCCATCATTCGAGCATTGGTATGCCACCCTTTGAGCTTTTGTATGGGAGGAGGTGTCAAACCCCCATTTGCTGGGGAGAGGTGGGGCAACGTGTAATGGGTAGTACAGACATCGTGCTTCAGATGACTGAGCAGATACAGCAGCTCAGGCAGAGGTTGTTGACCGCTCAAAGTCGCCAGAAGAGTTATACGGACAGGCGTCGGTCCGAACTCGAGTTTCAGGTCGGTGACCTCGTACTCTTAAAGGCTCTTCTTGGAAAGGAGTGATCCGATTTAGGAAGCTGGGCAAGTTGGGGCATCAATATATTGGACCTTTCAGGATAATCGCGAGGGTATGCAGGGTAGCCTACCATTTAGATCTACCTGCGGAGTTGGGTCGGATTCACGTCACTTTCCATGTGTCGCAGTTGAGAAAGTGTATAGCCGATGAGTCGACAGTGGTACCATTAGAGGATATTCAGGTGGATGCAGGCCTGAACTATGTTGAGAAACTTGTGGCAATTAGGGATCGGAAGGTCAAAGTTCTGAGGAACAAGGAAGTGCCTTTGGTGTAAGAGCAATGGTAGCATCGGAAGGGGTCCGAGCTGACATGTGAGTCCGAGTCGGAGATGCGGGAGCAGCATCCAGAGTTGTTTTCGGTATAAGACTTTGGGGACGAATTCTGGTTCTAGCGGGGGAGAATTATAACAGCCCGAAATTAAGGTACGACCATTTAACCCTACATCTTTTCCATAATGTCATTTTGGTTCTTTGTGTTGAGTGAGTACGTTGGGCGTACAAAGAGTATGTTGCGCGTACTTGCGCATTTATTTTGTATGCGGTGCCACCCGGGTACGCTGGGCGTACCTAAGGTTACGTCGGGTGTAACCGGCCCAGACTCAAAACCCTAATATGACTTGAGGGATATAAAAGGAATGAGATGGTCATGTCCCTCAGTCACCATCTTTCAGAAAGAAACCGTAAGAGAGCATTTCCTTCGTTTTTAGCTTGGGTGTGAGTGTTCTAAGATTCAAAGAGTCATTTCAAGGTAGTAAAAGAGAATAGGAGTCCATTGTGGAGGCTAGAAGTTGGTGGACAAGTGTAGATCTGAGGACTACAAAGGTTGGAGCTTCTTCCTGAGGTAAAAAGTTCAGATCTTGCCTTGTAGTTTATATGGTGTGCTTCTTGGACCAATTTCTAGGGTTTTTGGTCCCAAGATGGGGACTTTATGAGCAAGTAGTCTCCATTGGCCTAGATCTATCATATGTTAGGACTATATGAGTTTTATGTTCATAAAAATGTAATCTTGGACGTGGATATTGATGCATGCATGAGATCTAGACTCTTGGAAGGGAAAGGAAAGGTGTTAGAAGGTATGGGAAACCTTTTAGCCATGCCAAGGCTTAAAGGTTTTGACTTTATGGACTAAGAGGGATTATTTTCGCCAGATCTGGAATATGGGGTTATGTCATAATTGTTTAAGACATTACAAGAAGGAAGTGAAGAAATTGGGATGTACGCTGGGCGTAATCCCAGTACGTGCCGCGTAGTGGGACGCGTTCCCCGTTTCTGGAATGCAAGAGTACGCCCCGCGTACAGGAGCTGGTACACCCCGCGTACTGCTTGCTATAGACTTTTGAGTCAAGGAGGGGTGAAATGGTCTTTCACCCCTCTGTGGGATAGAGAAAAAGGGTGTAGCTTAGTCTTGGAAGCCTATATTAATTAGAATGATTATCCGTTGTGAATAGGTAGGGTTGGGTCGTCATTTCGAGATTCGGAGATATCGAGCACGTGAGATTCTAGACATCCTACGAGGTGAGTCTTCTCACTATACTGTACCTGGAAGGGTACCTATGTGTGACTGGAAGGTCAGATATGCTATAAGATGTATGCATTGTATGTGATTAGTTAACCATTTTGTATGTGCTATGTATGTTATGTTTGTTATGGGCCGGAAGGCATTACATTATGGGCCGGAAGGGATTATGATGTGGACCGGAAGGTCAGGGATTCATGGACCAGAAGGTCAACACGGGTAGGACCGGAAGGTTTACCGGGTTGAGACGGAAGTCCCCTGAGACACATGGACCGGAAGGTCATGGCCTGGAAGGTCGTATGTGTGTATGTGGTATATTGGGGAACTCACTAAGCATTTATGCTTACAGTTGTTGTGTTATGTGTTTCAGGTACTAGCGAGGACCTTAGGAAGGCGCCGGCATGATCTATACACACTGACGGAAGATTTATTTTATGATCTTGGGATGTATTTTTATTATGATGACATTTTCTAAACATGAGATTTGAGGATATTGAATGATGGTTTATGTTGTTTGAAAAATGAATAATTGTTTTGAAAATTCACATTGTTACAAATTAGAAAAGGTGACCAAATGTGCTGAAAAAGGTACATAAGGAGCAAATATGTAAACCTATAATGATTAAATTGGCTCGAGCAAAGTATAGTATAAATTTTGTTAGTGTGAATGATATAATAACATCTTTTTTGGTATTTTCTGTTTATAATAAGTGTGTTCGATGAATAAATGTTACCTTGAGTTTAACTAGATGGCATGATCATACTAAATTACATAAGTTCTTGAGGTAAAGAGAGAATTTTGACTGCATTTTGATGCTTAATTATGTTAGGTATTATTCCACATATGGACATGTAGAGAAGCTAGCTAAAGAGATAAAGAAAGGGGTTGCATCTGTTGAAAGATTTGAACACAAATTATGGCAAGTACTCCCTTAAAAGTTTACTCTCTTGAGAAGTAGCCCACTCTCTAACTGCCAGTCACTTGTGGCATGTAAAAGATTTTCCATAGTATATTTTTTTCCTCAAGGGAGAATCTGCCTCTGTAAAGCTTACTGTAAGAACCTAATTTCTTGTTTGCAGCTGGAAATTTGAGACATCTGATTGTTGAGGCATGTATTACAAGGAATCTTTTGGACACATCAGCATACTTGTGTCCTAGCTATGTGAAGTGTAACATACACATTTTGAAATCGTGTTTCGTAATGAATAAAATTGTGAAATACTATGTTAAAATGAGTGTTGAGTTCTAACAAATGGTTTTTACTAGAAATGAAGTAAAACTATGTTTAGAATCACTCATAAAATATTGGAAGTCTTATAAGATTCCAATTAAAAGCCAAATAGTGAAATCTAGTGAAGATATAAAATTTTAAATAAGTAAAATTTTATTATTTGATGTTGTAGAGAATCTCACTAGAAACTTGTAGGCGAAAACCTCGTCGAAATCCAAGTTATAACGAAGAAGTTATGACCAACCGAAGATCCGAGACAAAACCGGCACGGCACCGAATGACGTAAAAAGTGAGTTTTTGATAAACTACTTTTTAGCCTTATTAATCTAAATGAAATTTGTAGTATTCGTTAAACCTAGAAATTCGATAAAAAGAACTACTTTTTGACTCATGCTCCCATCTTATCACTCCCAGAAGGTGATGATGATTTCTCCGTATATAGCGATGCTTCAAGATTGGGACTCGGTTGTGTGTTGATGCAGCGTGGTAAAGTGATAGCCTTTTTCTCAAGACAACTGAAAGATTATGAAAAGAATTATCCAATCCATGATATTGAACTCGATGCAGTAGTATTTGCCCTAAAACTTTGGAGACACTACCTTTTTGGTACGAAATGCCAATTATTTACCGACCACAAGAGTCTCAAGTATATATTCAGTCAGCAAACTCTGAATATAAGACAACAACGAGCCATGGAGCTGATCAAGGACTATGATTGCAAAATTCTGTATTATCCGGGAAAGGCTAATGTGGTTGCAGATGCACTTAGCAGGAAAGCTTATCATAATAGTATGTGTTATACTATTACTCACACTACGGTGAAGTTCACTATTATTGATGAACTAGAGAAGTGGCAATTTGAGGCCTTAAAGCCAGAAAATGTGAAGAAGGAAGGAATAGTACATTATGCTGATGTTTTACTTGGTGATCCATGAGGATTAAAAGTATTTAAGAATCGGCTATGGATTCCAAAGATTGGTGGATTAAGACATAAGATTTTAGATGAAGCTCATAAGTCTAAGCTATCAATACATCCTGGTACAAGTAAAATGTACTATGATGTAAGAGCTAATTATTGGTGGCCTGGATTAAAGAGAGACATTGGAAGATATGTACAGGAATGCTTAGTATGCTTACAAGTCAAAACAGAGCACCAAAAGCCTTATGGAATCCCAGAAAGTCTTAGTGTTCCTGTATGGAAGTAGGAAGAGCTGTCCATGGATTTTATTACCAAATTGCCAAAGACTGCTAGACAGCATGATAGTATTTGGGTAATCATCGACCGCCTGACTAAGAGTGCACATTTTCTCGCCATGCATGAAACGGCTCCAATGGAGAAATATGCACAAGTATACTTGGATGAAATTGTTGCAAGACATGGTGTGCCACTAAAGATCATTTCCGATCACGATACTCGCTTCACTTCTCACTTTTGGGCAAGTATGCAATGCGAATTGGGATCTTGAGTTGCTCTCAGCACCACTAATCATCCCCAGACAGATGGGCAGACGGAGAGAACAATCCAAACAGTAGAAGATATGCTTCGTGCATGTCTCTTGGAGTTCAGTGGTAACTGGGATAAATACTTACCGCTTGTCGAATTTTCGTATAATAACAGTTACCACACTTCAATCAAATTGACACCATATGAAGCATTATATGGTCGCAAATGTCGTACGCCGTTATGTTGGCGTGATGTAGGACAGAAGATCTTTGGAGACCCTAAAATGATTCAAGACACCACCGACAAAATTCAAATCGTACGAGAAAGAATGAAAGCGGCCCAGGATCGACATAAGTCCTATACGGAAAAGAGAAGACGACCTATAGAATTCCAAGTGGGTGATTTCTTGATGCTAAAGGTATCCCCATGGAAAGGCCTTATGCGATTTGGGAAGAAAGGAAAGTTGAGTCCTTGATTTTATTGGTCCTTTCAAAATCATCCAGAGAACTGGAAAGCAAGCATACCGCTTAGAATTGCCAGAAGATTTGGCAGGTATTCATGATGTGTTTCATGTAAGTTATCTGCGCAAATGCTTGAGCATCTACGATGAGACAGTTCCATTATCCGAGGTGAAATTGGATAATAAGTTAAGATATGTTGAAGAGCCTGAAGAAACCGTGAATGAAAGAACAACTAAGCTACACAATAAAGAAGTAAAATTGGTGCTTGTCAAGTGGAAACACCATCGTGGCCCAAACTATACTTGGGAGAATAAGAATGAGATAAAAGCAAAATATCCCCATTTATTTTAATCGATGTAATTTTGGGGATGAAATCCTCAAAAGGAGGAGGTATTTTTAACATACACGTTTTGAAATCATCTTTCGTAATGAATAAAATTGTGAAATACTATATGAAATTGAGTTTTGAGTTCTAACAAATGGTTTTTACTAGAAATGAAGTAAAACTATGTTTAGAATCACTCAGAAAATATTGGAAGTCTTATAAGATTCCAATTAAAAGCCAAATAGTGAAATTTAGCGAAAATAAAAAATTTTAAATAAGTAAAATTTCATTATTTGATGTTGTAGAGAATCTCGTTAGAAACTTGTAGGCAAAAACATCGTCAAAATCCGAGTTATAACGAAGAAGTTATGACCAACCAAAGATCCGCGACAAAACCAGCACGGCTCCGAATGACGTAAAAAGTGAGTTTTTAATAAACTACTTTTTAGCCTTAGTAATCTAAATGAAAGTCGTAGTATTCGTTAAACCGAGAAATTCGATAAAGATAACGCCAAAATCTGACTTCGTATGAGGAAGTTATGATTTTTCGAAGTTTCAACATAGCAGTAGACAGCTAAAAGCTCGAATTTTAGATTGAACGATATTTAACCAATACATCCTAAACGAGAATCGAAGGTCTCGTCATTTTTAGTACAACGGTAAAAAGCCTGACGAAAACGGATGTCAGATGAAGAAGTTATGAATTTTTAACGGATTTTCTAGTCCCGGTCTGTTAAAAATAATAATATTAAAATTAAAATCAAAATTAGACGACGAAGTCTAAACGAAAGTTGTATAGCGTAATTTTAGCTACGCGTGCATATAAAGAACGTCAAAAACGGACCTCGTATGCGAAAGTTATGGATTTTAGAAGTTTGGGGCACATTTTCCGAGAAATTCGTATGAATAGTACCAGCCACCGGAGACCTACATCACAGCCACGTCAGCTTCGCACGAAGCAGCAACATCACCAGAGACGTGGCCGTTTGGAGAAGCATCGCGTGTCGCATGCTGATTCGACCGAAGTCCGGTCCAAGGGAATTCCGACGCTTGCCCCAATCCGAAGCAGCCACGAGCCCCTGACGCGCCTTCGCATCGCCTCCACGTCCGAGCCTCGCAGTAGGCCTCGTGGCCTTCGCTTCTCGTGCCACCTGCCCCTCGTTGCTGATGCCACTGAGTTGCTTCGTTGCCTACTTCCTTCCCAGCCAACTCCGAACCTCGCCCCTACAAATAGGAGGGTGCGAACCCTCCCGGCTAAAATGAGAAAATTTCCATTTTTCACCGCTAAATCCATATATTCACTATTTTGACTTTTGCTGAAGCCCCGGTATATATTTTAGCACCCGAAACACATCCCGAGACCCCCGAGAAGCCCGAAAATTTTATCTTTTCGGTTTTGAAGCCCTACCTTCGCAGAGCCCGGTTTTCAATTAAGCTATCGGTTTTCAACATAGAAATACATATTTAAAGCCGAAGTGTTGTCCAAATTACTATTTTAACCCCCGGTTAACTTAAGGTGAGTTCAATATATAGGAAAAATTGTATGTTATGTGTTATATGTGCTATGTGCTTTTCAGTGTTATTATTCTGAGTTATTTTCCCATGTGATTTTATTCGCTATGTTTATAGCAATTGTAATACCTTTGACCATGTGATCAGTGAAAGGACTTAGATTCACATTGGTACTGGTACGTAGCCTCTGGCCATGTAGAGCATGTCTCCGTAAGAGAATGACTTCTATTCTATGGCGTTGGCAAATGGTTAGACAGGACTATAAGCCTGAAATCTAACAAGATGTTAATCAGAAATTGCATGTATTCTATGCCATTTGGGCCAAAGCTTTATTGATGTATATCAAGAATTAAAAATTATATCTTTGAATAAAGTCTTTGATTGATATGAACGCTTGTCACATGATCTCACATACATCTTGTTTTTCCTCTTTGCTTTCGCCACATTGAAGTATATATATGGCATAACGTTATATTGTATCTATTTTTGAACTCACTAAGCGTCACGGCTTACCCTATCAATGTTTAACAATTGCAGGTGATAAGTAACTAGTATGTTCACATACTATTTTGTAATAGTACTTTTGTACTACAGTTTATGTTTGTATAAATTATAATATCCTGGGTAGTTATGTAATATATATATATATATATATATATATATATATATATATATATATATATATATATAACACTTTGTAATAGACGGTTTGTATCCAATAATTTGTAATTCCCTTTATCAATGTAAAATATTGCTTTTATGAATATGCAAATAGCATGTTTTGGAGTAATGATATTGTAAATTATGAAACTTTGGGTCTTTCAAAAATACGAAAGTTAGGGTCTTTCAACCATGGTATCAAAGCAGTAGTTTAAGCGAACTAAATTCCACGGATTGGTATTTAGACTTAACTTATAGGAAGTTCAATATATGAACTTAATCATTATAAGTATAAGGATACAAACCATAGGAAATATATAAGTAAAAGTATTAGGTATTAGTAAACCCTAATATTCTAAAATACTATCTTACTCCGTATTCCAGATCGAGGGATGAACAAGTAAGTAGCCATACCCCGGAGGTTGGTGGAGATCCTCAACCCGAGGAAGTGAATACTCCAATATCTCCTCATGAGGAGCGACTCTTAGGTAACCTTACCGGTGTTATTCGACAGACTCTCGAAGAACACAAAAAGAATGATGATAAAGGAAAAGAGAAAGTCAATGGAAAATCTTAAAGCGGGAAGGTGAAGCATCCCTCGTTCAAAGATTTCAAGAGTAGTGGTGCTACGGAGTTTTCTGGTGTCCTTAATCCTATAATTGTTCTAACTTGGATTCAGAACACCGAGAAAGTATTTCGTGTTTCTCATGTGCATGATGAAGACAAGGCTATCTATGCTTCTGCAATGCTCATTGGAGAAGCCTTAGTCTGGTGGGAAGCAACATATGAAGCTCTCGATGGATATGACCAAGAGAACTTATCCTGGGAGTTGTTCAAGACTCGTGTGCTAGAGAAGTTTTGTCCTCTAGATATGAGGAGAAGATTGGAGAAGGAATTCCTCGAGCTTAAACAAGGAGGAATGATTGTGAATGAGTATGAAACTCAGTTTAATCAAAGAGCAAGATTTGCTACGAAGTATATTCCAACTGACGACGAGAAAATCCAGTTATTCATGGAGGGACTACGACACGAAATCCATGATTTTGTTGTCAATCGGGATGTTTTTCATTCGATAAAGTTGTTGAGTATGTTTGAAGGCGTGAGCATGACTTAGAAATACGTGGTGCCACTCTTACTGTTCCAAAGCATCCACGTACTGAAAGAACTACTCCTGCTTCCACTATTCCACCAGCTCAATCTATTCGAACTGATCCTAGCAAGCAAGCACAATCTCAGAGTGCTTTTCATGGCCGTGGTAGGTCACAATCTTTTTCTATTCAATCGCCTTCATGTCGCGTTTGTGGAAGGAATCATCCGGGTCAATGAAAAATAGACAAGGAATCCATTGTCTGTTATGGGTGTGGAGAAACAGGTCATATAAAGCCAGCTTGCCCAAGGAAGGATGTGACTTGTTATGCACATGGTATTACTGGCCACACCCTACTCTTACCAGCCAAGTGACGGGAAGTCAAGCTTCTGTTCAACAACCAGTGAGAACTCAAGTCCCTGTCCAACAACCGAAGAGTACTACAGCTAAAAAGGAGGAGGTGCCAAAAGCTAAGGGTCGTGCATTCCAGATTACCGCAGAAGAAGCATGTGAGGACCCGAATGTCATGATGGGTACATTTCTTGTCAACTCTAGACCTGCTCACATCTTATTTGATCCTGGTGCCTCGGATTCTTTCGTATCTTATGAATTTGCGTATTCTTTTCAAACTGTTTGCTATGCACTCGCGCAACCATTTCACGTAGATACTGCAGGAAGTATATCATTACTTGCTGATAAAATCCATAGGGATTGTGCCTTAGAAATTGAAGGCTATAATTTTCTTGATAACCTAATCCCTATCTCCTTGCCTAATTTCGATATTATTCTCGGCATGGATTGGTTGTCAAAGAACCATGCATAACTCTTGTGTTACGAAAAGATGGTACGCATTCCTATTGAAGGGGAAGATCCTATTCATGTCTACGGTGAACAAAGGATCTAAAAAATGATCTCTTTACTCAAAGCTTGTAAATTCATATCGAAAGGTTGTCCTATCTATCTGGCCTATACAGTTGACATCTCAAGAAAGGAGAATAAAAATGTAAATGATATTCCCATTGTTAACGAATATCCCGATGTTTTCCCCGATGATCTGCCTGGACTTCCTCCAGACAGAAAAGTAGAATTCCGAATTGACCTTGTGCCCGGTGTTACTCCGATTGCAAAGACTCTTTATCGTCTTGCGCCAGCCGAGATGAAAGAAATGATGATCCAACTGCATAAATTACTTGACAAAGGCTTTATTTGACCGATTACCTCTCCCTGGGGTGCTCTAGTATTATTTTTCAAGAAGAAAGACGGATCGATGCAAATGTGCGTTGATTATTGTGAGCTGAATAAAGTGACTATCAAGAACAAGTACCCACTACCTCGCATCGACGATTTGTTCGATCAACTTCAGGGTGTTAGCTATTTCTCAAAGATTGATTTTAGATCTAGATATCATCAGTTGAAAGTACAAGATAAAGGTGTACCGAAGACTGCTTTCCGTACTCGTTATGGGCATTTCGAATTCCTTGTCATGCCATTTGGTTTGACAAATGCTCCTTCCGTATTCATGGATATGATGAATCGAGTATGTCGCCCAATGCTCGATAAGTCTGTCATCGTATTCATTGATGATATTCTAATCTATTCCAAGTCTGAAGCTGATCATGCCGTTCATATTCGTGAAATCTTAGAACTTCTTCGAAAGGAGAAACTTTATGCTAAATTCTCGAAATGTGAATTTTGGCTTCGTCAAGTTCAATTTCTCAGCCATATTATTTCTAGTAACGGTGTATCTGTAGATCCCATCAAAATCGAAGCCATTTAAAATTGGGAAGTGCTCCGTAATGCTTCCCAAATTCGAAGTTTCTTAGGTCTCGCGGGATATTACCGGAGATTCATTAATCACTTTTCCTTTATAGTCGTACCTCTCACAAGTCTTACACTGAAGGAAGTGAAGTTTGAATGGGATGAAGCTCAAGAAAAAGCTTTCTCAACTCTAAAAGATCTTTTGACTCATGCTCCCATCTTATCACTCCCAGAAGGTGATGATGATTTCTCCGTATATAGCGATGCTTCAAGATTGGGACGCGGTTGTGTGTTGATGCAGCGTGGTAAAGTGATAGCCTATTTCTCAAGACAGCTGAAAGATTATGAAAAGAATTATCCCACCCATGATCTTGAACTCGTTGCAGTAGTATTTTCCCTAAAACTTTGGAGACATTACCTTTTTGATACGAAATGCCAATTATTTACCGACCACAAGAGTCTCAAGTATATATTCAGTCAGCAAACTCTGAATATGAGATAACAACGAGCCATGGAGATGATCAAGGACTATGATTGCAAAATTCTGTACCATCCTGGAAAGGCTGATCAAGGACTATGATTGCGAAATTCTGTACCATCCTGTATGGAAGTGGGAAGAGCTGTCCATGGATTTTATTACCAAATTGCCAAAGACTGCTAGACAGCATGATAGTATTTGGGTAATCATCGACCGCTTGACTAAGATTGCACATTTTCTCGCCATGCATGAAACGGATCAAATGAGAAATATGCACAAGTATACTTGGATGAAATTGTTGCAAGACATGGTGTGCCACTAAATATCATTTCCGATCGCGATACTCGCTTCACTTCTCACTTTTGGGCAACTATGCAATGCGAATTGGGATCTTGAGTTGCTCTCAGCACCACTAATCATCCCCAGACAGATGGTCAGATGGAGAGAACAATCCAAACAGTAGAAGATATGCTTCGTGCATGTCTCTTGGAGTTCGGTGGTAACTGGGATAAATACTTACCGCTTGTCGAATTTTCATATAATAACAGTTACCACACTTCGATCAAATTGACACCATATGAAGCATTATATGGTCGCAAATGTCGTACGCCGTTATGTTGGCGTGATGTAGGACAGAAGATCTTTGGAGACCCTGAAATGATTCAAGACACCACCGACAAAATTCAAATCGTACGAGAAAGAATGAAAGCGGCCCAGGATCGACAGAAGTCCTATACGGAAAAGAGAAGACGACCTATAGAATTCCAAGTGGGTGATTTCTTGATGCTAAAGGTATCCCCATGGAAAGGCCTTATGCGATTTGGAAAGAAAGGAAAGTTGAGTCCTTGATTTTTTTGGTCCTTTCAAAATCATCCAGAGAACTGGAAAGCAAGCATACCGCTTAGAATTGCCAGAAGATTTGGCAGGTATTCATGATGTGTTTCATGTAAGTTATCTGTGCAAATGCTTGAGCATCTACGATGAGATAGTTCCATTATCCGAGGTGAAATTGGATAATAAGTTAAGATATGTTGAAGAGCCTGAAGAAATCGTGAATGAAAGAACAACTAAGCTACGCAATAAAGAAGTAAAATCGGTGCTTGTCAAGTGGAAACACCATCATGGCCCAAACTATACTTGGGAGAATAATAATGAGATAAAAGCAAAATATCCCCATTTATTTTAATCGATGTAATTTCGGGGATGAAATCCTCAAAAGGAGGAGGTACTTTTAACATACACGTTTTAAAATCGTGTTTCGTAATGAATAAAATTGTGAAATACTATGTGAAATTGAGTTTTGAGTTCTAACAAATGGTTTTTACTAGAAATGAAGTAAAATTATGTTTAGAATCACTCAGAAAGTATTGGAAGTCTTAGAAGATTCCAATTAAAAGCCAAATAGTGAAATTTAGAGAAAATATAAAATTTTAAATAAGTAAAATTTTATTATTTGATGTTGTAGAGAATCTCGTTAGAAACTTGTAGGCGAAAACCTCGTTGAAATCCGAGTTATAACGAAGAAGTTATGACCAACCGAAGATCCGCGACAAAACCGGCACGGCACCGAATGACATAAAAAGTGATTTTTTGATAAACTACTTTTTAGCCTTAGTAATCTAAATGAAAGTCGTAGTATTCATTAAACCGAGAAATTTGATAAAAAGAACGCCAAAATCTGACTTCGTATGAGGAAGTTATGATTTTTCGAAGTTTCAATATAGCAGTAGACAGCTAAAAGCTCGAATTTTAGATTGAACGATATTTAACCAATACATCCTAAACGAGAATCGAAGGTCTCGTCATTTTTAGTACAACGGTAAAAAGCCTGACGAAAACGGATGTCGGATGAAGAAGTTATGAATTTTTAACGGATTTTCTAGTCCCAGTCTGTTAAAAATAATAATATTAAAATTAAAATCAAAATTAGCCGACGAAGTCTAAACGAAAGTTGTATAGCGTAATTTTAGCTACGCGTGCATATAAAGAACGTCAAAAACGGACCTCGTATGCGAAAGTTATGGATTTTAGAAGTTTGGGGCACATTTTCCGAGAAATTCGCATGAATAGTACCAGCCACCGGAGACCTACGTCACAGCCACGTCAGCTTCGCACGAAGCAGCAACATCACCAGAGACGTGGCCGTTTGGAGAAGCATCGCGTGTCGCATGCTGATTCGACCGAAGTCCGGTCCAAGGGAATTCCGACGCTTGCCCCCATCCGAAGCAGCCACGAGCCCCTGACGCACCTTCACATCGCCTCCACATCCGAGCCTCATGGCCTTCGCTTCTCGCGCCACCTGCCCCTCGCTGCTGACGCCACCGAGCTCTTCGTTGCATGCTTCCTTCCCAGCCGACTCCGAACCTCGGCCCTATAAATAGGAGGGTGCGAACCCTCCCGACTAAAATGAGAAAATTTCCATTTTTCACCCCTAAATCCATATATTCGCTATTTTGACTTTTTCCGAAGCCACGGTATCAATTTTAGCACCCGAAACACGTCCCGAGACCCCCGAGAAGCCCGGAAATTTTATCTTTTCGGTTTTGAAGCCCTACGTTCGCAGAGCCCGGTTTTCAATTAAGCTCTCGGTTTTCAACATAGAAATACATATTTAAAGCCGAAGCGCTGTCCAAATTACTATTTTAACCCCCGGTTAACTTAAGGTGAGTTCAATATATAGGAAAATTTGTATGTCATGTGTTGTATGTGCTATGTGCTTTTTAGTGTTATTTTTCTGAGTTATTTTCCCATGTGATTTTATTCGCTATGTTTATAGCATTTGTAATACCTTTGACCATGTGATCAGTGAAAGGACTTAGATTCACATTGGTACTGGTACGTAGCCTCTGTCCATGTAGAGCATGTCTCCATAAGAGAATGACTTCTATTCTATGGCATTGGCAAATGGTTAGACAGGACTATAAGCCTGAAATCTAACAAGATGTTAATCAGAAATTGCATGTCTTCTATGCCATTTGGGCCAAAGCTTTATTGATGTATATCAAGAATTGAAAAGTATATCTTTGAATAAAGTCTTTGATTGAGATGAACGCCTATCACATGATCTCACATACATCTTGTTGTTCCTCTTTGCTTTTGCCACATTGAAGTATATATATGGCATAACGTTATATTGTATCTATTTTTGAACTCACTAAGCGTCACCGCTTACCCTATCAATGTTTAACAATTGCAGGTGATAAGTAACTAGTATGTTCACATACTATTGAAAGATTTAGAATAGTTTGTAATAGTACTTTTGTACTACAGTTTATGTTTGTATAAATTACAATATCCTGGGTAGTTATGTAATATATATATATATATATATATATATATATATATATATATATATATATATATATATATATAACACTTTGTAATAGACAGTTTGTATCCAATAGTTTGTAATTCCCTTTATCAATGTAAAATATTGCTTTTATGAATATGCAAATAGCATGTTTTGGAGTAATGATAGTGTGAAGTATGAAAGTTTGGGTCTTTCAAAAATACGAAAGTTGGGGTCTTTCATGAAGGGACACAACAACCAAATACCTCACGTTGTTTCTGGCCAGATGCCTGGCTGGTCATCATTGATGAAGGGGTCTCCTATGACTACTCAAATGATGGATACTTTGTTGTCAATACCAGCTTCAAGGTATGCTTGTCCTTGTGGTTTTTAAAGTGTTGATTTTATGTTTTAAACTCCATGCTCAGAAACAAACAACGTTGTAATTTTTATATTTTAAACCCTGGTTTGGCAACTGAATTTGAGATCTTGGATTTTAATGGAAGCTTATCAATGATCGAGAAAATATTCAAGAGTTACATTCTTCGTTTCAATCATTAATTGTACTACTGATGATGGATGCTACTCATAAAGGAAATGGAAAAGGCCGCTTGGAAGCTACTAAAAATGTGTCAAAAAATCTTCGCTTATTTAAAGATCAGATACACAAGGCTGATTTATTATCTTATGCTCTTCCTAGGTTTATTAAGAAAATGGTTTCTTTTGATGATACATTTCTTGTATGAAATACATTTGTTGTATGAAACACAAATCAGATTACATGAATGATGTTGGTACATTTATTGTAAGAAATAGATTTGTATGACATTAAATTTTGTGCAATGGATTGTATTTTTTGTATACGGTATTTTATTTTCTATTAGGAGACATTAAATGCAAATTTAATTTGAAAATTAGCAAATCTATAAATATTTTTTTTAAATATTTTAATTTACGATACGTAAAAATGTGTGTAATCTTCATTTATGACATGGCCTTTCTTGATAGGGGCTTTAATGATACGCATTGCGTGTCGTAAATGCACATCGTAAGCTTACGACACACAAATGTGTGTCGTATTCTTTTTTGACATAACCTTCCTTGACACGCATTTGCGTGTCATTTGTAGCCTCTTATGACACACAATGTTGGTCACGATGTGACCAATGGCTGGTCACGACTTGAGGCTTGGTGGTCGACATTGCGGGCTGTTGACTTTATCTTTGAACATTGACTTTTGGCATGGGTTGACTTGTTGGTCAATTTTTTATTTTTAGAAGGAAGACTTAGGGTTTATCTGATGGGTTTTCTATGTTACAAAAAACTATTTTTTGGCGGAAAAACATAAACCCTAAATTCGCATACACCCTAATAATCTAAGTTTTCACTATTGAATGTAACAACCAATTGAATATCAAGAACCCTATTGTAACCCTTTTATTTTCCAAAATAATAAAAGGTTATAGAAAACATGCCTTTTTATTATCCTAGTAGATAATCAAATCAAAAACTTTCTTGAAATTACTTGGAAGCTAGCTTCAGAAATCTCGTGCCTCTGATGGTTCACACCTAACCTTAGTAACAAGGAGGCTTAAAGAGAGAGGAGAGGTAAGAGTAAAATTTCAGCCTTGTCCTTGAGGAAAAGCATGGACGAAATGATGAGGCCATGGAGGAGTTTATATAGTTAAAGGAAACTTGGGGACAAAGCTAGTGTTTTTAGGATAAGGCCTAGATCAACTGATATAATAATCAAGTTACCTTATCTCCTTATCCTAATCCCCTGGACGAAAAATTCTAGGCTATCCCTAGCCAATTTTTGTCCACCCTATCCCATTGGGTTGTACAGTCTTCCTGCTTCAACTTTCAATAAATAAACAAACAGTCTCTGCACTTATAATTAATCCAATTAATACCAAAATTCATCCTAATTAATTTATGATAAATTATTAATTAAATAATACCCTTTCTTATTAATATATTATTTTCAGAACATATTAATGAAATCATTTATTGTTATTTATTAATAATATAATAAATCAATAACTCAGTCTTTCTCTCTAAAAGTCATCCTATTCAATTACTAGGTTTGAGGACAACCCAAAAGGACTTTGCTAATAATTCAAGATTATATTATTTAGTTATTAGCTTAGACACCTAATCCAACAGTCTCCCACTTGGATAAGTCTAAAACTAAATTGCTGGTATAACTTCTAAATTAAACATCAAAGAATGCTTTCATAGCAACTGTCGAACTCTGAACTAAGAAAACGTTGGCCTAATATAAGTGATCCAATAGTCCTTCGTTCTACAAGATAACATATAGACATGAGGCATGGATTAGAATCAATGTCATTCTCCAATTTTTGTTTCCCGATTTCTGATTTGTGATAACGACATAAGACTTCAATTGAACACATCAAGTGAGTCCTGGCTGGGCCCAACACTATAAGTCAATATCGAATCACCAAGTGGACGAAATATATCTCTTTTCCTGGTAGGGAAAAAGGAACGAATAAACTTTGACTTATATGTTTGTATCCTTTACTCACCAAATCATACATGATACTGCGTTTTATAACGTGTTACTGACACGTTTATGCAACACCAATGCACAACCAACTTGTAAATTACAACACATATATCTCCGTTTCAAGAATATAAGATATTATCGTCTCATAATTACTTGTGACATAATCCATGAAGAAATTATATGAGTGTGGGTTTATCCAATACTTAAATCTCCATTTCTATGTACTCATGAATGTTGTAGCAATACAATTTCTATGTCTAACTCCCTTAGCCAATCTACAATCCAATTCATGACAGTCTTGAAATTTTATGATGATCGGATACACTTAAAGTATGAATAAGAAACATCAAACTAATCTAAGTAAAATAATCAATAGAAAGTAAATAACACAAAATTTCTCCAACTTGTTCCTTTCAATAAGAAAAGAGATTTTTGTCTTCACCAAGAAGATGGGTTTGTCACAAAGATGATTGACATAAAGCTATGTTCCACAACATTATGGGTTACCCTAATGTTGTAAATATACTAATCTATACACATATATCCCATGATTGACAGCATTGTATCTAATTTATACTAAGAACCGATCTTATCATAAAGATACCGGATATATGGTCAATTCTATACTTATCTATCTCATTAACTAATATACAAAGATTACACAGAGTAACTATACTAAGTGTTGATGTTGGTAAACTTGATACGTTGGCGCTGTCGATATATAGAAGCTGATGCTGATAGATTAGTGTGTCATGTGTTTGACTCATCAAATCATATGGTCTGACCTTACAATCTCCCCCTATCTGATGATGTCAAAACTAAACGTCTTCTGATATACAAGCACAATGAGGAATGCTTTTGGCTTGTGCTCCCCCTAAGAATAATAATGAAGTCTTGATTCTTGTCGTTTTAACAAATGCTCCCCACTGAGAAGATACAGTGGACGACTGGACTCCCCCTTAGAATGTGTTTTTCTGTAGTTCTACTATTGAGCTTTTTCTAGTATCGAGATAGTAGCGAGATTTTCAGCTTTATCAGATCTTCTCCCCTTTTTTGACATCAGCAACTAACGTTGAGTAGAATAGAGTTTCAACTTGTGTAGTAAGATTGTGATTTCTGCTGATAGCATGTGCTTAAACTACCTTCACTAACAAAGTATTTCGAGATCTCATCAGCATGTGGTGTCATACGCTGAAACAGAAATCTCTTTTATTAGAATAAAAACGGAAAGAGTGAGTATGTCCATTTAATATATCACGGACAATGATATAACCATCAGCACAGATTTATCAAGCTCTCATCGGCATATGGTACATTACGTTGAATCATAAAACTTTAAAGAAGAATGTAATGGTAAGAATAGATTATTGTGTGTGATATTCTATGGTAAATAAACTAACCATCGTCACAGAATTTTGAACATTTATTGGCGTATGGTTTTACACAGTGAATCATCAAGCTCTATTAAGAAGATAAAGGAGAGAATGGATTGTTTCAGTCATGCTAACGTGAAATCAGCGTGACTCATTAACAATTTAACTCATCAACAAGAAGTGGTTTAAACTATGAGGTCAGGGAGATGAACAACCCTTTGTCATTTAAGGACCTAACAAGTATCTCTTATGTTGGTGACTATGCAATCAGGGTAGGGCATTAGGTTATGTTGAATGTTTCAGCAAAACATGAGACTTGATGTATACAGAAAGCATGCTTCCAGGGACTGGATCAGGTAAAGATGGTTAAATTAAAAATAAACACTGTAACCTTTTTATCATTTTTATTTGGAACAGGCGACCTCGCTTTGACATTTTAGACAGTGCTAAATAATCAGTGTGAGTGGGTGACTCAGTGTTATCAGTAGATGGTCTCGCTGATGAGAAACTTATAGAGATTTTATCACATACAGAAGCATGCTTCTAGGGATGATGATATAGAAAAGGTTGCATATTAGGCTCAAAATTGCCACCGTCAGAATTCCTTTTTTTTAAATTATACAGGATAAGAATAAAAGAATTAGTGAAACAAGAAAATAGTTGAAACAGGGAAATATGTGCAGTTTTTTTAGAAAGGTGATAAGGACTCGTTCCATCAAATCCTTGGAATTGAATGGTCAATAATGCACTTCCATATTCCGATATATCTACCCTTGAAATTTTGGCTATATTAGAGCAAACAAACATAGGTAAGTACATCAATAAACAAATCACAATATATCACAAGTGAGGAAGCCTGTTATATTGTAGCATCACAGATAGATTCCAAGCTTCATCAGGAGCAAGAGAGAAGTAGAGATTAGTCCTTTTAGCCAACGAGTTAAGTGACTTGAATCCATAAAACCTATGTGTCTTCAAGATCAACATGAGAGCATTTGAGGTTTTACGTGATTATGAGTAACTAGATGAAAACAACACTTAAAGCCTTGTTAGTTTCTTTTTTCATCCATAACAATGAGTGAAGGAGAAAGATGGTATCCTCAAGAAGAAAATGACATGATGCCATTCTTTTCTCAACACCAAGAGCATTGAGATCCTTCAAGAAACTCCATTCCTTATAAATTCTGAAGCAATAAGATGCAGATAAATCTTAAATAGGCTTGAAAGAAAGTACATGCAAATATTAAATGTAATATTTTGCATTCATAATAAAAGAAGCACTTGTTTGTTTTTGATTTTTTTCATAAGACTTAAAACAATTAATTAACGATTAAGACATAAAAAAAAACATGCCAAGATCTACAATTAATTTGTTCAAACTTTTTGAATCCAATGCTTTGGTGAAGATGTCATCCAACTGATCAGTGGATGGAATATAGAACAATTCCACATTTCCCTTTTGAACTATGTCCTTAATGAAATGATGATGAATGTCGATGTGTTTGGTCTTGGAATGCTACAATGGATTTTGTATCATCTGAATGGCACTGGTATTGTCACAGGAGATGGGTGTCTTAGATAATTTTAGACCATAACTCAAGTGTTGATTTTGTATCCATAGAATTAGAGCACAACATCTTCCAACGGCAACATATTCATCCTCAGTGGACCGACTTACTAATCTATTTCCAAGAATTTGAGCTCCTCCTGAAGTGCTTTTACGGTTAATGCCAAACCCGCCATGATCATAATTAGTGTATCCCATAAGCTTGAACTTCGTGTAATGATGATACCATTACCCAAGATTGGGTGTATGTTTTAAGTACCGGAAGATCCTTTTGACAGCTTGAAGAGAAGATCCCTTAGGACTAGCTTGATAGAGGGCACAAAATATGGTGTCAAACATAATATCAGGATGACTGACTGTAAGATAGAGTAGAGAGCCTATCATTCCTAGAAACAGAGTTACATTCACATCAGTCCCACTTGGATCAGCACCAATAGATGTTGATGTAGACATCGAAGTTTTTTCCGGTTTACAATCAGAGAAACCATACTTCTTCACCGTATTTGCAATGTATTTTACTTTGAAAAACAAAAATACCATCAATTTGTTGTTTGACCTGCAAACATAAAAATAAATTCAGTTCACCCATCATGCTTATCTCGAATTTCTTGGCCATGACCTCTGCGAATTCTCATCTTAACCTTTCATCAGTTGACCCGAAAATGATATCATCCACATACACTTGAGTGAGAATGATATGAGATCGTGATTGCTTTACGAACAGAGTGTTATCAATATTTCCTCCTTTGTATCCACTAGAGAGAATATAGCTTGCCAACGTGTCATACCATGCCTAGGAGCCTGCTTTAAGCCATAAACAACATTATCAAGACAATACACATGATTTGGAAACTCTTCGTTTTTAAACCTTAGATGTTGTTTTAGAAAAGCTTCTTCTTGAATATCTCCATGTATAAAGGCAGTCTTGGCATCGATTTAGTAAACTTTGAAGTTTTTTAAGGAGGCAAATGCTCGAAACAGATGAATTGCTTCAAGTCTTGCAACTATAGCAAATGTCTCATCATAGTACAACCCTTCAATCTGACAAAACCTTTGAGCTAAAATTGTAGATTTGTTCCTTATGAAGATTCCAACTTCATCTTGTATAACTTTAATCCAGATAGCTTCTTTCAAGGAATCAACAATATTCTTCGGCTCAATCATTGAGATGAAATTTACAAACTTGCAGAAGTTGTTGATGACTCTGCTACGAATGAGAATTCTAGAATTTACATCTCCAATGATTTGAGATTTAGGATGATCTCGAAGGATTCTAGGATTAGAGATTTCATTTTTATCACTATAGGCAGAGACTTCCTGATTTGATGAATCAACTTCTTCATAGACAACAATATGATCTTAAGAGATAGGTTGAGAATTGATTAATTGATCACCATTGGGAACAATGGGATCAGTTCCATTTCACAAGAGCTTAGGAACAGGGTCTGAAGGTCTGTAAGTAAGTTCATTCAGAATTGACGAGGGGTGATCAACTCGATCATGACTGAATGAGTCCTCATCAAAGGTGACATGAATTGTTTCTTCAACAATTTGCCTTGAAATATTAAATACTCTGAAACCCTTGGATACATTGGAGTATCCTAGAAACACTCCATCATCTACTTTAGCCTCAAACATCGAACGTTGATCTCTTTGATTCAAGATGTAACATACACATCCAAACACATGAAAATAAGAAATGTCTTGTTTTCTTCCTTTTAGTAGCTCATAAGCAGTTTTCCCGTGAAGTTTGACAATAACAAACCGGTTTTGGGTGTAACAAGATGTATTGACGGCTTCAACCCAAAATGACAATGAAAGACCAACTTCAACAAACATAGTTCTTCAGCTTCAATTAGAGTTCTATTTATTCTTTCTGCAATACCATTTTTTGGGGGAGTTCTAATTGCAGCTCTAAGAGATTCCTGAGACTGAGAAAAAATCTTCCAAAGAAGAGTTTCTAGATTCAGTGCCGTGATCACTACGTAATTTATTTACTTTGTGATCATAGAGCACTTCCCATTGCTGAATGAGAGAAATAATGTCATCAACAATATGACTCTTCTTTCTTAAAAAGGCTATCCACGTTAAACTTGAAAATTCATCCACAATGACAAGAGTATATTTCTTCCCAGCTCTTGACTTGATCAGAACTAGTCTAAAAAGGTCCATATGAAGGAGATGAAGAGGTTTGATGAATGAAGAACATGAATTTGGCTTGAATGAAGACTTGGTTTTCTTCCCCTTTTCACATGTTGAGCACGGTTTGTCCTTGACAAACTGCATCTTAGGAATTCCTCTCACCAGTCCTTGAGATGTTCTTAAAGTTCAAATGTCAAAGCCTTTTGTGCCACAACCAATTTAGATGAGATTGAGCATGAGATAATAAGAAATGACGTAGTGGGTTGTTAGTAGAAAACATATCCAGAACATAGATGTCATTTTGTCGATTTGCATTAAGAACAATGATGTTCTTTTTAACAACAATGCTTACTTATTTCTTGTTAAAAAGAACTTCATAGCCACCTTCACATAGTTGACTAATAGAAATGAGATTATGCTGAAGACCTTTCACATAAGAGACATTCTAGAAAACAAAAGAATTCCACTTGATGGATCGATATCCCTTTGTAGCTCCCTTGCCATTATATCCATAAGTAACTGATGGACCACCCTTCTTTATGAAATATTCTAGGAGAGACTTTAATCCTGTCATATATCTTGAGCAACCACTGTCTAAATACAAAATATTCTCTTAACCTTGAAGTTAAGATTGTTGGATTAGTGTCTAAGTCCATAACTATTCTGGTATGTACTTGACCCGATGGTGCATGATCCTTTTGGGTTGCCTTCACCAAAGCAACTTGATAGGATGAATTATGAAGAAAAGGATTAATTATGATTTATTAATATATTATGAGAATAATATATTAAAGGAGAAATCATATTATTTAATTAATATTAGTCAAGAATTAATTGATAATTAATTTTGTGGCTAAAAGAGATTAATTAAACTTAAGGGACTGGAACTGTAATTATAAGATAATTGCATTTGGGTTATGAAACACCTTGGAATAATAGGTTGGACGAATTCTATGGGGAAACCCATTAGAAATCGTCCAAGGGATATTCTAAAAGGGTCCATGGGCTGCTTAGGGCTTAAGCAGTCATATTAGGGTTTCCTAGTTGAAAACCCTAATAGCCTACATGTATATATAGTACCTTTAAGCCCCAAAAACATGGCTAAGAGTTCCACTAGGGTGTCTGGACGTTTTGGGCAGCCTCCTCTCTCCTTATTCTTCATCCTCTTGCTCTTGGTGTTTGTGAGCCATTAGAGGAGTGACAATTGTGACTCTAAGCTTTCTAAAGTCATTACAAGTAGGATTTGAGATTCTTATTGCTACATAACAATCAAAGGTAATTCTCTAAACCCTAATTTCAGTTTATAATATGTTAGATCTAAGATTGTAAGTCTTGGATACATTGCATGTACAATAGACAAACCTACATCCAAGCATTAGGGTTTACATGAGCACATAGGATGTTCTTATGGCTTAAACCCATCAGTGGTATCAGAGCCTGGATTGGTTTCTATTGTATGTGATGCTATGTTGAATTATTAATTGAAAATCGAATTCTGGACTTCTGTTTGAACTGACTCGGCGAGTCACTGCATGGACTCAGCGACTCTGCCCTACTCGGCAAGTTCCATTGTGTGACTCGGCGATTCGGAGCCTCAGACAGAGGGAATTTCGGATTTTATTGCTGTTTTGCTTAAGGATAATTACCATATTCGTTTTAAGCTTATAAAATACGATTTTTAATGTTTCTAAAAGATTATCCTTGCCAAAACACAAGATAATTACCAATTGATTAGATAATAACTTCCATATATGATTAAAGATTCATTATTTGTATTAATTGGGTAACTTATCTTGCAAGAAATTGAAATTAGGTCAAATATAGATAATGACAAAATTAATTGTTTAATTTCTATTATTTGTTATTTGATCCTTGTGTTGTGAAAAAGTTTCATTTGTGCCCATGTAAGTTTTATGGTTTAAATTTGAACTTAAAAGTTTTGTTTTGAAATTTAAATAGTTGAAACCCTAATGTTTTGAAATGTTTCAAAACTTGCCCTCAAGTTTTGGAATTTAAAAGTTAATTAAAAGTTTGATTTAGAAATGTTAAATTCTAAAACCCTAGTATTGTTTTGAAAAGTTCAATTCACACCCTTATGGTTTTATTAATTAATTAAAGTGTATAATTAAAGGAGATTTAATAAATCCATAAAGTTTTGGATTACAATTTAATTAAATTAAAAGTATAATTATTAAATTTGACCACCTAGTCTTTTAAAAGTCTAAAATACACCCTATATTATATATAACATTAAAAGTTTAGTAATATATATATATATATATATATATATATATATATGTATGTATGAGTAAACAGTCAATCTTACCATTAGTAGGCCTCATTCACGAAGCTGGTCTATAAGGGGTGTTTAAGGAAATTGCCTTTAAAATGGCGATTGAATGGGTATCCACTCTTACCCACCGCATTCTTGACTGGTGGAGGGACGTTAGCCGAACGGGTAGGACAGAACAGAAACCTTCCATTATAAGTATAATGAAGTACAAAAGTAACTAAATGCCTTTACAAAATTTCCAATCTTAGTTACTTTAGGCAAAAGTGAATTGATGCAATTCCATGAAATTACACTTTGCGCCCTTGCGAAGACGTTAGTGGAGCGTGTGTGGTTAACCGGTACACTAAATGGTTTTAAGCAAAGCTGGAAAAGGGTGACTCAATGTTTGTCATAGTTCGATGGAGCGTGTGTGGTTAACTGGCACATCGAATAGGTGACTGTAACATGTGGGGGCACCATGTAAGTCTGCATGGTTATTCACACCCGCTTTGTGATCCTCGGTATCCCAGTCACAAATTGGAGGGGCATATCAAGATTTAAACATGCCATTGAAAAGTTCAATGAATCTCAAAAGATCTAGAAATTTTCAATAGATTTAAAACTTAAATTTCTTTTCGTTTTTCATGGTGGAAATTAGTGAATCGTCATTCACTTACCTTCAAATATTCTGCAACTAGATTACGGCATCCCTTTTCTAGGTTGTAGAGTATTGTGTTGGGTCCTAGCCTTAATATCTCATTTGGGTGATTTATTAAGGACTCAATCAATCAACTAACTTGAATTTAATTTTTCTCCCGTTTTGTAGATGTCAAAGTATGACAACTATGGTCTTCCTAAATCCTGTGGAACAAGCCTTTCACATGAAAATGATATTCCACGATTCGATTGAGGAACACGAGATCATGCTTCACTTCTTCCACCTCCTCCAATTATTCTCCCTAACCCACAAGTTCAAAGGCTTGAAAATTTCAAGCTCACTCAAGCCCTTTTGGCAAGTAAAAATGTAGAAGGAAAGTCTGTGTGTGCACACGTCCTAGAGATGAAGTCACACATTGACAGGTTAAGAATGTTGGGATCTGTTGTCTATGAGGAGCTAGTTGTTGATTGGGTTCTTCAATCACTTCCTAACTCATATAGTTGTTGATTGGGTTCTTGAATCAGCAATGATTTTACGCACTGGAAAAGCAAAATTGATTGGTGAATCTTCCTTCCAGACCTCTATGGATATAGGCAATGGCAACGAAAGGCTTGCCATGATCGAAAAGTTTGATCATAAGAGAAAGGCAAAGTCTGAAGTAGTTCCATGTGTTGTTCCAAAAGAGTCAATTTGCTTTTATTTCCAAGAGAAGGGGCATTGGAGACGAAGCTGCCCTATTTACCTAAGAGATCTAAGAGATGGGAGAGTCAAAACGTATGGCTCTGCTTTAGGTAAAATCCATTAACTAACTCTTGTAAGTTCCTATTCTAGATTCTTAATACATGATGTGATAATATTACATTTCGATGTTTTGTAGGATCAAAGAAAAGAAAGGAAGCTTAAGGGAAGAAGTGAACGGAATCTAATCGTGAAGAAATGGATTTCAATCGCATTACTTGAAGATTAGAATCTTGAGTTACTACTTGGAGTTAGAATAAGATTGCTAAAAAATATGTATTAACATAGTTTTTCAATTAAATTGCATTGTAAGGACAAAATTTTTCCGCAATAAAATAAGTTTTGATTTTATATTATTTATTTATCCTTGCAATGGCGTGTATGAAAAATTGATGTTTGTAAGTTTCTATTATAAGCAATAATGGATTTGATTCTTAATTATGTGGAAAGGTCAAGAATTTACCAAATAGGGAAAGTTTCTCATCACCCAAGTTTCAATTGAATAGAAACTTGGAATCATACAACTTGGTTGCATGATGAATGAGAAATTTCATAATTGGAAATTAGACTAATTCATTGACAAAGTGTCAAATGAAGGACTATGAGATCGAGTACACAAGGTTGTGTGTTGATCAAGTCCACCACCAGAGTGACAAAGATATTCGTCATGATTTACTAAAGGTTTATTAAATATGATTATACTTATAAGATTAAGTGTAATTCCGAGTTGATTGAAAGAGTTTAAATCAATAACAGAACGAATAAGAAGAATCAAGTAGGCAGAACGATAAAAGTTTCTCTATTCTAAGAAAGGGAGAGCACCTTTTATTATGTTTTATGATAGGTATTAATGATTAAGAACCATATCTCAATTGATCCTCTAAGTGAGTCTTAGTGCAATTGTATGTCTGAGAAGAGGAATCAAGAATTGAAGAAATGGTTAAATCAAGAAGTCAATCATACTTCGTTCCAAAAACAAGTCTTAGAGTTAAGATTGTGAATTGAGTGACAAGTCTTAAGAAGGTTTATAACATTCATCAAATGTGGAATTTTTAAGAAAAAGGTTTTCTTATTCTTGCACATTTGAAATTGGAAAGTTGTGATGTCTTAGATAAGACAAAGACCAACTAGGACCAATTATGTGAAGTGTTTTGTCTTGATAAAAGCTACACTAACTCTTGAATATTTGTTTGTCGAGAAATGTTTATTAACAAGATAATCTTATATGTCAAGGAGTCAGGGGGAGTCTTAATGGTCTTGAAAGGTTTCAAGAACTAATCAAGAATAAACCTTATCAATCATCACTAGCACACGACTTGAGGTTTACAACCTATCGTGTTGACATTATCTTGTTTCTGTGTCGTTCCAATTGAGTTAATTATGCATGTGAGTTCGATGAGTTCTCATTTGAATGCATAAAAGGAAAGGACCTTGATCAATGAAAAAGTACATTGATAAGAAAGGATGAGCTTATTAACTACTTGGAAGACATGTTGTGCACTCGTGTTACCATAAGGCAAGAAATCAAGATTAAGAAAGTTCGGTCCATATGAGTTTGGATTTGTCGCAAACTTTGGTTTTGGACAAATTCGTATGGATAGGAACACATACACCATTAAAATCTAAGTGTCATAAGATTCCCTCCTTCATGAAGATGACTGTGAGGAAATGCTTTCACTAAGAGAGATTTTAAGAAGATAGTGATTGTGAAAATTGTATTCTCGAATTTGATTATGGTTACGGTATCCCTTTCCATAATTCGAATTGTGAGATTTGGCAATTAGTCTAAATTTTTTAGACACACATATGAGCTATCTAAGGCAAAGGTGTATAAGTTTAGAGGATTATCAAAGCATTAGGTATTAGAAATATGAACTTCATAAATTCAATAAGTATTGTTTTTTGGAAGTTCAGTTGTTTTCTAAAACATGTCAAAGCTAGTGGGAGCATAAGTGTTATGCTTATATGATAATAATCATCATGATAGTGGGAGCATAAATGTTGTGCTTGTATGATTATTAAGGCAAGTATTGCAAGTTAGCAATATTAATTATAGAAAACAAGAGTTATACTTTGCAAAGTCGTAAGGGTTGAAAAGTAGTTTTGCTATAATTAAGGGAGAGAATATTGTACTTCGGTCTAAAATCTAAAGCTTAGATTGAGAAAAATTAATAAATTTAGTCAAAGGATACATAGTGTGTTCTTAAATTTTGATTATGATTATGGTATCCCTCTTCATAGTTTGAATTGTAAGAACGAGACACATAAAATATTATGGCAGAAGATTGATAATGTATCATATCTTTATGTAAGACATTATGCATTGTGTCCCATACGCTTCGGGTATAGGATTGATTGCCAGTGCTATTATATTTGACCATTCTAAGATTTTCCAAATGTCTAACGCATTTAGAGGGAAAAAGGACTAGAATCGGTTTTGACTAAAATAATTAAACAACTATCAAATGACGATCCAAAGCTTGTTGAGGATTGGTCGCTTGTGAGTAGTTGAAAGTATGGTATTGGATGACATTATCATGAATAGATAAGATTCTATTAAGAATGAATTGACAAATATGGAAATGTTTCCATATTGGGAGTTGGATATTGAGAATCTATGTCTGGATTAGAAAGTTTTATGCCAAAAGGATGTTCAAAGGAATGTACTTTGAGTGAGAGACATCATATCTATAGAATTGTTTCTGATAGAGATTGGCCAAGTCTTGATGATTTTGAGCTATGACTTTACGAAAGAATCATTGCATAAAGTGTTAGAATCTAGCATAAGTAACAAGAATTTGATATTCTTATACTTATGATAAGGATTGGCAGTTGTGAAATGAGTATGATTGGAAATGGTTTCATTTGATCTATTTCACAAAGTAAGGATTGTAGATAAACATTGTGTGCATGCTGAGAGCATGGGACAAGTGTAGTTATAGTTCAAGTAAGAAGTTGATTACCCGGAACAACAAATAATGAGTAATCAATATGGTGATTAAATAAAATGTTTTATTTATACCCAGAGTTTGGGGCCATATGGGATTAGTATTATTCTTGTGTTTCACATTGCATGTTTTGACTTCCTGAATAATTAATTATTTCAGAATAATCAAATTATTCGAACGGACCACAGTCGTTCATATGTTGGAAGTAGGTATGAATGAAGACTATCATGAATTGGTGTGTGGATTGTCTAAAGTGTATTAGACATAAGCAAATGTTTGCTGCAACGTTCATGAGTGCTTATGAATATGATTTGAGCATTGGATTAAACTCACGCTCACTTGGATCACTTCATGGATTTTATCACGAGTGATTAGTGAGTCGATAATATTGTATATTCCTGAAACCGAGATGTGTGAGTTGTATCTTGCGAGTCGGTTACACATTGATAATATGTAGACACACCAGTAACTAGGTGTCATAAAACATATTGTTGTGTGTGATTCGGTGAGTGAATACAAGCAAGCATTGAATCAAAGTTTATCCGTTCCTTTTATCCAAAGTAGGATGAAAGCGATATCTTTGGTCCCCTCGATGATTTAGTGATGGCACCTAAGCGTTTGGCCAATCCGGGACTAATTTGATGTGTTCAAATGTATTCTGTTGTCAGTCGTCATAAATCGGAAATCGAGAAACGGTATAGAGAGAATGATTGAAATCCATGTCTCACGTCTATACGATATCTAGAATGGAGGAATATATGATCCCTTATCTAAAGGACACGCATATCTGATAAGATCAGAGTTGACAGCGGCTTTTGAAATCTACGATTGCAGATCCGGATTTGAAGTCATACGCAGAATAGCTATTAGACTTATCCAAGTGGGAGACTATTGGATTAGTGTCTAAGTCCATAACTATTTTGGTATGTACTTGACCCAATGGTGCATGGTCCTTTTGGGTTGCCTTCACCAAAGCAACTTGATAGGATGAATTATGAAGAAAAGGATTAATTATGATTTATTAATATATTATGAGAATAATATATTAAAGGAGAAATCATATTGTTTAATTAATATTAGTCAACAATTAATTGATAATTAATTTTGTGGCTAAAAGAGATTAATTAAACTTAAGGGACTGGAATTGTAACTATAAGATAATTGCATTTGGGCTATGAATCACCTTGGAATAATAGGTTGGACGAATTCTATGGGGAAACCCATTAGAAATCGTCCAAGGAATATTCTAAAAGGGTCCATGGGCTGCTTAGGGTTTAAGCAGTCATATTAAGGTTTCCTAGTTGAAAACCCTAATAGCCAACATGTATATATATAGTACCTTTAAGCCCCAAAAACGTGGCTAAGAGTTCCACTAGGGTGTCTGGACGTTTTGGGTAGCCTCCTCTCTCCTTATTCTTCATCCTCTTGCTCTTGGTGTTTGTGAGCCGAGTGACAAATGTGACTCTAAGCTTTCTAAAGTCATTACAAGGAGGATTTGAGATTGTTATTGCTACATAACAATCAAAGGTAATTCTCTAAACCCTAATTTCAGTTTATAATATGTTAGATATAATATTGTAAGTCTTGGATACATTGCATGTATAATAGAGAAACCTAGATCCAAGCATTAGGGTTTGCATGAGCACATAGGATGTTCTTATGGCTTAAACCCATCAAAGATGTATAGTAAGTCCAAAAAATACACTAAATATACATGGAATATACATGGAGCCACTTGCAAAGGATCACTAAAAAGATTTTATAGCACTCATCAGGGAGACAGTTCAACGAGATTCCCTTTTTGATCCACTTATCATTTCGAGTCAGAATATTATCAGAGCGAATGGTGTCCTTTTTAAATGTAACATCCCAAAATTTGCAATAAATTTGAACTTTTTAAAACAAAATAAATCATCCATTTAATATATTTTATTCAATACAAATGAAATACTAAACCCCAAGATCAATGTTTCCAATCATTATTAGTTATAATTTTAAAATTTATGAAAATACAACAAATTCAATATTAATTCCAAAAACCCGCCTCAAGCCAGTGTTTACAATCATGCCTAACCATCCTATCTACCTGAAATAGTGTTTTTATTGGAAAAGGGGTAAGCACAAAGCTTAGTGAATTCCACACATACACAATATCATATCATATAATCCTTACCCCTATACATGAATACAATCGGCATCAAACACAAAACCACGCATGCATGTCAAAGAACGAATCAGTAACAAACATACTCCTACTGGGACACATTAGCTAGGCCCGATCCCACTTGACTAGTACATCGATACCTTGGTACATATTGGCTAATCCCGATCCCCTGTACCCGAACCCATTGGGACACATTGGCCATGCCCGATCCCCCTTGCTCAGTTCGTCGAGCCTTTAGGACACATTGGCTACGCCCGATCCCCACTTGGATGCGCCGAGTCCTACCATGAATAATCCTCAATATGTGATGCAACCCACTATACTCTACCCGCCTAGTAATACCCACATACATAATACAATACATAGCACACACGAGCTAATGTAAAGAAGATATAACACAACACGGTGTAGTGAAGAACTCACCTCAAAGAACAAAGCATCCTCCAAAGCAACCTAAAACTCACTCACAGCTACTTTCCCTTCACACTTCCTAATAATAATAAATTGAGTTAGTTTTAGTTATTAAATTTCCTTAATTATGAATATAACTAATGGGTAAGTTTTCCAGATTTCTACATAAAAATTAGGGTCTGTTCGGGACCTGTTTTCACCACCTTAAACTTCATATTTTTCAAAACTATATCATATTACGATAGATTAGTTTTCTTAGCTTTAAAAATAGTATTCACACACCTCCATATGATTTTTGTAACGACCCGTTCCCGGTACATTAATTCATTGGTAATTGTTGTAAGTTTTCAAGAGGGACTCGGCGAGTTCTAGCCTGACTCGCCGAGTAGGGTCGCGACTTCGAGCACGCGTGAGCCGGGGACTCGGCGAGTCCATATCCCTAACTCGGCAAGTCCATCCGTCTGGGTGAAACCCTAAATCCCCGGGTTTCCCACTATTTAAACCACCTTATAGCCCCCATTCTCGCCTCCCTCACCCTGAGGACACTGTGAGAAAGAACCCTAATCCTCCCTTGTGTGAGCTAAGTGTTTTGTGCCATTTTGTGAAGGTTTGAAGAAGGAGAAGAAGAAAGGAGCAAGGAGAAGAGGTGTAGTGCAAAGATCCAAGGGCAAATCTGAGTTATTTGAGGTATTTTCGGATTTCCCCTCTTGTTATATGCTTTAAACCTCCATTAGAGCTCTCCTAGGATCTAGTTGATGCTTGTTCCAAGCCTTATGTTTGCATGAATGCCTTAATAAGTCGAGATATCTTTAGATCTGAATGATTGGGTGTTGTAGAGCCCAGATCTACTGCCTTTTTGGAGTTACTTTGCATATTAACCATAGATCTAACCATTTTATGCATCTTTTAGCCTTATTTCCCTTATTCATGAGGTTGTACACGTAAAGTTGGAAACTTTACGTGGTAAATCAGCTTATTGGACCCAGATCTATCAATTGTATGTGTTGGATTCAAACAAAATCGAGTAAAAATCAGTTGCATGGTGGCAACTCAGCGAGTCGGGAAGAACGACTCGGCGAGTTGGGTCGCGAGTTCCCGATTCCTTCATTTTTACCAGTGTCGAGTGAACCCAGTGAGCTAGAGAGTGGACTCAGCGAGTTGAGGGTAAACTCAGTGATGGAGGGACTCGGCGAGTTGATCATCAACTCGGCGAGTCCAAGGCAATCTCCTTAAGATCAAGAACAACTCGTCGAGTTTGTTCATCCGGCTCAGCGAGTCGGATGAAGATTGTCTGAGTTCTTGGATCAAGAGGGTACTCGGTGAGTCGATGCCAGACTCGACGAGTAGCAGCGAGTAAGAGTGAAAAATGAGAATAAAACTCGGCGAGTTGGGTGGCCCAACTCGGCGAGTCAGTCCAAATGAGAGTAACTTTGACCAAGGGTAAAAGAGTCATTTTACCCCAAGTGCAGTGTTTAGTATTGATTGAGTGTGTTTATGGACTTGTAGCCGAGGAGATTCAGGAGCAGCAGCCGTTAGCTTCCCGAGCCACACACTCAGCAGCCAGCTTACGAGGTGAGTTTCCTTCCAGTAGGAACGGGTCTAAGGCCACAATGCCGGCCCATTCAGTTAGCAGTAGTTTCCGGATTTAGGTCCGATGCAGTAGCTAGTATGTTCGATGCCTTCGTGGCTCGAACAGGATTTGTATGCTATGTTTTATGCGTTAAGTATTATGTGTTCCGGGCTACGGCCCGATGTAGTATGCCGTATATGTGTTTATGCTAGTTGATGTGTTATGCTATGCCATGTTCAGTCAGTCAGTTCCGGACTTCGGTCCGATGCAGTTAGTTCCGGACATTGGTCCGATGCAGTCGGTTCCGGACTTCGGTCCGATGCAGTTAGTTCCGGACATTGGTCCGATGCAGTTAGTTCCGGACTTCGGTCCGATGCAGTTAGTTCCGGACTTCGGTCCGATGCAAGGGACAAGGTCCCAGTCAGTTCCGGACTTCGGTCCGATGCAAGGGACAAGGTCCCGGTCAGTTCCGGACTTCGGTCCGATGCAGTTTCCGGGCTTCAGCCCGATGCAGGGGGCAAGGCCCAATATGTGTTTATATGTTATTGTATGGTATGTGGTAGTTTGGGGGAGCTCACTAAGCTTCGTGCTTACAGTTTCAGTTTTGGTTTCAGGTACTTCCGCAAGCAACGGGAAGAGCTCGGGGTGACGGCATCGCACACACCACAGCTTTAGCTTTTAGCCTGGGATTGATTTAGTTTGTTTTGATTTGCCGTAGTATGATACAGTTTCCGCACAGTGTTTTCTATTATGTTGGAATACATCACGTATGGTTTTATTATATGACACACTGATTATGGTTTTGATTATATCGAAAAACGAAATTTTTGGGTCGTATTTTTGGGTTGTTTCAAGTTGGTATCAGAGCCCTGGTTTGAGGGATTCGGGTACACTTCCGGGTGTATCTGAACTCAAACTAAGGGAAATAAAAGATTTTAGTAAAATAAAAATGTTTTACAAAAAGAATTTTGAAAGCACTTAGAAAGAAAGAATTGTTTTTAACAAGATAGAGGTGTGTGCATGCGGTCAGCCGAGCTCAAGTAAGTACTCCCAAATTACCCATACAAGTTATTTGTTCAGTTTCAGTTTCAGTAGAACAGCATGCTAGTATAGGGCTAAGGATCTAGGAGAATGCCTTATGTGCCTGCTTATGTGTTACAGCTTTATGAGTATTGCATGCTAGAATTGAGTAGACAGCA
This sequence comes from Lactuca saligna, assembly GCF_052625555.1. Lineage (NCBI taxonomy): Eukaryota > Viridiplantae > Streptophyta > Magnoliopsida > Asterales > Asteraceae > Lactuca > Lactuca saligna. The sequence goes on along the minus strand of NC_136421.1, from coordinate 67,973,069 downwards.
GTAGGATAGCCTGTTTAGGTTATGCCTGATAGTATGAGCTTAGCATCCTATGCTAGTGCCGTTTCTTGTTATGAGAATAGCTTTTGCCTGAGTCTGTTTCCCTTATCTGAATGCAGCTTGCTTCGTGCTTGGTGGGGTTCTGAGTACTGGGAGTTAGCCATTAGGTGAACACGTCACACCACATGTAATCAGGTTTGAATAATCCCAGAGTGCTGGAACTGGCCCTATTGCGTAGCTCTTGTTTGAGTCCAACCGTTGTAGGGACGGATCTTTTACTTGAAGGATTATCTGATCCTCATCACATGTGATGGTGTTTAGGTGGTGGCTAGCTGGCATTATGAGGAGACCTACAGCAGCTGAGGACCAGTCTTGTTGAGCTTGAGGTTTCTCTAGGGCAAGCCTAGGATGAGAGTAGCAGAGAATGGCAGTAGTAGAAGTGACTTGGTGGAGTCAAGGCAGTTCTTGAGGAAAGTACGGATAGATATGGAAGGTAGTATGGGCCCGTACTACTGAAAGCAGAGGATCCGTACTCGAATCAAGGAAGGCCAAGACAAGACCAGGAAGCTAGTAGTAGTATCATGATCCCTTGAGATATTTCAGTGTTCTGATGTTGTTATGAAATGTTTCAGAATGGTGGTTTTGCGTCCGAGACCAGCAGTCGGCAGCTCAGATGCCGGAGGGGGATCAGGATCGGGATCAGGCCCGGAGGTCGGGCAGATGGATGAGCAGACCAGAGAGTTCCTTTCTTCTGAGGTTACCCGCATCATACTGGAGAAGACTCCTGTGATCTTCGGTTCGATCAAGGAGGGTATTTTAGAGCTGATGGATGAGAGATTGAGTACTTTCCGTGCTGAGATGGCGGCCGTGATGGGGTCGCGCACACTTACGTTCAGGTAGTTCAGGGCATGCGGAGCTCCAGACTATCATGGGGCGCGGGACCCCATAGCGAGTACTAGATGGTTGGCGGATGTGGCCAACGCTTTCTGCACTAGCAGGTGTCCCGAGGGGGACAAGGTCAGATTGGCGTCCTGTCTCCTGAAGGACAGGGCACGGGATTGGTGGGAGGAGGTCGGACATGCCATCGGGGATGATGCGGCATTGGATGCCATGACCTGGGCTGATTTCTCTACCAGGTTCAGGGCGGAGTTTGCACCGGTCATTGAGGTGCAGCAGTTAGCTAGGGAGTTTCAGGACCTTACCCAGACTACAGAGACAGTGGCGGAGATCACCGCCAAGTTCAGGGAGAGGGCCCTTCTTGTTCCTCAGTATGCAGCCGATGAGGAGATGAAGAAGGCCCGTTATCATGAGATGTTGCGGAGTGACATCCGCATGTTTGTGATCCGGTCCAGTTGTAAAACGCTGGACGACATGATTGCCAGAGCTAGAGAGAGGGAGATTGATCTCGAGATGGAGAAGAAGAGGAAACTGGAGGTGGTTTCGGGTTCAGGCAGTGTGGGCAAAAAGCCCAAGGTTTCAGATCACAGGTCTAGGAGTCAGCAGAGCCACGGTCGGTGTGGCAAGTGTGGGAGATTGCACGAGGGGGCGTGCAAGGCAGGGAGTTCCGGCTGCTACAAGTGCGGTCGGATTGGGCATTTGAGCAGGGATTGTACGGCCCCTGCTACTACGGTTACAGCATCAGATCTGATTTGCTTTCAGTGCAATCAGAGGGGACATAAAAAGTCCCAGTGTCCCAGTCTAGCTGCAGCAGGGAAGGTGGTTGCACCTGCCCCTGCCACCTTGAGGATTACGGATGGCCGGCAGGGCCGATCTAATGCGCCAGTGGCGAAGAGCAGGGTGTTTCAGATGACAACAGAGGAGGCGCGAGCGACTCCTGATGTGGTGACGGGTATGTATCTTCCCTTCACCTTTTAATTATCATTATCGTTTGAATATTACTTGATGATATGTTTTATTTAGGGTCGTTCTCGGTGAACGGCATCCCTGCTTTGGTATTGTTCGATTCGGGGGCTACCCGATCGTTTGTATCGCTTGCGCTTAGCAAGAGATTTAGCAGAGCTCCAGGAGAGCTGGATTGCCCATTAGAGGTTGAGATAGCAGATGATAGGACCGTGAGGGTCGGCAGAGTACATAGAGGGTGTTCCCTTCATATATTTGATGAGCAGTTTTCAGTGGACCTGGTTCCTATTCCCCTGCGAGGGAATAAAGTTATTGTGGGCATGGATTGGCTAAGCCCCAATGGGGCGGTGATTGATTGTGAGCTTCAGTTAGTGAGGGTTCGCACTCCCAGTGGGGGAGAGATAGTGATTCAGGGCGAGAGACCCCAGCGAGGACCGACCTTTTGTTCCGCCGCAAGGGCGAGGCGCTATATTCAGCAGGGTTGCACCGGTTTTGTAGCTTACGTCTTGGATGCCCGGGGGAAGGGCAAGACGACGATTGATGATGTTCCTATTGTTCGTGACTACCCGGATGTGTTTCCCGAGGATTTGTCGGGGATACCCCCAGAGAGGCAGGTTGAGTTCAGGATCGACCTAGTTCCTGGTGCGACTCCGATAGCCAAAGCACCGTATCGACTTGCTCCCCCTGAGATGCAGGAGTTGTCTACACAGCTTCAGGAGCTGTTAGACAAGGGTTTCATTCGGCCGAGCAGTTCGCCTTGGGGAGCGCCGATCTTATTTGTGAGGAAGAAGGATGGGTCGCATCGTATGTGCATTGATTATCGGGAGTTGAACAAAGTGACGGTGAAGAACCGTTACCCACTTCCGAGGATAGATGACTTGTTTGATCAGCTTCAGGGAGCGTCTTGGTTCTCCAAGATCGATCTACGCTCCGGTTATCATCAGATGAGGGTTAGAGATGAGGATGTACAGAAGACTGCTTTCAGGACCCGGTATGGTCATTATGAGTTCGTGGTGATGCCATTTGGGCTCACCAATGCCCCAGTCGCGTTCTTGGATCTCATGAACCGCGTGTGCAGACCGATGCTGGATCGGTCGGTGATAGTGTTTATAGATGACATCTTGGTGTATTCCAAGACACAGGGGCAGAACGAGGAGCACCTGCAGGAGGTGTTGGAGACTTTGAAGAGGGAGAGACTTTTCGCAAAGTTCTCCAAGTCTGAGTTCTGGTTGCGCGAGGTGCAGTTTCTTGGTCATCTCATCAACCAGAAGGGTATTTTGGTAGATCCGGCCAAGATTGAGGCCGTGATGCAGTGGGAGGTCCCGAGGTCTCCATCTAAGATTCGGAGCTTCCTGGGGTTGGCAGGGTATTATCGGAGATTTATTCAGGACTTCTCCAAGATAGCAGTGCCGCTCACCCGACTAACCAAGAAGTCGGTGGTTTTTCGTTGGGGGCCTGAGCAGCAGTGTAACAGCCCGGAATTTCAGGTATTGCTTTAAAACTATGTTTGGGGCATTTTTAGGAAGGGACTCGGCCAGTTGGTGCCTGACTCGCCAAGTAGGACCACGGACTTGGTCGCAGATTCGCGACTGGACTCGATGAGTCCATTAGGGACTCGGCGAGTCGACGCTGTTCAGCAGAACCCTAGTCGTTTGATTCTGGATCGTATATAACGTCTTTAGGGCCGTCATTGCTCGTCTTTTGGCCGATTGAGGAGAACCTAAACGTCTGTGGGCATCTGGAGCAGGAGTGAAGGCTAGTGGAAACTTGAAGGCTTTGTTAGACAAGAAGAGGCAAGGTTGTGGTCAAAGGAGGATCAAGGGGATTGAGCTCTGAAGGTTGGGGACACAGAGAACACGTTTCCAGGTAATACTCGGACCATTTCTGTTGTTTTGGTGTTGTACACGAATCTAGGGTTTATGAGACCCATTTGGGGATTAGATAGATTATTGTGTGTTACCCAGTCGTTTATACCCCAGTAATAGGATACTTAGACGTCCAGAAAGTCCCATGGGTGCATGTCTCGGGACCATGCGTATTTCAGGGAGCAGGTGATCGACTGCATGGCATGGACTCGCCGAGTCCAATGATCAGACTCGGCGAGTAGCTTGAAGATTTACAGGGACTCGCCGAGTTGTTCTTCAGACTCGGCGAGTAGTTGAGGATTCATTGGAACTCGTCGAGTCATCTTCGGACTCGGCGAGTGGAGTCAGGGTGGCCCCGCGATTCTTCCACGAGGACCTCGTCGAGTCAAGAGGGATACTCGACGAGTAGAAAGGGAAACAACAGGGAAAGTTGGGGAGGACGTCTAGACTCATCGAGTCGCCTTTGTACTCGACGAGTCCGGTCAAGTTGACCATTGACCAGAGTTGACCTGCATGTAATTTCGTAGGGTCAGTTGTCTTGTTTGATAAGGTTATTAATAAGGGTATATGGTATTATAGGGAGACTGCAGATTGGCGGACCGAGTGCGAGTGGTTTCAAGAGTTTATAGTTTACATACTACGAGGTGAGTCTTCTCACTATACTGTACCCGGAAGGGTTTGACTGTGTGACCGGAAGGTCGAACATGTTACGTGTTATATATATGCTATAATTGAAAGGAATAGTTGCTATGCATGCTATGTATGATTCTATGGGCCGGAAGGCAATGTATTATGTGACAGGAAGGTCAGGTATGATATATGATATATGTGATATATGTGTTAGAGTAAATGTATTATGTGTTATGTATGTTTATGGGCCGGAAGGCAATCATGTTATGGGCCGGAAGGCAATTATCTTATGGGCCGGAAGGCAATTATTTTATGGGCCGGAAGGCAATTATCTTACGGGCCGGAAGGCAATTATATTATGGGCCGGAAGGCGATTATCATATGGGCCGGAAGGCATTGTACTGTGGACCGGAAGGTCCGGGCCTGGAAAGGCGTATTTGTGTAAGTGGTATACTGGAGAACTCACTAAGCATTTATGCTTACAAGTTGTTATGTATGTGTTTCAGGTACTAGCGAGGACCGTGGGAAGGCGCCGGCATGATGCATACACACTGCTGATATTTGAGATCTTGGGGAATTTACATATGTATTTGTTTTGAAACATGAAATAAGTATTATTGATTGAACGAACTCACTTTATTAAAAATGAAAAATTTATTTGAAAATTTGCGTTGTTACAATTGGTATCAGAGCCTTGGTTTGAGGGATTCGGGTGTACCTTCGGGTGTAACTGAACTCAAACCGAGGATTTGAGGAAAAATCTTTTAAAAATAATAAATACATAAACTTTTATAAATGGAGAAGTGGTAAACAAGAAAGACGCAGTGTGTACGATCAGCCAGCGCCCGAACGGTAAAGATCCCCAGAATACCTTACAATGTTATGTTATGCATTGAATTATGAACTGTATGCATGCTAGAAGACTAGGTATACATGATAGGACTAGAATGGCCTGTTTTGTGATGCCTTAGTCTAAGGAAGTTGCTTGTATGAGATATTCGGTAGCGTGCAGGTAGATAGTGCATACGAGAAGTAGAGTACTCACTATTCGGGGTTTGGGGAGGAAGATTTGGGACGAATACTGACACGGTGTGGTCGGTAGTATTGGGCCCGTACTACCGAAGACACCGGGTCGGTGGAAGACCCAAGTAAGAATCCCTGGATATCGGAGACTGAGTAGGGTTGTGTTATCGAGTACAAATGTACTTGATGGAGTCTCTGATAATTTTATGTTGTATTTCAGAGACATCATGGTTACGACACGCCACGGAGCGAGTTCGAGCAGTATGAGTGACGAGGAGATTCGTCAGATGATTGAGGAGGAGGTAGCTGCGGCGGTTCGGGCTGAGATCCCGGAGATGTTTGGGTCCATTAAGACCACCCTGATGGAGGAGTTTGAGGAGCGTTACGCCGCACTGACTGAAGCTGCAGTCGCTGCCACTACCGCAGCGGTGGCCGCTGCTAGACCGCACGGGGGTGATTCGTTGCTATTCCGGGAATTCAGCAACACGAAACCCCCTGAGTTCGATGGGACGCAGGATCCGATTGCTGCGATGAGGTGGATCACCGATATAGAGGGGTGCTTCTACACTTGTTCATGCCCGGAGCACCTGAGGGTACGGTTCGCCTTGAACCAGCTCCGTCTGGGAGCGAAGGATTGGTGGAAGTTCGTGACGGCGAACTTCACTCAGGCGGAGATTTCAGCGGTGACATGGGAGAGGTTTACTCAGATGTTCAGGGACGAGTACGTTCCCCCAGTGGAGAGGGAATGATTGATCCAGGAGTTCTTGACCCTTAAGCAGGGTACTGATTCCGTTGCGGTGGTTACACGGAAGTTTCATGAGAGGGCGATGTTCTGCCCCGAGTTGGTGTCTACAGAGCAGTCACGGATGAGCCGGTACTTGGGCGTGTTGAGGAGGGATATCCAGGAGTTTGTGTCGAACTCCACCTATCGTACTTTCACTGAGCTTCAGGCGAATGCCAGGAAGCGCGAGATCGAGTTGGAGACCCAGGCCAGGGAGGAGGCCGAGTCTCGGCAGGTGGACCGGCGACCGGCTCAGTCTCAGCCGGCAGCCAAGCGGTTCAAGTCCGCTGATTCGAGGACATGAGGTTTGAAGGGCCGCACTTGCGGAAAGTGCGGCAAGAGTCATGAGGGGGCGTGTAGAGCGGGTGGTTGCTACAAGTGTGGCAAGGAAGGACACATTGCCAGGGATTGTCCTAAGGGGTTTATGGTTTGCTTTCATTGCAACCAGACAGGCCATCGGAAGGCCGAGTGCCCGCAGCTTCGACAGGGATCTACACCTACTACCAGGACTACCGAGACACGACCGGCGAAGGTCGAGGCCCCGAGGGCTCGCGGGAGAGCCTTTCAGCTGACTGCGGAGGAGGTCCGCGCTGCACCCGATGTTGTGGCAGGTATACTGTAATTCGCGTATTTATTTAAAGTTGAAATGTTATGCTTATGTTAATATATGTGTAGGTACTTTTATTGTGAACTCTATGCCTGCTCTTGTGTTATTTGATTCGGGTGCGAGTAGATCCTTTGTATCTTTAGCTTTTAGTCAGCATATCAGCATTGGTCGTGAGCCGTTAAGTCGGCCTCTGAGCGTTTCTATAGCGGCCGAGAGGGTGGTTTGTGCTACGGAGGTTCTTCGGGGATGCGTACTAGAGATTTTTGGGGTTGCGTTCCCGATTGACCTAATTCCTATTGCTATGGGTGATGTCTGTGTCATCGTGGGCATGGACTGGTTGAGCCGATTCAGCACCGTCATCGACTGTGAGCGCCAGCTGGTGACTATACGAGACCCTAGTGGGGGATTTCTTACGGTGTACGGTGAGGGTACCCGTTCGGGATCAGCTTTTTGTTCAGCTGCTAGGGCGAGGCAATGTCTACAGCAGGGATGTAAAGGTTTTGTGACGTATGTGATGGATACGCGGGAGACTTCCGAGAGATCGAGGACAGTGGAGGAGGTTCCAGTAGTGCGCGAGTTTCCAGATGTTTTTCCTGAGGATTTGCCGGGAGTACCTCCTGCGAGACAAGTAGAGTTTGGTATCGATCTGGTTCCGGGGGCTGCGCCTATTGCGAAGGTGCCTTATCGTCTAGCACCTCCAGAGATGCAAGAGTTGTCCTCGCAACTCCAGGAGTTACTGGGGAAGGGATTTATTCGGCCGAGTAGCTCGCCGTGGGGAGCACCGATTCTATTCGTCAAGAAGAAGGATGGTTCACACCGGATGTGTATTGATTACCGGGAGTTGAACAAGGTGACGGTCAAGAACCGTTATCCGTTACCGAGGATCAATGATCTATTCGATCAGTTGCAAGGGGCATCTTGGTTTTCCAAGATCGATCTGAGATCAGGGTACCATCAGGTAAGAGTGCGGGATGAGGACGTCCAGAAGACAGCATTCAGGACGCGGTATGGGCATTACGAGTTCGTGGTGATGCCTTTCGGGCTCACCAATGCCCCGGCAGTGTTCATGGACCTCATGAACAGGGTATGCAGGCCGATGCTGGATCGGTCTGTGATTGTATTTATCGACGACATCCTAGTATATTCGCGAACTAGAGAGCAGCATGAGAGACATTTGAGGGAGGTCCTTGAAGTACTGAGGTCGGAGAAGCTATATGCAAAATTCTCCAAATGTGACTTCTGGTTGCGGGAGGTCCAATTTCTTGGACATGTTGTTAATCAGGCAGGGATATTGGTCGATCCGGCCAACGTGGAAGCAGTGATGAGTTGGGAGGCACCGAAGTCACCTTCCGAGATCAGAAGTTTCCTTGGGTTGGCGGGGTACTATCGGAGATTTATTAGGGACTTCTCCAAGATCGCGGTACCGCTCACCAGATTGACCCGGAAGGGTGTGACATTCTTATGGGGACCCGAGCAGCAGACTTCCTTCGAGACACTTCGTCAGAGACTGTGCGAAGCCCCGGTATTAGCTCTCCCGGAAGGGATGGAGGATTTTGTCGTATATTGCGACGCATCGATTTCGGGATTGGGTGCGGTGTTGATGCAGAGAGGTCATGTGATAGCTTATGCGTCGAGGCAGCTGAAGCCTCATGAGGCGAGATATCCCACACATGATTTAGAGTTGGGGGCAGTGGTGTTCGCTCTCAAGATATGGCGTCACTACCTGTACGGGGTTCGTTGTACTATATACACGGACCATAAGAGTTTGAAGTATTTGATAGATCAACCCAACCTAAATATGCGTCAGAGGAGATGGTTGGACGTGGTTAAGGATTATGACTGTGAGATCCTATACCACCCAGGCAAGGCTAACGTGGTAGCCGATGCATTGAGTCGTAGAGCGGAAAGCACTCCATTGCGAGACGTATGTTTGAGACTGACAGTGATGACCCCGATATTGGATGCTATTCGTGGGGCGCAGGCCGAGGTTGTGAGATCCGAAATGCAAAAGAAAGAGAGAGTCGTTGGGTTAATTTCAGAGTTCGTTAAGGATGGACGAGGACTTATGACGTTTCAGGGTCGGATTTGGGTACCATTCGTGGGCGGTACGCGTGCTACTTTGATGGAGGAGGCTCATAGATCGAAATTCTCGATCCATCCCGGTGCTACGAAGATGTATTTGGACTTGAGGAAGGAATATTGGTGGCCTTACATAAAGAGAGACGTCGCTTGGTTCGTTGCGAGGTGTTTGACCTGCCGTAGGGTTAAGGCCGAGCACCAGAGACCGAATGGTAAGTTGCAGCCCTTGGAGATTCCTGAGTGGAAGTGGGAACATATTACGATGGATTTCATCACCAAATTGCCGAGAACTGCCAGAGGAGTCGATGCAATTTCGGTGATTGTGGATAGGTTGACGAAGAGTGCACACTTCCTTGCCATTAGCGAGAGTTCATCAGCGGAGAAGTTGGCGGAGTTATACGTGAGAGAGATAGTATCTCGGCATGGGGTGCCGATCTCGATTGTTTCAGACCATGATGTACGTTTCATATCCAGGTTCTGGAAGAAATTTCATGAGGAGCTGGGTACTAAACTGCATTTTAGTACCGCATACCATCCCCAGACCGACGGGCAGAGCGAGCGGACGATTCAGACATTGGAGGACATGCTTCGAGCGTGTGTGTTAGACTTTGGGGGTAGCTGGGATGCGTATTTACCCTTGGCAGAGTTTTCCTACAACAACAGCCATCATTCGAGCATTGGTATGCCACCTTTTGAGTTGTTGTATGGTAGGAGGTGTCGGACCCCCATTTGCTGGGGAGAGGTGGGGCAGAGAGTGATGGGCAGTACAGAGATTGTACTCCAGACGACAGAGCAGATTCAGCAGGTTAGGCAGAGATTATTGACCGCCCAAAGCCGACAGAAGAGTTATGCAGACAGACGCCGGTCCGAGCTAGAATTCCAGGTTGGCGACTTCGTTCTTCTGAAGGTTTCTCCTTGGAAGGGAGTGATCCGGTTCAGAAAGAGGGGCAAGTTGGGGCCCCGGTTCATAGGTCTGTTTCGCGTAATTGCAAGGGTAGGTCGGGTAGCTTATCGGTTGGAGTTGCCAGCAGAGTTGGGTCAGATTCACAATACCTTTCACGTATCACAGTTGAGGAAGTGTATAGCCGATGAATCGGCAGTGGTTCCGTTAGAGGATATTCAGGTGGATACGAGCCTGAATTACGCCGAGAGACCAGTAGCTATCAGGGATCGGAAGATCAAGGTTCTGCGGAACAAGGAGGTACCTCTGGTGTTGGTTCAGTGGCAACACCGGAAGGGATCGGAGATGACTTGGGAGCCGGAGCGTGAAATGCGGGAGCAACATCCGGAGTTATTCGCAGAGTGAGACTTCAAGGGCGAAGTCTAGTTCTAGTAGGGGAGAGTTGTAACAGCCCGGAATTTCAGGTATTGCTTTAAAACTATGTTTGGGGCATTTTTAGGAGGGGACTCGGCGAGTTGGTGCCTGACTCGCCGAGTAGGACCACGGACTTGGTCGTACATTCGCGACTGGACTCGGCGAGTCAACGCTGTTCAGCAGAAACCCTAGCCGTTTGATTCTGGATCGTATATAACGTCTTTAGGGCCGTCATTGCTCGTCTTTTGGCCGATTGAGGAGAACCTAAACGTCTGTGGGCATCTGGAGCAGGAGTGAAGGCTAGTGGAAACTTGAAGGCTTTGTTAGACAAGAAGAGGCAAGGTTGTGGTCAAAGGAGGATCAAGGGGATTGAGCTCTGAAGGTTGGGGACACAGAGAACACGTTTCCAGGTAATACTCGGACCATTTCTGTTGTTTTGGTGTTGTACACGAATCTAGGGTTTATGAGACCCATTTGGGGATTAGATAGATTATTGTGTGTTACCCAGTCGTTTATACCCCAGTAATAGGATACTTAGACGTCCAGAAAGTCCCATGGGTGCATGTCTCGGGACCATGCGTATTTCAGGGAGCAGGTGATCGACTGCATGGCATGGACTCGCCGAGTCCAATGATCAGACTCGGCGAGTAGCTTGAAGATTTACAGGGACTCGCCGAGTTGTTCTTCAGACTCGGCGAGTAGTTGAGGATTCATTGGAACTCATCGAGTCATCTTCGGACTCGGCGAGTGGAGTCAGGGTGGCCCTGTGATTCTTCCACGAGGACCTTGTCGAGTCAAGAGGGATACTCGACGAGTAGAAAGGGAAACAACAGGGAAAGTTGGGGAGGACGTCTAGACTCGTCGAGTCGCCTTTGTACTCGACGAGTCCGGTCAAGTTGACCATTGACCAGAGTTGACCTGCATGTAATTTCGTAGGGTCAGTTGTCTTGTTTGATAAGGTTATTAATAAGGGTATATGGTATTATAGGGAGACTGCAGATTGGCGGACCGAGTGCGAGTGGTTTCAAGAGTTTATAGTTTACATACTACGAGGTGAGTCTTCTCACTATACTGTACCCGGAAGGGTTTGACTGTGTGACCGGAAGGTCGAACATGTTACGTGTTATATATATGCTATAATTGAAAGGAATAGTTGCTATGCATGTTATGTATGATTCTATGGGCCGGAAGGCAATGTATTATGTGACAGGAAGGTCAGGTATGATATATGATATATGTGATATATGTGTTAGAGTAAATGTATTATGTGTTATGTATGTTTATGGGCCGGAAGGCAATCATGTTATGGGCCGGAAGGCAATTATCTTATGGGCCGGAAGGCAATTATTTTATGGGCCGGAAGGCAATTATCTTACGGGCCGGAAGGCAATTATATTATGGGCCGGAAGGCGATTATCATATGGGCCGGAAGGTTCGGGCCTGGAAAGGCGTATTTGTGTAAGTGGTATACTGGGGAACTCACTAAGCATTTATGCTTACAAGTTGTTATGTATGTGTTTCAGATACTAGCGAGGACCGTGGGAAGGCGCCGGCATGATGCATACACACTGCTGATATTTGAGATCTTGGGGAATTTACATATGTATTTGTTTTGAAACATGAAATAAGTATTATTGATTGAACGAACTCACTTTATTAAAAATGAAAATTTTATTTGAAAATTTGCGTTGTTACAAGCAGGCGGCGTTCGAGACTCTCAGGCAGAGATTGTGCGAGGCTCCGATCCTTACCTTGCCAGAGGGAGTAGAGGATTTCATAGTCTATTGTGATGCTTCGATCACAGGTATGGGAGCAGTATTGATGCAGCGAGGCCATGTGGTAGCTTATGCCTCGAGACAGTTGAAGCCTCACGAGACTAATTATCCTACCCACGATTTGGAGCTGGGGGCAGTTGTGTTTGCCCTCAATATTTGGAGACATTACCTTTATGGGGTCCGTTGTACTATATACACGGATCACAAGAGTTTGCGACATCTTATGGATCAGCCGAGTTTGAACATGAGGCAGAGGAGATGGTTAGACGTGTTGAAGGACTATGATTGTGAGATCCTTTATCATCCAGGGAAGGCCAATGTGGTGGCCGACGCCCTGAGCCGCAAGGTGTCGACGGCCCCTATCAGGGATCTGTGTACGAGGATGACTGTGATCACTCCACTGTTGGAGCGGATCAAGGAGGCTCAGTTGGAGGGCCTCAAGGAGGAGAGGCAGAAGTGTGAGAGGATAATGGGCCGAGTAGCTTCATTTGATTACGATAGTCGGGGTTTGTTGACGCTTCATGGTAGCATATGGGTACCATACTGGGGTGGGGTACGGAAAGTATTGATGGACGAGGCTCATAAGTCTCGATTTTCTATCCACCCGGGAGCGACGAAGATGTATCAAGATCTTCGACCTGATTATTGGTGGCCCTGCATGAAGCGGGACATCGCTTGGTATGTTGAGAGATGTTTGACCTGCCGGAAGGTCAAGGCGGAGCACCAGAGACCTCACGGCAAGATGCAGCCGTTAGACATTCCCGTGTGGAAATGGAAGGATATCACCATGGATTTTGTCACCAAACTCCCCAGGACCGCGCGTGGAGTGGACTCGATATGGGTAGTAGTGGATCGGTTGACGAAGAGTGCTCATTTTATTCCGATTCAGGAGAGTATATCGGCGGAAAAGTTAGCCGATATCTATGTGCGGGAGATTGTGGCACGTCATGGAGTGCCGGTATCGGTGGTGTCGGACCGAGATGTTCGTTTCACGTCCAGATTCTGGAAGCGGTTCCACGACGAGATGGGTACTCATCTCCATTTCAGCACCGCTTTCCACCCTCAGACTGACGGGCAGAGCGAGAGGACGATTCAGACTCTTGAGGACATGCTTAGGGCATGTGTTCTAGATTTTGGGGGCAGTTGGGATACGTATCTTCCGTTAGCGGAATTCTCGTATAACAACAGTTATCATGCGAGTATTGATCGACCTCCTTTTGAGATGTTGTATGGCAGGAAGTGCAGGACCCCGATTTGTTGGGGCGAGGTCGATCAGCGAGTCATAGGGAGCACCGAAGTGGTGCTCAAGACGACGGAGTTGATCCAGCAGGTCCGTAGTAGGCTGCAGACTACGCAGAGTCGACAGAAGAGCTACGCCGACAGGAGGCGTTCGGACTTGGAGTTCCAAGTGGGAGATATGGTTCTTCTGAAAGTCTCACCTTGGAAAGGTGTCATCAGGTTCCGGAAGAGGGGCAAGTTGAGCCCCAGATTTATTGGTCCTTTCAGGGTTTTGGCCCGGGTAGGTCAGGTTGCTTATCGGTTAGATCTTCCTGAGGAGCTTAGTCAGATACACAACACCTTCCACGTGTCGCAGTTAAGGAAGTGTTTGGTGGCTGAGACAGCAGTCGTTCCCCTAGAGGACATTCAGGTTGATAGCGGCCTGAATTATATTGAGAGGCCAGTCGCGATTCTGGAACGGAAGATCAAGACCTTGAGGAACAAGGTAATTCAGCTAGTAAAGGTGCAGTGCCAGCACCGGAAGGGGTCTGAATGGACGTGGGAGGCTGAGGAGGAGATGAGAGCGCACTACCCGGAAATTTTTGCAGATCCATCCGTAGCAGACTTCGAGGACGAAGTCTGAGACAAGTGGAGGAGAATTGTAACGACCCGTTCCCGGTACGTTAATTCATTGGTAATTGTTGTAAGTTTTCAAGAGGGACTCGGCGAGTTCTAGCCTGACTCGCCGAGTAGGGTCGCGACTTCGAGCACGCGTGAGCCGGGGACTCGGTGAGTCCATATCCCTGACTCGGCGAGTCCATCCATCTGGGTGAAACCCTAAATCCCCGGGTTGCCCACTATCTAAACCACCTTATAGCCCCCATTCTCGCCTCCCTCACCCTGAGGACACTGTGAGAAAGAACCCTAATCCTCCCTTGTGTGAGCTAAGTGTTTTGTGCCATTTTGTGAAGGTTTGAAGAAGGAGAAGAAGAACCCTAATACCTCTCTGCATTAACACCGCACCCAGTCCCGAAATCGATGCGTCGCAATATACGACAAAATCCTCCATCCCTTCCGGGAGAGCTAATACCGGGGCTTCGCGCAGTCTCTGACGAAGTGTCTCAAAGGAAGTCTGTTGCTCGGGTCCCCATGAGAATGTCACACCCTTCCGGGTCAATCTGGTGAGCGGTACCGCGATCTTGGAGAAGTCCCTAATAAATCTCCGATAGTACCCCACCAACCCAAGGAAACTTCTGATCTCGGAAGGTGACTTCGGTGCCTCCCAACACATCACTGCTTCCACCTTGGCCGGATCGACCAATATCCCTGCCTGATTAACAACATGTCCAAGAAATTGGACCTCCCGCAACCAGAAGTCACATTTGGAGAATTTTGCATATAGCTTCTCCGACCTCAGTACTTCAAGGACCTCCCTCAAATGTCTCTCATGCTGCTCTCTAGTTCGCGAATATACTAGGATGTCGTCGATAAATACAATCACAGACCGATCCAGCATCGGCCTGCATACCCTGTTCATGAGGTCCATGAACACTGCCGGGGCATTGGTGAGCCCGAAAGGCATCACCACGAACTCGTAATGCCCATACCGCGTCCTGAATGCTGTCTTCTGGACGTCCTCATCCCGCACTCTTACCTGATGGTACCCTGATCTCAGATCGATCTTGGAAAACCAAGATGCCCCTTGCAACTGATCGAATAGATCATCGATCCTCGGTAACGGATAGCGGTTCTTGACCGTCACCTTGTTCAACTCCCGGTAATCAGTACACATCCGGTGTGAACCATCCTTCTTCTTGACGAATAGAATCGATGCTCCCCACGGCGAGCAACTCGGCCGAATAAATCCCTTCCCCAGCAACTCCTGGAGTTGCGAGGACAACTCTTGCATCTCTGGAGGTGCAAGACGATAAGGCACCTTCGCAATAGGCGCAGCCCCCGGAACCAGATCGATACCAAACTCTACTTGCCTCGCAGGAGGTACTCCCGGCAAATCCTCGGGAAAAACATCTGGAAACTCGCGCACCACTGGAACCTCCTCCACTGTCCTCGGTCTCTCGGAAGTCTCCCGCGTATCCATCACATACGCCACAAAACCTTTACCTCCCAGCTGTAGACATTGCTTCGCCCTAGTAGCCGAACAAAAAGCTGATCCCGAACGGGTACCCTCGCCGTACACCGTAAGAACTCCCCCACTAGGGTCTCGTATAGTCACCAGCTGGCGCTCACAGTCGATGACGGCGCTGAATCGGCTCAACCAGTCCATGCCCACGATGACACAGACATCACCCATCGCAATAGGAATTAGGTCAATCGGGAACGCAACCCCAAAAATCTCTAGCACGCATCCCCGAAGAACCTCCGTAGCACAAACCACCCTCTCGGCCGCTATAGAAACGCTCAGAGGCCGACTTAACGGCTCACGACCAATGCTGATATGCTGACTAAAAGCTAAAGATACAAAGGATCTACTCGCACCCGAATCAAATAACACAAGAGCAGGCATAGAGTTCACAATAAAAGTACCTACACATATATTAACATAAGCATAACATTTCAACTTTAAATAAATACACGAATTACAGTATACCTGCCACAACATCGGGTGCAGCGCGGACCTCCTCCGCAGTCAGCTGAAAGGCTCTCCCGCGAGCCCTCGGGGCCTCGACCTTCGCCGGTCGTGTCTTGGTAGTCCTGGTAGTAGGTGTAGATCCCTGTCGAAGCTGCGGGCACTCGGCCTTCCGATGGCCTATCTGGTTGCAATGAAAGCAAACCATAAACCCCTTAGGACAATCCCTGGCAATGTGTCCTTCCTTGCCACACTTGTAGCAACCACCCGCTCTACACGCCCCCTCATGACTCTTGACACACTTTCCGCAAGTGCGGCCCTTCGAACCTCCAGTCCTCGAATCAGCGGACTTGAACCGCTTGGCTGCCGGCTGAGACTGAGCCGGTCGCCGGTCCACCTGCCGAGACTCGGCCTCCTCCCTGGCCTGGGTCTCCAACTCGATCTCGCGCTTCCTGGCATTCGCCTGAAGCTCAGTGAAAGTACGATAGGTGGAGTTCGACAAAAACTCCCGGATATCCCTCCTCAACACGCCCAAGTACCGGCTCATCCGTGACTGCTCTGTAGACACCAACTCGGGGCAGAACATCGCCCTCTCATGAAACTTCCGTGTAACCACCGCAACGGAGTCAGTACCCTGCTTAAGGGTCAAGAACTCCTGGATCAATCGTTCCCTCTCCACTGGGGGAACGTACTCGTCCCTGAACATCTCAGTAAACCTCTCCCATGTCACCGCTGAAATCTCCGCCTGAGTGAAGTTCGCCGTTACGAACTTCCACCAATCCTTCGCTCCCAGACGGAGCTGGTTCAAGGCGAACCGTACCCTCAGGTGCTCCGGGCATGAACAAGTGTAGAAGCACCCCTCTATATCGGCGATCCACCTCATCGCAGCAATCGGATCCTGCGTCCCATCGAACTCAGGGGGTTTCGTGTTGCTGAATTCCCGGAATAGCAACGAATCACCCCCGTGCGGTCTAGCAGCGGCCACCGCTGCGGTAGTGGCAGCGACTGCAGCTTCAGTCAGTGCGGCGTAACGCTCCTCAAACTCCTCCATCAGGGTGGTCTTAATGGACCCAAACATCTCCGGGATCTCAGCCCGAACCGCCGCAGCTACCTCCTCCTCAATCATCTGACGAATCTCCTCGTCACTCATACTGCTCGAACTCGCTCCGTGGCGTGTCGTAACCATGATGTCTCTGAAATACAACATAAAATTATCAGAGACTCCATCAAGTACATTTGTACTCGATAACGCAACCCTACTCAGTCTCCGATATCCAGGGATTCTTACTTGGGTCTTCCACCGACCCGGTGTCTTCGGTAGTACGGGCCCAATACTACCGACCACACCGTGTCAGTGTTCGTCCCAAATCTTCCTCCCCAAACCCAGAATAATGAGTACTCTACTTCTCGTATGCACTATCTACCTGCACGCTACCGAATATCTCATACAAGCAACTTCCCTAGACTAAGGCATCACAAAACAGGCCATTCTAGTCCTATCATGTATACCTAGTCTTCTAGCATGCATACAATTCGTAATTCAATGCATAACATAACATTGTAAGGTATTCTGGAGATCTTTACCGTTCGGGCGCTGGCTGATCGTACACACTGCGTCTTTCTTGTTTACCACTTTTTCCATTTATAAAAGTTTATGTATTTATTATTTTTAAAAGATTTTTCCTCAAATCCTCGGTTTGAGTTCAGTTACACCCGAAGGTACACCCGAATCCCTCGAACCAAGGCTCTGATACCAATTGTAACAACGCAAATTTTCAACTAAATTTTTCATCT
Source organism: Lactuca saligna (assembly GCF_052625555.1). Lineage (NCBI taxonomy): Eukaryota > Viridiplantae > Streptophyta > Magnoliopsida > Asterales > Asteraceae > Lactuca > Lactuca saligna. The sequence continues at coordinate 67,955,538 of NC_136421.1, read as the reverse complement.
TAAGTAAAGTGAGTTCGTTCAATCAATAATATTTATTTCATGTTTCAAAACAAATACATATGTAAATTCCCCAAGATCTCAAATATCAGCAGTGTGTATGCATCATGTCGGCGCCTTCCCACGGTCCTCGCTAGTACCTGAAACACATACATAACAACTTGTAAGCATAAATGCTTAGTGAGTTCTCTAGTATACCACTTACACATATACGCCTTTCCAGGCCCGGGCCTTACGGTCCACAGTACAATGCTTTCCGGCCCATATGATAAACGCCTTCCGGCCCATAATATAATTGCCTTCCGGCCCATAAGATAATTGCCTTCCGGCCCATGAAATACTTGCCTTCCGGCCCATAAGATAATTGCCTTCCGGCCCATAACATGATTGCCTTCCGTCCCATAAACATATATAACACATAATACATTTACTCTAACACATATATCATATATCATACCTGGCCTACCTGTCACATAGTACATTGCCTTCCGTCCCATAGAAACATACATAGCATGCATAGCAACTATTCCTTTCAATTATAGCATATATATATAACACGTAACATATTCGACCTTCTGGTCACACAGTCAAACCCTTCCGGGTACAGTATAGTGAGAAGACTCACCTCGTAGTATGTAAACTATAAACTCTTGAAACCACTCGCACTCGGTCCGCCAATCTGCAGTCTCCCTATAATACCATATACCCTTATTAATAATCTTATCAAACAAGACAACTAACCCTATGAAATTACATGCAGGTCAACTCTGGTCAATGGTCAACTTGACCGGACTCGTCGAGTACAAAGGCGACTCGACGAGTCTAGACGTCCTCCCCAACTTTCCCTGTTGTTTCCCTTTCTACTCGTCGGGTATCCCTCTTGACTCGACGAGGTCCTCGTGGAAGAATCGCGGGGCCACCCCGACTCCACTCGCCGAGTCCGAAGACGACTCGACGAGTTCCAATGAGTCCTCAACTACTCGCTGAGTCTGAAGAACAACTCGGCGAGTCCCTGTAAATCTTCAAGCTACTCGCCGAGTCCGAGCATTGGACTCGGCGAGTCCATGCCATGCAGTCGATCACCTGCTCCCTGAAATACGCATGGTCCCGAGACATGCACCCATGGGACTTTCTGGACGTCTAAGTATCCTATTACTGGAGTATAAACGACTTGGTAACACACAGCAATCTATCTAATCCCCAAATGGGTCTCATAAACCCTAGATTCGTGTACAACACCAAAACGACAGAAATGGTCCTAGTATTACCTGGAAACGTGTTCTCTGTGTCCCCAACCTTCAGAGCTCAATCCCCTTGATCCTCCTTTGACCACAACCTTGCCTCTTCTTGTCTAACAAAGCCTTCAAGTTTCCACTAGCCTTCACTCCTGCTCCAGATGCCCACAGACGTTTAGGTTCTCCTCAACCGGCCAAAAGACGAGCAATGACAGCCCTAAAGACGTTATATACGATCCAGAATCAAACAGCTAGGGTTTCTGCTGAACAGCGTCGACTCGCCGAGTCCCTAATGGACTCGTCGAGTCCAGTCGCGAATCTGCGACTAAGTCCGTGGTCCTACTCGGCGAGTCAGGCACCAACTCGCCGAGTCTCCTCCTAAAAGTGCCCCAAAATAGTTTTAAAACAATACCTGAAAATTCGGGCTGTTACAGTGAGTTTCCTTCCAGTAGGAACGGGTCTAAGGCCACATTGCCGGCCCGTTCAGTTAGCAGTAGTTTTCGGATTTAGGTCCGATGCAGTAGCTAGTATGTTCGATGCCTTCGTGGCTCGAACAGGATTTGTGTGCTATGTTTTATGCGTTAAGTATTATGTGTTCCAGGCTACGGCCCGATGTAGTATTCCGTATATGTGTTTATGCTAGTTGATGTGTTATGCTATGCCATGTTCAGTCAGTCAGTTTCGGACTTCGGTCCGATGCAGTTAGTTCCGGACATTGGTCCGATGCAGTCGGTTCCGGACTTCGGTCCGATGCAGTTAGTTCCGGACATTGGTCCGATGCAGTTAGTTCCGGACTTCGGTCCGATGCAGGGGACAAGGTCCCAGTCAGTTCCGGACTTCGGTCCGATGCAATTAGTTCCGGACTTCGGTCCGATGCAGGGGACAAGGTCCCGGTCAGTTCCGGACTTCGATCCGATGCAGTTTCCGGGCTTCGGCCCGATGCAGGGGGCAAGGCCCAATATGTGTTTATATGTTATTGTATGGTATGTGGTAGTTTGGGGGAGCTCACTAAGCTTCGTGCTTACAGTTTCAGTTTTGGTTTCAGGTACTTCCACAAGCAAAGGGAAGAGCTCGGGGTGACGGCATCGCACACACCACAGCTTTAGCTTTTAGCCTGGGATTGATTTAGTTTGTTTTGATTTGCCGTAGTATGATATAGTTTCCGCACAGTGTTTTCTATTATGTTGGAATACATCACGTATGGTTTTATTATATGACACACTGATTATGGTTTTGATTATATCGAAAAACGAAATTTTTGGGTCGTATTTTTGGGTCGTTTCAATTTTTCTATGATTTATGGCGAATTATACAAAACTACCTCGTATAAAAGATCATTTCGGACCGGTCTGGGTAAATGGTCGTTTTTACCCAAGTTAGAGGCCTTTTCTGATTGGTGGTGAAAACTAATGAAGTGTAGAAAACTCACATATGAACCCTTTTGCTATAATTTCAACCAAAATGAGTTTTCCATTACCGAGGTATGATCTTTCAAAGATAGGGACAAATTAGTCATTTTTCTAATAATTCCAGCTTTGATTAATTTGAGTTATTTAGTTCCTTAACCCATTAAGACTTAACCCAAAGTGAATTATATTCTGGAAACAAGTCATTAATAGTAGTGACAACCAATTGAGTCAAAAATCCAATAAAAATTCTAATCCCACACTTCAAAGTACATTGTTTAAATGAGAAAATTCTAGGGTTTTCGACATTTTGACCCATGTTCAGTATTTTGGCCATACCTCCTCGGTTGTAACCAGAAATCTTTCGAATCAGATATCCCTGGAAAGTAGACACAATTTCCCACAACATTTATCTCTAGTGATTTTCTCTAATTCAGTTTCTATTTTACGTAACCAGGTCTAGAAGTTCGGGACAGATGGTTGTTCCGAAAATTGCACATAACACCAAAAAAATTGAATGAAATATGAAACTTATTCAAACCAATGGGCATAACCAAGCAGTCCCTCTTCCTCCTATGACCATAGCCGACACCACCCCTTCTTCCTTCTTCTTTCCTGCTTCTTTCTTCTTCTCAGCCTAGAGTTAAACACGGAACACACTTACACACACAATGGACGATACCATATAAGTTTTGGGCTCAAATGCTTGAAATACTTAATTAAATGGAGTACATGCTAATAGAGGGTCAAATAAGGCCTATGCCCATCGATCACATGGTTGAAAATTCTGAATTTTCAGTTTAGCCCTCAAAGTTGTACATAATGGCATTTTCTACCCTCAAAACAATTTCTTTTGCAACACAAGGTTTTTAAGTTAGCAATTTCCACCCTTCTTCAAAAAAATTATTACAAATCCCTAAATCACTAAATTCTTATACTAAAATCATTTATTTATTATTATTATTAATCTTATTTAGTAATTTTATTTATACTTATACTCTTTTATAAAATAATTAAATGGAAATCAGGGTGTTATTATTATTATTAATCTTATTTATTAATTTATTTATACTTATACTATTTTATTAAATAATTAAATGGAAATCAGGGTGTTACAACAAAAATGCATTCACTGACTTTGTGAGAGATATCACCACATCGATAACAAACTTTAATTTCAAGATTGTTTCCATTAACATTAGATTTTGATTTCTTTTCAACTGTTGAATCTGATGAATTTTGGTTATTTGATTTAAGAGTTTTTGATTTAGCTCTAGAACAAGGAATGTTATCAATGGTATGCTCATATACTACCTTCTCATGAGACTCATGATCCTTTGAGTAGTTATCAGGAGTAGAAGGCTTTGATTGATCTTCAGGTTCAGAATTACTAACTGAGCACTGAGGAAACATGCTAAGAATTTCATTTGTTGAATGAGCTTCACCATTACATATAGGAAAATTCAGCAAATACTTAGTGGAGGGAAGAAAATACTCATGATGAGATGGTTGAAGAGAAGGATCAAGGGCAGAAGATTTAGTAACACATTTAGTAATGCCATTAGAATCAATAGAGCAGTGAGCATTAGTAAAGTTTGATTTATAAAGTAAGAACTCACAAATCTACTTTTAAGGTCTTCTTTTAAGCAGTCATATTTATAAAACGTTTGTTTAATTTCAACTTTAGATAAAGAAACAACACCTTCTACATCACCTCCAATAATTTCTTACACTGATCTGGAACCTGAGCATTAATGATTCTTGCGATTAGCATGATCAACAACTTTTTCATTTTCATATTCAGTGTGAAGAAAATTATTGGTAAGCGAGATACAAGTATTTTTTTTAAAACAAAAAGATATTTTTATAAAGAAATGATTTTTTCTTTGAGACTCTTTAGCTCAAGACTGAAAGAAGATTTTTTTTTTTATTTGAGATCAATAAATTGAAACGTAAGAGATCGATCATGTCATCTTTTTCAATATTATCAATAGAGGAAAGATTAACATGATTTTTTACTTCATACACTGATGCATCCTCCCATTCAGACATGAGGTCATCAGTAGTGTGAGGAGAATCATCGTTAAGGTTCCCAACGTTGTCATGTGAATTTTCAGCATGAGTTTCAACAACCTGATCCATGAGACACTTAGCTTCATCATCTGAATAGTTTTCCTTTTCAAAAGCAGATGATAGAGTGGTCATCATCTCTTGAGCAGTTGAATACTTTTGGACCAAACGATAGACAAAAAAAGGAAGTGAGTTTCCAATACCAATTATATCCTTTACATCGACATTCAGCATCCTTTTCTCTTCCTTGTTATAACAGGGAACAAATTTCCCTTTCAGCTTACTGCCAGATGCACCATTAATGGATGATTGACGCATAGCAGTTATAGGACCTTTGTTGACGACATCGGGCATATCGAAATCCATGAACTCTATAACTTTCATGGCATTTAATTTCCAATCAGAGAAGTTGTATTTTTCAAACGGAGGGATTTTGTTTTGTACATATGACTAAGGAACGAAAGAGGTCGACATGATTACTTGAGTGTATCACAAATCTTCTCTGATACCAATTGAAAGTTTGTGATGATCGGATACACTTCTAGTATGAATAAGAAACGTAAAACTAATCTAAGCAAAATGATCAACATAAAGTAAATAACACAGAAGTTCTCCAAATTGTTCCTTTCACAAAGAAAATAGGTTTTTTTCTTCACCAAGAAGATGAGTTTATCACAAAGAAGATTGACATAAATCCGTGTTCCACAACATTAGGGTTTGCCCAAATGTTGTAAATATATTAATCTATACATGAATATCCCATTATTGACTGGATTATATCTAATATATACTAAGAACTAATATTATTATAAAGACATTGGATCTGTGATCTATTCTATACTTATCTATATCATTAACTAATATACAAAGATTACATAGAATAACTATACTAAGTATTAATGCTGATCAACTTGATACGCTGGCGCTGTCAACGTGTAGAAGTCGACGCTGATAGATCAACATGTCATGTGTTTGACTCATCAGATCATAAGGTGTGACCTTACAAGTCTTAATTCACTGCTTACTTCCCAAAGTATGAGTGGCCGTGGAGTTTTAATAATTAAATTATTCTGTAAGTAAAACATGCAAAATGAAACACAAGAATAAATAATCAACAAAGGTAATAAACAAACTTATAAATAATCTCTATTATTTAATCATCAAAGGTCAATTACATTTATTTTGTAACATGTTTCAAAACAAAACATCTAACTACAAAAACTAATATCATGTCTAAATAATCCATCGCATCTAACATGTTGATTGTGTGTAACCCTACTCAAAGCCTTCGTTAACGGATTTGCATGATTCTCTTCTGATGATACCCTCTTCACAATGAGGTTACCTACTTCTACTCTATGTCTGATATAATGGTACTTTCTATCAATATGTCTTGATTTTCCATGATCTCTTGATTCTTTAGTCAAACCAACCACACCTTCTTTATCGCAGAAAAGTTCTATTGGTTCATGAATGCTTGGAACTACTCCAAGGTCTCCAATGAAGTTCTTCAACCAAGCTACTTCCTCTGATGCTTCACTTTCCTCTATGTACTCTGATTCACAAGTAGAATCATCCACTATGTCTTGCTTGGAACTTTTCTAAGTAACTGCTCCATTATTTAATATAAACACCTAGCCAGATTGAGAACGAAAGTTGTCTCTATCTGTTTGAAAGTTGGCATCACTATACCTTGTCAGTCTTAATGTATCACTACCACCAAACACTAGAACCATGTCCTTTATTCTTCACAAATACTTGACAGTGTTCTTAACTGATGTCTCATGAGCTCTGCTAGGCTTTCCCTGATAGCAACTAACCATGCTTGAAGCAAAGGACACATCAGTGCGATTACATGTCATAGCATACATGATCAATCCTACAGCCGAAGCATAAGGGACCCGACTCATATCAGCTATCTCTTCTTATGTACTTGTACTTTGAGTCATACTCAATTTGGCATTACTTTGAATAGGTAGCTCTCACTTTTTGGAATTTTGCATACTAAACCATTTTAGTACCTCATACAAGTATGTACTTTGACTAAGTCCAATTAGTCTGTTCTTTCTATCTCACAAAATTCTTGTCCCGAAAATATAGGCAACCTCTCCTACATCCTTCATAGCAAAATGCTTTCCAAGCCAGGATTTCACTTCTTGCAAAGTTGGAGTGTCGTTTCCCATTAGTATGTCATCGACATACAATACCAGAAAAGTTACTATACTCCCACTAGTTTGGCATACACACAGGACTCATCCTCACTTCTAGAAAAAACAAACCCTTTGACTTTTTCATGAAAGCAAATATTCCAGCTACCAGACGCCTGTTTTAATCTATAGATGGATTCTCAAGATTACACACTCTATTAGGAAATATTGCATCAACAAAACACTCTGGCTGACTCATCTAAACATCTTCAGCCAACTTCTTATTAAGGAAAGCAATTTTCACATCCATCTGCCAAATTTCATAATCATGAAAGGCAGCTATGGCAAACATTATCCTAATAGATTTTATCTTAGCCACTGGTGAGAATGTCTCATCATAGTCAACCCCTTGGGTTTGAGTAAAGCCTTTCACAACCATTCGTGCCTTAAATGTGTGCACATTTCCATTCATGTTGGTCTTCTTCTTGAAGATCCATTTCCAACCGAATGTATTTCAACCAGGTTCTTGATCAACCAAATTCAAAACATGGTTGTCATACATGTGTTGGGTTTTGATACGGAATAAAAGTTTGTTTGTCACAAAAACCGGGAACGGGAGACTTTAAAAATAACAAGTTTATTTTTAGTTCACAATAAAACCGAACCATCAATGATCCATTTATAGAGGTTAGAATGAAATAAAACCAACCATAGGATGTTCTAGAGATAACATTTGAAGCCTTTGAACACACTTGGTTTTGGGGTGTTGATGAAGATAACAATGTTGGGTTTTGAGCAATCTAACACTTCCTAAGTGTGCATGCAACCCTAATAAACCTTGGATCTATGTTTGTCTAATTATCATGCAAAGTTGAATTCCAAGGCTATATTCCTATCTAGCATACATGGGAAACAATTTTAACTTGAATGATAGATAGAATAACTTACCTTGTTGTTGCTTGTGTTCCTTGAAACCTTATGAGCCTAGCACCCCAAGTGTGATGCCTCAAATGCTTCACACAACATCAAGTCTTCAAACAAGCAAGCCTAGGCTCTGATACCACTGTTGGGTTTTGAGCAATCTAACACTTCCTAAGTGTGCATGCAACCCTAATAAACCTTGGATCTATGTTTGTCTAAATACATGCAAAATAATAATTTTTCCAAGGTTCATAACCTATCTAACATGGCATGGGGTACTTTTAAACATAAAAGAATTAGATGAGATTACATACCTTTTGATGATGAGTTTAATTCCTAAGGAGTTTCAGGTCCAAGCACCAATAGTGTGAATGCCTCAAATGGAATCACAAATCACCACAAACTCTTGGAAAACTTTGAGAGAGTGTATACACACTTATAAAATCGGTCACACACAAACACACATACTAGTTACACTAGTTTCACTAGTGGCTATTTCATGCAACATAAGCATGCTTATATAGTGTACATGATTAGGGTGAAACCCTAATAACCCATGACCTTTCCTTTTCCAAGGATCCATGGGTTAAAAGCTCCATGGATCATCCATGGACTTCCATACAAGCCTAACCCATTAACAAATGAGTGTTAGCCCACACCATATAAAACCAATAGCCCACAATCTAATTAGTCTTCCTTTTAATCTCTAAATTAATTCATAATTAATTTAAGACTAACACTAATTAAATAACATGACTTCATATTAATATATTATAACTTATAATATATCAATAATCATATGTGTATAACTCTCATAAAATTATCCATAAATAGTTTGGATGAAATGCAACCCAAATGGACCATGCCGGGTCGGGTCAAGTATATACCAAATAAGTTATGGACTTAGACACCTTATCCAACAGACTCCCACTTGGATAAGTCTAATAATTGTATTTGCGTATGTTACTTTAGGAACCAACCAGCAATCGTAGCTCTCGAAAACTCCGTTGAATTATGAAGCGCCATTTTAGATAAGTGATCATATAATCCTCTGTTCTCATGATATCAGTCGGACAAATACATGGAACAACGTCGTACTTATTGTCCAGCAGTTTGTTTCCCGATTTTCGATTTGTTTGACAAAGAACTTAATCGAACACATCAATTTAGTTCTGATCGGCCGGTACAAAGGTCACAACAAAATCATCGAGGGGCCCAGATATCGCTTCTATTTCTAGAAGGAACAGATAAACTTCGACTCATATACTTGTTCTACTACTTGTTGAATTGTACACAAAGGCACGTTTTATAACATCAAGTTACTGATGCGTTTACGTGCAATCAATACACAACCAACTCATAGGTAACAACTCATATCTCTAGGTTTGAATATTTATATGATATTACCGTCTCACGATCACTCGAGACAAATTCCATGAAGTGATACAAGTGAGCGTGGGTTTATTCCAATACTCATAACTTATGAGCACTCATGAATGTTGTAGCAACCATTGCTATGACTAAACCCATTTAGCCATCTACAAACCCGATTCATGACAGTCTTGATTCATACCTACTTCCAACATATGAACGACTGTGGAGTGTTTAAATAACTTAGTCATTCGGAAAGAATAACCTAGCTATTTTGGAAGTCAAAACATGTAAAGTGAAACACAATAATAATCGAATCCAATATGGTCTCAGAACCCTTTTGAATATAAATAGAACCACCTTTTATTTATCACCATATTGATTACACATTATTCATTGTATAATGTTTCAAACAATCAACTTAAGACTTGAATAAAAACAATAGTTATCCCATGCTCCTAGCATGTACACTTTGTTTTTCTAAACAATAGTTATGCCATACTCCAAGTATGCACACTATGTTTGTCTATGATCCTTACATTGTGATGTAGATCAATTGAACATGATTCCAATGATACTCATTTCACAATCCCAAATCCTTATTGTAAATGTGATAATCCCCGATTCCTATCATTTACCAAAAAATCTGTTAGATTTTAAACTTTTATGCAATGTTCCTCTTGTAATGATTATTCACAAAGTCACCAAAACCTTGTCACCAGTCATTACAGAGTATTCCAAAGAAGATCAACTCTATGGAAATGAATTCTCATATTCAAAGTACATTGCATTGAACATCCTTCTTGCATTAAGGTTTTCTAATCTTATATAGATTGAATAACTTCCACCTATGGAGAAATTTCCATAGTCCCATTTTGACTATCACTTCCGAACAAGAGTTACTTCTTTTCAGAACATGTCAATACGGTCATTTCCGACAACTTACATCATACTTCCAACTTCCCTGAGCAACCAATCTTTGGCGAACCTCATATTTGTCCTCGACAATTGCTTAATCACTTTAGTCATATCCAGTTCTAGACTTTTCCCTTCTCAATGCCTTAAGTATTTGGAAAATTTATAAAAGGATGAATATTATAGCACATGAAATCGATCCTATATCCGAAGCATATGGGACACGATTCATGATGTCTCACATAAAGACATGATACTAGACCAGTCTTTTGCTACAATATTTTTTTTATTTTTATTTGCCATGTTTTCAAAATTTAACTATGAAGAGGGATAACGTAGTCATAATTGAATTTTGAGAACGCAATATATATAGAATTTCCTTAAGTCGAACCATTCAGACATAAAATTCATATATATGTCCTCGACTAAAGATGATTAAAATCTCAATCTAAGCTTCTAGAATTGAAATGAAGTATAATTTCCTCTCCCTTAATTATAGCAAAACAACTTTTCAACCCCTGCAACTTCACGAATTGAAATTTTGTTTTCTATAATTAACATTGCTAACTTGCAACACTAATCATAATTATCATGCTCCCACTAACATGATGATTATTAGCATAACACTTATGCTCCCACTAGCTTTAACATGTATTCAGAAATCGGTTGGACTTCTAAAATTTTAGATTCATACACCCTTTCTTAGATAGCTCACATGTGTGTCTAAACAATTTTCAGAACTATGAAAAGGGATGTCGTAATCATAGTCTCAATTGCTTAGGTATTTGCCATTTCTCACAAGTCCATGTTAGTGTGCCGGTTAACCACACGCGCTCCACTAACGACTTTTGAAAATGCAAATAACACAATTGATATCTACGTAAAATCTACTTAGTGAAAGTGTTTCCTCACTATCATTTTCATGAATCGGAGAGAAACCTTATGACACTTAGATTGTATAGTGTATGAGTTCCTATCCATGTGAATTTGTCAAAACCATAATCCCAAGATAAAGTTAGTGACAAATTCAGCCTTACACGGATTAAACTTGTTCAATCTTAGTTTCTTGTCACCTTGGTAGCACAAGGCCCACCAATGCTTCCAAGTTGAACTCTGATAACTCACATGCAAATTCAACTTATTTGAAGTAGGTACAGAAATAAGAATTATGTCAACACGATAGGTTGCAAACCTTAAGTCGTGTGCTAGTGATAAATTACAGGTTTTACTCTTGATTAAATCTTGAAACTCTTTCAGGATCTTTAAGGCTCCCACTGTCCCCTTGACATATAAGTTTCCCCAGTCAAGAACCATTCCTTGACAAAACAAATATTCAAGGGATAGTGCGGATTCTTATCAAGACTAACACTTCACACAATTGGTCATAGTTGGTCTCTATCTCATCCAAGGCATCACAACTTACCAATCTCAAATGTACAAGAGTAGAAAACATTTTACTCTTAGATTTGACTAGTGTTAATAAATCTTCCTTTATGTCACTCAAGGTTACAATCTTGGAGTATGACTCTAAGAATTGTTTTGGAACGAAGTATGACTCATCTTCTTGATCTTAACCAATCCAACAATTCATGACCTCTCTTCTTAGCCATAACAATGCACTAAGACATCCTTAGAGTATGAATTTGTGATATGGTTTCATAATCATTAAGATGATCATGAAATATGATACTAAAGTACTCTCCCATCCTTTCAGATTTGAGAAAATTTTGTCTTTCTGCCTAATTTGATTCTTCTCATTTGTTTTGTCATACATTGTAACCTTTCCAATGTTATAGAATTATACTTAACCTTATAAGTATAATCATATTTACTAATCCTTAGTAAATCATGACAAATAAATCTTTGTGGTGGACCTTGACCAGCGCACACCCAGTGTACCTAATTCCTTAGTCCTTTAATTGACTCACATATACATGTAATCAAAGAATTAGTCTTAATTTTCAAAGATGAAAATTCTCATTCATCATACAATACAACTTGTATGATTCCAAGTTTCTGTCCAATTGAAACTTGGGTGATGAAAAACTTTCTTCATTTGGTAAATTCAGACACTACCACAAATGAAAGAATCAAATCCACTTTCCAATATTGCTATTACTGGCAACATATAAGCAACAATTTTCCATAGATGCCATTGTAAGGATATTTTTAAAATAAATAAATTAAAACCCTTTTTTTCTTTTTTTTTTTAAACTTTGCGGAAAAACTTATCCTTACAATCCACATGAAAACCTTGTTGTTATCTATTCATAAGAAATATATTATAACTCTTAAGCAACAGCTCAAAATTCTGATTACCGAACCATGCGATCGAAACCCACCTTCGCAATCAGAATCAACATATACTTACTTTAAGCTTCCTATATTTTCTTTGATTCTTAAAAACATCAACATGTGACCCATTCACATTATGTAATAAGAATCTCCAAACAGGAACTTAATAGAGTTAGACAGTGGACTTTACCCGAAGTAGAGTCAAACCTCTTGACTTGATCAACCTTATGACCGTTTCAGGTGAATAGGGCAGCTTCGCAACCAATGCCCCTTCCTTTAGCAACAAAACACATGGACCCTTTGGTAATGGCACATGAGACTATCTCAGACTTAGCTTTTCTCTTTACCATTTGGTCAACCGAGTTGACTATGGCCGATCCCTTTCCATTGGGAAGAGAAATGCTTTTCTAGATATCCAATGCTACCATTGCCAATGTCCATTTCAGGTTTGGGAAGTTGATCTTCTAAAATTTGCTTTACTAGTGTTCTGAATCATTGCTAAATCTGCAGCACTGAGCAAATAGATAAGATCATTAAGGCTCATGTCATAGTCTATCTCATAATAGTCCCAAAGAGACTCACTGTGTCACTAAGAAAGTGATTTGAACATCCAACTTTCACAAGACTTTGACACCCAACTCTCCCGGCTTGTCAATATGTGACTTTATCTTCAAGATGTGAGCACACATAGACTATGCTTGCCAATAGGGATTGAGTGACTTTAAACTTTTCAAGAACTTGTGGGTGAGGGAGAATAATTGGAGGAGGTGGAGGAAGTGAAGCATGATGTTGAGGGACACCATCTTCAAGAGATTTGGGAAGATCATAGTTGTCTGAACCAGACATCTATAATGGGAGAAAATCAAGTTAGTTGATTCAAAGTCCTTAATATAACACCCAATATGAAATATTAAGGCTAGGACCCAACACAATATTTTATAATTTGGAAGAGGGATGCCGTAATCCAAGCTATAAAATATTTGAAGGTAGGCGAATGACGATTCACCAATTTCCACCATGAAAAACGAAATAATTTATTAGGTTTTAATTGGATTTGAAATTCCTAGATCTTTTGAGATTCATTGAACTTTTCAATGGCATGTTTCAATCTTGAGTGTGCCCTCTCAAATTTTGTGACTGGGATGCCGAGGATCACAAAACAAGGTGTGAATAACCATACCAATTCACTTGGTACCCTTAATATTATCACTCAATCAATGTGCCGGTTACCCACACATGCTCCATTGATCTATGACAAACATTAAGTCACCCATAGTGATCCTTACTAGTCCAAGTTAGTGTGCCGGTTACCCGCACACGCTCCACCAACGACTTGGTAAGGTACAAAGTGTGAATTCCATGGGCTAGCACCAAATTCACATTTTTCCTAAAGTAACTAAGATTGGGAATTAAATAAAAAATATTTAGTTACTTTATAATATTCATTATACTTTTAATGAGAATTTAAAGTCATTGTCCTACCCGTTCGGCTAACGACCCTCCACCGATCAAGCAAGCGGTGGGTGAGAGTATACACCCATTAAGTCGCCATTTTATAGGCAACAACCTTATACCCACCTTATAGACCGGCTTCGTGAATGAGGCCTACTAACGGTAAAACGACTTGTTCTTATACATATATATATATATATATATATATATATATATATAATTAACCATTAATGTTATAAATAGTATAAGTGTTGAATTTTAACTTTTAAAATTCTAAGTGTTGGAATTAAAGTTTATTAAAGTGTGTGAAACTTTTCTAAATTCCAAAACTTGAGGGCAAGTTTTGAACAATTCATAAACTTTTGGATATTCATAACTTATGAGTTTTAATTAAGTGTTTTAAAGCTTTTAATGAAGAGTCTCTTGGAAATCCATAACTTGAGGACAAGTTATGGAGTCCATAAAACATTTATGGGAAAAACTCATCAAGAAAATGTAACTTACAACTTCTTAAAAAAACATTTAAAAGAAAACCTCTTGGAATTCCATAACTTGAGGACAAATTAAGAATTCCATTAAAACACATTAAGATTAAGAATGAACTAACAAACAATTTGCAAATAATTCCTATGATCTAACAAAACTCATATGAACATGAACATCCACATCAACAATTTCAAGAATCATATGAACACATATAAAATTGAAATTTTGATTATAACTTTGAAATTGGTCCACCATCATCATTACCACATCAAAAACAGGTTTTATGAGTCCAAAACAGTTTAAGGTAATGATTCTAGACCAATTCCAGCACCAAAACTCGAAGATATGCTGTCTGGGGGTCCAACTCGTCGAGTGCATGAACCAACTCGCCGAGTTGGATGAGTTTTGCCTTGGACTCGTCGAGTCCCTTCATGGACTCGGCGAGTCAGCTGTGCAGACAGCATAAAATCTTCGATTTTCAGCAATTTGCATCAAGTATTCAAACAAGCAAGCCTAGGCTCTGATACCACTGTTGGGTTTTGAGCAATCTAACACTTCCTAAGTGTGCATGCAACCCTAATAAACCTTGGATCTATGTTTGTCTAAATACATGCAAAATAATAATTTTTCCAAGGTTCATAACCTATCTAACATGGCATGGGGTACTTTTAAACATAAAAGAATTAGATGAGATTACATACCTTTTGATGATGAGTTTAATTCCTAAGGAGTTTGAGGGCCAAGCACCAATAGTGTGAATGCCTCAAATGGAATCACAAATCACCACAAACTCTTGGAAAACTTTGAGAGAGTGTATACACACTTATAAAATCGGTCACACACAAACACACATACTAGTTACACTAGTTTCACTAGTGGCTATTTCATGCAACATAAGCATGCTTATATAGTGTACATGATTAGGGTGAAACCCTAATAACCCATGACCTTTCCTTTTCCAAGGATCCATGGGTTAAAAGCTCCATGGATCATCCATGGACTTCCATACAAGCCTAACCCATTAACAAATGAGTGTTAGCCCACACCATATAAAACCAATAGCCCACAATCTAATTAGTCTTCCTTTTAATCTCTAAATTAATTCATAATTAATTTAAGACTAACACTAATTAAATAACATGACTTCATATTAATATATTATAACTTATAATATATTAATAATCATATGTGTATAACTCTCATAAAATTATCCATAAATAGTTTGGATGAAATGCAACCCAAATGGATCATGTCGGGTCGGGTCAAGTATATACCAAATAAGTTATGGACTTAGACACCTTATCCAACAAACAAAAGATCAAAGTGTATGATCTTCTCTACAAGTATCCACCATCAAGAGTAAGGCACTTGGAATGCTAGTTCCTTCTTGTATTATTGAGTGTCTAAAACCTTTAAGTGCTTAACTCAATTACGCACCAAAGGGAACCACTCAACAAGTCTTTTAAACCACCAAACTAACTTCAAACTAGAAAAAGGAGGAAGAATAGAGAGAGTTTCGGCCATGAGCTTCAAGAGAAGAAATGAGACCAAAAACTTGCACATTTCTCATACATAAGACACTCTTATATAGTCTATGAAAGGTAAGGCCTGACCATTAAAATAGTCTAAAGTAATGGTAGCCTTTAGAAGCATGGAGACAAGAAGCGGAAGGTTGACAAGCAACCTCCCACACCATCATCATGTTTCGGTCATGTTTGTTTTTATAACAAAGATTCTTTTATTTTTATAAACTCTAACTTTATAAAATATAAACTCTGTCTTTAGGTAAAAGATAAAAGAATCCAACTAGTCCAAAATGTTATGCATGACTTATTAATTCATACCATATGAAATAATAACTAGTAATACTCTCTTATAATTATTATTTTCACAAAACAATAAGTATTCCCTAATTATACTACAAGAATTGATATTATTTATTAGTAATCATATTAATAATAAATATACAAAATGTGCCAACTTGATAAAGGTGTGACCCTATAGGATCATATTTATTAGCAATATCACTCCATTTTTTACCGAGAAAGGTGAACATCTTATGCATGTTCTTTTTTCCCATATAGGATAATTTAGACAGAGAAGATATTCATATTCCTTCTCTTCTTTGTCCTGTTTGTGTGCTCGAAGTGGAATAGTTTGTTCATTTTTTTCTTCAAATGTTGGATGGCGGCTAGGACGTGGGATGTGACTTTCGATGGCATGATTTTTAACCTACGTACCTTGATTCGGCTAGAGCAGTGTTTGATTCGATTGGCGATTTTTCTTAACGGTTTTTTCTCGTAATGCAAAAAAAAGAATGTGGTTATCGATGGTGTGATGTGTACCACAATTTGGGTGCCTTTCGATGTTTAGAAGCAACCAAGTGTTTTTCGCAAAAAAGTACAAGAAATAGTGGGTTTGATATTTAGACTCTTATCCCATATTCTTCATCAGCCATCCTTGACGGCAACTTCATCCCCACAAGGATCACCATTTCTGGTAGAAGATAAACGAAAACACCATTTCTAATAGAAAAATATACTTATATGTTTTCCTTCAGGGGTGATGAGTACATTAACCTTATATAGCAAGAAAAGATCAAAACACGAAATTATTATCCTATTTAAAACTTCTAACAACATCAAAATTAAATACTAAAGTAATTAAAAGATGGGAATGTTGGATGTTTTGATAACTAAAACATAAACGCAGAAGCATAAGGATCTTAAGCTTGAATCTAATTACAAGAAAGATTAATCAAGAAAGAACGATTAGATACCTGATTTCATTATAATCTTCGAATTTGAAGAACTAGGTTGGGTTTTCCAATTGATCTCAAGATCTCTCTCTAAAATCCCTCAGCAAACCTTAAATGAATTTGCATGTCTATTTTCGTGTGGGCCGATCTGCTCCTCATCACATATATTTATATATGGAGATAAACCCTAACGTGAGAGATGGAAGGGATCTTGAGGATCTTGAGTCAAACTGGGAACTCAACCCAGAAGGTAAGTAAATATTCTATAATCGAACCATCAACAATTTATACTCTTACCATAATAATTGGATTTAATAATAACATTACATGTATATGATGTGGTCCTATAATTATCTAACAACCTCCCATTGGACCACGAATATATAAATGTGCGTATAAGTGTATAAGTGCTTTAATGAATGTTATCATAATATTGGTACCCTTAAACAATATCGTCCACTAATCATAATAGTATAGGATCAAAGCGGTCTTCGTTACAATTTATGTAACTAAACCTGTCAATGGGAACATATGCATATATAACTAACTACATAGATTAAACATGATGTGTGGTTTTGAAATCTAAATAGATTTCCAACAAGTTCCTCTTTAGATTGAAGTGAGATCAAACTTCAAATAAGTGCAACTAATAATGGAGTTAACCGAATTCTTAATTTTGTACAGAAAAACATACTTGTTCTTAAACAAGAAATAAAGCACCATAAAAAGTCTCACTAAAACCAAATATCACACCAACGTGCGTAGTATGCTCATGAAAGACCTAGGGAGGTAATCCCTTTATGAGCGGATCCGCTTTCATGGAGTTTGTTCATATGTGCTATATATATATATATATATATATATATATATATATATATATATATATATATATATATATATATATATATATATATATATATATATATTTCCATTTTGCACTATTGTGTGAACAGAAGAAAACTTTATGTCAATATGATTTGACTTAATAGAACTTCTGTTGTTGGAATATAACATTGCTGACTTATTCTCAAAACTTTAGTGGTTTTTCAATACCAATAATGTGTAGCCTCGTGACAAATTTCCGCAACCATATTTGATGCTACAAATTATTCTGCCATTATGGAAAAAGCTACCGAATTCTATTTCATGAAATGGCTCATCATGCTAATATGTAAAAGTATCCTGATATGGATCAGTAACTATTTTGGCATCTAATAAAATCATATTCTTAATAAAAATGATCTCCAAAACATCTAAATTTCCTATAGTTGAGCATATAGCCTTTTGTTATATATAGATATATCAAAATCAATTTGGTTGCTTTCTTATGATCTAAACTTGAATTTCGTAGATATTTGTCCAAAAACCAGAAAGATAAATTTACTCCCACTTAATATGTGATACACAAAATCATCTACTGTATTTACCTCAAAACCAAAAGAGATAATAAGTTGATGAAAAACCAAAAATGTGGTACCACGCATAGGATATCCAAAGTTGAGATTGTTTAGTTTGTGTATTCTTAATAGGAGATTGAATAACATTGTCGATTATTGATTCATAATATGCATACTATCAAAAGCAATAATAGGAATCAAGATTGATTCCTCCTTAAGGAGAGTGTTTTAACCTTGTTTTTCCTCCAAACTCAACATCCTCAAAGAATGTTGCTCTATCCAAAATGCAAGTTCAATATCCATACAATTGAAAACTAACATAATGTCCTCATTCTATTCCTTAAAATTAATCTCATTGAGTACATAAATCATAAATGTGATCAATGTTAGCAGATATAATACCATAATTCAAACATAAACAAATCTATTTTTATGTTCATTAATCCATAAATTGTAATCAATAAATTCAATTTATGACATCTTTAGAAGGTATTAACACAACATTAATATCAAGTCTTTGGATAATAATACTAACTTGCATGATATATCATTGTTTTAGAGATAAACATTGACAATAAATCATGTCAATTAACAAGCCCCATCTTTGGATTGACTTATTAATCACATGGAACCAAAAAAAATCACCACATGTTTATCACCACATATATGTTTATTGGGCCAAATATTAGTCTACCTTTGGGTCGGCTAATACTCACATTAATAAACATATAAACTATAAATTTTGATAATAAAAATTGACAATATATCATATCAATTAATAAGTCTCTCTTTGGATTGACTTATTAATGACATTTAACCTAAAAATTGTCGCATATTTATCATTAAACATGTATTTATCCGGACATATATTAATCTACCTTTGGGTCGATTAATATCCACATATAAACACATAAACCATAATATTTAGATTCTTAGAAAATTAATATTTACAAAAAAAGAGATCACTTTGGCGATATATAATGTCACTAAATTTTCCAAGAAATTAAATAATAACATAACCGAATTTATTGATAACCATACATGAAATGGTATCAAATTGATATATAACAAAAGATGTTACCTAATAATTTAATTAAATGACGGACAATATTTTAGGCCAGTTAGATTATGAAGATAGTGACGTCAACATAACTGTGTTCGGAAAAGACAACAACAATAAAATAAAATCAAAATCTATCATAATAATATTCTCATATAATCGTATTTGCTAAAAATTGATCATTATGAAATCATCTTGATATATACAACGATAAAAATAAAAAATAAATAAATAAATAAATAAATAAATAAATAAAAAAAAAAACTGATTCCATACCTAATTCAAATTTCACAACTAAATAAAATAATTATACTTGTACATATCAGTGTCATTATCGCTTAAAAAAATAAATTTTCACTATGTACAAACACAACTTTTAAGTACAAAATAAAACTAATTTATTAAATTCTTATAAAGAAATTAATAAACGATGTCAGAAATTACAGACTTTACACAATTTGAATGGAACTTATATGACTTATTATATCCAAATTTAATTCCTAAAATAAAAGGAATGAAGTCATACTATTAGTTATTAGTTATTGAAAGCGTCAAAAATATGAGGTTATGATAAGCATTTTTGTTAATAAGAGTGTGTTTGGCTTAGCTTTTAAAAGCTAAAAGTTCTATTCCAAAAAATTACAAAAAGTTAGAAAATTCTGACTTTTCTAAAAAGTTGTTTTTCCTTGTATTAAAACTTCAAAAGTTACTAGCTTGCCAAATATCTTTTTGTTTTTTTTTTCTTTTACAAAAAAAACTTTTGGCTGTGAAAAGGTAAGTCAAACACCCCCTAAATAAAAAAAAATTATAATAATACTAAAAGCAAGAGGCATATATGATATATATATGACATGCATGCATACGAAAAACTCAAATAAAGAAAATATACGGTTGACATAACCCGTTTCTCTTGTTGATGATCAATTTACACGGATATGCTTAATTTAAAATATTCACACATATCTTAATCAACCTAAACTTAAATTTCTGATAATAGATTCGAGTAGGTTTTGATGCCAATTATTGGATGTTTTGATAACTAAAACTTAAACACAGAAGCATGATGATCTTAAGCTCAAATCTGATTACAAGAAAACTTAATCAAGAAAGAACAATTAGATACCTGATTTCATTATAATCTTCGAATCTGAAAAACTATGTTGGGTTTTTCAGTTGATCTCAAGAGCTCTCTCTAAAATCCCTTAGCAAATCTTAAACGAATTTACATGTGTATTTTTGTGTGTGTCGATTTGCTCATCATCACATGTATTTATAGATGGAGATAAATCCTAATGTGAGAGATGGAAGGGATCTTGAGGATCTTAAATCAAACCGGAAAACTCAACCCACAGGGTAAGTAAATATTCTATAAATCGGTTTATCAACCATTTATACTCTTACCATAATAACTGGATTTAATGATAACATTGCATATATATATATATATATATATATATATATATATATATATATATATAATGTGGTCCTATAATTATCTAACAATTAAAACCAAAATTTCAAACTTATAAAGAACACAAACATATTAGATAAAGGGACAAACTTGTTCAAGATATGAGACTCCAAACCCAAAATGATTAAAATATTTAATGTAACACATGCTCTTAGGGTTAGTTTGTAAATTTATAAAAATAAAATAAGTAAAATAAGTAAATAATAAAACTAATGAAAGTAAATGAAATGAATATAACGAACTAAATATATAAACCGAGTCAAAGTTTAGGAAATTGGGGTTGACTTGGTTATATTAGAGAAGATTAGATGCAACCCTTGTTTACTCACTTAACCGTTTTTTTGGATTGATTTTGTGAATAAATAAGTTTGTTAGGATAGATCTTGTAAATATAAACTAGATTATCGATTATGATCCGCGTAAAACGCCGCGTAAAACCCATGTTTTTATCCTCGTTTGTTGAAGCTCCACGAGATTCTTCATATGGTTTGCTGATTCACTTTTGTTACCAATGTTTATTGTGATAATGATTGTCAATTCTATATCCATTTCAGTTAGACAAGTCTCATTTTACAATGTATTTTGTTGGTTAGTGTATTAACGTATCTTATATTTTTTATTTTCTAAAAATTATTAAAACCCAATGAATTTTTCATGGATTATAGTAGCCTACTTTGTATTATAGCTTGTTTTCTACTTTGTCATTTTTAGAGCAAAAGGAATACGATTTCAATTTTTTTTTTTTAAATTGAGGTATGCAGTTTTCTTTGGATTAAAATGGCATCTTATTGTTGCAGTCTTGTTTTCCGTTGTTTTAAACTATCACGCATTAACATATCATGTTTTGGTCTTATCATGTTGATTTCTACAAGTTTTGGAATTTCATGTTCGCAAATTGCAATAAGTAGCAATGTACTTCAATTAAGTTTGCAACCAATATAATCAACTCACTTCATTATTTACGAACGTTCATTCCAACTTCACTATAAATTATAATATTTACCATGTGTCCCCACCTCTTTGAGTTTACTCATGGTCAGGTTCACCGGTTGCACTATTCCAATAGAGGACAAAAGTGAAAAAAAACAACAAGATATAGTTATTCTTTGAATCTTTGAAACCTGAACTTTTATGTCATATAATTCCTTAACATTCTTTTTTCAAATCTTAAGTTAATTGTAGTTATTTTTTTATAAAAAAATTTAAAAAAAATACATTTTCACAAGTTCTTATTTTTTTTTCATATGTTATGAAATCTTATTTTATTATACAAAAGGAAAATAGATTAATAATTAAACATTTCATAAAACTCAAAATGTATTTAAATGATCAAGATTCTAACCCAAAAACAAATAGTTTTAAACAAAATCATCAAAAACCAAACTGAAAAATCAAATAGTATGTAAACATAATATGAAATCAGTAGTATTCAAATCACCTAACTAGTCAAACAAATCGTGAAAATCAAATATTATTTTTCTTTCTTTGTAAATAACATATTTGGTTGCCTTATCCAAAAGTACGTATTGTCCTTTATGATGATGGTCATTTAGTTGGGGACATTGTTGCCGAATTATCAACATCGTAAATATCTTCCGGGTTGCGTTTTAATTATTCATGTCCAGACACTTTTTTAAAAGATGCCATCTTAGTTAGTGAACTTGTTGTAGTACTTTTATCAAGATTTCAAGTGGTAAACGAAAGAGCATCCTAAATGTAGGAAATAAATTTCTATGTCAATCTAAAAGTTAATAATATTTTAAAGTATTGAAAATATAAGATTTAGTTATATTACGTCTAAAACCTTCAAATTTAATGTGTCATGAGATATGAGTTCTGCCAATAAACACTAAACAACTCGGATTATGGCACCTATATTTGTGGTACATAGAAATATATTAGTTGATCAACTGAAATATAAAAAACAAAATTTTAACAAGTGTATTGTTTGTAGTATTCTTTGTAAAATAATGTTACATGTTCGATGTTAAAAAATAAAATAAAATAAAATAAAAATCAATTCAGCAATGATTGTATTATCAGCAATGAACTTTGAGATTGCATATCCATCAACTTTGTTCTTCAAATTACTATGTGAAATTTGAATTTTGAACGTTAACTTTTTATCCAAAAGTTCATTCAAAGCAGATGGATAAATCTCCATATTACCTCTTAAAAAATAAATGATTATAAAAATAGATAGACAAAAAATAAAAATTAGTTTTATGTAAATAAAGTAAATATCGATGACATCATTAAACTTTTAAAGCAACTCTTGTGCAGTTTTTTCCAGAAGTTTATTTGCGTCATGATCAAATAACGTAAGTGATACAACACCGGTAAAGTCTTGTACTCTAATGGTGATTTTGAAACTAAAATCATTGATATAAACAAATTCAGTAACATAAAATTAGAAAATTTAACGGAAGATTATAATAATATGTATAAAAGAATTATTGAAAATATTGGAACAACATATATGTCTTTGTTCATGCAAGTGAAGTGTAAGAATAAAAAACTTCTTTATCTTGCTTTTGGTCCTCATACATTAAAATGATTTTTATAACTCTCTATTGACATTTAGTATAAGCCAAATAGTATCATTCCACATCAGTACACACATGTTTAATCGTACTGACAACAATCAATGTTTTTTTCAGAGAAATAGTGATGTAGGTTTAAATTATATAATAAAATAAATAAAATGAAATATGAGGGTAAAAATAATCAAAAAACTATTTGACATAATGTATATTTCATAAATGAAAGTTAAGTATATTAATATCATCTACTTGTTGTCAATCAACAATAGCATGTAAATCAAACTTATAAAGGAAACTGTCATTTTCAAAGTAGATGATGGAGGACGAAACGTTGCTATAATTAGCTGATCTATTGTGAGCCATATTTCTATTTGTGAAAAAATTAATGATTGTTAAACACATGTAACTGGCCAAGTAATATGGATCAGATAAAATAGGCAAAACATAAATAATTTAAAATCATAAGGACGGAGTGAATAAAGTGTGATTTAATAAAAAAAAAGTAAAGGAGTAGACAATTTTGTTTTATTTACTATATTAATAAAATGTATCTAATCTTTTAATTATTTTTTTCAAAGATTAGCATATGTAGTGATAACATAAAAACTTAATAATTTTTTTATTAATATCTACATACAAAATAACTATTTGTTTATTCATGTATCAATATTTTTTTATCAAAAAAAAGTTATTAATAAATATTTACATTTAAAAAGCACCACATAACAATCAAAATATGATATTTGTTTATATTCTATAGTGCCTCAATGCAATGATGCTACCAACACCATAGAAATTCTTAAGGTGTCTTGGTACATATTCTCCCGACAATCTTGCTTAAGAAAGAAAAAGGTTTTAGAAATATGTTTATCCAATTAATTAAGATTTAAAAAAAAAATACCAAGTTAACCATATAACAGTCAACAAAGAACATCAAAGAGAAATTATTGAACATGTAGTTATAGACACTACAAATGTTAAGAACCACATAACATATATCAACAAAGACTAAACCATGTAACAAAGCATCGGCTATTATGAGAATGAAGTATGAAGAGGATAAAGATCTACATTATGTGAGGTTTGAAACTAACAACCAATTGTTTATGACTTTTTTGGGATTAGCTATCTATTAAGTATACTTCTGTATTTTCTCGCTAAGAGCGCATACTAACTACTCATTAATATGTCATTGATGATTTAGAATTGAAGTTGGACTTTAAACTTCTCCTAACCACAAAATATGCTCATATGAACTTTATTTATCACCTTTGTGTAGTAAATAAACAAAATATAAATCACTAATCTATCAAAGAAATCACATAACCTTTGATGCATTACTTTGTTAAGCATTAAACTTTATTATCCTGAAAATGAAAGCACATCATTGAATTAAGATGGAGATTATTTAGTGAGAGAAAAAGAGATATGTATACCATATCCAAAGATGGAACCTATCAAGCTAAGTTTCATGAGTTTTGGACTATAAAGAAAAGGAATGAGTAGAATAATCATCTACCTCCTGATCAAAAGGGTAGTTTCGGGTTTTCATGTAGGATTCTCTTTCAGAAGGAGTTGACTCAAAGTGATGTGGTTAAGCTTGATAGATTGGTTATACTTAAGAAGTATGTTGTTCGATATTTTCCTCACATGCCTAATAATGAGTCAGAAGTTGTTTAATAAGTGCAGACGCCCCAAGAAACTTTCCTCATAAGACGATTGAGAAAGTAGATAGTGAGCTTGGAGTGACGATTTTGTATGGTTAAAGAACTGGTTCTTGAAACATAAATATGTACTCAACAACCTAGACATTCCTAGTTATATTCTACATTCTAATAGCCTAGGTCTTGTTTCTCATATAATCCAAAATCATATTGTGATCAAGGAGTTAGAAAGTGTTCCAAATTAACCAATCAATTCTCTAACCTAGCAACAACATCCATTGGTGTTGCTTAATTTCAACTTCATGGGTATTTTTTTAAGCTCGTGAACTATAGGATTAAAGAAATATTAATTATGTCATTTGGGTATTCTAGATTACTTTTGGATATGTATTGTCGACAATTATTCTTATGATTTTATATTGGTTGATACTTCCTCACAATTTAACAGGTGTTGTTTAACTTTGAAACTTTCAGACCAAATTCCATATTTATAAATATTTGAATATTTAAACATAAAAATTTAGGTTTTGTTAAACTATATTCACTAGCCAATGTGAGAGGGATGTTTCATTTAAAAACCAAAGCTTCAACTACACCAAAAGAATGTTAGAGCATAGAAGCCTCATCGATGATTTATACAACACCAAGCCCGTAGACTCTTGAATCTTATATCATTATCATTACCGATCACCGATAAAACCAGATGAACAATGTCGATTGTCTTACCAATTTAGGAGATGGAATCGATTTCTAGTGTGGGGTTTTTGTCCATTTGTATAAGATATAAATCTAATTAATTAATTAAAAATCGATAAAAATAAATAGAAATGATATATATATATATATATATATATATATATATATATATATATATATATATATATATATATATTAGAGTAAATTATTGAAATCGTCCCTATGGTTTGATCAAAATTTCACGTTTGATCACTAATTTTTTTTGCATTCAGATCGTTTCTGTGGTTTGATTTTGGTGCGTTTTTCATCCCTTAAGGGACCAACCATACAAACAAATTAGAACACAAGGACCACCCACATAAAAAGAAGTTAAAGGACTAAACCTAAACATTTTGTAAACTGCAAGGACCAAATATCTAATTTAGTCTATGTTTTTACCATCTTGGAAAATATACATTTTGGTTTACAAGAAGAAAGCGATTAAAGATACTTTTAAGTGCACATTCAGACTTTTAAATTTGTGAGCTTTGTTAGATTACCAAACCAAAAAAACAAACATTTGGCAGGACTTTGACTTTAATAGAAAATAAGATGGGAAAACAGTGGGAATTCGAATTAGTAGTTTTAATCTTTAAACCAACTTCATAGACCATCAAATATATTAAAATTATGTTCACATATTCTTTGCTTAAAATGTGAATAGTATTGATTAAAAAAACTGTAAATAAATAAAATATGGTATGTTTAGGCTAAGTTCTTTGCTACTTTGATGAAACCATGAAAGAAATTAGCAACGTACTTTTATTTTGCGATAATTATGATATGGTTGGACAGCTAAAAGCAAGAAATAGCAACATACTTTTATTTATTTGTTTTTCATAGCATCTTTCACTTTGTTATGTTGTAGTGTTAAACTTTCAACTTTTTTCTTATGAAAACATTGTACTTTACTTTTAAAGATTATCCACTTATATCTTTTTAATGTTATGACAAGCATGCAAAGAATTAAAAAAGGTAAAAACTACAAACCCTGATGGCGTAAAAGAATGTCAAGTTTTTCTTCTTTACTATTAAAAGAGATATGGCCAACTATACATCATGTACAGAAGAATTAGAAACAGAGAAAACCAAGAATTGTCGCCCAACAAGAAACAACACCCAAAGTTTCACCTCTCAAATCAAATCAGTGAATTAGTTACACAACCATCAAACCCACATTCATTTCACCATCATCAACCTGCAATCATTTATTATTTATTAAACAACCAAACACTTGAGCTTGTGTTTTTTTTTTTAATTATGGAAAGGAAAGAGAAGTACTACTGACCTTCTTCGGAGAAAGCAAACACCCCACCAAGCATATCATCATCACCATCGCCATCTTCCTCGGATTTACTCCTCTGATGGAGGCCATTTTTGGCATCAGCATCATTTATTTCTTTTTTTTCCTGAGTGGAAGGGTTGCAGTATTCTTCTTGGAAATCGTGTCCATATCCATCAACAATATTGTTCATGCTTGAGTCGGAACGGTTCGAACCGTCGCTAGTGACCACGCTTTCCAAGGACTTGACCCCGCGGGCCACGGTTCGGTCGGGTGGGATTGAGCGGTCAACCGGAGATGGAGAATTCATGATGTCATCATCAAGAAGAGGAGGGTAACAAGTTAGCCCATTCATGCTGTCTTTATTATTTACAGTTGAAGCGAGAATAGGGTAAGATGCAATCTGTGCTTCTGTTGCTGAACCTGAGAGAATAAACAATAAATAAATAAATAAATAAAAACAGTGTTGGGTTGAGAATTACATTTACTTGCTTTATGTTTGGTTTGTAAATCTATCAAATGAATGTTATGTTAAAGGAAGAATTGTTTTTTGTGTGTTAACAAGGGTTTTTAGCCCGCACATTGCTGGCAAGAGGGACCATTTCTGTAACTTTATCTTACACAGGGATCGTTTCGTCTATATTTCCTACAGAAGGATCATTTCTATAATTTTTGACTTAGGCAGGGATTGTTTCTGTAGTTTGGTTAAAGAGAGACCATTTCTGTCATTTTGTATTTGAATATTTTTGTAAATTTTTTTATATATACTGATACAAATAGAAGAAATGTATAATTTTAACTATGTATATTTTAGTAGAAGATAAATAAAAAAAATCAAACCAAAGGATCTTTTTACCATTGGAATCTTGAGGAAACTTTTCATTGCTGCTACCACCATGGGAAGACGAAGCAGAATATCTACCAGCACCAAACACTCTTCAAATAAAATGAAAACAATTAAAAGTTATAAAAGCCTATACGCTTGCATGATAAAAGATTAGGAGGATGAAAAGGGCATTTGCATGAAAAGTTTAAAAGACGTAAACACCCTTGTTAGGATGATGAAATTTAAAAAAAAAAAAAAAGGAATGGAAGAGGGGTTAATGCGAGTGAGACTACCGGTTATCAGTCCAAGCAGGATGAAGTGCACAAGAGCTATCGAAAACAGGCAGCAAATCTTTCTCCCTGACTTCAATCTCATGCACCGGGATTGTTTCAATATCAACCTCCCCACCATGACCATCATCATGTAACTGTGGGGCCATTGCATAGAAATATATCTGTGCATATCATAATCAGATTCAGATCATAACTCATAAGCATTCTTGAAAAATGCCCAACATACATCTGTGAAAAAAAGACATAAATACCCTCTCCTCATCCTCGAGAATAGCACCTTGGACTTGGATTGAAGTCTCAACGAGACAAAAATTGCAATTTTTGTCCCACACAAGAAAGAGAGAAAGAAAGAAAGAAAGGTGGGGTGGGATGGGATGGGATGCAAAACGACGTAAATACCCTTCTCACCTTGGACTTTTGCCAAATGGGAACTCTCCCGGATCTCATTTGCACCTCAGCATGCGAAAGATACCACCGCGATCTCTCTTTTAGTTTACTCAAATCCTTCTCCACAACACCACCGTCTTCGTCATCGGAATTAGCCATCGCAGCCTCCACCGAACCATGTCTTCCCGGAGCACCACCAATACCAATACCAATACCAATAAACTCCTCTTTTTCCGGCCAATCCGTTCTCCGGCAAACATCCCACCACTGAACGGGTTCGACCTTCACCCTCAACTCCTCATCTTGAGGGGAACCGCTGGATTCCCCTTGCTCCCTTCCTAGAGAAGGCAACAGCTCATACTGAATCACATACCCAGATGGCGTATACACCAACAAATGCTCTAATACATCAGCTTTAGAAACAGAAACAGAAGGAGAAGGTTCCGGATGATTCCGGCGTACGGAAGAATGGAAACAGGCGGCAATGACACCTGGCGGGACAGCCGCCTTTCCGGCGGTGTTAATCCACCCGAAATTAACGTTTTTTATTCTGCTAACTACTGATAGGGTGATGGGGGGTGGGGGTGAGAATGATTGGTCTTTTGTGAAAGAGGAGGTTGACCACCATGGTTGTGATACAAAAGGTGAGAGTTTGGTTTTGTTGGAGTTTTGTATTTGAATACCGGTTTCACCACCGAAAGGAGACAATAGAAAGATATGGCATGTGCCCCTTGATGAAACTACAGCTATCCACTGACTATAGTTACTAAAACATATGTCCTGTATCACCTGTTAAATCAACAGAAAACCATACTCACCAAATAATCAATAAGCTGGATTTTATATATAATTAGTTTTTTATTTATATATAGAAAAGAAAATAAAACAAGAGAGAGAGAAAGTAGAGACGAACAGCAGAAGTCATGCCACGATGGAGTTTATAAAGATGGACATGAGCAGAATTCCAATCAAAGTTTCGGTTGCCTGATTCGTTATGTGAGGAAGATGGAAGAATCCGGAAAATATTGATATTATTCCCATGAACAGATGCAGTGACCAAAAGGGTCCCACTCGGATCAAAACATAGTGCAGAGATAGGACTTGTGTGGGCCCTAAATTGTGAAACAACAGCTCTTGATACAAAATCTTTAATCACAACCTGCACAGATAGTTTTTAGATACGATTCTAATTTCAAAGCAAGTTTTATAGGTAGATGCTTACAAAAAGTAAATATATTAATATATGAAAAATCTTACCATTCCTGCATTAGCATTTTCAGTAGAATGAGGCACAGCTCTGGTAGCATCAGGAAGAAGGTCATGGCAATACTTAGAGAAAGTTCTGTAACTCATATCTCCAAGATTAATAAGTCCACTAGCAAACTGCTTGCTGGATTCCATGGCATATCTGGCCATTAAACTTCCACTGCCAGGTGAGGTTGAGGGACTGACACCTGGCGAAGGGCTTAGATTTTGAGGACTTAATCGCCCTGTGTTTGATAATAATGGATTGTTGGAAGAATATGCTAACCACCTGGGCCCCACAGCCATTGGCCCATATCCAATATTGATTCCAGAGACTCCTTGTCCTCCTAATTGTGATATTGGATATGTGAGCACACTAAATTTGTTTTCCAGTGTAACCGCATCAAAGCAATATATCTGCCATGAAAGAAAAAAAAAAAACATTGTTAATTGTTCCATAACATTCCTTTTCAAAACTAGGAAAAAAAAAACAAACATTTTTAGTATGATTCATTCCTTGATGAATAAATTAAGTTGGGAACCGAATTAAACATAAATTTCACAAATGGAATTAGAAATCGAAGATATTAATATTATTAGTAAGGGTCTGTCTAGTTGGATGGAATGGAAAGATAAAGGAATGGAATGAGTTATTACTACATCCCATGATCATGTTTGGTTGGCCTATAGGAATAGAAATATGGAATGAAATTCCGTACGAATTTTTTATATTATATGTAAATACAATTTATAATATTTTAACTCTATTTTATAAATTATTTTTTATTTACAATTATCAAATTTTAATTTACAAAAACAAAAAAGCCCGTTGAATCCAAAATAAGTTGCAAAAAAAGTATATTATTTTTGTTATTTTAAAGACTTATAAGCGTACTTTAATAATAAATTTTAAAAACTGTGTCAATAAAATTTAAATAAATAAAAACGGGCTATACTGCAAATTTTCAAATCATCCTTGATGGGATAAAAAAAAAAATACCCATGATAATAAGGAATGAAAATTAACAAAATGGAAATGGAAGGAATCACATTCCTTCAACAATGGTTCATTCCATTCCGATGTGCAAAAGAAACAGGTTGTTTTCATTTCTACACAATGAATCATGGACTATTCCATTCCTTCCTTTATCCCATCATACCAAACACCACATAAGAATCAACATAAAAAAATCTACCCCTAAACACAAAGCAATTTTCACTGCTATAACTAACTAACTGGGTTAAATTTTCCAATGTATAATGTCCAAATAACAGAAAACTAAAGGCAGAAACCTATATATATATTTTTTAAATACATTGCTATTTCTTCAAGCATTTAACCCCTTAAAAATTCAAGGAAAGATAAAAATAAAGAGTGAATGTAAATGGATAATGGATGCTTACTTGTGAAGTGAGACCTACAGCTACTATCCTTGGACTGCATCTAACCATATACACAGTTGACCGAAACCTCAACACATGAACATAACTATGTGACCTTAATGAGTAGAATCTCACAGCTCTAGGAGAATACATGGAATTATCCATCTGGGATTCATCTCTTTCATTGTGTGAATGTGATATACCTGAAACCCTTGCTTCTTCACTAGCAACAACCAATAACAAGGGGTGTGACATTTTGAATCCTTCATGGGCATCACTTGTTGTTGCTTCTTTAGGGGTAGGCTGTATTTGTAGAAATGTGACTGGATCATCACGAGTTGAAACTAGTTCACTAAAATTACAACCATCATCCACATCAAGAACTTGAAAACCATTTGAGTAGCCTAGTAGAAGGACATTCTTGATTGTTGATGGATTAAGCTCTAATCTATCAAAGCAACACCATAGTACCTGTTCAAGAAAATATAATCTTGAGTGATTATTATCATTATAATTTATAAATACAAACTTATACAAATATACGCAGCATATTTTGTAACAACCTAAAAAATCAATGGTTACAGAGCGATTAAACAATAGTTTAGTGGTGATAGTGCAAAAGAAGGGACTTTTATTGATAAGCAATAGACTTTTATCATTAAATACAGTATACACAATCCATGTGTTAAATGTGTTAACATGATCACATACAGGATCATAATTGCACAGCAGTTGCTTATTGATTAACACAATATAACCTGTTTAGTTTATAAGTACAATACCCAAATTGCAAAACATGGAAAGAGAACACGTAATATGTTAAATAAAGTAAGTTTAATACTCGTGAAATCTTTTAAAAAGAGGTAACACATCATGGGGGCTATCTTATGGACTATTTTTAAACTAACCCTAAAGATTTTAATGTTGAAATGATAATTCACAAAAGTAGCACTCATTCCATAAGCATTATGTCTAACAAGTCAAATCTAAAACATCTCATTGAAGTCATTTCTTTTTAAGTCCATATACATAGAGAATTAGAAGCCTAGAATTCTATTTGGACCCACAACAAAGTACACACAAAATGCATGTTTTGACTATCGAACTCGCTTTGACTTTCTAATACTTCCTCATCTGCAGAGAAGAATCACCTTTGTCACCTCACCTCAGCTCCTTTTTCTCACTTTCAGGTATAGGTTGTAAGTTCACTTTCCATTTTAAATTGTAGCAGAAACTAATGAGATTTTTGTCTATATCCTCTTTAATTTTTTGTCATAAGTGCAAAACTTCCCCAACTGTATAAATAAAAGTTCCATGTCTACTCATATCAGTAGTAAACAATTCAAGCATATGATTAAAGTGACCCCCTGCTACACCCCTGAAAAACTCCAATTTCCAAACGATTCTGTAGTTCCAAGGGTGAAACCGCGCAGTTGTTTATGTGGCTATCATAGAAAGAGCAGCATCTCCAGAACCACAAAACAAATAAACCCTATATTTAAGGAAAGATCCAAATATCTCATCCACTAGTCCCCAATCCAAATTAAGTGTCTCATTAATCGCTAAATTAGATTCCTCAGCCTTTATATCAATTTCCATTTCCGATGAAAATCCAAGCAATAATTCTACAATATATACTCGAAGTAGATAAAAACACACATGAGATTAATTTCAGAATCCAGTATTAAAACGGTGAACATCAATCCTTATCCTTACGTAATACAGTAAAATACTCTTAAACAAACGCGAAATCAAGCAACTAAATAATCGATCATGAAACCTGGTCTTTCCGAAGTTCATCGGAGGAATCACCGGAAACCGATCCAGAAACGGAGGCTCCAGCCGACCGGACGTTCGAAGAGACGGTCTTGATATATGAAGAAATGAATCTGAACGAATTAGGAATTAAGCCATTGCTGTTGTCATGTTTATCATTATTGACCTTGTTTTGGTTTCTCCTCATAATAATAATAATCGACTACTTGTAATTTCACCGGCACTCCCTCCTCCACCTCCACCACCACTGCTCACCGCCAAGCGTCGAAGATTCACGATAGAATAGGGCATCAAATGATGAACTTCACCGGAAGAGAAAAAAACTTGCAAGAACACGGCGGAGATTACAGCGGTCACAGATTTTCAAAGTGTTTGTTCGTTTGACCTTCACATCGACGGTTCCTCTCTCTCTCTCTCTCTCTCCCTCTATCTGTGATTACAAGTTTGCTTGTTAATTGCGCCGTAAGCTAATTGTGGTAGTTGCAATATAGAGTCCCTTAAGATTATTATTTGTCAATTTAAACCTTTCTTTTTGACTTATTACTAAACACCACTTCTAATATATCTTGTTTTGTTTATATTTAACTTTTTTTAGAACTGTCTTATAAGGCCATGTTAGGTTCCGAATTTTGGATATGCGAGATTCTTTTAAGAATATTTCGATACCCAAAATTCAAAAATGGATACATGATATCAGATTTGATATTGAAATTTCAAACTTTTTATGGTTTTAATTGATATTGTTGTTATCTACTTTAACATGTCATTTAAGAGCATTCGAAAATATCTACTAAATCACTTAACAAAGCAACACCTTTAATGCAAGCAATTATTTGAAGTTACAAACCATTGGATCGAAACCAACTTATTGATTTTATACCCAAACCATATGTAAAGAAAAGAAATCATTACAAGTATATCCTCATTCAATGTTGTGGTTTTCTATTCTAGTATATAGATCAAAATGTGTTATTCATGGATTTGGATAATTTGAATATCCAAACTTTTGGAACATAACTATCAAATATCTATCAAAAGAACTAAAATCAGATTTTGAATATCCAAGATTTTCACATATTTTTTTTTGATATTTTTTCAAATTTAAAAATCTTTTTTATAATCGTGATTGTAATGTTTATGAATTAAATAATAGATGACTCTATACAATTCATATTAACTATGTAAGATTACAGTAATTCAAAAAAGATAAATTGCATTCCTATATGTTTCACGTCACACCCATAAAGGCCATCACACATAATGTAAGGCGTAAATCACATAACACTAACAATCAGTGAAGTATGTTTAGGTTTGACCTTGAGACCTCTCATATTGTTTGTGGCTATATTTAGTTTAATCAACTCGTTTAGTAATATCATGATTAACTCAAGACAAGTTGAGTTCGGTTTTAGCAATATTGCAAGCTTCAGAGGTGCAAAGATCATGTATGCAATTAGATCCCGAGAACATGGGGTTTCAGGGGCAAGGACCCTAGCAAGATCCAAATAGTAGGCCACAAAATAGTGTGTGTGTGTGTGTGTGTATATATATATATATATATATATATATATATATATATATATATACTTCTATTACTTTTTCATTTAAAAAAATGACCAATATGTATGTTCCCAACAGACGCAATTTTTTTTGCAATTTTAACAAAAGTTAACTACTAAGTGTCTATACATATAAGATTTTGAGTTTTGTGGAACATACTTTTTCCCTCACATATTTATTGAAAAAATATTGTTTCAAAACTATAAAACAACATGTATTCTAAGTTTTGTATCTATATTTTTTCTTTAAAATCAAGATATTGATATCTTAAATTATCTTAAACCTAATTTCATATAACCTGATGTTATAGGTCGAAATTATAAATTTAAAAAAATGTGCATACATGATGCCATGATAATTATCCAAGTGGAGACCATGGTTTTGTAAATTGAATATGTAACTCTTTATTGAACTTGAAACTAAGTTGATTATGTTGGACTTGTTGGGATTGTGAGCTTGATAAATTAAATTAAAATTTGATTGCTGAAAAGACCAAAACTAACTGTGTAAATGTAGGTCAAAATTACCTTCGTTGAAGAAATGACTAAAAAGTTTGTTTTTTTTGTCTCACTCCAAAACTTAGGTGTGTAGGTATGCATCTAAGTGACTAAAGTCATAACATCATGTTTTTTTGTTGTAAACATAGGTGAAATTAAATAGTAGTTTAGGATTAAATTACATTTACCGCTTCAAAACAAAAATAACATCGTATTTCACATACTACGTCATTTTCAAAACCAAGAAATTGTAAACATAACTTCTTATCAAAATAATTTTCATATCATATTTTTTTCCTTTTTTTTAAGTGTTTCTTTTTTTTTCATTTTTTTCAATAGTTCTAAATATAATTATATAATATTAAAAAAAACATAACATTTAAATTATTAAAAAAAAAAGACATTACAAGACTAAAAAATACATAATTTTTTTTCTAAGTACACTACTCGTCATCATTGTTAGTATCGTAGATATGACCGGGCAAGTCTTCTCGAAGTTGTATATGTTTTATTGCATCTTGAATATCAACAACTCTTTATTTCACTGAGCCTAGTAGAAACGGCATGTGACAGGGCTCCGTTGGCATATATATTGTTCAATATTTTGTCATTTATATTTTACTACCATGTTATGCATATTGGTACATGTCTACATAGTATACCATAGAGTTTCCATCTCCAATGGTCGTGTCACATGCTCTACTATATGCACTTCGACTTTAGAACTCTAAAAGCAAGTTCCACATCTTACGTGTTGTTTCTTTTTCTTCTCTTGAAGAAATTTTCTTTTGGTTTCACTGGGTGTTGGAATGCATTCACGAATGTAGAATACATATGATATATTTCATTTGTAAGGTAATACCCCAAACTTATATTTGTTTTCATTCACAATGAAAAGGATTATCTGGTGCCTTTCCTGACAAAGTATCGTTGAATACTGGTGACTGATCAAGAACGTTGATTTTGTTTTTTGAACCTACAACCCCGAAAAAAGCAAGTCAAATCCATAAATATTAGAAAACAACAACCTCTAATACCAATGAAGATGTTCCATGATGACTACTTGCAAACTACCATCTGCACTCTTGGGGGACAATTTCTCCAATTCCAGTGTATGCAATCAATGTTTCCTATCATACTGAGAAAACCATGTCTTTCTTAATGTGTCACATATAGTTGTTGAATATCACTCATGTGTCGCATATAGTTGTTGAATACCACTCAAAGAAAGTTTTTGGAAATAAATGTCACCAAATGTTTCAACAACACATTTTGACAATCTATACACACTTTCTCTTGCAGTTCTTTCATACATTCTCATATAATCATAAATGGAATCGGGTGATTCCCTATAAACCATCAACCGAATTTTCGCATCATATTTCTACAACCCAATGAATCCTCATGTAACATCAAATTCATGTATGAAAAATGTTATGCATGGTTAAAGTTTTAATTTGGATTTTAGGAATTTTTCTCCCAGGAACGATGGTTAGGTTACCACGATGTGGTGTTTCCATGTGTACGCGGTGCTGTGGTAATTTAGTCGGTGGCGTAGCCAGGATTTTGCTTTATGGTAGATCAAATAATTTACAAAATATAAACTAGTAGAAAAATACATCATATGATAACAAAATGCGACAATGTATGCATTTTAAAGTAAATTGTTCATTTAAGTTGCACACGATACTCTCTTACATTATTAAAATCATCTAAAATGGAATCGAAAATCTTGGCGATGTCTTTCTCGATGTAAATAACCAGACTATCAGTAATAAAATCATCATTGATTTTATTACGTAGTTTATTCTTTACAATTTTCATAGAAGAAAATGCATGCTCAATAGTTGCAATAGACACTGGAAGGGTCAACACAACCCGAATCAATCTGTCAACAAGATAGTGGTGACTTGTTTTTCATGTCTCTGCCAAACCTTGACAAACTTCAGCAATAGATGACAACTTTCCCAAAAATGGATGACCCTTTACATAAGCTTCAAAGTGCTTCAACTGAAATTTTAAAACATATATTTCTTGGTCAGTGAAATCAAGATAATAAAATTTTTTGCAAGTTTGCAAATAGAATCAGAATTGAAGCATTTATATCCCTCTTTTGGATCCAAAGCAGCACTAAGTTGTAGAAGCTCTACGAATCTTTCATTGAACCTCGAGTCAATTTCCTGTAACTGAAAATCAATTGTCTCATTAAATATATCAAAATGATAGTGATGCTCAGTAGTAATAAGACCTCCCTTCCTATTGCTTTTTCCTTCAAAATATGGATCTTTAAATTCAGGAATACCAATATCATGCTTCTTACAAAATTCCATAACGTCATACAGGAAAAAGCCCCATTCATCATCTTTATGGGTTTCAATCAATTTCTTTGTATGGAAAACCATTGTTATTTCACTTATGATGTCTTAAGACTTTTGTTGTAAAGCTTGACAAAAAATATCAGTAATTCCCAAAATTTATTTCATCATATGTAAAATGAAAACTAACTCAAAAGATGTCATTCTTTTCAATGTAGTACTAGCATTGCCTCTTGTTTTGTAATCAGAGCCTGCTTTTTTATATTTTCCAAAACTGTACAAGTTGGATTGTACATCCAAAGAAGATTGCTAATAGAAGTAAAATGTGAGCTCCAACGAGTGTCTCCAGCACACTTTAAAGTACCAATTTGATTAGCCGCTTTTCTAGTTTCAATTTCACTAGATTCTAGCATTTCTGCAGTTTCAGCAACTTGAGCGGCTTGTAGTTCATCTTGGCATTTACAAGAAGCACCTACGGCATTTACAATGAAAGATAAATTTCCAAAAAATTCATGTACAGAGTCTACTTCTCTAGTTGTTGCAACCAATGCAAGTTGTAACCGATGAGCCATACAATGTATATAATAAGCACATGGATAATCCTTGAGAAATAATGTTTGTAATCCCTTCCATTCACCACACATGTTGCTAGCTCCTTCATACCCCTGTCCACGAAGATTCTCAACAACAAGCTTGTTAGAAGTAATAGTTGCACATATAGAAGAATACAAAGTGGAAGATGATGTATCTTTAACATGGACGATATCAAAAAACCATTCTTATATGTAACCTTTATTGTCAACATATAGAAGAACAATGTCCATCTGCTCTTTCTTACTTTCATCACTTGCCTCATCATCGATTATAAAATATTTAGAATCATAAATATCTTCAACTATCTTTTTTCTCACTTTCTTAGCAAAAATATTTAAATTTTCTTTCTAGACCTCATGTGAAGTGTATTTTGCGTTGCCTGAGGCATTTTCCAAAACAACACCTACAACATCCTCATTGTAAGAAGTTGTGTATTTGATCAACTCAATCAAGTTCCCATAGTTTTTTGAATCAATTTTCTTATCATGCCCCCTAAAAGCAATCCCCTGAAATGAAAGAAAACGAACAACATCTATTGATGTTTTCACCCTTAACATATTCTTTTCAATTTGATCAGTAGATTGTTTTTGCATCACTTTATCAATATGTCATGATTGATTCATCATACTATCACAAAACCGTATAGCATTATTATGCTGAGAGTTTTTCCATCTCCTACGTGTTTCAAAAATAAGCAATATTTATGTGACAACCCGATATTTCAACTACATGTAAACGACCTAAAAAGTCAAGTATTGTAACCACGTTAGTTGTAATAAAATTAACTTCAAAAATAAAATATCCAAATATCACTAATTAAATTACCTATTATGTTATATGTCATTAAACTGTGATCGTACGTAAAAAGAACACCCAATTCCAACTTTGTATAAGAAAGTTAGGAATTTTTCAAGTTCGGCTTAACGACAAACGGCTAAAAACTCGAATCAGAGATCGAGCGACTTTCGACCGGAATGACCTAAACGAGAATCGAAGGTCTCAACAATGATATTTCAGCGGTAAAAAGTCTGGCAAAAACCAACGTCAGATAAAGAAGTTATGAATTTCTAAAGAAATTTTCTTACCGCGACCTTTTAAAAATAAATAATAAAAATAATTTTGGAATTTCCCTACGGGATCTAAACGAAATTTGTAGAGTATGGTCTCACCTTCGCGTGGATAAAAAGAACGTCGAAAACGGAGTTCGTATGAAGAAGATATGAATTTTTGAAGTTTATTAAATAATTTATATATAAATTTAAATATAAACCCTTGGTATTATCCGAAGGGGAGTCACCAGATAGGGCCAAGTTACGCCTAGCGTAACCCCCGTACGCCCAGCGTACGCGAGGCCTTGGCCTCGGATCGTCCACGTCGCGCTTGTGCGAGGCTATGCCCCGTCCCATCCGAGCTTCGAGGCAGTCGAGGACTCGGTCACGCATGACGCACGCGTACGCCCCGCGTACACGCGTACGCCCCGCGTACACGCGTACGCCTAGCGTACGAGGTCGGTTCCCAGCCCCTATAAAAGGGATGCGAGGGTTCCGGGAAAATCACACCATTTCTCTTACTTTCTTGTCTCGTTTTCCGTGCCCGTGCTACCCCGAAGCCCCGATCACTTTGCTCAAGTCCCGAAGGTCGTTTGTGCCCCCGATATTCCCGAGAATCCCGAGGAAATCCACTTTCTCAAGCCGAAATTCTATCCGGTTTTCATCCCGCAACCTCCGATCTTACAAGTGAGTTCATACCCCTATAATTCACGCTTTTAAATGTTTTATGAGTACTTTTACATGCTTTTAAAGGGGGGGGGTACAAGTAAAACACTCGATTATTATCGTGTGTTATATAAACTTTCACTATACGCGTTTTATCAAAGGAATCATATGTGATTTAAAACTATTATACGGAAACTTTCATACGCAAATTATACCACGACAACATTTTATCTTTTGAAATGAGAAACGATTTATGTATTTATATAAATCAGATACTTTGCTTATACTACATTTCTGTGTGTCGGTTTTGGCACTACAAAAACTACACTTTTCATAACAAGTGAACATTTTCACTAAGGGTTTATTATACAAACGAAACACACTTTTAGGAAACTATAATAGGTATAGTTTTACGAGCATACTACGAACTTTTACATACATGGAAATACTATTTCAAGAAGCTACTTTCATATACAATAACGAACGAACATTTTCACACGTAAATATGTTTTGTCACACCCCAAAACCAAGAACGGCGGAAACGTTCTGGGGCGGAGGACGTCATGTAAAGTATCACAACACAGTAATTGTAAATAAGCAAACAACATCATCCATTGCATTAAATATATATAATTTTAATACAAGCGTGTTCTGTACAGTATAGACACCAAAAATAACGTATATCAAAATAATAAGATGAGTCTTGAATGCGCTCCATCTTCTCAAAAGTTGGCCTCGGTACCTGTCTACTGATGACCTGAGAATACAAGTTATTTTGAAAGAGTTTATCAGCATTAAGCTGGTGAGTTCATAAGTATTTTAGTGTCGGTATTTGTCATCCAAAAATGTTTGAACATGTATCAAGCATAAGTTTGAAAAATGTATGTAAAGGTTTGTAATTGTTTGTAAAAGTTTGAATCTCTCAGAAAAACCTATATTTTCTATTAAAGTAGTCTTCTACCAAGGCTTAACTGTTTTGTATGCTCGTTTGATGTAAAAGTGTGTAATTTCCCAAGTGTAACTATCATTTAACAAAATATAGTTTGTACATTAACGTTTAAGTGAGGTTATCACTAAAATATGTAATGGGTAAATCATTGTAAAACTGTAGTTTTGTATTATAAGAACTACTGTTATACTAACTACCTTAAACCAGATTTATATTAAGGTATAATGTGATAAATTGCACCATGCTATCGACTGGTAACAACGACATAATGAATGGTCGTAATAACGAAATGACGTTTGGCACCCGCAGACCTGCAGGTCCG
The DNA here is from genome assembly GCF_052625555.1 of Lactuca saligna. Classification (NCBI taxonomy): domain Eukaryota; kingdom Viridiplantae; phylum Streptophyta; class Magnoliopsida; order Asterales; family Asteraceae; genus Lactuca; species Lactuca saligna. The sequence continues at coordinate 67,914,471 of NC_136421.1, read as the reverse complement.
GCTGTAGCTAGCAGCAAGGTGTAGGATAGTCAATCCAGTATAGATCTATACGCAAACTCACGCTCTCCCTCCAAGAGAATTCTGGCTACAACTCGGGCCATGACATTTAAGGCATGCTCCGACACAGTGGATCACAATTGTTAACGTGTTCATGTATATGTAATGTTTCTCGTTCTAGTATAGTTGTATATGTTCTGTTTCTAGTATAGTTGTATATGTTCTGTTTCTAGTATAATTGTATATGTTTTGTTTCTAGTATAGTTGTATATGTTTTGTTTCTAGTATAATTGTATATGTTCTGTTTCTAGTATAGTTGTATATGTTCTGTTTCTAGTATAATTGTATATATGTTCTGTGTTACCCCCGATGGTAACTAGCTATTGATGTACTGATAAGTATGAACGTGGAAGTACTTTAATGTCTATACATGTATATATGATATATAACTAATATTGAAACGACCCTCGGATGGTCACCCGAAGTCCCACCAGACCACATCCAAATCGAGGAAGAGGAAATAGGGCGGATGGCTTTCCTAAGCCCTTTAAACATTACTTATATATCTATACATGTATGGGCATGCAATTTAATAGAAGTAACACAAAGTTTAATAAAATCATTTGATAAGTAAAAAGAGTTTGTAAAACATTTTGAAGTGAAACAGTTTGATAAACAGTTTGAACAGTGATAAAATCATTGGTTTTCTAGTTATTAATTACATGTGATTAATGTAATCACATGTGATTAATGTAATCACATGTGATTGATGTAATAACTGTAAGTGTTTAACTTGTATCCCCCCCGCCATAAAGTATTTAAAACATTTAAAAGCATTTCAAAGGTTAATTAAAGGGGTATGAACTCACTTGTGGTGAGTAGATTGGATTGATGTATCGGGTACCGTGCTAGGTGGCACACGGAGACTTGTTCACACGCACGAGCCTAGTTATCATATAATGAGCACATATATAACTAATTAGCCAAATAATAACTTAACAAAATAAGTTGAGACACTTAGGATCATGTAAACACTTTGTATAAGTGTTATAGGTCCTAATGGTTGCATCTAAGTTGATATGGGACAAGGCAAAAGGGTTTGAAGCTTCAAAAGACCTTGTATAAGAGTTCACCACCCAACAAACCCCACCCTTGGAGTTTACGGTCATAAACTCCTTGAGTTTACGGCCGTGAACTCCACACTTGGTGGTTTTGGGTGTTTTAAGGTGTTATCTAAATCCTAGAATAAGCCTAGCACTTGTGGAATAATTCTTGAAGTAGTTTAAGGCCTTAGAATGCTCCTTTGGGGAGTTTACGGCCAAAGGACCATATCCCCTAGAGTTTACGGCTGTAAACTCCTATGGGGTGTTGGTTTTAATTCTTTTAAGTCACTTGCACATGTAGGATAGCTTCTATGTTTTTGTTTAAGGCTAAAGGGGACATTAGGCACACATTTGTGCCTTTACTTGGAGTTTACGGCCCAAGTGATGTTCCTTGGCCATAAACTCCCTTTAAGGTATGAATTTGATGTAATTTACTCCCCATTCAAGTCCTAAGTATTAAAGGGTAATTGCCTTAAAGCCTTAAGGGTGTTTAGGGCACTCTTAGCCCTTGAAAAGGGGGTTTACGTCCCAAGAGATTTTCTAGGCCGTAAACTCCTAAAACTTTATGATTTTGAAGTGTTTTGGTGTCCAAATTAGCTATAAGCATTAGAGGGTAAATGCCTTAAGCCTTAGGGGTGATTTAGGGCTCACTTTGGCCCTTGGAAATGGTGTTTACGGTCCAAGAAACTCTTGGGCCGTAAACTCCAAAAGATTGATGTTCTTGAATGATTTCTAGCCTCAAATGTTTATACACAATGTCCTTAACTAGCTACCTAACAAGGAAACGGGAATAGATAGCCTTTAGGCTTCGTTTTGGAGTTTACACCCCAAGAACGTTCTTGGGCCGTAAGCTCCCGGACCTTGTATTTTAGACATGTAAACAATGTTATAAAGCATATAACAAGCATTAAAACACATTTAGGAAAGTAGACTCACAATCCGGGATGAAATCCCGAAGATCCGTCAGAGAGAAAATGGCTTTTCTCTAGTTGGAATTGTGAATAATGAATTAATTAAATTCAGAAATCTATTTATAGTCCTGAAATATTTTGACAGAAAATATTTTTATTCCGGAAGTTGGACTATAACATTATGAAACTTGGAATGTTCAAGTTTCACAAATCCAGGAGCATCCACTCTCCTGATATCACCTGAAACGTAAGCCCTAATGTACACAAACTTGTTCGGAAAAGTCTGAAAATCACTGAAACTGGACTGGCTTCTATTGAATAGATATTGTTCGTACAAATGGAAATTTCGGGTTGTCACATCATCCCCCCGTTAGAAGGAATTTCGTTCCGAATTTAGAATTTAAGCAAATAAGTAGTTACAAATAACTAAGCGAAAAGATGAGGGTATTTCAGCTTCATCTGATCCTCGCGTTCCCAAGTGAATTCCGGTCCTCGCCTGGCGTTCCAACGAACCTTCACGATAGGGATACAACTTTGTTTCGTCTGCTTGACCTCACGGTCCATGATCTCTAGAGGTTTTTCCACGAAGTTGAGGCTCTCGTTGATCTCGATCTCGTCGAGTGGGATTACGAGAGTCTCGTCGGACAGACACTTTTTCAAGTTAGATACGTGGGATGTAGAATGTACGTTACGAAGTGTGTCAGGTAGATCGAGTTTGTAAGCTACGGGGCCGACTCTTGCAAGAATTTCGAAAGGCCCTATGTACCTTGGATTAAGCTTCCCACGCTTACCGAAGCGTATCAAGCCCTTCCAGGGTGAGACTTTGAGAAGGACTCGGTCTCCCACCTGAAATTCCAAAGGTTTTTTCGTTTATCAGCGTAGCTCTTCTGTCGGTCTCTAGAGGCTTTCAATCGTTCACGAATCTGGACTATTTTCTCTGTCGTTTCCCAAATGATTTCCGGACCGGTGAGAGTATTGTCGGAAGCTTGCCCCCTTGCTAGTTGGGTATCACCCACCTCATCCCAGCACAGAGGGGATCTGCACTTTCGGTCGTAGAGGGCTTCAAATGGAGCAGCCTTGATGCTCGTGTGATAACTGTTATTATAAGAAAACTCTACAAGGGGTAAATGAGTATCCCATGCCTTTCCAAAGTAAATCACACAGGCTCTCAACATATCTTCTAGTGTTTGGATGGTCCTCTCACTTTATCCGTCGGTCTGTGGATGGTAGGTTGTGCTCATGTCCAACCTTGTTCCCAGGGAATGTTGTAGTGATTGCCAGAATCTTGAGGTGAACCTACTATCTTTATCGGAGATAATGGATATAGGCACACCATGTAGCCGTACGATTTCCCTAATGTATGTTCTCGTAAGTTTCTCCATCTTGTCGGTTTCTTTGATAGGCAGGAAGTGTGCAGACTTGGTCAATATATCGATGATGACCCATATGGTATCAAGTCCACCCGTTGTCTTGGGCAACTTGGTTATGAAATCCATAGTGATCCGCTCCCACTTCCATTCTGGAATCTCTGGTTGTTGCAGTAAACCGGAGGGCTTCTGGTACTCGACCTTTACCTTTGCGCAAGTAAGGCATTTACTTACAAAGGTAGCAACCTCTGCTTTCATATTAGGCCACCAGTATAGCTTTTTAAGATCCAGATACACCTTATCTGAACCTGGGTGGACGGAATACCGAGTGTTGTGCGCCTCGGTCATGACCAAGTCTTGGAAACCACCGTGTTTCGGTGTCCAGATCTGGTCCATGAAATATAAGGCTCCGTCACCCTTGGCTTCTAAATTCTTGTCCATCCCTCTGAGGGATTCACTTGTCACATTTTCAGGTTTCATGGCTTCAAGTTGGGCCGCCTGAATTTGTTTAGACAAGTGTGAATGGATGGTTATCGACAATGACTTGACCCTGCGACCAGAATATTCCTTCCGACTTAGGGCGTCTGCTACTATGTTGGCTTTACCCGGATGATAACGAATATCGCATTCGTAATCACTGAGTAGCTCGACCCACCGTCGTTGTCTCATGTTGAGCTCCTTCTGATCGAATATGTGTTGTAAACTCTTGTGGTCGGTAAAGATAGTGCTTTTCATTCCATACAAGTAATGTCTCCAGATCTTCAGAGCAAACACCACTGCTCCCAGTTCAAGATCGTGGGTCGTGTAGTTAACATCGTGTGTCTTCAACTGTCTGGAGGCGTAGGCGATGAACTTACCTCGCTGCATCAGAACACACTCGAGCCCTTGGTTCGATGCATCGCAATAGACTATGAAGTCTTCTATCCCTTCGGGGAGAGATAGTATTGGCGCGGTGCACAAGTCTCGCTTGAGCGTTTGGAACGCTCTCTCTTGTTTCTCTTCCCAGTCAAAGGCCACGCCTTTCTGGGTCAGGGTTGTAAGAGGTTTCGCTATTCGGGAGAAGTTCTGAATGAATCTGCGGTAGTAGCCAGCGAGGCCTAGAAATTGACGAATTTCAGTAGGCGTCTTCGGTGCTGACCAGTTCTCAATGGCTTTAATTTTAGATGGGTCCACGTGGATTCCCTCTTCACTTACCACGTGTTCTAAGAATTCGACTCTTCGGATCCAAAATTCACATTTCGAGAACTTCGCATAGAGTTTCTCCATTCGTAAAGTTCCTAAAACTTGTCGTAGGTGATCGCCATGCTCTTCCTTACTTCAGGAGTAGATTAGGATGTCATCAATGAAAAACGATGACGAACTGATCCAAGTAAGGTCGACATACTCTGTTCATCAGGTCCATGAAAACTGCGAGCGCATTGGTCAATCCGAATGGCATCACCACGAACTCGTAGTGTCTGTAACGAGTTCGTAAGGCTGTCTTCGGCACATCCTCCTCGAGCACTCGTAACTGGTGATATCCGCATCTCAGATCAATTTTGGAAAAATAGTTCGCCCCTTGCAGTTGGTCAAATAGATCGTCTATGCGAGGCAGAGGGTAACGATTTTTGACCGTCAGTTTATTGAGTTCTCTGTAGTCGATACACATACGGAATGATCCGTCTTTCTTCTTAACGAACAAGACCGGTGCTCCCCAAGGTGAGAAGCTTGGTCTTATGAAGCCCTTGCTGAGCAGTTTGTTAAGTTGACATATAATTCCTGCATCTCTGCTGGTGCTAAGCGGTAGGGCGACTTGGCTACGGGGGTAGCTCCTGGGACTAAGTCGATTCTGAACTCGACCTGTCGTTGCGGAGGTAATCCAGGTAGTTCTTCTGGGAAAATGTCGGGGAAGTCGCTTACTACTGGAATGTTCTTTAGTTCTTTCGTTTTGAGGCTCGTGTCGACAACGTGAGCAAGGAATGCGTGGTATTCTTTGCGCAGATATTTCTGTGCTTGAATACTTGATATAATGCGAAGACTCGCACCAGGTTTGTCACCGTAGACGATAAGAGTTTCGTTAGACGGGAGGTTTAAATGGACTGCTTTCTCGAAGCACATGATGTCGGCGCGATGAAGACTCAACCAATCCATGCCGATGATAACGTCGAAGCTTTTTATTGAGACCGGCATGAGGTCGATTGGGAATGAATGGTTATCTAGAGTTAGGGTACATCCTAAGTATATGCTACTGGTGTTTTCTGTTTTTCCATTAGCCATTTCTACTGTGAATTGTTCTTTAAGTGCGTGTGGTTGTTGTTTAAGCATGCGAGCAAATTTATGGTTCACGAAGCTTCGCTCCGCTCCACTATCGAACAGAATGCATGCATAGGAGTTATCGAGGAGGAACGTACCAGTCACCACTGTCGGGTCAGCAACTGCTTCCCCGTGGCCTATAGCTAGTACCCTCCCTGCTCCTCCAGCATTTCTCGCTTTGGGACAGTCCCTCTTATAGTGGCCTGTTTCGCCACATCCATAGCAAGTCGGGCTTGCGCCGGAGCTAGGGACTTGTGTGATCGGTTGTGTCAGAACTTACAGAAACGGATGATGTGTCCTTTCCTGTTGGAGTTAGAGCACTGCATTTCACGGCAGGGGCCGTTGTGGTGGAAGTTTCATTTGTTGCACTTTGGCAAACTTCCAACATACTGCTTCATCGGAGCAGGAGCAGTAGTAGGGGTTACCGCGGCATGCACTGCCACAATTTGCTGCTTTTCGGCAGCTCGCTGCTTCTTCTTGTCATCCCAGAACTTCCGCTTGGTGTCAGCGGGTTTGGAGGGTTCCGGGATGGCTAGGGTTGTTGTGGTTGCAGGGGTTTTGACACCATGGTCAATGAGTCGCTGTGCCAGTCGCTTGGCACTGTCGAAGGTAGCGGGGTTTGATGATAGGACATTCCCCTGATACGGAGGCACTAGCCCCCATATGTACCTTTCAATCTTTTTCCCTTCATTGGGAACCATGTTTGGGCAGAGGGCCACCAGTTCGTTGAATCTGGCGGTATAAGCAACAATGTTGGTGCCCTTCATGGTCAGGCTCCAAAGCTCCTGCTCTAGTTTTTGGATCTCGCCCCTCGGGCAGTATTCCTCAATTATGAGGTCTTTCATCGTTTCCCAGCCTATGTCGTTGGCTACGACGAGAGTTAGAGATTTAACGTGGACGTTCCACCACGTCAGGGCCTTTCCTTCAAAGGTGCATGCAACATATTTGACTTTGCTCACAGCAGGGCATGAACAAATTTCGAAGACTGATTCAGTCTTCTCGAACCATTGCGAGAGGGCAATGACTCCGCTGGTCCCATGAAAGGACTTCAGCTTGCAGTTGGTGAAATCCTTGTAAGAGCACTCTCTCGAGCGCACAGGAGTTTCCACCGGAATAGAGTTTACAGGCACCTCTGTTGGCATCAGTAGAGTGATACTGTGCCATGGCAGTTGCCACTGCTGCAGCTACGGCAGCATTTAGGGCTGCTGTATCGATGACTGGAGGCGGTGTAGGTGTAGGGTTATTCCGGGGAGATTTGCGAGGAGACATCTTTCAGCTATAAGTTTATAAAGATGATAAAAGTGGTAAGAATCAATTTGTAAGTAATGTGAGAATGACACATGGACTAACTAACCATAGCCCAACAATTGAATGAGTTTTTGAGATCATAACAAGAAAGATGTGTAGGAAAACCCAAGTGTAAAGATTCTTTCCACAGAGTAGGTAGTCGTCAATTATACTGGTATTACTGATGTAACGAGTTCAATGAAAATTGACCTAACAGTAGGTCTTACATCATACCATACGGAAAGCTTGACAGTTCTTAGATTCCTAATTAGAGTACTGAAAGTTAGGAATATTTTACAGATAAGTGCTACTTAGAGCACAGATATTAAAGGCTAATCCTTAACCCAAAAGATAATGATGTACTAGACATCATCTAACGGCGATGAGTATTCCTCGGGAGAACCCTGAGGTCTCTCATTTGACGGACCACCTCTTGAAGGTGTCGCTCATGAGCCCTTTGACGAGCACGAAGTTCCATGACTTCTGCTTGAGAGGCAACCAGATGTTGCTGTAGGGTTTCATTGGTTCTCTGGGTCCGTTCCATGTCTTCTTCGAGACGGCGAATGCGGACTGTGTTGACACCAGAGTTGGCATCAATCTTCACGACCCGGTCGATGGCTGCTCGACCTTGCTCAACATTACGAGCTATTTTGCGGATTATGACGGGCAGAGCTCGGTCAGCAGAACCACCTTCGTTGACGTTGTAAAAGCTTCGGTCCCCAAAGTATGGTAAGGGTTGACCCTGTTCGTCACTCCAACGATTCAAGTTATCTACCCACAAGGGAGTGGGACCTGGAAAAGCTGGTCGAGGGTTGTTGTTCGGGGCTTGACCTACTGGAGGTAGGTTGTTGACTTCGGGCTCAGAGTCTGATCCATCCGAGAAGCCTTCAGCTTGATGATCATCCAACGGAATTTGGGGTTCATCGTCAGACTCTGCTTCGAGCCATCCTGCGTTGCCTTAATTTGGAAAGTACGGGTCGCCGTGATGGAATCCAGCCATTTAAATCTACGCGAGAAGAGTGGTATAAAGATATAGTATATATGTAGTTAGTAGTACAAAATACACCTATAGTATTTTAAGTTTGGGTTCTACTGATCTTCTTGTGGTATTGTTGGTAAGTTTTTAGACTTGTTAACACATCACAACCATTCTAGGGCATATGCTAATCACTCCTCGGACCAACATAGTTGATCAGGCTATGCCATTCCCAGGACTGACCATACATCCCCTAGCTTACCTGTGATATTTAACAATCGTAATACTTTTGTTCTTGTCGTTGTGACACTGGTTTTAGTATGAATGCAGACTAGTATACTTAATTAAATATTTTAGTATTTAAAGTATAGACTCTTGGTCAGAGTGTTTTAATCCCAAATGGGTTTATAGTTTAGTATATCTTTTATGGGTTGATATACTTGATTCACTATAAACAATGCTCTGATACCAATCTGTCACACCCCAAAACCAAGAACGGCGGAAACGTTCTGGGGCGGAGGACGTCATGTAAAGTATCACAACACAGTAATTGTAAATAAGCAAACAACATCATCCATTGCATTAAATATATATAATTTTAATACAAGCGTGTTCTGTATAGTATAGACACAAAAAATAATGTATATCAAAATAATAAGATAAGTCTTGAATGCGCTCCATCTTCTCAAAAGCTGGCCTCGGTACCTGTCTACTGATGACCTGAGAATACAAGTTATTTTGAAAGAGTTTATCAGCATTAAGCTGGTGAGTTCATAAGTATTTTAGTGTCGGTATTTGTCATCCAAGAATGTTTGAACATGTATCAAGCATAAGTTTGTAAAATGTATGTAAATGTTTGTAATTGTTTGTAAAAGTTTGAATCTCTCAGAAAAACCTATATTTTCTATTAAAGTAGCCTTCTACCAAGGCTTAACTGTTTTGTATGCTCGTTTGATGTAAAAGTGTGTAATTTCCCAAGTGTAACTATCATTTAACAAAATATAGTTTGTACATTAACGTTTAAGTGAGGTTATCACTAAAATATGTAATGGGTAAATCATTGTAGAACTGTAGTTTTGTATTATAAGAACTACTGTTGTACTAACTACCTTAAACCGGATTTATATTAAGGTATAATGTGATAAATTGCACCATGCTATCGACTGGTAACAACGACATAATGAATGGTCGTAATAATGAAATGACGTTTGGCACCCGCAGACCTGCAGGTAGCTAGCAGCAAGGTGTAGGATAGTCAATCCAGTATAGATCTATACGCAAACTCATGCTCTCCCTCCAAGAGAATTCTGGCTACAACTCGGGCCATGACATTTAAGGCATGCTCCGACACAGTGGATCACAATTGTTAACGTGTTCATGTATATGTAATGTTTCTCGTTCTAGTATAGTTGTATATGTTCTGTTTCTAGTATAGTTGTATATGTTTTGTTTCTAGTATAATTGTATATGTTCTGTTTCTAGTATAGTTGTATATGTTCTGTTTCTAGTATAGTTGTATATGTTCTGTTTCTAGTATAATTGTATATATGTTCTGTGTTACCCCCGATGGTAACTAGCTATTGATGTACTGATAAGTATGAACGTGGAAGTACTTTTATGTCTATACATGTATATATGATATATAACTAATATTGAAACGACCCTCGGATGGTCACCCGAAGTCCCACCAGACCACATCCAAATCGAGGAAGTGGAAATAGGGCGGATGGCTTTCCTAAGCCCTTTAAACATTACTTATATATCTATACATATATGGGCATGCAATTTAATAGAAGTAAAACAAAGTTTAATAAAATCATTTGATAAGTAAAAAGAGTTTGTAAAACATTTTGAAGTGAAACAGTTTGAACAGTGATAAAATCATTGGTTTTCTAGTTATTAATCACATGCGATTAATGTAATCACATGTGATTAATGTAATCACATGTGATTGATGTAATAACTGTAAGTGTTTAACTTGTATCCCCCCCCATAAAGTATTTAAAACATTTAAAAGCATTTCAAAGGTTAATTAAAGGGGTATGAACTCACCTGTGGTGAGTAGATTGGATTGATGTATCGGGTACCGTGCTAGGTGGCACACGGAGACTTGTCCACACGCACGAGCCTAGTTATCATATAATGAGCATATATATAACTAATTAGCCAAATAATGACTTAACAAAATAATTTGAGACACTTAGGATCATGTAAACACTTTGTATAAGTGTTATAGGTCCTAATGGTTGCATCTAAGTTGATATGGGACAAGGCAAAAGGGTTTGAAGCTTCAAAAGACCTTGTATAAGAGTTCACCACCCAACAAACCCCACCCTTGGAGTTTACGGTCATAAACTCCTTGAGTTTACGGCCGTGAACTCCACACTTGGTGGTTTTGGGTGTTTTAAGGTGTTATCTAAATCCTAGAATAAGCCTAGCACTTGTGGAATAATTCTTGAAGTAGTTTAAGGCCTTAGAATGCTCCGTTGGGGAGTTTACGGCCAAAGGACCATATCCCCTAGAGTTTATGGCTGTAAACTCCTATGGGGTGTTGGTTTTAATTCTTTTAAGTCACTTACACATGTAGGATAGCTTCTATGTTTTTGTTTAAGGCTAAAGGGGACATTAGGCACACATTTGTGCCTTTACTTGGAGTTTACGGCCCAAGTGATGTTCCTTGGCCGTAAACTCCCTTTAAGGGATGATTTTGATGTAATTTACTCCCCATTCAAGTCCTAAGTATTAAAGGGTAATTTCCTTAAAGCCTTAAGGGTGTTTAGGGCACTCTTAGCCCTTGAAAAAGGGGTTTACGGCCCAAGAGAATTTCTAGGCCGTAAACTCCTAAAACTTTATGATTTTGAAGTGTTTTGGTGTCCAAAGTAGCTACAAGCATTAGAGGGTAAATGCCTTAAGCCTTAGGGGTGATTTAGGGCTCACTTTGGCCCTTGGAAATGGTGTTTACGGTCCAAGAAACTCTTGGGCCGTAAACTCCAAAAGATTGATGTTCTTGAATGATTTCTAGCCTCAAATGTTTATACACAATGTCCTTAACTATCTACCTAACAAGGAAACGGGACTAGATAGCCTTTAGGCTTCGTTTTGGAGTTTACACCCCAAGAACGTTCTTGGGCCGTAAGCTCCCGGACCTTGTATTTTAGACATGTAAACAATGTTATAAAGCATATAACAAGCATTAAAACACATTTAGGAAAGTAGACTCACAATCCGGGATGAAAACCCGAAGATCCGTCAGAGAGAAAATGGCTTTTCTCTAGTTGGAATTGTGAATAATGAATTAATTAAATTCAGAAATCTATTTATAGTCCTGAAATATTTTGACATAAAATATTTTTATTCTGGAAGTTGGACTATAACATTATGAAACTTGGAATGTTCAAGTTTCACAAATCCAGGAGCATCCACTCTCCTGATATCTCCTGAAACGTAAGCCCGAATGTACACAAACTTGTTCGGAAAAGTCTGAAAATCACTGAAACTGGACTGGCTTCTATTGAATAGATATTGTTCGTACAAATGGAAATTTCGGGTTGTCACATGTTTTTTACTAAGTTTTGTGAGACATTAACTTCACGTACGTTCGAGTACACATTTCAAGTCTTGTATTATATACCAGAATCCCTTGGAGGGGGAACACGGTGTTTGTGTATAGATCTATACGGGCTTGACAACCCGCGCCCTGACTGTTAGCTACAGTCCACCATTTGGGGTGACAAACATCAGAACATTCCAACGCCTAAAGAACGTTGTGTATAGGCATTCCTCGTCAATAGTATGGTTATAAAACTCACATAGAGTATTAAAAACACAATGATTTACGGGGTTTTTCAGACATATTGGAAATTTTATACGTACATACATTTACTAGAAACAAACATTGGTCTTGAAAGAAGGCTACATTTATACTAGTAGAAAATATAGGATTTTCTAGGAACAAACAAATAAGAACAAAAATATTTCATTTCATACAAACATTGTCATTAAATACTTATGAAACTCACCAGCTTAAATACTGATCTACTCTTTCAAAACTACTTGTATGTCCCAGGGATTCAGTAATTACAGGTAACAAACAGGCCTTGGAGAAGGGACGCTGCGGCGCCAGTTGAATTTCATATTTTGACATCATATTGTAATTGATTTTGAACATGTACTCTTTTAAACAATGTAAACTTTCAATTATATATATGATGGTTGTATTGCTTTCTTTACTATGTATTCATTTTTTACGTTACCACATGAAGTCATTCGCCCCTGAACGTTTCCGCCGTTCCGGTTTAGGGGTGTGACAGATTGGTATCAGAGCAATGTTTATAGTGAACTAAGTATATCGAACCTCATAAGATATACAAACTATAAATGCTTAGGGACTTAAAGTCTCTGACAAAAGTTTTTGTACCTAAATTCTTTATTTCATATAAATAGATTTTTTTTAGGTTATGGAAATCCAAAATACATGCATACAATGACATATTTTCATGATGAGAACTATACAAAAGTATTAAGACGAGTTGGACACTACGATTAGTTCTCGAGATATGTAATCAAATTTGGGACGAATATAGCCTAATCAACTATGTTTATCCGAAATTAGACTAACGTATATCGAGGAAATATTGTAGTGAGAAACAAGTCAAAACTTACCAAAATTAGACACTAGTATCAAACATACAATTTAAATACTATAGGAGTATTTGGTGCATACAATAGATTAATTAGTATTACATGTCTCAAGTTTTGTTCAAATCTTATAACCCTATTCTCGTATAGTCAAATGGCTGGATTTCACCCGCATAGGGACCCTTACTACCCAAACCAAGGCAACGGAGGATGGATTGAGGAGGATCCGGAAGAGGACGAAGAGCCTATCATCTGAACTTGCTATGACTTCATCTATTCTGCCTCCAAACTATTAGTTTTTCCTCTCCGCCTACCCAAATCCTACTCTTTCAACACGCTCAATATTTTAACCTCACACGACACGATATATTTCAAGGTATATCCCTAACCCGAAACCCGACACGAACTCGACAAAAAAATAAACGGGTTAACACGGCACGACACGTTAATTAAATGGGTCGGGTTAGGGTCAAACACTTTCAACCCGTTTATTGTTTCGACACGGCACCCCGATACGACACGATACGATTGCCACCTCTAAAAATGACTAGTACTCTAGTAGTCTAGTATGATTTATATCACCCTAAATCCCTAATGATTTTTTTAATAAAGTTCAAGCTTTTATTGTGATTTTCAAACTTTGTTTTATTGTGATTTTCAAACTTTGTTGACCACATAATAATCACCAAATAAAAAAAATTACATCATACTTGGTTTACTTATGTATTATAGTATTTTTGTTTTTTTATTAATAGTAGCGCATATTAATTTTTCTATTAAAACGTTGTAATTAAAACAATTATTCAGTTATAGTATTATATTATTGTTTATTTAAACATTGAAATTCAAAAATCTACAAAAAATAATGAATTCCATTGTTTTATAAATAACCATCATCTACTGGCTTACCTTGTTATCAAACCTACGCGGTTTCAACTAATGGTTGTCAGAAGAAGGCTTGCAATATTATTCGGTCGGTGGTAATGATAGTTGTATCTGAATTTTTCACCAAATTGTAACACACTAAGGTTATGTTTGGTTTGATAACAATCTATGTTTGGCGTACTAGCTGTAAAACTAAATGTTAGCTGAAAAGTTATTTGATAGCTAGCTTTTAAATAAAAAACTAGCTGATAAAAAATAACGTTTGGTAAAACTAGCTGAAATATATAAAATTACATAAAATGACATGTAAGAGTATGTGTTTTTATAATTAATTAAGGAGTGTATTTTAATTTTTTTTTAAAAACTCTTAAAAGCTAATCTAAGTAGCTTTTCAAAAAACTAGCTTATAAGTTATTTCTTTATTTACCAAACACGACAACATTAAAAAGCTTGAAAAATAAACTAGCTTATCAGCTAGTTATGACGCACCAAACACAGCGTAAACCCTTCTTGGGGGTGAGCCTGTAAACTCTAAAGACCAGAATACCTTTTTATAAAAAGGAAAAAGAATTGTTTCGTAAATATGTGGAATACAAATTTTAATATACATTATTTAGATTGAAATAAATAAAATTATAATGTTACAATAAAAATAAATCAATTAAAATATATTATTATGTTTTATAGTTAACTCAATAAAACTTATGGCATAATCTGTTCTTTATCTTTTGCCCTTAAATTTTCAAAATACCATAAACGTTACTTAATAGTTTTGTATCTTTATGTAGGGGAAGTAGTTGGATATATGTAAGTTTAGGGTGTATACTGACATTAGCTGAAAGGTAAAGGGATTGGATAATAAAATGAAAGTAATAGAATATTGGAAGAAAATGTGGAAAAATTACATCACGTCACGAAACCATTTTCCGAAAATAGTTTATCAATTTGAAAGAATAAACCAAGATGCGGAAGGGAAGCAAGAATGGTATCTTCGGCGCCTTGTATGCGTATTAATAAAACAAGTGCCACACATGTTCATTTTATGGTAGGCCGATTATTTTGACTTTCGTAATATATAACTTTTTAGAATTTAGAACTTATAGCAAAAAAAATCCTATGAAAACCATGTTATCCTTTGATGCACTTGAGAAATCATTATTTTATTATTAAGTGCTGGCTCAAGAAAGGGGGAATGGGCTTTGGAGTAGAAAAAATGGTCCATTATGTGTCAAGAAGCCCAAAATTTCAATTTCTGAAATCTTTCTTCTGTTCTTCAATTACATCAGTGGACATTCTTCATACCTTCGATTTCTAATTTCATTATATCAGCCTTCAAAATAGGGATATCAAAAAATCCCCGCCCCGTTGCCCCCGTTGACATCCCTACTTCAAAGTTCAACTACTGAACTGGAGGGAAAAAAAAAACCTTGAGAAAGGCCATGGCAATTTCAGAGACAACTCATTGTAGTGCTTTAATTAGGGGTGAACAAAAACCGAACTGCAAACCAAAAAAACCGTATAAACCGAAACCGAAAAGAAAACCGATGGTGCGGGTTTAGTTTTGCAAAAACCGAAAATACTCAGTGCGGTGTGGTTTCTAGTCTCGTAAAAACCGCAAAAAAAAATCGGAGGATGATTGTATATTTTTAATCATACATTCAATGGTAGTTACAATATCGAATAATGTTTATGATATTTTTTAACATTTAAATATGAAGAGTACCACTGATGATAGTATCATTTTTATGAATATATTAATTGATATCATCGCATGTACCTGTGAAACAAATATTATATTAAATTCGTATTGTGTTCAAGCATTAGAAACGTGTTGGATAAGTGATTATGTAATTTGATTTCAAACCAAGAGGTGATGGTATCGGTTTATCTCCAAAAAATGATTAGCACTCTTCATCTGAGTCAAAGTAACTCATCGAGTTACTTGTGTTTTAGTAAAAAGACAAACGAAAACTGAAATAAAAACTAACAAAAAACCGCAAAAAAAAAAAAAAAAAAAAAACCCCGCATAATACCGCAATAAAAAACTGCAAAAACCGAACCGCATAAAAACCAAATGGTGCGGTTTCTAAATTTTAAAAAACCGAAGTTGTGATTTTCGGTTCGGTTTTTGTCAAAAACCGCACCGAACCGCACCATGCTCACCCTCAGTTTCAACCACGGTTAATGTATTTTATTTTTAGTTTTCTGAAAGAAAGTTTGTTTTTAGCATGTTTTTTGATTACATGAAATGACAAAAATTCTATTATTTTAGTTTTCTCTTTTTTGTTTGATGGTGAAATATATTTTACTTTTCTGATATTAATTTGTTTTTTGATTTTTTGATATTAATTTGTTTTTTGATTTTCCATGAATTAGGTTTTAGTTTACTTCAAGCTTTCAACTTGAGTTGGGTATCCTCTCAAAGTTCAAGCTATTTCAAGAATCCGGACCAATGGAAGAATCGATGAAAAATCGAAGAGATTTGAGAAGTAGAAGTATAGAACTATGATTTAGGCCTTGTGAGAGAAAAATTGCCAAAGTATTTGAAAATTTTGAAAGGAATTGCCTGTTGCCCCTTTTAAATGATCCAGTTGCCTGTTGCCCCTTTTAAATGATCCAGTTGAATTGTCCTTTCTGAAACGTGAATGGTTGACAAATAAGAAAATGCCACGTGAAAAGTTAATTGTTAAATTTCCTCATTTTGCAGACACGTGTACAAGCAATGTACAAGCAACTCATAGATAACAATTATAATCATGGTTTTCGACTTGAACAGTGTAAGTGTCAAACCAAAATATAAGATTTAGTGCATATATAAGTTCATGTATAGTGAGATAACATTTCGAAAATGCATGAGAAGACAAACTTTTAGAATAGCATATCGAAAATGTCATTGCAATATCAAAAAAAATATTTAATATCGAAAATATTTTTGGATTTTGTACTTTTTACAAAATACACAAATAAAGAAAACCTTTTTGATTTTTTTATTGAGATTCATAAAAGACATAAACATAGAAAATCTTTTTGGTTCTTTCGATATATATATATATATATATATATATATATATATATATATATATATATATATATATATATATATATATATATATATATATATATATATATATATATATATATATAAAAGATAGAAATTTTAAAAAATCTTTTTAGCTATTTTGATATTTATAAAAGATAGAAATAAAGAAAATATTTTTGGCTTTTTTATTATTTATGTGTAACAAGAATGTCAAGACCTTTGTAAAAAACAATTATCTTCAAATGAATCTTCGAATTCAAAAGATTTAGATTTAAACAATTTTGATATGAAGAACATTAAGTAATATTTGGAACTCTAATATCCTTAGAATAAAATAGTTTGACAAGGCTTAAAAGAGAATTCATTTGCAATACCGTGTGTAAAAAGCAATTATCTTCCATGAGTATGCAAATAATTTTATCATTTGGATATATCCTCTTTCAAATTCTGCAAAACACAAGTAATCGTAACTTTCATAGAAAGATCTTACATGAGAAGCATGAGTTTTATCTCTGATCAAAATCCTTAGCTTATTTTGTACTACGATCCTTATGTTTAAGACAAGAATTTTCTTCGTTCAAAAATTTCAATGTATTTCATGACAAGAACAAATTGTGCACTCTTAGTCTGAAGAACTACGTGTAGATTCATGTTAATGGATTAATAAAACGAATTAAGGAACCACATGGTATCAGGTTTAGAAACCCACCATTAACGACTATATAAGGATAAACCAAACCAAAAGCATATCATCCTTAACCTCAGAGTTCTGTATGAACAAAGAATATTTGTAACACTCCAAAAATCATAAAAAATTAAAACTTTTCAAAGACAACCATTAACCAATCATTGTTTACAAAAGAGTCATTGTTTCAATATTCAAAATTAGAGAATTCCCAAGATCCCATATCATAAGACAGAAAGATGTGCATGATCAAGCATTCGTTTTCCCATGATCATCTGAAGTATCTGAAACAACAAACTGAAACTGTAATCTAAAGTTTAGTGAGTTCCCCCCAAAGTACCATCACACAACATATAAAATATATAAGTTGACATGTTGGGTCCACAACCTCCCGGTTGGATTACCATAGCCTACAAACTCCCTGTTGGATTTCCCTGCATACCACATACCAGGTCCATAAATTAATAGACCCCACATATTTGTATCACCTTGGATGATCCCTACCGTTTATTTTTTAATTAATTTATTTTTTTAACTCGGATGATCCCTACTATTTAATTTCTCACGAGCTTGGTCTCTATCTTACCTAAAAAGACTATTGTACCCTTATTAATTTTTTTAATTAATTTTCTTATTTATGTATTTATTCTTTATATGTTTAAGAAAAATTAATAGACACCATATCTCTGTATCTTCTCACCATCCCATCTTTCATCCTCCTCAACTTCTATTTATTTTTCCATCTTTAGTGATATCAACATCTTCATCATCCCTTCTTTTTTCGATCCTTCAACTCCGTCGAATCAACATCATAACCCACTAAAGATGAAGAGACAATAGATTATGTTGTTGGTTTACCATAATTAAAGTACCAAAAAAAGAAGGATGACGAAGACATTGATGTCACTAAAAATGAAAAAGAAATAGAAGTTACGGAGGATGAGAGATGGGATGGTGACCCGTAAAACCCAAATTAAATTTCTCAAATGTGGTTTCAGTTTTACGGTGAGGAGATACAAATATGTGGGGTCTATTAATTTTTTTAAATATATAAAAAATAAATACATAAATAAGAAAATTAATTAAAAAATAAATTAATAAGACA
Source organism: Lactuca saligna (assembly GCF_052625555.1). Classification (NCBI taxonomy): domain Eukaryota; kingdom Viridiplantae; phylum Streptophyta; class Magnoliopsida; order Asterales; family Asteraceae; genus Lactuca; species Lactuca saligna. The sequence goes on along the minus strand of NC_136421.1, from coordinate 67,896,185 downwards.
CAATAGTCTTTTTAGGTAAAACAGTGACCAAACACGCAACAAAAATAAATAGTAGGGATCGTCCGAATTAAATTTCTCAAATATGGTTTGAAGTTTATGGTGACAAGATACAAATATGTGGGGTCTATTATTTTTTTTAAATATATAAAAAATAAACACATAAATAAGAAAATTAATTAAAAAATAAATTAATAAGGCACAATAGTCTTTTTAGGTAAGACAGGGACCAAACGCGTAACAAAAATAAACAGTGAGACCATCCGAGTTAAAAAAATAAGTTAGAGACGAAAAAAAACAAATTCTCTTAAACCATAAGGACCATTTGTGTAATTTATTTTTACTTTTGGTTTTGTTCGTATTTGGGTAACTATTTTTTTTTAATACATCTAAGTAACGAACTTGTTGAAAATATTCACATCTAGGATTTAACCTGCTATAGCAAATCATAATGGTCATATGTGAATATTTCCAACAAGTTTGTTACCTAGATTTGTAAAAAAAAAAGATAGTTACCTAGATGTGAACATACCGAAAAATTATTTACCTTAATAAATCATTTTCCAAACATAATTTTGATCTATATACTAGAATGGGAAAACCACAACATTCAATGAGGGTATACTTGTAATGATTACTTTTCTTTATATATGGTTGTGGTATAAAATTAATAAGTTGGTTTGGATCCATTGGTTTGTAACTTCAAATAATTGTTTACATTAAAGGTGTTGCTTTTTTAAGTGATTTAGTAGATATTTTCGAATGTTCTTGCATGTTAAAGTAGATAACAACAATATCAATTAAAACCGTAAAAATCTAGAATATTAAAGTTTGGAATTTTAATATCAAATGTGATATCATGTATCCTTTTTTTGAATTGTTCATATATGAATCTGGATATAAGAATCAAGTCTTAAAAGAATCCCCGTTCCCGAGTTGTAGCAGAGAAAAGAAGAGAAGAGAAAAGAAAGTAAGGAGAGAAAAGAAGAGAAGAGAAAGGAAAAGAAATTTGTGTTTTGTGTTCCCGAGTTGAAGAGAAATGGAAGGAAAATGAAACATTTTGTTCTTTCTCTCCAAATCCTTCCAAATCGGAAGGAAAGTTAGGAGGGAAAGTGATCCCTCCATTTCTTTCCACTTCCCTCCTTTAATGAAACTCGGGAACACCAATTTCTCTTACTTTCCTCCAACTTCCACCATTTCCTTTCTTTTCTCTCTTTAAATTGAACTCGGGAACGGGGTGTAAATATAAAACAAACAAGATATATTAGAAGTGGTGTTTAGTAATAAGTCAAAAAGAAAGGTTTTAATTGACAAATAATAATCTTAAGGGACTCTATATTGCAACTACCACAATCAGCTTACGGCGCAATTAACAAGCAAACTTGTAATCACATATAGAGGGACTCGAGAGAGAGAGAGAGAGAAAGAGAGAGAGAGAGAGAGAGAGGAACCGTCGACGTGAAGATCAAACCAACAAACACTTTGAAAAACTCTGACCGCTGTAATCTCCGTCGTGTTCTTGCAAGTTTTTTTCTTCCGGTGAAGTTCATCATTTGATGCCCTATTCTATCGTGAACCTTCGACGCTTGGCGGTGAGTAGTGGTGGTGGAGGAGGAGGAGGGAGTGCCGGTGAAATTACAAGTAGTCGATTATTATTATTATGAGGAGAAACCAAAACAAGGCCAATAATGATAAACATGACAACAGCAATGGCTTAATTCCTAATTCGTTCAGATTCATTTCTTCATATATCAAGACCGTCTCTTCGAACGTCCGGTCGGCTGGAGCCTCCGTTTCTGGATCGGTTTCCGGTGATTCCTCCGATGAACTTCGGAAAGACCAGGTTTCATGATCGATTATTTAGTTGCTTGATTTCGCGTTTGTTTAAGAGTATTTTACTGTATTACGTAAGGATAAGGATTGATGTTCACCGTTTTAATACTGGATTCTGAAATTAATCTCATGTGTGTTTTTATCTACTTCGAGTATATATTGTAGAATTATTGCTTGGATTTTCATCGGAAATGGAAATTGATATAAAGGCTGAGGAATCTAATTTAGCGATTAATGAGACACTTAATTTGGATTGGGGACTAGTGGATGAGATATTTGGATCTTTCCTTAAATATAGGGTTTATTTGTTTTGTGGTTCTGGAGATGCTGCTCTTTCTATGATAGCCACATAAACAACTGCGCGGTTTCACCCTTGGAACTACAGAATCGTTTGGAAATTGGAGTTTTTCAGGGGTGTAGCAGGGGGTCACTTTAATCATATGCTTGAATTGTTTACTACTGATATGAGTAGACATGGAACTTTTATTTATACAGTTGGGGAAGTTTTGCACTTATGACAAAAAATTAAAGAGGATATAGACAAAAATCTCATTAGTTTCTGCTACAATTTAAAATGGAAAGTGAACTTACAACCTATACCTGAAAGTGAGAAAAAGGAGCTGAGGTGAGGTGACAAAGGTGATTCTTCTCTGCAGATGAGGAAGTATTAGAAAGTCAAAGCGAGTTCGATAGTCAAAACATGCATTTTGTGTGTACTTTGTTGTGGGTCCAAATAGAATTCTAGGCTTCTAATTCTCTATGTATATGGACTTAAAAAGAAATGACTTCAATGAGATGTTTTAGATTTGACTTGTTAGACATAATGCTTATGGAATGAGTGCTACTTTTGTGAATTATCATTTCAACATTAAAATCTTTAGGGTTAGTTTAAAAATAGTCCATAAGATAGCCCCCATGATGTGTTACCTCTTTTTAAAAGATTTCACGAGTATTAAACTTACTTTATTTAACATATTACGTGTTCTCTTTCCATGTTTTGCAATTTGGGTATTGTACTTATAAACTAAACAGGTTATATTGTGTTAATCAATAAGCAACTGCTGTGCAATTATGATCCTGTATGTGATCATGTTAACACATTTAACACATGGATTGTGTATACTGTATTTAATGATAAAAGTCTATTGCTTATCAATAAAAGTCCCTTCTTTTGCACTATCACCACTAAACTATTGTTTAATCGCTCTGTAACCATTGATTTTTTAGGTTGTTACAAAATATGCTGCGTATATTTGTATAAGTTTGTATTTATAAATTATAATGATAATAATCACTCAAGATTATATTTTCTTGAACAGGTACTATGGTGTTGCTTTGATAGATTAGAGCTTAATCCATCAACAATCAAGAATGTCCTTCTACTAGGCTACTCAAATGGTTTTCAAGTTCTTGATGTGGATGATGGTTGTAATTTTAGTGAACTAGTTTCAACTCGTGATGATCCAGTCACATTTCTACAAATACAGCCTACCCCTAAAGAAGCAACAACAAGTGATGCCCATGAAGGATTCAAAATGTCACACCCCTTGTTATTGGTTGTTGCTAGTGAAGAAGCAAGGGTTTCAGGTATATCACATTCACACAATGAAAGAGATGAATCCCAGATGGATAATTCCATGTATTCTCCTAGAGCTGTGAGATTCTACTCATTAAGGTCACATAGTTATGTTCATGTGTTGAGGTTTCGGTCAACTGTGTATATGGTTAGATGCAGTCCAAGGATAGTAGCTGTAGGTCTCACTTCACAAGTAAGCATCCATTATCCATTTACATTCACTCTTTATTTTTATCTTTCCTTGAATTTTTAAGGGGTTAAATGCTTGAAGAAATAGCAATGTATTTAAAAAATATATATATAGGTTTCTGCCTTTAGTTTTCTGTTATTTGGACATTATACATTGGAAAATTTAACCCAGTTAGTTAGTTATAGCAGTGAAAATTGCTTTGTGTTTAGGGGTAGATTTTTTTATGTTGATTCTTATGTGGTGTTTGGTATGATGGGATAAAGGAAGGAATGGAATAGTCCATGATTCATTGTGTAGAAATGAAAACAACCTGTTTCTTTTGCACATCGGAATGGAATGAACCATTGTTGAAGGAATGTGATTCCTTCCATTTCCATTTTGTTAATTTTCATTCCTTATTATCATGGGTATTTTTTTTTTTATCCCATCAAGGATGATTTGAAAATTTGCAGTATAGCCCGTTTTTATTTATTTAAATTTTATTGACACAGTTTTTAAAATTTATTATTAAAGTACGCTTATAAGTCTTTAAAATAACAAAAATAATATACTTTTTTTGCAACTTATTTTGGATTCAACGGGCTTTTTTGTTTTTGTAAATTAAAATTTGATAATTGTAAATAAAAAATAATTTATAAAATAGAGTTAAAATATTATAAATTGTATTTACATATAATATAAAAAATTCGTACGGAATTTCATTCCATATTTCTATTCCTATAGGCCAACCAAACATGATCATGGGATGTAGTAATAACTCATTCCATTCCTTTATCTTTCCATTCCATCCAACTAGACAGACCCTTACTAATAATATTAATATCTTCGATTTCTAATTCCATTTGTGAAATTTATGTTTAATTCGGTTCCCAACTTAATTTATTCATCAAGGAATGAATCATACTAAAAATGTTTGTTTTTTTTTTCCTAGTTTTGAAAAGGAATGTTATGGAACAATTAACAATGTTTTTTTTTTTTCTTTCATGGCAGATATATTGCTTTGATGCGGTTACACTGGAAAACAAATTTAGTGTGCTCACATATCCAATATCACAATTAGGAGGACAAGGAGTCTCTGGAATCAATATTGGATATGGGCCAATGGCTGTGGGGCCCAGGTGGTTAGCATATTCTTCCAACAATCCATTATTATCAAACACAGGGCGATTAAGTCCTCAAAATCTAAGCCCTTCGCCAGGTGTCAGTCCCTCAACCTCACCTGGCAGTGGAAGTTTAATGGCCAGATATGCCATGGAATCCAGCAAGCAGTTTGCTAGTGGACTTATTAATCTTGGAGATATGAGTTACAGAACTTTCTCTAAGTATTGCCATGACCTTCTTCCTGATGCTACCAGAGCTGTGCCTCATTCTACTGAAAATGCTAATGCAGGAATGGTAAGATTTTTCATATATTAATATATTTACTTTTTGTAAGCATCTACCTATAAAACTTGCTTTGAAATTAGAATCGTATCTAAAAACTATCTGTGCAGGTTGTGATTAAAGATTTTGTATCAAGAGCTGTTGTTTCACAATTTAGGGCCCACACAAGTCCTATCTCTGCACTATGTTTTGATCCGAGTGGGACCCTTTTGGTCACTGCATCTGTTCATGGGAATAATATCAATATTTTCCGGATTCTTCCATCTTCCTCACATAACGAATCAGGCAACCGAAACTTTGATTGGAATTCTGCTCATGTCCATCTTTATAAACTCCATCGTGGCATGACTTCTGCTGTTCGTCTCTACTTTCTCTCTCTCTTGTTTTATTTTCTTTTCTATATATAAATAAAAAACTAATTATATATAAAATCCAGCTTATTGATTATTTGGTGAGTATGGTTTTCTGTTGATTTAACAGGTGATACAGGACATATGTTTTAGTAACTATAGTCAGTGGATAGCTGTAGTTTCATCAAGGGGCACATGCCATATCTTTCTATTGTCTCCTTTCGGTGGTGAAACCGGTATTCAAATACAAAACTCCAACAAAACCAAACTCTCACCTTTTGTATCACAACCATGGTGGTCAACCTCCTCTTTCACAAAAGACCAATCATTCTCACCCCCACCCCCCATCACCCTATCAGTAGTTAGCAGAATAAAAAACGTTAATTTCGGGTGGATTAACACCGCCGGAAAGGCGGCTGTCCCGCCAGGTGTCATTGCCGCCTGTTTCCATTCTTCCGTACGCCGGAATCATCCGGAACCTTCTCCTTCTGTTTCTGTTTCTAAAGCTGATGTATTAGAGCATTTGTTGGTGTATACGCCATCTGGGTATGTGATTCAGTATGAGCTGTTGCCTTCTCTAGGAAGGGAGCAAGGGGAATCCAGCGGTTCCCCTCAAGATGAGGAGTTGAGGGTGAAGGTCGAACCCGTTCAGTGGTGGGATGTTTGCCGGAGAACGGATTGGCCGGAAAAAGAGGAGTTTATTGGTATTGGTATTGGTATTGGTGGTGCTCCGGGAAGACATGGTTCGGTGGAGGCTGCGATGGCTAATTCCGATGACGAAGACGGTGGTGTTGTGGAGAAGGATTTGAGTAAACTAAAAGAGAGATCGCGGTGGTATCTTTCGCATGCTGAGGTGCAAATGAGATCCGGGAGAGTTCCCATTTGGCAAAAGTCCAAGGTGAGAAGGGTATTTACGTCGTTTTGCATCCCATCCCATCCCACCCCACCTTTCTTTCTTTCTTTCTCTCTTTCTTGTGTGGGACAAAAATTGCAATTTTTGTCTCGTTGAGACTTCAATCCAAGTCCAAGGTGCTATTCTCGAGGATGAGGAGAGGGTATTTATGTCTTTTTTTCACAGATGTATGTTGGGCATTTTTCAAGAATGCTTATGAGTTATGATCTGAATCTGATTATGATATGCACAGATATATTTCTATGCAATGGCCCCACAGTTACATGATGATGGTCATGGTGGGGAGGTTGATATTGAAACAATCCCGGTGCATGAGATTGAAGTCAGGGAGAAAGATTTGCTGCCTGTTTTCGATAGCTCTTGTGCACTTCATCCTGCTTGGACTGATAACCGGTAGTCTCACTCGCATTAACCCCTCTTCCATTCCTTTTTTTTTTTTTTTAAATTTCATCATCCTAACAAGGGTGTTTACGTCTTTTAAACTTTTCATGCAAATGCCCTTTTCATCCTCCTAATCTTTTATCATGCAAGCGTATAGGCTTTTATAACTTTTAATTGTTTTCATTTTATTTGAAGAGTGTTTGGTGCTGGTAGATATTCTGCTTCGTCTTCCCATGGTGGTAGCAGCAATGAAAAGTTTCCTCAAGATTCCAATGGTAAAAAGATCCTTTGGTTTGATTTTTTTTATTTATCTTCTACTAAAATATACATAGTTAAAATTATACATTTCTTCTATTTGTATCAGTATATATAAAAAAATTTACAAAAATATTCAAATACAAAATGACAGAAATGGTCTCTCTTTAACCAAACTACAGAAACAATCCCTGCCTAAGTCAAAAATTATAGAAATGATCCTTCTGTAGGAAATATAGACGAAACGATCCCTGTGTAAGATAAAGTTACAGAAATGGTCCCTCTTGCCAGCAATGTGCGGGCTAAAAACCCTTGTTAACACACAAAAAACAATTCTTCCTTTAACATAACATTCATTTGATAGATTTACAAACCAAACATAAAGCAAGTAAATGTAATTCTCAACCCAACACTGTTTTTATTTATTTATTTATTTATTGTTTATTCTCTCAGGTTCAGCAACAGAAGCACAGATTGCATCTTACCCTATTCTCGCTTCAACTGTAAATAATAAAGACAGCATGAATGGGCTAACTTGTTACCCTCCTCTTCTTGATGATGACATCATGAATTCTCCATCTCCGGTTGACCGCTCAATCCCACCCGACCGAACCGTGGCCCGCGGGGTCAAGTCCTTGGAAAGCGTGGTCACTAGCGACGGTTCGAACCGTTCCGACTCAAGCATGAACAATATTGTTGATGGATATGGACACGATTTCCAAGAAGAATACTGCAACCCTTCCACTCAGGAAAAAAAAGAAATAAATGATGCTGATGCCAAAAATGGCCTCCATCAGAGGAGTAAATCCGAGGAAGATGGCGATGGTGATGATGATATGCTTGGTGGGGTGTTTGCTTTCTCCGAAGAAGGTCAGTAGTACTTCTCTTTCCTTTCCATAATTAAAAAAAAAAACACAAGCTCAAGTGTTTGGTTGTTTAATAAATAATAAATGATTGCAGGTTGATGATGGTGAAATGAATGTGGGTTTGATGGTTGTGTAACTAATTCACTGATTTGATTTGAGAGGTGAAACTTTGGGTGTTGTTTCTTGTTGGGCGACAATTCTTGGTTTTCTCTGTTTCTAATTCTTCTGTACATGATGTATAGTTGGCCATATCTCTTTTAATAGTAAAGAAGAAAAACTTGACATTCTTGTGTACATGATGTATAAATTGCATTCCTATATGAAACCTTGGATGTTTTGGTGTAATATAAATAGTATAATACAAAGTTTATTAGTTCAATATTGTTTATTAATGATTCATTTAAAACAACTTATTTCTTATTTTATCCATAGAAAATATTATTGAACATAAGAAAAGTAGATTATATTAATGTTAGAATTAGGCTAGGAAAATGACTTATAAGGGTAATTATGTTTCAAAAACATTCAAAAAAAAAAAAAACCGATCAAAGTTTGGCATGTTTAAAAAACATCATCCAACTAAAGGCTTTGCATAAAAAACACCATCGAAGAATACATTTTGTTCCATCTAACCGGTGGTAACCGGTTCTTGCGGGTTAAATGTTGACGTGGCCTAATACTTGATGACATGGCATAAATATGGGTGACATGGATAAGAGTGGGTGGCATGGCTTTAATTGACGTACTCCTTCATAAATCGAATTAGGGCATCATTCAACATTCATGAACGAATTCTTCTTCTGGTCTCCAAAATTCTTCTTCTCATCTCCTCCTCTGAAAGGAATACCATCGACTTTTTTCCCTTTTCACCCACTTTGTTCGTATTCAATCAAAGCGGCTCCAACTCCACTTGCTAATAAACTCTTTTCTCAATAATCAACACTCGATTCATCATTTTCAACAACGACATCAACTCAATTTCAACAAACCCAAATCCATTATATCTATTTTTGCAACTGTTAGGGTGATTTCTACATCATCCAACATGGTCAAAGTTATAAGGTTTTATGAACTTGGTGGTCTGAGGTATTCCTCTCCTCCTAAAACAGCAACTCGGACAATACGAACCTTTGTTGATGAAAACTCTAGGCCCTGTGCAAAAAGATGAAAAATTACACCAAACTCACCAACAATCTGGACCTGCATGAAGATAATGTCAAAGTTCATATGAGGGAAAAATGAAGATAATTATATTCTTTCTTACCCATTCAAACGATTATTAATGGCAGTGAGGTCCTTGGATAGGCTTTGGTAAACATGAGTGTTCTCTCCAACCACTTAAATTACCTGAAATGCTTAGTCCAGCTTCATCAAGTACCCTTCTGTTGTGTTTCCACTCTGTAGACAACATAAGAAAGTGTAAATCCCATAAACACAATCTTGAAAGTGTAATGGTGATGTTCTTTCTTCATATGTGTAATGTTGCACTTTTCCCCAACCAACTCTCCTTTCCTCTGTTAATTCAATTCCTTTATTAATCATAAACAAGTTATTATTGAAAGTTAAGTGTCTGATTGAAGTTTCGTGATCAATAATAGCATCTGTAACATTCTAGGTTGTAAATTGTTTTATCAATGATTGTTGATCAAAGTGTTTGACCTAATGATGCATGCGATTTCCGATTCAATTAAAGTCGGTTACAAACTAAATCAAAATTCTTACAGGTCATGAAATGGGAGGACGTTGAAATCGGAGAACCAGAAGACGTGAAAAATTCGAATGAGAAAGAAAGTCATCAGAGTAAAACTTCATTGATGTTTATTTCCGTCAAAACATCTGCAAAGCAACTTCAATATGGGGACGGTGGTAGTGGTAACAATGGAGGTCCAGGACTAACCGGCCAGCGAGAGTCGGAGTCTCGAAGATATTGTCGCATTTTCCGGTTTCCCCATGGAAGCATACTTTGAAAAACAGATACTCCCTGCAGAAAAAGTAGTACTCATCCCTTCTTCCGTTGACCCCATGGAATTTTTCCCCATTAATCCACGTACGGAATAAAAAAATGCCATGTCATTTCTTAGTTTTCCTTAATTATTTTTTTACACGTAAAAATTTTCATTTAACCTACACATGTTGGTTACTACTAGTTAGATTTGAACAAAATGTATACGATGTTTTTTATACAAAACTCTTAGTTAGATGGTATTTTTTAAACATGCTAAATTTTGATGATGTTTTTTTGACCATTTTAAAAATATACTTACCCTTATAAGTCATTTTCCCAATTAATTTCAAATGTTTTCAGTAAGTATTGTGTGCATCTAATAACTAATCAGAATAAAACAAAAATAAATTCAATAATAAATCATAAAAGGGTATAATAGTAATCTTGGCTACATTTAATTATGGTAAATATTTAAAACATTTTAATATCCTTTAAATTGGGTGAATTTGTTTGTTAAATAAGATGTCTCTTTTATTATCATCACTAGAGAAATCCCGTCTTCGAAGACAACCCTAAATCCTTCAATTGCCGACCACAAAAGCTTAGTGGCAATCTTTACTGTCAGTCCTCCACTAGTCGTTGCCATCACTCACCTCCATCATGTTCGATTTTCTGTCCAGTAAACAAGGAGGTTGTTGCAAACACTAGTGACCTCGTAGGAACCTTCTCATCTTCTTTAACTCGATGCAAGAATGAAGGCACGAAGACTAAAGACGAGCTATATATGGGTATTTGTGTGTGTATGAATATATATATATATATATATATATATATATATATATATATATATATATATATATATATATATATATCAAGATGATCAAGAAGGATTTGTAATCGATCTTGAGCATCAACTAGCATAAGTTGATTAATCCAGCATGCCTGTTCATTTCCTAGTTAGTTTAAAGATTGTTAGTGTTTCTTAAATGGCAAAGTCTTATTTTGTTATAGTCCCAAAACTTGACTTTGTAAGTTTTCTTTTTAAACGACTGGATTAACATAAAATTTTGATTTTCTTGTTCCCTAAACTAGTACATAGCTTCGGACTAAAATTTTTGCCCACCAGATGTTTGTTAAAATGCTTAAACCAAATATTTCATCCATTCATTTGTATATGATATCCATTGATAAGTCATTTGAAAATTAGCCAATGTACTTTTGTTAATATGGTTTGTGTTGGTCTAATGGCGTCTTTATTTTCTTTATTTTAGCTTTTCTTATGGTTAGTTATTCCATAAACATGATGATTTAGTTTTATTTATTTGAATTAATTTCATACTCTTTAAGAATAATCAAAACCATTCTGGAAGAATATTTATAGCATCATTCTTGCAAAATAAACATGTTTTTTTGATAGCTATTAGATTCTAAGTAATATCTTGCTAGAATAAAGTATATATGTATTCTTATAGAATATTTTGTACTGTATTCTGTCATAATTTATTTGTATAAATGCATTCAGTCAGAATGTCTTTAAGAATGTTTGTTAATAACAAGTATATGTGCTTAATTAGTAATATTAATGAGTAATGCATGTTATCCTTTCAGAATGGCTTGAAGAAGGAATCTAATATTTAATCATACAAGACAAAGACTTGGAATTGAATTCATCATCAAGTATATTTGCGAAGAATTACATTCTTATGATAATATATCACATTTTCATAAGAATAGTTGGAATCAAGTGGATTATTTGGACCATTGAAGAAGATTAAGTGAATTTGTTCAATAATCGTATATTTAAGAATTCTATTTCTTAATAAATTTACTCATTTTTGATGATATTTTGTTAGAATCTATGTAACTATATTAAAATGTATAAGACTATTAGTCTGTAAGAATATTTATTAATTTGTATTTAAGGTCGAATATATGAAGAATATGTAGAATTCTTAAATATGGTTAGTTATAAAAAATATCTGAATTGGAATTATATTCTGTAAGAATAAAATCGAAAATATTGTTACTAGTTTATGACTGTCATTCTGTCAGAATAAATTTTGTTTATTTTATAGAATTACGATATAATTAAAATTGAATTAATTTAAAAAATTCAGATTTATTAAATTAAAAGAATTACTATCCCTAAAAATCCGAAATTTTCCTTTTTTAATATAGGTTAATTGACCAAAATACCCATACGTTAAAATTTGTGTGATTATATGGTACATGTTAACCTATTCTAATATCATACACCCTCAGATCATGACCATTGATTTTATTCCATCCGTTGGTCTAGATTTATGCGTATGAGCACACAATAAATGTTAGAAACATTTGAACCTAGCCCTATATATATATATATATATAATCAATAATCGGTTTCAAGATTGTGATCATAATAGAAACAATATTATGTAAAAATTCTTAAGTTTGGCTAACTATTTGTCTCTTAGACTACCCCATTGGTATTCTATTGCAACTAGTTGTTTATTAAAGACAAAAAATAAATCTATTAAAATAATATAAAAAATAAAGATGGCAACCCATCAGGTTGATATAAAGGGCCAAAGTTGTTATAAGTTGCTATTTTTAGTTGGTGACCAAAGAGAAATCATTATTTTAGTTAAATGTTAAGTTCGGTATGGTTATGTATGGGGTTTGATTAGTAACCTTGAATCTTTCATGATATAAATTTTCATACGAGAGTTTAATGCTAAGTTTTTGTTAATCTAGGGAGTAAAGTAATAAAGATTGATTATTATAAGGACCAAACATTAAAATTTCTCAAATCATAAGAGCATCAAAATTTAAAATATATTAGTTTAAATATCTTATAAACGAAAATGATGGAAGTTTTTTAATAAAATTAAACTACATTATTTTTTAATATTCAAAATTTTGGGTCAAATAGAAATAGAAATAGAAATATATATATATATATATATATATATATATATATATATATATATATATATATATATATATATATATATATATATATATATATATATATATATATATATTGAATATTTTAATGTTGCGTCTTGGGCTTTTTGATTTGTAATCGGATTGGGCTTATCCATCCGTAGTTATCTAGAATAGTTTCCTTTATCTAGATAAGTTGTTAGGGTTTTGTTATAAATATATGCATGCATGTATGCGTATATAATAGAATAGTCGTTCACGTTGATTCTTGTAACCCTAATATTTACCTCTACGGATTGAAGTTCTTAATCGAGCTCTTCTGGGGTATTTTGCATTAATCATTCGACATATTCTTTGCAATACTTGTGTTCTTATTTACGTTCTTATTTATATTCCGCTTAGAATCATACGATCCTGATAGAACATTGTTCTAACAATTGGTATCAGAGCAGGAGATTGTGTTCGTCGATACACTTTTCTTCTGTATTCACAAATAGTTAGGGTTTCCGCTTTTATCGAAGCCGTCGTCTTCTTAACGACGACTACTCAGCTTTTGATAAAACCCTAATCTTAAGTTTACAGGTAAGATTCTAGCAGCTCACCATGTCTCATGAAGATACGCATACAAACCCTATTAACATCTCAAACAACATCGGTTCTACAACTAGAGTTCCCATACTCTACACTCAAGACTATGAAGTATGGGCTCATCACTTTGAAGATTACGTGGTTGGATCCGAAGATAATGGCTATCTCATCTGGGAAGCTATTGTTCTTGGACCGTTCGTGCACTCAGAAACAAACACCATCGTCAAGACACAGAAAGATTACAACAAGTTGGTGACAGATGTTCAGAAGATGCCGCAAGATGAGAATGACAAGATTCTGTGTAATGTCAAAGCCATGCGAATGATAAAATTCGCCTTACAATCTGACACCTTTCGGCTTGTAGGCTCATGCACAACTGCTAAGGAAATCTGGGATAGGTTGAAGGAACTATACTCAACTGATGAGGATCTGGAACACTCCATTCAAACTCTGTTGCTGTTAGAATTTGGAGTATTTGAATAGAAACCTGAAGAGAAGTTCATTCAGACCTTTGATCGGTTCAATCATCTTTTAAGTAAGATGATCAAGCATGGAATTGAAAGGAAGGTGATCGAACAGAAAGTTACATTCATGAACGGGCTCAGACTAGAATGGATGGTTGTGGTTTCTACTGTAAAGGCGCATGAACAGTTCAAATCCTACTCTCTGGCGAAACTAGTTGGGATACTGAAGTCACATGAAAGTGTTGTAACTAAGGAGGCGAAAGTGGTCTCTGGCATGGGATCGCTGGCTCTTGTCTCTAAAGGAAAAAGTGCTGTTGAGGAAGAAGAAGAGTTAGACATGTCAGAATGTGATCTTACAAGTGAGGAGTATGCTCTAATGATAACAAATCCAAAGAAATTTGCAAGAAGAAAATTTCCTACCAATAAGAACCGAAATTGGCAAGGAAGTTACAGTTCTGAGAAAGTAAAAGAGGAACCGAAAGGCTCTTCTCAAAAGGTGGAAGAGAAAAAGGAAAACAAACTTGCAGGAGACTCTGGATACGACTGCAATTACTGTCACGGCAAGAACCACTTTGCCAAAGATTGCATGTTAAGAAAGATGGCTGAGAAGAGAGAGGGTGAAGATGATGAAGCGTATTACATGCGAAAACTTGAAGAAGTCAAAAAGAAAATGACTTCCAACAGCTCGATGAATGCTCTAATTGTACAAGAAAATGCAGGGGAAGACGAGTTTGGCGGCGTAGAAGTCTGGTCAACAGATTCTGAAGACGAAGAGGTCAGAAGACCCACGCATGGAAATGCGTTTCTGGCAAAGAATGAAGGTTCTGGTGGAAAATGCTTGATCGTCACTGCTGGACCATCAACCGAAAGTGCAGACACAGAACCGAACATGACTGAGAACAAGTGTTTTGCAGCCAAGCCAGTGAGTGAGAAGATCAACGACTGCGATCGATTGATCAAGAAGGTACATTCTCTCCTTGAATCTCTTAAAATTTCCAAAACTGAATATCTAGAAGAATTAAATGAGCTAAACTTTAAATTTAACAACCTAAGTAGTAGCCTCATGCAAACCTGCTTAGCAAACTCTAACCTAACTGACCAACTCGGCAGGGTGTCTTCAAAAAGTGAGGAGAGAAGTATCTGGATTGAGCAGAAGGAAGCGAGTTAGTTAGGGCTAGGGATGAGATAATTTATTTGCAAAGAGACAATTTGAAATTATTAAAACAAAGAAATATTTTCTGTTTAATTGCTAAGCATCTTTATACTAATATTGCTCAATTACATCTTAATTGTGAAATTGGAAAGAAAATACATAAAATGATTTTGCCCTTTCTTGAATTTAAGGAAGATGCTGTTATAGCAGAGTGTGAATCAGAAGTTTCCTCTGAAGAAACATCCATGTCATATATGCTAGGTTTAGATAAGATAGAAACTTTCATCGATTCTACGGAACATAAAAGTATGTTAAGAGATATCTTAGATGAAAATGATAGGCTGAATATTAAAACCGAAACTATACAAACATTCGATGAATCAAATGCCAAAATCGTCAAGGATAATAAAATTATAATAGATAATTCTTCTGAATTTGAAACAGAGAGTGAGATGAGTGAAATCTCAGTAGAGGATGTTGTTGATTGTTCTGAGTTTGTGAAAAATGAAGCCAAGAGTGAAAAACCTCTTATTTCAGAAAACTCAGTTGAGTTTGCTCGTCTGTCAAAGGAACAGAAACCGAAACTCAAAGAAAAGGCTATGGTTTATCAGAAGGTACAGACCGTACCAAACCAAGTTTATGCTGTGACTGGAGTCGCTCACAGACAAACAATTGAATTAAGGACGATAGTTGAAGAGGATAATGCTGAAGGATGCGAAGACTATTTCTGGTCTGCTCCCATTGACAATGCAGATGAGACTGTGGGTCTGTCTGAGAGAACCACATGGAGAGTCAAAGGACGATACATACCAGAACCCATCAATAAACCTTCCAGTTTCGATATTCCCAGCACAAGTGGAACGAAAGATGTTCCTGAAGAACCATCAATGCAACCTGATGCTCCAATCGAAAGAAAAGAACCGAAAGGTCCACTCAAGAGACAAGAAGCACCGAAAGTTCAAACTAAGGAACACACCGGAACCAGAGTGGATAACAAGATAATGAAGGAAAAATCGAAGTCAAGTTTTAATGTTCACAAATCTCAGAAGGAGCTATCTGAACAGAAAAGACTCAGAAATCAGCGATATGCCTCGAATCTAAATGAACGGAAAAGGCATTGGAATTCTCAAAATCCTAACTATGAGTCTCCTAGGAAAGAATCCATGGATAAAGGAAAGCAAAAGTTAAAGGAAGATTTTGCTCCTAATTCCTATTATTCCAAATCCCAAAACCGAAAGTCAAGTCTCGGTTCTAAACCAAGTTTCGGTTCTCAACCGAGTTTCGGTTCTAAACCAAGTTTCGGTTCTCAACCGAGTTTCGGTTCTAAACCAAGTTTCTGTTCTCAACCAAGTTTCGGTTCTAGACCAGGTTTCGATCATCGAACCAAATTCAGTCCTAACACCAGATTCAGTTCTAACACCGGTTTCGGTCCCAATTCTAGATATGGATCCTCCAGGTTCCAATATAAACATAAGCGATCCTCCCCTAAACCTAAGAATCAAACGAAAAACACTAAACCAACTAATGAAGATACATTAAAATTTAAAGAAGAGAAAACAAAAATCAAGGTGTTTACTATCAAAAGAAAGGATCAAACAACTCTCGTCAAACGAACTTACTTTGTTGATGCTTCTATTGTAATTCCTTTCTCTGTGAAAAACTCACCAGGACCCAAGAAACTTTGGGTTCCTAAATCTGCTTGAAATTGCAGGTAATCAGTGACGAGCAGTTCGACGACGAATGGTATATAGACAGTGGCTTCTCGCGTCACATGACAGGAAGAAAGGAGGAATTAAGGGAGTTTCGGTCTCTAAAGGATGGCGGTTCGGTGAAATTTGGAAACAACTCCTATGGAACAATCAAAGGATACAGGATGATAACTAATGAAGACTTTTCCATCAGAAAGTTGGCTTATGTGGAGGGATTGCAGCACAACCTCATTAGTGTCTCGCAATTAGTTGTGGGCACAGGCTTGAAGGTATCATTCGATGATACAGGATCTGAGATTATAGAAAAACAAACCAAGAAAGTTCTGCTAAAATCGGCACGAAAAGGAGAAATGTATCCTCTGAATCTTAATCCTATTCGAGGGACACCAGCTATCTGTCTGCTATCAAAGGCAAACACTGATGAAAGTTGGCTTTGGCATCTACATCTATCTCACCTGAACTTCAAAGATATCAACAAATTGGTAATTGGTGATCACGTTCGAGGTCTTCCTCTTCTAAAGTTCGAAAAGGAGCATTTGTGTGCAGCATGTGAAATGGGAAAGCAAAGCAGAAAAAGCCACCCAACACGCATTAATACCAAGATCGTGGAAGCACTTGAACTGTTACATATAGATTTGTGTGGACCATCTGCTATAGAGAGTATCGGAGGAAGTAAGTATATTCTAGTAATTGTAGATGATTTTTTACGTTTCACGTGGGTTTTCTTTCTTAGACAGAAATCAGATGCAACTCCCAAGTTGAAGATGTTCATCAAGCAAGTGGAAGTTCAATTAAAGAAGACGGTGAGAAACATCAGAAGTGACAATGGGCTGGAATTCAAAAATAAGGGGATCACACACAACTTTTCGGCTCCTTATACTCCACAGCAAAACGGAATCGTTGAAAGACGAAACCGATTGCTGTGTGAAGCAGCTAGGACCATGCTCAGTTATGCCTCTCTACCTCTATACTTCTGGGCTGATGCCATTGCTGCGGCCTGTTATACTCAGAATCGGTCCCTCCTTAACAAGCTATTCTCAATATCCCCTTATGAGATTTTAAACAATCGGAAACCAAACGTCAAGTTTTTCCACATATTCGGTTCCAGGTGCTTTATCCTTAACTCTAAAGAAAACCGAAATAAGTTTGACGTTAAAGCCGATGTGGGGATCTTTTTGGGTTATTCTCTGTCATCAAAAGCATACCGAGTATTGAACAAGCGTTCCAAAAGAATAGAAGAGACTTACTATGTCACCTTTGATGACAATTACATGAAGAAGGTTCAAAGGATAGAAGATGCCTCTGGAGACATCTTTCCAGCATCTGGACAGGTCTCGGTTCCAATATCAAATCTATTTGATGAATACATTCGATTGTTCGATGAACCGGAAAAAGCAATCCATTCGGAGGTAACAACAACATACAACAAGGTAGATAATCTGAAGAAAGTTATAGACGAAGCTGCCAAATCATTGGAAACCGAAACACCTACTCCTAAACCATCACCTAGTACTTCAAACTCCGATTCAACGTTCCAGGGGGAGAATGATAACACTTTCAAACCATCTGGAGTTTCTGTCGAGGGGGAGAACTACCATTCCACCACATCTGATACTCAAACAACAGAACCAAAATTAACAAGCGAAAATCCAATCGTGGGGGAGACCCCTACTGCCGATTCTGTTGAAGACATAGGCTACACTTCGCCAGTCGAGGGGGAGAAGGTGAGAACAAGTGATAGTTCAACTAACGAAGGTGAAGGGGATAAGTCAAATGTTGAAATTGAAGTTGAAGGAGAACTAAATCCAGAATATGATCCAAGCTATCTTCCGCTAGTAAAATGGACAAAAGACCATCCCAAAGAGAAAATTATTGGTGAATCGTCTGAAAGTGTTCTTACTAGATCTCAACTGAAGGCAAAACAAACAACATTATTCTCCAAAGTGGAATTTTGTATGTTTAACTCTTTTATCTCCAAAATAGAGCTGAAAACCGTAAATGTTGCACTCGATCATTCTGATTGGGTTCAAGCAATGCATGATGAGCTCAATGAATTTGAAAGAAACAGAGTTTGGAGATTGATTCCTACACCGAAAGATGCCTCTGTTGTTGGCTTGAAATGGGTATTTAGAAATAAGCTGGATAAAGAAGGAAATGTCATTCGTAACAAGGCTCGGTTGGTTGTAAAAGGCTACTGTCAAGAAGAAGGGATTGATTATGAAGAAACGTTTGCTCCTGTGGCACGGTTAGAGTATGTTCGAATTTTTCTAGCATATGCCGCTCACAAGAACTTCGAAGTTTTCCAAATGGATGTCAAATGTGCATTCTTGAATGGAGAATTAGAAGAAACCGTCTATGTTGAGCAACCACCTGGTTTTGTGAATGAAAAGTACCCGGATCATTGCTACGTACTGGATAAAGCTGTCTATGGGCTAAAGCAAGCACCAAGAGCCTGGTATGAAACTCTTACTCGCTTTCTAAAAATGTCAAAGTTTAAACAAGGTTCGGTTGACCCAACCTTCTTTCGAAAGAAGGAAGGTGAACATCTAATGATTGTTCAGATTTATGTCGATGATATCATCTTCGGCTCTATGAATCCTAGCTTAACCGCTGAATTCAGAAAGCTGATGGAGACTAAATTTGAAATGAGCACAATGGGTCCGATTAACTTTTTCCTTGGTTTGAATATTAGACAAGGACCAGAGGGCATCTTTATAAACCAGGAAGCATACACCAAAAATCTGCTGACTAAATTTGGAATGAAGGGTGATTCAAAAGTAAAGGTTCCAATGGCATTCGGTACCAATCTGACCCCATCTCTGGAGAAATCGGCTGTAGACATAACTCTTTATCGACAAATGATAGGATCCCTTATGTATCTAACAGCTAGTAGACCAGATATCATGTTCTCTGTCTGTTATTGTGCCAGGTTTCAAGCTAATCCAAGAGAACCCCACATGACTGCTGTAAAGAATATTTTTCGATATCTGAAGAAGACATCAACTCTCGGTCTCTAGTATCCTGCAAGATCTGGATTCTTCATACAAGCCTTTTCAGATGCTGATCTTGGAGGATGTGGATTGGACAGGAAAAGCACTACCGGAGGATGTCAATTCCTTGACGGAAAACTTGTCAGTTGGCAATCAGAGAAGCAAACCTGTGTTTCCTTGTCCACAGCAGAAGCAGAATACATCGCTACCACATCATGTACCTCTCAGGTTGTTTGGATTCAAAGTCAGTTGAGAGATTATGGGCTGAGTATGAAAAAAATCCCTCTCTACTGTGACTCTGAAAGTGCAATCAGGATTTGTCATAATCCAGTGCAACATTCGAAAACCAAGCACATAGCACTAAGGTATCATTTCATCAAGGATCACGTAGAAGACGGGAACGTAGAAGTACATTTTGTTCGTTCTGCTGATCAACTGGCCGACATCTTTACTAAAGCCTTACCACAAACAACCTTCAATAAAATCTTACAAGGCTTGGGTATGATGGAAGGAGAGTTGGTACAGAATCCTCATTTTTCTCCTTAAAATAAAGACGACAAAGATAGACAGAGCGCTCGGTCTATCTCTGCTCTAGATTTTTGGAAATAAACAGACCGCTCTGTATATCTCGGCTCCGTAAATCTCGGCTTCGCTCTGTCTACTCTCATTAATAAGACAAGGTTTTGGTTATATATATTTATTATCTTTCTGTTTTTATTTTTTTCAGAAAATCTCCAAAAATCCAAAAATATTTTATCTTTCTGTTTTTTATTCAGAAAATCTCCAAAAATCTAAAAATATTTTATCTTTTTGTTTTTTTTTTTTTTTTCAGAAAATCTCTAAAAATCCAAAAATATTTTATCTTTTTGTTTTTAATTTTTTTTTGAAAATATCCAAAAATCCAAATATATATATTTTTATCTTTTATTTGTTGCTTGTTTGTTTTGTTTGGTGTCTGTTATTAATAGGTAAACACAAGAATAACCATCGAAAAATCTCAAGCAAGTATGATTTCACTTTTATACAACTTAGCTAAGTTTCCCTAGAAGCATGCTGCTGTATGTTGTCATAAAGCCTCTACGATCTCGAGTAAGCCTTAATGATTCGAGTGATACCCATCGTTTCTTCCAAATCAGGCTATTTTAACTCACTCGGTCTAGAGCTACCTTACTCTTCTCATTTAAGTGAAGAGTTTCTCTGCTATGTCACGCTTATCTAGCAGAAGGTACATTCGGTTCCTTAACCACCTCCTTATATTCTCCATCTACCTTCGGTTCACTAATGTAACCCTTGAGACTCTCGGTCCTTACCACTGAGGTTTATGGTTACACAACATCTGTGTTAATGATCTTAGATACGATTACCACGTTCGAAGTGAAACCCAAAATCCGACACCAAAAATGAATTGATGGTGAGTGAAATACTCAAGCATTAACTGGTTACCTAAGGAAATCTCTTTTTATTTTGCATGATCTTTTACGAAATCGTCTACAGCTAAGACATTTCTTTCCAAAGAGATCCAATTTTTTTTTTTTAGATTTCTGTTTCCTATAAGTCATAAACATAATATATCCCACCTACCTGTTCAATAGATCACATCGGTCTCACAGGTACCTCTACCAACGATCGGTTTTATGTTAAAACTCGATGATCGGTTGGAGGAAAGCCACCCAATGCATATGATCAAAAGAAGCCTTTCATTGTTTATTAACAAACAGTTGATCGTATTTTCAGGAAACCGCACAAGCACTTCAAGTATCTCTTGACTTTGAAGGAAGTGATTCTTGCCCGGAATCCTCTGCTTTCTGTCCTCTAAAAGAACATCACTCACATCCAATACATACTTGTTTTATTTCTTTATCTTTCACACTCTTATGCACGAAAATTAATATTTTCCAACATTCTAAATACTGATTGGTATAAGTTTTGGTTATCCGTTGTAACCAAACACGGGGTAACAGGGAATTTCAAACGGTTCGAAGATAAGATTTGGGCGCGTGAATTTGATCTGTTTCAAACCCACGCATGCTTACATTTTACTGGGATTAACCACACTGTGAAATCGCGCTTTTTCAGGCGACGTTTTAGCAATCTCATCATCACGATTTCTCTCTCCAGGCAACCGTATAAATAGGGGTGATCGTTTTATTTGTCATTTACCAAGTCTCAGATTATTTCTCTCATACAAATATTAAACTGTTCATCTTCTTCTTCGTTCATCAATGTCGACCTCATCTCCGCGCATGATCAAACTGCAACATCCTCCTTGCTTACAATCCGACCCAACCAAAATCTGATAATCGAAATGAGTCCATTCGCATATGACTCATATATGTTGCATGTGGTGGAGTGTCTTAAGTATTCACCTCTGGTAATGGCCCTAACCCTAGTCGAAGGAGTTCCGATGTCGCTACTATCTCAAGTGTACTCATCAGCGACGTATGACAAGAATAAGGATCGCATCTACTTCAGTATTCATGATAAGAAATCCTCGATTTCAAAGACGAAGTTTTGTTCCCTTTTAGGGCTCGCAGTTGATTCCTCCACCATCTCACCAGACTTCATCACAATAACCCAAATCTTCACAATGCTGTACGAGATGGGGTACACCGACGTACTTATATCGATGGCGAAGGTCAAGAAGTCCTGCTTACCATCGCAGTGGAATGGGTTGCTGACCCTGCTCATCAAGGGTTTGGCGGAAAGAAGTGGTGGTTCTGATACCACAAGAAAAGGCTTTCTCACCATTCTCTATGGTATATATAACGGGATCAATCTTGATGATGGCATGATAATCTGGTCCCAAGTGGTGCAGAGTTTGAATACCACAACCCGTCACTCAGAGATTTCATGTGGCCATTTCTGGACTGTGATTACAAGAAAATCCATGGATTCTTTGGAGATTCCGGTTATGAAAGACGCTCTTCTTGCCTCTATCGCTTCATTTCACACCACGAAGATTATTTTATCTGATCCACGTAAGTTTCCTCATTATGGATCAATTCCTGAATCAATGTACAGGTGTGTCACAGCATAGAGCACGGTGATGGAAGATTACAGAAAATTGTCTCCAGTTGGTCCGAGGGTCTTGTCTGCAAAACAACAAGCTGCACTAGATGCTTTGGAACAACCTGCTTCTAGAGGCAAGCGGGTGGTGAAAACAGAGAAAGAAGAAGCAAAGGAGAAAAAGCCGAAAATTTCAAAGAGAAAGGCTGGTGAGGAAGCTTCTTCTCAAACAAAGCCGAAGAAGATTAAAAAGATGGCTAAAAGGCCCAAGAGAAATTTGTCTCCTGAACCTGAAACCATTGAAGATCAAGAAGCAGAAACTGAGAATCCTCCAATCTTCACCAGAGAGCCTACACCACCGAGATCTACAACCCCACCTCCATCTCCTAAAGATACTCACATTCCTACTCCACCAGTCTCTCCCGAAACTACTAGACTTCCATCTCCTTAACCCACAAAAATTTCCACTCCAACCCAATCACCAAAACAGAAAGCTCCACTTTCTGTTCCCACAGATATACCAACCCTTCCCATTGAAACTTCTTCTCTACCAACTTCAACTACCCATATCTCTGTTCCTATCTCTACTACACCCATCTCAACTCCTCTTGCAACAGAATCCATCACCACCACCATTCCCCAAATCCCAGTAGAAGTCAATGTATCTGATACAGGGACTACTACTGTGATTGATCCACCTGTTTCTAAACCACCATCTCCCACTCCATCTTCTAACTCTGGTGCTACTTTAGGAGGAGATGACGAATAGTATGATTCATTATACTTTATTCCTTACCGGATTCCAACTGATACTGATGCTGATGCTCCTGCCAATAATCAACAACTTCAAGACATTAACGAAAAGCTTGACCGACTGCTTGCAGACAGTAAAGCTTATAGCGGGGTTGTCATGAAAGCTTTTGTGGAGACTGCTGTTCAGCAATATACTGAAGCCATTGACCAATCTACTGCTGCAGTTAACAAGTCCACAACTTCATGTTCCCAGGCCACAGAGAAGGTTACTGAGGTTGTTCATACAACTCAGATTTTCCTTGATTCTCTCAAAGCTCATGCTGATACTAATGCAGCAAAATATCAAGCTTCTGTGGACTCCTTTTCCCACACTCTTCAAGAATAAACTACCAAGTTTGATGCCCTTCGTGCTGATCTCAAAACAGAATCCACATCTTTTCTTTAATCCTTGGATTCTCGTTTTGCTACTTTAACTGCAGAAAGCACATTGAAGGAGGATTTGATCAAACACCAGGCAACTATTGAGCTACAGAAAGTACACCTGGCCCAGGCTGAAAAGGAGATCTCTCTGCTCAAGACTCAACGGGCTGTCTTTCAAAGTTGTGCTGGTGATGTGAAGAATATGTTGACTGCTCTTCTCAAAGCCCATGATCCGATTCTAACTTTGACTATTCGGAAGCATCTCCAAACTAAACTTCTTCCTACCATTTCTCTTCTTAGTGAAATGAAAGGTGTCTCGGAGAAAGTCTTTCTTCCGAAACAAGGGGGAGAGGAGAGTAAAGTCAAAACAAAACCGAAGGTTAATGTAGCTTCGGTTTCTGGAAAGAAAATTCTAGACGACAGTGACTCTGATCCTGAAGAGACTATTGTCGAAGCTCTCAAGAGAAAGAAACGAGACAGAGAGCTTGATGATACTCTGAAGGTGGAAAAAGAGGCTGAAGAGAAGGATAAAAAGAGTAAAGAAGAAGAGGAGATCTTACAGTGCAAAATGACTCTGTTTCCCGAGTGGGACAGAGATACTCTTATCACCCAAGCGATTGAATTTCCTTCCATGTATTGGTTGGAACCGATTGCTTCTTTTGAATGTAAAAACTCAAAGGACTCGCAGTTTGACATGCCAATCACTAAAAGAGCATTTACTTATCATTGCTTTGAGGTCACTGCTGAGGTTCCTTTTCCCAATTTGAAGGTTGACAGGGAGTTAGTCGATTTTTATCTGAAGAACAGTCAACCGCAGTACTTGACTTGGAGTGCACAAAAGATTACAAGAGTCAAGGTACTGAAATCATCACTTGTTGGGAGATTTATGAATGTACACTTCAAGATTAACCGTGGTACTGCAAACACGGAATATTTCATCTCTCTGGCAGATCTTCCCAATCTTAATCCTCATGATTGGATTTTGCTATACAACATTTTGCTCTCAAATCAAAGAGAGTATGAGCCGATTTTGAAACATCTTAAAAGAATGTTGGCCTCCTATATCCATGAGCTTGCCACAATGGATCAGGAGATAGCAAGAGTGATGAATAAGAAGCCGACAGTCAAGCCAACATCTAAGCCCGGTGATGTAAATAAAATGAAGTTGGGGCAGATTGATTCAACCAACTTGACTGTCATGTTCACAAAGGGTGACAGACATAAGTTTCTGTTTGCATTGGTTGACAAGCATCTGTTTTCAACAGATTGTTTGGAGCATATTATCAACATCATTCATCGATGCAAGCAGAACTCACCATCAGACAAGAAGAATTTTACAGATATGCTTCGGTGGTATATAACGTTTAGACAACACGTTCTGGCCATTATACCGAGGATATTTGAAACGGTGAAGAAGCCCACTGGTGTGAAAAGAGAATAGAGTTTCTACTCCAAAGACGCAAAGAGGGGGATTGTTGAATATTTTACTGTTGCGTCTTGGGCTTTTTGATTTGTAATCGGATTGGGCTTATCCATCCGTAGTTATCTAGAATAGTTTCCTTTATCTAGATAAGTTGTTAGGGTTTTGTTATAAATATATGCATGCATGTATGCGTATATAATAGAATAGTCGTTCACGTTGATTCTTGTAACCCTAATATTTACCTCTACAGATTGAAGTTCTTAATCGAGCTCTTCTGGGGTATTTTGCATTAATCATTCGACATATTCTTTGCAATACTTGTGTTCTTATTTACGTTCTTATTTATATTCTGCTTAGAATCATACGATCCTGATAGAATATTGTTCTAACAATATATATATATATATATATATATATATATATATATATATATATATATATATATATATATTAAACAATAGTAAATCTAAAATTGATATTTTACAAATCCAAAAATTTGTAGCAATGTATTTATGAAAGAATCTCTCTCTCTCTCTCTCTCTATATATATATATATATATATACACACACACACACACACACACACAAACAAACACACATTAGACCTGTGTTCGTGCAAAACGACGATGACAAATAGTTCTTTCAACAAATAGTTTTTTTACGGGGAAATAATTATTAGTTATGTAATAAAAAATTATCACTTCTAAAAAAAATATTTACGTTTAGACCTTATATTTATATTGACTGTGTATATATTTGATATAATTAATTAATATCGGTGTGTAGTTTAAGAAATCTAAATTAATTTATATGCGTGAATTTAATATTTTATAACTATCAATTTTCTCTAAATTAAATTTTTAATAACCTTTTTTAATTCAAGTTTTTAAACTTTTGGTAAGTACTAATTATTTTTTATGCATAATTGATTTGTATAAAAAGATTTTTATCTTATACCTCTTAAATTTCAGGGTATAACTAATATGATCTATAATATATATATATATATATATATATATATATATATATATATATATATATATATATATATATAAAATTTTTGTATAAAAGGTAATATGTCTAATTAATTTTTTTTTCTATGTAAATACTAATTACTTTATATATATATATATATATATATATATATATATATATATATATATATATATATATATATAAGTTTTAAATAATTAAATTGTTTTGTTATAGAAAAAAAAAATAAAGTGTAACATCCGGATTTGCAGGTATCATATTTTAATTATTTATTTTGAGTTATGAGGAGGGACTCGACGAGTTGACGCTTAGACTCGTCAAGTAGGATCGCGATTGCTGACTGGATTAATGAACGGACTCGACGAGTCAATGGGTGGACTCGACGAGTCCGCGCTGAGGTCGAAAACACTAAATCTTCGGGCTTGTGCCCTATTTAAGGGACCTTATAGCCCTCATTTGCGGCTATTGGTCTAGAGAAAGAAACCCTAGAAAGCTTGAGCGAGTTGTGTGAGAGAGAGAGAGCTATTTTGATCCTTTTTGTTGTGGCTTTGCAAAGAAGAATGTGTTTCCAGCAAGAGAAGGTCAAGGGGATTGTGATTCCGTGGTTTTCAATCTTGGGTCTTCATTATTGAGGTAGAAAATCGATCACTTCTTCTGTTTTGTACAAATCCTTAAATCTAGGGTTTTCTATACCCCTTTATTGGCTTGAATTGATGCATATGTTGTCCCTTTGAGTGTGAGACTCTGGATCTGGACCTTTAGAGGTCCAGAGAGCATTATCTAACCTGCTTTATGTTGTTTCTTGGAGGAAATGAACCTAGGATGCCATTTTAGAAGCCATTTGTGACAACCCGAAATTTCCATTCTGTACAAACCATATCAAGTAAATAGAAGTTAGAACAGTTACAGTTAAGTTCCAGACTCGTGAGTATAAGTTTGACAGTTCTTCAGGATTTACACTTAAGGAAATATCAGGAGAGTGGATGCACTAGGGTTTTGTGCAACACTGTTACTCCAAAACTCTAGGATATTAGGGTTCGATTCCGGAATAAAAATATTTTTTGCCAAAAATCCCAGGACTATATATAGAATTCTGAACCATAGTTATTTCATTAGTTACATTTCCAACTAGAGAAAAGCCAAATTCTCTCTCACGGATCTTCGGATTTTCATCCCAAATCGTGTGTACTCCTATCTAGTTGTAATATATAGCTTAGATTGTGCCTAATAACATCAAAATCGGATCAAAACCCCAAGATTTGAGAGTTTACCGCCCCAGAACACTTGGAGAGTAAACTCTTTTATAAGGGCCAAGATGTGCCCCATTGTCCCTCTAAACCTTGGAACTCAACCTAGGAACTACCATGACATGTTTAGGCCACAAAATCATTAAGAATCAAGGGTTGAAAGTGAGTTCACGACCAAGGAAGTTCTTGGGCCGTGAACTCCATTTTAGGTTGCCAAAATGCCCTAAATGCCTTCATTGAGCCAAGAGACTAGCATAACACATTACCTTGATATGTCTACGACCCAAAACAATCAAAATACCAACACCCATAGGTGTTCACGGCCGCAAACACATGACCAAATGGTCCATGGGCCGAAAACTCAAGTTAGGGGTGTTTTGATGCCACAAACACTTCCTAAGGCTTAGGCTTGAATTTAGACATGTAACCTAATGAGTTTAGGACTAGCAAACACCATTAGAACACCAAGAGTAAGGTGTTCACGGCCCAAGAAGTTCCAGGGCCGTGAACTTCAAACAATAGTGCCAAATGGTGCTATAAACTCTTCTAAAGCCTTGTATACTAGCATAGTTTAGTTCCTAGTTAAATTAGGGACTTGAAAACACCACAAACACCCTCCCAAGGGAGATTACGGCCGTAATCTCCAAGGGATATGGTCCCAAGGCCGTGAACTCCTCAAAGGAGTTAAAAGGAAGCCCTAACACCCTAGTAAGCCTTGAAGCACTTCACCACTTAAGTTGTAATAGCTTTTAGCTTCATTTAGAGACCCAATATAGAGTTTACGGCCAGGAGTTTACTCCCATGGGCCGTAAACTCCAACACACATGGTCTTTTGACCATAAACTTCCGTATGATGTCTTGCACTCCTTTGTTGCAACCCATTAGCCTCCTAGCACTTAACCAAAGTGTTTTCCTTGCATTAGGATGTTGATACATGTTTAATTAGTGTTATAACCATTAATTGTTTATATACATATGTCTTCATATGTAATTAGGACCATTGTGTGTGTCTAAAGTCTTCACTTGACACCTAGCAGTCCTACCTCTTCAGTTCATCCGTATCACCCAAAACCGGTGAGTTCATACCCCTTAATCAATGTTTTAACTGTTTTTAAATGTTTTAGGGGGGGGGGATACAAGTAGAATCGTGTTAGTTACTGTATCAATCACATGTGATTAGTAAATAGCATTCAAATGATTGGCTACTCATTAGCCGTTTTACCACACAGTTTACTTCAAATGTTTTTCATAAACATTTTATGTGTTTAAAACTCCTTATTACACTGTGCATATTACTCTGTATGTTTCATTTCAAACTCATTTACAATTGTGTTTCAAATAAATGTTTCCTTATACTTAAACTGTTTTATCAAACCCATGTTTCCAACCCGTTTTATAGATTGACATCAAGTCGATCTTTTCTTAAATATTAATTATGTTCAAAGGTTTTACAAAACTTACTTTATGCTTTTATATTATAAATTTCATGCCTATATATGTATAGTTATATGAGGAATGTTTAAAAGAATTAGGAAGGCTATCCACCCTATTTCCTTTTCGCGCTTGAGATGTGGTCTGGTGGGATATCGGGTATCCGTCCGAAGGTCGTTTAAATATTAATTATATATCATATGTACATATATAGTCATAAAGGCCCTTCCAGTTCAATCAATGCCCTTGGGTAGCAAGGGTATACATCCATGTCCATACGTACCAGTTAGATTACTAGTAAACAACCATAGGGGTAGTTTAGGAAGATACTAGAACGCGATATCATACAATGAGTCAGTTCATTCGTGAGTCAATACTTGCTAGATAGAGAGAACATACATTACAGTTAGAACGTTACAATACATTACTATTCATGCTAGATAGAGAGAGAACACACGTTATAGCTAGCACGCATAGAACATTTCAGTACATTACATATACATGAATACGTTGACATAATTGTGATCCACTGTATCGGAGCACGCCTTCAATGGCATGGCCCAAGTTGTAGCCAGAGTCTCTTGGAGGGAGAGCGTGAGTTTGCGTATAGATCTATACTGGATTGACTATCTTACACCTTGCTGCTATCTACAGCCGGACCTGCAGATCTGCGGGTGCCAAACGTCATACCTTTTTACGACCTACATTTGTCGTTGTTACCCAGTCGATAGTATGGTACAATTAATCACATGATGCCTTAATATAAATCCGATTTAAGGTAGTTAGTACAACAATAGTCCTTATAGCACTACATTATAGTACTACATTAATTTTCCTTTTACATATACTTAGTGATCTTTTCACTTAAACATTAAATGTAAAAACTATATTTTGTTAATGATAGTTACACTTGGTAGAAGGCTACATTCAGAGCAGTTAGGTCTTGGTAGAAGACACCCTTATATACTAGTAGGAATCATAGAGATTTCTAGGGCTTTTCAAACATTTACAGTTGTTTTACAAAGCATTTTTATACTTACAGTTCATATACATTTTCAATACTTACAGTTCATATACATTTTCAATACTTACAGTTCATATACATACAAATACTTACATACAAATTAAGATACTAAAATACTTATGATCTCACCAGCTTTAAAGTTGATACTCTCTTTCAAAATAACTTGTATCCTCAGGTCAACCATAGACAGGTACTGATGTAAGGCTTAGAGAAGATGGAGCTCGTTCAAGACTCATCTTTCATTTTGTTTATACTTTAGTGTCTATTATAATTTGACAGATAACACTTGTATTAAAATTATATTATTAATGCAATGTATGATGTTGTTGCTTGTTTACTACTTTTGATTGTTGTGATACTGTACATGACGTTCTCCGCCCCAAAACGTTTCCGCCGTTCTTGGTTTTGGGGTGTGACAGATTGGTATCAGAGCATTGTTTATAGTGAATTAAGTATATCAACCCATAAAAGATATACTAACTATAAATACAATGGGATTAAAAATACTCTGAACAAGAGTTTATACTTTAAATAATAAAATATTTAATTAAGTATACGTGCCTGCATTCATACTAAAATCAGTGTCACTAGGATAGTACAAAAGAATTACGATTGTTGGGCAACACAGGTGGACTTAGAGACATATAGTCAAAACTGGGAAGATATAGCCTGATCACCTATATTATCCGAGGGTTGACTAGCATGTGCCTAAGTGTAGTTGTGTGGTTGAAACAAGTCTAAAATCTTACCAACCCTACAACAATGAGAACAGTAGAACATAACATTAAACTTAAAATACTATAGGAGTATTTGGTGTTACTATAAGTACTTTATACTTGAGAACTAAAACGGGATCTTCATTACTAAGTTGATAGTTGCTAAGTGGATACACTAAGGCTATATGTAATTAGGATGTTATAGACTTAGAATCTGTGAAAAATTTTACTTTACCCCTATTCTGTGTGAATTTGGAGTTAATGTCACTTATTCAAGGGCCTATCCTGTTTCGATTACATATAACTGGTATGCACTTCACAAATAGCGATGTAACTAATGAATATTTTCTAAATAATTATCTAGATAGTTTCGTCTAATAATTATTTTCTTACCCCAATTCTCGCGTAGATAACATGGCTGGACTCCATCCCCACGACAACCAGTACCTTCCGAACGAAGTCATTGCTGGATGGTTTGGAGAAGAACCAGAGAATGATCATCCAATTCCTTTGAATTATCACCATGATGAAGACCTTTCGGATGGTGCTAACTCTGAACCTGAGGTTGAGAACCTACCCCAGACAGCTCCCGTTCCAATTCCTAACCCTCTTTCGGATTTTCATGGCCCGACGCCTCCATGGGTTGAATGTTTGGAAGCATGGAACGAAGATCAGGATCAACCTATACTATTTAACGGAGACCGAAGCTTCTACAACGTAAATGAAGGGAGCACAACAGATAGAGTTCTACCAATCCTGATTCGTAGAGTTGCCCGAAACGAAATTCAGGGCACGACAACTCTACATCGTATTGCGGAAGTTGACACCAATGGAGGGATGCATATACTTCGCACCAATTGCCTTGAACATACTCGTGAGACATCTAAGAGAGACCAAAAACCCTGCTGCAAGCACTATCTGAAACTCGAGCCGAAGTCATTGAGCTCCGAGTACATCAGAGGGTATACGAAAGATACCTGCTTGAAATGGAACGTCAAATGGCTGAACTGAGAGTTCACCAAAGGGATGACCATCAGCAGTAGTAGATGCTTTACTTTATTTCTCCTTATTAAAAAGGAATCGTTTTTCTGTCTATGCCCGATGTGTATATGAATAAGCCAGAGGGTTTTGTCGATGCGAAGCATCCAAATAGAGTGTGTAAGCTTGAGAAATCCATTTATGGATTGAAACAAGCATCTCACAGATGGAATCTTTGTTTTGACGAGAAGGTTAAAGAGTTTGGCTTTCTGCAAAGCGAAGATGAATCTTGTATATATGTCAAAGCCGGTGGGAGTATAGTGAGCGTCCTCGTATTGTATGTCGATGACATACTACTCATAGGAAATGACGTCCCAACCTTGCAGGAGGTCAAGTCCTGGCTTGGGAAATGTTTCACTATGAAGGACCTCGGAGAGGCTGCTTATATTCTAGGAATAAGGATAGTAAGAAACAGGGAAAAGAGACTGATAGGACTCAGTCGGGATACATACTTGGATAAGGTACTAAAGTGTTTTAGTATGGAAAATTCCAAGAAAGGGGAGTTGCCAATTCAAAGCAATACCAAGTTGACTAAGAGTCAAAGCCCGAGTACAGAGGCAGAGATAGCTGATATGAGCCGAGTACCTTACACTTCCGCAGTAGGATCTATCATGTACGCTATGACTTGTACTATCCCTGATGTGGCCTTCACTTTGATCATGGTCGGCAGATATCAGGGGAACCTAGGTAGAGCTCATTAGATTGCGGTAAAGAATATTCTTAAGTACCTACGAAGGACCAAGGATTGGTTTCTAGTCCTTGGTGGGAGTGATAACTTGAGGGTACGAGGGTATAGTGACGCTAGTTTTCAGACGGATCGGGATAGTTAGCAATCGCAGTTGAGCTGGGTCTTTACCCTAAATGGAGGAGCAGTGACTTGGAAAAGTTCCAAGCAGGAGACCGTGGTTGATTCAACATGCGAATCAGAGTACATTGTGGCAAGCGAAGCGTCGAAGGAGGCTATATGGTTGAAGAACTTCATTGGAGACCTTGGACTTATGCCATCCATAAAGGAGCCGATGGAAAATTTCTGTGATAATGAAGGAACGGTTTCCTTGACCAAGGAACCAAGAGATCATGGTAGATCTCGACATATCGATAAAAAATACCATTTTATCAGACATCGGGAAGGATGATTGGTCTGAATCTATAGCAAAGAAAAGATCAAAGAGGGTTATTCGACAACCATATAGATATGTAGGATGTGTGAATTTAAGTGAACTTGATGTTGGAATAGTATCTAAGCCCGTAACTATATTTGGTATGTACTTGACCCGGTTGTGCATGGTCCTTTTGGGTTGCCTTCACCAAAGCAAGTAGACAAGGTAATTTAAGGAGAAAGAGAGAATATTATGGTTTATAAATATATTATAAGAACAATATATTAAAGGAGAAATCATACTTATTTAATTAGTGTTGGTCATAAATTAATTAGGAATTAATTTGGTGACTAAAAGAGATTAATTAAATAGAGGGGTATAAACTGTCAAATGTATGATAGTTAAGTTTTGGGCTAAGGAAGCCTTATGGACTTAAGGGGGAACGAAATTATGATGGGGATCCATCATATTTTTGACCAAGGACCTATTCCAAAAGGTTCCTTGGGCTGTTTGGTGGTTAAGCTATCCATTAGGGTTTAGACTGAAACCCTAGCAGCCTGCAAGTATAAATAAGACCCCTAGGCTATAGAGATCGGCTACACATGCTTCTAAGAGAATCCTAGGGCCGATTTTAGCACCCCTCTCCTTCTCTCAAATTACCTTCTTGCTTGTGGGGTTTGTGAACCATTAGAGGAGTTACAATTGTGACTCTAAGCTCAAGATCAAGAAGATTACAAGGATTTCAAGCTACTTGAAAGAGGTAAAACACTTGGATATGTTTTCTTTATGATAATTTCGAATTATATATGATAGATCTAGGTTTGTAAGTCTTGGATTCAAAGCATGTACAATAGAGAAACCTAGATCCGAGCATTAGGGTTTTTATGAGCACATAGGATTGTTTCTTATGCATAAAACCCATCACTTGACTCCATTTATTTTTCTTTAGCAACTGGAGAAGACATTGAAATTGAGGAGCCTCAACCATACAAAGAGGTTGTGGCGAGTAAAGAAGCAATTGAATGGTTGATGGCCATGAATGAATAAATGCAATCTTTAGAGAAGAATGAAACATGGGATCTTATTCCATTACCAAAGGGGAAAAATCAAGTGGGATGCAAATAGATCTTTAAGAAGAAGGAATGGATACCAGGGTTTCAACCAACTAGGTTCAAGGAATGGTTGGTGGAGAAATGGTTTTCTCAGAAATAAGGAATTGATTATCACGAGGTGTTCTCACCGGTCATGAAGCACAAGACAATTTGGGTTCTTTTGGACATGGTGAGTGCATTTGATATGGATCTTGAAAAAATTGAAGTGAAAACTACATTTCTTCATGGGAACTTAGAAGAGAATATTTATATGTCCTAGCCAGAAGGGTTCCTTGATTCTAAGAAGGATCATGTATGTTTGCTGAAGAAATCCATATACGGTTTGAAGCAGTCTCCACGATAATGGTACAAGAGATTTGATTCATTCATGATCTCGTATGGTTACACTCGGAACCATTTCGACAATTATGTCTACTCTAAGAAATTATCACTAGATTCCTACATATATTTGTTTCTATATGTTGATGATATGCTTATCTCAGCCGAGGACATGGCTGGAATAAGTGAGTTGAAGGCAACCCTAAAGAATGAGTTTGAGATTGGGGTTCATGGAGCATGTGACAAAGGAATGAATCTTTTGAGAAAGGAATGGATCACTAGACAAAGGAATGAATCAAGTAACAAAGAAAAGGATTTCCCAAAAGGTGGTTTGGAGCAACATGGAATGTCTTGGAGAAACTTGGAGCACTTAGACCAACTTGGAGCAACATGTTGCACCATGATGATTGATTTTGCGCCATCCCTTGGGATGTTGCACCATATTGAGGCTTCTTTCACCATCCAGGAAGATGTTGGGCCAAAGGGAAAGGAGTTATGCCAAAGGAATGAATGTTGAGCCACACATAAGAGATGTTATGCCACAAGGAAGCCAAGAAGGAGATGTGATGCCACATCTATGAGATGTTTCGCCATGAGGGTATGAAAGTGCACCAAAAGAAGGATGTTGTGCCATCTTGAGGATAAGTTACGCCATCCTCATGAGATATTGTGCCATGGAGAAAATGTTGTGCCATCATGGACCATTTGGGTACATGATGTTGTTAGGTTTTGGTATAATACAACATCCTATGGTGCACATACAACCCTAAATACCTTGGATCTATGTTTTCACTAATTATACATGCAAATGGTTTCCAAGGCATTAAACCTATAACTAGCATGCATTCGACATAAACCATATAATATACTAGTTAAGGAAACATACCTTTTATGTGGCTTGAAGTCTTGATGTATTTAGCCTTAAGAGCTTAGCACCAATAGTATGAAATGAGTCAAATGGAATCACAACACACCTAGGACAAAGGTGGCTCTTGAGAGAGAATTCCATGCACCAAAACACCTCCATATTTCTCTAAGAAAAGAAGTGGTGATTTTGGCTATGGAGTAACCTATTTATATGTAGGATTCCAAGGGTCATGGGTATAACCCATAATCCATACCCATGGGTTTTATGATCCATGGTTCATGTGGCCCAACTCTTTATGTATCCATACATAAACTTGGTCCAACATGGATCATAAGCCCAACACATATAAATATAACTAATTTTCATAATTAGTCCCCATAGATTTAATTAGTCTCTTTTGATCACTAAATTAATTCCAAATTAATTCTTGATCGATACTAATTAAAACATATGATTTCATATTAATATATTATAACTCATAATATATTAATAAACCATAAATAACCTTCTCTCAAAAGTCCATCCTAACAAATTGTCCTGATGATATGCAACCCAAATGGACCATGCTACTCTCGGGTCAAGTACGTACCAATAATAGTTATGGGCTTAGATATCTAATCCAACAGATGTGTCATCTTGATTCCTTTGTTGTGCTGTGTTGATCCACATTTTCCTAGAAGATGATCATCCTCAAGAAATACATAATGTTATGCCACCATGATGGATGGTGGACCATTAGTGTTCATGATACGCCACGTATGCATCATGATGCTCCACTATGGTCAATGTGGTCCATCATATGTGTTGTTGATGCTCATGGGTTGTATGACATGGAAGAATGTTCCAGAAGATGTTGCATGGCAGATTGATTGACACCTTTGATGTGCCTATGGGTCATTACGCTTGGGCCATTAAGGTTTTAGGTCCGATCCCTCAAGTATAAATATGAATGCATGTTAGGTCATTTTGTATCTTGAATTCTAAAGTGTTAGGCAAGTCTCTATGAAAATTATACTTGTAACCTCTTTTTGAGAGTTTTTAAATAAAGAATACTCCCCTCCTACCCGTGGACGTAGGTCACCTTGACCAAACCACATAAATATTGTGTATTATGTGCTTATAGTTTTGCTAGTTATCCACTTTACTTCTTAACAATAATAGAGAAATTATAGTACTTGTTACAAAAAGGAATTAAGAGTACCTATGTTATTGTTGAGATGTATAGTGGCCTTGGTGTCCATGTACTAATCATTTTTTCCCAAATCTTGAATTATCATAGTGTTATATGCTTGAGGTAATGTGGATAGTTAATCGAGAGCAGGCGGGTGTTGAAAAATTGCCATCCATTAGGATGGTACATGGGTTGTCCGACAGTGGACTGAGTTGAGATCATCAACTCTTGCTGTTAGGATGGAGCAACAGTAGCCCAAGTAGAAGGAAGACAGTGAGACTGTGGGCCTAATGGAGGCTGCCATTACGCTGATGCAGGAGGTAGTGAAAGGAGTCGACGTTGAGGAGGGTAGGGCATGGGGAAAGCATAGAATCCTCCCTAAGTAGTCGATTGCTATTGTTGATGAGTGTCACCATCATTAAAGAACCGAGCACTACTTCCGCCACTATTCCGACCACCGGAGCAGCCACCTCGTCGACCACAATGGTTAAGACCACCACCTTTTCCTCCATTATGATTTCCATAATTAGAGTTGGACCCCCGTTTTTGATGTTTGGTGTTAAGGATCGTTGGATAAAAGGTGTATCAAGATGCGGTATTTGAACAATGTGTTTTTGCTCTTTAATCATAGACCATTCCTTAAGGGTGAACATGAACCTCATCTCCAAGAATTTTGGAAATGATTTTTAGTGGCGAATGCTAATGACAATGTGAGGAAACTTTGGAGACAAACCATTGAGAGCATAGATTACAAGATTCTGTTCCACAAATGGAGAACCAATATTTGTAAGGACATTGGATATGGATTTGATCCTGGTACAATATTCCATAACGGACGAGTCTCCAAAGTTGAGAGAACGTAACCAATCATCAAGATCCATGGTTTTGCTTTCTTTGTTTCCATGAAGAGATCTTCAGTAGGTTTCCAAACGTTGGCAGCAGTCGAGTCATTTGTAATAACGATTGAAGAATGGATTTGGTGAGAGACTCGTATATCCATTGTTTGAAAATATTATCAACCGTTTCCCAGTTCGGACTTTGAGTACATTTTGATGAAGGTGTAGCAGTGAGATGATTATACACAGAATATCCAATATATTGTGTAACGCCTGCAGATCCGGGCTAGTCAATTTAGAGGCAATAGGGGTCGAAAATGACTTTTCGACAAAAGATTATTTAGAATAAATAATCTTAACCAAGTTGTAGAATATGTCACAAGGTTTCTGTACATATAAAGAATGCCGAAATCCGAGTTATAACGAAGAAGTTATGGCCCGTCGAAGTTTCGCGACGGAACCGGCACGGCACCGGGAAGCGTAAATAGTGAATTTACGATGGAGGACTTTTTAGCCTTATTGATCTAAATGAAATTCTTAGAATATGTTAAACTAAGAGCGTCCATAAAAAGAACGCCCAAATTTGACTTCGTATGAGGAAGTTATGATTTTTCTAAGATTCGACTTAGCAGTGCACGACCCGAAACTCGAATTTTAGTTCGAGCGGTTTTTGGCTTACGCGACCTAAATTAAAGTTGAAGATCTCATTAATAGGAACTCAACGGTAAAAAGACAGACGAAAACGGAGTCCGTATGAAGGAGTTATGAATTCTTTGCGGTCATTTAACAGTCTAAACGCCTCCTACTGTTAAATTTGAGATCGGTCGAGAATTAGCCAACGAAGTCTAAACGAAATTTGTATATCTTGATTTTACCTATGCGTGGATATAAAGAACGTCGAAAACGGAGCTCGTATGCGAAAGTTATGATTTTTCTAAGTTTGAAGGCTGATACGCGATAGGGGGTGACGTGACACCACCAGAAGTGGACACGTGGCACCACCAGAAGGCCACCACATGCACCAACTCGGTGAGTCATGACTCAGACTCGGCGAGTCCATCAGGTTTTTCCACTATAAATAGAGGTGCCGGGTTCCATTCATTCTCACACCTTCCAAACCTTCTTTCTCTCTCTAAACTCTCTCTCTAAGCCTCCCTAACCCCCTAAAGCCTAGGGTAACTCCCTAGCACGAGGTGGAAGCCCCCGGAGTGCCTGACGGCTCCGAGAAAAGAGCCTTTCGGCTCGGGAAACACTGCTCCAACGAAACCCAGTTTTGCGAAAAACCCGTTGTAAGCGAGCTACGCCTACGCTAGTTTTAATATAGCTCCTAATTAATTATAGTAACATTATTAGGACCTTAAAATAATTATTTGGGCTATTATTATGAGTTATATTGAGTGTTATTTAACGCTTATATAATAATAATAATAGTCAGACTATTAATTTGTCGCGAATATCGGTAGACTAAACCCTAGT
Organism: Lactuca saligna; assembly: GCF_052625555.1. Taxonomy (NCBI): domain Eukaryota; kingdom Viridiplantae; phylum Streptophyta; class Magnoliopsida; order Asterales; family Asteraceae; genus Lactuca; species Lactuca saligna. The sequence goes on along the minus strand of NC_136421.1, from coordinate 67,857,732 downwards.
GGTGTTGATACTAGGTTTTATCGAAGGAAGGTTGTTTTGAGAGTATCGAAGCGCTGTCCAAGTGTTGAGTCACCACCTATCAGGTGAGTGCATAGTCCCTTTCATCTTACACATAGATATGAAGTATTTAATATAAACTACGTGCTATGTGTGCAGATTATCTGAATACTTGCTGTCTATGTTGGATGAACGTTTTATACATATTTTAAAGAATTTAAACTGTATATGTATTTTTACGAATATGTTGGGTATGAGATGGGTAGATGAATGATGAGAGATAGAAGATGACGTGAGTATACATTGGCAGCTATAGACTTAGTGCCTATGGGACAAACACCGGTAGCTATGGACTTAGTACATGTCAGACGTTGGTAGCTATGGATTTAGTACCTGTTAGGAGTTGGTAGCTATGGACTTAGTACCTATTAGTTAGACACTGGTAGCTATGGATTTAGTACCTGTAGAAATTGGTAGCTATGGACTTAGTACCTGTTGAGCACTGGTAGCTATGGATTTAGTACCCGATGAGTAAGATATAGCAGCTATGGAATTAGTGCTTTACGAACGAACATTGGCAGCTATGGATTTAGTGTCAGTCCTATGACCCTGGAAGTAAGGGACTTCGGAATAAACGAATGTAGGATAGACGACTCTTAGGTTAAATCCTTAAGAGTAAAGAAGATGACGGTGATGGGTAATTGGGTTGATTCTTTGATTGAACATAATAATTATATTATTGTGGGTTGAAACCCTATGTACTCACCAGGTTTTCCAACCTGTCCCACTCAGTTTATGTATATCACAGGTGACGAAGTGAAGTGACATTACACTGAGAGATTTAAAGAGATGTAGATCACTAGTGTAAATCATTGTAAATTCTGTTTATGCTTATGTTTCGGTATTAACGATGACATCCCAAACGTTTTAAAATGAAATAAATACGTTTCCTCGAAAATGTTTTAATAACGTATTTACCATGTTTTTTTTGGGAACAAATTCCACAACCTTTTTATAAAATGAAGTACTCTGTTTTTCATAAAGCATAAACAAAAATCGGTCTTTTCTGGCCGTGATTTTGGGGATGTCACATATTGTGTTTTGAAAAGTTCATTCCAAGCATCATAGTTCAAATGATCAAGGTCTAGTCAAAGTGGAACATAAAACTTGATGTTAGTGATAATGTAAATTTTGTCGGTGGGATTGAAGGAAGGAGTGGAAGTACTTGAGTACGGCTTGATGATGATGAAGATGAACGATGGGCAAAAGAAGCAGAAGATGGAGGAGAACGACAAACAGCAGGGACTAGCAGGATGCAGGATTAGCATACTAGGATTTTACCGGAAGGAAGCTTGATACCATGTTATTACGCGTAGTTTCCATAGTCGGCATAATGCCATTTGCATTACAATAAATACACTGAATTCAATATGGGTTGTGAATATGTATATGGACTAAATACAAGAGAGTCTAACCAACTAAAATGGGCTATACAAATAAATACGACATAAATAAATATACACACTAAGAGGAAAAACTCGAAATCAGACTCTCTTTCCTCCTGTTTACAAATCTCATTTCATTTGTCAGACCCCCAAACCAAGGATGGCTGAAACGTCTAGGGGTGGCGGACTTCATGTATAGTATCATAACAACAGGTATAATAGTGATCAAAGCAATACAACCAATCATAAATATAATCGAAAAAGAATTACATGGTTTCAAGTGTTACATATTTCAATGATTGGTTACAACATGATAATAAAATAGATGTTCAACGCCATAGCGTTCCATCCTCAAAAGCTTGTGGTTACTTGATTTCGTTGATTTCCTGAGAATACAAGTATTTTTGAAAAAAGTGTTAACAATTAAGTTGGTGAGTTCATAAGCTTTTGAATGTGATGCTAAAATCATTTTCTTTGTAAAAGTGATGTTTGTTCAAGAAAAATCCAATATTTCCCTTATAAAATGAATTGTAGTCTTAAAATTTAAGACCGAAATGTACAAGTATTTTTCCATACTTAAAGTAATTTTATGCAAGTTTAAATCGACCTAAACTCATTAAATTTAAAAGTAAAAACCCGTAAATCTTATGTTTTGTTAATACCCCACGTGAGTTATTATAACCATACTATGACCCAGTCGGCCTCGTAATACGATGTTTGTCACACCCAAAAACCAAGAATGGCGGAAACGTTCTGGGGCGGAGGACGTCATGTAAAGTATCACAACACAGTAAATGTAAATAAGCAAACAACATCATCCATTGCATTAAATATAAAATTTTAATACAAGCGTGTTCCGTACAGTTTTAGACACCAAAGATATAATTTAAATCAAAATAATATGATGAGTCTTGAATGCGCTCCATCTTCTCAAAAGCTAGCATCGGTACCTGACTACTGATGACCTGAGAATACAAGTTATTTTGAAAGAGTTTATCAGCATTAAGCTGGTGAATTCATAAGTATTTTAGTGTCGAGGTTCGTTATCAAAACGTTTGAACCTGTCGCAAGTATGAGTTGTAAATGTATGTAAGTGTTTGTAAAAGTTTAAATCTCTCAGAAAAACCTATATTTCCTGTTAAAGTAGCCCTCTACCAAGGCTTAACTGTTTTGTATGCTCGTTTGATGTAAAAGTGTGTAATTTCCCAAGTGTAACTATCATTTAACAAAATATAGTTTGTACATTAAAGTTTAAGTGAGGTTATCACCAAAATGTAATGGGTAAATTATTGTAGTACGGTAGTTTTGTTTTATATGAACTACTGCTATACTAACTACCTTAAACCGGGTTTATATTAAGGTATCGTGTGATAAATTGCACCATACTATCGACTGGTAACATCGACAACGTATAGTCGAAAAATAAGGTATGACATTTGGCACCCACAGACCTGTCGGTCCCACTGTAGCTAGCAGCGAGGTGTAGGATAGTCAATCAAGTATAGATCTATACGCAAACTCATGCTCTCCCTCCAAGAGACTCTGGCTACAACTCGGGTCATGACAATTAAGACATGCTCCCATACAGTGGATCATAGTTGTTAACGTATTCGTGTATATGCAATATAATGTTACTTGTTCTAGTATCGTTGTATATGTTCTATTAGTAATAAGTATTGACTCCTGAATGAACTGACTCGTTGATCTAGAAATTGTAGTAGTATGATCCTGTGTTACCCCGATGGTAACTTACTAATGATGTGCTGATAAGTATGAATATGGAAGTACTTTTATGTCAATACATGTATATATGATATATAACTAATATTGAAACGACCCTCGGATGGTCACCCGAAATTCCACCAGACCACATCCAAATCGAGGAAAAGGAAATAGGACAGGTGGCTTTCCTAAGGCCTTTAAACATTGTTTATACAACTATACATATATGGGCATGCAAATTTATAGGTAATAAAACAAAGTTTACAATAAAGCATTTGATAAGTAAAAGAGTTTGTAAAACATTTTGAAGTAAAACAGTTTGAACAGTGATAAAATCATTGGTTTCCTAGTTATTAATCACATGTGATTAATGCAATCACATGTGATCGAAGCAATAACTATAAGTGTTTAACTTGTATCCCCCCCATAAAGTATTTAAAACATTTAAAATCATTTTAAAGGTTGAATAAAGGGGTATGAACTCACTTGGAAGCTTGAAGATAGCGAGATCGAAAACCGGGTAGAGTTTCGTCTCGGGAAACGGATTTTTCTCGGGATTCTCGGGAATCTAGGGAGTAAAATCGACCCTCGGGACTTGAGCAAAAAGACCAGAGTTTCGGGTTTGAACGGGCACGGAAATCGAGGCAAGATCGTGAGAGAAAGAGAGAAAATGAACAACTTTTTCGGAAAGGCTCGCATCCCTTTTATAGGGGTGCTGAATCGCCTCCGAACGCGGGGCGTACGGGCATACGCAGCGCGTACCCGTACGTCATCGCTTACGTATTTCGGATGGAACGGGTCGGATGGGACGGCGGGTCGGGTAGCTTCGCATAGGGCGACGTGGACGATCCGAGGCCGTGCCCTCGAGTACGCGGGGCGTACGAGGGTACGCGGCGCGTACCTCGGCCCTAGGCTGACTCCTCTTCGGATAATACCGAATTTTTAATAAAAATTATATATAAATTATTTATCAAACTTAAAAAATTCATATCTCCTTCATACGAACTCCGTTTTCGACGTTCTTTATATCCCCGCGAAGGTGAGACTACGATCTACAACTTTCGTTTAGATTCCGTTGGCAAATTCTGAAATTATTTTTATTATTTATTTATTAAAATGACGTGATTAAGGAAATTCTTTAAAAATTCATAACTTCTTTATCTGACGTCGGTTTTTGCCAGACTTTTTACCGTTGAAATACTATTGTCGAGATCTTCGATTCTCGTTTAGGTCATCCCGGCCAAATGTCGCTCGATCTCCGTTTCGAGTTTTTAGCTGTCTGTTGCTAAGCTGAACTTGGAAAAATCATAACTTCAATATACGAAGTTGGATTTGGGCGTTCTTTTTACGTACGATCATGGTTTAATGAGATTTAAACATAGAAGAATTTAAATAGAAACTTTTTGGACATTTTATTATCAAAGTTAATTTTATTAACTCAAAAATGTTTACAATACCTGACCTATTAGGCCATTACAAAGAGTTGAAATATCGGGTTGTCACAATGTTCTTCAGGCATCGCTAGTTAAATGACACTTGTCACCCTAGACCTGCCGGTCTAGCTGTTGCATGCAACTCGGGTGTGGGTTTGTCAGACCCACTATAGATCTATACACAACTATGACGTTCTCCCTACAAGAGACTCTGGTTACAATTTACAGGGCTTTTGATTTCATTACTTTAAATGTAACGCGAAGCGAATGTCTCACAAATTTATTCATTAACAGATTTACATGAACTGAACTAAAAACCCCTTTTTGTATAAACCCAGTACTTTGTGTTCGCACCCCGTTTATATGACTGAAAACCTTTGGTAATGAGTTTGAAATGTAATTGAAACATAAACTACACCTATTGTAGTTTAATAGTACTGTTTGTAATGTATATAAAACATAAACTATACCTATTATAGTTTATCCAAAACATTTGTAATGCAAATGAACCCCATTTTATGTGAGTCGAATGTATAGCAAAAACATAACTATGTTTATCATGCCTTATCTTGTATTATTTATAATGACAAAGGATTCTTACAAATCAGTGGGTAATTTCTATTATATAATTATACCACAATGGAAAACACAAGTAAAATATAAAATCATCAAAGATTAACACTTTGCTCAACATGTTACAAAGTGTGATGAAAGTTGTAAGCTGTTAACTTGTTTTTAACATTTCTGCACTCTTTTGGAAAAATCACGAAAAAATCATACGAAGTCAAAAATTGAATCCGTAAACTCTGAGAGATTAGAAAATGTGTCTAGTTTGTTCATAAATTTTATTATGATTTTTAGATGTCTCTAACTTGTTTGAAAATGTCCATACCCACAGACTGGTCCGAATTCGTAGCTACAGTGATATGTTGTTTTGTAAAAATCGCCATAAATTGTAGAAAAATCGTATAGACTTGTGAAAGTACTCATTTTAAAGGTATAAACCTTAACTATTTGAATATAATACAGTTTTGAAAACTAAAATGTTTAAGTTGACCAAAACAGTCCGTGAATGGAGTTAAACTTTTCTGATGAAAGCAGTTGGATGGGGTTAGTTATGTTCTTGGTGTTTTAACTTGTATTCCCCCCCCCCCCCCCCCCCCTAAAACTTGAGAAAACATGAAAATATAGGGGTATCAACTCACCTTTTGTGATTTTAGTGGATGGATGATGAAGAAAAGAAGTGCTCAACTCAAGATCACTTAGATGATGCTTGAAGATCCGAAGTTCTAACACAAATATGATGAAGTTTGTGTAAGAAACCTATGATTTGAGTAGAAAGGAGTGAAATAATAATATGGAGGATGATAGTACTTACCAAAAGTAGAAGAAAATCTTGGAGAATAACCTTGAATCTCGAAATTTAGAGAGAGAAAGTGAGAGAGAATGAAGTTTATTCTTTGGTGGAAAATGAGAGAAATGTGAGGAGAGAGGAGATTTTCAACCTTTGGTGAACCTTTACAACTGGAGGAGGGGTGTTAAAGAACAAATAGTTGACTAGGTAGGGGAAATAGTGATAGAGGGTTGTACTATGGAGGTATGGGGGAGGTTGCTTGTGCTACACACTAAGGTAAAGTCAACACTCCACCAATAAATCTTACCTACCCGATTTTATTCTTAGGCAATGATTTTCCCCAAAATATAATTAAAATATGAATATGTATGGTTTATTATGTTAAAATACGAGTTTGGGTGAAAATCCTGCGTTAAAATCACGAAAAACGAGCTTAAAATGAAGTTTGGGTAAAAAAACCGGAAATCTGGACCGAACCTGCGAGGTTCGGCTCTAAGAGAGTGAGAACCGAGAGAAGGGAAGGAAAGAACCGAAATGGAGAGAAGGGGACCGAAGGTGCGAGGGGAGGGACCGAGAGTGCGAGGCTCGGTCTCGGTGACTCATGTGAGGTTCGGCTTTGGCTTCTTCTGCGAGGTTCGACTTTGGCTGCTTCTCGGTTCCAGGGGAGGCTCGGTTCAGGAGGGGTTCGGCTCCTAGGAGGGTTCGGCCCCTAAGAGCTATTTTTCGTGTAAAATTCCATTTTCGAGTGATTTCTGACCAAGTTAAGGGTCGGGATGCCCCGAGTGATTATAAGAAGTTAAGAGAGATTTGGGAGAGATTTCACATGCTTGGGGAGATTTCTCATTCAGAGAGAGATTTAGGAGAGATTTCACATGCTTGGAGAGATTTCTCATTCAGAGAGAGATTTGGGAGAGATTTCACATGCTTGGAGTGATTTCTTATTCATAGAGAGATTTGGGAGAGATTTCTCATTCAGAGAGAGATTTGGGAGAGATTTCACATGCTTGGAGAGATTTGGGAGAGATTTCACATACTTGGGGAGATTTGGGAGATATTTCACATGCTTGGAGGGATTTGGGAGAGATTTCACATACTTGGAGAGATTTCTCATTCAGAGAGAGAGATTTGGGAGAGATTTCACATGCTTGGAGGGATTTGGGAGAGATTTTGTTTGTGACCTTTTTAAGTGTTTGGCTTCGCAACGCAAGGTTGGTACATCCCGTTAATTCTCATTATGATTGTTATATGCCCCCGAGGGTTAAAGAATAAGGTTTTATCGAATAGATCCATAACTGGCCCTGATTAGGGTTTAGAATTTCCGAATATACGAACTTTCCAAGTGATAACTTCTTATTAAAATAGCGAGTTGAACAACTTTAAGCATAAAGAAAACCCTAATATACAAGGGTTAGATGAGTTGACCGGTTTGACCCGTTGACTTTATTTGACTTTGACTTGATCAAAAATTGACGGTTGTAAAATCATTGCATGCTAGTGATAATCTTAGCTAATAAACACAAAAATCCCCCCATTTTTGTTGCTTTCATTTGTTTTCCAAAGACAAAGTTCTTTACCCAAAGAAGGCACTAATTAAACCATTCATCTGTGTTCTTGTGGATTCTAGTATAAAATCAATATTGTAATTTATAGATACAAATTATAACACATGGTTTTTCATTTTAAAATTAAGTTAAACTAATCTGAAATTCTGTTTTCGGCTTAGTTTAGTCACTTTTGCATGTGATTCGTTTTGACTTTGAAATGGAAAGTTTTCCTAAATGACCTGTATAACATTAACACCAGTAACCGTATTGGCCAGCATAATAAGTTGATTAATGACGAAACTTCCAAAAATACAAAAATTAAGGCCTACAATTTTGATCAACTAAATACCACCGCCTCATTTTGATAAAAAAACAACCTAATTATTACTTTTGACCATCTTTATTATTAAAAAAAAAAAAAAAGACAATTTCAATAATTAATTAATGATTAACAAACATCATTAATAATTTAATATTTTTTACTTTTAATTATTAAATATTAAATAACACATATTTCTTTATAAAAAAATAGTATATATTTAAACTGTTATTTAAAAATTATTTGTCAACTCTTTTTAAAAAATTTATATTTTAAAAAACTCATTTCATTTAATCTCTTAAAACCCATTTAGTTTCTTTTAGAACTACAAAACTTTATAGACCTTCCACAAGAGCTATTGTAAAACTAATATGGAATGCAACATCACAAAAGTCAAATGCTATGTGTATTTTGCAAGACTTGCAAATATTTAATAATGGTATGTGTACTTTGCAAGACTTGCAAATATTTAATAGTATCAATATTTTAATAAAAAAAAACTTTATTTCCTATTAATTTCTTTTTCCAAAAATTAATTTTTCTTTCCAATTAACTTTTTTTTTTCCAAAAAAATGATAAAATGATGGTGAGTTGATACTCATCTGCAAGATAGTACCCCTTACACCCATGAGGATGCTCTTACATTCATTTGGCATGATCTCATCTAGCAAATCACTACCATTCATTTGTATAGATTTATAGTTTATATTGCAACTTATATTAAAAAGTTATAATTTTCTATCATTAGATCAATACTAACAAAAAATAAACAAGTAAATAAGTGATAATGGATAATGTGGAGGGAAAGTGGGCGTAAAGAAAACATTTGCCTAAAAATAAAATATATATTTTTCTAGTATAATAATTTTTATTGAGAAAAGAACGTACTAAAATTTGATTTAAGAAAAAAAATACAATTTAATTTATATTGAACATGTTAAAAATAAGATAATAATAAAAAAAAACTAATATTATTAAAATACATAATATTTAAATAATAATAGTAATAAAATAGAATTAAAAAAGAAAACCAAAAATAATTATTGATTATTTTTTAATAAGTTTTTTTCACGGAAACAAATATAACATTAATACCCAAAAAAAAATATATAAAAAAGTTGGATTTTGACTAGAATTATGCATGGGGTGTCTATATTGCACCCTACTTCCAATTATTCTTAATTACTTGATTGATGACTTAACTTCTATCGTCATATTTCATTCATTTCATAAACAGTCACACGTGTACCTACCTATTAACCTATCCATATCACGTGAATGTTATATTTATGTATATCAGTATATGTATATGTATATATGTACACATATACGTATACTAATCAGGCTATATATATAGTCCTCAGCTGTCCTCCAAGAAGAACAACAAGCTTTTCAAGTCTTATAGAAGGACAAAAAAAGCAAAAAGAGAAAAAGAGAAAAGTGTATTTTGCTTCATTTTCTTCAAGAAAATGGAAACCCAAAACGAAATTATGCTTGTAGAAGCGGAAACATGTTCAGATGAGAAGAGTGTTTGTTCTTCAGGGAAAAAGAGAGCTCCAATATTGTTTGGTTGGCCATGGCAGAATCTGTCAAATTTCAAGGTATATATAATTTCTGATTTTTCCTTTTTTGATTCTTGAAAATATTTATGTGATTTGATGTTGGATTTTGCATTTTTTTTGTGTTTAATATAGCTTTAAATTCTTGTTTGGAACAGTATTTGTTGTTTGGGCCACTTCTTGCTGAGTTAATCTATTCAAGAATCTATGAAAAGAAGCACAGTGAGTATAGTTGGTGTTTGCATATTCTAATATTGTCTTCACTACGAGGACTTGTGCACCAGCTATGGAGTTCCTATAACAACACGCATTATCTTAATCGAAATCATCGGTTATCTGAAAAAGCCATTGGTTTTGATCAAATTGACAAAGAATGGCATTGGTAATAATAATATATATCATTGACCTATAATATCATGATTATATGATTATATTCTGGTGTTTGAATTGACTTTTGAAAGTGATTATGATGTTTCGATAACGACCCAATATCTACTGATTTATGGATAATTAGTTTTGGATAATCTGTTTATAAAATTACTTGTATATCGGTACTGTTTTTGTACTATGCTATAGGTAAAAATGAAGTTCGTTCCATTGAAATAACAAAAAAGTTATTTGTCACGTCCATGATTTTTGTTGAAATCGATTGTTTTCCATTTTATTAATTTTTTAGTTTATTTTATTAATTTAGATAACGAATGACATAAAAAATCGCAATAAAACCAATATTTATATATCACGTAATTTTTAATTACACAAATCTTTTTTTTAGTTATAATTTTAATTAATTACAAAATATATTTTTCAAACCACTCAACAGTCAACACCATAAAAAATGATATCACTATATGTCTATATATCTTGTAACATGATTATGATTAAAAGTACGTTCAAACACCCGTTTATATGATTATCTTAATTTACAATGTTTTGATGAAACTCATGCATCTTTTTCTCGTTGACTAACAGGGATAATTTCATCATACTTGAAGCATCTGTAGCCTCAATAATCTTATTGATCAATCCATCAGTGACCAATCTGCCTGTATGGAAAACCAGTGGGATTATTTCTTGTGTAATTTTCCATATTGGCCTCTCAGAACCTCTATATTATTGGCTTCATAGATTATTACATTCCGAATATTTCTTCCAACGATATCATTGGTTACACCACAGTTCTACAGTGAACAATCCATTTACAGGTAAAAAATAATGAAACCGACCCCACAAAATTCATTTATTTATAAAACATCACCCTCTAGCTATTTGATCTTTCTTTTTTTTACCATTTTTGGTGCAGCCGGTCATGCGACATTTTTGGAGCATTTATTACTTTGTGTAATTATGGGAGTTCCAATTCTTGGGAGTACTTTGATAGGACATGGTTCGATCATTATGTTCTATGGCTATGTTTTGGTGTTTGATTTCCTAAGATGTATGGGGCATAGTAACATTGAAGTTGTTCCTCATCACATCTTCGATACCATGCCTATGGTCAAATACATTATTTATACACCAACGTAAGTTTCGTACTGTAATACATACCAAACCCGGTATAAGACCATGCATTATGTTTTCGTTGTGCTATGTTCTGTTAGATTTTGAACTCTGGAATCAGGAAAGTCTTAAGAACTTACGCATGATTATGGTTTATTTGTATTTATGGCTGTATTTAGGTACCATTTTCTACATCACAAAGACATGAAGACGAATTTTTGCCTTTTTATGCCTCTTTTTGATGTTTTTGGAAAGACAATGAACGAAATTTCATGGGATCTTCATAGAGAAATAAGTTCAAATGAAGGTACATACCATTCTTTTAATCCTTTTAAAGAGTTGTTGGGACTTGGATGGGTAACTTATTAACATTTGTTCAAATCCTAACATTAAATAAACCCCTATATATGCCCTAGGAAGTTGTAGTGACTGTGAGGCAAATAATATTTTAACACCGGGGATTAGTCGGTAAGTGAAACATGGCCCCGAAACCCTTGTTAGGGAGTTCTATTTCCAAAAATAATTTCACATAGTCTATATGTTTCATAAAAAAGGAAGCCATGACTTGATTAGTCACAAAAATGATTAGTCACCAAACTTTTTCCAAACCAACAATACCACTGGACCTAAAAGTCACCGTCTAAAATAAACGCATGTCAAAAACGTCGAAAAAACTAACAAGCACAAACAAATATATATATATATATATATATATATATATATATATATATATATATATATATATATATATACACACACACAAGTAGGTTCATGCGAAAATATAAATAATTTGCAAAAATATGAAAACAAATTTTATTTTATTAAAATCAAATACATATACACATTAGAAATTAAATTCATTAGAAATAAATTAAAAATAATATGTTTACATGAGAGGGTGTTACTAAAAAATATGATATTTTTTATTTTGTACTTTTCTGTACTTTGAATAATTTTTCGTTCGATTTCAAATATATATATATATATATATATATATATATATATATATATATATATATATATATATATATATATATATATATATATATATATATATATATTACCCTCCTATTTGTTGTCATTAACCCCCAAAAAAAACATTTTTTCCTCACTCATGGGTCATGGCATAAACGAGCCACATCACCAATTACTTAAAAATCTTGAAAATTTATCATTTTTCCTCAAAAGTCAAACAGTCAAACCTATTGAACAAAGGTTCTATTGGCTTATATGGCACAAAGGTTCTATTGAACAAAGGTTCTATTGGCTGGTTGAATGTCTATCTTGGATAGTGCTCTCAAATACAGGGTCGGGTCAAGATCCATTCGGACCAATATAAAAGAATTCATTAATTTCCTAACTGAACCATGTTTCTCTTGCTCTTGTAGGAACGAAAGAAAAAGCACCAGAATTTGTGTTTCTTGCACATATGGTTGATATCATGTCAATAATTCATGCTCCATTTTTTTTGAGATCGTGCAGCTCTTTACCATTTGCCAGAAATATTATCTTCTATCTAAATTGGCCGTTAGCTTTCTTGGTGATGCTGATGATGTGGGCTAAATCTAAAACTTTCTTGTTCACTTTCTGGTATCTTAGAGGACGGTTGTTTCATTATTGGGTCGTGCCACGATTTGGGTTCATGGTACTATGCATCTTCTTTTCAAAGAGTATAAACTAAAACCGGATGGGAATCTTCCATCAAATTTTTTAGTGGTTAACTTTTTAATACAAAATTAAAGTTATTTTAAAAAAAAAAAATCCTGAAAACCAGCAAAATATTGCATTATGACTTTTTTCTATGGATAACCGATAACAAATTAATTTATAACTATTTTATAAACTAAATCAAAATATTCAGACTTTTCTACAAACAAAAACCTTATTATATATATATATATATATATATATATATATATATATATATATATATATATATATATATATATATATATATATATTAAAATGTATTTATTCATTGTCTCAATATATTTTGATACTTTAAAGAATACCGTTAAAGTTCTTTTTCATTTAAATGAACTTATATGCAGTATTAAATATATATACAAAAGTGTTTAAATAAAAGAAAAAAAACTTTAAAAATGTTTTTAAGGTCTATATATATATATATATATATATATATATATATATATATATATATATATATATATATATATATATATGTGTGTGTGTGTGTGTGTGTGTGAGTGTGTGAGTGTGTGTGTTTTGTTATATAGTGGTTTTTTATTTCAGTATTTTATACCGTCTGCAAAAGATGGCATAAATAGCCAAATCGAAGAAGCTATACTGAAGGCCGATAGAATTGGTGTCAAGGTCCTTAGCCTTGCTGCCTTGAACAAGGTGAGTTGAATGTCTGTTTTTTATAATAGCACTAGAATTAAGGAAGCATGTTCGATACTTTCTATCAAACTATTAGAACAATACACGTTTTGAGAGGAATATAATAGATATCTTAGTGGTGGGATTGGTACTATTTCAGTTACTTTTGATTTAAAACCGTGTACCCTATCAATTATAGTTTTTACAAATTTTTTATACAACCATTATACCAAGTATAATTGGTAGCAACTTGTTTGACAAGCAATAATTTTGGTTGTTGATAATGGTATATACCACCACGTATGCGTGCGCTTCAATAACATTTTTTTGAGTCATCATCTCCAAATCCCCTTAAAAACTAGCTATTGACGTGGCCTCTCATCATCATCTTTGAAGCCCCTTTAGAATGCCCTTTCATAACCACCACTCCACTATTACACCACACCATCACCCCTTTAGAATGCCTTTCATAACCACCACTCCACTATTGCACCACACCACCTCCAATTGCATATGGGTTCGATTTCAAAATAGATCTTCATAACCACCACTCCACTATTGCACCACACCACCACCCCTTTTCGAAGATGATAAAATAGATCTCTAACCTCCAATTCAAAGTAAGACGAAGAAGTTGAAGATATTTATTGCACCGAGTTCTAATTCAAAAAAAAAAAGATTTAGAAGTTGAAGATATTGAAAGCTTAAAATAATATCGGAAAATAAGAATCGATGAATTCATGCATAAATCGAACTCAAAATCCATTACTAGATTCCACAATAAGCAAGATGGATATGTTTATTGCTTAATCCAATACCCAAAACTATATCAAAGCAAGACCAGTACAAGCACATGAAGATTTGGGTTTGGGATTTGCTGAAGAAGAAGCATAGTGAACTCTTGAAGATGATGATAGGATGAGGGTTTGTGAAGTCTTGAAAAGTCAAATGAGTGTTGACCATACTGCCACATAAACAATATGTTGACCATATTGCCAATTAAACTACCACATCATTTGAGTTACTGGGTTACCCGACAAAAAATGACTTTTTAAACCTGACAAAATGCACTTTGTGCCCCTAAAACGCAAGAAAAAACCTAAGGGGCCATTTGAACCAATTCATAAAAGTTTGTTACCCAACAGTGACATTAACCCAATTGGTATGGTACTACCAACCAAAGATGTTAACTACAAAATATATTGGTTACCAATATATTTCATTTGATTGGTATTTTGTGGAACATATTTGTCAGATCTAAGATATTATATATATATATATATATATATATATATATATATATATATATATATATATATATATATATATATATATATATATATATATCAAGGATGATTCAAATTAGAACAGTAAATAAAGTGATAACATGAGAACACTAGTTTTATGTTATAGTTCTACTATGAATTTTGTATATGCAACTTTATGTCATTATTCATCAAGGAAAATATGAATAACCCCACTTTAATATCCACACTAAAATCAACTAAAGTACAATACATATAAAAATTTATAGTAGGATAATAACATAAAAATGAATATATATATATATATATATATATATATATATATATATATATATGGGTTTATTAGGTTATAACAATATGAATAATGCCAAAAAACACTTAACAATTAAGAAGGGCACATGCAACTTAAAAGGATCTATGTCTTTCACTTTGAAGGCAAGATACTTTGAATTACAAAACTAGCATCAACTCTAGCAATTATGAAGTCTATAAATTAAGATTAAGGGTTTACATACCTCAAAATTGTTGTAACAAACAAGTTACTTCAATCCTTCCTTTGAAGTGCTTGGAAAGTTAGCACCAAAAGGATTATGCTTCTAAAGGCTCATACTCAAACCCTAGAACTAAAAGACACTTAAGGAGATAGGAAAGATGTATAAATTTCATTTGTCACCTCTAAGGTAAGTGTATCAACGAATTTGAGTGTTCAATGAGTCTTATTTATAGTTTAGGTAACTTAGGCACAAAGTAAGATTTGAATAATTAAATAATGAATTTAATTCCAATTTAAATCATTTTCTTATTAATATCCAAGAGGCTTCTAGAAACCTTAGAAAGGCTCTCAAAACTGTCTACCCTAGGATGGTTCTAGAATTGCCTTTTTATTTAACTATTGAATAATTATAATTCAACCCTTGCATATTAATTAGTTCCAGTTAATCAATTAATTTCAAATTAATTTTGATTAATAATTAAATAATTCTAATTGATGTCATATTAATTTATTAACCATATAAATTAACAAATCAATTATTTTAACAATTGATCTTATATTAGTTTATTAATCCCATAATAATTTAATAAATCAACTATCTATTTTCAATCTATATATTAATCGTATAATATATTAAGAAATCATTTACTTACAATTTCCAATTAGTTTTTTAATCATATAATAATCTAATAAATTATCATTTTTTTATAATTGTCATTCTATCTAAGTTCTAGTTTTGATCGCGCAACAAAAGAATGACTTTATTTCTAATTGCAAAAATATATCAATTAAATTACCGGCTTAGACACCTTAATCCAACTATATATATATATATATATATATATATATATATATATATATATATATATATATATATATATATATATATATATATATTCATAATATTATTAGTAAAATACTAAATTCTAAGTAGATTAATAACATAAATTGGTGTTCTCAGTTTCTCATTTTATACTATTTATATTAAAAACTAGGGTTTTATTTAATTTTTATTTGATGGAAGAGGTCAAATATTTATATTGTAAACAAGGGTTTCTTCAAGTCCTAAACTTTTTATATATTTGTCCTTGTTAACGGAAGAATAAAAGAAGAGTTTTGAGTGAATTTGTTGTTGTTTATTGACAGAATGAAGCGTTGAATGGAGGTGGGAAACTTTTTGTCATGAAACATCCGGATCTTAAAGTCCGAGTAGTTCATGGAAACACATTGACTGCTGCTGTTATTCTGAATGAAATTCCTCAAGATGTTGAGGAAGTGTTCTTAACAGCATCTACTTCTAAGCTTGGAAGGGCCATTGCAATTTACTTAGCTCGTCGTAAAGTTAGAGTCTTGGTAACTTCTTTTTTTTTTTTTTTTTTTTTTTTTTGTGAAAGTTGATCTTTAACTTATTGTTTATTTCTTTCATTTCGTCTGCTTGGATATTGATTTAGGAAACTAAATATTTGCGCAGATGCTTACTCAATCCACTGAAAGATTTATAAGCATTAAGAATGAAATTCCATTAGCTAATCAAAACCTTTTGATTCAAGTGACAACTTATCAAGCAGCTAAACAGTGCAAGGTAAGATATATATATATATATATATATATATATATATATATATATATATATATATATATTGTTAATTTGTAGTCAAGTGTTAATTAAAGGTAATTTACTAATGTAATGTTTTGGTGAAACTAACTAGACTTGGATTATGGGAAAATGGATCACTCCAATTGAGCAAAATTGGGCACCACCAGGAACACATTTCCATCAGTTTGTGGTTCCACCTATAAGTGAATTCCGAAGAGATTGCAAGTATAGTAAGCTTGCAGCTATGAAGCTTCCTGATGGTGTCCAGGGACTAGGCATATGCGAGGTAATGTAAAAAAGACAAATCTAGCCTTATCACATCTGATAACTTCTCTTTGATCAATTGATGATTGCTTATTTAGAGGGTTTTGGAGTTTAAATTGACATTTATTTTTTGTTTTATACATATTGTTTGAGCAGTACACATTAGAAAGAGGTGTGGTTCATGCTTGTCATGCGGGTGGGATTGTTCATCTTCTTGAAGGTTGGGAACACAATGAAGTTGGTGAGATTGACGTAGACCATATTGATTTGGCTTGGGAAGCTGCTTTAAAACATGGTTTTAAGCCAGTATGAAAGTCATGTTATAAAACCATCGTTGTCTTCTTATGACTTAAGAATAAGTGATTCAAACCCCCAAAAAATATGCATCTTTGATTGTATGCTTATTGTCAATGTATCCCAACCAATTTATATATTTTGGTTTAATAAGTCCCTCATGTTTTTTCTGCATTCTAAGGATACAAATTATGTTTTTATTGTTTAAAAGATCTCTTTGATAATTGTGAAGGGGTTACCCGATAAACCCCTTCCTAACACACAAGTTTAATAATTAGTGTTGGTTATGAAGATTGGAATAACTAGATTCATTACGCTCCATGAATACAGAAGTATAAATTTAGATACTCAAAAAAGAAAGTGTCGTCCAAGCTCTCGTGGTCTACAACAAACACATATACTCGAATTCGTACAATTTGACTTCCATCATTGACTTTTTTTTTTTCAATTCATTGATTTCAGCAAGTTCCTAACAACATCATTTAATTTCTTGAGTAAATTGGAACCACAACAAAATGCCTAGTACTTTAAATTAGGGGTGGCAATTTATGACATGTGTGACAACTCGAAATTTACATTCTGTACAAACCATATCAAGTCAATAGAAGATAGAATAGTTACAGTTAAGTTCCAGACTCTTGGGTATAAGTTTGACAGTTTTTCAAGATTTACACTTAAGGAGATATCAGGAGAGTGGATGCACTAGGGTTTTGTGCAACACGGTTATTCCAAAACTCTGTGATATTAGAGTTCATTACGGGAATAAAATATTTTCTGCCAAAAATCCCAGGACTATATATATAGAAATATGAGCCATATTTATTCATTAGTCACATTTCCAACTAGAGAAAAGCCATTTTCTCTCTCATGGATCTTCGGGTTTTCATCCCAAATCGTGAGTACTTCTATCTAGTTGTAATATATAGCTTAGATTGTGCCTAATAACATCAAAATCGGATCAAAACCCCAAGATTTGAGAGTTTACCGCCCAAGAACACTTGGAGAGTAAACTCTTTTATAAGGGCCAAAGTGTGCCCAATGTCCCTCCAAACCTTGGAAATGAACTTTGAGACTACCCATAACTGGTTTAGACATCCAAAACATTAAGAATCAAGGGTTGAAAGTGAGTTCACGGCCAAGGAAGTTCTTGGGCCGTGAACTCCATTTTTAGGTGCCAAAATGCCCTAAATGCCTTCATTGAGCCAAGAGACTAGCATAGCACATTACCCTGATGTGTCTAGGACCCAAAACAATCAAAATACCAACACCCATAGGTGTTCATGGCCGCAAACACATGACTAAATGGTACATGGGCTGAAAACTCAAGTTAGGGGTGTTTTGATGCCACAAACACTTCCTAAGGCTTAGGCTTGAATTTAGAATACTTCCTTATGACCTTAAGACCCTCATAAACATAAATGGCTATGAGTTTACGACAGTAAACTCTTCAGGGTCGTGAACTCCTCAAAAACTCCAAACAATAGGGCCAAAAGGTGCTTTAATCACTCCTAAAGCCTTGGACAATTTCCTTGATTTATTCTTAGATATATTAGGGACTTGAAAACACCACAAACACCCTCCCAAGGGAGATTACGGCCGTAATCTCCAAGGGATATGGTCCCAAGGCCGTGAACTCCTCAAATGAGTTAAAAGGAAGCCCTAACACTCTAGTAAGTCTTGAAGCACTTCACCACTTAAGTTGTAATATCTTTAAGCTTCATTTAGTGACTCAATAGAGATTTTACGGCCAGGAGTTTACTCCCCTGGGCTGTAAACTCCAACACACATGGTCTTTGTACCATAAAATTCCGTATGAGGTCTTGCGCTACTTTGTTGCAACCTAATAGCCTCCTAGCGCTTGACCAAAGTGTTTTCCTTGCATTAGGATGTTTATACATGTTTAATTAGTGTTATAATCACTAATTGTTTATATACATATGTCTTCATATGTAATTAGGACCATTGTGTGTGTCTAAAGTCTTCACTTGACACCTAGCAGTCCTACCTCTTCAGTTTATCTGTGCCACTCACAACAGGTGAGTTCATACCCCTTAATCAACATTTTAACTATTTTTAAATGTTTTGTGGGGGGATACAAGTAGAATCATGTTAGTTACTATATCAATCACATGTGATTAGTAAGTAGCATTCAAATGATTGGCTACTCATTAGCCGTTTTACCAAACAGTTTCCTTCAAGTGTTTTTCATAAACACTTTATATGTTTAAAACTCCTTATTAAACTATACATTTTACTCTGTATGTTTCATTTCAAACTCATTTACAATTATGTTTCAAACAAATGTTTCCTTATACTTAAACTGTTTTATCAAACCCATGTTTCCAACCCGTTTTATAGATTGACATCAAGTCGATCTTTTCTTAGATATTAATTATGTTCAAAGGTTTTACAAAACTTATTTTATGATTTTATATTATAAATTGCATGCCTATATATGTATAGTTATATAAGAAATGTTTAAAAGACTTAGGAAGGCTATCCACCCTATTTCCTTTTCGTGCTTGAGATGTGGTCTGGTGGGACATCGGGTATCCGTCCGAAGGTTGTTTAAATATTAGTTATATATCATATGTACATATATAGTCATAAAGGTCCTTCCAGTTCATCCAATGCCCTTGGGTAGCAAGGGTATACATCCATTTCCATATGTACCAGTTAGATTATTAGTAAACTACCATATGGGTAGTTTAGGAAGATACTAGAACTATTACTAGAACGCGATAACATACAATGAGTCAATTCATTCACGAGTAAATACGTGCTAGATAGAGAGAACATACATTACAGCTAGAACATTATAGTACATTACTATTCTTGCTAGATAGAGAGAGAACACACATTACAGCTAGCACACGTAAAACATTTCAGTACATTACATATACATGAATACGTTGACATAATTATGATCCACTGTATCGGAGCATGCCTTCAATGTCATGGCCCAAGTTGTAGCCAGAGTCTCTTGGAGGGAGAGCGTGAGTTTGCATATAGATCTATACTGGATTGAGTATCCTACACCTTGCTGCTAGCTACAGCTGGACCTAAGGTCTGCAGGTGCCAATCGTCATACCTTTTTACGACCTACATTTATCGTTGTTACCCAGTCAATAGTATGGTACAATTAATCACATGATGCCTTAATATAAATCCGGTTTAAGGTAGTTAGTACAGCAGTAGTTCCTATAGCACTACGCTACAATACTACATTAATTTCCCCTTTACATATATTTAGTGATCTTTTCACTTAAACATTAAATGTAAAAACTATATTTTTGTTAATGATAGTTACACTTGGGAAAATTACACACTTTTACAAGAAACGGACATTTAGAACAGTTAAGTCTTGGTAGAAGGCTACATTCAGAGCAGTTAGGTCTTGGTAGAATACACCCTTATATACTAGTAGGAATCATAGGGATTTCTAGGGTTTTTCAAACATTTACAGTTGTTTTACAAAACATTTTTATACTTACAGTTCATATACATTTTCAATTCTTACAATTCGTAGACATACAAATACTTACATACAAATTAAGACACTAAAATACTTATGATCTCACCAGCTTTAAAGTTGATACTCGCTTTCAAAATTACTTGTATCCTCAGGTCATCAATAGACAGGTACCGACGCAAGGTTTAGAGAAGATGGAGCTCGTTCAAGACTCATCTTTCATTTTGATTATACTTTGGTATCTATCATAATTTGTCAGAACACTTGTATTAAAATTATATTATTAATGCAATGGATGATGTTGTTGCTTGTTTACTAGTTTTCATTTTTGTGATACTGTACATGACGTCCTCCGCCCCAGAACGATTCCGCCGTTCTTGGTTTTGGGGTGTGACAACATGACACGACAAAAATACATGAAACGAAACGAAATTGGGACGAAACTGAAATTTGAATTCGTGTTCGTGTTCAAAATTCGACACGAAATTGACATGATTTAGTAGTTCTTTATCTTGTTTTTCATGTTTGTCATGTTATACTTGATAAAGTATTCATTAAATAAACTAGTTTTTAGTATATGTTATATTTTTCGTGTCGTGTCATGTCGTGTTTATCGTTTTTCTAATTCGTTCGTTTTCGTGTTAGTTAGAAAAAAACACAACTTTGTGTCGTGTCGTGTTCGTGTTACATAAAACATTGTCGTATCATGTCGTGTCAACATGAAACAATATCACGATTTGCCACCCTTACTTTAAATCCTCATCATTTAGGATATTTGATTCCAAATCCATATGAATTTCACCATCTACTTTAGTATCATAATTAAAGGAACATAAATTTTGCTAAATATTGTTTGACTTTCAATTGAATTAACTATCAACAATACGAAAAATGACTTTCATATCGTTTCGATCTCGCTGACCCATTTGTAATCACTAAACATATCAAAACAATAATATCCAATTTGGAATTAATCCTTTTCCAATTCTTCAACAAGCATCAAAATTTTCAAGTTAAAATCTTTTTAGATCAAATCAACATTATTCAATCAAAAATTCATCTTGTTCTTTATCAATAAAATAAATCAAGAATTCATGATAAGAACCAATCGAGCAACCAACATCGGTAAACCAAGTATGATGAATTGAAGAAATAAAATCAAATTGATTTCGGTTTGAATGATGTTACAATATATGAACTTTATAAGAATAAATGAAATAAAAATAGGATCAAATCAAATATTAAGACGTATGACAATCAAACAAAATGAAAGTAGAATCAACAAATTGATTACTGTAGTTCCAAAAATTGATTAATTCGGTGTTTCCACCTTTATATGGGTATTAAGAAAACTAGACCACACAAATTTCAATTCAACTTCAGTTATGAATCCAAATCCTAAGAATGTATCTTTTGCAAACGAAGAAGAAAAAATATTTAGTCACATATGTCTCAATAAAACTGCTCGGGTTGATCTTCTTGATGTCTTTGTTGCTTAGGGCATTTCCTTTTCTTCTCATATCCGATCCCCTCGACTTGGCTTGAAACTCATGAAACTCCACTAAAAACCTCCCCACTTCCGCTGCCACTCTTGGGTCCGATTATCTCCATGGGGCAGTAATGTCGGCAATTGACCTAGGCGTAGTCATCATCGTCTCAATTGTATATGGATCCTATTTATCTACCAAGGTTGAGAAACATAAGTTGAATCCAAATCGGGTGGAGGGGGATATAGAATTCTAGAGCATGATATATGGAGAAGGGCAGCAAGAGTACCAATTTGCTCCCCAAACTGGTAATATAGGCCTAATGATATGTGGCAGCCATATCATTTAATGAAAATGACTTTTTTTATTAGTTTTGAACAAAAGTCGGATATAATGCTTAATAAACATGTTAATATAAAATTTAAGCCCCAAAACATGTAAGTTGGTTGGGCTATATAAAATAATATGAATTTTCCTTTCCTTCTCATTCATTTTGTATCTGTATATATACATGTACAATCGAATCCCTATAATGAAAGGGAAGAATAACTTCCAAAGATAAATACAAATAATATTTATACAATATCAATTAATAGCCTCCCTCGGTTAGAGCACGAAGAGGACAGATGCTCAAACTGGATCTAAAATCCAAGAACAGTGGGCGAGGCAACCCTTTAGTGAAAATATCGACGAACTGATAGGTGGACGGAACATGAAGAACTTGAACATGATCGAGATCCACCTTGTCTCTTAGAAAATCAATGTCTATCTCAATAGATTTTGTGCGTTGATGTTGAACAGTGTTGACCGAAAGATAGACTACTGAAACATTGTCACAATACACCAATGTAGCAGTCTTAAAAGGAGTATGTAGCTCAAGAAGAAGATTATGCAACCATCAAGCCTCAACAACAACATTTGCCACACCCCGATACTCTGCTTTAGCGTCGGATCGAGAAAGAGTTGGTTGTTGCTTAGCGGACCAAGAGATCAAATTGTCTCCTAAAAATACATAATATCCTGAAGTAGAATGACGTGTGTGTGGACAGCCACCCCAATCGACATCTGTATAAGCAATGAGTTGAGAAGGTGTGGATCTGTTTAAGTGTAAACCACGATTTGGAGTGCCTTTCAAATACCAAATAATCATTTTTAAGGAATTCAAATGTGGTTCCCAGGGTGCATGCATGAACAAACAAATTTATTAAACAACATAGGCTATATCAGGTTGAGTGAAATTTAAATACTGAACAAGCAATTGACGATAAGATGATGCACATTGAACGAGATCACCGTCAGTTACTCTGAGTTTGGGATTAGTATCAGTAGGTGTAGCAACGGTTTTGTAATTCTCCATTTTAGCCCTTTTGAGGATTTCAGTAGTATATTTTTGTTGAGATAGGAACATACCACACGATGAGTAAATGATAGAAATACCCAATAAATATGTGAGTTTCCCAAGGTAATTCATATAAAATTTTGTCTTAAGTGAAGATATGATTTCAGCTTTGAGTTGGGGAGAAAAAGCGGTAAGAATAATATCGTTGACGTAGACAAGTAGATAAGGATATTGGTTATTTAAATGAAAGGTAAATAGAGAATTATAACTCTTGCTACAGACGAACCTAATGCTAAGAAGGAATTGAAAAAAACATTTGGTACTAAGCGCGTGGGGCTTGTTTCAAACCATATAGTGATTTTCTTAACTTGCAAACATAAACGCGGCAAGAAGAGTTTGCAAATCCTAGTGGTTGATGCATATATATAGTTTCTTTAAGATTCTCATGGAGAAATGCATTTTTGACACCAAGTTGTTGAATCGACCACCTTTTACTTAACACAAGATTGAGAACTATACGTATAGTGGTAGGTTTAACCATTGGATTGAATGTTTCATCACAATCAACTCCCACTTCTTGAGATTTTCCATTAACTACCAGGTGTGCTTTATATCTGTCAAGAGACCCATCTACATGAAACTTATGTCGAAAAATCCAATGACACCAAAAAATATTAGTATCCATGGGCCTAGGTACCAAATCACACATGTTCTGTTTAAGTAATGCATTAAATTCAGCTGTCATAGAAGTATTCCAATTGGGGTCAAGGAGGGCTGACTTTGGTGAGTTAGGGGAGAGATAGAAACATAATGTAGTGTATAATTTGGATTAGGTTTATGAATGTCACTGTGAGATCGAGTATGCATCAGGTGATGAGGAGGTGGGATGATAACCGGTTGAGGAGTTGGATGTTTGACGATGATAGGGCTGTCTGGAGGAGTTTAAACTTGAGGGATGATAGGGGGTGTTGGAGGGCAAGGACTGGTAGGTTGCGACGGTGGAGAACTCGCAAGGAGGGGTTCGAGGAGTTATTGGAACCGGTGGTACTGGTGATACATGGGTTTTATGAGTGGTAAGAGTTATATGGGGATTGGAATATCTTCAAGAAATCCATGAGAAGAAGGTGGATAAGAGAAGCGATTTTGATATTGGAAGGTATGCTTGTCGAAGGTTACATGACGAGAATTTATAGGTTTTTCATTTGAGATGGTATGGCATAAATATCCATGATGGTTAGGTGGATATCCTAGAAAGATAGAAGGTATGGAATAAGGTGTTAATTTGTCTGGAGTAATGGCAGATATGCTACGATAACCTAAGCACCCAAAGGTTCTTAGATGAGAGTTGGTGGGTTTATAAAGGTAGAGGATTCCGGTTAGGGTTTTGTTTTTAATGGCGATAGATGGTAAGATATTAAGCATGTAAGTATTAAAGGCTAATGCATGATGCCAATATGAGGGTGGAAGAGAGGCATGAAGAATGTTTTGTATGAATCATGTTATTAATGGTACAAATGATTCTTTCGGTTTTACCGTTTTGGGGTGAGGTATAAGGATATGTAAATCGGAATTGTGTATCGGTGTTGTTGAAAAGTTGGTGAAACATAGAATTATTAAATTATCGATTGTTATCACATTGGAGTGTTTTGATAAACCTTTGGAACTGTGTTTGAATGATAGTGTGAAATTGTTGATATATTGTAAAAACTTGAGATTTGGTTTGTAATGGATATGTCCAGATAAATTGTGAGAAATCATCAAGCAAAACTAAATAATACTTATGACCAAGTTTAGATTCGAGTAGTGAAGTCCATAAATCAGCATGTATTATATCAAAAGGAGCACTAGTAAATGTTTGAGATAAAGAAAATGGAAGATGACAATGTTTACCTAAAGAATAGGCATTATAAAAATTATTGAATTTTAAACTAGAAGTTGGTAAACTAGACTTAAGTAACTGAAAATCAAAAGACCCAGGGTGACCAAAACGGTTGGGCTAAATTGTCGATGAAGTAGCATAGAGTGCAATAGAGTAAGACTTGTCTTGGGTGGAAGTGAAAGGGTCGAGATCACCGGTACTGTTGTGACGAATAGGAATCATCTTCGTTATAAAATCCTTCACAAAGAAACTGAAAGGGTCAAATTCAACTAATACCCAATTATCCAAACTAAATTTTCAAACAGAAACCAAATTCTTAATAAATTGAGGAACATGATAGACATTTTTGAGAGAGTAAGAACGATTAGGAAAAAAAAGAATGGTGGAACCTTGACTGCAGGTAGGAATATTAGTACCATTACCGAATAGAATAGAATGCGGTTTACTAGTGTGGGAGAGAGTACCTGATTCATTGGTGAGATGAGAAGTGGACCTAGTGTCCATGTACCAAGAATTGTCTAGAGGGTGTACTTGCATGGTGTGGAAAGCTGCATCGAGTTGAGTAGGGGTCATAGTTTGACCGTACTTAGACGAGAAATGAGTTTGGGATGCATTGTGTTGTTGTTGGGCTCGTGGAGCTGGACCGAGAGGACCCATATGTGGGCTTAGAGCTGTTGTTGGGTAAGGACAAGGTGGGACAACCTACTATGATGATTGATACCAAGGAAAAGGCCATTGATAGGTATTGTTGCGACAATTGTTGTGATGCCCACGGCCTTAGCCCCGTCCTCGACTGCCTCAACCACAGTTTGAACCCTGATAGCCTCCCCGACCACTACCACGAAATGTGTAGTTGGTGTTTGTGAGATCAGATGGTTGGGAGGTGATGACAGTAGTGGTGTCTGAAGCTTTTTGAGTGACTAGAGCTTGGGGTATATGAGCGGACTGATTGGTCTGGCATTTTTCTTCAAGGAGAAGTTGAGAGAACGCTTTGTTGAAGGAAAGTAGAGGCTCGGTTTGTTGGATAAGAGTGGCAACAATATCATATTCTCCTTTTGTGAGACCAGAGCTTAAATGAAGAACCATTTTAACTTTTGAGATAGGTTACCTATGTTGGCCAATTGATCTGAGAGACTTTTGAGACGATTACAGTAGGTATTGAGATTTGAGAAGGAAGCCAAACGTGTGGAATTAAACTACTCCTCGAGGTAGACAACCCTTGTGGCTTTGTTGTCTTGAAAGATCTGTTCAAGACGATCCCAGAGATCTTGAGCCCTGGCATCAGTTTTCATTATTGTTTGGGTTAATTCAATAGAGATGGTAGCGAAAATCCAATGTTTCACAGTGGCATCTAGATGAAGCCAAGTAGATTCATCGATGTCAGTAGGTTTTGGAGATCTGGGGTTGATATGGTCACTGACATTGTATGCACACACGTGGATCTTAAAAAGTTATATCCATGATGTGTAATGGCCATCATTGTGATCCAAACGGATTAGGATGAAATTTTTGATATTATTCACACCAAAAGCAGGGCAAAAAGAAAGAAGGATTTTGGAAGAAGAAGAGTCATTAGTCGTAGGCATCGTGAATGAAAAAGATTGAATGAGAAGAGTAGGGTATGGCTAGAAGAAGGAACCGTATGGAAGAAGACTACGGTTTTATGGCTCTGATACTATAAAATAATATGAATTTTCCTTGCCTTCTCATTCATTCTGTATTTGTATGTATATACAGGTACAATCGAATCCCTATAATTAGGGGTGAGCATAATAACCGAAAAACCGAACCATAACCAAATTAATCAATATAACCAAACCATTTTAACCGAAACATTACTAAAAGATTTCCGCTAAAGGGTTTTTCAGACTTTTCCTAATCGCCATATGTTACATGCCTTAACCCCCTGAATACAAAACTTATATCAAACAACAGGAGGGAAAATGTTTGAACATGTAATCAAAGTTATCATACCATTCCAAATTGTTCCAATACCTGGTATCGCTCCATGAACAAACTCCAATCCTAAACTTTGTGAGCTTTAAATGAGAACCACCAAAGTTTACAAACATATCCTCATGGAAAGGCAGAGAAAGATGAAAAAAAACGGGGATGATACCTTAACCGTTACAACTGAAGCTAATTAGAATTGAACACGTGGGTGGGTAATGCTTTTACTTCCGGTGGAGATTACACACATATAGTTAAAGACACAAACAGACGAAGAAGAACTTTTATTTAACGATTCAATCGATCGATGAAACAGAACAATAATCGGAAGGGAAAGAAGTTAATCAAGTAGAGTAGTCGCACCGACAATCAGGAAGGAAGTGGAGCAGGTACCTAGTTCTTCTCCACCTGTGTCAACGTCACGGGTTGGAACCGGGATCGGAACAAATAGAAAGAGAAAAAAA
Organism: Lactuca saligna; assembly: GCF_052625555.1. Lineage (NCBI taxonomy): Eukaryota > Viridiplantae > Streptophyta > Magnoliopsida > Asterales > Asteraceae > Lactuca > Lactuca saligna. The sequence goes on along the minus strand of NC_136421.1, from coordinate 67,830,015 downwards.
CCGGTGGGAATAGCAAGTGGAAACGGAATAATGGCGGTGGGGGATTGAGATACTGAAGGGGTATATGTGTGGCTTCACTTGACTGAATCGATGCTCTACACCAGTTTCGTCTATTTTTTTTTATTGGAAGCTGGCATTGGAGCAATCCGAATGGAATGCATTGGGAAAAGGGAGTAGATAGAAAAAGGATCAGATGGAAATCGGAGTAAGAAGGAAGGAGGTGGGATATTGGAAGATGAATAGGCCGCGTTTGATTGGAAGATGAGGCAGTGAGTCGGTGGGAGGAGCACAACATGTCAAAATGGAAAAATCCATAACAGAGGCAAAGAACACGTGGAAAGTAAATGGAACATGCATTGACTTGGGAAGAGACCAGGGACTATCATGGAAGACAACCGACATACGTACAATCGGAAGGGTAATAGTTTCAAGGAACGAAAAATATACTCAATGCCAAAAACATAACAATATGGAAAGTAAATGGACCAAATTGTCAATTTGGAAAATTAAGGGCAAAGTTAACAAAAAAAAATGAAGTTTATTGTTGCTAACTTAGGACATTTTTAATAATAATAATAATAATAATAATAATAATAATATTCTAGTAACAGATACGATTTGTCTCTGATACCAATTGTTGGTTATTTTGATAACCAAAACATAAATGCGGAAGCATAAACTTTGAATCCTTAATCTCAAATATTATTAAAAGAAAACTTACACATTAAAGAACGATTACATACCTGATTTCATTATGATCTTCGGATCTGAAGAACTAGGGTTGGTTTCCCAGTTGATCTCAAAACTCTCTCTGAAATCCCATGTTATTGAGACCTGAGGATTTCTTAGTGTAATTTTGTATGTCATGATATACTCCTCATCACATGTATATATAGATGGAGATATACCCTGATGTGATAGATGGGAGGATCTTGAGAGTCTTGAGTCAAACCGGGAACTCAAGCCACAAAGTAAGTAAATATTCTACAAATCGGTTCATCAACAATTTATATTTTTACCATAATAACCGGATTTAATGATAACATTACATATATATGAAGTGGTCCCATAATTATCTAAAATCTAAACCATAAATCTTTTAAGAACACCAATTCTAGTATTATCGTCGAGATTCCGTGATGATTTTGTGTGAATTGACCACGTTACACATTGGGACAATTACAAACGTCTAATGAGTACAATCAATTCTTCCTAACAATCTTGGGAAACCGTTTGCTTTATGTCCATCAAAAAAAAATTCAACATTACTACTCTTTATAACATATTCACAAAATAAATACATACATTCTCATCCTATTCTCTAAAATATCTTTAGGTGTTCATCTGATGCGTCGGTAGTGAAGTTGTAGTTAAAATCCGAATGGTGGTCGTGTACTTTGTAGTGTAGTAAAACCCCGTCTACATTTAGCATAACATCTCAATTGAAAGAATTTCTAATTCCCTTCCAAATCTTTAGCTATAAGTTGGAATAATTGTCTAATGAGATGGAACTTTCATTTAAATGACTCATGGTTTCTTGTAAATGACTCGTGGTTGTACAAGAAACCATCCACAAAGTAATCAGAGACAATAAATTTGTTAGTAGTTGCAAACTTTCTACTTTTTGATTGAACTTCGTGCCTACCACTTAAATAAATATTTTGGAAAAACATTTCATTTTTTAATAAAGACGAAGATGAACCAAAGAAAATTCATTAGTGTTTTTGTAGAATACTTATGAGAATAGAAATGTAAAATGGTTGCATGGAAGTTATATAAATTGACCGGTCCTGAAGATTTAAATGCTCAGGATAAATTATAAAAAAAAATTCTTTATCGCTATTTTATATATATATATAGAAAAGTTCAATAGAGAACCATATTTATTGGTTCTCCAAGGAACTAAATTTTTTTTTCAAGTTCTATAGCTTATTCTTTATCCAAAAAAAAAAAACAAAAAATATCTAAATTTATAACATAACATTGTAAATGTTAAATATATTTTTCGGATCACCGTGTGAATTTAGATTCATATTGTGAATTTTCAAAGATTCATATTGTGAATTTGACGATTTTTTTTCTTTTCGAATTTGATATCATTGGAAAAATGATAAAAAGTTATGAATTTCTGTAATTTTAGTTTTTTTTTTTGATAAAAACTAAGCTCTAAAAGTTGAAAAAAATATTGGTTCTTTGGTTAATTATGGTTGTCTATTGAATATATATATATATATATATATATATATATATATATATATATATATATATATATATATATATATATATATATATATATATATATATATATATATATATATATATATATATATATATATATATATATATCAGTAGAGGGGCAGGCGGGTGTTCGGCCCCCTATCCCTCTTAATATGTGTATTGCACATACTTTATATCAAGCACAAAGAAAATCACTAAAGCCCACAACCCATCTCAAGTTTGTTAACTTTTAATTTTTACCTATTTTTGGCTTCTTATTGGTATAGTTATATAATAATACCAATATAATCCTTGAAATTTTGAATCACGTAGACTTTTTTGGAAACTAATTAATTTTTGCAAACAAATCCAAAAACCCAAACTAAATATTATTATACATCTTGATAACTTAATTCTGTAAAAAGTTAGAACCCTAAATAATTACCGGCATACCCAGCCGTTGCCCACCATCGAACTGTTCAGTAAAGTTGTTCTTTCTCCCGGTCTCATTCACTCTCCACAACCTACTCCACCATAAACGTTTGCTACTTTCGTTTCGTTTACATATAAGAGAAAAAGAAGAAATATGGTTTTCTTCTTTTGCGACAGAGAGGAAGAGATCAATATCTCTTTTTATAAGTTGTTTTCTGCATTTTTTGCTATAGTAATAATATCGATTTTGTTGGTTTATGGTTAGGGAGAAAACACCACAAGCCTGCTTGTGATCTTCAGAAACCAAATTCTTAATAAATTGAGGAACATGATAGACATTTTTGAGAGAGTAAGAACGATTAGGAAAAAAAAGAATGGTGGAAACTTGTCTGCAGGTAGGAATATTAGTACCATTACCGAATAGAATAGAATGCGGTTTACTTAATTTGTTGGTGTGGGAGAGAGTACCTGATTCATTAGTGAGATGAGAAGTGGACCTAGTGTCCATGTACCAAGAATTTTCTAGAGGGTGTACTTTGTGACAACCCGAAATTTCCATTCTGAACAAACAATATCAAGCCAATAGAAGTTAGAACAGTTACAGTGAAATTCCAGACTTTTCCGTATAAGTTTGAATAATTCAAGGTTTACACATCAGGAGATATCAGGAGAGTAGATGCACTAGGGTTTTGTGCAACTCTGTTATTCCAACACTCTATTATATTAGAGTTCATTCCAGGAATAAAATATTTTCTGCCAAAAATCTCAGGACTATAAATAGAATTCTGAACCAATTTCATTCATTATTCACTTTTACAACTAGAGAAAAGCCATTTTCTCTCTCACGGATCTTCGGGTTTTCATCCCAAATCGTGAGTACCTCTCTCTAGTAGTGTTATATAGCTCTTAATGTGTTTATAACATAGATTAGATAGCTAAACAACTAGATTTAGGAGTTTACTCCCCAAGGTGTTCTTGGGCGGTAAACTCCCCAAAATGATGCCTAGCCCTTCCCCGTCATATGTTACTACCATAGGCTCGTGTATAGGTGTAATTGGGACAAGAAAACAACAAAGAAACACCAAAGATTGGGTGTTCACGGACCAAGAAGATCTTGTACTGTGAACTCCAAAAACTTGGACCAAAGTGTGATTTTAACACTCCTAAACCTTTGGACGATTACCTAGGTTTACTCCTACATAAATTAAGGACTTAAACACATCCAAAAACCCATCTTTTGAGAGTTTACGGCCGTATGATTGTGCTTGGGCCATGAACATCAAATCAAGGCACCAAAGTGTGCCTAAGGCCTTCATTTGCTTTAGGTAAAAGTCTAGAACCTATCCTACATGTGTATGAGAATTGGAAGCATCAAAAACACCCTTCCATAAGAGTTTACGGCAGTAAACTCAAAGGGATTTGGCCTTTGGGCCGTAAACTCCTCAAAGGAGTGTATCTATGCCCTAAAGTCTTCCAAGAATTAAACCACCAAGTTGGAATACTTCTAGGGATCATTTAGAACCTCAAAACACAAAATAACACCAAGTTTAGGAGTTCACGACCGTAAACTCAAGAGTTTATGACCGTAAACTCCATGTGTGGGACTATATGGAGAGTAAACTCAAGTATGAGGTCCTTTGGAACCCTAAACCCATTTGCCTTGTCCTACAACAACTTAGATGCAATCCTTAGGGCTTATAACACTTATATAAAGTGTTTATCATGTTCTAGGATGTCTTAACATTTACAATTAGTAATTTAATACTAATTGGGTGCATATATGTATGATTATATGTTCATTACGATCATAGTGTGTGTACAAGTCCTCACTTGACACCTAACAATCCGACACCGTTCAGTGTGTCCAAACCACCATCTACAGGTGAGTTCATACCCCTTAATCAATGTTTTAACTATTTTAAATGTTTTATGGGGGATACAAGTAGAATCATGCTACTTATTATATCAATCACATGTGATTAATAAGGAGCATTTAAACGATTTACTACTCATTATCCGTTTTACCAAACAGTTTCCTTCAAATGTTTTCATAAACATTTTATATGTTTAAAACTCCTTATTAATCTGTTCATTTTACTCTGTATGTTACATTTCAAACTTATTTACAATTGTGATTCAAACAAATGTTTCCTTATACTAAGTTGTTCTATCAAACCCATGCCTTCAAACCGTTTTATAGATTGACATCAAGTCGATCTTTTCTTAAGATAATAATTATGTTCAAGGGTTTTACAAAACTTATTTATGCTTTTATATTATAAATTGCATGCCTCTATATGTATAGTTATATAAGAAATGTTTAAAAGACTTAGGAAGGCTATCCACCCTATTTCCTTTTCACGCTTGAGATGTGGTCTAGGTGGGATATCGGGTACTCATCCGAAGGTCGTTTAAATATTAGTTATATAACATATGTACATATATAGTCATAAAGGCCCTACCAGTTCATCCCATGCCCTTGGGTATAAAGGGTATACATCCATGTCCATGTGTACCAGATAGATTACTAGTAAACTACCATTTTGGTAGTTTAGGAAGATACTAGAACTATTACTAGAACGTGATATCATACCATGAGTCAGTTCATTCATGAGTCAAAACATACTAGAAAGATAACATATACAACTATACTAGGAGATAACATATACAACTATACTAGAAAGAGAACATATACAACTATACTAGGAGATAACATATACAACTATACTAGAAAGAGAACATATACAACTATAATAGAAAGAGAACATATACAACTATACTAGAAAGAGAAAATATACAACGATACTAGAACGAGTACATTACTATACTTGCTAGGTAGAGAGCACGTACATTACTGCTAGAACAGTTCATTACATTACATATATATGAATACGTTAATAATTGTGATCCACTGTATCGGAGCATGCCTTCAATGTCATGGCCCGAGTTGTAGCCAGAGTCTCTTGGAGGGAGAACGTGAGTTTGCGTATAGATCTATACTGGATTGACTATCCTACACCTTGCTGCTAGCTACAGCCGGACCTGCAGGTTTGCGGGTGCCAAGCGTCATTTCTTTTTATGACCATTCTTATATCGTTATTACCAGTCAATAGTATGGTACAATTAATCACATGATGCCTTAATATAAATCCGGTTTAAGGTAGTTAGTACAGCAGTAGTTCTTATAGCGCTACATTTTAGTACTACATTAATTTTCCCTGTACATATATTTAGTGATCTTTTCACTTAAACTTTAAATGTAAAAACTATATTTTGTTAATAATAGTTACACTTGGGAAAATTACACACTTTTACATGAAACGAACATTTAGAACAGTTAAGTCTTGGTAGAAGACTACATTGAGAACAGTTAGGTCTTGGTAAAAGACACCCTTATATAATAGTAGGAATCATAGGGATTTCTAGAGTTTTTCAAACGTTTACAGTTGTTTTACAAACATTTTTATACTTACACTTCATAAACTTACAAATTCTTATATACAAATTAAGACACTAAAATACTTATGATCTCACCAGCTTCAAAGCTAATACTCGCTTTCAAAATTACTTGTATCCTCAGGTCATCATAGACAGGTACCGATGCAAGGAGAAAGGAAGATGGAGCTCGTTCAAGACTCATCTTTCATTTTGATTTATGATTTAGTGTTTATCAAAATTTGACAGAACACTTGTATAATAATTATATTATTAATGCAATGGATGATGTTGTTGCTTGTTTACTACTTTTCGTTGTTGTGATACTGTACATGACGTCCTCCGCCCCAGAATATTTCCGCCGTTCTTGGTTTTGGGGTGTAACGTACTTGCATGGCGTAGAAAGCTGCATCAAGTTGAGTAGGGGTCATAGTGACCGTACTCAGACGAGAAATGAGTTTGGGATGCATTGTGTTGTTGTTGGGCTCGTGGAGCTGGACCGAAAAGACCCATATGTGGGCTTAGAGTTGTTGTCAGGTAAGGGCAAGGTGGGACAACCTACTATGATGATTGATACCAAGGAAAAGGCCATTGATAGGTATTGTTGCGACAATTGTTGTGATGCCCACGGCCTTAGCCCCGTCCTCGACTGCCTCAACCACAGTTTGAACCCTGATAGCCTCCCCGACCACTACCACGAAATGTGTAGTTGGTGTTTGTGAGATCAGATGGTTGGGAGGTGGTGACAGCAGTGGTGTCTGAAGCTTTTTGAGTGACTAGAGCTTGGGGTATATGAGCGGACTGATTGGTCTGGCATTTTTCTTCAAGGAGAAGTTGAGAGCACGCTTTGTTGAAGGAAAGTAGAGGCTCAGTTTGTTGGATAAGAGTGGCAACAATATCATATTCTCCTTTTTTGAGACCATAGATTAAATGAATAACCATTTTAACTTCTGAGATAGGGTTACCTACGTTGGCCAATTGATCTGAGAGACTTTTGAGACGATTATAGTAGGTATTGAGATTTGAGAAGGAAGCCAAACGTGTGGAATTAAACTACTCCTCGAGGTAGACAACCCTTGTGGCTTTGTTGTCTTGAAAGATCTGTTCAAGACGATCCCAAAGATCTTGAGCCCTGGCATCAGTTTTCATTATTGTTTGGGTTAATTCAATATAGATGGTAGCGAAAATCCAATGTTTCACAGTGGCATCTAGATGAAGCCAAGTAGATTCATCGATGTCAGTAGGTTTTGGAGATCTGGGGTTGATATGGTCACTGACATTGTATGCACACACGTGGATCTTAAAAAGTTATATCCATGATGTGTAATGGCCATCATTGTGATCCAAACGGATTAGGATGAAATTTTTGATATTATTCACACCAAAAGTAGGGCAAAAAGAAAGAAGGATTTTGGAAGAAGAAGAGTCATTAGTCGTAGGCATCATGAATGAAAAAGATTGAATGAGAAGAGTAGGGTATGGCTGGAAGAAGGAACCGTATGGAAGAAGACTACAACTTTATGGCTCTGATACCATAAAATAATATGAATTTTCCTTGCCTTCTCATTCATTCTGTATTTGTATGTATATACATGTATAATCGAATCCCTCTAATTAGGGGTGAGCATATTAATTGAAAAACCGAACCATAACCAAATTAACCAATATAACCAAACCATTTTAACCGAACCATTACTAAAAGATTTCCGCTAAAGGGTTTTTCAGGACTTTTCCTAATCGCCATATGTTACATGCCTTAACCCCCTGAATACAAAACTTATAGCAAACATGATAAATTGAGGAATATGATAGGCATTTTTGAGAGAGTAAGAACGATTAGGAAACAAAAGAATGGTGGAACCTTGACTGCAGATAGGAATATTAGTACCATTACCGAATAGAATAGAATGTGGTTTACTTAATTTGTTAGTGTGGGAGAGAGTACCTGATTCATTAGTGAGATGAGAAGTGGACCCAGTGTCTATGTACCAAGAATTGTCTAGAGGGTGTACTTGCATGGTGTGGAAAGCTGCATTGAGTTGAGTAGGGGTCATAGTTTGACCGTACTCAGACGAGAAATGAGTTTGGGATGCATTGTGTTGTTGGGCTCGTGGAGCTGGACCAAGAAGACCCATATGTGGGCTTAGAGCTGTTGTCGGGTAAGAGCAAGGTGGGACAACCTGCTTGTGATCTTCAGAAACCAAAAGGTAACAGTTAGTACAAATTTCACTTTTAGTTTTTGATTTTGTTTGTTTTTAGTTGTATTGATTTAGTTTTACCGGTTAGAACTGCATCATATTTAATTATAATGTAAGCCTCCCTTATTATAAAATTCCGGCTCCGCTTATATATATATATATATATATATATATATATATATATATATATATATATATATATATATATATATATATATATATATATATATAATACATAATAAAAAATGAGGGCCCTAAAAAATTTGGTCCTATACAAACTTCCCCTTCCCCTTCCCTATCCCCCCCCCCCCCTCTCAACACCTCACATGTATATTATGTACAAGGTTAATTTTGAAAAAGTAACAAGAGCATTTAGGCTTCCATCGGTCAAGCTTTTTGAAAGACATATCTTGGCACACCAAACACCAACCACGCACAAAGGGAGGTCTATGCCAATGTTACATCAACCTCACGTCCTCAAAGTAGGAGGTATAAATGGTATAACTGTAGTCTTATAACATAATGTGATTTTTATAATATCTATCATTCATTAAATTTTATTATATTTTATTATCTAAATATCATAAAAAAAACATTCTTTTCATAATATTGAGCAATTAATGGTATTCACTATAAAACAAGCTAAACTTCTTTTCTTTATAAAATGATATTTTTTAGTTTTTTTGTGAAATTAATTAATGATATTTTGAGATAAAACAGATTGAGACCCAATTCTTACTGTCATTTTAGCAATTAACCACAAAAAACATATATGAATGGGAGGTGATATTTTCATTTAGGTTTTTTATTCATCCACTTAAAAATAATTTGATTTGAATTTTATATCTTTCATCATGATTTTTTATTTTCATTTAAAATGCGAGAAACTCAATTCACTTTAATTTTAAGTGAACGAAACACATCCTAAGTGGAAATAAGCACTTATATCTACATAGCATGATAGACAATATACATCTGACAATTTGAGATACGCCATGATCGACACAACATGAGTTTTCCATATATGGATATTAGAAATTTGTGTTTCGTGTCTTTTCATTTTGACACAAATTCTAAATTCGTGTTTTCGTGTCTTACACCTATTAAATACAAACTAAATGCAAACTAACCTGTTTATGTTTATACACGTATAGATGTATAGACACGATACACACGACATGTATAAATGTATAAATATGTATAGACATGTAACTTATGACGCTAGGGATGAGCAAATGAACCGACCAGGCTGGAACCGGTCCGAACCGGAACCGGCTCGGGAACCGAACTTGGTGGAAAATAGGAACCGAACCGGACAGACGGTTGTACCGGTTCCGAATTCTACAGATTCTTGTCGTGTCTTCAAATGTTAGAACCGGTCCTCAAGAAATAGCAACATACGGTTTCGGTTTTTTACCGGTTATACCGGTTCCAAAAATCCACAAAAATATCGTCCTGATCCCGGCCCGACCGATTCCATTGGGTTCCAGTTCCGGTAAAACAAATATACATACATATACCATATATAATGTCTAGTTACGGGGTAAACGTGACAATGGGCTAATAGTCTAGGGACTAAAGTATAATGTGAAACTAGTCGACGGAGGTTTATGGCTGAGAGGAGAAGTCGGAGTTGAGCATATTTTGCTTTTGCAACGAAACGCTCCCGCTCGACATCGTGGACAAAATCATAAGAATTTCAAAATTACAAAAAATTTCTCAAACGCGATTCAATAATGTTGCAGAATTTTCCCAAAAATTGAGAGAATTTGCAGCGAAAACAAATGAAATTTGAATTCAAGGAAGAATTCTCAAATCGATAGCAAAAAATTTCCCCAATCTTTAGTGCGCCTTTAGGTTTCTGATCATATTATCGATTAAAGGAGGTTTTGAATCAGTTACTCTATGGTATCGGGCTGTTTTCTAGAATAACAGACGGAGCTCCATCATCGTCTTCTTCATGGCTAGTCAAGAACCGTAACGTTCTTCTTTTCGAGCTTTATTTTTTTTTTTCTTTCTATTTTTTTTTTCGGAAATTTCGACTTCCTACGAGTTTGTTTCAATCTATAACGACTTCATCATGTGAATTATGTGGTCTTCCTCTAGAGTCTAGATTTTGGCCTAATGATTACGCTGTGCATGTTATTTTATTCGTTGATTTTGAGGAAATTTGGTTAATACTTAGAGTAATTATCACTTTCTCAAGGAAATTTGGAGCTTTATCGTCATTAGAACCAACGTTTTCTGACCTAAAAATATACATGAATTCATTCGATTCTGCATCTCCAATTTAGGTAGACCAAAAAGTCGAAGTGTGATCAAAACTTTTTATAAAAAAAGGAGTTTAGTTTCTGTGGCATTCTTATATTGATTTGTTTATTATAGAATCAATTTCTAGCATTTAGCATCTTCGATGTCCACTGTTCATTCCGGATTTTTTACTTCAAGTTTGATGATGATTGATTGTAGGCCATGTTTTGGAATATATCTTGTTCGTTATTATGTGACAAATGTTACATTTTTGTTTGATTCTTTCTCCTTTTATTCCCTATATAAAAGTTAGTATATTAGTTTTCAAGATATACCATTACGTTGTTTGGTTGTATGATTATAATAATTTATCAAATTCAAGATGTATTTCAAATTTCAAATTAAGAATATTATGCTAGATTATGTTGTTTAGTGTCTTATGTGTTGACTGTTTTATCTTTGAAAATTTTATCACTTGTTTGACTTGTGGTTTCTTTCCAAATGCCAATTTAGGCTTCTCATATTCTCATAAGGTATAAATACTTTGTATTCATTAATTATTTTTTACAGGAGAAAAGGTCATCACCTATCTCGTGTCCTAAAGAAAATCTTGGAAAGTAAATCTCACGCAGAACATAAAACACTTTGGTCTTCTGCTTCTGCACAAGGTACTAATTAGTAATTACAATTACTTCTAAAAATACAATTTAGTGTTGTTGATTTAAATGTGTTTTATTTATAAGTAAATGATTAATTTTAGCCAGATTTGAGATTCTTTGAGATGGAAAAAGAGAAAGAAGATGTAACTTCTCCTAGAGGAGTTTTGGAAGCATGTGTAAGAAGCTTTGAAGACCCTTCAAATTCATCTGAAGAAAACCAAATAAATGAAAGCGTATCACCCCCACGTTCAAGGTGGTTAAGATTCTTCAATAAGTGGAAAAAAGGATTTTCTAAAAAAGTTCCATCTTTACCCCCCACTGCACCAAAAACTTCTAGAAGAAAATCCATGAGTGTTAGAGAGAGTCATCCGGATGTTAATTTATGCCATTTCAAATCCTCATGGAAAGTTCTATCCATTGCAGAACTTAATGCTGCAACCAACAATTTTAGCGAAGGTATGCAATTAATTCTCTTTGAATCTTTCATATTTTGATATTTAGGCTATGTTTGGCGCACCACAGCTAGCTTATTTTCGAGCTTTTTTATGTTGTTATGTTTGGCAAACCAAAAAGTAGCTTATAAGCTAGCTTTTTAAGAAGCCACTTAGACTGCTTTTAAGGAGTTTTTTCAAAAATTTCCAAATATAGTCCTTAATTAATTATAAAAACACATTCTTTTATATCCCCTTTTATGTAATTTTATGTCCTTCGGCTAGCTTTTCAGTTACTTTTACCAAACACCATTTTTTATCAGCTAGTTTATTATTTAACAACCAACTTTTCAGCTAGAAAATCAAACATAGTTTTAGGCTATGTTTGAAAGACTGCATCAAAAAACTAACTGGTAACTGAAAAGCTAGCTGATAGCTGAAAAGATAGCTGGTAGCTTATAAGCTAGCCGACAAAAAAGACCTTTGATAAAAACTAGCCGATAAACAAGCAAAAAGATATAAAAAGACATTTAGAAGAATATATATATTTTTTAATAATTAAAAGTATAATTGGGAAATTTTCAAAAAGCTACTCAAAGTAGCTTTTTAAAAAACTGGTTTATCAGCTACTTTTTGGTTCGCCAAATATAACAATTAAAAAAAAAAAAACTCGAAAAATAAGTTAGTTATAGCACGCCAAACATAGTCTTAGAGTAAATTACATTTTGCTCCCTCCCACGATGATAGATTTCATTTGTGCACATAAAGTTGGTTTGTTTACTTAAAGATTATATTTTCTTAAATTTTAGAGAATGTGATTGGAAAAGGTGGTTACGCGGATGTGTACAAGGGTTGTTTATGTGATGGGAAGCTAGTGGCAATCAAACGACTCAACAAAGGAACAATGGAGGAGCAAATAATAGGATTTTTATCTGAAATTGGAACCATAGCACATGTTGATCATCCAAACACTGCTAAATTGATTGGATATGGAATCGAAGGTGGAACACATCTTGTTATGGAGTTATCTCCTCATGGAAGCTTAGGATCATTGTTGCGTAGTGGTAACTACTTTCAACATCCCATAATTTTCTTTTTTCTTTCTTCTCTTTTCATTTAACATAAACCAATGATTATTTTCTGCTTTTAGGTCCAAAGGAGAAACTAGATTGGAATGCAAGATACAAGATTATACATGGAACAGCAAATGGTTTATTGTATCTTCATGAGGATTGTCAAAGACGAATCATTCATAGAGATATCAAGGCCGATAACATTCTTCTTACAGAAAATTTTGAGCCACAAGTACTTAAAAAAATAAAAATTATTTATGTTTCGTTGATGTTAGTCACGTTTCGTGACTAAAATTCAATTTTGAATTTTCAGATATGTGATTTTGGTCTTGCAACATGGCTTCCAAAAGAATGGACTCACCATAATGTATCAAAGTTTGAAGGAACATTTGGGTATGCAAAACGTAAAATCAAAATTCTAGTATTACTATCTATGAAAATTACAATGAGGAGGTTTTAACTTTTATATTAATTAAACATTTTTTTTTTCTTGAACGAAGTTATTTTGCACCCGAGTATTTCATGCATGGCATAGTGGATGAAAAAATCGATGTGTTTTCTTTTGGGGTGTTAGTTTTGGAGATCATAACAGGACGACAAGCTTTAGATGATTCACAAAGAAGTCTTGTACTTTGGGTAAGACATATATAAACATATTTTTAAATATAGATTCATATATTATGTTTGTGTAATTGAGTTATTAATTTATGATACAAATTAATTTTTTTGAAGGCAAAACCTTTGATGGAAAATAATGTAATTAGAGAATTAGTTGATCCGTGTCTTGGTGATGATTACAACCCACAAGAATTGGAGCGTGCAATTATAGCAGCTTCGTTGTGTATTGAATTAACTCCGGTTCTTCGCCCTCGTATGAGTCAGGCAAGTCTTTTTGAATTTTTTTTTTAAAATTAAAAGTATTGTCATGTTGTATCTCTTTGGGTATTTAAGACATTTACACACATTTATATGTTAAACGATGGAGGTGTTATGTTTTAATTTAGGTTGTGATGCTATTGAGAAACGATTGTAATCCCAAGGGTTCAACACCACAACAGAAAAAACGAGCATTTCAAAGAACATATTCAGAAGAGCACATGGATGCTCAAGAGTACAATGTAACAAAGCATCTTAACAATATGCCTCGAATATGAAGAAAAAAATATTCATTTTAAGAGGTTTACGAAAGAAAAACATATAATCTTTAGGGACTTTAGTTGTACATACGGATTCTTGTTATTATTATTATTATTTTTTTTAACTTAAGTCTAGTATCTTGGGCGTTTACTAATGTAAACATGTTACATATGTACATCTTATTATTATTGCTCATTGTATAGGAAACACATTATTTCAGTTACTTTATATAAACGATATGATTCGTCAGAAGGTTAACATATATTATTAATTTGTTTTCTTTTTGTAATATTGTGTAACCTCTGTCATGCACAGTTTCCATGAAAAACTAATTACACAGTATTTATAATCTAAGATATTCTTTAACTAAATAAAATCGTTATCTAGATGTACATGATAATACATATGTGTTTGAAAAATCAAAAATACTGTTGTGATCCTTGCGTTGTGATCCTTGTGAATCAAGAAATCAGTTGTAACAAAATGATGTCTACATATCGATGTGTGGATAACACTTTATATTTTCGGCAAATATAAGTACATTTTTTCCCAATAATTATAAGTGCAAATTTTGTATGATTACACATAAGTTTTTCACGATTGTAAATTGTCGTTTACAACGCCTTTAGTAATTGACAAAAGGGAAAATGACTCTTTAGGATAACTAACTGTTGCGTTTGTTTTCATTTGGTCCCTTCCTTTTTTTGTACTCAATATACCATTGAACTTGTTGTTTGTGTTCACCATAACCCTTTTGACCTGTGATAGTTGATCAAAGGGTTATGGTGAACACAAACAACAAGTTCGATGATATATTGAGTACAAAAAAAGGGACCAAATGAGAACAAACTCAATAGTTGGTACCCTCTTGAGTCATTTTTCCCAGAAAGTTAAATGAAATTAAAGTTGTAAAATTATCAAAGACTGCAACCTTCTTTAGCCATAACGTATATGAAAAGTGTTTCGGATGGGTAACTTCGTTAAAACATGGTATATGTTATGTTTATTGTGGTTAGCTATCAACACCTCTCTGCAAAAGGATATGAATGTGTATATTTATCAGCATAAACGTTTACCTCAATATATATTATGATGTGTTTGCAAAAGCTGCATGATATTGTACATATTGTTGTTGTATCTTATCCCATGAATTTGATCTTAAAGCTAAGTAAACTGAAAATCATTGCACTTGTGATTCCACTCGTTTGTAAACTTGTCTAGAATCCATGATACGATAAATCATTTGATTGGAATTGTAAATGTAGTCATGAAATGCACATGTTTAATCAAGATTCCCCTAATAAATATTAAAGTGCATTACAAAGTTGTACATGTATGAATAATGTTCTTTCACGTGTTATGTTTTAAAGAGAAGCAATAATGAATCTCATAATGTCATTAATATCAGCGGGAGATGATATGAGATTTGTTGTAAATGAGTAAAGGGAAAAGGAATCAGGAGGATAACCAACTGTTGCATTTGTTCTCATTTTGGTCCCTTTTCTTTTTTTTTTGTACTCAATATATCATCGAACTTGTTATTTGTGTTCACCATAACCCTTTGATGGGTTATTATGATGAACACAAGTAACAAGTTCGATGATACATTGAGTATAAAAAAAGGAAATAAATCAAATTAGAACAAACACAACAATTAGTTACTCTCAATAGCCATTTTCCCTTGACAAAAAGATCAAACGTTTCAATAAGTGACAAAAAAAAAAATGAGTGCCTATTACACAAATTTGTAGCAGTGTATATTTCTATTAGTAGGTCACATAAATGTATAACATGTTAATATAGTAGCAGAGTCGGTATCAAAGTAAAAGGGTAGCACAAAAAAATTCATGTAATATATAATAAAAAACCCGCAATTTTAACAACAGATAATCACTAATTATTAACCCTAACTCCCTAATTAAATAAACGTAATTGTCAATTTCTAATTTTTCAACACAATGACAAAATGAAAATTTAAAATAACCTAACGATAAATAATAGGATAAAGTTTTTTTTTTATTAACTTACATGTTTCATTGTGCAAGACGACCAAAGGAGGGAGTTCATCGGAAAAAAACCATCGATAGCAGCATATCTTCAGCAACAATAATAGACATTTGCGTGAAGTTGTGAACAATAAGGAATGGGACTTGGGAAGAATAAACAGTGACAACAAGTTTGGTACTTCTAATTTATTGCAAAACAATAAAATTGGGCTTTCATTAAACTAATGTTTTTTGGGCTTTCTGTTTTTCTTTGTTTCATTAAACTAATGTCTTTTAAGGTTACAAAGTTTCAACCACTTAAACATTGTGGACATTCATACTTTTTAAAATATTTTGAGCTTATTCTATAAATGGAACATTATGTTTTGTAAATTTCTTTTGAAGTTTAACCACTTACCCGGTTGCCGACCGACGTGACATGACGGTGTGACGATGACGTGGTAGTCTTTGATGACTTTGACAATAGATTTTGAAATTGAAAAGACATGACATTCTTTGATAGTGATGACAATGGGTGTTGAAATTAAAATAACAAATGTGGTGACTTTGTGATAGTTATCCAAAATATAGTAATTTTTGTACAATTTGGTGTTATCATAAAAAAAATGAAATTGGAACACTAGGTCTAATTATTATTTATATGAATCGGTTTTTATACACATCCAATACCATTTTTATATGTATTTTGGACATATTAACACACCCATTAACTCTTTCCTTTATCTTCACCAAAATTAACCCAAGACTCGGATTCTCATTCCACCTTATGCATAATCAATGTTGCTATTAATATATCCCTCTAGGAATATGTTAAAGATAACATAACTGCTATCTTTAGGACGACCTAGTTAACTGTTGCTACCCGACCTAGTGTCTGACCCGGGCCATTGCCCTAGTGGTCTCATGCTAGGACCTTGGTACTTGGTGTTGGATTAGGTATCTAAACCCATAACTATAAATGGTATAAACTTGAATTGATGGTAGCACAGTTTTTTTGGATTGCCCTCAAACCTAACAATTGGACAGGATGATTTTGGAGAGAAAGTTAAGTTATTATTTGAATAATAAATTATAATAAATAATTTGTTTATATATTATGAGAATAATATAATAATTATAAATAGTAATATTTAATTAATAATTAATCAGAAATTGATTGGAATTAATTTTAGGATTAATAGAATTAATTAAAAGTGCAGGGACTAAAGTACAATTATCAAGTAGTTGAGCAAGAGGGATTCTAGAACCTCCTTATAAGCTTGGACGGTTTCTAGGGGTTTCTTGGAGATCAAGAATTATACTTGGAGGATAATTAGGAAGTTTGATAGTTACCAAAATAAGATAATGGTATTTTATTGGTTTGGGGCTTATCTAAGGTTTCCTACTTGCACAATATAAAGGATCCTATGCATTGAAAATTTCGGCCACTTGAACCCTAACAGAATTCTAGAATTTGCCTCCTCTCTCCATAATCCTTAGTTCCTAGTTTTGGGTGTGAGCCATCAAAGGCACGGCGCTTGTGGTGCTAGCTACCAAAAGATTTGAAGAATGATACAAGGTTGTTTGCAATAACAATCTTCAAGGTAAGTTTCTTATTCATTTGAATTCAATTTTCATAGGAAAAGCTTTATAGGATGATAGTTCATAGTATGTTGCCAATATGTAAAAGACTTAGATCCTTATTAGGTTGCACGTGTAACATCCCAAAAATAAGACCCAAAAATTTTATTTTTAATTAGTATTCCAAAAACATCATCAATCCAATCGAGGTAAAACAAGTGTAGCAAACATCATATCAAATCAAAGTAATCACAAAACGCGGAACGAGGTGGTGTGTGATCTGCAATTATCGCGAGCCCTTCCCTTTGGAACTGGAAGTACCTAAAACATGAACTGAAAATCGTAAGCACACAAAGCTTAGTGAGTTCCCAAAATGCCACATACCATACATAATAAAATCATAATGGGCTCCGCCCGCCCGGTATCAAGCCCACTTGGTATACAGATCGGGCCCCGTCCAGCATACATATAACTATATCAAATAAACACATACACATGCAATAATCACAAAGATACATATCATAAAATATGGTCATTGGGCCCTGCCATACAAGTACATAACACATGCCAGAGTCACGCAGATAATATTATCATACTCATATAGATTTTTAGGCAATATTGATCTACATTTTATTATTATTTTGGTTATTTATATAGAATTATGATACTTAAAAGGATAAAATGTTATTTGCAGCCAAAACAAAGCATTTTCGAAGAGAGGGGTCAAAGTGACAATATATGGAACATTGGAGACTTGAAGCACAAAAGATGAAGAAATTCACAGAATATTCTGAAGCCACGACATGAGAGTAAAGGCCACGATGTGGACTCGATCCTTCCAGAAGATAAGTACGCGAAGAAAGAATCCTTGGCAAATACGGATAGTTCCTGAAGACACGTCGTGGAGCTTCCTGCCACAATGTGGAACGTGATTTTCCAGAATATATATATATATATATATATATATATATATATATATATATATATATATATATATATATATATATATCCATGTACCCTACGACTTGGAAGACTTTTGGTGGCTAATAGGGGTTCCTGAAGACGAAAATTCAGAGAGGAAGAAGACCTGGAAGCTGATTTTAACACCAAGGAAGTAGAAGTACATAAATTGATTCATAGTTTGGTACACTTAACCATGGCTTTGATTATAGATTTTATTTGTTTAGCTGCTAGGATGTCCAACTAAACCTAGCTGCTTTTGTTAGCTAGATGAAGCTGAAACTCATGGTTTTAATGCATTAGATTTAACCTTAATTGTTGGTGATATGCTTGTGTTGATTGATTTTTATCTAGCATGCTTGAATTAGTTATTTAATTGCTTTGAATCCTTGTTCTGTGTAGTTAGTGAACACAATTCTGCATGAACTTGAATACCTAATAATATAGTGAACACTAGTTATTGGAGCTAAGATCAAACCAATCTTAGATTAGTAATTGAATAATTAAATTAAGCTGTGTTAGAGAACTCATATTATGACTGTAATTGTGTTTTGATTAATCAATCTTTCATGGCTCCAATCTTATTTAATAATTGATTTTGTGTTAACTATTGTATGAACATAGATAGAATTACATGAATTGATTAATAATTAGTAGATTTAGAACTAAATTACTAATACTATCTTAATTGGTCACCAACAGTAATAGTTATAGCTAATGTATAACCATTGAGTGAAAGTGGATTCGAACTAATAGAAGTGTTTTGTTTATTGATTAAGTTATTGTTAAAGAATTAAGTTCATCTAAACTTACAAAATTAGATAAAAACCCTTTTAGCTTGTTAATAATTAGATTAATTTGGTAGTAAATAAAGTAACATCGTTCCCTGTGATCGACACCCGACTTACCTAAGCTATATTGTAATCTGACTAGGTACACTGCATATAAGTGCATAGTTAGTCTAAGTTTGTTAGGTTATAAATATTAAAATTAATGGGTACTTCCATGCACATCAAGTTTTTGGCGCCGTTGTCGGGGAACGACTTAGTTTATTATTTATTTGCTTTAGGTTAATCGATCCTTTTTTGTGGGCAAAACCTGCAAAAAGTTAATTTTCCAGCAAAAGTTTTTTAGCATTAGTTTTTATTCTCTGTCTTCGATTTTTAATTTGCTTAGTTTTTTTTACAGAACTCACGACGTGAGTATATAGATTCACGACGTGAGAACTGTGATTTTTAGGTTTTTTTTTTAAGTTTATTTTCTTAGTACGGTTTTACGTTTTTATCCTTGTTGTTTAATTTGCTAGAGTCCATGACTAGAGGCTCTAACACCCCTTTGGTAATACCACTTGAAGATCCCGAGTCTGCAATTCATAAGAAGAAGACGCCCTTACAAGAATTCAACTTAGTGTTTTCAAAGAAATCGGGGGAGTCAAGTTCATCCTCAAAGAACAAGAGCAAGCTTGAACACTTGGATCAAATATCCATCCAAACCGAATCTGAATACGATACCGAGCCTGAATTTGAAGAACATACGAGCAAACCGAATTGTACTTGCGCTTATAGTTACTAGACTTATCCAAGTGGGAGACTGTTGGAATAGTGTCTAAGGCTGCAACTATATTAGGCAAGTATTTGACCCAGTTGTGCATGGTCCTTTTGGGTTGCCTTCACCATAGCAACTTGATAGGGTGATTTATTAAGAGAGAGTAAATATTATTCGTATATTATGGGAATAATATAAAGAATAATATATAGTTATTTGATTAATATAAGTCATAGAATTAATTGGAATTAATTTGGTGACTTAAGGAGATTAATTAAATAAGAGGGTATAAACTGTCAATTGTTTGATAGTTACACTTTAGACTATAAATCCTTATCCAAGATAGGTTGGACGATTTCTAGGGCTTGGATAAGCCAAAAATCGTCCATAGGGTTATCAAGGTAAGGATATGGATTAACTTAAAGTCTAAGTTATCCAATTAGGGTTTAAGCTGTAACCCTTAAGGAGTCTACAAGTATAAATAGACCCTATGGGTGAGGGAATTCGACATCCCATCTAAAGTAGAGACACTCTGGCCGAATTCCTCCCCTCTCCTTTCTCCCAAATCATCCTCCTTGCTATTGGTGTTTGTAAGCCATTAGAGGAGTGATAATTGTGACTCTAGAAGCTCCATGACAACAAGATCAACAAGGAATCAAGAGGTATGATTCTAGATCTGTTTCAATATTGTTTTTACATATAAATAGTCATTAGAAGTCTTGGATTCAAAGCATGTTTGATTAGAAATCCTAGATCTGAGCAATAGGGTTTTGCATGCGCACATAGGAAAGTTCTTATGGCTAAAACCCATCAGTGTTATCAGAGCCTAGCTTGGTTTTCATTGAATTGTTGCTTGTATGAAACTAATCTGAAAAATTCGATTTTTTATGTTTCTGAGTTATGGACTCGGCGAGTCCCATAGTGGACTCGGCGAGTTGACCTGATTCGATGAGTCCAGTATGGGTACTCGGCGAGTCCGAGCGTCAGGATTAGCCAAAAACGGGATTTTTTCATATTTATCTTGTGGAAACTTACCCTAATCATATTAGATCAACCCTAATCCGATTTTGTGATATATATGACTATATTTTTGATCTAATTGAAGATAATTATCAACTAATAAAATATTTGATTTCCTTATATGATAATTATTAATTAAATATGGATAATTATGTGATTTAGATTATTTGTTATTTGATCCTTTATGTTTTAAATGTTTAAAACTAGTCCTCAAAGTTTTGAAATTTATGTTTTGTGATTAAAAGTTTTATTTAGACAATTTAAATTTCAAACCCTAGAATTTTACAAGTTTAAAATACAACCCTATACTAATATAATGTCGTCTTGGACACGTCAACAAGAAACGCATAGCCCAACTCCAAAAGGATGGAGTGTTGGAGTCATTCGACCTTAGGGAAGATGACACATGTGAGTCTTGTTTACTTGGAAAGATGACTAAGTCACCCTTCGCTGGTTCGTGCGAAAGGGGTGAGGGTCTATTGGATCTCATACATACCGATGTATGTGGGCCGTTTAGATCTACCACGAAGGATGGAAACCGCTTCTACGTGACTTTTACCGATGACTATAGTAGATATGGGTATATCTACTTAATCAAGCAAAAGTCAGAAACTTTTGAAAAGTTCAAAGAATTTAAGAATGAAGTGGAGAATCAATTGGGCAAGAAGATCAAGATGCTTCGATTCGATCGAGGAGGAGAGTACCTAAGTCTTGAATTCTACGGTTATCTCAAGGAGTGTGGAATAGTTTCACAATTGAC
Source organism: Lactuca saligna (assembly GCF_052625555.1). Taxonomy (NCBI): domain Eukaryota; kingdom Viridiplantae; phylum Streptophyta; class Magnoliopsida; order Asterales; family Asteraceae; genus Lactuca; species Lactuca saligna. The sequence continues at coordinate 67,808,332 of NC_136421.1, read as the reverse complement.
GCCACCTAGGACACCACAATTGAATGGTGTGGCAGAAAGGCGTAATCGAACCTTGTTGGACATGGTTCGCTCTATGATGAGTCGTGCTTCGCTATCTATCTCTTTTTGGGGGTATGCCTTAGAGACTGCCGCCCATATCCTTAACCGAGTCCCTACTAAGAAGGTTGCCAAAACACCTCGCGAGATGTGGACGGGGAAAGCTCCTTCGTTAGCACATATCAAGGTTTGGGGTTGCGAGGCTTTCGTAAGACGAGATACTCACGACAAGCTCAAACCTCGTAGTGAGCGATGTATTTTCATCGGCTACCCGCAGAAATCCTTTGGATATCTCTTCTATAGACCGAAGGACAATGTTGTCTTTGTTGCGAGAAGAGGAGTTTTCCGAGAACGAGAACTCATAGGCCAAGGAGACAGTGGGAGGCAAATCAATCTTGAAGAGATTCAAGAGTCGATAAATGAAGGAACCTCTACCGCTGACACTCAACCCGAGGAGGAAACTCCGGTTGAACCAATTGACATATCATTACCTCTTAGACGTTCCGAGAGAGTTAGGTTTCAACCCCAGTTATATGGTTTTCATATTACTACCGAAGGGGACACGTATATTAGTGATAGTACACTAATAAATCTTGATGAACCTAATAGCTATAAGGAAGCCATGGCAGGCCCGAAGTCTGCAAAATGGAAGGAGGCAATGGATAGCGAGATCCAATCCATGTATGATAACCAAGTTTGGAATTTGGTTGATAATGTGCCTGGACGTAAGACCGTTGGGTGCAAATGGATCTTCAAGAAGAAGACTGACGTGGATGGAAAGGTACACATGTTTAAAGCGTGACTAGTTGCGAAGGGCTTTACTCAAACTCCCGGAGTTGACTATGAAGAGACCTTCTCACCAGTTGGAAGATAAAATCTATTAGAGTGATGCTAGCTATTGCCGCGTTTCATGATTATGAGATTTGGCAAATGGATGTCAAGACCGCTTTCCTTAACGGAAAGTTGGTTGAGGATGTTTACATGGCTCAGCCAGAGGGGTTTGTGGATCCGAAGCATCCGAATAGAGTGTGTAAGCTTGACAAGTCCATTTATGGACTTAAGCAAGCGTCTCGCAGATGGAATCTTTGCTTCGATGAGAAAGTCAAAGAGTTTGGATTTGTACGAAGGGAAGATGAATCATGTGTATATGTCAAAGCCAGTGGGAGTGTAGTAAGCTTTCTCGTTCTATATGTCGATGACATATTACTCATAGGAAATGACGTCCCAACTCTGTAGGAGGTTAAGTCCTGGCTCGAGAAGTGCTTCACTATGAAGGACCTCGAAGAGGCTTCCTATATTTTGGGAATAAGGATAGTAAGAGAAAGAAGTAAGAGACTGATAGGACTTAGTCAGAACACTTACTTAGAGAAGGTACTAAAATGTTTTAGTATGGAAAACTCGAAAAAGGGAGAATTACCGATACAAGGCAATGCCAAGTTGAGTAAGACTCAAAGTCCGAGTACCGAAGCTGAGATAGCTGATATGAGCTGAGTTCCATACGCTTCCGCAGTTGGCTCAATCATGTACGCTATGACTTGTACTCGCCTAGATGTAGCCTTTGCTTTGAGCATGGTTAGTAGATATCAAGGGAACCCTGGCAAAGCCCATTGGGTTGCGGTGAAGAATATCCTTAAGTACCTTCGGATGACGAAGGAATGGTTCTTAGTCCTTGGAGGGAGTGATGACTTGAAGGTGGGAGGGTATAGTGACGCCAGTTTTCAGACCGACAGGGACAACTACCGTTCGCAGTCGGGCTGGGTCTTTACCCTAAATGGAGGAGCAGTGACATGGAAGAGTTCTAAGCAGGAAACCGTAGCTGATTCAACGTGCGAATCAGAGTACATCGCAGAAAGCGAAGCGTCGAAAGAGGCAATATGGCTAAAGAACTTCATTGGAGATCTTGGAGTTGTACCTGCCATAAAGGAGCCCATGGAGATTTTCTGTGATAACGAAGGAGCGGTTGCCTTGACCAAGCAACTGAGGGATCATGGTAGATCAAGACATATCGGCATAAAATATCACTTTATTAGACATCATGTAGAAGAAGGACAACTCGTAGTAAAGAGGATATCATCGGAAGATAACCCAGCAGATCCGCTTACGAAGGGACTGAGTAGGGTTAAGCACTTGCAGCATGCTAGGAGCATCAGGCTGAAGGATGATGTTATCATAGATTAGATAGTATTAGAAACGTGTAATAGATAAATGTAATTAACATTTGATTATTAAATAAAGGAGTTTTATTTATAAGTAATGTTACTGTCTTATGTTAATTGTTTAACTATTGTTTCACTTTGCATGTTTTGACTTCCAGAATAATTGAGTTTATTAGGAATAATCGAATTATTCAAATTGTCCACAATCGTTCATATGTTGGAAGTAGGTATGAATGAAGATTGTCATGAATAAGTGTGTAGAGTGTCTAAATGGTTTTAGACATAGCAAAAGATTGCTGCAACGTTCATGAGTGCTTATGAACTAGGTTTGAGCATTGGAACAAACCCGCGCTTGCTGGAATCACCTTATGGAATGTGTTAGTAAATGGGTGATCGCAAGACGATAATATCATATAGTCTTAAAACCTAGATATATGGTTTGTTATTGGTTAATTGATGGTACATTGATAATGTGAAAACGCATTGGTAACTCGATGTTATAAAACGCATTGTTGTGTATAGTTGGTTAATGAATAAGTAAATGCATATAAGTCGAAGTTTATCTGTAACTTTTATCCTAAGAAGGAAAAAGTGATATCTCGGCCGCTCGATGATTTGATTTGACTTATGTGCCGGGCCCGGTCCGAACTGAATTGATGTGTTCGATTAAGTTCTATGTTGAATAAATCGGAAATCAAGAAACCAAATGCTCGACTAACTGTTCCATAGTATTGTCTGCATGATATCTAACAAAGGACTGTAAGATCCCTTATCTGAAGGACAAGATTGATTAGATCAGAGTTTGACAGCGTCTTTGAGAGCTACGATTGCAAATCGAATTGTACTTGCGCTTATAGTTACTAGACTTATCCAAGTGGGAGACTGTTGGAATAGTGTCTAAGGCTGCAACTATATTAGGCAAGTATTTGACCCGGTTGTGCATGGTCCTTTTGGGTTGTCTTCACCATAGCAACTTGATAGGATGATTTATTAAGAGAGAGTAAATATTATTAGTATATTATGGGAATAATATAAAGAATAATATATAGTTATTTGATTAATATAAGTCATAGAATTAATTGGAATTAATTTGGTGACTTAAGGAGATTAATTAAATAAGAGGGTATAAACTATCAATTGTTTGATAGTTACACTTTAGACTATAAATCCTTATCCAAGATAGGTTGGACGATTTCTAGGGCTTGGATAAGCCAAAAATCGTCCATAGGGTTATCAAGGTAAGGATATGGATTAACTTAAAGTCTAAGTTATCCAATTAGGGTTTAAGCTGTAACCCTTAAGGAGTCTACAAGTATAAATAGACCCTATGGGTGAGGGAATTCGACATCCCATCTAAAGTAGAGACACTCTGGCCGAATTCCTCCCCTCTCCTCTCTCCCAAATCATCCTCCTTGCTATTGGTGTTTGTAAGCCATTAGAGGAGTGATAATTGTGACTCTAGAAGCTCCATGACAACAAGATCAACAAGGAATCAAGAGGTATGATTCTAGATCTGTTTCAATATTGTTTTTACATCTAAATAGTCATTAGAAGTCTTGGATTCAAAGCATGTTTGATTAGAAAGCCTAGATCCGAGCATTAGGGTTTTGCATGCGCACATAGGAAAGTTCTTATGGCTAAAACCCATCAAAGACAACTCCTTGATTCTTAGGGACCACTTACAAAGAAAAATATGGGCGAAGTCAAGGAATTAATTGAAGAATTCGAAAAAACACTCTTGTGAATATCATAATCCAAGGAATGAAGGCATTAAAGGAGTTGGGCGTGCACAACCTGAAGAGATGGTTATGGTGATGGAAATGCTTAACACTATGGAGAGAAGATTAACACAAATGGACCAATCCATTCATGCAGTTAGAGTTGGTTGCGAGAGATGTAGTGGTCCGCATTTGACAAAAGATTGCAACTTGGACGAATATGGAAACCAGAAAGTCCAAGTTTGCTATTCGAGTGGAGACAAGTATGATGAAGATTGGAGGAAACCAAAGAAAGAGTGGCTGCCCTATGATGAATACAAGAAGCAAAAGGAAGAAAAATATAGACAAACTGGCAGAGGCTTCTACCAAAACGAACAACCATCGATTGAGAAGAAACCCGATCTAGAGAACATGTTAATTAAGTTTATGGAAGCTTCAGAAAAGATACATGAGGCTATTGATTCTGCTATTAATGAGCAAAAAACTTTGGTTAAGAATCATCACGCATTGATGGTAGAATAGTAAGATTTAATAAAAAAACCAATAAGCCTCCATCAATAATCTTGATGTGCAACATGGTCAACTAACCACTTTGGTTCATGAGAAGCTGTCCCCGAAAAATCCTGAAATGAAGATCCAATCTCATGTAATGGCCATAAATAATGAAGAAGAGTCCATTTCTGAGTTCCTAGAAGCATTAGAAGAAGAACCACAGCAGCCTGACCCAAGGCCAAAAAAGCCAAAGCTCGACAATGAAGAAGTTGCTGAAACACCTGCTTCACGTCGTGATCCTTATGCGGCCACGACGTGGCCCCTGTCTGAAAAGAGAATTTCTGAAACTGTCTCAGCCTATCGACAACCTTTACCATTCCCGTCTCGGGCACATCTCAGTCCACTGGAAAGGGAACATTTGGAGTTTATTCGACAAATAAAGGGTATTCCTATTAATACTCCTTTTATTGATTCTCTCGCAAAAATCCCAGAATACGCGAAGTTCTTACAAGACTTGTTGGACACTCGTCAGCAACTAAGGAAGAATTCTAAGGTTATCCTAAGCGAGCAAAGTTCAAGACATGTATTGGGGGACATACCTAAGAATATGGGGGATCCTGGATGACTCGCTCTTCCATGTGAGTTTGGGAACAACATGAAGGTTTATACTTTAGCCGATTCTAGGGCTAGCATAAATTTAATGCCTTTTTTGTTTTATCACAAGCTGAATATTCAAAAGTTGAAGGCTACAAAGATGACTATTCACATGGCGAACCGCTCGGCAACACAACCCCGGGGCATTATAGAGGATATTTTAGTAAAAATTGGGAAATTCATTTTTCCAATAGATTTTGTAGTATTGGATATGAAAGAAGATCCCAATGTACCAATTATTCTTGGTCGCCCTCTACTAAATATTGCTGGAGCTCTTGTTGACATTCGGGAGTCTAAGATCACCTTGAGGGTTGGTAATGAAAAAGATATTTTTGGAATTGAAGATGGATTTCAAAGGAATCATGCTCACGAAGAAGTGTTGAACATCGATGAAGACAATGAACTTGAAGAATTAGAGAAGCTCATGGAAGAAGAGATCAAGACAATTCATCAAGTCAAAAGAACAAAACCAAGAGCAACTGTTTCATATTTAGTTGAAGTCATTACATACACAAGTCTAATTTCTTGGGTGAGAAAGGAAGATGATGAGATCACAAGTAATGAAGAGGAAGTTACATCAAAAATAACAAGTCCAGTGGTAAAGGAAGAAGAGGATACCAAGGAGCTTAAGTATGAAGACAACTTGGAGACTAAAGGGACAAAACGCAAGCTCGATGGAGACAAGGTCAAAGCTAAAAAGGAAAATTCAAAAAAGGCGTATAAAAGACGTGTTCAAGCTTACAAGAGGCGTTTCAAGGAACAAAAGATCCTAGTGGTGGATTCTTCCGAGGACTCAACGTAGGAGGCTCGGAGTCCAGCTCACGACTCCATAAAAAAGACTCCATAAAAAAGAAGCACTTCTCGGGAGTCAACCCGAGTTTGGTTTGCATTTTCTTTTCCTTTCTTTTTAGTTTTTAGTTTTTGCTTAGGGAGGATATATAGTCATCATCTATACGATATTACTTGGTAAAAAATTTTTTTTTTTTTACTGTGGGGTGCTTTGGTAATAAATTGAACACAAAGAACTTAAATAAAAGTTATTAGCTAAACTTATCTTTTGATCAAACAGTAACCACGTCACAGACTGTTGTGCCACGCCGTGGTTATAAAGAATAAATGGGGAATGATTTCGATGTGAACAAGTTTCATTTTACCCACAACGTGGTAAAGCCCGACACGACGTGGCCTTTAAGTAAAGTCACCGGGGGGGGGGGGGGACCATTTCTTAAACCCTTTGACCATACAATTGTTCCCCATTTGTTTACTACCTCACGAACGGAAGCAAGGTCCCTACAGCCGACTTCTTCAATTTTTCTTCCAAATTTTTCGCATTTCTTGTCTTCTACCTCCATCTGGTATGTATTTCGTCCATTAATTATAGTTATTACTTACGATTTATACATTTTCATGGTTGGGGTTTAAGTGAATGATAAAATTTTTGAAATCGGTGGAAATTGGTTACTGTTTTTAGGTTTCATGTCCTTTAAATAGCAATAGAGACAATCCCTAAGTATTGTTTTTGGTTAAAATCGTGTATACGGTGATTGATCTAAGGCCACATCCCGATTGTATCCCACGATGTGGCGTTCTGAGCCACGTCGTGACTCCTGGGTAAAAAGAATAATTTTTAATGCTTTGGGTGTTTTGTTGTGTTGGTTTAATTTTGTTTTCAGTTATGGGGCCTAGAAGGGTTGTTCAACAGGAGGCGAATCCAATTGATGTAGCAAATATTCATCCTTTATATCGGTTTCCACGAAACATTCCCCGGCCATTATTGACTACATATGAAAATCGTTTGGGATGGTCATACAACAGAGAGTTTGCGATAGTTATGATTGTCAATTGGGGATGGCTTGGTGGTGTTGGAATGGTTGTTGAGTTAGAACGATATTGGACAAAAATATACGAGGGGGACCATTTTTCCTTTACTTGTCACGGGTGGAGGAATTTGTTCACGATTCAAGAACCCGTGTACCGGGAATTATCGGTGGAGTTTTTCTCTACTGTAGTCTTCGAAGAACGCACCATTGACTTTAATTATAACTGGGCACTTGTTTTCCGGTTGGGCGGCGTTTATAGGGAGTGTAGTCTTCATGAATTTGCTTGGCGAATGGGACTTTATACGGAAGTGGAGACTTAATCTCCGTTCTTCATACCATTTTTACATGGGTGTGTTCGGGATTTTAATCCCGGTATTATGGATGTCCAGTTCTGGCGGAGTATTTCCAACTATGAGTACAATACTCGTGACTCTAGTGAGTCACAAATTCGAAACCCCGTATACCGATTTCTACATCGCCTTATCACCTTTTCTATAAATCACAAGCATCATGGCGATAAAGTTCCTATTCAAAATTTGTTCTATTTGTGGAGTATTATTACCCCCGGGGTTTGCTGTGATTTACCGTATATGCTTGCGAGGTTTATGGGGAAGAAAGCGGCTAATTCTAGGCCCGAGAGTCCGATTACGGGAGGACATTTGGTTACTCGCCTTGCCCGGTTGTATCATATTTTGACTCCTAACTTTGTGAGGAATCTTACCTGATTACCGTATGTTGATTTGACCATTCAAGTTTTGGGAATTATGCGAGTAGTGGTAAATGTCGGGGGCGATTTTGTTATATCCTCGGAAGATGAAGGGCAAGATGGGGAGCAACCGGCACAACAACCTCCAAGGCCTCAACGAAGGAATGTTAGAGCTCGAGGGGAGATTGAGAGAGAACATCCTGCCCCGCAACATATGGGAGGGGTACGCACCGACCCTTTTCAGAGTCGGGTGGGAACTTATTTGGATAATCTCTGTGGGAATGCTATTTATAGTACCCAACTTGTTGAGGGTATTTATTCCCATTTGGGTGTGGCCCGACCACCATCCATGCCGCCTAATTATCATTATTTCCTGAGATGGGAAGAGCTTTGGAACCCGAGAAACGATGGGGAAGGACCGAGTGGAGTGCAGGGACGGGAGGATGCTGATTGATTCCTTTTCTATTTAGTTTTTATTTTTATTTTGTGTGGTGTTATTTAATGTTTAAACTTGGGTTGTTAATGTAAGACTTCATTAAACTATTATGTTACTCTTTTATTTCTTTTGGGTTGTTTCTTTTCCAGATTAGCTTTGGAGTTTTGAGAAGGGAATAAGGTTGAGGCAAAAACATCGTCTTTGTCTAGTCAAGTCGAGAATCGGTTCGAGTCTAGAAGTCAAGAGTTGACACCCACAATTAAAAATGTGTGTGGGGTGCATTCAAGAGAGGGAGGATAGAGTTAGAAAAGTGTTTTTACATACTACATTAGAAGAGTCTTAACTCTTTAAGATGCTTGTCGATGTGCTAGGTTGAATAAAGGAGTGATTTTTTCTGAAGGCCCAGTTTCCACGACGTGGTGTCTATTTTCACGTCGTGGATTGTTCTGATGAGATGTTTTGTTCGTGATTTTATTAATATCCACGACGTGGTATCTTACATCACGACGTGGCGCTCCTTTTCACCATTTTGAAGACCATTTGCATGTTTTACCTAATGGCTAGTTCCTACTTTGAAGAGTTCCATATTCGAAAAACATGTTTTTCCACATTTTTGGAGATGATCACGCCACTATCCCAGGGGAGTCTGTTCCTTTTTTTCCATTCTCTTAATTTTTATAAGCATACAATGAGGGCATTGTATGAAATAAGTGTGGGGTAGGGGGTAGAAAAAGTAAATTGCTAGATAACGGTAAAAATTTGAAATTTTGAAATTTTGATAATTGAATCTAGTAACAATAATTTGAACTCTAGTTGCTAGTGCTATATGGGATGATCCGATAAGAGATCAAATGTTTAGTTAAGCCAATACACGTTATAGTGAATTTGTGGTCTCCCTTATTTTAGTGAAATCATGGAACAAAAACACGACATCACTTAGTTTGAAGGATGCAATATGTTTAGCATCATGTACCAGAAATGTATCCAGGAAAATTATTATTGTTAACCAATAAAGGTTGAAGTTGAGCGCCCCTGCTTAAGCATGTAGGGTTTTGAGTGAAAAAGTGAGTTACATGTTAAAAAAAAGAGAGAATTACAAGAAAAAGTTTGAAGAATTTTTGGAGCATCAAAGTCAAAGTATGAAAAACAAAAACAAAAATTCCATGAAATTCAAAAGTTGAAGATACCAAAAATCAAACATCAAGGTGGTGAATTCAAAGAAAGCAAAGATCAAATTATCAAAAAAGTGAAGAATTCCAAAGAGCTCCATAGTGGTATCATAAATTGTAATTATCTAGATTATGTATGCTTGGGTTGCTCAACCAAAAATACCTTGAGGTTAGAAGGTTTTCTGCGGAGGGATTCGGAGGGATGCATAAAATGAGCATCATTCAGAAGAAGTTGGCGAGTGTTTATGAAGATTGTAAGTATTTAAAGTATGGGGGGGGGGGGGAATTTAGACACAAATTCATGTGTTGAGGTCTTGGCATAATGGCTGAGTTGGAATTGGATTGTTCTATGAAATGCTAGTGATGAGGGTTTGAGCTTAAATGAGTAGATTTGCTTGAGGGCAAGCAAAGCCTAAGTGTGCGGTATTTTGATATTGTCATATTTATACAGATTTTTAGGCAATATTGATCTACATTTTATTATTATTTTGGATATTTATATAGAATTATGATACTTATAAGGATAAAATGTTATTTGCAGCCAAAACAAAGCATTTTCGAAGAGAGAGACCAAAAGTGACAATATATGGAACATTGGAGACTTGAAGCACAAAAGATGAAGAAATCCACGAAATATTATGAAGCCACGACGTGAGAGTAAAGGCCACGAAGTGGACTCGATCCTTCCAGAAGATAAGTACGCACACAAAGAATCCTTGGCAAATACGGATTATTCCTGAAGACACATTGTGGAGCTTCCTGCCACGATGTGGAATACGATTTTCCAGAAAATATATATATCCTTGTACCCTACGAATTGGAAGACTTTTGGTGGCTAAGAGGGGTTCCTGAAGACAAAAATTCAGAGAGGAAGAAGGCCTGGAAGCTGATTTCAACACCAAGGAAGTAGAAGTACATAAATTGATTCATAGTTTGGTAGACTTAACCATGGCTTTGATTATAGTTTTTATTTGTTTAGCTGTTAGGATGTCCAGCTAAACCTAGCTGCTTCTGTTAGCTAGATGAAGCTAGAACTCATGGTTTTAATGCATTCGATTTAACCTTAATTGTTGGTGATATGCTTGTGTTGATTGATTTTACCTAGCATGCTTGAATTAGTTATTTAATTGCTTTGAATCCTTTATCTGTGTAGTTAGTGAACACAATTCTGCATAAACTTGAATACCTAATAATATAGTGAACACTAGTTATTGGAGCTAAGATCAAACCAATCTTAGATTAGTAATTGAATAATTAAATTAAGCTGTGTTAGAGAACTCATATTATGACTGTAATTGTGTTTTGATTAATCAATCTTTCATGGCTCCAATCTTAATTAATAATTGATTATGTGTTAACTATTGTATGAACATAAATAGAATTACATGAATTGATTAATAATTAGTAGATTTAGAACTAAATTACTAATACTATCTTTCTTAATTGGTCACCAACAGTAATAGTTATAACTAATGTATAACCATTGAGTGAAAGTGGATTCGAACTAATAGAAGTGTTTTGTTTATTGATTAAGTTATTGTTAAAGAATTAAATTCATCTAAACTTGCAAAATTAGATAAAAACCCTTTTAGCGTGTTAATAATTAGATTAATTTAGTATTAAATAAAGTAACACCGTTCCTTGTGATCGACACTCGACTTACCTAAGCTATAGTGTAATCTGACTAGGTACACTGCCTATAAGTGAATAGTTAGTCTAAGTTTGTTAGGTTATAAATATTAAAATTAGTGGGTACTTCTGTGCACATCAGCAGACCACTAGCATACTTACATAACATAATCATGGGCCGATATTGGTGCCTTTGACCCGCAAAACACAGTGAGGAAACTCACCTCGAACTGATGAATCACACTGAAAGATCTCTGGTTGCTAGTCCGATAAATGCCCAAGCTATCAATACCAAATAAAATCCAATTAATAGTTTGGATTCCAACAGATAACTATCATACCATAATTAGGGTAAAAATACTATTTTACCCCTTACATAGTTTGGTCCAACACTAAGGCCCAAAATCACAATCTAAAAGGCCTAGATCCTAATTAGCCACCTAAGGCACAATTCATGGCCTAATTTTCCAAATTGGGTCCAAATCTTATTATGGGCCCTCTCAAAATAATTATCAGCCCAAAACCTGATGGCCCAACAGGGCCCAAAACAACTAAGCCCAAAAGATGGCCCAAACATCGAAGTCCAATCCTGTTGAGTACCGCGTACTCAACTGTATGCTAAGCGTACACGCTTTTAGGGCTTGTACGCCCAACTTACTTCTCCATTAAACCATCTTCCACTTTTAACCCTTAATCCATTAAGACATTGCTCCAAAATGTAAATATGACTTCCTTGAGTTAGTTAACCACGTAAAGTTGCTAACTTTATGTTCATGCATGGCTAAATGAAGCTCTTAAAGCTCAAAATGACTTAATATGTGACTTAATACACGCATGAAACCATAAACCCCATAAAGCTTGCACCTTTATGCCTAAGAGCCTCATAACATGCTCAAATCTAAAAGGATAAACCCCTCTAATGTCTTAACTCATCAATCAACCCAAAAAGCGACTAAGAGCTTAAAAATCTAGACATAAAGATATCTAAGCATACAAAAGCCAATTTATGAACTTGATACCTCCAAAGGCTTGCAACATGAGTGGTAATTTTTGGATCTATAAACTTCACACCAAGCAGTGCAACTTCACTTCTCTTCAATCCCTTCAAAGAGAGCAAAAAAAAACACGAAATACTTCTTAATTGCTCAAAATTTATAATAATAGAGGATTGAGGTCGATTTTAGGGTTTAGAAGAGATGGGGGCTGGTAAAGAGGCCAGTCCTAGGGACTTAAGTTCTTTATATAGGGTACAACACCCTAAAATTAGGGTTTTTTAACCTCCGAGTATGCTAATTGTAACCCTTGTAAGCCCAACGTACGAGGCCTCACATCCTCGATCAACTCCACCTTAGTATGCTAAGCGTACCATGTGGTACGACTTGCGTACTACTCCAAAGACCATAATTGCAACAATTTAAACATAAAAGGCAAATAAGGAACATACCAATCATCCAAGTGTTACAATTCTCCCCCACTTGAATCATACTTTGTCCTTGAAGTCTGCAGCACCGAATAAATCTAGATAGTGCTCCCTCATCTCATCTTTGGGCTCCCAAGTCCACTGTGAACCCTTGTGGTGTTGCCATTACACCTTTACCAACTTGACCATCTTGTTCCTCAAGATTTTCCTCTTTCGATCCAGAATATTCACCGGTCTCTCAATGTAATTCAGGCGGTCATCCACCTAACTATCCTCCAATGGTACCACTGCAAAATCATCCATTAAGCACTTCCGCAGCTGAGAGGAATGAAACGTGATATGAATCTAACCGAGCTCATCTGGAAGATCCAAGCGATAAGCAACCCGACCCACCCTGGCCAAAAACCTGAAAGGACCAAAATACATGGGGCCTAGCTTGCCCTACTTCCTGAACCAGATAATTCTTTCCAAGGTGACACCTTCAGGAGAACCATATCTCCCACCTGGAACTCTAAATCGAACTGACGCTTGTCGGCATAACTATTCTGACAACTCTAGGATGTCTGGTGTAACGCCCTGACTCTCAGGTATTAATTTTATGGCTTTAATTTTCATAGTTTACAAGGTCCACTTGACGAGTTGGATGCTCTTACTCGTCGAATAGAAGTGGGTTGGCCACGTGTTTAAGTGACCTACTCACCGAGTCCAGGTTAGGACTCGACGAGTAAGAGCTGGAGGATGAAACCATAATTTTTAGGGTTTTCACCCTATTTAAAGGATCATTGTCCCCTTTAGCCTCCCTTACAGCCTCTTGAGAGTCTAGCAAACCCTAATCCGTGTGTGTGCTCCATTCTTGTGTGTTTTAAGCTTTGGAAGGTGGATCATAGTGACAATAGCTTGGAGAGAGAGTGGCTAGAAGCAAGGAACATGTGGGGATCTGAAATCTATCTCAGTTAGAATCTTTTGGAAGGCATCAAGTCGTTACCTTGACCTCATTTCCTTCTAGATGTATGCCAAGTTCTTGAAGTGTGAATTTTGGTTATGAGAGGTCCAGTTCCTCGGACATCTCGTTTACCAGGATGGGATTTTGGTCAACCCAGCCAAAATCGAGGCAGTCATGCAGTAGAAGGTGTCGAGATCTCCTTTAAACATCAGGAGTTTTCTGGGATTAGCAGGGTACTACCGGAGATTCATACGGGATTTCTCCAAGATTGTAGTACCCCTCACTCTTCTGATGAGGAAGGGGTTAGATTTTCGGTGGGGCCCTGAGCAGCAGAGGGCATTTGATACCCTCCGACAACGTTTGTGTGAGGCTGTAGTTTTGACTCTCCCAGAGGGAGTTGAGGATTTTATGGTGTTCTGTGATGCATCCATCACAAGTTTGGGGGAGGTCCTCATGCAGAAAGGACGACTGATAGCCTACGAATCGTGTCAGCTGAATCTGCATGAGACGAGATACCCTACACATGATCTAGAGTTGTGGGCGGTGGTATTCACTCTCAAGATTTGGAGGCATTACCTATATGGGGACCGTTGTACCATATACATAGATCCATAAGAGCTTGAGACACATCATGGATCAGCCGAACCTGAACATGAGGTAGCGCAGGTGGTTGGATGTAGTCAAGGACTACGACTGCGAGATCCTTTACTGTGACATCCCCAAAATCACGGCCAGAAAAGACCGATTTTGTTTATGCTTTATAAAAATCAGAGTACTTCATTTTACAAAAAGGTTGCGGAATTTGTTCCCAGAAAAACACGATAAATACGTTATTAAAACATTTTCGAAGAAACGTATTTTTATTCATCTTAAAACGTTTGGGATGTCATCGTTAATACTGAAACATAAGCATAAACAGAACTTACATTTATTTACACTAGTGATCTACATCTCTTTAAATCTCTCAGTGTAAAGTGACTTCATATCAACACCTGTGATACACATAAACTGAGTGGGTCAGGGTGGGAAACCTGGTGAGTACATAGGGTTTTCAACCCACAATAATATAATTGTTATGTTTATTCATCAAACAATTAACCCAATTACCCATCCCCATTATCTTCTTTACTCTTTAAGGATTTAACCTAAGAGTCATCTATCCTTCATTCGTTTATTCCGAAGTCCCTTACTTCCAGGGTTCTAGGACTGGCACTAAATCCATAGCTGCCAATGTTCGTTCATAAAGCACTAATTCCATAGCTGCTATAGTCTATTCATCGGGTACTAAATCCATAGCTACCAGTCTTTATCTAATAGGTACTAAGTCCATAGTTACCAATGTTCAACAGGTACTAAATCCATAGCTACCAACGTCTAACAGGTACTAAGTCCATAGCTACCGGTGTTTGTCCCATAGGCACTAAGTCTATAGCTGCCAATGTATACTCACATCATCTTCTATCTCTCATCATTTATCTACCCATCATCATACCCAACATATGCGTATATATAAAATACGTATACAGTTTAAATCCTTTAAAACATGTATAAAACATTCATCCAACATAGACAGCAAGTATTCAGATAATATGCACACATAGCACGTAGTTTATATTAAATACTTCATATCTATGTGTAAGATGAAAGGGACTATGCACTCACCTGATTAGGTGGTGATTCCGAACTCAGACAACACTTCGTTATCTCAAAACAATTTTCCTCGACAAAACCTAGTATCAATACCACTAGGGTTTAGTTTTTAACGTTAACCACGACTAATTAATAGTTTAGCTATTCTTACTATTATATAAGCGTTAAATAACACTCAATATAACTCATAATAACAGCCCAAATAATTATTTTAAGGTCCTAATAATGTTACTATAATTAAATAAAATCTATATTAAATATGGTATAGGCGTAGCTCACTTACAACGAGTTTTTATTAAAAACCGGGCTTCGCTGGAGCAGCGTTTCCAAGCCGGAAGCTTTTCTTCTCGGAGCCGTCGGGCGCTCCGGGGCTTTCTTCTCGTGCTAGGGAGGTTCTGTAGACTTGGGAGGGGTTTAGGGAGGCTAAAGAGAAGTTAGAGAGAGAAAGAGAGGCTTATGGTGTGAAGAAAATATGAGGAGTTCACCCTTGTATTTATAGGAGTTTTATAGTAAAGTAGTCTCTAAGCTTCGTTCGTAACTTTTGCATACGAGCTTCGTTTTTGTCTGTCTTTTTACCGTTGAGTTCCTATTAATAAGATCTTCAACTTTCATTTAGACCTCGTTGGCTAATTCTCATTCTATCTCGGATTTACAAAACTGTATCGAATTCGTCGTGCTCGAAAAGTAGCGACTAAGCTTCGTCTATATCTATCTCATACTATCTCCGTTTTCGACATTCTTTATATCCATGCATAGGTAAAAATAATATCTACAACTTTCATTTTGGCTCCGTCGGCTAATTCTTGACCGATCATAAATTTAACAGTAGGAGGCGTTTAGACTTTTAAATGACCGCGAAGAATTCGTAACTCTTTCATACGAACTCCGTTTTCTTCCATCTTTTTACTGTTGAGTTTCTATTAATGAGATCTTTAACTCTCATTTAGGTCGCGTAAGCCAAAAACCGCTCGAACTAAAATTCGAGTTTCGGGCTGTACACTACTAAGCTGAAACTTTGAAAAATCATAACTTCCTCATACGAAGTCAGATTTGGGCGTTCTTTTTATGGATTTTCTCATTTTAACATACTATACGACTTTGGTTTAGATAACTAAGGCTAAAAAGCCTTCTATCATAAATTCACTTTTTACACTTCCCGGTGTCGTGCCGGTTTTGCCATAAAATTTCGACGGGCCATAACTTCTTCGTTATAACTCAGATTTTGGCGTTCTTTATATGTACGGAAACCTTGTGACATATACTATAACTTGGTTAAAATTATTTATTCTAAATAATCTTTTGCCGAAAATTCGTTTTCGACCCATATTGCCTCTAAATTGACTAGCCCGGATCTACGGGCGTTACATTTACCACCCTGGTAAAGTGAATGTGGTGGTGGACGCTTTGAGACGCAAGTCAGTTGGGTCTTCCACCCCAGCGATATGTATGAGGATAGCGGTGGATTCTCCGCTTGTGAGTTTGATCAGAGATGCTTAGGTTAAGGGTATGCGACTAAAGAACTGGAAACTAGAGAGGATCAGGGGTGAGAACACCCGGTTTATGCAGGATAGTTAGGGATTATTGACCCGATGCAGTCGGGTATGGGTTCCAATATCTGGTGGGGTTAGACAGACAGCGATGGAGGAGGCTCACAAGTCTCACTTCTCCATTCACCCGGGGGCCACCAAGATGTACCGTGACTTGAGAGGTGCTTGACCTGTAGGATGGTCAAGGTCGAGCATTAGAGCCCGCATGGCACGCTGCAGCCCCTGGAGATCCCCATGTTGAAATGGGAAGATATCACGATGGACTTCATTACCAAGCTGCCAAGGATGGAGAAGGGGTTTGATGCTATATGGGTCATCGTGGATTGACTTACCAAAAGTACCCATTTCTTGACCATACGGGAGGGTTCATCGGCCGAGAAGCTGGCCGACGTGTATGTCTGCGAGATCGTCGCTCACCATGGGGTTCTGATCTCCATTTTTCCGATCGGGATCTTAGATTTACCTCCCGTTTCTGGCAGAAGTTCCACGGGGAACTGGGCACGCGACTGTATTTTAGTATAGATTTTCATCCACAGACCGACGGTCAGAGCGAGTGGACCATTCAGACCCTTGAGGATATGTTGAGGGCGTGTGTCATTGACTTCAATGGAAGCTAGGATTCCCACCTATTGTTGGATAAGGTGTCTAAGTCCATAACTATATTTGGTATGTACTTGACCCAATTTGGCATGGTCCATTTAGGGTTGCATGGCGTCTGAACAATTTGGATAGACTTTTGTGAGAAGCTTATATTTATGGTTTATTAATATATTATAAGTTCTAATATATTAATATGAATTATTTAATTAGTATTGATCAAGAATAGGTTTGGAGTTAATTTTGTGATCAAAATAGACTGATTAAATAAATGGGGATTGATTTGGTAAATCATTCATTCTTATATAGTGGGCTTATGATCCATTGTTCTTCATGATTGGGCTAAACCCATGTGGGTGACCCATGGATACTCCATGGAGGTTTAAACCCATGGATCATGAGGAATATGGAATGTCATGAGTTACATGGTGTAACCCTAATGTGCACACTATATAAAGAAGCCTCATGCTTGTAAAATCGACACTTAAGTGATACAAGTAAGGGCTAGCCGATTTTGGTGCATAACAATCTTCTCTCAAGTTATTCCAATTGTTAGTGGTGTTGTGTGAAGCATTTGAGGCATCAAATTTGGGGTGCTAGGCTTACAAAGCCTTAAGGAATCAAAGCTACAAGAAACGTATGTCATTCTACTAGTTTTTTATATTACATATACCCCATGATATGCTAGTTAGGATGAAACATTGGAAAAATGAAAGTTTGCATGTATAATAGAGAAAACATAGATCCAAGGTTTCTAGGGTTGCATGTACACCAATGGAGTGTTAGAATACTCAAAACCCATCACCTACCCCTTGCAGAGTTTGCCTACAACAACAGTTATCATTCCAGCATTGGCGCCCTGCCTTTCGATCTGTTGTACGGGCGGAGATGTCGCACCTCGGTTTGTTGGGGTGAGGTCGGACACAAGGTGATGGGACGGGTAGAGTTAGTATTTCAAACTATGGAGAAGATTCAAAAGATTAGACAATAGCTATAGACCGCTCAGAGTCGGCAGAAGAGTAACGCCGACAGACGCCGATCTGAGTTAGAATTCCAGGTTGGTGACATGGTACTCCTGAAGGTATCGCCCTGGAAGGGTGTGATTCGCTTCATGAAGAGGGGGAAATTGGGTCCCCGGTACATTGGGCCGTTCATGATCATTGCCAAGGTTGGTAAGGTAGCATATAGGCTAGAGCTTCCTGAGGAGCTCAGTCAGATCCACATCACTTTTCACGTTTCGTAATTGCGGAAGTGCATCCTAGATAAAGAGGCAGTAGTACCATTGGATGAATTTCAGGTCGATCAATGCCTGAATTATGTGGAGAGGCCCGTAGCCATTCTGGAGAGGAAGGTGAAGGTTCTGCAGAACAAAGAGATACCTTTGGTAACGGTACAGTGGGAGCACCGAAGAGGGTCCAAGTGGACGTGGGAGTCGGAGGTGGAGACGTGGGAACACTACCCAGGGTTGTTCACTGCAGCGGACTTCGAGGACGAAGTCTAGTTCAAGTGGGGGAGAATTGTAATGCCCCGACTCTCAGGTATTAATTTTATAGCTTTATTTTTCCTAGTTTTCAAGGTTTACTCGACGATTTGGATGCCCTGACTCGTCGAGTAAAAGTGGGTTGGCCACATGTTTAAGTGACCTACTCGCCGAGTCCAGGTTAGGACTCAACGAGTAGGAGCTGGAGGATGAAACCCTAATTTCCAGGGTTTTGTACCCTATTTAAAGGATCAGTTCCCCCCTTAGCCTCCCTTACAGCCTCTTGAGAGTCCAACAAACCCTAATCTGTGTATGTGCTCCATTCTTATGTGTTTTAAGCTTCGAAAGGTGGATCATAGTGAGAAGAGCTTGGAGAGCAAGTGGCTAGAAGCAAGGAATGTGTGGGGATCTGAAATCTACCTCAGTTAGCATCTTTTTGAAGGTATCAAGTCGTTACCTTGACCTCATTTCCTTCTAGATCTCATTTGGTTAAAGACTAGGGATTTTCTAGCATATTAAGAAGGTATTCTTGGGTATGAACTAGGATCTGAAGTTGTAACTTCAGATATG
Organism: Lactuca saligna; assembly: GCF_052625555.1. NCBI lineage: Eukaryota > Viridiplantae > Streptophyta > Magnoliopsida > Asterales > Asteraceae > Lactuca > Lactuca saligna. The sequence continues at coordinate 67,789,309 of NC_136421.1, read as the reverse complement.
AACTCTCTTTGGACTTTAATTCCATAAAGCTTTCAGCTTTAGCAAGCATGGACCTCTCCTTAAGTGTAGAACTCCATTACAAGATTGATTTTGACATTATTGGTCTTTAGAGCCTTGCATGCACGTAAAGTTTGCAACTTTATGTGATAAATACGCCTTGGGAAGCTGAATCTGCATTATGGAACCTTTAAATGGCTTAAAAAGCATCTAAATGGATAATGTATTGAAGGGACTCGATGAGTTTCATGGCCAACTCGGTGAGTCCAATAAAGGTTGTCATGCAAGGACTTCTGCATGGACTCGGCGAGTCAGTGGGGTGACTCAACGAGTCAGTGGGGTGACTCGGCGAGTCTACTTGGGTTTTCCTGGAATTTGTACATGCTTGAACTCGGTGAGTTGCAGGAAACTCGATTAGTCCGTGGGGGGATTTCATAACTACTCGAGTTTTGTAAGGACTCGATGAGTCAGTGACTGCACTCATCTGAGTCGGGTCAACATGGAATGTTGACCTTGATCGTTGACTTTGACTTTGACAAGGATTGACTAGTTGAATTCTAGGGCATTTTAGGAAAATTGGGAACTTATGAATATGGTTCTATGGTAAATATAGGTGGTGGAGTTTGTGGCGGCGATCTGAGAGTTTGAGCTTATAATTTCGAGTCGACAATTGAGAGGTGAGTTACCTCACTATACTAAGGGGTATAAGGCACCAAGGTCGTCCCATTGGATATGATATCCTAGCAGTTTATAGTACGTTTAGTATGATTTAGTGTTGCATGTTAGTTGTTATCGCCTATGCCATTTAGGTAGATCTGTAGGACTACTTGTAGTATTATGTAATTATCTGTATGTGCATTAGTTGTGTTATATGTCGACATATTCTGTGGGATGGGTTGAGGTGATTCTGCTCTGTGCGGTAACCAAAAAACCCGGGAGCATTCCAGATATGAGTTGAGGGAGACTCGTACTGTGGGCTCAATGGCAATCCAAATGTGGTCTGTGGGCCCAAAAAGCAATCCAAACTCACACTGTGGGCCTAAGGGTAATCTAGTCAGTAAAGTTGTGGACCAGTACATGCTGTTAGTTGTATGTGTATTATGTGCAATGTATCAGTATTTTGGGGAACTCACTAAGCTTTAGGGCTTACAGTTTTAGTTTATTGTTTCAGGTACATCAAGGGATCGTGGCAAGGCAAAGGCGTGAGCGTACAACTCCTCATATTTTGTTTATGTTTATGGGAATACTTTGATATTATACATTTCAAAAACAAGTTTTTAATGATTTATTGGTTTTGAAATGTTTTTAAAAGTTCAAATGTGGCATGATTTTATGGGTGTTACATCTGGAGCCTACTCCGAACCTACTGAATCAGCTCGATGGTCTTGAGTACCACATTGGTACTTGTCACACCCCCAAACCAGAATGATGGAATCGTTCGAGGGCGGATGACTTCATGTAGTATCGTAACAATTGAATACATAGTAAAGAAAGTAATGTTGGATTAATTTCTAAGTCGATAATTATAATTGGTAAGACTTTACTCGACCCGACATGGTCCATTTAGGTTGCATGGCATCATGCATTTGGATAGACTATAATGAGAGAAATAACACTTAAGGTTTGTTAATATATTATAAGTTCTAATGTATTAATAAGGTTATTTAATTAGTATTGATCAAGAATTAATTTGGAATTAATTAAGTGATCAAAAGGAGACTAATTAAATATATGGGTTGATTGTGTAAATCATTCATTTTTATATATGTGGGCTTATGATCCAAGATTTCTTATGTTGGACTAAGTCCATGGGGTGACCCATGGATACTCCATGGAGGTTAAAATCCATGGAGCATAAGGAATGGGTAAAATCATGAGTTACATGGTGTAACCCTAATAGCCACCATATAAAAGAATCCCATGGCTCAAGAAATCGGCCACTATGAGTGATAGAAAGGGCTATCCGATTTTATGAAGTGTTTCAATTTCTCTCAAGTCATTCGACATGTATTTGGTGTTTTGTGAACCATTTGTGGTGTCACACTTGGGGCACTAGGCACTCAAGCTTCATGAAGACTTTCTACATCAAAGAGGTATGTAATTCTAACTTGATATATTCATATGAATCATGTTATTATGCTAGTTAGGATGAATACCTTGGAAAGTTCATATTTGCATGTATAATAGAGAAAACATAGATCCAAGGTATTTAGGATTGCATGTGCACTTAGGAGTGTTAGAATGCTCAAAACCCAACAGTGGTATCAGAGCCATGGGTTGTTTTCTGTTATATTGATGCAAATATTTTATTTTCAAAGTTGAAAAAAAAAAGGAAAAAAAAACATGAAGTTTGTCAAATTTTAAGATAATTACTTGTTCTTGTGAAAAACTAATTATTAGTAAAATTTGAAAAATTTGCTATATGAGTTGAATTAGGTCAAATTTAGTAAAAGATAAAATGATATAATTATTTTATTAGTTTTAAAAGTTTGATCTAAAGAGTTTTATTTTTTGAAACCTCCATAAGTTATGGATATGAAAAGGTTTTTAAAAGAAATTGATTCAAAGTTTTTATGGAGTTACAAAATTTGGTGTTAATGTTTTAAAGAATTCCATGACTTAAGAATAAGATGGATCACCAAAAGTTTTTTGTGTTACCTTGTTTTATGAGTGAGTTTAAATTAATGAAAAAAATTATGTGATAGTTTGTTTTAATCCAAATTAATCTAAAAGAAGTTCATAAAATGTGTTTATGTAACTTAAAAGTCACATTTGTGAATCTTAAAACTCATAAAAGTTGTCATAGGTTACAAAATGAAGAGTCTTTTTCCTCATTAAATTGTTTTATGACTCCATAACTTGTCCTCAAGTTATGGATGTTCAAGAGTCTCTTCACTAAAGTTTTTAAAACTTTAATTAAACCCATAAGTTATGAAAATCCAAGAGTTTTGAATAGTTTCAAAACTTTCCCTCAAGTTTTGGAATTTGTAAAGTTTTCCCCATGAATACTTTAATTCCAAGTTAAGCCCTTAGAATTTTAAAAGTTAAAATTCAACCCTTATACTTTATAATATTTTAAGTTAATAATATTTATATATGTATAAGAGTAAAGTCAGTCTTACCGTTAGTAGGCCTCATTCACGAAGCCGGTCTATAAGGGGGTATAAGGTTATTGCCTATAAAATGGCAGTTTAATGGGTGTCCACTCTCACCCACCGCTTCCTTGACCGGTGGAGGGTCGTTAGCCGAACAGGTAGGACAAGGACTAGAATTCTCCCTTCATTAAGAGTATTAATGATAAATACTAGGTAACTAAACTCTTATAAATACCCAATCTTAGTTACTTAGGAAAATGTGAATAAGGTGCTAATCCATAAAATTACACTTGGCACTTTGTTTAATTCGGTTAGTGGAGCGTGTGTGGTTAACCGGCACACTAACTCGTATTTAACAAGGTAGGCAAAGGGTAACTTAATGTTTATCATAGTATCGATGGAGCGTGTGCGGTTAACCGGCACATCGATTGAGGAATAAACACTTAAGGGTACCAAGTATATTTGCATGGTTATTCACACCTTGTTTTGTGATCCTCGGCATCCCAGTCACAAAACCTGAAGGGCACACTCGAGATTGAAACATTCCATTGAACAGTTTAATGAATCTCAAAAGATCTAGGAGTTTCAAATCCAATTAAAAAACCTAATAAATTTATTTCGGTTTTTCATGGTGGAAATTGGTGAATTGTCATTCACCTACCTTCAAATATTTTATAGCTTGGATTACGGCATCCCTCTTCCAAGTTATAAAAGTATTGTGTTGGTTCCTAGCCTTAATATTTCATATTGGGTGTTATATTAAGGACTTTAAATCAACTATCTTGAACATCTCCCAAAAAGATGTCTGGTTTAGACATTTATGATATTCCCAAATCTCTTGAAACAAGCTTTCCTAAATGAAGATGATGTCCCATGGAAATCATACTTCTTTCATCTCCTCCAATTATTCTCCTTAACCCACAAGTTCTTGAAAATATTTAAGGTCACTCAAGCCCTACTGGCAAGCAAAGGTCTATGTGTGGTCACATCTTGGAGATGTAGTCACATATTGACAAGCCGGGAGAGTTGGGTGTCAAAGTCTTGAGAAAGTTGGTGGTTCAATCACTTTCTAAGTCACATAGTGAGTTCCTTTGGGACTCCTATGAAATAATACTATGACAAGACCCTTAATGATCTTATCTATTTGCTAAGATCAACTTCCTAAAACTTATGGACATTGACAATAATGACATTGGACATCCAGTAAAGATCTCTTTTCCCAATGGAAAGGGATCGGCCATAGTCAACTCAGTTGACCAAATGGTAAAGAGAAAGGCTATGTTTGTGATAGTCTCATGTTCCATTACCAAGGCATTCATATGTTAAATTGCCAAAGGAAGGGGCATTGGTTGCGAAGCTGCCAATTTACCTAAGGGTGTTGAAGTCAATAAGTTTGACTCTACTTCAGGTAAAGTCCACTATCTAACTCTGCTAAGTTTCTATTATGAGATTCTTGATACATGATGTGACTGGGTCACATGGTGATGTTTTAAGAATCAAAGAAAAGTGAAGGAACTTAAAGAAAGAATATGCTGAATCTGATCGCGTAGATGGATTTCTATCGCATAGTTTGAAGATCGGATTCTTGAGCTACATCTTAAGAGTTATGAGATATTGCTTAGGAATATATAACAACAAATTTTTATATGGATTGTAAGGATAAGTTTTTCCGCAAAGTTTTAAAATAGAAGGAAATTTTTTATTTTATTTATTTTATGTATCCTTACAATGGCGTTTGTGGAAAATTGTTGTTTATAAGATTCCACTTATAGCAATATTGGAAAGTGAATTTGATTCTCTCATTTGTGGTAATGTCTAAATTTACCAAATAAGGAAAGATTTTCGTCACCTAAGTTTCAGTTGGATAGAAACTTGGAATCATGAAAGTTGTATAGCATGATGAATGAGAACTTTCAAGCATTGGAAAATTTAAGACTAATTATTTGTTCACATGGATGTGTGAGTCAAGTGAAGGACTAAGGGATCGAGTACACATTCTTGTGCACTGGCTAAGTCCACCACAAAAGATAGATAAGACTATTCGTCATAATTTACTATAGCTCAGTAAATATGGTTATACTTACAAGCTTAAGTGTAATTCTGAGACATTGGAAAAGGTTCCAATGTATGACAGAGCGAATAAGAAGAATCAAATTAGGCAGAAGGATAAAAGTTTCTCAAATCTTAAAAGATGGTAGAGTACTTTAGTATCATGTTATATGATCATCTTAATGATTAAGAGACCTTATCACAATTCATCCTCTAAGTGGATTCTAATAGTTAAGAAGAGGAGTTATGAATTGTTGAAGTGGTTAAATCAAGAAGATGATTCATACTTCGTTCCAAAAACAATTCTTAAAGTTATACTTTAAAATTGTAACTTGAGTGACATGTCTTAAAGAAGGTTTATGTAACGCCCGTAGATCCGGGCTAGTCAATTTAGAGACGATAGGCGTCAAAAAATGAATTTTTGATGAAATATTATTTAGAATGAATAATCTTAACTAAGTTATAGTATATGTTACAAGGTCTCCGTGCATATAAAGAACACCGAAATCCGCGTTATAACGAAGAAGTTATGACCTGTCGAAGTTTCGAGGCAGAACCGGCACGAGCTGAATGACGTAAAAAGTGAATTTACACTAGAGTGATATTTAGCCTTAGAAATCTAAACGAAAGTCGTAGAGTTCGTTAAACCATGAGCGTGCATAAAAAGAACGTCCAAATCTGACTTCGTATGAGGAAGTTATGATTTTTCTAATTTTCAACTTAGCGGTATGCAACCCGAATACTCGATTTGAGATCGAGCGGTTTTTAGCCGAAACAATATAAACAAGAATCGAAGATCTCGTTAATTGTAGTGAAACGACAAAAAGATAAGCGAAAACGGACGTCGGATAAAGAAGTTATGATTTTATAACGGAGTTTTCCTGTCCTGGCCTACTAAAAATAAATAATAAAAAAATGAATTCAAAATTAACCGACGGAGTCTAAATGAAAGTTGTAGAGCATAGTCTCACCTACACGGAGATATAAAGAACGTAGAAAACGGAGTTTGTATGAGGAAGATATGAATTTTTGAAGTTTATTAAATATTTTCGATATTTAATTTAATTATAAATTAACCGATATTATCCATGGGGGAGTCAGCGATCTGATCCACATTACGCCCAGCGTAATGTAAAGTTATGCCCGGCGTAAATGGGTTTCCAGCCCCCTATAAAAGGGTGTCGAGGGCAACCGACTTCTTTGCTCATTTCTTCCCTTTATCTCGCGTTTTTGCATCGTTTTTCGTGCAAGAATTATCCCGAAGCTCCGGTATCATTCCCGAGCCCCGAAGCAAGTCCCGAGGCCCCGAAGATCCCGAGAAGTGAAATTCCCGAGCCGAAGCTCTGCCCGCGATGAGTCCGGTTCTTGTGAAGATCTTCCAGATCTACCGAAGAATACTACTTCTACAATCCGTAGTGTTGTCCGATCATCTTCTGATCAAGTGAGTGTGTAGTTACCTTCTTCTAATGCATAAAATATTAATTATTTGCTATGAAATACGTGCTGTGTGTATAATATAAAGTTGTTTATATGTGTGGGTGTATATTCCCCTTCATAAACACGGGTATAATATAAGTATTGTTTGAATGTATTAACTATATGTTTGGGTGAACGTGTGGTTACTTTCTTCTAACACATAAATATGAAATATTTGTTATAAAATACGTTCTATGTGTTTATCTATTGTTGTTTATTTGAGATTAGTGTGGAATGGATGTTTTATATAGTTTTTAAATGAGTTAAACTGTATATGTATTTTATATCTACAAATATGTTGGGTAGAACATGGGTAGATGAGATAGTTGGTATGTGATAAAATGATGAGGTATGAAAGATGCGCTTAAGAATAATATCAGTAGATGCACCAAGTAGTGAATGTCATAATCCTGGCAGATGCGCTTATAGGATAATGTCGGCAGATGCGCCAAATAGAGAATGTCATAATACTAGCAGATGCGCTTATGGGATGATCCTGGCAGATGCGCTTATAGGATAATGTCGGCAGATGTGCCTAAAAGAGAATGTCATAAACCTGGCAGTCGCACCTCATAGTGTATGATGTAATCCTGGCAGAGGCGCTTAAAGGATGATGTTGGTAGATGCGCCTTATGTAGCAATAGATTTTGTGCTAATTCCTTAGGTCAATCCTTAGGATTGAGTGAATGACGGGTAGTTGAATTCTTAGGGTAAAATCCTAAGAAATAAAGAAGATAATGGGGATGAGTAATTGGGTTGATTGTTTGATGGTTGAACTTGAATATAATAATTATATTACTGTGGGTTGAAAACCCTATATGCTCACCAGGCTCCCAAGCCTGACCCACTCAGTTTTCTTTGTATCACAGGTAACGATACGAAGATATATTTCACGGAGAGATTAAAGGATATGTAAAATCTTTAGTGTAAATAATGTAAGTTCTGTTTATGCTTATGTGTCAGTATCTGAACATGACATCCCGAGATTTTGTAATATTATGAAAATACATTTCTTTAAAGAAATTCTTTGATAATTTTTATCATATTTTGTTTTGGGAACAAATTCCGCAACTGTTTTCTTTAAAAGATTACTCTAATTTTAAAAACAAAGCATATACAAATCGGTCTTTTCTGGCCGAGAAATTGGGGATGTCACAGTTTAAAACACTTGTCAAATGTAAGAGTAAAAGTATCCTACTCTTGTACATTTGAAATTGGTAAGTTGTGATGTTTTGGATAAAACAAAGACCAACTAAGGCCAATTTTGTGAAGTGTTTATCTTGATTAGAATCCACACTATCTCTTGAATATTTGACAAGAGAGTCTTATATGTCAAGAGGACAGTGGGAGTCTTAAAGGTCTTGAAAGTCTCAAGAACTAATCAAGAGTAAAACCTTAAGTTCTTCACTAGCACACGACTTAAGGTTTATAACCTATCGTGTTGACATATTTGGTGCCCATTCCAATTAAAGTTGGGTTTGCATATGAGTTCTTAGAGTTCTCAATTGGTTTCACATCAACTTGGAAGTAATGGCAGGCCCTTGAACTGCCAGATGGCAAGAAATTAAGATTGAGTTCAGTACATATGAGTTTGAATTTGTCATTATCCTTGTCTTGTGACTATGGTTTTGACAATTCACATAGATAAGAACACATACACTATTAAATCTAAGTATCATAAGGTTTCTCTCTAATTCATGAAAATGATGGTGAGGAAACACTTTCACTAAGTAGATTTTAGCTAGATAGCAATTGTGATATTTTCATTCTCAAAGTCGTTAGTGGAGCGTGTGTGGTTTACCGGCACACTAACATGGACTTGTGAGAAGTGTCAAAGGTCTAAACAATCTAGACTATGATTACAGCATCCCTTTTCATAGTTCTTAAAATTGTTTAGACACACCTGTGAGCTATATAAGATAAGGTATATGATATTGATAAAGTTTTATCAAAGCAATCTAGTATCAGAAATCTGAACCTTTGTAAGAAAAGTCAATAAAGTATTGTTTTTCTAGAAGTTCAGCTAATTTCTAAGTACATGTCAAAGCTAGTGGGAGCAAAAGTGTTATGCTAATAATCATCATGTTAGTGGGACCATGATAATTATGATAAGTATTGCAAGTTAGCAATGTTAATTATAGAAAACAAAAGGTTTCAATTGGGAAAAAGTTGTTTTGTTATAATTAAGGGAGAGGAAATTATACTTCATCTCAAATCTAAAAGCTTAGATTGAGGTTTTAATCGTATTTAGTCAAGAATATATATATATATATATATATATATATATATATATATATATATATATATATATATGAATGTTATGTTGGAATGGCTCAATATAAGAAAATTCTATATATGGGTCCATTATTTGCGTTCTAAAATTTGATTATGATTATGGCATCCCTTTTCATAATCTGAATTATAAGAACTTGGGAAACAGAAATAGAAATGTTATAGCAAAAGACTGGTTTAGTCTTTATGTGAGGCATCATGAATCGTGTCCCACATGCTTCGGATATAGGATCGATTGCATGTGCTATATTCATCCTTTCTAAAATTTTCCAAATGATTGGGGCATTAAGAAGGGAAAAGGTCTAGAATTGGATATGACTAAAAGGATTAAACAATTGTCGAGGATAATCTAAGGTTTACCAAAGATTGGTTGCTCAAGGACAGTTGGAAGTATAGTGATAATTCTGGAAGGACCATATTGACATAATCTGTAAAGAGGCAACTCTTGTTCAGAAGTGATAGTTAAAATGGAATCTAGAAATGTTTCAAAGTTAGAAATTATTCAATCTGTGTAAGATTAGGAAACTTAATGCAAGAAGGATGTTTCCAAAGAGCTGATCTCCTTTGGAATTCTCTGTAATGGTTGTTGTCAAGTCTTTCTGACTTTGTGCATAATCATTACAAGAGGATAAATGCATATAAGTTTAGAATCTAACAGATTTCAGTAAATGGCATGAATTTGGAATTCTTGCATTTGCAGTAATGATTTGGGATTGTGAAAAGAGGATCATTGGAGTTATGTTCAATTGATCTATTTCACAAAGTAAAGATCATAGACAAACATAGTATGCATACTTGGTGTATTGCATGACTAGTGTTTAGAAAACATAGTGTACATGATTGGAGCATGGGACAACTATTGTTTTAAATTCAAGAATAAAGTTGACAGATGAAACAGTATATGATGAATAATGTGTAATCATATGGTGATAAATAAAAGGTGTTTTATTTGTGTTCATAGGTTTTGATACCATATTGGATTCATTTAATTGTGTTTCACTTTACATGTTTTAACTTCCAGAATAACTAGGTCATTGTTCTGGATGACTAAGTTATTCAAACCATCCACAGTCGGTCATATGTTGGAAGTAGATATGAATCAATATTGTCATAGGTTGGCTTGTAGAGGTCTAAGATGTTGGACAAAGGGCTACAACACTCATGAGTGCTCATAAGTTCTGAGTATTGGATTTAACCCGCGCTCATTGGAATCACTTCATGGATTTTATCACGAGTGATCATGAGATGATAATATCTTATATTCTTCAAACCTAGAGATATGAGTTGTCACTATGAGTTGGTTGTACATTGATTGCACGAAAACACATTCAGTAACTCGATGTTATAAAACGTTCCTTTATGTATGATTCAACAAGTAGTAGAACAAGCCATATGAGTCAAAGTTTATCCATTCCTTTTACCTTCAGGATAAAAGCGATATATGTGGGGCCCTCGATGATTTGGTGATGACAAATGTAAGTTCTCGGTCGAGCCAGGACTGATTTGATTTGTTCAATTAGTCAGATGTCATAAATCGGAAATCGGGAAACAACAAATGGATAGAGAGAATGATTATAATCCATGGCTCAGTCCATATGATATCTAGAATGGAGTAATATATGATCCCTTATCTAATGGACAAGTCATTAACAAAGGTCAGAGTTCATCTACAAGGTCAGAGTTCGACAGAAGCTTTTGAGAGCTACGAATGCCAGTTGGTTCTTGAAGTTATACGCAATAGTATTGTTAGACTTATCTAAGTGGGAGACTGTTGGATTAATGTCTAAGTCGATACCTATAATTGGTAAGACTTTACCCGACCCGGCATGGTCCATTTGGGTTGCATGGCATCATGCATTTGGATAGACTATAATGAGAGAAATAACATTTAAGGTTTGTTAATATATTATAAGTTTTAATATATTAATAAGGTTATTTAATTAGTATTGATCAAGAATTATTTTGGAATTAATTAAGTTATCAAAAGGAGACTAATTAAATATATGGGTTGATTGTGTAAATCATTCATTCTTATATATGTGGGATTATGATCCAAGATTCCTTATGTTGGACTAAGTCCATGGGGTGACCCATGGATACTCCATGGAGGTTAAAATCCATGTAGCATAAGGAATGGGTAAAGTCATGAGTTACATGGTGCAACCCTAATAGCCACCATATAAAAGAATCCCATGGCTCAAGAAATCGGCCACTATGAGTGATAGAAAGGGCTAGCCGGTTTTATGAAGTGTTCTAATTTCTCTCAAGTCATTCCATGTGTATTTGGTGTTGTGTGAACCATTTGAGGTGTCACACTTGGGGCACTAGGCACTCAAGCTTCATGAAGTCTTTCTACATCAAAGAGGTATGTAATTCTAACTTGATATATTCATATGAATCATGTTATTATGCTGGTTAGGATGAATACCTTGGAAAGTTTATATTTGCATGTATACTAGAGAAAACATAGGTCCAAGGTATTTAGGGTTGCATGTACACTTAGGAGTGTTAGAATGGTCAAAACCCAACAAGTAATACAACCATCATATATATAATTTAAAAGTTTACATTGTTGAAAGGTACTTGTTTCAAAACAAATTACAATATGATGTCAAAATGAAACTAAACTGACGCCACAACGTCCCTTCTTTAAAAGCTGTTTGTTTACCTGTTTTACTGAATTCCTGAGAAATACAAGTAGTTTTGAAAGAGTAGATCAGCATTTAAGCTGGTGAGTTCATAAGTATTTAGTAACAATGTTTGTATGAAATAGAATGAAATGGTTTGTACATGTTTGAATGTTCCTAGAAAATCCCATATTTTCTACTATAGTAGATGGTATTTTAATTGTTCCAAAACTTGTAATGCAATAGTGCTTTTCATGCCTAAAATAGTAGATTTATGTATAAATCGCTAAGGCATTTGAAAAAAACCCATAAATCAATGTGTTTTTAATACTCCATGTGAGTCTTATAACCATGTTATTTGACCAGGATGCCTATAACAACGTTCTTCAAGCGTTGGAAGGTTATGATGTTTGTCACCCCAGGCCTGCCGGCCTAACTGTAGCTAACATCTTAGGTGTGGGATTGTCAATCCCATATAGATCTATACACAAGTATCACGCTCCCCCTACAATGGATTTTTGTATATAATAGAGGACTTAAAATGCATACTCGAAAGTACGTGAAATGTCTCACAAAACTTAGTATAAAACAAATTTACGTAAGAAAATGTCCATTTGTTCTTATGTATGAAAATATCTCTTTGATATAGTGTTTCTAGTATGTAAATGTTCATGACTTTCTTGTAAACTATACCTATTATAGTTTTTCAAAATGGGTGTTTCGTTCGTATAGTAAACCCTAGTGTAATGCTCACTTGTTATGTAAAGTATAACATTTATAGTGACATAAATGATCACATATACTTTAAGTATAAATAAAGTGTTTGATTCGTGTATGTATATATAAACATGTTTTATTTCCAAAATACAAGACATTATCGAGAATATATATTGCATACGAAAGTTCTCAAGTAGTAGTTATGAATCACATATGATTTACTTGATAAAAAGAGTATATAGTGAAACTTTATGTTACACACGATAATAACTGTGTGTTTACTTGTATTCCCCCCCTTAAAAGTGTATAAAAAGCATTGATAAAGCATTTGAAAGTGTAGTTTATAGGGGTATGAACTCACTTGATTGATGGGAGAAACCGAGATGATAATCGAGCAGAACTTCGACTTGGAAGAGTTGATTTTCTCGGGATTCTTGAGAATCTCGGGAATTTTCGGGAGTGTAGAACCTTCCTTTGGAACTTGAGTGTGAAAATCGGGGCTTCGGGATGGCTTATCGAGATAATTACGCAGAGTAACATCACTTAGATGGAAAGAGATAAGCATCAAACCCGGCACCCTTAAGCTTCTATTTATAGGGGAAGAATTCGGGTGCCACGTCGTGGAAAAGGGTTGGCCACATCGTGGTAGGATACCTTATCCTCTTCCATTGATGGGATACCCTCAGTCACTTTCCGGGTCGCGACTAGCTGTGCCGCGTCATGACAGACCTGACAGCCTCGGATTTTGAGCCTTAAACTTGTAAAATCCATAACTTTCACGTACGAGCTCTGTTTTTGACGTTATTTATATGAACGCGTAGGTGAGAATATACTCTACAACTCTCGTTTAGACTCCTTCAGATAGTTTTGACTTTATTTTTAATAATACCTATATAACAGGCCGGGACTGGAAAAGCCCGTTAAAAATCCATAACTTCTTCATCCGGCGTCCGTTTTGCCAGACTTTTTACCGTTGCGCTACTTTGGTTGAGACCTTCGATTCTCATTTAGGTTGTTTTGGCCAAAAGTCTCTCGATCTCTATTTTGAGTTTTTAGCTATCTACTGCTATATCCGGATCTTGGAAAAATCATAATTTCCTCATACGAAGTCAGATTAGGACATTCTTTTTATGTACGCTCATGGTTTAATGATATCTACAACTTTCATTTAGATACTTAAGGCTAAAAACTATTGTATTGAAACTTCACGTTTTTCTTTTAATCGGTGTTGCTAGTTTTGTCGGAAATCGTAGAATGGTCATAACTTCTTCGTTATAACTCGGATTTTATTGTTCTTAGTATTTCTGTAAACCTTGACACAATATCTAGCATAGTAGGTAACCCAATAGAGACTTTTGTACATTTTATTTTCAAAGTTAATTTCATTATTTCAAAAGTGGTTACAATACTTGACTTTTTAGGTCATTACATAGAGTCGAAATATCGGGTTGTCACAGTACTCCCCATAACCTGCTGACTGACCTCACCTCAAAAAATCGGGGTCCTACACTTCCACCCATAAAGCATCTCGAAAGTAGATCAATTAATGTTGTCATGATAACTGTTATTATATAAAAATTCCGCTAATGGAAGATACGTATCCCAACTCCCACCGAAATCTATAACACACGCACGCAACATATCCTCAAGGGTCTGAATAGTCTGCTCACTCTGACCATCAGTTTGCGGATGGAATGTTGTGCTGAAATAGAGACGAATACCCAACTATTCATGAAAACTCTTCCAAAAGCTGGAAGTAAACTGAACATCTCTGTTAGAAACCACTGATACCGGCACCCTATGACGTGCCACAACCACTCTGATATACAGCCAAATTCTCAACAGAAATACTCTCCTAAATCATGATGTAATACGTACTCTTGATCAAACGATCCACGATGACCGAAATCGAATCCACTCTACACGTAGTCCGGGATAGCTTCGTGATAAAATCCATGGTAATATCTTGACATTTCCATACGGGAATCTCCAATGGCCGCATCTTGGCGTGAGGTCGCTGATACTCGACCTTGACTTTCCTACAAATCAAGTACCACTTGTGGGCCTCTTCCATTAGAATTTGATGCACACTGCCCCAATACGGAACCTAAACTCGTTGATGCAAAGTCAAAAATCCACGACAATAGGAGTAAAATACTAATAGGAATAAAAGACTAATAGGACTTAGTCAAAGTACTTACTTACTTGGATAAAGTGTTGAAACGTTTTAGCATAGAAAATTCCAAGAAAAGGGAAGTTCCAATCCAAAGCAATACCAAACTGAGTAAGACTCAGAGTCCAAGTACCACTGCTGAGATAGCATAAATAAGTCAAGTACCATATGCTTCCGTCGTTGGCTCGATCATGTATGCTATGACTTGTACTCGTCCTGATGTGGCTTTCACTTTGAGCATGGTTAGTCGACATCAAGGGAAACGTGGTAGAGCTCACTGGACTGAGGTGAAGAACATTCTTAAGTACATGCGATGGACTAAGGAATGGGTACTTATCCTCGGTGGGAGTGATAACTTGAGAATGTGAGGGTATAGTGACGCTAGTTTTTAAACCGACCGAGATAATTTCTACTCTCAGTCACGCTGGGTGCTTACCTTAAATAGAGGAGAAGTAACTTGGAAATGTTCCAAGCTAGAGACCATAGTTGATTCAACGTGCGAATCAGAGTACATAGCAATGAGCGAAGCATCAAAGGATGCAACATGGCTAAAGAACTTCATTGGAGACCTTGGAGTTGTACCAGCCATAAAGAAGCCTAGGAAAGTTTTTGTGACAACGAGGGTGTGGTCGCCTTAACCAAGGAACCGAGGGATCATGGCAGACCTAGGCACATCGACAGAAAATACCACTTCATCATACATCGAGTATAAGAGGGAATCCTCGTAGTGAAGAGGGTATCATCAGAGGAGAACCCAACAGATCCCCTTACAAAGGGATTAAGTAGGGTTAAGCACTTGCAGCATGCTAGGAGCATTGGGCTGAAGCAAGATATTAGTTTTAGTGATTATATAGTTGCTTAGAAACTTGTAATAGATAAAATGTACTTGACATTTGATGATTAAATAACAGAGTTTTATTTATGAGTAAAGTTACTATCTTGTGTCAATGGTTTAATATTGTTTCATTTTGCATGTTTTGAGTTCCAGAATAATAATATTATTCAAAATATCCACAGTTGATCATACTTTGGAAGTAGGTATTGAGGCAAGACTGTCATGAATTGGCTTGTAGATTTTTTAAGCGTTTAGACATAGCAAAGGTTTGATGCAACGTTCATGAGTGCTCTTGATATAAGATTTGAGTATTAGATTAAACCCGCGCTCACGTGAATCACTTCATGGAATTTATCACAAGTGATTGTGAGATGATAATATCGTATAGTATTTAAACTAAGATATATGAGGTTTTGTTTGCAAGTTGGTTGTGCATTGATAATGCATAAACGCATCGGTAACTTGATGTTATCAAACGTAATGTTGTGTATGATTCAATGAGTAAATAGTACAAGCATATAAGTCAAAGTTTAGCTGTTCCTTTAATCCTAGGAGGATTAAAAGCAATATCTTGGGCCCCTCAATGATTTTGTGCTGACTTATGTGTCGGGCCCGGTCAAAACTGAGTTGATGTGTTCAATTAAGTTTTATGTCAAACGAATCAAAAATCGGGAAACAAACTGTTGTACAACAAGTATGACTATGTTCCATGTATTTTTCCTCGTGATATCTTGAGAACGAAGGACTACATGATCCCTTATCTATAGGACGTGTCAGAGTTCGACAACAACTTTTGACTAAGATTTCTAATCGTATTTTGAAGTCGTACTTGCATTTATAGTTATTAGACTTATCCAAGTGGGAGACTGTTGGATTAGGTGTCTAAGCCCATAACTATAATTGGCATGTACTTGAGCCGATAGTAGCATGGTCCTTTTGGGCTGCCTTCACCATAGCAACTTGACTGGATGAATTATGGAGAAAGAGGTTAATCATGATTTATTAATATATTATAGGAATAATATATTAAGAGAGAATCATATTATTTAACTAATATTGGTCAAGAATTAATTTTATGGTCAAAAGAGATTAATTGAATTAAGGGGACCGGTACTGTAATTATAAGATAGTTACAAAGTCAGGCTTAGGGTCCATAAGGAAGGGATGGACGGAATTTATGTAGGAGTCCACATAGAATTCGTGCAAGGGGCCTTCTAGAAGGATCTTATGGGCTGTTTAAGGACTAAACAACTGGATTAGTGTTTTGACTGAAAACCTAGTTTCTCAACTATATAAGTACCCCTTAGGTATGCAGAAATCGGCCACTAGAAACCCTAGAAGGATCTTGAGCTGATTTTGTGCCCCTCTACCTGTAACGCCTGTAGATCCGGGCTATTCAATTTAGAGACCTTAAGCATCAAAAATGACTTTTTAATGGAAGATTATTTATAAGGGGTAATCTTAACTAAGTTGTAGTATATGTTACAAGGATTCCGTACATATAAAGAACGCCAAAATCTGAGCTATAACGAAGAAGTTATGACCTGTCGAAGTTTCGCGACAGAACTGGCACGACACAACGCGACGTAAATAGTGAATTTATGTTAGAGCAATATTTGGCCTTAGTGATATAAATGAAAGTCATAGAATACGTTAAACTGAGAGCGTGCATAAAAAGAACGTCTAAATTTGACTTCATATGAGGAAGTTATGATTTTTCGAAGTTTCATCATTAACAATATGCAGCCCAAAACTCGAGATTGAGGTCGAGTGATATTTAGCCAAAAATTTCTAAATGAGAATTGAAGATCTCATCAATAGTATTCCAACGATAAAAATACATACGAAAACGGAGTTCAGATAAAGGAGTTATGAATTTCAAATGGAGTTTTCCTGTCCCAGCCTACTAAAAATAATATATTATTAATATATTAAAAATTAAAGTCAAAATTAGCCGATGAAGTCTAAATGAAAGTTGTAGATATTGTTTTTACCTACGCGCGGATATAAAGAACGTCGAAAATGGAGTTCGTGTGCGAAAGTAATGAATTTCTGACGTTCGGGGCACGAAACCCCAAAGCTGTTAGAACTCACGAGGTGAACATATGTATTTCACGAGGTGAGCCCAATTTACGAGGTGAGCATTAGTGACTCACGAGGTGAACAGATGATGGATGTCTTCCAAGGCAAGTAGCCATGACGAACGCAATGACGTATCGAGCTCTCTAGGTGAATATTAGAAACTCACGAGGTGAACCCAGAAAATTCACCCTATAAATAGAAATCAAGGTTCAGCCGAGTTTGGTTGCTCATCTCTTACTCTCCCACTCCCGATACTCTCTCTAAGCCTTATTTTAACCCACCGGAGCCCCGGTATCATCCCGAGACCTGAAGCGAGTCCCGAATCCCAAAGATCCCGAGAAGTGATATTCCTGAGCCGAAGCTCTGCCTGCGAGAAACCGGTTTGTGTAAAGATCTTCCAGATCTACCGAAGAATACTACTTTTACAAGTCGTAGTGTTGTCCAAGCATCATCTAATCAAGTGAGTGTATAGTCCCTTTCATAACATGATTTTAATACAAGTATTGTTTGAATGTATTAAGTATATGTTTTGTGTGAGTGTATAGTCCCTTTCATAGCACAATTTTAATACAAGTATTATTTGTATGTATTAAGTATATGTTTTGTGTGAGAGGGTAGTTACTTTCTTCTACCGCATAGATATGAAGTATTTGCTATGAAATACGTGTTATGTATTTATACATTGTTTGCTTATTTGAGATGAGTGTGGAATGGATGTTTTATATTGTTTTTAAATGAGTTAAACTGTATATGTATTTTATATCTACAAATATGTTGGGTAGAACATGGGTAGATGAGATAGTTGGTATGTGATAAAATGATGAGGTATGAAAGATGATTAAGAATGATATTGGCAGATGCACCAATTAGAGAATGTCATAATACTAGTAGATGCGCTTAAGAATAATATCGGTAGATGCACCAAGTAGTGAATGTCGTAATCCTGGCAGATGCGCTTATAGGATAATGTCGGCAGACGCGCCAAATAGAGAATGTCATAATACTAGTAGATGCGCTTATATGATAATCCTGGCAGCTATTGTCTTAGTGCCAAATAAAGAACCCTGCCAGCTATTGTCTTAGTGCCAAATAAAGAACCCTGACAGCTATCGTCTTAGTGCCTAATAAAGAATTCGGGCAGCTATTGTCTTAGTACCTAATACGGAATGAACGAATAGATGATCCTTAGGGTAGACCCTTAAGAGTAAGGAAGATAACGGGGATGGGTAATTGGGTTGATTGCTTGATGATTAAATATAATAATTATATTATTATGGGTTGAAAACCCTATATGCTCACCAGGCTCCCAAGCCTGACCCACTCAGTTTTCTTTGCATTATAGGTAATGGCACAAGATTATAAGTTGATGGACTTGATGAGAGATTTTGGATTATAGATCAATACTTATAAATAACTGTTGTAAGGTCTATTTTATACTGTTTATGCTTTTGGTCTGTATCAGAACATGACATCCCAGGATTTTGTTATTTAATGAAAATACATTTTTTTAAAGAAATGATTTTGATAAATTCTTATCATATTTTGTTTTGGGAACAAATTCCGCAACTGTTTTCTTTAAAAGATTACTCTGATTTTAAAACAAAGCATAAACAAATCGGTATTTTCTGGCCGTGAAATTGGGGATGTCACAGTTGGTATCAGAGCATTAGTTTAAGCGAACTAGGAATTTGTAGGATTTCTAGACTTAAACTTAGAATGCTAAGTAATGATCGTGAGGAGTGTGTCTAAAATATGTTAGGTAGTACACCTAAATTGACACAAGCACGAGTTTATTTTAGGAATGATGCCTAAAATGCTTTTATGTGCTAAATGTTATATGTTGCCATATATGATATTATTTGTTCGGATCTATGGTCTATTGCCGACCAGATAAGGAAACCTTATGTGTTTAGGATTCTAAGCGTACGACTACGATATTAGAACTAGCATGTAAACATTTCGGGGTGGTAAGGAGATTTATATGTCTATCGTAGTTAAAGCTTTCTTATCTTAAATTCTCGATTGGTACACCGAATGTCTGCTTGGGCGCACAAAGGGTCATGGTGAAGACTCGTAGATAAAGTGAGTAAATGGAGGAAACGAAGAAGGCTTATGATAGTGGATGACACCTATCAAAAGATATCGTAAGAGTGGCATCTTGCCTTTAAAATATGTTTGATAAAATAACGAAACGTTTACAGGAGTACGATACGTCTGAAGTACACCTTCGATTGGCAGGAAGATGGAACGATTGGTGTAATTCTTGAAGTTGTCCCATAATCTGGAATTTCCATCACCAACCGAGTTGAAGTAGAATTGATGAGTGAAGATGCGCATGGAAGAAGTCCTATTAGAGTCTAGGAAAATTTGTATGATTAATTGGACACATTAGTATGTGTTAAATTCTTTTGTGGTATTAGGACTTGGGGACTGCGAGACAATACTTGGGACGAGTATGAGTAGGTGTGAATAGTAGTAGAGGTCTATACTACTGGAAGCACAGGACTCATGCTTGGATCGGGGAAAGTCACTAGGTTACCAAGAAGCTAGTAATTGAATTAGTTTTTATCAAGTATGTCATTACCATTGTTTCGGTAATGACTAAAAAGATGATTGATATTCTGACCCTAGCGGTCATTTCAAATTGAGTCCGACTACGATGAGTTTGTTATGTGGTTCATAGAACCAAGTTCGAGGTAGCATCTGACTCAAGTCAGAAGATTGAAATCAATGCGATTGATAGCACCGTGCTCGTTGTTAAGGAAGCTTGTAGCTAGAAATGCTACATGTAAAAAATGTGATTAGATCACATTATATTACGAAGGAAGGTATATTCCATTCTGGAATTTGACTCTAAGAGACTTGAGTCTAAGCGTTGCATCATATGATGAGAGGTCATTAGAACACGACCCATCGGTCTGTTACAATAGATAAAGGAAAGTACTTATCCTAAGAAGAAGAAGGAGTCACAATAAGGATTTATTTTGTAACTCGAAGGTTATAATTGAAAGTACAACATATTACGAAGAGCAGATGCAGGATTCAGCACTACCTGTTATCGAGAAGTCCAAGAGTTAGATACTCTTTTGAGGAAACATAGAACTTACAGTTATTACCTAGGATGAATAGATAATGTAGAAAATCCTTATACAAGTCCTATTTCGTTGATGATTCCGGGACGTAATCATCCTAAGGGGGAGATAATTGTAACGCCCGTAGATCCGGGCTAGTCAATTTAGAGACGTTAAGCATCAAAAATTACTTTTTGATGGAAGATTATTTATAAGGGGTAATCTTAACTAAGTTATATTATATGTTACAAGGATTTCGTACATATAAAGAACGTCGAAATCTGAGTTATAACGAAGAAGTTATGACCTGTCAAAGTTTCGCGACAGAACTGGCACGACACAGCGCGACGTAAATAGTGAATTTACGTTAGAGCGATATTTGGCCTTAGTGAGCTAAATGAAAGTAATATAATATGCTAAACCAAGAGCATGCATAAAAAGAACGTCTAAATCTGACTTCGTATGAGGAAGTTATGATTTTTCGAAATTTCAGCATTAACAGTATGCAGCCCGAAACTCGAGATTGAAGTCGAGTTATATTTAGCCAAAAATTTCTAGATGAGAATTGAATATCTCCTCAATATTAGTCCAACAATAAAAAGACAGACGAAAACAGAGTTCAGATGAAGAAGTTATGAATTTCGAATGGAGTTTTCCTGTCCCAGCCTACTAAAAATAATATATTATTAATATATTAAAAATTAAAGTCAAAATTAGCCAATGAAGTCTAAATGAAAGTTATAGATCTTGTTTTTACCTACGTGTGGATATAAAGAACGTCAAAAACGGAGTTCGTGTGCGAAAGTTATGAATTTCTAAAGTTCGGGGCGTGAAACCCCAAAACTGTTAGAACTCACGAGGTGAGCCCAGTTCCACGAGGTGAGAATTAGTGAATCACGAGGTGAACAAATGATGGACGTCTTCTAGGGCAAGTGGCCATGAGGAATGCAATGACGTATCGAGCTCACGAGGTGAATATTAGAAACTCACGAGGTGAGCCATTTCACGAGGTGATTATTAGAAACTCACGAGATGAACACAGAAAATTCACCCTATAAATAGAAATCAAGGTTCAGCCGAGTTTGGTTGCTCATCTCTTACTCTCCCACTCCCGATACTCTCTGTAATCCCTATTTTAACCCACCAAAGCCCCGGTGTCATCCCGAGACCCGAAGCGAGTCCCAAAGCCCGAAGATCCTGAGAAGTGAAATTCATGAGTCGAAGCTTTGCCTGCAAGAAACAGGTTTGTGTGAAGATCTTCCAGATCTACCGAAGAAAACTACTTTTACAAGTCGTAGTTGTTGTATTAGTGTCTAAGTCCATAACTATTTTAGTATGTACTTGACCCGATCATGAGCATGGTCCTTTTGGGTTGCCTTCACTATAGAAATATGTAGGATGAATTAAGGAGAGAAAGGTTTAATTATGATTTATTAATATATTATGAGAATAATATATTAAAGGAGAAATCATAATGTTTAATTAATATTAGTCAAGAATTAATTTTGTGGCTAAAAGAGATTAATTAAACTTAAGGGACTGGAATTGTAATTATGAGATAATTACAATTGGACTATGGATTACCTAATAATATATAGGTTGGACGAATTCTATGGTAAGCCCATAAAGAATTCGTCCAAGGGATATGTTAAAGGAGTCATGGGCTGCTTAGGGCTTAAGTAGCCAGATTAGGGTTTCCTAGTTGTAAACCCTAATAGCCTACATGTATATAAAGGCCCTTATGCCCCAAAAACGTGGCTAAGAGTTCCTTTAGGGTTTCCAGCCATTTTTGGTGCCTCTTCCCTCCTCCCTCTTCATCCAAGTTGCTTAGTGGTGTTTGTGACTCCATTAGAGGTGCAGCACTTGAGGCACTAAGCTTTCTGAAGCCAAGGATTGATCATTGTTGCTATATAACAGTCAAAGGTTAGATCTAAACCTTATTTTATGTTAATATGATTACTTGTATGCTAGATCTAGGGTTTACCCGAGAGATCTAAGAGAAAGGGCTTAAGCAGCTAGATTAGGCTTTTATTGCCAAGAGAAAGGGCATTGGAGACGAAGTTGCCCTATTTACCCGAGAGATCTAAGAGATGGGAGAGTCAAGACGTATGGCTCTACTTCAGGTAAAATCCATTAACTAACTCTATAAGTTCCTATTCTTGATTCTTGATACATGATGTGATAAGATTGCATTTTGATGTTTTGCAGAAACGAAGAAAAGAAAGGAGGCTTAAGGAAGAAGCTGCTAAATCTGATCACGAAGAAATGGATTTCGATCGTATGTATTCAAAGATCGGATTTTTTGAGCTGCTAGTTTAGAGTTATGGTAGATTGCTGAGAAATATGTAATAACATATTTTTTTAGTTGAATTGCATTGTAAGGACAAGTTTTTCCACAATAAAATAAATTTTTATTTTATCTTATTTATTTATCCTTGCAATGGCATGTATGAAAAATTAATGTTTAAAGGTTTCTATTATTAGCAAAATGGATTTGATTCTTGATTAGGTTATTTGTGGAAGTGTCGAGAATTTACCAATTAGGGAGAGTTTCTTATCGCCCAAGTTTCAAGTGGATAGAAACTTGGAATCATGAAACGTGTATTGTATGATGAATGAAAAACTTTCACATTTGGGTAATTCAGACTAATTCTTTGACAAAGTGTCAACTGAAGGACTAGGAGATCGAGTACACTAGGTTGTGCGTTGATCAAGTCCACATAAGAGTGATAAAGATATTCGTCATGATTTACTAAATTTTAGTAAATATGGTTATACTTATAAGATTGAGTATAATTTTGAGTTGATTAAAAGAGTTTCAATCAATAGTAGAACGAATAAGAAGAATCTAGTAGGCAGAAAGATAAAAGTTTCTCTATTCTAAGAAGAAGGGAGAGTAACTTTTATTGTGTTTTATGATAAGTCTTAAAGATTAAGAACCATGTCTCAATTGATCCTCAAATCAAGTCTTAGTACAATTGCATGCCTAAGAAGAGGAATCAAGAATTGTAGAAATGGTTAAAATCAAGAAGTCAATCATACTTCGTTCCAATATCAAGTCTTAGAGTCAAGATTGTGACTTGGGTGAAAAATTCTTAAGTAGGTTTGTAACACTTATCAAATGTAGAATAAGAAAGTTTCTTATTCTTGTACATTTGAAATTGGTAAGTTGTGATGTCTTGTATAAGACAAAGACCAACTAGGACCAATTATATGAAGTGTTTTGTCTTGATAAAAACTACACTAACTCCTGAATATTTTTTTGTCTAGGAAAGTTTCCCGACAAGAGAATCATATATGTCAAGAGGTCAGTAGGAGTTTTAATGATCTTGGAAAAAGGTTTCAACAACAAATCAAGAATAAACCTTATGAATCATTGTCACACCCCGAAAACCAAAGGCGGAAACGTTTCCAGGGTTGACTCCAAGTTGAGTATCAAATCCAATGTACATAGTAAGCAAAGTAAACAACCATTACATTACATATTCGAATTTACATTTGTTCAAAAGTAAAGTGTTACAAGTGTTATACATATATCATATGAACAAAAGTAGAGACGAGTCTTCTGTACGCTCCGTCTTCTTCCAAACGATTCGCTAGGTACCTGTCTAATGTTGACCTAAGAATACAAGCAGTTTGAAAATCAGCATAAAGCTGGTGAGTTCATAAGATGTTTGCTTTGTGAAAATGTACGAGTTTCCTTTAGTTTACCGAAAAGTTGTTATCCAAGAAAATCCCATATTTTCTTAAGAGAGAAGGTTGGTTGATTGTTAAATTATACGATTCTGGTTATGTTTAACTATGATCCCAGGAAAGTCCCATACTTTCCTGAAGGTATATTACTAATTGTGAAAGATATATAGTTATCTGATTTATTACTACTTTTTAGTTGTGTAACGTTTCCCTAGGAAAGTCCCGTACTTTCCTAAAAGTAATTTTAGTTATTGAATTTAGATATACTGATTTATTTCCTTTCGTACCTTTTGTATTAACTAGGTATTCTGATATCCTAATGGTATTATCTCGGAATATACTTAGATACATATCTTCATATTCGTTTTCTTATTCTAAAACATATTCTTGTACTTATTCGTGTTCTTATTCGTTATTTTATTCGTTTCCCTATTCCTACTCCTATTACTACTCGTATTCGTATTCGTATTCGCAGTCGTATTCGTATTCGCAATCGTATTCGTTTCCCTATTCCTACTCCTATTACTATTCACAGTCGTATTCGTATTCGCAGTCGTATTCGTATTCGCAGTCGTATTCGTATTCGTTCTATTCCTAATTATAGTTTTGTTATTCATTCTGTTCCTAGTTATAGTTGTGTTATTCGTTCTGTTTCTAGTTGTAGTTTCGTTATTCGTTCTGTTCCTAATTATAAGTTTGTATTCGTTCTATTCCTAGTTATAGTTTCGTCTTCGTATTCGTATTCGAAATTAGTTATAATTGGAAATTAGTATAAGTTATTCGTGAATTATGAAACATAGTTTAGATTAGAACATTTTATCAAGAAATCTATGATTAGTTTGAAAGCTAAATTCGTAATTCGAACTATTTGATAAACACAGTTATTGATATTAGAACATAAAAAATGAAAACGATTAAACTGAAAACAATAAATTTGAGTACAAGATTTCCTTGTACTTTTGCTTGTATTCCCCCCCTGAAAACCGTGAAAACAGTTGAAAAAGGGTAGGGGTATGAACTCACCGGACGAGATATGTGACGGTTTGGATGCTAAGAGTTGATCATGGGCTTGTAAACACACGAGGTTCCTAAGTATAATGTAAAGATACACATTTGTATCTAATTAGGACCTAGATTGATTATTTGGTAGGGACAATTACTTGTAGTCGCGGAAACACCCCATTACAAGTGTTTGGAGGGACCCGGGTGGCGTTTAAGGACATGTAATGATGCGAGGGACTTAGGAAATGAGTTTACTCCCCAAGAGTAAACTTCTAAATGGTGTTTACGGCCTAAACACCCATTCCCCATGAGTTTACGGCCGTAAACTCATGGTGGGTGGTTTATGGTGCAATTTGGACTTCAAACACTTAGGGGAAAATTTCTAGATTTGGTTTAAGAGTTTGGAATAAATTTTAAACACCAAAATGACACATTTTAGGGAGTTTATGGCCTAGCATGGTCTCATGGCCGTAAACTCCTATAAACCCATGAAAAGTTGTGTTTTTGGATTCCAAACTAATCATATGTGATTGGTAAAATTGTTTCAAGGCCTTACATGCATTTATTTGAAGTTTTGAAGGGATTTTTGGAGTTTACGGCCAATGAGACCCCTCTCATGGCCATAAACTCTCTTAGAGAGTAAATCCATATGTTTTAAGGCTGAAAACTTGCATGTAAGAGCTTCTAAAATTCCCTTAAAGCCTTGAAGTGAATTTGGGACACATTATGACACACTTTTTGGAGTTTACGGCCATGGAACACATGCTATGGCCGTAAACTCTTAAATGAAAGGGTTTTGATGTGTTTAAGGTCCTTAAACTATTTTTGGTTGGTCCTTTGATTTATTCCAAGGCTTTTGGTGGTGTTGTGTGGCTTTCTAACACCTTAGAAATGGATTTGCACCATGTTTCATGGAGTTTACGGCCCAAGCACAAGCCTTGGCCGTAAACTCACAATAATCCCTCAAAATTTATGTTTCAAGTGTCCAAATGCTAATACCAATATACTATAATTCATACCTAAGCCATATTAGTGATTTGGAAGGGTTTAAGGTCAAGAAAACCCCATAAAAATGAGTTTACGGCCCAAGCTTGTGCCTTGGCTGTAAACTCCTTCAAATGTCTCAAAATCCAAGTTTTAAATGTTATTTTTCCATTTCATGAAACCATTAAGCCATATCTAAAGTCCAAAATTGCTTAGGAGGGGTTTTAGGGCTTAAAAACCCACTTATTATGAGTTTACGGCCTAAGCATGTTTTTGGGCCATAAACTCATATACAAGGCCTTATTTCATGATTAAACCCCGAATTTGGAAGCCAAATATGCTATACATTAAGGTTAGGAAGGTACCTTAGGGATTTGAGGCCTTAAAATTGAGTTTTGGACCCTTAAACTTTGGATTTAGGAGAGAGGTTAGAGAGAGAGTCGAGAGAGGAATAAAAAGCTTCAAATGAGTGCTCAAACACGTTTATATAGGTCCTAAAACTTGGACACGGTGGAATTCTACCCGATACCGGCATTAAACGGGGCTTTTGGTCGCACCCGATTTAGTTACCGTCACCCGGCGGAAGTGTTTCTAACTTTTTGAAATGAATACTTTTGGGTTAATTTCATAAGTTCCAAAGGGATTTGGACACTCATTAAATTATAATAAACATATAATTTTTAATTAGTTTAACCCAAAACAAGAACGAAACGAATTGGCTAAAGGCGAAATTTCACGGGTAGAACAAGTTTTCGATGATGGGAAATTTCGGGTTGTTACATTATCCCCCCGTTAGAGGGAATTTCGTCCCGAAATTCAAAGATTTGAACTCAATTTGCAAGTTGTAAAGAGAATCGAGGATGAGTCTACTGCTTCGGGTTTCTACGCTTCCAAGTGGAATCGGGTCTCCGCTTGATATTCCAACGAACCCTCACTTTCAGGACGTGTCTTGGTTTCGTTGAGTAGATATTTCTAAAACACCGAGACGTGAAGTACCATAGGAATGTTTCTAAGTTTCGAGGTTAATCGAAGTTTGTAAACTATGGGATCAATCCTAATGAGGATTTCGAAAAGTTCTACGTTTATGGAGAGATTCGAATGAATAGATAACAATTTATCTTTCTGGATTAGAATTGAAAAAGAATTGCAAGTAAAATGGTTGTCGAAAAGGAATATACCTGGGGCAACTGTGGGATCGATGGCTGTATCACCTTGTCCTATAGCTAAGACTCTTCCAGAGTTGCCAGCTGGTGTTGCATTGGGGCAGTTTCTCTTATAATGCCCGACTCTTCCGCAACCATCACAGGCTCGACTGATGTCCGCTCCGGGAGCTTGATTTGTTGGTGTTCTACAATTCCGCGCAAGGTGACCCTCTTGGCCACAATTTTTGCAAAGTTTTATATGACAGGGACCGGCGATATAGTGGTGGTAACTGCACTGCTTACACCACGGGAGAACACTGGCATATCCGGTAATAGGTGCTTGAGCTGAGGAACCGATGATGGGTACAACAGCAGGGGTAGTGGCAGCCTGGACTGTCACCATTTGTTGTCTCTTCGAGAACTCCTGGGAAGGCTGATATTTATCCCCCGCCTCCCAGTACTTCCTTTTCTCACCACTTCTTTCCATCGGCTCAGGAGTAGTGGTTGCTTCCTCTACGTCCTCACTATGGTCAATCAAGATTTGCGCTAGGCATTTGGCGCTGTCGTATGTATCCGGCCTCGCAGCTAAGACGTTCCCTTTGGTTGGCTGGGTTAATCCCCAAATAAACCTCTCAATCTTCTTACTTTCAGGGGTAACCATCCCTTGACAAAGAAGCGCTAAGTCGTCAAACCTAGATGTGTAGGCGGCGATATCGGAACCTTTCATCTTCAGATTCCAAAGTTCATGCTCCAACTTCTGGATTTCACCCCGAGGGCAATACTCTGCGTGTAGAAGTTCCTTCATAACTTCCCAACACATAGCATTGACTACAGGTAGAGTTAGAGATTTGACTCGGCATTCACCAAGTCAGGGCTTTGTTGGTGAGAGTACAAGCGGCAAACTTCACCTTGTCGGATTCTGAACAAGCACAGATCTCGAAGATAGATTCAATCCTTTCTAACCATCGAGTTAGAGCAATGACACCTCCTGTGCCATCGAAGAATGTAGGTTTCGCATGCATAAAGTCTTTATAGGAACACTCCTTTCGGTGTCCCTGGCTATTTTCCTGGTTTTGAGGTTGGGGACCACCTCCCGAACTACCGGGGTTCGTTTGCGACATGGCTGCTTAAAATGTTGCAGTTAAAACTGACTGAAGGGTTGCCAGGTCGATTTGAAGAGAAGGTGGTGTTTGAGGAGGGTTGTTGTTGTTCTACGAGCTGGGTCTCTTTCTTGGAGGCATCTTGATCTAATAAGATCAGGATGAGAGGCTGATGAGTCCTCTGAATTGAACCCAGAGATATGATACAAAGGATATCTCTTTATGGCATACATAGAATTCTATCAAGCGATAAAGCAGGAAGGAGTTATCAAACAGATAAATTATCGCTAAAGGAATGATTAAGGAGCAACTCTAGGATGAGAAATTTTATAACGGATTTGGCTCGAGAAATAATCCCATAGTATTTCATGATTCGCTGCAGCGACGGCTCATTATTTGGGTATTGGGTTGGTTTTAGGCATGCCGTACATCACAGTCACTCCCAAGCACATGTTGGCCGTGTCTCGAATGAATATAGTTGGCCAGGCTATATTGATCCTAGACACGACTACATAACTGCCCAGGTTTAATCGCAACGTACAACACCCATTTACATATGTTTTGTTCTACTTGTAGTTACAGATTTTGACTGTCGGGTATACTTGTATACTTTTGAAAATACTTATATTTGAGGTATACTTTTAGTTCAGAGCATTTAGGCCCTTTAGTGTTTATAGTTATATACCATGCAAGGTTTGGTATACTCCATTCACTATAAACAAGGGCTCTGATACCAATCTGTCACACCCTGAAAACCAAAGGCGGAAACGTTTTCGGGATTGACTCCAACTTGAGTATCAAATCCAATGTACATAGTAAGCAAAGTAAACAACCATTACATTACATATTCGAATTTACATTTGTTCAAAAGTAAAGTGTTACAAGTGTTATACATATATCATATGAACAAAAGTAGAGACGAGTCTTCTGTACGCTCCGTCTTCTTCCAAACGATTCGCTAGGTACCTGTCTAATGTTGACCTGAGAATACAAGCAGTTTGAAAATCAGCATAAAGCTGGTGAGTTCATAAGATGTTTGCTTTGTGAAAATGTACGAGTTTCCTTTAGTTTACCGAAAAGTTGTTATCCAAGAAAATCCCATATTTTCTTAAGAGAGAAGGTTGGTTGATTGTTAAATTATACGATTCTGGTTATGTTTAACTATGATCCCAGGAAAGTCCCATGCTTTCCTGAAGGTATATTACTAATTGTGAAAGATATATAGTTATCTGATTTATTACTACTTTTTAGTTGTGTAACGTTTCCCTAGGAAAGTCCCGTACTTTCCTAAAAGTAATTTTAGTTATTGAATTTAGATATACTGATTTATTTCCTTTCGTACCTTTTGTATTAACTAGGTATTCTGATATCCTAATGGTATTATCTCGGAATATACTTAGATACATATCTTCATATTCGTTTTCTTATTCTTAAACATATTCTTGTACTTATTCGTGTTTGTATTCGTTATTGTATTCGTTTCCCTATTCCTACTCCTATTACTATTTGTATTCGTATTCGTATTAGCAGTCGTATTTGTATTCGCAGTCGTATTCGTTTCCCTATTCCTACTCCTATTACTATTCGCAGTCGTATTCGTATTCGCAGTCGTATTCATATTCGTTCTGTTCCTAATTATAGTTTCGTTATTCATTCTGTTCCTAGTTATAGTTGTGTTATTCGTTCTGTTTCTAGTTGTAGTTTCGTTATTCGTTTTGTTCCTAATTATAAGTTTGTATTCGTTCTATTCGTAGTTATAATTTCGTCTTCGTATTCATATTCGAAATTAGTTATAATTGGACATTAGTATAAGTTATTCGTGAATTATGAAACATAGTTTAGATTAGAACATTTTATCAAGAAATCTATGATTAGTTTGAAAGCTAAATTCGTAATTCGAACTATTTGATAAACACAGTTATTGATATTAGAACATACAGAATGAAAACGATTAAACTAAAAACAATAAATTTGAGTACAAGATTTCCTTGTACTTTTGCTTGTATTCCCCCCCTGAAAACAGTGAAAACAGTTGAAAAAGGGTAGGGGTATGAACTCACCGGACGAGATATGTGACGGTTTGGATGCTAAGAGTTGATCCGGGACTTGTAAACACACGAGGTTCCTAAGTATAATGTAAAGATACACATTTGTATCTAATTAGGACCTAGATTGATTATTTGGTAGGGACAATTACTTGTAGTCGCGGAAACACCCCATTACAAGTGTTTGGAGGGACCCGGGTGGCGTTTAAGGACATGTAATGATGCGAGGATCTTAGGAAATGAGTTTACTCCCCAAGAGTAAACTTCTAAATGGTGTTTACGGCCTAAACACCCATTCCCCATGAGTTTATGGCCGTAAACTCATGGTGGGTGGTTTATGGTGCAATTTGGACTTCAAACACTTAGGGGACAATTTCTAGATTTGGTTTAAGAGTTTGGAATAAATTTTAAACACCAAAATGACACATTTTAGGGAGTTTACGGCCTAGCATGGTCTCATGGCCGTAAACTCCTATAAACCCATGAAAAGTTGTGTTTTTGGATTCCAAACTAATCACATGTGATGTAACACCCAAAGTTTCAAAGACCAAGAAAGGAAAGGAAAGCCCTAAATTAAGGGTCGACTCGGCGAGTCCAAGGAGGGACTCGGCGAGTCCGAGCGGGTTCCGGGTCGAGGTGTAAGCGACCGACTCGGCGAGTCGGTCAAGGTGACTCGGCGAGTTTGGTCTGTGCGTGGAAACCCTAAATTCGGGACTTGGAGCCTATATAAATGTCTTAATCTTCTTCCTAGGGTTCCTTACTGCCTCTTTAGCCCTGGATATCAAACCCTAGCCGTCATATCTCCTAGTTGAGCCTTGGAAGGTTCATTAAAGCTTGGAAAAGGAAGAAGGAACTTGGAGGAGCAAGAAGGAGCTATAGATCTGGGATTGTGAGTTCATTATGAGCACTTGGAGGTAATAAATTAGTTCCTGGACCCTTTTTGCACCTAGATCTATGTGTGGTTGTTGGGGCTCTTTAGCCATAATG
The DNA here is from genome assembly GCF_052625555.1 of Lactuca saligna. Taxonomy (NCBI): domain Eukaryota; kingdom Viridiplantae; phylum Streptophyta; class Magnoliopsida; order Asterales; family Asteraceae; genus Lactuca; species Lactuca saligna. The sequence goes on along the minus strand of NC_136421.1, from coordinate 67,757,942 downwards.
TTATTATTTTGAGTTAGAAGCCGGATCTGGAGTTGCTACTTCAGATCCAAGTGTGTTATGGCCTGGAGAAGCATAAAGTATCATCCATTAAGTCGATTTTGAAGGCCCTTGGCCTTACACCCTAGTTTATGGCATATTTTGCCTAGATCTCCTTCTCTACACGTAAAGTTTGCAACTTTACGTGTGGAATAGGCTTAGGAAGGGTGGATCTATAGTTTGGAGTCCATGCATGACTCAAAAATCCTCTGCATGTAAGGAGATCTGAAGGGACTCGATGAGTCCTTTGAGTGGACTCGCCGAGTAGCATGAAGTTGTGGAGAAACTCGACGAGTAGGATGAACAACTAGTCGAGTCGTATGAAGATTGCCTTGTACTCGGCGAGTTAGGTCGCGAAACCCCAAACCCTTCAAGTTGTGACTCGAATCAGTGAGTCGGGTGGAGACTCAGTGAGTTGGACAAGTTTGGACTCATAAATCGGTAGACTCGGCGAGTCATGGACTGACTCGGCGAGTCGAGTCAGGAATGGAAGGAATCTGATCATTTTGAACTCGGCGAGTCAGTAGGGTGACTCGGCGAGTAGGGTTGACCTGGAAGGTTGACTTTGACCAGGACTTTGACTTTGGACCAGGGTGGACTTGGTTGTCTTTCGGGGGTCAGTTAGACTCAGTGTTGCATTGATATTGGTAGTTCGGGGAGCAAGAGGAGCAGGAGTTCCGTGAGTTGTCAGGCAGCAACTAGTGAGAGCATCAGCAAGTTCAGCCAGTGCAGGTGAGTTTCCCTTTGTGTGAATGGGTCTAAGGCCACAATGCCGGCCCATGTAGTTATGAGTAGAAGACCCGAGGGTTAGCCCTAGGCACAGTATGCTAGTATTATCAGCAGGACGAGGTCTAGTAATAGTGGGCGGGTGCCCAGGGAATTGTTTATATGATAGTTATACTTGTTGTCTGTGTGATACATGTATGTGCCTGGTAGGGAGGTGAGTGTGGGCGAGGTCCCGTATCTCACCAATAGCAGAGTGTGGATGGGGTTCCATATCTCATCAGTAGCAGGACATGGGCGAGGCCCAGGATAGGCGAGGCCCAGGATAGGCGAGGCCTTAGGACAGAACCAGTTGCATGTGTTAGTTATGTGTTATGAAATGTTTATGTGTTATTATTTGTTGACGGGCAAGGCCGTGTGACAGGCCAGGCCTAAGTAAAACAGATTTGTATCCGAGCGGGGCTCAAAGCCAGGCGGGGCCTGGAGCGGCGGGGCCTGGAGCGGCGGGGCCGTTGTAGTGGGCGAGGCCCGAGGTAGGGGGTGAGGCCCAAGATAGGGGCGTGGCCCAGTATGTGCAGTATGTGGTTATGCATGGTATGTGGTAGGGTGGGAAACTCGCTAAGCTTCGTGCTTACAGTTTTCAGTTTTGGTTTCAGGTACTTCCGGTAGCGGAGGGAAGAGCTCGGGGTGATCGAATGGCACACACCATAGACTAGGCAGCCTGAGAATGTTTACTCTGATAACGAGCATGTGTTATGAAAACTTATACTCATATTATGTTTTGAAATGATGACTTTACCTTAAGTAATGATTTAATAAAAGAAATTTTTGGTCTTAAATTTTGGGTCGTTACAAGTTGGTATCAGAGCCTTGGTTTGAGGGATTCGGGCATACTCTCGGGTGTGCCTGAACTCAAACTAAGGGGTCGGATAAAAAGTTTTCAAAAGCGAAAAGATACTTTTGTAAAGAGAGTTTTGAGAAAGAAAATGGTTTTATAAAAGTAAAAAGAATTCAGAAAGAAAAGAACTTGAAAAGATAAAAGAGGTGTGGTGCATGCAATCAACCGAGCTCAAGTAAGTACCCCAAAATACCCATACAAGTTGATGTTTTGATTATCAGTTAATAGAATAGCATGCTAGATTAGGACTAAGGATCTAGGGAGGATGCCTTTTGTGCCTGTTATATGTTCTTTTGATCTGCATGATAGTGCTGAATAGTCAGTAGTAGGATAGCCTGATTAGGTTATGCCTGAGTTTATGAGTTGTGTTGTATGCTAGTTCATATTCTTGCTATGTGGATATGATTGCTTGAGTATGTTATGATTAGATTTTCCCCTTGTCTGAATGTTGCTTGCTTTGTGCATGGTGGGATTCTAAGTGATGGGAGGTAGCCATTAGGTGGATACGTCACGTCACATGTAATCAGGGTTGAATAATCTCAGAGTGTTGGATTTGGTCCTATTGCGCAGCTCTTGTTTGAGTCCAACCGTTGTAGGAACGAGTCTTTTACTTGAAGGATTATCTGAGCCTCGTCACATGTGATGGTATCCAGGTGATGGCTAATTGGCATTGCGAGGAGGCCTTCAGCAGCTGAGTACTAGTTGAGTTGAGTCAAAGGTTTCCCTAGGCTAAGCCTAGGATGAGGTAGTGCTGGGAGCAGTAGAAGTAGAAAAGGGACCTGGTGGAGTCAAAGCAGTTCCTGAGGAAAGTTCGGATAGATGTGGAAGGTAGTATGGGCCCCTACTACTGAAAGTAGAGGATCCGTACTCGATTCGGGAAAGGCCAAGACAAGACCGGGAACCTGGTAGTGACTATGTTTGGTCTCGCAGCAGTGAGGAGTATTCTGATAGTGGTTATGTTGTATGTTTCAGTATGGTGACATTGCAAGAGGGACCAGCGGGCGGATCAGGCGCCAGAGAGGGATTGGGCTCGGGTTTAGGGGCCGAGCAGCTCGAGGAGCGGATGAGGGAGTTGATATCAGCGGAGGTTACGCACAGTATTCTAGCTCAGACTCCTGTGATCTTTGGCACGGTCAAGGAGGGTATTGAAACGACCCAAAAATTTTCGTTTTTTCCATATAATCAAAACCATAATATAAGTATCATAACATAAACACTCGCGGTGTATCCCCAAAACATAATAAAATATTGTGCGGAAAACTGTATCATACTACATTAATCCAAAACATCAAGAGACATCCCCAGGATAAAAGCTATGCTGCGGTGTGTGCGATGCTGTCACCCCGAGCTCTTCCCTTTGCTTGCGGAAGTACCTGAAACCAAAACTGAAACTGTAAGCACGAAGCTTAGTGAGCTCCCCCAAACTACCACATACCATACAATAACATATAAACACATATTGGGCCTTGCCCACTGCATCGGGCCGAAGCCCGGAAACCGCATCGGACCGAAGTCCGGAACTGACTGGGACCTTGTCCCCTGCATCGGACCGAAGTCCGGAACTAACTGCATCGGACCGAAATCCGGAACTGACTGGGACCTTGTCCCCTGCATCGGACCGAAGTCCGGAACTAACTGCATCGGACCGAAGTCCGGAACTGACTGCATCGGACCGAAGTCCGGAACTAACTGGGACCTTGTCCCCTGCATCGGACCGAAGTCTGGAACTAACTGCATCGGACCGAAGTCCGGAACTGACTGACTGAACATGGCATAGCATAACACATCAACTAGCATAACACATATACGACATGCTACATCGGGCCGTGGCCCGGAGTACATAGTACTTAACACATATGACATAGCACATAAATCCTGTTCGAACCACGAAAGCAACGAACATACCAACTACTGCATCGGACCTAAATCCGGAAACTGCTGCTAACTGAACGGGCCGGCATTGTGGCCTTAGACCCGTTCCTACTGGAAGGAAACTCACCTCGTAAGCTGGCTGCTGAGTGTGTAGCTCGGGAAGCTAACGGCGGCTGCTCCTGAATCTCCTCGGCTCAATAAACTCTGATTTGGCCTTGGATCTTTGCACTACAACCCTTCTCCTTGCTTCTTTCTTCTTCTCCTTCTTCACACCTTCACAAAGAGGGCACCAAAACACATATAAGCTCTTCAATGGAGGTTTGGGGCTCTAATACTGCGTTCTCAGGGTGAGGGAGGCGAGAATGGGGGCTATAAGGTGGTATAAATAGTGGGCAACCCGGGGAATTTAGGGTTTCACCCAGACAGATGGACTCGCCGAGTCAGGGATGTGGACTCGTCGAGTCCCCGGCTCACACGTGCCCTCAGACGCGACCCGACTCGGCGAGTCAGGCTAGAACTCGCCGAGTCCCTCTAGAAAAACTACTATAATTACCAATAAATCAACATACCGGGAACGGGTCGTTACAATTCTCCCCCACTTGTCTCAGACTTCGTCCTCGAAGTCTGCTACGGCTGGATCTACAAATAACTCCGGGTAGTGCGCTCTCATCTCCTCCTCGGCCTCCCACGTCCATTCAGACCCCTTCCGGTGCTGCCACTGCACCTTTACTAACTGAATTACCTTGTTCCTCAAGGTCTTGGTCTTTCGTTCCAGAATTGCGACCGGCTTCTCGATATAATTTAGACCGCTATCAACCTGTATGTCCTCTAAGGGAACGACTGCTGTCTCATCCACCAGACACTTCCTCAACTGCGATACGTGGAAGGTGTTGTGTATCTGACCAAGCACCTCAGGGAGATCTAACCGATAAGCAACCTGATCCACCCGGGCTAAAACCCTGAAGGGACCAATAAATCTGGGGCCCAATTTTCCCCTCTTCCGGAACCTGATGACACCTTTCCAAGGTGAGACTTTCAGAAGAACCATATCTCCCACCTGGAACTCCAAGTCCGAACGCCTCCTGTCGGCGTAGCTCTTCTGCCGACTCTGCGCAGTCTGCAGCCTACTACGGACCTGCTGGATCAATTCCGTCGTCTTGAGCACCACTTCGGTGCTCCCTATGACTCGCTGACCGACCTCGCCCCAACAAATCGGGGTCCTGCACTTCCTGCCGTATAACATCTCAAAAGGAGGTCGATCAATGCTCGCATGATAACTGTTGTTATACGAGAATTCCGCTAACGGAAGATACGTATCCCAACTGCCCCCAAAATCCATAACACATGCCCTAAGCATGTCCTCGAGAGTCTGAATCGTCCTCTCGCTCTGCCCGTCAGTCTGAGGATGAAAAGCGGTGCTGAAATGGAGACGAGTACCCATCTCGTCGTGGAATCGCTTCCAGAATCTGGACGTGAAACGAACATCTCGGTCTGACACCACCGATACCGGCACTCCATGACGTGCCACAATCTCTCGCACATAGATATCGGCTAACTTTTCCGCCGGTATACTCTCCTGAATCGGAATAAAATGGGCACTCTTCGTCAACCAATCCACTACTACCCATATCGAGTCCACCCCGTGGGCGGTCCTGGGGAGTTTGGTGACAAAATCCATGGTGATATCCTCCCATTTCCACACGGGAATGTCTAACGGCTGCATCTTGCCGTGAGGTCTCTGGTGCTCCGCCTTGACCTTCCGGCAGGTCAAACATCTCTCCACATACCAAGCGACATCTCGTTTCATGCAGGGCCACCAATAATCAGATCAAAGATCTCGATACATCTTCGTCGCTCCTGGGTGGATAGAAAATCGAGACTTATGAGCCTCGTCCATCAATACTTGCCGTACCCCACCCCAGTACGGTACCCATATCCTACCATGAAGCGTCAACAAACCCCGACTGTCGTAATCAAATGAAGCTACTCGGCCCACTATCCTCTCACACTTCTGCCTCTCCTCCTTGAGACCCTCCATCTGAGCCTCCTTGATCCGCTCCAACAACGGAGTGATCACTGTCATCCTCATACACAGATCTCTGATAGGGGCCGTCGACACCTTGCGGCTCAGGGCGTCGGCCACCACATTGGCCTTCCCTGGATGATAAAGGATCTCACAGTCATAGTCCTTCAGCACGTCTAACCATCTCCTCTGTCTCATGTTCAAACTCGGCTGATCCATAAGATATCGCAAACTCTTGTGATCCGTGTATATAGTACAGCGGACCCCATAAAGGTAATGTCTCCAAATCTTGAGGGCAAACACAACTGCCCCCAGCTCCAAATCGTGGGTAGGATAATTAGCCTCGTGAGGCTTCAACTGTCTTGAGGCATAAGCTACCACATGGCCTCGCTGCATCAATACTGCTCCCATACCTGTGATCGATGCATCACAATAGACTACGAAATCCTCTACTCCTTCTGGCAAGGTAAGGATCGGAGCCTCGCACAATCTCTGCCTGAGAGTCTCGAACGCCGCCTGCTGCTCAGGCCCCCAACGAAAAACCACCGACTTTTTGGTTAGTCGGGTGAGCGGCACTGCTATCTTGGAGAAGTCCTGAATAAATCTCCGATAATACCCTGCCAACCCCAGGAAGCTCCGAATCTCAGATGGAGACCTCGGGACCTCCCACTGCATCACGGCCTCAATCTTGGCCGGATCTACCAAAATACCCTTCTGGTTGACGAGATGACCAAGAAACTGCACCTCGCGCAACCAGAACTCACACTTGGAGAACTTTGCGAAAAGTCTCTCCCTCCTCAAAGTCTCCAACACCTCCCGCAGGTGCTCCTCGTGCTGCCCCTGTGTCTTGGAATACACCAAGATGTCATCTATAAACACTATCACCGACCGATCCAGCATCGGTCTGCACACGCGGTTCATGAGATCCATGAACGCGGCTGGGGCATTGGTGAGCCCAAATGGCATCACCACGAACTCATAATGACCATACCGGGTCCTGAAAGCAGTCTTCTATACATCCTCATCTCTAACCCTCATCTGATGATAACCGGAGCGTAGATCGATCTTGGAGAACCAAGACGCTCCCTGAAGCTGATCAAACAAGTCATCTATCCTCGGAAGTGGGTAACGGTTCTTCACCGTTACTCTGTTCAACTCCCGATAATCAATGCACATACGATGCGACCCATCCTTCTTCCTCACAAATAAGATCGGCGCTCCCCAAGGCGAACTGCTCGGCCGAATGAAACCCTTGTCTAACAGCTCCTGAAGCTGTGTAGACAACTCCTGCATCTCAGGGGGAGCAAGTCGATACGGTGCTTTGGCTATCGGAGCCGCACCAGGAACTAGGTCTATCCTGAACTCAACCTGCCTCTCTGGAGGTATCCCCGGCAAATCCTCGGGAAACACATCCGGGTAGTCACGAACAATGGGAACATCATCAATCGTCATCTTGCCCTTCTCCCGGGCATCCAAGACGTAAGCTACAAAACCGGCGCAACCCTGCTGAACATAGCGCCTCGCTCTCGCGGCGGAACAAAAGATCGGTCCTCGCTGGGGCCTCTCGCCCTGAATCACTATCTCTCCCCCACTGGGGGTGCGAACCCTCACCAGCTGTAGCTCACAATCAATCACCGCCCCATTGGGGCTCAACCAATCCATGCCCACAATAACTTTATTCCCACGCAGGGGAATAGGAACCAGGTCCACTGAAAACTGCTCATCAAATATCTGAAGGGAACACCCTCTATGTACTCTGCCGACCCTCACGGTCCTATCATCTGCTATCTCAACCTCTAGTGGGCAATCCAGCTCCCCTGGAGCTCTGCTAAATCTCTTGCTAAGTGCAAGCGATACAAATGATCGGGTAGCCCCCGAATCGAACAATACCAAAGCAGGGATGCCGTTCACCGAGAACGACCCTAAATAAAACATATCATCAAGTAATATTCAAATGATATAATAACAATTAAAGATGGAGGAAAAATTCATACCCGTCACCACATCAGGAGTCGCTCGCGCCTCCTCTGCTGTCATCTGAAATGCCCTGCTCTTCGCCACCGGCGCATCAGCTCGGCCCTGCCGGCCATCCGTAATCCTCAGGGTGGCAGGGGCAGGTGCAACCACCTTCCCTGCTGCAGCTAAACTGGGACACTGGGACCTTTTATGTCCCTTCTGATTGCACTGAAAGCAAATCAGGTCTTATGCTGTAACCGTAGTAGCAGGGGCCGTACAATCCCTACTCAAATGACCAGTCCGACCGCACTTGTAGCAGCTAGAACTCCCTGCCTTGCACGCCCCCTCGTGCAACCTCCCACACTTGCCACACCGACCGTGGCTCTGCTGACCCCTGGACCTGTGATCTGAAACCTTGGGCTTTTTGCCCACACTGCCTAAACCCGAAACCGCCTCCGGTTTCCTCTTCTTCTCCATCTCGAGATCAATCTCCCTCTCTCTGGCTCTAGCAATCATGTCGTCCAACGTTTTACAACTGGACCAGCTCACAAACATGCGAATGTCACTCCGCAGCATCTCATGATAACGGGCCTTCTTCATCTCCTCATCGGCTGCATACTGAGGAACAAGAAGGGCCCTCTCCCTGAACTTGGCGGTGATCTCCGCCACTGTCTCGGTAGTCTGGGTAAGATCCTGGAACTCCCTAGCTAACTGTTGCACCTCGATGACCGGTGCAAACTCCGCTATGAACCTGGTAGAGAAATCAGCCCAGGTCATGGCATCCAGTGCCGCATCATCCCCGATGGCATGTCCGACCTCCTCCCACCAGTCTCGTGCCCTGTCCTTCAGAAGACAGGACGCCAATCTGACCTTGTCCCCCTCGGGACATCTGCTAGTGCGGAATGCGTTGGCCACATCCGCCAACCACCTGGTACTCGCTATGGGGTCCCGTGCCCCATGATAGTCAGGAGCCCCGCATGCCCTGAACTCCCTGAACGTAAGTGTGCGCGACCCCATCACGGCTGCCATCTCGGCACGAAAAGTACTCAATCTCTCATCCATCAGCTCTAAAATACCCTCCTTGATCGAACCGAAGATCACAGGAGCCTGCTCTAGTATGATGCGGGTAACCTCAGAAGAAAGGAACTCCCTAGTCTGCTCATCCATCTGCCCGGCCTCCGGGCCTGATCCCGATCCTGATCCCCCTCCGGCATCTGAACTGCCGGCTGCTGGCCTCGGACGCAAAACTACCATTCTGAAACATATCATAACAACATCAGAACACTGAAATATCTCAAGGGATCATGATACTACTACTAGCTTCCTGGTCTTGTCTTGGCCCTCCTTAATTTGAGTACGGATCCTCTGCTTTCAGTAGTATGGGCCCCTACTACCTTCCACATCTATCCGTACTTTCCTCAAGAACTGCCTTGACTCCACCAAGTCACTCCTAGGCTTGCCCTAGGGAAACTTCAAGCTCAACGCGACTGGTCCTCAGCTGCTGTAGGTCTCCTCATAATGCCAGTTAGCCACCACCTAAACACCATCACATGTGATGAGGATCAGATAATCCTTCAAGTAAAAGATCCGTCCCTACAACGGTTGGACTCAAACAAGAGCTGCGCAGTAGAGCCAGTTCCAGCACTCTGGGATTATTCAAACCTGATCACATGTGGTGTGACGTGTTCACCTAATGGCTAACTCCCACTACTCAGAACCCCACTAAGCACGAAGCAAGCAGCATTCGGACACGGGAAATAGACTCAGGCAAAACTATTCTTATAACAAGAAACTGCACTAGCATAGGATGCTAAGCTCATACTATTAGGCATAACCTAAACAGGCTATCCTACTGCTGTCTACTCAATTCTAGCATGCAATACTCATAAAGCTGTAACACATAAGCAGGCACATAAGGCATTCTCCTAGATCCTTAGCCCTAAACTAGCATGCTGTTCTACTGAAACTGAAACTGAACAAATAACTTGTATGGGTAATTTGGGAGTACTTACTTGAGCTCGGCTGACCGCATGCACACACCTCTATCTTGTTAAAAACAATTCTTTCTTTCCCAGTGCTTTCAAAATTCTTTTTGTAAAACATTTTCATTTTACTAAAATCTTTTATTTCCCTTAGTTTGAGTTCAGATACACCCGGAAGTGTATCCGAATCCCTCAAACCAGGGCTCTGATACCAACTTGAAACGACCCAAAAACACGACCCAAAAATTTTCGTTTTTTCCATATAATCAAAACCATAATATAAGTATCATAACATAAACACACGCGGTGTATCCCCAAAACATAATAAAATATTGTGCGGAAAACTGTATCATACTACATTAATCCAAAACATCAAGAGACATCCCCAGGATAAAAGCTATGCTGTGGTGTGTGCGATGCTGTCACCCCGAGCTCTTCCCTTTGCTTGCGGAAGTACCTGAAACCAAAACTGAAACTGTAAGCACGAAGCTTAGTGAGCTCCCCCAAACTACCACATACCATACAATAACATATAAACACATATTGGGCCTTGCCCACTGCATCGGGCCGAAGCCCGGAAACTGCATCGGACCGAAGTCCGGAACTGACTGGGACCTTGTCCCCTACATCGGACCGAAGTCCGGAACTGACTGCATCGGACCGAAGTCCGGAACTGACTGGGACCTTGTCCCCTGCATCGGACCGAAGTCCGGAACTAACTGCATCGGACCGAAGTCCGGAACTGATTGACTGAACATGGCATAGCATAACACATCAACTAGCATAACACATATACGACATGCTACATCGGGCCGTGGCCCGGAATACATAGTACTTAACACATACGACATAGCACATAAATCCTGTTCGAACCACGAAGGCAACGAACATACCAACTACTGCATCGGACCTAAATCTGGAAACTGCTGCTAACTGAACGGGTCGGCATTGTGGCCTTAGACCCGTTCCTACTGGAAGGAAGCTCACCTCGTAAGCTGGCTGCTGAGTGTGTGGCTCGGGAAGCTAACGGCGGCTGCTCCTGAATCTCCTCGGCTCAATAAACTCTGATTTGGCCTTGGATCTTTGCACTACAACCCTTCTCTTTGCTTCTTTCTTCTTCTCCTTCTTCACACCTTCACAAAGAGGGCACCAAAACACATATAAGCTCTTCAATGGAGGTTTGGGGCTCTAATACTGCGTTCTCAGGGTGAGGGAGGCGAGAATGGGGGCTATAAGGTAGTATAAATAGTGGGCAACCCGGGGAATTTAGGGTTTCACCCATACAGATGGACTCGCCGAGTCAGGGATGTGGACTCGTCGAGTCCCCGGCTCACGCGTGCCCTCAGACGCGACCCGACTCGGCGAGTCAGGCTAGAACTCGCCGAGTCCCTCTAGAAAAACTACTATAATTACCAATAAATCAACATACCGGGAACGGGTCGTTACAGGTATATTGGAGATTTTGGATGAGAGGCTGGGAGCCTTCCGTACTGAGATGATGGCTTTGTTGGGAGCGCGTACCTTGACATTTCGGGAGTTCAGGGCCTGCGGGGCACCAGATTATCATGGGGCTAGGGACCCCATCGCTAGCAGCAGATGGTTGGCTGATGTTGCCAACGCATTCCGTACGAGCCGGTGTCCTGAGGAGGACAAGGTCAGACTCGCTTCCTGTCTTCTGAAGGACAGAGTGAGGGATTGGTGGGAGGAGATTGGTCACACTTTGGGTGATGATGCCGCGTTGGACGCGATGACTTGGAGTGATTTCTCAGTGAGGTTTAGAGCAGAGTTTTCGCCGATTATTGAGGTGCAGCAGTTGGCCCGGGAGTTTCAGGATTTGACGCAGACTACTGAGACTGTGGCGGAGATCACCGCCAAGTTCAGAGAGAGAGCCCTTCTTGTTCCGTAGTATGTCGCGGATGAGGAGATGAAGAAGGCACGATATCACGAGACGCTGAGGGATGACATCAGGGAGTTCGTGAGCAGGTCCGGTTGTAAGACGCTGGAAGATATGATTTCTCAGGCCAGGGAGAGGGAAATTGATTTGGAGCAGATCCGGAAGAGGAAGCCGGATGAGGTTCAGGTGGCCGCAAGTTTGGGCAAAAGGCCCAAGGGATCAGAGTCAAGATCAAGGGATTATCAGGACCGCAGTCGATGCGGAAGGTGTGGCAGGACGCACGGGGGCGCGTGTAGGAGTGGTAGTGGTGGTGAGTCTGGCTGTTTCAGGTGCGGTTGGACTGGTCATTTTAGCAGAGATTGTACTGCTACCATCACTCAGGGATCAGACTTGATATGTTTTCACTGCAATCAGTGGGGCCACAAGAAGGCCCAGTGCCCCAGTTTGCTTTCAGCAAGACGGGTGATGGCACCTTCCCCTACGACTTTGAGGATCACAGACGGCCGTCAGGGTCGTGCGGAGGTGCCTGCAGTTGGAGGCAGGGCTTTTCAGATGGCTACTCTGGAGATGCGAGTAGCACCGGATATTGCAGGTATGCGGCTTCCGTTTTCAGTTCTTTTAGTTTGTGCATGATTATATTGTTATGGTTCTGTATCATTAGCGGTTGAGCATTTTATTTTCGAGCGGGTTCATTGTGATCGAGTTATATTCCATTTGCGTACCTTGGATATTTGGTTAGTAATTAAGGGATGAGTTGTATCGAAGAAGGTTACTTTGAGTGCAGTATCCGTAGCATGCCTTGGTGAGACTCGGTATGTCTCACTAGTTCGGAGTTGTATAAGTTTTAGGATGGATAGGTTGGATCCTTAGCTATGGTAAGCTTGGGATTCCTCAGCGGATTGATTATGGTAGCAAGGATTGGGATTTCTTCTCATCGATCATCGAGGTGTAAGCAGGATCCAAGTGGGGGAGAATCCTCCGAGTGTATAACGGTAAGGGCACGCGAATCCAGACCGGGTATATGATTCTGAGAAGGAAAGAAGGTAGTTCAGCGTTTAGAAGTTTAGGGTTGGGAGTTTGAGAACTTCCCATCAGTGCGTGCGTGTGAAGGGTAATGGTGGGTATGTGGTTTGGATTCAGGTTAAAGGGCCGCATGTAGAACTCGTGTGAGTCGGAATGGAGATCTTGAGGTCAAATTGCAGGAGGTGTTTTCGTGCTAGCAGTCAGTGGTGGAAGTATTGTCAGACTACGGGGCAGCCGTAGCATTTCGTAGTAGCTTCGTTGGCGGAGTCGGGGCGAGGCCCTTATCTCCTAACATTCAGATAGGGATCGGGAATGGGGAATGGATGAGAATGGTATGGAGTTGCCTGTATAGCCATTGAGAGATGAGACCTTGGAAGAGGCCTCTCTAGGATATAGTCGGGTGAGACCCGTGGGCGAGGCCCATATGAGGATAGTAGTATAGGTGAGACCTGAGAGCCGGGTTGCTCAGTAGTATGGTTGGGTGAGACCCGTGGGCGAGGCCCGTGAGTTTTAGCAGCACAGGTGGGACCTGGTAAGGATCTTAGCGTCTAGGCAAGGGGATCGGGGATCCCAGGAAATTGTAGTGCCAGCATGGTAGAATAGATTGAGCAGTATATGTGGCGGAAGTATCTTCGAATGTCGCTAGGAGCGACTAGTGGTTGTGATGGGTCAGTAATCGGTGAGAGTCGGTAATCCAGATAGTGATAGGTTGGTAGGGACCAGGATGGTCTCAGTTCATTCGGAAGCCAGATAAGAATAGCAGGATTTCTAGTCAGTAGCAGTGCGGGGATGCAGAGTATGGTGGGATTCAGTTAGTCGATCGTGGGGTGGTCGACACCGAATGATAGTAGGAAGAATGCCCAGTGGGTACTGGCAACGATGACCCGTACTGGGAGTGACAGGAGTAATACATTTGGTGAGGAAAGGGTCTTCACCGTGGCAGAAGGGATAGATGGTTATGGAGCATTGCCTTGGGGAGGCAAGGAAAGCGCATAAGGAAAGAAAGGGTGAACCCCTACGAGGTCGGTGCAGTATTTGGAAATTACCAAAAGATTTTCGGTTGAGTAAGTTGTGTTACAGGATGTTCAAGCTCAGGATGGACCCGAGATTATTATCTGTAAGGATTGATGTTGGTCCGAATGATTGAACGGAAGGCCAGCAAAGTTAGGCAGCTGGTGCTAGAATGGATGGTGGGGCTTTGGGGGCTGATCGCCGGCAGTAGAGTATAGTAAACTTCGAGGACGAAGTTTAGTTTAAGTGGGGGAGAATTGTAACACCCAAAGTTTCAAAGGCCAAGAAAGTAAAGGAAAGCCCTAAATTAAGGGTCGACTCGGCGAGTCCAAGGAGGGACTCGGCGAGTCCGAGCAGGTTCCGGGTCAAGGTGTAAGCGACCGACTCGGCGAGTCGGTCAAGGTGACTCGGTGAGTCTGGTCTGTGCGTGGAAAACCCTAAATTCGGGACTTGGAGCCTATATAAATGTCTTAATCTTCTTCCTAGGGTTCCTTACTGCCTCTTTAGCCCTGGATATCAAACCCTAGCCGTCATATCTCCTAGTTGAGCCTTGGAAGGTTCATTAAAGCTTGGAAAAGGAAGAAGGAACTTGGAGGAGCAAGAATGAGCTATAGATCTGGGATTGTGAGTTCATTATGAGAACTTGGAGGTAATAAATTAGTTCATGGACCCTTTTTGCACCTAGATCTATATGTGGTTGTTGGGGCTCTTTAGCCATAATGTTATTATTTTGAGTTAGAAGCCGGATCTGGAGTTGCTACTTCAGATCCAAGTGTGTTATGGCCTGGAGAAGCATAAAGTATCATCCATTAAGTCGATTTTGAAGGCCCTTGGCCTTACACCCTAGTTTATGGCATATTTTGCCTAGATCTCCTTCTCTACACGTAAAGTTTGCAACTTTACGTGTGGAATAGGCTTGGGAAGGGTGGATCTATAGTTTGGAGTCCATGAATGACTCAAAAATCCTCTGCATGTAAGGAGATCTGAAGGGACTCGACGAGTCCTTTGAGTGGACTCGGCGAGTAGCATGAAGTTGTGGAGAAACTCGACGAGTAGGATGAACAACTCGTCGAGTCGTATGAAGATTGCCTTGTACTCGGCGAGTCTGTTCTTGGACTCGGCGAGTCAGGTCGCGAAACCCCAAACCCTTCGAGTTGTGACTCGAATCAGTGAGTCGGGTGGAGACTCAGTGAGTTGGACAAGTCTGGACTCAGAAATCGGTAGACTCGGCGAGTCATGGACTGACTCGGCGAGTCGAGTCAGGAATGGAAGGAATCTGATCATTTTGAACTCGGCGAGTAGGGTTGACCTGGAAGGTTGACTTTGACCTGGACTTTGACTTTGGACTAGGGTGGACTTGGTTGTCTTTCGGGGGTCAGTTAGACTCAGTGTTGCGTTGATATTGGTAGTTCGGGGAGCAAGAGGAGCAGGAGTTCCGTGAGTTGTCAGGCAGCAACTAGTGAGAGCATCAGCAAGTTCAGCCAGTGCAGGTGAGTTTCCCTTTGTGTGAATGGGTCTAAGGCCACAATGTCGGCCCATGTAGTTATGAGTATAAGACCCGGGGGTTAGCCCTAGGCACAGTATGCTAGTATTATCAGCAGGACGAGGTCCAGTAATAGTGGGCGGGTGCCCAGGGAATTGTTTATATGATAGTTATACTTGTTGTCTGTGTGATACATGTATGTGCCTGGTAGGGAGGAGAGTGTGGGCGAGGTCTCGTATCTCACCAATAGCAGAGTGTGGATGGGGTTCCATATCTCATCAGTAGCAGGACATGGGCGAGGCCCAGGATAGGCGAGGCCTTAGGACAGAACCAGTTGCATGTGTTAGTTATGTGTTATGAAATGTTTATGTGTTATTATTTGTTGACGGGCGAGGCCTAAGTAAAACAGATCTGTATCCGAGCGGGGCTCGAAGCCAGGCGGGGCCTGGAGCGGCGGGGCCGTTGTAGCAAAGTAAGCAAAGTAAACAACCATTACATTACATATTCGAATTTACATTTGTTCAAAAGTAAAGTGTTACAAGTGTTATACATATATCATATGAACAAAAGTAGAGACGAGTCTTCCGTACGCTCCGTCTTCTTCCAAACGATTCGCTAGGTACCTGTCTAATGTTGACCTGAGAATACAAGCAGTTTGAAAATCAGCATAAAGTTGGTGAGTTCATAAGATGTTTGCTTTGTGAAAATGTACGAGTTTCCTTTAGTTTACCGAAAAGTTGTTGTCCAAGAAAATCCCATATTTTCTTAAGAGAGAAGGTTGGTTGATTGTTAAATTATACGATTCTGGTTATGTTTAACTATGATCCCAGGAAAGTCCCATACTTTCCTGAAGGTATATTACTAATTGTGAAAGATATATAGTTATCTGATTTATTACTACTTTTTAGTTGTGTAACGTTTCCCTAGGAAAGTCCCGTACTTTCCTAAAAGTAATTTTAATTATTGAATTTAGATATACTGATTTATTTCCTTTCGTACCTTTTGTATTAACTAGGTATTCTGATATCCTAATGGTATTATCTCGGAATATACTTAGATACATATCTTCATATTCGTTTTCATATTCTTAAACATATTCTTGTACTTATTCGTGTTCGAATTCGTTATTGTATTCGTTTCCCTATTCCTACTCCTATTACTATTTGTATTCGTATTCGTATTCGCAGTCGTATTCGTATTCGTAGTCGTATTCGTATTCGTAGTCGTATTCGTTTCCCTATTCCTACTCCTATTACTATTCGCAGTCGTATTCGTATTCGAAGTCGTATTCGTATTCGCAGTCGTATTCATATTCGTTCTGTTCCTAATTATAGTTTCGTTATTCATTATGTTCCTAGTTATAGTTGTGTTATTCGTTCTGTTTCTAGTTGTAGTTTCGTTATTCGTTTTGTTCCTAATTATAAGTTCGTATTCGTTCTATTCGTAGTTATAGTTTCATCTTCGTATTCGTATTCAAAATTAGTTATAATTGGACATTAGTATAAGTTATTCGTGAATTATGAAACATAGTTTAGATTAGAACATTTTATCAAGAAATCTATGATTAGTTTGAAAGCTAAATTCGTAATTCAAACTATTTGATAAACACAGTTATTGATATGAGAACATACAGAATGAAAACGATTAAACTGAAAACAATAAATTTGAGTACAAGATTTCCTTGTACTTTTGCTTGTATTCCCCCCTGAAAACAGTGAAAACAGTTGAAAAAGGGTAGGGGTATGAACTCACCGGACGAGATATGTGACGGTTTGGATGCTAAGAGTTGATCCGGGGCTTGTAAACACACGAGGTTCCTAAGTATAATGTAAAGATACACATTTGTATCTAATTAGGACCTAGATTGATTATTTGGTAGGGACAATTACTTGTAGTCGCGGAAACACCCCATTACAAGTGTTTGGAGGGACCCGGGTGGCGTTTAAGGACATGTAATGATGCGAGGGACTTAGGAAATGAGTTTACTCCCCAAGATTAAACTTCTAAATGGTGTTTACGGCCTAAACACCCATTCCCCATGAGTTTACGGCCGTAAACTCATGGTGGGTGGTTTATGGTGCAATTTGGACTTCAAACACTTAGGGGACAATTTCTAGATTTGGTTTAAGAGTTTGGAATAAATTTTAAACACCAAAATGACACATTTTAGGGAGTTTACAGCCTAGCATGGTCTCATGGCCGTAAACTCCTATAAACCCATGAAAAGTTGTGTTTTTGGATTCCAAACTAATCACATGTGATTGCTAAAATTGTTTCAAGGCCTTACATGCATTTATTTGAAGTTTTGAAGGGATTTTTGGAGTTTACGGCCAATGAGACCCCTCTCATGGCCATAAACTCTCTTAGAGAGTAAATCCATATGTTTTAAGGCTGAAAACTTGCATGTAAGAGCTTCTAAAATTCCCTTAAAGCCTTGAAGTGAATTTGTGACACATTATGACACACTTTTTGGAGTTTACGGCCATGGAACACATGCTATGGCCGTAAAATATTAAATGAAAGGGTTTTGATGTGTTTAAGGTCCTTAAACTATTTTTGGTTGGTCCTTTGATTTATTCCAAGGCTTTTGGTGGTGTTGGATGGCTTTCTAACACCTTAGAAATGGATTTGCACCATGTTTCATGGAGTTTACGGCCCAAGCACAAGCCTTGGCCGTAAACTCACAATAATCCCTCAAAATTTATGCTTCAAGTGTCCAAATGCTAATACCAATATTCTATAATTCATATCTAAGCCATATTAGTGATTTGGAAGGGTTTAAGGTCAAGAAAACCCCATAAATATGAGTTTACGGCCCAAGCTTGTGCCTTGGCCGTAAACTCCTTCAAATGTCTCAAAATCCAAGTTTTAAATGTTATTTGTCCATTTCATGAAACCATTAAGCCATATCTAAAGTCCAAAATTGCTTAGGAGGGGTTTTAGGGCTTAAAAACCCACTTATTATGAGTTTACGACCTAAGCATGTTTCTGGGCCATAAACTCATATACAAGGCCTTATTTCATGATTAAACCCCTAATTTGGAAGCCAAATATGCTATACATTAAGGTTAGGAAGGTACCTTAGGGATTTGAGGCCTTAAAATTGAGTTTTGGACCCTTAAACTTTGGATTTAGGAGAGAGGTTAGAGAGAGAGTAGAGAGAGGAAGAAAAAGCTTCAAATAAGTGACCAAACACGTTTATATAGGTCCTAAAACTTGGACACGGTGGAATTCTACCCGATACCGGCATTAAACGGGGCTTTTGGTCGCACCCGATTTAGTTACCGTCACCCGGCGGGAGTGTTTCTAACTTTTTGAAATGAATACTTTTGGGTTAATTTCATGAGTTCCTAAGGGATTTGGACACTCATTAAATTATAACAAACATATAAGTTTTAATTAGTTTAACCCAAAACGAGAACGAAACGAATTGGCTAACGGCGAAATTTCACGGGTAGAACAAGTTTTCGACGATGGGAAATTTCGGGTTGTTACAATCATCACTAGCACACGACTTGAGGTTTACAACCTATCGTGTTGACATTATTTTGTTTCTGTGCCATTCTGATTGAGTTAATTATGTATGTGAGTTCTATGAGTTCTCATTTGAATGCATAAAGACAAAGGGCCTTGATTGATGGAAAGTACATTGATATGTAAGGATAAGTTGATAAACTACTTGGAAGACATGGTGTGCACTCGTGTTACCATAAGGCTAGAAATCAAGAAAGTTCAATCCATATAAGTTTGGATTTGTCGCAAACTTGGTTTTGGCAAATTCACATGGATAGGAACTCATACACCATAAAATCTAAGTGTCATAAGATTCCCTCCTTCATGAAAATGATTGTGAGGAAATGTTTTCACTAAGAGAGATTTTAAGAAGATAGCAATTGTGAAATTTGTATTCTCAAATTTGATTATGGTTACGGCATCCATTTCCATAGTTCGAATTGTGAGATTTGGCAATTAGTCTAACATTTGGGACTTATTGATATAAGTTCTAAATTGTTTAGACACACATATGAGCTATCTGAGGCAAAGGTGTATAAGTTAAAGAAGCTTAGATGAAGGCTTATCGAAGCATCTGGTATTAGAAATATGAACTTCAAAAATTCAATAGGCATTGTTTTCTGGAAGTTTAGCTATTTTCTGAATACATGTCAAAGCTAGTGGGAGCATAAGTGTTATGCTTATTTGATAATAATCATCATGATAGTGGGAGCATAAGTGTTATGCTTGTATGGTTATTATGGCAGGTATTGCAAGTGAGCAATATTTATTATAGAAAAACAAAGATTCAGTTTGCAAAGTTGCATGGGTTGAAAAGTTGTTTTGCTATAATTAAGGGAGAGAATATTATACTTCGTTTCAAAATCTAAAGCTTAGATTGAGAAATTTTAATAAATTTAGTCAAAGGATACAAAGTGTGTTCTTAAATTTCGATTATGATTACGGCATCCCTCTTCATAGTTCAAATTGTGAGAACATGACACATAAAATATTATGGTAGAAGATTGATAAAGTATCATATCTTTATGTAAGACATTATGCATCGTGTCCCATATGTTTCGGGTATAGGATCGATTGCAATGATATAATATTTGACCATTCTAAAATTTTCCAAATGTCTAGCGCATTAAGAGGGAAAAAGGACTAGAATCGGTTTTGACTAAAATAATTAAACAACTATCAAAGGAGTATCCAAAGTTCGTTGAGGATTGGTCGCTTGTGAGTAGTTAGAAATACCATATTGGATGGACCATATCGACATTATTATGAATAGATAAGATTCTATTAAGAATGAGTTGTTATATGGCAAATGTGGAAATGTTTCCATATTCGGAGTTGTATATTGAGAGTCTATGTCTAGACTAGAAAATTTTATGCAAGAAGGATGTTCAAAGGAATGTACTTTGAATGTGAGACTTCACGTCTATGGAATTCTCTTGTAACAATTTCCGATAGAGTACTTTGTAATTTTTCATTGTCCAAGTCTTGGTGACTTTTGTGGTATGACTTTGAGAAAGGATCGTTGCATAAAATGTTAGAATCTAGCATATTCTAGTAGTGGCAAGAACCTTGTGTTCTAACACTAATGATAAGGATTGGGAATTGTGAAATGAGCATCATTGGAAAAGTTTTTTTCAATTGATCTATTTCACAAAGTAAGGACCATAGGAAACATAGCGTGCATGCTTTGTGCATGGGACAACTATTGTTGTAATTTGAGTAATAAGTTGATTTTCTGAAACAGTAAACGATGAATAATGAGTAATCAATATGGCGTTTAAACAAAAGTGTTTTATTTACTCCCACAAGTTTGGGGCCATATAGGATTAAGTATTATTGTTGTGTTTCATTTTGCATGTTTTGACTTCCAGAATAACTAGGTTATTTGAACCTCCACAGTCGGTCATACGTTGGAAGTAGGTATGAAGGAAGACTGTCATGAAGAGTCTGTAGATTGTCTAAAGAGTTTAGACATAGCACAAGTTTGTTACAGTGTTCATGAGTGCTTTGATAAGATTAAAGTATTGGATTAAACCCACGCTCACGTGAATCACTTCATGGATTATATTACGAGTGATTGTGAGTCGATAATATTGTATATTCTTGAAACCGAAACGTGTGAGTTGTTATTTGTTGGTCGGTTGCACATAATAATAAGTAAACGCACCAGTAACTTGGTGTTATAAACTTATTGTTGTGTGTGATTCGATCAGTAAATGCAAGCGAGCATTTGAGTCGAAGTTTATCCATTCTTTTTACCCAAAGTAGGATAAAAGCGATATATGTGGGCCTCTCGATGATTTAGTGATGACACCTAAGCGCTTGGACAAGCTTGGACTAAGTTGATGTGTTCAATTGTAGTCTGTTGTCAGTCGTCCTAAATCGGAAGTCGGAAAACAGTATAGAGAATGATTGAAATTCATGTCTTATGTCTATACGATATCTTGAGAATGGAGGAATATATGATCCTTTATCTAAAGGACACGCGTATCTGATAAGATTAGGGTTGACAGTGGCTTTTGAAAGCTATGATTGCTGATCAGTATCTGAAGTTATACAAAATAGTTATTAGACTTATCCAAGTGGGAGACTCTTGGATTAGTGTCTAAGTCCATAACTATTTTCGTATGTACTTGACCCGATCATGAGCATGGTCCTTTTGGGTTGCCTTCACCATAGCAATATGTAGGATGAATTAAGGAGAGAAAGGTTTAATTATGATTTATTAATATATTATGAGAATAATATATTAAAGGAGAAATCATAATGTTTAATTAATATTAGTCAAGAATTAATTAAGAATTAATTTTATGGCTAAAAGAGATTAATTAAACTTAAGGGACTGGAATTGTAATTATGATATGATTACAATTGGACTATGGATTACCTAATAATATATAGGTTGGACGAATTCTATGGTAAGCCCATAAGGAATTCGTCCAAGGGATATGTTAAAGGAGTCATGGGCTGCTTAGGGCTTAAGCAGCCAGATTAGGGTTTCCTAGTTGTAAACCCTAATAGCCTACATGTATATAAAGGCCCTTATGCCCCAAAAACGTGGCTAAGAGTTCCTTTAGGGTTTCCAGCCATTTTTGGTTCCTCCTCCCTCCTCCCTCTTCATCCAAGTTGCTTAGTGGTGTTTGTGACTCCATTAGAGGTGCAACACTTGAGGCACTAAGCTTTCTGAAGCCAAGGATTGATCATTGTTGCTATATAACAGTCAAAGGTTAGATCTAAACCTTATTTTATGTTAATATGATCACTTGTATGCTAGATCTAGGGTTTATGGCTTTGGATAATCAATTGCATGTTCATTAGACAAACTAGATCCAAAGCAATTAGGGTTTGCATTCACACCATATGATTGATGTTTTGCTCAAAAACCCATCAGTAGTGATGTCCGAGCATCATCTAATCAAGTGAGTGTATAGTCCCTTTCATAACATGATTTTAATACAAGTATTGTTTGAATGTATTAAGTATATGTTTTGTGTGAGTGTATAGTCCCTTTCATAACACGATTTTAATACAAGTATTATTTAAATGTATTAAGTATATGTTTTGTGTGAGTGTGTAGTTACTTTCTTCTACCACATAGATATGAAGTATTTGCTATGAAATACGTGCTATGTATTTATACATTGTTTGCTTATTTGAGATGAGTGTGGAATGGATGTTTTATATTGTTTTTAAATGATTTAAACTGTATATGTATTTTATATCTACAAATATGTTGGGTAGAACATGTGTAGATGAGATAGTTGGTATGTGATAAAATGATGAGGTATGAAAGTTGATTACGAATGATATTGGCAGATGCACCAATTAGAGAATGTCTTAATACTAGCAGATGCGCTTAAGAATAATATCGATAGATGTACCAAGTAGTGAATGTCGTAATCCTGGCAGATGCGCTTATAGGATAATGTCGGTAGATGCACCAAATAGAGAATGTCATAATACTAGCAAATGCGCTTATAGGATAATCTTGGCAGCTATTGTCTTAGTGCCAAATAAAGAACCCTGCCAGCTATTGTCTTAGTGCCAAATAAAGAACCCTGACAACTATCGTCTTAGTGCCTAATAAAGAATCCGGGCAACTATTGTCTTAGTACCTAATACGGAGTGAACGGATAGATGATTAAATATAATAATTATATTATTGTGGGTTGAAACCTTATATGCTCACCAGGCTCCCAAGCCTAACCCACTCAGTTTTCTTTGCATTACAGGTAATGGCACAAGAGTATAACTTGGTGGACTTGATGAGAGATTTTGGATTATAGATTAGTAGTTATAAATAACTGTTGTAAGGTCTATTTTATATTGTTTATGCTTTTGGTCTATATCAGAACATGACATCCCGGGATTTTGTTATTTAATGAAAATACATTTCTTTAAAGAAATGCTTTTGATAAATTCTTATCATATTTTGTTTTGGGAACAAACTCCGTAACTGTTTTCTTTAAAAGATTACTCTGATTTTAAAACAAAGCATAAACAAATCGGTCTTTTCTGGCCGTGAAATTGGGGATGTCACACCACCTCACTCTAGTATTCTTCCACCAATTGTGGTGTTTGTGATCTATTATAGGCATCAAATTTGAGGTGCTAAGTTCTCAAAGGTTGAAGATTAAGCTAGCTACAATTGAAAGGTAAGATTCTAATTTTGTTTTAGATATAAATTTCGATTTTGTGACAACCCAAAGTTTGTTCCGTTAAATCTAACCGTTTCCGCTAACGGAATATGTCTTTCTATAAAAGTTCCGTAATTTGGGATCGTCAAATAAATAAATGTTTATTTATTTATTTATATTTCATGTGATTATCGTCGTAACAAAATAACTATAACTCGTAAATTCCATTTCCATTTAATGGGATAAAGTTATTTTATTCTGTCTGTTTAACCCAGGTAAAAAGTTTAAACCTCGTTAAGCTTTAGCATCGGGCAGTCGTATATCGGGTGTAACACCTGAGACTTATATAAAGAGGGTGGAACACTTCTTAGAACTCTTTTACCACTCTAGCTTCACACACTCTTTCTCTACTCTCTCTCCAACTCGTTTTCGACTCCAAAACCGCAAATTTCCGCCTCCAAAACGTAAGTTCTCTATTCCTAACTAGTTCTAAACATCATTTATTGTTTCAATTGCTCAAAAATCACACAAAATGGCCATCAAAAGGGAGTTTACGGCCTAAGAACCTCCTTAGGCCGTAAACACCTAAAATGGTGCCAAATGTCCCGATTTTCCTTCTTTTGAACTTAGATACTAGTTGTGGAATTTACCTAGAAGTGTTTAAACATCAAAACAATAATTTTTAGGGTGTAAAAGAGGGTTTACGGCCCAAGCACATGCTTAGGCCGTAAACACCCTTTAATCATGCAAAACAAATCCAAAAACTCATCCAAACCACCCTTAGACTTAAGATATGAATTTAGGACTTGCCATTTCGGAATTCAATCACTCAAACACATACATTGGAAGGGTAAAATAGAGTTCACGGCCCAAGCATGAGCTTAGGCCGTAAACTCCCCTAAATCATGAAAAATGGGAGTTTAAACCCCTAAAAGGCCTTATAACCTCTACTAGAATTTGTTAGAAATTAAACCAAAGGCCTAGAAATCAAGGAATTGGGTGTACAAGAGTTCACTACCACAAGCCCTAAGGCTTATAGCCGTAAACTCCCAAGGAGTGGCCTTTGTGCCGTAAACTCCAAGGGGGTATGCTCTTGGACCCCTAAACACCCCTATAGACTTGTATAATTCCTTAGAAACACTTCTAAATCCACGTGAGACTTAAAAGCAATCAAAAACAGTCCTCCCATGAGTTTACGGTCGTAAACTCATGGGTGATGTGGCCTCCCAACCGTAAAATCACTTAGGGTGGGTTTTAGGAGAGTAAACTCCAATGTGAAGTCATACACTCCTTCCATACAACTCATTAACCCTCTAGCACTCAACCATAAGACCTGTAATCACACTAGGATGTCTATATGTTTTAATAAGAGTTTAAATCACTAATTACTTGTAAACACATGTATTCATATGTTATTAGGGTCATAAAGGGTGTACAAGTCCTTACTTGACACCAAACACTCACCCGACACTCACACCCGATCTACTCATTTCAGGTGAGTTCATACCCCTTAATGAACCTTTTAAATGTTTTTACATATTTTAGGGGGGGATACAAGTACATTATTACCTGTTTTACTATCAAATCATATGTGATTTACAATCTATCATCAAAAAGGGATAAATCTACAATTTTAGAAACTCATCAATAAAACTGTTTTAACTAGTTATCAAATGCGTTTTTGAGGTTAAATTGTTGTTAAACTATTTCAAAACTATGTTTCAACTAATTTTCTTTTAATAAAAATATATCTACATTAATATATTTATATAAAAAAGACTTGAAGGACTTAGGACCAATAGCTGGCCTTATTTCCTGTTCTTGTTTGATGTGGTTTTAGGGTATTGGTTGTCCGTCCGACTGTCGTTGAATTCTTAATTATATATCATATATATATATATTTGTGTTAGATATGCATGTTTTTATCTTATTCATTACTACTATTGATCAGAAGCAGGAATTCACATACTCTATTTAACTATAATAGGTATAGTTAAGGCTACCACAAGTTATCTCTACTACTGTTATACACACCATAAACCGTTAACATTGCAAGCTAATGCAAGTATAAGAGAACACTCTACTTACTATACTAAAAGTCTATCATACTAAAGTATAAGAGAATTCACTAATACTAAGTATATCACACTATCTCTCTACAAGGTACTCTACTGTACTTTCACCATGTGACTAGGGCTTCCCGAAAGAGAAGCAACACTATATGTATAGATCTATATGGAACAGACACTATTACATCCCGACTGTTAGCTACAGTCAGAGCCGACTAGGCCAGGGGTGGCACTACATTACTTCACTACGCATGACCGGGAAGGTCATAGGTACTCTATTACTTCACAATTGGTCACATGAGAAGTTATACTTACATTTAAAGAAATACACTAAGAATTAAAGTCTGAACTAAAATCCCAAAGTAATTAAAGATCTATTACTAACTAAAGTTACAACACTACTACGGTTAGCAAGCTTAACTTTTGTTTAGCCGTATTACTTACATGAGATTTAATTCTACACTTTTACAATTGAAGGTTTCAACAACATTACTTATACACACTAGAAATATTGACTTAGAAATGCACTTTCTGGATAATATAGGATTTTCCAAGGATTTCTACTACTCATAAATACAAAATTTCAGTTTTATACTACAAGTTTGCAACCACTTTTATACTACAATGACACCAAACTCTTATGAACTCACCAACTTTATGTTGATATTCGTTTTCAAAATAACTTGTATCCTCAGGTCAAAGATAGACAGGTACTGGTGCAGCATTTTGGAGAAGATGGAGCATACAAGATCCATCTCTTATTTTTGTTATATTTTTGGTGTCTATTGAAACTTACAGAACACACTTGTAATTAAACTCACTATGTAAATGAAATGGTTGTTGTTTTCTTGCTTTTACTATTATGCAATTGTGATGATACTGTACATGACATCCTCCACCCCGGAACGTATTCCGCCGTTCTCGGTTTTGGGGTGTGACAGATTGGTATCAGAGCATTGTTTATAGTGAATCAAGTATATCAACCTATAAAAAGATATACAAACTATAAACACTTCGGGACTAAAACACTCTAACCAAGAATACATACTTCTAAATACTAAAATATTTAATTAAGTATATATATACACTCACCACTACAGAAGGGTCAGTATCAAACTAGAACAAAACAAAAGTATTAAGATTGTTGAACAACACAATTAAGCTTAGAGACATATAGTCACTCCTGGGGGATGTAGCCTGATCAACTACATTTATCCATAAGTGACTAGCATGTGCCTAAGAGTGATTGTGGTGTTGCAACAAGTCTAAAAACTTACCAACACTACCACAAGAACGTTAGAACAAGAATACTATAGGAGTATTCTGTATACTACTAGCTACATATGTAATAACTAAAAGGGTTGTTACTGGTAGGAAAATAGTTGCTAAGTGGATACACCACGATTACATGTGACTAGAGCGCTATAGACTTAGAATCTGTGGCCTTTGCTTCATTTCCTGTTCTTGTTTGATTGGGGGTCTAAAGATTAGGGTTACCTATTCGAAGGACTATCTTGCTTCGGTTACATGTAATTGGTATGCACTATGCAAGTATTGGGTCAACTAATAATGATTCATCTTATAAGTATCCTAGATTAGTACGTCTATTAACCTTTCTATTCCCCCTTTCTCGCGTAGATATCATGGCTGGCATCCACCATCCTGGTGATCCGTACTATCCAAACCAGGGCAATGGAGGGTGGCTCGATGAGGAGTTAGACGATGATCACCCAATCCCTTTGGATGATCATCATGCTTAAGGCTTCTCGGATAACTCCAGCTCCGAACCCGAAGTTAACAACCTACCCTCTGAAGCTCCAAATCCCAACCCCCGTCCGACATTTCAGGGTCCCACTCCCATGTGGGCAATAACCTTGAACCAATGGAGCGAGGAGCATGGTCAGCCTTTACCTTTCAATGGAGATCGAAGATTCTACAACATAAGCGAAGGAGGATCAGCGGACCGAGTCTTACCCATTATGGTCCGAAGGATTGCCAGGAATGTCGAGCAAGGTCAAGCACCAATTGGCCGAGTTGTGGAGGTTGATGCCAACTCAAACCTCAACACGGGTCGCATCCGCCAACTTGAAGAAGCCATGGATAGGACAAGGAGGACCAACGAGGCTCTGCAGCAACAGCTAGCTGCATCCCGAGCCGAAGTTAGAGAACTCCAACAACGTCAAAGGGTTCAGGAGAGACACCTTGTGGAAGTGGTTCGCCTATTAGATGATCTTAGGGTTCGCCCAACGAATAACCGTCGTCGGTAGAAGATGTCTACCTGTCTTTCCCTTTTGTTTAAGGAATAGCCTTTCTCTTTCTATGCTCGGTAGAGCACTTGCTGTAAACGTTCATGACTTTGAAAGTACTTTAATTAGACCTCTAGGCTGCCAACATTTTCATCATAATTTGATGTAAGACCTACTGTTAGGTCACTTTTCCCGAACCCATATTACATCATTAATATCACTTATATTGGCAGTTAACTACTCTATTTCTATGACTCTCTCTCCGATTTTGAACTATGTTGATTTAACCCATGAAACACACTTATCCTTCTTGCAATAGACTCTTACTATTGCTATCAATTCAATGAACTTTCAGTAAAAGATGCCTCCTCGCAAGCGCCCAACCAGAGGCAGACCAGCAACTCAAACCCCTTCCCCACCACCTCCTCCTCCACAGTTCGATCCAGTGATGTTTCAAACAGTTGTGATCGCAGCTGTGATGGCAGCCATAGCTCAAATCAACTCTGGTGATGCGAGCGGTGGCAACTCTAGATTTGGTGAAGTCCATCAAAGAGTGCAAGGATGTTCTTATAAGGACTTCATGAACTGCAAACCTACCTTTTTCGATGGTACCGGAGGAATTCTGGGATTGTCTCAGTGGTTCGAAAGAACTGAGGCTGTCTTTGAAATGTGCTCATGTCCCGAGGAGAGCAAGATAAAATTCGCTACTGCCACCCTCACTAACAGGGCTCTGACATGGTGGAACGGCCACGTCAGTGCACTCTCTTTGATAACAGCCAACACCATGGGTTGGGACACACTGAAGGACCTCATGAGAAGGGAGTACTGCCCTAGGGGTGAAATTCAGAAACTTGAGGAGGAACTTTTGAACCTCAAGATGAAAGGGACCGACATAACAACTTACACAACTAGGTTATATGACTTGGCGGCTATGTGTCCCAACATGATCCCCTCGGAGAGCAAGAAAATTGAACGATACATCTAGGGTTTAGTGCCCCTGTATCAAGGAAATGTTCTATCCTCCCATCCTGCAACTTTTGACAGCGCCAAGGAGTTGGCCCACAGGTTGATCGATCATGAAGCAACTCCCACTCCAGCAACAGCAACTACAACTACCACTGTACCGCCCAAAACATCCGACAATAAGAGGAAATGTGTGGATCGGAGGAACGACAAAAGAACTCAACCTTCTTCCAAAAACCAGTAGATTGTGGTTGTCCATGCTGCCACCAATCTTGGTACTTCTGCGCCGGCGAAAGCTTATGTTGGGAACCTGCCCAAGTGTCCCAAGTGCCCCTTCCACCATACCGGCCCCTGCCGTGAATTGCAATGCACTAACTGCAGCCGGAAGGGCCATACTGTTCGATTTTTCAGAGCCCCACCCAAACCTATCTCGCAAGTTCCCGGTTCGGGAGTGACCCAGACTTGTTATGGCTGCGGTGAAGCTGGCCATTTCAAGAAAAAACTGTCCGAAAGCTGGGAATGCGGGAGGAACCGGAAGACTACTCGCTATTCGCCACAATGAAGCAGTAGCGAACCCCACAATAGTCACGGGTACGTTCCTTCTCAACAACTCTTATGCCTGTGTCTTATTCGATAGTGGTGCAGAAAGAAGCTTCATAAACCAAAACTTTAAACACTTACTTAAACAATCCCCGCAACCACTAAAAGAAACATTCGTCGTAGAAATGGCTAACGGAAAGACCGAAAGCTCTAATGAAATTTACATAGGTTGTACCCTCACGTTAGATGATCATTCATTCCCAATCGATCTCATACCGGTCTCGATCAAGAGTTTCGATGTCATTGTTGGCATGGACTGGTTGAGTCTTCATCGCGCTGATATTCTATGCTTCGACAAATCCATCCGCCTAAATCCACTAAATCGCGAAACTCTGTTAATCTACAGAGACAAACCCGGTACGAGTCTTCGTATCATCTCAAGTATTCAAGCCCAGAAGTACTTGTGCAAGGAATATCGCGCCTTTGTTGCACACGTCGTCAACTCAAGCCAGAAAGTGAAAGATCCAAAACACATCAATGTTGTATGCGATTTCCCTAACGTCTTTCCGGAAGACCTTCCGGGTTTACCTACCAAACGTCAGGTTCAGTTCAGAATCGACCTAGTCCCCGGAGCTACTCCCGTAGCTAAGTCGCCCTATCGTTTAGCGCCTGCCGAGATGCAAGAACTATCCGGTCAACTTAACGAGCTGCTCAGCAAGGGCTTCATAAGACCAAGCTTCTCACCCTGGGGAGCTTCGGTCTTGTTCGTGAAGAAGAAAGATGGGTCGTTCCGTATGTGCATCAATTATAGGGAGCTCAACAAACTCACGGTCAAAAACCGCTACCCTCTTCCTCGTATAGACGACCTATTCGACCAACTACAAGGGGCGAGTTACTTTTCCAAGATTGATCTTAGGTCCGAGTATCACCAGTTACGAGTCCTTGAGGAGGATGTTCCGAAGATAGCCTTCCGAACTCGTTACGGGCACTACGAGTTCGTGGTGATGCCCTTTGGACTGACTAACGCACCCACAGTGTTCATGGATTTGATGAATAGGGTGTGTCGTCCATATTTAGACTAGTTCTTCATCATCTTTATTGATGATATACTCGTCTACTCTCGGAGTGAGGAAGAGCACATAAATCATCTACGACGAGTCTTGGAAACCCTGCGATCGGAGAAGTTATACGCAAAGTTCTCTAAGTGCGAATTTTGGATCCGAAGAGTTGAATTCTTAGGACACGTGGTTAGTGAGAAAGGAATCCATGTAGACCTATCCAAAATTAAAGCCATTGAGAACTGGTCACCACCAAAGATGCCTACGGAAATTCATCAGTTTCTAGGCCTCGCTGGCTACTACCGTAGATTCATTCAGAACTTCTCTCGGATTGTGAAACCTCTCACTACGTTAACACAGAAAGACGTACCATTTGACTAGGAAGAGAAACAGGAGAAGGCATTCTAGACCCTGAAGCGAGCCCTATGCACCGCACCGGTGTTATCCCTTCCCGAAGGAACAGAAGATTTTGTGGTATACTGCGACGCATCTAAACAAGGGCTCGGTTGTGTCTTGATGCAACGAGGCAAGGTCATCGCCTATGCCTCAAGACAGCTGAAGACACACGAGATCAACTACACCACGCACGACCTCGAGTTAGGGGCAGTTATTTTCGCTCTGAAGATCTGGAGACATTGCCTGTATGGAACGAAGAGCACAATATACACTGACCACAAAAGTCTCCAACACATACTGAACCAAAAGGAGCTCAATGTGAGGCAACGACGGTGGATCGAACTACTCAATGATTACGACTGTGAGATTCGTTATCACCCGGGAAAAGCCAATGTAGTAGCAGACGCGCTGACTAGAAAAGAGTATTCTGGCCGAAGAGTCAAGTCACTAACAATGACTATCCATTCACATCTATCCGCACAGATTAAAGAGGCTCAGCTCGAAGCCTTAAAGCCTGAGAATGTGGCAGGAGAATCCCTACATGGAATGGATAAGAACTTGGAGGTCAAGGGTGACGAAGCCTATTATCTCATGGACTGAATCTGGACCCCGTGCCACGGTGGTTTCAGAGACTTGGTCATGAAGGAAGCACACAACACTCGATACTCCGTCTACCCAAGTTCAGATAAGATGTATCTGGATCTCAAAAAGCTATACTGGTGGCCTAACATGAAAGCAGAGATTGCTACCTTCGTGAGTAAATGCCTTACTTGCGCAAAGGTCAAGGTTGAATACTAGAAGCAATCAGGTCTCCTCCAACAACCAGAGATACCAGAATGGAAGTGGGAGAGGATTACCATGGATTTCATAACCAATCTACCCAAGACAACGGGTGGATTGGATACCATATGGGTCATCGTTGATAGATTAACCAAATCCGCGCACTTCCTACCCATCAAGGAAACAGACAAGATGGAGAAACTCACAAGAACATACATTAAGGAGATAGTTCGACTGCATGGTGTCCCTGTATCTATTATCTCGGATAGAGATAGTAGGTTTACTTCTAGATTTTGGCAATCACTACAAAAAGCATTAGGGACGAGGTTGTACATGAGTACAGCGTACCATCCGCAGACTGATGGACAAAGTGAGAGGACGATCCAAACCTTGGAGGATATGCTGCGAGCCTGTGTGATTGACTTTGGTAAGGCGTGGGATACACACTTACCCCTTGTGGAGTTTTCCTACAACAACAGTTATCATACGAGCATCAAGGCAGCCCCATTTGAAGCACTCTACGGTCGGAAGTGCAGATCCCCTCTGTGATGGGCTGAGGTAGGTGACACTCAGTTAGCTAAAGGACGAGTTCCTGACAGCACTCTCACGGGTCCAGAGATCATCCGGGAGACGACCGAGAAGATTGGGCAGATTCGCGAATGATTAAAAGCCGCTAGGGATCGACAGAATAGCTACGCCGATAAACGAAGAAAACCCTTGGAATTCTAGGTGGGAGACCGTGTCCTTTTGAAAGTGTCACCCTGGAAGGCACAATATGCTTTGGAAAGCGTGGAAAGTTGAATCCAAGGTACATAGGGCCTTTTGAGATTCTCGCTAGAATCAGCCCCGTAGCTTACAAACTCAACCTACCCCACGAGCTAAGTAATATACACCCCACCTTCCACGTCTCAAACTTGAAGAAATGCCTGTCTGACGAGACTCTCGTGATTCCACTTGACGAGATCGAGGTCAACGAGAGCCTCAATTTCATGGAAGAGCCTGCGGAGATTATGGACCGGGAGATCAAACGAATGAAGCAAAGTCCCATCCCAATTGTGAAAGTCCGATGGAACGCCAAACGAGGACCGGAATTCACTTGGGAGCACGAGGATCAAATGAAACTCAAATACCCCCATCTCTTCGCTTAGTAGTACTGTAATAACTTAACTATTTGAATTCTAAATTTCGGGACGAAATTCCCTTAATGGGGGGATGATGTGACAACCCAAAGTTTGTTCCGTTAAATCTAACCGTTTACGCTAACGGAATATGTCATTCTATAAAAGTTCCGTAATTTGGGATCGTCAAATAAATAAATGTTTATTTATTTATTTATATTAAATGTGATTATCGTCGTAACAAAATAACTATAACTCGTAAATTCCATTTCCAGTTAATGGGATAAAGTTATTTTATTCCGACCGTTTAACCCAGGTAAAAAGTTTAAACCTCGTTAAGCTTTAGCATCGGGTAGTCGTATACCGGGTGCAACACCCGATACTTATATAAAGAGGGTGGAACACTTCCTAGAACTCTTTTACCACTCTAGCTTCACTCTATCTCTACTCTCTCTCCAACTCGTTTTCGACTCCAAAACCACAAATTTCCGCCTCCAAAACGTAAGTTCTCTATTCCTAACTAGTTCTAAACATCATTTATTGTTGCAATAGCTCAAAAATCACACAAAATGGCCATCACAAGGGAGTTTACGGCCTAAGAACCTCCTTAGGCCGTAAACACCTAAAATGGTGCCAAATGTCCCGATTTTCCTTCTTTTAAACTTAGATACTAGTTGTGGAATTTACCTAGAAGTGTTTAAACCTCAAAACAATAATTTTTAGGGTGTAAAAGAGGGTTTACGGCCCAAGCACATGCTTAGGCCGTAAACACCCTTTAATCATGCAAAACAAGTCCAAAAACTCATCCAAACCACCCTTAGACTTAAGATATGAATTTGGGACTTGCCATTTCGGACTTGGATCACTCAAACACATACATTGGAAGGGTAAAATAGAGTTCATGGCCCAAGCATGATCTTAGGCCGTAAACTCCCCTAAATCATGAAAAATGGGAGTTTAAACCCCTAAAAGGCCTTATAACCTCTACTAGAATTTGTTAGAAATTAAACCAAAGGCCTAAAAATCAAGGAAAGGGGTGTACAAGAGTTTACTACCACAAGCCCTAAGGCTTACGGCCGTAAACTCCCAAGGAGTGGCCTTTGGGCCGTAAACTCCAAGGGAGTATGCTCTTGGACCCCTAAACACCCCTATAGCCTTGTATAATTCCTCAGAAACACTTCTAAATCCACATGAGACTTGAAAGCAATCAAAAACACTCCTCCCAACCGTAAACTCACTTAGGGTGGGTTTTAGGAGAGTAAACTCCAATGTGAGGTCATACACTCCTTCCATACAACTCATTAACCCTCTAGCACTCAACCATAAGACCTGTAATCACACTAGGATGTCTATATGTTTTAATAAGAGTTTAAATCACTAATTACTTGTAAACATATGTATTCATATGTTATTAGGGTCATAAAGGGTGTACAAGTCCTTACTTGACACCAAACGCTCACCCGACACTCACACCCGATCTACTCATTTCAGGTGAGTTCCTACCCCTTAATGAACCTTTTAAATGTTTTTACATGTTTTAGGTGGGGGGGGGATACAAGTACATTATTACCTATTTTACTATCAAATCATATGTGATTTACAATCTATCATTAAAAAGGGATTAATCTATAATTTTAGAAACTCATCAATAAAATTGTTTTAACTAGTTATCAAATGCGTTTTTGAGGTTAAATTGTTGTTAAACTATTTCAAAACTGTGTTTCAACTACTTTTCTTTTAATAAAATATATCTACATTAATATATTTATATAAATAAGACTTGAAGGACTTAGGACTGATAGTTGGACTTATTTCCTGTTCTTGTTTGATGTGGTTTTAGGGTATTGGTTGTCCGTCCGACTTTCGTTGAATTATTAATTATATATCATATATTAGATATGCATGTTTTTATCTTATTCATTACTACTATCGATTAGAAGCAGGAATTCACATACTCTATTTAACTATAATAGGTATAGTTAAGGCTACCACCAGTTATCTTTACTACTGTTATACACACCATAAACCGTTAACATTGCAAGCTAATGCAAGTATAAGAGAACACTCTACTTACTATACTAAAAGTCTATCATACTAAAGTATAAGTGAATTCACTAATACTAAGTATATCACACTATCTCTCTATAAGGTACTCTACTATACTTTCACCATGTGACCAGGGCTTCCCGAAAGAGAAGCAACACTATATGTATAGATCTATACGGAACAGACACTATTACATCCCGACTGTTAGCTACAGTTAGAGCCGACTAGGCCAGGGGTGGCACTACATTACTTCTACATTACTTCACTACGCATGACCGAGAAGGTCATCGGTACTCTACTACTTCACAATTGGTCACATGAGAATTTATACTTACATTTAAAGTAATACACTAAGACTTAAAGTCTGAACTAAAATCCCGAAGTAATTAAAGATCTATTACTGACTAAAGTTACAACACTACTACTGTTAGCAAGCTTAACTTTTGTTCAGCCGTATTACTTACATGAGATTTAATTCTACACTTTTACAATTGAAGGTTTCAACAACATTACTTATACACACTAGAAAGATTGACTTAGAAATGCACTTTCTGGATAATATAGGATTTTCCAGGGATTTCTACTACTCATAAATACTAAATTTCAGTTTTATACTACAAGTTTGCAACCACTTTTATACTACAATGACACTAAACTCTTATGAACTCACTAGCTTTATGTTGATATTCGTTTTCAAAATAACATGTATCCTCAGGTCAAAGATAGACAGGTACTGGTGCAACATTTTGGAGAAGATGGAGCATACAAGATCCATCTCTTATTTTTGTTATATTTTTGGTGTCTATTGAAACTTACAGAACACACTTGTAATTAAACTCACTATGTAAATGAAATGGTTGTTGTTTTCTTGCTTTTACTATTATGCAATTGTGATGATACTGTACATGACGTCCTCCACCCCGGAACGTATTCCGCCGTTCTCGGTTTTGGGGTGTGACAGATTTGTGCATGCTAGATTAGGGTTATATCTTTGGATGATTATTGCATGTACAATTAGAGAAAACCTAGATCCAAAGCATTAGGGTTGCATGTGCACCATAAGATTGATGCAATGCTCAAAACCCTTCACATACATGTGAGAAATATAAGAAAGTTCGTACGTATTTTATTAATTAAAGATAACACGTGTTGTTTAAATATGTTAGCATACAATTTCAAGTACACATGTTTTGTTTTTCTATTGCCTCTTTTAATTAGAGTTGTGTTTGTCCACTAATGAATTTAATAGTCACCATGAATTTGTACGGGTTGAAACATGGCAAGTATGGTTGTTCTCCACTAACCACAAGGATATAGGGACTCTATATTTCATCTTTGGTGCCATTGTTGGAGTGATGGGCACATGTTTCTCACCTAAAACGACATAGAAGGGCAAATCTATATTTTGAATTGTTGTGTCAAATTGTGGGAAGTATACGTGTCTTAAGAATAATGGATTAAGTTTTAGTATAAATAGGAGTATCTTGCGTTCACGGTTCAAACAAAAATTTATAGAAACAGTGGAATAATACAATTCAAATAATTAGATATCGAGAAATCATTATGTTAGTAGGACACATACACCCATCATATCAGGTGAGTGCATAGTTACTTTCAATTTACATATAGATATGAAGTATTTTAATTGCTTAGATGTTGTATGTGATATTATCTGTGTTTACAATATTTATGCTCAATATGACTTTACTTTGTTAAATTATATTTTTATAAAGTACTAATCTATTTATTTTATCGTACTTAAATCATATTGGGTAGTGAAGGGTCATGAAAGGTGAAATAATAAAGGTGAGGTGTTGACAACTAAGGTACCGACGCGTCATTGATGAATTGTCATCTAGTAGAGTATAGATGATGACCATGGACTATTCTAGACAGTTCGGTGGGAACACTAGCATGCTCGCAGCTTGTAGGTATTAATCAACGGTGTGTTCATTCGGTATACTCTATCCCCCCATGGTTGTCTTATTGACATATATCGCTCAGGTATCCCGGAGTGATATTGTTTACCCGTTACTATAAAGATCATTTAGGATAAGTCCCTTGTGATCATCATTTTAGGGTCAAGGAGTGAAAATAACAGGAATGAGTAATCGGGTTATTTATTTGGTGTGGTGTGTTTATATATAAAAAGATTTTAAATATTATTATTGTGGATTGAAAACTCTATGTGCTCACCAGGCTCGCAAGCATGACCCATTCAGTTTCTTTGTATCACAGGTAGCAACGTAAGAGCACAAGTGTGATGGGTTTAAATCTGACGAGAGATTTAAAGGAGAATAGGTCATTAGAATAATAAATTGTTGTAAGGCCTGTAAGATTACGTTTATGCTTTATTGACCATAATAAATTGTTGCCCGGTTCCCTTCCTGCAATATGTATTGACCTATATTATGTTTAAATAGCTTTGAGATTGGATTAAACTTTTTTTTAATATAAATAAAAATACATTTCCTTGTAAACGCTTTGATAATGATATTGTCATATTTTTTAGAACAAATTTCGCACTATTATTCTTTTGAAAAGAAATACTCTGATTTAAATAAGCATGAACAAATCAGTCTTTTTTGGCCGTGAAATTAGGGATGTCACAGTTGGTATTAGAGCATTAGTTTAAGTGAACTAGGAATTTTAGGAAATATCTAGACTTAAACTTAGAATGCTAAGCGATGATTGTTAGCCTTCAGTTGGTATCCGGACCGCTCGTCGGGCCTTCGGACTGACTGGACCGCCTCGTAGGCCTTCAGTCTATCCAGGTTGCCCTGGGTCTGTTAGCCTTTAACACACAACATGACCGCCTCAACCCTACCACATACACACATGTCAACATATATATATATATATATATATATATATATATATATATATATATATATATATATATATATATATATATATATATATATAACACAATTAAACACATAACCAATCAACAGACAAACAGGTAGATCTTACAAATCACTAAGCATGGCATCATCCTATCTATTAGGATACAGATCTAACAGATCATAACAGCATAGCAACATCTTACCTACCAGGATACCAATCTAACATATCATAACACTCAATTATAAGATAAACCAGAATAGCAATCTAACAGGTCTCGTATTGGCGCCTTCGACCCATAAGTGCAGTGAAGAAAACTCACCTCGCAATGCTGAATACACAGATGATACTTGGCTACTGGCTGCTAGATCCCCAAACCGCTAGCATCAAGACAACACTCCATCAGCAACTGATTCCATGAACAATCTCTGATTGCAGTTCCACTATCACACGCGCGCTAATAATTACTAAGATGTCAATCCATCAACATCTAGCCACTGACTCATATTATGATTCCATTTTAGGGTAAAAGACCTTTTTACCCTTCCTCAAGCATGGCCCAAAGCCAAGGCCTAATCATCAAAAATAAACTCCTTAAGTCCGATTATGGCCCAACTTTCCAAATTGAGCATAATTCCTTTCATAGCCTTCATTCAAGAAGATCCAGCAAGCCAAAGCCCAAACCATAAAATCCCAAACAAACCAACACAACCCAATGCAAACCAAACATGAATCTTGATTCGAAAAGGCCCAAATTACTTCAAGGCCCACACTTGGCCCAATTTTCCAAATTTTTCCCAACTTCTTATTGGGCCTTATCCAATGTCTGATCCTCTAATTAGGCTAAAACACACTTATCCAGATAGTCAATTAGGTCTCAAGTATCAAAGCCAAACAAATGGATCAATACCCAAAGCCCAAATCAAAAGGAGTCCAAAACAGTCGTGTACGCGAGGCGTACCTCGCCTCACATTGACCACCATCGATGTGGTTGACTTAGTACGCGGGGCGTACCCTCACATGCCTTAAAATCCTTATAAGTGCTTAATGGATTAAGTACTTAAGCTTAAACTTTAGATCCATGATGCAAAAGTACTCCCAAATCATAAAAGTCTCAAACTTTAACACTTTAGACGTCCAAAAAGGGCTTAATACATGGTCTTAACCCATTAAGACCTCTTATTAGCAAAATGAAGCCAAACCAGCCAAAGGGACTCTATTTTATAACTTAAAACCCTTCCTAGGGTCTAAAAGGACAACTCAAAACGTCTAAAACAAAGCTTGCATAACAATGGGACTTTTGAGACAAGAAGAACACTAAAAAGCTACCAAAACAAGATCTAAACAATCTAAACATAAAGGTAGAAGCTTTATACCTCCTGATGCTCCCACTATAGGAGTTAGGGTTTGCCAACAACTATCCCATAATTGGAGGTTGAAAAGATTAAGGGGGGGGGGGGGGGGGGGGAGGCCATAATGATGCTTAAATACTCCACAAACCCTAAAAGTTAGGGTTTCACCCAGACACTAGTACGCCCAACGTACTAGGCGTGCCCTAGCACGCTTAGCGTATTCACATGTACGTCCAGTGTACAACTGCTACTCTAATTTACCATTTTGCCACTAGGGCTTGCCATGACTACTCCTTTCCAATCCAATGACTA
Organism: Lactuca saligna; assembly: GCF_052625555.1. Classification (NCBI taxonomy): domain Eukaryota; kingdom Viridiplantae; phylum Streptophyta; class Magnoliopsida; order Asterales; family Asteraceae; genus Lactuca; species Lactuca saligna. The sequence continues at coordinate 67,719,167 of NC_136421.1, read as the reverse complement.
AAAATGACATAATTACAACCCAATGGATGAATTTAAAATTATTTGAAGATTGTGGTGTTACAAATATTTTGATTTTTAAAGTTGCTATAGTCAAAGTTTAAAATATAACTGGCTAGAGTGTGTTTGACACAGAATATTTAGAAGCTTAAAAACTTCATTTGACATTACAAGCTTTTAATATTTAATTTAAACAAAATGTTTCAAATTTAGAAGCTATCTCACGTAACATTTAACAAAAAAAAATACTAGTTACCCGTTACTAGTTAATTGACTTGGATAGCTTAAGAACGAAGAGCGTTCACTGGAATTATTAATCAATTAATCTAACTTTATCTTTATTAAATTTAAAATATTTTTTAGGTTCATTAATAATTGGTTCTTAGATATTGGTGTTTTTTAAGGGAAATATGCGAAAAAAATCCCAATATTTTAGGTCACTTTACAATTTAGTCCCAAATTAAATTTTGTTTACAAAAAAGGACAGATTACCGGCTAAAACTTCGGATTAACCCTTCGTGGCCGGTTTCACAGATTTAGCCGGTATCTCGTCTTTTTTCGTTAATTAATCAAAAATTTAGGGCTTTTTCATTAATTAATCAAAATTTTAGGGCTTTTTCATTATTTATTACCAATAAACCAAAATATTTGGACTTTTCTGAAGATTACCTTTAAACTAATATATATTATATGATCTAATTTAATATGTACTATTCCATATCTTTTTTCTTATGCTCTTCTAGGCTCACTGTGTGTTTTTATCGGTGTCGTCAAACCCAACAACAAAAATATTACTCACAAGCCTCGTTAACTCCATCGATTTTCCAAAATTATCCATTCACAACTCTATGATCATCTTTCAATCTCCAAATAAAGAACGGAGAAAATCCTTATTGATTACGTGGATGCCCATATTACCTAACCATGACTTCAACTGTGGTTCCAACACTTGGATGTTCCTATTACCTAACCATGACTTGAATCCTATTTCGAACCCATACACTAGTCGCATTGTCCATAGTGTTGTTCACAACAAAATACGAATCCCACATGGTTTAACCACTGATACCTTGGCTCAAGTCTTACATGATCCTTGTTTCCTTACAATAGGGCTTGAAAACCATGAAGAATGAACCATTAATCTTAAAAAACTCAACATATGTAAAAAAATCAACTCGATATGATGTATTGAAAACCATGAAGAATGTTAACTCTAATTGTAAAAAAAATGTCAACAAGCTATCCATCATAAACTATTAAAATATTAATTTGGTATACCTACGAGCTACGGTTCCAACACTTGGATGTTCCTATTACCTAACCATGACTCGAACCTTATTTTGAACCCATACACTAACGGCATTGTCCATAGTTTTGTTAACAACAAAATACAAATCCCACATGGTTTAACCACTGATACCTTGGCTTAAGTCTTACTTGATCCTTGTTTCCTTACAATAGGTGTAACATCCCGACTCCCAGGTATAATATTTAATTAAGTTATATTCTTGTTGTCTGATCAACTTGACGAGTTGGAGGCCCCAACTCGCCGAGTAGAGAGTGTTAATGGTCGCGTAATTTCTAGAGTCTACTCGACGAGTTGGAGGACCCCAACTCGACGAGTAGGAGCTGAGTGTGAAAACTATAATTTTCAGGGTTTGTGTCTTGCCAAAAACTAATGCATTCTGGAAGCCCCAAATAAACTAAAACGTAATAATAACAATTATTGTAATATTACAATAATTGTCATTATTACGTTTTAGTCTATTTGGGGCTTCTAAAATGCTTTACTTTTTGACAAAAAAAAAACCAATAAATGATGAACCATGTGGGATTTATCTTATGTCGAGGCTTCTATAGTGTTGTAAGGAAACAAGGGCCAAGTAAGACTTGAGCCAATGTATCAGTGGTTAACATGTGAGATTTGTCTTCTATTGTTAACAACACTATGGACAACGCCATTAGTGTATGGGTTCAAGTCATGGTTAGGTAATAGGAACATCCAAGTGTTGGAACCACGGTTTAAGTCATAGTTAGGTAATAGGGACATCCACGTAATCAACAAGGATTTTCTCCGTTTTTTATTTGGAGATTGAAAGATGATCATAGAGTTGTGAATGAATAATTTTGGAAAATCGATGGAGTTAACAAGACTTGTAAGTGAGATTTTTGTTGTTGGGTTTGACGACACCGATAAAAACACACAGTGAGCCTAGAATAGCATAAGAAAGAAGACATGGAATAGTACATATTAAACTAGATCATATAATATATATTAGTTTAAAGGTAATCTTTAGAAAAATCCAAATATTTTGGTGTATTGGTAATAAATAATGAAAAAGCCCTAAAATTTTGATTAATTAATGAAAAAGCCCCAAAATTTTGTTAATTAACGAAAAAAGACGAGATACCGGCTAAATCTGTGAAACCGGCCACGAAGGGTTAATCCGAAGTTTTAGTCGGTAATCTGTCCTTTTTTGTAAACAAAATTTAATTTGGGACTAAATCGTAAACTGACCTAAAATATTGGAACTTTTTCGCAGATTTCCCTTTTTTTAACACAAAAATGCACGGCGGTTGGAAGCTCTTAGAATATCTTCCATCATGAAAACGACCAGACTCGATATGTCAATATATAGTTTCAGTACAAATGCTTACCGTTCCACTATAAGGGTCTAGACTTGAAATCTTTCAATAGTTTGAGGGTTATTATTTAAATTTACTGATTTAGTTTCTGTTTTTCTTCGCCGGTGGCTGAAAGAGAGGCAGTCAGCGCGCCATCAACAGACATGAATAGTAGAAGCGAAGAAGAAGATGGTCCGAGTACTCTGGATAGCTCTTTGCTTACCACCACCGACGTCAGTCGGAAACGTCGGAGCAATCAGTCGTCTTCTCCAGCGACAGCGGTGGTTGTGTTCAGCACTTTGGTGGCTGTCTGTGGATCTTTCGTTTACGGTTCTGCTGTAAGTTTTTCTGCAATCAATATTATATTTATTTGAATTTCTGTAGATACAGCCTATGAAATAAGGTAAACAGTATGAGTTCATCAGTATAGTAATCGATTTCATTAGGATTATCGATTTTGTGAGATAAGATGGAATAGGATACGCAACAGTAAGTCCATATATTTAATTTTGCGGCTACTTTTTTTGTTAATTTCAGAATTCATAACAATTATTATGTTGATTAACAATATAAAAATACATTGTTTGGCTGACACATAAGTAAAATTCGTTGATGATTACATCTAAAAATATCTTCTAACGATAGAAGGTTTTTTTAGATCAAAATCAATGGCATCCGAATTAGTGAATAATTACGTAAAGGTAATTTGAATTGAACATTTGCAAAAAAGGAAAAGGAAAACTTTGAGTTCATACAGGACTCCCAAAAAGGGAACTTATTTTAAGCTTACTAATGCACAAATTAGGTTAATTTTTCTTATGAAAACTAATCTATGGTTGATACACAGGTTGGCTTTTCATCTCCAGCTCAGATGGGAATCATGGATGATCTTGGCATGTCCTTGGAACAGGTAGTGTCATTTTTGGTCACAAAAAAAAATGTAATATGCTCATATAACATGTTTAAGTGAAGTTTCTTATGCTTATGCTTTCCTCTTGTGTGTAGCTTCTCATAGGAAATGTTATGATTCAAATTCACATTTCTCAATGCTAATTTAGGGTTACAGAAATCTTATGATGATACTTCTTTTGTCTTCTCCATCTTGTTTTCATGGTTATTTGCAGTACTCAGTTTTTGGTTCAATATTGACAATTGGAGCCATGGTTGGTGCAGTTATGAGTGGGAAAATAGCCGATCAATTTGGAAGGAAAATGGTTTGTTTTGTATTCTTGTTCTTTGGTTCTTACTTCTCTTACTATTTGATTTTATATGATATGATATGATATGATATGATATGCAGACCATGGGAATATCTCAAGTGTTTTGTTTGTGCGGGTGGTTAGCAATTTTATATTCTGAGGCAAGTCTTCCCCCTTTTTCATCTTTTTTTTTTTCATAGATCTTGATGTGATCATTCATAATAGACAAATAAATGAAAGTATGTTTCTTATTTAGTCTTCTATTGTTCATGCATCTGATTGCTTTTAGTTATTGATAACAGGCTTCTTGGTTGCTTGATGCTGGAAGATTATCAATAGGATATGGAGTTGGGGTTATCTCCTATGTGGTAATTGCAGGATATTCTTCAGTATGTTACACTAATTTCCTTATTCTTTGACATTTGTAAGATTTCATCTTCAAATAACCTTATAGGTACCAGTTTACATAGCAGAAATAACACCCAAAAATCTTCGTGGAGCATTTACAGATGTTAATCAGGTAATAACAAATTGGTTAAATGCAATAGATAGTTTCATTTCTTTCTATTCAGATCTCTTCCTATTAAGACATTATACTGAATGCATTGAGCACCATTTATGATTTATTACAGCTGATGATATCTATTGGAATATCTGTAATGTGGCTTCTTGGAATTCTTATTCATTGGCGTATGCTAGCTCTTATCGGTAAATTTCTTTTATAAACTTCAATGGTGTTTTTATAAATCTTCAAGACATTTTAATCAGAAAAATAGTTGTTATGTTATATCCATTTAGGAGCTATTCCATGTGTACTACAAGTTGTAGGCCTGTTCTTCATCCCTGAATCTCCTAGATGGCTGGTGAGTTTTATTTAAAAATTAAAATGTTAGTAATTAACAAATTACAAACCAATCAAATTATTTTTCTATTTCTTTCATTTAACTTAATAGCAAATTACTAAAAGTCTAAAACCTTTTTCCACCATTTTTTTCCCATATGAGAGAAGATTATAACTAGCTTTTTGTAGGCAAAAATCGGTTTATGGAAAGAATGTGAGAATGCTCTACAAAAACTTAGGGGAGAGAATGCAGAAATCTCTGAAGAAGCTGCTGAAATCAGAGTAAACAACTTTTTTTTTTAAAAAAAAAAAAAATCAATGGGAATATAATTTTCTTTCTGTTTATAATACAGGATTACACAGAAACACTTGATCAGATATCAGAAAGTGGAGTCTTTGATTTGTTTCAACCGGAATATGCCAAATCTCTCATTGTAAGTCTTTCCATTTATAAATAAATATCATTTATTTTTCATAGGCTTTAATTCATTTTGTGATACTTGTATTTTAGATTGGAGTTGGACTTATGGTATTACAACAATTTGGAGGGGTGAATGCTATTGCATTTTATGCAAATTCTATCTTTATTTCTGCTGGTAAGGATCATGCTCTTGGGTTAAGCTTTTTTTTTTTTTTTTAAATGGGGATATATGATTTTGGATAAAAAAAATATTGTTGATGAAACAATTTTGTTATTTTACAGGTTTTTCAAGTACTATTGGATCAATAGCACTGGTTCTTGTTCAGGTTATTCGTACTCGCAAGTAGTTCACATCTTTAATTTTGGCAATCTTTTTTACAAGAGTAAATTACATAAATGGTCCTTGTGGTTTGGGGTAATCTGTGTGCTTAGTCCCTAACTTTTTGTTGTATAACTCTGATAGTCCTTATTGTTTGATTTTATTTTTGTATCAGTCCATAATCAATGAAAAAAAAAAAGACTAATTTACCCTTATTGATTTCTTTTATTTTTTTTAATATTAAAAAATAACATGAGCCCACCCCCTTTCCCCTAAACACCCTCTTACTCCTATAAATAAGAAAATTAAAAAAATGGTAAGGGCAATATAGTAATTTCAGGTCTGTCAGGGACAAAAACCATGATAAAATAATACTCCAACGACGATCCGAGTTAAAAAAAAAAAAAAAGAGAGCTAGGGACTAAATGTGCAGATTACCCGAAACCCCAGGGAGGATTTGTGTAATTTACTCTTTTTATAATCATTAATGAAATGTGTCTTGCAGATTCCATTTACCATTTTAGGTGTACTTTTGATGGATGTTTCAGGTAGACGACCACTACTGATGGTATGTATGTTTACAATATATATATATATATATATATATATATATATATATATATATATATATATATATATATAAAATACAAGTAAATTCATGCTGTGCTATAATTGGATAGGTTTTTTGAACTCCAATGTGGTAATGAGAAATAAACTGAAGTAGAATGTTATAATTAGGTAGATTTTTTGTAATAAGAAATAAGTTGAAAAGAAATAAATTGAAGTAGGATGCTATAATAAACAAGTAGTCAGAAGTACCTTGTTTTCGACTAACATTAGACAATTAGAATTAAATTGTTTTTTTTTTTTTTTTAAGGTTTCTGCTGCTGGAACTTGCTTGGGTTGTTTGTTTCTAGGGACATCATTTTTCCTACAGGTTTTTTATTTAATATAGATGTAATCTCAACATTCATTTTATTTTCTTGCCTAAAAATCACGAAATAAAGTCTAATTTGCCCTTGCAGGACCACCTTCAAGAGAATAAAGGGTTAAGCCCTATTTTAGCACTTGTTGGAGTATTGGTAATCAAAGTTCAATTTTATGTGGCTTTATAATTCAGTTTCCAACTTTTATATTTATGAATTTAAATTATGAGATGAATTGTAAGCAGGTTTTTAAAGGAACCTATTCATTGGGCATGGGAGGGATTCCATGGGTCATTATGTCTGAGGTATTGCTTTTATTCAGCTTATTTACATATATATAATATTTGAGATTGACATGACAAAAAAAAATTTATTTAAAATGGTAATTGGTGTTGTTTTTAATAACTAGATATTTTTGCTTTCAGATCTTTCCTATGAATATTAAGAGCTCAGCTGGAAGCCTTGTGACACTAGTTAACTGGTTTGGTTCTTGGGTTGTTTCATATTCTTTCAACTTCTTCATGGAATACAGCACTGAAGGTCCTCTCTCTCTCTCTCTCTCTCTCTCTCTCTCTCTCTCACACACACACACACAAGAAAACTTGCTTATGGAGTTGATGGATTTTCATTTTTTTTATTTCACTCAGGAACATTTTTCATGTTTTCAAGCATATGCTGTGTGACTGTTTTGTTTGTTGCAAAATTAGTACCAGAGACCAAGGGTCGGACACTAGAAGAAATTCAAGCATCCATGAACCCTTCTATTGTGAATTGATTACATGACATGATATGAAAGATTAGAATATAATGATTTTGTACAATATTTGATTCAAAAATTATAGAATCCATTTTTTGGACCTAGAAAGTATTTATTGTCGTGTAAAGTGTATTTTTTTGGGCCTTATTTTGGGAAGTTTCAAAAGATTGGGAACTAGTTGTAAAAAGATTAAAGATACAATGTGATATGAATAATAAAATACTAGCTTATAGCTGGTGGAAATCCCGGTTATAGAAATAGTTAAATTTTTATAGCAAAAGCTCGTAATTATTAATCAGTTATTTTCAATAAATTATTAATTAAGCATAATATTGTAGGAAAACAATTAATTATCGGTAATCATAACTGAAACTTATTCAAGACGAATTTAAATTTCTCCTAAAATCATGGATGAAATAAATAATTGCCTAACTTATTATCAACATTAATACTTTTTAAAAAATAAAAAATGATAAGAAAATGACAAGTGTTATTTTTATAGAGCATTTGAAAAGAAAACATAAATTATGAGAAAATTACAAGTGATATTAGTTTAGGAAGATTTGCATTAATTAATTGTTCTTGAATAGTAGGCTATATTTAGAAATTCATCTCTAGTAGAAGCCATGTGAGATCAATGACTAAGGGTTAATCATATAAGATATTTTACTTTTATATATACTAGGTATAATATACATGTATTATATGAGTTAATTAAAAAAATAAATATAAAATATCTAAATATTTAAGAACTTTAGATTTATATTGTAAAAATATATATATATATATATATATATATATATATATATATATATATATATATATATATATATATATATATATATATATAAAATAAAAGTGGCATAGCATGACATTGCTTTAAAACTTCCCTGACAGTTCATGATGCCTGGTTATAGTTGTCCAAAATCAAAAACCTTTAAAATAAAGGGACCAAACATGAAAATATTCCTTAGTTTGGGGCGTAAGTACTTAAATATTTAAACATAGTTTTTGTATTTTCCCGGTGATGAAGACAGCCCCGCCATTCACATGCAAGGCCCCCCCCCCCTTCTCTCTCACACACACACATACAGTGATATGGGAAGCAGAAGCGACGGAGATGATCCGAGTACTTCGGAGAGTTTATTGCTCATCGCTACTGAAGATAGGCAGCAACGGAGGAGTAACACCTCATCTTCTCCGGCGACAGCCGTGGTTGTATTCAGCACTGTAGTAGCTGTTTCTGGATCTTACGTTTTCGGTTCTGCTGTAAGTTCCTCTATGATCGATATGATATCATAAAATATAGATATTTGTAGTTCAATGGAAATAAGATACGCAGCTTAAGTTCAATTCAATACTGGAATTGATTAATTTGGGTAGGATGATTCATGTTATTAGAGAAGATGAAAAGTCAACTGTTCTACAGCTATCGTTGTCAAATATGATGCACGAATGTTAGGATAATCTTCCTTTAATTTCAGCATTTACTATTGAGCACCATATATTAATTGTTTAACATACGAATATGCTGAAAGAAATTTTGAGCCTTCAATCAAATTTGGGTAAAACATGTCGACTTCTCTTATAAACCCTAATCTAGAATTCTATATGTGTTTGGTGTATATATACTCAGGTTGGCTTTTCATCTCCAGCTCAGACTGGAATTATGGATGACCTTAGCATGTCCTTGGAAGAGGTAATCTCAGCATGTTTAAGTGAAACTTCTTTAATCAATTATCAATATATTAATATACCGAATCTTAATTGTTGAAATAATCATTTCAAAACTCATGATTGTAAGGTCTTTCATATATTTTTGATTGTGCTCAAGTTTCTCAATCTTGTTTTCATGGTTAATTGCAGTATTCAGTTTTTGGTTCAATATTGACAATCGGAGCTATGGTAGGTGCAGTTATGAGTGGGAAAATAGCTGATCAACTTGGAAGGAGAAGGGTAAATTTGTGATTTTAAGCTTTTTCATTTGTTTATCAATATATCTTAAAAAGTTTCCTTTTCCCTTTGATTTGATCCGATATGCAGACCATGGGGCTTTCTGAAATGTTTTGTTTGTTAGGGTGGTTAGCAATTTTATATTCCAAGGCAATTCCTTTCCTTCTCTCTCTCTCTCTCTTTTATTTTTATTTTTTTTATATATGTTGCATTGTTGTGTACTCATTCATCTTATCACTTTTGTAATTACTCTTAAAACAGGTTTCTTGGTTGCTGGATGTTGGAAGACTGTTGATAGGATATGGAATTGGGGTTCTCTCTTATGTGGTAATTGCAAATTTGCAATATCATCTTCATTCTTTTACACCAATTTCTGAAATGTTTTCTTCTTCTATATTCTTCTGTGTAACATTAAAAAAGGTCTCAAATTTGAATAACAAACAGGTACCAGTTTACATAGCAGAAATAACACCTCAAAACCTTCGTGGAGCATTTACCACTGTTAATCAGGTAATAAAATAAAAAGCTGTAAATATTTTCACTACTCCAGATTCATCCTTTAATAAAAAGCTGTAAATGAATGCCTAACTTCATTGATATCACCATTTATAGCTGATGATATGCATTGGAGTATCTGTAATGTGGCTTATTGGAACTTTCATTCATTGGCGTTCACTAACTTTAATTGGTAAATAAATTTCAATGATTTCTCCAAATCTTTAATAAATCTTTTGATTATATCCAATAGTTGTTTATGTTCTTACAGGAATCATTCCATGTATACTACAGATTCTAGGCCTTTTATTCATTCCTGAATCTCCTAGATGGCTTGTGAGTTGGTTACATATTGTTAATGTTTGTAGATTTTCAAAGTATAATGTTGTAAAAGCAAGAAATGAAAGTAGTTGCTATTTCTTGCATTTAACCTATACTTTGTTTTTCAGAGTTATGCATATAAAGTTGTTATCTGATATCAAGCTGACTGATAAAACTATATAATTTCTCAAGAGTTGCTATTGAATATTGATATGATTTCAGTGTACATTAAACTGAAGCATGCTTCTTTAATGTTTAAAAGCTTTTGGCATGTTGCATGGCATAATAAAAGATATTTAAGGAAAAATGTTTTATGAATTGCTTTTTACAGGCAAAAATTGGTTTATGGAAAGAATGTGAGTATGCTTTACAACAACTTAGGGGAGAGAATGCAGATATCTCTGAAGAAGCTGCTGAAATCAGAGTAAACAACTTTTTCTTTTTTTTGTTTAAAAAAAATCAATGGGAATATAATTTTCTTTCTGTTTATAATACAGGATTACACAGAAACACTTGATCAGATATCAGAAAGTGGAGTCTTTGATTTGTTTCAACCAGAATATGCCAAATCTCTCATTGTAAGTCTTTCCATTTATAAATAAATATCATTTATTTTTCATAGGCTTTAATTCATTTTGTGATAATTGTATTTTAGATTGGAGTTGGACTTATGGTATTACAACAATTTGGAGGGGTGAATGCTATTGCATTTTATGCAAATTCTATCTTTATTTCTGCTGGTAAAAGAAAGATTTTTTTTTTTTAAAATATAATTTCTGTTCTTAAGTTCATTTAGAAATAACTGACCATTGAATAACAGGTTATTAACATTTTACTATTTTTACAGGTTTTTCAAGTAGCATTGGTTCAATAGCAATGGTTATTGTTCAGGTTATTCATACTCCCACTAGTTCCTCTCTTTAATTATTTGCAGTTTTTTATAATTATATAATTGTTTTCTTCAGGTTCCATTTACTTTATTAGGTGTACTTTTAATGGATGTTTCAGGTAGAAGGCCTCTACTAATGGTACAAACTTTTTATCCTCTTTTCACAAATCATTTGTTAGCCATTTTTACAAATGACGTAAATACCCTCTTCATCCTCATTTTTGAGAAAGCATTAAGCATCCCTATTATGAAAAAAGCCGCTTTTAAGTTAAATCTAGGGTTTGCTTTAAGTGTTTTTTTTTTTTACTAAATAGAATAATTTAAAGTATATGTTGATAACCTAAACATATAATTTGCTTTTTTCTCAAGGTCTCAGCAGCTGGAACATGCTTAGGTTGTTTCCTAACTGGGATATCATTTTTGCTACAGGTTCATTTATTTATATTAAAATTAAATAAAATTTCCGCTTCATTTTTAACTTTTTAGGACATTAAAAATCCAAAAATTTACCCACTTATAACCATGAAAATTTGTTTGTATTTGAATAACATTGCTATAATTCGGTAGATTTTTAAATGTGGAGTAAATTACACGAATGGTCCCTATGGTTTGGGGTAATTTGCGTGTTTGATTCCTAACTTATTTTTTTAACTCGGAAGGTTCCTATTATTTGTTTTTGTTACACGTTTGATCATTGTCTTACCTAAAAAGACTATTATTTAAATAGAAAAAAATGGTGGGGTAGGTAAGGTAAGGAGATGGGGTGTGTTTATTTAAATAAATTAAAAACTCAAGGGCAAAATAGTCTTTTTAGGTAAGACAAGGATTAAGCGTGTAACAAAAACAAATAGTAGGGATCTTCCGAGTTATAAAATTAATTTAGGGACCAAACATGCAAATTTCCCTAAACCATAGGGACCATTCGTGTAATTTACTCTTAAATGTATAATAGGAAGAAAATGTACGATGTTATAATAAACAAATCAATGAAATGAAAAAACTTAGAATTTTCTAATTTGTGGTTTCAGGATCTTCAAGAGAATAAGGGAGTAAGCCCTATCTTGGCACTTGTTGGTGTATTGGTAATGAATTTTGAACTGATCAACTTTCTTGTTTAATTAATCATGAAAACAACTGAATGTATTAATTAATTATAAGATCCAGTTAATTTCAAACAGGTGTTTACAGGATCTTTTTCATTAGGCATGGGAGGGATTCCATGGGTAATTATGTCTGAGGTATGCCTTTCATTCGACTTAATACATTTTATCCAGATTAATATTAAAAAAAAAAAAAAAAAAAGTAAATGATAATTCTTGTAGTCCTTTGTATAATCTCTGGTAAAACACAAAAAATAATACTCATATTTTCATCATTTTATTGATTTAGCTTCTTATATATTTAACGTTGTCATAAAACTGTTGAACCTTTTTTTTGTGTGAGAAAGTGATAATTGTTCACCTTACGTGATATTAATCAATAATGTGTACTTATACAAAATACAACAAGAATATAGGAGATATACATGGAATATTGTAAACTAATTAAAATAAACAAATAATCTAATTATGTATGAGATTTATCTCCAATACCCCCCCCCCCCCCCTCAAGCGCACAGGTGGTGGGCGAACTCGAAGCTAATCACGGAACTTTTCAAACAGCGGTCTTGGTAAAGGTTTGGTAAAGATGTCAGCCACTTGAAGCTTGGTAGGAACAAATTGTGTATGCAATTTGCCAGATAAAACAAGTTCCCTAATAAAATGATGATCAATGTCTATATGTTTTGCCCGCTTATGTGCAACGGGATTTTGACTCAAGAAAATAGCACTTAAGTTGTCACAAAGCAAGGTAGGGCGAGATGATGGCAAGGCATTCAGATCACATAATAGATGTGTAATCCAAACCAATTCTGCTGCACTATTTGCCATAGCACGATACTCAGATTCACAACTTGACCTGGAAACAGTTGGTTGTTTCTTGGCACTCCAAGAAACAAGATTACCACCAAAGAAGATGGAATAGCCATAAGTGGAGCGTCGAGTTTCAATACAACGAGCCCAATCGGCATCCGAATAACCAATGAGCATTGACTTTGTAGGAACTGAAAAATGAAGACCATGAGTTATAGTGCCTTTGACATAGCGTAAAATCCTTTTAACAAGGGTAAAATGGTCAACAGTAGGAGCATGAAGGAACTGACTTGCTTGATTAACAGCATAAGAAAGATCAGGCCTTGTAATCGTCAAATATTGTAATGCTCCAACAACGGATCGATAGAAGGTAGTGTCGTGAAAGGGTGTGCCAGTGGTAGTAAAGACATCATTAGTGGCAAGAGGAGTACCAACAGGTTTGGAATCAAGAAGACCTGCATGACTTAAGATGTCATGAGCATATTTACTTTGATTGAGAAACAAACCATTCGAGGTATAGGTGACCTCAAGGCCAAGAAAATAACTCCATATATACTGTTTCACGTAAATTACCATTTAAAAAGGCATTTTTAACATCAAGTTGATGAAGATTCCATCGATTTGTGACAGCCAAGGATAAAACAATTCGAACAGTTGTGGCCTTAACAACTGGACTAAATGTGTGGGAAAAATCAAACCTCGGAATTTGGGTGAACTCTTGTGCTACTAGACGAGTTTTATGCCGATCAACAGAACCATCAGCATGATATTTAGTGCGAAAGACCCACTTAGATCCAACAATATTGACATTTGATGGCCGTGGTACGAGAGTCCAGGTATGATTATCCCATAGAGCTTGAATTTCTTCATTCATGGCACGACACCAATGATCATGTTTGGATGCTGATTTAAAACCCTTAGGTTCTTTAGCAGCAAATAAGGCAACTTGTAAACGTGTCGGAGCAATTGCGAGAAGATCAAAAATATGGCGGGGTTTAATAGTGCCAGCTTTCCCGCGAGTGATCATCGAATGCCCAGGTGGTGAATGAGGAGCTGGTGGTGATGCCTGCGGTGGAGAGGGCTGCGGTGGAAGCGGAGACGCAGAAACAGGAGACGGTTGTGGTGAGGACGGTGGCAGGGGTGCAGCAGCAGCAGTGATAGGATCATCAAGCAGGCACGGAATACATGGGGCTGTAGAAGAACTTGAGGCTAATGATGGCGAGGACACGGGTGCTTCTGGTTTATCGAGCACAGTAGCAGGTATGTCATCCGAATAAGAACTTAAAAATAAAGTGAGCTCGTTTGTAGAGGATGGACCACCAGCGAATGGGAAGAAGGTTTCGTCAAACTTGGCATGCCGAGTAACAAAAATTTTAGTAGTAATGGGATTGAAACACTTGTATCCTTTGTACTATGTGCAATAGCCGAGAAAGATGCATGCAATGCTGCGTGGTGCTAATTTATGTTCCACATAGGGTCGTAAGTAAGGAAAAACCCGACAACCAAAGGCCTTAAAATTGTTGTAGTCAGGGATGACTTTGTAGAGAATCTCTAAAGGGGATTTGTTTAGTAGTAACTTGGTTGGCAAACGATTGATGACATAGGTTGCAGAGGTGAAAGCTTCTAACCAACGATCTGCAGGGGCATTAGCACCAAATAACATGGCGAGTCCGGTTTCAGTGAGATGGCGATGCTTGCGTTCGACACGACCATTTTGTTGAGGAATGTAAGGACATGACATTTCATGGTGAGTGCCATTGTCAGCAAATAATTTAGCAACCCGATTATTAAGAAATTTTGTACCACCATCACTTTGAAAGGTTTTCATCGTGCAAGAGAATTGGGTTTGAACAAATGTTAAGAATGTGACTAAAACCTCATAAAAGTCGGATTTCTTTTTAAGCGGATAAAACCAAGAAAATCGAGAGTGATCATCAACAAACAAGGCATAATATCTATAACCATCAACAGAAGTAACCGGAGCGGGTCCCCATAAATCACAGTGAACTAAATCAAGAACATGTAAAGAGCGTTTCTCATTCAACTTAAAGGGTAAATGATGTTGCTTGGAAAGTGCACAAGAAGAGCAAATACTAGAACTTGGTAAAGTAGAAGTAACATTCAAATATCCATGGTTGTTAAGAAGTAAAACAATATCATAAGCAACATGGCCAAGTCTTTTATGCCATAATTCAAAAGACGCTTTATTAGAAGAGACCACGGATGCCACCAAAGCTTGAGATGCGGAGTGAAGCACATATAGACCATCCTTATGCTTGCTGGTTGCCAAGATCTTTTTTGTGACATTGTCTTGAATAGCAAAAGAGGACCGAGACAATAGAAAGTCAACCGGGTAATCATTAGTTAATTTGCTGACAGATAAAAGTTGCTTTTTTATATGGGGAACGACAAGAACATCTCGCAATATTAAGTGTGGAGCAATCGATAAGGTACCAGTATGAGAGATGGGAAGCATATTACTGTTTCCAAAAACAACCTTGTCTTTGCCATGATAAGGAGCAGATGAGTCAAGATTAACCGAAGAAGGAGCCATGTGGGCAGTCGCACCTGAATCTACGTACCAATCCGCAGAAGATTCATTAATGGTGCAATCTGCATGAAAGGCTTGAGCGAGGTTGGCGGCAGAATGAGATGACCGGTGAGCATAGGTGCTGAGATCTGGACAGGCATTCGCATAATGACCATCCGTGTGACATAGCTGGCAGTGAGGAGGTCGTCGACCAGACCGCCCTCTACCTCGATTTGAAGAGTTTCCACGGTTGTTTGATTGACCGGATCGACCCCTTCCACGAGAGGTATTTGCAGTAAAAGCAGCAGGGGGAGGTGTCGATTCATGCAAGGAGGAGAGAAAGAGCTCATGGCCTTCAGCATGAGCGACCAAATCACGAAATAGAGGACGCGTAGGGAGAGCACGATAGGCAGTGGAAAAGGTCTCGAAGGTCGGTCCCAAACCACACAAGAACTAGTGATTTTTATCATCGTTAGAAACTGGTTTTCCAATGGCCTGTAACTGATCACAAATAGTCTTAAATTGCTTAGCATAATCAGAGACAAAGAGATTACCCTTCTTAAGTTGACGTAAAGAATCTTTAAGATTTTGGGATCGTTCCTGGGAATCGTGGCTATAGGCAGATTCCAAAGTAGTCCACACTTCACGGGGGGTGGAAAGACCGAGAACTTCCGCCATGGATTCTTCAGAGAGGGACGATTGAAGGATCAAAAGAACCTTTTGATCGAGGTCCACCCAAGCATCATGGGCTGGGTTGGGAACTGCTTTTCCGTCAACGATGGTGGTGGATGGCGGGATGGTAGAGGAACCATCGACATGACTCATCCATTTTTGATGAAGAAGAAGAGGTGTAATCTGATTCTTCCAGAGGAGATAATTAGAAGAATTTAGCTTGATGGTCAGCATGTGAATGAGGGTATTGAGAGAGAAGGTATTTTCAGAGGAGCCCATCGTCGATTTCAAAGAGGAGAGGAGGGGCGATTAGGGTTAGGAATATTGTAAACTAATTAAAATAAACAAATAATCTAATTATGTATGAGATTTATCTCCAATATTTTGTACATTAATTACCCTATAATTTATTTTTATTTTTTTTTTCAGATATTTCCTATAAATATCAAGGGTTCAGCTGGAAGCCTTGTGACAGTAGTTAACTGGTTTGGTTCCTGGGTTGTTTCATATGCTTTTAACTTCCTCATGAAGTTTAGCACCGAAGGTTCTCTCTCTCACACACACACAAGAAAACTTGCTTATGGAGTTGATGGGTTTTCATTTTTTTATTTCTACCACAGGAACATTTTTCATGTTTTCAAGCATATGCTGTGTGACTGTTTTGTTTGTTGCAAAATTAGTACCAGAGACCAAGGGTCGGACACTAGAAGAAATTCAAGCATCCATGAACCCTTCTATTGTGAATTGATGTATAATATGCATACCACATACATCCACACATGCATGCACATGTCCTTCATCTTAGAATGAGTTGTTTTGAGTGTAAAGATTATAAAACTAACCGATTATTGGGTGGGACATGTCCAATCTCACGTTGCTCCACCTTTCTTTGAGATGGAATTTGTAATATTTGCTCTTTACATGTTGTCGTATCATGGTAATAAACAGGGTGTATAATCAGACTTCTTTGTGATGTATGTATGTTGTACTCTTTACAACAAATTTTGAAAGATTTCTTCATGTTTATGGAGATATAAGATTGTTAGATTTGTTTTAAGTTGAGATTGTTATATTCACATGTTTTTTTACAATAATTTTGATGTTATATGGCCGTTTTTACTCCAAACAAGAAACCGGAGCACAAAAATAGGGCATGACAGGTCGGGGTCCAAGTTAAATATTTGTTACCAACATAACGTAGAGTAAATTACAGGAATGGTCCTTATGGTTTGGGATATTTTACGTGTTTGGTCCCTAACTTATTTTTTTAACTCGAAAGGTTCTTACTGTTTGTTTTTGTTACGCACTTAGTTCTTGTCTTATTTAAAAAGATTATTATTTAAATAAGGAAAAATTGTAGGGTAGGTAAGGTAAGATGAATGGGTAAGGTGGGGTTGGGATAGTGTTTATTAAAATAAATTAAAAAATCAAGATAAAAATAATCTTTTTAGGTAAGACGGGGTCAAGTGCGTAACAAAAACAAACAAAAGAAACCTTCCAAGTTAAAAAATAAGTTAGGAACCAAATGCGTAAATTACCCTAAACTATAGGGACCATTCGTGTAATTTACTCTTTAAAAAATGGTGTCAAACCTTTATAAGATTTTGACACATAAAACCATTTTTGTTTCTTTCTTTCTTAAAATCAAATTGACTTTGAACAGATCTATTATCTATTATTTATTAAAAGTGAGACATTTTTACTTGTATTATATCCATTTGAAACCCCGTTACTATTCATTTTCATCTAATAAAAAACCATCCGATTTTTTTTAATTATAATGTTTGATGTTATTTATTACATTAATTGATTAATATTGAGATATATAGTTCACATAGATAGATTATGTTCAAAGGGTTTGGAGAATTTTAGGTGGTTGTGGATCGAAGATTTTAAACAAAAATGATATGACGTCAATATGTTGAGATGGGTAGGATTCTTTTAAATGTATGTATAATTGTTGTTGAGAAAATGTGAGTAGGATGAGTAGGATTCTTTTATATGTACGTATAATTGTTGTTGAGAAAATGTGACTGATGCAATCCAATTTAATGTTTTGACAAAATCACAAACAACAATGAAAATAGGAAATAAATGACATCAAGCGGAAAATGTCATGAACTAATCAAACGACCAAAAAGACGTGAAACAATGTCCATAATTTCATTGATAAAAGGGTTTTTTTGGTACAAAATACTTTAAAGTAAAAATGAAGAACAAAAATTAATTAATTCTTCATGGGTTGAGGTTGAAGGTGATGGTGATATAGGATAAAAACGGTAAATATGGTATATAAAAAGGTGAATAAATGAGTTTGTTATATTATATTTTTAGTGTTAAGATGAGGTAAGGTGGGATGAAATAAAAAAAAAAAAAAAAAAAAAAAAAGGTTCTTAATTTCTTATGAATTACGTAAGAAAATGATGAAAATGATCGTTGTAATTAAAGGATAATATACACGGTTGTGGTGAAAAATATAGGTTGGGAATGTTTCCATTCCGAATCAGAGGATCATTTTTTTTCAAATTTATTTATGGGTTGTGATTTCTTAAAAATAAATAAATAAATAATTACAAAAGTAGATTAATCAATTTCCCTAATATAAAAAATTAAAAGTTGAGTTATAACTTAATTACAAAAGTAGATTAATCAACATGAAAGAAACTTTCCATCCTATAGCATAAAGCAAACAATCTTTTCCGTGAAAGAAAACATAAAACAAACACTCTTATGCGTGTGAGAAATCATTTCATATTTTCATTCCATCAACAGATTCCTTAACTGCTGGCATCCACCTTTACAGATTTCCCAGGGTCAAAGAACAACGTTTCTTACCTCCTTCAACAGATTCCATTAATGGCAGCTGTTCCCACTTCCCATACCCAGCCCACCATTTGACAAATTCACGCGAATCACTCAAAAAAGTTCATAGTTATCTCCATTTGTCTACATGTAAATACCTCGATTCATAGATTCAGATCAATCCAACCATAATTTACATCTCAGAAAATGATCAATTCCGGCGAAACTGAGCAGCAAAAATTTCTCCCCAAGAGAATAATCTTGGTTCGACATGGCGAGAGCGCAGGAAATCTCGACGGTGCAGCCTATACCACCACCCCCGATTACAAGATCCCTCTAACACCAGATGGTATAGCACAAGCCAATCTCGCCGGAACCCAGATCCGGGATGTGATCTCCGACTCCGGGAAGCTCCGTAACTGGAAGGTTTGCTTTTATGTATCACCTTATGAGCGAACTAGGTCAACTCTTCGAGAGATTGGGAAATCGTTCCCTAGAAAGAGAGTAATTGGGGTTCGAGAAGAATGTAGAATTAGGGAACAGGATTTTGGGAATTTTCAGATTACTGAGAGGATGAAGATTATAAAGGAGACTAGAGAACGATTTGGTAGATTCTTCTATCGATTTCCTGAGGGCGAATCTGCTGCTGATGTCTTCGATCGTGTTTCAAGTGAGTCTCCTCTTCTCTTTTAACGCTGCTTACCTTTTTGTTTCTTTAATTTAATGGCTTTACGAAGAACACCTCCATTGTTGTACTCTGTAATCCAATTTCAACTAAGAAGATTACTTATTGTGATCCATATGTCAAGAGTTTTAAGTCATGAAAATGGGAGAAGCTTCACTCCGATTCCTTTGATAGATTATTTCAATAAAATTGTGTAAAAATTTTCAGGCTTTCTTGAATCTTTATGGAGAGACATCGACAGTAGGTTTCAGCATGATCCTGCAGATGATTTAAACATCATAATAGTTTCACATGGACTTGCTGCTCGTGTTTTTCTAATGAAATGGTTCAAATGGACAGTTGAACAATTCGAATACTTAAATAATTTCAACAACTGTGAGTTCAGAGTAATGCAATTAGGAGATGGAGGTGAATACAGTTTAGCTGTTCATCATTCAGAAGAAGAAATGCAACAATGGGGATTATCTCCTGAAATGATAGCTGACCAAAAATGTCGTGCAAATTCTCCAAGAGGTGGATTTATTGAAAAATGTCAATGGTATTTAGATGGTTTCTTTGACCATGTTGACCCTGATGATTCTGAAGATGGTGAAAATGAAGATAACACTGATGACAAAATGGGTTCTTGAAGTGAAAAGATAATAATGTAAACTGCAAACATTATAGCAATGTATTTACATTTCTTTACTCATAATAGTTAGATATTTGAATTACTTTGATTCTTTGAATAACATTGTGTGGGGGATTCTTTTTTGGGAAAATTGCTATTGCATGTAAAAAAATGTAAATAGGTTGCTACCATGGTAGAAAGTAAATTACATTTTACAACTATCAGATTATAAATTTCTATTATATATGAATGTTGAAATTCTGTTGCTATTATGGGTAAAGAATAACAACTGCATTGCCTATATTGGTAAAAGGCGTAATGTATATTACCATTTTTCCTGAAATTTGCCTTTTTTTTGTTATATTAGATCGTGGAATTTACTGTTGGAATTGATTTATATAGGACTTAGTTGATATTTGCCATTGTATTTATTCTAAAGGGGAAAGTGACATATATGCCCTATAAACTTTTTAGGGTTAACTTTTTTAGTCACTTAACTTTTTAAGTGGTTTTATATGGAAACAAACCCATGGGCTGCTAGTCTTTTTAATCATATTGACTTGTTATAACCGGTTTGAGTGTCACATATCCAAAAATTGGGTCAATTTCTTTCTAGTTCATCATTTTCCTCTGTGTTAAAATCGAAGAGTTTGTAACAAAGGCAGTTGATTGAGAATGAAGAGGAACGCAACTAAAATCAGAAAAGCGGGAAGCACTTCGGCGCTTGGTTGGCTCGACGAAGGTGAAGAACGAAACGAAAGCAGAAAAGATGCAATCGATGGCTTGTTTGTGGGTGGCGGCCGATGGAGTTGTAGGGAAGCCATAGATGTAATCTTTGTTTCGAAGCTTGGAATCTGTGTTTCGCCATCAAGATTTATTGTTTCAACATAACAGATTGTGTCATCGTAGCTGGATGAAAGCAATAGAAGATCTGCAGGGAAGAATTTGTCTTTTTCTACTTTCACTATATAACCACTCTTAGTTTCTTCCATTGGCTTGATTCGAAAACTCCACCACTACGATGAGCTTTAACCTTTTCAATTATTTACCTCATGATCTTGAAAATAGATTAGAATTTCGAAAATAAATAAGGTTTAACTTCCTATAAGATCTACCATTCAATCATGAAATATCTAAATTTCAAACTTATGGACATACCTATTGTTGTCTTTGCCAATCTTCGATCCCTTCTTTCACCATTGTAGCACCAATGACGATAATAAGAGGAAGAATCAGGTGAGTAAGGAGCTAATGGTGTAAAAGCTAAGGTCCTAATAACAAGCAAGTAGAAATTAGCGATAATGATTTTGGTAGAAATGTTACTGGGTGTGTACTTTGTTAACCTCACATAATTATTGGCGTAATTAGAACATGACGACATGATTTGTTGATGTTTACTAATGTGTATCAGGTAACATGATTGAGGGATATCAGATGGGGAAGAAGATGAATAGTATTGGGTTAAGGAATAATTGGTCAACAAACATCTGATGTGGCAAAGGGGTAACTGGATGACCCCTTCATTTTGCCCAAAAGGACCTAATCGACCCGACAAAGTGTAATTTGTTCCCTTATAAAGCCACAAAATAAGTTAAGTGGCTAAATGGGTAAACCGTAGAAAGTTTATAGGGCATATATGTCATTTTCCCTATTCTAAACAAAGGTGACTACAATGTAATAGATGACCCTATATGCAAAGATTTTGTTTGCTTTGATCAATCTCGTGTTTTAGGTTCCTTTTATTTCGTTCAAGAACAAATGATGATATAGGTGTAAGCAACACGTGAATGAATGGTTGTATATTTTAGCTATAGATGACCCTTTGCTCGAATCGAACCCTATATCATCATGTGTTGCTTACACCTATATGCAAATATTTTGTTTGCTTTGATCAATCTCGTGTTTTAGGCTCCTTTTATTTCGTTCAAGAACAAATGATGATATAGGTGTAAGCAACACATGAATGAATGGTTGTATATTTTAGCTATAGATGACCCTTTGCTCGAATCAAACCCGATTACTTTTACCAGTTTGATCATCTACAATGTGTTTTAGGAATCCATGACTAGACAAGACCCACAAAAATGAATAATAAATAATGTTATCATTGTGAGTAGATTATATTATTAGTTCATTAATAAGTGGTAGTTTTTACCTAATGAACTTCATTCACTTGGACAAGATTTAGGTAGTGTAGGGATGTCAAAAAGTCTCGTGGGACCCTGTTCCCTTTGGAGGCCCGTCCCGTTTGGGGAAATTTATTTAAAAAAATCGGGGGCGGGGACGGGGAGGAGGGCAAGGTTAACTCCCGTTTTAATTTTGGAGACGGGGGCGGGGGTAGGAAATCCCGAAACCCCCATGGGGACCCCGTTAATAAATTATACATACATTTACATATATTAATTATATAAATATAATAAACAATAACATGATTTTAAGCTTCCAAAATTCATCAAAAAATATATTTTTAAGTTGGAAGCCATAACTTTTTTATTTTTAACATGTAAAATTCTACGATAAATAATTATTTGCTACCTAAAAATAGTTTCTTTTAGCCTACATAACAACTTCTTTTATCAAAAAAAAAAAAAAAAGGTAGCTCAAAATCAATCGGGGTCGGGGGAACGGGGGCGGGGGCGGGGGTAATAAAGGGGATTCGGGGGCGGGGGCGAGGGTAGGAAGGCTGAACATTTCAGGGGCGGGGGTAGGGGCGGGGAAACCGGGAAATTTTGGGGGTGGGGGTGGGGAATGCACTCTGCGCCCCGTTAACATCCCTAAGGTAGTGTTTGTTTTTTGTCTGCAGATCTATGTGGTCTGTTCTGTCTGCGCTGCGCCGCGCAGACCACGCACACATTCACAGACTGTTTGTTTTTTTGAATACTGCAGACCTAAAAATGTCTGCGCGCCCTCTTCTTAGCGCAGATGTAGATCAGACTCTTCTAACATCTTCAGACATCTTCTAGCCTAAAAAACCATATATATCTTTATTTTTTTTAAGTTGTTTTTTAATTTATAATTTTTTAATTTTATTAATGATAAACAATTTGAACAAAAAAATTACAAAACTTAAAAAAAAAAAACGTTCGACGATACAAACATGATATTTTTGACAAATTTATAAATAAAGATTTATTATAATAATAGTCGTTGAAGTTGTTTATATAAATATGAAAAAAAAAATCATAATATATTCTTATATTTTTTTGCTAAATTTTATAAAACATTATTTAATATAGTATCGTAAATTTCTCGAGAAAATATTTATGAGACGTTTTTAATGGATTTAATTGAAAAAATCAAAGTTTATTTCCATCCATTTATGTATCAAATTCACTAATTATAAAGTTTAGTTATAACTTTGCAACCAAAGTTGTTGGTTTTTATCAAATATATACATTAATTCATACTATTTTTATTTTTATTTTTTATACAATAATACATAAAAGTTGATCTAGATTCGTTAATTATTTATAACAAAGTCATAAAAATATTAAAAAATCACTTTGAAGTTTAAAAAAAGTCAGTTTATTTAGATTTTAGTTTATTTTAGTAGCCCGCAGCTGTTAAAAAAACAAACAGTCTTCTTTTTTCAGACTGCATACGTTTGGTCCACCTCTTCTACTGCAGAGGTCTACAGATGTGGTCCGCAGAATGCAGACATTTTACCTCAGAAAAAACAAACAACACCTTAATCTTGTAAGCTATTGATGTTTCATTTTTAATCACCTCTTGGCTAGAGGGGTACAAAAAAATCGGTTCATGATCCGAAACCGGTTTGAAAACCGAAACCGATCCGATTTATAATTTGGTTTATTTGAAACGAATCTGGTTTCAAACTATTTGTACCGGTTTGAGTATCTTGCTAATGGAACTGGTTTTCAAACCTATAAAAAACCGATTTTCATATATTAAAAAAATGTTTTCAACCATTATTTATTCAATTTGCTGTTTATATAAATGTTTTAGATGTTTTCCAAAACCGATTTTCACTTGAATGTCTGGAAAATATATTTTTTTAACAATTAAAAGTTCAAAAATAGCGACCCTAAACGATCTCAAATGCTCGAAAAATACCTTAGCTCATGACATAGCCATGAGTTTTATTTATTTGCTTGTTTATGATCAAACATTAAAGTTTCGTTAAAATCCATCACCGAAAATAAGTTTGGCAAAATATGAAAAATAGCAAAAAAAATATGTTTTTTTCATAGTTGTTTCATACAAATCCTAACCGGTTCCTATAAGTTTGTGTATTTTTGTTCGGAAATCGGTTTGAAACCGATTCGGTTTTGACTTTTGTTGAACCAATCAGAACCGTTTGTAAAACCGATTTGATTTCCATAAAAAAGCGTTTGTGCAAACCAATATTTTTCAACTTGTTTTGCCACGTTAAAAAGGATTGTGTGGACATGATGTTTATTATTATAATAATTCTAAGGTATAAAAATGATTATAAAATATTAAAAACATTATAAAAAAGGATTTGAGCAAATATGATATTTTGAAAGTTTATAAAGGATAAATATGATATTGAGAAATTAAACCGGGTAAATATGATATTTTGAAGTTTAAGAGAGGCATATATGAAATTTTCCCTTTTAAAATTGGTTCGTGTGGGTTTAGGTCGTATCAATTACAATATTTTTTGAAATATATTGTATTTTTACCCAACTTAAACATGTATATTTATATTTGTTAGCTTTCAAAAAATCCTTTATAAATACCAAATTCAAAACGAAAACACTCCCATTAATTTGATTATGATTTTTCAAATAATTTCAAGTGGTTGTAAAAGGGATAAATGCAATTTGCAAATGTTATCGTCAATCGATCTAGAAAAGATAAATCGAAATATTCAATGTTTTAAAACCTGTGTCGACCCGACCGGTTCAACCGGTTGGACTGTGACTCGAGGTAGAAAACGGGTCAATTGAGAACGGTTTTTATAAAAATACGGACCGGATCAAACCGTTTGGGTTTCCCCTAAACCACGGTTCGACCGCTTATATTGAACCGTTTAAAACCGGATTGACCGGTTTTAATAGGGCTTGGATAGTTTGATACAAGTAGCGAACGCCAAAACAACGAGCGGATGCAGTTTCTTCAATGTTTTACAATATTTAAACTTTGTGGACATCAAATTATTGGTTTTATATATTTATGCATTATGCACAAAAGTAAAAATATATAAAAATAAAAAAGACCATAAACCGGATTGACCCGATGATTCAACTGGTTGGCCCGTGAACGGTCATCACACAGGGTCAACTAAAAACCTGGGTTTTAAAATGTAACACCCCAATTCTGTTATGATATTTATATTGTTGTTATTGTTATATTTCTTCAAGTTTTAAGGGGAACTCGACGAGTCAGTAGCTGGACTCGTCGAGTAGGGTCGCGATTTCGAGCATGTTTAAGTTGGCGACTCGGCGAGTCCATATTCCGGACTCGGCGAGTCCGCCAGTCTGGATGAAACCCTAATTTCAAGGGTTTGCACCCTATATAAACAACTTTTGGGGGCCTCAAGTCAGCCCCCATCACCCCTCAGAGCTTCATTCTCGAAACCCTAGAGCCTTTTTTGCATTTTGTGTGATTTTGGTGTATTCTTTGAAGATTTTGAGAGATAAAGAAAGGTAGATCAAGAGGAGAAGAAGGAGATCCTAGATCTTTGAGGAATTTCAGAAGAACGTAAGGTATATCTTAGCCCTTTTCTGTTTCTATGCTTAAATCTCCTTTGTGAAGCCATTCTTAAACCATTTCTTAGCTTAGTAGTAGCATAGAGGACTCATGGAGTTGATTAACCTTCAGATCTAGCTAGATTTGATTTCCAGGAGCTTAGATCTAGCACCTTTATGGATCCATTTTGCATGAAAGCTCTAGATCTACTATTATAGTGTGCTTTTAACCTTAAAACCTCCATTTGATGTTATTTACACGTAAAGTTGGAAACTTTACGTGTAAATCAAGTCCCAGGAACCCAGATCTATTAACGGCATGGATTAGTTTCAAGTAGAATCGAGTGTATAGTATTTGCATGCATACGACTCGGCGAGTCGTTCTTCTGACTCGGCGAGTCGAGTCGCGAGTCCCCTGTGTTTCATTTTTCGAGTTATGCCGAGTGGAACCAGTGAGTGAGAAGTGGACTCGATGAGCTAGAGGGTTAGACTCATTCGTGGAAGAACTCGGCGAGTCCAAGGCCATCTTCATACTTCAAGAACAGACTCGACGAGTTGTTCATACAACTCGGCGAGTCACAGCTAGAATAGTCATCTGAGGAAGGAGAACTCGACGAGTTGTTCATACAAATCGGCGAGTCGGATGCAGATTGTAAGAGTGTTAGTAGCAAAGAGGAAATCGCCAAGTTTGCACCAAAACTCGACGAGTAGTAGCGAGTAGAATCAAAGAAGTAAGAGTAAGGACTCGACGAGTTGGCGGCCCAACTCGACGAGTCAGGTCAACTGAATGTTGACTTTGATAGTTAGGCTGACTTGGACTGGGGTAGGAGAGTCATTTTACCCTCAGTATTATTATTAACAGTATTTGATTGATGGTGCTCATGGATATTGTAGCCGGGGTGAAACCGGAGACGCAACAGACAGATTCCAGAGCAGTCCTTTCAGAAGCTAGGCTACGAGGTGAGTTTCCTTCCAGTAGGAACGGGTCTAAGGCCACAATGCCGACCCGTTTAGTTAGTAGTAGTTTCCGGATTTCAGTCTGATGCAGTTATTAGTGTGTTGATGCCTTTGTGGCTCAGACAGGATTTATGTGTTAGGTGTTTTGGGCTACGGCCTGACGTAGTATGCAGTATATGAGTTTATGATCATGTGTGTTATGCTAGTTGATACGTGTTTATGCTATGCTATGCTATGCTCAGTTAGTTCCGGACTTCAGTCCGATGCAGTTAGTTCTGGACTTCGGTTCGATGCAGGGGACAAGGTCTCAGTCAGCTCCGGACATCGGTCCGATGCAGTTAGTTCCGGACTTCGGTCCGATGCAGGGGACAAGGTCCCAATCAGTTCCGGACTTCGATCCGATGCAGTTTCCGGGCTTCGGCCCGATGCAGTGGGCAAGGCCCAGTACGTGTATATATGTTATTGTATGGTATGTGGTAGTTTGGGGGAGCTCACTAAGCTTCGTGCTTACAGTTTTAGTTTTGGTTTCAGGTACTTCCGTAAGTAAGGGGAAGAGCTCGGGATGATGGCATCGTACACACCACAACTTCAGTCTTGATCTTGGGAGTTTGTTGATTTGTAGTTTGATTTGATTCAGTTGTTTCACGACATTTTATTATGAGTTGAGATATTTGACACATGGTCTTTATGATATGACAAACAGTATATGATTTTTATTACTATTTAAACAAAAATTTTGGATCGTATTTTTGGGATGTTACATAAAACATTGAAAATATTCCTAATACAAAATATATTCATACTTTAAATATATCATTTGAACATGTGGGAACAATATCAAATGAGCACATGAGAGTAACATAACTGATTTCGGGTTGGTATATTTACAAAAATGGTTATGAACCCAAGTTTTAGCAACTTTAGCTTAAATTTCAAACAAATTATGGACTAAACTTCTTATTAAAACTCATTCTTAAATCATTATTAGGTTGTTTTGTACCTAATTAACCTATAAATGACATTGGCACTTAAATGAGGTGGTATGATATCTAGAATGGCTCAAGGATTGTTGGAAGAAACAATTTATAGCAAAGTTGTCAATATCAAAATCTTAGATATAATTGTTTTATACTTTGCAACATCATGATAGATAAGATAAGATCAGATCAAAAGATCCTACAAAAATGAACATGTCTCTAAATTTTCTTGCAAGTTTTTGTTATCGCAATATTGTTTATAAATGATATAAATTAAGACATCAGTCTTAACGACAAAATAAAATTTAATTATTTATGCAGTAACCAAAATTCTTGCAGATGTAAACCACAATAATTAAGGAGAAAACATTTTAAGAAGAAAAAGAACCATGATCATCATTCCCATGTATGTGAAAGATATTGTGGATAATCTACTAACCCATGTTTAAATCCTGACACTACGCAGACCATGCAGTCATGAAGATTCGTCTGCAGTGACTCCAGGGCATGATGCATAGCCTCATATTCGCAGCAGGGTTGGTGCACAAAAACTGGTCCGGAAAGCCTCATTATGAAATTCCATTTCCAAAAAAACTAAATGTACAAAATCAAAAAGTGACTAATGATGTGCATAGATTATACATATATGGCTTTAAATTTATAGACCTAACTATTTATCTACTAATACACCTATATGCAGTGAACGAATTTAGTATATTAAATAATTACTAAAAATAATCTAAAAACAATAAATAAAGAAGGATTTTATCTGATTTTGCAAGTTCGGATTAACTTAAAACTAAACAATCACTTAAATTGGAACGGGTGTTATCAAGAAGTTAAAAGCACTTTCGTTTAGTTTTGAATCCACAATTTTCATATGGTTAGTTCTTATTTATGGATTACTAAAGTTAATTACTGCAATAGATATTATTATCAATCTTGATTAGATCTCCTAATATTTTTATCAATTTATGAACTACTATGTAATGATCATATACAAGCAAACACATAATTGACTATTAAGAATTAGTGAGCTATGTATGATTTATCTAAACAAAATTATGATCAAATTATGTTATCTAGCATAGATAAATTTGATGTCTTTATTATCTAATCTAAGATTTGGTGAATCCTAGTTCTAGCAACTTAATGTTCCTAAACTACTAGGTAATCAAGTTCATGCAATATAAATTGATCATTCAATTACACTTAACTTGAATATAAACAAAATATATTAAAACTTTATCATGCTAGGTATCAAAAATCAAACACAAACTTAATCCAACTTCATATAATCCATAAAAGTAAGGAGCTAACTTGTAGTTTTAGGTTTCATCTGACTAAACGAAAGTCTACTAAATTAGTTATTCATAGCAGTAATCAAACACAAGAACATAATAAGAATAAATCTAAACATGATCAAAGTGAATGTATAATGTGTTATCTTGATTAGATCTTCAAATCTTCTTAACTTAAATTGAATTCTTTCTCCAATAGTTGAATCTCACAGGTTTTTGGCTTATGATTTCGACTAACTCTTCAGTATAATTACTCCAACTCTCCCAAAATTGAATATGGCAAAGGCAATATATAGATTCCTTAAAAACGTCCTTCACATCGTGAGGATTAGGATCTCATGTTGTGAGGAATATTGAATTCGTGTTCGGCAAGGAATCTGGATTCTGCGTATATATTTTCTAGAATCTTTGACTTCTCACGGAGTGAGTTCTCTTCATACGTAAAGTATCGAGGATTTCCTAATAACCACGTCATATTACTTCATTGCCACATCGTGGGGAGTGTCCTTGCTAAATTCTTCTTCCTTTTATGTTCTGTTAAGCTTTCAGCTCCAGTCCTTCCAGGTTTCAATATTCGTCACTTGTAAGTCCCTAATTTGCCCGTGTATCAATCAGATTCGTTTGATGGTGCGGAATCCCAATCAAACGGATGATGTCAGATCAAATAGAAGAGAAGGAGAAGAAGAATAATATGAATCTTGAATGTATTGATAATATGAATTAAGTTCCTTACACAAAAGATTCACCCACACACGATGCTCTCCGGCCGTAAACTCCTTAGGGTTCATCAATCTATTCCTCACACCCTAATACCTATATTTATACTAGGGGAATATGGGCCGGAAACAAATGGGCCGTAAATGAGTTTACGGCCGTAAGGTGTTTACGGCCGTAAACTCAGCCGTAAACTAGACCATAAATTCATAAATATTACAGTAAAATACAATTGCCCAGAAAAGTAAAGTATAAACCATATTTTGACCGAACAATCTCCCCCTTGGTTTATAGATTTCTTTTCTTAATTGACCCAACAAGCTCCCCCCCCCCCCCCCTAAAAGTAGTTGGCTTTTCTTGTTAATCTTCAATGAGAGATTGGCTTCAACATTAGTCTTCAATGAATGACTTCATCTGGAGCACTTTGGCTTTTCTTCAGAATTTGACAGTGAACGCACATTGGGTGAGGATGCTTGATATACTGATTCTTGAAAGATGGCGCTTTCAGCTTGAGAATCTTCAGAGAGAACATCAGAGAGAACAAATCTTCTGGATCACTTCAGCAGGTACAACAATAGCAGCAGACTGATTGAGAAGGCTTAAATGCAATCCGCCACATAATCTTCAATTTCTGCTTCACCTTGCTTCTGGGGTTGAAGGATTGAATGTTGAAAGAATAATCTTCATTTCTTGCTCCTTCGAATGCGAATTCTTCGATGCTCATGGACGAGGCTTTGGCACAGAAATCTTCAACAGAAACTCCATGAGTCTTATCTATACCTGAAATCACTTTTCAAGACAAAACAAAACTAAAAGAAAACTTAGCACACAAATTAAAACATAAACAAAAATGTTTTTGGATTTTTGATTTTTCTGAACAAGAAATTAAACAGAAATAACACTATTTTTGGATTTTTAATTTTTCTGATTTTTTTTTAATTTTTGAATTTTTTTTTATTTTCATTATTTTTAATTTTTAATTCTCCCCTAATATTTAAATTAGAAGAAACTATGACAAATTTAACAAAAATAAAAATGATATCTAACTTTAAGAGTGATTTGGGATCAAAGTTTTTAGACAACCTTTATCCACTTGTCGGTACCTTTCATATTCACATCTTTGTCTGGTCGATCGTCGGTATTGTTATCCACTTAAACACGAAAAATTATGACAAATTTAGGACATACTATTTGTTACAAGACAGGTGAACTTAAGTTCCTAAAATTTATATTTGATCACCATTCAACTAACGACGACCAGGGATATTGTTGTCCACCTAAATCGAGCAGTGAGATCTACAGACAATCTGTATTTGTTCAATTTTAAGTGCACTAGAACGTGTTTCCCGCTTCCTGATATGCCCCAGCCATCAAGAACTTCCAGAGTACTCCTTACACCGGGTGAGCAGACAACCATTCAGAGAGAAGATAGATTCAGAATTCTATAACTAATTACTTTAGAGGGGTTGAGAAGAAGAAAATTACATATGTTGTGTACCAGGTCGGATTTGAAGTCACGCAAAGAAGACAACATATGGCTAACAGATAAGAGGAATTTCATAGATATAACATGCAGAGAAATAGAGTTGTATATGTTGCAATCCAGGTCGAATCTCTTCCAATCACGTAAAGGGTGCAACATATGACAAACAGTAGGAAAGAAAGAAAATGATATTCTACAGACCTAATTAATCGGAATTTACCAGTCACCCCATCCAACCAGAATTAAGGACAGAATCCGCACATCGAGGAAAAGTGAATCCACAGTTCTAGATACGGGTTATTTAATGTGACCGGTAGATTCCCATGTATATCTCCCTGCTCAACCTATCTGAGCGTCGTGACATCAGGTTAAACGGATCTAACTAGGTCAAAGTTTGTCAAGTCCTTAAAATTTATTAGGTTCAACTTTTCCTAGTCAAGTCCATATAAAATCTTTCGTGCCTACCAGCACATCGAGAATAGAGCATAGACGATTCAACTTAGGTACGTTACGTCGATTCAGATTGCCCGTTATCACTTGCCAATTTCATTTCCCAAAACATCTCCCTCAAGCACATTTCATTAACACCATATTTTTTATTTTCCTTTTTTTTAATTTTTTAATTTTTGTTTTGTTTTTATTTCTCCCCCTAAATTTGTGCATAGGAGAGAAATGAAGGAAAATGCGCAAATTTAAACTATACTAAAACAAAAATTATTCTTTAAAGCGAATCATCTTAAGAAAAACTCAAGAATATAGAGAAGAAAATTCAAACCGTAAGTCACCGATTGAATCTGCATTCAGAAGTTCTGAGAACAGCAAGCATAATCTCAGAACAGATCCGAAAATTCTTCATATCATTAAGCACTAACCCCATGAGTGATGCCTTCCTTTCTTCCCTTCTCGCAAAGAACACATACTCTCAAATAATATTCTGAGTGTTGTACAGTTGAGAGATGTCCCCAATCATATGCCAAGAGCAGCCACTACCAACAAACCGAAGTCTGATGATATGCCTCCATAGCTGCTCTGACACAGAGCGGGATTAGTTGGTCTTTGGAACCCAGTCCATTTTGACGTTGGGCCGACCTTTGTCATCAACGCACAATACTCTCTCACATAACATATCCTGCTTATCACAAATAGAAGATGTGGAAACGTTAGAAGCATTAGGAGATTTGGGAGTTTTCACCTTTGGTACCCATCTATATTTGGGTTTAACCCATTTCTTGTTCGATCCGATGGGTGCCTCGGCACTTGCTTTGGAACTTGAAGCCGATCTTCGAGATGACTTTGACTTAGCCGGTCTTTGTTTCACTGGAGCATCTCTTGGATTGGGCTTCTTGGCCGACACTCCCTTCTTGCCCTTGACATTCGAATTCTTGGCCTTGTGGGTTTGATTCTTTGCCTTCTGCGCGTTCCAATCAACATTATTTGAACGTGAAGTGGAAGGATTTCTTTTGAAGTATCTCCCACTTGGCGTGTTCTGCCGGCCTTGAGCATAGTAAGGAACATATGCGCGATTAGGACAATTTCTGGCAATGTGTCCAGGTGTTCCACAGTGAAAAAAAGTCTTTTTCTTCACTGTGAAGTTATCTCTTCCTACCTCCTTGCCTTGTCTCTTGCCTTTCCCACACGCACAGTTGCAACATGCACTCTGTTTAGCTTGAAATGGTGGCATGTATTTACCAACGGCAGGTTGATTAGAAGCAACAGATTTAGAGTTCAAGGGGTCGTTAGTTTGTTCGGAAGAACTCTCCTTGTTCTCATCTTCTGCTACTTTACCTGTACATGAAGTAGCAACATTAGTATCTTCAATATTAATAACTCCTCCTGACACAAATCCAGCTCGTTTGCCATATTGAAGATGTGGCTCCCTGTCAGTTTCGTCCTGTGTCATAGGGATGGATGTGTAGTTCTGATTATAAGGAGGAGGTACACTATCATACCCTAGACCCTTGTTTGATTTTCTTTGAATTTTAATTGGGTTTCATATAAGGACTCGACTATCTGACTTGACGCAGTATAATTTTATGAAACTGACATCTGTTTTTTCACACTTAATTTTTAAAGCGTCAAGTTCTTCAGTTACAGCAGCAAGTTATCTCTTAATATAATCATAATTTTCACACTTGTTGCTATACTCTTCCTAAAGTTTCCTAAAGTCCTTGGTTTTTGCTTCTAATTCAGCCTTCAGGGGTTTCTGTCCTTTCCTGAGTTGATATCCTTCATATCTCAGGTCCTCAACTTCTCTTTTAAATAAATCAATTTGTTCCCGAAGAAATTTAATCGTAGCTTCACAAGCTGGAGTACATGTAACTTCAGTGACCGGAATATTTTCAGAACTCATTGTTTCTCTACACTTTAAAGCATCAAGTTCTTCAATTACTTCAGCAAGACTAAGATGATTGAGATCTTTTGTCTTCTTGATGATGGCCATGTTCATATCCCACGATTTTGGAAGTGAATTTAGCAGCTTTTTGTTTATCTCGGACTTAGTCAAGAAGATCTCGGCTATATTCATCTCAGTAGTGAGTGTAGTGAATCGCTGCAACTGAGCCTCGAGGGTTTCTCCAGGGATATAATCGAAAATGTTGAAATTTTCTCTTAACGTATCCTGACGACTCTCTTTCATGTTTTCAAGTCCCTCGTAGACCTTAAAATCAATTAAAAAGCACAACTAGAAGCTAAAATAAAACTTAAAAGTCAAATTTAAAAAAAAAAAAAAAAACATCAAAAGTCAAACATGAAATAGTTAACCTTGAAAAAGTCAAACTTGAAAGTCAAACCGAAAAGTTAAATTTGAAATTTTAAAAATTAAACGAAAAAGTCAAAGTTTAAAGTCAAAGGTCAAACGTTAAAAAAATAAAAGTCAAAAATTAAAATATAATTTTATTTATTAATTTTAATTTAATTTATTATTATTATTATTATTATTATTTAATTTTGGATGAAAAAGGAATTTAAAATTAAAGGAAAATCAAATTTGGGCTGAAAATGACAAAGATGCGAAAGATTGGTGCGACTGGAAATGGTTAAGTTTAAAATTTCGAAGTGAATGCACAAGGGGTTGGCTAGCCGAGATGGTTAGGCGCTTGTGTTGCTGATCCGGAGGTCATGGTTTCGAAGTCCGACACTCCACCCTTTTTTATTGAAGCGCTTGCAGCTAGCTGCTGCTGAGCCGAGCCGCCAAGCCGTAATCTGAGCCGAGTACTCCCAACCGAGCCGCAAATCTCCGGCGGCTGTGAATAGTTTCCGGCCGTGAACTGAACTCCGAAACCCTAGCCGCCGGCCGCAAACTCCGATCAAAAACACTGATTTTTCGATTTTGAAGCTCTAAAACTCGATCAAAAACCTTTTTTTATGAAAAACACGAAGAACAAACCCCCCTTATTTTTGCGAGATCTATCCAAAAACGCAAAAATATTTCGAAAATAAGATCAAATAATGCCCCAAATATGACAAAATTGACTGATACACCTTGGCTCTGATACCAATTGTAAGTCCTTAATTTGCCCGTGTATCAGTCAGATCCGTTTGGTGGTGCGGAATCTCAATCAAACGGATGATGTCAGATCAAATAGAAGAGAAGGAGAAGAAGAATAATATGAATTTTAAATGTATTGATAATATGAATTAAGTTCCTTACACAAAAGATTCACCCACACACGATACTCTCTGGCCGTAAACTCCTTAGGGTTCATCAATCTATTCGCCACACCCTAATACTTATATTTATACTAGGGGAACATGGACCGGAAACAAATGGGTCGTAAATGAGTTTACGGTCGTAAACTCAGCCGTAAACTAGACCATAAATTCATAAATATTACAGTAAAATACAATTGTCCAGAAAAGTAAAGTATAAACCATATTTTGACCCAATATCACTTCTTGCAATTTTTTCTCAAGAATGTCCTATTTGGTTGTAAAATGTAATTTGAACTCAATACGTATCAAATATCTTTGCAATTAACCCAAATATAACTTAAAATGTATTAAAATAATACATAAATATATGTATAAATATAACAACATCAACTAACATATGAATGTCACACCCCGTTGTATAACTGGAAGCGAATGTACGAAGTTGTGATGAATGTGGCTTCGAATAGAAATTTTGAGACTCGATTTTATATCGAATAACATTTTTTTTTAATGTTTTACATGAAATTCTTTGAACAAACTTGACAATTTCTAGGGTCTAGATTCTAGAAAACTAAAGACATAACAAAAAATAGAGGATGATATTATCAAAGTTCCTAATTGTGGTGTGTAAAATGCATTAATCAATATTGTGCGTTAACACCTCGGAGTCTCGGACTCCCCTTTTATCAATTACAAGAATTTTAATTGTGGTGTGTAAATTTCACAAAGAGTTCCATTTCGTCGGGTTTCAATGGCGTTCTCTTCAACGGTGCATATCCCCTCCCTCTGCCGTCTGTCGAAAGCATCTACCTCTTCTTCACCATTAATTCCGTCCGCTTCGATTTCCATTCGATCTTCTCCTTCTCATATTAATCTAAATATTGCGAGAAAGAATTTCTCAATTCGCGCGATTTCAACACAAGGTATTGGTTCTCTGTTGCTTCGTTACATCTTCTCTGGTTAATGATTATGTATCTTCTTCACCTCGTTTATTCACGATTTTACTGCCCTGATTGTGATTATAGTACCTTATTTCATCTTAGTGTATCTTGTTAGGTTACATTTGTAGAATATTTCGAATTATTGGGGATTTGTTTTCTTTATTTCTCTGGGTTTTAGGATTTGAAAGAATTCAGTCGGTTTAGTCTCTAATAGCAGTAACTCTTCCACCAATCTTACCCTAAAACTTACGATATTTCTGAGAGAATATGCCTCAACGCATAGTTTGTTGTGTAAAGACAAATTGTGGCAAGTGTGGGAGTAGGTTTGATGGAAGCTTGAGTAAATTGGACACAGAAAGGATAGGATCAAACTCAGTCATGTTTAGATATGGTGATTTAGGGTATTGGGTAGAAGACTTGAATACAGAAGGGTATATGGAATAGTTAGCTATCGTATTAGGATTTGAGTAACTATTTATTAATTAGTAGATAGTAGATAGTTGCTCAATCCAACAAAAAGAACAAGGAAGAAACCAAAGGTATGATCTAAAGTTTTGGGGTCAAATGGGCTAATATCACATCTTTCGAAACTAATCCTGATTCTTTTAGACCTTTTTAGCAAATTGTGATCTTTACAAATTGTTATCATTACAAATTCCATAAAGGTGGTGATATGATATCATATGTTTAATTCATTTTGCATTTACAATAACATATTGTTTATGTCTAAAATTGTAGCAGCACCTGCATCTGGAGGAATTGCACCTGCGATTGATTTGACAGATAATGCATTGAAGCATTTAAATAAAATGAGGTCTGAAAAGAATGATGATTTATGTTTGAGAATTGGTGTTAAACAAGGTGGATGCTCAGGCATGTCTTACACCATGGAATTCGAGAGCAGGGCAAACGCAAGACCAGATGACTCAGTTATGGAATACGATGGTTTTGTCATTGGTATGCTTTATTTTTTCTAGGAAGAAAAAACGAGCATTTGTTTTTGTATTATAGGCTTATAGCATCCAATTTCATTTCTTCTTAATATAAAGCTCTTTTGAATGGTTATAAGTTATAACCGGATATTGACATATTGTTGCATAAATTATTATGTAAATTGGTAAAAAGTGAAATATCATTGCATATGCACATTTAACCAATCGTTTGATTTTGTTTTTGTGAACTTGTGTGCAGTTTGTGATCCGAAGAGTCTTCTCTTCATATTTGGGATGCAACTTGACTTTAGTGATGCACTTATTGGAGGAGGCTTTTCATTTAAAAACCCGAATGCTACACAAACATGTGGTTGTGGAAAATCATTTGCTGCTGAGATGTGAAAGAAACATGTATTTATAGACCATATCATGTTTATACTCGAAACATTTATATATAAATTGATACATAGATTGTAGTGGGATCCTTCCATTGTCTGTTTCTTATGTGTATTTTGCATATGAAAATTACTCTCTTGTGGATGAATTTATTCAATCAATATTGTGGTATCATGATATTTGAATCCAGTCGACGAATTTATTAGGATGCATTTAGACCCGACTCGACGAGTTTTGTTGGCTATTTTCAATGATGAGTATTAGGAAAAACTAATTCATTGTATATTGCAAATTAACCATTTTATAGATTATAAACATTAATAATTGAGGTGTAGATGATTTTAAGAGCATCTATGTAGCCTTGCACATTGTATTGCATTTTCACTTACATCATCCATAATGGTTAGCTCTTTCTTATAGAAAAGTTTATTTACATCAACAAAAAAAGTTATGTTTACAAATCTTTTCCAATGCATGAGCATTTAAGTTTCTTATGATATTTAAACATTTAAAATGTTTTATGATATTTCGTTTTCTGGTTGATATTTATTTTAATTTTGTCAAATATTTTGTGATAAATATTGATTTATAGTTCGTATATTCAATGTTTTAAATTAATTACTTAAAAAAATTATGAAAGATTGTTGGGACTAGGTTTTGGCTTGCCCCTTTCTTCTTATTAGGAACCTTATTATACAAGGTGTTTGTTGCTCACCCATATCTCTAAAGGAGCACACATTTGTTACCGCCAAGCGACAAAACCGGGAGCGGAAAGGGAAATTTAACCTTGAACCTCCTCACAAGACTGATCAGATAGACATGCGAGAGACCACAACATTTGAGGGTGTTTTCCTCAAAACTAGCTGATAGCCGATAGTTGGTAGCATTTTGTTAAACACTACGCGATATAGCTTTTAGATTTTGAGCGTTTTGTTTAAACTAAATACTAAAAGTCTGTAATGTCAAACGAGATTTTTTGTTCAAAACATAACGTTTTGGCAAACGTTAGAACCTAGAAGCTTCCAAACACTCGGTGTCAAACACGTATGCCTTGAGTAAGTAAGAGGACAACAAGCAAAAGTTATGTTTTCATTTATTTATTGAGATTGAAACCAAGTTCTTTAAAAAGAGGTAGGTATAATGAAGGCATGCCAAGTTAAGAAAAAGACCTTCTTACTTTTAGTCTTAATTACTAGTAGTTTGAAGTGAAACCAGTTTTTTTGGTTGTAATAACTCTATTTTCAAATATTACATTTTGACACTTGGAATGAGTTTTGTTTGCAAAATGACCCATAGTAGCATTGTTGTAATTTTTGGGCGAATCACACGTATGTTGGGCGTACCAGCATGGTATGCGGAGCGTAAGGCCTTTTAATGGAACGACGTCGTTTTGAGTATGTTGGGCGTACTCTGTTTGGAAGAAAACCCTAATCTTGAGGGTTTGGATCATATTTATTGATCCTTAAGTCCCATTTCTTCACCCCATTCCCAACCTCCATCATTTGATACGCTCCTTTGCAAAACCCTAGCCCCCTTTAGTGCATTTTGAGACATTTGAGTGGGTTTCTGTGTGTTCCAAAAGAGGAAGAAGGTGGTGGTGAACCTTAGAAGCTAGAAGCAAGCTTGGATCTGGAAGTTTTGCATCATTCTCCATCTCCAGAAGGTAAAAAGTCCTCACCTTAATGATTAAGTTACTAGATCTAGCTTGCATGGTGATATATGAGTTTTTTGTCCCCAAATATGTCATTGTGCATGGCATGTTATAGAGCGCTTAAGCTATCCTTTTGGATGTATTTCCATGTCTTGAGTCATAAAATATGATCTTGGCCCATGAGATTCCTTCATGCAAGCCATTAAGAACTTTAGTGGTTAAGACAAGTTAGGGTTTTGTTGGTGGGCTTGATCTAGACATGCAGAACCATAAAGTTGGAAACTTTATGGTTTGGGATGCCATTTAGGGATAAGATTGAAAGCTTGACGTGGTGACTTAAGGAATTAAGCCCTCAAAATGAAGTTATTAAGCCATTGTGTATGTTGGGCGTAACTTGTCGTACGTCAGGCGTACGCCTAAGGGAGCCTAATCTGGATCGCGAGTATGCGGGGCGTACTCGGTCTGGGTAGACTTTTCTTGACTTTGACTTTGACCAAGGTTGATCAAGTTTGACTTAAGGGTATTTTGGGTATTTTGAGCCATAGTTAAGCGTTGGTCACTATATGTTGATAAAGTGACCTATGTAAGGGCATACTTAACCAACCTTGGATTTTGACTTTTGTTGACCGTTGACTTTTTGACCAAGTTTGACTTTAGGTCAAACTTGATGGATTTGATTGAGGATTAATATTTTATTGAGACTGATGTTAGTTGATCCGCGAGATCAAGTAGTGTAGCAGGGAGCGTATCACGGTGTTCTCGGGTTTCTTTATTTCAGGTGAGTTTCGTCTCACTGTACCATGGGTTGAAGGCACCAATGTCAGCCCACTAGTTTTGGTTATCTGTCAGTAGAAGGATGCCTTAGGGACTATATATAGTCATGTAGGATAAACTGAGGACTCTTGGTCCAGGCTCTCCTACCTGTTCCTTGTTTGGTTGTGGTTCTAGAGTAAGACCACCTGTCCGGGTGGCTATCTCATCTCTGAATATATACGGTTATGCACTTGGATTGTTGATACTTAGTATGTAGTTATGATGTAGGGATCTGTTAGATCTCTATTCTGGTATCGAGGATGTTGCTATGTTGTAGGAATTTGTTAGATTTATATTCTGGTATCGAGTATGTTGCTATGTTGTAGTGATTTGTTAGATCTGTATCCTATTATCGAGTATGTTGCGTTGTTGAAGTGATCTAGCATAATAACAAAGATAAATCAGAATTATAAGTTTACCTTGAATCACTTGTTTGATCTTCTTGTTCTTGGAGCTTTAGAGTCATAATTATCACTCCTCTAATGGCTTACAAGCACCAACTAGCAAGAGGATGATTTGAGAGAGTGGGGAGGGACTTAGAAATCGTCCAGGGTTTCCTTACACACAAGGGTGTCCGATTTCCATGACCCCAAGGGTCTATATATACTTGTAAGGCTCCTAGGGTTTCACCCTTAAACTCTAATTGGATAACTTAAGCCCAAAGCAATCCTAATCCCTTTATGATAATCCCTTGGACGATTTTAGGTCTATCCTAAGCCATAAAATCGTCCACCACATTATCCATAATGGATTATAGCCTAAAGTATAACTATCACACATTTGACAGTTTAAGTCCTTCTCTTTAATTAATCTCTTTAAGTCACCAAATTAATTCCTAATTAATTTATGACTTATATTAATCAAATAATAATAATAATAATATTCCTTATAATATTTCAACTCTCATTGTAAATCATCCTATCAAGTTGCTATGGTGAAGGCAACCCAAAAGGATCATGCTCAATCGGGTCAAATACTTGCTTAATATAGTTGCAGCCTTAGACACTATTCCAACAAGATCATCACTGGTGTGATCGCCATTCCGAAGTTCCTAACGTTCCCTCTCATACCGGAAGTGTAGTCCTTCAGGTTGTTTCTAGATCATCGGATGGATTGCGTGTCTACGGGTACTTGTTTGTTGCAGAGTGTCTATCTCAATCTTGTGCAAAATGAACCTGCACTTCTGATTCTTGAGATATTTCC
The DNA here is from genome assembly GCF_052625555.1 of Lactuca saligna. NCBI lineage: Eukaryota > Viridiplantae > Streptophyta > Magnoliopsida > Asterales > Asteraceae > Lactuca > Lactuca saligna. The sequence continues at coordinate 67,678,521 of NC_136421.1, read as the reverse complement.
AAAGGGAAACCCTTAGGGTCGGGGAGATAGGGTTTCACCAGACGAGTGTTGGACTATCCCGGGAGGTGGTTCTACTATTTCTACGCGAGATAGTATCCGTGCGGAAAGTGGTTGCTCTTGTATGTTTGTTTATTTCAGTGCGGAAAGCGGTTGCTCTTGTATAACCCATCGACTAACACCTAGACTGGTGTCAAGTCTGTAATCTCTTCGGGATCTGGGTTATAAGGCTTAACATAACTACTTTCTCACTTTGATCAAGTATTCATGGCTGCAAAGGTTATCCTGTGGTTCTCGGTATTTTAGTGTTCACTTCGGAGTGTGCAGTCCATCGCTTACAAGGCGGTGGTGACTTCCTCCATGCGAGAGGGCAGAGGATCCTAGGCACTACTCGTCTGTAACGGGGTGTACGAAGTGCCTGAGTAGTGTGAACACCTTCTGCAACTACTCTTCCAAAGGTTCTGAGTTTTCTCAGTCTAGGTCAAATCTAGTGAGTGTAGGTTCCCATCATTCGGAACTTTAATCTCTTCATCCACTCTTCTCAGGGTTTAACTTATCTCAGTTTCTGGATTTCCATGATATCCGCTGAGATGCTTAATTTGTGGGATTAAGCGTGAATGGATGGTCGTAGTCAATGTCCTTGGCTCTTACGACTCATATTTCTTTATCAATTGAGGGTGTTAGCTACTATGTTGGCTTAACAAGGATGACAACAAACTTTGGATTTGTGGTCATTATAGTAGCTCAACCCGCAGGGGTTCTCTTGACTCTAGTTCCTATTCTATGGAATAGGATGAAGGGTCTTACTATGAGGTTCGTGGTAGGACTCATACTCGGTTATAGTGGTCAGCCTCATGAGTTCTATCCTCTCAACTCATGAACCTGATTGTGAGGTGCGAAGGGTCTTTCTGGGAAATCTACGACGTATGCTTCGGGTGGTTATCATCTTCTGGAATACCTACAATGTCTTTCGATTCAGTTTCTATCTGTCTAAGAAGGGTTGGTTAATAGCGCGCGGTACCCTTCTCCTGGGTACTTCGGAAGGTTTAGAAATAAGAGTGACGACTGGAGGATCGTATTAGTCTTTATTATTTTTATTTTGTTTAGGTTCGGAAGAACCTTTATTTACCGAAATGGCTACGGTGAAAGTTCTTTTTACACAGCACTAGGGAGTTACACACAGTTGTACTAAGTCAAACCATGATTGATAGAGGCGTCGAAGTTGGCATACTTCGACATGATATAGAATGAGGGGCAATAGAGTCATATGCCGAACGGGCACACAAGTTCTAGGCGTCTTGGGTTTCGTCCCGTGTATCACTGTCGCGGATACTTGGACCGATAGAGTTGACGCGGAACTATAGAGAGTCCTGAATGTTTCTGAATAGAGTACCTTTTCATGAATGGATTCTCACGAGGCATTTCTATAATCGCCTCACATATACTAGTCATGTATAATTAAGGTGGGGAGGACTGTTGACTGAGCAACTCCGTCTTAAATCCACAACCAAACGAGGAACAGGAAATGAGGCGGCCTTCACTCACTCTAGGTCTATCCATCTTAATTATACATGGTCGTAACGTATATGTTTAGCCATTATAGTTTTACCTGATGAAATTTTAAATTTTATAACAGTGCTGCGACTTTCACCATAACGGGGAAATAATTACATTTAGAATTAGCCTTTTTTTATGTTTCCGGTTATCTATCTAAGATTGAGAGACGTACCAAAAATCTACCAGGTTCCTTGATGCTTCTCCCTAATCATTAAGGTTAGACTCCTCCTGAGTCTTTTTTGTTTCCTTCAGTTTGGATAGTTCTTCTTGAAGTGTCCATCCTTACCACATAGGCGGTAAACTGGGTTGTCTGCCACATTGGTGGTTGATGTAATAGACTCAACCTGGATTTTGCAGATGCAAGCAGTATGACCCTTCATATTGCACCTAGCATAAAAGAGTTCTCGACAGCTATCATGATGGTGGTAACTGCACTTGCTGCAGTGGGGAAGATTTCCTAGGTATGGTCTTCTGGAGGTCAGGATGGGAGGGCTGGCATGGGTATTGACTGTCTCAGCTCGTTGCCCTTCGGAAGGTCCTTGAGCCGAGTACTTCCCTCCTCGATCTTGAGTTTTCTCTTTAGTGAAGTTGGCTGAGGTCTTTGGGTGGTTGGGTATGCGGTTGAGGGTTGCTGTTGTCTGTGGCTGGGATTGGAATTCCCGATAGGGCTCTTGCTAACATTGGCATTGTTAGCATTCAGCTGAGCCCTGACAATTGCAACGGCTGCCGAGACTGCAGCCTGGAACGTAGCTTCATCGAGTAGGAGAGTAGGTTTCTTGCTAGTGGATTGGTTACGCTTGCTCGGAGGCATGGTTTTTCCCTATACGGAAAGGAACTCAAGCGGATGAGAGACGATGGACACTAACCCTGGACATATTTGTCCTTACTGTATTAGGCATAAATTTTTCCTGTGCCTCGGATATTGGTTGTTTGAGTGTCGACCTACATCCCTATGATGTAGTCCAGGTATTCAAGGTAGGAGTGTAAGCATCGAAAAAAGCTATAAGATGGGAATCGTTCCTACTAAGTTACCTTTATACTGGGAAAGGTTTCACTCTCCGGCCTGGAAAGATTTGAGAACAGTTCGGAACGAAGTCCGTAGGAAGAAAGGCTCATGAGGACTTATGGCTAAATGTCCTCAATAGAGGTGTTGGGATCCGCTCTAATCGTGTTACTGGCATCGGGAAATGGCGATTTAGCTAACACATAATGTGAGTAGTGTAACCACTAACTCACTAAATTGTATTATTTTAGGGGTGTATTGGCGTGACAAACACGAGGAAAAGACACTTCTCGGGTTCCATGTATTGGCTCCCTCTGTCTGCCTCGTATCTTTGTCTGGAATCGGCGTTGGTTTCCTTCGGGTAGTTACCTAGGGTTCTTTCCTTGTATGGACATATTGAATCTCTATTCCGCCTTCCTTCTAATTCCAACTCTGAGTGTCATCGCTTCAGGATGGATGACTGGAAATCTCGGAAGTTTAGACGAATTTCCCACCATGTTCCTAAAAAGATATAGGCACTTGGTGATTCCAATAGTCTCGTCTCGGTTCATTTATTTCCTAACTGGAAATCCTCTCAATGAACCTCTTCTGGGTCTGCATCACCTCTTTTGCCGAGTACTGAAGTGGATAGGGTTTTCTAAAGGGTTCGTGCGAGAATGGAAATGTCTAAAGAATCTTAAGAGATTATTAACATTTCACTGGGTGATCCATATCGAGTCTTGATACGATTACATAGGGTATACAAATCATATATAGCTTAGATCCAATAGGCCTTCGAATATGTGATAATACTCTATATCCACATCCCAACGAGGAAAAGGAAGTAGGGCGAAACCACACATTCTTAGCCTATGGGATCCTTATTATATATAACCTTGGGAGTATATCCTCTGTAGTTGTAGGTATATCAATAAGAATCTTTTTAGTTTTTCACACAAGGTTATCTATGGATCCTAAAATACCCCTATGGTATTTTAATTTCTTGTTTGTTTCTTATCTTCTGAATATGATTCTGGGATTAGTGTGAGTCTTTTAGTATTCCAAAATACTCCTATAGTATTTTTAAACTTTATGTTTGGCTCTAGCATTCCTAGTTGGTAAGTTTCAGACCTGTTGCAACACCACTATCACTCCCAGGCACACGTTCATCGCATCTCGAATAAATGTAGTTGATCAGGTTACATTTATTCCAGCTTACGATTACATAACTGCCTAGGTTTGACGGTAATGCTCAACATCCGAAGACTTTTATTCTTGTTCTTCTTGTGATACTTGTGTTCGAGTATTTAGATTCTGAATGTTCTTATACTTTGGTAAAATATGGTTATATTTTAAATTATAATTCTTGGTCAGAGTGTTTTATCCCTATGCATTTATAGGTTGTATATCTTTTATGAATTGATATACTTAGCTCACTATAAACAATGCACTGATACCAATCTGTCACACCCCAAAACCGGAACGACGGAAACGTTCTGGGGTGGATGACATCATATCAAGTATCACAACATATGCAATATAGTAATCAAAGTAGAACAACCATTGCATTAATAGTAATAGTTTTACATGGTTTACATTACATAGAAACTTCAAAGTAATACAAGTAATAATATAGATGCAACTTGGTACTAAACGGTCTTCACAAAAAGTACCTGAGATGTACCTGTCTATCGCTGACCTGAGAATACAAGTTATTTGAAAAGCGAGTATCAGCATTCTACAAATGCTGGTGAGTTCATAAGTATTTAGTGTCATTTTATCCGAATAACTTTATATAAGTAGTAGTTTTAAACTATACAGTGAATTAGAGTCCTTTCCAGAAAATCCTATATTTTCTAATTAAAAGCAGTCTTCTACCAAGATTGGACAGAGTTATATGGTAAAAAGTAATTTTTCCTTAACACTATCATTATCAAAATGTGGTATTGATTTTTAAAGAAAGTAGGAGAATATCAGGGAAAATAACATATGCCTCAGCAGTGAAGACTGCTGACTAAGGCAAAAGAAATCATAGACTCCAGGGGAGTATCGAATGAACGGTACGCCTGGCTCAGTCTAACAAAAAGGGAGACGCAGACCCCAGACAGTATTAAATGAAAGATACGTCTAGCAAGGTCTAAAAACAGTGAACACAGACCCGAGATAGTATCAAATGAATGATACGTCTAGCAAGGTCTAAATACAGTGAATACAGTGTTAAAACCCGTTACCTTAAGGCCATGAATTATAAGGTAACCCCAAGATACTCGCAACCATACTAATAGACATTAGAGAACTTGACGCCCTGCAAGCGTCGGTAATAATGTGACATATGTCACCCTTTGGGCTTTGTAGGGCGGGGACTATAGCTAGCAGTCAGGGTGCGGGGGTGTCAATCTCGTATAGATCTATATACATAATGCCCGCTCTCCCTACAAGAGGCTCTGGTTACTATCCTGACAACGGAGAAGGTCGTGTACTGAAGATGGATCTCGTGTAGTGAGATCTGATGTGAAATATTGGACTAATGATAGAGACTCACAACTGAACCAACTAATGTAAACCTATGTGTCTATGCTTGTATACATAATGTATGACTAATGATCAAACGACCTTCGGACAGGTATTCGATCCCACCAGACCACATCTCAACGAAGAAAAGGAAATAGGGTGAACTAGCCTTCCTAAGTCCTTTAAACATTATTTATATAACTATACAAGCATAGGCATACATTTAACTAAGTTTAAGTGTTTAACGAAGTAGGAGTGTTTCACAAGGTATAAGAGTTAACGAATAGAGGCGTATCGTGAAGTAGAAGTGTATCGTGAAGTATAAGCATATCGTGAAGTATAAGTGAATTGTGAAGTATAAGTGTATCGTGAAGTATAAGTGTATCATGAAGTATAAGCGTATCGTGAAGTATAAGTGTATCGTGAAGTATAAGTGAACCGTGAAGTAAAAGCGTATCACGAAGTAAAAGTGAATCGTGAAGTAAAAGTGTATCATGAAGTAAAAGTGTATCGTGAAGTAAAAGCGTATCACGAAGTAAAAGTGTATCGTGAAGTAAAAGCGTATCATGAAGTAAAAGTGTATCGTGAAGTAAAAGCATATCACGAAGTAAAAGTGCTAACAAAGTAGTAGTATTAACTACGAGGAAGTATAACGAAGCAGTAGTATCTAACAAAGTAGGAGTATAAAAACATGGAAGAAAAACTTTGATGAAATCTTTGGAAAACCTTTATACTTTGAGAAAATCATTCAGAAACAAGTTTTGATTATAACCTTTATAAAGTAGAGAAAACCTTTATTTAAAATGCTGCTGTAACAGAGTTTGAAATAAAACATACAGCACGAGAGGCAATTTGAGAAAAGCTTTGAACACATAAAGACATTTTAGAAAACCATTTACAGTATCATACTTGGTAAAACAGTTGACAGTGTAATGAATCCTTGTGCATGCGGGTTATCAATCACATGTAATTGATATGATAACTGGCATGTTTAACTCGTATTCCCCCTCCCCCTAAAAGCATGTAAAAACATTTAAAAGGTTAATTCAGGGGTATGAACTCACCTGTTGTAAGTGGATCCGACGAAGGTGCCGGTTGGGCGCTCGGTGTCAAGTAAAGACTTGAAAACACTTAGTGACCTATTAAACATATGATAACATATGTTTACATACAATTAGCAAATAATACTAATTAAACACGTATACACATCCTAAAGTGCGGAAAACACTTTGGTTAAGTGTTTGGAGTGTCCCGCGTAACATCTAAGGGTGTGTATGGCTTAGATAGGAAGTTTACTCTTCAAGAGTAAACTATTTACAGAGTTCACGGTCCTGGGACAAAATCCCCATGAGTTTACGGCCGTAAACTCATGGTGAGGGTGTTCTAGGATGCTAAAAGGTCTTATATCGCTTGTGGAATTATGCTAGGCTCAAATCTAGGATTTATAAAGGGTTTAAGGTCTCAAATGCACCATTTTAGGGAGTTTACGGTAGTAAACATGGAGTTTACGACCGTAAACTCCTACTCACCCTTTTCCTTTTGTGTTTTGAGGTCTTAAATGGTAGAGAATAAAGTTCTATGCATTTTTCCAAGTCAAATGGGGAGTTTAGGGCATCATTTGGGCACCTTTTAGGAGCTTACGGACCATGGACCTTTCCTAGGGGGGGGGGGGGGTTTACGGCCATAAACTCCTATTTCCTTGGTTTCTTTAATGTTTAAAGCATTTACATTCGTGGAATTGCTTCTAGAAATTTTTCCAATGCCATAGGAGGTGTTTAGGGGCATTTCTAACACTTAAACTTGAGTTTACTCCCCATGAAGAGGAGTTTACGGCCCAAGCATGTTCTTGGGTATTAAACTCAAGTTTACTCCCCAAAATTTAAGTTCAATGTGTTCTAAGTCTATTTCCATAAGTCATTTAGCCATATCTAAGCCTTAGGGGTAGTTTAGAGGGGTTTTGGGGCTTAAAAACCCCATTTAATGGTGTTTACGGTCCAAGAGTGTTCTTGGGCCGTAAACACATGAATTTACCCCTATTTTATGTTTTAAACACGAATTTGCATGTTAGCTAAGCTATACAACAAGTTAGGGTAGATTGCTTACTCGTTTGGGGCTCGAAACAGACGATTTTTGGCTTGAATTTAAGTCGTAGAGAGAGAGAGAGAGTGGGGGGGGGGAGTGAAAAAGGTGGAAATGGAGTTTACTCTCCCTTATATAGGGGCTTGAGTTGGGGCTCAGTGCAAATCTACCCGATACTGCTGTTAAACGGGGCTTTTGGTCGCACCCGATTTAGTGGTTGAATTTTTGACTTGGTTGAAACTAAACATTTTTAAGGGTATTTTGTGGTGTTTCTAATTTATTTCAACTCTTACCAAGTCATTATAAAAGTACCAATTTAATTAACCTCTTCCTAAAAGGTTAACAGACAATTGATAAAGTGAGGCTTACTAACGGAAAAAGGGGTTAAAAATGACGGAATAAATTTCGGGTTGTCACAGCGACCAAAAGCCCCGTTTAACGTCGGTATCAGGTAGAATTTCACCGTGTCCCAAACCTGAACCATATATAAAGTTGATTAAGCCTCATTTGAAGCTTTTTCACTCTCTCTCTAACCTCTCTCCTCAAATCCACACTCTAAGTCCAAAAATCATCAAATTAAGGCTCCAAATCATCAAGGTAACTATCCTAGCTCCTAGTATAACATCTTTAGCCTTCAAACTCATGGTTAATATTTGAAATAGGACCATTATCATGAGTTTACGGCCCTAGAACATTCCTAGGCCGTGAACTCACATAAAATGGGTTTTGGAACCCCAAAACCCTTCCAAACCACATTAGGAGCGTAAGGCCTTTTAATGGAACGATGTCATTTTGAGTATGTTGGGCGTACTCTGTTTGGAAGAAAACCCTAATCTTGAGGGTTTGGATCATATTTATTGATCCTTAAGTCCCATTTCTTCACCCCATTCCCAACCTCCATCGTTTGATACGCTCCTTTACAAAACCCTAGCCCCCTTTAGTGCATTTTGAGACATTTGAGTGGGTTTCTGTGTGTTCCAAAAGAGGAAGAAGGTGGTGGTGAACCTTAGAAGCTAGAAGCAAGCTTGGATCTGGAAGTTTTGCATCATTCTCCATCTCCAGAAGGTAAAAAGTCCTCACCTTAATGATTAAGTTACTAGATCTAGCTTGCATGGTGATATATGAGTTTTTTGTCCCCAAATATGTCATTGTGCATGGCATGTTATAGAGCGCTTAAGCTATCCTTTTGGATGTATTTCCATGTCTTGAGTCATAAAATATGATCTTGGCCCATGAGATTCCTTCATGCAAGCCATTAAGAACTTTAGTGGTTAAGACAAGTTAGGGTTTTGTTGGTGGGCTTGATCTAGACATGCAGAACCATAAAGTTGGAAACTTTATGGTTTGGGATGCCATTTAGGGATAAGATTGAAAGCTTGACGTGGTGACTTAAGGAATTAAGCCCTCAAAATGAAGTTATTAAGCCATTGTGTATGTTGGGCGTAACTTGTCGTACGTCGGGCGTACGCCTAAGGGAGCCTAATCTGGATCGCGAGTATGTGGGGCGTACTCGGTCTGGGTAGACTTTTCTTGACTTTGACTTTGACCAAGGTTGATCAAGTTTGACTTAAGGGTATTTTGGGTATTTTGAGCCATAGTTAAGCGTTGGTCACTATATGTTGATAAAGTGACCTATGTAAGGGCATACTTAACCAACCTTGGATTTTGACTTTTGTTGACCGTTGACTTTTTGACCAAGTTTGACTTTAGGTCAAACTTGATGGATTTGATTGATGATTAATATTTTATTGAGACTGATGTTAGTTGATCCGCGAGATCAAGTAGTGTAGCAGGGAGCGTATCACGGTGTTCTCGGGTTTCTTTATTTCAGGTGAGTTTCGTCTCACTGTACCGTGGGTTGAAGGCACCAATGTCAGGCCACTAGTTTTGGTTATCTGTCAGTAGAAGGATGCCTTAGGGACTATATATAGTCATGTAGGATAAACTGAGGACTCTTGGTCCAGGCTCTCCTACCTGTTCCTTGTTTGGTTGTGGTTCTAGAGTAAGACCACCTATCCAGGTGGCTATCTCATCTCTGAATATATACGGTTATGCACTTGGATTGTTGATACTTAGTATGTAGTTATGATGTAGGGATCTGTTAGATCTCTATTCTGGTATCGAGGATGTTGCTATGTTGTAGGAATTTGTTAGATTTATATTCTGGTATCGAGTATGTTGCTATGTTGTAGTGATTTGTTAGATCTGTATCCTAGTATCGAGTATGTTGCGTTGTTGAAGTGATCTGTTGGATTTGTATGTTATCTATGCTTACCGGTTATCATCTGGTGGAGTGCCCTAGGGACTATCTTTAGTCACGTAAGATAGCCTGAGAACTATTTATCTAGGCTTTCTTGTATGTTCCTTGTTTGGTTGTGGCTCTAGAGTAAGATCATCTGTTCGGGTGGCTATCTGTGACAACCCGAAGTTTTTCCATCGCCGTAACCCGTTCCGCCCGTAAAACCCGTCTTTAGCAATTCGTTCCGTTTTCGTTTTTGGGCTAAGTTATTTAAATTTATATGTTTATTATAATCTCATTAGTGTCCAAACTCCCTAGAAACTCATGTAAACGACCCAAATTATTAATTTGAAAATTTTTAGAATTGGTCCCGTCGGATTACGACAACTTAATCGGGTGAGACCAAAAGCCCCGTTTAACGTCGGTATCGGGTAGAATTCCACCGTGTCCCAAAACCGAACCATATATAAAGTTGATTAAGCCTCATTTGAAGCTTTTTCACTCTCTCTCTCTAACCTCTCTCCTCAAATCCACACTCTAAGTTCAAAAATCATCAAATTAAGGCTCCAAATCATAAAGGTAACTATCCTAGCTCCTAGTATAACATCTTTAGCCTTCAAACTCATGGTTAATCTTTGAAATAGGACCATTATCATGAGTTTACGGCCCTAGAACAGTCCTAGGCCGTGAACTCACATAAAATGGGTTTTGGAGCCCCAAAACCCTTCCAAACCACATTAGGAGCTTAGATATGACTTAGGGGCTTACCAAACTGGACTCATCATTTAAGGATTAAACATGAGTTTACTGCCCAAGAACATGCTTGGGCCGTAAACACCCATTCATGGGTAGTAAACTCCTTCTAAGGTGTTAAATTGCCATTTAAACACACCAATAGCCTTGGAATAAAGTCTAGAAGCAACCACAAACGAGTTAGAGGCCTTAAACTTAATGAAAACCACTCCCATAGGAGATTACGGCTGTAAACCCCCCAAGGATGGGTTCCTGGACTGTAAACTATTAAAACATGGTCAAATGACGCCCTAAATTCCATCCAAGGCTTGTAAAATGAGTTTAAATCACATGTGATTGTCCCAACACCACCAAAACACATAAAGAATGGGTATGAAGGAGCTTACGGCCGTAAACTCCTAGTTTACTGCCGTAAACTCCATTAAATGGTCCATATGTGAGTTTAATCCATTCCTATGCCCTAGATTTGATCCTAGCTAATTTCCCCAAGTGATATTTGACTATTTAGCACCATAAAACCCCTCATCCATGAGTTCACGGCCGTGAACTCATGTGGAGTTGGTCTTAGGTCCAAAAACTCTATAAGGAGTTTACTCTTGAAGAGTAAACACATTATCCAAGCCATATACGTCCGTAGATGTCACCCGGGTCACTCCAAACACTTGATTTGAAGTGTTTTCGCGTCTTGGAGTGTATAATCATATCTAATTAGTGATTTAAAGTCTAATTAGATACATTTGTATATCATTTCATATTACATAGGAACCTCACGCGTTATCAAGCCCTGAACCGACACTTAGCATCCAATCCGACACGCTTCTCGACCGGTGAGTTCATACCCCTACCTTTTTCAAATGTTTTTCAAATGTTTTCAGGGGGGGGGGGGGGAATACAAGCAAAAGTACAAGGAAATCTTGTACTCAAACTTATTATTTCGGTTCAAATATTTATATTCTGTATGTTTTTAATATCAAAAACTATGTTAACCAAATAGTTCGAATTACGAAGTTAGCTTTCAGACTAATCATAGATTTCTTGATAAAGTGTTACAATCTATATTATATTTCATAATCTACGAATAATTCATACTAATCATCAATTAGAACCAACACGCATACGAATACGAAAATACAACTAAGAACAGAACGAATACGAAAGTATAACTAGGAACAGAACGAATACGAAAATACAACTAAGAACAGAACGAATACAAAAGTACAACTAGGAACATAATGAATACGAAAGTATAACTAGGAACATAACGAATACGAAAATACAACTAAGAATAGAACGAACATGAAAGTACAGCTAGGAACAGAACAAATACTAAAGTAATAATGCGAATACGAATACGAATTCGAATTACGAACACGAATAAGAATAGAAATAGGAGTAGGAATAGGAATACGGATACGAATGCGAATACGAATACGAATACAAATAGAAATATGAGTAGGAATAGGAATACGAATACGAATGCGAATGCGAATACGAATACCAATACGAATACGAATAGGAACACAAATATAAATATGAATACGAATACAAATATGAAATACGAATATGAATATGATTACGAAGAGGAATACAAATACGAAGGCACGCATCTAGGTACATTCAAGTGTAACATAATTGGGATATCATAACACCTAGCTAATATAACAAGTATGATAGATAATTGTACATTACATTGGGATTCAATAACTAAACTTACTTTTATGAAAATAAGGGTTTTTCCTGGGATAATAATTGTACATAACTAGAATCGTGTAACAAAACAGTTAACTAAACTTTACATATAAGAAAATATGGGATTTTCTTAGATAACAAACTTTTTCGGAAAACCAAAGGAAACTTGTACAATTTCAGAAAACAAACCTCTTATGAACTCACCAGCTTTATGCTGATTTTCAAACTGCTTGTATTCTCAGGTCCGCATTAGACAGGTACCCAATGATCCTTTTGGCGAAGACGGAGTACGTAGAAGACACGTCTTTACTTTTGTTCATATGATACATATGTATAACACTTGTAACACTTTACTTTTGAACTGATGTAAATTCTAATATGTAATGTAATGGTTGTTTACTTTGCTTACTATGTACATTGGTTGTGATACTTAACATGAAGTCACCTCCGCCCCGAAACGTTTCCGCCTTCGGTTTCGGGGTGTGACACTATCTCACCTCTAGTTACTTATGGTTACACATTTCAAGGAGGATAGCTGGTAGCAGGACTGTATGTGATGAGAGGACTTGTCACACCCCCAAACCAGAACGGTGGAAATGTCTGGGGGCGGATGACTTTCATGTACAATATCATAACAATTGAATAATAGAGATCAAAGCATTACAATCATCATATTTCTAATTAATAAGTTTACATTGTACTCAAAAACACTGTCTACTTGACATCAATTACATATGACAAAAATAAATAATGTGATGTGACGATGCCCCATCCACCAAAAACTCTTGTGATTACCTGTTTACTGGTTTTCTGAGAATACAAGTGAAAAGTGTCTACAATTAAGTTGGTGAGTTCATAAGCATTTTGTTTGAGAAGGATTTGTAACTATTTCGTGTAAAATGATAGCGTATACTTCCATAAAATCTAATATTTTCTTTAAAAACGAGTTGTAAGTCTTAAGTCCAAGACTAAAAATGTAAGTAATGTTGTATTGGAAAATAGTGTTATGAAGTTTATCTTTATATAAAACTACTTGAATGTATCTTTATAAGTCATGTTTGACCCACTTTTTTCAGAGCAACTCATCTCCACAATACATGCAATACAGGCTTAAATATTCAATGGTGCCTCGTCATTATTATTTATTCATTCATTTCATGCAAGTAACAAAAATTTTAAATATATGTACAACCTTATGTATCACTTATAACCATAAATCCTGCTGAACCTCCCGCTTGTGCCACTTTTGCTTTGATCAGGTAGTAACAATCACCATACCGGATGTGAGTTAAGATTTTAACTGGGTTGGAGTTCCAAGACCTTACATATACACGATAAATCACATAACCCTACAAATTTAGTACCAACCAAAATATTAGCATGAGAAAGTGATTATAAGTATCCAACACTAAAACCCCCTAAATTAAGCGTTCAATAAAACCCTAAAATCGAATCCAATGCCTTCGCAAGTCCAAAACTGAAAACAGAAAATAACTTACGCACCACAATATATTAATAAAAATCTATAATTTACCAAAGGAACAAATGAACATGGGCGAGAGATTGGTTTAATTCCAGTGGAATCTAAACTCAAATTAGAAAAAAACTACATGAATCCCTAAAACTACCTGATACAAAAAACCTAGTAGAAAATCAATCTCAAACTATAGAGTTTTCATTTGAGCATGTTGGATTCATGAGTATTTATCCATTGGAGCAATTTTTTAAAGAAAAACTCATATTTGATCTCTTGGGTATTTTAGGTAGTTATATCACGTCATGTCATTCTCAAACTCTATCGAAATGTTGAGTTTAAACATAGACTAAAATAAAGTAGATGACCTAATTTCTAAGACCTGTGAAGTAAAAAAAAATATGAAATTTACCTTTAACTGTACTTCTTTCCCACATTCCATGTAAAACTGTAACTCTAATTCAACAATAAACACCAAAATCATCGTAATTCATAGGCACATAACTCATTGACACACCAAATATCATGAAAAACTAAAATTATGATGTAAATTGTGGAAAATGTTACAAAATTAACAAAAAAAGTGGGTACCTTTCCCGAAGAATGATAGATTATTGTAGTTTCCATTATCGTCTCTGATTTTGATTTCACGCCAATTTATGCATCTTTAGACCACACAGTAGACATGGAGAAAGAAGAAAACACGAACGAAAGGTTACCCGGATTAGGGTCTGAAACAGGGGATGGTGGAGGAGAACGTTGGTTGATTTGAGGCTGCAACCAACAACGATAATGGGAAGTAAGAAACTCAAAAATAGTTGTGTTGTACCTGTTGTTTTTCATTTGAGCAATTGCAATGAATTCCATAACCACCATAAGAAGAAAAGAGGTGACCTTAATCTCACACAAAGTCTATTAACAATGAATCGCACAGGGAGAGCCGACATTAAATGTATTCGGAATCGAAGCATGACTCGTCGGGTGTAGATGTAGCCAGAGTTGAAGTAGAGTTACACAAAATTAGGCGGACTCGTCGGCGTTGACTATAGTGGAATCGAAGAGTAAAATAGCAGATAAGGATGGGATCGTGACGAAAGAAATGCAGATGAAAGCAGGCAGTGGAGTCAGTGTATGAAACTTGATTGGAGAGCGAGGCGGTATGACAGGGGAGTCGACGACTCACGATTTTAGCCGGACGAAAAGCAGACACATACGATTGAGCTTTAATGCGATGATTTTGACGGTCGTTGCAGTCGACGATCGACGGATCGACACAATGGACGATGAGGCGGTGGAGGGATTTCAGGTTTTGTCCAAGTGATTGGAGAGGAACGGATCGAACTAGGACTTTTCTGTGGAAGAAAGAAAGAGATGGAACGTAGTAGGAAGAATGTGGAAGGTCGTAAGAATTAAAGCGGTGATCGGAAGACATGTACGTATGACACCAATCGATTTTAGAGTTAATACACGTGGTTTCTTCCATGAAGCGGTGGAAAATAGACTACTCTCATTTTTATGGGATAATGGACAAAAATATTAAAAAACAAAAAACAAAATTAGTGGTGGTCTAATAGGAAATAAGTCTTGTTCACTAGTCACTTTATATATATATATATATATATATATATATATATATATATATATATATAGAGAGAGAGAGAGAGAGAGAGAGAGAGAGCTATTTAACCTCACTAGTGAATGATAAGACAAATGCATGGACACGTGGGTGTATTTGATTTTAAAAAGTGCCTAACCTTGACGAGCATGTATGATTACTCCAAATTAGATCACCAAAACACATTTAGTTTTTATTTATTTTTGATTAAAAAGTGGTGAGCCCCCTTTTCAAATCACCGAAACGGAGAGTCTAACACCCCGTTTTCGAGTTTATCAAAAGAAAAGAAAAGAATAGAAAATAAAATCACGAGAGAAAAGAAGAGAAAAAGAAATGAAAACAAAATTTTCTTCTGAATTCCCGAATCAGAAAGAAATAGAAGAAAAATTAAGCATTTACTTATTTCTTTACAAATCCTATAAATTCCGAACACTTCCTTCCACTTTTTTTCTTTAATAAACTCGGACCATTTTGTTTCGTTTCTGAAATGGGTTCAAGAGCTCGAATGATTTTTATTTTATTTTATTATTATTATTATTATTTTAGTTTCTCGCAATACTCTCGCTTACACCCTTTTGTTATGTCCGACTAAAATAAAAACCAACTTAAAATTTATGCTTATATCTGCCTAACAAAAATTGCTCCCAAATTGCACTCGACTGCAGAAGCTAGGGTTCGCACTTTCGCACCCATCATCTCTGTCCAAGAATCCACACCAGCTTCACCGATCGAATTCGATCCTCCAAAGCCCTAATCTAGGACTTGGAGAACGACTACAATTGAGATAATGGACTTCGACGAGTACGAGTACTTAGAGAAGACAGTCGACGAGTCCGACACCAGGAATGGTTCATCTTCGAAGACCAAAGACGTCAGCTCGGAGAAGAGCGAAAAGGGTCACAGGCGGAAGGGAAGAGAAGATGATGGCGAAGATGCTGAAGATGACCGCATTGAAGAGCGGAGAAGGAGCAAGAAATACAAAGGGGACGAAGAGAACGGCGGGAGCAGGAGGGATGTAGACAGAGACCGTGACCATGGCCGTAGCCGTGAGGAGAGGTCTTCCCGGTCTGAGCGTCACAGAAGTAGTGGTAGGGATGGAGAGAGAGACGTCGAGAGAGAAAGAGAAAGGGATCGTCGGAGAAGCAGTAGGGATGGCGACAGAGAGAGGAGTTCCAGAGGGAGGGATAAGGACGATGATAAAGATAAAGAAAGGGAGAGGAGAGACAGAGACAGAGACAGAGATAGAGATCGAGAGAAGAGGGATAAGGAAAGGGAAAGAGAAAGAGAAAGGGAAAGGGAGAGAGAAACGTCTAGAAGGAGCCGAAGTCACTCAAGGCTTGAACGTGAACGAGAGAAGGAATTGATACGAGAGAGAGAAAGAGAACTCGAATCAAGAGAGAGCAGGTGAACAAGTCTTCCATTTTTATATCTTTTGTGTTGATTCATCTTTCTAGCTGTGTTCTATATGATTTGTTGGTTCTTTGTCTGATTGAATGCTCAATATTCCTATAGTACTTGTAGGTTTCTAGTTATACATCTTGATGAATCCATGCTAAAGAAAAAAAAAACGCATCCCTTAAAAAGAAACACAAAGCTATGCAAAACAAATTTAGCTTTTAGCGTTAGTGTTAGCTACCAAGTTTCTAACTTGGATTGAAATCGTAGATGGATTGTTTGCACATACTAATGGGCTAACAATGCGGATTCACTGAAGAAAAAAGTGGGCTTTATAAGGTCTGTTTGGTTCTTATTTTTTTATAAAATCTGTTTGACCCTTTAGAAATTTGGCTCAGATTCAAATATTCAAATTGTGAGTGGAGATGTTTAACGAATGATGTATTTTATTTTTAGGTTGGCAAACACATATGACATATGGTGTGCTCTCACTCTCACAATCTTTGAAGTTTTTGTTCATTGAGAAGACATTCATAAAATCATAATGACAGATTATCAAACAGTGTGTTTTGTGTACCTTTAAATCTTGATTTTGTACTTATTGTTCTTTAAGTTTTTTCACATGACAGGAGACTTAAAGATAAGAAAGATGCAGTAGAGCCAGAAGCAGACCCTGAAAGGGATCAAAGAACCGTTTTTGCTTATCAGGTTTATAATTGTTTCTGATGTTGTGTTTCTAAATTCTAAACAAAGTTTATATTTTTATCAACTCTTGTGTTGACATGCATATATTTTTTTTGTTGTTGTTTAGATGCCATTGAAGGCAACTGAATGGGATGTTTACGAGTTTTTTTCTAAAGCAGGAAAGGTAAATAAGTAAATACAACAAGTAGTGTTAATTTTTCTTTAGTTTTAATTATTTTGTTTTAAGTTTTGTTTATATTATCTTTTGTTTATGTAGGTGAGAGATGTGAGATTGATCATGGATAGGAATTCAAGAAGATCAAAAGGAGTCGGGTGTGTTTGTGTCTCTTTTGAAATGCTTTTTTATTTCTATTATTCTACAGATGAAGATGTAAAAGTTAATGTATTTTAATTTTGGTGTAAAATTTAGGTACATTGAGTTTTATGATGCAATGTCAGTGCCAATGGCAATTGCCCTTTCTGGTCATTTACTTCTAGGGCAGCCTGTGATGGTGAAGCCTTCAGAGGCTGAGAAGAATCTTGTTCAGTCTACCGCCACAAGTGGGGCGGCAGGTGGTGGTGCTGGAGCCTTTGGGGCAGTTGACCGAAAGCTTTATGTTGGAAATCTTCACTTCAACATGACTGAGTTGCAACTCAAACAGGTAAAAAAAAAATCAATAATACACTTTGCATAGTAATTAATGGCAGATTAAGTTACTCTTTGGTATTGATCTTTATGATGGAATTGTGGAAGGAATGGAATGTGTGATTCCATTCCATTGGAATGAAGAATATTTATTTGGTAAATAATTTGAAAGTAAAATGCTTGAATTTGGTAGGTATTATAAATGCAATGCGAATGTGATAATAAAAAAAATATCTAAAGTACAATGCTGCAATAAAAAGAAGTGAAAGTAGGATGCTTATAAGATAATTATGAGTAGCAAAAATTAAGATTTTACATTTGTGATTTTAATTAATATTATATGATCCTTGAATTTAACTATTTTTTTTATGATCTCAGATTTTTGAAGCTTTTGGTCCAGTTGAGCTTGTTCAACTCCCCACTGACCCTGAAACAGGGCACTGTAAAGGTTTTGGGTTTGTTCAAGTCGGTATTAATTTGAATTTTTTTTTTAAATTATTTAATAATGTGTTTATTAGTAATTTTTAATTTTTTAATCATCCATTGACATTAATATAAAATCCTTAATCTCTTTTCATGAAGTTTGCTCAACTTGAGCATTCGAAAGCAGCACAAAGCTTGAATGGGAAGCTTGAGATTGCTGGTCGAACTATTAAGGTCATCATTTTACATTTTACATTTTTTTTTTCTTTTATTTATAGCTTCTAATTTATTTTAATGATATTAATTTTTTTGTTTTCAAATTTTGCTGGTTGTATTTGTAGGTGTCTTCAGTTACTGATCATGTTACTGCACAAGACACAGGAGCAAAAGCAGCAGACTTTGATGATGATGATGGTGGAGGTTTGGTGAGTCCATATAAATATATAATTCCAAATTTTTTTAAAAGAATTTTATTTATTTAAAGCAATCTTGCTTTTAATTCATTATTTTTTTTTTAAATATATAGGCACTAAATGCTCAATCAAGAGCTATGCTTATGGCAAAACTTGATCGCAGTGGTATTACCACAGGGTATGTTTTATGATCTTCAATCTGAGTTTGTTTAGTTACATGGGTCAGGGGCGTTTTCGTCTTTTTGACATTTTTGAATGGTTGTTTGCAGTATTCCTGGGGCTATCGGAGCACCTATAGTTAATGGATCTGGTCCAATTCAAGGAGGTGGTTTAGGCATGAATGTGGCAGCAGCAGCAGCTACAATTCCAATTTTGCCCCCACAAATTGTCTCAGAGCCAATTGGAAACCCTAGCGAGTGTTTGCTGCTAAAGAATATGTTTGACCCTGCTACTGAGGTATGTTCTTTTCTTTCTCAAAAATAAATGTTCACACAATATTATTTATTGGTTTGGAAGAAATTTATTTATTTAATTATTTTTTTGCAGAGTGATCCAGAATTTGATTTGGACATCAAAGAGGATGTGGGAGAAGAATGCTCCAACTATGGAAGGGTGAAGCATATATATGTTGATAAGTATGTCTTCTAACATAACATTGTTTTTTTTTTTTTTTTTATTTGTTTATTAATCTGTTTCATTGTATATAAGTTGTAAAAAATATGCATCATTATTCATTATTTCATATTCATATTATTACCTAATGAAAAAAGGAATCAAGTTATTATGTGAACAAACCAAACCATCTGAAAAAGATAGATAATCTAAACAAGTTTGCTATGCAAAGAAGAAATAACCAGGGGCAAAATTGTCATTTTCTTAATAGGGAAAGTGCTGGCTATGTGTATCTACGATTTGAGAGTGTGGAGGCAGCCTCACGAGCTCAACAGGCAATGCATAAAAGATGGTTTGCCCGCAGATTGATTTCAGCCATTTTCTTGGTATTATTATTATTATTATTATTATTATTATTATTACTTCCTATTTTTATACATTCAACTATTTTCTTATTAAGGCATTGTATGTATAATGGTGTTTGTTGTAATGAAAACTGCAGCAACCATATGAATATGAGGCCAAGTTCAAAGGTGTTGCTGCTTGATGAAGAAGATGAAAGTTTTATTATTATATTATTATTATTATTTTCATTTTAAGGTTTTGGTTTTTGTTTAGGAACCTGGAAACTGTGTAATCTATGCATGTATAATGAATGATTCTGAAAGTTTTATTTTTCTTCACATTTATGTAAGAATCATATTCAGGTTGCTTTATCATATCTTTGATTAAAACCTGCATTTGCATGTATATCAGATAAAGATGCTTAGGTCATTTGTTAGAGTAAATTACAGTTGTATGGAAAACCAAGATTTTGTAGAAGATGAGGGCAAAACGGTCATCCTTGTAAATTGCTATGAATCAACTTTAAGATGAAATCACAAACAATCAAATATAACAAAAGCTTTGCTGTATTCATTTAAACACTCACAATACCAAAAGAACAAAACGATAATCTGATGGTTTGCTAGATTCGAGAGCCTAGCCTTTCGCAACATATGAGATACCAGATTTCTCACGAAATAGAAGATATCTACATACCCTCTACCCTCTTATAAACACTGATGCAACAAACTTAATGTAATAAATGCCCAAAATACCCCTCCCACATAAAATGCTCTTTATTTTGATGATTTCCCGTGTTATCTCTATCTCAATACCCACCCCCAAAGAATCACCTTGTCCTCAACGATGGATAGAAAGGTGTATAGCATCAAATCTCCCAGTGTTACCTCTAAAAGATCTATATGCTCATGAATTATTATAAAATAATATTTATTAATAACATATGATCATATTGGATCACATCTTATATCTGATAGAAACTTATTGGTTATTTATTAGAATTTGGTTATTAATAAATATTACCAACTCTTGTATTTAATTGGAAATTATAATTTTATGAAATTAATATTTTCCAAGAAAGAACAATTAATAACTCACAATGTATGATTTATATGTTGTGTACACTAGTTAAAGTTCATTTATATAATATTTCACGACACATACACATGCTAGTTAAAGAGATGGAGTAAAAGATACTATTCTTTGACTTTTTTTAGTCAAAACCGTGGACGTCCCTATGATGGGAGAGTATTGCTTGTGAAGTAATGTCTTATACTCCCATGCTTCTCTTTTGAGCCATGCTTTCATTTAATTAAGGTATGGTCCATAGTACATGCATGCAACTATATAAATTGCCAATAAGTTCGATTATTCCTTATCTTTTCGCTCTAGAACCGTGGGTTCTTCTTCATTCTCATTGGTTTCCTTTGAAGAACTAGTGAGTTAGTTGGTGATAAATAAGTGCTTCTCCTTAAGGTTAATTCGGTATTAGTTCTTAAAGGTTTAAGAAGTATTTAATACTAGAGAAGATTAACATCTTTGGTGGCTAACACTTGCTTGGTGGATACATATAGAGGAGCTCTACTTTGGGCCTCTCTTGTCATCTTCATCAACTTTCAATGCCTCCAATTGAGGAATCAAAGTCTACAAAGTTTGTTATTATTTTCATTCTATGTTCGGTTTAATATTTATGTGTTTGCAAAATGATCATTGGTGGGTATAAAATGATTTTAAGTTTATTCAAAATTTAACTCTTCAATTGCCGTTTTTAGCATTTTTAGAAAATTTGTGTTTAAATAAAACTCAATGATTAGTATCAAAGCCATTTTTGCATGCATGGTTATATTGTAAGATTATTTGGTATAATCTTTGTTTTTATAAAACATTTATGATTTTCTTTTAGAAGAAATATCATACATATTTTCTATGACAATTTTAAAATGCATTTATGGTTATAAAAGTTGTCATACAAAAAGAAAGTGTTGTTTTATGTGTGAATGAACATATTTTGCGCATAAACTAGCCATGAACCATTTGTGATGATGTTTGTGTTGATTTGTTAAAATAGTTGTAATATTTATTTATTCATATGGTATGTAATAATTAAATAAATAGTGTTCATTTTGTTTATATTTGTAAGTAATAAATTAGTTTTAGAATAGTTTATTTTATAAAAATGTAACAAGATTGAAGATGATGACCATTTTGAAGATCAAATGTACATGCATTTGATTTTAGTAAAGTTTTATAAACTTTACAAATCATTTCATGAAATTGCTATAAAATGTTGAAACAAGTGGGAGCATGAAGTGTTGGATTAGGTATCTAAGCTCATAATTATAATTAGTATAAACTTGAATTGATAGTAGCACAATCCTTTTGGGTTGCCTTCAAACCTCGCAATTATACATGATGATTTTTTTTTTTTGAGAGAGAGGTTGATTTATTATTTGATTAATAAAGTTGAAATAAATAAGTTGTTAATATATTATGAAAATAATATATTAATTAGAAATAATATCATTTAATTAATAATTAATTAGAAATTAATTTGAATTAACTTTGGGATTAATGAATTTAATTAAAAGCACAAAGTCTAAAGTGCAATTATTCAATAGTTGAACAAAAGGCTCCAGAACCTTCCACCAGGGTGGTGGATGGTTTCTAGGGGATAATATAGAGTTTCTAGATTATCCCATGTGGATAAATATAGAGTCGGATAATTACCAATTTGAAATATTATTATTATATTCAAATTAGGGTTATCTAGGGCTTCCTTGTACCACTATATAAATGACCATAGCCCTTCATATTTCTACCACTCATACTCTTAGAGAGATAGATGAAAATTTTTCATCCCCTCTCCTCTCTCCATAATCTTCTTCTTGCTAGCTTGGGTGTGAGCCATTAGAAGCACGATATTTGTGGTGCTTGTTTTCAAAGGTTCTACAAGTCAAGGATAATTATTATTTACTATAATAACAACAAGGTATGTAATCCTAAACCATTTGTTATGCTTTTCGAAAATTACCTAGGGTTTCTATGGTTCTTATTTTGACGTTCTTAGTTATAGGTTCAATAAAGAAAACATAGTTCATGTTTTAGGTTGCATACACACTTAAGAGTTTTAAGTAGGTTTTTGTTATGCCAAAAACCCATCAGTGATATCAGAGCAAGGCTTGCTTTCAATTGAATTTGCTATAACTGTTGAATTGATTAAATTGGGGTTTATGGAAATTAAACGCTAAAAGGCTTAAATTTTCGAAATTAGGGTTAGGGTTTTGAAATCCTATCCTTCCTCCCTAAGTTTCGAAATTAGGATTAGGGTTTTGAAAACCTAACCTTCCTCCCCAAGCAATTTCGAAAATTGATAGGTTATTAGGGTTTTTCAAATTTTAGTAATTATCATTTTACTTGCCTAAAAAGAGATAATTAAAATGGGATAAATCCAATACTATATATTTTCGAAACTTTAGAGGGTATGGATTAGGATTAAATTAATTAGTTAATCCTTAATTGGTTTAATATATTTAATTAATTGTTAATTAATAGATAAATATTAAATCATTTGGTTTATTTTTTAAATTTAAATTATTTATTAATTTTCAAAATTTAATTATAAACCTAGTATTTTGAAAAGTTTTAAATTACACCTTATACTATATGTAAAATTAAAAGTTTAACAATTACTATATGTATAAGACTAAGTCAGTCGAACCGCTAGTACGTCTCATTCACGAAGTTAGTCTATAAGGGGGGTATAAGGAAATTGCCTATAAAATGGTAGTTAAATGGGTGTCCACTCTCGCTCACCGATTCCTCGATTAGTAGAAGCTCATTAGCCAAACGGGTTTGATAGGACAATTAATTCTCATTAAAAGTACTAGAACCTTCTTTTATTAAAATCTCAAATCTAGTTACTTTAGGAAAAATCTGAATTTATATACTAACCAATGAAATTGCACATTACACTTTATAAGTCGTTAATAGAGCGTGTGTGGTTAACTGGCACACTAGTAGGGACTAATAAAGAGTTGTAATGGGTATCTCATAAATTATTATTGTTGATGGAGCATGTGTCATTTACCGACACATCAATTGTGATGATAAATGACAATGAGGTTACTAAGCACATTTGCATGGTTATTCACATCTTGTTTGTGATCCTCGCTATCCCATTCACAAATAGAAGAGCATAATCAGATATTAAACATGTCATTGAATAGTTTCAATAAATCTCAAAAGATCTAGGAATTTCATCAAAACTTAATTTAGTTTTCTGTTGGTGGAATTGGTTAATCGTCATTTACCTACCTTTATATAATTTACAATTAGATTACGACATCCATTTTCTATGTTATGAATTATTTAGTTGGATCCTAGCCTTAATATTTCATTTTGGGTTACTATATTAAGGATTATTATTATCTAACTAAAACTACCTTCCTTTTATAGATGTCTACTCCAGATGATGCTTTTGGTTTCTCCTCCTCCAATCAAAACTTCTTGTTCTTGAACATCAGCTCGAAGGTGACATTGGATGGCACCAATTACAACGACTATTTGTGCAACATCAGAATGACCCTTCATAGCACAAAACCAACTATCATGCCTCATAATAAAACTTCAGTTGGTGTACCACATAACATGAAATGAGCCATCCTTGGTGTCTTAGACCCATTGGTATGGTGAGGAGACTCACATTTGTCTGCTGAATCTGAAAGTTGCTCTCCTAACAGTCTGTAACCACCCGTGCTAAACAATAATAACATTACCAAAGGTTAGGAGTGAACACAATCCAATTGAAGAACCCAAACCCCAAGTCCTTTCATAATGGCCCAAAAGTCCTCCTTTGCTAATGAGCCTAAAGTCTATGTCCAAAATCATTAATGGGCCTCATGGCCCAATAAAGCCCAACCATAGTTCCCATGGCCCAAAACAGATAAGTTGGCCCACTAACTCCAAAACATGACCAGTCCCAATGACTAATTAACTCCCAAAAGCTTACAAGCCCAAAACAATTACAAGCCCTTCTGAGATGTGTACGCCTTGCGTACCACACTGGCACACGCAGCGTACTGAGTCCATGGATTGTACGCGCCGCGTAATCAAACTTACGCCCAACGTACAAACAGATTAAGCACTTTCTTTCATTAAGTGCATAACACTCGATGTTCTAACGTCCAATATCATATTTGAGTTCATTAAGACGTCCTAGGGCATAAAGTTGGCAACTTTATGCCCTTGCATGCTATATAGGACTTAAAAACTTCATTCTTCACATTAGAACTTCATATAAAGATTCAAATTCATTCACAGAGTCTAGATACTCTTTAAGCTAGCACCTTTATGCATCTAGCATGCTCACAAAGTTCAGATCTAACCATTTCAGCCTCTGGAGTTGCTCAACTCTCAAGAGAAGGTCCAAAACCAACTAAAGGGACAAAATAGAAAACCCTAGCTAGATCTAATGAATAAGATGGTAAGAATAAAGCTTTATGTCACACCCCCGAACTGTCTGAAAAACAATGGCGGAAACGTCCGGGGTGGGTGACGTCATATGTAGTATCACAACAATCGTATCATAGCAATAAAAGTAAACTCAACCATTACATTACAATATGAATATTTACATCTGTTAGAGAACATAGTTTGTATACATCGATACAAACAAAAGATTAAGACGAGACTCCAAAATGCTCTGTCTTCTCCAAAAGCTGACAAAGGTACCTGTCTATAGTTGCCCTGAGAATACAAGCGGTTTTGAAAATGTATCAACATAAAGCTGGTGAGTTCATAAGCATGTTTTTATATGGAAAACTAGTCACTGAGTTTGTACAAATGGTTTCTTTTCATTATAAGTAAAATGTCGTTTGTATCGAAAACCGTTGCGATCAGGTTCTGAAATATGAATGCATGTTTACCAAAAAAAATATTCCATATTTTCTAACATGTTTGTATGAAGAGTATATTTTGTTTGAAAACCCTGGTTACCATCAGTATGTAGATATGTGTAACAACCAAAAATTTGAGCCAATTTAAAACATTTTATTTCATTCAAAAACCATTAAGTTCATACATCTTTTTTCAAAATAGTTTAAACATCAAAGTATCCCCCGGAACCATATCACATGAATCATAAAACATGAGGAGTGGTACGATCACGCCTTCGCCTTGCCACAATCTCCTGAAGTACCTGAAACAATACACTGAACTGTAAGCCCGAAAGCTTAGTGAGTTACCCCCAAAATACCAACCACACATAAACATACTCATAACTTATCACAAATAGAACAACCATGTACATTGGGTTTACTGTGTGACTGGTCCGCCCTCTTGGGGCCTTCAGCCTATCCAGACTGCTTTTTGGGCCTTCGGAATGTCCGGTCCGCCCTGGGTATGTTGGCCTACAGCACAAAGCAGGACCCGCCTCAACCCAACCCCCGTCAAACAACCATGTGCACATAAAACAATTAATCACATCACAATTCCTTAACCAGACAAACAGTCTAACAGATCACATAACATATCAACATCCTAACTAGGATTCTGACTAACCGTTCACTAACATAACATTACCCTATATACCGGGTACCGACCTTAACCAGGTCACTAACATAACACCATCCTAAATACTAGGATGCAGATCTAGCAAAGCAATAACATAACAAACAACACCCGAATTTCCATCCGATAAAAGGCCGGCCTTGGTGCCGTAGACCCTGTCGATATAGTGAGAATAACTCACCTGTAATTGCTGACTGTAAAGATAAGACCAAGCTCCTCCGATCTCCGACACGATCGCCGCCACTGAACACTACCAAAGAACTAATTCCATAAATACCAATATTACCAAAGTACCCTTGGAAGTCAAACTGGACAACTCTTGGTCAAAGTCAAAGTCCTCAGTTAAAGTCAACCTTCCTGGGTGACTCTACTCTCCGAGTCACCCCGGTGACCCGTCGAGTTCCCATACCCAGAAAACTCTCATAACGCAACCTAACTCGCCGAGTCCAACAACCTTTAAGTCCCATCCTGTCCGGATCATTGAGTCGCCAACCGACTCACTTAATCCAAGGCTTTAACCAAAAGAGGTTGGGATTCTGCAACCTGACTCGTCGAGTCCAAGAACAGACTCGCTGAGTCCAAGGCAATCTTCAACAGACTCGTCGAGTTGTTCTTCCAACTCGCCGAGTCCAAGCCCATCATCATACTCCTCGCTGAGTCACTCATGTGACTCGCCAAGTTACTACATGACTCAAAGTCTGATCCTTAGCCCGACTCGTCAAGTCATCTCCCAAACTCGCCGATTCCATTCGTGTATTCCCATAATCTCAAGTCACAGAGCTACTCCTTTGCTCCAAACAATAGATCTGGGTTTTCCAGAGTCCATTAGCAACATAAAGTTGCTACCTTTACGTGATCTTGTCCCATAATACCAAAAACCAAGCTAGAAAGGAACTTAACTCATGGGGAAAGGCTTTTGCATAGAAACCAAAAGGGCTTTCTGCATTTTTTATCCAAATTGAGCTCGGATCTGGAGTTTCAACTCCAGATCTAACTTATGCACCAAGATCTTAACATATCATCTCCAAACAAACCCTAAACTTCCATGAAAAATGGATCTAGAAAGGAGAAATCCAAGGATAATGATTCATTACCTCCAAAACGACCTCCTACTGGAAAGTAAACTGAGTCGCCACAAATCTCCTTGACCCAAGCTTCTTGATCTTCAAGATCTCTTCACAAAACACTTAAAAATGCTCCAATTTGCTTTTAATGGCTTTCACTCACGATTATAGGGCTTCTGGATCTCACAGAGGGCTAAGGGAGCTGAGGGGAGGACATTAAGTCCTTTAAATAGGGTGCAACCCCAAAAATTAGGGTTTTTCCTCATCCAGCACTGACTCGTCGAGTCCAGCCGCCGACTCGGCGAGTCAGACCACATAACCACATGCCCGGCATCCGCTTTGACTCGACGAGTCCAGAGGCCTACTCGCCGAGTCTGTAACATCCCAAAAATACAGGCCAAAAATTTCATTTTTAAATACGTCATTATAAAACCAATAGTGTAATAAAACATCCGTAATATCATGTCATGTCAAAACCAAAGTAGAAATAATCAAACGTGTTATCATAAAATAATATCAGAGTGTAATCCCAAAGATCTCATGTGTGGAAAACCATAGTGTGATGCACTGCGATCAAGCCGACTCCTTTCCTTTAAACACGAAGTACCTGAAACCAAAACTGAAAACCGTAAGCACGAAGCTTAGTGAGTTCCCCCATCATACCACATACCATACAATCATATAATGAACAGCTAGGAGATACGGGCCTCGCCCACACTTATGGAGGTACGGGCCTCGCCCACACTCCGCTAGCTGGGAGATACGGGCCTCGCCCTCACTCCACTATCTCTAAGATACGGGCCTTGCCCACACTCAGCTACTAAACCATAACATACAAGTATATACAATCATATACTAAACAGCTAGGAGATACGGGCCTAGCCCACACTCATGGAGGTACAGGCCTCGCCCACACTCCACTATCTCTGAGATACGGGCCTTGCCCACACTCAGCTACTAAACCATAACATACAAGTATATACAATCATATACTAAACAGCTAGGAGATATGGGCCTCGCCCACACTCATGGAGATACGGGCCTCGCCCACACTCCACTATCTCTGAGATACGGGCCTTGCCCACACTTAGCTACTATCACAATTATCATAACACAAACATACTATCAGATATACCTGGGGTGTCCGAACTACCCTTCGGTCCTAACAACCGAACTTGGGGACTATTCCCCTCCTACTACCACTATCACATATAACATATCATGCCAACATATAAACATGTCATCACATGCTGTCAGACATATCTGGGGTGTCTGACCTACCCTTCGGTCCTAACAACCGAACTCTACTACTATCACATATAAGATATCATGCCAACATATAACATATCAGGTGGTAGCAAACCTGGATGATATCACAAAGACAATCATCTAACATACAACTCCTACTGGTGGGCCGACATTGTGACCGTAGACCCACCGTGTCACACCCCCAAACCAAGGATGGCGGAAACGTTCGGGGGTGGAGGACTTCATGTATAGCATCATAACCACAATTTCAATAGTAATTCAAGCAAACACAACCAACATATATATAATTGAGAAGTTACATCACTTGTATGAATTACATGTTTCAAAATCAATTACAATATGTTGTCAAAATGTGAAAAGTTTGACGCCTCATCGTCCCATCCTCAAAAGCACTTAGTAACCCGATTAATGTTTTCCTGTGAATACAAGTTGTTTGAAAAGTGTCAACACAAGGGTTGGTGAGTTCATAAGCTTTTATTGATAATCTTATTAGAAGTCTTTCTCATGTAAATGCCGCGTTGTTTCAGAAAAAAAAAAATCCGATATTTTCTTTAAAATCTGCGTAATGTAGTCTTATGACTGAAGACCAAAATGTATAAGTAACCTTTCTTATTAATAGAAAATGTTATGTACTTAAATGGACATGGACGCGTTTGAATTAAATGAAATTTCTGTATGTTCTCATGTTCGTTAATACTTTATATATATGTAGTCCTAAATTAGAGGACCGAGAAATAACAAGTAATTGACCATACTTAAAAGTATAAATGTGGTTTCAAATGATGTGTAGTCGTAACTACCAAAACCAAAAGTGTACAGTAATATCTGTACTAATAGAGATAAAAAGTGATTTTAAATCGACATAAAACTCATTTAGGTTTTAAAAATAAAATCCCGTAAACTTATGGATTGTTGTCCCCCTAAGTGAGTCGCTATAATCATACTGTGACTATGTGAACCTGCCACAACGTTTCTCAGGCGTCGCGAAAATGAAATGACATTTGTCACCCGTAGACCTGCAGGTCCCACTGTAGCTAGCAGCAAGGTGTGGGGTGTCAAACCCAATATAGATCTATATACAAGTATCACGTTCTCCCTCAAGGAGATTCTGATTATAACTTCCAGGAATTATATCCCGCACTCGGACGTACAGGGAGATAGTGAGATAGAGATCGAAAAATAGAGAAACTCACGATATAGGATAACAAGTTTACGTTAATTGTGTGTGAATATAAATATTTCTTGTATGAATGTACCCTTCTTGTACGAGTGCGTAGAGTGACGTATCATAAACTATACCTATTATAGTTTATCAAAAATGTATGTACTATGTATGAACCCTTTTTATGGAAATGTAACTAGTGTTGTGAATTTATCAAACTATACCTCTTATAGTCTAATAATACGTGTTCCAAAATGAATGAGTAATATTTAATATTTAATATGAATGTCTTAATTTTCAGTTCATAATGGTAAACTAACATGGAAACACATTCAAATATTAGAACTTATGATTATACACTTTGCTCAACATAATACAAAGTGTTATGATATTTACATGCTGTTGGCTAACTTTAGCCATTCTGCCCTGTATTTGGAAAAATCATAGAAAAATCATACGAAGTCGAAAACTAGATCCGTAAATTTTGAGAGTTCACAAAATGTGTCTAGTTTGCTCATAAATTTTATCTCAATTTATAATGACCTCTAACTTGGGTGAAAAAGTCCAAAATCACAGACTGGTCCGGATTGTTATTTGAAATGATAGGCAGTTTTGTAAAAATCACCATAAATTGTAGAAAAATCGTATGGAGATGTGCAAGTAGCCATTTTAAAGCTAAAAACTCGAACTATTTGCACCTTGTACAGTTTTGAAAACAAAAATGTTTAAGATGCCCAAAACAGTCCGTGAATGGAGTTGAACTTTTCTGATGAAGGCTGTTAGAAAAAAATCTAGTTATATTCTTAGTGTTTTAACTTGTATTCCCCCCCTGAAAACTTGAGAAAACATGAAAATGTAGGGGTATGAACTCACCTTGAGTGATTTCAGTAGATACGTGTTGAAGAAGGAAAGTGTTCAACCCAAGAACACTTGAAGAATCACTTGAAGATTCGAAGCTCTAACACAATTATGAGAGAGTTTGTCTAAGATATCCATGATTTGAGTGGAAATAAATGAGATAATCATAAAGAGAATGGATTATGCTTACCAAATGTGGAGGAAAAACTCAAGATCAGCCCTTGAATCTCGAATTTCTAGAGAGAGAAAGTGAGAGAGGAAAGAGTTTGATCTTCTTGTGAAATGAGAGCAAAATGAGGGAAATGAGGAGAGAGGATGAATAATCAGTCCTCAAAAACTCGGGAAGAGGGTTAATTGAGTGGGAAAAGACGTTGATGTGACCTAGGTAAGGTGGGGAGGCATGACTGGTCAGAGAGTGGGTGTGGGGCGGTTGCTTGTGACTGCGGATCAATAACACTGCTTTGAATGCGAAGTTGGATTTAGCTTTGCTATAAGTTTCAATCGATTTTGAGAGTATTGTTCGCATTTGTATGAGTGTAGTCGATGAATTGATAAAGCTAGAACATATGAGTTTTGATTCGCAATTGGATTGATGATTGAGGGATGATTCGTGAAGAAAAACAAACGCGAAGTCAAGGACTATGAAATTGTTGTTTGCAAGAATTTAAAAACTCGATTGTGGAGTTGTTGATGCTCATTTTGCGAAAGTAAAACAATCGAGTGTTCGCATCTATGAATCAACTTGAAGTCAATTGGGTTAATATTCGCATATGGGTTCAACATATGAATTTTTGATTTCGCAAGTTTAGAGTTCAAGAACTAAACTGTATTCGCATCTGGAATGAAAATTTTGTGAATCGCATTTGATTGATTAGGTTAAAATGCGAAGGGATGCGAAGGGTGTAAGAATGAAGATGCGAAAGTGATTAATGCGAAGGGATGCGAAGGGTGTAAGAATGAAGATGCGAAAGTGATTAATGCGACGGGATGCGAAGTATTTCACAGTAGAATGCGAATTGGGGAAGAAAACAGAAGATTTCAAATATTGTCCCTGGAGTTTCGCATTTTTTTTTTTTTTTTGGAAATAAATACTCAACTTCGCAAATGGGGTCATAAAATGATGAAATTTCAGAAGAGTTTCGCATTTTTGGAAATAAATACTCAACTTCGCAAATGGGGTCATAAAATGATGAAATTGCAGAAGAGTTTCGCATTTTTGGAAATAAATACTCAACTTCTCTCCTGTGATGTTTTCCCATTAACATAGCAGGTTATACAATACGAACATAACACTAACCCTAATACACAAGGTTTAATAGAGTTGACCGGCTTGACTTGATGACTTGACTTGACTCAAGATTGACGATTGTCACATCTTCCCCCCGTTAGAGGGAATTTCGTCCCGAAATTTAAATTCGGCTGGGACTTCAAGGGTTTGGGAAAAGATGTGGATACTTTTGCTTCATTTGATCTTCACGTTCCCAGGTAAACTCAGGCCCTCGTTTCGCGTTCCAACGAACCTTCACTATGGGGATGCGACTTTGTTTTGTTCTCTTGATCTCTCGATCCATGATCTCGACGGGTTCCTCCACAAAGTGGAGATTCTCATTAACTTCGATTTCTTCGAGTGGTGTTACGAGTGTCTCGTCAGACAGACACTTCTTTAAGTTGGACACGTGGAAGATAGGGTGCACATTACTAAGTTCTTGCGGTAGTCGGAGTTTGTACGCCACAGGACCAATCCTAGCAAGGATTTCGAACGGACCAACGTACCTTGGGTTTAGTTTCCCCCGTTTACCGAAACGTATCACCCCTTTCCAGGGGGAAACTTTTAGTAGTACCCGGTCTCCGACCTGGAATTCTAAAGGTTTGCGTCGCTTATCCGCGTAACTCTTTTGTCGATCACGAGACGCTTTTAGTCTTTCCCGAATTTGAATGATCTTTTCTGTGGTTTCCCTTATGATTTCCGGTCCCGTAAGGGTGCTATCAGAGACTTGCCCTCTGGCTAGCTGAGTATCTCCAACTTCGGCCCAACACAGTGGCGACCTACACTTGCGGCCGTAGAGAGCTTCGAATGGAGCGACTCCAATGCTAGTGTGATAACTGTTATTATAAGAGAATTCGATAAGCGGTAGATGGGTATCCCATGCCTTACCAAAATCTATCGCACAGGCTCTCAGCATGTCTTCCAACGTCTGGATGGTTCTCTCGCTTTGTCCGTCCGTTTGTGGATGGTAGGCCGTACTCATGTCTAACCTGGTTCCCAGAGACTTTTGTAGGGACTGCCAGAAACGCGAGGTGAATCTACTATCTCGATCCGAGATAATGGATGTTGGTACACCATGTAGTCGTACAATCTCCTTAATGTACGTCCTGGTCAACTTTTCCATCTTGTCTGTTTCCTTTATTGGCAGGAAGTGCGCGGACTTGGTCAATCTGTCCACAACCACCCATATGGTATCCATCCCACCTGATGTCTTAGGCAGTTTGGTTACGAAGTCCATGGTTATTCGCTCCCACTTCCACTCGGGTATATCTGGTTGCTGAAGTAGTCCTGATGGCTTCTGATATTCCACCTTGACCTTGGCGCAAGTGAGGCACTTGCTCACATAAGTAGCAACTTCAGCCTTCATGTTTGGCCACCAGTATAATCTTTTGAGGTCTAGATACATCTTATCTGACCCCGGATGAATGGAGTATCGAGTCTTGTGGGCCTCATCCATTACAACGTCTCGGTATCCACCGAACTTCGGTGTCCAGATTCGATTCATGAGATAACGAGCTCCATCCCCTCTGACTTCCAAGTTCTTATCCATCCCCCTTAGTGCTTCGCTTGCCACGTTTTCTGGTTTCAGGGCTTCAAATTGGGCGTCCTTGATCTGAGTGGCCAGTTGGGAGTGGATGGTCATGGCTAGGGATTTGACTCGGCGACCCGAGTATTCTTTCCTGCTTAAGGCATCGGCTACTACATTAGCCTTGCCTGGGTGGTAGCGAATTTCACATTCGTAGTCATTCAGTAATTCCACCCATCTTCTTTGGCGCATGTTTAGTTCCTTCTGATTGAGAATGTGTTGAAGACTTTTGTGATCAGTGAAGATGGTGCACTTGGTGCCGTAGAGGTAGTGCCTCCAAATCTTCAGGGCGAACACCACAGCTCCCAATTCAAGGTCGTGGGTTGTGTAATTAACTTCATGTGTCTTCAGTTGTCTTGATGCATAAGCGATGACTTTTCCCCTTTGCATGAGCACACAGCCGAGGCCTTGATTTGAAGCATCGCAATACACCACAAAATCATCAGTTCCTTCTGGAAGAGACAAGACTGGTGCGCTGCATAGGGCTTGCTTTAGTGTCTGGAAGGCGGCTTCTTGTTTATCTTCCCATTCGAACACCACCCCTTTCTGAGTCAAGGTGGTGAGAGGCTTAGCGATTTTGGAGAAGTTTTGTATGAATCTTCGATAGTAGCCTGCGAGTCCTAAAAACTGTCGGATTTCTGTCGGCGTTGTAGGTGTTGACCAATCTTCGATTGCTTTGATCTTCGAGGGGTCCATATGTATTCCTTCTTTGCTTACCACGTGGCCAAGGAATCCTACTTCTCGGAGCCAAAATTCACACTTTGAGAATTTAGCGTAAAGCTTTTCGGTCCTTAAAACCGCCAGAACTAGTCGTAGGTGATGTCTGTGCTCTTCTTCGCTCCTCGAATAGACCAGGATATCGTCGATGAATACGATGACGAATTTATCCAAGAAGGGTCGACACACTCGATTCATCAAATCCATGAACACCGCGGGCGCGTTAGTTAACCCGAATGGCATCACTACAAACTCATAGTGCCCATAGCGAGTTCTGAATGCCGTCTTGGGGATATCCTCTTCTTGAACTCGCAGTTGATGATAGCCCGACCTCAGGTCGATTTTTGAAAAGTAGCTGGCTCCTTGGAGCTGGTCGAAGAGGTCGTCGATTCGGGGTAGGGGATAACGGTTCTTGATAGTGAGTTTGTTTAGTTCTCGATAGTCTATGCACATGCGAAAAGACCCATCCTTCTTCTTTACAAATAAGACTGGTGCTCCCCAGGGCGAGAAGCTTGGCCTGATGAATCCTTTACTCAATAGTTCATTCAACTGGCTGGATAGTTCTTGCATTTCTGCCGGTGCTAAGCGATATGGAGCCCTGGCGACGGGGGTAGCTCCTGGGATTAAGTCGATCCGAAATTCGACTTGTCTTGCGAGTGGTACACCAGGCAGATCGTCTGGGAAAACATCAGGGAAGTTGCATACTTCTGGAATTTCTTTGATGTCCTTCACCTCCTGTTTCTTATCTATGATGTGGGCTAAGAAAACATGGTATTGCTTTCGGAGGTACTTTTGGGTTTTAACACAAGAGATGATTTGTAGGTTCGCACTAGGTTTATTGCCATAAACGGTGAGAACGTTGCCATTCGGCAGATTGAGGCGGACGGCCCTTTCGTAACATAGAATGTCGGCACGATGAAGGCTTAGCCAATCCATACCAATGATTATATCGAAGCTTTTTATGGTGACCGGCATAAGGTCGATTTTGAACAAATGGTTGTCTAGAGTGAGAGTACACCCTATGAAAATATCATTAGCGCGCTCAACCTTTCCATTTGCCATTTCTACGATGTAAGAATCTTCTAGTGGTTGAGAATTTTGTTTAAGTATATGTTTGAATTGGTGACTTATGAAACTTCTTTCTGCCCCACTATCGAAAAGTACGCATGCATAAGAGTCATTGAGGAGGAACGTACCAGTAACCACAGAGGGATCCTTGACTGCTTCTCCCTGCCCTAAAGTTAGGACTCTCCCTACACCCCCAGCATTAGGGGCTCGTGCCTTGGGGCAGTTCCTCCTGAAGTGTCCCGTTTCACCACACCCATAGCAGGCTTGGCTTGCTCCAGTGTTGGCGGTCGTAGCGACTTGTGTGGCGGGTTGGGTAGTCGCTCTACAGAATCGTGCAGTGTGCCCCTTTTTGTTACAGTTATTGCAGTGTAACTCACGACAAGCACCGTTATGGTGGTAGTTACACTTGTTGCACTTGGGAAGAGTTCCTGTATACTGTTTCGGTGGCGCTGGAGCGGCAGCAGTAGTGGCGGCGCGAACAGCAACAATTGGTTGCTTTTTGGCGGGGTCCTGAACTGGTTGTTTCCTTTTATTTCCCCAGAACTTCCTCTTGTTGTTCCCTCCTTTTGTTCGGTCGGTGGTGGTTATCACGGTACCACGGCTAGCCCTGTGATCTATGAGTTGTTGTGCCAATTCCTTGGCACTCTCAAAGGTAGTGGGTTTCGAGGCCAAGACACTATCTTGAATCTGGGACGATAGGCCCCAGAGATATCGTTCCACCTTCTTCTCTTCTGGAGTGACCATTGTTGGACAGAGGAGTGCTAGGTCATTGAAGCGGGCAGTATATGTTTCAAGATCAGTGCCTGTCATCCTGAGGTTCCAAAGTTCTTCTTCAAGTTTTTGTATTTCGCCCCTCGGGCAGTATTCCTTTAACATTAGGGCTTTCAAATCCTCCCAGCTGATTGCGTTAGCTACTGCAGGAGTAAGTGACTTAACTCGGCCATTCCACCAAGTAAGTGCTTTTCCAGTGAAAGTGAATGCCGCATACTTGACCTTGCTCGGTTCGGGACAAGCGCAGATTTCAAAAACTGCCTCGGTCCTTTCGAACCATTGCACCAGTGTGATGACGCCCCCGCTTCCATTGAAAGGATCGGGTTTGCCATTCGTGAAGTCTTTGTAAGTGCACTCCCTCGTACGCCCCGCGCTGTCCCCATGAATGGAATTGGTAGCTCCGGATCCAGAACCGCCGGAACCATGGGTTCCCATTTGCGACATTGCTGCCGCCACGGCTGCCGTCACTGCAGCCTGGAACATTGCAGGATCAAACTGCGGAGGTGGTGGTGGAGGCGGCACTGGGTTGTTGGAAGGCCTTGGTCTTTTCCTTGGTGGCATGGTTCTGTCATAAATAAAAAAAAAAATGACTAGTCGGTAAGACTTCAATAGTGATAACGAGTCGAGTGTTACTGGCTTCATCCCTCTTGTATTTTATCATAACTTTATTATTCGTAATTGTTTGTGTGATCAGGTTATGATGTGTAGTGTCCAACATTCAATAAATAGAATACATGCCAAATTTCATTGATAACTTTTAGTACATAACGCTTAGAGAGAAAAGTTTGACCTCATAAGGGTCTACATTACATCGTTACAAAAGGTAGTTTTTGGCATTCCAAAACCCCTTTTAATAGTGTGATCACATAGTCGCAGGGTCGACCTACATACAAGGAGTAGCACCAACGCGTACCCATAAAATTCTACTACCTAGACGGGAGAATAGCAACGAGCTCTAATCACTGCGACCCTTCTTTGACGGAGGCTGCGATGATGTCGATGCGCCCTGTAGTTCCGCCAATTTGCGTTCGGCTGCAACCATTCTCTCTTCGAGTGCCATGTATCTTTCCCGATACTCTCTTGTTTCTGCTTGAGCCGCGAGAAGGTCTCTAATGAGTTGGTCTCGGTGGTGGGAGTCTCGTTCCAGGTTTCTGGTGCGACCCGTAATAGACTGTACAATGGCACTTAACTCCCGGACCTGATTTGTCGTTGTCCTACCACGATCATCCATTCTTGACATTCGTTGTATCGTGACGGGGAGAGCCCTATCAGCCGGTCCACCATGAGTGAGATCATAGTAACCTCGTTGGTAGCCATATGGTGACCGTTGGCGTTGTTGTCGGCTCCATCTTTCGATCATTGTTACCCAAGGGGGTTCAGGTCCATTGTAACCAAAACGGTGCGCGGGTACCCTCGCGATGTAGGGAGGGTTGAATACTTCTGGTTGTTCCTCCGCTTCGTTCCCAACCATGACTACCTCATCACCTTCCTCTTCTTCCTCTTCTTCCTCTTCTTCCTCTTCTTCTTGGTTGTCTTCCTCTTCTTCTTCTTGTTCGTCTTCCTCCTCGGGCCCTTCCTCGGGATCCTCTTCGGGATCTTCCTCGGGCTCATCTTCAATCCATCCCGCGTTTCCCCGATTGGGAAAGTAGGGGTCCCCGGGTATGTGAAATCCTACCATGTCGTCTGCACGAGAAACGGGGTTAAGAAGTATGTATCGAAAAATAATAATTTGGCGCCATAGAAACGTACAAATACTCCTATAGTATTTTTAAATGTTTATATTTGGTTCTTAGCGTGTTCTTTATGGAGTGTTATTAGGTTTTCAGATTTGTCGCTCATTACGACTATTCCTTAATGTGCGTAAGTCACTTCTTGGACGGATATAGTTGATCAGGCTATATTCTTCCCAGAACTGATTACACATGCTAAGGCGTATTAATAATGTTCGACTCCTCCTCTTTCAATTTATGTTCTCCTAAGTTATGACACCATGCTAGTATAGAATGCATGCAAGTATACTTTAAAACAAGAAATTATTTGTTTTCTAAAAGTACAACTCTTTAAATCACTTTAAGAATCAGAGACTTTTAGTCCCAAATGTGT
The DNA here is from genome assembly GCF_052625555.1 of Lactuca saligna. Classification (NCBI taxonomy): domain Eukaryota; kingdom Viridiplantae; phylum Streptophyta; class Magnoliopsida; order Asterales; family Asteraceae; genus Lactuca; species Lactuca saligna. Next base: position 67,640,676 of record NC_136421.1, on the reverse strand, counting down.
TTATAGTTTGTATATCTTATGTGGTTGATATACTGAATTCACTATAAACCGTGCTCTGATACCAATCTGTCACACCCCCAAACCAAGGATGGCGGAAACGTTCGGGGGTGGAGGACTTCATGTATAGCATCATAACCACAATTTCAATAGTAATTCAAGCAAACACAACCAACATATATATAATTGAGAAGTTACATCACTTGTATGAATTACATGTTTCAAAATCAATTACAATATGTTGTCAAAATGTGAAAAGTTTGACGCCTCATCGTCCCATCCTCAAAAGCACTTAGTAACCCGATTAATGTTTTCCTGTGAATACAAGTTGTTTGAAAAGTGTCAACACAAGGGTTGGTGAGTTCATAAGCTTTTATTGATAATCTTATTAGAAGTCTTTCTCATGTAAATGCCGCGTTGTTTCAGAAAAAAAAAAATCCGATATTTTCTTTAAAATCTGCGTAATGTAGTCTTATGACTGAAGACCAAAATGTATAAGTAACCTTTCTTATTAATAGAAAATGTTATGTACTTAAATGGACATGGACGCGTTTGAATTAAATGAAATTTCTGTATGTTCTCATGTTCGTTAATACTTTATATATATGTAGTCCTAAATTAGAGGACCGAGAAATAACAAGTAATTGACCATACTTAAAAGTATAAATGTGGTTTCAAATGATGTGTAGTCGTAACTACCAAAACCAAAAGTGTACAGTAATATCTGTACTAATAGAGATAAAAAGTGATTTTAAATCGACATAAAACTCATTTAGGTTTTAAAAATAAAATCCCGTAAACTTATGGATTGTTGTCCCCCTAAGTGAGTCGCTATAATCATACTGTGACTATGTGAACCTGCCACAACGTTTCTCAGGCGTCGCGAAAATGAAATGACATTTGTCACCCGTAGACCTGCAGGTCCCACTGTAGCTAGCAGCAAGGTGTGGGGTGTCAAACCCAATATAGATCTATATACAAGTATCACGTTCTCCCTCAAGGAGATTCTGATTATAACTTCCAGGAATTATATCCCGCACTCGGACGTACAGGGAGATAGTGAGATAGAGATCGAAAAATAGAGAAACTCACGATATAGGATAACAAGTTTACGTTAATTGTGTGTGAATATAAATATTTCTTGTATGAATGTACCCTTCTTGTACGAGTGCGTAGAGTGACGTATCATAAACTATACCTATTATAGTTTATCAAAAATGTATGTACTATGTATGAACCCTTTTTATGGAAATGTAACTAGTGTTGTGAATTTATCAAACTATACCTCTTATAGTCTAATAATACGTGTTCCAAAATGAATGAGTAATATTTAATATTTAATATGAATGTCTTAATTTTCAGTTCATAATGGTAAACTAACATGGAAACACATTCAAATATTAGAACTTATGATTATACACTTTGCTCAACATAATACAAAGTGTTATGATATTTACATGCTGTTGGCTAACTTTAGCCATTCTGCCCTGTATTTGGAAAAATCATAGAAAAATCATACGAAGTCGAAAACTAGATCCGTAAATTTTGAGAGTTCACAAAATGTGTCTAGTTTGCTCATAAATTTTATCTCAATTTATAATGACCTCTAACTTGGGTGAAAAAGTCCAAAATCACAGACTGGTCCGGATTGTTATTTGAAATGATAGGCAGTTTTGTAAAAATCACCATAAATTGTAGAAAAATCGTATGGAGATGTGCAAGTAGCCATTTTAAAGCTAAAAACTCGAACTATTTGCACCTTGTACAGTTTTGAAAACAAAAATGTTTAAGATGCCCAAAACAGTCCGTGAATGGAGTTGAACTTTTCTGATGAAGGCTGTTAGAAAAAAATCTAGTTATATTCTTAGTGTTTTAACTTGTATTCCCCCCCTGAAAACTTGAGAAAACATGAAAATGTAGGGGTATGAACTCACCTTGAGTGATTTCAGTAGATACGTGTTGAAGAAGGAAAGTGTTCAACCCAAGAACACTTGAAGAATCACTTGAAGATTCGAAGCTCTAACACAATTATGAGAGAGTTTGTCTAAGATATCCATGATTTGAGTGGAAATAAATGAGATAATCATAAAGAGAATGGATTATGCTTACCAAATGTGGAGGAAAAACTCAAGATCAGCCCTTGAATCTCGAATTTCTAGAGAGAGAAAGTGAGAGAGGAAAGAGTTTGATCTTCTTGTGAAATGAGAGCAAAATGAGGGAAATGAGGAGAGAGGATGAATAATCAGTCCTCAAAAACTCGGGAAGAGGGTTAATTGAGTGGGAAAAGACGTTGATGTGACCTAGGTAAGGTGGGGAGGCATGACTGGTCAGAGAGTGGGTGTGGGGCGGTTGCTTGTGACTGCGGATCAATAACACTGCTTTGAATGCGAAGTTGGATTTAGCTTTGCTATAAGTTTCAATCGATTTTGAGAGTATTGTTCGCATTTGTATGAGTGTAGTCGATGAATTGATAAAGCTAGAACATATGAGTTTTGATTCGCAATTGGATTGATGATTGAGGGATGATTCGTGAAGAAAAACAAACGCGAAGTCAAGGACTATGAAATTGTTGTTTGCAAGAATTTAAAAACTCGATTGTGGAGTTGTTGATGCTCATTTTGCGAAAGTAAAACAATCGAGTGTTCGCATCTATGAATCAACTTGAAGTCAATTGGGTTAATATTCGCATATGGGTTCAACATATGAATTTTTGATTTCGCAAGTTTAGAGTTCAAGAACTAAACTGTATTCGCATCTGGAATGAAAATTTTGTGAATCGCATTTGATTGATTAGGTTAAAATGCGAAGGGATGCGAAGGGTGTAAGAATGAAGATGCGAAAGTGATTAATGCGAAGGGATGCGAAGGGTGTAAGAATGAAGATGCGAAAGTGATTAATGCGACGGGATGCGAAGTATTTCACAGTAGAATGCGAATTGGGGAAGAAAACAGAAGATTTCAAATATTGTCCCTGGAGTTTCGCATTTTTTTTTTTTTTTTGGAAATAAATACTCAACTTCGCAAATGGGGTCATAAAATGATGAAATTTCAGAAGAGTTTCGCATTTTTGGAAATAAATACTCAACTTCGCAAATGGGGTCATAAAATGATGAAATTGCAGAAGAGTTTCGCATTTTTGGAAATAAATACTCAACTTCTCTCCTGTGATGTTTTCCCATTAACATAGCAGGTTATACAATACGAACATAACACTAACCCTAATACACAAGGTTTAATAGAGTTGACCGGCTTGACTTGATGACTTGACTTGACTCAAGATTGACGATTGTCACACACCGCTACTGGAAGGTAACTCACCTCATACTGCTGAAGTCCCGTAGACACAACCCCACACTGCTGAAGTCCTGCAGACTCAACCCCAGTTGCTGGATGACAGATTCCCGAACTGTCAACACCAAAATAACACCCAATTAGTAATTGGGTCCCAACACATAACCATAAATACATACTTGGATAATTACTACATTACCCTAAGATTGGCTTTATTCAAGTCCAAGGCCCAAACCATAGGCCCAAAGCGAACTAGGAATCAAAGCCCAGCATATGGCCCAATTTTCCAAATTGGGCCCAGGCCTATATGTGGTCTTATGGCCCAACATAATACAATCATTAAGGCCCAACTATGGTCCATCTATGGCCCAATTTTCCAAATTGGGCCCAACCCCTTATATGGGACTTACCCTAGGCCCATTAAATTATTTTAGCCCATATAATTCTTGGATGGCCCATTAATAATCCAATCATTAAGGCCTAATAGAAAGGCCCAACAATAAACCCAAGTGAAGTTAGGGTTTCACATAAAATGCCGATTAGGGTTAAGTTTCCTACTTAACCCATTAAGGAATTATTCCTCTAAGGACTTAATCCATTAAGTCCATCATTCTTTTAAATAAGTCATATGGTGTGATTGGGCTTAATCACACAATTCCATTTCAATGGCCCAAAATGTGGGTCTCGATAAGTCCAAGCCCATAATCCCAAATTAGAGTTTTCACATGAAATGATGATTAAGGTTCAATGTTTCTTTCTTAACCCATTAAGGACTTAATTCGTTAAGTCCATTATGCCTTACGCTAGTTTGCCAATGATCCTTATTTAATACTCCAAGTTATTAAATAATTCTCGTGTGTCCCGATTAATTCCCCGAATTAAGATTTATTGGCATTAGGGTTTTCCAACACAAATACTAGCCCATTATTAATTTGTTGGACTTTTATGTCAATTAGGGCTTTATCGGGCCCATCAAGCCCACTAAAATATTATTAAGCCCATTAGGGTTTTATTGGGTCCATTAGAGTCCCTTAAGCTTCGTTAGGCCCAATAGGGTTTCAAGGCCCATTAGGGTTTTATTCCCTTGTCCAATCATCCAAACGAGTCCAAACACCATCAAAGCACACCGCCACCCGATATGGTGGCAGCTGGCGACAGGAGGCGGCAGCCACCACCCTAAGGTGGTGGTTTTCAAGTTCTTTTATTATTCCAAGCTGTGATTTACATTTTACAATGCTAAATATCAAAATAAACACACACTAAAAAATTAAACACACACACACAGCCACCTTGTGGTGGCCAACGGCGGCAGATGGGGGCAGCCACCCCTCACAGTGGTGGTTGTGGTGGCTTTTCTCACTAATTTCGGCCAAACACAACACCCAAACACACATATTACTAATGGAAATACAACCAAACACACCTATACACGAAGTAAAACACACACACACAACCACCACCCACGGTGGTTGGTGGTAGCAACCAGCGGCACAACGAAACCCCAATGAAACAGTTGTAGCAGCGGTGACGGCTTGGCAGAAGGGAAGAAGAAGCACGTCCGAGGGTGGCAGCATACCACCATGGCGTCGTCTACAACACTCTTGGCCTCATCAACAACACTAGCGACGACGATAGCGGTGGTTTACGACCACCACAGCAACAACACCTACCCGATGGCGGAACATCGAGTCCTTCACGATGGTAGAAGGCAGGAGGAGAAGAATAAGAAGATACAGAGGGACGGTGGCGGTGGCACTGTCATGCTTGATATCCGACGATGATTCTCGGCCTCACCACCCGCCGGAAGGCAACAGCAAGGCGGAAATGGCAGGATCTAATGGATGGAGGTGGCGACTGCAACCCGCTTCCCTCCGTTACCGACTGAATGGCAGCATTACGCAATGGTCTCCATCTTCAGCAACACTAGAGAGACACAATGGAGGCTCGGTGGTTGGAGGAGCAAGAGAGAATGGGTGGCGGCCGGCGGTTGGGAGGCATAAGGGGGGGTGTGAGTGATGGTTGCAACATAAGGGCTTAGGGTTAGGGTTTGAAGGGTAAGGAGACTATATACCCGGTTCCTCATCATATCTTTTCCATAATGACAGTTCAGGCCCCTCCTCCATAGAATCCCTTCAAAACAAGTCTATGATATTCCATTTAAACCTTGCCCCCTTGAATTCCTTTACAAATTAAGTTCATCTTTCACAAAAACGGCCCCCAATATCTTAAGTAAGACATAATCAGCCCTTCCACCTCACTTCCTCTTAAATTAGATCCAAATAATTACCATGGAGCCCCTAACTTCATAAATAATTATAAACTGAGCCCAGAACTTACACTTTTAACCCCCAACTTCTAAAATGTGGCAATTAACTCCTCGAACCCAACACCCTGCATATATAACTATTAATTTTAGGCTACCATTCGCTCATTATTTTATTTATTGACTTAATAAATAAACGGGGCTTTACAGAGTCCCTTCCTTATTTTCACCTAGCACCCTTCAACTTCTTACTTTCGAACCTGGGATGTTACAATATGTAGTTTTATTAATTAAAATAAAACTACAAAAAAACGAAATCCCATAAACAAAGGTTAGTTTATACTCATTGTGAGTCGTATAACCATATTAATATGACCTGTGACCTCCTTGACATTTCTTCAGGTGTCGCACTATTACAAAATTTGTCACCCCAGGTGTGCCCGCCTAACTGTAGCTAACAGTTCAGTTGTGGGATTGTCGGTCCCAAATAGATTTATTCACAAATTTCACGCTCTCCCTCCAGGAGACTCTGGTTATACTACCGGTGAGGATTTATTAGTACCCCGGGGGTATAACGAAGATGAGTCTCACAATCTTGTATTAACTAGTTTACGTATCGTTCGGTTGTTCTCGAGTTCGAGATCGTTTGTAACAGTGTAGAGTATGACTAATTATACAAAAATAATTATTTAGCAAGACACTGTAGGTTTGTACTCGTACTAATGGATAAACTAAATCCGACATAGTTTATATGTTTGATTTTTCATGAAGTTTGAATATGTAAGATTGGTAATGAAATCTCAAACTATACCTATTATAGTTTGAATGTTTAGTTACATCATGAACTGTTTTGAAAACTATGCAATTATAATTAGAAAACGTCCCTTATGCTCCGCATACTACAAAAGGGATAAATATATCTAAATGTTTGATAGAAAACCATTGTAATTGCATCAGTTTTTAATTTTTGAAAACTTTTATGTTTGGCTTGTATTCCCCCCTCCCCCCCCCCCCTTGAAAACCTGAAAAACTCGGTATGAACTCGCTGTTGGTTGGATGTAGAGGATAGAACTGGACGATCCTTGAGTTGATGTATGTTGCACTTAACGGAATCCTAATATCAAATAAATACATATGTGTATTTAAATTAGCGATATAGTTAGATAAAGTGTTAGATAAACACTTGGTTTCGGTTAAGGAATGTTATCGGGAATTGGTTGGATCGAGGAAAACAGGCTTTTTCCCACGAAAGAGTTGTTTACGGCCGTGAACTGGGTTTGCGACCCAAGGGTTTACGGTCATAAACACTTGACAAGATGTGTGATCTTCGGTGTTTTAGGGTCCTTTCTAGCTTCTTGGAATTATTCTAAGCCTTGTGCAAAGCTCAAAGTAGGGTGGTTTAAAGGCCAATAATCGACCTAAAATGGAGTTTACGGTCATTGAAGGGTGTACGGTCGTACACATGGGTTTACGGACGTAAACCCATTTCAAGTTCATGATTTAGGTCGATTTTTAGGTGATAAACTAATGATTTCTAGTGGATATCAAGCATAGATGAAAGTTATTTACTGTAAGAGGCTTGGAATGAGGTTTTTCGCCACCAAACACTAGTGTGTGTTCTTGGTGTTCTTTGTGAGAGAGAACATCTAGCAAAGATGAAGTTATATGGAATGAAACATGGATTCATCACTAGAATGGGATTAAAACACAAGAAAGGTGAAGAATCACTTACATTCTTGAGGGTTCTTGATTAAACTCGAAATTTTAGAGAGGGGGAGAGAGAGAGTAGAGAGAGAAAGTTTCTTAGAGTGTGAAAAGGATGAAATGAAGGCCATTCATCCCTTATATAGGGTGATTTTACGGCCAGGAGTGGGGGTCCACCTGGCACTGACCGCAAACAGAGTTTACGGTCGTACACGAGTTTACGACCGTAAACTCGCCTTGGCCATGAACTCGTCGTTTTTTTCGAGGGAATCATGAGCTTTTCGCGTGATATTTCATTTCCCGACACGCATGTAGTTATAACAATAACCCTAGTTGATTTACTTAACCCAAGAAGTTGATGGAAATTTTATAAAAATTAAATTTTATTAACAGAAGTGGTTTACAATAACGGAATAAAATTTTGGGTTGTCACACTTTATACCTCCAGAAGCTCTTCAATGTGAACTAGATGTAGATCCTTGGATCCCAATGTTACTCCAAGCTTGCTTAGAAACTCATTCTTCTTGAATGGACACTAAAATGACCACAAATACACTCCTTAAGCTCAAAAACACTTTCACAACTTATCTCTGGTGTAGAATGGTGAAATAAGACTAGGGAGGCTGACTAGGGTTTAGTCCAAGAGGCTTAAAGGTGTTTAAATAGGTGTCAAGTCCAAGAATTAGGGTTTTGGCCCTCTGTCGCGTATGCCCCGCATACCTATACGCATGCCCAGCGTACGCGGCCACCTTCCGCGATCATGCATCCTTAGTACGCTAAGCGTACTCCTGGAGTATGCCCCGCGTACTAAGGGACCTTTTATGCCATCTTTTCCTTTTCAAGGGTCTAAAGAGTAATACCTGAATTGGAGTGTTACACTATTTCTCAAGAACAATATCAACAGCTCATTTAATTACTCAATCAAACAAATGTTCAGCCATCTGTTTCTTATTTTGTCAACTCATCTGTGACAGAAGGCGCCATGAATGTTGATGGTAAACCCTTTTCTTTTGCACATTTTCTTCTAATGTGTATAAATCTTCTGCATACCTTCAGCCATATTTATCTTTCATAATTGATATTGGAGCCACAAATCATATGTGCTCTAACAGTGATCTTTTCTTATCCATGTCTAAATTTCCACAGCCTCATTCAATTGGGTTGCCTAATGGTCATCATCTTTCCATCTCTCATTATGGTGGTGTCAAAATTCATGATTCTATTGTTTTGCAGAATGTATTATTTGTTCCATCATTTCAGTACAATCTTGTTTCTGTTATAAAACTCACTTGTCAACTACAAACCTTTGTTTTGCTTACAAATGAGAATTGTCTCATGTAGGACCCCTCATCGAAGAGTAGCATAGCTCTTGGGATTCTGGGGAAAAGAATCAATGATCGATATGTTTTTGATTTTCATAATCTTAAACACAATCTTTCTTATTGTTTTTCTATTTCTAGTTTGTTTCCTATAACATTTTCTCATGTATTCAGTTCTTGTCCCAGTAATATGTTGTGGCATAACAGATTTGGGCATGTACCTTTCTTGAAACTCAAATCCTTATTGTCTCTTTCTTCACATGCCAATGATGCTTCTATTGAACATTGTTTGATTTGTGCTCAAGCTAAGCAATCTAGATTGCCTTTCCTACATAGTGGTTCTACTTAGAAATCTCCATTTGACTTAATACATGTGGATGTACGGGGACCTTATAAACATCACACCTATAATGGTTAAGTACTTTTTAACCATTGTTGATAACTTCACACATCATACATGGGTTTATTTAATTAATCAAAAGAGTTATGCTTTTACTTTCTTCAAGCTTTCATTCAAATGATTAAAACTCAATTTAATGTTGTGGTAAATGCGTTCGAACTGATAATGCAATGGAGCTTGGTTCCAGTAATTCTGGACAATTATACTTTCAAGAACATGGCATATTGCATCAGAAGTCTACTGCTTACACACCTCAACAAAACATATTGGTTGAGAGAAAGCATAGACATATTTTGGAAGTAGCAAGAGCACTATATTTTCAATCAGGAGTTGGGACTGGTTTTTGGGGAGAATGTGTGAAAACTGCAATATACTTGATTAAACGCGCACCATCTAGTGTCCTTCATAACAAGACTCCATTTAAACTCCTGTTTAATACAACACCCTCATGGCATTTTCTTAAAACTTTTGGATGTTTGTGTTTTGCTTCATCAATTCTAGCTGGGTGTGACAAATTTATGAGTAAAGCTCATCCATGTGTTTTTATAGGCTATCCATTTGGTCAAAAAGCCTATAAATTACTTAATCTCATTGCCAAAACAATCATAGGTTCACGAGATGAGGAATTTTTTTAGAACATTTTCCCACTTCATAGCCTCAAAGATTCTTCTCTCCAACACAATCCACCATCTTACATGCCTATGAATGAACAAGACATTTCTCCTGCTACATCACCTACTTCAGCATCCTCTGTTGATCATGGTAGTAATGATCAAGTCCCAAGGAGAACTACTAGAATTCGTGGACCACCATCTTATTTGCAAGATTACATTTGCAACAATATTACTTCCATTGCTGATCTTGCTTTCTGTGCTCATACAATTACCAATTATTGTGTAAATCCATAAATTCCAAAAATACCATTTTGTCCCATTTCTCTTAAGACCTCCTATGCTTTTCATACTTCTACTATTAATTCTGAACCAACTTTTTATCATCAAGCTAAAGGGATTCCTCATTGGTAAGATGCAATGAAACTTGAGTTAAATGCTTTGCAAGCTAATGGCACATGGGACATTGTAAAACTACCAAAAGGGAAAAGACTAATCGCTTGTAGATGGGTTTATAAAGTCAAGTATCGTGCTGATGGCTCTATTGAAAGGCACAAGGTCAAACTAGTTGCTAAAGGTTTTACATAGAAAGAGGGTATAGACTACCATGAAACTTTTTCCCTGTGATCAAGTTTACAACAGTTCGAAATCTTATTGCTTTAGCTATCAAGAATAAGTGAGACAAACTTCTAACTAACTTGTCCTGTAAGTGAATGAGAATATCCTTTTCAATCATTCTCTCTCTCAAATCGATACATGAACATCGTCCAATGCTAAGTATTTAAAGTGGTCATTTGACAAAAAAAAGGTGACCAGCTTGATACATGAGCCACCAATATTTGATCATTTTAATGAACTACTTTTTATTTTTTTCACTAAATAAAGTTTGGATGAAATACTCCCTCGTAGACAATAACTAAAAAACAATTGCTAATATGACAACACATGTGGAAATAAAAAGAAATAAACTAGAAAATATGTAAAGAGTTTCGACTTAATATACACATCACCAGATTAAATTAAATACAAAAAACATAGCAACATTTTTATACTTTTACCAATGAACGATTATGATCTCTTTAATCTTCATCATCTATGATCATTCTCAACTTTCGCCTCACCCCTCCACTTTTTTGAGACATCACAGGACTTTCATTGTTTCCTAACTCCATTACTTCATCATCAACCAATTCATCATTAAGTTCATCATCATCCATATGATTAACACTTTCACTCATCATCACATCTTCCTCTTCACCATTCACAACTTCTTCTTCTTCACTATTCTTGTCATCAACTAAATTGCCTCTTTTATGTGACAACCTCTTCTTCACAACTTTAACATCATCATCATCATCATCATTGGGTGTCTCCTCAGTTGTAACCTTAGTATGCTTCTTTTTGCTCCTGAAATCAAAGTAAATTAGTTCCAATTATACCTATTTGTGAAAAGGAAAGATGGATTTTATTTTTACCTGAAAGCCGAGCTTAAAACAACATCATCATCATCATCATCAACATCATCATCTAATAATTGGTTGATATTTCCATCTTGTGTTCCCTCATTTGTGACAATATTTTGTTTCTTTTTTCTCTTAAAAGATGCACTTAGTACAACATTGTCATCATCTGAAATGTCATCTTGGGTTTTCTCAATTAAGACCTTATTCTTGCTCCTAATATCAAAGTAAAAATATATATTTTTATATATTTATTTAAGAAAAAAATGACAAGTAATAGAATATGCTAAAATAAAAAAAAATAAAAAAAAGTACCTTTTCTTTAGTGATAAAAGTGTTTCACCATCTGAAACATCATCATCATCTCTCAAGTTCATTTTATCATTTGACTTTTGTTTCTTGACACGCAAGCCAAGTTGTGTCAGCTTACGTGTAATTTGTGCTGCTGTGAATGCCACGTCACCTTCTAGTGCACTTGCAATCATGTGACTGCATTTCTTGTGATCTTTAAACCTTTTTTTTTACAAAAAAACATTTTCAAAATTTTTTTAAATTTATATTACTAATCCACACACATTATAAAAGCCCAAGTTTGGCGTGCATTTAGTAAGATGGAACAAGGTGGGATGTGGAAAAAGACGTAAATACCCTCCTTGTCTCACAGAAAATAGCAACTTTTTGTTCTATTTGATAAGATGGAACAAAGTGGGATGTGGAAAAGACGTTAATGCCCTTCTCATGACAAAAGATGGGGCAGGGACTCACTCTTGATCTGTTGTTTGTATAAAAGACAAAAATACCCTCCTTGTCTCATTAAATAGCCTTGGAAAACTTTGTTAATGCTTTTAAATAAATTCAGCAACTTACTGTTCAAATAAAGCTCTGATCTTCATTTCTTGATCTTCATTAAATGCACGTACTCTTTTTCTGACAAATCTAAGAAAAAGAAAAACAGGGATTAGCAATCTTATTGTATTAAATTCATAAAAGATATTAAAATAAATTTTGCACTATTATTATTATAACTACTTACGAAGGTTGTTGAAGTGATGCATCCATGTCTTTTTCATGAATATCTTTATTAATCATTCTCTTTTTTGGTGGAAATTTTAATCCCAATTCTTTAAGTTTTTTTAAAACTTGAGCTGATGAAACTTCCAAATTAAGTTCTGTTACTATACGTTGACTGCAATCTGGAAGCTCTTTATATCTACAATGAATCACCATATTTCAATATATAGATATTTGTTTAATTTAGAAAAAAAAAAAAAAAAAAAAAAAAAAAAAAAAAAAAAGGAAATATTGTAAAACACTTACTTCTCAAAAAGGTCCTTCAGTTTTTCTTCCAGCTCATCATTAAGAACAAGTGGCTTCAATCTTTTTCGTGCCTTTACAGGATTTTCCACTGTTTCAGTTCTTTGAATAAAGTTTTCTGTCCCTTCTCCATTTTCCTCACTTAAAAAACAATTGTATAAATTAATTACAGGATGAGGGTATTTTTGTCTTTTTGCACAATAAAAAAGGTCATCTGTTTGTTCTTACCTCTGGTCATCATCTCTATCTCTCCAAGGTGGAATCACAACATCAGCTTCATCATCACCAAGTGCATCAGCCATGCTTTTTTTAACATATCCATATCCATATCCATTTCCATTTCCATTTCCACCAACATTGTCATTTCCATTATGGGTATTATTGTCATTTCCTCTTTTTGTATACCCATTTCTGCCAAAATCTTGTAACATTGATTCACAGTTTATGTAATGACATTCTTTGCGTGACTTCCAGAAAAGAATTTCCACAAAAAGAAGAGGATTACTCTTCATTTTTCTCAGCATTCTCCTAATTAAATCTGTAAGAAATAAAACAATGTTCTTGTGTTCTTTTAATGGACTTGACTTCTGCTCTTCTAGAATGGTGTGAAATATCATAAGAAGCGATAACTGCAAAAAAAAAATCATTTATTTCAACTTTTTATTCAAGCTTTTTTCTTATTAGAGCCTTATATGTTGAAAAATGGAAGTAAAGTGTTTATTTGTGTATTATTCTTACTCTCATTTCTTTTTATTACAAACTTTTTCATATACTTGAAAAAATCTATTCAATTATAGTAATGAAAACTGACATTGCTATAATTAGGTAGATTTTTCAATACACAATATACTTTATAATTCAATGACAATGCTATAATTGGGTAGATTTTGTTAAAATTAACAAAAGAATGAAAGAAAATTGCTATTTCTTGAATTTAGCACTGTGGATTATATAATTCTTGCTGATTTAGATTTTTCAGAGAATTCAAGGTTTTACCTGATATAGCATAGGAGAAAGTTCCAGATCTTGACAAATTCTTGTTAGTGCAGATATAATGTAATGATTTGTTCTAACAGAATTGCTTTTGTAAAACTTCAACAGCCAACATAAATTTTGGATAATGGTGTTGTTTGCAAGAGAAGAAACCAATGAAGATGCCTTAAAGTCAACTTCATTTCTTGCATCTTGTTCTTCCTCATCATCATCATCATCAGAAGATTCATCCAACATATAATCATTGTTTCCTTCAGTTTCCTCTTTATTTGCATCAGGCTTATCAGATTCTTCATGGATGATGTCATCATCACCATCATCATCTCCAATCTTATCAGCTTTTGAACTTGGTGAAGTTTCTTTTTCTGGAATGCTCACATTTTCAGTTTTTTCATCATCATGAACAAGATCATTGTTTTGAATTGGAATTTGGTCTGTGGTATTTGCATCTTTATTAGTGGTTGAGGGTTTCTTCTTTCTTTTCCTCCTTGACTTTTTAGAAACCTAACACAAAAAAAAAATGTATTCATAGCAATAATAGAATAACAATATACATACAAGCACATCCAGATTTGATTGTAAAAGAAAAGCCAAAAACATTTCAAAATTATGTAGAAAAAAATCTTGAAATGAACATACCCTCAATGTACCACGTGATTGAAGATTTTCCATCAGTCGTATGACTATATGAATTGTTTCAACCAAATCAGCAAGATCACTGATACACAAACAAGATAAAATTGTAAGAAACTGATGAATTAAACAAAAATTACCAATATTGATTTTACTGTTCTATTTGCAAAAAATGTCATTTTAAGTAACAATTTGCACTTATTAAGCAAGACCCCTTTGCTTTAAGAAGCATGTATTCATTACTTGTTGATTATACATGCTTACTTATGTTTTCTATAATTGACTTGTGATATAGAAACTGTAAGAAGTCGTGTTTTTCTGAATTATTTCTTAGGTTTTCTTTATTAGTTCTCAACCACCTCAACTTTAAAAGTTGAGACAAAAAACTCCCTGTTTCAAGAAACTCAATAAGAGAAAAAGAACCAACCTTTTTGGTTGTTTGTGTGCATTAAATGTCTTGATCAAATTAAACAGGAAGTAAGTCATCCCTTGATCTGTCTGATCATAAAATAACTTGTAAAGAAGAACACGTGCAGTTTGAGGCTCCCTAGAATCATCTAGTGACATCTTAAGCACCAAATCCAACATGTTTATCTGCAAAAACAGAGGAAAAAACAGTTAGTAATTTTAACTAAAGCTCCAAGAATCATTTTAAGAAAGAAAGAAACAAAAACCACACCATTATTTTCATGAGAGATCCAGCAGCAGAAAGAAACTTGTAGTCATTTGTCTCCTTCAAACCATCAAATGCAGAACGCCACTTTGATACAACAAGTAGAAACATTGGCTCATTCATTGTTTCAGAAATTGACCCACATATGTTTCCTTCAAACAATGTGCTTTCAGCATCATGATCTTTGGAAGACTCAGATACATTGACTTCAGCATCAGGCTGTTAAAGCATCAAAAACCCATTAAAGAAATATACATTTTCAAGCCTTTTTGAGATGAACCCATTAAGTAAAGATCTCACCTTTGAAGCAAATAACTTGTGATTCTGGAAAGACATAATAAATTCAGCAACCTGAAAGAATATAACAACATCGCTGTTTTCAATAGCATGGTGTTCTTTCTCAATATCCTCACGTATTGACTGCATTAACACTGTTGAGAATACATATGGAATGATTAGTAATGAGTAATGACACCACGGATAACAACAGATAGTTTCATTGAGAATACAGTAATTACCATTATACCCTCCTAACAGGAACTGATTAGTAAAATCATGGAGCAGCCGAAGGATATTCTTGTTTGTTGTTGGCATTCTTCCACTCTCCCATGGCATCTTTTTTGATGAATCACGCTGGTTTTTATGACCTTTAAGCAATGAATCATGAGAATCATAACAAGGGTTTCCTTTAACTAAAACTTTGGAACCATCCTGTATATAAATCCAGTTGATGAAGTTAGTAATGAATATCTGAATGGATCCACAACTAAATGAAAAGCTTTTACCATAGTAACTCGGGTGAATGATCCACTGAACTTTGATCGAGCACCGATATTTAAAAGCATTGTTTGTCTTCTTTTTTCTTTTTCCTCTTCCATTAGAGACTTAAGATCAGTGGCAGTAGCTTCTGCTTCTCCCTCCACCTGATTAACCAATGAACAGATTCAGTAAAGTTACAATAAAGTCAAAACATTAATTGAAACAATTTGAATGATTACATGAATAACTACCTTCATGGAAGCATCTACATGAGCTCTTGCAATTAGCTCAGGAACTTGGCACTTGTATATGTAATAGAATGTCTCTAATAAAAGCAAATTATCTTGGCGAAAAACACCAGAGGAACCACCAACATGTTGTGTTAAAACTAAAATCAAATCCATCACATTCTCTTCAAACAACAGTTCCAAGAATCGATCTCTAAGAAGTACAAATTCAGAAGCTAATCCAGCAACTCGCTGTTGTGTGGTGATGTCTTGAACAGCTAAAATGTTGCGAAATAAAGTGACTACCAGCTGCACCAGTTTCCAGTCATCCTCTGTGAATGAATCCCTGTTTTAAGCATAAAAAATAATTCATTAATGTGTAAAAAATGAAAGCATCACAAGTTCCAAACATGGTTTACATACTACATACCCTTCCAGATGTTCAAGTGGGCTTTCAAGAATGGTAACTATTACTGGGATAGCATGACTGGAAGTGATCATGGACTTCAAACCCCAAAGATATTCAATCTGTTGTGGTATATCTTTAGATGTTGGATCAATTGGCATTGTAAGAAACACCAAAACCTTCACTGCAGTAGTTAATCGAAACAAAATCAGCTTCTTGTCAAGTTTCATTTCAAAATTACATGTTTGCCCGATATATAGGTGAGCATAAGATGTATCATTTTGTATTATTAAGAGCACTTAGGGTATTTGATGAATGAACAGAGTCATTTTACCAAACAGATGGAATACATGTCAATTTTGAATTTCTAATATCGAAATTTGACTCTTTTGATACATAACTATAAACCAACAGTTATAGAAGTAATCACCTGCATTAAGCAACAATGTAGTATCATTTTGACGGTGTTGGATTATGGGCAATATATCTTTACCCACTATGTTCCATTTACAAACTTGTTTGAACACTTCTCGAGTCTCTGGATCGTCTCGCCTTAGAAATCTCAGCAAATCCTTCAAATTATCTGCCCATCGATTACAGCGATTAAAATAATTATCGAACTATGGATATCATTGTGTACGCAAATTAACTCATAAAATGTATAGTATTTGAGTGTCAGCAATGAAAATTTGTACCTAGACAGTATTCTCCTGGAGTGTACCCGATCTGATTGCCATCGTCATCCTCTTCAATGATTCCAAGACCACCGCATATGAACGACAGATTTTCCATAGCTTCTGTATATTTAGGGTTTTAGCTTTTCAGAAGAATCGATATAATCATTCAGAAGTTATACCAAGCGACGATAAACTGAGGAACAGTGACTGATGCTCCGAGTATCGAAGGTGAAGACGTTTGATCGAAAAAGAGTAATTTAAGATCCGATTAGCATTGTGGCGCCAATTTCACTTTTTTCCCGCGCTTTTTGAAGGTCTTCGCCAATTTCACTGCCTTGATACTTTTTAACATATTTAATATTTTAATTATTTATAATTATTAAAATAAGTATAATAATTCATATTCTAAATAAAAACTATTATTAGTTTATATAATAATCAAATACTAACAAAATATATATATATATATATATATATATATATATATATATATATATATAGTTTGATTTATTGTATTTAAAATAGTTTAACTTAAAATACATAATAATCATGTGTATGTAAATAAGGGGACTCATTTAAGATTTCCAAAGCCTTTCACACTACTGTGGCTTGCCATTGGCCTTTGAAAAATAGCTGATGGATATCTAATTTGTCTTCGAGTTTATCCGGTTCGATAGAAGCATAAGTTGGGTTACGAAACCCATATAACATTTGGCCCCCAAATCTTACCCTTCCTAATTCATACATGTATGTTTGTTATATATTTAAAGTTTATCTTAATCCACTTGTTTTCTTTTGATATATATATATATATATTCTAGCCGTTTATCCGTGCAAAGCGACGGGTGCGGATCAACAAAATTACATAAAAAATTTGTTAAACAAAATGATGAACAGATAAAGATTTCTTATACCTGGGCTAGGATTAAACGTAAGACATTTTTGGGCTTATTCGATTTTAATTGAAAGAAAAACAAAAGAGGAGGTAGCGAGCATGAGAGATAACCAAGGTTTTGCGGTCAATGGCAAGCCATTCATGATAGACGAATGCTAGATAATGCGCCTCTTCCAGTTTATATGAAATATTTTATAATGTGTACATCGTATTAGACCGATTCAAATGAATATGAAGAACACTTTGTCAAACTTCGACCCATTCAAAATCTTATCATCATCTTATTTGATTTTTTCATTATTATTGACAGATTCAGTATTTAGTGATTCAATTATATATGAGGAACACTTTGTCAAAGTTTGACCCATTCAAAATCTTATCATCATCATCTTATTTGACTTTTTCATAAATGTTGACCGGATAACATTTAGTATTTACCGATTCAATTGGATATGAGAAACATTTGGTCAAACTTTGACCCATTCAAAATCTTATCATCATCATCTTATTTGACTTTTTCATAAATTTTGACCGGATAAGATTTAGTATTTACCGATTCAATTGGATATGAGGAACATTTGGTCAAACTTTGATCCATTCAAAATCTTATCATCATCATCTTATTTGACTTTTTCATATTTAACCCATTCAATTTGAAGATAAGCTTAGAAGACCTATTTAAAATCTGTCTGTGACCGGATAAGATTTATTATTCTCCGATGCATAAAATTATTGTATATGATGCTTAAAAGCTTGTACCTCTTAAAATTCAGCAACATCTTGTAAATGTTTTTTAACGTATATATATATATATATATATATATATATATATATATATATATATATATATATATATATATATATAACTAAGACTTAAGGAAGTGATTTGGACCATTTAACAATCCATTTTGAAGGATAAAATGGAGTTTACGGCCCAAGCACAAGTTTGGACCGTAAACTCCCCCAAATGACACCAAATGAAGGTTCCCCCCCCCCCCCCAAATTAACCCTAGGCATTTACTAGAAATATATGGAGTTGAAATAAGGCCTTAACTTGCACTTTTGGAGGAAAACAAGAGTTTACGGCCAAGCCTAGGGGCTTACGGCCATAAACTCCCAAGGAGTGGCCTTTGGTCCAAAAACTCCAAGGTAGTGAACTCTTGGACTCCCCCGCAAACCCCTCATGGCCTTATACCACTCTCGGGAACCCCATCTAAGCCCTAGAATCCCGAATCGATGCTAAAATGCCTAAATACCTTAATAAAAAGCATAAAATGATTAATTTATTGTAAAATACATATTTTATATGACATTAGGGTCCTAAAAGGTGCACAAGTCGTTATTTGGTACAAAACGGTCAACCGACACTCTCACCCGATTTACGCGATTTCAGGTGACTTCATACCCCTTAAATGAACCTTTCAAATGTTTTATATGTTTTAGGGGGAGATAAAAGTTGATTATACATGTTTATGGAAATTTATACAAGACAATTATTCATGTTACGGAAATTAATCACATGTGATTCACTATCCCTAGTTCAAATCACATGTGATTTATCACTATGCCTTATAAATAGATTCTACATTTTCAAAACTATTTTGGATAAATAATCAAGTTTTTAAATGCTTCTTTTGGACAATACTTTTATTAAACAAATATTCTGATAAAATGTAACCACGCTAATATAATTATTTAAGTAAGACTTGAAGGACTTACGACCGATAACTCGCCTTATTTCCTGTTCTTGTTTGATTGTGGGCTTAGGGTAGTGGTTATCCGTCCGACTGTCGTTGATTTCTTAGTTATATATCTTGTATATTAGTATGGGACACGAGTATTTCTCATTTCATTAGATGCCTAAATCACTAACATGACAAGAACCATACACACTAAGTTAACTATAATAGGTATAGTTAATGCTACTACTTACTATAGCTATTACTCTCTACACTATAATATGCACTATTACCAAACAATACACTAGTAAGAGAACACACTATGAACTATACTAAAAGACTACTACTCTATAACAAAAGAGAAAACACTAAACAGACGATAACACACTAACTCACTACGAGATACTCTATTCGCTACCCACTACGCCCAGAGTTTTCCGACAGGAAGACGATGCTATATGTATAGATCTATACGGGGCAGATGCTATTACATCCCGACTGTTAACTTCAGTCCGAGCCGCACAGGTCCAGGGATGCCACTACTTCACTACATTGTACATGACCGGGAAGGTCATGGGGTCCGCTATTACTCACACTATTGGTAACATACAGGAAATACACTATAACCGCACTAAAATACTAAACTAAAGGTTAAGTTAATATCCCGAAGTAACCAAGCATCTAACACTAAAGGAAGTTGGTACCACTATTATTGACTTCAGGCATAACTTACCATATTGCATTACTTATTGGAGAGGCACTATTATACTTTTACGATAATGGTTTTCAAAGATGAAAATGACTTGTTTCATAAAGGTTTTCACTTACAATGTATTTCTGGAAAATATAGGATTTTCTAGGTTTTACTGCTACTTATGACTGTAAATTACAACTTTTCATATTATCGGTTCTAATGCTTTTTATACGAAAACTCACACTAAACTCTTATGAACTCACCAGCTTTATGCTGATATTCGTTTTCAAAATAACTTGTATCCTCAGGTCAAAGATAGACAGGTACAAGTGCAACATTTTGGAGAAGGTGGAGCATACAAGATCCATATCTTATTTTTGTATTACTTTTGGTGCTTGTGAACATTACAAAACACACTTGTAATTAAACTCACTATGTGAATGAAATGTTTGTATGTTTCTTGTTTTTACTATTATGCAATTGTGATGATACTGTACATGACGTCCTCCACCCCGAAACGTATTCTGCCGTTATCGGTTTTGGGGTGTGACAGATTGGTATCAGAGCATTGTTTATAGTGAATCAAGTATATCAACCTATAAAAGATATACGAACTATAAACACTTTGGGACTAAGACACTCTGACCAAAAATATATATTGTTAAGTATCTAAAAGACTTAACTAAGCATATATATATATATACACATCACTATAAAACACAGAAGTCAGTATCACGCTAGAACAAAACAAAAGTATTAAGATTGTTGGATAGCACAATTGGGCTTAGAAACATATAGTCACATTTGGGGGGATGTAGCCTGATCAACTACGTTTTTCTGGAAGTGACTAGCATGTGCTTAAGTTTGGTTGTGGTGTTGCAACAAGTCTAAAAACTTACCAACACCACCACAATAACATTATCATAAGAATACTATAGGAGTATTCTGTATCTCTAAAACATACGTATGTGAGAACTAAAAAGGGTCGTTACTGATGGAGCAATAGTTGCTAAATGGATACTTTCCGGTTACATGTGACTAGGGTGTTATAGACTTAGAATCTGTGATTTTTGCTTTACTTCCTGTTCCTTGTTTGGTTGTGGATTTAGAGTTAGGGTCACTTATTCGAAGGACTATCCTGCCCCGGTCACATGTAATTAGTATGCATTATGCAAGTATTGGTCTAACTCGTGACGATCATCTTATAAGTAATTTAGGTTAGTGCGCCTATTAATCTTCTTTTCCCCTTTTCTCGCATAGATATCATGGCTGGCTTCCACCTTCCAGGCGACCCGTACTACCCAAACCAGGACAATGGAGGATGGCTCAGCGAAGAGTTGGACGACGACCACCCAATCCCTCTGGATGACCACCGAGCAGAAGGCTTTTCGGATAACTCCAACTCCGAGCCAAAAGTTAATAACCTACCTCCCGGAGCTCCGAACCCCAACCCCCGTCTGACATTTCGGGGTCCCACTCCTATGTGGGCCATATCCTTGCACCGATGGAGCGAGGAGCAGGGCCAGCCCTTGCCTTACAATGGAGATCGAAGCTTCTACAACATAAACGAAGGAGGATCAGCGGACCGAGTTCTACCCATCATGGTCCGAAGGATCACCAGGAATGTTGAGCAGTATCAAGTAGCCATCGGTCGAGTTGTAGAAGTGGATGCGCACTCGAATCTCAACACTGCCCGTATCCGCCAACTTGAAGAAGTCGTGGACAGGATAAGGAGGACCAACGAGGCTCTACAGCATCAACTAGCTGCATCTCGAGCCGAAGTTAGAGAACTCCGAGCACGTCAAAGGATTCATGATCGACACCTTCAAGAAGTTATGAGTCAGCTAGCGGATCTAAGGGTTCTCCCAACAAGTAACCGTCGCCAGTAGAAGACGTCTAGTACCCCACTCTTTTGTTTAAAGTACTAGCCTTTCCTCTCGATGTTCCATAGATCTATTATCTGTAAACATTCCTAGCTTAAAAGTACTATAACTAGACCTCTAAACGGCCAACATTTTCTCTATGGTTTGATGTGAGACCTACTGTTAGGTCAATTTTCATGAACTTGTGTTACATCATTTATACCAGTGTATTGGCAGTTGACTACTCTATTGCTATGACTCTCATTATGATCTTGAATTATGTGATTTAATCCATGAAACCCTCTATTCATCCTCGCAATAGACTCTTACTATTACTATCATTTCTATGATCTTCCAGTGAAAGATGCCTCCACGAAGGCGTTCAAACAGAGGAAGACCAGCAACTCAAGCCTCCCCTCCTCCACTACCTCCTCCTCCGCAGTTCGATCCGGTGCTGTTCCAAACAGCTGTGATAGCAACCATGGCCCAAATGAACTCGGGTGATGCGAGCGGTGGAAATTCTAGATTTGGTGAAGTCCACTAACGAGTGCAGGGATGTACTTATAAGGATTTCATGAACTGTAAACCTACCTTCTTCGATGGTACCAGAGGAATTCTGGCATTGTCCCAATGGTTCGAAAGAACCGAAGCTGTATTTGAAATGTGCTCTTGCCCCGAAGAGAGCAAAATCAAGTTCGCTACTGCTACCTTCACTAACAAGGCCTTGACAGGGTGAAATGGCCATGTCAGTGCACTCTCCTTGGTCACAGCCAATGTCATGGGTGGGACACTCTAAAAGATCTCATGAGAGGGGAGTACTGCCCTAGGGGAGAAATTCAGAAACTTGAGGAGGAACTCTGGAACCTCAAGATGAAAGGGACTGACATAATAGCGTATACGGCCAGGTTCAGTGACTTGGCGGCTATGTATCCCAATATGATACCATCCGAAAGCAAGAAGATTGAACGATACATCTGGGGTTTAGTGCCCCCGTATCGAGGAAATGTTCTAGCCTCACGCCCTACCACCTTCGACAACGCTAAGGAATTGGCCCAGCGTCTGATCAACCACGAAATCTCCTCCACTCCAGCAACAGCAACCGCAACAACCACTGCATCGCCCGATGCATCTGACAGGAAGAGGAAGCGTTGGGATAGGAAGAAAGGCAAGAAAACTCAAACCTCCTCCAAGGACTAGCAAATCGTGGCGGTCCATGTTGCCACTACTCCAGCCACCCCTGCACCACCAAAAGCTTATAGTGGGAATCTACCCAAATGTCCCAAGTGCCCTTTCCACCACAACGGTCCCTACCGTGAATTGCAGTGTTCCAACTGCGGCCGGAAGGGCCATACTGTCCGATTTTGCAAGGCCCCTCCCAAACCTATCGCACAGGTTCCCGGTGCAGGAGTGACCCCGACTTGTTATGGCTGCGGTGAAGCTGTTCATTTTAAGAAGAACTGTTCGAAGGCTACAAATACTGGGGGTACGGGAAGATTACTCGCTATCGGTCACAATGAAGCAGTAGCGGATCCCACGGTAGTCACGGGTACGTTTCTTCTCAACAACTCCTATGCATGTGTCTTATTTGATAGTGGTGCAGAAAGAAGCTTCGTAAATCATAACTTTAAACATTTACTCAAACAAACCCCTCAACCACTAAAAGAAACATTTGTCGTAGAAATGGCTAACGGGAAGACCGAAAGCTCTAACGAAATCTACATAGGTTGTACCCTCACGTTAGATGATCACCCGTTTCAAATCGATCTTGTACCAGTCTCAATCAAAAATTTCGATGTCATTGTTGGCATGGACTGGTTGAGTCTTCATCGTGGCGATATCTTATGCTCCAACAAAGCCATTCGCCTGAATCTTCCAAATCACGAAACCCTATTGATCTTTGGAGATAAACCGGGTACGAGTCTTCGTATCATCTCCAATATTCAGGCTCAGAAATACTTACATAAGGAATACCCCACCTTCCTTGCTCACGTCATCGACACAAGCCAAAAATCGAAGAACCCAAAAGACATCCCCGTCGTATGTGATTTCCCTGATGTCTTTCCAGAGGACCTTCCAGGTTTACCTCCCAAACGTCAGGTTGAGTTCTAATCGACCTAATCCCAGGAGCTACTCCCGTAGCTAAGTCGCCCTATCGTCTAGCGCCTGCCAAAATGCAAGAACTATCCGGTCAACTCAACGAACTACTCAACAAGGGTTTTGTAAGACCGAGCTTCTCACCTTGGGGAGCTCCGGTCTTTTTCGTGAAGAAGAAGGATGGATCGTTTCAAATGTGCATTGATTATAGGGAACTCAATAAACTTACGGTCAAAAATCGCTACCCTCTCCCTCGTATCGACGATCTATTCGACCAACTACAAGGAGCGAGTTACTTCTCCAAGATTGATCTTAGATCCGGGTATCATCAGTTACGGGTGCTTGAGGAAGATGTTCCGAAGACATCCTTCCGAACCCGCTACGGGTATTTTGAGTTCGTAGTGATGCCCTTTGGACTGACTAACGCCCCCGCAATATTCGTGGACTTGATGAATAGGGTGTGTTGTCCATACCTAGATCAGTTCGTTATCGTCTTCATTGACGATATCCTTATCTACTCCAGGAGCGAGGAAGAACACAGGGATCATTTACGACGAGTCCTGGAAATGTTGCGATCCGAAAAGTTATATGCAAAGTTCTCTAAGTGCGAGTTTTGGATCCGAAGAGTTGAATTCTTAGGTCACGTGGTTAGTGAAGAAGGAATCCACGTGGATCCCTCCAAAATTAAAGCTATTGAGAACTGGTCAGCACCGAAGACGCCTACAAAAATTCATCAATTTCTAGGCCTCGCTGGCTACTACCGCAGATTCATTCAAAACTTCTCTCGGATTGCGAAGCCTCTCACTATGCTGACACGGAAGGGTGTATCATTCGACTGGGAAGAGAAACAGGAGAAGGCATTCCAGACCCTGAAGCGAGCCCTATGCAACGCACCAGTATTATCCCTTCCCGAAGGGACAGAAGATTTTGTTGTATACTGTGATGCATCCAATCAGGGGCTCGGTTGTGTCTTGATGCAACGAGGTAAGGTTATCGCCTATGCCTCGAGGCAGATAAAGACCCATGAGGTGAGCTACACTACTCACGACCTCGAGTTAGGAGCGGTCGTCTTTGTTGGATTAATGTCTAAGTCCATAACTATAATTGGTAAAACTTGACCCGACCCGACATGGTCCATTTGGGTTGCATGTCATCATGCACTTGGATAGACTAAAATGAGAGAAATAACACTTAAGGTTTATTAATATATTATAAGTTCTAATATATTAATAAGGTTATTTAATTAGTATTGATCAAGAATTAATTTAGAATTAATTAAGTGATCAAAAGGAGACTAATTAAATATATGGGTTGGTTGTGTAAATCGTTCATTCTTATATATGTGGGTTTGTGATCCAAGATTCCTTATGTTGGACTAAGTCCATGGGGTGACCCATGGATGCTCCATGGAGGTTAAAATCCATGGAGCATAAGGAATGGGTAAAGTCACGAATTACATGGTGTAACCCTAATAGCCACCATATAAAAGAATCCCATGGCTCAAGAAATCGTACACTATGTGTGAGGGCAAGGCAAAACGATTTCATGAAGTGTTCAAGTTTCTCTCAAGTTATTCCAAGTGTATTTGGTGTTGTGTGAACCATTTTAGGTGTCACACTTAGGGCACTAGGCACTCAAGTTTCATGAAGACAAGCACCAACAAAAGGTATGTTATTCTAACTTGTGTTATTCAAAGTTTTGTATGCTAGAATAGAACAATACCTTGGAAAGTTGATATTTGCATGTATAATAGAGAAAACATAGATCCAAGATATTTAGGGTTGCATGTACACTTAGGAGTGTTAGATTGCTCAAAACCCAACAGTGGTATCAGAGCCAAAGCTTGTTTTCTTGTTGTACTTGCTTAAACTGCTTAAAAATCGACTTTTGGTGCTGTCAGCCCAACAGACTCGCCGAGTCCATGAAGGGACTTGATGAGTCCAAGGCAAAATGCATCCAACTCGCCGAATTTGTTCATGCACTCAACGAGTTGGACCCCCAAACAGCATATTTTTCGAGGTTTGGTGCTGGAATTGGTCTAGAATCATTACCTTTGACTGTTTTGGGCTTATAAAACTTGTTTTGAATGTGGTAGTGATTATGTTAAACCAATTTCAATGCTATAATAAAACTTTCAAGTTTATATGTGTTCATGTTATTCTTGAAAATTGGTGATTATGAATAATCATGCTTATGAGTTTTGCTAGATCATAGGAATTGTGTGCAAATTGTTTGGTGATATAATTCATGATCTTGTTGAAAATTGTATGGAGTTCATAACTTGTCCTCAAGTTATGAATTTTCAAGAATTTTATGTTTCCTTGATTTATGAGTTAGTTTAGATTGATAATAAAAAATTATTTTTTAGTTGTTTTCAATCCATATTAGTCTAAAAGAAGTTCATAAAATATGTTTTTGTAACTTGTCTTCAAGTTATGTGAAAAATCAAATTTATGAATCTTAAAAACTCATAAAAGTTTTGTAGGTTACATAAAATGTAAGAGTTTTTTCCATTAAATAGTTTAATGACTCCATAACTTGTCCTCGGATGTTGAAGAGACACTTCTTTAAAGTGTTTTTAAAGAATAAGGGGTTACATTAAAATGAAGAGTCTTCATTTTAATGAACCATTAAACTCATAAGTTACGATTTAAAGAGTGTTGAAATAGTTTCAAAACTTGCCCTCAAGTTTTGGAATGTGAAAAGTTACTCCTCATGTATACTTTAGTTCCAAATTGAACATTGAAATTTTAAAAGGTTTAAAATTCAACCCTTATACTATTATTATAATTTTAATTATATAGATATGTATAAGAGGAAGTCAATCTTACCGTTAGTAGGCCTCATTCACGAAGCCGTTCTATAAGGGGGGGTATAAGGTTATTACCTATAAAATGGCAGTTTAATGGGTGTCCACTCTCACCCACCGCTTCCTTGACTGG
Organism: Lactuca saligna; assembly: GCF_052625555.1. Lineage (NCBI taxonomy): Eukaryota > Viridiplantae > Streptophyta > Magnoliopsida > Asterales > Asteraceae > Lactuca > Lactuca saligna. Next base: position 67,613,784 of record NC_136421.1, on the reverse strand, counting down.
TGGAGGGTCGTTAGTTGAACGGGTAGGATGTTGATGTATATTGTAAAAGTCGAATAGAGTGTTTTGTATAGTTTCGCATTTTATGTTATTTTACTAAGTCATCTTTTATGCGAAGTTAAAATGTATAGACTTAGTATATTTTTTGTTGGTTCCCTATAAATAGAAACTTAGGCTAGAAGTAGAAGCACGATGCTAGAACTCACTTCTGCTTAATTTTGTAACCAGTCTTAATCAATATGAGATCTGATTAATATTTACTCTCTGTGTTCTTCATCTTCAATCATTCAAATCTATCTTTTCTTTTCTAAATTCTCGATAACAATTCTCATCAATTGGTATCAGAGCAGGATTCAAACTGCTTAGATCTGGTTTTCGTATAAGAATCATTTGTTTTTTGAGTTACAAATTTACTCAAAATTTTCCGCACATTTTTGGTTTTGAAAATCACTTTTGATCTTCAGATTTGAATTGATTCTGCATTTGAATTGTTAAGTTGAGTAATCGATTAGTGATTTGTGATCAATTCGTTTGATAAAATTTTGAAATTCATCAAGGTTTCAAGTTTTCAGATATTTTTTGTGTTCATCAATGGCGAACTTCAACATGAATTCAATGACTTCTTTCTCTCACTTGCTTGGTTCCTCAACCAAAATTCCGATGTTAATTCCAGAATACTATGATCAGTGGGCTGATAGAATGGAAGATTACTTAAATGGAATTGATGAACTTTGGAAGTGTATCGATGGAACAGTACTAGCTCCTGCTAATGTTCAACCAATTGGATCATCCATTGCATCTACTGATGTTGAAGAACAAAGAAATCGACTGAAGAAAAATGAAAAGAGATGCATGAGAGAACTAAGAGGTGCTCTACCTCCTGTGGTTTACAATTACATTCGTAGTTGTAAAATAGTAAAAGAGATCTGGAATACTCTAAAAGAAAAATATCAAGGTAGTGAAAAGACGAAGATCAACTCTGTGAAGCAATGCCTAGTTGAACTGAAGGAATTCAGACAAAAGGATACAGAAACTCTCGAAAATTGTTATGATCGTCTGAATGAGCTTATGTTTCGCTGCATTAGGTATGGTATTACTAGATCTACCATGGAGTTCAATTTAACTTTCATTATGAGTCTTCGCAAGGAATGGCGAGGTGTGAGCATGATGATTAAGAATCAGCAATGTTTTGATACAACTACATTGAATGATCTTTACAATCAACTGAAAACACATGAATGTGAGGTCACAGAAATGTATGAAGAATCAAAACAAGATATTGGTGGTCCTTTGGCTCTTGTTTCAAAAGTATCAGAAACTGATGAAAAAGATGGTTCAAATGTAGAAGGATTTTTGATGAACTCTGATGATGAAGCAGTAGCATACTATTCAAACAACAGAGTTAAAAAGTTATTCAGAAAGCCTTTTAATCCAAAAGGAAAGAATAGTGATGTGAAAAATGATGTAACAAGAACTGGAGGAGAAGAGAAGAAGAAAATGGAGAAAATAGATGGAAAACAGAAAAATGCGAATGAAGAGAAAAAGTTGAAGGGTGATTCAGGAATTTACTGTCACTATTGCAATGGTGCAAATCATTTCGCAGCTGATTGCATGTTGTGAAAGAAAGAAGAAAAGAAAGAAAAAGTCAAAGATGAAGCTTACTATTCCGAAAAGATTGAAGAATTACGTGCAAAGAACAAAGGAGTGTCTTTAGTTGCTAAGGGAGAATCTGATGAAGAAGAAAGTGAAACTTATCAGATATGGTCTTCAGGATCTGATGATGAAGAAATGAGGCATCCCACACATGGAGCAATGTTCGCAAGTTTTGAGGATTGCGAAGAGAACATTTCAGGGCAGTGTTTTATGTCTAAATCCACTGACAAGTCCCCCATGACAACCAAGGTACGTGCAATTCTTGAATCTTTTAATATTCCTTTATCTGCTTATGATGCTGAAATTGTTTCGTTTGATGATACTGTGGCTTATTTTGATTCTGTTATTGTGTCTGGTAGTAATGAAGCTAAGAAATTAAATGTGCAACTTAGTGAGACACGAAGAGATTTAGAAATAAAGAAGAGCAGAGTTGAAAAATTAGAAATGCAAGTCAAAAATATAGATTGTGATAAGAATAATCTTTCTAATGATGTTAGGTTGTTACTAGCACAAAGAAACATATATTGTAATTTAGCAAAACGATTGTATGCAAAATTAACAGCTTTACATCATTCTTCTGATATTAGCAAAGAACAACATAGGAAACTTTTACCTTTTCTTGAGTATGAGCGTGAAAAAGTTGATGTTGTTTCGTATGACTGCGAAAGTACAATTGCTCAGTTTGACAAAATACCTGATGATAGATATTCATATGGTATTGTCAAAATTGATGAATTTCTGAATGCTGATGAGTTGGTTGACATTGTAAATGAAAGTTTGACAAAAAGTGAACAAGTGAAAATCTTAAAGACAACCGAAAATTCAACTCTTACTTCACAATTCAATTATGCTGATATTGATGAAAATTTTGATAATGTGAGTGAAATCAGTGAAATAGAAGAAGAAGAAGAGATTGATTGTTCTCAATTGTCAATCATTAATATCACATCTAAGATTAAAGGTAAAGAAATAATAGTTGATTCAATAGTAGAGGATAAAGTTGATAAATCTTCAACTTCGCAACATTGTAAGTTTGATAATGTGGAAGTTGAAAGCTGGAAATCTGATGATACTAATGAAAATAAAGAAGAAAAGAAAGATTCAACTGCAAGACATCAAAGGGTTGTGGTTGATCAAGTGTTTGAAAATACAAAAGAATTTGACAAAGTTTTAAATGACAAAGGCGCACATTATTTGGAAACCAACACAGTGGTATATCCAAATTTTGTATGTACTGATAAAACTATTTTTCCAAATCAAGTTTTTGTCACTACTGGAAATGCTGAGAAAGTTCATCCTGAGTTCAATAAAATGATTGAAAAAGATAATCAAAAGTCCACACCTGAAGGTTTCTTCGCAAATCAAAACACAGTAGAAAACAATTTAACTCAAAATTCTTATGTGTTTCAAAAACAAAAATCATTACAAAAATGGGTGGTTAAAGGTGAAAAATCAAACAAACCTTTTGAAAAAGCTGAAAACTCAAAGGTTGAAGTGAAATTAAATTCTCAAGAATTCAAATTGATGGTTGGAATTTATTCAACAGAAAATAATGTTTCAAAAAGACAAGCAAGAAAAGCAATATTCTGGCAAGTTGTGAATAATGAAAAAGAACAAATTTCAAAAACATCATCAAAATTTCAAAATAAAAACACTCACACAACTTCGAGTTTTCATAAACAAATAAATTTTGTTGACAAAGTTCCATATATTCGCAAATATGACAACAATAGAAAATTTGAGAATTCGCAAAAATTTGCAAATAATCAAAAGTTTCCAAATGTTGACAAATTCACGAATAATTCATCAAGTTTGAAGAACTCAAATCAAGTCAAAGCGAAATTTTCACCACAACAACCAAAATTTCCAAATCCTTCAATATCAACACAAACCAAAGTTTCATACATCAAAAGAAAGTCTGATGTAAGTATGATCAATCATTGGTTTGAAGGGAAAGGAAAGAAATATCAAAGTGCAAAGTTTTCAGAAGAACAAATTAAAAGTGCATTTGATAAGTTCACAAATAATTCTTCAACTGCTAGTACATCATCTCATAATTTGCGAGTTCCGGTTCAAAAATGGAAACCAGTTATCAAAAATGCGAATGTTGTGAAGGATAAGATTACAATCAATGAGGATCCAAAATTATTGAATGACTATATTTCAATATCTAGAACTGATGATGCTGATATAATGGATTCTGTTACAAGCAAAGTGAAAACATGGTTTTTAAGTTCCAAAAAGTTGTTTAATTCTACTAATGATGGACCCAATAAGTCTTGGGTTCCTAAATTTTTTCAATAAATACAGGTGATATGTGACGAGCAATATGATACAAAATGGTATATTGGTAGTGGTTGCTCTCGTCATATGACTGGAAGAAAGGAAAATTTGCGAGATTACCGAAGCTTGGAAAATGCTGGAGTTGTCAAATTTGGAAATAATCACAAGTGTCAAGTGAAAGGATATGGGAAAGTCACAAATGGAAACTTCACAGTAAAAAGAGTTGCTTATGTTGAAGGACTTCAACACAATTTGATAAGTGTATCACAACTTGTTGTAGGTACTGGAAATCAAGTAGTGTTTAATGAAGAAGGAAGTATCATCTCAAATGCAAAGACAAATGAAATACTTCTGAAATCCAAAAGATATGGTGATATGTTTACACTGGACATCAAACCAATTGTGGGAAAACCAGCTGTGTGTTTACTATCAAAAGCATCCAATGATCTCAGCTGGCTTTGGCATAGAAGATTGTCACATTTGAACTTTTGAAATATAAATAAACTTGTAACTGAAGATTTAGGTCGAGGGTTACCAGTATTAAAATTTGACAATGATTCTTTGTGTGCAGCTTGCGAACAAGGTAAACAACATCGAAAAGGTCATCCGATTGTCATAGATTCAAAGATAGTAGATCCATTGGAACTTCTTCACATTGATCTATGTGGACCATCAACTGTTGCAACAATAAATAAAAAGCGGTATATTTTAGTTGTTGTAGATGATTTCTCTAGATTCACATGGGTGTTTTTTCTCAGGTTGAAATCTGAAGTTGCTTAGGCGATGATTGATTTTATCAAAAAGATTGAAATTAGTCTGAAGAAGAATATATGAAAAATTAAAAGTGATAATGGTTCGGAGTTTAAAAATCAAACTCTTGACAATTTTCTCACAAACAAAGGTATTTCGCATAATTTCTCATCACCATATACTCCACAGCAAAATGGTGTAGTTGAAAGAAGAAGTCGATCTCTATGCGAAGCTGCCAGAACCATGCTAACATATGCGAATCTACCTCAATATCTTTGGGCAGAAGCTGTGTCCACAACATATTTTACTCAGAATCGATCATACATTCACAGAAGATTAAATGTTACTCCATATGAAATAATCAATAATCGAAAACCTAATGTAAAATTCTTTGATGTTTTTGGTTGCAGGTGCTTTATTATGAATCTCAAAGATAATCTGTCAAAGTTTCAAGCAAAAGTTGATGAAGGCATCTTCTTAGGATATTCACAGAATTCAGTTGCCTACAGAGTGCTTAATAAACGAACAAGGAAAATTGAAGAAACTTTCAATTTAACATTTGGCGATTACTATCTTAAACAAATTGATAGTAAATTCGATAAGAAACCAATACTTGTGGATTCAAATACTCAAATTGATAATTCTGAAATTAATGATTTTGATTATGACTTAACTTTTGGAATTCCTGACAGGGCAATTGATGCAGAAAATAATGCTCCTGATAATCACACATCAGAATCCTCAAAACATACTGATGAATCAACTATAACTACAACGTCAATAACTTGTGAAAGCACACCAAATGGTCATATGGAGGAGGAACACACAAGTGTCCATGAAGATTGTATAACAACTTTTGAGGGGGAGCATTCACAAAATCAACAAGAACATCATGTTGAGGGGGAGCATTCAAAAAATCAACATGAACATAATTTTGAGGGGGAGTATCCAAATGCAGATCATGTTGAGAGAGAGCATGATGAAACAGAGACAAATAATCTTGATAAAAATGAAGACTTTCATGAATTTAATGATAACTTTTCTGTTGCAGGATCTGAAAATGAAGATATGCATGAAGATGTACCATTAGAATATGATCCAAATTATCCACCACTTGCGAAATGGACAAGAAATCATCCACAAGAACATGTAATTGGTAATTTACAAGAAGGTGTGTTGACTAGAGCTCAAATTCGTGCGAAAAATGAGGTACTGAATACTAACCAAGAACTTTGTATGTTTAATGTCTTTATTTCGAAAATAGAGCCAAAACAGTAAAGAATGCTATGGAACACTCAGATTGGGTTGTTGCTATGCAATCTGAATTGGCTGAATTTGAACGAAACAAGGTTTGGAGATTAGTTTCTAAACCTTCTGATGTTTCAATTGTTGGATTAAAATGGATTTTTAAAAACAAAATCGACAAGGATGGCAATATTATTCGAAATAAAGCAAGACTAGTGGTTAAAGGTTATTCGCAACAAGAAGGCATTGATTATGAAGAAACATTTGCACCTGTTGCAAGACTTGAAGCAGTTCGCATATTTTTAGCTTATGCAGCTCACAAAGATTTTGATGTTTATCAAATGGATGTTAAATGTGCATTCTTAAATGGCAAACTCGAAGAAACAGTGTATGTTGAACAACCACCAGGATTTGTAAACATTGAGCATCCTGATCATGTTTATATTTTAGATAAAGCTGTATATGGGTTAAAACAAGCACCAAGGGCCTGGTACGCAACACTTACAAATTTCTTGAAACAATCTAAATTTAAACAAGGATCAGTCAACCCCACATTATTTTGCAAGAAAGTTGGGAGTGACTAATGCTTGTTCAAATTTATGTTGATGATATTATCTTTGGTTCAACTGATCCAACATTGTCACTTGAATTTGAAAATTTAATGAAAAGTCAGTTTGAAATGAGCATGATGGGAAAAATTAATAATTTTCTTGGTTTAAACATAAGACAGAACAGGCAAGGAATCTTAATCAATTAAGAAAAATATACGAAGAACTTGCTTGAAAAGTTTGGAATGCTTAATAGCACGAAGCTCAGAGTCCCTATGGCAGTAGGAACACGACTAACTCCTTCGTTAGACACTCATGCTGTTGATTTAACATTGTATCGTAGCATGATAGGGTCTTTATTGTACTTAACTGCGAGTAGACCTGATATTATGTTTTCGGTTTGTTGTTGTGCTAGATATCAAGAAAATCCAAGAGAACCACATTTGACGGCAGTGAAAAATATCTTTTGATATCTAAAGGGAACTGTTTCTTTAGGACTTTGGTATCCTGCAAAAACAAGATTTTTCATTCAAGCTTTTTCAGATTCTGATTTAGGAGGATGTACCTTGGATAGAAAAAGTACGACTGGTGGGTGTCAATTATTGGATGGAAAGTTGGTGAGCTGGCAATCAAAGAAACAGACTTGTGTGGCTATATCAACTGCTAAGGCAGAATACATATCTGCGGCTGCTTGCACTTCGCAAATTATATGGATTCAGAGTCAACTTCGTGATTATGCAATCAACATGAAAAAAATTCCTTTGTATTGTAACTCACAAAGTGCGATTCGCATTTGTCATAATCCATTGCAACATTCAAAGACAAAACACATTGCTCTTCGATATCATTTTATCAAAGATCATGTGGAAGATGGGAATATTGAAATTCATTTTGTCAAAACAACTGAACAACTTGCTGATATTTTTACAAAACCTCTTGATGAAAAATCATTTGTTAGAATTTTAGCAGGTTTGGGGATGATTAATGCGAATTCAATTTCATCCACACAAGAATAAATGTTTTGTTCAGTAGATGCGTCCACATTATTCAGAGGTTACTGTTCATTCAGAGGCTTCGCATGACTTCGCATCCATATCATTTTGCATTTGTGGTAATATCAACTAAGGTAAGTTTTACGAATATTACTTTATTTTCTTTTGAAAACTCAAAAATCCAAAAAGATTTTAATTTTTTTTGAAAACTCAAAAATCCAAAAAGATTTTAATTTTTTTTTTGTATTTTCTTTTGAAAAATCAAAAAAAAAAAAAATCCAAAAAGATTTTATTTTTCTTTGTTTTTTCAATTGTGTGCTAAGAATTTAATGCATGGATAAAATGCGAAGTGGTCATACATTTTGTTTCTATGGGAAGGTATTAAATATTTTTAAGACTAGTTAGGATGTCCCTAGAAGCATGCTGCTGTATGTAGACCAAAAGCCTCAACATGACTCTATGTGTGCAAAGAAAGCCTTAATGACATTATCACCTGATAATTTCTTCCCAAAAAGGCTTATATTCGCATAAGTCAACATGAGCTACCTTACTCTTCTCAAATGAGTTAAGAGTTTTCTGTTTTGTCCATTATAATAGAGGTACACTTCGATTCTTATCCAATCTTTTTAAACCAAACAATTCTTTCACTCCAAATTTTTTTTGAAAAGATTTGTCCTTGAGGTTTTTGATCATACCAATCAAAACCTAGACAAATCACAACTCTGTGTTTATGATCTGTCATCATGAGTCCGTGATGAAAGTGAAACCCAAAAATCATAAATCTTAAGGAATTGACGGGGAACTTTGTTCCAGATTTTACGAAACCTTTGTTTCAGTATCAAAAATTTTGAAACTTCAAATCATATTCAATTCGCATGTGTGGTCTTGATCAAATATTCAGAACCAAGAATGTTTGTTACCCAACAAGATCCAGAACAAAATTTTCTTTTGAATATGATTTCAGTGTAAGTTTCATTTGCAAATTCTTGTCATGATAAATATTTTCCAAAGTCAACTTGTCACTGACTACACTGGTCAAACAAGTAATTTCATTTACAATTTTCACCTTATGTTAAGGTTGATATGTAATGAAATTTCAAACCAATCCAAAATGACTTTTAAAAAGAAGCCCTTTGATACTTTTCTACAAGTATTCGATTGTAATTCACGGGAAACTATACAAGCAGTTGATTATCTCTCTTGATAATTAACGAAGCAACCTTTGCCCGGGGTTTTACTGCATTCATGTCAAATTGAATTGTTGACATCACAACATTCCAAATATCTTTGTTTCTTATCTTATTTCGTTTGGCACAATGTACACACGAAATCCTTGAGGTTCTGAGTACAACCAACTCAGACTGATGATTTCGCAAGTCTGGCATATGACTTCACTTTAAATCCCAAAAGTGAATGAGCCTTGCTTCCATGCGAAGGGTTTTACCGGTTCGAATTCTATAATGGATACTTCACAGGCTGTATACTCAAAATCGTTGGTATTTTGTCCGGTTTTCGAGGAGATGTGACAGTTACTTTTTGGAATGTTGTTACCTTTTGCAGTCATGATCCGACTTTTAAGGTGCCACGTCGGATAACATTAAATGTATCCCGCTTCAATTTCAAATCAATTTTGAGCAACCTATAAAAGGGGGTTAAAGAACATTGTGTACGGTTACGCAAACAAGAACTCTCACAACACTTCCAAGATTAAACCTTGATCCAAACTTCAACTTTCTTTTTCAAAACCCTAACAATGGCAGCCACTACTTCCAACACTGATGAGGTTCTTTCTCAATCCCTGATGAAGATTCAAAGCACTAACTACCAAGTTGATCCGAAAGTTTCCGCTTATCTAGAAGAGTTGAAAATGCTGATTGTTGCTCTGAAACGTTCATCTTTAGCAACTGCCATGTTCAGTTCATTTCCGGTTCCAATGGTATGGTTATCGCGTGCCGCTTCAACGGCTTCATACAATCACACGGCGGATGTGATTACTTTCAACTTAACCAACAACAAACGAGTTAAACTCTCAAAGAACTTGTTTGTGGAAATTCTGCAGATTCCAAACAACCCTCCATTTGTCAAACCTGTCAACTCGCAGGTCATTCATATGTTTAATGAAATGGGGCATCAACCGGAGTTGACAAAAATAAGTGATTTCAGAAAGTCTGGGTTGCCATGTATATGGAATTTTCTCTTTGGAATCTTTCTCAGATGTCTTACAGGAAAAATAGTCGGATTGGATAGAGGAAGAATGGAAGTATATGCTATGGTGATGGGCATATACTATGATATTAATGTCGATTATGCAACCCAGTTGTGGAAGGAATTTGTCAAAAGCCTCGAAAATACAAATTCGGAGAAGGGAATTTCATGTGCAAGATACTGGAGCTTAATTCTTGAACATGTGTATGCGAAAGAATAAATTCCAATGCTGACCAATGTTGAAGTTGCTGAATTTTCTTTCTATCAATTCCCAAAAGTTGTAGAAGATGATGAAGCAATCTTTACTCATGTGGCTCGTATTCCAAATGCGATGCTTCGCAAAGTTTCTCCCACCCACAAAATTTTGGTGAGATATTTGCGAACTGTTAATACAGATGATCAGACTGGAGTTTTACTAGATGTTGCTACTCCATCGAAGACAAAGCAGGTTAGCAAGAAAACTGTGAAGGGTACTGAAGTCATTCCAACTGAAGAAACTTCAAAGAAATCGAAGAAGGAACTCTTACCTTCCAAGTCTGGGGTACTGAAGCAAGTTTGCAAAGCTGAAGTGAGTAGTAAAGGTGTTACTATTCACAATATTCCTGCGCCAGTATCTCCAACAAAGAAACAACAAAGAGCTGAAGATGTTGCGAAAAATATGCAATGTACAATGGTTAAAAGAAGGAAGCTGGTGATTCGCAATGAATCATCTGAAGAAGAAATCGTTCCAGAAACTCCACCCGTCACAACTATGATACCTATTTCTTTACCCATCATACCAACTTCGCAAATTTCTACCACTGTTTCCCAAACCAAACCACTCGAAATAGTTCTTACCAAATCAGTTACTGAGGCGGTTCCTATTTCTGATATGGTTGTCAACGTATCTGATACGGGGGCACCTATCCTGAGTGTTGCACCATCAATTCAAACATCCTTACCCATTTCATTACCTGTTACAACTTTATCTACCACTTCATCATTTTTTTTATCATGCTCTTCAAAACCCATTCACCACACTTTTCCCTTCTCAATCACCTGAAAATCCTCAACCTTCGCAACCATTGTCTGATACAGAAGTCGAAGGAGGTGCCTTTGGTGGGATACTTGATGATATTCCTTTTGATTCAGATGAAGAAGATATTCCTGATCATATGCTGATGACAGGAAAACAATTTAAAATACTGAATCAAAAGTTAAAGACCATTATTCAATCACAAGCTGATTATGGTAGAATGTCTTCAATATCTGCCATGGAGGTTGATATAATGATCAAAGGAGCAGAGAAAAGAATCATGGAAAAAATTGCTCAATCCGATAAAAACAATGAGCTCCGAATTACGTCACAAGGAAGTAATTTTACTTATGTTGTTCAAGATCTTCGAGCAGCTACAAAAGAACGTCATGTTCTTTTTGTACAAGATGTTAAGAAGGTTCGTGAGGACGTCAACTTCAAAATTCAGGAGTTGAAGTCTGAACTTGCGAAGGATATTCAGAATGTCCACATGAAACAAGAAGAAGTTCAACAGCAAATTATGGACATTTCTTCTCAGCTTCAAAAGCTCAATAATATTCCTGTTCTTGCCGATCATAAAGCAGAAATAATGATGAAGTTTGATCAGCTCATCCAGTTAGTCACTGATCTTAAAACAGCTGTTTCGCATTCTTCATTCTCTCAAATTCTTACTCCTGAATTCTTTTCTCTAAAGATTAATACTTTAGAACAAGCTATTCACAAAGCCCTTACTCCACTCACAAATTTCACTTCTTTACTACCGAAGAGTGCTCCGCCTGTTTCCACAGGGGTGCAAGGGGGAGAAGAAGGTCGAAGTAAAGAAGAGGATGCGAAAACTGTTGGAAAGGTGATATCAACTCAGCTTGTTGCTACTCTTCCAATTCCTTCAAAACCGATTTCTGCAACAACAATTACCACAAGAACAATTACCAAAGGTATTGTTATCGGAAGAAATGAAGGAGGTTCAAGTTCAAAACCTCAAAAGGATGTTGTAGGAAGAGGAAAAGGAATATTATATGAAAAATCAAAAGAAGAGTTGAAAGTTGAGGCTGAGGCTGAGATGGAGAAGATGAGGCAAGTTCAGAGTATTATGAGGCAACGGGCAAGTGATCCTCCCTCCATGAACAAAGGAGATCCTGCAAAACTTTACTCTTACGAAACCATAGAGTCAAAAGTTGTGTGTAGGGAGATGTATGAGTTCGAGAAGAAGCCAAATAGAAGTTATGATATTGCGAACTCAGATCATTGCCAATTGGACTTCCCTATAAATGAAATGTTGTTCATCAATGCACAATACAAGATCAGTGAGAAATTTGATAATCCGAATGATTACACTCAAATGAAAATTAGATTTCATGTTGTCTTGGGGAAGAATCCAGATGAAGTTTGGTCTTTAATGAAGATCAAAAAGGTGGTAACGATAAAGAAGGATATTCTGTTTGAAGATATGCTACAAAATTTTAGATATTTTTTATCAGAGCTGACAACAAACAATATGACTTCACAGTTGTTGACTTTCCTTTGATGAACTGCAATGACTTAATTCAAGTAGCACTGATCTTGAAGCATATGGAAGAAAACAATCTTAAAGGCTCTGATACAGATGTGTTCAAAGCAAGCTTCGCACATGTGAAGACTTTCATAGACAATTATTTCGATTGTCTAGCCCTTACAGATGATGAATTAGCAAATGTTGTGGGAAGGGAAGTGAAAGTTCCATGGGAGGAGACTTTAACACAATCTGCTTTGTCAAAGTATGGTGTAGGAGAAATCTGCCTTAAACCTTTTGGCATGGTATTTTCTGGCAGAGATACAAAAGGAAACCCGGAGAAATTTTTGTTCAAAGTCTCAGAGATTGAAAGATATAATTCTTCGCAATATACACACTTCATTGTACCTATGAATAATTGCAAGAAAAATAACGAAGGAGACAAGAAAGATTTGTAGAAGGTGATCTCCTGGTATGGAGAAGTGCGAAAGACAATTCACTCTGCAATTCAAAAGCTTATGAGTTGAATTGTATCGACTGTTTACAAAGGGGGAGAATGTTGATGTATATTGTAAAAGTCGAATAGAGTGTTTTGTGTAGTTTCGCATTTTATGTTATTTTACTAAGTCATCTTTTATGCGAAGTTAAAATGTATAGACTTAGTATATTTCTTGTTGGTTCCCTATAAATAGGAACTTAGGCTAGAAGTAGAAGCACGATGCTAGAACTCACTTCTGCTTAATTTTGTAATCAGTCTTAATCAATATGAGATCTGATTAATATTTACTCTCTGTGTTCTTCATCTTCAATCATTCAAATCTATCTTTTCTTTTCTAAATTCTCGATAACAATTCTCATCATAGGAATGGACTATAATTCTCCCTTCATTAAAAGTATAATGAAAAATACTAAGTAACTAAACACTTATAAATTCCCAATCTTAGTTACTTAGGAAAATGTGAAAAGGTGCTAGCCCATAAAATTACATTTTGTACCTTACCAAGTCGTTAGTGGAGCGTGTGTGGTTAACCGGCACACTAATATGGACTAGTAAGAGTGGCAAAGGGTAACTTGACTTTATTATAGATCGGTGGAGCGTGTGTGGTTAACCGGCACATCGATTAGGTAATATTGTTAAGGGTACCAAGTCAATTTGTATGGTTATTCACACCTTGTTTGTGATCCTCGGCATCCCAGTCACAAATTTGAAAGGGCACAATCGAGATTCAAACATGCCATTGAAAAGTTCAATGTATCTCAAAAGATCTAGGAGTTTCAAAACCAATAAAACCTAATAATAAAATATTTCGTTTTCATGGTGGAAATTGGTAAATCTTCATTTACCTACCTTCAACTATTTTATAATTTGGATTACGGCATCCCTCTTCCAGTTATAAATAGGTTGTTGGGTCCTAGCCTTAATATTTCATATTGGGTGTTATATTAAGGACTTTAAATCAACTAACTTGAATTTCTCCCATTATAGATGTCTAGTTTAGACAGCTGTGGTCTTCCCAAATCTTTAGGAACAAGCTTCCTAATGAAGATGATATCCCAAATGGCAATGAAGGTGAAAGATTAATCCCTTTGTTGGGCATTTGTGGGACCAGAAATCATACTTCACTTAATCCACCTCCTCCAATAAATCTCCCTATCCCACAAGTTTTAAGACTTGATAAGTTCTAAGTCACTCAATCCCTATTGGCAAGCAAAGTTTATGTGCTTAGATCTTGGGGATTAAGCCACATATTGACAAGTCGGGAGAGTCGGGTGTCGAAGTCTCGAGGTAGCTGGCTGCTGACTTGGTTCTTCAGTCACTCCCTGATGACAGGTCGCGACAAGACCCTTAATGATCTTACCTATTTTCTCGATGATGCTAAATCAGCAATGATTTGGAGCATTAGTAAAGCAAATTGGATTGGAAGATCTACTTTCCAAACCTATTTGGACATTGAAAATGGTGACATTGGAGGTCCAGGAAAAACTTTCTCTTCCCAATGGAAAGGGATCGGCCATAGTCAACTCGGTTGACCAAATGGTAAAGAGAAAGGTTAAGTCTGTGATAGTTTCATGTACCGTTTCCAAAGAGTCCATATGATTATGTTGCCAAAGGAAAGATTTTGGTTGCGAAGCTGCTAAATTTACCTGAAACATCTTAAGGATGGTAAAGTCAATAGGTTTGACTCTACTTCAGGTAAAGTCCATTGTCTAACTCTATTAAGTTTCTATTATGAGATTCTTATTGCATAATGTGACGAGGTCATATGTTGATGTTTTAAGAATCAAAGAAAAGATGAAGAAACTTAAAGGAAGTATATGATGATTCTGATCGCGAAGATGGATTTTGATGGCATGGTTCGGTGATCAGAATTTTGAGTTGTTACTTAAGAGTTATGATATATTGCTTAGGAATATATAACAACAAGTTTTCCATATGGATTGTAAGGATAAATTTTTCCGCAAAGTTTTAAAATAAAAGAAAAAAGGGTTTTGATTTTATTTATTTTAAGTATCTTACAATGGCATTTGTGAAAAATTGTTGATTATATGTTTCCATTGATAAGCAATATAGGAAATGGATTTGATTCTTTCATTTGTGGTAGTGTCATAGTTTACCAAATAAGGAAAGATTCTCATCACCCAAGTTTTAGTTGGATATAAACTTGGAATCATGCAAGTTGTATTGTGTGATGAATGAGAATTTTCATCTTTGGTAAATTAAGACTAATTCCTTGTTCACATTCGCATGTGAGTCAAGTGAAGGACTAAAGGATTGGGTACACTTGGTTGTGTGCTGGTCAGGTCCACCACAAAGGTTGATAAGATTTACTAAAGTTTAGTAAATATGATTATGCTTACAAGTTTAAGTGTAATTCTGAAACATTGGAAAAGTTTCAATGTATGGCAGAATGAAAAAGAAGAATCAAATAAGGCAGAAAGATAAAAGTTTCTCCAATCTGAAGAGATGGGAGAGTACTTGTGTATTTTGTGTTATGATTATCTTAGTGATTATGAAACCATGTCACAATTGATCATCTGGAGACACCTTAGTTCATTTTGGTTGACTAAGGAGAGGAATCGTGAATTGTTGAAATGGTTAGATCAAAAGATAAAATATACTTCGTTCCAAAATTAAATCTTAGAGTCATACTCCAAGATTAAGCCTTGAGTGACATAATCTTAAGAAAGGTTTATAACACTTGTTGAATGTATAGTAAAATGTGTTCTTACTCTTGTACATTTGAAATTGGTAAGTTGTGATGTTTTGGATAAAACAAAGACCAACTAAGACCAATTGTGAGAAGTGTTTAACTTGATAAGAATCTGCACTAACTCCTGAATATTTGTTTTTGTCAAGGAATGGTTCTTGACAAAGAGAATCTTATATGTCAAGAGGTTAGTGGGAGCCTTAAAAGGATCTTAAGATAGATTCAAGAACTAATCAAGAGTTTTGTTAATCACTAGAGGTTTGTAACCTATCGTGTTGACATATTCTGTGCCCATTCCAGTTAAAGTTGGTTTTACATTGGAGTTCTGAGAGTTCTCAACTGGTTGCATAACAACTTGGAAGCAATGGCAGACCCTTGAGCTGCCAGGTGGCAAGAAATTAGATTGAGTTCAGTCCATATGAGTTTGGATTTGTCATTATCCTTGTCTTGTGACTATGGTTTTGACAATTCACATGGATAAGAACACATACACCATTAAATCTAAGTGTCATAAGGTTTCTCTCCGATTCATGAAAATGATAGTGAGGAAACTCTTTCACTAAGTAGATTTAAGTGGATAGCAAGTGTGAAGTTTGCATTCTCATGTCGTTAGTGGAGTGTGTGTGGTTAACCGACACACTAACTAATGAGAATGGCAAAGGTTTAGACTCACATGTGAGCTATCTAAGGAAAGGGTTAGACTCCAGGTGTATGATTTGATAAAGTCTTATCAAGACAATCTAGTATCAGAAATCTGACTGATTTCTAGGTACATGTCAAAGCTAGTCGGAGCATAAAGTGTTATGCTAGATAGATAATAGTCATTATGCTAGTGGGAGCATGATGATTATTTTGCAATTTAGCAATGTTAATTATAGAAAACAAGAGTTTCAACTCGCTTTGAAAAAGTTGTTTTACTATAATTAAGGGAGAGAAATTTATACTTCATTTCAATTCTACAAGCTTAGATTGAGATTTTAATCAACTTTTGTCAAGAATATATATGAATGTTATGTTGGAATGGTTCAACATAAGGAATTTCTATATATGTTGCTTTCTCAAAATTCGATTATGATTACAGCATCCCTCTTCATAGTTCGAATTATGAGAACATGGCAAATAAAAATATTATAGCATGAATCGTATCCCATATGCTTCGGATATAGCATCGGTTGCATGTGTTATAATATTCATCCATTCTAAATTTTTCTAATGCTTAGGGCGTTAAGAAGGGAAAATGGATTAGAATTGGATATGACTGAGATGATTAAGCAATTGTCGAGAAAAATTTGGGGTTTTCCAAAGTTTGGTTACTCATGGACAATTGGAAGTATAGAGTAAGGATCATATTGACATATTTTGGAAAGAGGCAACTCTTGTTCAAAAGTGATGGTCAAGATGGGAATATGGAATTGTTTCCATAGGTGGAGGTTATTCTTTGAATCTGTGTAAGATTAAAGAACTAAATGCAAAGAATGATGTTCAAAGGAATGTACTTTGAATTTGAGACTTCATCTCCAAGGAATTGCTTTCCATTGGAATACTTTGTAATGTTTGTTGCCAAGTCTTTGTGACTTGTGTGAATATCATTACAAGAGGATCATTGCATAGATTACGGTAAATGACAAGAACGTGGTATTCTTACATTTACAATAAGGATTGGGATTGTGAAATGAGAATCATAGAAGTCATGTTCAATTGATATACATTTCACAAAGAGATGACCATATGTAAACATAGTGTTCATACTTGGAGTATGGCATAGCTATTGTTTAGAGAAACATAGTATGCATGCTTGGAGCATGGCATCACTACTGTTTCAATTCAAGTATTAAGTTGATTAATCGAAACATGAATAATGAGTGATCAATATGGTTCTTAGATAAAAGGTGTTTTATTTACGCTCAAAGTGTTGAGGCCATATAGGATTAGTATTATTTTGTGTTTCACTTTGCATGTTTTGACTTCCAGAATAATTAGGTCATTCTCCCGAATGAACAAGTTATTAAAACCATCCACAGTCGGTCATATGTTGGAAGTAGATATGAATCAAGATTGTCATGAATTTGGCTTGTATGATTTGTCTAAAGTGCTTTAGACAATGCAATAGTTGCTACAACATTCATGAGTACTCATAAGGGCTGAGTATTGGATTCAACCCACGCTCATTTGGATTCACTTCATGGATTTTATCACGAGTGAATCATGAGACGATAATATCTTATATTCTTCAAACCTAGAGATATGAGTTGTTGACTATGAGTTGGTTATACATTGATTGCACATAAACGCATTGGTAACTCGATGTTATAAAACGTGCCTTTGTGTATGATTCAACAAATAGTTAGTACAAGAATATGAGTCGAAGTTTATCCATTCCTTTTACCTTCGGGATAAAAGCGATATCTGTGGGCCCTCGATGATTTGATGGTGACAAATGGAAGTGCTCGGTCGGGCCAGGACTGATTTGATTTATTCAATTAGTCAGTCATCATAAATCAGAAATCGAGAAACAACAAATGGACACAGAGAATGATTATAATCCATGTCTCAGTCCATATGATATCTAGAATGGAGGAAGATATGATCCCTTATCTAATGGACAAGTCATTGACAAAGGTCAGAGTTCGACAGAAGCTTTTGAGAGCTACGATTGCTAGTCGGGTTTTGAAGTCATACTTGCAATAATAGTTGTAGACTTATCCAAGTGGGAGACTGTTGGATTAATGTCTAAGTCCATAACTATAATTGGTAAAACTTGACCCGACCCGACATGGTCCATTTGGGTTGCATGGCATCATGCACTTGGATAGACTAAAATGAGTGAAATAACACTTAAGGTTTATTAATATAGTATAAGTTCTAATATATTAATAAGGTTGTTTAATTAGTATTGATCAAGAATTAATTTGGAATTAATTAAGTGATCAAAAGGAGACTAATTAAATATATGGGTTGATTGTGTAAATCATTCATTCTTATATATGTGGGCTTGTGATCCAAGATTCCTTATGTTGGACTAAGTCCATGGGGTGACCCATGGATGCTCCATGGAGGTTAAAATCCATGGAGCATAAGGAATGGGTAAAGTCACGAGTTACATGGTGTAACCCTAATAGCCACTATATAAAAGAATCCCATGGCTTAAGAAATCGTACACTATGTGTGAGGGCAAGGCAAAACGATTTCATGAAGTGTTCAAGTTTCTCTCAAGTTATTCCAAGTGTATTTGGTGTTGTGTGAACCATTTGAGGTGTCACACTTGGGGCACTAGGCACTCAAGCTTCATGAAGACAAGCACCAACAAAAGGTATGTTATTCTAACTTGTGTTATTCAAAGTTTTGTATGCTAGAATAGAACAATACCTTGGAAAGTTGATATTTTCATGTATAATAGAGAAAACATAGATCCAAGGTATTTAGGGTTTCATGTACGCTTAGGAGTGTTAGATTGCTCAAAACCCAACAGTCTTCGCACTAAAAATCTGGAGGCACTACTTATATGGGACGAAGAGCGTGGTGTACACTGATCATAAAAGCCTCCAACACATACTGAAACAAAAAGAACTCAACATGAGGCAGCGTTGATGGGTCGAGCTACTTAATGATTACGACTGTGAAATTAGATATCACCCGGGGATAGCCAACGTAGTGGCGGACGCCCTAAGTAGGAAGGAGTATTCTGGTCGAAGGACCAAGTCGTTGACGATGACTATCCATTCACATCTATCCACACGAATCAAAGAGGCTCAGTTGGAAGCCTTAAATCCTGAGAATGTGACAAGAGAATCCCTGCGCGGAATGGATAAAAATTTGGAGGTTAAGGGTGACGGAGCCTACTACTTCATGGACCGAATCTGGACTCCACGCCATGGAGGTTTCAGAGACTTGGTCATGAGGGAAGCACACAACACTCGCTACTCCACCCGGGTTCATATAAGATGTATCTGGATCTCAAAAAGTTATATTGGTGGCCGAACATGAAAGCGGAGATCACTACCTTTGTGAGCAAGTGCCTTACTTGCGCGAAGGTCAAGGTCGAATATCAAAAGCCATCAGTACTCCTCCAACAACCTGAGATACCGGAATGGAAGTGGGAGCGGATCACAATGGACTTTATAACCAAACTGCCCAAGACAGCGGGTGGGTTAGATACCATTTGGGTCATCGTTGACAGGTTGACCAAGTCCGCACACTTCCTACCCATCAAGGAGACGGACAAGATGGAGAAGCTCACTAGAACATACCTTAAGGAAATAGTACGACTACATGGCGTCCCTATATCTATTATCTCGGACAGGGATAGTAGATTTACCTCGAGATTATGGCAATCACAACAAAAGGCGCTAGGGACGAGGCTGGACATGAGTACAGCCTACCATCTGCAGACCGACGGACAAAGTGAGAGGATGATCCAAACCTTAGAAGATATTCTACGAGCTTGTGTGATTGACTTTGGCAAATCGTGGGACACACACTTACCTCTTGTGGAGTTTTCCTACAACAATAGTTATCATACGAGCATCAAGGTAGCTCCATTCGAAGCCCTCTACGACCGGAAGTGCAGATCCCCTATGTGCTGGGCAGAGGTGGGTGACACTCAGTTAGCTAAAGGACGAGTTCCTGACAACGCCCTCACTGGTCCGGAGATCATTCGAGAAACGACTGAAAAGATTGTACAGATTCGTGAATGACTAAAAGCTGCTAGGGATCGACAGAAAAGCTATGCAGACAAACGAAGAAAACCCTTGGAATTCCAGGTGGGAGACCGAGTCCTTTTAAAGGTCTCGCCCTGGAAGGGCACGATACACTTCGGAAATCGTGGAAAGCTGAACCCAAGGTACATAGGGCCTTTTGAGATTCTCGCTAGAATCGGCCCTGTAGCCTACAAACTCAACCTACCCCACGAGCTAAATAACACACATCATACCTTCCACGTCTCAAACCTGAAGAATTGCCTGTCCGACGAGACTCTCGTGATTCCCCTCGACGAGATCGAGGTCAATGAGAGCCTCAACTTCGTGGAAGAGCCTGCGGAGATTTGGATCGGGAAGTAAAACGAACGAAACAAAGTCGCATCCCAATTGTGAAAGTTCGGTGGAACGCCAAGCGGGGACCGTAATTTATTTGGGAGCGCGAAGATCAAATGAAACTCAAATATCCCCATCTCTTCGCTTAGAAGTATTGTAATTCTTACCTGTATGAATTCAAAATTTCGGGACGAAATTTCCCTAACGGGGGGATGATGTGACAACCCAAACTTATTGTCGTTACATAATCCCGTCTTCACTAACGGAATTCATCGTTATATATTATTTTCCGTAATGTTTGGAGTCGCCAATAAATAAATATCTAGTTATTTATATTTCTTGATATTATCATAAGTAATTATAACTTATAAGTGTTAACGCCGTTCAACTAAATAGAGTTAAACTACTTTTCAACCACTTCACCCGGGTAAAAAGTTTTAACACCGTTAAACTTTAGCATCCGGTAGCCGTGTACCGGGTGCAATACCCGAGGCACATAAAATGAGAGTGAACACCACTTGGACACTCTTTTACCACCCATTCACCCTCTCTCACTACTTTCTCTCTCTAGACCCGAACCCGACTCCAAAACCGCGAATTCCAACTTCCAAACGTAAGAGTTTCTTCCCTATCTTGTTCTAAATGTATTTTATTGTATTTAGAACACAAAAATCATATGAGTTAGTGGGAAAAATGGAGTTTACGGCCTAAGAAGCCCCTTAGGCCGTAAACACCTCAAATCTTGGCCAACATTCCATTTTTCCTTCCTTTAAGCTTGTGTACTAATTAAGGGATATACCTAGACGAGTTTGGACACCCAAACATAAGATTTTAGAGCCTAAAAGGGAGTTTACGGCCCAAGCCTATGCTTAGGCCGTAAACACCCATTTTCCATGTTATAAAGTCCCAAAAACTCATATAGGGCATTTAGGAATTTAACTATGACCCTAGGAAATGTTTAAGGCCATTAAACATCTCATTTTGAAGCCAAAAGAGGAGTTTACGGCCAAGGCTATGATTGGGCCGTAAACTACCCAATTTATATGCCAAAATGTCCCAAAAACCCACCTAAGGCCTTCTAGAATTCAACTAAGACTTAAGGAAGTGATTTGGACCATTTAACAATCCATTTTGTAGGACAAAATGGAGTTTACGGCCCAAGCACAAGTTTGGACCATAAACTCCCCCAAATGACACCAAATGAAGGTTTTACCCCCCCCCCCCCCAAATTAACCCTAGGCATTTACTAGAAATATATGGAGTTGAAATAAGGCCTTAACTTGCACTTTTGGAGGAAAACAAGAGTTTACGGCCAAGCCTAGGGGCTTACGGCCATAAACTCCCAAGGAGTGGCCTTTGGTCCAAAAACTCCAAGGTAGTGAACTCTTGGACTCCCCCGCAAACCCCTCATGGCCTTATACCACTCTCGGGAACCCCATCTAAGCCCTAGAATCCCGAATCGATGCTAAAATGCCTAAATACCTTAATAAAAAGCATAAAATGATTAATTTATTGTAAAATACATATTTTATATGACATTAGGGTCCTAAAAGGTGCACAAGTTGTTATTTGGTACAAAACGGTCAACCGACACTCTCACCCGATTTACGCGATTTCAGGTGAGTTCATACCCCTTAAATGAACCTTTCAAATGTTTTATATGTTTTAGGGGGAGATAAAAGTTGATTATACATGTTTATGGAAATTTATACAAGACAATTATTCATGTTACGGAAATTAATCACATGTGATTCACTATCCCTAGTTCAAATCACATGTGATTTATCACTATGCCTTATAAATAGATTCTACGTTTTCAAAACTATTTTGGATAAATAATCAAGTTTTTAAATGCTTATTTTGGACAATACTTTTATTAAACAAATATTCTTATAAAATGTAACCACGCTAATATAATTATTTAAGTAAGACTTGAAGGACTTAGGACCGATAACTCGCCTTATTTCCTGTTCTTGTTTGATTGTGGGCTTAGGGTAGTGGTTATCCGTCCGACTGTCGTTGATTTCTTAGTTATATATCTTGTATATTAGTATGGGACACGAGTATTTCTCATTTCATTAGATGCCTAAATCACTAACATGACAAGAACCATACACACTAAGTTAACTATAATAGGTATAGTTAATGCTACTACTTACTATAGCTATTACTCTCTACACTATAATATGCACTATTACCAAACAATACACTAGTAAGAGAACACACTATAAACTATACTAAAAGACTACTACTCTATAACAAAAGAGAAAGCACTAAACAGACGATAACACACTAACTCACTACGAGATACTTTATTCGCTACCCACTACGCCCAGAGTTTTCCGACAGGAAGACGATGCTATATGTATAGATCTATATGGGGCAGATGCTATTACATCCCGACTGTTAACTTCAGTCCGAGCCGCACAGGTCCAGGGATGCCACTACTTCACTACATTGTACATGACCGGGAAGGTCATGGGGTCCGCTATTACTCACACTATTGGTAACATACAAGAAATACACTATAACCGCACTAAAATACTAAACTAAAGGTTAAGTTAATATCCCGAAGTAACCAAGCATCTAACACTAAAGGAAGTTGGTACCACTATTATTGATTTCAGGCATAACTTACCATATTGCATTACTTATTGGAGAGGCACTGTTATACTTTTACGATAATGGTTTTCAAAGATGAAAATGACATGTTTCTTAAAGGTTTTCACTTACAATGTATTTCTGGAAAATATAGGATTTTCTAGGTTTTACTACTACTTATGACTGTAAGTTACAACTTTTCATACTATCGGTTCTAATGCTTTTTATACGAAAACTCACACTAAACTCTTATGAACTCACCAGCTTTATGCTGATATTCGTTTTCAAAATAACTTGTATCCTCAGGTCAAAGATAGACAGGTACAGGTGCAACATTTTGGAGAAGGTGGAGCATACAAGATCCATCTCTTATTTTTGTATTACTTTTGGTGTTTATGAACATTACGAAAAACATTTGTAATTAAACTCACTATGTAAATGAAATGGTTGTATGTTTCTTGTTTTTACTATTATGCAATTGTGATGATACTGTACATGACGTCCTCCACCCGAAACGTATTCCGCCGTTATCGGTTTTGAGGCGTGACAATATATATATATATATATATATATATATATATATATATATATATATATATATATATATATATATATATGGAAAAGTGAATATACCCTTAAGGGTATATAAGATTAGGTACCCAATGCTTAAAACTACATAGTTTTGATTGGTGGTTTAATTTAATTGAAAAAAATAAAAATTTCCTTAAACACTATTGTTTCCTTATTGAAAAAAAATAACTAAAAGTCGATCCCTATTGCTTCCATAATCGCCTATTACCTTTAGCCGGTTGTGAATTTTTTTCTCGTAGGTTGCCGTCATTCTTGCATCACAGGTTCGTGCTACTTCATTCATTATCTTTTTCTTTATTATGAAATTCAAATTCATTGTTAATTAGTTATTGTTATCAATTTGAGTATTTAAGTTCTTGAATATAGTATTCTTAAATTCTCTCGCATGGTTCATCCAATGTGTATATATATATATATATATATATATATATATATATATATATATATATATATATATATATATATATATATATATAAAAGTGTGTGTATTGCAAGTGTTTTTTTTATTCTTTTATTAGTTACATAAATCATTATCAAAAGGATTTAGTCATAAATTATGTAATTTACACCCTTCTAAATCTTTAACCAATTGATATAAAAATTTTATATTTTTATTGTGATGACGGTATTTAACTATCTAATGTAAAGTTTCAGATTCTTCAAAAACGATTACAAAGAAATCGAAATTCATAGGCAAAGCAATTTATAGATAAAATTTGGTGTATCAGATTAGTCGAAAATTTTTGGTGTTAATTTTCTCGTTCAAATTCATAGGCAAAGTAATTCACAATTTACCATTGATTTCACTTTTAAGTATTAATTTTGCATATGTTTTCTAGTTCCGATTGTTTATCAACGGAAATTTTTATTTCATATGTTCTATTATTATCCATGCTGCTTTTGTTTGATCAAATTTAGTATAATTTATTGGTTTTGATATAATGAAAATGTTAGACCATCTCTAAAAAGTTACTGGAATGACATTAATAGGGTCAAGTTCTTATTGTCTTTTACGTGTGGTTTTGTGCAAGTTATGATGTTTGAAACAGAAGCAATTGATCAGGCTATAGAACCGTATATAAATGAAAATGTTGATACAAATGATTTTGTAGAAGCAACATATGAATCTGAAGAACTTAACGATTTCGGAGTGAACATTGAATTTGACGAAGATGATGTTAATGATGAAAGGATACTCGAAAAAGTTTTTGATACACCCGATGATGCCTATACATTTTATAATGATTATTCTTTTTTGCATGGCTTTGAAATACGTAGAGATGACACAGTTAAAAATCCTAAAACAAATAGGCCTTTTTGGATGATATATGTATGCAACAAAGAAGGTTTCAAACGGATGGACAAAAATGCTTCAAGAGAAAATGAGAAAAAACGTCGTAGAGATGTTAGAACAGGATGCCAAGAAAAACTTCGAATAACAAGACAGGGGGATGGGAAGTAGTTGGTGGAATCGTTTAATGACACACACAATCACGACTTGACCATGACACCTACGAAGGTGATGAAGCATCAATCTCACAACAATTTCCATCGTTCAATAGAAGGTAAATCTCTTATGGTGCAATTTGGTCAAGCAGGGTTGAAACCTTCTCAAATTAAAAAGGCTGTTAATACAATGAAAACCTCAAATGTAGCTGATGTAACTTCAAAGCAATGTGTTGATGTCTTATTTGAGCATCGAAAACAACATAGAGGAAAGGAGTTCTATGGACTTATAAAACATTTTCAAGATAAAACGTTAGTTGACAGTGACCAATATTTTGCCGTGGATTTGTTTGATGATGGGTATCCTAGAAATATCTTTTGGGTTGATGGTAGATCAAGAGATGCCTATACAAAATTCAAAGATGTTGTTGTGTTTGATGTCACTTATATGACTAACAAATTCAAGATGTCTTTTGCTCATTTTACTAGGGCGAATCATCATGGACAATCTATACTTTTTGGTGGAGCATTGCTTGAAAACGAAAAGGAATAGACATTTGAATGGTTATTTGAACATTTCCTCAAATGTATGTTTGGCAAGTATCCGAAGACAATTATTAGCGATCAAGACAAAGCTATGGGAAATGCAATAAAAAAAGTGTTTCCAAAGACTCGACATCGTTTTTGTTCATGGCATATCAGGAAGCATGAAACTGAGCACCTTCAATCGTATGTTTCCCGTTACAGTGATTTTCAAGAAACACACAACCAATGGGTAAATAGTGACAACATTGAACAATTTGAAGCAATATGGGAATACATGCGTATTAAGTATGAAATGGAAAGCAATTGTTGGATTAGTGACATGTATAACCAACGTATACATTGGGCTAAACCCTTCTTGAAGGATATTATCTTTGCTGGTATGACCACAATCGGGCGGAGTGAAAGTATCAATTCATTTTTTGATGGTTTTGTTAACTCGAGGACCATGTTGAATGAATTCGTTGTGCAATACGACAAGGCAATTGAGTTACGAATGGCTTCTGAAGAAGATGAAGACTTCAAGACTATGAACTCAAGGCCAATTCTTTCTTCAGTGCATCCAATCGAAGCAAAAGTAGGTCAATGTTATACTAGAAAGATGTTTGATACTTTCAAAAAAGAATGGACCGAAGCTATGACCAATTTGACTCATGAGACTCTAACAAAAACTACAGAAGAAAGTACATATAGAGTTGGGCAATTGGATGTTGATAAAAAATATTGGCGTATTGTTACCTTTCGTTCTTTAAATCAAATCAGCGTCACATGTTCGTGTTGTATGTATGAGAAAAATGGGATTTTATGCAAACATAACTTATATGTGATGAAGAAGAAGCATGTTCAAGAAATGCCGAGTCACTATATTTTACCGCGATGGACCCTTGAAGCTAGGTAGAAACTGGGTAGTGTTAGTATCGGACTCGGAGAAATAAATAATGAAAATGGAGTTAGTGCCTATACATTATTTTGTGTTCGTTCGAATTTTACTAAGCTATTTGAACAAGCAAGGGACTCTCCTTCGGAGATACAAAAACTCA
The DNA here is from genome assembly GCF_052625555.1 of Lactuca saligna. Lineage (NCBI taxonomy): Eukaryota > Viridiplantae > Streptophyta > Magnoliopsida > Asterales > Asteraceae > Lactuca > Lactuca saligna. Next base: position 67,587,147 of record NC_136421.1, on the reverse strand, counting down.
ATACGATATTGATAAGTCTTTTAGATGATCAAGTCAATCGAAAAAAATCTATGCCTTTAGAGAATGCATCTCAAAGTTCTTGTATGGGAGTTTCGCAAGTAGATATGATGCCACAGTTATCTATCCGGGATCCTCTTGGTCCAACTACTACGAAAGGGCGTCCTAAACTTGCAAGCAGAATCAAGTCTTCTTTAGAAGCCCCTAAAAAACGAACATGCTCTTACTGTCAAGGATTGGGTCATTATGCTACTAGTTGTTAAAAAAGAAAGGTAATTATAATAATAATTTAATGATTAAAAAATGAACTCTAATGATTATATTAACAATTTTTTATTTTTTTCATATATCAGGCAGATGAATCGTTGCAAGAGACATAATGATGAGATGTGTTGTTTCTGTGGGCAAAAGAAAAACTAGATACTTCATAACATTTTTATTGGTTAACTGCACATTTTTCATGTTTTAGACACAAACAATGTATGAGTAATCTGGAAGTTATTGATGTTTCTTAACAATTTTAATGTTTTCCAATGAAATTTGTTGATTGTTTATGATTTGTGTGATTATTGATGCTTCTTAATTATATCTTTTCTGATTTTCTCACCCACATGGACCTCAATCATTGGCTGTTTGGTATGTTTTTTATAAGAAACTGGAAATTCATGATAAATGGTATTGAGTTTATTAGTTTGGGAAACATAAATATTACATTGCTTATTGTCTTTTAACAAATCATCAACTGAAATTGGTTGCATTTCTTCTACTTCTTTCCTCAACTTCTCAAACAAAACAGATGATAAATAGCTCTCTCCAAAACCTGCATGAATTGTCAAGATTACCAGCACTGTGAACCAAATGGGCAAGCTCATGGTGTATAAAAACACGTTCCTGTTGTACGATTAAAAAACCAAATAATATAATTAGAAAAATACCAATTACAAGACAAAAATTAAAGTTAAACACATAAGAACAATCTTGCCTTGTTGGACGATTTTGCCCCTGTCCATGGCAGGGGACTAAAATTGCTTAATTTATTGAGTTGATGAAGTTGAATTCATAGTTGATGTTACTGATCGTAACTTTCAACTATTACATGAGTTTGACTACATCAAACTCTAGTTTTAAAAAAAGGAAATAAAAAAAGAGATGGAGAAAGAATCAATCAAGCATTTGTAGAGCAAAGAGGACCAAAAATAAATAAACTGTGTTGATGTGCTTCTCAAATACGACTTCACAGAGAAAAAAAAGAAATAACTTTTATCCACAAATGAGTTAACTGTGAAAAGTGAGAACAAAAGACTCCATTACTTTGTATTCATCTTAATTACTTTGTATTCATCTTAATAAAGGCTATATATAGCCTAATATGCATACATCACGTGGGAGAAAAAATAAAACAATAAAATACTATTTAAATCCTAAAGTTATGACGGCAACCTACGGGAAAAAAATTCACAACCGGCTAAAGGTAATAGACGATTATGGAAACAATAGGGATCGACTTTTAGTTGTTATTTTTTTTCAATAAGGAAACAATAGTGTTTAAGGAAATTGTTATTTTTTTCAATTAAATTAAACCACCAATCAAAACTACGTAGTTTTAAGCATTGGGTACCTATATATATATCAACTTTTTTTCCTTCCTTTTGTTCATGTATATATATGTATTCCGTGTTTCATATAACATATTACTTTTATATAACATATTACTTTTATGGAAATTATATGGAATGATTATTGACAATTTATTTAAATTCTTGTATTTAAAACTTTTTTCTGTATATTTTGTAAACTCTATGGCAATAAATGTTTATAAAACTCAATTTTAGTGGTCACATGAATTTTAAAAGACAAATTTTAATTTAAAAAGAAATCAAACGCAAGAACATTTTTTTAATATACCCATTAAAAAAAAATTAATAACAAAAAACGCTACAATAACATTAAGTTCTACAAAACTATAATAATTTGAAATTTGTTTACTTTAAGAGTGTTTTCTTTTTATGATTTAACCATATGAATTTTGAATTTTTTAAACAACTTTAACCAAGTTAAAAAATTTCGATAGTTTAAAGAAATTCATGGTTGAACCCAATATTTTAAAAAGCAGTTTGAATCACTCGGACTGGAAATAAGGTACAACAACGATTTTGTAACATCTCATTTTCACCACTAAAAATTTTTCATTTTTAATTAATGTGAAACTGTTCATTTTTTAAATACAAGCTACGAAAATCATTTATTCCAAGTTACATTTATCGAAAATCAAAGTAATATAATAACATGGAATCATCAATGCTATTGATGAGTGTGTACGGTCACGTCTTCGTTTTCCCACAAACTGATGATATCTGAAAACAACAGCAATTGGGTAAGCATAAAGCTTAGTAAGTTTTCCCAAAATATCACATGCATTAAGACAGGTAAAAACATGTAATTGTCCAATCAGTCATCGGACTAGAATACTGTAACATCCCAAAAATAAGATCAAAAAAATCAATTTTAAATTAATAAAACCAATATCCCAAAAACATCATTATAAAGATCCAGATAAAACAAATGTATAAATCGTCATATCATATCAGAGTAAATCACAAAATGTGGAACGAGGTGGTGTGCGTTCTCCAATCATTTCGGACTCTTCCTTTTGGAACCACGAGTGCCTGAAACATAAACTGAAAATCGTAACCACAACGCTTAGTGAATTCCCCAACATACCACATGTCATACATAAATAAATACATAATGGGCCCTGCCCAATGAGTGTATCGGACCCCGTCTACACTCGCATAATGAGCCCCGCCCACTAAGTATAATGGGCCCCGCCTAAACTCACGTATCGGGATCCACCCACTGAGTATAACAGGCCCCGCCCAAACTCACATAATGGGTCCGCCCGACATATAAATCATATAAGCACATACACATACAAGAGTCATAGAGACATCTAGTATCTTAGCATCACTGATCATGGGTTGTCATTGATGCCTTAGACCCGCTAAACATGGTGAGGAAACTCACCTCACACTGTTGAATCTCACAGAAAGAATCCATGCCTGCTGGCACACTAAAATCATCGCACTAACAATTATAAATAACATCTAATTGATAATTGGATCCCAACAGACTAAAAGTCCAAACTAGGGTAAAAAAAGACATTTTTACCCTTCCCTAACTTGGCCCAAGGCCAAAGCCCAATCTAAATATCCAAAAAGCCCAAATTCCATAATAATTACCCAAAGCCCAATTATGGTCCAATTTTTCAATTTGGGCCCAAACCCCTTTTATGGGTCTTCAACCAATATCCACTAAACCTTTTTAATCCAAAATAGCATTTTGATGGTCCAACAAGGCCCTAATCATCCATAGTCCAATCATGACCCAATACTGTGAGCCTAAACCTTATGAAGCCCAACCACTGAGTACGTGGGGGGGGGGGGGTACTCAGCCCGTACATTAAGCGTATCGCACGGAGGCTTGTACACGTGACGTACTAGCTTGTACGCCCAACGTACTCCTCAGCTTTGCCAACCTTCCTTATTCAACACTTATTTGGTTAAGAATTTGACCCAAAACCTATATTTGACTTCTCTAAGGTGGTTTACCACATAAAGTTGCCAACTTTATGTGCATACATGGCTTAATGGGGCTTTAGAGCTCAAAATAACTTAACAATGGGTCTTAACACATGCATCGGTCCATAAACACTTCCAAGATTGCATCTTTACGAACAATGGGACCCCAAAATGCCCATATCTATAAGGTTAGGCTTCTGAAATGACCCTAACTCACAAGAGCCAACCAAAAAGGACTAAAATCGCCATAAACAAGTCCAAAAGAAGATCCATACAAGGAGTTGTCAAGATAAGATCTTTATACCTCAAATGACTTGCAAAAGGAAGGATGATTATGGATCTCTAAGCTTCACACCAAAGAATGCACCTTCAATCTTCTTCTATTCCTTCAAAATGAGTAATAAAACACCAACTTTACTTCTCAAGAGCTCAAAGACACAAAATGATGGTTAAGGATCGAAATGTAGGGTTTAGGGCATATGGAGGCTGATAAGAGACCAAGCTTATGGGACTTAATGAGCTTATATAGGGGTTAAACCCTAAAAATTAGGGTTTCAAGCTATCCAGATTACACTTAGCATAACCCTCGTATGCCCAACATACGAGGCTCGAACCCACGATCACTCCCTCGCTAGTACGCTAAGTTTACACTATGGTACCCCCCGCGTACTAGCCACAAGGACCAAAATGCAATGTTTAAAATACGAAGGGCATAAAAGGAAACATACCCAATTCAAGTGTTACAGTTATCCCCCACTTGAATTAGATGTCATCCTCGAAGTTCGTTGCTCCAAAGAATTTCGGGTGGTGCTCCCTCATCTCATCATCCGGCTCCTAAGTCCACTTTGAATCCTTGCGATGCTACCATTGCGCCTTTACCAGCTCAACAACCTTGCTTCTCAAGGTTTTCATCTTCCGGTTAATAATTGTCACCGGTCTCTCAATATAGTTCACGCGGTCATCCACCTGAATATCCTCCAATGATACCACTATAGAATCATCTACTAAGCACTTCCGCATATGAGATACATGGAACGTGTTATGAATATAATTGAGCTCATCTGGAAGATCCAAGCGATATGCAACCCGACCCACCCAAGCCAAAATCCTGAAAGGACCAATATACTTGGGGCCTAGCTTGCCCCTCTTTCCGAATCAGATGACACATTACCAATGTGACACCTTCAGGATAACCATATCTCCCATATATAACTCTAAATTTGACTAGCGTCGGTCGACATAACTCTTTTGCCAGCTCTGAGCTATCTAAACCTGCTGAATGTGACAACCGTTAAATTCTGGTCAAGTCAGGTCAGACAAAGTCAACGGGTCAAATTGCTAAACTCAATTAGTTCTTGTACAATAGGGTTTATTCCATGCTTTCTAATGTACAACTTTCTATCATAATACAAAGTGTCACTCAAAAGTTTCAAATGTTCATAAATTCTAAACCCTAGTCAGGGTGAGTGATGTAATTGTTGGGGTTTTGAGCATTCTAACACTCCTAAGTGTACATGCAACCCTAAATACCTTGGATCTATGTTTTCTCTATTATACATGAAAATAATAACATCCAAGGTATTATCCTAATCTAGCATACAAAACAATGAGTGTAACAAGATAGAATACATACCTCTTTGATGTAGAAAGTCTTCATGAAGCTTGAGTGCCTATCCCCAATAGTGTGGAAGCCTCAAATGGAATCACAATCATCAAAACACTTAGAATAACTTGAGAGAGTTCTACACTTCATGAAACGGCTAGCCCTCTTCTTCACTTTCTAGTGTGATTCTAGTGGCCGATTTTTGTCAAGAATAAGATCTTTATATAGTGTTACAATTAGGGTAAATCCTTAATTCTCATGGCTTTCCATTTCCTTGGATCCATGGGTTCAAATACACCATGGAGCATCCATGGACCATCCTATGGGTTTTAGCCCAACTTGATTATCCATGGAGCATTAGCCCATTATATAAGTATGGATGATTTACACAATCAACCCATATATTTAATTAGTCTTCTTTTGATCACTTAATTAATCCTAGATTAACTCTTGATCAATACTAATTAAATAATCTTATTATTCTTATTATTAATATACTAGAACTTACAATATATTAATAACCATAAGTGTCTTATTTCTCTCATTATAGTCTATCCATGTGCATGATGGTATGCAACCCAAATGGACCATGTCGGGTCGGGTCAAGTCTTACCAATTATAGTTATGAACTTAGACATTAATCCAATAGTCTCCCACTTGGATAAGTGTAAAACTATTATTGCGTATGACTTCAGGAACCAACTGGCAATCGTAGCTCTCAAAAGCTTCTGTCGAACTCTGACCTTGTAGATGAACTCTAATCTTGTCAATGACTTGTCCATTAGATAAGGGATCATATAATCCTCTGTTCTCATGATATCAGCTGGACAAATACATGGAACAACGTCGTACTTATTGTCCAGCAGTTTGTTTCCCGATTTTCGATTTGGTTGACAAAGAACTTAATCGAACACATCAATTCAGTTCTGACCGGCCGGTACATAGGTCACAACAAAATCATCGAGGGGCCCAGATATCGCTTCTATTTCTAGAAGGAACAGATAAACTTCGACTCATATACTTGTTCTACTACTTGTTGAATTGTACACAAAGGCACGTTTTATAACATAGTTAACAACTCATATCTCTAGGTTTAAAGATTTATATGATATTACCGTCTCACGATCACTCGAGATAAATTCCATGAAGTGATACAAGTGAGCGTGGGTTTGTTCCAATACTCATAACTTATGATCACTCATGAATGTTGTAGCAACCATTGCCATGACTAAACCCATTTAGCCATCTACAAACCCGATTCATGACAGTCTTGATTCATACCTACTTCCAACATATGAACGACTGTGGAGTGTTTAAATAACTTAGTCATTCGAAAAGAATAACCTAGCTATTTTGGAAGTCAAAACATGCAAAGTGAAACACAATAATAATCGAATCTAATATGGTCTCAGAACCCTTTTGAATATAAATAAAGCCACCTTTTATTTATCACCATATTGATTACACATTATTCAATGTTTCAAATAATCAACTTAAGACTTGAATAAAAACAACAGTTGTCCCATGCTCCTAGCATGTACACTTTGTTTTTCTAAACAATAGTTATGCCATACCTCAAGTATGCACACTATGTTTGTCTATGATCCTTACATTGTGATGTAGATCAATTGAACATGATTCCAATGATACTCATTTCACAATCCCAAATCCTTATTGTAAATGTGAGAATCCCCGATTCCTATCATTTACCAAAAAAAAACTGTTAGAATTTAAACTTTTATGCAATGTTCCTCTTGTAATGATTATTCACAAAGTCACCAAAACCTTGTCACTAGTCATTACAGAGTATTCCAAAGAAGCTCAACTTCTATGGAACGGAAGTCTCATATTCAAAGTACATTGCTTTGAACATCCTTCTTGCATTAAGGTTTTCTAATCTTACATAGATTGAATAACTTCCACCTATGGAGACATTTCCATAGTCCCATTTTGACTATCACTTCTGAACAAGAGTTACTTTTTTTTCAGAATATGTCAATACGGTCCTGCCAAAATTAACACTATACTTCCAAATGTCCCTGAGCAACCAATCTTTGGCAAACCTCAGATTGTCCTCGACAATTGCTTAATCACTTTAGTCATATCCAGTTCTAGACTTTTCCCTTCTAAATGCCCTGAGCATTTGGAAAATTTAGAAAGGATGAATATTATAGCACATGAAATCGATCCTATATCCGAAGCATATGGGACACGATTCATGATGTGTCACATAAAGACATGACACTAGACCATTCTTTTGCTACAATATATTTTATTTGCCATGTTTTTCAAAATTTAACTATGAAGAGGGATGCCGTAATCATAATCGAATTTGAAAACGCAATATATATAGAATTTCTTCAAGTTGAACCATTCCAACACAAAATTCATATATATTCTTGACTAAAGATGATTAAAATCTCAATCTAAGCTTTAGAATTGACATGAAGTATAATTTCCTCTCCCTTAATTATAGCAAAACAACTTTTCAACCCCTGCAACTTCACGGATTGAAACTTTGTTTTCTATAATTAACATTGCTAGCTTGCAATAGTAATCATAATAATCATGCTCCCACTAACATGATGATTATCAGCATAACACTTATGCTCCCACTAGCTCTGACATATTTTCAGAAATCTGCTGGATTTCTGAAATTTTGATTCATACATCCTTTCTTAGATAGCTCACATGTGTGTCTAAACAATTTTCAGAACTATGAAAAGGGATGTCGTAATCATAGTCTCAACTGCTTAGGCATTTTCCATTTCTCACAAGTCCATGTTAGCGTGCCGGTTAACCACACGCACTCCACTAACGACTTTTGAAAATGCAAATAACACAATTGCTATCTACGTAAAATCTACTTAGTGAAAGCGTTTCCTCACCATCATTTTCATGAATCAGAGAGAAACCTTATGACACTTAGATTTTATAGTGTATGAGTTCCTATCCATGCGAATTTGTCAAAACCATAATCACAAGAGAAGGTTAGTGACAAATTCAGCCTTACATGGATTAAACTTATTCAATCTTACTTTCATGTCACCTTGGTAGCACAAGGCCCACCAATGCTTCCAAGTTGAACTCTAATAACTCACATGCAAATCCAACTTATTTGAAGTAGGTACAGAAATGAGAATTATGTCAACACGATAGGTTGCAAACCTTAAGTCGTGTGCTAGCGATAAATTACAGGTTTCACTCTTGATTAAATCTTGAAACTCTTTCAGGATCTTTAAGGCTCCCACTGTCCTCTTGACATATAAGTTTCCCCAGTCAAGAACCATTCCTTGACAAAACAAATATTCAAGGGATAGTGCGGATTCTTATCAAGACTAACACTTCACACAATTGGTCTTAGTTGGTCTTTGTCTCATCCAAGACATCACAACTTACCAATCTCAAATGTACAAGAGTAGAAACATTTCACACTACATTTGATAAATGTTTTAAACCTTACTTTATGTCACTCAATGTTACAATCTTGGAGTATGACTCTAAGAATTGTTTTGGAATGAAGTATGACTCATCTTCTTGATTTTAACCAATCCAACAATTCATGACCTCTCTTCTTAGCCATAACAATGCACTAAGACGTCCTTAGAGTATGAATTTGTGATATGGTTTCATAATCATTAAGATGATCATAAAACTGATACTAAAGTACTCTCCCATCTTTTCAGATTTGAGGAACTTCTATCCTTCTGCCTAATTTGATTCTTCTTATTCGCTCTGCCATACATTGGAACCTTTTCAATGTTACAGAATTATACTTAACCTTATAAGTATAAACATATTTACTAATCTTTAGTAAATCATAACAAATCAATCTTTGTGGTGGACCTTGACCAGCGCACACCCAGTGTACCTAATTCCTTAGTCCTTCAACTGACTCACATATACATGTGATCAAAGAATTAGTCTTAATTTTCAAAGATGAAAATTCTCATTCATCATACAATACAACTTGTATGATTCCAAGTTTCTGTCCAATTGAAACTTGGGTGATGAAAAACTTTCTTCATTTGGTAAATTTAGACACTACCACAAATGAAAGAATCAAATCCACTTTCCAATATTGCTATTACTGGAAACATATAAGCAACAATTTTCCACAGATGCCATTGTAAGGATATTTTTAAAATAAATAAAATAAAAACCCCTTTTTTTCTTTTATTTTAAAACTTTGCGGAAAAAATTATCCTTACAATCCACATGAAAACTTTTTTGTTATCTATTCACAAGCAATATATTATAACTCCTAAGAAGTAGTTCAAGAATCCGATCTTCAAACTACGTGATAGAAATCCATCTACGCGATCAGATTCAACATATTCTTTCTTTAAGTTTCTTTACCTTTTCTTTGATTCTTAAAACATCACCATGTGACCCAGTCATATCATGTATCAAGAATCTCATAATAGAAACTTAACAGAGTTAGATAGTGGACTTTACCCGAAGTAGAGTCAAACTTATCGACTTTAACATCCTTAGGTAAATTATGGCAGCTTTGCAACCAATGCCCCTTTTCTTTGGCAATATAAACATATGGACCCTTTGATAATGGTACACGGGACTATCACATACTTAGTTTTTCTCTTTACCATTTGGTCAACCGAGTTGACTATGGTCGGTCCCTTTCCATTGGGAAGAGAATGCTTTTCTGGATTTCCCGTGTCACTATTGTCAATGTCCATCAAGTTTTGAGGAAGTTGATCTTAACAAATAGATAAAATCATTAAGGGTCTTGTCATGGTCTTTTTCATAGGTGTTCCAAAAGAACTCACTATGTGACTTAGAAAGTGATTGAACCACCAACTTTCTCAAGACTTTGACACCCAACTCTCCCGGTTTGTCAATATGTGACTACATCTCCAAGATGTGACCACACCAAGACCTTTACTTGCCAATAGGGCTCGAGTGACTTTTCAAGAACTTGTGGGTGAGGGAGAATAATTGGAGGAGATAGAGGAAGTGAAGCATGATGTTCAGGAACATCATCTTCAAGAGATTTGGGAAGATCATAAATGTCTAAACCAGACATGTTTTGGGAGATATTCAAGATAGTTGATTTAAAGTCCTTAATATGACACCCAATGTGAAATATTAAGGCTAGGACCCAACACAATATTTTATAATTTGGAAGAGGGATGCCGTAATCCAAGTTATAAAATATTTGAAGGTAGGCGAATGACGATTCACCAATTTCCACCATGAAAAACGAAATAATTTATTAGGTTTTAATTGGATTTGAAATTCCTAGATCTTTTGAGATTCATTGAACTTTTCAATGGCATGTTTAAATCTCGAGTGTGCCCTCTCAAATTTTGTGACTGGGATGCCGAGGATCACAAAACAAGGTGTGAATAACCATACCAATTCACTTGGTACCCTTAATATTATCACCTAATCAATGTGCCGGTTAACCACACACGCTCCATTAATCTATGACAAACATTAAGTCACCCTTCGTGATCCTTACTAGTCCAAGTTAGTGTGCCGGTTAACCACACACGCTCCACCAACGACTTGGTAAGGTACAAAGTGTGAATTCCATGGGCTAGCACCAAATTCACATTTTTCCTAAAGTAACTAAGATAGGGAATTATTAAGATTTTAGTTACTTAGTATTTATCATTAATACTTTTAATGAAGGGAGAATTTAAAGTCATTGTCCTACCCGTTCGGCTAACGACCCTCCACCGATCAAGCAAGTGGTGGGTGAGAGTATACACCCATTAAGTCGCCATTTTATAGGCAACAACCTTATACCCACCTTATAGACCGGCTTCGTGAATGAGGCCTACTAACGGTAAAACGACTTGTTCTTATACATATATATATATATATATATATATATATATATATATATAAATTAACCATTAATGTTATAAATAGTATAAGGGTTGAATTTTAACTTTTAAAAATTCTAAGGGCTAACTTGGAATTAAAGTATTCATAAGTGAAAACTTTTCAAATTCCAAAACTTGAGGGCAAGTTTTGAAACTATTCAAAACTAATTAATTCCATACCTTATGTGTTTAAAGTAGTTTTAATCCAAAAAACTCTTCATGTTCCATAACTTATGGAAGACTTTAAACTAATAAAAGAATTAACTTTTCTTTATTTTTATAACTTATGGAATTAATTAAGGTTACAATTTTACTCTTTAATGAAGTGACTCTTGAACTTCCATAACTTGAGGACAAGTTATGGAGTCATAAAAAAAAAAATTCAATGACACAAGACTCTTCATTTTGTAACCATTACCAACTTTTATGAGTTTTATGAGTCTTTAATGTGACTCTTCATGTAACTTGAGGACAAGTTACACAAACACATTTTATACTCAACTCTTAGATTAAAATGGATTGAAAACAACTATTTCAATTAACTTTTCTATTAATCTAAGCAACTCATAAGAACAAGATAATTCAAATCAAACTTTTTCATGTAATTAGTCTAAACCTTAAACTAATACAAAACATGAATCTATTGACAATTATCTTTGAAAATGGATTAGCATGAACATTACCACATTGAAAAAACAAGTTTATAAGTTCAAAAACAACTTAGGGTAATGTTCCTAGTCCATTTCTAGCCAAAAACCTCGAAAATATGCTGTCTCGGGTCCAACTCGTCGAGTGCATGAACCGACTCGGCGAGTTGGATCGTTTTGATCAATTTTTAGGCATGGACTCGCCGAGTCCCTTGATGGACTCGCCGAGTCTGATGATCAAACAGCAACACTTTCGATTTTTTAAGCATCTATTGCAGGTATAACAAGAAAACAAGCCTAGGCTCTGATACCACTATTGGGTTTTGAGCATTCTAACACTCCTAAGTGTACATGCAACCCTAAATACCTTGGATCTATGTTTTCTCTATTATACATGCAAATAAGAACATCCAAGGTATTATCCTAATCTAGCATACAAAACAATGAGTGTAACAAGATAGAATACATACCTCTTTGATGTAGAAAGTCTTCATGAAGCTTGAGTGCCTAGCCCCAATAGTGTGGAAGCCTCAAACGGAATCACAATCATCAAAACACTTAGAATAACTTGAGAGAGTTCTACACTTCATGAAATGGCTAGCCCTCTTCTTCACTTTCTAGTGTGATTCTAGTGGCCGATTTTTGTCAAGAATAAGATCTTTATATAGTGTTACAATTAGGGTAAATCCTTAATTGTCATGGCTTTCCATTTCCTTGGATCCATGGGTTCAAATACACCATGGAGCATCCATGGACCATCCTATGGGTTTTAGCCCAACTTGATTATCCATGGAGCATTAGCCCATTATATAAGTATGGATGATTTACACAATCAACCCATATATTTAATTAGTCTTCTTTTAATCACTTAATTAATCCTAAATTAACTCTTGATCAATACTAATTAAATAATCTTATTATTCTTATTATTAATATACTAGAACTTACAATATATTAATAACCATAAGTGTCTTATTTCTCTCATTATAGTCTATCCATGTGCATGATGGTATGCAACCCAAATGGACCATGTCGGGTCGGGTCAAGTCTTACCAATTATAGTTATGGACTTAGACATTAATCCAACAGTAATGACTCTACAAAGCACCATTCAGGGGTGTAAAACACTCGTAACAAGGCATAATGGGGTTACGAACCTTGCATTACGGGGCCAAACACTAGCAAGGGCTACATGCAAAGTCTCTCTCAATCTCTCCTACTATATCTTTATCTCCCCCAAATCTCTCTCAAAATCCCTACCAATCTCTCTCAAAACTCTTGATAAGTGAAAACCACATTTTCAACGCTTATATGGTCATCCGTACCATCCCGAGCCTTCCCTTGGTCGATAACAGCTTAAAACGGAAGAAATAAGTCAAATCGAAGGTTGAATGTTCACAGGGTGTTGTTCAAAATCTCTCTCATGCATGGGGATGGGTTCGGTGATTGTTCGGCCCCAGTAGCGAAATTGGTTTGGATTGGTTGGTGCTTACCTATATGAGCTTGTTGGTTTTGAGGTCTCGAGGGTTTTGCTCAAGGTCGTGCATTCGAGTATTGAGACTTAAGGATGGATCGACCATTATGATAGGTTTGGGGATTGTAGTTGGAAGTAGAATGGTTGATTGATGGTTTGGTATGTCACTATCAATAGCAACAATTTTGCGATTTCAGTCTTTCGGGTTTGGAGGAGGAGTGATCAAGCTTGTGAATTTCAGTGTTGGTATGTAAACCCAGCATGGGGACTGTTGGTCGAGATGTTTGGAGACAGATTGTTAACGCAGTAGTGTGCATGTGGGTTGATGTGATATGGATGCTGGTGATATGATCAAGGGTCCATGTTTTTGGGTGATAGGTAAGTCAGGTACCGGATTGGCGGTTGGAATTGCAGGCAATGAGTGTATGTTTTGGATCATAATTCGGTATTAGTTTATGCTCTTGTAAGGGAATCTCAATGTTAAGTGGTAATGATTGGGAATTTTAGAGGTCTTCAGCTAAAATTCAAGATTCTCTTAGGATTTGTTTGATCCTTATCTGGAAGGTCGCACTGCGTATGTTATACATTACAGGGCCAGAGGTAGTTATACCTGGTTGATCCGGTTCGAGTTATGGTTTGGTTATAACACTTGTGTATGGTAGTTCGAACCCTAAGCGGGGGAGAACTGGGTATTCTTCTTGGTGGATCATGGACATTTTCGAATTTGTGGTGTTGAAGAATGTCTTTCGGGTTCTACGGTGCGAGTGTGTAGGATCTCGATTTAGGGTCTAGCCAATGAAGAGGTATATAAAGGTGGGTAATTAACGAGCTCGTTGCAACTATTGTTCCTTTTTTAAGGGGTGCTCGTGGATAGATAAGCAGCCGCTGGGATTACTCAGGATGGAAGTCGGCGACGGAAGGAAATTTCCATTTGGTGGTATGGATTTTTAATTATAATCTAGCTTAGGAAGAGATCAATTAAGGAATCAAATTCAGAATTTGGTACGTTCACGATTATTGGTCACATCGTTTGTCTTTCAGTGAAGGTTCTCTGAAAGGATTTGAGTTGTGGCAGTTGAAGTTCTATGGATGTGTCCACATATCCTCAAGATTATTATGTTTTATGTTCATCTGGTCTCTGGGTATGCTTACCCTCAATGACGATATAAAACTTTAGTTAATAGTAGGGTTGGGTTTGGTGACATTCAGGATCACTTTAGAAGCCTTCTCGAGTTAGTTACGTATTGGTGGAACCTGTTCAGTCTCAATCAAGTATGGAATCTTGTTTCGATCAACCATGAGGGTATCTTCCGTTAACGATTAAGTTTGGTTGTTCGATTGAGCTTTGGTATTTCTGCCCTTTTTGGATGAGGTTATGGTTTACCTAAAGATATGCATTATGGTATTTCATTGTGTGTATGTGAGTTGGACAAGATAACATTGCGGGTTGGATCGAATTATTTGCATGGTTCTTCTGGGTGATAGCCTTTGAATTGGATCGAGGGTGCAATTGTTATCCTGTTCTTGGGTCGTGGGCAACCAAGATTTAGCAGGATTTTGCATTGGTAGCAAGTTGTTTTGTGAAAGGAATTGTGCGTGGTTAGATTTCGACATTGTTCTGCTCGGTTGACATTGAGAGGGATGTTTTTTAGGTCCCTACAAGGAGATGGAATGAGGTGAGTATCTTTAGTCCTGGTGCACCAGGTGAATGATGTAATGACGGCAGGATCGATATAATATCGGTGGCAATCCATATCTATGTTGAGGACCTTGTAAGGGTATACCAGACATAGGTTGTGGGCCTAGTGATCATGATTTTTGGGTTCATTCGAGTATTGTACTTTCGGTATTGGTGCATTGATGGAAGTCGGGAGACACACAATCAGTTGGTTTGGAAAATAAACAATTAAAGGTTGTTGGGAGTATCAATCGCATATCAGAAAATCTCTCTAAATGTTGCATTATAACCCTTTTTTCTCGATATCTTTTATGAGGGGTTGATTAGCAAGGTTGGGACTGGTCATGAGGTCTCAAATCAAAATTTCTTCATTAATGCATAGAGTGTTTTGCATGATGGGGTACACCTCAATTGTTAAAGAGTGGAGGTAAATGTGGAATTCCTGGAATTTTCATCTTTGCTCATAGGAGCAATGGTTGGAATGGCGTATCCAGGAGTCACGGATTAATTAAAGACTTTTGGTGCATCTTATGGAATTAAGATTAGTGGAAAATTCGTTATCGATGTGTTTGGGTTCTTTTCAGATAAGGCATTGAATTCCTGGTTTTGGAACTGTGTAGTGATGGTTGTCCTTTATTAGTTAATGTTAGTATGAACAAGGATTCGTTCGTCACTATGAGAATTTAGATTTGAATGGGTTCGATCAATGGAAGGACATCATGTGTTAGAGTCGATTTTTATCAAGGATCTGGCAGGTGGTTGAGGGTATATGTTTTTGGGTATCTGTGAATTCGTTCAGGCCGGATGGGTTGTGAGGTTGAGTATTTGCGGGAGCAATTTTGATTGGTTTTGTCTGTCTTGGAGTTCAACAATGTTCAAGGTTTTCAATTTCAGGTGTAGCAGTTGGTTACTCGTTGACTTAAGGAAAGGTTGAGATTTATTCTTTGATAGGGCTCATAATATCTTATATTTTTGGATTCGACGTCAGTAAGGGTGGGCGATCATCAGAGCGAGGTGATTTCCCCAGTCGTTTTTGGGATTCATGGAGTCCAATCATGATCATTTAGTTTGGTAAATGAGACAGTAAGGAATAATTTTGAGGAAAAAATATAATTTAAGTGGGGGAGAGTTGTAACACCCGAAAATCGAGAAACAATTTTGGGGAAAGAATCACCTTTTGAGGATTTGACACGCTGTATTGGAGGAACCAACACGGTGTGTCCATATATGAGGAAGTGCATATTTTATAAAGGCAACAAGGCATGCTGCCTCATGGAACATAATGTGTTGATGACTGGTGATGAAACCCTAATCTTCCATGTTTTGTGTGACATCCCCATTTTTCACGGCCAGAAAAGACTGATTTTGTTTATGCTTTGTAAAAAAAAATAAGAGTACTTCTTTTCATAAAAATGTTGCGGAATTTGTTCCAAAAAAAACGATAAATACGTTATCAAAACATTTTCGAAGAACCGTATTCTATTCCTTTTAAAATGTTTGGGATGTCATCGTCAATACAGAAACATAAGCATAAATGAAACTTACATTTATTTACACTATTGATCTACATCTATTTAATCTCTCAGTGTAATGTGACTTCATATCAACACCTGTGATATAAATAAACTGAGTGGGTCAGGTTGGGAAACCTAGTGAGTACATAGGGTTTTCAACCCACAATAATATAATTATTATGTTTAAACAATCAAACAATCAACCCAATTACCCATCCCCATTATCTTCTTTAGTCTTAAGGATCTACCCTTAGAATAAGCTATTCCTCATTTATTTATTCCTAAGGATCATCCTAAGGAATCGACACGAAGTCCATCTTTACCAAGGCTTATAGATTATATCTGGTGAACACGTAGTCCAAAACATCTGGTAAACACTTAGTTCAAAAGTAACTAGTGAACACACTTAGTTCAAAATACCTAGTGAACACACTCAGTTCAAATATACCTAATGAGCACCTAGTTCAAAAACACCTACAGGTTACGAGCCTGCTAGCGTTCTACTGGATTGTCTAGTATCGTCCATGGTCGTCATCTATACTCCACTAGATGACTAGATCACTGTCAACATTGATGTCCTCCACCGTGTTATCACACAACAAGTATTTCATCTACCCATGTTTTACCCAGCACATTTTGTACATATAAAATACATATACAGTTTAAATCATTTAAAACATGTATAAAAAGCTTTCACCCAGCATAGGCAACAAGTATTCACACAATATGCACACATAACACGTAATTTATATTAAAATACTTCATATCTATGTGTAATATGAAAGGGACTATGCAATAACCTGATACGATGGTGACTCGGTACTCGAACAACACTTCGTTACTCTTAAAACAATTTCCCTCGACAAAACCTAGTATCATTACCACTAGAGTTTAGTTCAGTATTTACCGGGACTAATTTAATAGTATAATTGTTATTATTATTATATAAGCGTTAAACAACACTGCATAACTCATAATAATAGCCCAAATAATTATTTTAAGGTCCTAATAATGTTACTATAATTAATTAGAAGCTATATTAAAAATAGCGTAGGTGTAGCTCACTTACAGCGGGTTTTATCGAAAACCAGGCTTTGCTGGAGCAGCGTTTCCAAGCCGAAAGGCTCCTCCTCTCGGAGCTTCCTGGTGCTCCGGGACTTGCTTCTAACACCTTGGAGGTTCTAGGGAAAAACCTTGAAGGTTTGGGGGTATTTGGGAGGAAAGAAGTGGAGAGTTGTGAAGAAAATGGGAGATTTGCACCTCTATTTATAGGCTGTCAGCGCCGAGTACGCCAAGCGTACTCAAAAATTATGCTAAGCGTAATGGTTACATTGAGCATACTCAAAATTATGCTGGGTGTAATGTGCCACGTGTCACCATCTGGTGGCTAGCCTTGGGGAGGAAGCAACGGCTGTGATCGCGCCACGTTACCCAAACTCGCACAACACCCTCCCGACTTAGAAAAATCATAACTTTCGCATACGAGCTTCGTTTTTGATGTTCTTTATATCCACGCGAATGCGGGAATGTACTCTACAACTTTCGTTTAGACTCCGTTGGCTAATTTTGATTTATTTTAAATTTTATATTTTTAACAAGCCGGGATATGATTGGTCCGTTAAAAATTCATAACTTCTTCATCTGACGTACATTTTCGTCTGTCTTTTTATCGTTACGCTACAAATAACGAGATCTTCAATTCTCGTTTAGGTTGAGTCAGCTAAAAACCGCTCGATCTAGTATTCAAATTTCGGGCTATACACCGCTAAACTAAAACTTCGAAAAATCATAACTTCTTCATACAAAGTCAGATTTGGGTGTTCTTTTTATGGATGCTCTCGGTTTAATGTATTTTGAAACTTACATTTAGATCACTAAGGCTAAAACTCGCTCTATCGTAAATTCACTATTTACGCTTCCGGTGCCATGCCGGTTCCATCGCGAAACTTCGACGGGTCATAACTTCTTCGTTATAACTTGTATTTCGGCATTCTTTATATGTACGGAAACCTTGTGAGATATACTAAAACTTGGTTCAAATTATTTATTCTAAATAATCTTTTGTCGAAAAGTCATTTTCGACACTTATTGTCTCTAAATTGACTAGCCCGGATCTACGAACGTTACATTTTGCCCCCTATTTAAAGGAATGTGGATGCTAGGGTTTGTTTACCCTCAGCCCCCATCATCCCCTCAATCCCTAAGAGAAACCCTAATCATCTTTCCCTCGCATTTTTTAGATAGCTGGTGTTTTTGAAGCTAAAGAAGGAACAAGGTGGAGGAAGGAAGAAAAGATCCAACAACCAAGCCCCCAATTTGCAGTTTGGCACTCTTCTGGACTATTGTAAGTGTCCAAGACTTGATTTATCATTTAACGTTGTTAGATCTTGGGTTTTGTCCCTTTTTCTTCTTGTTCTTGAATTTTGGAATGGTTAAATCTCATAAAGTTTGCAACTTTATGAATCTCTAGGTCAAGGTGACCTAATAGTGTTTTTGATATGGTCTTTAATCAAGTTTTGATGCCATGCATAAATATTAGGTCATAAATCCTCAATTTGACCCAATATGGGTTCAAGACATACATTGGACATGTATGTTTAAAAAGCACCAGTCTTTGGGATGGTTTTGGTGTTATAATCACTTATGGAAAGGATAGATTTCAGACCTTAAGGATTAAGTGATTATTGGTTAAGCCCTTGCATCTTAAGCTTTAAGGATTGGGTGCTGGACCTTTTTAGGTGGTGCCGGATAAAGTTGGAAACTTTATCCTTATGGATCACATTTTGAACTAGATATGAGCTTTGAAGCTCTTGGAATCATGGAAAACGGCTTAATGTATTAAGATGTTGGAACTTCGGTAAACACGACATGTTGGCCGGGATTTTCCCGACTGCTTGGATGCAGGCGGAACATGACGTGTTTCTTAGTCAACACGACTTGTTGGAGTCAACATTGACTGTTGACCTTGACTGTTGACTTTGAGCAAGTTGGACCTTGAGGGTATTTTAGGATTTTTCATGGAATTGGTCACTTGGTGGAAACAAGTATCGGTTAGAGAGTTGAGATTCGGAGTCGGTCCTTATTAGCTATGGATCAGATCGAGAGGTGAGTTTTACTCACTGTACTTACGGGTTGAAGCACCAAGGCCGGACCTTTGGATTGTTATTGTAACGACCTATTTTTTTTCGTTTTAATATTACTAAAAATCACATCATCGAATGTCATATATAATAAGAACCATGGAATGAGTAACTCAAAAGTCATAGTAACTGTGTCATGTAACACTGTAAATTTTCGAAACAATTTTTGACTTTTAAAATTTACAATTTCATTCATAAATATTCTCAAATTCCAATGCATCACATATCAAATCCATAAAAACACATCCCAATATCAAAATGTATAAAAACTCCAACAGTGTGTATTGAGCATGTTGGCGCCTTCCCGCGATCCTCACTGGTACCTGAAACTCATAACACAAAACACTGTAAGCATAAATGCTTAGTGAGTTCCCCAAAATACCACATATAACACATAATAGCCACTCAAGGCTATAACTTTGTGAGCCCTTTGGCTCTAACTCTGTGGAACCTCTGGTCCTAACTCTGTGGACCTTCCAGTCCTAACTCTGTAACTCTGATATACACTCAACATAAATCACATAGAAATAATGTTGTACAACACATCACATAAATAGCATGCAAGATACTCTATCACATAACTCTAATTACCACTCAAGGTAAGGTATAGTGAGAAGACTCACCTCGGGTAACTCGGTAAACCTCAAACTATGAAATAATGCACTAGCCTCTGCCTAATCACATAACAATTACTCTAATTAAGACAACTTCTAAAGGCTAGGCTAACCCCTTTATATAAGTTCTCTAAGCAGGGTAAAAGGCCATTCTACCCCTCTAATGGCTCATAAGTCCAAACATTGACTAAACCCTAAATGTCAACGAAGTCAACTCCGATCATCAATCAAACTTTGACCATACTCGTCGAGTGCACTCGGGTGACTCGGCGAGTCCACACTATGTCACACCCCAAAATCGGAACGGCGAAAACGTTCTGGGGTGGAGGACATCATGTCAAGTATTACAACATATGCAATATAGTAATCAAAGTACAACAACCATTGCATTTATAGTAATAATATTACATAGGTTACATTTAATAACAACATCGAAGTAAATACAGAGAATAACATAAAGTGCAGCTCGGTACAAGGTTGTCTTCACAAAAGCTCCCGGAGTGTACCTGTCTACTGACGACCTGAGAATACAAGTTATTTTGAAAGCGAGTATCAACATTTTAATGCTTGTGAGTTCATAAGTATTTAATGACATTGGTTATAAATACATGTTTTACTTCAAACTAATCTCACTAGGTGATGGTGAGTTGAGTTTATAGAGTATTATAATCCTTTCTAGAAAATCCTATATTTTCTAATAAAAGTAGTCTTCTACCAAGACCCAATTGTTTTATGTTTAAACCAAGGAGTATCTTTAATAAAAGTAGTCTTCTACCAAGACCCGAACGTTTTATGTTTAAGGAGTAATTTCCCCCAAAATCACTATTATTATCAAAATATAATTTATACTTTAAAGAATATGTGAGAAGATCACAAGAAAAAGTAATAGGGAAAATAATATTTTAGCTCAGCAGTAATACTGATGGCTAAAAGTAAATAAAACATAGACTCCAAGTGGTATTGAATGAACCATATGCCTCGCAAAGTCTAAAGGAATGAAGTACAGACTCCAGATGATATTAAGTGAACAATACGCCTCAGAGAGTCTAAAAGAATGAAATACATACTCCAGGAAGTATTAAGTGAACAATACACCTCGGAGAGTCTAAAATAGCCTTTAATCTTATGTAGATTAGTTTAACGGTTTAAAATGTGGCCTAGTGTATAACTAGGAAAATATATCATGATGGATTCATATATAGAAAATACCGTGATAATACTTCTTACCTTAAAGCCGTGAATTATAAGGTAAATGTAAAGATACTCATAACCATACTGATTGACGATCGAATACTTGACGACCTGCTGGCGTCAGAATGAATATGACATTTGTCACCCCTTGGCTTGGTCGACCGGGACTGTATCTAGCAGTCAGGATGTGAGAGTGTCTATCCCGTATAGATCTACACACATAATGCTTGCTCTCCCTCCAGGAGACTCTGGTTACCAACTTGACAACCGTGGAATCCGCATCATGAGGATGTATCTCGTGTTTTGATTTCTATAAACCTTTCTTTTTACTAAAAAGTATTTGTTTTAGAATATAGATATAACTAAGTTCTCCTTCATGAATGTTATGGTTTGTTTCTAAACTATACCTATTATAGTTTACTTGAGAGATTATCCAGATGCCTTTGCTACCCAAAGGTGATGAATTGACTGATAGAACTTTTATGACTATATAGGTATACATAATATATAACTAATATTTAAACGACATTCGGATTGATAACCGTTACTCTAAAGCCACATCCAAACAAGGAAAAGGAATTAAAGCGATTTAGCCTTCCTAAGTCCTTTAAACATTACTTATATAACTATACATATACAAGCATGCATTTAAAAGTATAAAAGTATAAAAATAAGTTTTTGGTAAAATTGCAACAACGTAATTTTTTAAAACAAATTTTCATTTCTTTAAAACATAATTTCATTCAAAACAAACCATAAAAATCCAATGTAACGTAGTCATAATACAAAACATGTCAAATCCCAAGATCTAATATATCCCAATCCGCCTGCGTGTGTGTGTACGAGTCATGCCGGCGCCTTCCCACGGTCCTCGCTAGTACCTGAAACACATAACACAACAACTGTAAGCATAAATGCTTAGTGAGTTCCCCAATATACCACTTACACACATACGCTCTTCCAGGCCATGACCTTCCGGTCCATGTGTCTCAGGGGACTTCCGTCCCGACCCGGTAAACCTTCCGGTCCTACCCGTGTCGACCTTCCGGTTTAACTCCCTGACCTTCCGGTCTACATCATAATGCCTTCCGACCCATATCAAGCATAGCATACATAATGCATACAAAACAGGCAACTAATCACATACAATGCATATATCTTATAGCATACCAGACCTTCCGGTCACACATAGGTACCCTTCCAGGTACAGTATAGTGAGAAGACTCACCTCGTATGATGTTTAAAGTCTCACGTGCTCAATATCTCTAAATCTCGTAACCTCGACCTAGCCTCGCCTAATCACATCAAATAATCATTCTAAATCATTAACGACTCTCAATGCTATACTATATTCCTTTCTAAAATTCCACAGAAGGGTAAAAGACCATTTTACCCCTCCCTGACCCAAAAGTTCACATGTTGACTAAAACCCTAAAAGTCAACAAAAGTTAACAGCAAGCAGTACGCGGGGCGTACCAGCTCTTGTACGTGGGGCATACTCTTGCACTCCACAAACGGGGTACGCGACCCCCTACACGGCGCGTACTAGGATTGTGCCCAGCGTAATGCCCAATTTCTTTACTCAACACATTCAGGTCTTAAACGGTTAAGACTTGCATCCAATCTTCAGATCTGACTCCTCTAATATGTCTTAATCCATAAAGTTTAAACCTTTAAGCATTTGCATGGCTGTAAAGGTCACTTTGTGCTCAAAACACCTTTCCTCTTTCCATAATGAGACTATAACTCATGCATGACACAAGATCCACGTCCAAGACTCGATTTTTATGACTCCTCAACACATATTACACTAGAAAAGGTCATATATAAGCTTATGGAGACTCTTTGCACATAAAGTCTCAAACTTTGAACCAAAAACCCTAAAAATGGTCCAACAAGCAAAACTTATGAAGAGCAAGGAAAGCTTTGAGCTTTTTACCTCAGAAAGGATCTCCAAACACTGTAGAACTCGGATCTACACTTGTTCTTCAACTTCTAGCTCCAGCAATGGCTCCTTCTTAACCTTCTTCACCTTGAAAAGATAAGTTCAAGCTTAAACACACACACACACAAGCTAAAGCACGAATCTCAACTCTTCATGGACTCACTCAAGGGTGTATGGTGGCTAGGGCAAAGGACTACATGTTCCATTTATAGTGCAAGGCCGGAAATTAGGGTTTTGCATCTGGGCCGGTTACGCCCGACGTAACCTTGGGTATGCCCAGCGTACCCGGATGACCCGCGTACAAATTAAGTGCACGAGTACGCGCGGCGTACACCCCAGTACGCCCAGCGTACTCACCAATCCACTTTTCAACTTTAAGGGACTAATTTGCCAACTCTCCAAAAATAGAAGGGTCATAAAGCTAACCTGTATTTCGAGCAGTTACAATTCTCCCCCACTAGAACCAGACTTCACCCTCAAAGTCTCATGCTGTGAACAACTCTGGATACTGCTCCCGTATCTCCAACTCTGGCTCTCAGTTCAGCTCGGACCCTCTCCGATGTTGCCACTGGACTTGAACCAGGTGCACTTCCTTGTTCCTTAGAACCTTGATCCTCTGATCCAAGATTGCAATCGGCTTCTCAACATAATTCAAAATTGCATCCACCTGGATATCCTCTAATGGTACCACTGCCAACTCATCGGCAATACACTTCCTCAACTGCGACATGTGGAAGGTATCATGAATCTGGTCCAACTCCGCAGGTAGCTCCAAGTGATACGCTACCTTGCCCACCCTCGCGATCACCCTAAACGGCCCAATAAACCGGGGTCCCAGCTTGCCCCTCTCTCTAAATCGGATCAGCCCTTTCCAAGGAGATACCTTCAGGAGCACGAAATCACCGACCTGAAATTCGAGTTCGGATCATCGCCTATCTGTGTAACTCTTATGAAGACTCTGAGCGATCAATAACCTCTGCCTGACCTGCCATATCTGCTCTGTCGTCTAAAGCACTATCCCTGTACTACCCATCACACGCTGCCCTACCTCACCCCAACAAATGGGGGTACGACACCTCCTTCCATACAACAGCTCAAAAGGTGGCATATAAATGCTCGAATGATGGTTGTTGTTATAGGAAGACTCAACCAAGGGAAAATACGTGTCCCAACTCCCATCGAAATCAAATACACATTCCCGAAGCATGTCCTCGAGCGTCTGAATCGTCCGCTTGCTCTGCCCATCGGTCTGTGGGTGGTATGAAGTACTGAAATGCAACCTCGTACCCAACTCCTCATGAAACTTCTTTCAAAAACTGGAAGTAAAACGCACATCTCGGTCTGAAACAATCGAGATCGGAACTCCATGTCGCGATACCACCTCCCTCACGTACAACTCTGCCAACCTCTCAGCAGAAGAGCTCTCACTGATAGCAAGAAAGTGAGTGCTCTTCGTCAACTGGTCCACAATAACCCAAATCGCATCAACACCTTTGGCACTCTTAGACAATTTGGTGATAAAATCCATGGTGATCTTTTCCCACTTCCACTCGGGAATCTCTAACGGCTGTAGCTCACCATGCGGGAGCTGGTGCTAGGCCTTAACCTTGCAACAGGTCAAGCACTATTCTACGAACCATGCAACATGCCTTTTCTTACAGGGCCACCAATACTCCTTCTTCAGGTCCAAATACATCTTAGTGGCCCCGGGGTCGATCGAGAACTTCGATCTGTGCGCCTCCTCCATCAAGACGTTACGCGTCCCACCAACAAACGGTAACCAAACCCGACCCTGGAAGGTCATAAGTCCTCGACTATCGGTAACAAACTCCGATACATGCCCGATCACTCGCTCTCTTTTGCGGTTCTCCGGTCTCACGACCTCCGCCTGGGCCCCTCGAATGGTGTCCCATACCGGAGTCATCACTGTCAATCTCATGTAAATATCTCGAATCGGGGCGCCCTCCGCCCTACGGCTCAGGGCATCGGCTACCACATTAGCCTTGCCCGGGTGGTACAGGATCTCACAATCATAGTCATTTACTACATCTAACCATCTCCTCTGGTGCATATTCAGGTTAGGCTGATCCATCAAATACTTCAAGCTCTTGTGGTCCGTGTATATCGTACACCGAACCCCATACAAATAGTGATGCCAGATCTTGAGGGCGAACACTACCCACCCGAATTTCTTATCATGAGTGGGATACCTCGACTCATGAGGCTTAAGCTGCCTCGATGCATATGCTATCACGTGCTCCCTCTCCATAAGCACCGCTCCTAACCCGGATATAAATGCATCACAATATACCACAAAATCCTCCATCCCTTCCGGAAGGGCTAACACTGGGGCTTCGCATAATCTATGGCGAAGTGTCTCGAATGAGGTCTGCTGCTCCGAACCCGAAGAAAATGCAACACCCTTCCGGGTCAACTTGGCAAGTGGCACGACGATCGTGGAGAAATCCCTGATAAATCTCCGATAGTAGCCTACCAAACCTAAGAAACGCATGATCTCAGTAGGTGACCTCGGCACTTCCCAACTCATCACAGCCTTAATCTTGGTCGGATCGACCAATATCCCCTGCTGGTTAACGAGATGCCCTAGGAACTGGACCTCCCGTAACCAAAAATCACACTTGGAGAATTTGGCGTAAAGCCTCTCCGATCTCAGGATTCCGGGGATCTCCCTCAAATGCTCATTATGCTGCTCTCTGGATTTCGAATATACCAATATATCATCGATGAAAACAATGACCGATCGATCCAACATCGGTCAGCACACCCTGTTCATGAGATCCATGAATGTGGCTGGTGCATTGGTGAGCCCAAAGACATCACCACGAACTCGTAATGCCCATAACGAGTTCTGAACGCTGTCTTCTGGATATCTTCATCCCGAACCCTCATCTGATGATAACCTGACCTCAAGTTTATCTTGGAGAACCAAGACGCTCCATGCAACTGATCGAACAAATCGTCGATCCTCGGTAACGGATAACGGTTCTTGACCGTCAGCTTGTTCAACTCCCGGTAATCAATACACATCCAGTGTGAACCATCCTTCTCTTGACAAAAAGGATCGGTGCTCCCCAAGGTGAGCTACTCGGTCTAATAAACCCCTTTCCCAACAGCTCTTGAAGCTGCGAGGACAACTCCTACATCTCGGACGATGCAAGGCGATAGGGTGCCTTGGTAATAGGTGTCGTCCCTAGCACCAAGTCGATATGAAACTACACCTGCCTCTCGGGAGGCACACCCAACAACTCCTTGGGGAAAACGTCAGGGAACTCCCGTATAATTGGGACCTCATCAGTCGAACTTGGCCTCCCAGTGGCCGCTCGTTTGTCCATCACATAGGCCACAAATCCCATACAATCCTGCTGTAAACTCTGCCTCGCCCTTGCAGTCGAACAAAATGCTGACTCAGGACGGGTACGCTCACCGTACACCGTAAGT
Source organism: Lactuca saligna (assembly GCF_052625555.1). Taxonomy (NCBI): domain Eukaryota; kingdom Viridiplantae; phylum Streptophyta; class Magnoliopsida; order Asterales; family Asteraceae; genus Lactuca; species Lactuca saligna. The sequence continues at coordinate 67,560,452 of NC_136421.1, read as the reverse complement.
ACTCCCCCACTAGGGTCTCGTATTGTCACCAATTAACGCTTGCAATCTATAACAGCTCCATATCAGCTCAACCAATCCATGCCCACTATGACACACACGCCCCCCATCGCAATCGGAACCAGATCTATCGGGAACTCCACACCGAAGATCTCAAGGATACATCCTCGAATCACATTTGTGGCATACACTGCTTGCTCGTTAGCTATATAAACTCGCAAAGGTCGACTCATGGCCTCTCGACAAATACTGATATGACGACGAAGGATAACGACACAAAAGACCGACTCGCTCCCGAGTCAAATAATACTAAGGCAGGTACATAATTCACAAGAAAAGTACCTACGCATAACATAATATGAGCATAATATCTATAACTTAAATAAATAGAGAGAAGAATACATACCGGCCACAACGTTGGGTGTTGCGCGGACCTCCTCCGCTGTCAACTGGAAAGCTCTCTCACGAGCCTTCGGAGCCTCGGTCTTCACCAATCGAACCTCGGTAACCGTAGCAGCAGGTGCAGATCCCTGTGCTGACCCCTGATGCAACTGCGGACACTCGGCCTTCCGATGGACAGTCTGGTTGCAATGAAAGCAAACCATAAATCCCTTGGGGAAATCCTTAGCAATATGCCCCTCCTTGCCACATTTGTAGCAAGCACCCGATCGACAAGCTCCCTCATGACCCTTGCCGCACTTCCCGAAAGTGCGGCCCTTCTGGCCTCCAGTCCTCGAATCAGCGGGCTTGGCCTGCTTGGCTGCCAGCTGATACTGAGCCGACCGCCGATCCATCCTCTGCGACTCGGCCTCCTCCATTGACTGGGTCTCCAACTCGATCTTCCGCTTCCGGGCATTTGCCTGAAGCTCAGTAAATGTACGGTACGTCGAGTTCAACACGAACTCTCAAATGTCCCTCCTCAAAATGCCCAAATACTGGCTCATCTGTGCCTGCTCAGTAGATACCTGCTCAGGGCAGAACATCTCCCTCTCATGAAACTTCCGGGTAACCACAGTAACCGAATCATTACCCTGCTTGAGGGTCAAGAACTCCTGAACCAACCGTTCCCTCTCCATCTGCGGAACATACTCATCCCTTAACATGGCGGTGAACCTCTCCCACGTCACCTCAGAAATCTCTGTCAGAGTGAAACTCATCGTTACGAACTTCCACCAATCCTTCGCTCCCAGGCGAAGCTTGTTCAAACCGAACCGCACCCTCAAGTGTTCTGGACAAGAACACGTATAGAAACATCCCTCAATGTCAGAGATCCACCTCATCGCCGCAATCGGGTCCTACGTCCCATCAAACTCTGGTGGCTTCGTGTTGCTGAATTCCCGAAACAACAACGAGTCACCTCCCTAAGGTCTGGCAGCAGCAATAGTTGCAGTAGCTGCAGCCTCAGTCACCGCTGTGTACAGCTCATCAAAGGTCTCAATTAGTGTGGTCTTGATATCCCCAAATATCTCTGGAATCTCAGACGGATAGCAGCAACCACCTCCTCATGAATCAATCGACGGATCTCCTCGTTATTGACCCCACTGCTCTCAGGTGTGTGTCGTGTCCCAACCATGATGCCTCTGAAATACAACATAAAAATATTAGAGACTCGATCGAACATACTCGCACTCGATAACGCAACCCTACTCTTCCTACAATACCCAAAGGATTCTTACTTGGGCTGCTCACTGATCCGGTGTCTTCAGTAGTACAGGCCCTATACTACTGACCACATCGTATCAGCATTCACCCCAAGTCCTCCTCCTTGGATCCCGGATCGCAAGTACTCTATTCTCTCTATGCATTGGATACCTACTCGCTCTCAAGGCATCTCATAGTAGCATAATTCTCCTAGGCTAAGGCATCACAAATCAGGCCACTCTAGTCCTAATATGAATACCTAGCCTACTCTAGCATGCATAACATAACATAACATATCTCATAACACATAATGTAAGGATGTTATGGGGATTCACCGTTCGGGCATTGGCTGACCATACACACTGCTCTGCTCTGTTTGTTTCAAAACTCCTTGCTCTTTTAGAAAATTTAGTTTTTATTGTTGAAAATTTCTCAAATCCTCAGTTTGAGTTCAGATACGCCCAAAGGTGCATCCGAGTCCCTGAAACCAAGGCTCTGATACCAACTTGTAACAACGTAATTTTTCAAAACAATTTTTAATTTCTTTAAAACATAATTTCATTCAAAACAAACCATAAAAATCCAATGTAACGTAGTCATAATACAAAACATGTCAAATCCCAAGATCTAATATATCCCAATCCGCCTGCGTGTGTGTGTACGAGTCATGCCGGCGCCTTCCCACGGTCCTCGCTAGTACCTGAAACACATAACACAACAACTGTAAGCATAAATGCTTAGTGAGTTCCCCAATATACCACTTACACACATACGCTCTTCCAGGCCATGACCTTCCGGTCCATGTGTCTCAGGGGACTTCCGTCCCGACCCGGTAAACCTTCCGGTCCTACCCGTGTCGACCTTCCGGTCCATAACTCCCTGACCTTCCCGTCTACATCATAATGCCTTCCGGCCCATAACATAATGCCTTCCGGCCTATATTAAGCATAACATACATAACGCATACAAAACATGCAACTAATCACATACAATCCATATATCTTATAGCATACCAGACCTTCCGGTCACACATAGGTACCCTACAGTATAGTGAGAAGACTCGCCTCGTATGATGTCTAAAGTCTCACGTGCTCGATATCTCTGAATCGCGTAACCTCGACCTAGCCTCGCCTAATCACATCAAATAATCAATCTAAATCATTAACGGCTCTCAAGGCTATACTATATTCCTTTCTAAAATTCCACAGAAGGGTAGAAGACCATTTTACCCCTCCCTAACCCAAAAGTCCACATGTTGACTAAAACCCTAAAAGTCAACAAAAGTCAATAGCAAGCAATACGCGGGGCGTATCAGCTCTTGTACGCGGGGAGTACTCTTGCACTCCAGAAACGGGGTACGCGACCCCCTACACAGTGCGTACTGGGATTACACTCAGCGTAATGCCCAGTTTCTTTATTCAACACATTCAGGTCTTAAACAGTTAAGACTTGCATCCAAACTTCAGATTTGACTCCTCTAATACGTCTTAATCCATTAAGTTTAAACCTTTAAGCCTTTGCATGGCTGTAAAGGTCACTTTGTGCTCAAAACACCTTTCCTCTTTCCATAATGAGACTATAATTCATGCATGACACAAGATCCACGTCCAAGACTCGATTTTTATGACTCCTTAACACATATTACACTAGAAAAGGTCAGATATAAGCTTATGGAGACTCTTTGCACATAAAGTCTCCAACTTTGAACCAAAAACCCTAAAAATGGTCCAACAAGCAAAACTTATGAAGAACAAGGAAAGCTTTGAGCTTTTTACCTCAAAAAGGATCTCCAAACACTGTAGAACTCGGATCTACACTTGTTCTTCAACTTCTAGCTCCAGCAATGGCTCCTTCTTAACCTTCTTCACCTTGAAAAGATAAGTTCAAGCTTAAACACACACACACAAGCTAAAGCACGGATCTCAACTCTTCATGGACTCACTCAAGGGTGTATGGTGGCTAGGGCAAAGGACTACATGTTCCATTTATAGTGCAAGGCCATAAATTAGGGTTTTGCATCTGGGCCGGTTACGCCCGACGCAACCTTGGGTACGCCCAGCGTACCCGGATGACCCGCGTACAAATTAAGCACGTGAGTACGCGCGGCATACACCCCAGTACACTTAGTGTACTCACCAATCCACTTTTCAACTTTAAGGGACTAATTTGCCAACTCTCCAAAAATAGAAGGGTCATAAAGCTAACCCGGATTTCGGGTTGTTACAAAAACCTTTGGAAAATCTATAAATAAGAATTTATGACTTGATGTCAGTTTATAAAAACAAGATTTGAAAACCTTTAGCTAGATAAAAACAGTTTAACATGCAGAAATCTATTTGCTAGCCAGTTATTAATCACATGTGATTGATCTAATAACTTACTAGTTCAACCTGTATCCCCCCCCCCCCCACACACACACACACATAAAAGCATTTAAAATCATTTAAAAAGGTTGATTAAGGGGTATGAACTCACCTAACGTGGGTGATTTGGATGAACGAATGGTATAGGATGCTAAGTGTCAAGTGAGGACTTGAACACACACGCGAATCCTATTTAACATATACTGATACATTTAAGTATCTAATTAGTCATTTAATAACTAATTATGCAAGTAAAGACATCCTAATACATGAAAACACTTTGCTACAAGTGCTTGGAGTACTAATGGTTGCATATAAAGAGAGTATGGCCTCACATTGGAGTTTACTCCTCAAATGGTGGCCCTTATGGGTGTTTACGGTTTCTGGACCACTTCCCCCCATGATTTTACGACTGTAAACTAATGGAAGTGGTGCCATTGGGTGTTTAAAGGTCCTAAACCATTCAAGGAATTAAGCTAGACTCGAATCAAGGGCTAAGGAAGGGACTAGGGCTCAAAATGACCCTTCTTTGGAGTTTACGGTCCTTGGACCACTCCTTGGGAGTTTACGGTCATAAACACATGGGTTTATGAACGTAAACTCATGTTTTCCCATTCCTTTCATGTTTTGGTGTTTCTATCTTATACATGCAAGGTTCTAGTCCTCTATACAAGCATTAGAAGGCATTAGGGGCACCTAAACCCCACTTGAGGGTGTTTACGGTTCTTGAAGATCTTCTTGAACCATAAACATATATGATTATGGGGATTTTGATGTTCTTCAAGGGTTTAACATGTATTCCAAGCAAATAACTAGATAGGAGGAGCATACTTACTTATTTGAAGCTTGAAAGAGTGATTAAAGCTCAAGAACACTAGTGTGTGTTCTTGGTGTTTTGAAAAACACTTGAAGATCTAAGAAAATAGGATATTTCCATGGATGAAATCGAGTATAAACACTAGATAAAGTGTTATATGAACGAATCTAGGAAGAAAACACTTACATTTTGGCAGATTTGACAGAAATGTGATATGATACTTGAGAGAAAAACTTGGGTGTTCTTGAACTAGGAAGTGAAAAATGAGCTAAAAATGACTAAGTGTAATATGTATACTCTTTAGAGTTTACGGCGGTAAACTCCATGTTTGGGGCCGTAAACTCCAAACTCTTGGAGTTTTGAGACTTACGTGATGCACGACAACTTCTAAAGTACACTTCCTTTTTTTATTTGTTCGTTTGACGAAAAATTTAAAATAAAATACTCAAACGGACATAAAACTGGCCAAAAATGTTTCGAGATGAATTTGGCTAATTTTTGATGTGCTTGATTTCGGAGTTTATACAAATGAAAATTTCGGGTTGTCACATCATCCCTTCGTTAGAGGGAATTTCGTCCCGAAGTTAGAGTCCAAGCACATACGCAGATGCAATTGAGCAAAACATAGATGAGGACACTTTAGTTTCATCAGATCCTCTCGCCCCAAGTGAATTAAGGTCTTCTCTTGGTGATCCAGCAAACCTTCACTACTGGGATACAACTTTGCTTGGGTCACTTGACCTCTTATAGGTTTCTACACGAAGTTGGGTTCTCATTGATTTCGATCTTGACGAGTGGGAATTCGAGAGTCACGTTGGACAAGCACTTTTTCGAGTCTAAGACGTGGATAGATTTGGGTGAAAATTATGGAGTTCCTAGAGTAGTTGAGGTCTGATGGGGGTTTGGCCAATTCTTCTCAAGAATCTCGAATGGTCCTAAGCTCTTGGGAAGATAGAGCTTTTCAGTACTTAGAACCTAATGTACTTCCATGGTTAGATCATCACTTGGCGTGATCGCCATTCTAAAGTTCCAAAAGTTCTTTCACACTAGGGTATAGTTCTCCGAGTTGGTTCTTAGAAGCCTCAGGTTGTCTTCAGATTCGTACTTCCTAATGGTTGGCTTTCAGAGGTTTTTCCGGATCATGGGAGTTATTGGCTATGTACTGGCCTTTATTGGTTATGTGACATCTATCTCGACCTAGTGCAAAATGAACTTGCACTTCTAACTCTTGAGGTGTTTCCAACGGAAACTCTCAAAGTCGGTGTGATGGGGGGGGGGGGGGGTTACCAAACGATGCTTAGAAATTTTAAATTTCCATTTTCATCTAATAAATGCTTTCATAGCACGATCCCTAATCGGAAAGAATCATGCTCTTACTCGGTTCGCTGTTTCATGGATAACAGTCTCCGATCAGGGCTAACTTAGCTCTTAGAGATCTTCTGAAGTGCTGGACTATTTCAGGAGGTGGTTCTACTATTTCTTTTGAGATAGTATTCCTTGGAACACCTAGTAGTCCAACGAATCACGAAGACATGTCCCATTCTTCGATGGGTCGGCTCCCTCCAGTTTGTAGGAAACGCCCGTTTCTTGTATAACCCATCGACTAACACCTAGACTAGCGTCGAGTCTATTATCTCTTTATGATTTGGGTTATAAGGCTTAACGCAACATACCATTTTATTTTATTCAAGTATTATTGGTTGCGAAGGTGGTCATGTGGTTCTTAGTATTCTAGTATTAACTTTAGAGAATGCAGTCTATCGTCTATAGGGCGATGGTGACTTCTCCCGCGTGAGGAGGCGGTGTGTCCTAGGCACTACTCATCTGTAACTGGATGGACGAAGTGCCCGAGTAGTGCGAGTACCTTTTTCAACTACTCTTCCGGTGTTACAAAGTTTTCTCATCCACTTCTCTCAGAGTTTAACCTGTCACAACTTTCAAGTTTTTGGGACTACTATTGAGATGTTTAACTTGTGGGATTAAGTGAGAATGGATGGTCATAGTCAATGTTTTTGACTCTTATGAATCGAGTTACCTTTCTGACTGAGGGTGTTAGCTACTATGTTGGCTTACCTGGGATGACAAAAATTTTGGATTTGTGGTCATTTTAGTAGCTCGACCCATAGTGGTTTTCTTGACTACAACTCCTTTTCTTTGGGACAGGATGAAGGGTTTTATTATAAGGTTTGTGGTCGACCTCATACTCGGCTTCATCACTAATACTCGGTGTATGCAAGTCGTATATAATTGAGATTTGATGGGATGTTCAGATGTGTGGCCCCACCCCAGACCCACAACCAAACGAGGAACATGGAGTAGGGAGGAAGCACACATCTTAAATCTTATTGATCTAAATTATACACCACTCTAACGCATATACTTAGTAGTAGTAATTTAATCCCATGAGTTCTTCCTCTTGATTCACGAACATGATTGTGCGATGCAGACAACCTTTCTGGGGGAATCTATTGAGTAGGTTTCAGGCGGTTATTGTCTTTCGGAGAATCTGCAGTGTCTTCCGCTTCTGGTTTTAATGTCTATGGAGGGGTTGGTTAACAGCACATGGTACCCTTCTCCTGGGTACTTCGGAAGGCTTGGATAAGAGAGACGACTGACGGTTCGCATTAGGTTTTCTTATTAGTTTTGGAAGAATCTTTATTTAATGCATAGGCTATGGTGAAAGTTCTCTTTACACAACACTAGGAATTTTTCACATGGTCGCACCAAGTCGAACCATGATTGACGGCAGTGTTGAATTTAACAAATATCGACATGACATGGAATGCAGGTCGATAGGACCATGTGCTAAACGAGGCACACAAGTTCTCAACATCTCGGGTTTTGTCCATGGTATTACTATCGCAGATACTTGGACCGATAGAATTGATGCGAAACTCTAGGGGGTCCTGATGTTTTGGAATAATGTACTTTTCATGAATGGATATTTCACGAGGACTCTCTATAATCGCCTAGTATACACTAGTCATGCATAATTAAGATTACAAGGATTGTTAACTGAGCGACTCCGCCCTAAATCCACAAGAACACTTACTTATTTGAAGCTTGAAAGAGTGATTAGAGCCCAAGAACACTAGTGTGTGTTCTTGGTGTTTTGAAGAACACTTGAAGATCTAAGAAAAGAGGAGATTTCCGTGGATGAAATCGAGTATAAACACTAGATAAAGTGTTATATGAACGAATCTAGGAAGAAAACACTTACATTTTGGTGGATTTGGTAGAAATGTGATATGATACTTGAGAGGAAAACTTGGGTGTTCTTGAACTAGGAAGTGAAAAATGAGCCAAAAATGACTAAGTGTCATATTTATACTCTTTAGAGTTTACGGCCGTAAACTCCAAAATCTTGGAGTTTTGAGACTTACGTGATGCACGACAACTTCTAAAGTACACTTCCTTTTTTATTTGTTCGTTTGACAAAAAATTAAAAATAAAATACTCAAACAGACTTAAAACCGGCCAAAAATGTTTTGAGATGAATTAGGCTAATTTTTGATGTGCTTGATTGCGGAGTTTATACAAATGAAAATTTCGGGTTGTCACACACTAGTCCTCTGAATCCTTCCAATCCTCACTTGGCACTACAAGTCCCCTCTCCACTCGTTGGGTTACTTAGTAACGAATCGCGGGGCAACCCGACTCGACTAGTCGAGTCCATTTATGAACTCGGCGAGTTGCTCCCATGACAACACTCAAATGACCTTCTCAGGTCATATTTGTTTCTCTAACCTATAGATATGACTTCTTCATGACCAATAACCGTGTAAAGGTCGAATATTGATACACATGCAAGGCACTCTAGGCTTATTTTGGTGAAAGCCCTTATATGTGACAACCGTCAAATTCTGCAATTTTATCATTTTATGACCCCATTTGCGAAGTTGAGTATTTATTTCCAAAAATGCGAAACTCCAGGGACAATATTTGAAATCCTCTGTTTTCTTCCCCAAATTCGCATTCTACTGTGAAATACTTCGCATCTTCATTCTTACACCCTTCGCATCCCTTCGCATTTATCTCGTTAAAAACTGCAATTTCATCATTTTATAACATTCCCCAATTCGCATTCTACTATGAAATACTTCGCATCTTCATTCTTACACCCTTCGCATCCCTTCGCATTTATCTCGTTAAAAACTCTGCAATTTCATCACTTTATAACATTCCCCAATTCGCATTCTACTATGAAATACTTCGCATCTTCATTCTTACACCCTTCGCATCCCTTCGCATTTATCTCGTTAAAAACTGCAATTTCATCACTTTATAACATTCCCCAATTCGCATTCTACTATGAAATACTTCGCATCTTCATTCTTACACCCTTCGCATCCCTTCGCATTTATCTCGTTAAAAACTCTGCAATTTCATCACTTTATAACATTCCCCAATTCGCATTCTACTATGAAATACTTCGCATCTTCATTCTTACACCCTTCGCATCCCTTCGCATTTATCTCGTTCGCATTTTAAGCTAATTAATCGAATGCGATTCACAAAATTTTCATTCCAGATGCGAACACAGTTTAGTTCTTGAACTCTAAACTTGCGAAATCAAAAATTCATATGTTGAACCCATATGCGAATATTAACCCAATTGACTTCAAATTGACTCATAGATGCGAACACTCGATTGTTTTACTTTCGCAAAATGAGCATCAACAACTCCACAATCGAGTTTTTAAATTCTTACAAACAACAATTTCATAGTCCTTGACTTCGCGTCTTTCTTCGCGAATCACCCTTCAATCATCAATCCAACTTCGCATTCAAGCAGTGTTATTGATTCTCAGTCACAAGCAACCACCCCACACCCACTCTATGACCAGCCATACCTCCCCACCTTACCCATGTCACTTCAATGTTCCCTTACACTCAATTTGCCCTCTCCCCACGTTTTTGAGCTGGAACAAACGACCACACTCCTCATTTTCTCTCATTTCTCTCATTCCACTAAGTATCAAACACCACTTTTTCTCTCAAACTCTTTTACACAAATTTTCGAGATCCAAGGCTGATTTCAAGTGTTCTTCCACACTTAGTAAGTAAAAATTCATCCTCCCTATTATTATTTCACTTCATTCTGCTCAAATCTTTGGTTGCTTACACAAACTCCCTAACTATGATGTTAGATTCTCGAAAACCTTCAAGGCATCTCCAAGTGTTCTTGAATTGAACACTTTCCTTCTCCAACAATCATCTACTGAAATCACTTAAGGTGAGTTCATACCCCTACATTTTCATGTTTTCTCAAGTTTTCAGGGGGGGAATACAAGTTAAAACACTAAGAACGTATCTAAATTTTTCTAACAGCCTTCATCAGAAAAGTTCAACTCCATTCACGGACTGTTTTGGGCATCTTAACTATTTTTGTTTTCAAAACTGTACAAGGTGCAAATAGATCAAGTTTTTAGCTTTAAAATGGCTACTTGCACATCTCCATACGATTTTTCTACAATTTATGGTGATTTTTACAAAACTGCCTATCATTTCAAACAACAATCCGGACCAGTCTGTGATTATGGACTTTTTCACCCAAGTTAGAGGTCATTATAAATTGTGATAAAAATTATGAGCAAACTAGACACATTTTGTGAACTCTCAGAATTTACGGATCTAGTTTTCGACTTCGTATGATTTTTCTATGATTTTTCCAAAACAGGGCAGAATTGCTAAATTTTGCCAACAGCATGTAAATATCATAACACTTTGTATTATGTTGAGCAAAGTGTATAATCATAAGTTCTAATATTTGAATGTGTTTTCTTGCTAGTTTATCATTATAGACTGAAACTAAAACATTCATATTAAATATTATTCATTCATTTTGGAACACGCACTATTAAACTATGAAAAGAGTTCGATAAATTCACTACACTAATACTTTTCCATAAAAGAGTTCATACATAGTACATACATTTTAGATAAACTATAATAGGTATAGTTTATGATACATCACTCTACGCACTCGTACAAGAAGGGTACATTCATACAAGAAATATTTATTTTCACACACATTTCACGTAAACTTGTTATCCTATATTGTGAGTTTCTCTATCTCTCTCCCCGTACGTCCGAGTGCGGGATATAATTCCTGGTAGTTATAATCAGAATCTCCTGGAGGGAGAACGTGATACTTGTATATAGATCTATATTGGGATTGACACCCCACACCTCGCTGCTAGCTACAGTGGGATCTGCAGGTCTACGGGTGACAAATGTCATTTCATTTTTCGCGACACTGAGAACGTCGTGGCAGGTTCACATAGTCATAGTATGATTATAACGGCTCACATAGGGAACAATCCATAAGTTTACGGGATTTTATTTTTAAAAACCTAAATGAGTTTTATGTTGATTTAAAATCACCTTTTATCTCTATGGGTACAAATACAAAGTACCGGGTCTCTATACAAAAAGGGGTACAGATACAAAGTACCGGGTCTCTATACAAAGTTATTATGATATTAAACTATATTTCCTCTAGAATTGTTAGACTTCAACTATGGTCGCTGAGCGTATATGTTTGAGTCATATAAGAGTTTAGTCTTGATTGGCCTAGAATTGGTGGTGCCCGCCTCATCTCCTGTTCCTCGTTGGGTTGTGGACCTGGGGCAGACCCACTATATTCAACGTTTTATCTAAGTTAAACCTTATATAACTTATATATGTTGGACGATTATAGAGGAACTCTACGGATTACTCTAGGGTTCATTAATGCATCATGCAGGATTATTTCTATTCATACTTAACTAAGAAAATATTGGATTTTCTGGAAATCAAACTAAATCGATTTTACAAGGAAAAACGGTTTCTACTTCAAACAAAACTCTTATGAACTCACCAACCTTTGTGTTGACACTCTTTAAAACTACTTGTATTCTCAGGAAGTCAGTGAAACAGGCAAACTTCATCGCTTTGAGGATGGGACGCTAAACCGTCAACAAATTTATTTTGTCATCATAATGTAATTGCTTTTGAAACATGTAAACATATACTTTGGTGTAACTTTTGCAATTATATTTATGGTGGTTGTTTTTACTTTGAGCACTATTATACACGTTGTTGTGATACTGTACATGAAGTCCTCCACCCCCAGACGTTTCCGCCATCCTTGGTTTGGGGGTGTGACAGATTGGTATCAGAGCATTGTTTATAGTGAACTAAGTATATCGAACCACATAAGATATACAAACTATAAATGCATTGGGACTAAGGTCTCTGATTTTAAGATTTCAAAACCACTATACCTTTAAGAATAAATAACTTTTGTTAAAAGTATACATGCATGCATACATACTAAGGTCAGCATCATTTTAGGACAAAACAAAAGTAAAGATTGTTGGACATCACAGGTAAGCCTGGGGATGTATGATCAGTCTTGGGAATAGCATAGCCTGATCAACTATGCTGGTCCGAGGAGTGATTAGCATATGCCCAAGAATGGTTGTGATGTGGCAACAAGTCTAAAAATTTACCAACACTACCACAATGAAATACCATAGGGGTATTTTGGCATTATTAAAATTACATATGTGAGAACTAAATAGATCTTTATCAATAGGTCAATAGTTGCTTAGTGGATACATTAAAATTTTATGTATCCAGGACGTCATAGACTTAGAATCTGTGGATCTTTGCTCTACTTCCTGTTCTCGTTGGATTGGGGATTTAGAGTTAGGGTCGCTTATTCGAAGGTCTATCCTGTCCCGAATACATATAATTAGTATGCACTAAACAATTTGTTGAAGTACCTGATAAAGATCATCGTATAATTAACTAATTAGTACGTTTGCTTAATTGTTTCTTATATCCCCATTTCTCGCGAAGATATCATGGCTGGATTTCCATCCACACGACGACCCGTACTACCCTAACCACGACAATACCAAATGGCTCGGAGAGGAGCCAGAGAATGATTACCCAACCCCTGTAGATGGCCACCAAGCTGAAGGCTATGCTGATGGTTCTGATTCCGACCCTGAAGTGGAGAACTTAACCCCGATGACTCTTGTTCCGAATCCTAACCCTTGTCCAACTTTTCAAGGCCCGACGCCTCCTTGGGTAGAGTGCTTGGAAACCTGGAGCAAAGAACAAGACCAACATATGTCGTTTAGTAGAGAACGAAGCTTCTACAACATAAACGAAGGAAGCTCAAACAGATACAATTTTTCCAATCCTGGTCCATAGAGTTGCCCGAAACGAGATTCTGGGTAGAACGACTCTCCATAGTATCGCAAAGGTTGATGCAAATGCAAGAATACATACGATCCGCACCAAGCGCCTTGAACACACTCGTGAAAAATCTAAGAGAAACCACAAAACCCACTAACTCGTGAAGTTCATTCATATGGACTTCCTTTATGAACTACATATAAGGAATTCTTAAATCGAAGAAAAATGCAGGAAAAATCAAATTCTATAACAACTGACTTGTCTTTACTAGTAGAAACTTATCATCTGATCATTTTTCCTTTTTGCAAACTCATGACAGAACAATGCCACCAAGGAAAAGACCCAGACCTTCGGGCAGCACAGCGCCACCACCTCCGACGCCACCTCCCCAGTTTGATCCTGAAATGTTCCAAGCTGCAGTGACAGCAGCCGTGGTAGCTGCAATGTCACAAATTGGCACAAATAGCAATGGTGGTGCTGGATCTGGAGCCACAAACCCTAACCACGGGGATAGTGCAGGACGCACAAGGGAATGCACTTACAAAGACTTCACAAATGGCAAACCCGATTCCTTTGATGGAAGTGGGGGTGTCCTCGCACTAATTCAATGGTTCGAGAGGACCGAAGCGATCTTTGAGATTTGCGCTTGCCCCGAAGCGAGCAAAGTCAAGTACGCGACATTCACCTTCATCGGAAGAGCTCTCACTTGGTGGAACGGCAAAGTTAAGTCGCTTACGCTTGCAGTGGCTAACTCGTTAAGTTGGGAGGACTTAAAGAAGATGATGTTGAAGGAATATTGCCCAAGAGGTGAAGTGCAAAAGCTGGAGCAAGAACTATGGAATCTCAGAATGGCAGGCTCCGACCTTACAACTTACACCAACCGATTTTGTGATCTAGCACTCCTTTGTCCCGCTATGGTCACCCCGGAAGACAAAAAGTTGGAGCGTTACCTCTGGGGATTGTCCCCCGAAATTCAAGATAGCGTGCTCGCCTCAAGACCAACTACCTTCGACAGCGCCAAGGAGTTAGCACAACAACTCATTGACCACCATGCCCGCCATGACACTATGGCAACCACCCATACCCAAGCAAGAGGAGGGAACAACGAAAGAAAGTTTTGGGACAACAAGAAAGACCAATCAACCCAAGGCCTCGCTAAGAAGCAACAGATCCTTGCTGTTCATGCTGCCACAACCCTCACCACACCAACTCCCATGAAACCATACGCAGGAACACTTCCAAAATGCAACAAGTGTAACTTCCATCACACTGGGGCTTGTCGAAAGTTGCATTGCAAAAACTGCGACAGAGAGGGGCACACTGCTCGTTTCTGTAAGGCACCAGCACGACCCATCAACCAGGTACCCGGCTCTGGAGCAAGCCCAACCTGTTACGAGTGTGGAGAAACGGGACACTTTATAAGGGAATGCCCAAGGACAAGAGATGCTGGTAGTGGCGGGAGGGTGTTTGCAATCACCGAAGGAGAAACCACTCCGGAACTGCCCGCAAATATCAGTACGTGTTTCTAACATCGACATTTAAATCCCGAATTTCTTTATATGATAAATCTAGCATCGATTAAAGCATGCATTGTAGTAATCATGTGACACCGGGCGGGTCATTCCTCACCATAATCAAATTCTTGTGCTACGAAAAGTCATCCCCATCTTTCCTCTAAATTCCTAGATCCCCATTCGAAGTGCAAATTTCGGGACGAAATTCCCTTTAACGGGGGGATGATGTGACAACCGTCAAATTCTGCAATTTTATCATTTTATGACCCCATTTGCGAAGTTGAGTATTTATTTCCAAAAATGCGAAACTCCAGGGACAATATTTGAAATCCTCTGTTTTCTTCCCCAAATTCGCATTCTACTGTGAAATACTTCGCATCTTCATTCTTACACCCTTCGCATCCCTTCGCATTTATCTCGTTAAAAACTGCAATTTCATCATTTTATAACATTCCCCAATTCGCATTCTACTATGAAATACTTCGCATCTTCATTCTTACACCCTTCGCATCCCTTCGCATTTATCTCGTTAAAAACTCTGCAATTTCATCACTTTATAACATTCCCCAATTCGCATTCTACTATGAAATACTTCGCATCTTCATTCTTACACCCTTCGCATCCCTTCGCATTTATCTCGTTAAAAACTGCAATTTCATCACTTTATAACATTCCCCAATTCGCATTCTACTATGAAATACTTCGCATCTTCATTCTTACACCCTTCGCATCCCTTCGCATTTATCTCGTTAAAAACTCTGCAATTTCATCACTTTATAACATTCCCCAATTCGCATTCTACTATGAAATACTTCGCATCTTCATTCTTACACCCTTCGCATCCCTTCGCATTTATCTCGTTCGCATTTTAAGCTAATTAATCGAATGCGATTCACAAAATTTTCATTCCAGATGCGAACACAGTTTAGTTCTTGAACTCTAAACTTGCGAAATCAAAAATTCATATGTTGAACCCATATGCGAATATTAACCCAATTGACTTCAAATTGACTCATAGATGCGAACACTCGATTGTTTTACTTTCGCAAAATGAGCATCAACAACTCCACAATCGAGTTTTTAAATTCTTACAAACAACAATTTCATAGTCCTTGACTTCGCGTCTTTCTTCGCGAATCACCCTTCAATCATCAATCCAACTTCGCATTCAAGCAGTGTTATTGATTCTCAGTCACAAGCAACCACCCCACACCCACTCTATGACCAGCCATACCTCCCCACCTTACCCATGTCACTTCAATGTTCCCTTACACTCAATTTGCCCTCTCCCCACGTTTTTGAGCTGGAACAAACGACCACACTCCTCATTTTCTCTCATTTCTCTCATTCCACTAAGTATCAAACACCACTTTTTCTCTCAAACTCTTTTACACAAATTTTCGAGATCCAAGGCTGATTTCAAGTGTTCTTCCACACTTAGTAAGTAAAAATTCATCCTCCCTATTATTATTTCACTTCATTCTGCTCAAATCTTTGGTTGCTTACACAAACTCCCTAACTATGATGTTAGATTCTCGAAAACCTTCAAGGCATCTCCAAGTGTTCTTGAATTGAACACTTTCCTTCTCCAACAATCATCTACTGAAATCACTTAAGGTGAGTTCATACCCCTACATTTTCATGTTTTCTCAAGTTTTCAGGGGGGGAATACAAGTTAAAACACTAAGAACGTATCTAAATTTTTCTAACAGCCTTCATCAGAAAAGTTCAACTCCATTCACGGACTGTTTTGGGCATCTTAACTATTTTTGTTTTCAAAACTGTACAAGGTGCAAATAGATCAAGTTTTTAGCTTTAAAATGGCTACTTGCACATCTCCATACGATTTTTCTACAATTTATGGTGATTTTTACAAAACTGCCTATCATTTCAAACAACAATCCGGACCAGTCTGTGATTATGGACTTTTTCACCCAAGTTAGAGGTCATTATAAATTGTGATAAAAATTATGAGCAAACTAGACACATTTTGTGAACTCTCAGAATTTACGGATCTAGTTTTCGACTTCGTATGATTTTTCTATGATTTTTCCAAAACAGGGCAGAATTGCTAAATTTTGCCAACAGCATGTAAATATCATAACACTTTGTATTATGTTGAGCAAAGTGTATAATCATAAGTTCTAATATTTGAATGTGTTTTCTTGCTAGTTTATCATTATAGACTGAAACTAAAACATTCATATTAAATATTATTCATTCATTTTGGAACACGCACTATTAAACTATGAAAAGAGTTCGATAAATTCACTACACTAATACTTTTCCATAAAAGAGTTCATACATAGTACATACATTTTAGATAAACTATAATAGGTATAGTTTATGATACATCACTCTACGCACTCGTACAAGAAGGGTACATTCATACAAGAAATATTTATTTTCACACACATTTCACGTAAACTTGTTATCCTATATTGTGAGTTTCTCTATCTCTCTCCCCGTACGTCCGAGTGCGGGATATAATTCCTGGTAGTTATAATCAGAATCTCCTGGAGGGAGAACGTGATACTTGTATATAGATCTATATTGGGATTGACACCCCACACCTCGCTGCTAGCTACAGTGGGATCTGCAGGTCTACGGGTGACAAATGTCATTTCATTTTTCGCGACACTGAGAACGTCGTGGCAGGTTCACATAGTCATAGTATGATTATAACGGCTCACATAGGGAACAATCCATAAGTTTACGGGATTTTATTTTTAAAAACCTAAATGAGTTTTATGTTGATTTAAAATCACCTTTTATCTCTATGGGTACAAATACAAAGTACCGGGTCTCTATACAAAAAGGGGTACAGATACAAAGTACCGGGTCTCTATACAAAGTTATTATGATATTAAACTATATTTCCTCTAGAATTGTTAGACTTCAACTATGGTCGCTGAGCGTATATGTTTGAGTCATATAAGAGTTTAGTCTTGATTGGCCTAGAATTGGTGGTGCCCGCCTCATCTCCTGTTCCTCGTTGGGTTGTGGACCTGGGGCAGACCCACTATATTCAACGTTTTATCTAAGTTAAACCTTATATAACTTATATATGTTGGACGATTATAGAGGAACTCTACGGATTACTCTAGGGTTCATTAATGCATCATGCAGGATTATTTCTATTCATACTTAACTAAGAAAATATTGGATTTTCTGGAAATCAAACTAAATCGATTTTACAAGGAAAAACGGTTTCTACTTCAAACAAAACTCTTATGAACTCACCAACCTTTGTGTTGACACTCTTTAAAACTACTTGTATTCTCAGGAAGTCAGTGAAACAGGCAAACTTCATCGCTTTGAGGATGGGACGCTAAACCGTCAACAAATTTATTTTGTCATCATAATGTAATTGCTTTTGAAACATGTAAACATATACTTTGGTGTAACTTTTGCAATTATATTTATGGTGGTTGTTTTTACTTTGAGCACTATTATACACGTTGTTGTGATACTGTACATGAAGTCCTCCACCCCCAGACGTTTCCGCCATCCTTGGTTTGGGGGTGTGACAGATTGGTATCAGAGCATTGTTTATAGTGAACTAAGTATATCGAACCACATAAGATATACAAACTATAAATGCATTGGGACTAAGGTCTCTGATTTTAAGATTTCAAAACCACTATACCTTTAAGAATAAATAACTTTTGTTAAAAGTATACATGCATGCATACATACTAAGGTCAGCATCATTTTAGGACAAAACAAAAGTAAAGATTGTTGGACATCACAGGTAAGCCTGGGGATGTATGATCAGTCTTGGGAATAGCATAGCCTGATCAACTATGCTGGTCCGAGGAGTGATTAGCATATGCCCAAGAATGGTTGTGATGTGGCAACAAGTCTAAAAATTTACCAACACTACCACAATGAAATACCATAGGGGTATTTTGGCATTATTAAAATTACATATGTGAGAACTAAATAGATCTTTATCAATAGGTCAATAGTTGCTTAGTGGATACATTAAAATTTTATGTATCCAGGACGTCATAGACTTAGAATCTGTGGATCTTTGCTCTACTTCCTGTTCTCGTTGGATTGGGGATTTAGAGTTAGGGTCGCTTATTCGAAGGTCTATCCTGTCCCGAATACATATAATTAGTATGCACTAAACAATTTGTTGAAGTACCTGATAAAGATCATCGTATAATTAACTAATTAGTACGTTTGCTTAATTGTTTCTTATATCCCCATTTCTCGCGAAGATATCATGGCTGGATTTCCATCCACACGACGACCCGTACTACCCTAACCACGACAATACCAAATGGCTCGGAGAGGAGCCAGAGAATGATTACCCAACCCCTGTAGATGGCCACCAAGCTGAAGGCTATGCTGATGGTTCTGATTCCGACCCTGAAGTGGAGAACTTAACCCCGATGACTCTTGTTCCGAATCCTAACCCTTGTCCAACTTTTCAAGGCCCGACGCCTCCTTGGGTAGAGTGCTTGGAAACCTGGAGCAAAGAACAAGACCAACATATGTCGTTTAGTAGAGAACGAAGCTTCTACAACATAAACGAAGGAAGCTCAAACAGATACAATTTTTCCAATCCTGGTCCATAGAGTTGCCCGAAACGAGATTCTGGGTAGAACGACTCTCCATAGTATCGCAAAGGTTGATGCAAATGCAAGAATACATACGATCCGCACCAAGCGCCTTGAACACACTCGTGAAAAATCTAAGAGAAACCACAAAACCCACTAACTCGTGAAGTTCATTCATATGGACTTCCTTTATGAACTACATATAAGGAATTCTTAAATCGAAGAAAAATGCAGGAAAAATCAAATTCTATAACAACTGACTTGTCTTTACTAGTAGAAACTTATCATCTGATCATTTTTCCTTTTTGCAAACTCATGACAGAACAATGCCACCAAGGAAAAGACCCAGACCTTCGGGCAGCACAGCGCCACCACCTCCGACGCCACCTCCCCAGTTTGATCCTGAAATGTTCCAAGCTGCAGTGACAGCAGCCGTGGTAGCTGCAATGTCACAAATTGGCACAAATAGCAATGGTGGTGCTGGATCTGGAGCCACAAACCCTAACCACGGGGATAGTGCAGGACGCACAAGGGAATGCACTTACAAAGACTTCACAAATGGCAAACCCGATTCCTTTGATGGAAGTGGGGGTGTCCTCGCACTAATTCAATGGTTCGAGAGGACCGAAGCGATCTTTGAGATTTGCGCTTGCCCCGAAGCGAGCAAAGTCAAGTACGCGACATTCACCTTCATCGGAAGAGCTCTCACTTGGTGGAACGGCAAAGTTAAGTCGCTTACGCTTGCAGTGGCTAACTCGTTAAGTTGGGAGGACTTAAAGAAGATGATGTTGAAGGAATATTGCCCAAGAGGTGAAGTGCAAAAGCTGGAGCAAGAACTATGGAATCTCAGAATGGCAGGCTCCGACCTTACAACTTACACCAACCGATTTTGTGATCTAGCACTCCTTTGTCCCGCTATGGTCACCCCGGAAGACAAAAAGTTGGAGCGTTACCTCTGGGGATTGTCCCCCGAAATTCAAGATAGCGTGCTCGCCTCAAGACCAACTACCTTCGACAGCGCCAAGGAGTTAGCACAACAACTCATTGACCACCATGCCCGCCATGACACTATGGCAACCACCCATACCCAAGCAAGAGGAGGGAACAACGAAAGAAAGTTTTGGGACAACAAGAAAGACCAATCAACCCAAGGCCTCGCTAAGAAGCAACAGATCCTTGCTGTTCATGCTGCCACAACCCTCACCACACCAACTCCCATGAAACCATACGCAGGAACACTTCCAAAATGCAACAAGTGTAACTTCCATCACACTGGGGCTTGTCGAAAGTTGCATTGCAAAAACTGCGACAGAGAGGGGCACACTGCTCGTTTCTGTAAGGCACCAGCACGACCCATCAACCAGGTACCCGGCTCTGGAGCAAGCCCAACCTGTTACGAGTGTGGAGAAACGGGACACTTTATAAGGGAATGCCCAAGGACAAGAGATGCTGGTAGTGGCGGGAGGGTGTTTGCAATCACCGAAGGAGAAACCACTCCGGAACTGCCCGCAAATATCAGTACGTGTTTCTAACATCGACATTTAAATCCCGAATTTCTTTATATGATAAATCTAGCATCGATTAAAGCATGCATTGTAGTAATCATGTGACACCGGGCGGGTCATTCCTCACCATAATCAAATTCTTGTGCTACGAAAAGTCATCCCCATCTTTCCTCTAAATTCCTAGATCCCCATTCGAAGTGCAAATTTCGGGACGAAATTCCCTTTAACGGGGGGATGATGTGACAACCGTCAAATTCTGCAATTTTATCATTTTATGACCCCATTTGCGAAGTTGAGTATTTATTTCCAAAAATGCGAAACTCCAGGGACAATATTTGAAATCCTCTGTTTTCTTCCCCAAATTCGCATTCTACTGTGAAATACTTCGCATCTTCATTCTTACACCCTTCGCATCCCTTCGCATTTATCTCGTTAAAAACTGCAATTTCATCATTTTATAACATTCCCCAATTCGCATTCTACTATGAAATACTTCGCATCTTCATTCTTACACCCTTCGCATCCCTTCGCATTTATCTCGTTAAAAACTCTGCAATTTCATCACTTTATAACATTCCCCAATTCGCATTCTACTATGAAATACTTCGCATCTTCATTCTTACACCCTTCGCATCCCTTCGCATTTATCTCGTTAAAAACTGCAATTTCATCACTTTATAACATTCCCCAATTCGCATTCTACTATGAAATACTTCGCATCTTCATTCTTACACCCTTCGCATCCCTTCGCATTTATCTCGTTAAAAACTCTGCAATTTCATCACTTTATAACATTCCCCAATTCGCATTCTACTATGAAATACTTCGCATCTTCATTCTTACACCCTTCGCATCCCTTCGCATTTATCTCGTTCGCATTTTAAGCTAATTAATCGAATGCGATTCACAAAATTTTCATTCCAGATGCGAACACAGTTTAGTTCTTGAACTCTAAACTTGCGAAATCAAAAATTCATATGTTGAACCCATATGCGAATATTAACCCAATTGACTTCAAATTGACTCATAGATGCGAACACTCGATTGTTTTACTTTCGCAAAATGAGCATCAACAACTCCACAATCGAGTTTTTAAATTCTTACAAACAACAATTTCATAGTCCTTGACTTCGCGAATCACCCTTCAATCATCAATCCAACTTCGCATTCAAGCAGTGTTATTGATTCTCAGTCACAAGCAACCACCCCACACCCACTCTATGACCAGCCATACCTCCCCACCTTACCCATGTCACTTCAATGTTCCCTTACACTCAATTTGCCCTCTCCCCACGTTTTTGAGCTGGAACAAACGACCACACTCCTCATTTTCTCTCATTTCTCTCATTCCACTAAGTATCAAACACCACTTTTTCTCTCAAACTCTTTTACACAAATTTTCGAGATCCAAGGCTGATTTCAAGTGTTCTTCCACACTTAGTAAGTAAAAATTCATCCTCCCTATTATTATTTCACTTCATTCTGCTCAAATCTTTGGTTGCTTACACAAACTCCCTAACTATGATGTTAGATTCTCGAAAACCTTCAAGGCATCTCCAAGTGTTCTTGAATTGAACACTTTCCTTCTCCAACAATCATCTACTGAAATCACTTAAGGTGAGTTCATACCCCTACATTTTCATGTTTTCTCAAGTTTTCAGGGGGGGAATACAAGTTAAAACACTAAGAACGTATCTAAATTTTTCTAACAGCCTTCATCAGAAAAGTTCAACTCCATTCACGGACTGTTTTGGGCATCTTAACTATTTTTGTTTTCAAAACTGTACAAGGTGCAAATAGATCAAGTTTTTAGCTTTAAAATGGCTACTTGCACATCTCCATACGATTTTTCTACAATTTATGGTGATTTTTACAAAACTGCCTATCATTTCAAACAACAATCCGGACCAGTCTGTGATTATGGACTTTTTCACCCAAGTTAGAGGTCATTATAAATTGTGATAAAAATTATGAGCAAACTAGACACATTTTGTGAACTCTCAGAATTTACGGATCTAGTTTTCGACTTCGTATGATTTTTCTATGATTTTTCCAAAACAGGGCAGAATTGCTAAATTTTGCCAACAGCATGTAAATATCATAACACTTTGTATTATGTTGAGCAAAGTGTATAATCATAAGTTCTAATATTTGAATGTGTTTTCTTGCTAGTTTATCATTATAGACTGAAACTAAAACATTCATATTAAATATTATTCATTCATTTTGGAACACGCACTATTAAACTATGAAAAGAGTTCGATAAATTCACTACACTAATACTTTTCCATAAAAGAGTTCATACATAGTACATACATTTTAGATAAACTATAATATGTATAGTTTATGATACATCACTCTACGCACTCGTACAAGAAGGGTACATTCATACAAGAAATATTTATTTTCACACACATTTCACGTAAACTTGTTATCCTATATTGTGAGTTTCTCTATCTCTCTCCCCGTACGTCCGAGTGCGGGATATAATTCCTGGTAGTTATAATCAGAATCTCCTGGAGGGAGAACGTGATACTTGTATATAGATCTATATTGGGATTGACACCCCCACACCTCGCTGCTAGCTACAGTGGGATCTGCAGGTCTACGGGTGACAAATGTCATTTCATTTTTCGCGACACTGAGAACGTCGTGGCAGGTTCACATAGTCATAGTATGATTATAACGGCTCACATAGGGAACAATCCATAAGTTTACGGGATTTTATTTTTAAAAACCTAAATGAGTTTTATGTTGATTTAAAATCACCTTTTATCTCTATGGGTACAAATACAAAGTACCGGGTCTCTATACAAAAAGGGGTACAGATACAAAGTACCGGGTCTCTATACAAAGTTATTATGATATTAAACTATATTTCCTCTAGAATTGTTAGACTTCAACTATGGTCGCTGAGCGTATATGTTTGAGTCATATAAGAGTTTAGTCTTGATTGGCCTAGAATTGGTGGTGCCCGCCTCATCTCCTGTTCCTCGTTGGGTTGTGGACCTGGGGCAGACCCACTATATTCAACGTTTTATCTAAGTTAAACCTTATATAACTTATATATGTTGGACGATTATAGAGGAACTCTACGGATTACTCTAGGGTTCATTAATGCATCATGCAGGATTATTTCTATTCATACTTAACTAAGAAAATATTGGATTTTCTGGAAATCAAACTAAATCGATTTTACAAGGAAAAACGGTTTCTACTTCAAACAAAACTCTTATGAACTCACCAACCTTTGTGTTGACACTCTTTAAAACTACTTGTATTCTCAGGAAGTCAGTGAAACAGGCAAACTTCATCGCTTTGAGGATGGGACGCTAAACCGTCAACAAATTTATTTTGTCATCATAATGTAATTGCTTTTGAAACATGTAAACATATACTTTGGTGTAACTTTTGCAATTATATTTATGGTGGTTGTTTTTACTTTGAGCACTATTATACACGTTGTTGTGATACTGTACATGAAGTCCTCCACCCCCAGACGTTTCCGCCATCCTTGGTTTGGGGGTGTGACATTATAACATGGAAACCTATGTCCCTTTCCTCCATAGAACCACAAAAAGCAATGTAGTTCAAGCTCCTTGGACCTTAAAAGGTCTGGATCCAAAGTTTATTACTCAATGGTACACTAAATCTCAACCACACAAGCCATAAAAGATATACAAAACCCTAAATTCAACGCTCTTAAGCATAAACAGAGGAATAAGATCGAATAGCTACCTCAAAATGAAGATTTAAGCTGAAAACCTCCTGAAATGAAGTCCTCTTGCCCCCTTCTTGCTGAAAACTCTTCCTGCTTGGCTAAATCACACCAAAAACGAACAAAGAAGCTCAAACTCTCTCACAACTCGCTCAAAATTGCTAGGGTATCTATCTCTGGACTAGTAGCCGCAAATGGAGGCTATAAAGTCCTTTAAATAGGGCTCATACATAGTGACTTAGGGTTTCAGTCATCAGCACGGACTCGGCGAGTCCACCCTTACCGACTCGTCGAGTCCCCTCATTTATCAATCAACAAATTGCGATCATACTCGACAAGTCTAGGTGTCGACTCGTCGAGTGCTCTCTATGAACTCCAAAAATAAATTATACAATATAATACCTGGAAATCCGGCTGTTACATGTCAAAACAAAAATGTATCAATCATATCAAAATATTTGAATAAAACTCCTAGGATAAAACTGGAGTTGTGGTATGTGCGATGCCATCAACCCGAGCTCTTCCCTTTGCTAGCGGAAGTACCTGAAACCAAAACTGAAATTGTAAGCACAAAGCTTAGTGAGCTCCCCCAAACTACCACATACCATACAATAACACATAAACAACTATTGGGCCTTGCCCACTGCATCGGACCGAATTCTGGAAACTGCAGCGGATCGAAGTCCGGAACTAACCAGGGCCTTGCCCTCTACATCGGACCGAAGTCCGAAAACTGCATCGGATCGAAGTCCGGAACTAACTTGGACCCCGTCCCCTGCATCGGACCGAAGTTCGGAACAAACTACATCGGACCAAAGTCCGGAACTGATTCGAACCTTGTCCCCTGCATCGGACGGAAACGGACTGAACATAACATAGCATAAACATACCAACTAGCATGAACACATATATTGCACACTGCATCGAACCGAAGTCCGAAACACATAACATAAAACATGCTTGAATCAAAAAGACATCAAGCACTCTAACTACTGCATCAGACTGAAGTCCAAAACTACTGCTAACTAGATGCTCTGGCATTGTGGTCATAGACCCGTTCCTACTAGAAGGAAGACTCACCTCATAATGATGGCTGCTGAGATACTGACTTTAAAAACTGGTTGACTGCTGCTCCGGAACTCTCCGGCTACAATCCCATAAACACTAAATCAAATACTCATAACTGTTCCCAGGGTAAAATGACTATTTTACCACTGGTCAAAGTCAACTTCCTGGTCAAATTCAACTTTCAGTTGATCGGACTCGCTGAGTCATGACTATTTTACCATTGGTCAAAGTCAACTTCTTGGTCAAATTCAACTTTCAGTTGACCGGACTCGCCGAGTCAGGGCGTGGACTCGTCGAGTCCCTCCATCACTAGATTTGAATTCTAACTTACCGAGTCCATTCCCACTCAATGATTCACCCTAAA
The DNA here is from genome assembly GCF_052625555.1 of Lactuca saligna. Taxonomy (NCBI): domain Eukaryota; kingdom Viridiplantae; phylum Streptophyta; class Magnoliopsida; order Asterales; family Asteraceae; genus Lactuca; species Lactuca saligna. Next base: position 67,534,701 of record NC_136421.1, on the reverse strand, counting down.
CTCTCAAACGGGGAAAAATTAGGGACTCACGACTCGACTCGTCAAGTCTGAATAACATCTCGCCGAGTCCCAAGCATGCCATTACTATACAGTCAATTTTGCTCGATTCCAATGCATCCTATTCATATATCTGGGTTCCTAGGACCGATTTCACACGTAAAGTTTCTAACTTTACGTTCATGCATGCTCATAAGAAGCTAAAATGCCTAATAAAGAGCTAAAAGAGGAGATCTAGGTTTGGAATGGGTGTTTAGCTCAATAAAGGTGGCAACCTTGAGCTTAAGGAATCCTAAAATGCTTAGATCTGAAACCCATTCATCGTAACTACCCTTAAATTGACCTCAAAGTCTAGAAAATGGCTCAAAAACAACACTAGCAAGCCTTTATGGAGATCTACATGATGACAAGCAAAGATTCGAGCTTTATACCTTAATGGAAATTGGAATGACACAATAAACTCAGATCTTCTTTGCTCCTCTTGAAAACCCCTCTTCTCTCTTTTTCTTGTAACTTCAAAATGCACCAAAATCCTGCACAAAATGAGAAATACTCCAATAATGCTTAAAGGGAGGCTAGGGTTTAGTAAGGGACGTTCTAAGGGTGATGGAGGCTGGTTTGGGGCGCATAATGTTGTTTAAACAGGGTGCAAATCCTTGAAATTAGGGTTTCATCCAGACTGGAAGACTCGCCGAGTCCAAGAATATGGACTCGTCGAGTAGCCAACTTAAAATGTGTGCAAAACCCGTCACTACTCGATGAGTTGGGCTACAGACTCGTCGAGTACCCCTTAAGAATTGAAAATTACTTTATTTAAATCGCATACCAGAAGTAGGGCGTTACAACTCTCCCCCACTTGTCTTAGACTCCCCCTCGAAGTCTGTTGCTGCTGAATCTAAGAATAACTCTATATAATGCTACCTCATCTCCTCCTCGGTGTCCCACATCCACTCTGAACGCTTTCGGTGCTACCACTGCACCTTCACTAACTGAACCACCTTGTTCCTCAAGGTCTTCGTCTTCCGATCTAAGATCGCAACTGGTCTCTTGATATAATTCAGGCTGCTATTAACCTGAATATCCTCCAAGGGTACAACTGCTAACTCATCCACTAGACACTTCCTCAACTGAGAAACATGGAAAGTGTTGTGGATCTGGTTAAGCTTTGTTGGGAGATCCAATCGGTAAGCAACCCGACCCACCCGGGCCAAAACCGTAAAGGGAACAATAAACCTGGGGCCCAGCTTGCCCCGCTTTCGAAACCTGATAACACCCTTCCAGGGTGATACCTTCAGGAGGACCATGTCGCCCACCTGAAATTCCAAGTCTGAACACCTCCTGTCGGCGTAACTCTTTTGCCGGCTTTGCGTAGTCTGTAGTCTGCTACGAACCTGCTGGATCAACTCTGTGGTCCTGAGCACCACCTCAGTGCTCCCGATGACTCGCTGACCGACCTCGCCCCAACAAATCGGGGTCCTACACTTCCTCCCGAAGAGCATCTCAAAAGGAGGGTGGTCAGTACTAGCGTGGTAATTGTTGTTATACAAAAATTCCGCTAATGGAAGATACGTATCCCAACTGCCACCGAAATTTAGGAAACATGCCCGAAGCATGTCCTTGAGAGTCTGAATTGTCCTCATGCTCTGCCCGTCTGTATGGGAGTGGAAAGCGGTACTAAAATGAAGACGAGTCCCTATCTCGTCATGAAACCGCTTCCAAAACCTGGAAGTGAACCGGATGTCACAATCTGATACTACTGATACAGACACTCCATGTCGTGCCACTACCTCGTGCACATAAATATCGGCTAGCTTCTCAGCTGATATACTCTCTTGGATCGATATGAAATGTACGCTCTTGGTCAACCGATCCACCACGACCCAAATCAAATCAACTCCACGTGCGGTCCTGGGAAGCTTAGTGATGAAATCCATAGTAATATCCTCCCATTTCCACACGGGAATGTCTAATGGCTACATCTTGCCGTGGGGCCTCTGGTGCTCCGCCTTAACCTTCTTGCAGGTCAGGCATCTCTCCACGTTGCCCCTGGGTGGATGGAGAAACGATACATACGAGCCTCATCCATTAACACGTGTCGAAGTCCGCCCCAGTACGGTACCCATACTCTACCATGAAGGTTCAATAATCCTCGACTATCATAATCAAAAGAAGCTACTCGACCTACAGTCCCCTCACACTTCTGCCTCTCATAGTTCAGGCCCTCAACCTGATCCTTTCAAATTTGCTCCAACAAGGGAGTAATCACCATCATCCTCAAACAAATATCTCTGATCGGGGCTGCAACTGCCTTGCGGCTCAAGGCGTCGGCTACTACATTAGCCTTACTTGGATGATAAAGGATCTCACAATCATAACCATTTACCACGTCTAACCATCTACGCTGCCTCATGTTCAAAATCGGCTGATCCATGAAGTACCTCAAATTTTTGTGATCCATGTAAATGGTACAACGGACCCCATAGAGGTAATGTCTCAAACTCTCGAGGGCAAACACTACTGCCCCCAGCTCTAAAATGTGTGTCGGATAGTTAGCCCCATGAGGCTTCAACTGTCTAGAAGCATAAGTTATCACATGCCCTCGCTGCATCAACACTACTGTAACGTCCCGATTCCAGGTATGAATTTAATTAAAGAATAATTGGTCTTATGTCCTACTCGGCGAGTTGGTTGCCCTACTCGCCGAGTAGCAGTGGGAATGGAACGCATGTTTAGTGACCTACTCGGCGAGTCCACCAAGGGACTCGACGAGTAGGAGCTGGCAGATGAAACCCTAAATTATGAGGGTTTTACACCCTATTTAAAGGATCATTGGCCTCCACCAGCCTCCCCTTACTGCTTCTTGTCCCTCTCAAACCCTAAATCGTGTGTGTGTTCTTTGGTGTGTCCAAGCTTGAAGGAGTAACCTTGGAGAAGGAAGCACTTGAAGAAGCAAGGAAAAGCAATGCCAGGAACTCGTGGGAAGCTAAGGGATTTCATCAGTCATCACTCTCTGGAAAGCATTAGGCTGTTCCTTAAGCTCTTTTCACTTTGAACCTCCCTTGGATGGGTGTTATGAAGGGCTCTCCATGTTTAAGCTAAGATCTAAAGTTGTAACTTCAGATCTGGACTTCCCTTGACCTCTAGATCCATAAAGTTCCCAGCTTGTACAAGGATGAGACTCTCACAAGGTGTAAAACTCCATTAAAGAGCTTAGATTGATCATTTAGGGCCTTTAGAGCTTTGCATGTACGTAAAGATTGCAACTTTACGTGATAAACATGCCTTAGGAGCTTGGATCTATAATCTGGAGCCTTGCCATGGCTTAAAAAGCATCTGCATGGATTAATAACTTCATGGACTCGGCGAGTTGAATGAGGAACTCGGCGAGTCTGTTGAAGATGGCCATGAACTCGGTGAGTTGGATGAACAACTCGGCGAGTTCGTTGAAGATTGCCTTGAGCTCGGCGAGTTGTTAGAAAACTCAGTGAGTTGGCTAGGGCTTCTTCCAAATCTTGGCCGCATATGAACTCGACAAGTTAAAAGGGGACCTCGACGAGCAAATCAAGGATTTCACGACTTCTCGAATTCAGGAAGAACTCGGCGAGTCGGTGGCCTGCACTCGGCAAGTCGAGTCAACATAGACTGTTGACTCTGACTGTGGACTTTGACTTGGACTAAGGGTTGACCAGTTGAATTCTGTTGGTTTCTGGGATTGGGAGATTTATGAAAAAGGCTGTGTGGTACATATAGGTGGTGGAGTTCGTGTTGGACCCGGGAGTTGAGCTTCTTATTTCCGATGATAGTTGCAAGGTGAGTTATCCTCACTATACTAAGGGGTCTAAGGCACCAAGGCCGACCCATTGGATATGAGATCCTAGTAGTTGTATTATGTTGAGTATGAGTTAGTTATGCATGCTAGTTTGATACGCTTGAGGGTAGGTCTGTAGGACTACCTGTGATACTGATTGATTTCTTGTATGTGCATTATCTGTTACATGTGATATGTTATGTGGGATGGGTTGAGGTTGTACTGCTCCGTGCGGTAGCCAACAAACCCTAAAGTATTCCAGATATGAGCTAAGGGCCCAGTAGGCATTCTAGGATCATACTGAGGACTTGGGGACATTCCAGATACGAGCTGAGGGCCCGGTAGGCATTCCAGACTCGTATTGAGGGCTCGGTGGCAATCCAGATGTGAGCTGAGGGCCGATAGGCATTCCAGACTCACATTGTAGGCCCAGGGGTATTCCAGTCTGTAAAGCTGTGGACCCGTTATGTGCTGTTCTGCTCAGTTTGTTATGATATGTTATGGTGTGACATGGTTATATAGACTGTATGTGTATCGGTATTTTGGGGGTAACTCACTAAGCTCTCGGGCTTACAGTTTTAGTTTATTGTTTCAGGTACCTTTGGGGATCGCGGCAAGGTGAAGGCATGATCGTACAACTCCTCATATTATGTTATGTTTCTGGGAAAACTCTGATATAAATGTATTTTGAAAACAAAGTTGTAATGTTTTGATGAATTCGACATGTTTTGAAAGTTTAAATTTGGCTTAAATTTTTGGTTGGTACAACTGCTCCCATCCCTGTGATTGAAGCATCACAATAGACTACAAAGTCATCCACTCCCTCTGGCAAGGTAAGAATCGGTGCCTCACACAATCGCTGTCTGAGGGTCTCAAATGCTTCCTGCTGCTTAGGCCCCCGACGAAACACTACCGACTTCCTAGTCATTCGGGTGAGTGGAACTGCTACCTTGGAGAAATCCTGAATAAATATCCTGTAGTACCCTGCCAAACCTAGGAAGCTCCGAATCTCAGATGTAGACCTCGGGACCTCCACTGCATCACGACCTCTATCTTGGCCAGATCTACTAGTATACCCTTCTGGTTGACGAGGTGCCCAAGGAACTGCACCTTCGCGCAACCAAAACTCACACTTGAAGAACTTCGCGAAAAGTCTCTCCCTCCTCAAAGTCTCTAGCACCTCCCTCATGTGCTCCTCGTGCTGCTCCTGAGTCTTGGAATAGACCAAGATGTCGTCGATAAACACTATCACAGACCGATCCAACATTGGTCTGCATACGCGGTTCATGAGATCCATGAACGCGCCTGGAGCATTGGTGAGCCCAAACAGCATCACCACAAACTTATAATGACCATAGCGGGTCCTAAAAGCAGTCTTATGCACATTTTCACCTCTGACCCGCATCTGATGATACCCAGAGTGCAAATCAATCTTTGAGAACCAGGACGCTCCCTGAAGCTGATCAAATAGGTCGTCTATCCTCGGAAGTGGGTAAAGATTCTTCACCGTCACCTTATACAACTCCCGGTAGTTTATGCACATACGGTGCGACCCATCCTTCTTCTTCACAAACAGGATTGGGGCTCCCCAAGGTGAACTGCTCGGCCTGATAAAACCCCTGTCTAGCAGCTCCTGTAGTTGTGTAGACAACTCCTGCATCTCTGGAGGAGCCAACCGATATGGTGCCTTGGCTATCGGAGCCGCACCAGGGACCAGATCAAACTTGAACTCAACCTGTCTCTCCGAAGGTATCCAAGGTAAATCCTCCGGGAATGCGTCCGGGTAGTCTATCACTACTGATATATTGTCGATTGTCGCCTTTCCCTTCTCTTGGGCATCTAAAATATAAGCGACGAACCCCGCGCAACCCCACTTAAAGTAGCGCCTCGCTCTTGCTGCTGAACAAAGAATTGGTCTGTGCTGTGGCCTCTCACCCTAAATCACTAACTCTCGCCCAATGGGAGTGCTAACACTCACTAACTGCAGTTCACAATCAATCACTACCCCATTGGGGCTCAACCAATCCATACCTATTATAACCTTGTTCCCTCGCAGATGAATAGGAACCAGGTCTACCGAAAACTGCTCATCGAATAACCGAAGCGAACACCCCTTATGCGCTCTCGCGACCCTGACGGTCCTATCATCAGCTATCTCAACCTCAAGTGGACAATCCAACTCCCCCGGAGCTCTGCTAAGCCTCTTGTTAAGCGCAAGCGAAACAAATGATCGGGTAGCCCCCGAATTGAACAAGAATGTAGCTGGAATGCCGTTCACTAAGAGCGACCCTGTCACCACATCAGGAGTCGCTCACGCCTCCTCTTCTGTCATCTGAAGAGCTCTACTCTTCGCTAGTGGTGCCTCACTCCGGCCCTGACGGCCGTCTATAATCCTCAATGTTGCAGGGGCATGTGCTACCACCTTCCCTGCTGCTATCAAACTCAAACATTGTGACTTTTTATGTCCCCTATGATTACAATGGAAGAAAATCAGACCAGATGTTGTGGTGGTAGTAGTAGCTATATACTCTCTACTCATATGCCCGGTCCGGCCGCACTTGTAGCAACCGGCACTACCTGCCTTGCACGCCCCATCGTGCAATCTCCCATACTTGCCACATCGACTGTGGCTCTGTCATCCTCTGGATCTATGATCGGATACCTTGGGCTTTTTGCCCAAACTCCCAGTTCCAAATGACGCCTCTGGCTTCCTCTTCTTCTCCATGTCTAAATTAATCTCTCTCTCTCTCTCTCTCTCTCTCCCTCTCTCTCTCTCGCACTAGCAATCATGTCATCCAGCGTTTTACAGCTGGACTGGCTCACAAACTGGTGGATATCACTCCGCAACATCTCATGATAACGAACCTTCTTCATTTCCTCATCAGTTGCGTACTGAGGAACAAGAAGAGCCCTCTCCCTGAACTTGGCGGTAATCTCCGCCACTGTCTCTATAGTCTGAGTAAGATACTGAAACTCCCTAGCTAAATGTTGCACCTCAATAACCGGTGCAAATGTGGCTCTGAACCTGTTAGTAAAATCAGCCCAAGTCATCGCATCAAGTGTTGCGTCATCCCCGATGACATGCCCAATCTCCTGCCACCAATCGCATGTCATGTCCATCAGAAGATAAGATGATAGTCTGACCTTGTCCCCCTCGGGACATCTGCTGGTGCAGAATGCGTTGGTGACATCTGCCAACCATCTAGTACTTGCAATGGGATCTCGCGCCCCATGGTAGTCGAGATCTCCACAAGCTCTGAACTCCCTGAACGTAAGTGTGCACGACCCCAACATGGTTGCCACCTTAGCACGAAATGTGCTCAACCTGTAACAACGTAATTTTCAAAACAAAATTTTCATTTTTCAACAACCAAATTTATATAAAAGTATTCTCAAAAGTATTCAACCATAGTTATCAAAACATAACATATCCCAAGATCACAAAATCAAATCCTTCCTTTAGTGTGTACGGGTCATGCCGGCTCCTTTCCACGGTCCTCGCTAGTACATGAAACACACAACACAACAACTGTAAGCATAAATGCTTAGTGAGTTCCCCAAAATACCGCATACAACATATACGCCACTCGAGGCTATAGCATGACCCTCCGGTCGATGTGTCTCAGCGGGACCCTCTAGTCCTGTAGCTCGTTGGACACTTTGGTCCGGTCATAGCTCGTTGGACCCTCCGGCCCGATCTGTATCGTTGGGCCCTCCGGCCCGGTCTATAAAACCATACAACATACATATATCACATAGCACATAATCTCATACATAACACATAAGACCCTTTGGTCAACACATAATACCACTCTAGGTAACGTATAGTGAGAAGACTCACCTCGTGTAGCTCCGTAACTCGTAAATCTCAGAAATCTTGGACTCCATGGGATAAGATCTAGCCTCCGCCTCAGAAAGGATCTCCAACCACTGTAGAACTTGGATCTACACTTGTTCTTCAACTTCTAGCTCCAATAATGGCTCCTTCTTCTCCTTCTTCACCTTGAAAAGATAACTTCAAGATTAAAACACACACACAAGCTGAAGCATGAATCTCAACTCTCTAAGGATTCACTCAAGGGGATATGGTGGCTAGGGAAAAGGACTATATGTTCCTTTTATAGTGCAAAAGCCAAAAATTAGGGTTTGCACCTGGGCTCGCTACGCCCAGCGTACCCGGACGAGTTCGCGTTCAATTTAAGTGCGTGAGTACACGCGGTGTACACCTGAGTACGCCCAACGTACTCACCAATCCACCATACAACTTTAAGGGACTAATTTGTCAACTCTTTTAAAATAGAAGGGCCATAAAGCGTACCTGGATTTTCGGGCTGTTACACAACCTCTCATCCATCAGGTCCATAATACCCTCCTTGATCGAACCAAATATCACAGGAGTCTGCTCAAGTATGATACGAGCAATCTCTGAAGAGAAAAACTCCCTCGTCTGCTCATCCAAATGCTCGACCCTTGAGCCTGATCCTGATCCCTCACTGACACCTGAACTGCAGCCTGTTGTTCTAGGGTGTAAAACCACCATTATGAAAACACATCACATCAAGCGTCAGAAACACTGATATATCTCGAGGGATCGTTACTACTACAGGTTTCCTAGTCTCGCCTCGGCCTTCCTTGATTCAAGTACAGATCCTCTGCTTTCAGTAGTACGGGCCCATACTACCTTCCACATCTATCTGTACTTTCCTCAAAAACTGCCTCAACTCCACCAAGTCACTACTACTGCTACTGATCTCTGCTACTCTCATCCTAGGCTTACCCTAGGGAAATCTTCGACCCAAACCAGTCCTTAGCTGCTGAAGGCCTCCTTGTAATGCCAATTATTCATCACCTGAATACCATCACATGTGACAATGCTAAGATAATCCTTCGAGTAAAAGACTCATCCCCACAATGGTTAAACTCAAACGAGAGCTGCGCAATAGGGCCAAATCCAACACTCTGAGATTATTCAACCCTGATCACATGTGACGTTATGTATTCACCTAATGGCTAACTCCCATCACTCAGAGTCCCACAAAGCACAAAGCAAGCAACATTCGGACACAGGAACTACTCAAGCAAATCTATTCTAATAATGAGAAACTGTACTAGCATACAAGGCTAAGATCATACTATTAGGCATAACCTAAACAGGCTATCCTACTACTGTCTACCCAATACTAGCATGCAATTCTCATAAAGTTGAAACACATATAGCAGGCACATAAGGCATCATTCCTAGATCCTTGGTCCCATTATAGCATGCTGTTCTACTGAAACTGAAACTGATAATCATAACATAAACTTGTATGGGTAATTTGGGAGTGCTTACTTGAGCTCGACTGATCGCATGCACCACACCCTTTTTCTCTTTTTAAGAAAACTATTTTTCTTTCTAAGTTTTTTTTTTTAAATTCTTTTTGAAAATGCTTCTCTTTTGAAAATCTTTTACCATTTCCTTAGTTTGAGTTCAGACACACCCGAAAGTGTGTCCGAATCCCTCAAAGCAAGGCTCTAATACCAACTTGTAACGACCCAAAATACGACCCATAATTTTTTTTGTTTTAATATTACTAAAAATCACATCATTGAATGTCATATATAATAAGAACCATGGAATGCGTAACTCAAAAGTCATAGTAACTGTGTCAAAACAAAACTGTATCAATCATATCACAATATCTGAATAAAAACTCCCAGGATAAAACTGAAGCTATGGTGTGTGCGATGCCATCAACCCGAGCTCTTCCCTTTGTTAACGGAAGTACTTGAAACCAAAACTGAAATTGTAAGCACGAAGCTTAGTGAGCTCCACCAAACTAACACATACCATATAATAACATATAAACAACTGTTGGGCCTTGCCCACTGCATCGAACCGAAGTCCAAAACTAACCAGGGCCTTGCCCTCTGCATCGGACCGAAGTCCGGAACTGACTGGGACCCCGTCCCCTGCATCGTACTGAAGTCCGGAACTGACTGGGAACTTGTCCCCTGCATCATATCAAAGTCCGGAAACTGACTGAACATAGCATAACATAAACATATCAACTAGCATGAACACGTATACTGCACACTGCATCGGACCGAAGTCCGGAACACATAACACAAAACATGATTGAATCACAAAGACATCAAGCACTCTAACTACTGCATCAGACTGAAGTCTGGAACCACTGCTAACTAGACGGGTCGACATTGTGACCGTAGACCCGTTCCTACTAGAAGGAATACTCACCTCGAAACACTGGCTGCTGAGATACTGACTCTAAAACTACCTGACTGTTGCTCCGGAACTCTCCGCCTACAATCCCATAAACACTAAATCAAATACTGATAACTGTTCCCAAGGTAAAATGACTATTTTACCCCTGGTCAAAGTCAACTTCCTGGTCAAATTCAACTTTCAATTGACCGGACTCGCCGAGTCCCTCCATCACTAGATCTGAACTCTAACTCACTGAGTCCATTCCTACTCACTGATTCACCCTAAACTCTCAAACGGGGAAAAATCAGGGACTCGCGACTTGACTCGTCGAGTCTGGATAACAACTCGCCGAGTCCCAAGCATGCCATTACTATACAGTCGATTTTGCTTGATTCCAATGCATCCTATTCATATATCTGGGTTCCTAGGACCGATTTCACACGTAAAGTTTCTAACTTTACGTTCATGCATGCTCATAAGAAGCTAAAATGCCCAATAAAGAGCTAAAAGAGGAGATCTAGGTTTGGAATGGGTGTTTAGCTCAATAAAGGTGTCAACCTTGAGCTTAAGGAGTGTAACACCCTGTTCTCGGTTTAAACATTTTAAAAGATTATTATATCTATAGAATCATGATTATTTTAATCGTTAAAGGTATCTAAAAGATTATTACAATTTATTAGTCAAGTAATTAAACAAATAAATAAGTGGGATTTATTAATGTCAATAAATGGAATATGTTTTAGTCAAGGGTCCAAAGAGTAATTCTTGGAAACTTCTTTTGAAGAAGGAATCAAGTATAGAGGAAAAACTTGTCATCATGCCTAACCTCAGGGACCATTTATGCCATTTGTGAATATCTTGGTATTTTGTCCCCTCTGATAGCGACATAGCGTGAGGGAAGGAATTGTCTCCCGTTTCTTGTTGTATGCCCTGCATCCGATCGATTATATTTGAAGCAACCATTCTAGCGTGAAGAAGGGGAGTGAGAGTGTGTACTGTATGTGTGTGTACTCAGGTGCGATGCTGAGAGAGAAAGAGAAACGGGAGGAGAGAGGGCAAAAGTGTTGACTGGACATGTTCACCGGATCTATTCCTCAGGCATCATAGTGGGTGAAGGGGTTAAGTAGTAGGCTTAAGCATCTTTCTAATTTCCCTGTTAGCTAGCTGGAAAGAAAATGGAAACGCAGTCCATCAATTATTCTTCCTGTTCTAAACCGATGTTGGACCCATCTTTGTTTTGGGTTTGTGTTATCAGAAAGTTTTTTTTAAAGAATCCGACTCCATTGTACCCTGATGATCTTCCAGCTGATATCATGGCGTGTAGATTGGTGGTGAAAGGATTGTAAAGGAGAAGAGGTCAAGATGGAGACATGGGAGCTTCATCTCCTTTGGCGACGCAGTGTGTGTGTGTGTGAGTGTGTTGCCGGTGGCCTTATGCTGTGGAGTGAGACAATGAAGAAATGGTGAGAGGGCAGGTAAATGTTCATGGAATAAGAGTTCGGTTCAGAGATAGCATTAATGGCGGAGGTGAATGTCCGTTTTTGGCTGACTTCTATCGCCGGAAGTGGACCTTGGCTGCCGGAGAAGGAATCATTAGAGGCGGCAGATGAAGCCTGTAGCATTGTCACCCAGCATGTAGGTATTTCCTTGGGCCTAAATTGAGGAGTAATTTGCATTCCTTTTATTTTTGGGCTTTAATTCTTTTGGGCTAATATCATATGGATTCAATTAGTATATTTTGGGCTAAGTGACGTTTGGTTAAGTTCAAGATAAATATAATATAAGGTAAAGCCTTGTTAATTAGTAAATGGGTCTAAAATTAATTAATTTACGGATGTTCGTTTTATCTAATGGGCTGCAAATATAGGCATGAATATAGTTTGGTCGCATTAATTAAAAGGTAATTAATTGAATAAGAATTAGACGTACTAATAAGTTGCATGGATTTAAATGCCCAAATTTATAATACGATATGATTTACCTAGTAGATTGATGGATTTAATGTATTAAGTCCTTAATGGGTTAAGTGAGAAAACCCTAATTGTCATTTTATGTGAAACCCTAACTTCACTTAGACTTTGAGTTGGGCCTTCTTATTGGGCTTTGGTGATTGGGATAACAATGGACCATCCAAGAGCAAACAAATGGACTAGAATAATCTAATGGACTTGGGGTAAGGCCCACATAAGGAGTTTGGGCCCAATTTTCCATAGAAAGGCAATAGTTGGGTCGTGGTTCATTATTAGACTTTTGGGCCTTGGTTTGGGCCCTGGGCTTGAGTCAAGCTAAGATAGGGGTAAAGTAGTCTTTTACCCCAAGTATGGGATTATGGATATGAGTTGGAACCCAATTATTAATTGGGTGTTATTTTGATATTAACAGATCGGGAATCTGCCATCCAGCAGCTACGGTTTTGTCAGCAGGACTTCAGTAGTGTGAGGTGAGTTTCCTTCCTGTAGGAACGGGTCTAAGGCCACAATGCCGACCCGTTCAGTTAGCAGTAGTTTCCGGATTTCTGTCTGATGTAGTAGTTAGTATGTTTGATGCCTTCGTGGCTCAGACAGGATTTATGTGTTATGTGTTATGTGTTATGTGTTATGTTTTCCGGGCTATGGCCCGATGCAGTATGCAGTATATGTGTTCATGCTAGTTGATATGTGATGCTATGCTATGTCCAGTCAGTTTCTGGACTTTGGTCCGATGCAGGGGGCAAGGCCCCAGTTAGTCCGGACTTCAGTCCAATGCAGGGGACAAGGTCCCAATCAGTTTCCGGACTTCGGTCCGATGCAGGGGGCAAGGCCCCAGTTAGTCTGTACTTCGGTCCGATGCAGGGGACAAGGTCCCAGTCAGTTTCCGGACTTCGGTCCGATGCAGGGGGCAATGCCCCAGTTAGTCCGGACCTCGGTCCGATGCAGTGGGCAAGGCCCAATATGTGCTTTATATGTTATTGTATGGTATGTGGTTGTTTGGGGGAGCTCACTAAGCTTTGTGCTTACAGTTTCAGTTTTTGGTTTCAGGTACTCAGTTTTCAAAAGAGGAGCTCGGAGAGATTGCAGTGCACACACCATAGTCAGCTAGCCTGGGATGTTTTACTCTGATAATAAGTTTGTATTTCGAATTAATGCTATGAAATTATGTTATGACTTATGATACGGTTTTTATAAATATGATTTTAGTAATGTTTTTAAAAGAAAATTTTAGTCGTGATATTTGGGACGTTACAAGGAGTCCTGAAATGCTTAGATCTGAAACCCATTCATCTTAACTACCCTTAAATTGACCTCAAAGTCTAGAAAATGGCTCAAAAACAACACTAGCAAGCCTATAAGGAGATCTACATGATGACAAGCAAAGATTCGAGCTTTATACCTTAATGGAAATTGGAATGACACAATAGACTCAGATCTTCTTTGCTCCTCTTGAAAACCCCTATTCTCTCTTCTTCTTGTAACTTCAAAATGCACCAAAATCCTCCACAAAATGAGAAATACTCCAAGAATGCTTAAAGGGAGGCTAAGGTTTAGTAAGGGACGTTCTGAGGGTGATGGAGGCTGGTTTGGGGCGCATAATGTTGTTTAAATAGGGTGCAAACCCTTAAAATTAGGGTTTCATCCAGACTGGCAGACTCACCGAGTCCAAGAATATGGACTCGCCGAGTAGCCAACTTAAAACGCGTGGAAAACCCGTTACTACTCGACGAGTTGGGCTACAAACTCCTCGAGTACCCCTTAAGAATTGAAAATTACTTTATTTAAATCACATACCTGAAGTTGGGCGTTACAGTTATCTTGGTTTGCCACATGATTGTATGATGTAGTGATCTGTTAGACTTGTATCTTGCTATATAGGATGATACTATGCTTAGTTATATGTAAGATCTATCTATTTGTTTGTTTGTTGGTTATATGTTTAGTTATGTATACGTCGTCGTAATGTAGGTGGGTTAAGATTGTACTACTTTGTGTTGTCAGTCAACAAACCCGATAATGTTTATATCAATATGTTGTTATGGTTTACTAGGCTTATATGTGCTTTGGATATGTATATGTTGACATGTTGTGTGTAGTTGGGTTGAGTCGGTCTTGCTATGTGTTGAAGGCCAAGAGACCCAAGGCGTCCCAGGTAGACTACATGCCTGAGGGGCGTACCAGTCAAGCCGAAGGCCCGGAGAACATTCTAGATAGGCTGAAGGCCCGACGAGGTGTATCCGTCATGCTGAAGGTTTTGTGAGCATACCAGATAGACTGTAGGATGATGGGGCATTCCAGTCAGGCCGAAGGCTCTATTTGATTATTGGTTAGTTATTTGTATGCTTGTCTGTTAGATATGTGTGTCGACATGGTTTACGTGATGTTGGGTTGAGGTGGTCCTGCTTTGCGCTAAAGGTAAACAAACCCAGGGTGTAATGACCCCAAAATTTTCGTTTAAATAATACTAAGGTTATCAACGATCTATAATATATCATAAAACCGTACGTCATAAATCCCAAAAAGTTATAATAGAGGTGTCATAACAAAAGAACTGTAACAACATATCATAGTATATGAAATAAACTCCCAGGACAAAAGCTGAAGTTGTGGTGTGTGCAATGTCATCATCCCAAGCCCTTCCCTTTGCTTGCGGAAGTACCTGAAACCAAAACTGAAACTGTAAGCACAAAGCTTAGCGAGCTCCCCCATACTACCACATACCATACAATCATATAAACACATATTGGGCCTTGCCCACTGCATCGGACCGAAGTCTGGAACTAACCAGGGCCTTGTCCTCTGCATCTGATCGAAGTCCGGAAACTGCATCGGACCGAAGTCCGGAAGTGACTGGGACCTTGTCCCCTGCATCGGACCGAAGTCCGGAACTAACTGCATTGGATCGAAATTCGAAACTGACTGGGATCTTGTCCCCTGAGCGTAACATAGCATAACATAAACATATCAACTAGCATAAACACATATATTGCATACTGCATCGGACCAATGTCCGGAACACATAACACAAAGACATGCTTGAATCATAAAGACATCAAGCACACTGAACTACTGCATTAGACCAAAGTCCGAAACTACTGCTAACTAGACGGGCCGACATTGTGGCTGTAGACCCATTCCTACCGAAAGGAAACTCACTTCGTAGTGCTGGCTGCTGAGATGCTTACTCTAAAAGTGGCTGACTGCTGCTCCGGAACTGTCCGACTACAATTTCCAAAAACACTAGATCAGTTACTGGTAATGCTCTCGGGGTCAAATGGCTATATTACCCTTAGTCAAAGTCAACTCCCTAGTCAAAGTCAACTTCCAGTTGAACGGACTCGCCGAGTCAGGGCGTAGACTCGCCGATTCCCTCCTTTACTAACTCTGACTTTAACTCACCAAGCCCCTTTCCCACTCACTGATTCACTCTGAACTCACAAATCGAAGGGAAAACGGGGACTCGCGACTCGACTCGTTGAGTCCGAAGAACAACTCGCCGAGTCCTATCGCAGATTCCATACAATCGAATTCTAATCCATTCAAGGGCCTCAAACTCGTAAATCTGAGCCCTTGGGACCATCTGAACAAATAAAGTTGCTGACTTTACGTGTAACTACGAAGGAATGAAGCCATTTCACTCAAACACTACTTTTCTTCGGGAAAAACTCATCCGACTCGCCGAGTTGTAGAACAACTCGTCGAGTCTAAGGCAATCTTCATCGGACTCGCCGAGTTGCTCATCCAACTCGTCGAGTCCAAGGCTATCTTCATATGACTCGCTGAGTCAAGCTTGTGACTCGCCAAGTCCATTCAGTCCCTTTTCCATACATGCCTGATTTGAGCCATGTAGCGGCTCTAAGTTACATATTCATGCTTCTAGGGCATGCTTATCACGTAAAGTTGCAAACTTTATGTGCATGCATGGCTTTAAAGGCTTCAAATGCCAAAACTAAGCTCTAAATGGGGTTCTAAGCTCAAGAGGGACCTCAATCATGACCATAGCTGAAACTTTACACTACTAGAATGCAATGAGGGTCCAGATCTGAAGTATGACCAAAACATAAGGCTTAACCATAAAGGATTTGGGGTTTTTGGGGTTTAAAGCAACAATTTAGGGACAACCAAGATCTACTAGATCAATAAACAAGATGTAGGCTTTATTACCAGAAATGATGACCATAACTGAGTGTGCTCTGCATCTACTTCCTCTTCCTTGAACTCTTCAATCTTCTCCTTCTTCTACTTGCTCCAAAAATTCTTTCACAAAGCAACAATCACTCACACACTCAAAAAGGGGGCTAGGGTTTGGTAAGAGATGCTCTAAGAGTGATGGAGGTGAGGTTGGGGCGTATAAGTGTATTTAAATAGGGTGAAAACCCTTAAATTAGGGCTTCACCCAGAGAGGCGGACTCGCCGCGTTACCAGCTTAACTCGCGTGATCAACCTGTCTTCTGCTCGACGAGTCGGGCTATAGACTCGTCGAGTACCCCTCAAAAAGAAAAACTTTAATTAAATCAGATACTAGAAAGGGAGCGTTACACATGGGGTCCCAAATAAACTGAAGGCCACTGGGGCGTACCAGTTAGGCCGAAGGCCCGGAGAACTGTCCAGATAGGCTGAAGTCCCGGTGAGGAGTACTAGTCATGCTGAAGATTCTGTGAGCATACCAGGTAAACAGCAGGCCGTGGGGCGTTATAGTCAGACTGAAGGCTCTATATGCATGCTGTTTGTTGGTATATGTTATCTGTTTGTGTGGTGATACTTTGGGGGAACTCACTAACCTTTGTGCTTACAAATTTGGTTTATGGTTTCATATACTTCAGTGGACCGTGGCAAGGAGAAGGCGTGACCGTACACATCATTGGTTTTACAACTAATTGGATCTTGAGAGACTTTGATTTTAAATAATGTTTTGAAACAATGGTTTTGTAACAATTCTGTTAGACAAAAGAGTTGTTTTGAAAAGTTTTAAATTTGTTGAATTTTTGGGATGTTACATTACGTAAACCAATATATCGATCTCATCAAACATCAACTAATTTGCTGCCATTTTTCTTGAAAACACACAATTTACCGGTTTAATTGCTGACCTAGATACATAGTCATAAATGAGTCGATGAGATGAATATCAAATTTTACAGTAAATGTAACATTATATAACCCATCGTATCCATCTTATCAATTAATTTAATGACTAGGTGTCAAAGTTAACAATGAACTGATAAAATGTATGTTACATGGAGAAAAATGCCAAATCATCACTAAATTTTAGTTTAAGACTTATTCGTAAATTATGATAAAATAATGAGACTTTAATGAAATCGGTAAACCGGAAGAAAATGATTAAATCGTCATTTTTACCTGTAATTCATGTTTTTTCGTAAACAAATTTTAAATTGAGACATTTTCGTAAATTAAGGTAAAATATTAAAAATATTCTGATGATTTCCCATAAATAAATGAAAACGAAATAGAAAAGGACAAAATAATCATTTTTATGTTCAGTAAACATGATCCAAGTTAATTTTTGAGAAAACGATAAAATGCCTCATATGAAACTTGAACCATAAACACATCTATGTAATTTACTCTATTATCTTTGACTAGGCCTGACAATCGTGTCGTGTTCGGGTTGGCGTGTCGCTGGTTGGCGGATCAAAATATGCCAACCCAAACACGACCCATTTAAATATACAGGTCACGGGTTGGAGGGTTACGGTTTGGCGGGTTTGGAACATAAACCCATATATGACCTACCAACCCATTTATTTATACGGGTTCACAGGTTGGCGGGTTCATGGGTCAGATGTGGGTTCGTGGGTCCGAATTTTAGAGATTTAAGTCTTAAACATCCAAATGAAAAGTAAAAACATTTATAGAAACATGTTATAGATTTAGCCTTATAGGTTACGACTTACGGCCTCAGACCATCCACCACGAATCAAAATGTCAAAACAGTCAAATAGTCTATGAATCAATGATATATATTATATAATACTTATTAAACATTAATGCTTGATACATAAATATATTTAAAAATAAAATAATTTTTTTATTAAGAATATAAACGGGTTGACAGGTCAACCCGTTTATTTTTTGAGAAACCCATATATAACCCGTTTAATAAACGTGTTGGCGGGTTGAAAAACTCAACCCAAACCCATTTATTTCATATCGTGTCGCGTGTCTTGTCGAGAATTGCCAGCCCTATCTTTGACACTTGAACTATAAACACAATTTACTCTATTATCTTCTATAGAATGCCGTTAAAAAAAATAAATATAATTATTATTAAAAATAAAATATCTATTTTAAAAATAATAATCGAGAACATGCATCGAAAAAAAAAAAAATCTAAAAAGAAAAGAGTGTGTAAGGCTTAAAGGCTTTGCTTGCAAATCCCTCCCGTCGTCATGTTGACCCACCACCGACACTACTGACGGATTCCCCAAGTTGGTTCTTCTCCAATTCACCTGCATATTCAGATCAAATCGTTACCATTGTGATTCACAATCGATCAACCTATGCCCAATTTAAGATATTACTTTTAGGGCTTAATTCTGGCTGGTTAAGACGGATCGATCTGCAACTTGTTAAGGTAATGCCGCCGCCAAAAGCTTCGAGATCGCTCACCTCCTTGTTCGGACTCGGAAATAGAGAAACTAGGAAAGATGAGGTGCGTGTGCCTTTGCATGAGCAGCCTTCGTTGAAGTTAGAGGCTGATAAGAAAGTATATAGGCCAGGTGATCCTGTTACCATTACAATCGAGATCCGAAATCCTCCTGGTGAATGTTCGCTGTTAGTTGATCGGCTAAGCTTTGAAGCCAAAGGCATTGAGAAATTGGACACTCAGTGGTTTAGCACTCACAAACCACTACCCGACTCTAATCAGAAGAGGAGAGGTTTGCATTCCCATTTTCGACATTCTGAAAGTTTTCGTATTCTTATTCTACCATGGATATAGCCGCATTTCAGTTGTGCTAAATTACAACTTATTAGAAAGTTATTTTTCGCTTATTCAAAAAATTTCAAGCTGGATTTACATATTTGCTGATCTTCATGGTTGATGCTAGCGATTTTGGTTATAATATCCATGCCATTGAGAGGAATTTGTAGACATTTCACCGATAGTGTAAGCCTTTTTAGCTGTGTGCCTGTGTCAGATTCAAAAGTTGCATAGCGCATTTTTTCTTACTCCTATAGTTATCATTTCACCTCTTTCCAATCAAACACGTTAGACTTTGCTAGCAACTTGGTGACAAGTATTACAAATTGAATCCTGTTGGACACTAATTAGTAAAAAAAAAATGCAAATTCAGTGATTTGCAGTGAAAATAGTTTAAATGGGTCTTTTATCTTGGATTTTCAAAAGAGATATAGCAAGTAGTATTCAGGCACCAATCTAGATGAACACCAAATGATGGTTTCTTTATACAAATCTTTCCAGGTGAATATGTTTTCTTGGAGTCTTCAGTGCCATCAGTGATTTCAAATCAGATTCTGTCACCTGGGACTACAAGAACATGTAACTAATTCTTTATTTCATTCAATGTTGCTGTATGTATATCTGGTTTTTGTAAACAAGCTTGAAAAAATCCTCATCATAAATGCTTATGTTATATCCAGATATCTTGAGGATAAATTTGCCAACAATCATACCTCCATCATACAGGGGCTCTACTGTTCGCTATCTATATCATGTTAAAAGTGAAATGTCTGGAAAATATGTAAATATGAAAGATGGACACCCACATGGAGAATCAATGCAGAAACTCCCTGACATAGTTTGTCTTCCCATTTCAACATCTATTTATAAATTATAATTATAATTCCCCTTTGTTTTTGTGAATTTTTCCTCTATATGCAACCATTCATCTCTATTAACTTTGTATGCAACCATTTATGTCTGCAGGAAGCTCGTTTGCCACTTCAAATATGGGTCACTGAGAAAACAAATGGCTTGTTAAATGAAGAAACTGGAACAAATGGTAAAATTCTTTTATCATTACTATCTTACTTCCCTAATTGTTATATATAATTGTGAAATATTTTCCATCATTTCAGGGATTGTTCCTACTACAACTATTCTCTTGGATGTTTATTGGAAAGATATGGGTGCTGAATCTGAATGGGTAAGCTGCTGAGTGCATATAAAACACCCCTTTTTTAAATTAATCACAAATCCCAACTCTTATAATTTCTTTTCTTTATTGTTTGTAGGCTAGAGCTAATGAAACTTTTGATGGAGAAGAAGAAGGTTATGAAAGTCAAAGGGATGATATTTCTTCTGTTTCTTCCTACAATCCAGCAATGGGAAGTTTACAGAAAGCATTTGGAAGCTCAATGTCATTACCTTCATCTGCAGCAAGATCAAGTAAAGATGTGTCTTTCATTGACCAAAGGTCAACCATGTCTTCATATATGGCAATACCTCGACTTTCTGCAGCTGAAGTGCTTTATGGTTCTAGTGAAGGTAAATTATTGTTAATCATAGATATTTTCATAATAGGGTTTTTGTTCCTTCATTATGAAATGATAAGAAAACATTTCAAGAAATCTGATTAATGATTAATCACACTTATCTTATTGGTTCTAATGAATGACTCTTTGTTTCTTAAACAGATAACTTAAATGCTCCAAATGAGCAGCTAAAAATTCCAAAATCTCCCCCTATGAATGATGAATTGAGAGTCTCAACTGGCTCAAGAACTCTTGAACCTGTTGCATGTAAGTAATACTGTTTCTTATTCTTTTACACTTTTTAAAATAAAATCTAATTTGGTTTATATGAAATTTGCATCGTTGTTTCATTTTAGAGTATAACTAATAACATTAACATATGCCCTAAAGATGCATCATTTTACCTGTTACCATGGTCGTGGAAAAACTGAAATGTTGTTTGCGTAAATGACGATTTTACCCTTGTGTTACACCTTAAAAATTAAGTTTCCACTAACGTTTGCTGCAGCAGAAGGTCTGATTCGAGGAAGATCATACAACATTAGGCTTGATGACCAAGTTCTTCTAAGATTCTCACCCACAAAACCTGAATCAACTTATTACTTTGGTGATATGGTAAAAAAAAAAAATCTCAAACCATCTTGTTTCCCTTTGGTCGAATTTACTTATATACCCCTCTGTGGATTTCTGATCACAGATAGGTGGAACTCTTACCTTTTTCCACGAGGAAGAAACCAGAAGATGTCTTGAGGTACTGTACTAACATGTATATAAATATTGCATTTTTTGTTCCATTGACATCAATACAAGGGTATTTTCGTCTTTTAACTCGTTTGGTTTATCTATTCCAGCTTTCAGTAACCTTGGAGTTATCCGAGACTATAAGTCGTCGCTCTGCACATCCTTCTAGAAAATATTCCCCAACAATTACAAAGGTTTATCATCTGATTCTTTTGGAAATTGTTTTTCCCTTTTTTTAATTTTATTTAATTTATCTGAATTTATATAAGTTTTGTATATATATATATGCAGATACAGAGTGATCACCATGAAGTTGTTGCAGATTTGGTGCAAACAAGCTTTCAGTTTTCAGTTCCCATGGATGGGCCCATGTCTTTTTCCACTAGACATGTCTCTGTTCAATGGGTGCTTCGCTTTGAATTCTTTACTACTCCAAAGAATGTTGATTGGACAAGGTAATTAATATTCATGATTAACTACTCGAAAACTTCAAAACCAGGGGCAAAAATGACAATTCATATATTCCTCATAAACATTTTGTTATTTGTACAACAGATTTGAGCATCCGCTTTTAATAGAAGGAAGAGACAAATGTGAATGGGTTCTTCCGATAACTGTGCATGCACCTCCGTTCACTACTTCTGGGTCCTACAGTAGAATCGAAAAGCCGCCTTCACTAGAACCAATGTGGGACCGCTCTTGATGGTAAGTATTAATAACCGTATTCATACTAACTATTATTCTTTTGCTTAAATGCCAAAAAAAAAAAAAAAACAAGCGATATGACATAACAGGTTGTACTGCGTTTGACATGCATTGGAACGGGGACTGGAACTGATGTCAACGAGACAAAAATTGCAATTTTTTGACTAGATGATGAAAAGGTGGGACATGGACTAGCTCTCGATCGCTCGTCTGTGTAAAAGACGGAAATGCCCTTCTCGTCCTTATCATTGAAAATAGCCGTGGAAACCTTGTCTAGTCCTGTGTTAACAAACGCTAGCGTTTGTTACATGTGAGGGGACTAGACAGGCTCTTTAGGCGACTTTCAATGACGAAAGATTAGAAGGGCATTATCGTCTTTTGCATAGACGTGAGATTGATCGAGAGCGAGTCCATGTCACACCTTTTCATCTTCTGGTCAAAAAATTGCAATTTTTTTGTCTCGTTGACATTAGTTCCAGTCGCAGTTCCAATGCATGTCAAACGTAGTACAATAACGGGGTTAAAGTTAAAAAAAAATAAAAGGATAAAAATAGTTTTTACCTTTTGTGAGTTAAAAAAAGTGAGTAGGTTGTATATGGTTGTGATGTTTATGTACTTTTACATTATGGCGATTCAACAGTAACATAAACAAAGGGGTAGTTGGTAAGATGGCGTCGTCAAAGGACAAAGAAATTGTGATGCGCTTCGTGAAAGAATTGATTGTAAAGTTTTATCTTCTGGGAGTAATAGACGATGTTATTGGCATAATGATTTTTGATACTTATTTTCTTTTTTGTTATTTTAATTTTAAATTTCAGCTGTAAACATTTTGCCAGGGTATGCCTCATTTTATTTGTATTGTTTGGATCGTCTTCTTTTATATCTTTAGGATTATCAGTATTTTTCTTCATTCTTACAAGTCCTACATGAAATTACATATATAAGTGTACTTTCACTTTGGGACAGTTTGGCAACGACTTTTTGGAGCTTAACCTTTTAGCTTTTAAAAAGAACTTGAATTAAAATAATAAATTTATTTCATGGTATGAACTTAAAAATTTTGTTTCAAAACAAAAACGTCTAATTTAAAAATTATTTTAAGTAGCGTTAAAAGAGGCTTATACATATTACTAGAGTCGGATAAAAAAGCTTATGTTTTAAAAATTGCCTTAATCAGAGTTAAAGAAACTTATACATATTATTATAACATTACTAGATAGTTGGAAAAAAAAACCTTATGTTTTAAAAATCATTCTAAGTAGCTTTAAAAAAAAGCTTATGCATATTATAAAAAGAATCGTTCTAAGTAACGATTCTGAAGTCTTATTTGTTACATAGGTTAAAACATGATATAATAGGTTGTTATGACATAATAGGTTGTACTGTGTTTGATATCCATTTGAATTGACGTTTGGTATGCATTTGAATTGGGATTGGAACTGATATCAATGAGACAAACATTATAATTTTTTGTTCAGTCCAAAAAGATGGAACAGGGCGGGACATGGACTAGCTCTTGATCGCTAGTCCGTGTAAGAAAATAAAATGTCCTCGTAATGTAAGGGGACTAGACAACCCTGTAAACCTTGTTTAGTTCCGCGTTAACAAACACAGTGTTTATTATATGTAAGAGGACTAGACAACCTTTTCAGGCTACTTTCAAAAGCAAAGATTAGAAGGATATTATCATCTTTTGCACATATGAGAAATTGTGAACAATTCCATATCATGCCTTGTTATACCTTTTTGGATAGAATAAAAAATTGCAATTTTTGTGTCATTGCCATCCGTTTTGGTCATAGTTCTAATGCACGTCAAACACAGTAGAATCTGTTTTGTCTAGTGATGAAATGGGATTAAAGTTACAAAAAAAAAACACAATTTTGTCCTAAATAAATCCTAAAAAAAGTAAGTAGGTTATATATAGTTGTGATGTTTTTTACTTTTACATTTTTACATTATGGTGATTTCACAGTAACATAAACTAACGGGTCGTTGGTATGATGGCGTTGTCAGGGGACAAAGAAATTGTGACGCTCATCGTTTGGGAAAAGAAATTGTCATGCACATCGTTTGGGAAAGAATTGGTATCAAGTTGATTGTAAAGTTTTATTTTCTAGGAGTAATAGAATATGCTATTGACATAATGATTTTTGGGAGTAATAGACTACACTATTGGCATAATGAATTTTAATACTTGAAAAACCAAATTTTTATATAAATTTTAGTTGTAAACATTTTGACAGGGTATGCCTATTTGTATTGTTTGGATCGTTTTCTTCTTTTATATCTGTAGGATATTCATATTTTTCTTTTAGATAAATTTGTTAATTTAAGAAAAAATGTTAATTACTTTGTAGAAAATAATAAAAAATTAGCAAATTACATAAACTAGCCACTGAAATTGTAGGTGCTTAAGGACCGTCTGTAATTTCTTTAGTTCATCTGTGAATGTACAACACTTCAATGCACGGATATGCATCAATGACTTGTACGTTTTCATATGAAAGTTCATCTGTGATTTTATCCCAGCAATAAACATTTTTCCCACCCAATTTGTTGTTTTTCCAACACTTTTTCCCTATTTGTTTCGGATACACACCGAAATTAAATCCGTATTAAATGCGATAATCAAACAAAACTCTTCAGATTCATAAACCATTTTCGTATCTCCCACTTTAAAATACAAAATTTTGCCATCCATAGATATTACTTCATTTGACTATATCTGATGAAGAAACATTTTATGGATTAGCAACCTTGCACCCCCTCGTAATGAAGGGACATCCAATAAATAACAAAAAAACAATGCTTCGAAACGCTTCACGTCGGGCACCCTCCAATCTTTCAAACGTTTCCCATAATTTACACCCTGTTCCTTTTAAATTAATCGCCACTTTAAAATTTTGTGACGCGTGCTGAAATTAAACACACATTTGATAGGGTATAAACTTTGACAAAAGAATTAAGAAAAGCACTTGAAAACTACTACGGCCGAATATAAAAAATAAACATAACACTAACACTGTTAAATTGTAATTACGTTAGCATTTTTCAAAATCTTTTTCTAAATCAAATTTCAACATCAGTTATATATATATATATATATATATATATATATATATATATATATATATATATATATATATATATATATATATATATATATATATATATATATATATATATATATATGTTCAGGTTCATTTGATACCATTCTAATTTTGTGAGACCGTGAGACCAAATCTAAAAATAATGTTAAAATGCAAAATAAATGGAAAAATTCAATTTTTTAAAAAATATTATTTTCGGAACTTGAATTAACTAAAAAAAAATCCTGTTTATTTATTTATTTATTTATTATTATTATTTTTTTTAATACGTGAAATATTCTAATAGAATACTACACTAACATATTCTAAAAAATAATTTTAAAATGCAAAATAAATGAAAAAATCTAAAAATTCTTTTTTTAAATATTATTTTCGGAACTTGAATTAACTAAAAAAAAAAAAATTCATTTTTTTTGAAAAAGACGTGAAATATTCTAATAGAATATTACACTGTACATATTCTAAAAAATAATTTTAAAATGTAAAATAAATGGAAAATCCAAAAATTCTTTTTTTAAATATTATTTTTGGAATTTGAATTAACTATTTTTTTTTTAAAAAATAAATTAAAAAATTAAAAAATAAAAAAATGCATCTCACGGTCTTACAAAATTAAACCGTCTCACATGAACCTAACCCTATATATATATATATATATATATATATATATATATATATATATATATATATATATATATATATATATATATATAACTGATGTTGAAATTTGATTTAGAAAAAGATTCTGAAAAATCCATTAGTATATATATATATATATATATATATATATATATATATATATATATATACTAATGGATTTTTCAGAATCTTTTTCATATATATATATATATATATATATATATATATATATATATATATATATATATATATATATATATATATATATATATATATATATATATATATATGGGAAAAAGGAATATACATTACCGCCCCACCTAAGCTTAGATACTAAACCTCTTGAAAATACATTGTTTTACTATATAAAGATTACGGTTAATGGATTCACGATTAATACTTCAAGATGTAAATTCAAGATCGACACAATAGGGTTTAGGGTTTAGAGTTTAGGGTTTAGAGTTTAGGTTTATGTTTAGGGTTTAGGGTTAAGGTTTAGGGTTTAGGGTTTAGTGTTTAGGGTTAGGGTTTAAGGTTTAGGGTTTAGGGTTTAGGGTTTAGTGTTTAGATTTAGGGTTTAGGGTTTAGCTTTAGTGTTTAGGTTTTAAATTTAGGGTTTAGGTTTAAGTTTAGGGTTTAGTAATGTTCACTTGGATGAAGTAATAAACAATAATTGAGGAAAGAAAACGGAGATGATAAAACGTTAATGAAAGTAAGAAATGTTATGGAGAATGATATATTTATCAAGTGAATCCAAACCGTGTATATTTAGCATGTTAAAATAACATATTTTAGAGGTTTAGTACCTAAGCTTAGGTGGGGTTGTAATGTATATTCCCTATCTCCTATATATATATATATATATATATATATATATATATATATATATATATATATATATATATATATATATATATATATATATAGAAATGATCAAATGAGAACACCAAAAATATTGAGAACGCGAGAATAGTTGTAAACCAATCATTTTATAAGGGCGTGAAAGGAATTTTACAATATAACTATATATGGATAATTTATGGGCAATTAATTAATTCCTAAAATCATGAGATTTAATCTGATTAATAGATTTTTTTAACCTAATTATTAGGAATGCTTATAATCTATTTTCAATTAACAAAATCAATAAAATGATTAAAAAACATTTTTAACATAATTAAAAAAAACATTTTTTTTTGTTTTATGCTTATTTTTACTAACCACATCAAAAGATTGATGAATTAATCATTTTATCCAAATATTTGTAGTCATACATGAATAAAACATATTTGTAAATCATATCTGTAATTTAGTAATTATCTTGAATAAATAAATGAATTAAATTATATTCATAAATTAATAAAACACAATTTATAGATTAAAAATTGTCATACAACTATAATAATGAATGAATAAAACACATTAAATATATACATAGATTGTATATTTATTCATAAATAATAACAAAAATTTATATTGTAATATTTATCTATTTTCTAATAATCACAAATGAATATAACATAAACAAAAGTTAGAATACAAATACTATTATTCTATAACTATAAATGAATAAGCCAAGATATTTTCCATTTTGTAGTGTTTGGTTGTATATTAGCACTCCAAAATTGCATTGTAGAAGCATCTTTATTTTTTCTGCACATCATTAAATAAAAAGATAAATACAAATAACATTTATCTAAATAAAAAAGTTATAGAAAAACTCAAATGACTTCATGTCATAAATGAATAGGCATGAACAAATTATGAAGTACATATGAATGCTATAATTGTAGTTATATTCATACATGAATGTATACCATTAATCATACCTGAATACACCAAGCACATTAAATAAGATATATTGCAAAATAAGACCAAAGTTAGCTCCAAATTTAGAGTATCAACTAAGAGAGTTGGACACACCAACTAACTTACTTCCAAAATTACAAACATTGGTAGATAAAATAACTATTTCTATTTATAGTTCACAACCAAATAATTGATTTGACTAGAGATGAAAAACAATAAGAAATTATGTCGTTCAAAGAAAATCATATCTGCAGCAAACTCATTCCGGTATAAAAATGATTCATTAGAAAAGACATGAACTAGATTAAAAAAGTAATAATCAAATAAAAACAACTCAAAAGAAGAGGCAGACATAATCCTATCATTTAATCAACATGAGATGTATAGAGAAAAAATGTAATGAAAAGAAACAAGCAAATACTTGGGCAACAACTTTAGAAAAAGGAAAGGAGAGGGAAGAAATCACCACAATCAAAGTAACAAAAATATGTATGCTATTTTCCAGAATACGTGAACCCTTTTATTTCTAGTCAAAGTAACATAATGAATCCATATCATAAACGAATAGGCATGACCAAATGCTTGTTCTGGAAAAATAAACCAAGTGTAAAAGCAAATTTCTTTTGAAGTTCAAAATACGTAGAAGTCGCCTAATGCTTATCCTGATTGAAGGCTGAACAATTTCATCTTCCTGTGTCGTTTAAGATGGATGTCCAAGTGCAATTTGAAGAGCTTCCAGGTACACATCTAGGGATACTATGACAATTCATAGAAGAAATTCTCTCAACACAAAACAACAAAAAAGAAGGAAGGATTTCATCTGTCTTCAGCAATGATGAATCTGAGTCCTAATTTAATATCATTGGAAAGAAATTTAATATCAATATTGTAATCCAATTTGCTAGAATTTAACCTACGAACACAATAGAAAGAAGAATCAAAAATGACCAACTATTGATTTATAGGTTCAATTTCATAGGAAATCCTGTCAAAATCCCCCCCCCCCTGCATCGTCAAACACGAACCCCCCTTCATGATCCTTTTTTCCCCCTTCCTTGTCAATCGACTACAACGACATCAAGAGTGAATCGGTACTGTTGAGTTCATCGTAGCCCAAGGTGGATTGAAGGCTTCCTTCTCGTCACTCCCTTTCTCTCGCTCGTCTCTATTCCGTTCCTCTGAATGCACGATGCAAAGCACACAATCCCAAATCGGCGGTTGGACCAGAAACGATGTTTTCCTAGAAAAACCGACTAAACCAGAAATGATTGAGTTTGTGACTTGTAATGGTCCGATTAGGGTTACGGGCTGCGACAGGTGATGGTACGAACACGAAGAAATCATGGAATACAAATGATGGAGGTGGTTTATTGATTCAACCCTAGAGAGAGAGAGAGAGAGAGAGAGAGAGAGAGAGAGAGAGAGAGAGAGAGAGAGAGAGAGAGAGATGAAAAGGAGGGCAAGTAATTTGAACGGAAACATGAAAGAGATTGAGAAATTATAGGAACGGGTTAAAGTTGCAATTACCATTATAGCCTTATGAACTTTTACAAGTTACACTTTAGTACCTATAGTTTTAGAATTTAGATAAATTACCCGTTTGATAATAACCTCATATATGAATATTTAAATGGTCCGGATCCGTTCTCGCGTTCTCAACCTTTTAAGTGTTCTCATTTGATCCTACTCCTATATATATATATATATATATATATATATATATATATATATATATATATATATATATATATATATATATATATATATATATATATATATATATATATATATATATATATATATAAAGAGAGTTATGATTTAAGAAGTTTAGTATCACTTTTTTCTTCATAATTGTGTATCAGTTTTGCATCAAAAATTAGTTTTACACATCAGTTTTCTAGGCATACCAACTAAACATATATCCATGAATGTACAACCTCACAATGCACTTCTTCTGCATCGACAACTTGTATATTTCCAACTGAGCATATATTTGCGAATACACAAGTCCTGATACGTGATTTACACATCGCCTACTTGTAAAATCACTGATCTATTCTCAAAACCGTAAGGCTACCTACGAAATGCACTCTATCATAAGGATAGCTATGAAAAAGTCTTAATACACATAGATTTAATATTTTCTCTACAAAAAATCATTTTTTTAAAATCATAAACAAAGGTATCGTAAATTTTATAAAAAATGATAAATGTGCTGGGTTTTAAGGATACTTAAAAAACATTATAGGGACATCCAAAACAACAATTGAATCCTCAATAGGCTCGGAAAACTAATCTATGAACAACCTATCAATTACAATTTGATTATGAAAGAATACATACCTTTTAAGGTTCTTAAAAAAACAATATAGATCCTTGATTGATTGATGAGAGCTCAAGAGTCCAACATATAACTCCTCTTTTGTAGTCACACCCAAGGAACTCAGATTAGCAACATCCGCCAACAAACCATGTAACGAACACCATGAATGAAGCTCAACAAATCCGAACCTGCTGGAAGAACAGGTAGCACATCATGGAAATGAAGCTACATCGACGTGGTGTCGTGATTTTGAGAGTTACGGGAATGAATAAGTAGGACATAATTTCTCTTAGGGTTTTGAGTAAAAATCATCATCATATTTTGTCCAAAGGCCTCTCTATTTATAAGGAAGGACAGAAAACCCTACAAGATAATTATATAGTTATCTAATAATTATCCATATAAATGGTAATTATCTGACTGCTTAATTATCTTCTTTTTATCCTTTAGAATATTCCAGATATTCTAGGTTTCATTTAATTAGTTAAATACTGTTAATTAATTAACAAATCAAGTCCCTATAATATTGCTTATTTTTGTTCTTGCGTGTAACCCACAAAGACCCTACTATTAATAGTAATATTAATAATTTTTCTAACTATGTTGGGAAATGGGCACCATTCTCCATCACTCTTACTTGCATAAGTTTCCAACATTATATGGTTTAATATTATCTAGTAATGAGTAGAGAGCATACAGTCAAATGTACCTGCCATACTCACAACATAGATTCGAGATATATCCCATAGATAAGTGATCATATATATTCATTTGTTTTTCAAGATATCTATATGAATGTGAGACATGGATATAGTCAATCTCAAACGTTCAATATTTTGTTTCCTGAAATCGACTTGTGTCAACCAAAAACAAACTGCATAATTGATCTATCAATTCAGTCTGAGCACGACCACACATTTTAATTTAACACCAAATCATTAAGGGGGCTCAAAGATATCAATTCAAACTTGTTGGGAGCAGTGTGTTGCGTCATGGGCTCATTTCACAGCCCTATTTTGTATCCGGTATGGGCCTGTCCATCCGTGATATGTTTGTTAGGGTTTGAGTATTAATAGATGCTTGCATGCATCTTTTTACACAGTTTTTTGGAGTAGATTTCTCGTCTTGTTTTTAAGATATCTTTTGTAACCCTAGAATCCTCTACAATGGAAGTTCTTAATCGAGCTCTACTGAGGATTGAGTAATCTAATCATTCGACTCATTCAGATCCATACTTGTGTTTTATCTCATTGTTTTTACATTCATTATTTACCTGTTACAAAGATCTAATCGATCAAAGAGTTTTTATAACTCATCAAGTGGTATCAGAGCAGGAGGCTGTGTAATTCATACACATCTCTTCTGTGAAAGAAGTTATTAGGGTTTATTCCGCATTAACTGATATTTATTGAGCCGTCCCTCCATAATTGACGTATCTCATTACTTATTCGTTTTGCCCTAATATTATATATTACAAGTCTGATCTTTCAAACAGGTTAAACGATCAAGCATGGACGATTCTCAATCTAATCCTATCAACATCTCAACCATTATTGGATCAACAACAAAGATTCCTATTCTTTACGCTCAAGATTACGAAGTTTGGGCGCATCACTTTGAAGACTACGTCATCAGATCTGAAGACAATGGGTATCTTATATGGGAAGCTATTGTGTCAGGACCATTCGCTCACTCAGGAACATCTAGAATCATTAAAACTCAGAAAGAGTATAACGATCTGTTAAAAGATGTGAAAGATGTTGCTCAAGACGAAAAGGAGATGTTTTAGTGCAACATTAAAGCATTGAGACTGATCCGATTCGCTCTTCAATCTGATACATTTAGGTTGGTGAGTTCCTGTAGTACCGCTAAAGAAATCTGGGATAGGCTGCGAGAGCTATATTCCACAGATGAAGATTTGGAGCATTCTATTCAGACCTTGCTTTTGTCTGAGTTCGGTGAATTTAAGCAGAATTCTAATGAAACTATCACTCAGATGTTTGATCGCTTCAATCACCTTCTTAGCAAAATGATCAAACATGATATAGAAAGGAAGTTGATTGAACAAAAGGTCACCTTTTTGAATGGTTTAAGATCTGAATGGAGAGCTGTTGTGTCTACAGTCAAAGCTCATGAGCAGTTCAAGTCCTATTCGCTGGCAAAGCTGGTGGGAATTTTGAAATCCCAAGAAAAGATTGTCATGCAAGATACGAATGTGGTCTCAAGTTTGGGATCCTTGGCCCTTCTATCTAAAAGCAAAAATGTGGTAGAAGATGAAGATCTGAACCTAGAAGACTATGATCTTACTTCTGAAGATTATGCAATGATGGTGTCTAATCCAAAGAGGTTTATCAAGAAGAGATTCCTTACCAATAAGAACCGAAACTGGCAGGGAAGCTATAGTTCTGAAAAGATTAGGGAGGAGCTGAAGACAGAGGAACCAAAGAAAGAGGCGGAACTTGAAGGAGATTCAGGTGTGAATTGCTACTACTGTGGAGGAAAGAACCACTATGCCAAAGACTGCGTTCTAAAGACAATGGCAGAGAAGGATGAGGAAAAAGATGAAGAGGCCTTGTTGATGAAAAAGCTGGAAGAGATCAAGAGAAAGAAAGCCACTGCTAATCCTTCAATGAATACTTTAATTGTGCAGGGTTCGGCAGCAGATGATGAGTTCGGTGGCATGCAGGTCTGGTCAACTGACTCAGAGGATGATGAGGTCAGGAAACCATCTCATGGAGAGGCATACGTTTCAAGAGGTGAAGAAAGCAGTGGGAAGTGTTTGATGGTGACAGATGTATCTCAAATGAGGGGATACAATACATATGGTGGGAATGAAGACTCCAAGGAGCTAGAGGACCTATGCTTCACAACAAAACCTCTCAGCGTGCAGATCAATGAGCTAGATGAATTGATCAAGAAGGTACAATCTGTTTTTGTTTCATTTAAAGTCCCACAAAATTCGTATGAAAAAAAATTAAAAAGCTTAAATTCAAGAATCTCAAATCTAGATAGTAGTTTAACTCAAACACGGGTCACCAATTCTAACCTAACTGACCAAATAAGCAGGGTGTCTTCCAAGAGTGAAGAACAGAGGATGTGGATAGAGCTGAAGGAGTCGGAGCTGATTAAATCCAAAGATGAAAACATTTATTTGCAAAGAGACAATTTAAAACTTTTGAAACAGAGAAATGTTTTTTGTTTAATTGCTAAACGTCTTTATGCTAACATCACTCAACTTAATCTGAACTGTGAAATAGGGCGGAAAATTCATCGCATGATTTTTCCCTTCCTTGAGTTTAAGGAGGATGAAATCGATGCTGAAGCATATAACTGCGAAAGTGTTGTATGTTCTGATGATGTGAATCCCACTTACATGTATGGTCTGGACAAAATAGAATCTTTTATAAAGTCCAAGGACCATAAGGACATGCTGAAAAATCTTTTGAATGAAAACGATAAGCTGAAACTAAGGACCGAAACCATACAAAAATTTGACTCATTGAATGCCAATTTAAGTTCAGAAAATAAAATTGATGTTAAAAACGCATCTGAACTTAATGAGGATGATGATATGAGTGTAATTTCTGTAGAAGATGAAGTCGACTGTTCTGAGTTTGTCAAAAGCGAACACGAAAACCACAAAAATCTTATTTCTGAAAATTCTGTGGATTTCGCTCGTTTGTCACAAAATAAGTCCCCGATTCTTAAAGAAAAGGCAGTGGTATACCAAAAGGTGAGAACTACTCCAAATCAGGTGTATAAAGTTACAGGTGTAACCGAACATCAAACAGCTGAACTCACTGCCATTGTAAATGAAGATAACGCAGATGGCTGCGATGAGTTCTTCTGGTCTGCTCCCATAGATAATGCCGATGAAACAGTTGGTTTATCAGAGCGAACGTCCTGGAAAACAAAAGGAAGATATGTACCAGAGCCGCTGAACAAGCCTGATAACTTTGACGTACCAAGTACCAGTGGCACTAAAGAAATTCCTGTAGAAGAAGTCACCTCCACAAACGAAACCTCATCTATAAAGAGCGAACCTGTTGTTCAAAAGCCAAAACAGAAGGCGAATATTCACAGGCAACCCAGACAGGTGAAAAATCAAAAGCAGCAGAGGAATCTGAGATACAAGAAGAATCTCTTAGAGCGAAAACAGTTCTGGCGATTTCAAAATGCCCATTTTTCTGATCATGACAGGAAGTCAGAGAAAAGAGCAGTCAGACCGCAAGAAAGTATCAACAACCGAAAGGAAAGGTTCAGTTCAGAGAACACCAGCTACCGAAAGCATAGGTTCGGTTCCGAGAGCAAAAGTTACCAAGGTTCAAGGTTCGGTCTCACTAATGACCACAAACAAAAGGATCACCTAGAACCTCAAGTCAAGAAAACTTCTCAGTCTAAATTCTCTAATTCTAATTCTTCTCAACCCCATTCTAAATCCATTTCTGTTCAAACTCAAAATCTAAAATCTTCAACAGATTTGAAAGGAAAATCGAAGGTTTCCTCGGTCAAGAGTGATCAAAAGCATTCCAAGGCCCGAACACCTGAACTTGAATCCAAACCGACTGTAACAAATCCCAATAAAATTAAAGTTTTCACTATTAAGAAGAAAGATGAAACAACTTTAATAAAAAGAACATATCTCGTTGACATTTCTCTTACTATTCCTGTTCCTGTGAAAGGCTCACGTGGACCCAAGAAACTTTGGGTTCCTAAATCTGCTTGATTTTTGCAGGTTATCAGTGACGAGCAGTTCGACGAAGAATGGTATATTGACAATGGCGGCTCATGTCACATGACAGGAAGGAAGGAAGAGCTGAGGGAATTTATATCACTTCTAAACGGCGGGAATGTCAAGTTCGGGAACAACTCATATGGCACGATTAAAGGTTATGGGATGATAACAAATGGAGACTTCACGATTAGAAAAGTTTCATACGTTGAAGGACTACATCATAATCTCATCAGTGTATCTCAGCTTGTTGGAGGTACCGGTCTTAAAGTTTCGTTTGATGATGAGGGTTCGGAAATAATAGAGAAGAAAACAAAAAGAGTAATTCTCAAATCGGAGCACAAAGGCGAAATGTTTCCTCTCAATCTCAAACCTATCAAAGGAAACCCAACTATCTGTCTATTATCCAAAGCACATTCCGACGAAAGCTGGCTGTGGCACCGAAGGCTCTCCCATCTCAATTTCAAGGATATTAACAAACTTGTCACAGGAGGTCATGTTAGTGGTATTCCATTGCTCAAGTTTGATCGAGAACATTTGTATGCTACGTGTAAAATGGGGAAACAGAGTCGTCAAAGTCACCCATCCATCATAAACACTAAAGTCGTTGAACTACTTGAGATAATTCACATTGACTTGTGTGGTCCATCTTCTATCGAAAGCATTGGCGGTAGCAAGTATATTCTTGTTATTATTGATGACTTTTCACGTTTTACATGGGTGTTCTTTCTGAAGCACAAATCTGAGGCAACTCTCAAGCTGAAGATGTTTATCAAGTAGGTTGAAGTGCAGCTGAGGAAAGTAGTCCGCATCATCAGAAGCGACAATGGGCTGGAACTCAAAAATAAAGAATTTGAAGACTTTTTAGCAGAAAAAGGAACCAGTCACAACTTCTCAGCTCCCTACACCGCTCAACAAAACAGAATTGTCGAAAGGCGAAACCGATCTTTGTGTGAGGCGGCGCGAACCATGCTAAGTTTCGCTTCTTTACCATTATATTTCTGGGCTGACGCTATTTATGCAACATGTTTCACGCAGAACAGGTCCTATCTCAACAAGCGTTTCTCTCTTACTCCTTATGAGATCATCAACAACAGGAAGCCGAACGTTAAATTCTTCCATGTATTCGGCTCACGATGCTTCATCTTCAACTCTAGAGAACATCGTAACAAGTTCGACGTTAAAGCTGATGAAGGGATTTTTCCGGGATACTCTCTTACTTCAAAAGCATATCGGGTCTTAAATAAGCGTTCAAGGAAGATCGAAGAGACATATTATGTGACTTTCGATGACAACTACGTCAAAAGGATAAAGGCTACTAAAGAAACAATTGAAGAAATTTTCACTCAAACAGGTCATGTCACGGCCTCGATTGTTAATTTGTTTGAGCAGTTTGTGGAGTTATTCGATGAACCTGAGAAAGCTACTCTCTCGGAAGCCAAGGCAGTAGACAACAAAATCAACCATCTGAAGCAAATCGTTGAAGATGCCACTGAACAAATGGGTAAAGGAGGGCAAGTTCCAAACAAACCTCCTCAGCAAGGTGCTTCAGTTGAGGGGGAGAATCCATCTTCTTCAAAACAGCCAAGCTTACCAGTTGAGGGGGAGCATATTATTCCTGTTGCATCCGAAAGCTCTACTGCACCCGAAGGTACTGTCGCACCCGAAAGCTCTACTGCACCCGAAGGTACTGTAGCACCCGAAAGCTCAACACTGCCAGAGAGCTCTTCACAGCCCGAGAGCACAACCACACCCGAAAGTCCTGGAGCACCAGAAACATCAGCCACACTGGAAAGCTCATCAATCGAAGGGGAGAATGCCGATATGTTTTATGACGATGACAGTCAATCTGAATTAGAAGAGATGGTGAACGCTGAATTGGATCCATCGTATGATCCAAATTACCCTCCTTTTGTCAAATGGACTAGAGATCATCCTATTTCACAGGTTGTGGGTAATGTCTCTGAAAAGGTGTTGACCCGATCTCAACTGAAGGCAAAACAAACCTCTTTATTTTCAAAAGTAGAGTTCTGTATGTTCAACTCTTTCGTCTCAAAAGTTGAACAAAAGACAGTAAACACCGCTCTTGATCACTCTGATTGGGTTCAAGCTATGCAAGACGAACTTAATGAGTTCGAAAGAAATAAAGTTTGGCGTCCCATTCCAACTCCTCAAGATGCCTCGGTTGTTGGTATCAAATGGGTCTTTAGAAATAAAATGGACAAGGAAGGCAATGTAATAAGAAATAAAGCTCGTCTAGTTGTGAAAGGATACTGCCAGGAAGAAGGAATTGATTACGAAGAGACTTTCGCTCCAGTTGCAAGGCTGGAATCTGTTCGAATATTTCTTGCCTATGCTGCACACAAAAACTTCGAGGTCTACCAAATGGATGTAAAATGCGCTTTTCTAAATGGAGAACTTGAAGAAACGGTTTACGTGGAGCAACCTCCTGGTTTTGTCAATGAAAAGTACCCAAATCACTGTTATATTCTGGACAAGGCAGTTTACGGCCTGAAACAAGCACCTAGGGCCTGGTATGAAACGCTAACTAAGTTTTTAAAGATGTCTAAATTCAAACAAGGTTCGGTTGACCCAACCTTCTTTCGTAAGAAGGAAGGTAACCACCTTATGATTGTTCAAATCTATGTCGATGATATCATCTTTGGCTTAACGAATCCCAGCTTAACAGCTGAATTCAGAAAGCTGATGGAGACTAAATTTGAAATGAGCTCAATGGGTCTGATTAACTTTTTCCTTGGTTTAAATATTAGACAAGGACCCGAAGGCATCTTTATCAACCAGGAAGCATACACCAAAACTCTTCTTGCCAAATTTGGCATGATGGGAGACTCAAAGGTCAAAGTTCCAATGGCATTCGGCACCAAACTCACACCCTCCTTGGAAAAACCGGCAGTTGATATTACGTTGTACCTCCAGATGATTGGGTCCTTAATGTAACTTACTACTAGCAGGCTTGATATAATGTTTTATGTATGCTATTGTGCTAGGTTTCAGGCGAATCCTCGTGAACCACATATGCTTGCAGTGAAAAATATACTCCTGTATCTGAAACGAACCACATCCCTCGGTCTATGGTATCCATCAAACTCAGGCTTCTTCGTTCAAGCCTTCTCAGATGCAGACCTTGGAGGATGTGGTTTAGACAGGAAAAGCACCACAGGAGGCTGCCAATTCCTTGATGGGAAGTTGGTCAGCTGGCAGTCAAAGAAACAAGCATGTGTTTCTCTTTCTACAGCCGAAGCAGAGTACATCGCAGCTGCCTCTTGTACATCTCAAGTCATTTGGATCCAAAGCCAGCTTCGTGATTATGGACTCAACATGAAAAAGATCCCACTATATTGCGATTCAGAAAGTGCAATTAGGATCTGTCATAACCCAGTGCAACACTCCAAGACCAAGCATATAGCACTGAGGTATCACTTTATTAAGGATCATGTGGAGGATGGAAATGTCGAAATTCACTTTGTTTGATCAACTGGCCGATATCTTCACCAAATCCCTACCTGAAGCTAGTTTCAATAAAATTCTTCAAGGTCTAGGAATGATGGAATCGGAGTCGGTACCAAAAACACCATCTCAAAGCTAACAGTTGGAAGCGAAATGAACCGAACGCTCGGTCTATTTCGGGTTCGGTTCACATGGGAACTGAAATGAACCGAACGCTCGGTCTATTTCGGGTTCGGTCCCATTGCACATGTTTTCGCTCAATCTCAAAAAGGTGTTGTGTATGATTGTATACTATTGTACAGTTGTTTTCCAAAAATCCAAAAATATTTTTCTTAGGAACCGAAATGAACCGAGCGTTCGGTCCATTTCGGGTTTGGTTCAATTTTTTTGTTTTTGTTTTGTTTGGTTTTTCTCTTTTCAAAAATTTCAAATCTCCAAATATATTTTCTTTCTTTTACTTCTATTCTTGTTTAAATATCGATGGGGCAGGTATTATTCTCACACTTTATACTAGTTAAGCGTCCCTAGAAGCATGCTGCTGCATGTTGTCCAAAGCCTCAACTGATTTTGAATAAAGCCTTAATGACTAGGTATATACAAACCTTGTCTTCCTAATTAGGCTGGTACATTTATTCTAATCATGAGCTACCTTACTCTTTTCTCATATGGGTTAAGAGTTTACTGCTTGGTCACTATTTTTAGCAGAGGTACTTTGGTTTCTTTTCACCACCTCAAATATTTTTCTCCACCATATTTCGGTCCCATATAGTAACCCTTGAGACTCTTAGAAATAACCACTGAGGTTTATGGCTACACAATCTCTGTGTTTATGATATTAGCCTCGTGTCACTACGTGCTAAGTGAAACCCTAAATTCAATACCTAACATGAATTGACGGTAAACAATTACATTTGTAGTTGTATCATGAAATCTCTTTCCTTTGTGTGATTCTTATGAAATTGTTAATCACCATGACATTTCTTCCCTTAGAATCCAGTTTTAATCTTTTGAGATTTCACAAACAAATATCTCCAACAAGTCACTATACAAACATCCCAACCTACTTGTTCGGCAGACCACATCGGTCTCACAGGTACTTCATTTGGTCTCGATCTTATGTCAAGGTCCGGGATTCTAAACTGAAGCGAAAGCCACCCTTTTAAGCCTTATCAAAAGATGCCTTTCAACACTTCTTAACACGTGATTGATCGTAATTCAACGGGAATCCATACAGACACTTTAAAGTCTCTCTTGACTTTGAAGAAAGTGATTTGTGCCCGGGATCAATTGTTTCGTGTCTATATTGATATCACAAATTCCTACATAAATATCGCTTTATTTCTTTATCTTTGACACTCTATGCACGAAAATCTTT
The DNA here is from genome assembly GCF_052625555.1 of Lactuca saligna. Classification (NCBI taxonomy): domain Eukaryota; kingdom Viridiplantae; phylum Streptophyta; class Magnoliopsida; order Asterales; family Asteraceae; genus Lactuca; species Lactuca saligna. The sequence goes on along the minus strand of NC_136421.1, from coordinate 67,495,353 downwards.
GATTTTCCAAAAGTCTGGTTCGGTTCCGTCCTTATCTCTTGTTTGGATGACAACTATTTAACAGATAAGGTGCCGACTCAGCGGACAGAGTAACGGCTTAAATAGTGATTTGACGGGCACACATGCAAAAAGAAATAGTTTTTCTCTCTCCTGCGTCATCATCGGGGTTGCCAACTGTCGCGATTCAGTCAAATACGGAACCGTTTCGTGTTTCAAGAAGATTTAGGGGCTGATTCTTCTCTCTCCTCTACCCACAGTATAAAGGCAACATTCCTAATTCCTTCCACATTTTCAGCAATCAAAAATTACAAGAGCAAAATCAGGCAATTCATTATCTACTGTTCATCATCTTCAACCTTGCATTCAAGAATGGCGGACTCTTCATCTGTTCATGAAACCTCTTCTCGCACCAACATTCTCCCCATTCGAACTCAACAAAGACTGGTGATCGATCTAAACCCTCTCGTCTATGATCATTATATGTATCCCATTGTGGAGTGTCTCAAATACTCTCCACTGGTTCTAGTCCTGTCGAAGGTCGAAATTGTGCCTATGGTCTGTCTTTCCCAAGTCTTCTCCACTGCTCATTATGATAAATCAGTGGATCGAATCTACTTTGACCTCCTTTCTCACAAGACCTCCATCTCCAAGCAACGATTCTGCTGGCTTCTAGGGTTTGAACCTGATGAATCCATGGTTAATCCCGACTCCATAACTGTGGGACAGTTATTCTTGATGTTCTACAACATGGGTTACACAAAAATCCTCACGACTGTCACCAAGTTTAAAAAATCGTGTCTTCCTCCTCCATGGAACGACTTCTTCACCATTCTGTTCAAGGGGCTATCTGAGAGAAGTGCTGGTTCTGATGGGCCCAGTAAATTGTTCATGAACATTCTCTATGGTCTGTACAATGGAATAAACCTCGACTATGGCTTGGCTCTCTGGCAACAACTCATTCAGAGCCTTGCCTCCTCTTCTCGCCATACTGAAGTGTCCTATGCCAGATTTTGGACACTGATCACCAAGTGGGCAATGGATAAGCTTCATGTTCCCACCGTTTCCGATTCCCTCCTCTCCTCCATCAGTGTCTTCCACACCACCAAAATCATCGTCACTGATCCTACCAAGTTCTCCTTCATCGGCTCCATTCCGGAATCCATGTACACTGGTGTGTCCAAGGAAAGTATCATCATGAAGGCCTACAAGGAATTTCGTCCTTCGGGTCCAAGGGAACTTTCTGCAGCGATGGTTCAGTCCATCCATGACGCAGATAAACCAGCTGCAAGAGGGGAGAAAACCAGAGAAAGGGAAGATTAAGCAAGCAGCAAAGGGAGCGAAGGGTCCTTCTCCTAAGAAGCGAAAACCTTCAAAGACAGATCTATCCCCCCCAGCGAAGAAGAAGAAAACTCAGCCGAAGAGGAAACTTGTTCTCGCTTCTTCATCAAGCGATTTAGAGGCTAACCAATCTGACTCAGAAGAGTCACCTCGAGGCGATACTACTCCTCACTCGCCTGCACATGAGTTACCAGTTTCATCAAGACCTCTTTCTCCTCCTCCTACCACCATACTATTTCCATTCCCACCATAACCTCCATTCCTATCATAACCTCCTCCATTTCCATTCCCCCCATAACTAACCCCATTTCTATGCCTACCATAACAACCACTATTTCCATTCCCCCCATAACCTCTTCTATCCCAATTCCACCCTCCTCTATCCCTATACCGCCACCCATTTTCACTGAAGCCACCAAAACCACCACCAGTGAGATTCAAACCAACGTATCTGATACGGGGTTCAGACTTCACAACCCGAAACCACCTTCACAACCGAACCTCTTTCCACACCCAAAACTACCCACACCACTGAACCTGCAACATCACCTGTCTCTCCTACTCCCTCAGCAGAAACCGAGACCTTCTTGGGTGGTGAGGATATGACCTTTGATGTCACACCCCCAAACCAAGGATGGCGGAAACGTCCGGGGGTGGAGGACTTCATGTATAGTATCATAACCACAATTTCAATAGTAATTTAAGCAAACACAACCAACATATATATAATCGAAAATGTTACATCACTTGTATGAATTACATGTTTCAAAATCAATTACAATATGTTGACAAAATATGAAAAGTTTGACGCCTTAACGTCCCATCCTCAAAAGCACTTGATTACCTGTTTAGTGATTTCCTGAGAATACAAGTTGTTTGAAAAGTGTCAACACAAAGGTTGGTGAGTTCATAAGCTTTTGTTATAAAACTTAGTAGAAGTCTTTCACATGTAAATGTCGTGTTTGTTTCAGAAAAATCCGATATTTTCCTTAAAATTCGTATAATGTAGCCTTATAACCAAAGACTAAAATGTATAAGAAATCATTCTTACATAGTAGAAATGTCGTGAGTTTGAATTGATATAAAAAGTGAATTTAAATCAACCTAAAACCTACTTAGGTTTTATGAAATCCCGTAAACTTCATGAATTGTTATCTCCCTGTGTGAGTCGCTATAATCATACTATGACTATGTGAACCTGCCACGACGTTTCTCAGGCGTCGCGTAAATGAAATGACATTTGTCACCCGTAGACCTGCAGGTCCCACTGTAGCTAGCAGCAAGGTGTGGGGTGTCAAACCCAATATAGATCTATATAAAAGTATCACGTTCCCCCTCCAGGAGACTCTGATTATAACTACCAGGAATTATATTTCGCACTCGGACGTACGGGTAGAGAGAATGTCTCACAATTTAGGGTAACAAGTTTACGTATAATGTGTGTGAGTGTAAACCTTTTCTGTATGAATGTACTCTTTTAGTACGAGTGTGTTATGCAATATATCATAAACTATACCTATTATAGTTTATCTAAAACGTTCGTAATATGTAAGAACTCTTTTATGGAAATGTATTAGTGTTATGAATTTATTAAACTATACTTTTATAGTTTAATATACGTGTTCTAAAATGAATGATTAATATTATGAATGACTTAGTTTCAGTTCATGATGACAAACTAACAAGGAAACACATTCAATAATTAGAACTTATGATTATACACTTTGCTCAACATAATACAAAGTGTTATGATATTTACATGTTGTTGGCTAACTTTAGCCATTCTGCCCTGTTTTGGAAAAATCATAGAAAAATCATACAAAGTCGAAAGCTAGATCCGTAAAATCTGCGAGTTCAAAAAGTGTGTCTAGTTTACTCATAATTTTTATCACGATTTTTAATGACCTCCAACTTGGGTGAAAAAGTCCATAATCATAGACTGGTCCGGATTGTTGTTTGAAATGATAGACAGTTTTGTAAAAATCACCATAAATTGTAGAAAAATCGTATGGAGATGTGCAAGTAGTCATTTTAAAGCTAAACACTTGAACTATTTGCAACTTGTACAGTTTTGAAAACAAAAATGTTTAAGATGCCCAAAACAGTCCGTGAATGGAGTTGAACTTTTCTGATGAAGGCTGTTAGAAAAATTTAGTTATGTTCTTGGTGTTTTAACTTGTATTCCCCCCCCCCCCTGAAAACTTGAGAAAACATGAAAATGTAGGGGTATGAACTCACCTTGAGTGATTTCAGTAGATAAGTGTTGAAGAAGAGAAGTGTTCAACCCAAGAACACTTGAAGAATCACTTGAAGATTCGAAGCTCTAACACAATTATGATGGAGTTTGTGTAAGATATCCATGATTTGAGTATAACAAGTGAAATAATCATAAGGAGGGTGAATTTTACTTACTAATAGTGGAAGAACACTTGAAAATCAGCCTTGGATCTCGAAATTTGTGGAGAAAAGTTTGAGAGAAAAGTGGTGCTTGATACTTAGTGAAATGAGAGCAAATGAGAGAAATGAGGAGAGAGGGTGTTTTGTTCCAGCTCTAAAAATGTGGGAATGAGTAGAAATTGAGTGTAAGGGACATTGAAGTGACCTAGGTAAGGTGGGGAGGTGTGGCTGGTCATAGAGTGGGTTTGGGAGTGGTTGCTTGTTTCATAAGGTAAAGCAAAGTCAACACTCCACCTCTTTGTACTTTACCCACTAACTTTTATTATTTAAATAAAGTTTTTTATGAAAATATGATTAAATTGTGAATATTTAGAATTTATTACATTAAAATATGATTTTGGGTGAAAATCCCACGTTAAAATAATTAAAAACGGGCCTTAAACGCAAAACTACGCGAAAACCGGGAAGAAAAGCATTCCCAGCGAGACCTCTCGGTCCCTAGGCCGAGGTTCGGTCCTTGCTGGGGGCTGTAGCCAGAAACGAGACGAACAGAGGGAAACAAAAGGGGGCGAGGAAGCGAAGGGAGGCGAACCGGAAGCGAGAGGCGAAGGCGAGGGGGGGGGGGTTCGGTCCGGGGATAGGAGGCGAACACGTCCGACCGAAATGAGCCGAATGAACAGTGGTGAACAGTGCCTTCGGGTTCGGGTGGCGCGCGAGGTTCGGTTCCTCCTTGCTCTCGGGTTCGGTTCCTCCTTGCTCTCGGGTTCGGCCCTTCTTGCTCTCGGTCCCTAAGAGGACCTTGGGGTCCTAAGAGGCTTCTCTTCTTAATATGAGGTTTCGGTTCCTAAGGTCCATTTTTCTCGTTTTTACCCCGTTTTAAGCCGTTTTTGACCCGGTTAAGGGTCGAAATGACCCGAATGACTCTAAAAAGTTACGGGAAACTTTTGAGAGAGATTTGGGAGAGATTTCACATACTTGGAGAGATTTGGGAGAGATTTAACATTCTTGGAGAGATTTCTCATACAAAGAGATATTTGAGAGATATTTCACATGCTTGGAGAGATTTGGGAGAGATTTAACATTCTTGGAGAGATTTATCATACAAAGAGATATTTGAGAGATATTTCACATGCTTGGAGAGATTTCTCATACAAAGAGATATTTGAGAGAGATTTGACATTCTTAGAGAGATTTGGGAGAGATTTGACATTCTTAGAGAGATTTGGGAGAGATTTAACATTCTTGGAGAGATTTGGGAGAGATTTAACATTCTTGGAGAGATTTCTCATAAAAAGATATATTTGAGAGAGATTCTTGATAAGAAGAGATAGAGTGAAAACGATTGAGAGAGGTTTCGTGTGTGACAAATGTGAGTGTCCGGCTTCGCAATGCAAGGTTTGTAAACCCTGTTAAGTATTGTTTAAGGATCTTACACACCCCCGATGAGTATGCAATGTGGTTTTATCCGTTTAGTTCATTGATTTGCTCTAAGGCTTAGGAAATTTTAACACAAGACTTTTCCCAAGTGATGTTTTCCCATTAATATAGCAAGTTATACAGTATGAACATAACACAAACCCTAATACACAAGGTTTAATCGAGTTGACCAGTTCGACTTGATGACTCGACTTGACTCAAGATTGATGATTGTCACATCATCCCCCCGTTAGAGGGAATTTCGTCCCAAAATTTAAATTCGGCTGGAACTTCAAGGGTTTGGGAAAAGATGCGGATACTTTTGTTTCATTTGATCTTCGCATTCCCAGGTAAAATCAGGCCCTCGTTTCGCGTTCCAACGAACCTTCACTATGGGAATGCGACTATGTTTCGTTTTTTTGATCTCTTGATCCATGATCTCAACGGGTTCCTCCACAAAGTGGAGATTTCATTAACTTCGATTTCATCGAGCGGTATTACGAGTGTCTTGTCAGACAGACACTTCTTTAAGTTGGATACGTGGAAGGTAGGGTGTACGTTACTAAGTTCTTGTGGTAGTCGAAGTTTGTACGCTACAGGACCAATCCTAGCAAGGATTTCGAACGGTCCGATGTACCTTGGGTTTAGTTTCCCACGTTTACCGAAACGTATCATTCCTTTCCAAGGGGAAACTTTTAGTAGTACTCGGTCTCCGACCTGGAATTCTAAAGGTTTGCATCACTTATCCGCGTAACTCTTTTGTCGATCACGAGACGCCTTCAATCTTTCCCGAATTTGAATGATCTTTTATGTGGTTTCCCTTATGATTTCAGGCCCAGTAAGGGTGCTATCAGGGATTTGCCCTCTGGCTAGCTGAGTATCCCCGACTTCGGCCCAACACAGAGGTGATCTACACTTGCGACCGTAGAGAGCTTTGAATGAAGCGACTCCAATGGTAGTGTGATAGCTGTTATTATAAGAGAATTCGATAAGCGGCAGATGGGTATCCCATGCCCTACCAAAATCTATCACATAGGCTCTCAGCATGTCTTCCAATGTCTGGATGGTTCTCTCGCTCTGCCCGTCGGTTTGTGGATGGTAGGTCGTACTCATGTCAAGCCTAGTTCCCAGAGACTTCTGTAGGGACTGCCAGAACCGCGAGGTGAATCTACTATCTCGGTCAGAGATAATGGATGTTGGTACACCATGCAGTCGCACGATCTCTTTAATGTAATTCCTGGTTAATTTCTCCATCTTGTCTGTTTCCTTTATTAGCAGAAAGTGCGCGGACTTGGTCAATCTGTCCACGACAACCCATATGGTATCCATCCCACCTGACGTCTTAGGCAGTTTGGTTATGAAGTCCATGATTATTCGCTCCCACTTCCACTCGGGTATATCCGGTTGTTGAAGTAGTCCTGATGGCTTCTGATATTCTACCTTGACCTTGGCGCAAGTGAGGCACTTGCTCACATAAGTAGCAATTTCAGCCTTCATGTTTGGCCACCAGTATAACCTTTTGAGGTCTAGATACATCTTATCTAACCCAGGGTGAATGGAGTATCGAGTCTTGTGTGCCTCGCTCATTACAACATCTCGATACCCACCGAACTTCGGTGTCCAGATTCAATTCATGAGATAACGAGTTCTATCTTCTTTGACTTCCAAGTTCTTGTCCATCCCTCTTAGTGCTTCGTTTGCCACGTTTTCTGGTCTCAAGGCTTCTAACTGGTCATCCTTGATCTGCGTGGCCAGTTGGGAGTGGATGGTCATGGCTAGGGATTTTACTCGGCGACCCGAGTATTCTTTCTTGCTTAAGGCATCGGCTACTACATTGGCCTTGCCCGGGTGGTAGCGAATTTCACATTCGTAGTCATTCAGCAATTCCATCCATCTTGTTTGGCGCATGTTAAGTTCTTTCTGATTGAGAATGTGCTGAAGACTTTTGTGGTCAGTGAAGATGGTGCACTTGGTGCCGTAGAGGTAGTGCCTCCAGATCTTCAGGGCGAACACCACTGCTCCCAGTTCGAGGTCGTGGGTGGTATAATTAACTTCGTGAGTCTTAAGTTGCCTTGATGCGTAGGCGATGACTTTTCCCCTTTGCATGAGCACACAGCCGAGGCCTTGATTCGAAGCATCGCAATACACCACAAAATCATCGGTTCCTTCTGGAAGAGACAAGACTGGTGCGCTGCATAGGGCTTGCTTTAGTGTCTGGAAGGCGGCTTCTTGTTTATCTTCCCATTTGAATACCACGCCTTTCTGAGTCAAGGTGGTGAGAGGCTTAGCGATCTTGGAGAAGTTTTGTATGAATCTTCGATAGTAGCCTGCAAGTCCCAAAAACTATCGGATTTCTGTTGGCGTTGTAGGTGTTGACCAATCTTCGATTGCTTTGATCTTTGAGGGATCCACATGTATTCCTTCCTTGCTTACTACGTGGCCAAGGAATCCTACTTCACGGAGCCAAAATTCACACTTTGAGAACTTGGCGTAAAGCTTCTCAGTTCTTAAAATCTCCAGACTAGTCGTAGGTGTTGTCTGTGCTCTTCTTCGCTTCTCGAATAGACCAAGATATCGTCGATGAATACGATGATGAATTTATCCAAGAAGGGTCGACACACTCGGTTCATCAAATCCATGAACACCGCAGGCGCGTTTGTTAATCTGAATGGCATCACTACAAATTCGTAGTGTCCATAGCGAGTTCTGAATGCCGTCTTGGGGATATCCTCTTCTTGAACTCGTAGTTGATGATAGCCCGACCTCAGGTCGATTTTTGAAAAGTAGCTGGCTCCTTGGAGCTGGTCGAAGAGGTCATCGATTCGGGGTAGGGGATAACGGTTCTTGATAGTGAGTTTGTTTAGTTCTCGGTAGTCTATGCACATGCGAAAAGATCCATCCTTCTTCTTTACAAATAGGACCGGTGCTCCCCAGGGTGAGAAGCTTGGCCTGATGAATCCTTTGCTCAACAGTTCATACAACTGGCTGGACAGTTCTTGCATTTCTGCCGGTGCTAAGCGGTATGGAGCCCTGGCGACGGGGGTAGCTCCTGGGATTAAGTCGATCCGAAATTCGACTTGTCGTGCGAGTGGTACACCTGGCAGATCGTCTGGGAATACATTAGGGAAGTTTCATACCTGTGGAATTTCTTTGATGTCCTTCACCTCCTGTTTCTTGTCTACGACATGGGCTAAGAATGCATGGTATTGTTTTCGGAGGTACTTTTGGGTTTTAACACAAGAGATGATTTGTAGGTTCGCACTAGGTTTATTGCCATAAACGGTGAGAATGTTGCCATTCGGCAGATTGAGGCGGATGGCCCTTTCGTAACATAGAATGTCGGCACGATGAAGGCTTAACCAATCCATACCAATGATTATGTCGAAACTTTTTATGGTGACCGGCATAAGGTCAATTTTGAACAAATGGTTGTCTAGAGTGAGAGTACACCCTATGTAAATATCGTTAGCGCGCTCAACCTTTCCATTTGCCATTTCTACGACGTAAGAATCTTCTAGTGGTTGGGAATTTTGCTTAAGTATGTGTTTGAATTGGTGACTTACGAAACTTCTTTCTGCCCCACTATCGAAAAGTACGCATGCATAAGAGTTATTGAGGAGGAACGTACCAGTAACCACAGAGGGATCCTTGACTGCTTCTCCCTGCTCTAAAGTTAGGACTCTCCCTACACCCCCAGTATTAGGGGCTCGTGCCTTGGGGCAGTTCCTCCTGAAATGTCCCGTTTCACCACATCCATAGCAGGTTTGGCTTGCTCCGGTGTTGGCGGTCGTAGCAGCTTGAGCAGCGGGTTGGGTAGTCGCTCTACAGAATCGTGCGGTGTGTCCCTTCTTGTTGCAGTTATTGCAGTGTAACTCTCGACAAGCACCGTTATGGTGGTAGTTACACTTGTTGCACTTGGGAAGAGTTCCCGTGTACTGTTTCGGCGGTGCTGGAGTGACAGCAGTAGTGGAGGCACGGAAAGCAACAATCTGTTGCTTTTTGGCGGGGTCCTGCATTGGTTGTTTCTTTTTATTGCCCCAGAACTTCCTCTTGTTGTTCCCTCCTTTTGTTCGGTCGGTGGTGGTTATCACGGTACCACGGCTAGCCCTATGATCTATGAGTTGTTGTGCCAATTCCTTGGCACTCTCAAAGGTAGTGGGTTTCGAGGCCAATACACTATCTTTAATCTGGGATGACAGCCCCCAGAGGTATCGTTCCACCTTCTTCTCTTCTGGAGTGACCATTGTTGGACAGAGGAGTGCTAGGTCATTGGAACGGGCAGTATAAGTTTCAAGATCAGTGCCTGTCATTCTGAGGTTCCAAAGTTCTTCTTCAAGTTTTTGTATTTCACCCCTCGGGCAGTATTCCTTTAACATTAAGGCTTTCAAATCCTCCCAGCTGATAGCGTTAGCTACTGCAGGAGTAAGTGATTTAACTCGGCCATTCCACCAAGTAAGTGCTTTTCCAGTGAAAGTGAATGCCGCATACTTGACCTTGCTCGCTTCGGGACAAGCGCAGATTTCGAAAACTGCCTCGGTCCTTTCGAACCATTGCACCAGCGTGATGACGCCCCCACTTCCATTGAAAGGGTCGGGTTTGCCATTCATGAAGTCTTTGTAAGAGCACTCCCTCGTACGCCCCGTGCTGTCCCCATGAATGGAATTTGTAGCTCCTGATCCAGAACTGCCAGAACCATTGGTACCCATTTGCGACATTGTTGCCGCCACGGCTACTGTTACTGCAGCCTGAAACATCGCAGGATCAAACTGCGGAGGTGGTGGTGGAGGCGGCACTGTGTTGCCGGAAGGTCTTGGTCTTTTCCTTGGTGGCATGGTTCTGTCATAAAAAAAATGACCAGTCGGTAAGACTTCAATAGTGATAACGAGTCGAGTGTTACTGGTTTCATTCCTCTTGTATTTTATCAAAACTTTATTATTCATAAACTGTTTGTGTGATCAGGTTATGATGTCTAGTGCCAAACATTCAATAAATAAAACGCATGCCAAATTTCATTGATAACTTTTAGTACATAACGTTTAGAGGGAAAAGTTTGACCACATAAGAGTCTACATTACATCGTTACAAAAGATAGTTTTGGCATTACAAAAGCCCTTTGAATAGTGTAATCACTAAGTTGCAGGGTCGACCTACATACAAAGAGTAGCACCAACGCGTACTCATAAAATTTTACTACCAAGACGTGAGAATAGTAACGAGTTCTAATCACTGCGACCCTTCTTTGACGGAGGCTGCGATGATGTCGATGCCCCCTGTAGTTCCGCCAATCTCCGTTCGGCTGCAACCATTCTCTCTTCGAGTGCCACGTATCTTTCCCGATACTCTCTTGTTTCTGCTTGAGCAGCGAGAAGTTCTTGAATGAGTTGGTCTTTGTGGTGGGTTTCTCGTTCCAGGTCTCTGGTACGATCGGTAGTAGACTGTACGATGACGCTTAACTCCCGGACCTGATCGGTCGTCGTCCTACCACGATCATCCATACTTGCTATTCGCTGTATCGTGAAGGGGGGAGCTCTGTCAGCCGGTCCACCATGAGTGAGATCATAGTAACCTCGTTGGTAGCTATATGGTGACCGCTGGCGTTGTTGTCGGCTCCACCTTTCGATCGTTGTTACCCAAGGGGGTTCAGGTCCGTTGTATCCAAAATGGTGCGCGGGTACCCTCGCGATGTAGGGAGGGTTGAATACTTCCGGTGGTTCCTCCATTTCGTTCCCAAACATGACTATCTCATCATCTTCCTCTTCTTCTTCTTCGTCTTCCTCCTTTTCTTCTTGGTCATCTTCCTCTTCTTCTTCTTGTTCGTCTTCCTCCTTGGGCTCCTCTTCGGGATCCTCTTCGGGATCCTCTTCGGGATCCTCTTTGGGATCCTCCTCAGGCTCATCATCGATCCACCCCGCGTTTCCCTGATTGGGAAAATATGGGTCCCGGGGTATGTGAAATCCTGCCATGTCGTCTGCACGAGAAACAGGGGGTTAAGGAGCACATATCGGAAAATAATAACCTGGCGCTGTAGAAACGTACAAATACTCCTATAGTATTTTTAAATGTTTATATTTGGTTCTTAGCGTGTTCTTTATTGAGTGTAGTTAGGTTATCAGATTTGTCGCTCATTACGACTATTCCTTAGTGTGCGTAAGTTACTTCTCGGACGGATATAGTTGATCAGGCTATATCCCTCCCAGAACTGATTACACATGCTAAGGCGTACTAATAATGTTCGACTCCTCCTCTTTCAATTTATGTTCTCCTAAGTTATGACACCATGCGAGTATATAATGCATGTAAGTATACTTTAAAACAAGAAATTATTTGTTTTCTAAAAGTACAACTCGTTAAAGCGTTTTAAGAATCAGAGACTTTTAGTCCCAAATGTGTTTATAGTTTGTATATCTTATGTGGTTTGACATACTTAATTCACTATAAACCGTGCTCTAATACCAATCTGTCACACCCCCAAACCAAGGATGGCGGAAACGTCCGGGGGTGGAGGACTTCATGTATAGTATCATAACCACAATTTCAATAGTAATTTAAGCAAACACAACCAACATATATATAATTGAAAAAGTTACATCACTTGTATGAATTACATGTTTCAAAATCAATTACAATATGTTGACAAAATATGAAAAGTTTGACGCCTTAACGTCCCATCCTCAAAAGCACTTGATTACCTGTTTAGTGATTTCCTGAGAATACAAGTTGTTTGAAAAGTGTCAACAAAAAGGTTGGTGAGTTCATAAGCTTTTGTTATAAAACTTAGTAGAAGTCTTTCACATGTAAATGTCGCGTTTCTTTAAGAAAAATCCGATATTTTCCTTAAAATCCGTATAATGTAGCCTTATAACCAAAGACTAAAATGTATAAGAAATCATTCTTACTTAGTAGAAATGTCGTGAGTTTGAATTGATATAAAAAGTGAATTTAAATCAACCTAAAACCTACTTAGGTTTTATGAAATCCCATAAACTTTATGAATTGTTATCTCCCTGTGTGAGTCGCTATAATCATACTATGACTATGTGAACCTGCCACGACGTTTCTCAGGCATCGCGTAAATGAAATGACATTTGTCACCCGTAGACCTGCAGGTCCCACTGTAGCTAGCAGCAAGGTGTGGGGTGTCAAACCCAATATAGATCTATACAAAAGTATCACGTTCCCTCTCCAGGAGACTCTGATTATAAGTACCAGGAATTATATTCCGCACTCGGACGTACGGGTAGAGAGAATGTCTCACAATTTAGGGTAACAAGTTTACGTATAATGTGTGTGAGTGTAAACCTTTTCTGTATGAATGTACTCTTTTAGTACGAGTGTGTTATGAAATATATCATAAACTATACCTATTATAGTTTATCTAAAACGTTCGTAATATGTAAGAACTCTTTTATGGAAATGTATTAGTGTTATGAATTTATTAAACTATACTTTTATAGTTTAATATACGTGTTCTAAAATGAATGATTAATATTTATTATGAATGACTTAGTTTCAGTTCATGATGACAAACTAACAAGGAAACACATTCAATAATTAGAACTTATGATTATACACTTTGCTCAACATAATACAAAGTGTTATGATATTTACATGTTGTTGGCTAACTTTAGCCATTCTTCCCTGTTTTGGAAAAATCATACAAAGTCGAAAGCTAGATCCGTAAAATCTGCGAGTTCAAAAAATGTGTCTAGTTTACTCATAATTTTTATCACGATTTTTAATGACCTCCAACTTGGGTGAAAAAGTCCATAATCACAGACTGGTCCGGATTGTTGTTTGAAATGATAGGCAGTTTTGTAAAAATCACCATACATTGTAGAAAAATCGTATGGAGATGTGCAAGTAGTCATTTTAAATCTAAAAACTTGAACTATTTGCACCTTGTACAGTTTTGAAAACAAAAATGTTTAAGATGCCCAAAACAGTCCGTGAATGGAGTTGAACTTTTCTGATGAAGGCTGTTAGAAAAATTTAGTTATGTTCTTGGTGTTTTAACTTATATTCCCCCCCTGAAAACTTGAGAAAACATGAAAATGCAGGGGTATGAAATCAACTTGAGTGATTTCAGTAGATAAGTGTTGAAGAAGGGAAGTGTTCAACCCAAGAACACTTGAAGAATCACTTGAAGATTCGAAGCTCTAACACAATTATGATGGAGTTTGTGTAAGATATCCATGATTTGAGTATAACAAGTAAAATAATCATAAGGAGGATGAATTTTACTTACTAATAGTGGAAGAACACTTGAAAATCAGCCTTGGATCTCGAAATTTGTGGAGAAAAGTTTGAGAGAAAAGTGGTGCTTGATACTTAGTGAAATGAGAGCAAATGAGAGAAATGAGGAGAGAAGGTGTTTTGTTCCAGCTCTAAAAACGTGGGAATGAGTAGAAATTGAGTGTAAGGGACATTGAAGTGACCTAGGTAAGGTGGGGAGGTGTGGCTGGTCATAGAGTGGGTGTGGGAGTGGTTGCTTGTTTCATAAGGTAAAGCAAAGTCAACACTCCACCTCTTTGTACTTTACCCACTAACTTTTATTATTTAAATAAAGAATTTTATGAAAATTTGATTAAATTGTGAATATTTAGAGTTTATTATGTTAAAAAATGATTTTGGGTGAAAATCCCACGTTAAAATAATTAAAAACGGGACTTAAACGCAAAACTACGCGAAAACCGGGAAGAAAAGCATTCCCAGCGAGACCTCTCGGTCCCTAGGCCGAGGTTCGATCCTTGCTGGGGGCTGTAGCCGGAAACGAGACGAACAGAGGGAAACAAAAGGGGTGGAGGAAGCGAAGGGAGGCGAAGGCGAGGGGGGGGGGGGTTCGGTCCGGGGATAGGAGGCGAACGCGTCCGACCGAAATGAGCCGAATGAACAGTGCCTTCGGGTTCGGGTGGCGCGTGAGGTTCGGTTCCTCCTTGCTCTCGGGTTCGGCCCTTCTTGCTCTCGGTCCCTAAGAGGACCTTCGGGTCCTAAGAGGCTTCTCTTCTTAATATGAGGTTTCGGTTCCTAAGGTCTATTTTTCTCGTTTTTACCCCGTTTTAAACCGTTTTTGACCCGGTTAAGGGTCGAAATGACCCGAATGACTCTAAAAAGTTACGAGAAACTTTTGAGAGTGATTTGGGAGAGATTTCATATACTTGGAGAGATTTGGGAGATATTTAACATTCTTGGAGAGATTTCTCATACAAAGAGATATTTGAGAGATATTTCACATGCTTGGAGAGATTTGGGAGAGATTTAACATTCTTGGAGAGATTTCTCATACAAAGAGATATTTGAGAGATATTTCACATGCTTGGAGAGATTTCTCATACAAAGAGATATTTGAGAGAGATTTGACATTCTTAGAGAGATTTGGGAGAGATTTGACATTCTTAGAGAGATTTGGGAGAGATTTAACATTCTTGGAGAGATTTGGGAGAGATTTAACATTCTTGGAGAGATTTCTCATATAAAGAGATATTTGAGAGAGATTCTTGATAAGAAGAGATAGAGTGAAAACGATTGAGAGAGGTTTCGTGTGTGACAAATGTGAGTGTCCGGCTTCGCAATGCAAGGTTTGTAAACCCTGTTAAGTCTTGTTTAAGGATCTTACACACCCCCGATGAGTATGCAACGTGGTTTTATCAGTTTAGTTCATTGATTTGCTCTAAGGCTCAGGAAATTTTAACACAAGATTTTTCCCAAGTGATGTTTTCCCATTAATATAGCAAGTTATACAGTATGAACATAACACAAACCCTAATACACAAGGTTTAATCGAGTTGACTAGTTTGACTTGATGACTCGACTTGACTCAAGATTGACGATTGTCACATTTGACTCCATCTACTACAACCCCTACCAAGTTCAAAGTGATGATGATGATGACGCTCCTGTCACCAAAAAGCACATCAAGGAACTCCACAAGAAGATTGATAATCTCGTGGCTTCCTCCTCTACCTCAAAATCTCACATCTTGGAGGCTGCCATTAAGGGGATGGTGGAAACTTTCACCAAAGCATATGAAACCTCAATTAGCTCCGCTGCTGCTGCTGTTGACAACTCTACAAAGGCTTGTGTTGCAGCGACCGAAAAAGTCAAAAAACTATTTGAAGACGCTAACATTTTTTTGGAGTCTTTGCAGGGGGCATCCGAAACTAATACCAAGAAAATTTGCACGATTGTGGAGAAGCTGGTCACTTCACTAGAAACAGAAAAACAACACTTTGCCATCTTCCGTCAAACCCTCAAAAAAGACAATCAGTCCTTTCAGTCTTTTGTTGCGGATCGTCTACTTAGCTTCCAACAAACTCTTGCCGCAGACTCTACTGCAAAGGATGAGCTTGCTCGCAAAACTTCTGAGCTCCATCTTGCAACTCATCAGCTCTCCCAAGCAGAGAAGGAGATCGATTCTCTTCGGTCTGAGAAAGCTGTGGTTAAAAGTTGTGTTTCGGATGTTCACGGGGCTCTATCCAACATCATTGAAGCCCATGATCCGATTCTTAACTACTCGGTGAGGCGCACTCTTGCAGAGAAGCTTGCTCCCGCCCTTGCCTTGCTTAGCCGAATTGAAGGGATTCCTGAGCAGGAGGCACATTCGAAACAAGGGGGAGAACTGAAGGCCACAGCTCAATCTCAACTGCCTCCCATATCTTCATCCACTCTAACCAAAGCAACCGAACCACCAACTGGTCATGTATCCGGTTCGGGTGCTAAGGATAAAGGCAAGAAGGTCATCGGTGATAGTGATGGTGATGATGATAAAGAAACGATAGCAGAGATCCTGAAGAAGTAGGCCCAGGACAAGGAGCTTGATCTGAATGATCGGGTTGCTAGGGAAGCCGAGGCTAACGAAAGGAGGACGAAGGAGGCTCATGATCTCCTTGAAAGTCGAAAAACTCTGTTCCCTCCTTGGACTCTTGAAAAGCTTATCAAAGAAGCTATCGAGTCTCCAAGTCTCCTCTGGCTGGAACCTGTGATATCCCTAGATCGAGACAATTCTGTCGACTCACAGTTCGACATGCCCCTGACCCGAAAGGCCTTCATCTTTCATGCCTTCAGTCACATTGCTGAAGTCCCTCATCATCACCCGAAGGTTGACAGGGAGTTGATTGATTTCTACTTGAGGTACGCTCAGCCTCAGTTCAAAACTTGGAGTGCACAAAAAATCATCAACGTCCGTGTCCTCAAACCTGCAAAAGAGGGAAACTTCGTCAATGTTCGATTCAAAATATTGAGGGGATCAGAGAAGACCGAACATGCCATTTCTCTTGCTGATCTTCCCAACTTAATCCTCATGATTGGATCATTCTGCACAATATCCTCCTCACCAATGAAAAGGAATATGAGCCGATCATAGAAAACCTAAAGAGGATGTTGGGCTGCTATGTCATTGAGGTTGCCAAGCTGGATCAAGAAATTGCAAATGTCCTCCGAACGAAGCCTACATCACCCCAGTCGGTTCTGCAAGTGATCTGAACAAAATGCAGATGGGGAGGATTGATTCGAAACGAAACTCAGTTATGTTCACTAGAGGAGAAGGTTAGAAGTGTTTGTTTGCCCTGGCAGATAAGCATCTTTACACTACATCTTGTCTGGAGTATGTTCTGGGAATTATCAATCGATGCAAGAAAAACTCGGACAGTGACAAGAACTACTTCAATGATATGATCCAGTGGTACATTCGCTTCAGGATAACTCTTCTTGCCATCATTCCCTTCCTGTTCAGTGTCATAAAGAAAGCTGATGCTGCAGGGTCTAGCAAGCCGAAGTAGAGTCTTGCCCCATTTGACGCAAAGGGGGAGATTGTTGGGAGCAGTGTGTTGCGTCATGGGCTCGTTTCACAACCCTATTTTGTATTCGGTATGGGCCTGTCCATCCGTGATATGTTTGTTAGGGTTTGAGTATTAATAGATGCTTGCATGCATCTTTTTACACAGTTTTTTGGAGTAGATTTCACGTCTTGTTTTTAAGATATCTTTTGTAACCCTAGAATCCTCTACAACGGAAGTTCTTAATCGAGCTCTGTTGAGGATTGAGTAATCTAATCATTCGACTCATTCAGATCCATACTTGTCTTTTATCTCATTGTTTTTACGTTCATTATTTACCTGTTACAAAGATCTAATCGATCAAAGAGTTTTTATAACTCATCAAAACTATTTAAAGAAGAAGTGAAAAAATAAATTTTGACTACATATATTTCACCTATTCCTCATGTCATATCTAGTCAAACCCTGTATGAATGCCATTTACGAACAACGGTAGGGAGAAACCAAGACACAACAGATTATAGGAGAAAATGCCATGCATCTCCATTTGAAGAATATATGATATTACCAACTTATAACTAATTGTGACAGAATCCATGAAGTAATCTATAAGTGCGGGTTACTCCAATACCTTAAAATCTCCATTTAAAGTACTCATGAGTACTGGTCGCAAGCTTTGATATGTTCATCCCCATGAACAATCTACCAATGCTTCATGACAATCTTAAATCATTACTTACTTCCAGGAGTAGGACTGATTGTGAAAGTTTGATTAAATTTATATCTGTAAGTAGTTCTAAACATGAAAAATTGGAACACAGTGATGTCCTAAATGAAATGATCGAACTCCGTCAAATATTAAGTTCTCCACTTAATAATTGCCAGTTCAAATAGAAATTATATTGCTTCAGTTCCTAATTTAAACAAACTAAACTAAAAGTGACCAGGTTAATACTGTTGGATAAGGTGTCTAAGTCCATAACTTATTTGGTACATACTTGACCCGATCCATTTGGGTTGCATTTCATCCAAACTATTTATGGATAATTTTATGAGAGTTATACACATATGTCTATTAATATATTGTAAGTTATAATATATTAATATGAAGTTATTTAAATAGTGTTAGTCTTAAATTAATTATGAATTAATTTAGAGATTAAAAGGAATACTAATTAAATTGTAGGCTATTATATTTTATATAGTGTGGGCTAATACTCATTTGTTAATGGGCTAAGCTAATATGGAAGTCCATGGATGATCCATGGAGCTTTTAACCCATGGATCCTTGGAAAAGGAAAGGTCATGGGTTATTAGGGTTTCACCCTAATCATCTACACTATATAAGCATGCTTATGTTGCATGAAATAGCCACTAGTGTAACTAGTGTGTGTTTGTGTGTGGCCGATTTTATAGTGTGTATACACTCTCTCAAAGTTTTCCAAGAGTTTGTGGTGATTTGTGATTCCATTTGAGGCATTCACACTATTGGTGCTTGGCCCTCAAACTCCGTAGGAATCAAACTCATCATCAAAAGGTATGTAATCTCATCTAATTCTTTTATGTTTAAAAGTACCCCATGCCATGTTAGATACGTTATGAACCTTGGAAAAATTATTATTTTGCATGTATTTAGACAAACATAGATCCAAGGTTTATTAGGGTTGCATGCACACTTAGGAAGTGTTAGATTGCTTAAAACCCAACAGTGGTATCAGAGCCTAGGCTTGCTTGTTTGATACTTGATGCAAAATATTGAAAAAAGTCAAAATTTTTGCTGTCTGCATGATGGACTCGCTGAGTCCAAGGCAAAATTCATCCTACTCGCCGAGTAGGTTCGTGCACTCGGCGAGTAGAAGGTTCAGAATGCACATTTTCGACTGTTGCTGCTGGAAATGGACTAGAAACTTTACCCTAAACTGTTTTGATGTTTTAAAACTTATTTTAGTTGGTGTAATGGTTGTTCTAATCCATTTACAATATCATATATCAAAATTTCATGCTTTGTATGTGTTCATTTAATTCTTGAAACTTTGATAATCATGTTCATGTTCTTATGAATTTAGAAGATGATAGGAATTATTTGATGAATTGTTTAGGATTAATTCTTGATCATTTATGTGTTTTAATGGAGTCCATAATTTGTCCTCAAGTTATGGATATCCAAAGGTCACTTTTCTTTAACACACATTAAAAAACACATAAGTTACATAAAATGAAGAGTCTTAATTTTATAAACCTTTAATTCATAAGTTATGAAATGAAAAGTTTTGAAGAGTTACAAAACTTGCCCTCAAGTTTTGGAATTTGGAAAAGTTTCACACACTTTAATAAACTATAATTCCAACACTTAGAATTTTAAAAGTTAAAATTCAACACTTATACTATTTATAACATTAATGGTTAATTATATATATATATATATATATATATATATATATATATATATATATATATATATATATATATATATATATGTATGTATGTATGTATAAGAACAAGTCGTTTTATCGTTAGTAGGCCTCATTCACGAAGCCGGTCTATAAGGTGGGTATAAGGTTGTTGCCTATAAAATGGCGACTTAATGGGTGTCCACTCTCACCCACCGCTTGCTTGATCGGTGGAGGGTCGTTAGCCGAACGGGTAGGACAATGACTTTAAATTCTCATTAAAAGTATGATGAATATTATAAAGTAACTAAATATATTTTATTTAATTCCCAATCTTAGTTACTTTAGGAAAAATGTGAATTTGGTGCTAGCCCATGGAATTCACACTTTGTACCTTACCAAGTCGTTGGTGGAGCGTGTGTGGTTAACCGGCACACTAACTTGGAGTAGTAAGGATCACGAAGAGTGACTTAATGTTTGTTATAGATCAATGGAGCGTGTGTGGTTAACTGGCACGTTGATTAGGTGATAATATTAAGGTTACCAAGTGAATTGGTATGGTTATTCACACTTTGTTTTGTGATCCTCGGCATCCTAGTCACAAAATTTGGGAGGGCACACTCGAGATTGAAACATGCCATTGAAAAGTTCAATGAATCTCAAAAGATCTAGGAATTTCAAATCCAATTAAAACCTAATAAATTATTTCGTTTTTCATGGTGGAAATTGGTGAATCGTCATTCGCCTACCTTCAAATATTTTATATCTTGGATTACGGCATCCCTCTTCCAAATTATAAAATATTGTGTTGGATCCTAGCCTTAATATTTCATATTGGGTGTTATATTAAGGACTTTGAATCAACTAACTTGATTTTCTCCCATTATAGATGTCTGGTTCAGACAACTATGATCTTCCCAAATCTCTTGAAGATGGTGTCCCTCAACATCATGCTTCACTTCCTCCACCTCCTCCAATTATTCTCCCTCACCCACAAGTTCTTGAAAAGTTTAAAGTCACTAAATCCCTATTGGCAAGCATAGTCTATGTGTGCTCAAATCTTGGAGATAAAGTCACATATTGACAAGCCGGGAGAGTTGGGTGTCAAAGTCTCGTGAAAGTTGGATGTTCAATCACTTTCTTAGTAACATAGTGAGTCTCTTTGGGACTACTATGAGACATACTATGACACGAGCTTTAATGATCTTATCTATTTGCTCAGTGCTGCAGATTCAGCAATGATTCAGAACACTAGTAAAGCAAATTTTATTAGAAGATCAACTTCCCAAACCTTAAATGGACATTGGCAATGGTAGCATTGGATATCTAGAAAAGCATTTCTCTTCCCAATGGAAAGGGATCGGCTATAGTCAACTCGGTTGACCAGATGGTAAAGAGAAAGGCTAAGTCTTAGATAGTCTCATGTGCCATTACCAAAGGGTCCACGTGTCTTCTTGCCAAAGGAAGGGGCATTGATTGCGAAGCTGCCCTATTCACCTGAAAGGTCATAAGATTGATCAAGTCAAAAAGTTTGACTCTACTTTAGTTAAAGTCCACTGACTAACTCTATTAAGTTCATATTCGGAGATTCTTATTACAGAATGTGAATGGGTCACATGTTGATGTTTTTAAGAATCAAAAGAAAAGATAGGAACCTTAATGTAAGTATATGTTGATTCTGATTGCGAAGGTGGGTTTCGATCACATGGTTCGGTAATCAGAATTTTGAGCTGTTGCTTAAGAGTTATAATGTATTGCTTATGAATAGATAACAACAAGGTTTTCATGTGGATTGTAAGGATAAGTTTTTCCGCAAAGTTTTAAAATAAAAGAAAAAAAGGGGTTTTAATTTTATTTATTTTAAAAATATCCTTACAATGGCATCTGTGGAAAATTGTTGCTTATATGTTTCCAGTAATAGCAATATTGGAAAGTGGATTTGATTCTTTCATTTGTGGTAGTGTCTGAATTTACCAAATGAAGAAATTTTTTCATCACCCAAGTTTCAATTGGACAGAAACTTGGAATCATACAAGTTGTATTGTATGATGAATGAGAATTTTCATCTTTGAAAATTAAGAGTAATTCTTTGATCACATGTATATGTGAGTCAATTGAAGGACTAAGGAATTAGCTTGTACACTGGGTGTACGCTGGTTAAGGTCCACCACAAAGATTGATTTGTCATGATTTACTAAAGATTAGTAAATATGATTATACTTATAAGGTTAAGTATAATTCTGTAACATTGGAAAGGTTACAATGTATGACAAAACAAATGAGAAGAATCAAATTAGGCAGAAAGATAAAAGTTTCTCAAATCTGAAAGGATGGGAGAGTACTTTAGTATCATATTTCATGATCATCTTAATGATTATGAAACCATATCACAAATTCATACTCTAAGGACGTCTTAGTGCATTGTTATGGCTAAGAAGAGAGGTCATGAATTGTTGGATTGGTTAAAATCAAGAAGATGAGTCATACTTCGTTCCAAAACAATTCTTAGAGTCATACTCCAAGATTGTAACCTTGAGTGACACAAAGGAAGATTTATTAACACTAGTCAAATGTAAAAGTAAAATGTTTTCTACTCTTGTACATTTGAGATTGTTAAGTTGTGATGTCATGGATGAGACAAAGACCAATTAAGACCAATTGTGTAAAGTGTTAGTCTTGATAAGAATCCGCACTATCCCTTGAATATTTGTTTTGTCAAGGAATGGTTATTGACTGGGGAAACTTATATGCCAAAGGGACAGTGGGAGCCTTAAAGATCCGGAAAGAGTTTCAAGATTTAATCAAGAGTAAAACCTGTAATTTATCACTAGCACACGACTTAAGGTTTGCAACCTATCGTGTTGACATAATTCTTATTTCTGTACCTACTTCAAATAATTTGAATTTGCATGTGAGTTATCAGAGTTCAACTTGGAAGCATTGGTGGGCCTTGTGCTACCAAGGTGACAAGAAACTAAAATTGAACAAGTTTAATCCATGTAAGGCTGAATTTGTCACTAACCTTATCTTGTGATTATGGTTTTGACAAATTCACATGGATAGGAACTCATACACCATAAAATCTAAGTGTCATAAGGTTTCTCTCCGATTCATGAGAATGATGGTGAGGAAACGCTTTCACTAAGTAGATTTTAAGTAGATAGCAATTGTGTTATTTGCATTTTCAAAAGTAGTTAGTGGAGCGTGTGTGGTTAACCGACACACTAACATGGACTTGTGAGAAATGGCAAAAGCCTAAGCAATTGAGACTATGATTACGGCATCCCTTTTCATAGTTCTGGAAATTGTTTAGACACACATGTGAGCTATCTAAGAAAGGGTGTAAGAATCTAAATTTCAGAAGTCCAACAGATTTCTGGAAATATGTCAGAGCTAGTGGGAGCATAAGTGTTATGCTGATAATCATCATGTTAGTGGGAGCATGATTATTACGTTTAGTGTTGAAAGTTAGCAATGTTAATTATAGAAAACAAAAGTTTCAATTCGTGAAGTTGCAGGGGTTGAAAAAGTCGTTTTGCTATAATTAAGGGAGAGGAAATTATACTTCATTTCAATTCTAAAGCTTAGATTGAGATTTTAATCATCTTTAGTCAAGAATATATATATATATATATATATATATATATATATATATATATATATATATATATATATATATATATATATATGAATTTTATGTTGGAATGGTTTAACTTGAAGAAATTCTATATATATTGTGTTTTCAAAATTCGATTATGATTACGGCATCCCTCTTCATAGTTAAATTTTGAAAACATGGCAAATAAAAAATATTGTAGCAAAAGACTGGTCTAGTATCATGTCTTTATGTCAAACATCATGAATCATGTCCCATATGCTTCGGATATAGGATCGATTTCATGTGCTATAATATTCATCTTTTCTAAATTTTCTAAATGCTTAAGGCATTGAGAAGGGAAAAGTCTAGAACTGAATATGACTAAAGTGATTAAGCAATTGTCGAGGACAATCTCAGGTTCGCCAAAGATTGGTTGCTCAGGGAAAGTTGGAAGTATGATGTAAGTTGTCGGAAAGGACCGTATTGACATGTCTGCATAGGTGGAAGTTATTCAATCTATGTAAGATTAGAAAAGCTTAATGCAAGAAGGATGTTCAAAGCAATGTACTTTGAATATGAGACTTCCGTTCCATAGAAGTTGACCTTCTTTGGAATACTCTGTAATGACTGGTGACAAGGTTTTGGTGACTTTGTGAATAATCATTACAAGAGGAACATTGCATAAAAGTTTAAAATCTAACAGATTTTTGGTAAATGATAGGAATCGGGGATTCTCACATTTACAATAAGGATTTGGGTTTGTGAAATGAGTATCATTGGAATCTTGTTCAATTGATCTACATCACAATGTAAGGATCATAGATAAACATAGTGTGCCTAATTGGAGTATAGCATAACTATTGTTTAGAAAAACAAAGTGTACATGCTAGGAGCATGGGACGACTGTTGTTTTTATTCAAATCTTAAGTTGATTGTTTGAAACATTATACAATGAATAATGTGTAATCAATATGGTGATAAATAAAAGGTGGTTCTATTTATATTCAAAAGGGTTCTGAGACCATATTGGATTCGATTATTATTGTGTTTTACTTTGCATGTTTTGACTTCCAAAATAGCTTGGTTATTCGTTTCGAATGACTAAGTTATTTAAACACTCCACAGCCGTTCATATGTTAGAAGTAGGTATGAATCAAGACTGTCATGAATTGGGTTTGTAGATGGCTAAATGGGTTTAGTCATAGCAATGGTTGCTACAACATTCATGAGTGCTCATAAGTTATGAGTATTGGAATAAACCCACGCTCACTTGTATCACTTCATGGAATTTATCTCGAGTGATCGTGAGATGGTAATATCATATAAATCTTCAAACCTGGAGATATGAGTTGTTACCTATGAGTTGGTTGTGCATTGATTGCACGTAAACACATCAGTAACTTGATGTTATAAAACGTGCCTTTGTGTACAATTCAACAAGTAGTAGAACAAGCATATGAGTCGAAGTTTATCTGTTCCTTCTAGAAATAGAAGCGATATCTGGGCCCCTCGATGATTTTGTTGTGACCTATGTACCGACCGGTCAGAACTAAATTGATGTGTTCGATTAAGTTCTTTGTCAAACAAATCGAAAATCGGGAAACAAACTGCTGGACAATAAGTACGACGTTGTTCCATGTATTTGTCCAGATGATATCATGAGAACAGAGGATTATATGATCACTTATCTAAAATGGTGCTTCATAGTTCAACAGAGTTTTCAAGAGCTACGATTGCTGGTTGGTTCCTGAAGTAACATACGCAAATACAGTTATTAGACTTATCCAAGTGGGAGTCTGTTGGATAAGGTGTCTAAGTCCATAACTTATTTGGTACATACTTGACCCGACCCGGCATGGTCCATTTGGGTTGCATTTCATCCAAACTATTTATGGATAATTTTTTGAGAGTTATACACGTATGTCTATTAATATATTGTAAGTTATAATATATTAATATGAAGTTATTTAATTAGTGTTAGTCATAAATTAATTATGAATTAATTTAGAGATTAAAAGGAAGACTATTTAAATTGTAGGCTATTATATTTTATATAGTGTGGGCTAATACTCATTTGTTAATGGGCTAAGCTAATATGGAAGTCCATGGATGATCCATGGAGCTTTTAACCCATGGATCCTTGGAAAAGGAAAGGTCATGGGTTATTAGGGTTTCACCCTAATCATGTACACTATATAAGCATGCTTATGTTGCATGAAATAGCCACTAGTGTAACTAGTGTGTGTGTTTGTGTGTGGTTGATTTTATAGTGCGTATAAACTCTCTCAAAGTTTTCCAAGAGTTTGTGGTGATTTGTGATTCCATTTGAGGCATTCACACTATTGGTGCTTGGCCCTCTAACTCCTTAGGAATCAAACTCATCATCAAAAGGTATGTAATCTCATCTAATTCTTTTATATTTAAAAGTACCCCATGCCATGTTAGATAGGTTATGAACCTTGGAAAAATTATTATTTTGCATGTATTTAGACAAACATAGATCCAAGGTTTATTAGGGTTGCATGCACACTTAGGAAGTGTTAGATTGCTCAAAACCCAACAAATACATATGCAAGTCTAATGATCTTAGATCTTTATGGGAATATTAACCTTAGTTAGTGACTTTAATTTCAAGGAATGAATCGACAAGATTATCTTTAGTTATGATGTCCTCATAATCGTGAATGTACTTACTGAGTATTTACCATGTGATCTTATGTGACTTAGGATCTTTACTCAAGGTAAAATCACCTTTTAGTCATAAGAAACTTCAAGAGAACCATCAATGATTGAATACAACACTAATGTTACAAATGATTTTCTTTAATGACATTTTTTGTATTTGCAATGCAATATACTCTAAGCTTATTATCAAATCCACGTAGGTGTATTAGTTGGTACTCTTCCAAGCTAATACTTTATTATTTATTAATAGCATGAACTCCGACTGCTAAACGGAAACGTCCCTATTGGTAAGGAACTCACCACTAATGTATCATTTTCATTGATTTCTTCCATAGTAACAAAGATTATCTATTTCATCCTTTTAGGATTCCAAAGAATATTCTTGATTCTTTATTTGTTAATTGTAGCCAAAATGATCTTATACGACTTGTCATGCACAAGGCATACGAGTCATTATGTATCTCAAGTTTCCTCAAGATCCCAAGTATTTGGCTTAAATCAATAATTCACTTAGATCTATCTCCATAGACTTTTAGCATGCTTTCTTGTTCCTCCCACGTGTTTCAGTGCGAGACAATTCCTAAGCTATGTAGAGCTTTTACACTTAACAAAGTTAGGACATCGTTTCCTATTTTAATACAAGGGACAACATTGCTCCCACTAGCCTCAATATTTATATGGACTATCTTTTGTTTTTCATAATTCAACTTTTGAACTTCTAATTGAAGCAAATGATCCAAGCATGAGATGCTTGTTAGAATCCATTAATGAACTTCTCAAGCCTACATATCTTTCACAACCCATTTTCATTTGAATATATGTGTGTTCCTATCTCTGCTTGTCATCTTTTGAAGATCTACAAATAGTATCTAGTTTTAACACCGAGTGTTGGACCAATTCATGGAATGGATCTCATTCCCCATAGTTTCCTCCAGTTTTGGCTTATTGGCCTTTCCATAGCTTTCAATATACGACAGAATCTGATCGCAATCTATCTGTATCTCATTTCCCATATGACATGAAGTCAATGAGGTTCATGACATCTTCTATTAGATCTATATGGGAGAGGTAAAGGGATGTCGTTTTTCTTAATAGGTTTCAACCTCTAGTTAAGTGCTAATGTTTTAGGATCTTCGTTAATTTATTCTTGAGTCTTATCAATACCAATGTGGCTCCCACTAGATCTTATGGATATCAACTATCTCTTTTGAAAGACTTCCCTTAGAGCGACTAATACTTTGTTCTTAGAAGGTTTCCAAAACATAGTTGGGGTGTCCTACGAGATAACTCATATGATAGAGCCTTTGATAAAACTTTTTTAGTTTTTACAAGACTAAGGACTTTTGTAACACTTATTCATGGTTTAATCCATGAACTATTTGTTAAGCACAATACGCCACATCGGTTACAAATCAAACAATGACGTGTTCCTTTATCCAATTATATTGCTTATGGCAATACTCTGATTGATATGAATTGTGAAACAATTTCATAATTCCATTAGATAATTGTTAACTTTTTGATCAAGATTCTTATTATCCTATTGGATATCCTTTTGCCCAATTGAATCTTAATTTCGTTTTGTGATCAATCTGAATGGACAATTAGCATGAACTAATTCCAACAAATGATAGCATCACGAAGTGATGTGCTCATCATTTACCTTGATATTATAATATATGTATCATTAAAATATTTTTGGTCTAATGAATTCCATATATCTAATTGAATATATATTTGGTGATGTACTACTCATTTACATATTCAAGATGATGATCTAAACATATTTTGGATCAACATGCATAGTGGTTACTCTGAACGACCAATTAGTGTAAACTAATTCCAACATATACTCTATCACTATATGGTGTTAGTGTCATCATTGTTGACAAATAAGATTTGCATTTATTATAAGACTTAGGGTCAAATGATTTCTAAAATCCGATCCAACTGGACGTGTGCAATGCAACTCCTATGCATATGTCCAAGAAGATGATTCCATAGATGCATTTAATCCAACAACGAATCTACATTGAACTATTGTTACTATACTAGTTTCAACGATTTCATGACTTAATTTTAAATAATAAAACATATGAAATGTTCTATATCTAAATAAGTTAGAACTTTCTTACAAAACATTATATACAAAATTTCAACCATAAGACCATAAACTTAACATTTAAGAAAATGAGTCATCTTACGATCCTAAGGATAGTAAAGGGACTCAATTCGATGTCCTTGATGCTAATCACTTCTCTATTTTATAGTCTATTACTTCATTTTGGTCATCGAACATTCTTGAAAATGTTAGTACTCATCCTTTAGTAAAAAAATCAAGGATTTGAAGTAATATTCCGATGGTGTCATGGATTCATTATTCTGATTATAGGTTAAAAACTTGGAAGAATGATTTTACTCTTGATCTTTAAAATTAGTAGTGGGGCCTTATTATCGATGATCAATTAACTCTTCTTTAGGTTTTAGTCTACTTCAGAAACTTTGGGTATTTGTGCTTTTATTAGTCCTTTTCCTTGTCTTAGCCTATCAAAATATGTCTCAGAATGAGCCTAAATATATATATATATATATATATATATATATATATATATATATATATATATATATAATTACACTAAACGACCCAATTTTCAACACAAACTTTTCATTTTTATTTATTTAAATTCATCAGAGTATAATTACATTAAGCAAAAACATGTTGCGAATGCGTGTGTGTACAGTCGAACCTTGCCCTTTTCACAGATTTATGAAGTACCTGAAAAACATTTGTATTCAATTGGATAAGCATGAAGCTTAATTAGTTCCCCAAAATACCAAATACCACAATACATATACCTGCATATAGACAATAACTCACGATCTGCCAATAAAATGTGTATCTTAGACTACGCGGGCCTATAGGCTCGCGACCTCTTCAACTGTTCCACCATATGTAACACCCAATTCAAGATATTTTCATTTTGACCCTTGGTGTGTAATTATTTTTCAATTTTGGTCCTTAGGGCATTATTATAAATTTTGGGAGAAGCGTGCATATGCTGGGCATACATCCTGTATGTTGGGTGTACGTAATCAGGGGGCAAACCCTAATTTTAGGGTTTGGACCATATTTAAGCAACCTTATACCCAAGGTTTTCTCCTTAATAGCCTTCATAGCCTCTTTTGAATCCTATTTCAAAACCCTAGCTCATCTAGAGAGATTTAACCCCATTTGTGTGTGTTTTGGTGTGTGTTGGTGTAACTTCAAGAAGAAGAAGCTTGGTAGAGGAGCACTGGTCAATGAAGAGCTTGTAGATCCAAATTCCATTCATCATTTCCAGCTTCATAAAGATATAAATCTTTGACCTTGCTCATTCTATGATTAGATCTAGATCTAGTAGGGTTTTGGTTACTTTTTGGTCCCATGAATGAGATCTAGAAGGAATTTACCACTCCAGAAGTTATGAGTTGCTCATCTTGATGTTTATGAGATCCCTAGTTCATAAAGTTATCATGTTGATGTTTGAGGATAAACTATGCATGAGTATATGTCTATTTGGTGAAACTAGGATGCTAAATATTAGGTTTGGGTCCATTCAAGCCATGCAAAGGCACCAAGTTAGTGACTTTATGGATTAAGATGTTCCCTAAGGATGGGATCTAAAATTTGGACATTTGGTCTTAAGCAATAAGGACTTAATGGATATAGTGGGTGAAGGGGGAATACGAACGTGTATGCTTCGCGTACGCGTCTGGATCCACGACTCTGTATAGAAACCTAGTACACCGGGCGTACGAGGGTAACGCTTAGCATTTGTGACCTGGTCATGGGATTTGGTGTTAGGCAGCCTTTGGAATTTAGGGTTTTGGGCCCTTGTTGGGCCACAAGTCTTTCTGCTTGTGTGTTACTGTTAGAGCTTGGGAACTTCTTGGATTTTTGCCCATATTGGGCTTTGAGTGCCCCGTAGGAATTGGGCTTATGTGCCATTAAGTTTGGGTCTAGAATTTTGGGCCGATTGAGGGAAGGGTAAAATGGTCTTTTACCCTGAGGGTCAGGATTACTTGATTAAAGTCCCGATTATGGTTTATGACCCAATTATTAATTAAGGTTTTATTTGATTGGTTAGTGTGGGGATTCTCCAGTTCAGCAACCCGAGCATCTATTTAACTGATCGTAGATTGAGGTTAGTTTGCTCTCTATATTGTATGACACTAGGGATTGTATGTGCTTGTAGTCTTTATGACTCCTGCTGTATGTGATGGATGCATGTGTGCCTGTTTTCTATATGTATGTGGGGGTGAAATAGACCCGATACAACCTTGTACTGACATATGAATTGAAATAGACTCAGGGGTGAAATAGAACCGGCGGTGAAATAGACCAGGTACAGCCTTGGGCTGACATATGAGTTGAAATAGACCCAGGGATGAAAATAGACCCAATACATCCTTGACCTGACATATATAGGTGGTATGCAGGATTTTGTGGAGCTCACTAAGCTTTGTGATACGGTTTTCAATTTATGTTTTAGGTACTTCCGTTCGAAAGGGAAGGGCTCGGGATGATCATAATGCACACACCATGATTTTCCGCTTATTTGACTATAATGTACTTTTGGGATGTTTTTTGAATACTTTATTGTTTTGTTAAACATGTTTGGTTGATAGATATTTAATATAAAAAGAAAATGTTTGGTTTTGAGTTTTGGGAAGTTACAAGTTGGTATCAGAGCATTGGTTTGAGGGATTCGGGCATACTCTCGAGTGTGTATGAACTCAAACTGATGGTTTGATAGATTTTTCACAAAAGAAATGTTTTAATTAAAGGATTTTCTAATAAAAGAAAGGGGTGCGGTGCAAGTAATCGACCGAGCTCAAGTTAGTTTTCCCAAAATACCCATACATGTTCTATGTGAAATGCTTTGAATTATGAATTTGTGAACCGCATGCTAGATAGGGCTAATGATCTGCCCATAATTGCATGAAAGAATGCTAGGAGAGATGCCTTTGTGTGCCTATTGTATGAGCTTATAGAATTGCATGCTAGTATTGGACCAATTATCTGATAGGATGGTCTATTTAAGTGGTGTGCTATTCGGGTTATTCAATGCTCGAATGCTGCTTGCTTTGTGATTTTAGGAATTTCCATTAATATCAGCTAACTATTAAGCGAATGTGTTAAGTTGCATAATGCTGAGATTAGATAATTTTAGAGGGTTAGGTGTTACTCTATTACAAAACGCTTGTTTAAGTCCAACCGTTGTAGTGTGAGACCTTGCAATTGAAGAATTATCTAGTGTTAATATTATATAATTACATTCATGAGGTAGTTAGATGATATTAGAAGGAGTTCCTTTTGTAGCTGATGGCGGAGAGTGGTGTGACGGTGGTCTGTGAGAGTCTAGGAGATGCTTTAGAGCAGCAAGCATTTCGCTATGCGAGTGGATATTTAGATTGTTAGAAAAGTAACTTGGAGGATTGATTATTGAGGAAAGTACGAATACATGTGGAAGGTAGTATGGGCCTGTAATACTGGAAGCAAAGGATCTGAACTCGAGTCAAGGAAAGTCACGATGATACCAGGAAACTTGTAGAATGTGGAATTCTTCGAGTATATTCTGAAGGTTTATATGGTTTATTTTCAGTATGGTGGTTACAAGAGGAGGTTCTGGTACCGGTGATGGTTTGGGTTCGAGCTCTGGGGCCAGGTTCATGGATGATCAGATGCGGGAGTTCATTTCATCATAGATTACCCACAATATTCTTGAGCAGACTCCTGTGATCTTTGGTACGATCAAGGAGGGTATTATGGAGATTCTAGATGAGTACTTGGGTGCTTTTCGTTATGATATGGTGGCGATGATGGGAGCCCACTCTTTGAATTTTTGAGAGTTTCGGGCATGTGGGGCACTGGAGTTCTTCGGGAAGAAGGACCCGATCGGGATCAGATGTTGGTTAGCGGATGTCACGAACACCTTCCATACTAGATGTTGCCCCGAGCGGGCAAATTTCATACTTGCATCCTATCTTTTGAAAGACAGAGCTCGAGATTGGTGGGAGGAGGTTGGACACCCCTTGGGAGGTGAGGCGGTTGAGTTGGTGACTTGGGAGGATTTTTTGATGAGGTTTCAGGCTGATTTTGCACCTGTAATGATGGGTTTTGAGCATTCTAACACTCCTATAGTGTACATGCAACCCTAGAAACCTTGGATCTATGTTTTACTATGATACATGAAAATTTGATTTTCTAAGGTTCATAACCTAACTATCATGGCATGGAGAACTTTGAAACATAAAAAGCTAGTAGAGTTACATACCTTTTTGATAGTGGTTGATTGCTTGGAGTTTGAGAGCCTAGCACCAATAATGTGGATGCCTCAAATGGAAGTCACAAATCACCACAAACCTTGGAAACTTGAGAGAATAGTAGAACACTTCTTGAAATCGGCCCACCCTTGTTCTCACACACAACTAGTGCCATTTCAAGTGCCAAGGACTCATTTATATAGTGTGGTGGATTAGGGTTACATCCATGTAAACCCTAATACCCATGACCTTTCATTTCCATGAGATCCATGGGTTAAAGCTCCATGGACTATCCATGTACTTACCATGCAAGCCTAGCCCATTCTAAATAAGCATTAACCCACACTATATAAATACAAAAGTCCATATTTAATTAGTTACACTTTTGATCACTAAATTAATTTTGGATCAACACTAATTAAATAATATTGCAATTGCCATATTTATACATATTTTTAGGCAATATTTATTTACATTTTTATTAATATTTTGGTTATTTGCATAGAATTATGATACTTATAAGGATAAATTGTAATTTGCAGCCAAAGTAAGGCATTTTCGAAGTAAGGGACCAGAATTGACAATATTTGGAACTTTGGAGGATTGAAGAAAGGAAGAACGAAGAAGTCAGCAAAAGACGTACTCACGACGTGAATAATTCATGATTCACGCCGTGAGTGGAGAATTCTAGAAGATATCCATGCGGGTGAAAGAGTCCTTGCCGAACAGGCTTATCCCATATTCACAACGTGAATCCTTATGGTTCACGACGTGAACTCGGGAAATCAGAAAACTATAAATTCCCTTTCCCATTACGACTTGGTGAGTTTTTTGGCTGATTAGAAGGTTACCTGAAGACGATTTTGAGTAGAAAAAGAGTTCTGGAAAAGGCTTTCAACATCAGAAGGAGTAAAGGTTCATAATTACTTACTTAGTTTGATAGTGATGAACATGTTTGATAATTTAATTTGTTTTTGCTTACTTGTTACTATGAGTAGCTGAATCTAGGAGCTCTTGTCTAGATAAAAATTACACTGCAGGAATTTTAAAAAAAAAAAATTACGTTGCTAGCGCCATGAATTTTTATATTATACTTAAAGCTCAAAAAATAAAACTTTAAAAGTATAAGTATTACTTAGAACACACCTTTTTATTAAAATACTGCGGAAGCTTTTGATACAATGGTAGTGGTGGTGATTGTAGGTGAATGGATTCGATGATCTCAAACATAGAACTTATGCCCTTATATAGATGGGCTTACAAACTATTGGAAAAGAATAAAAACGTAAGCGATGACGTTTAAACAAGGGCCATTATTTTATTTGTTACATGTAACCGACAATCTTGATAATTATAAAGATATTTTAGACAAGTGGTGGGGACTTCTTGATGACTTTTGAACATCGAAACAACTCAACTTTTGAAAACCCGTGATATGTGAAATAATTTCACATACGGTCCCTTCTAGCTTTTGGATAAAGGTATGGATCCATGGGACGATTCAATTTTATCGTTTTTAGATAATAATCATCCCACCCGGGGTCGACAATGAAAATTGAATCGTCATCACCGTTGTCACTATCTTCTAGAAATCCTTTGCTGTTGTAGTGGCATTTGTTTTCTTTTTGGGTATTGTCTTGGACTTCTATGGGCTTAGATATTATTGCGGCCCAATCGTTGTGCGAGGGCTTCCAGTTCGATGAGGATTTTTCGGGCCTCTTTGTTTTGGCTTTGCACTGTATGATTGCTTGTAGATTTCACATTGCTTTGATTGCTTCTTTTGCTGCTGATAATTCAATATCTTGGGTGACTGATCTCCATGCATCAGATTTATCCATTCTGATTGGGGTTTGATTGGCTCTAAGCTGGTACTGTCTGTACAATGCTCCTGGTTATTCCAATGTGAAGATTGTTTTAGTAAAGATTCTTGGGAGTGGTTGAAAGTCTTCATGATTTCTTTGCAAGTAATCTTCATATTCTTCTAAGAGGCAGAAAGGGGATTGTAGAACTTCCCCCATTGAGTAAAGGGCTGTTGCTGCTAACCGTTTCATTTCTCCTGTGCATTTTGCAAAACAAAGGTTAACAAGTCTTGAGAGAGAATCATCTAGTGTATTATGCTTCCCTTCTATATGCTCTATGTTATTCTTGATGCCTGTTCCTGTGACTGCATCTGTGAACTTTATCCACCTAACGCTTGAGGATTTGTTGCTATTAGCTTTGTTGTAAAAGCTAATAATGGCTTGGCAATCTGTCCTTAAAGTGATTTCTTGTTTATCAAGGTAGTAGATTTTTAGTTTCTCCAAAGTGTTGATGCAGGCATTGATTTCAGCATCAATTGTGGATTGGGTTGTTGAGAACTTGCCACTTGCATATGTACAAATCTTCTCTGAGCTTCTTGGTTCTTCCTTTTTGTTCTTCCATTTGACTATGCCTCCCCATCCTTCCATGCATCTGTCTGTTTCTAGGATGATATAAACATATTCAGGTGGTATCTCAAGGTCTGGGAGATTCTGAACTTGCATCTTGATCCTTTTGATTAACTCATAATCAGAGGGCTTCAATCTTTTGTCTCCATGAGCATTTGTATTTTCGTATAGTGGCCTTAATAATATCCCAAGTTTTGGGATATGATTATGAGCATAGTTAAGGATTCCTAAGAATGACCTCAACCCTTTCTTGGTCTTTAATTCTTCTTCGTTGAATTTCACAATCTTCTTTATGATGTGCGGTTGCAACCTTATGGTTCCTTCTCCTATGATTACTCCCAGAAAATCTATTGTTGGGACTGCTATCTTCATCTTTGTTCGAGATAGGACTAGGCCATTATTCTCACATATTTGCAACATTTTCTCCAATTGCTTTGCATGATTTTTTTTTCGTTTTTTGAGAAAACCAGTATATCATCAATATATACTACGATAAATGATTCTGTACCTTTGAAGCATTTATCCATTTTTCTTTGGAACACTGCTGGGGCATTCTTCAAACCAAATGGCATAACTAGCCATTCATAAAGTCCTCCAGGTACTAAGAATGCAGTCCATGGTATTGATTCTTCATCCATGGCGACTTGATGGAACCCTGATTTGAGATCAAAATTTGAGAATATGTTTGCACCTCCTATTCTCTTGATGATCGTATTTATGCCTGGTAAGGAGTATTGGTCCTTGTATGTGTTGTCATTCAAGGATTCATAATTAAAAACCATTCTTTCTTTCCTTTTGACCTCCTTTCCTGTTACAGGATCAATTATTGTTCCTGAGTTTACGATCATTGCCATCGTTCTGTGTCTGCTTTTTCATGGACGAATAGCACCAATCTTGAGTAAACTATCAACATGTATTCTGAACGAGTCTTCCATTGCTGGTGTCACATGTTTTAGCGGTCGATCTTCAATTCTAATGTCTGGATTAATAATATCCAATTTACAAAGCTCACTATTCTTCTTCCAATGCTATAAAGGTTCTTCTCCGGTGTATCCTTGGAGCTTTAACCTATCAATGATAGGTTTAAACCGTTCTAGGAGTGCATTGTTACTTTGTCTGTTGAAATAAATAGATTCATTTATTTCAAAGAAATCTTCTTCACTAATTTCAAGCTCAGTGATGGCAACTTCAGCAACCTCAGATTGCTCTGAAGTTTTGATCTTGGTAACATTCTTATAAATAGTTATCTCATCACCTTCTATACGAATTCCTCCTTTCATGGACCTTAGGAAGTTGGTTCCTCTCAGCATTTCAATGCCATTGTGCCATACATATCAAATGCATATATATGGGGAATTTTGAACTTGTTTCCCTCGATGAGAAAATAGCCTTGCTTTATTTTGTGAGTTGCCTGTTGTCTTGACTTTAAACCATTAAAGAAAACACTGTGGTTTAAAGGTTCAAGTGCTTCTTCTGGAATAACCTTCTTGTTTATGCAGGATGCTGATGCTCCTATGTCTATTATTACGCCGATCCCGAATGCTAGGCGATTAGAAGTTGCGAAACTTTTGGTATGGTAAATTGTCATCATCTTCTTTGGAAAGATGAAGAATTGTATGGTCCTCACCATGTTTCGCTGCAAATGGGTTTTCCCATTTAGACTCTGATCTTTGTGTGGCGAGTTGGTCATCCCATTGTGGCAACTATTCATCAAGAAAATCTTGTAGGTTTTTTTAAAATTCTTCTTGTAGGACAAGGATCTTTCCACCACTTCTTTCATCATCATCCCAGTCACTTGTTTTGTCCATATTTGTCACTTTTCCTGGGGTAATTTCATCATCTAGGAATTCATCTCCCTAGCCAGTTGCTGCAATTTCTTCTATTGAAGTTGTGCTTACTGGGGTAGCGTACTTGACATAATAGTCCCATTTTCCAGATGGTACACCAAGAGTTGACCATTTATGTTTTGATCGTTTTGGCTTATTGGAACGTCTTGCTGTGTTTAGTGGCTCATTCTCCAAGATACTTGCTTCATCCAGACATTCTTCACAGAAACATATATCACAGGGGATATGTTTTGTCTGAGGTGTTTGAAAACATACTCCTATAAAATGCTCTTCATCTTTGTTGATATGATCGTTACCTAGTACTTGTCGATCATTTTGGTCAACAAAGTATCTTGCTGGTTGGGGGGTTCGATGATATCTTTCAAATTGGAGACTTAATGATCTGTTAAGCCTTTCATGTACCGCTACTCTTGATGGTATAGTTACTGATGTTTGCTAAGATGGCTTTAGATTCCAGCTCATTCCTTCAAGCTCTTCTATACTCCTTCTTTCACCAGAAATTTTCGTGATGCCATTTGTTGTGAGTTGGTCCACAAAATTTTCTACATTATATTGGAATCCCATATATTTGAAATCCTACCCATTATGGCTATTGTGATCAAAAGATTACTTTCGCCTCCTTGCTAGGTTTCGTACCCATGAGTTTGTATGACAACTTCTACATGATTATGGAAGTCCTCGATACTTAGAACCATATCAGGGAACATGTAGACTAGCTGCGTTCCTGCAGAGAGGTCGACTTCCATAGTCCCAATGATTTGTTGACTATCTTCCCATCTAGTGTCTCGAAGGACAACTAGAGCATTTGTTCCCGCACTTCTCGTGTGGAGTGCATGTAGCCTGATCATGAATATTCCTAGGTGAATATGTTGGAGCTCTGAAGTCCTCAAGTTTTGGTAGCTTTCTTGATTACACAGCCGAAGGTTAACTTGATTTTCTCCAACACACATGATTCTTTGCTCAGAGTAGTGTTCATAGACTCTATATCTTGTAGTACTTCTATTGTTTGAATAAAGTACCTCTGCTGGAACAAGATTTTCCCTTCTCTCTCTTGATATTTCAAGTTGTCTTTCTGGATCTACAACAGACTCCAAGGTGCGATTATGGTTGTTTATTCCAAATACTCTTCTTGTTGCCCTAGCTTCTTGATATCTGTTTCGGGTCATTTGTCGATAACCACAAATTTGATCTTCTTGAGTTGGGAGTTCTGTACTTACGTTGCTAGCGCCAAGAATTTTTATATTATACTTAAAGCTCAAAAACTAAAACTTTAAAAGTATAAGTATTACTTAGAACACACCTTTTTATTAAAATACTGCGGAAGCTTTTGATACAATGGTAGTGGTGGTGATTGTAGGTCAATGGATTCGATGATCTCAAACTTAGAACTTATGCCCTTATATAGATGGGCTTACAAACTATTGGACAAGAATAAAAATGTAAGCGATGATGTTTAAAATGTTGGAATAGTGTCTAAGGCTGCAACTATATTAGGCAAGTATTTGACCCGATTGTGCATGGTCCTT
Source organism: Lactuca saligna (assembly GCF_052625555.1). Lineage (NCBI taxonomy): Eukaryota > Viridiplantae > Streptophyta > Magnoliopsida > Asterales > Asteraceae > Lactuca > Lactuca saligna. The sequence continues at coordinate 67,457,653 of NC_136421.1, read as the reverse complement.
TTGGGTTGCCTTCACCATAGCAACTTGACAGGATGATTTATAATGAGAGAAGAAATATTATGAGAAATGTTATAAGGAATAATAATATTGTTATTTGATTAATATAAGTCATAAATTAATTAGGAATTAATCTGGTGACTTAAAGAGATTAATTAAATAGAAGGGCATAAACTGTCAAGTGTATGATAGTTGTACATTAGGCTATAATCCTTTATGGATAGGGGGTGGACGGTTTTGGGGCTTAGGATAGACCTAGAATTCGTCCAAGGCTTATCATTTGGGTATTGGATTGATTAGGGCCTAAGTTATCCAATTAGGGTTTAAGGGTCAAACCCTAGGAGCCTTACAAGTATAAATAGACTCAAGGGGTCAAAGAAATCGGCACCCTTGTCTCTAAAGGAACCCTGGACGATTTCTACCTCCCCTCTTCTCTCTCTCTATAATCATCCTCTTGCTAGTTGGTGTTTGTAAGCCATTAGAGGAGTGACAATTGTGACTCTAAGCTCCAAGGACAAGAAGATTCAAGCAAGCAACTTAAGGTAATCTTCTAGATATGTTTTTCTTATGTTATCACCTAGATCTATTGTTCAAAAGTCTTGGATTCAATGCATGTTCAATCAGAGAAACCTAGATCCAAGCATTAGGGTTTGTATGTGCACACAGGAATGTACATATGGCTAAAACCCATCAGTGGTATCAGAGCCAAGATTGGTTTCTATTGAATTAATGCATTGGTTGCTTGTTTGATGCTTGCAAAATTCGAATTTTGTCACCCTGCCTGATGAACTCGGCGAGTTCCATAGTGGACTTGGCGAGTAGGCCTCAACTCGGCGAGTCCATTGTGGTACTCGGCGAGTTCGAGCGTCAGAAAGAGCTAATTTTGGGATTTCTTGCTGTTTATCCTTTGGATACTTACCTTAATCATGTTAGGTCAATATAAATCCGATTTTAAGATATATTTGAGTATATTCTGGACCTAATTGAAGATATTTATCAATTAATTAAATATTAGTTTCCTTATGTGATAATTGATTAATTATTTTAATTAAATTGGTAAATTGTTTTGCAAGAAATAATTAAATAAATCAAATATGGATAATTATGTGATTAAATGTTAATTTAGATTATTTGTTATTTGATCCCCTATGTTTTGAAAAGTTTAAAACTTGCCCTAAAGTTTTGAAATTTATGTTTTGTGATTAAAAGTTTAATTTAGACAATTTAAATTTCAAACCCTAGAATTTTACAAGTTTAAAATTCAACCCTAGACTAATATAATATTACAAGATTAATATATATATATATATATATATATATATATATATATATATATATATATGTTTGTATGTATGTATAATTAAAATGCTAGTCTTACCGTTAGTAGGCCTCATTCACGAAGTCGGTCTATAAGGTGGGTATAATGTTGCTGCCTATAAAATGATGCTTAATGGGTGTACACTAACACCCACCGCTTGCTTGATCGGTAGAGGGTCGTTAGCCGAACGGGTAGGATAGGGCGACCTCATCTCCTCATTAAAAGTATAATATGAAATACAAAGTAACTACATGTTTTTTCAAAAATTCCCAATCCTAGTTACTTTAGGAAAAGTGAATTGATGCAATCCCATGAAATTACACTTTACACCCTTGCTAAGAAGTTAGTGGAGCGTGTGTGGTTTACCGGCACACTAATTTCTTCTAAGCAAAGGTGGCAAAGGGTGATTCATTGTTTATCCTAGTTCGATGGAGCGTGTGTGGTTTACCGGCACATCGAATAGGCGACTGTTACAATGAAGGCACCCTGTGAATTTGCATGGTAATTCACACCCACTTTGTGATCCTCGGTATCCCATTCACAAATGAGAGGGGCATATCGAGATTTAAACATGCCATTGAAAAGTTTCAATGAATCTCTTCCAAACCTAGGAATTCTCAACACATTTAGAACTTAAAGTTATGTTTTCATGGTGGAGAATTTGTGAATCGTCATTAACTTACCTTCAAATTGTTTGAATGTTAGATTACGACATCCCTTTTCTAATCTGTAAATATTGTTGTTGGATCCTAGCCCTAATTTTTCTTGGGTAATAATTAGGGATTCAAATTCTAATCTATCTTTGTCCTTTCTATTTGTAGATGTCGAACGCGAACAACGTTGCTGCTAGCTCGTTCACATTGATGAGCCTTTGCCAAAAGGTGACTTTCGATGGGACGAACTTTAGCGAATGGATAAGATACATTCGCACGATTGCTCGCTATGAGGACAAGGAGTATGTCCTAGATGAGAAGCTCGAGAAGATCAATCCAGAAATCGCTACTCCGGCTGAAATCACCGCTTTTGAAACTCATGAGCATGATGCAACGAAGGTTCATTGCATCATGATAGCCACTATGAACTCCGAATTCCAAAAATCCTACAAGGACATGTATCCATACGAAATGCACCAAGACTTATTGGAGAGATACCACCAAAACGCGAGGCAGGAACGTTACGAGATCTTCACTAACATGATCTCCGCTAAAATGGGTCATGGTGAATCTCTAAGCGTGAACCTGCAAAAGATACAAAGGTATGTCGATCGTCTTCGCAAGTTGAATGTTGACTTTGGGGAAGACTTGGTGATCGACATGGTGCTTCACTCCTTGCCTCCGTGTTACAACCAATTTAGGATGACCTACCACATGAACAAAGAAGAAGTCACCCTACGTAAGCTTCAAGGTCTCCTTAGGGTTGTTGAGAGCAACCTCAAGGACAAGTCTGTTGCACCCACTCCCAATCCACCCGCTGCTCCTGTTTTGGCCATTGGGCAAGGAAGAGGCAAGAAGAGGAAGGCTCAGTTCAAGAGCCACCGCAAGGGAAAGTCCCGAGATGGTTTCTGCTCTACTGGGACCAAAGTTGATCCCGCTAAGCCTAACCCTAACCCAAAGGAGGCAGAGTGCCACCATTGCCACAAAATAGGGCATTGGAAGAGAAGCTGCCCAGAATACCTGCAATCTATCAAGGAAGGAAAGATCAAGCTGTCTTTCACAGGTATTTATACAATTAAATCTAATGATTCATCTCATGCTATTTCTTGGGTCCTCGATACCGGTTGTGGTTACCACATTTGTTCTGAATTGCAGGGACTAAGAAGAAATAGGGATGTGGAGCATGGAAGAATAAATCTAATCATGGGGAACAGAAGATCGTCGCCTGTGACCAAGATTGGAGTGTATTCTCTAGTGCTTAGGAATGATTTATGTTTAGATTAGAACAATTGTTGCTATTTGCCAGAAATGGCAAGAAACATCATTTTATTTCATGGTTTGTTTAGACAAGGATTTATATTTTCTTTTAATAATGAGAATGGTTCCATTTGTGCTTATCTAAATGGTGTCTTATATTTTGAAGCAATACCATGTAATGGAATTTATGAAACTGTTATGATTGTAGATAACCTAGGAAATGATGTTTTATGCATGGATTCGTCCAATAGTATGGATAGAGCATCCTTGTGGCATTGTCGTCTTGGACATGTCAACAAGAAGCGCGTAGCCCAACTCCAAAAGGATGGAGTGTTGGAATCATTTGACCCCGGGGAAGATGACACATGCTGTCACACCCCCAAACCAAGGATGGCGGAAACGTCCGGGGGTGGAGGACTTCTTGTATAGTATCATAACCACAATTGCAATAGTAATTTAAGCAAACACAACCAACATATATATAATTGAAAAAGTTACATCAGTGTATGAGTTACATGTTTCCAAATCAATTACAATATGTTAACAAAAACATGATATGTTGACGCCTTAACGTCCCATCCTCAAAATGCACTTTGGTACCTGTTTAGTGATTACCTGAGAATACAAGTTGTTTGAAAAAAATGTCAACACAAAGGTTGGTGAGTTCATAAGTTTTCGTTTTCAAACTTGATAAAAGTCTTTCTCTTGTAAATGTCACATTTGTTTCAGAAAAATCCGATATTTTCCTTAAAATCTGTGTAATGTAGTCTTATACCCGAAGACAAAAATGTATAAGTAAACTCTCTTACTAATAGAAAATGATACGTGTTTAAATCGACATAAACGCGTTTGAATTAAATGAAATTCCCGTAAATTCTTATGTTTGTTAATACTTTCTGTGAGTTTATTATAACCATTCTATGACCTAGTTGGCCTGAAATGACGTTCTTCAATCGTCGGAACTGTTTATGATATTTGTCACCCCAGACCTGCCGGTCTAACTGTTGCATGCAGTTAAGGTGTGGGTTTTTCAAAACCAATATAGATCTATATACAACTATCACGCTCTCCCTCCAGGAGACTCTGGTTACAATACATGATTTAATGGTAAGTGTGAAGCGAATGTCTCACAAAGTCCTTAACGAATTTACATGTAACGTAATGAAAATCCCTTATCGTATAAATGTACAATTCTTGTATGAGTGTGTTATGTAGTGTATCATAAACCATACCTATTATAGTTTATTAAAAACAAGGGTAGTAATGGTAACGTATGTAATCTATATTCGACGTAGTTTGTTCAATTGTTTGAGTAAAATGGATGTACTTTGATTATAATAATCGTGTTGTCCTTTATTTTTCATATGTATATCTATATCAAAATCCGTTTATTAATTGTTGCATGATCATATACCAAGATAAAACAACGTTCTTTTGTAATAACATACATTCACATAAGGATATATACCTTGCTCAACATGATACAAGGTGATAATAATATGTTAGCATTTTTCTGTTTGTAACAACTTCGATCACTGTTATTAGAAAATTTATAAAAACTTAATAAACGATCCAAATCAGAATCCGTAAATTCTGGGAGTTTTTTCAATGAGTCTAGTTTGTTCATAAAATTTTCCATGATTTTTAGTGACCTCCAACGTAAGTGAAAAGATCCATAAACACAGACTGGTCTGGTTTGGTTCTTGAAATGATAGGCAGTTTTGCAAAAATCACCATAAATTGTAGAAAAATTCGTATAGAGATGTGCAAGCAGTCATTTTAAAGATAAGAAATTGAACTACTTGCACCTTGTACAATTTTGAAAAAAAATGTTTTAGTTGACCAAAATTGTCCGTGAATGGAGTCCGACTTTTCTGATGTAAACTGTTAGAAATATCTAGTTGTGTTCTTGATGATTTGACTTGTATTCTCCCCCTTAAAACATAAGAAAATATGAAAATGTAGGGGGTATGAACTCACATTATGTGATTTCAGTAGATGATTGTTGAAAAATGGAAGTGATCAACTCAAAAACACTTGAAGATGCCTTGAAGGTTTTCGAGAAACTAACATCGAAGTGATGGAGTTTGTGTAAGTAATCAATGATTTGAGTAGAATGAAGTGTAATAATCACAAGGAGGATGGATTATACTTACCAAGGGGAGGATAAAGCTTGAAGATCAGCCATGGAGTCTTGAAATAGAGAGATAAAGTTTGAGAGAAAAGTTGTGTTGTATCTTTGGTGAAATGAGAGCAAAGTGAAAGAAGTGAGGAGAGAGGATGGATTGTTCCAGCTCTAAGAACATGGGAGAGGCTGAAAATTGAGTGGGAAAGGACATTGAAATGACCTAGGTAAGGTGGGAAGGTGTGGCTGGTCATAGAGTGGGTATGGGGGTCATTGCTTGTGTCATAAGGTAAAGAAAAGTCAACACTCCACTTCAATTATTCACCCACTAGATTTTATTATTTAAATAAGGATTTTCATGAAAATATGATTAAATTATGAGTATTTAGGGTTTATTATGTTAAAATATGAGTTTGTGAGAAAATCCCGCGTTAAAATCTCGAAAAACGAGCTTAAAATCTTAAAAATATTGAAAATGGGTGAAAAGTGTCAAAATTCTGAAGTTTGGCCGGAGATTCGGCCTCTGATGCTTGGAACCGAAAGTAGAAGAGAAGGACCGAGAGAGGGCAGGAAATGAACCGAGATTGAGAGAAGTGCTTAGAAGCGAGGCTCGGTCGGAGGGGGAACCGAGAGTGTGAAGGCGGAAGGAAGACCAAGGCTCGGTCTCAGTTCTTGGCGGGTTCGACTCTCGGGTTCGGTTCTCAGGTTCGGTTCTTAGGTTCAGTTCTCAGGTTCAGTCCTCAGGTCTCAGTTTCGGCTGGGGCAGCGAGGCTCGATCTCGGCTGCTTAGGGTTTCGGCCTCTAAGAGGTTTCGGCCCCTAAGAGGTTTCGGCCTCTAAGAGGAGTTTCGGCTCCTCTATCCTGTTTTCGCATTTTTACCCCGTTTCAAGCCGTTTTTGACCCGGTTAAAGGTCGGAATGACCCGAATGACTTCAAAAAGTTACGAGAACCATTGAGAGTGATTTGGGAGAGATTTCAAATAGAAAGAGATAGAGTGAAAACGATTGGGAGAGGTTTTGTTTGTGCCCTTTTTGAGTGTCCGACTTCACAATGCAAGGTCCGTAGACCCCATTAAGCTGTGTTTAAATGTATTACACACTCCCGATGAGTGTGGATTTGTGTTTTATTGCTTTGGTTCATTGTTTACCATATTTAAGGCTTAGGAAGAATTCAATCACATGGATTTTTCAAATGATGCTTTCTCATTAAAATAGCGGATTGTTTAGTAAACACACCACATAAACCCTAATACATAAGAGTTAATTGAGTTGTCCGGTTTAACTTATTGACTTTGTTTGACTTTGACTTGACCAGAATCTGACTATTATCACACATGCGAGTCTTGTTTGCTTGGATAGATGACCAAGTCACCCTTCACTAGTACATGTGAAAGGGGTGCGGGTCTATTGGACCTCATACACACCGATGTATGTGGACCGTTTAGCTCCACCACAAAGGATAGGAACCACTTCTATGTGACTTTTACCACTGACTATAGTAGATATGGGTATATCTACTTAATCAAGCAAAAGTCAGAAGCGTTTGAAAAGTTCAAAGAGTTCAAGAATGAAGTGGAGAATCAATTGGGTAGGAAAATCAAGATGCTTCGATCCGATCGAGGAGGAGAGTACCTAAGTCTTGAATTCCACTACTATCTCAAGGAGTGGGAATAGTTTCACAATTGACGCCACCTAGGACACCGCAATTGAATGGTGTGGTAGAAAGGCGTAATCGAACCTTGTTAGACATGGTCCGCTCTATGATGAGTCGTGCTTCACTATCAATATCATTCTGGGAGTATGCCTTAGATACTGCCGCCCATATCCTTAACCAAGTCCCTACTAAGAAGGTTGCCAAAACACCTCACGAGATGTGGACAAGGAAAGCTCCCTCGTTAGCACATATCAAGGTTTGGGGTAGCGAGGCTTTCGTAAGATGAGATACTCACGACAAGCTCGAACCTCGTAATGAGCGATGTATTTTCATCGGCTACCCGCAGAAATCCTTTGGATATCTCTTCTATAGACAAAAGGACAATGTTGTCTTTGTTGCGAGGAGAGGAGTTTTCTGAGAGCGAGAACTCATAAGCGAAGGAGACAGTCGGAGGCAAATCGAGCTTGAAGAAATTCAAGAGTTGATAGATGAAGGAGCCTCTACCGTTGGCACTCAACCCAAGGAGGAAACTCCGGTTGAACCGATTGACGAGTCCTTACCTCTTAGACGTTCCGAAAGAGTTAGAGTTCAACCCCAGTTTTATGGTTTTCATATTACTACCGAAGGGGACACGTATATTAGTGATGGTACACTAATAAATCTAGATGAACCTAATAGCTTTAAGGAAGCCATGGCAGGCCCGAAGTTTGCAAAATGGAAAGAGGCAATGGACAGCGAGATCCAATCCATGTATGACAACCAAGTTTGGAATTTGGTTGATAATGTACCAGGATGTAAGACCGTTGGGTGCAAATCGATCTTCAAGAAGAAGACCGACGTGGACGGAAACGTACACACATATAAGGCATGATTGGTTGCGAAGGGCTTTACTCAAACTCCCGGAGCTGACTATGATGAGACCTTTTCACCAGTTGCGAAAATAAAGTCTATTAGAGTGATGCTAGCTATTGCCGCATTTCATGATTATGAGATTTGGCAAATGGATGTCAAGAACGCTTTCCTTAACGAGAAATTGGCTGAGGATGTTTACATGGCTCGGCCAGAGGGTTTTGTTAATTCGAAGCATCCAAATAGAGTGTGTAAGCTTGAGAAGTCCATTTATGGACTTAAGCAAGTGTCTCGCAGATGGAATCTTTGCTTCGATGAGAAAGTTAAAGAGTTTGGATTTGTACGAAGTGAAGATGAATCATGTGTATATGTCAAAGCCAGTGGGAGTATAGTTAGCTTTCTCGTTTTGTATGTCGATGACATACTGCTCATAGGAAACGACATCCTGACACTGCAGGAGGTTAAGTCTTGGCTCGGGAAGTGCTTCGCTATGAAGGACCTCGGAGAGGCTTCCTATATTCTGGGAATAAGGATAGTGAGAGAACGAAGTAAGAGACTAATAAGACTTAGTCAGAACAATTACTTAGATAAAGTACTAAAACGTTTTAGTATGGAAAACTCGAAGAAGGGAGAATTACCGATACAAAATAATGCCAAGTTGAGTAAGACTCAAAGTCCGAGTACCGAAGCCGAAATAGCAGAAATGAGCCGAGTACCATACGCTTCCGCAGTTGGCTCAATCATGTATGCTATGACTTGTACTCGCACTGATGTAGCCTTTGCTTTGAGCATGGTTCGTAGATATCAAGGGAACCCTGGCAGAGCTCATTGGATTGCGGTCAAGAATATCCTTAAGTACCTTCGTAGGACCAAGGAAAGGTTTTTAGTCCTCGGAGGGAGTGATGACTTGAAGGTGCGAGGGTATAGTGACGCCAGTTTTCAGACCGACAAGGACACCTACCGTTCGCAGTCGGGCTGGGTCTTTACCCTGAATGGAGGAACAGTAACTTGGAAAAGTTCCAAGCAGGAAACCGTAGATGATTCAACGTGCGAATCAGAGTACATCGCAGCGAGCGAAGCGTCGAAGGAGGCAATATGGTTAAAGAACTTCATTGGCGATCTTGGAGTTGTGCCTACCATCAAAGAGCCTATGGTGATTTTCTGTGATAATGAAGGAGCGGTTGCCTTGACCAAGGAACTGAGGGATCATGGTAGATCTCAACATATCGACATAAAATATCACTTTATAAGACATCATGTAGAAGAAGGACAACTCGTGGTGAAGAGGATATCATTAGAAGATAACCCAACAGATCCGCTTACGAAGGGACTGAGCAGGGTTAAGCACTTGCAACATGCTAGGAGTATTGGGCTGAAGGATGATATTAGTAGAGATTAGATAGTATTAGATACGTGTGACAGATAAATATAATTAACATTTGATGATTAAATAAAAGAGTATTATTTATGAGTAATGTTACTGTCTTATGTTAATTGTTTAACTGTTGTTTCACTTTGCATGTTTTGACTTCCAGAATAATTGAGTTTATTAAGAATAATCAAATTATTCGATTTGTCCATAATTGTTCATATGTTGGAAGTTGGTATGAATGAAGATTGTCATGAATTGGTGTGTAAATTGTCTAAATGGTATTAGACATAACAAAAGTTTGATGCAACGTTCATAAGTGCTTATGAACTAGTTTTGAGCATTTGAACAAACCCACGCTTGCTGGAATCACCTTGTGGAATGTGATAAAAGGGTGATCGCAAAACGATAATATCATATGGTCTTAAAACCTAGATATGTGGTTTGTTATTTGTTAATTAGTTGTACATTGATAATGCAAAACCACATCAGTAACTTGATGTTATAAAATGCATTGTTGTGTATAGTTGATTAATGAATAAGTAAATGCATATAAGTCGAAGTTTATCTGTTACTTTTATACTAAGAGGGTAAAAGCGATATCTCGGCCGCTCGATGATTTGATTTGACTTATGTGCCTGGCCCGGTCAGAACTAAATTGATGTGTTCGATTAAGTTCTATGTCAAATAAATATGAGATCGAGAAACCAAATGCTAGACAATTGGTTCCATATGAATGTCTGCATGATATCTAAACAGAGGACTGTACGATCCCTTATCTAAAGGACAAGATTGATAAAATTAGAGTTTGACAACATCTTTGAGAGCTACGATTGCTAATTGGATTGTACTTGTATATATAGTTACTAGACTTATCCAAGTGGGAGACTGTTGGAATAGTGTCTAAGGCTGCAACTATATTAGGAAAGTATTTGACCCGATTGTGCATGGTCCTTTTGGGTTGCCTTCACCATAGCAACTTGACAAGATGATTTATAATGAGAGAAGAAATATTATGAGAAATATTATAAGGAATAATAATATTGTTATTTGATTAATATAAATCATAAATTAATTAGGAATTAATTTGGTGACTTAAAGAGATTTATTAAATAGAAGGGCATAAACTGTCAAGTGTATGATAGTTCTACTTTAGGCTATAATCCCGTATGTATAGGGGGTGGACGGTTTTGGGGCTTAGGATAGACCTAGAATTCGTCCAAGGGTTATCATTAGGGTATTAGATTACTTAGGGCCTAAGTTATCCAATTAGGGTTTAAGGGTCAAACCCTAGGAGCCTTACAAGTATAAATAGACCCAAGGGGTCAAGGAAATCGGCACCCTTGTCTCTAAAGGAACCCTGGCCGATTTCTTCCTCCCCTCTTCTCTCTCTATAATCACCCTCTTGCTAGTTGGTGTTTGTAAGCCATTAGAGGAGTGACAATTGTGACTCTAAGCTCCAAGGACAAGAAGATGCAAGCAAGCAACTTAAGGTAATCTTCTAGATCTGCTTTTCTTATGTTATCACCTAGATCTATTGTTCAAAAGTCTTGGATTCAATACATGTTCAATTAGAGAAACCTAGATCCAAGCATTAGGGTTTGTATGTGCACATAGGAATGTACATATGGCTAAAACACATCATAAACAAGGGCCATTATTTTATTTGTTACATGTGGCTGAAAATCTTGATAATTATAAAGATATTTTAAACAAGTGGTGGGGACTTCTTGATGACTTTTGAACATCCAAACAACTCAACTTTTGAAAACCCGTGATATGTGAAATAGTTTCACATACGGGCCCTTCTAGCTTTTGGATAAAGGTATGGATCCATGGGACGATTCAATTTTATCGTTTTTAGACAATAATCATCCCACCTGGGGTATAAGTATTACTTAGAACACACCTTTTTATTAAAATACTACATAAGCTTTTGATACAATGGTAGTGGTGGTGATTGTAGGTGAATGGATTCTGTAACACCCCATTTATTTATTAGATAAATAAATAAATTAATGAATGAATAGTATCCCCAAAATAAATAATTACATATCAAAGGATAGTCTCGAAGGGCTAATTGTCATAATTTTAGAAGTAGGGGGTTAAAATCATAAGTTTGGGACTCATTTTATAAATATTTATGAAGACAGGGGCTCCGTGGTAATTATTTGAATTTAATTTAAAAGAAAATGAGGTGGAAGGGCTGGTTATGTCATAATTAAGATATTGGGGGCTGTTTGATAATTTATGGGACTTAAATTGTAAGGGATCTCCATGGATTAGGTTGAAAGTGTAAATATTGGATCACATTTTTTAAAGAAAATGGAAAGGAGGGGCTGAACTTGCTATTATGGAAACAAGTTTAGGGGATCGGGGTATATAAACCCGTCACCCATGGTTTTTACCCTAACCTTAGCTTATTATTCAGTCGTCAGCCTCTTACTTCATTCCAGTAGCCGCCACCATGGGAACCTCCTCAGTCGCCGTTTGCATCATCAAAAGCCGACAGCCACCGTCATGCCTGCTAACTCGTCGATGAAACGCCACCACCATTGCTCAGCTGACGGAGGCGCTGTGTGCACCAGAGAACCACCCAGACCGAAGGAGCAAGTTGCGTTCATCGCTGTCTTGGATGTGAGAGCATAGGGAGCTCACGGTAAGGACGACCGCTACTATCTACATCTTCTTCTTCATTCGTTATGTAACTTGATGTCGTTTATGTTGACCTGGATCGACGGTAGGCTTTGGACGCCACTTTTTTTAGGGTTTCCAGTCATCGTGGGCCACCTATAGTGGCGGAGTTGGGAGAGTTGTAGCCTTCAGATCATGTTTCGGGTGTTGTCGCACGACTGAGAATGAAGAGAACAACCACCACCATCGTGAGGTTGTGGCTATCACCGCAACCACCGCCGTTTTGGGTGCTGTTGCCGTCGCCAGTCACCATAGGTGGGTGATTTGGGTTTGTTTTTCAAGCAAGGGATGAGTATTCGTGTTTTATGGGTTGTGTAGTCGGAGGATCAAAGAAGACTGCCATTGCCACCACCGTGTACCACCATGGGTGGGTGTATTTTCGTGTGTATGTGTGTTTGTAATTAGATTAGGGTGTGAGTGTGATTATCGGATGGGAATTCTAATTGTAACCACTCGGTATAGTGAAAAGGAAAAAACCAAACCACCACCGGGCGCCGTGTCGGGTGGCGGTGTGCTTTGATGGTGTTTTGACTTGTTTGGATGGTTGGATAATGAGACTAAGAAACCCTAATGGGCCCAATGAGGCTTAATGTGCTTAATAAACCCTAATGGGCCCAATAAAGCTTAATGGACCTAAATGTTGGATAAGGTGTCTAAGTCCATAACTATTTCTGGTATGTACTTGACGCGACCCGGCATGGTCCATTTGGGTTGCATGGAACCATGCAATTGGATAGATTAAATGAGAGAAATAACACTTGAAGATTATTAATATATTATAAGTTCTAATATATTAATAATATTATTTGATTAGTTTGATCAATAATTAATTTAGAATTAATTAAGTGATCAAAAGAGAACTAATTAAATATATGGGTTGATTATGTAAATCATCCATATCTTGTATAGTGGGCTAAGAGGCTCCATGGATTATCAAGTTGGGTTCTACCCACAGGATGCTCCATGGGAGTTACAAACCCATGGGTCATGGAAATGAAGAGTCATGACACATTAGGGTTTACATGGTGTAACCCTAGATGTGTCAACACTATATAAAGATCTCATTCTCCACTAAAATCGGGGACACTAAGGAAACAAGAGGGCTTGGCCGATTTCAAGAAGTGTGCATTCTCTCATAAGTTTTTCCAAGAGCATTTGGTGTTGTATGAAGCATTTGAGGCATCACACTTGGGGTGCTAGGCTCATAAGGTTTCAAGGAACATAAGCAACAACAAGGTAAGTTATTCTATCTATCATTCAAGTTAAAATTGTCCCCCATGTATGTTAGTTAGGAATATAGCCTTGGAATTCAACTTTGCATGATAATTAGACAAACATAGATCCAAGGTTATTAGGGTTGCATGTACACTAAGGAAGTGTTAGAATGCTCAAAACCCATCAGTGGTATCAGAGCCTAGGCTTGTTTGCGTTTTATTTGTGCTTAAAAGTTGAAAAAAGTCGAAAATCTTGCTGTCTACGAATGGACTCGTTGAGTCCATAGGGGGGACTCGTCGAGTTCACGTGTAACTTCAACCAACTCGGTGAGTAAGTTGATGCACTCGGCGAGTAGGGTCAACAGATTGCAGAATTGCGACTTTAGTTGTTGGAAATGGACTAGAAACATTACCCTAAAATGTTTTGGTACTTGAAAACCTGTTTTGATGGTGTAATGTTCTTTCTAATTCATTTACAACAACTAGTTATCAAAATTACAAAGTTTTAAGTGTAATTTTGATTTATGAATGTGTTCATATTCATGTTCTTGTGCTTATGATGTTTTAGATGATCATAGTAATTATTTGTAACCTATGTGGTAGATTAATTCTTGATCATAATGTGTTTTAATGGAGTCCATAACTTGTCCTCAAGTTATGGAAAACCAAGAGTCACACTTGAATTAAAACCATTAAAAGAACACTAGAGTTAGAAAAATGAAGAGTCTTCATTTTATTACTCTATTAAACTCATAAGTTACAAGAAATGAAAAGTTTTGAAAGTTACAAAACTTGCCCTCAAGTTTTGGAACAAGTAAAGTTAAGTTAAAACTTTAAGTTCCAACCCTTAGAATTTTAAAAGTTAAAATTCAATCCTTATACTTATATTATGATGATTTAATAATTATATATATATATATATATATATATATATATATATATATATATATATATATGTATAAGAACAAGGTCGTCTTACTGCTAGTACGCCTCATTCACGAAGCCGGTCTATAAGGTGGGTATAAGGTTGTTGCCTATAAAATGGTGACTTAATGGGTGTCTACTCTCACCCACCGCTTGCTTGACTGGTGGAGGGTCGTTAGCCGAACGGGTAAGACAAGGACTTATAAATTCTCATTCAAAGTATGATGAATATAATAAAGTAACTAAATGTTTTATTAAATTCCCAATCTTAGTTACTTTAGGAAAATGTGAATAAGGTGCTAATCCATGAAATTACACTCTACACTTTGTCTATGTTGTTGGTGGAGCGTGTGTGGTTAACCGGCACACTAAATTGGACTTAACAAGGTAGGTAAAGGGTGACTTAAGGTTTATTATAGTATCGGTGGAGCGTGTGTGGTTTACCGGCACATCGATTGAGTGATAAACTTTAAGGGTACCAAGTGATTTGCATGGTTACTTCACACCTCGTTTTGTGATCCTCGGTATCCCAATCACAAAACTTGGAGGGCACACTCGAGATTGAAACATGCCTTTGAAAATTTCATTGAATCTCAAAGAATCTAGGAATTTCTAAGAACCAATCATAAAACCTAATATCTAATATTTCGGTTTTCGTGGTGGAAATTGGTGAATCGTCATTCACCTACCTTTCAAATATGTTATAGCTTGGATTACGGCATACCTCTTCTAAGTTATAATATATTGTGATTGGATCCTAGCCTTAATATTACATTTGGGTGCTTTATTAAGGACTCTCTTAATATCTAAACTAATCCTGTCCTCTTCCTTCAGATGTCTTCAAACAATGTTGCTTCTGGCTCGAATCCTAATGGCTCCTTTACTCTTATGAGCTTGTGTGGGAAAGTCACTTTTGATGGATCCAACTTGAATGAGTGGATCAGAAACATCAAGATGATTACCCGCTACGAGGACAAAGAATATGTCCTCGACAAGGAGCTTAAGGAGATTGATGAGACCACTGCAACTCCTTAGGAGATCGTTGACTTTCAGGCACATGAAAGGGATGCTACGAAAGTAGCATGCATCATGATGGCCATAATGACAGCAGAACTCCAAAAGTCCTATGAGGATTTCGACCCTTATGAAATGCACCAAGATTTGATGGAAAGTTATCATCAAAGTGCATGACAAGAGAGGTACGAAATCATCTGCTCCATGATAACAACCATGATGAAGGACGGGGATTCCGTCATGAGCCACATGCAGAAAATGCAAAGGTATGTGGACCGATTGCTGAAACTTAATGTGAGCTTCCCTGAGGAGCTTGCAATAGATATAATTTTGCGCTCCTTACCATCGTGCTATGATCAATTCCGCATGACATATCACATGAATAAGGAAGAAGTCACACTCAGCAAACTTCAGGGACTTCTCAAGACCGCAGAATCAGGTCTTAAGGGGAAGTCGGTTGTTAACACTCCTACTCCAAACTCCACTCCGGTTTTGGCAATCGGGAAAAGTCGAGGGAAGAAGAGAAAGAATTCTTCGAAGGGTACCAAGGTTAGGACCCTTGATGGCTCTTCTTCAAGTGGAACCAAGAAAGGTTTTGTCACTCCTTCTTCTGACCCAAAAGAGGCTGAATGCTTCTATTGCCATGAAAAATCACATTGGAAATGGAACTGACCAAAATACCAGCAAGATGTGAAGGATGGGAAAGTTAAACCCAACCATACAGGTATTTACACTATCATTTCTAATAACTCACCCCATTCAAAATCTTGGGTCCTTGATATCGGTTGTGGTATTCACATTAGTTGTGACTTGCAGGGACTAAGAAGAAGTGAGAATGTGGAGCAAGGAAGAATAAACTTAATCATGGGGAATAGGAAAGTTACACCTGTCACCAAGATTGGAGTTTATACTTTATCGCTAAGTAGTGGGTTAAATTTAGATTTGAATAAGTGTTGTTATTCACCAGAAATAGCAAGAAATATTATTTCCTTTCATGCATTGTATAAACAAGGTTTCACCTTTTCATTTGATAATGAAGTTGGTTCGATTAATTCTTTCTTTAATAATGTTCTTTATTTTAAAGCATTACCTTGTGATGGTGTGTATGAAGCTGTATCTGTTGTAGATAACTCAGGAAATAATGTTTTGTGTATTGATTCTCCTAATAATAATAACTTGGATAAAGCATCATTATGGCATTTTCGTCTTGGACATATAAGCAAGAAACGCATAGGCCAACTCCAAAAGGATGGAGTCTTGGAGTCGTTTGACCTAAAGTCAGATAATAGTTGCGAATCATGCTTACTTGGAAAAATGTCAAAGTCACCCTTCACAGTCTCGTGTGAAAGGGGTGAAGGTTTGTTGGACCTTATACACACGGATGTGTGTGGACCATTCAAACATGCCACAAGGGATGCTAATCGTTATTATTTGACTTTTACTGATGATTTTAGTAGATATGGATATGTCTACTTAATCAAACATAAGTCAGAGACTTTCGAGAGGTTTAAGGAATTTAAACAGGAAGTCGAGAATCAATTGGGCAGGAACATTAAGATGCTTCGATCCGATCGAGGTGGTGAGTATCTTAGTTTAGAGTTCCTCGACTATCTAAGGGAATGTGGGATTGTCTCGCAATTGAAACCTCCTAGGACACCGCAGTTGAATGGTGTGGCTAAGAGGCGCAATCGAACCTTGTTAGACATGGTTCGTTCCATGATGAGTTGAGCTTTGCTACCAATCTCATTCTGGGGGTATGCCTTAGAGACTGTTGCCCATATTCTTAATCTAGTCCCTACAAAGAAAGTTGCCAAAACTCCTCACGAGATGTGGACTGGTAAAGTACCTAAACTAGACCACATCAAGATTTGGGGTTGCGAGGATTTCATGAGACGCGAGACTCATGATAAGCTCGAAGCTCGAAGCGAGAGGTGTATTTTCATTGGTTACCCACATCAATCCTTTGGTTACCTCTTCTACAGACCTAGTGACAATGTGGTCTTTGTAGCAAGAAGAGGAGTATTTCGAGAAAGAGAGTTTATAAGCCAAGGAGACAGTGGGAGGCAAATTGATCTTGAAGAAATTCAAGAGTCAAGTGGTGAAGGAACTTCAAACTCTAGCCCTCAACTTGAGGAGGAAACTCCTGTTGAGCCAATTGACGAATCTGTACCTCTGAGACTTCCACGAGAGTTAGGAGTGCACCTGAGCATTACTATGGATTCCATATTACTGCAGAAGGTGAGACACTTATTAGTGATGGGACACTAGTAAGTCAAGATGACCCTAACAGCTACGAGTAAGCCATGGCAGGCCCCGAGTCTGCTAAATGGAAAGAGGCTATGGATAGCGAGATACAATCCATGTATGACAATCAAGTTTGGAACTTGGTTGAAAATGTACCAGGTCATAAGACGGTGGGGTGCAAATGGATATTTAAGAAGAAGACCGACATGGATGGTAATGTACACACTTATAAGGCTAGACTGGTTGCAAAGGGGTTCTCACAAATTCCTGGAGTGGATTATGATGAGACCTTTTCTCCGGTAGCCAAGATTAAGTCTATTAGGGTTATGTTAGCCATAGCCGCATTTCATGACTATGAAATTTGGCAAATGGATGTCAAAACCGCTTTCCTTAATGGAAAATTGGCTGAAGATGTTTACATGAGTCAGCCGGAAGGTTTTGTCAGCAGCAAGTTCCCTAATAGAGTGTGTAAGCTTGAGAAATCCATCTATGGATTAAACAAGCACCTCGCAGATGGAATCTTTGCTTTGATGAAAAGGTCAAGGAATTTGGCTTTTCTAGGAGTGAAGATGAATCTTGTGTGTATGTCAAGGCTAGTGGGAGTATAGTTAGCTTTTTGGTATTGTATGTGGATGACATACTACTCATAGGAAACGACATTCCAACCCTGCAGGAAGTAAAGTCCTGGCTTGGGAAGTGTTTTGCTATGAAGGACCTTGGTGAAGCTACCTATATTTTAGGGATAAGGATCTTGAGAGATCGGAGTAAAAGACTAATTGGACTTAGTCAGAGTACCTACTTGGATAAGGTGCTGAAAATATTCAGCATGCAGGACTCCAAGAAAGGAGAGTTACCCATCCAGAGTAACGCCAAATTGAGTAAGACACAAAGCCCTAGCACTGAGGCTGAGATAGCAGAAATGAGTCGAATACCTTATGCTTCGGCTGTAGGATCGATCATGTATGCTATGACGTGTACTCGACTTGATGTAGCCTTTTCCCTTAGCATGGTTAGGAGGTTTCAGGGGAACCCTGGCAAGGCACACTGGACTGCGGTAAAGAATATTTTCAAGTACCTCCGAAGGACTAAGGACTGGGTCCTTACCCTCGGTGGGAGTGATGACTTGAGAGTTGTAGGGTTTAGTGATGCTAGCTTCCAGACTGATAGGGATAATTTCCATTCTCAGTCAGGCTGGGTCTTTACCCTAAATGGAGGAGCAATTTCTTGGAAGAGTTCCAAGCAAGAGACAGTGGCAGATTCTACTTGTGAATCATAGTATATTGCAACGAGCGAGGCGGTAAAGGAGGCTATATGGCTAAAGAACTTCATCGGAGACCTTGGAGTTGTACCAGCTATTAAAGAGCCAATGGAAATTTTCTGTGAGAGTGAAAGTGCTGTTGCCTTAGCCAAGGAATGAAGGGATCACGGGAGATCCAAACACATCGACAGAAAATACCATTTTATTAGACATTGAATAGAAGAAGGACTCCTCGTGGCAAAGAGGGTATCATCGGATGAGAACCCAGCAGATCCCCTCACGAAGGGACTGACTCGGGTTAAGCATCTCCAGCATGCTCGGAGCATAGGGCTGAAGGATGATATTAGATTTAGTAGTTAGATAACCTCGAAATTGTAAAGTGTAATTGACATTAGATGATGAATAAAAAGTGTTTTATTTATGAGTAAAGTGTTGCTATCTCTTGTCAATCGTTTACTATATTTCTTTTGCATGTTTTGACTTCCAGAATAATTTTGTTTGGTATAACATTTTATTCAAACCTCCACAGTCAGTCATATGTAGGAAGTAGGTATGAATCAAGACTGTCATGATTGGTTGCAGAGGTCTAAGGTGTTAGACAAGGCTACAACAATCATGATCACTTCATGGAATTCTATCTCGAGTGATCGTGAGACAGTAATATCATATAAGTCTTCAAACCTAGAGATATGATTTGTTACTTACAAGTTGGTTATGCATTGATTGTACAAAAACGCATTGGTAACTCGATGTTATAAATCGTGCTATTGTGTGTAATTCAATGAGTGGTAGAACAAACATATGAGTCAAAGTTTATCTGTTCCTTCTTGGATTAGAAGCTGATATCTGGGCCCCTCGATGATTTTGTTTTGACCTATGTACTGGGCCCGGTCAGAACTAAGTGGATGTGTTCAATTAAGTTCTTTGTCAAACAAATCGGAAATCGGGAAACAAACTGTTGGACAATAAGTAAGACATGGTTCCATGTGTTTGTCCAACTGATATCTAGAACAGAGGATTATATGATCACTTATCTTAAATGGCGTACCATCATCTTCTCAGTTCCGTGAAACCTTGAAAAGAGCTACGATTGTCGATCGGTTCCTGAAGTCATACTTGCAGTAATAGTTATTAGACTTATCCAAGTGGGAGACTGTTGGATAAGGTGTCTAAGTCCATAACTATTTCTGGTATGTACTTGACCCGACCCCGCATGGTCCATTTGGGTTGCATGGCACCATGCAATTGGATAGACTAAATGAGAGAAATAACACTTGGAGATTATTAATATATTATAAGTTCTAATATATTAATAATATTTTTTGATTAGTTTGATCAATAATTAATTTAGAATTAATTAAGTGATCAAAAGAGAACTAATTAAATATATGGGTTGATTATGTAAATCATCCATATCTTGTATAGTGGGCTAAGAGGCTCCATGGATTATCAAGTTGGGTTCTACCCATAGGATGCTCCATGGGAGTTACAAACCCATGGGTCATGGAAATGAAGAGTCATGACACATTAGGGTTTACATGGTGTAACCCTAGATGTGTCAACACTATATAAAGATCTCATTCTCCACCAAAATCGGGGACACTAAGGAAACAAGAGGGCTTGGCCGATTTCAAGAAGTGTGCATTCTCTCATAAGTTTTTCCAAGAGCATTTGGTGTTGTGTGAAGCATTTGAGGCATCACACTTGGGGTGCTAGGCTCATAAGGTTTCAAGGAACATAAGCAACAACAAGGTAAGTTATTCTATCTATCATTCAAGTTAAAATTGTTCCCCATGTATGTTAGTTAGGAATATGTCCTTGGAATTCAACTTTGCATGATAATTAGACAAACATAGATCCAAGGTTATTAGGGTTGCATGTACACTTAGGAAGTGTTAGAATGCTCAAAACCCATCACTAAAAGCCCAAATAGATGACTAATGGGCCTACTGAAACCTTAATGAGTCTAATGAACCTTAATTAATCGAAAGACATAACAATTGGGCCTATTGGGCTAAGATGGGGTTGGAAACCCTAATATTGGATTTAGGGGCTTGGACCTATTAGGACCTACTTTTGGGTTATTGGAATGGAATTGTGTGATTAAGCCCAATCTCACCATATGACTTATTTAGAAGAATGATGGACTTAATGGATTAAGTCCTTAATGGGTTAAGTGAGAAACACTTAACCCTAATTGTCATTTTATGTGAAAACCCTAATTTCACTTGGGTTTATTGTTGGGCCTTTATATTGGGCCTTGATGATTGGGTTATTAATGGGCCATCCAAGATCACGCAAATGTACTAGAATAATTAATGGGCTTTGATGTAAGGCCTATATGAGGAGTTGGGCCCAATTTGGAAAATTTGGCCATAGTTTGGGCCTTTATGATTATGTGGTATTGGGCCATTAGAATAACAACGGTTGGACTGGACTTTTTGGTTGGGCCTTAGAATAAGACCATATGGGGGTATGGGCCCAATTTGGAAAATTGGGCCATATGTTTAGCCTTGATTCCTAGTTTGACTTTGGGCCTATGGTTTGGGCCTTGGGCTTGAGTAAAGCCAAGAAAAGGGGTAATGTAGTAATTACCCAAAGTATGTATTTATGGTTATGTAGTGGAACCCTATTATTAATTGGGTCTTATTTTGGTGTTGACAGTTCAGGAATCTGTCATCCAACAGTCGGGGTTGAGTCAGCGGGACTTTAGCAGTATGGGGTTTTGACTACGGGACTTCAACAATGTGAGGTGAGTTACCTTCCAGTAGGGGTGGGTCTAAGGCCACAATGCCGGACCACCGACAGGAGTAATTGATAGATAATTGTATTGGTGATAATTATCTTGGTATGCTTATATGTGATATGTGATATATGTTTTATGTTAAGTTTTCCTGGTTCGGACCAGAAGGTCGATAGGGTTTAGACCGGAAGGTCAGCAGAGTTGGGCCGGGAGGATAACAGAGCAGGACCGGAAGGTCAACAGAGTTGGGCCGGAAGGTCAACAGAGTAGGACCGGAAGGTTTACAGAGTCAGGACCGGAAGGTCTTATGTGCTTACATGAGTTATGTGATATTATCCAATTTGTTTATGAGATATTATGCATTTTGTCTATGTGATATTATGCATTTGTCTATATGGTATTATGCATTTTGTTTATGTGATATATGTTCTTATCTATGTGATATGTAGATGCTATGAGCTTGCAGGGTTTGGACCGGAAGGTCATCAGAGTATGGACCTGAAGGTCAACAGAGTAGGACCGAAAGGTGTACCGGAGTTTTGGGACCGGAAGGTCCCACTGAGACACATTGGCCGGAAGGTTTCGTTAAGTTTTAGCCTCGAGTGGCTAATTATATTTGTGTGGTATTTTGGGGGAACTCACTAAGCATGCATGCTTATCGTGTTATATGTTATGTGTTTCAGGTACTTTGTTACAAAGGAGGGGAGCCGGCTTGGTCGCAACGCATCACACTATGTTTTCTGCACACGGGATCTTTGGGATTTCACTATGATATGGTTTTATGATACTATGTTTTAATTATTGACACTTTGGTTTTGACATGAGATATTATTATGAAAGTTTTTTATATTGATCGGTTTTATGCAATATTTAAATAACAAAAAAAAATTAGCGTTGAATTTTGGGACGTTACAAGTTGGTATCAAAGCCTTGGTTTGAGGGATTCGGGCACACTCTCGGGTGTGTCTGAACTCAAACTAAGGATTTGGTATGAAAATTTTCAAAATTAAAATCATTTTATAAAAGATGTTTGAAAAGAGAAAAGAACTTTGAAAAGAACAAGGTGTGTGATGCGTGCCATCAGCCGAGCTCAAGTAAGTCTTCCCCAAGATACCCATACATGATATGTTATGATATGATATGATTGTGAGAATTGCATGCTAGATTAGGCTAAGGATCTAGGGAGGGTGCGTTATATTCCTGTTGTATGTATATGAGATCTGCATGCTAGATTAAGGCTAAGGATCTAGGGAGATACCTTATTTGCCTGTTGTATGTGCTTGTTGAGCTGCATGATAATAATGATCAGTTAGCAATAGGATAACCTGTTTTGGTTATGCCTGATTGTATGAGCCTTTGAATTGCATGTACCAATCCCTAAGTAGAGGATAGAAGGGTTTGATTTAAATAAGATGGTTAGATTTTCCATTGTCTAAATGTTGTTTGCTTTGTGCTTTGTGAGACTCTTAGTAATGTAAGCTAGCTATATTCATGAGGTAGCTAGTTGACATTGCTGGGAATCTTTCAGTAGTTGAGGACTGGGTAAATTCGGGAACCTAGGAAAGCCTAGCATATGTTTCAGTGGGTTAGTAGCGAGGCTCAGAGATACTTGGGTACCAGTTTGAGGAAGTGACTTGGAGGATTCAAGAATATTGCTGAGGAAAGTATGGATAGGTGTGGAAGGTAGTATTGGTCCCGTACTACTAAAAGCATAGGATCCATACCCGAATCGGTGAGAGTCTTGGAGAATCCGAGAAGCTTCGGGGAGAAGTTTGTGAACCGGTGTGGGGGATAGAGGATGTCCCAGTTGTTGTAGCTTAGTGATTGGCAAGTGAGTTAGTAAGCGTGGCAGGGTGTCAGGCCCTGAAGGATATGATTTTCAAGAGGTTGCATTGTGTGATTAAGCCCAATCTCACCATATGACTTATTTAGAAGAATGATGGACTTAATGGATTAAGTCCTTAATGGGTTAAGTGAGAAACACTTAACCCTAATTATCATTTTATGTGAAAACCCTAATTTCACTTGGGTTTATTGTTGGGCCTTTCTATTGGGCCTTGATGATTGGGTTATTAATGGACCATCCAAGATCAAGCTAATGTACTAGATTAGTTAATGGGATTTGATGTAAGTCCCATATGAGGAGTTGGGCCCAATTTGGAAAATTGGGTCATAAATGGGCCATAGTTTGGGCCTTTATGGTTATGTGGTATTGGGCCATTAGAATAACAACGGTTGGACTGGACTTTGTGGTTGTGCCTTAGAATAAGACCATATGGGGGTATGGGCGCAATTTGGAAAATTAGGCCATATGTTGGGCCTTGATTCCTAGTTTGACTTTGGGCCTATAGTTTGTGCCTTGGGCTTGAATAAAACCAAGGAAGGGGGTAATGTAGTAATTACCCAAATTATGTACTTATGGTTATGTAATGGAACCCCATTGTTAATTGGGTCTTATTTTGGTGTTGACAGTTCAGGAATCTGTCATCCAACAGGTGGGGTTGAGTCAGCGGGACTTTAGCAGTATGGGGTTGTGTCTACGGGACTTCACCAATGTGAGGTGAGTTACCTTCCAGTAGGGGTGGGTATAAGGCCACAATGCCGGCCCACCGACAGGAGTAATTGGTAGATAATTGTATTGGTGATAATTATCTTGGTATGCTTATACGTGATATGTGATATATGTTTTATGTTAAGTTTTCCTAGTTCGGATCGAAAGGTCGACAGGGTTTGGACCGGAAGGTCAACAGAGTTATGCCGGAAGGACAACAGAGCAGGACCAGAAGGTCAACAGAGTTGGGCCGGAAGGTCAACAGAGTAGGATCGGAAGGTCTACAGAATTAGGACTGGAAGGTCTTATGTGCTTACATGAGTTATGTGATATTATGCAATTTGTTTAAGAGATATTATGCATTTTGTCTATGTGATATTATGCATTTGTCTATATGGTATTATCCATTTTGTTTATGTGATATGTGTTCTTATCTATGTGATATGTAGATGCTATGAGCTTGCAGGGTTTGGACCGGAAGGTCATCATAGTATGGACCAGAAGGTCAACAGAGTAGGACCGAAAGGTCTATCGGAGTTATGGGACCGGAAGGTCCCACTGAGACACATTGGCCGGAAGGTCTCGTTAAGTTTTAGCCTCGAGTGGCTAATTATATGTTTGTGGTATTTGGGGGAACTCACTAAGCATGCGTGCTTATCGTGTTATATGTTATGTGTTTCAAGTACTTTGTTACAAAGGAGGGGAGCCGGCTTGGTCGCAGCGCATCACACTATGTTTTCCGGACACGGGATCTTTGGGATTTCACTATGATATGGTTTTATGATAGTATGTTTTGACTGTTGACACTTTGGTTTTGACATGAGATATTATTATGAAAGTTTATATATTGATTGGTTTTATGCAATACTTAAATAACAAAAAAAAGTTGGCGTTGAATTTTGGGACGTTACAGATTCGATGATCTCAAACTTAGAACTGATGCCCTTATATAGATGGGCTTACAAACTATTGGACAAGAATAAAAACGTAAGCGATGACGTTTAAACAAGGGCCATTATTTTATTTATTACATGTGGCCGACAATCTTGAAAATTATAAAGATATTTTAAACAAGTGATGGGGACTTCTTGATGACTTTTGAACATCCAAACACTAGATGAAGCTTTTGAATTATGTTTTAGCTTAATGACTATTGAATTTTATTAGTTGGTAAATTGCTTGTGGTTGATTATCATTACGTAGCATGTTATTTTAGTTTCTTAGTTGCTTAAATTCATGATCTATGTAGCTTAGTAACCATTAAATTACATGAACTTGAAACCTAGTGAATTAGTGAACATTGAATTGCTAGAGCTAGGATCAACCAAAATCTTAGATAAGTGATAAAAGTAACTAATTTAGCTGTGTTAGAGAACATAATTTATGACCATAATTGTGTTTGCTTAGATAAATCCTACATAGCTCACCTTTAATTAATAACTAATTCTGTGTTGCTTATGGGTGACCATACAAGGTAGTTCATGAATTGGTAAAAAGATTAGTAAATTTGGACTTGAATTGCTAATTACATAATAACTGGTGACCAACTTTGATAATCCATAATTATTAGCTAAACATAAATAAAGAAGTGGATTCAAACTAGACAGGAGTGTTTTTTAATTAATTGATTGAATTTTGTGATTTAAGTTCGTCTGGTCTTGCAAAATCAGATAAAAACCCCTTCTTTGCTCTAAAATTAGGTTAATTTAATAGTAGATAAATTAATTAGTTAAAACCATTCCCTGAGATCGACACCCGACTTACCCAACTATTCTCTAATTTTGACTAGGTACACTGCCTAGGTGCAATAGTTAGTTAAGGTAGTTAGGTTATAAATAATAAAATTAGGTGTAGCTATTTTCACACATCAAGTTTTTGGCGGCGTTTCCAGGGAACGAGTTAGTTAATTATTAGTTTGTTTGCTTTAAATTAATCGATCCTTTTTGTAGCGTAAAACCTGCAAAAAAGTTATTTTTCTGTTTTTTTTTTCTGCATTACAGGACTCACGATGTGAATCCTTATAGTTCACGACGTGAGAACTGAAGTTCTTAGTTTTATTTAATTTAGTTTTTCTTTCTTAGTTTAGTTTTACATTTTTATTTTTTTGTTTTATTTCAGGATTTCATGACCAGAGGCTTTAACACCCCTTTGGTGCCAACACTTGAAGATCCCGAGTCTGCAATCCACAAAAAGAAGGATAAGAACGTGAAATAAGATCAAACACCAAAGAAGACACCTTTACAAGAATTTAAGTCAGTGTTCTCAAAGAAGGAGGGGAAGAAAACAGGGGAGTCAAGTTCATCTTCGAAGAGCAAGAGCAAGCTTGAAAACTTAGATCAAATACCCATCCAAACCGAGTCTGAATACGATACCGAGCCAGAATTTGAATTACATACAAGTGAACCCGAGAACGAGCAAAGGAACAAGATGGCGAACATTGAAGAAATGTCCATGGGAGCTTACAGAAAGAGAATCCGAGATGATGTTGGTCCAGGCTTAGTACAACCTGCCATTCCTGCCCCTGCTGCATTTGAGCTGAAAGGACATATCCTTTCTGCACTAATGGATATCCCATTCTATGGAAAAGATCATGAGGATGCGTTCAAGAACTTGGATGAAGTGAATGACATTGCTGATTACTTTAATGTCCCGAATGTTAACATAGATACCGTCTTGCTAAGGATTCTTCCCGTTACCTTTACAGGAGCTGCAAAGGATTGGTTAAAAGAACTTCCACCCGATACAATCACTACTTGGGATCAAATGCGTGAGTAGTTTCTAGACCAATTCTGCCCACCATCCAAAATAGCTAAACTTGTAACGACCAAAAATTTCAACAAAATTTAAACTTTTCAAAAACAACCCATTTTAATAAGGTTATTACAAAAAGGCTTTCAATATATTTATTATCAGAGTATTCCCAGAACCATGTCATAAAACATAAACACGAGGAGCGGTATGATCACGCCTTCGCCTTGCTACGGTCTCCTGAAGAACCTGGAAAACATTAAACCACAACTGTAAGGCCGAAAGCTTAGTGAGATACCCCCAAAATACCAACCACATATACCATACACATATAACATGTCATATCATAACCGAATCCCAGAACAACCATGCATATTGGGTCTACTGTGTGACTGGTCCGCCGTATCGGGCCTTCAGTCCACTGGGTCCACCCTCCGAGTCTAGTCATGTCCCTCGAGTTTGTAGTGTGGTTGGTCTGCCTGCACTGGGCCTTCAAACCACCTGGTCCACTCTTTGAGTCTACAGTATGACTGGTCCACTCGCATCGGGCCTTCAGTTGGCCTGGTCCACTCTCCGAGCCTCGGCACGTCTGGTCCGCCCTCGTGGGGCCTACAGCCTATCCGGAACGCTCGCTGGGCCTTTGGAACAACCGGTCCACCCTGGGTATCTTGGCCTACAACACAAAGCAGGACCCGCCTCAACCCATCTCCAGTCCAAACAACCATGTGCACATAAACATACAATCATATAACAGTTCACAATCAACAAACCGGTCAAACAGATCACATAACATATCATCATCCTAATCAGGATATCGACCTAACCGGTCACTAGCATATACCATCCTAGCTACCAGGATGCAAACATATCAAAGCAATAACATAGCAACAAATACCCGGATCTCAATCCGATAAAAGGCCGGCCTTGGTGCCTTAGACCCTGTTGATATAGTGAGGATAACTCACCTCGCGATTTCCGATACTCTGAACTGAAGAAGCAGATTCTCGAATCACCAACTCACCGCAAATCCCGAACTTGCCCACATAGCACAAATACCCATTAGGCCAAGCATACATCCACTTATCGGGCCAAGGCCAAAGTCCAAATCTTATACAAAGTCCAATATTGGCCCAATTTACCAAATTGGGCCCACCTCACCAAATGGGCCTAGATCCAAGGTCCATAACAATAATTGGGTCCAAAGTACTCTATCCACAAATTTCTAGTCATGGCCCATAAACCAACAACCCACAAACGGCCCAAACTCTAAGGCCCAACATCATAGTCCAATCAGGGGGAAGTATGTTAGGCGTACCCTCCTTAGTACGCGGGTGTACACATTGAATCACAGTTGAGGATCGGGGCCCTGACTCGCTATGCAGGGCGTACTACCAAGTTACGCTGGGAGTAACTTTGCAATTCATTAAGTCCTTATAACCTCTTAATGGCTTAAGCTCTTAAGCCCAAACTTCAGATCCCTAGGCCAAATATGCCTAAGATTCATAAAGTCTCAAACTTTATCACTTAGGACATCCAAAAGCTCTTAATCCAAGGTCTTAATCTATTAAGACCTATATTTCTCACACATGGAACTAATACAGCCCTTGGGACCTCATTTTTCTCACTCAAGACCTCTCCAAAGGTCTGAAAGGACAGATAATCTCGGCGAACACAAAGCATGAATCAGGATGAGGACTTTTGGGACAAGAAAGATGCTAAAACTCCACAACACTTAGATCTAAGTATATTAATTGCCAAGCAAGAAGCTTTATACCTCAAATAAGCTCCAAAGGATGATATCTCTCCAGATCTACAAGCTCCAATCGTTCCTATCCTTCTTTGACAACTTCTCCTTTCTTCTTCTAGCTTTTCTTTTGCCAAAAATGAGTTTTCCAAGGCCAAACACACCCAACAATGGAGGGAATACGGGTTTCTGAGGTTAAGGATGAGCTTATGGAGGCTAGGGTATGAACCAACATGTTCCTTATATAGTGTCTGGCCCTAAAATTAGGGTTTGGGGTTTCTGAGAGTACGCTGAGCATACTCACCTTGCCACCCCGCACATCTCCCCTCACTACGCTGGGCGTACGTCCAGCTTACGCTGGGCATACCCAGCCAACTTCAAGCATGCAAGCCATGCATGCATGGGACATTTTCTCTAATTACCCCTAAGGAGTTATGATAGATATTACCTTTGAAACGCCGCAACTCTTCAACTCTAAACCCTCTCTCAATAAACTTTACATTTACACGAGGGTGGCGAGAAGCCCTATGCTTCTATCAACATACACTAGTCCGAAACCTTCTCGGATAAAACCCATTTCCCATAAAAGGACCAACACTACCTTTTCTCTTAAATCTTAGGGACTCATAATTAAATACTTTAAGAACGGGGCATTACAAAAACTAAGAAGGTAATAGCTAATTTTGAGCAAAACCCCGGGGGAGTCACTTTAAGAAGCATGGGAGCGTTATAAAGGGTTGTTAAGGAATTGTCCTCAACATGACCTTAACATTCAACAAGAAGTGTCCATATTCTATGATGGGGTAAATGTGATGACAAGACAACTCCTTGATTCTCAAGGACCGCTTACAAAGAAAAATCCGGGCGAAGTCAAGGAATTAGTTGAAGAATTTGCAAAACATTCTCATGAATACCACAATCAGAGGAATGAAAGCGTGAAAGGAGTTGGGGGTGCACAAACTGAAGAGCTGGCTGCTGTGATGGCAATGCTTAACACTATGGATAGGATATTGACCCAAATAGACCAATCAATTCATGTAATTCGAGTTGATTACAAGAGATGTAGTGGACCACATTTGACAAAAGATTGAATATGAATGAAGATGGAAACAAGAAAGCCTAAGTTTTCTATTCGAGCGGAGACAAATACGATGGAGATTAGAGAAAACCAAAGAAGGAGTGGCTGCCTTACGATGAATACAAGAAGCAAAAAGAAGAGAAATTTAGGCAAACTGGCCGGGGCTTCTACCAAAGAGAGCAACCACCAACTGAGAAGAAAGTTGATCTAGAGACCATGTTAATGAAGTTTATGGAAGCTTCAGAAAATAGGCATGATGCTACTGATACTAAAATAGAGGATCAAAGAACTATGATGAAGAATCATCATGCTATGATGATTGACCAACAATCATTATTAAAAATTCAACAAGCTTCCATCAATAGCCTTGAAGTTCATCTTGGTCAACTTACTACTTTGGTAAATAAAAGATTGTCTCCACAAATTCCTGAAAAGAAGACCCAATCTCACATCATGGCCAGTGATATTGTAGAAGAGGCGATTTCTGAATTCCTAGAAGCTTTAGAAGTGGAGCCAAAGCCATCTGAACCAAAGCCTAAGACGACAAAGCTCAAAAACGAAGAATCTGCTAGAATACCAAAGCCATCTGAACCAAAGCCTAAGACGACAAAGCTCGAAAAAGAAGAATCTGCTAGAATACCCAGTTCACGTCATGAGCTCGCTACGATCACATCGTGGGCTCAGTCTGAACATAAAAAATCGTATCTGTTCCAGCTTATACACCGCCTTTGCCATTCCCGTCTCGAGCACATCCTAGCCCACTAGAAAGGGAACATTTGGAGCTTATTCAACAAATAAAGGGTATTCCTATTAATACTCCTTTCATTGATTTATTATCCAAAATTCTCGAATACGCGAAGTTCCTCCAAGACATAATAGACACTCGTCAAGAATTAAGGAAGAATTCCAAGGTCATTCTAAGTGAACAAAGATCAAAGGTTGTATTGGGTGAGATACCTAAAAAGATGGGAGATCATGGATGCCTCACTCTTCCATGTGAGTTTGGAAATAATTTGAAGACATATGTTTTAGCCGATTCTGGGGCTAGCATAAATTTGATGCCATTTTCATTCTATCCAAAATTAAATATTCAGAAGATGAAGGCTACGAAGATGACAATCCACATGGAAAACCATTCAGTGACTCACCTAAGAGGGATAGTAGGAGACATCCTTGTAAAAATTGAGAAATTCGTTTTCCCAGTTGACTTTTTAGTGATTGACATGAAAGAGGATGTGAATGTCCCCATCATTTTTGGTCGCACTTTACTAAATACTTCTAGGGCTTTTGTCGATGTTCGAGAATCCAAGCTCACATTGAGGGTTGGTGATGAAGAATGACTACAAGATGGTTTCCAAGGATATGATGTTCAAGGTGAAGTATTCAATATTGAAGATGACAATGAACTTGCAAAATTAGAGAAACTTATGGAAGAAGAAATTAAAACAATTCAGCAAGTCAAGCGCACCAAGCAAAGAGCTTATGTTCCACTTGTATTCGAGGTGTTTGCTTATAAAACACCAGCATCTTGGGTGAGTAATGAATGTGATGACATGTCTAGTGATGAAGAGGAGGTTACA
Source organism: Lactuca saligna (assembly GCF_052625555.1). Taxonomy (NCBI): domain Eukaryota; kingdom Viridiplantae; phylum Streptophyta; class Magnoliopsida; order Asterales; family Asteraceae; genus Lactuca; species Lactuca saligna. The sequence goes on along the minus strand of NC_136421.1, from coordinate 67,426,640 downwards.
TCAAAGGTGACTAGCCTAGTGGTGAAGGAGGAGGAGGATATTATGAAGCTTAAAAATGAGGAAAAATTGAAAACTCAAGGGATCAAATGCAAGCTTGATGGAAACGAAGTCAAGGCTAAAAAGGAGATTTCTAAAAAGGCGTATATTCGTCGAGTGAAAGCTTACAAGATGCGTTTCAAGGAGCAGAAGATCCTGATAGTGGACTCATCTGAAGATTCAACGTAGGAGGCACGGAGTCCAGCTCATGACTCCTCAAAAAGAAGCGCTTCTCGGGAGGCAACCCGAGTTTGGTTTGCGTTTTCTTTCTTTTTCTTTTTGCATTTTAGTTTTTAGGAAATCGATCATATCATCCGAATCACTATATGCATAATTAAACTCTGAGTGTGAGGTCCATAAAAATTTAGTGGTTATAATTAAGAATCTAGTTAATAAACAAAGTTGGAATTAATAAAAGTTTTACAGTATTCACGATGTGAAGTATTACGATTCATGACGTGAGTTTAGGATGTAACCCACAATATATCATAATTATCCTATTTTCTATTAAATTAAATGGCCCTTTATTTTTAGTCTATTCCAATTTTGGTATAGATTGAATGCCCCAATTTTTAAGCCTAGACTGAATTCACGACGTGAACCTTTTAGGATTCACGACGTGAATCCTGAAATATTCGAGACCATAGATTAAAGAACACAAAACTCTTTGACCTAAACATTTCTTATTCCCCCACGAAGTGAACGTGTTCTCTGGTCCCCTCTCTTCGCGATTTCGGCCGACATTCTCAATATTCTTAGTGTTCCTACATAATTCATTATCCTAGGTACCTTAATCTCCTTTCCATTGTTTATCATTGCTTTAATTGCTAGATTTAGAGGTTAGGGTTTTCTTTTCTTTAGATGATAAAAATTGATACCCTAAATGTTGAAATCGTTATTGCATGTGCTTGTAATTAGTTTGAAATGGCCTTAGGAGTGAACCCCATTAACATTGTTGACCTGATTTGAGTCCTGATATGTTCGATTCCGGTTTTTGCTTACGAACTCACGACATGAATCCTTAGGGGTTCACGACGTGAATCCTGGATATTTACAGTTTTAAATTCTGTTTAATGCTAATCTTTTGGGATGTCTTTGTTGGTTTGTTTTTGTTTATTTTTACGGTTATCGCTCCCAGAAGAGAAGTTCCAACTGGGGTTGCTAGTCTCCATTCATTTTACGTCTTTCCAACGAATATGTCACAAGATGTATATACGCGTTGGAACAATCGGTTGAGGTGGCTTTACAACTGGGAGATTGCAATCGCACCCACCATCAACTGGACACGGTTGATAGAAGTTGGACTCATGGATAGGATATCCCCGTTTCTGACCAAAATATTTGTTGGAAATGGTTATTCGTTCACTTGATCGGGATGGCTCAACCTTTTTCGCATCCAAGAACGGGTGTATAAGGAGTTTTATATTGAGTTTTTCTCAATAGTTACATTCCAAGAGAATGTCCATGACCCCCATTATCAACAAGCTTTGGTATTCCGTCTTGGGGGTGAGTATCGGGAATGCAGCCTCATGGAATTTTCTTGTAGGGTGGGGATATATAATCCCCAAGAGGCCATGACTCATGAGTTTGCCTGTTTTTGAGGGATGCAACTAGAGGGTATGAAGATGGTGCTACTTGGTTTGCTTTCTGGTATAGTATTGCCTCTGGAACATTCAACTCTGGAGTATCTCCCGAGAGCAACATTCGATCTCCTATCCACCGAGTACTCCACCGATTTATTACTTTCTCCATCAATCATAGAAGGCATGGGGACAAGGTGACAAAGCATAGTTTATTCTTTTTATGGCACATTTTGCATCCGAGAGTGTGTTGCAACATTCCCTACTTTTTGGCATGCTTTCTGGCTGACTCTGCTGCTAGTTCTCGTTCCGAGAGCCCTATTTGTGGAGGGCACTTTATTACACACTTGGCCCGGTCTTATGGTCTCATCATTCCCGACATCAATCGTTTTTTGACTTGCATGGAGGGGAACAAGTTTACTATGGGGTATTTGGAGACGATGAGAGTTGTTAGGAACTTTGGATCTCACTAGGATATTTTGGCATCCGATGATGAGGGTGGTGAGCAGTCGGGTGACCAACCCGAACCATAACAAAGGCTTCAAAGACAGAATGTTAGAGGATGAGGAGAGAGAGGGCAGCTAGTGCATCCACCCGCACCCATGGTAGGATCACATATTGGGGATGATATGGCTGGGTATTTCGATCAGCTCTCTTTAAGTGTTAATTGGATTGGAGGGATGGTAGATAATATGGTGCAACATTTCCATGTCGAGTAGCTTCCTCACCTGGGGTATCATTACCCAGTTTGCCTAAGGTGGAGTGAGTATCGAGGCCAAGGAGGAGATGGGGCAGGCACTAGTGGAGCTCGGGATGAAGAGGAAGATGATTGATCGCTAGTTTGTTTTTAGTTTCTATTTTGTTTTCTTTTAGTTGTTTGGTTTGAACACTTTGTATGGATTGTTAAACAATTGTTGGTTATTTATTATGTTACTTTTATTTTCTTTTGGTTGTTTAGTTACGACTTGCTAAGGAGTCTTGGGAAGGGAGTAAGGTCGAGTCAAGAGTCATGATCATCTAGTCAAGGGTTGTTACAAGTCCAGAGTTAAGAGTCGAGACCCACAATTAAAAATAAGTGTGGGGTGAGTCGAGAGAAAGGATGAGATTAGCAAGGAATCATTAAAATTCTGCATTGACCCAAAAATCTTCGGGATCGATTCAAGGATGCCTCTCGTAATATCGGATGTAATGAACTCGCGCAATCCATCATCAACTGATTCAGAACCCATACTCGAACCTGACCTGACCCAGACCCCGAGTCCCCTGCTCCATGACATGTCACCACCATCTGAAACAAACCACATAATTTTCAGGGTCATACATAACATCGAGAGGTCTCACACTCACTACAAGTTCCCTGGTTCTATCTCAACCCTCCTTGAATCAAGTACGAATCCTCTACTTTTAGTAGTATGGGCCCATACTACCTTCCATATCTATCCGTACCTTCCTTAAGGATTTCTTTGACTTCACCAAGTCCCTTTCACTACTATTACTCGCTGCACTAATCTCTTCCTAGGCTTTCCCTAGGGTAATCTCTGACCCACTCTCCGCCACCAGCTGCATAAGAAGTCCCTGCTATCTCTCCCTAAGACTAGATAATTCTTCAAATGAGAGGTCCTACCCTGTAACGCTCGTAGATCCGAGCTAGTCAATTTAGAGACAATGGGGGTCGAAATGGACTTTTCGACAAAAGAGTATTTAGAATAAATAATCTTAACCGAGTTTTAGGATATGTCTCAAGGGTTCCGTACATATAAAGAACGCCGAAATCAGAGTTATAACGAAGAAGTTATGGCTCGTCGAAGTTTTACGGCACAACCAGCACGGCACCGAGAGACGTAAATAGTGATTTTTTGATAAAGGACTTTTTATCCTTAATGACCTAAACAAAAGTTGTAATATACATTAAACCAAGAACATACAAAAAAAGAACGCCCAAATCTAACTTCGTATGAGGAAGTTATGAATTTTCTAAGATTTGGCATAATAGTGCACGGTCCGAAACTCAAATTTTAGTTCGAGCGTAATAAGCTAACAAGCTAAAAACACTTAAAATGTTTATTGCTTATTACATATTCCCACCGTAATAAGCTAATCCAAACAAAATTTAAAAAAATGCTTATTCCCACCGCAATAAGCTAACAAGCTTAAAACTATTTATCCAACGCCCGTTAGTTTTTACCACACATCTATTGGTTGTACCATTGAATTCATATGCATCTGTTAGTCGATTGTTATTGAGTTCTCTTCTCATTTTCTTTTTTCTTTTATTGATTGATGTTGGATGATAATCTGGAGTTGTAAAATCAATTTCATATGAGATTTGTTATATTTCAAAAATCTATTGTGTTCCGGTTCAAGTGTAGAAATCGGAAAATCGAGTCTTTAATTTAAAGGACTTGACCAAGAACATGTGAAGGAGGTGAAAAATAGTTGTTTAAACTTGTTTTGATTTGAAATTGGATGTTAGAATCAATTTCATGTTTTTTGATTGTTGATTTCGAAAAGTCAAATCCATAAAAAGTCAAATTCGATTTTTAGATCATGAATCAATGAATTGGAGGTAGAAATCGATAGATACAAGTTGTTTTGTGACTATGGGTGTCGACATTAAGTTTAATTTGAGTTTAATTTTGGAATTGATTGGGATTGCATTCTTGATGATGAACACTGTGAGTTGGTTCGCTTTTGCTTCTTGAACGTGATTTGAAAATCGAAACTCGATTTGGGTAAAATGGTTTGATGTTGGACACGTTTTTGAAAGAAGAGTCATTGAGGTCGAATGCATTCTCAGTTTCTCTTTGGGGTCAAAATCGTTAGCCGTGAGAATGAGAAATTGCTTGAGTTAGGTGTCGAACTGTTTGATATTGGATTGGAGTTCGATTTAATGATATGTAGAAATCACAGATTCGTATTGTGGATGTGAGTTCGAAGGATTGAAGAATTGGAATCGAATTGAGTTTACGGCTTCGCTTTTGTGATACATAGATGAACAGATTCTATGACTTGATTTCGAAGTCTAAGAATATATGGATTTCGAAAGACTGATGTCGATTTTGGTTGAGGGACTGTAAATCAAGCATTCGATCTTTGGGTCTGTAATAAAAGTGAAGTCTGGGAAATTGGATGGTTGGTCTAATTCGATGTTCAAAGGATGATCTTTATATTCAATGGATGTAAAAGTGAATTCTTGAAATTCCTTAGTCGATGACTTGGTTGGAGTCTGGATTCGATTCTGGAGTCAATGATCAAAGCATTGGGTATTAATGTCGATGGTTGCCAAATGGTTTTCGAAGGGTAGCCTAGATTCGTTGTTGAGAACCCATTCATCCTTCGTTGTGGAGGTTATCTATAGATGAAAAGTGAGCCGGTATAAACATTTGGGAAGATAACCACATTTTCGAAAATGGTCCTTATTCCTTAAATGAATTAGCATTTTTTACCCAACTTAGAAATGGTGACAAAAATAATGAAGAACGAAGAAGTTTCGTTTCGAATCCCTGGAGTTTGTGTGAAATGGCAGAATTTATCCAACTTCGAGAAACGGGATTATTTCCAAAACAGGTCCCTGCAGTTAATGCGAATTTACACTTTATGCCCACTTTTGCAAATAGGGTTGTGTTTCGCATTTTGACTGTTTTGGGCGCACCGAGTCACTGTAGAATTTCGAAATTCACATTTCTACCCAGATTTTTGAAATTTTGTCAAAGGCGGTCCGTGAACGAATTCGAAAATTGAAGATTTTTTTGGGTTTCCGAATTTAAGCAAAATGTTTATACCATGTGTTAAAGGGAAGTTTTGGATAAAAAAATTCCGAATTAAGCGCTTTCTCATTCCCTTTTTGGTTTTATAACCATTTTTCGATCATAAAAATGGGGAGAGATTTAGATATGGAAATCCGAAAGCTGAATTTTTCATATTAGGTGGACTTGAAGAACGAAGTGACCTCGAGTATTTGAATTCTATGCAATGATTTGATTGGAGATTTGGAAGTGATTTCGATACATGATGGGTTTGCACTTATTGAAGATTTTGGGGGTGTGCTTTTATGCTCAAACTTGGGTAATTTTTTGGAGATTGGGAAACTCCTAATTACCTAATTTTTTGAAAAGTCATTGAAGAATTGAAGATTTGAAGTTCATCTCTATATGTGTCATGCTTGAGGCTTGGTTCGTGAAGTTGCTCGATTTTGGAAGATTTGAAGCGGGTCATTCATTCCTAACTTTGAGGGAGAGAATGTTGGGTATAAAGTTATCCATGTATGTCTTTGTAAATGGTTTGACTTTTGTAGACCCACTTGAATGTGGTTGTATAGCCTTGTGACATGATATATATATATATATATATATATATATATATATATATATATATATATATATAGAGAGAGAGAGAGAGAGAGATGTAAACACCTCTATATAAGGTGGGTTCATACCACTTGTAGAGGTGTGCTTGAGATATGTAACATTGAGATTGTTAGTGTGAGTTATTTATTTCTCTAGATCTAGGTTATACTTTTTAGTAACACCTTTAATGATCGAATGCTTCTCTTAAACACTCAAATCACCATGGTCTTAGTGTGTTCTTTAATTCCGCATGCCAAATCAATGCTCATAAATCACATCAGCCGAAAAACGATATTATGCTATAGATAATTACTAATGTGATTACTATAGTACTGGTCAAGTTGATTCTCGTCTCTGGATCTTTCTCAAATCATACCTCCTTGAATTGAGAAAACAAATTTGTTCATGGATAATAAACATGTATTGATTAAGTATCGATTTCATCTCATCAGATTCTCATTTTTTGCAACTAATCAGATATTTTTTTTTTTTGGATCAGTTGATTTCTTCAAGAAGATAGTTTTGTTGATTCAAGTCTAAATGTTTTGGGATTAGAATCAGTTACTAGTAATCTTTGATGTTGATTGGTGAATCGATTTGAAAAAAAAAACGAGTATATTGAAATCGAAGATGATTTTATGATTTCTGCTGAACAAAAATCGAAGAATATGAAACTTTATTAAAAGATGATTGTTTGATCTGAAACTGTGACATCCCCACTTTCGTGGCCAGAATGCTTTGTTTTAAAATCAGAGTAATCCTTTTTAAGGAAAACAGTTGCGGAAATTGTCCCAAAAACAAAATATGATAAAAATTTATCAAAACGTTTCTCAAAGAGAATGTATTTTCATTAAATAATAAAACCTCGGGATGTCATGTTCCTATACAGACCAAAAGCATAAACAATATAAAATAGTCCTTACAACAGTCATTTATAACTATTGATCTATAATCCAAAAATCTCTCGTCAGGTCCACCAACTTATACTCTTGTGTCATTACCTGTAATGCAAAGAAAATTGAGTGGGTCAAGCTTGGGACCCTGGTGATCATATAGGGTTTTCAACCCACAATAATATAATTATTATATTCAACCATCAAACAATCAACCCAATTACCCATCCCCATTATCTTCTTTATTTCATAAGGTTTTACCCTAAGAATCACCTATCCTTCATTCATTCATTCCTAAAGATTGACTTTAAGGAATAGACACAAATTCCACTGTTACTTAAGGCGCATCTACCAACTTTATCATTTAAGCCCCTATTGCCAGGATTAAGACATTCACTATTAGGCGCATCTGCCAACATTATCCTTTAAGCGCATCTGCCAGGATTACGACATTCACTATTTGGCGCATCTTCCGACCTTATCCTATAAGCGCATCTGCCAGGATTATCCTATAAGCGCATCTGCTAGTATTGTGACATTCTTTATTTGGCGCATCTGCTGACATTATGCTTAAGCGCATCTGCTAGCATTATGACATTCTCTATTTGGCGCATCTACCGACATTATGCTTAAGCGCATCTACTAGCATTATGACATTCTCTATTTGGCGCATCTGCTGACATTATCCTATAAGCACATCTCCCAAGATTACGACATTCACTACTTGGTGCATCTACCGATATTATTCTTAAGCGCATTTGCTAGTATTATGACATTCTATAATTGGTGCATCTACCAATATCATTCTTAATCATCTTTCATACCTCATCATTTTATCACATACCAACTATCTCATCTACCCATGTTCTACCCAATATATTTGTAGATATAAAATACATATACAGTTTGACTCATTTAAAAACTATATAAAACATCCATTCCACACTCATCTGAAATAAGCAAACAATGTATAAACACATAGCATGTATTTCATAGCAAATACTTAATATTTATGTGTTAGAAGAAAGTAAGCACACACTCACCCAAAACATACACTTAATACATTCAAACAATACTTGTATTAAAATTGTGTTTATGAAAGGGACTATACACTCACACATATAAACAACTTTATATTATACACATAACACGTATTTCATAGCAAATACTTAATATGTATGTGTTAGAAGAAAGTGACCACACACTCACCCAAAACATACACTTAAAACATTCAAACAATACTTGTATTAAAATTGTGTTTATGAAAGGGACTATACACTCACACATATAAACAACTTTATATTATACACATAGCACGTATTTCATAGCAAATACTTAATAGTTAATATTTATGTGTTAGAAGAAAGTTACCACACACTCACTTGATTAGACGATGCTCGGACACCACTACGACTCTTCAAGTAGATATTCTTTGGTGAAACCGGGATATCTTCACACACCGGGTTTCTCGCGGACAGAGCTTCGGCTTGGAAAATCTTTTCTTCTCGGGATCTTCAGGTTTCGGGGTTGATACCGGGGCTTCGGGGGGAACTTCTTTGCACGTAAATCGATGCAATATAGGTGAGAGATGAGAGAATGAGCAACCAAACTCGGTTGGCCCTTCAAATCTATTTATAGGGCAAAATCTGCCCTTGCTACGTCGTGACACCTTTTTCCAAATCGTGGGCTTGTTCGTCACTGCATGTGTCATCGCAAGTTGCATCTGGGGGACTCCCGGAGGTGTCAGAAGACTGGCCATGTCGTGGCACTGTCTGCCACGTCGTGGTATCTGACAGTTTTGGGGTTTTGCGCCCCGAACTTCAGAAATTCATAACTTTCGAAGACAAACTACGTTTTCGACGTTCTTTATATCGACGCGAATGTGAGATTATGCTCTACAACTCTCGTTTAGACTCCATTGGCTAATTTTGAGTTTATTTTTAATATATTATAATTATATTACTTATATATTATTTTTAGTAGGCTGGGACAGGAAAACTCCGTTATAAACTCATAACTCTTTTGTCTGACGTCAGTTTTCGTCCGCCTTTTCGTCGTTGCACTACTATCGATGGAATCTTTAATTCTTATTTAGATTGTTTTGGATAAATATCGCTCTAACGTAAATTTACTATTTACGTCACGCTGTGTCGTGCCGGTTCTGTCGTAAAACTTCGACAGATCATAACTTCTTCGTTATAACTCGAATTTTGGCGTTGTTTATATGTACGGAATCCTTGTAACATATACTATAACTTAGTTAAGATTAAACCTTCTAAATAATCTTCCATCAAAAAGTCATTATTGATGCTTATCGTCTATAAATTGACTAGCCCTGATCTACGGGCGTTACAAAAGTTATTTAAATATGGTAAATTTGTTTTTATAAGGTATGAATGTAAATCGTCAACTTGTGTTCTGATCTGATTGTTCGAAAAAGTTAATTTGAAGAAGCTATTCGTCAAAACTGTTGGCTACTAGCTGTTCGAAAGCTTTGTGGATCGGATGTTAAACGAAAGTGAAGTGGAATTGTATGTACCTTATTGATAATAAGTGATTGAGATTTTTGTTTCATCAATTTGGATCTAGAATTGTTCGGTGGAAATTTGGCTTCATGATGTGCTTTGAATTTATGTAGCAATTCTGAAGATATTATGTGATAGTGATTAATGATCAAAAGCCTTCGGAGGTTAATTCATGAACCTATAAAGTGTACTAAATTGATAAGGATATCTGAACCATAAAGTGTTCCTAATACAAATGTTGTTTCTTTTTTGGAATGAATGCGTTGTTTGTATTTGAATAAACGACTATTTTACCCTCTGTTTAAAAACAATAAATTATTATTTCATTAATAATTATTATAAAATATAAATTAACAAAATGATCATTAGTTTAATAACCATAATAAGTTAAGAATGTAAATCATAATAGTAAATAAGATTTTAATTTTAAAAAAATTAAAAATATACATCTTCATATTATAAGTCACAATGAATAATTGTTTTACACAAATTATGGATAATTAATTATATTGTTTTAGAAGAATGTTAACAAAAAGAAACAAAGTAGAAGTACAAAGATTGCAAACTGAAAACTGATCCCTAAGTAGGGAATTTATATATATATATATATATATATATATATATATATATATATATATATATATATATATATATATATATATATATATATATATATATATATATATATATATATATATGGAAAAGTTCAATAGATAAACATAATTATTGGTTTTTTAAGAAACCAAATTTTTTTAAATTTCTAGAGCTTATTCTTTATTGAAAAAAATATAAAAATATCTCAATTCATATATTAACATTGTGAATGTGAAAAATATTTTTCGGATTCACCGAATGAATCCGGATTCACGTTGTGAATTGTCAAAAATTCACATTGTGAATTTGACGTAAAAAAATCGAATTTGATATCATTGGAAAAAGGATAAAAAGTTATGAATTTTTGTATTTTTAGTTTTTTTTTTATAAAAAATAAATTCTAAAAGTTGAAAAAAAGATTGGTTCTTTGGTTAATTATGGTTCTCTATTGAACCTCACTATATATATATATATATATATATATATATATATATATATATATATATATATATATATATATATATATATATATATATATATATATATATATATATATATGAACTGCTACTAAATGTTAAGGTTATCATTTTTCTAACTTAATCTATTAGGATATTTTCTTAAGATTAAATAAAAAAGAAACAAATATATAAAATGATGTGGCATATATGTACGATACAATTGTTTTTTGGGAGTTATAAAGGGGTTGTAAAGTCAAGTCAAGCCATTACTAAACTTAATCCTCATACTCTAATTGATTAAGGGTGTTATTTTATTTTATATATATATATATATATATATATATATATATATATATATATATATATATATATATATATATATATATATATATATATATATATATATATTAATTACTTAATGAACTTAATCCTTAGAAAACTTAATAGGTTATATATATATATATATATATATATATATATATATATATATATATATATATATATATATATATTGTTGGATTAGTGTCTAAGTCGATAACTATTTTGGTATGTACTTGACCTGATTATGAGCATGGTCCTTTTGGGTTGCCTTCACCATAGCAATATGTAGGATGAATTAAGGAGAGAAAGATTTAATTATGATTTATTAATATATTATAAGAATAATGTATTAAAGGAGAAATCATAATGTTTAATTATTATTAGTCAAAAGTTAATTAAGATTTTTTTTTTTTTTTGGCGAAAAGAGATTAATTAAACTTAGGAGAGTGGAGTTGTAATTATAAGATAATTACAATTGGCCTATGGATTACCTAATAATATATAGGTTGGACGAATTCTATGGTAAGCCCATAAGGAATTCGTCCAAGGGATATGTGAAAGGAGTCCATGGACTGCTTAGAGCCTAAGCAGTCAGATTAGGGTTTCCTAGTTGCAAACCCTAATAGGCTACATGTATATAAAGGGCCCCTATACCCCCAAAACGTGGATAAGAGTTCCTTTAGGGTTTCCAGGCGTTAATTGTGCCTCCTCTCTCCTCCCTCTTCATTCAAGTTGCTTAGTGGTGTTTGTGACTCTATTAGAGGTGCAGCACTTGAGGCACTAAGCTTTCTGAAGCCAAGGAATGATTGTTAATGCTATATAACAATCAAAGGTTAGATCTAAACCCTATTTTATGTTAGTATGATTAATTGTATGCTAGATCAGGGTTTAGATCTTTGGATATTCAATTGCATGTTCATTAGACAAACTAGATCCAAAAGCTATAAGGGTTTGCATGTACACCATAGGAATGATGTATTGTTTGAAATCCATCAGTGGTATCATAGCATAGGGTTGTTTGTTAGTGAACTCGGTGTTTGATTGATCGATTTTTGCATGAAAAACGAAGTTTTTTGCCCTTTGCCTTGCTCACTCGGCGAGTCAGTGGATGAACTCGGCGAGTCCACAGATCTGACAGCTATATTTCACGATTTTCTTCCTATTTTGGCTGTAGATAGTTACCTAAAACGTTTTATATTAATAAAATACGATTTTTATTAATATTTGGAGTTTATCCTTGCCAAAATTGAAGATAATTGTCAAATTTAGATAATCTTTTGTTTTATTAGATAAATATTGATTATTTGTAATTTAGATTTGAATTATCTTGTGAAAAAGTTTCAATTTCACCCTTTAGGTATTATAGTTTAAATTTGAACATAAAAGTTTTGTTTTTGAAATTTAAATAAGTAAAACCCTAATGTTTTGAAAAGTTTCAAAACTTGTCCTCAAGTTTTGGATTTTAAAATTTAATTAAAAGTCTTAATTTGAAATTTTAGATTCTAAAACCCAAGTATTTTGAAAAGTTCAAATTATACCCTTATGGTTTTATTAATTAATTAGGGTGTGTAATTAAAAAAGATTTAATAAACCCATAAAGTTTTGGTTTACATTTAATTAAATTAAAAGTATAATTTATTAAATTTGACGACCTAGTATTTTAAAAAGTGTAAAATACACCCTATATAATATATAACATTAAAAGTCTAATATTATATATATGTATGAGTAAAAATTCAGTATTACCGTTAATAGGCCTCATTCATGAAGCTGGTTTATAAGGGATGTTTAAGGAAATTGCCTATAAAATGGCGATTGAATGGGTATCCACTTTTACCCACCATACTCTTGACTAGTGGAGGGTCGTTAGCCGAACGGGTAGGATAGGACGAAACCTTCCATTATAAGTATAATGAAGTATAAAGTAACTAAATGTTTTTCAAATTCCCAAAGCATAGTTACTTTAGTCAAAATGTGAAATTGTATGCTAATCCATGGAATTACACTTCGTACCCTTGCCAAACGTTAGTGGAGCGTGCATGGTTAACCGACACACTGATTTGGGATTGACATTGGTGGTGAAGGGTGGCTCGATGTTTATCACAGATCAATGGTGTAACATCCGGAATCCCAACTATATTATTCTAATATTCTATTTTTGGAATTTGTGAAGGAACTCGGCGAGTTGATACTTGAACTCGCCGAGTAGGGTGCGGATTATCATCCGGGTTCGCGTTTGGACTCGGCGAGTCCACGCTATTTAATGAAACCCTAATCCTCCGGGGCTGGAGCCTATTTAAGGGCACTCTTAGCCTTCCATTGCGGCTACCAGTCCCTTGAGTGCACCCTAAGTGAGCTAGATCGTTTGGGAGGAAGGAGAAGCCATATTTGATCTTTCTATCTTTGGTTTAGCAAGAATAAGGTGATCAAGAGCAAGAGGAGACTGAAGGAGGTGTGATTCTAGTGGTTTCAGAGTCCAGAGACTTCAACTTGAGGTATTTATTCGGACCTTCTTCAGTTTTGGTATTGATTCTTAGAGTTATGGTTTTCTAACCTCTTTTGAGGATGATTACGTGGAGCAACTGGTCCCTTATCGAGTTTATGCTTTGGATCTGGACTCAAAGAGGTCCAGAGACCTTAACCCTTGGAGCTTTATGAGTTATCTTGGGAGTTATGAGCTTAGGATGCCATTTTTAGGGCTAAATCACCAAATGATACCATCTAGATGACATATAAGTGTCAAGGTTTGGAATTTACGTGATTATTATGCGTGGGAAGGACAGATCTATGGATTAGAGGAACAGATCTGACCTCAGGAGGTCAATGGAGTTTGTGCATGGCATGTACTCACCGAGTTGTTCTTGAGACTCGGCGAGTTGAGACGGGGTAGCCCCGCGATTCTTACATGGGGACTCGTCGAGTAAAGGGAGGGACTCGACGTGTTAAATGGAACTAAAGAGTTATGTAGACACAGGTGGACTCGCCGAGTTGCCCAAGTGCACTCACTGAGTCAGGTCAAAGTTTGACCGTTGACTTTGGTTAACTTTTAGGGTTTGGTCAACAATGAGGGCCTTTGAGCCAAAGGAGGGGTAAAATGGTCTTTTACCTTTATAAGGGTGCTTAGAGAGAGTAGAGTCTAGTTCTGAGAGTTATATTTATGAGAGTATTACTTTATGTGTTTAGGCGGAGGCTAGATCGTATTACTACCGAGTTAGTGATTTACCGGGACATTGGAGGTGAGTCTTCTCACTATACTTTACCTGGAGTGGTAATTAGAGTTATGTGCTAGAGTTATCGTATGTTATTATGTGATGTGTTATACTGCATTGTTTCTATGTGGATTATATCATGTGTATATCAGAGTATATCAGAGTTAGAATCGAAAGGTTTACAGAGTTAGGACCAGAGGGTCCACAGAGTTAGGGCCCACGGGCCCACAGAGTTATAGCCTCGAGTGGCTAGTATGTGTTATGTAGGGTATTTTGGGGAACTCACTAAGCTTTATGCTTACAGTGTTATGTGTTATGTGTTTCAGGTACTAGTGATGATCGCGGGAAGGCGCCGACATGACTCGTACACACGCATGGATTTTTTTGTATTTGATCTTGGGAAATATTTTTTTGAACCAAAGTATTGATACAATGGGATTTTGTTTTTTAAATGTGTTTGATAAAATGTGCTTAAAAATGTGAAAATGTGTTTTAAATTTTATGGTGTTACAGATGGAGCGTGTGTGGCTAACCGGCACATTGATTAGGTGATAGTAACGTTGAGTGCACCACGTAGATTCATATGGTTATTCACACCTTATTTGTGATCCTCGACATCCCATTCACAAATAAAAGGGCATAATCGAGATTAAACATGCCATTGAAAAGTTCAATGAATCTCCAAATATCTAGGAGTTTCAATTCATTTAAAATTTAAATTTCATTTTCGTTTTTCATGGTGGAAATTGGTAAATCGTCATTTACCTACCTTCAAATATTCTGGAACTAGATTACGACATCCCTCTTCTAGGTTGTAGAGTATTGTGTTGGATCCTAGCCTCGATGTTTCATTTGGGTGTTACATCAAGGATTCTAATAAGCTTAACTTAAATTTTCTCCCGTTTTGTAGATGTCTAGTTATGATAATCATGGTCTTCCTAAATGTCACACCCCCGAACCAGACGGCGGAAACGTCTGGGGCCTGTCGTGACTCATTGGGCCAAAAATGTCATTTTTAGCCCATTAAGCTTGAAATTTATGTTTTTAATCCTCTAAATGAGTATATTTCCAGAAATTGTTTTATTGAAACTGTTTTGACACAGTTCATCCATCAGAATTCGTGATTTGTCAATTTGGGCCCTTAATTTTTGTATTTTTCACATTTTAGGTCCAAAAATTGTGTTTTTAGTCCAAAGAAATTATTACTAAACCACTTAGCTATTTTTCTAGAGACACTTAGTATGTAGAAATATAGTAGAGGCTAAAATCATTTAACATAAGGTAAATCTCGGTTTTGAGGAGTTTTATGGCTAAATCCAACATTATAACTCACAAAAGCACACATATAAGCATGGAAATCATACAAAGCATACAAAACACATATAGATCTACACTTTCACTTGTATTCCCCCCCCCCTCCAAAAAAAAAATCATAAAAACAGAAAATAGGGGGTATGAAGCTCACCTTGAGTTGTAGTTTCGGTTTTGAAGAGAGAAAAGAAGAAAATTTCGATCCTAGCAAGTCTCCTTGGTAGATCTCGAGTTTAGTGACTTCTAAGGTGCATGATCACAAGTTGGAATAGATTTAGAAGAGATTTTTGATGAAATGAAGTAGCTAGATCATGGATTAGTCATCAACTTACCTTAGATGATGTGTTTGTGGGAAAAACCTCCTTGAAAAGCTCTTGATTCTCGAAACTTTTGAAGAAGGAGGAAGGAGATGTCCTTCAAGACTTAGAGAGAATGAAATGGATTTTTGTGAGTGTGTGTGTGTTGTGTTCGGCCGAGAGCAAGAAGAGAGAGGAGAGGAGGTGACCTTTGAAGTGCTATGCATGGAGATATGTGTGACAACCGTCATATTCGGGTCAATTTGTGACAATCGTCAATCTTGAGTCAAGTCAAGTCATCAAGTCAAGCCGGTCAACTCTATTAAACCTTGTGTATTAGGTCGATGAATCGATAAAGCAAGAACATATGAGTTTTTGATTCGCAATTGGATTGATGATTGAGGGATGATTCATGAAGAAAAACGCGAAGTCAAGGACTATGAAATTGTTGGTTGCAAGAATTTAAAAACTCGATTGTGGAGTTGTTGATGCTCATTTTGCGAAAGTAAAACAATCGAGTGTTCGCATCTATGAATCAATTTGAAGTCAATTGGGTTAATATTCGCATATGGGTTCAACATATGAAAATTTTGATTTCGCAAGTTTAGAGTTCAAGAACTAAACTGTGTTCGCATCTGGAATGAAAAATTTTGTGAATCGCATTTGATTAATTAGGTTAAAATGCGAAGGGATGCGAAGGGTGTAAGAATGAAAATGCGAAGGTGATTAATGCGAAGGGATGCGAAGGGTGTAAGAATGAAAATGCGAAGGTGATTAATGCGAAGGGATGCGAAGGGTGTAAGAATGAAAATGCGAAGGTGATTAATGCGAAGGGATGCGAAGGGTGTAAGAATGAAAATGCGAAGGTGATTAATGCGAAGGGATGCGAAGGGTGTAAGAATGAAGATGCGAAGTATTTCACAGTAGAATGCGAATTGGGGAAGAAAACAGAAGATTTCAAATATTGTCCCTGGAGTTTCGCATTTTTGGAAATAAATACTCAACTTCGCAAATGGGGGTCATAAAATGATGAAATTGTAGAATTTTTTTAAAGAGATACACACACATAGACAACCACACATATATTTAGAAAATTAAACTAAAAATGGGATATAGACTATTATAAGACATTGTTCGTGACTTTTGAGTCCAAAGACGTATGATCCGAACTTTAATTGTGAAATCGTCCTTGATTGAGTCAATTTCCTTTATAGGAGTAATATATTCCATTGTGCCTTGCAAGTTAAAAAAAAAAAAAAAAAAAAAAAAAAAAAAAAAAATCAAAGTCACAAGCAACCACCCCACACCCACTCTATGACCAGCCATACCTCCCCACCTTACCTATGTCACTTCAATGTTCCCTTACACTCAAATTTCACCCACTCCCACGTTTTTGAGCTGGAACAATCAACCACACTCCTCATTTTCTCTCATTTCTCTCATTCCACTAAGTAACAAACATCACTTTTTCTCTCAAACTCTTCTACACAAATTTTCGAGATCCAAGGCTGGATTCAAGTGTTCTTCCACACTTAGTAAGTAAAAATTCATCCTCCCTATTATTATTTCACTTCATTCTACTCAAATCTTTGGTTGCTTACACAAACTCCCTAACTATGATGTTAGATTCTCGAAAACCTTCAAGGCATCTCCAAGTGTTCTTGAATTAAACACTTCCATTCTTCAACAATCATCTACTGAAATCACTCAAGGTGAGTTCATACCCCTACATTTTCATGTTTTCTCAAGTTTTCAGGGGGAGAATACAAGTTAAAACACTAAGAACATAACTAAATTTCTCTAACAGCCTTCATCAGAAAAGTTCAACTCCATTCACGGACTGTTTTGGGCATCTTAAATATTTTTGTTTTCAAAACTGTACAAGGTGCAAATAGTTCAAGTTTTTATCTTTAAAATGGCTACTTGCACATCTCCATACGATTTTTCTACAATTTATGGCGATTTTTACAAAACTGCCTATCACTTCAAACAACAATCCGGACCAGTCTGTGATTATGGACTTTTTCACCCAAGTTAGAGGTCATTATAAATTGTGATAAAAATTATGAGCAAACTAGACACATTTTGTGAACTCTCAGAATTTACGGATCTAGTTTTCGACTTCGTATGATTTTTCTATGATTTTTCCAAAACAGGGCAGAATTGCTAAATTTTACCAACATGTAAATATCATAACACTTTGTATTATGTTGAGCAAAGTGTATAATCATAAGTTTTAATGTTTGAATGTGTTTCCTAGTTAGTTTATCATTATGAACTGAAACTAAGACATTCATATTAAATATTATCCATTCATTTTGGAACACGTATTATTTAACTATAAAAAGTATAGTTTGAATATATTTATAACACTAATACATTTCCATAACAAGGTTCATACATATTATACACATTTTAGATAAACTATAATAGGTATAGTTTATGATACATCACTCTACGCACTCGTACCAGAAGTGTACATTCATATAAGAAAGATTTCTATTCGCACACATTTCACGTAAGTTAATCTATGGTTTGATAAATTCACAACACTAATACATTTCCATAAAAGGATTCATACATATTACGTACATTTTAGATAAACTATAATAGGTATAGTTTATGATACATCACTCAACGCACTCGTACAAAAAGGGTACATTCATACAAGAAAGATTTATATTCACACACATTTCAAGTAAACTTGTTAACCTATGGTGAGACTCTCTCTCTCTCTCCCCGTACGTCCGAGTGCGGGATATAATTCCTGGTAGTTATAATCAGAATCTCCTTGAGGGAGAACGTGATACTTGTATATAGATCTATATTGGGTTTGACACCCCACACCTCGCTGCTAGCTACAGTGGGACCTGCAGGTCTACGGGTGACAAATGTCATTTCATTTTTCGCGACACTGAGAACGTCGTGGCAGGTTCACATAGTCATAGTATGATTATAACGGCTCACATAGGGAACAATCCATAAGTTTACGGGATTTTATTTTTAAAACCTAAATGAGTTTTATGTCGATTTAAAATCACCTTTTATCTCTATGGGTACAAATACAAAGTGCCGGGTCTCTATACAAAGCTATTATGATATTAAAACTACACTTCCTCTAAAATTGTTAGACTTCAACTATAGTCGCTGAGCGTATATGTTGAGTCATATAAGAATTTAGTCTTGATTGGCCTAGAATTGGTGGTGCCCGCCTCATCTCCTGTTCCTCGTTGGGTTGTGGACCTAGGGCAGACCCACTATATTCAACGTTTTATCTAAGTTAAGCCTTATATAACTTTATATGTTGGACGATTATAGAGGAACTCTACGGATTACTCTAGGGTTCATTACAGCATCATGTAGGATTATTTCTATTCATACTTAACTAAGAAAATATTGGATTTTCTGGAAATCAAACTAAATCGATTTTACAAGGAAAAACGGTTTCTACTTCAAACAAAACCCTTATGAACTCACCAACCTTTGTGTTGACACTCTTTAAAACTACTTGTATTCTCAGGAAATCAGTGAAACAGGAAAACTTCATCGCTTTGAGGATGGGACGCTAAACCGTCAACAATTTATTTTGTCATCATAATGTAATTGCTTTTGAAACATGTAAACATATACTTTGGTGTAACTTTTGCAATTATATTTATGGTGGTTGTTTTTACTTTGAGCACTATTATACACGTTGTTGTGATACTGTACATGAAGTCCTCCACCCCCAGACGTTTCCGCCATCCTTGGTTTGGGGGTGTGACAATATGGGATGCGTTGCATGGATATCCAAAAGGCAATAATGAAGTGGCAAGATAAAGTCAACTCTCATCTTATCCTTGGGTTTGGGCCTTGGGCCGAGATTTTTGGAAGGAAAAAGGGAAAATTTGGGCTTTAATGCCCACAAGCCCATGTGTATATTAAGTTGGGTGAGTTTTAACCAAAAAAAATTATAATATGATTCTTACACTTTGTTGGACTAGTTTAGGTTAATCATGGTTCAAAATTTTGAATTTATTTCATTCTAGGCCCAATATAGCCCAAAATGTTGAAACAAATAGATGTGGGTCCAATTAGAGCCCATTTAAGAGTTCTAAACCCAAGATAGTCAAATTGGAAGTTTATTGGTCCATTAGGCCCAATAAGGAAGTTCTAGTCCAAAATGGACCTAAATAAGAACTTCTAGGGTTTCCAATTGCTTGTTGACTATTTGTAATGCTTGTATGGTGTATTTGATTGAAATTTTGTTGTCGCAATCATAGGTGTTACACATGTTCTTAAGCTTTTGATTCACTTTAGCTTGAGTGTATAGTTTACAAGACACAAAATTTCCAGTTGTGACATCATCCCCCCGTTAGAGGGAATTTCGTCCCGAAATTCTGTTTGAAAGCTAGATTTGAGAATGCTAGAATAGGTGAGGGTACTTTTGCTTCATTTGATCTTCGCGTTCCCAAGTGAATTCTGGCCCACGCTTTGCGTTCCACCGTACCTTCACGATCGGGATGCGACTCTGTTTAGTACGCTTCACCTCCTTGTCCATGATTTCGATTGGTTCTTCGACGAACAGGAGATTCTCATTGATTTCGATTTCGTCAAGAGGAAAGACAAGGGTTTCGTCTGATAGGCACTTATTTAGGTTAGAGACATGAAACACGGGGTGTACACCGTTTAGCTCTGCGGGTAGTTGTAGTCTGTATGCTACTGGACCAATTCGGGCGACGATTTCGAAAGGTCCAATGTATCGTGGATTTAGTTTTCCCCGCTTCCCAAAACGAATGACTCCTTTCCAGGGCGAGACTTTTAACAGTACACGATCACCGACCTGAAATTCTAAGGGCTTTCGCCGTTTGTCAGCGTAGCTCTTTTGTCGGTTACGCGATGCTTGCAATCGAGCTCTGATCTGAACGATCTTTTCCGTGGTTTCACGGATGATCTCCGATCCTGTTAGTGCTTTGTCCGACGTATGTGTTTTTGCTAGCTGGGTGTCACCTACTTCAGCCCAACATAACGGTGATCTACATTTACCCCCGTACAGTGCTTCGAAAGTAGCCACCTTAATTCTCGAATGGTAACTATTGTTGTATGAGAATTCGATTAAGGGTAGGTGGGTGTCCCAAGACTTTCCAAAGTCTATCACGCATGCGCAGAGCATATCTTCGAGCATTTGGATGGTTCGCTCGCTTTGACCATCCGTTTGTGGATGATAAGCGGTGCTCATATCGAGGTTTGTTCCCATCGCCTTATGAAGTGATTGCCAAAATCGGGACGTGAACCTACTGTCCCTATCCGAGATGATAGATGTTGGTATTCCGTGGAGTCTCACGATCTCTCGAATGTATAAACGCGTCAATCTCTCCATCTTGTACGATTCTTTAATTGGCAGGAAATGGGCAGATTTCGTCAGTCGGTCAATTATTACCCATATGGTGTCTAATCCATCCGACGTTTTGGGTAGCTTGGTCACGAAATCCATAGAAATCCCTTCCCATTTCCACTCAGGGATTTCCGGTTGCTGTAACAATCCTGAGGGTTTTTGGTATTCCACCTTTACTTTGGCGCACGTAAGGCACTTACTGATGTAGGTCACGATTTCCGCCTTCATGTTAGGCCACCAATAGTGTTGTTTAATATCCAAATACATCTTATCGGAACCGGGATGAATGGAGTATCGCGTCTTGTGGGCTTCCTTCATGACAACATCTCTGAACCCTCCAAATTTAGGGACCCAAATACGGTTCATGAAATAGTATACTCCATTCTCCTTTGCCTCCATGTTCTTTTCCATTCCGCGCAATGCTTCGCTTGCTCTATTTTCCGTCTTCATGGCTTCTGACTGAGCTACTGCAATTTGAGTGGCCAGGTGCGATTGAATGGTTATCGAGAGAGTTTTCGTACAACGATTAGAGTACTCCTTCCGACTTAATGCATCAGCTACCACGTTGGCCTTGCCTGGGTGGTACTTAATCTCACACTCATAATCGTTTAGCAATTCAACCCATCTTCGTTGCCTCATGTTCAGCTCCTTTTGGTTTAAGATGTGTTGGAGACTCTTGTGATCCGTGAAGACGGTGCACTTTGTACCGTAAAGGTAATGCCTCCAAATCTTTAGGGCAAAGACTACAGCTCCCAACTCTAGGTCATGGGTCGTGTAGTTTACTTCATGCGTTTTTAGTTGGCGGGATGCGTAGGCTATCACTCTCCCACGTTGCATGAGAACGCAACCTAAGCCCTGATTTGACGCGTCGCAGTAGACTACAAAATCTTCCATTCCTTTAGGCAGAGATAGTACAGGTGCGCTACAGAGAGCTTGTTTCAAGGTTCGAAACGCAATCTCTTGTTTGTCTGTCCATTTGAATGGTACGCCCTTTTGCGTAAGCGAGGTAAGTGGCTTGGCGATCTTAGAGAAGTTTTGAATGAATCTCCTATAGTAGCCTGCTAATCCCAAGAATTGACGAATTTCTGTGGGCGTTGTCGGGATTGCGCATCCTTCTACAGCTTTGACCTTAGAGGGATCCACATGGATTCCATCTTGGCTGACTACATGACCTAGGAAGTTCACACTTCGCAGCCAGAACTCACACTTAGAGAGTTTGGCGTAAAGTTTTTCTGATCGCAGAGTTTCTAAGACTTGTCGAAGATGTTGGCCATGCTCTTCCTTGCTTCGAGAATAGACGAGGATGTCATCGATAAAAACAATGACAAAGTTGTCGAGGAACGGTCGGCAAATTCGATTCATTAGGTCCATAAATGCGGCAGGGGCATTCGTCAGACCAAAGGGCATTACGACAAATTCATAATGTCTGTAGCGAGTTCGGAAAGCGGTTTTTGGAATATCCTCTTCCCGGACTTTGAGTTGGTGGTATTCGGACCGTAGATCTATTTTAGAAAAATAACTAGCTCCTTGGAGCTGGTCAAATAGGTTATTGATTCGTGGGAGTGGGTAGCGGTTCTTGATTGTGAGTTTATTTAATTCTCTGTAATCGATGCACATTCTAAAAGATCCATCCTTCTTTTTGACGAAGAGCACCGGAGCTCCCCATGGCGAGTAACTAGGTCGAATAAATCCCTTCTCCAAAAGTTCGCTGAGTTGGCTGGATAATTCCTGCATCTCGGCAGGAGCCAGCCGGTAGGGTGATTTAGCGAGAGGAGTTGCTCCTGGAATAAGGTCGATTCGAAACTCAACCTGTCTCTCTGGGGGTACTCTCGGGAGATCTTCAGGAAACACGTCCGGAAATTCACATGCTACGGGAATGTCTCGAACGTTAATCTCCTCCTTGGTTTTATCCACCACGTGAGCCAGGAACGCCAGATTGTTCCTTCTTAGATATTTCTGTGCCTTGATGCACGAAACGAGGCGAAGGTTCATGCTAGACTTGTCTCCGTAAATTACTAGGGTTTCGTGATTTGGGAGACGAAGACGAACGGCCTTCACATGGCACATAATTTCGGCATGGTGGGGGCTTAACCAGTCCATGCCGATGATCACATCGAAACTCCTAATTGACACTGGCATTAGATCTATTCGAAAGACGTGTTGATTAAGAGTTAGGGTACATCCGGTGTAGATTTCCCCAGTGGATTCGGTTTTCCCATTGGCCATTTCCACCGTATAGGTTTCATTTAGCTTTTGGGGCAGTTGTTTTAATAAATTCTTAAACTTATTGCTTACGAAGCTTCGCTCCGCTCCGGTGTCAAATAAGATGCATGCATAAGCGTGGTTTAAGGGAAACGTACCGGTAACAACAGAGGGGTCTTGAATGGCCTCACCCTGACCCATGGTCAACATCCTTCCTGTTCCTCCATTTCTTAAATTGTTGTTGTTAGGACAGTCTCGGCGGATGTGTCCAGTCTTCCCACATCCGAAGTAGGTGTGGCTAGGCCCTGCGTTATTGCCGCTGGCATGGGTGTTGTTGTTGTTGGTTCCCTGATTTTGGTTCTGGGGAGGGTAAGCCTTGTAGTACTTTGCAG
This sequence comes from Lactuca saligna, assembly GCF_052625555.1. NCBI lineage: Eukaryota > Viridiplantae > Streptophyta > Magnoliopsida > Asterales > Asteraceae > Lactuca > Lactuca saligna. Next base: position 67,403,103 of record NC_136421.1, on the reverse strand, counting down.
TGTGTCCCCTTCGGTTGCAACTGGTGCACTGAAAATCCTTGCATTCTCCATAGTGATGGAAACCGCACTTGTTGCATTTGGGAAGATTATCGGAATAAGGTCTGGAAGCATTTGAAGTGGCTGAGGTTGGAGCATGTGGTGCGGCTAGAACCGGTGCGGTAACAGCATTAACCGCCACTGTCTGCTGCTTCTTGGAGGTGTCGGGGCCCTGGCGCCCCTTCCTCTTATTGTTCTTTCCCCTCTTGCCATCACTTTCCTTCGTCTTCTCAGTCTCCACTGGCTTCTCTCCCTTCTTGTTGTTATGGTCATACAACCTTTTTGCCAATCTTTTTGCACTGTCAAATGTTTCGGGGTTTGCAGCTATCACATTCCCTTGAATTGGTGATGTGAGTCCCCAGATGAATCGCTCAATCTTCTTTCCTTCCGAGGTGATCATACCCGGGCACAGCAGAGATAGTTCGCTAAATCTCGATATGTAGGCATCGATATTCGCGTTCTGCACAGTGAGGTTCCATAGCTCTTGCTCCATCTTCTGTATTTCGCCTCGTGGGCAGTACTCAGCCATTAACATTTCTTTCATCTCTGTCCACGGCATAGAGTTGGCTACAGGGAGCGTCATGGATTCTATATGTCCGTTCCACCAGGTGAGCGCTTGATCCACAAAAGTGCAGGCCGCGAACTTCACCTTCATGTGCTCAGGGCAGTCGCATATCTCGAATACCGACTCCACCTTTTCGATCCATCGCTTCAGAGTGATCACCCCTCCAGTGCCATTAAAAGTTCGTGGTTTGGCGTTTGTGAAGTCCTTGTAGGTACATGTCTTGGGGGGTCCTTGATTCATTCCATTGTTCGAACTTCCGGCTCCTTGCCCATTGAATCCTCCATTGTTCCCTTGATGAATTTGCGCAATCGCTGCAGTGACTGCTGCAGATACAACTGCCTGGAAAGCGGCTGAGTCAACTTCAGGTGGGGTTGGTCCTGGGTTTCCGCGAGTAGGTCGGGGAGGCATCTTTCTGTCACAATACGGAAAGATGTTGAGGGTATGTTGTTTCTGTGAGGTCGTGATCCTACAGACTAGGTGCATGGTACGAACTTAAACACCACTACCATTGACCAATCAATCATAATTTCTCAACACATAGCAATTTGTAATATCGTAACAAAACACGTAAAATTTTTTTATTAATATTATCCGCATTTGATACATGAAAATTTTGCGCGTAAGAGCATACCTGAGTGATACTAGTTCGACAGCATAACGACTCTATGAGTAGTGTAGTCACTTAAACATAGAGTCGGAGTACATAGCATATTTCCTAACGACCTACTAAGATAAGTCTATCCCTAACCGCGATGAGCTGCATCCTACTATAACGGTGAAATCATATGCCGAAGTGCTGAGCCAACAGCTGAGCCATCTCAGTCATGTCTACAATGACCTCATCCCTCTCAAGCTCTGCTTGCACGGCACGTGCTTCCATGGCGAACAGTTGTTGCCGCAAGTCGGCAATCTCGGCTTCTGGGGAGCGATTTTCCCTCGCGGGATTCACTGGTGGGACGTGGTGATCCTATTGCGCTTCGCTAACAGGAGATGCGACGTGATCTATGTCCGGGGCCTGATCCTCCCCCATGTCATCGTCGGTCTCCTCGAACTCGTAGTCGGTGTCCATGTATTCGTCAGGTTCAATGCCGTGGACTCCCTCCTGATTCCCCTCTGGTTCGTCTTCGAGTATCCCGAGTGCTCCTAGGGCTTGGTGAAACTGAATGCCCTGATGCTCTCCCTCCATGAAGACTGGGAGAAAGTATACGAATAAGCTATCACTTTCCTATGACTCTACCGCTATTGCACAAGCTAAACATGCGTTCTCTTTTTGGTGGTAGGGGTGTAGTTTTAGATTCCCTAGCTATCCTGATCTCATCAAGACGTGTGTTAGTTATACTTTGGAGAGAGTGTAGTTGATTAGGCTACATCCACTCCTTGGTACCACTAAGAGCAGTCCTGAATTTAACCGAGATACTAGTATTATTTTTGTTTGGTTTGGCGTTATGTTCCTACTCCTAATGCAAGCAAGGGTGTTTTATTTACTTGTTTTGTTCAGAGTTATGTTAGTCCCTCTTTTTGGTTTATAGTTGCATATCCATGTGTGGCTAGATATGCTAGTTCACTATAAACAAAGCTCTGATACCAACCTGTCACACCCCCGAACCAGACGGCGGAAACGTCCGGGGGCTGTCGTGACTCAATTGAATACCATCACAATGAATATACATGAAACATAACATTATACATCACCAACATTTGGAATGATACAACTGGTAGCGTTTACATCCATTACATTGTTCCAAAGCATTACTTTCTCAAAAATAACTGTTCGATACAAAATTAAACCACAGCAAAACGTCATAGAGTACAATTCATCCTTCACTTTATCTGTTACCTGAGAATACAAGTATTTTGAAAAACGTCAACATATCAAAATGTTGGTGAGTTCATAAGTAATGTTTAAAATCCAATGTTTGTAATGTTTTGAAAAACCACCAGAAAATCCAATATTTTCTGAAAATAGTATAGTCAAAAAGGTGTGAAGATCCATAGGTATGCTTGTTTGTTTCTATACTTGTAAAAATTGTTCATTTAAAATTGTGTGCATTCCGAATCCGTATGTATTGAAATACCCTAGGAAAACCCGATGTTTTCCTAATTCTTTGAATTACATGAAGGTACATTGAAACAATTGCAACGCGTGAAATTATCAGTACCAGGCGACGTTGGATTATTTTTGAGCATGATTATTTGCTACAAACACACGTTACACAAACGGCTAGTCTATAGCAATACTAACGATCCCGTAGGCGTCGTCCGTACTAATCACGTTATCCAACCGCCCTGACTACGTGTAGTCCCACACCCGAAGAGAACGAGGACACGAAGGCCTCGATGACTCTATTAGCCGGTTGGGGATAAAAAGGTACGAGGGGTCCCAGACCCGCCTCGCATGAAAAGGTAGACTCTACTAGCAATACCAAAGGACCCTTGGGGACCAGTAGTATACAAGCCATTGAAAGTCCTTTTACGTTATGTCGGATCGGTAAAACCCAACACTTCGTAAGATAGAGGTCTTCGGGCCTTAAGATCAGGTCATTGGGCTAGCTAGGCTCAACAAACAAGATTTTACACTTTTGGGGCCCAAAGATGGTGCGTAGACGTCTGTGCACACTCGCATGTATAATGAATTCCCAATCGTTATTTGTATGAATCGTAGTGTTGTAGTATCATAGTGTCGTCGTGTTAGTAATTTCAGATTTTTTTATTGGTTCGAGACCGAACCAATTCGTTTAACAACGACTTTTGGTGTTGTAATGTATTGTATTACGTCGATAGTCGTGGTATCATCATTTGGTCAAATTGCATGTATTGAATTAGCCTTGAAAATTTTCTGTTTTCAGCCCCTCCTTGTTTGTAAAAATTTACTTTTTCAACCCTTTATTTAAATACTTTCCGGTTTGGTCCTTAAATCAATTTTCTTGACATTTTAATACCAAAAATTATTGAAATAAATATTTTCCAGCATATTTTTCCTAGAAAACAGCTTAAGTCCCTGAAATTTCAGTTTTCTCGGTTATAACCCTTCTTTTTCGCAAGTTTGACAATTTTGGCCCAAATTGTAAAATTTTGCAACTTTAGTCCCTTTTAAATTTAAAAAGCGTTTTAAACCTTTGAAAAGGACTTGGATCACTTATAGTCCACTGTTTTACAGAAAAACACAGTTTTGGCCCTCCAAAACAGAAAATTTCGCATAATGGGCCTCATTGGGCCAAAAATGTCATTTTTAGCCCATTAAGCTTGAAATTTATGTTTTTAATCCTCTAAATGAGTATATTTCCAGAAATTGTTTTATTGAAACTGTTTTAACACAGTTCATCCATCAGAATTCGTGATTTGTCAATTTGGGCCCTTAATTTTTGTATTTTTCACATTTTAGGTCCAAAAATTGTGTTTTTAGTCCAAAGAAATTATTACTAAACCACTTAGCTATTTTCCTAGAGACACTTAGTATGTAGAAATATAGTAGAGGCTAAAATCATTTAACATAAGGTAAATCTCGGTTTTGAGGAGTTTTATGGCTAAATCCAACATTATAACTCACAAAAGCACACATATAAGCATGGAAATCATACAAAGCATACAAAACACATATAGATCTACACTTTCACTTGTATTCCCCCCCCCCCCCCCCCCCCCCCCCCCCGCCCCTCCAAAAAAAAAATCATAAAAACAGAAAATAGGGGGTATGAAGCTCACCTTGAGTTGTAGTTTCGGTTTTGAAGAGAGAAAAGAAGAAAATTTCGATCCTAGCAAGTCTCCTTGGTAGATCTCGAGTTTAGTGACTTCTAAGGTGCATGATCACAAGTTGGAATAGATTTAGAAGAGATTTTTGATGAAATGAAGTAGTTAGATCATGGATTAGTCATCAACTTACCTTAGATGATGTGTTTGTGGGAAAAACCTCCTTGAAAAGCTCTTGATTCTCGAAACTTTTGAAGAAGGAGGAAGGAGATGTCCTTCAAGACTTAGAGAGAATGAAATGGATTTTTGTGAGTGTGTGTGTGTTGTGTTCGGCCGAGAGCAAGAAGAGAGAGGAGAGGAGGTGACCTTTGAAGTGCTATGCATGGAGATATGGGATGAGTTGCATGGATATCCAAAAGGCAATAATGAAGTGGCAAGACAAAGTCAACTCTCATCTTATCCTTGGGTTTGGGCCTTGGGCCGAGATTTTTGGAAGGAAAAAGGGAAAATTTGGGCTTTAATGCCCACAAGCCCATGTATATATTAAGTTGGGTGAGTTTTAACCAAAAAAAATTATAATATGATTCTTACACTTTGTTGGACTAGTTTAGGTTAATCAAGGTTCAAAATTTTGAATTTATTTCATTCTAGGCCCAATATAGCCCAAAATGTTGAAACAAATAGATGTGGGTCCAATTAGAGCCCATTTAAGAGTTCTAAACCCAAGATAGTCAAATTGGAAGTTTATTGGTCCATTAGGCCCAATAAGGAAGTTCTAGTCCAAAATGGACCTAAATAAGAACTTCTAGGGTTTCCAATTGCTTGTTGACTATTTGTAATGCTTGTATGGTGTATTTGATTGAAATTTTGTTGTCGCAATCATAGGTGTTACACATGTTCTTAAGCTTTTGATTCACTTTAGCTTGAGTGTATAGTTTACAAGACACAAAATTTCCAATTGTGAAACTAAATTCCATGAAACAAGCTTTTCAAATAAAGATGATGTTCCATGATATGATCAAGGAACAAGAAATCATGTTTCACTTCCTCCACCTCCTCCAATTATTCTCCCTAACCCACAAGTTCGAAGGCTTGAAAAGTTCAAGATCACTTAAGCACTTTTGGCAAGTAAACACGAAGATGGGAAACATGTGTGTGCCCACGTCTTAGAGATGAAGTCACTCATTGGTAGGTTAAGGATGTTGGGTGTCGAAATTTCAGGTAGTTGGCTGTTGACTAGGTTCTTTAGTCGCTTCCTGAATCATATAGTGAGTCCGTTAGAGACTACTATATGATGGATCATGACGTGACCCTCATTGATCTCACCTATTTTCTTATAGCTTCTGAATCAACAATGATTTGGTGTGCTAGTCAAGCAAATTTGGCTAGTGAATCAAACTCCCAAACTTCAATGGACACTGGCAACATTGGAAGTCCAGAAAGAACTAAGTATGAGATTGTCCCATGTACTGTGCCAAAGGAGTCCATTTGATTTTATTGCCAAGAAAAGGGGCATTGGAGACGAATTTGCCCAAACTACCTGAGAGATCTAAGAGATGGGAGAGTCAAGACGTATGGCTCTACTTCAGGTAAAATCCATTAACTAACTCTTTTAAGTCTTATTCTAGATTCTTAATACATGATGTGATAAGATTACATTTTGATGTTTTGTAGGATCGAAGAAAAGAGTGGAAGCTTAAGGGAAAAAGTGAGCTGAATCTAATCATGAAGAAATGGATTTCGATCGCATTGCTTAAAGATTGGATTCTTGAGCCACTACTTGGAGTTAGAATAGATTGCTAAGAAATATGTAATAACATAGTTTTTCAATTGAATTGCATTGTCAGGACAATTTTTTCCGCAATAAAATAAAATTTCATTTTATCTTATTTATTTATCCTTGCAATGGTGTGTATGAAAAATTGATGTTTGAAGGTTTCTATTATTAGCAATAATGGAGTTGATTCTTAATTATGTTATTTGTGGAGATGTCAAGAATTTACCAAATAGAGAGAGTTTCTCATCGCCCAAGTTTTAATTGGATAGAAACTTGGAATCATACAACTTGGTTGCGTGATGAATGAGAAATTTCATATTTGGAAATTGGACTAATTCTTTGACAAAGTGTCAAGTGAAGGACTAGGAGATCGAGTACACAAGATTATACGTTGATCAGGTCCACCACAAGAGTGATAAAGATATTCGTCATGATTCACTAAAGTTTGGTAAACATGATTATACTTATAAGATTAAGTGTAATTCTGAGTTGATTGAAAGAGTTTCAATGAATAGTAGAACGAATAAAGAAGAATCAAGAAGGCAGGAAGATAAAATTTTCTCTGTTCTAAGAAGAAGGGAGAGTAACTTTTAATGATTAAGAACAACATCTCAATTGATCCTCTAAGTGAATCTTAGTGCAATTTCATGTCTAAGAAGAGGAATCGAGAATTGTAGAAATGGTTAAATCAAGAAGTCAATCATACTTCATTCCAATATCAAGTCTTAGAGTCAAGATTGTGACTTGAGTGAAAAGTCTTAAGTAGGTTTGTAACACTTATCAAATGTAGCATAAGAAAGTTTCTTATTATTGTACATTTGAAATTGGTAAGTTGTGATGTCTTGGATAAGACAAAGACCAACTAGGACCAATTATGTGAAGTGTTTTGTCTTGATAAGAACTACACTAACTCTTGAATATTTGTTTTGCCTAGGAAAGTTTCCTGAGAAGAGAATCATATATGTCAAGAGGTCAGTGGGAATTTTCATGATCTTGAAAAAGGTTTCAAGAACAATTAAAGAATGAACCTAGTTAATCATCATTAGCATATGACTTGAGGTTTACAACCTATCGTGTTGACATTATTTTGTTTTTGTGCCATTCCAATTGAGTTAATTATGTATGTGAGTTCTATGAGTTCTCATTTGAATGCATAAAGATAAAGTGCCTTGATCGATGGAAAGTACATTGATATGTAAGGATAAGTTGCTAAACTACTTGGAAGACATGGTGGGCACTCGTGTTACCATAAGGCTAGAAATCAAGAAAGTTAAATCCATATAAGTTTGAATTGTCGCAAATCTTGGTTTTGGAAAAATTCATATGGATAGGAACACATACAGTTTAAAATCTAAGTTTCATAAGATTCCCTCCTTCATGAAAATGAATGCGAGGAAATGCTTTCACTGCGAGAGATTTTAAGAAGATAGCAATTGTGAAAATTGTGTTCTCAAATTCAATTATGGCTACGACATCCCTTTCTATAGTTCGAATTATGAGATTTGACAATTAGTCTAACATTTAGGACTTATTGATAAAAGTTCTGAATTGTTTAGACACACATATGATCTATCTAAGGCAATGGTGTATAAGTTTAAGAAGCTTAGCTAAAGGCTTATCGAAGCATCTGGTATTAGAAATATGAACTTCAGAAATTCAATAGGCATTGTTTTCTGGAAGTTCAGCTGTTTTCTGAATACATGTCAAAGCTAGTGGGAGCATAAGTGTTATGCTTATGTGATAATTATCATCATGATAGTGGGAGCATAAGTGTTATGTTTGTATGATTATTATGGCAAATATTTCAAGTTAGCAATATTAATTATAAAAAAACAAAGATTCAATTTGCAAAGTTGTATGGATTGAAAAGTTGTTTTTGCTATAGATAAGGGAGAAAATATTATACTTCGTTTCAAAATCTAAAACTTAGATTGAGAAATTTTAATAAATTTAGTCAAAGGATACATAGTGTGTTCTTAAATTTCGATTATGATTACGACATCCCTCTTCATAGTTCGAATTGTGAGAAGGTGACACATAACATATTATGACAGAAGATTGATAAAGTATCATATCTTTATATAAGGCATTATGCATCGTGTCCCATACGCTTCGGGTATAGGATTGATTGTGTGACATCCCCAAAATCACGGCCAGAAAAGACCGATTTTGTTTATGCTTTATAAAAATCAGAGTACTTCATTTTATAAAAAGGTTGCGGAATTTGTTCCCAGAAAAACATGGTAAATACGTTATTAAAACATTTTCGAAGAAATGTATTTATTTCATTTTAAAACGTTTGGGATGTCATCGTTAATACAGGAACATAAGCATAAACAGAACTTATAATTATTCACACTAGTGGTCTACATCTCTTTAAATCTCTCAGTGTAATGTCACTTCATATCAACACCTGTGATATAAATAAACTGAGTGGGTCAGGTTGGGAAACCTGGTGAGCACATAGGGATTTCAATCCCACAATGTTATACCATATATATAGTTTAAAATTCACAAAATATACAATTTCACCATACATATATATAAACAACTCTTATCCCACCCCGTCGATCCTCGCAACGAGGCTATCCATACTCTCGGACCTAAGATTAGTCGTTTTACCTACTCCATACTCTCAGATCAGAAATGAACGAATTTACCAAATCCATACTCTCGGACTAGGGACGAATGACTAATCCATACTCTCGGATTAAAGATGAATGATTATGCCTAATCCATACTCTCGGACTACGGACAATAGCTAATCCATACTCTCGGATTAACGACGAATGATTATGCCTAATCCATATTCTCGGACTAGGGACAATGACTATGTCTAATCCATACTCCCGGATAAGTGACATATACTAACTTCTATTCTCTGAGTTTTACTCACTTGTACTCGTAAGAATATACTACCCAATATTCCTCATTTTTAATTTAGGTCTACTCTTTATCCTAAATTATCAAATATAATCAGGTATGTTCTTTAACACGAATTTCAAGCAACATCAATTAACTCGCACATAAACATATAATTAATACTTCAATCAATACTTGTATTAAAATCATGTTCATGAAAGGGACTATGCACTCACCTGAGAAGGTGGTGACTCGGTACTCGGACAGCACTTCGTTTACTTTAAAATAATTTCCTTCGACGAAACCTAGTATTATCACCAATTGATTTTAGTCTATTATTTGCCGAGACTAATTAATAGTCTAGCTATTATTACTATTATATAAGCGTTAAAAAAATACTTACATAACCCATAATAATAGCCCAAGTATTTATTATATGTTCTTAATAACGTTAATATAATTAAATAAAAACTATATTAAAAATAGCATAGGCGTAGCTCACTTACAGCGGGTTTTATAGAAAACCAGGCTTTGCTTGGAGCAGCGTTTCCGAGCCGAAAAGCTCTTCTTCTCGGAGCCGTCGAGCACTCCGGGGCTTCCACCTCGTGCTAGGGAGGTTCCCTAGGCTTTTCGGGGGATTTCGGGGCTAGAGAGAGGTTCTAGATAGAGAGTAAAGAAAAGAAAGAATGGGAAAGGTGTGAAGAAAATGAGGGTGGGAGAGGTGGTATTTATAGGGTGAAAATGGCTGAACTTGGTGCCACATGTCACCATCTAGTGGCAAGACTTGGGGAGAAAGCAATGGCCAAGATTGTGCCACATCACCCATTTTCGCACAACACACTTCCGACTTCTAAAATCCGTAACTTTCACATACGACCTCCGTTTTTGACGTTCTTCATATCCACGCGTAGGTAAAAATAATATCTACAACTTTCATTGGACTCCGTCGGCTAATTCTCGACCGATCTTAAATTTAACAGTACGAGGCGTTTAGACTGTTAAATGACCGCGAAGAATTCGTAACTCCTTCATACGGACTCCATTTTCGTCTGTCTTTTTACCGTTGAGTTCCTATTAATGAGATATTCAACTCTCATTTATTTCACGTAAGCCAAAAACCGCTCGAACTAAAATTCGAGTTTCGGGCTGTACACTGCTAAGCCGAATCTTAGAAAAATCATAACTTCCTCATACGAAGTCAGATTTGGGCGTTCTTTTTATCGACGCTCTTAGTTTAACATATTCTACGACTTTTGTTTAGATTGCTAAGGCTAAAAAGTCTTCTATCATAAATTCACTATTTACGTCTTCCGGTGCCGTGCCGGTTTTGCCGTAAAACTTCGGCGGGCCATAACTTCTTCGTTATAACTCGGATTTCGGCGTTCTTTATATGTAAGGAAACCTTGTGACATATTCTAAAACTTGGTTAAGACTATTCATTCTAAATAATCTTTTGTCGAAAAGTCATTTTTGACCCCTATTGCCTCTAAATTGACTAGCCCGGATCTGCGGGCGTTACAATTATCTCCCCCTTAGGATGATTACGTCCCGGAATCATCAACGAAACAAGGATCGTATAATGACTCCATACGTCATCTCTTCATCCTAGGTAATAATTATAACTTCTTTATTCCTTCAAGTCTATCTCTTAGACTTATTGACTGTAAGCAGTACTTGATCGTGCACCTGATCTCTACCTCATATTAGACTCCGAATTATGACCTATCATCATGTGATGTACGTTTAGACTCAGGTCTCTTAAATTCTAAAACAGACTAAGCCTTCCTTCATGTTCTAATGTGATATAATCATACTTTAACATGTAGCATTTCTAGCTACCAACGAGCGCGATACTTCTATTGATCGCTTTGATTTTTAAGCGTTTGGTTTAAGTCGGACGCTATATCAAACTTGGTTCTCTGAACCACGTAACCTACTCATCGTAGTCGGACTCAAGGTGATATGACCACTAGGGTCGGGATAACAACAATCTTCTTAGTCATTACCGAAACATTGGTAACGACATACTTGAATAAAACGAAATCAATTACTGGCTTGTTGGTAACCTTGTGACTTTCCCTGATCCAAGTGTGAGTCCTGTGCTTCCGGTAGTATAGGCCTCTACTACCATTCACACCTACTCATACTCGTCCCAAGTATTGTCCCGCAGTTTTTCCAAGTCACCATACAAGAAAACCATACAACAACTTAACACATCAGATAACAAAACAAAGGTTTTATATTATTTCTTGAAACTATTACATAGGTGTTCAAGTTCACCCTAGACTATGCCTCTAACGGGCTACATCGTGAGGTACTATCTACACGATTACTCCATAACTCGATCCTCGGATGTCAAGCCTTCACTCTTGAATCCTTGCATTGTCATCTGCTTCGTCAAGGATCATTTTAAATGCTCTCGCCTTTGGCTTTGGTGGCACATTTGGCTTTGTAGCCCCTTCTCTCTTTGGGCAGTCTTGTTTGAAGTGTCCTTCTTCTCCACACTTAAAGCAGACTTTTCTCTTGGTTGTGCATTCGCTGGCATAATGACCAGTCTTCCCGCATTTAAAGCATGTCGTATATTTAGAGCATTTCCCGATGTGCTTCTTTCTACACTTGTCACACCATTGCGTTCCTTCTTCAAACTTCGAGAATTTTCTCTTCTCGCTGGACCTTGAAGATCCTTCAAACTTTCTCTTCTCGCCAACCTCCATCTTGCTGGAGGCTCTTCCCTTGATCATATCTTCGACAGACTTGGCAGCCCAGATAGCTGCCTCTAGAGTAGGTGCTTGACGCACTGGCACCGCGTACTCCCATGGAAGTCCCTTTGCGTACTTGTCGATTTTCGTCAGCTCATCCGGAACAAGACGCAAGGCGAACTCCATCTTCTCTGTGAAGTTGTTGGTGTATTCATCGATTGACATGCTTCCCTTCTTCAGGGTTAGAAATTGGTTCTCTAGCTCAACAAGGTTTTGAGCTGAGCAGTACTTTCGTTTGAATTGCACCAGAAATTCTGCCCATGTCAGTTGCAGAGGCTCATTAGCGCTCAGAGTCTTCCCCAAGGTATTCCACCAACGTACAACGCCTCCTCGAAACTGACGCACTGCAAATGTGGTCTGTAGCTTCCCTCTACAACCACATGTCATGAAGGCTAACTCCATCTCCGAGATCCAATCCATGACCTCGATCGGATCCTCCTTTCCAGTGAAAGTCGATGGCTTGCAAGTCAGAAAATCCTTGTACTTGCATCCATTCCTCTCGACCTCGTCATCTTGGTTGTTTTGTCGAACTATTGGTGGGTTGACTTGACCAACAGTCCCACTATAGTTTCCTTCCTCAGTCTGCCCTTCGTTCAACTCGGGTTGTTCGATCTGAATAGTGGCTTCCTCACGATTTTGTTGGAGCAAATGTCTATTTTCCTCCATTTGACAATCCAACATCGCTTGGATCATCGCTTGCACTCCGGCCATTGTGACTGGCTCAGCGGCGGCTTCCATCACCGGTATTTGCTCAATCACTGGGGGTTGGTTTCTGTTCTCATTTGCATTCACGTTTCCGCTACGGGTTCTTGCCATCTTGATCTATACACCGAATAAGGTGAATCTAGATCTTTACTTAGGATTGACGGTTAAATCATCCTTATCACTCCGAAACGTTTATATGCTAGTTCTAATATCGTAGTCGTACGTTTAGAATCCTAAACACATAAGGTTTCCAGATCCGGTCGGCAACAGACCATAGATCCGAACAACTAACAACATATCAGGCACAAGTATTTAGCACATAAAAACATTTTAGGCACAATTCCTAAAATAATCTAGTGCTCACACCTCACAATCATCGCTTAGCATTCTAAGTTTAAGTCTAGAAATAAATCCATATTCCTAATTCGCTTAAACTAATGCTCTGATACCAACTGTGACATCCCCAAAATCACGGCCAAAAAAGACCGATTTTGTTTATGCTTTATAAAAATCAGAGTACTTCATTTTATAAAAAGGTTGCGGAATTTGTTCCCAGAAAAACATGGTAAATACGTTATTAAAACATTTTCGAAGAAATGTATTTATTTCATTTTAAAACGTTTGGGATGTCATCGTTAATACAGGAACATAAGCATAAACAGAACTTACAATTATTCACACTAGTGGTCTACATCTCTTTAAATCTCTCAGTGTAATGTCACTTCATATCAACACCTGTGATATAAATAAACTGAGTGGGTCAGGTTGGGAAACCTGGTGAGCACATAGGGATTTCAATCCCACAATGTTATACCATATATATAGTTTAAAATTCACAAAATATACAATTTCACCATACATATATATAAACAACTCTTATCCCACCCCGTCGATCCTCGCAACGAGGCTATCCATACTCTCGGACCTAAGATTAGTCGTTTTACCTACTCCATACTCTCGGATCAGAAATGAACGAATTTACCAAATCCATACTCTCGGACTAGGGACGAATGACTAATCCATACTCTCGGATTAAAGATGAATGATTATGCCTAATCCATACTCTCGGACTACGGACAATAGCTAATCCATACTCTCGGATTAACGACGAATGATTATGCCTAATCCATATTCTCGGACTAGGGACAATGACTATGTCTAATCCATACTCCCGGATAAGTGACATATACTAACTTCTATTCTCTGAGTTTTACTCACTTGTACTCGTAAGAATATACTACCCAATATTCCTCATTTTTAATTTAGGTCTACTCTTTATCCTAAATTATCAAATATAATCAGGTATGTTCTTTAACACGAATTTCAAGCAACATCAATTAACTCGCACATAAACATATAATTAATACTTCAATCAATACTTGTATTAAAATCATGTTCATGAAAGGGACTATGCACTCACCTGAGAAGGTGGTGACTCGGTACTCGGACAGCACTTCGTTTACTTTAAAATAATTTCCTTCGACGAAACCTAGTATTATCACCAATAGATTTTAGTCTATTATTCGCCGAGACTAATTAATAGTCTAGCTATTATTACTATTATATAAGCATTAAAAAAATACTTACATAACCCATAATAATAGCCCAAGTATTTATTATATGTTCTTAATAACGTTAATATAATTAAATAAAAACTATATTAAAAATAGCATAGGCGTAGCTCACTTACAGCGGGTTTTATAGAAAACCAGGCTTTGCTTGGAGCAGCGTTTCCGAGCCGAAAAGCTCTTCTTATCGGAGCCGTCGAGCACTCCGGGGCTTCCACCTCGTGCTAGGGAGGTTCCCTAGGCTTTTCGGGGGATTTCGGGGCTAGAGAGAGGTTCTAGATAGAGAGTAAAGAAAAGAAAGAATGGGAAAGGTGTGAAGAAAATGAGGGTGGGAGAGGTGGTATTTATAGGGTGAAAATGGCTGAACTTGGTGCCACATGTCACCATCTAGTGGCAAGACTTGGGGAGAAAGCAATGGCCAAGATTGTGCCACATCACCCATTTTCGCACAACACACTTCCGACTTCTAAAATCCGTAACTTTCACATACGACCTCCGTTTTTGACGTTCTTCATATCCACGCGTAGGTAAAAATAATATCTACAACTTTCATTGGACTCCGTCGGCTAATTCTCGACCGATCTTAAATTTAACAGTACGAGGCGTTTAGACTGTTAAATGACCGCGAAGAATTCGTAACTCCTTCATACGGACTCCATTTTCGTCTGTCTTTTTACCGTTGAGTTCCTATTAATGAGATATTCAACTCTCATTTATTTCACGTAAGCCAAAAACCGCTCGAACTAAAATTCAAGTTTCGGGCTGTACACTACTAAGCCGAATCTTAGAAAAATCATAACTTCCTCATACGAAGTCAGATTTGGGCGTTCTTTTTATCGACGCTCTTAGTTTAACATATTCTACGACTTTTGTTTAGATTGCTAAGGCTAAAAAGTCTTCTATCATAAATTCACTATTTACGTCTTCCGGTGCCGTGCCGGTTTTGCCGTAAAACTTCGGCGGGCCATAACTTCTTCGTTATAACTCGGATTTCGGCGTTCTTTATATGTAAGGAAACCTTGTGACATATTCTAAAACTTGGTTAAGACTATTCATTCTAAATAATCTTTTGTCGAAAAGTCATTTTTGACCCCTATTGCCTCTAAATTGACTAGCCCGGATCTGCGGGCGTTACAGATTGCAAATGCTATAATATTTGACCATTCTAAAATTTTCCAAATGTCTAGCGCATTAAGAGGGAAAAAGGACTAGAATCGGTTTTGACTAAAATAATTAAACAACTATCAAAGGACGATCCAAAGTTCGCTGATGATTGGTCGCTTGTGAGTAGTTGGAAGTATGGTATTGGATGGACCATATCGACATTATTATGAATAGATAAGATTCTATTAAGAACGAGTTGTCATATGGAAAATCTGGAAAGGTTTCCATATTGGGAGTTGGATATTGAGAGTCTATGTCTAGATTAGAAAATTTTATGCAAGAAGGATGTTCAAAGGAATGTACTTTGAATGTGAGACTTCACGTCTATGGAATTTTCTTGTAACAAAATCCGATAGAGTAATTTGTAATTTCATTGGCCAAGTCTTGGTGACATTTGTGCTATGATTTTGCGAAAGGATCGTTGCATAAAATGTTAGAATCTAGCATATTCTAGTAGTGGTAAGAACCTTGTGTTCTAACATTAATGATAAGGATTGGGAATTGTGAAATGAGCATCATTGCAAAAGTTTTTCATTGATATATTTCACAAAGTAAGGACCATAGGAAACATAGTATGCATGCTTTGTGCATGGCACAACTATTGTTGTAATTTGAGTAATAAGTTGATTTTCTGAAACAGTAAATGATGAATAATGAGTAATCAATATGGTGTTTAAATAAAAGTGTTTTATTTACTCCCACAAGTTTGGGGCTATATAGGATTATGTATTATTGTTGTGTTTCAGTTTGCATGTTTTGACTTCCAGAATAACTGGGTTATTCGAACCTCCACAATCGGCCATACGTTGGAAGTAGGTATGAAGGAAGACTATCATGAAGAGTCTGTAGACTGCCTAAAGAGTTTAGACATAGCACAAGTTTGCTGCAGGGTTCATGAGTGCTTTGATAAGATTAAAGTATTGGATTAAACCCACGCTCACGTGAAACACTTCATGGATTATATCACGAGTGATTGTGAGTCGATAATATTGTATATTCTTGAAACCGAGACGCGTGAGTTGTTATTTGTTGGTCGGTTGCACATTGATAATAAGTAAACGCCCTAGTAACTTGGTGTTATAAAACTTATTGTTGTGTGTGATTCGATCAATGAATGCAAGCGAGCATTTGAGTCGAAGTATATCCATTCCTTTTACCCAAAGTGGGATTAAAGCGATATATGTGGGCCCCTCGATGATTTAGTGATGACAACTGAGCGCTTGGCCAAGCCGGGACTAAGTTGTTATGTTCAATCGTAGTTTGTTGTCAGTCATCATAAATCGGAAGTTGGGAAACAGTAGAGAGAGAATGATCGAAATTCATGTCTTGTGTCTATACGACATCTTGAAAATGGAGGAATATATGATCCCTTATCTAAAGGACACACGTATCTGATAAGATCAGAGTTGATAGTGGCTTATGAAAGCTACGATTGCTGATCAGGTTCTGAAGTCATACAGAAAATAGTTATTAGACTTATCCAAGTGGGAGACTGTTGGATTAGTGTCTAAGTCCATAACTATTATGAGCATGGTCCTTTTGGGTTGCCTTCACCATAGCAATATGTAGGATGAATTAAGGAGAGAAAGGTTTAATTATGATTTATTAATATATTATAAGAATAATATATTAAAGGAGAAATCATAATGTTTAATTAATATTAGTCAAGAATTAATTAAGAATTAATTTTGTGGCTAAAAGAGATTAATTAAACTTATGGGACTGGAGTTGTAATTATAAGATAATTACAATTGGGCTATGGATTACCTAATAATATATAGGTTGGACGAATTCTATGGTAAGCCCATAAGGAATTCGTCCAAGGGGATATGTTAAAGGAGTCCATGGACTGCTTAGGGCCTCAACAGTTAGATTAGGGTTTCCTAGTTGCAAACCCTAATATATAAAGGGTCTCCTATGCCCTAAAAACATGGCTAAGAGTTCCTTTAGTGTTTCCAACCTTTTTTGGTGCCTCCTCCGTCTTCATCCAAGTTGCTTAGTGGTGTTTGTGGCTCCATTAGAGGTGAAGCACTTGAGGCACTAAGCTTTCTGTAGCCAAAGAATGATTGTTATTGCTATATAACAATCAAAGATTAGATATAAACCATATTTTATGTTAATATGCTTAATTGTATGCTAGATCTAGGGTTTATAGCTTTGGATATTTAATTGCATGTTCATTAGACAAACTGGATCCAAAAGCTATTAGGGTTTTCATGTACACCATAGGAAAGATGTATTGCTTGAAATACATCATATATATATATATATATATATATATATATATATATATATATATATATATTAACCCATTAGGTTTTCTATAGATTAAGTGTATTAAGTTAAAAAAACACAATCTTAGTCGATTAGATTATGAGGTTCAGTAATGACTTGACTTTACAACCCTCCAAGATGATGTTATAACTCCAAAAGAACAATGGTATCATATATATGCCACATCATTTTTTTTACCTGTGAAATCGGATAAAAAGAGATTAATACCTTTTTTAATAGGTCAATATGGACTTTATGTCTCTATAGTGCCAAAAATTAACACCAGAGACCCTTTAAACCATAAAAGAAAAGTTTGTTGGACTTCAATGAAATTACAAACATAATAAGTCAAAATTAAAGAACATATCAACATTCAACTTATATATTAGTTTTCAACAAGAAAAACATAAATTAAGGGATTCTTCACTGACGAAAGACTTTTGTTAATAAACACACCCCTAACATATTTTACATTCATCGGCGTAGAAAAGTAATCATATTCCTGGGTTTATTTATTTGAAGGTATATTTTATGTTGCACACAAACCGATCTATCATTTAAAATGTATTATTAGAGATGACAAATGATTTTTTAACCTTTTCAGCGTCAGTTGGCACTTTGACGTTGGTTGCTAATCCGAAGGCTTCAAGACATCGTATCACGTACCAAGTAACATCGATTTGCCACCACTCTAATCCATATTGAGCCGAATACTGAAATGCATGATGATTGTTATGCCATCCTTCTCCGAACAACAACACTCCTAACCACCTTCACAAAATTTGGACAATCGTTTTTGTTAGATTCTAGTATAAGTAGCTCATTCGTATATTTACACACATACCAATTGTTTTTTGAGAGATCACCAGTATTCCATGCTTGGTTTCCCCAAATATGGCCAACGGAGTTCACGAGGGATGTGATGTGGTAAACCCATACGATCCTAACACCCTACGTACAAAACACACACACACACACACACACACACACACATATATATATATATATATATATATATATATATATATATATATATATATATAATGGAGAATACATAATTAAGGAAACAACTACCGAAACCAATGAAAACATGACAACACATCACATATATATATATATATATATATATATATATATATATATATATATATATATATATATATATATATATATATATATATATATATATATATATTTACAGGTAAATTACATCAACCGTCTTTTGTACATGTGTCAAAATGCACATTTAATTTCTATTTTGAAAAATTATCTCAAACCGTCCTTGGGTTGTTTTTTATTGCACGTTTTGTCCATATTGACATGCAATCACTATTTTACCCTTAATAATTTATTTTTTCATTTTATTTTATTACTTTATCGATTTTAAATTAAAAACAAACATAAAACAAAGAAAACAAATATCCCCACCTATTCCCTTCAATTTTCCCAACTCCATATTTAACACATACTTAATAGTAAGTTTCAAGAAATGACATGTGCCCTTTTAACCGTTTGTGGAATGGGGTGTTTAATCTTATCATTTAAGGTTTAGATGTGTAATTTTGACCAAATCATAAGGATAATTTTAGTAATTCAAAAAGAAATAGATATGTGTTATTTTATGACCGATAGTTAATACTTAATTGCATTTTTTGACTGTTAGGTCTTAGAAAAGGAAAAAACCTTATTATGTTTTTTTACCGATTGATTTATTTTAAAAAATGGAACTTACAAAAAATCGGCCGTTGGCTAATAGGAACAACAGAGACAACACAAGATAGGCTACCTCCGCTCCTTTTGCTTTCACCCTAATGGACGATGATATGGGATGTAACGCATCCAACAGTTTGGTAAACCTCACTCAAGAACACAACACTCTGGGTGCGGTCTAGGATAGAAGAATATAGGGTTCAATTACCTTATCTTGCATTCTCTCTCTTGTTTCTATTGGCCAATGATTTTTTTTAAATTTTCATTTATTAATTTTTTTGAAATGTATAAAACGGTAAAAAATGGCAACAGTTTTTTTTTGGAGGTCTAACGGTCAAAAATTGTAATATATATATATATATATATATATATATATATATATATATATATATATATATATATATATATATATATATATATATATATATATATATATATATATATATATATATATAAGGCGCAGCTCAATCAGTTTGGGGCCTTAAGCGACCAAAAATTTGGGGACTTTTGACATTTACTATACTTAATGTTATAAACACTCTTCTTTTATCCGGGCTTGAGACCGACAATAATAAACTAAAAAGGTTACAAATGGCGGAGTTAATTTTTTTTTTTATGCAAATGAAAGATAAATATAAAAAATTAAAATTAATTTTGAATGATTGGGCCACCTCTTTCCAGTTTACTCTCATGCACTTTTATGATATTTAGTATACCAAACACATTTTAAAAGAAAATAAAACTTTTTAGACTTGAGCTTTCACTGTCAAAATTTTCATTAACTTTAACAATGAAATCAAAATTATTTAATACAAAAATCATGATTGAAATCATATAGAAAGCAACCAGGAAACGACAAGATTTCAAAAATAATATTATACTTGCTCACAATCAGTATGTCTTGGTATTAACCAAACAACATTTTTAATTATTTATACTTCATCGGTTTATATAACACAATTTCATTTATATAACTTTCACATTCCGCTACAATCCATTGTGAAAACTCAAAATATTAACCCTAATTAAATGCCTTTTAACCCCAATTAGATAATCATAGATAATAATCAAAACTAAAAATTGAAAATAGAAAACATATGACCGTTTCAATCATTCAATGACAACAGAATAGCAGCAGCGAGACAGCGAGAAAGAAAAACGAAGAAGAACCCGGTTTTTTTGGATGATGATCTGCTGCGATTCAACGATTCAACGAGACAACGAGACAACAACTCAACAGAAGAGTAGAAGAAACGATTGGAGAAGAGCCTTTAATCGAGAATGAGAATGGAAAAAAGAACGGAAGTTTTTGTTGTCGTATCGTCGTTTGAAGAGTGATCAACACTTATACCAGATTTTTGGAAACTGATAACCTTGGATCAAAAGTAAACGGGGGCCCCTTACAATTGGGAGCCCTAAGCCCTACCTTTACTGTTTAAACAATAAGCCGGCCCTGACATATATATATATATATATATATATATATATATATATATATATATATATATCATACTGTATTATAAAGGAAACATTTTTCTTTTCACCACATTCATTTGAAACTCCCATGACTTTTCAATTTGTTTCTAATAATAATTATAAGTTGATTAATTAGGTTAAATAAATATCAAACCTAAAGTGTAATCACATATAAACTAAATTTCAATATTAAAATAATATATTTACTTCTCCTTATTAAGTGATTTTTTAACTTTTAACATATTAAACTTAATTTATTAGTTTTAATATATTGTTGGGTGTAAATCATTATCATTTTAAAGATACAATTTTGGAACAATTTGTATAAAATACTTAAATTATTAATTTGAATATAACATTACAATGTCAACCTAAATATAAATTTTAGTTTAACTTAAACAAGCCAAATAATATTTTGTAAATAGTTAAAAGTGATTAATTGTAGTGTTTTTCAAATAAGGATTATAAGTTGGTTAATAAGGTTACAAAAATATTAAACCTAAAGTGTAATCATAAATATACTAAATTTTAATTTTAAAATAATATATTTACTTCTACTTATAAAGTTATGTCTTAACTTCTAACATCTTATACTTAATTTATTAGATTTAATATGTTGTTGTGTGTAAACTATTATCAGTTTAAAGATACAACTTTTGAACAGTTTGGACAAAATACTTAAATTGTTATTTTAAATATAACATTACAATGTCAACTTAAATATAAATTTCAGCACCACTTAAAAAACCAAAGAATATTTAGTAAATAGTTAAAAGTTATAAATTTTAATGATAAATGCAAAGTAAATTGTAATCTCTGTTTAACTAAAACATTTCCTAAAGATATTTTTATAATCGCTTAAAGTTTTGAAATAAGTAGTTTAAAATAACTTACAATAAAAATAGTTAAAAATAATTCTATATAAATGATTATATTGTTACCTTTAAAATCGAAAAATAATATTTGATGTTTTAAATAATTATAATGATAAAAATTAAAATATTAAGAAAATAAATTTTTACAAATTAATTAACAATAATAACAACTATAAATAACATTAAACAATATATTATATTTAATTTTATTCATGTATAATTCACTAGTAGAAGTCATTCAAACGATTGAGATTATGCAGTTATAATAGATGTATATATTATTATATAATTCAAAATAATCAATATATTATATCAATTTAGTATACGATTTATTATATCAAATTTAACAATAACGTTATTCCTATATTAAAAAAACATATATTTGTAAATACTTCAACTATATAGGTGTTTCTGCGCAACGCGCATACATTCGCCTAGTATATATCTTATAAAAATAGCATTTTTTGTTTCACTACATTCATTTGAAACTCCCATGCATTTTTCTTTTCACCACATTTATTTGAAACTCCCATAACTTTTCATTTTCTTCCTAATAATGGTTATAAATTGGTTAATAAGATTGAATAAATATCAAACATAAAGTGTGATCATATACAAACTAAATTTCAATATTAAAAGAATATGTTTACTTCTACTTATAAAGTTATGTTTTTTAACTTTTAACATATTATACTTAATTTATTAGTTTTAATATGTTGTTGGGTAACCATTATCATTTTTAAGCTACAACTTTTGAACAATTTGTATAAAATACTTAAATTATAAATTTAAATATAACATTACAAGATCTAGTTAAATATAAATTTTAGTTTAACTTAAATAACCCAAATAGTATTTTGTAAATAGTAAAAACTAATAAATTGTAGTGTCTTTCTAATAATGATTATAATTTGGTTAAAAATGTTAAATAAATATCAAACCTAAAGTGTACTCATAAATAAATTTAATTTCAATATTAAAATAATATCTTTATTTCTACTTATAAAGTTATGTTTTTAATTTTTAACAGATCATACTTAATTTATTAGATTAAGATGTTGTAGTATGTAAACCATTATCAATTTAAAGTTACAACTTTTAAACAGTTTGGACAATATACTTAAATCGTTAATTTATAATATAACATTACAGTGTCATATTAAATATAAATTTCAGTTCCACTTAAAAAACCCAATGAATATTTCGTGAATAGTTAAAAGTGATAAATTGTAGTGTTAAATGAAAAAACTGAATTATAATCTCAATTTAACTAAAATATTTCCTAAAAATATTTGAATAATCGTTAAAAGTTTTCAAATAAGTAGTTTAAAGTAATTTAAAATAACAATAGTTAAATATAACTCTATATAAATGATTATATTGTTACCTTTAAAATTAAAAAACAATGTTTGATGTTTTAAATACTTATAATGATACAAATTAAAATGTTAAACAAATAAATTTTAAAAAATTAATTAATAATAACAACAACTATAAATTACATTAACCATATATTATATTTAATTTTATCCATGAGTAACTCGCGGGTAGAAGTCATTCAAACGGTTGAGATTATGTAGTTATAATAGATGTATATATTATCATATAACTCAAAATAATCAATATATTATATTAATTTAGTATAAAAATTGTTATATCAAATTTAACGACAACGTTATTGTTATAATTTAAAAACAACATATATTTGTAATAATTCAACTATATATGTATTTCTGTGTAACACGCGGATATTCGCCTAATATATATATATATATATATATATATATATATATATATATATATATATATATATATATATATATATATATATATATATATATATATATATCTCCCTATTCTAATAAATGAATAGTTTTAACATCCTTTTGCCAAGTGTCATTCTAATACACTTCTCATTTAATATTATGTCATGTATCATGTACATATATTAGGCAATTCATTTCAAAATTCAAATTTACATTTTCAAATTATATGTTAAACTTGAAGTCATAATAACTTTAAAATTTTGATATATCTTTTAATTAATAATTTATTTAAAATGATTTATTTAAAATAATTGATTAATAATTATAAATTTTTATTATAAAATTTTAATTAATTTTATAACCGTGGTTCCCACGGGTTATAAACTAGTATATATATATATATATATATATATATATATATATATATATATATATATATATATATATATATATATATATAGAGAGAGAGAGAGAGAGAGAGAGAGAGAGAGAAAAGTGAATTGAAAAATATTATGTAGATGTAGTGAATAAAATTAGCCAAACATTTTAAAAACCAAATAAAATGTATATTAGTATTTTTTTTCTTAATTAATAATGTTAATTACCTAATTCACTTATTATTCTCCTATAATCAAGACTAGTTACCTTAATTTTATGAATAGTGATATTTATCTTTGTTTTCTCTCTTTCTTTAATCGCCGTCTATCAATGCCATCACCACATCATTTGACGAACATGTTCTGGTTTTGCATTAATCGATTATCAAAACCTTGGAGGCATTTTTGCCTTTTCATGATATTTAATTTTTGTAAGTATTTTTTTTCTTCCAATTGCTGCCAAAAACATAAAAAAAATACATATTATGTGTATTTTTGTTTTTGATTTTACTACCGTATGTGTCTATATGAGATATGAAAAAGAGGAATTAAAAAACCTTTATTTTTCATTTTTTGGTATAAGATTAACCAAAACATTTAAAATAAAACTAGAATAAACAATTTTTTTTTTTGCAATGGACTTACTTTCTATTGGTTTTCTATAATTTTATAGCCCTAGTTAGTTGCAGCTATTTTTTTTCTGTTAGAATTCCCTTAACAACTATTATTTTATTTCAAAGAGAAGATCATCAAATTGATTCTATAAACCATCAAAGAAATCAACTTTATTATGAAGAAAGACCCAATTTATTTTGCTAAGCATTTTACATTTTATGGAGCATACGAGAATACCTCGCGTTATTTTAAAGTTTAAAGGATACATCATAATCTGTAAGAATATTACATATTCTTTAAGAATACTAGTATTTTTTGTTGTAAATTTCAAATAAGAATGGTTTGATTCTTTCATTATTTCTCTGTAGTTGTAATTATTCATCATCTGTTTTTGTTTCATCGAGTGAGAGTTTTTTTTTTTTTTTTTTTTTTTTTTTTTTTTTTTTTTAATAGGAATTGTTTAAAATTTAGAATATTCTTCTTGTGTTGTTAAAATTATTTTTAAAATACATTTTATTTTAAAGAATATTTATAAACATGCTCTTGTTAAGAATTCTGATTTTGGAGGGGTTATACATTGGAAAAAATGTTGGCTCTACCTTTTATAAAATTATAAATTTTGAATTTTGCATGGTTCATGGATTTTAATTTTTGAAAGAGTATATAAGTGTTCTTTAAGTATTATAGATAATAATTAATATAATTAACTTGATTTGAATAAATTTCATAAATTTATGGATTTGCTAATTACCTGCCTAAAATCAAGATATACAAAAATTCCATATTATCTGAAAATGATTGGTCTAGAATTGTCTCTACGTCCACACAATAGATGTCATCCACATTATCACCTAACCCTCTCTCTCTCTCTCTCTCTCTCTATATATATATATATATATATATATATATATATATATATATATATATATATATATATATATATATACACACACACACACACACACACACACACCAATTTACAACCCTATAAATATTGAACACCCTAATCCCTATGATGTTTTTACATTCTATAGTTGGGGGTTTAATAGTTCAAACAAAAGTAGTAGGATGAGGCAAAACAAGAAGCCATTAATCGCATATGCTGAAAACCCGAAAAATATGCTGATTTGTGTTGAGGGAGTGGAACGCCTCTTCTGGGGCGCGCTGTGCCACCCACCATGTGCGATAAACATGTTTTTAAGGTTTTGAAGCTATTTAAGGTGAATTAACTCCAATGGTTTGTCATTCCTCAGCCTCCATTAACCCTAGAACATCCATTGAGAAACCTTAACCCCCCTTTGAAGGTTTGAGCTTATCCTCTTTCTTCTCATCCATTTTGGTGTGTTTTAGTGGTTCTAGAGTGAAGAATTCTTGCAAGATTGATAATTCAAGATTTTAAAATGAATAAATTAGCCCTTGTCCATCTTCTTAACCTTGATATGTCTTAAAGATTCAAGCTTTATGGGTTTTCACCTTTTGATCTATGAGTATTTGGAGTTTTAGTGCTTTAATGATGTTTTGGCTCCTTTGATGGTTTGATCTATGGAGTTTGGATAACTCCATGATCTAAGTGCAACAATCAACTTTAGATATGAGGTTTAAATAGATTAGAGAGTGCATGCAAGAGCGCTCTTTACTCAATGCTTGAAGAAAAATTGGATCTTGGACTTTTTGGAATCCAGGGTTTTAAATATAGTCAGTTTGGGGTGTTCTAATAAATAAAGTTGGAAAATTTATCCATTAAGACACCATTTGGATCCAAATATGAGAGTTTGAAAGCATGGACTTAAGAGATTAATTCAACAATTAAGTGTTGGATTAGGAGAGACGCGAGCCGTTTTTTGAGTTTTCTTAAGTCCCTTCCATTTAAGGTCAAATACCAACTATTTTTTTTTCTGTAGTGGGGGCGGGGTGCCCAGGCCGTGTCACTTCCATTGATGAGTAGGTTGGCTTTTTCACTTTTGACTATATTTGGGTCATAGAATGAGGTTTGACATGTATTTTATGCCTATGTGGTTCATGGGACTGACGTTTGTGAATATTCGCATGCAGATGGGATTTTTAGACTCCATTGAGGTAAATTTTCTCACTATACTACATATTGTAGCATATATTCTCTATAATATAGGATGTGTTTATAATATAGTATTCTGTTAGACATGATTACTAGAGAGTTAGTTATATGTGGTGTTGGATTGTCTGTGTATCTATTTGATATATATATATATATATATATATATATATATATATATATATATATATTGAGTTGAGGGCGGTCCAAATTTATTTTGAAGGCCAAAAGGGGTAGACCAACTCTGTACTGAAGGCCATGGCGAAGTAGCCTTATGCTAAAGGCCAAAGGTGCGGACCATCTTTATGCTGAAGGCATGGGCGAATCAGCTTTGTGCTGAAGGCGATTATTGTATGTATTCTATGTATATTGTGGTGTGTGATATTTTGGGTAATTCATTAAGCTTTGTGCTTACAGTTGTCGATTAAATGTTTCAGGTACTTATGAGGAGCGTGGGAAGAAAAAGGCGTGATTGTGCACATACGTTGGCAAATTATGTTTTGAAATTTCGTATTGTTTTCTTTTAATACTTTGATTTTGGAATTGGGTTTATCAGCAATGATTTTATTTAGATTATCACTTATTAAAATGGTTTTTTTATCTTATTTTAATGAAAATTATTTTGAAAATTGGGACATTACAAAATACCCATTCTAATCCACTATTAAAATCACACCGTTATCTATCATTTCGTCTATATTTCTTTTATTTTAACAACACAAATTAATACAAACACCCAACCCTAAATATATGGTAGAATAAATCCTTGTCTTTCTAGTTCAACCACGCAAACTAGAAACATTTTCATTTTCGATCCGTCTATCCTGGTTAATCATCCCTAAATTGATGCCCCCATTCAATCCCCCCTCAACAATACATGAAACACAACCCTTCACCCTCCACCCCCAAAGGAAAATAATCAATGGAAAAAAAAACAAAGGGCAAGCATAAAGGGTGGACTCCTACAGAAGAGTTAATGTTGACACAATCTTGGGTTTACTTTTCATAGGATTCACAGCTAGGAAATGCAATCAATTGAGCATTTATGGCTATGCATTACTAAAAGATTTCGCAAGGAATTGGATATTGGTGATGACTAACATACTAAACACCAACTAAATTTAAAGTTTTGAGAAACTTTAAAGTGTGTTTCGAAGATGAACAAATTATACAACAACCAAAAAACCAAAGGAGAAATGGTCATGATGTTGATAAAATTTTACAAGAGGCTTTGCATTTGTATCACAAGGAAACAATAAATGCGTTCAGTTATACGCACACTAATATTTGTTCATGGCAACCCTATTTTTTTAGCATCCTATTTAAGCATGTGTAGGTGGTTTTTATCAAACAAATGTGTCTTTTTGTATCGATTTATTTAGTACATAAAATGATAAAAGACATATGTTCATATAAATAATGTATTCAAATGAAATAAATGAGAAATCAATATGTAATTAGAATCTAAGAAATAAATGCAAATAAAGAGATCATACCATGCCCCAAACGAGGTATGCAAATCCACCCCAAGCATACAAGAGAACACCACATCCAAGTGAATGACACATGTATGTTTTTTGTAAAAACCTGTAGAACGTCTGTTTTTTTAAATCTTCCACATTTTTACGTTCTGGATACTGCATTAAGACAATGAATATAATATAGTTTTAGGATGTTTTGTATTCTTTTCGCATAAGATTCAAATAAAAACTATTGCAACAATATATTTTTTAATCATAAATTACAATTTTAATTAAAGAATATCATGATACCTTTTCAACTATGTAACCATTGTCGAAAAACCAACCAGCATAACTAAACCAAAACCCGTTTATTGGTGAATGTGTATCATTATCTGAATCCACGTATTTATGATGATATCTGTGGATGCTCACCCAAAATATTGGATCTCCCTACATGAAAATAAAATAAAATATAAATAGAGTATTATTTGGTACGACCAAATAAAAAATGAATCCATTGTGATTTATTTTATTGAAAAAAAAGAATATGATACCTGTGTTTTCTCATACAATCATGGAATATAATGAGTTTTTCTTATACAATCATGGAATATAATGAAAAGCTTGTAATATAATTTATTTTTATTTATATAATTATTAATTACACATAGCTTTATTTTTAAATTTCATGATTTTATATATTTTCAATTTTCTTTTCTCAAAATAACTACAAAATATATTTTTGATTGTAATCATATATAGTTTTGAGCGAGTAGTTATTGTGCTTATTACTTTATTTTTTAAAATAAATAGCGAGTTAGCTATTCTTACTGTCATATAAAAATTTAATTAAATCAAATGATCACCAATATCATTATCTTGTTTATTCATTAAATCCTCAATCTATTTTGTACAACTAAACAAACTCTTAGGTGGTGTTTGTTTTTTCTCCGCAGATCTGCGTGGGCTCTTTTGTCTGTGTGGCGCAGACCACGCGCAGACTTAAAGGTTTGCAGTGTGTTTGTTTTTCTGAAGTGCGCAGACATAAAAACGTCTGCGCGAGGTCTTCACTACACAGACTTGGGCCAACATCTTCTAACGTCTGTGAGTGTTTTAAACCTAAAAAAAAAATGCGTCTTCTATTGCATCCGCCTCCATCGTCAAACCTTCCCACCGTCCACAGAACCATCCATCTTCAATCCATCGACCATCGATCCATCGACCATCGAAGGCATCCCCGTCGCCGATTAGCACCCTCGTAGCCGCCTGCTCTCCGATCGAAGGCATCAGGCGCGCATTTGACTTGTACAACGATCGATTCAGGCGACCAGCATCGACCATCGAGGCATCCCCATTGCCGATTAGCACCCCCGTCGCCGATTACCACCCTCGTCGCCGCCTGCTCTCCGATCGATTCAGCGACCAGCGAAGCGAACAGGTATCTTCCTTGCGTTTTTTTTAGTTCCAAATGAAATTAACATGAAATTGATGATTAATTGGGTTTTCTTGTTATCCCTCCGCTAGTGGTTCTCAATCAAACACCCTTCCAGTTTTCTTCAAGCACTTCTCTATTTGGAATTTCCGCTCCAGCTTTTGGCATTTGTGCTTCAAAGGGCAAATCCGGTAATTCCACTATCTAGGTACACCTCCACCACTAGCATATTCTTGTTAATTGTTATTACAATAGATGTATATCTAATCCTTCACAATATGCTATTAGAATACATGTATGATACATGATCAGATTAGGTTTTTGCATACAAAAATAATGGAACCAAAGTCATGTATCATGTTTGATTGATATTCTAGAAAATAATATAAATATATAGAGCCTATTTTGCTGAAAATTAAGAAAATTAAAGAAAGTCTTGCCTTTTCTTTTCATGTTTATGTATCATAAGTAGTGCAGAATCAGAAGAGTAGAAAGTAGTGAAATAATTCTGAAAATTAAGAAAATTAAAGAAAGTCTTGCTGTGAAATAATGATGTCAATTGTGAATTGTTTATTGCTGTGAAACAATGTTGTCAATTGTGAATTATTTAATGCTGTGAAATTAAGAAAATTAGTTGTTGATTGTTTATTATTATTTGGTTTTGAAAATACTCTTGATTGTTTCAAATCATTATTTTTTTTGTAATGTGTATGATATGCAATACTTTATGGAATCATATTTGTCAATTTGTGAATGCTACAATACCTTATGAAATTAGTATTGTCTATGATATATTGCTTATTAGAAATGGGAGAAAAACAACAATGGACCAATGAGCATTTAAAATGCTTATTGGATACTTGTATTGAAGAAGTAGAGAGTGTCAGTAGAAAAGGATTGAGTTTGCAGAAAGACTCATGGATAAGGCTTGGAAGAGTTCTTAAAGAGAAATTTGGGTTTGAGTTGAGTCAAAAACAAATGAAAAATGCATATGACAATTTGAAAGCCAAATACACATGATGCGTGTATTTAAAAAACAAAACTGGTAATATATACAACTCTCAAACAAACACTTTTAACTTAACAGCCGAGGAGTGGGATGATTTTAAGAAGGTATATATATATATATATATATATATATATATATATGTATATATATATATATATATATATATATATATATATTAAACATTTATGTTTGACGTCGCCAAATATTCTTATACTATTTTTTTGTTACATTTGGGTTTAGGGGCATCCGAAGGCTGCTTCATTGAGAACAATTCCAATGCCTTTTCCAGATCTTTGTGCACGTCTTTTTGATGGAAATAGTGCTACTGGTAATTTTAGGAGTTACTCAACCCAATCATCATCAGTAGCTGGAGCATCCTCTTATAGTCTTCCACCACTTCAGATTACTACCACCCCTTTTCATGCAATAGATGATGATGGTGAACACACTTCCCACCATGAGCCACCACCTTCTGCTGCTTCACCTTCTACTGCTTCACCTTCTGCCGCTCCACCTTCTGCAGCTTCACCTTCTACTGCTTCACCATCTGGTAACCCCAACAAAAGGGCTAAACCCTCAACTCCTATACCTCCTAGTGCCTCACCGTCTGCTTCTTCACCTGATGGAACTTCTATTACTGGCGACGATTTTGCATTAGAAATGAAAAAAGCTTTACAAAGTTTGACTAAAGGGTATACAATCCCTCAATGTTTAGAGAAGTTAGAGGTGCTTCAGTTAGGCCCCACCGATCCTTTGCGCTTTGTTACATATCATATTTTTGGAGGAACCATGAACATGAGAGAGATGTGGATGCATTTGCCCGATGTTCCTGAGATATTACGAGGATGGCTTGAGACGACGGGTACAAGTTTAGGAGTTTTGAAGGATGGAAAGATTGTCCGATGATTGTTCTAGTGTTGAAACTATTTGTTAGGTCTTTTTGCCTTTGTTGGAACTATTTTGTTAGGTCTTCTTTCTTTTCTTGGAACTATTTTTTTGTTATGTTGCTACTTGGAATATGGTTTATCTAATGTTTTTTTTGGTACTTGAAATATGATTAATGTAATGTGTATTTGCTACGTCAAATATAGTTTATGTATGTTTTTTTGCTACTTGAAATATGGTTTATGTAATTTTTTTTTCTTTTTTTTTTGCTACTTGAAATATGATTAATGTAATGTTTTTTAAAGCTGTACTTTGTTGATTTTAGGTTCATAATGGATCACGATCAAAAGTTACTTCTCGTAATTCTTATGTACCTGTACATCCGTTTTTTTTGGAAGAGGGGTGTGAAACGATTGCGGGATAATGATTCGGAAATGACAGGACATGAATACACATTGGAGTTGTTACATCGTAATCGTTTACAATGTGTTGAAGTACTAAGCATGTCTCGTGACTCTTTTGTACGACTATGTGCTCATTTTAGAGCAACTTATTCATTAAAGGACAACAAACATGTATCGGTTGAGGAAAAGATGGCCATGTTTTTGATGATGATCTGCCATAATCAACGTTACGTGATTATCAAGCGGAGATTTCAACACTCGAAGCAAACAATTCATAAATTTTTTTATGAAGTGTTGGAAAAAATGATACTTTTCGCACAAGATGTTACAGTACCAACTTCTTTTAATCCGAATCCAAACATTCCAGGACATAATAGGAGGCTACGACGGGTTTTCAAAGGGGCAGTTGGTGCACTTGATGGCACTCTGATACATGCTGTTGTCCCTGCTAAGAAACAAGACTTGTATAGAAGTAGGGGAAAGGGAGACTGCTACCAAAACGTATTGGCAATTTGTGACTTCAATATGATTTTCACATTTGTTGTGGCCGGGTGGGAAGGAGTAGCGCATGACTCTAGAATATTGTCAGAAGCAATAACCGATCCACAATCATCATTCCCATTTCCACCACCCGGTAAGTTTTTGTTTTTTTAAAATACTATTATCTTAGTTTGAAAATTGATTAGTGTTTTTCATTTTTTACAGACAAATATTATCTTTGTGATGCCGCATATGCACACACTCGAGGATTTATGGCCCCTTATCGTAATGTGAGGTATTGGCTTGGAGATTTTCGTCAACGACGTGCATTGACCAATAAGGAAAAATTTAACCATGGACATGCAAAACTTCAGAATGTCATTGAGCGTGCTTTTGGTGTTTTGAAGTCACGTTTTCCTATATTGAAGAGGATGGCACCATTCCCGTTCGTGACACAAAGAAACATTGCCATGGCATGTTTCGCGCTTCATAATTTTATAAGGAGAGAAGGAATGAGTGATGAGTATTTTGCACGATACGATGATCCCAATGTCTCGTTTCGAACTAACAATGTGGGCGTTGATGATGATGAAGACGAGATTCCAACACATGGTACTACAGCAGACCGTGAATATATGACTCAGTTACGAGATGAAATTGCTGATCAGTTGATGCACAATATAGATTGAATTGTTTTAAATGAAATTGTTATTGTAAAACTAATTTTTTTTATTGTATGACTAATTTAGATGCATGAATTTTATTTTCAATGTTATAAGACTATTATTATTAAAATTTTGGTGTTGGAAAATCATTTTATGTTTGTAAAATCATTTTATTTAAAATTTCAATTTATTTCAGCAGCCTGCAGACGTTAAAAAACAAACAATCTTCTTATTGCAGATTGCAGACGTTTGGTCCACCTCTTCTGCTGCAGAGGCTTGCAGATGTGGTCCGCAGACTGCAGACATTTTGGTTTCAGAAAAACAAACAGCACCTTAATCAGTTTAAGCAAAATTAGATTTCTGATGAAGCTAAATACAAACCTGACATGCTAGGACCCCAAAATAAGCAAACGTGTACTCGAGCCATTTGGGAAGTTTCAAACTATGGTGAGACAAAATTCGATGGTAAGAGAGTGTTATGCCTAACATTCCTGTTAGCAAGTAACCAACAAATGCAACCCAAAAAGCATCCCAAGTGAATGAAAATGGTGCACAGAGGGCAAGTAAATGGAAAAAAGTAAACCATGATGCCGCTTGGATGTCTATTTTTTGCCATTTTCGACCCGAAAAATAGTTCCTAGTTCCTGTCACCACCACATTGGAAAACGGTATTTTCTGATGATCTGATTGGATTCCACCATGAGAGTCGGAGAGTGGCACCAATACGTTTGTCATATTTTTAAATTGTGGAAAGTAGTTTGTGTTTTTCTTTTGGTATGCAGGTATAAATAGCTAATATTTAGAGATAAATATCTCCACCTAACTACTTCTAACAAAATAAAATAAAATCTCTAACCCTTTAAATTTAAATGTTAATTATCAACGTTTTTTTCAATTAAATGACATATTTTTATGTCCTTGTATCTTTACTTTCTTTAGGTATTTAAAAAAAACATAATTATTTTCTTGAAATTTCACATTTGATCTGCGACTTTTGGATATGTTCTTTAAAGTTCAGAATATATACTTTTTACTTTGTAGGCAATATTTAGGTCCCATTTGATAGTTGATGGCTGAGAAAGATCTGTCTAGGTAAGAAATAATGACTGAGTAAGAAATCATGCTTTTTGCTTGTACATCTGACTGAATGTGCTGAGTAATAAAAAATGACCATTTTACCTTTTAAATGTAAATTACACACAAATCCTTTACAAATTCAAATAAAATAAAAGGAATCATTGTTTCTATAAAGACATAAATTGTTTTCTAACAATTCAAACAACTCATGACCAGATGCACATTCATACATCAATTTTAAAGGATTAATAATTAGCCATTAAAGGATTGATAACAAGCCATAACACGTGGAGCAAAAAATCAAATATTAAAAGGAAAACAAATGAAAAACTTATATGCATACAAACACATATAATCTGAATAACATTCAACCATTCTCTTTTTCCATTTTATTCCAAAAGGACCATTCCATGAGCACAAAACTTTGAAAAATCTTGCATTCCCTGAAATTGAAAAGAAAGAGACCAAATTGCCCTTTAGACAAAACTGTATGACTCCAGCTCTTGTAAAAAATAGATCCTCTCATCCATAAAAACCTTCAAATTCTTATTCCCCTCTAAATTCATTATCCGAAAACTCCAACAGGTCAAAAAATAAACTAAAAGAGTTACAAAAAGATAATTCATCAGATCAACCATTATCTTTTTCAATGGGAATTCCTTTCTTAAACAATATGTTATTTCACTCATTCTTAAACAATCACAATCACATTAAGTATAAGTACCTCATTAACAAAAGTAATTACATTACTAAATACTAACAAATTCAAAAAGTGAGAGTAATTTTTATACGTTGTTGGAGGCATAGGAATAGGATGAGAACCCGAATTCAAGGACCATAAGTCGGAATGATCCCCTGAGTGAATTCCAAAAAAGAAGTTGATGTGAGAATGAAGCATAACACCTAACGATGCAAGTGTCTGTGTGTTAGATTTGAGAGTCGATGATGCGAAAATCAAAACATTCAGAGAAATAATCACAAAAGTCGGAACTATTACAAATGTAGAAATCGATGCTTGTTGGCCGACGATGGCAGAAATCGGAACTATTATGAGACGAGGAAGGAGAAATCGAACTTCGATTGGTGCTTGCTGGTTGCGAGAGAAGAAAGGATTTGTTGAAATGGAGGCGTTGCGTTAGGGAAAGGGTACCAGGGGACACTTTTCTCACTTTCTTCAGTCATCCGAATTTATATTCCTTTCCAGTCAGACGCGTATTTCCGAATCAGATGCATAAAAGTTGTTTGTCAAACATGTAACGCCTGTGTTTCTGGGCTTGTCATTAATAGCAAAGTAATAGTCTAGGTTAACCTTTTTAACCCATTTTAAAATAATAAGAATGTATTATTTGAGTATTATGTGTTTTATGCTTAATTGTTTAATTGTGCGACTTAAATGAATTAAGGATAAAAATACGAGTTAAAATGAAATATTAGATAAGCCCGATATCGATACATGAGGACGTAGTGGTCGTAACGAGCTTTCCGAATATATAAAGAATGCCGAAATCTGAATTATAACGAAGAAGTTATGACCTGTTGAAGTTTCGCGACAAAACTGGTACGGCACAAAGCGACGTAAATAGTGAATTTAAGATAGTGTGGTATTTAGCCTTAGTAATGTAAACGAAAGTTGTAGAATATATTAAACCGAGAGAGTACATAAAAAGAACGTCTAAATCCGACTTCGTATGAGGAAGTTATGATTTTTCTAAGTTTCAGCTTAGCGGTATGCAGCCCAAAGTTCGATTACGAGATCGAGTGATTTCTAGCCGAAGCAATCTAAATGAGAATCGAATATCTCATTATTAGTAGTGCAACAATAAAAAGACAGATGAAAACG
Source organism: Lactuca saligna (assembly GCF_052625555.1). Classification (NCBI taxonomy): domain Eukaryota; kingdom Viridiplantae; phylum Streptophyta; class Magnoliopsida; order Asterales; family Asteraceae; genus Lactuca; species Lactuca saligna. Next base: position 67,367,561 of record NC_136421.1, on the reverse strand, counting down.
GGCGTCAGATGAAGAAGTTATGAATTTATAACGAAGTTTTCTTGTCCCGGCCTACTAAAAATAAATAATAAAAATAAACTCAAAATTAGCCAATGGAGTCTAAAAGAAAGTTGTGGAGTGTAGTCTCACTTACGCGTGGATATAAAGAACGTCGAAAACGGAGTTCGTATGAGGAAGATATGAATTTTTGAAGTTTATTCAATAATTAAAATATTAAATTTAAATATAAATTCAGATATTATCCAAAGGGGAGGGGGGGGGGGGGGGGGGGGGAGTCACCGGGCTTATCCGGGTTACGCCCAGATTACCTGGATTTACGCCCAACGTAAATTGAGAATCCAACCCCTATAAAAGGAAGTCGAGGCTGCCGAGTTCTTTGCTCATTTTCTCTTCTTTCTCTCTCGTTTTTGCATCGTTTTTCATGTAAGAAATATCCTGAAGCCCCGGTATCATCCCTGAGACCCGAAGCCAGTCCCGAAGCCCCGAATATCCAAAGAAGTGCAATTCCCGAGCCGAAGCTCTGTCCGCGATAAGCCAATTTTTTTGAAGATCTTCCAGATCTAACGAAGAATACTACTTCTACAAGCCGTAGTGCTGTCCGATCATCTTCTGATCAAGTGAGTGTGTAGTCATTTTCTTCTAACGCATAATCATGAAGTATTTTATATAAAATACGTGTTATGTGTATATTTTGTTGTTATATGTGTGAATGTATATCCATTTTCTTCTATCTCATAGATATGATTTGTTCTCTATGAAATACGTGTTATGTGTATGTGTCTCATATGTTTTTTTGAATATGTATTGAATGAGAATGCTATACAGGTTTTAAACTATGTATAAAAATATATATTTTTATCTACTAATATGTTGAGTAGAACATGGGTAGATACTTGATGTGTGATAAAGAGATGAGAGGCCTCGATGTTGTTGTTGTTGTTAATCTAGTCATCTAGCGGAGTATGGATGACAACCACAGACTCTTTCTAGACAGTCATGTAGAACGCTAGCAGGTTCATAACCTGTAGGTGTTGTGAACGATGTGTTCACCAGTGTACTCTATCCCCCTTATGGTTTCCTTTAGGACATCTATTTCTGAGGAAACCCCTTGCAGTAATGTCCGTCCCGATGAAAATCCTAGATTAGGTCCCTGGTAATAGATGTTGTTTTAGGGACGTAAAGTGAGGATAATGAGAATGGGTTATCGGGTTATTTTTGGTTTGTGAAATTAAATATAATTATTTATTGTGGGTTGAAAAACCTATATGCACATCAGGCTCTCAAGCTTGACCCACTCAGTTTATTTGTATTACAGGTAGTGGCGCGAGGGCATAAGTTAAATGACTTATCAAGATCTTTTGATATTAGACCAATTGTTATATGTAAATATTTTATGGTCTATCTTTTGTTGTTTATGCTTTTGGTCTGTTTATCGGAACATGACATCCCAAATATTGTTATATAATAAAAATGCATCTCTTGATGAAATGCTTTGGTAAAATTATTTTATCATATTTTGTTTTTGGGAACAAATTCCACAACTCTTTTAAATCAAAAGGATTTACTCTGAAATTATTTTAAAAGCATAAATGAAACCGGTCTTTTCTGGTCGAGATTTTGGGGATGTCACAATTGGTATCAAAACATTAGTATAAGCGAACTAGGAATTTGTAGAATTTCTAGACTTTAAACTTAGAATGCTAAGTGGAGATTGTGAGATGTGTGTCTGTTATATTATAGATACGAGCACTAGTTTATTTTAGGAAGATGCCTAAAATGCCTTTATGTGATAAATGTTATATGTTGCCATATATGATATTAGTTGTTCAGATATAAGGTTTGTTACTAACCGGATCTGGAAACCTTATGTGTTTAGGATTCTAAGCATATGTCTACGGTATTAGAACTAGCATGTAAACGTTTCAGAGTGATAAGGATGATTTGAATATCTATCGTGAATGAGGATCTAATTTCACATTATTTGGTGTATAGATCATAAATGGTGAGAACAAGGAGTAGAGTTGGAAATGTGGACGAAAACAAGAATCAAATACCTGTAATAGAGCAAGTAGCTATTGCAGCAGCAACACCTGAGCCAATGAAAATGGCTGCGGTGCAAGACATGATTCGGGCTATGTTAGCCGAACAAAGGGAAGAAATGCGACAGATGTTGCATGATAATTGAGCCGAACCTATCATGCCCATTAAGGAACCTGAATTGATTCCCGAGCAATCGGAGGAAGAGAACAATAGTCGCATTGTGAGTCAAGTTGGGACTCAAGGAGAACGAAGGAATGAATCGAAAAGAGGAAACAAAAAGGATGGGCGAATGTATAAGAATTGCTTCGGCGCCAAGCCGCCAAGTCTTTCTGGAAGCCCAAAGCCTACTGAGATTATGGATTGGATCTCCAAAATAGAGATGGTGTTTGAAAGTTGCGAGTGTAGCAACAAACAGAAGACTGTCTTTGCAGTTAGAAAACTGAAGACCGGAGTCTTGAGCTGGTGGAAGTTATTGGAAGATACTATGCCACGAGAAGAAGCCCTGAAAATGTCATGGGAGGAGTTCTTGGAACAATTAAGGGTGCAGTACTGTTTGGAGATAGATCTGATTGATCTGAACAATGAGTTCCAAAACTTAAAGAAGGGGAGAATGAGCATAGACGACTATGCTACTGCATTTACTGAGAAAATGAAGTTATTTCCTTACCTAGTGCCAACAGAACTCTCCAAGATTGAGAGATTCGATAATGGACTGCCTGCTGCCTTTGGCCCGACAGTCAAGATGGCAACCACTCTGAAAACAGTTGTTCAAGTAGCTAAGAATGTGGTGGCCCAACAGAAGGAAAAGAGTCTGGAAAGGATAGAGGTTGGTGAAAAGAGGAAGTTCGATGGACCTTCGGGGTCCAACAAGAAAAACAAGTTCTCGAAGTTTGGTTCGAGAGGAGGAGGAGGCGAAGCGAAATGGTGCGAAAAATGTAAGAAGAAGCATTATGGAAAATGTGAGGTAGTGGCCACATGTTTTAAATGTGGAAAGCTAGGGCACTATACCAATGAATGCACTCTTACCAAGAAAGTTTGCTATGGTTGCGGTGAGGAGGGTCACATCTCGAGGGATTGTCCGAAAAAGAAGGAGGCAACAAGACCCAACATTCCGCCAAAGCCGAAGGCGAGAGCATTACAGATGAAACTGGAAGATGCTAAAGATGAAGGTGATGTCGCTTCAGGTACCTTTCTCGTAAACAAATTGCCTGCCCAAATTGTATTTGATTCTTGTGCCAACTACTCCTTTATTTCTCATGAATTTGGTAGAAAACAAGCTTTTCCTGTTGATAGACTAGATAATGCTTTATTAGTCGAAGTTTCTAGTGGTAAGTTTATACCTGTTATCCATCATATGAAAAACATCTTAATTGACTTGAATGGGAATAAGTTTCATGAGGAATTATTGCCTATCGAACTAATGAACAGAGTTTGTAATCCGTTCCTTTATGGACTTAATGAACAGATTTTGTAATCTGTTCCTTGATAAATCTGTGATAGTGTTCATAGATGACATTCTGATTTATTCGGAGAGCTAAGAAGAGCATGGTAGACACTTGCGAGAAGTGTTGGAAGTCTTGAAGAAGGAGAAGTTGTATGCTAAGTTCTCCAAATGTGACTTTTGGATTAGAGAAGTCCAATTCTTGGGTCACGTGGTCAACCAAGAAGGTATAATGGTTGATCCACCAAATATTAAGGCTATGACGAAGTGGGAGCAACGAAGAGTCCCACGGAGATTCGAAGCTTTTTGGGATTAGCCGGGTATTACCGAAGGTTTATCCAATGCTTTTCTTCAATTGCTACTCCATTAACAGCTTTGACCCACAAAGGAGTTGCTTACGCTTGGAGTGATAAGCTTAGAGAAGTGTTCAAGTAGTTAAAGAAGAAGCTATGTGAGGCACCGATTCTTTCTCTACCCGATGGAGTTGAAGACTTTTCTGTTTATAGCGATTCGTCTGGTGTTGGGTTGGGTTGTGTTTTGATTCAAAGAGATAAAGTGGTAGCATATGCATCTTGATAGCTGAAAGAGCACGAGAAGAACTACCCCACTCATGATTTGGAGTTGGCAGTGGTGGTTTTCGCTTTAAAGATATGGAGGCATTACCTCTATGGCACGAAGTGCAAACTTTTCACTGATTATAAGAGTCTTCAACATCTCTTTAATCAGAAAGAATTGAATATGAGGCAACGACGCTGGCTAGAGTTACTTAAGGACTACGACTGTGAGATACTTTACCATCCCGGTAAAGCGAATGTTGTTGCTGATGCTCTCAACCAGAAAGTCAATCTTGAAAGAAAAAGGCCAAGAGCATTGAGAATAGAAGTTGTCTCGATAATTGTGGAGAGTATAAAGAAAGCTCAAGAAGAAGCTTCTGAGAAAAATGACCGAAAGAAGGAACGTTTGGGCAAGATGTTAGTTTTTGGTACAAACAGTCGTGAACTAAAGGTATTCCAAGATCGTATTTGGGTACCTAAGTCAGGAGGAATAAGAGATCTTCTGATGGAAGAAGCTCACAAAACCATGTACTCAATTCATCCTGGAAGCACTAAAATGTATAGGGACCTAAAACCCTAATATTGGTGGTCGACGATGAAGCTTGATATTGAAAAGTATCTGGCTGAGTGTGTGACTTGTGCGAGAGTTAAGACACAACATCAGAAACCGTACGGGAGTTTAAAACCTTTTCCTGTGCCTATGGGTAAGTGGGAAGACATTGCTATGGATTTTGTTACTAAACTGCCCAGAACAAAAAGTGGTCACGACATGATTTGGGTGGTCGTTGATCGATTCACTAAGAGTGCGCTTTTCATAACAGCCAATGAGAAGTGGTCTATGGAAAAGCTTGTGAATTCTTACGTGAAGGAAGTTATGAGGCTTCATGGAATTCCATTAACAATTGTATCGGATCGTGATAGCCGTTTCACCTCAAGGTTTTGGAAAAGTATACAAGAGGAAATGGGTACCAAGTTGTGTTTAAGTACAGCTTACCATCCACAGACTGATGGTCATGTAATATAATAATTTGTAGACGTCATTAATTATTATTTGGGAATTTGGTCTGGTAAATTCTTTCTCTTTTGCAAAATAATGTGTTGTGTTTTTGTGTTTCTTAGCCGTTTTATATTATTATTTAGAAAAATATACATATATAACTTCCCAGCTTGGATGGAAAGGCACACGTCTTTGTTGTGTTAGGTCTCGAGATGGTACTTTGCTATTCTGTATTTTGTTGAGTCGTATTCATTTTTATTCCATGAGTCACCGATGAACGTGGCAACCACACCAAATATATGTTCTAATCATCGCTGATTAACCATAAGCTTCGAATAAGATGTAAAAATTTTACAGGTTGTAAACCCGACCTTTGGGCTTTGATTGATTACATGTCTTCAAACCTTCAAACTTATTGTAAAGTTCCGTATTTGATATAAAATATGGTTTTTATATAACTAATACATATTTATACATAAAATTATGATTTGAATGTAAAAAAAACATTGTATTTCTATAAAAATATGGTTTATATATATATATATATATATATATATATATATATATATATATATATATATATATATATATATATATATATATATATATTCATACGGTTTGAAATGTACTAAAAAATATTTATACTGTTTCAAATGGAAAATAATCAACATTGAACAAAATTGGAAAAAATGATGTTCGATTTGGAATAAAAAAATAGAGTGTCAATATTGGAAGAAAAAATAAAACTTGGTGTCGAAATAAAAAAAAATGAAAACTCAGTGTCTTTTCTGAGAAAAAAAATATTCAATTTTGACATGTCATCATGTAATGTCAACATACTACGCCATTAAAACTGACATGTCATCATGCCACGTCAGTAGGTAACCGGGTTGACCGGTCAAGTGGTCATAGTTGTAATAAATTGGAAAACACTGTGTGAAATTTGAGAAAAAAAACATAGTGTCAAATTAGGATTTTGGTGTAAACTTAGTGTCTTTTGTGCTATTTACCCTTATTTTATGGTTATCTTTAAATTTTAAGATTTAATGTAATTAATTAATTATTGCAAAGACATAGTCACCATGAGAGGTTGGTTTTATTTATTCATAGAGCATCCCTATTTTAGTTAAAATGTGATATACGTAAATGCTCTTGTGTGGATATTTTAAAGATGGTGGATATACGTAAATGCCCTCGTATGGAAATATTTTGAAGATGGTGGTGTAAATTTGCATATCCTCTCTAATAAATGAAGATTTTTTTTTACCACTTGTCACACTCTCATTCAATTTGCCAAATGATATTTTATGGTTATTTTGAATTTGTATGTCCCGAAATTGCTATGATGTATCAATCAGGTTCACTTGATGATGCGGAATCCCAATCAAGTGAATGATGCAAGATCAAATATGAAATAAGAACAGAAGATTAATCTTCAATTCACACTATTAGATTTAATAGTCAGGTACATAAGATGTTGATTACACACTGTTCTATCTTGGTTCTCTCCAAAACGTGTTCTAGACAATATGGCAGCCCCTTAGAACGTCCCACCCTCTCTTCTAACTCATTTTCAAGCCTAAATTACACTATATATATACCTAGGCCTAATAACCAAGCCCAAGCCCAAAACCTAAACAAACAATATAAAGCCTAACCGAAATCACACACGATTTCGGTCCAATTACAAGGAACTCAAAGGGATTTCGGCCCTAGACTGAAAACTCTAAAGGATTATGAAAAGAAAAGTATAAACCATAATTTATGACATAAAAATCTCCCCCTTGGTTTATAGCTTTCTTTTCTTATAACCTAACAAACTCCCCCTTAATTGTAGCTTTCTATTTCTTTTCAATATTTGTTTTGTTCTTAGCTTCAACTTTTATTTTTAAATTCTTCGCAACTTCAAGATGAACTTATGAATCTTCATTAATAACTTCATATTTAGTAGTTGGACTTCCTTTAAGATCTGACTTTGAAAGCACATTGGGATATGAGGCTTCTTGTAAAGATTCTTGAAAATCAACACTTTCAGCTCCGAGAATCTTCGGAGAAAATAACAGAGACACCAATTTTTCTGGATCACTTCAGCAGGTACATAGATAGCAACAAATTGATTAAGGAGACTTCAATGCAATTCATCACATAATCTTCAAGTCAACTTCACCTTGCTTCTGGGGTTGAAAGATTGTATGTTGAAAAATGATCTTCACTTCTAGTATCTTCGAATGAATGTTCTTGAATGATCTCCGTTGCGCCTTGAAAAGTAACAGTGAATAAAAAGTCCCTCTAGATCACAGAAAGAATCATAAAGACCTTTCTCACCATAGTTGTTCAAGGATGAATCCTTGGCTCAGAAAGAGACTTCTCATAGTATCTGTGTGAACTCGGAGGAACGCACTATGATTTGTTGAGTATCGGAGAGCTTGTGACAACCCAGAACTTCTATCAATATTAAAACTCGACTCTGTCACCTTTAACACACTTTAAGGGTTCGTTTAAGTGTTCTAAGCTTGAGTATAACCAAGGGTGAGATTAGGGACAAGCTATCAAGTCGTAAAGTAGCAAAATCGGGCCATACACCCTCTTGGGAGGTGTGTACGGCCGTACACATGGGTGTGCGGCCGCACACCCACCCCTCAACAATACACCCACCTATATATATACATACATATATATATATATATATATATATATATATATATATATATATATATATATATATATATATATATATATATATATATATATATATATATATATAGGAGGAGACCCCTTCATTCATTCTTTTCCCCTTTTGGCTACACACTACTTTCTTTCTCTAGAATCTTCATATAAGGACCCTCCAAAGGCTTCAAAAACGTAAGTATTCCATCATCTAGCTTGTTATACTTGTAAGACTTCTTGATCTAAGCCTTAATTCATCAAGATTCATCATGTTCTTCATCCTTTGAAGGTGTATGGCCGCACACCTTCATAAGGTGGCCGTACACACCTTAAAGGCTCTCTAAAGTGAGAGTTTGGCCTCAATCTACTATTTGGACTTGTTATTAGCCTTGAAGCACCTCAAAATCAACATTTTGGGCATAGATGAAGAGTGTATGGCCGCCCACCCCACTGTACGGCCGCACACCCCTTTGTGCGGCCGCACATACATCCTCATGACCGCACACCCAATTTGATGTTCATATTTGGCCTTAAACTTGCAAAACCACTAAGTATAGGACCTAGAACACTCCATGGATGCTTGTAGAACCTTGGAAACACCTCAAAAACACCCCTCATCATGAGTGTACGACCGTACACTCATAGACCGTACACCCATGGTCGTACACACCCTTAGGGTGGCCATACACCTCCTTCACTCAATCACATAAGGTTTTAACACTTAGTTCAAGTGTTCCCGAGTCTTTAAAGTTGTTTCCTATCATGTTTAGTCGTAAAATACCCTAATTTAAGTCATTACATATTAAATAGGGTCCAATTGTATTCGAAGCTTCAGTTGACACTCAACATCCATACCTATCTTACGTTGAAATCCCATGTCAAAACGGTGAGTTCATACCCCTACATTTTTCCGAGTTTTTATCGTTTTCAGGGGGAATACAAGTAAAGCACAAGTAATCTTGTGTCTAAAATATGATTTGGTTTATTATATTTTTCTATCGTTAAGTCAACATTGAGCATAAAACCTACTAAACATGGTAGACATCATTACTACTAGACTTGAAATCAGCTTACAAAACATGTTAGAATGCAAACTTTGCAAACATAGTTTTCAGAACAAGGGAACAAACTTATGAATTATAAAATAAAAGACATTATTTTATAACGATTCATGCACATAACGAAAATGGGTTTTCATAGTATTATTAGTGAATTCATTGAGAGAACTACAGTGTGAGACGCCTTGTAACCAGAGTCTCCTGGAGAGAGAGCGTGAGTTTATGTATAGATCTATACAGGAATAACAATCCCGCACCTGAACTGCTAGCTACAGTTAGGCAGGCATGCCTGGGGTGACCAACATCATTTCCACGACATCTGAGTACGTCACAATGTTGATCGTCCATAGTATGGTTATATGAATCCATAGGTTAAACAACGACTCGTTCACGTAATAATATGCCTAACAACCAGTCAACATGGTTAGTAACTATGTGATTACTTAGCATGTATATTAGGGTAATGTGAAATTAATATCCGACTTGCGGTGGGATGTGTGATTTCTGCCTCATTTCCTCTTCCTTGTTTGGTTGTGGGCTTAGGGCAGAATCACACAATCGACTGTATGTTCGATCTAGAATTCTATAACTCATACGTACTAAGTGATCACAGGAGGGTCTTAACAACACTTTCAGGATTCATAGCAACACTTAAACAATATAAGTATGGTAGATACTTATATTCCACGATTTGGAATATATAACTTAATCATGGACACTTAGGGAAAATATAGAATTTTCTAGAGTAATCATCGGTACCTTACAAACAGTTGGTCTATTATTCAACTAACGAACAATTATTATTAATTCCATGACGCCTTAGTTTATGCATCCGGGTTATGTATAACGAATACCTGATAGATTGTGGAATGGGTGGTTTCCGCCTCATTCCCAGTTCCTTGTTTGGTTGTGGGTTTAGGGCAGATCCACAATTGTCTATTCGATATTGGTTTATACATAACTAGTATGAACTAAGAAGTCATAGAAGGAATTATTTTATCATACTTTTCATAAGAAAATATTGGATTTTCTTGAGGAACAATAACAACAGATATCAAAGGATCAATACGGTTAACTTTGTAAGTAACTAATGAATACTTCAGGATTTTGTACATGAGAATCTGACAACCAGTGGAATCTGTGGCCTCCGCCTTTTTTTCTGTTCCTTGTTTGGTTGTGGGCTTGGGGCAGAACCACACAATCGACTGTTTGTTCGATTTGGATTGTATATGATTTGTATACACTAAGTACTCGGAGGAAGAACCAACAGAAATCGTTTGTACTTAACATTTACCATATCAGAAAATGTAAGGTTTTTCTGGAGAAACATAACCTACTTTTCGTAAGAACAAATAATAGTTTTTTCTAAAACAAAATGCTTATGAACCCACCAGCTTTATGCTGATACTCTTTCAAAACTTACTTGTATTCTCAGGACACTAGTAGACAGGTACACACACCGGGTTCAACAAGATGGAGCATAGTAGCTTCGAGTCTTTATTTGTTATTTACTTTTGGCGTCATACATGTATAATTCAAACGAAATGTAAACACTATACTGTTAATTGAATGCTTCTTGTTTCTTTGATTACTATTATTCAATTGTTGTTATACTACATGTGAAGTCCTCCACCCCCGAACGTTTCCTCCGTTTCGGTTTGGGGGTGTGACTGATTGGTATCAGAGCATTGTTTATAGGGAACTTAGTATATCAACTAGTAAAAGATATACAACTATAAATATAATGGGGCTGAAGTGCGCTGACTAAAACTATACCTTTAAATATATGTATTTTACAAGAAGTATAATAATAAGTGTACATACTAAGAACAAATATCACAATGAACAAATAAGAACAAAAATAAACAAAAGTATTTAGCTGTTGGACACTAAAGTCAAACCTGGGCAGTTATGTAATCATATCTGGAATAAATATAACCTGATTAACTATATTTATTCGAGATATGACCAACATGTGTTTGGGAATGATGGTGGTGTTGCAACGAGTCTAAAACTTACCTAACCCCATATTCAAAAGATTCCTAGAACAAAACATAAAGATAAAATACTACAGGAGTATTTTAGGCACAACAACAAACTTTCATAAGAACTAAAAGACCTATGCTGGAAGGTCTATAGTTGTGAAGTGCATGCTTCCAGGGTTGTATATAATTGGGATCTTATAGACTCAGAATTGGTGATCTACGCTCTATTACATGTTCCTTGTTTGGTTGTGGTTTCGGAGTAGGATCACCTATTCGAAGGTCTATTTGATTTTGGTTATATACATCTTGCATGTACTACTTGATTATAGGAGGACCCAATCTGGATCGTTAATAACTACAAAAGAAACATTCTACCAAATCTCCTAGGATTCTTTAGACATTCCCATTCTCGCGCAAACAACCTAGTGATAGATAGCTGCTCAACAGAGGTGTCAAGAAGGAACCAAAGAGGATTCGTAAAGAGGGTTCCTAGAAGGATCATTCAAGGTATCAGAACTTCCATCAGAGAGTGGTGGAGATCGGTGATAGAACTCGAAGTATGATTTATAGTGAACCATAAGAGAGTCCAAAGACGACAAACCCCTCCAGCTGAATTCAGGATCATCATAACCATGACATGAAACCCCTCCCGAGGCGCGCAAGGCGGTAAAGTTGTTAGATTAGTGTCTAAGTCCATAACTATTTTGGTATGTACTTGACCCGATTATGAGCATGGTCCTTTTGGGTTGCCTTCACCATAGCAATATGTAGGATGAACTAAGGAGAGAAAGGTTTAATTATGATTTATTAATATATTATGAGAATAATATATTAAAGGAGAAATCATAATGTTTAATTAATATTAGTCAATAATTAATTTTGTGGCTAAAAGAGATTAAATAAACTTAGGGGACTGGAGTTGTAATTGTAAGATAATTATAATTGGGTTATGGATTACCTAATAATATATTGGTTGGACGAATTCTATGGGAAGCCCATTAAGAATTCGTCCAAGGGATATGATAAAGGATTCCATGGGCTGCTTAGGGCTGAAGCAGCCAAATTAGGGTTTCCTAGTTGTAAACCCTAATAGCCTACATTTATATAAAGGCCCTCTGTGCACCAAAAATGTGGCTAACACTTCCTTTAGGATTTCCAGCCGTTTTTGGTGCCTCCCCTCTTTATCCAAGTTGCTTAGTGGTGTTTGTGAAACTTCATTAGAGGTGCAACACTTGAGGCACTAAGCTTTCTGAAGCCAAGGATTGATTGTTATTTCTATATAACAATCAAAGGTTAGATCTAAACCCTATTTTATGTTGATATGATTAATTGTATGCTAGATCTAGGGTTTATGGCTTTGGATAATCAATTGCATTTCATTAGACAAACAAGATCCAAAAGTTATTAGGGTTTGAATGTACACCATAGGAATGATGTATTGCTCGAAACCCATCAAAAGTATCATATACGTCATAATAACACATAACTAATTAATTTGATCTAGTGAGTTAGTGGTTACATTGCTCACACTATGTGTCAGGCTTATTGCCTTTATCATGTCAGCTAGTAATAGTAAACCAGGTCTCATAACTTATTTAAGAAGGTAGTCACTGCCAAATTCATAAGTCTATGTTGCATAAACCTCTGTTATGAATTACTTCCAAACATCAGAACGCGAAAAAATTTGATTTAGATAACATTCGATTTGTAACCACAAGAGAGTTACCCTTGTTTCGTCTTTTAACCTTTTGGTAGCAAGATTCCACCGAAGAAGACAAACAAGAACAAAAACAATGCACCATCGTTGCCTCCTCTGTATGACCTGGTTGTCTCTCAGGCGGTAGTAACATCCACGGTGACAACGATCATAACTGAAATAATTGCAACTGGTACCAGTGGATCGGGTAGTGGTACCATCAACACTAACCACGAACGTACAAGGGAGTGCTCATACAAAGACATCATGATCTATGGACCCAAATCCTTCAATGATAGTGGGGGAGTCATCACCCTGATGCGATTGTTCGAGAAGACAGAGTCGATTTTTGAGTTATGCGCATGCCCAGAAGGGAGCAAAGTGAAGTTTACTGCCTGTACCTTCTCTGACAAATCCCTTACATGGTGGAATAGCCATGTCAAGTCATTGACTCTTCTAATATCAAACGCAATGGGCTAGGAAAATCTAAAGGAGATGATGCTGAAAGAATAATACCGAAGGGGCGAAATACAGAAAACTAGATCATGAGATGTGGAATCTCACTATGGCAGGATCAGATGTAGATGCTTAGACCAATAGATTCAGTGACTTAGCTGCACTGTGCCTAGGAATGGTTACCCCTGAGAGCAGGAAGGTAGAGAGATACATTTGGGGACTACCTTTTCCAATCCAATGAAATGTACTGGCAGTGAAACCTCTTACGTTCAACAGTGCCAAACGCTTAGTTCGAACATTGGTGGACTAGGGAATCCACCAAGGCATAATGGACCCTTTTCCCGGGTCAACCAAAGGAGGTGATAATATAAAAAAGCCCGGAAGTGGGAAGAAAAGAAAAATCAACACAAGAACCCTCCAAGAGACAACAAGCAGGTACAACCAATGCTGCCATGACCCTAGCCACAACAGCACCTGGCAGTCGCTACGCTGGAATCCTTTCTAAATGCAATAACTGTAACTTCCATCATAAGGGAAGGTATCAGAAGTTGTATTGCAAGAAGTGCCTTAGAAGGGGACACATCATCCGCTTCTATAGGGCACCAACACGGCCAATCTTTGAGGTCCTATTTGAGGAAGCGAGTCTGACGTGCTATGAGTGTGGCGAAGCAGGACACAACAGGAGAGATTGCCCATTGGTCAGAAACCCTGATGAAGAAGGAAGAGTGCTAATGATCACTGCAGGAGAGTCTACCCCGGAACCACTTGAAAAAAACGGTACGTCTCTTCACTAAATCCTAACTAGAATAATTTCTTTCCCGTCTAATCAGAGCACATAGTTTATGTATAAACTAAATACTCTTTTCTGGTTCGCTATAATGACTTGGTGTAAACTATAGGGCCATATATAATAAGAACCAATAAACTTAGAGTGCATGATTCTACCTTATTTCATATTCATTCTCTGGTTGTGGATTTATGGCAGAGTCACTCAGTCGACCGTCTTATTAATCTTAATTATATATGACTTGTAGACACCAAGCGATTATAGAGGAACCAGATAGGGATTGTAATATCAAGTATCACCCACTGGAACAAATTCTCGATTAGTACATTTAATTTCGTACAAAACATTTGCAGTAGTAATAACAATGTCAACACAAAAAGCACTAGAAACGTTCGCACACTAATACGCCAACGCCATAATGAAATACTCCTTCCGAACTAACTTAGCACGCAACCCTACAATATCATCCCGTATACTCTAGCTGAGTCTGCGTCATATCGAACCCATGTATCAGTAAGGAGACCCTTACCTTAAACCGACCAAATAACAAAACTCTCGTCCCTCATAGCGACAAACTAGATGCGAACCACGAAATCTTATCTCGCTCCAAACCCCAAAAATACTCATGCGAGGAGTATAGTATCCACCCGTAACCTCTCTTAAGTACCCATAACAGAACATTTTGGAAACACCACTCGCACAACAAACCATGTTCAAACATAGAGACTACGAACGAGTATGGTTAGCCCATCAATGTTAAATGTACACGCGAGGGTGGTATATAATTAAGGTTCTACAGACTTAGGATTTGTGTTTTCGCCCTATCTCCTATTCCTTGTTTGGTTGTAGAACTAGGGCAGAGTTACCCATCCGACCGTCCTATCAATCTTAATTATATACGATTTGTGTACAAAAGAAAATGATAGATGGACCAGGTATGAGTCCTATCATGAACTTCAGGACGAAGACCACTCAGAGCTAGTCGAGAGCTTCTACTTCGTGGAAGAATCATCCCCAACTTTTCCGAGTCCACTATTTGTATTCTATGCTTGAATTTCAGGACGAAAGTCCCTCTAACGTGGGGATGATGTGACAAGCTGGAACTTCTATCAATGTTAAAACTCGAAACCGTCACCTTTTAACACTATTTTAGGGTTCATTTAAGTGTTCTAAGCTTGAGTACAACCAAGGGTGATATTAGGGATGAGCTATCATGTCGTAAAGTAACAAAATCGGGCCATACACCCTCTTGGGAGGTGTGTACGGCCGTACAACCGCCCCTCAACCGTACACCCACCTCTATATATAGGAGGAGACCCCTTCATTCATTCTTTTCCCCTTTTGGTTGCGTACTATTGTCTTTCTCTAGAATCTTCATATAAGGACCCTCCAAAGGCTTCAAAAACGTAAGTATTCCATCATCTAGCTTGTTATACTTGTAAGACTTCTTGATCTAAGCCTTAATTCATCAAGATTCATCATGTTCTTCATCCTTTGAAGGTGTACGGCCGCACACCTTCATATGGTGGTGGTACACACCTTAAAGGCTCTTTAAAGTGAGAGTTTGGCCTCTGTCTACTAGTTGGACTTGGTATTAGCCTTGAAGCACCTCAAAATCAATATTTTAGGCATATATGAAGAGTGTACGGCCACACACCCCTTTGTACAGCTGCACAGACATCCTCGTGACCGCACACCCACTTTGATGTACATATTTGGCCTTAAACTTGCAAAACAACTAAGTATGGGCCTAGAACACTCCTTGGATGTTTGTAGAACCTTGGAAACACCTCAAAAACACCCCTCATCATGAGTGTAGGGCCGTACACTCATGGACCGTACACCCATGGCCGTACACACCCTTAGGGTGGCCATACACCACCTTCACTCAATCACAAAGGTTTTAACTCTTAGTTCAAGTGTTCCTGAGTCCTTAAAGCGGTTTCCTATCATGTTTAGTTGTAAAATACCCTCATTTAAGTCATTACATGTTATATAGGGTCCAATTGTGTTCGAAGCTTCAGTTGACACTCAACATCCATACCGATCTTACATTGAAATCCCACGTCAAAACGGTGAGTTCATACCCCTACATTTTTCTGAGTTTTTAACATTTTCAGGGGGGATACAAGTAAAGAACAAGTAATCTTCTGTCTAAAATATGTTTTGGTTTATTATATTTTTTTATTATTAAGAAAACATTGAGCATAAAACCTACTAAACTGATGGGTTTTGAGCATTCTAACACTTCCTAAGTGTTCCAACAACCCTAATAAACCATGGATCTATGTTTGTATAAGATACATGCAAATAATTATTTTTCCAAGGTTCATATCCTAACTAGCATGGCATGGGGAACATGAATCCAATAAAGCTAGTAGAAATACTTACCTTGTAGTAGTAGTTGATTGCTTGGTGTTTTAGAGCCTAGCACCAATAGTGTGAATGCCTCAAATGGAAATCACAAATCACCACAAACTTGGAACTTTGAGAGAATAGTCACTACTATCTTGAAATCGGCCCTCTTGTTTTACTCACCTCAACAAGTGTCAACTAGTGTGATTTCAAGAACCAAAGCCTCCTTTATATAGTGTGGTGGATTAGGGTTACATCCATGTAAACCCTAATACCCATGTCTCTTCATTTCCATGAGATCCATGGGTTAAAGCTCCATGGAGTATCCATGGACTTTTCCATGCAAGCCTAGCCTATTCCAAATAAGCATTAGCCCAGACTATATAAATATAGAAGCCCATATTTAATTAGTAATATCTTTGATCTCTAAATTAATCCTAGATTAATTATAGATCAATACTAATTAAATAATATGATCTTATATTAATATATTAGAACTTATAATATATTAATAAATCATAACTTGTACTATTCTCAAAATATTATCCATAAATTGTTCGGGTGAAGTGCAGCCCAAATGGACCATGCCGGGTCGGGTCAAGTACATACCAAATATAGTTGTGGACTTAGACACTATATCCAACATAAACATGGTAGACATCATTACTACTAGACTTGAAATCAGCTTACAAAACATGTTAGAATGCAAACTTTGCAAACATAGTTTTTAGAACAAAGGACCAAACTTATGAATTATAAAATAAAAGACATTTTTTATAAAGATTCATGCACATAACAAAAATGGGTTTTCATAGTATTATTAGTGAATTCGTTGAGAGAACTACAGTGTGAGACGCCTTGTAACCAGAGTGTCCTGGAGGGAGAGCGTGAGTTTATTTATAGATCTATACGGGAGTGATAATCATGCACCTAAACTGCTAGCTACGGTTAGGCAGGCATGCTTGGGGTGACAAACATCATTTCCACGACGTCCGAGTACGTCACAATGTTGATTATCCATAGTATGGTTATAAGAATCCACAGGTTAAACAACGACTCGTTCACATAATAATATGCCTAAAAACCAGTCAACATGGTTAGTAACTATGTGATTACTTAGTATGTATATTTAGGTAATGTGAAATTAACATCCGACTTGCGGTGAGATGTGTGATTCCTTTTTTGGTTGTGGGCTTAGGGCAAAATCACACAATCGACTGTTTGTTCGATCTAGAATTCTGTAACTCATACGTACTAGGTGATCATAGGAGGGTATTAACAACACTTTCAGGATTCAGAGCAACACTTAAACAATATAAGTATGGTAGATACTTATATTCCACGATTTGGAACAGATAACTTATTCATGTACACTTAGGGAAAATATAGGATTTTCTAGAGTAATCATCGGTACCTTACAAACAGTTGGTCTATTACTCAACTAACGAACAATTATTATTAATTCCATGACTCCTTAGTTTATGTATTCGGGTTATGTATAAAGAATACTTGATAGATTATGGAGTGGGTGGTTTCCGCTGCATTCCTAGTTCCTTGTTTGGTTGTGGGTTTAGGGCAGATCCACACAATTAATTGTCGATTCGATATTGGTTTATACATAACTAGTATGAACTAAGAAATCATAGAAGGAATTGGTTTATCATACTTTTCAAAAGAAAATATTGTATTTTCTTGAGGAACAATAACAACATATATCAAAGGATCAATACGGTTAACTTTGTAAGTAACTAGTGAATACTTCAAGATTTTGTACAGGAGAACCTGATAACCAGTGGAATATGTGGCCTCCGACTCTTTTCATGTTCCTTGTTTGGTTGTGGGCTTGTGGCAGAACCACACAATCGACTGTTTGTTTGATTTGGATTGCATATTATTTGTATACATTAAGTACTCGCAGGAAAAACTAGTAGAAATCGTTTTTAGTTAACATTTACCATATCAGAAAATGTAAGGTTTTTCTGGAGAAACATAACGTACTTTCCGTAAGAACAAATAATAGTTTTTCTAAAAAAATGCTTATGAACTCACCAGCTTTATGCTGATACTTTTTCAAAACTCACTTGTATTCTCAGGACGCTAGTAGACAGGTACAGGCAATGGATTCAAGAAGATGGAGCATAGTAGCTTTGAGTCGTTATTTGTTATTTATTTTTGGTGTCATACATGTATAATTCAAATGAAATGTAAACACTATACTATTAATTCAATGGTTGTTGTTGCTTTGATTACTATTATTCAATTGTTGTGATACTACATATGACGTCCTCCGCCCTGAATGCTTCCGCCGTTTTGGTTTGGGGGCGTGACAGAACTACTCATGGCTAGTTTTGATGTTAGCCCCTGTATATCCTTCATCATATATCTCAATACAGTTATGAAGTTAACGAGTTAACTTGGCCCTTGGCGAGACTTTCAGTGATACTTGTTTCCCTATTGGGTGAATCGCCCTGGTGCCATGACAGTTCTTATGTAAAGAAAGCTGACAAGACCAATTTGACAATCTGTATAATTTCAGACTTTCAATTCCTTAGATACGATAGTTCTTAAATAAGAAAATACCTGACTGGTATTTTATACAATGTCACACTAGGTATGAGCCATTATCCGTTAATTCATGGGTGAAATCTAGAACATATAAAATGTTCACCGTCAATTCAGAAATAAATGGAGTTGAATTTTTGGGTTTCACTTAGAGTCATGGTGATAATGACATCTAAGATCATGAAAACATACTTTTTGGCAACCGTCATCCGAGTTGTTTTATACTCGAACCTTAAGGGGTACCGGTATGTGGAAGTGATTTGATGGAGAAAATTTTGGATATGGGTGAAGAATGGTTGGGTGTTTCACATTGGTCATGGTGAAAATGACCTTTGATCATTAATATTTGATGCAAAGGCTCCTATTAAGACTGATATATGTCTCAGTATGAAAGAGTCTATCACTCGCATATGAATTTTCCGTCAATTCCTTGTGAAAGTTGTGTTAAGTGTAATGACCGTCAATTCCTTTCCACTTTCAGGTTTCTTCTGCATGCTCAGAATATTTCGATACATACTCCTTGAGATTTATCTTCTCCTGAATTCACTTTTCAAGACAAATGAAATTTTTTGAGACAATCATAAAAAATAAAAGTAAAATTAGCACACTAAGAAATAAAAATAAAAGTAAAATACGCTCAGAAACACTATTTTTGGATTTTTTTTATTATTATAAAAAAGAAATAAAAACATAAATGAAAATATTTTTGTATTTTTAAAATTTTAAAAATTTTTGTTTTTGTTTTTAATTCTCCCCCTAAATTTGTGCATATAAGAAAATATGAACAAATTTAATCAAAAACAAAAGAAAAACACAACATGCTTTTGGGATCAAAGTTTTCAAGCATAACTTGCCATTTATCACTAAATCTCATATCACTTCCCAAATAATACCTACCAAAGAAAAACATATTTTTGTAATTTTCCTTTATTTTATATATTTTTTGTATTTTTATTTCTCCGCATAAATTAAGCATACAGAAGAAATTGAAAAAAATGTGCAAAATTAAAAGAAATTTGTATTTGAAATGAATCATTTTCAGAAAAACTCAGGAGTATCGAAAGAATTCAAACTGAAAGTCAGCAACAGAAGACGCAATCAACAACGCATTCAACCTTAGTTGTGTTTCAATCTCGGAACATATCCAAAAATTCTTCACATCATTAAGCATAAACCCCACGTGTGATCCTTTCCTTTCTTCCCTTCCTGCAGAGGAAATATACTCCCAAACAAAGTTCTGAATGTTGTACAGTTGGGAGATGCCTCTTATCAAGTGCCAGAAACTGCCACTATCAACAAACCGAAGTCTGATGATATGTCTCCATAGCTGCTCCAACATAGATCAGGATCAGTTGATCTTTGGAACCCAGTCCATTTTGAAATTGGATTGACCATTACCGTCTATGCAAGGTACTCTCTCCCATGACATGTCCTGGTTATGACAAACAAAAGATGAAGGAATATAAGAATCTTTAGAAGATTTAGGAGAATGAACCTTCGGAAACCATCTGTAGTCTGGTTTAACCCATTTCTTGTTCGATCGAATGGATGCCTTATCACTTGCTTTTGAACTAGAAGTCGGCTGCCAAGATGAATTTGACTTGATCAATCTTGGTTTCACAGGAGCATCTCCTGAATTTGGCTTCTTGGCTGACATTCCTTTCTTGTTGTTGGGAGTTTGATTCTTAGCCTTTGTCGTGCTCCAATCACCATTTCACGATTGTGACCTTGAAGAGCTTCTTTTGGGGTATCTACATCTTGGCACATTTTTCCATCCTTGTGCGTAGTTAGGAACATATGCATGATTGGAAAAATTTTGGCTATGTGTCCATGTGTTCCACAGTGAAAACATGTCTTTTTCTTCACGTAGCAGTTGTTTCTTCTTGCCCCTGGTGGCGTGCCGTTGCCTTGTCTCTGATTGTTCCCACAAGCACAATTGCAGCAGACACTCTGATTTGCTTGTTTTGGTGGCCTGTATTTACCAACAACAGGTTTGTCAGAAGTAACTGAGTTAGAAGCAACATATTCAGAGTTCAAGGAGTCATTTATTGTTTAATAGTGTTCTCCTTGTTCTCATCTTCCACTACTTTACCTGCACATAAAGTAGAATCATCAAAGACGTTCACCTTAATATTCTCAGTTGGCCCAGATTGTTTAGTATTAACGGAAACTTGTTCAGGGAGTGGGTGAAACTGAGCAGGAATTTCTTCATCATTGGTCTCAAGGGGGTGGGTTATAGTTGTCATTGAAAGGAAGTGGTACACTATTATACCCTAGACCCTTCGATTGGTTATCTTTGAATTTTAACTGCATTTCAATCATGGACAAAACTACCTCACTTGATACATCGAATTTCTTAAAGTTGAATTCAACATCGTTATATTTAGCTTTCAATGCATCAAGTTCGACAGTTAATTCGGCAAGTTGTCCCTTAACATAATCATAGTTTTCACATTTATTGCTATATTCCTCTTGAAATTTTCTAAATTCCTTAGTTTTGGCCTCTAGTTGTTCTTTTAAGGGTTTTTGACGTGTCCAAAGTGTATAGCCTTCGTATTTAAGGTCCTCATTTTCTCTTTTTAATAAATCGATTTGATCTCGGAAAAATTTGATGGTAGTTTCACAAGATTTAGAACATGAAACTTCATTGATCGGGATGTTTGCAGAACTCATTTGTTTTAAAAAAAATATCCATTTGACTAAAAACCTCAAAAGTCAAGTTTAAAAAATCAAACCTAAAAGTCAAACTTAAAAGTCAAACCAAAAAACTAAAGTGTAAATTTAAAGGTTGAACGAGAAAGTCAAAGTTTAAAGTCAACGGTCAAACTTGAAAGTCAAAGTCAATTTTTTAAGGTCAAAAGCCAATTTAGATAGTCAAAAAATAGAAAGTCAAAAACTTTGGGTTGAAAATGGAATTTTAAAATTTAAAAAAGTTGAATTTTTGGTTGAAATTGTCAAAATTGCGAAATTAAGGTTAAAGTTGCGAGTCCATATGAATTAAATCGGGTAGGAAAATAACATCTTGCAAGCTAGATGAGTTAGTAAGGCGGGGGTTGATGATGCGGGAGGTCATGAGTTCGAGCCTTGCAACCCCCAAAAACCTTTTGATTATTTGCTGCACACGTGAGGATTGCACACATGGGCTGAACTCTTGCTGGGCCGAAGACCCGAGGGACTCGTAAACGAGGACTGGACGCAAACGAGGCTAGACCGAACACATGCGCGAACTCCGGACCGTAAACTCTCCTCGGTCGTAAACGAGCATCGGACCGCAAAAGAGATTTTGGGTAGTAAACGCTTCTTCAACCGTAAAAGCTTCTTCTGACCGCAAATTGTTATGAATAAAATCCTTTTGTATAGATTAGATTCTAACAAGTAAGGTATTGCATGATGTAAAAAACAAGAACACAATATGGATCAAAGATGTTGAATGATTAAAACCACAACCTCAGAAGAACTCTATTAAGAATTGCTACTGTAGAGGTGTGCTAGGGTTACAATGAAAAGATCAATTCAACGTTGTCTACAAAGGTTGCATGCATGCACTATTTATACTATAACCCTAATCATAAATACGAACGACATGCCCATACCATGAACATAATGGACATAAAAAAATAGCCGAATGATGCAATCTAATATACTCAACAATCTCCCCCTTTTTGTCAATTGAGGGCCGAACCCTTCAACATTGGGTTCATTTATGTACTTCATACACCTTCGGTATCATGGCATAAATTGCTCGACGAACTTCAATATACCAAAGAACCATATTAGAGAAGCACTTGATATCATCTTTCTTGTTGCCTCTGAACTTACTCACTTGCTCCAAAATAAACTCAAGAAAGGTTGTGGTGTAGAGATGCTTATCTGAAAGATAGAAGCAACCTTTATGGAAATCTGCTCTAGATTGTTCTCTAGCAGAATAAACCACGAACCAATATCCACTGTAGAGTTTCCCTGACTTCAATTTTTCAAAATCCTTGGGATTTTCCTTAAGAAAAGCCGAAGGTCTCTTTCGCAGGATCGCAACAACTTCAACATCCATCTTACCAATCTCCTGGATGTAGGACTGTATCATAAGCTTAAGATGAAACATGACAGGTACTTTTCCTTGTTCTTCTTCAACATGTTGTAAAGAGTGAACCAATCGTTTGGGTTGAGGTATGGAAGATCTGCTAGAGTAAACTCGAAGCATTGATTGGTTGAACCTCTCGCTACTTTAAACTTGGCGTTTGGAAAGCTATCAGTCTCAATTGCCCCTGTGACTTTCACACCTGTAATCTTGCTTAATGACCAAGTTTCATATTGGAGATTCATATGCTTAAGATATAATGAGAAAAGCATATGATCAACTCCACTGTCTGTGATTGGAGCATGCGATACTTTAACGGAAGCACAAAAACGGAAAGCTTTTGGAGTGATGGGCATATCAAGTTGGGAGTATCGTGTGTTCTGAAGCTCGAAGATCAACAACATCACACTGGAGAGTCCACTTAGGAAACAATAGCTTTTTACTTTGTAAAGTAGCCTGTGCTTCTTTCTCAGTCCTTTCTTTTTCTTCAGCTTCACGGATGATTCACTGATGTTCATCCATTTCAGCTTCACGAAGTTTTCACCTTTTCAGTTCTTCTGCAGTAATTTCTTTTTCGCTATCATTGTCAATGATTGGTTCATCATGAAATAGAGTTTCCTTGTCATTCTTCCAGCTTGATAGGAACTTTAGGCACTTTTGGTTCTACCTTTCATGATCCACCACCAGTCATGCTTTCTCCCACTTGGTTCAGATTAATGGCTTGATCAGAAACACCTTCAAGGCGATGAAGCATGGAAAAGATAGGCCTTAAATTCTCTTGCAGATGCTTATGCATAGTGATGGTGATCATTGAGTCCCTAGTCTCAATGATATCTGAGAGCATGCAAGTAACATCAGAGATACAACTTCGCATGAATGCCCTCTTAGATAACTGATCATTGACCTGTTTCTCCAAAGCTTCAAGTTTGGTGCTTAACACCTTGGCTTCATCGGTTTTAAGAGCGAGAGAATCCTTAAGAGAGCTTTACTTCACAAGTTCGTCTTTAAGATGAGAAAGCTAAGATGAAAGAGTGGCTTGAAAGGATTCATGGTCAGTTTTAAGACCAGACCGAAGCTCTTGGAGTTTTGTCTTTTCAGTCTTGAAGAGAGATCCCAAAATCTTCAATGCTTCATTAGCGGATGTAGTGTTGGAATTATAGGTGGTTTGGAAGTTTTCCATGAAGGAAGTGGTCTTCTCAATTAGTTTATCGACTTTCTCGGTCGTAGACATGCAAACCTCAGCAAAATTAGCAACGACTTTATTCGAGGTGTCAACAGAAGCATTATGTTGTTTCATGATTCGCTCAAAAAGAGACTCTACAGCTGCTTTGGCATAATCGTCAGTAGATGAGGCTTTAGTAGATTGAAGCAATTGGTCAATCTTTTCATGTAGAGATTGAAGTTGCCCTGTTGTTATGTGTTCAACATCATCTTTCTCAGTCCTAATTTGGAAGGGACTATAATTAAAACCTTCAATATCTTTGTCTTCGTCATCACAAAAGACCATGTCTGGATCATCATGGTTAATAGAGGAAATAGGAGGTGAAACATGAGTTAAAAAACCTAAAGGTTCAGCCTCCGTATCATATATGTTGATAGAAACAAAAGGTTGGATAGAGATAGTAGGAACGATGGTTGAATCAATGAAGATAGGGGTGGAAATGGGAATAGTTGGTTGTGGTTGAGATGAAACGGGTAGAGGGCCAGTGGTGACTGTTTGAGAAATAACAGTAGCAAGTGGTGGTTGAGATAAAGTTGGGATGGGTTGAGTAGATACAGGAGGTGGAGAAGGTGCAATAATAATGGCAATGGAGGTGTGAGTGTGAGAAGGAGGTGGAGTTGGAATCTTATCATTAAGATTTACCTCTTTGATTGGTGATGGTGGAGGTGAATTACCACAGAGCGAATCCTCAGATTGGGAGTCTTCGCTTTTGCTCGATTCTTTAATAGTGGAACCTATAAGAACGTACTCAAAATTGCTTGTGGAAGAGGAGCTAGGATGAAGAGTCATCTTTCTTAACTTTTGCTTCTTTGGAGCGGAAGTAGCTGCACCTTGGGTCTTTTGCTTGTTGGGGGTGGAAACTTGTGTTGATGGACCTTCAGAAACCCCTTTCTTCTTATCTCCCTTCTTTCCTCCTTTTTTGGGTTTATCAACATTGTTCAAATACTTTTTCATCTTAGGAGTTATTTCTCTTGGACCAGAAATTGGTTTCGTCTTGCAGGACTTAAAAATAGTACTTGCCCCAAACACGCTTCAAAACTTGGATTCAGGAATCGATCCTATAAAGGAAAATTTGGAGTTGTTTGAGATGATGATCTTCATTGTGTGCAATATGGAGATAGAGGCCTTCAACGAATCCTCCATGACTGGAAAATTAAACTTTTCAAATGCCCTTTGCACCACTATGTTCCAAAAACGACCACAAGAAATTTCACTATGCCTTGAAGAAGAGTTCATCCTCTGTACCAACTGAGCCCACAATATTGAGCTTTAGTCAAGATTAATCCCATGGTAGAGGCCATAAAGGATTGTCATAAACAGTTTGCTGGCACAATTCGACCCATAAACTCTCTCAAAAAAGGCTTTGAAGATGAGAGTGAACAAACCATTCCATTGTGGTAGGAGAGAAGATTTCTTGAACTTTGTGATCATGGTGAGAATGTTGACATACCCCATGTGATAGAACATCTCAAAGATTTGGACAATAGAGATTGACTCTGGGTTGACCATGGATTCATTGTAAGTTAGCTGTAGCAGTGAGCAAAATCAAGCTTTTGAAGTCGAAGCTTTCTTGTCAAAGATCTTGAAGATGATCTTCTCCGCTTCTTTCTGGTACATTGCAATGGAATAAGCGTTGGAAAGCATTGACATTGGAACCAACTTGACCGTGGTTAGGGTAGTGACCAACGGTGAGTACTTGAGACATTCCACTATAGGCAACATGTAGGAATCGTATTTGAATGGTGCAAGATCCAAGATTAGATTTTTATTTGGCTTGATTGAGAGAAAAGAGGATTGAGCGGTTTGATCTTGAACAGATGAAGAGTCGGCCTTAGTTGCAGGTGCTTGGAGAAGATGAACAGTAAGAGAGAATTTGCCTTTTAGGGTTCTTGATAGTTTTGAAAGTGGTAAAGATTAACATAAGAATCGATAACTCTTTTATACAATTGCCCAAGAGTGAGAATCGAATCGCCAATCGGATAAACGTCTCATAAACAATTCCGAAAAAGGCGTGATATGACAACTGTTTCCCCGAAAAGTGTGTCAGGCAGCATGACAAATGGTGACATTTTAAATTCACGCGCCTTTGTTAGAAATCCTATCCATTCCCCATGTCTTCATATTATCCTTTAACGCTTCATATTGCAAGTAAATAAACAAAGCTTCGTTCTCCTGAATAAGCCCATGTGGAAGCGAGACATTATAAGATCCTGTTAAAACGAAAGAGCCATAATTACCACGAACAAGACTTTTGGAAAATCAATGGATTTTCGTGCAAGGGTGTGCCAAAGAAAAAAAAAAGAAAAACAAGTTATATCTATGGGATTTAAGTGATGTCACTAGAGACATGAAACTGTGGATCCCGGGCACGAATCTCTTCTTTCAAAGTCAAGAAAGACTGACAAATGTCTGTGTGGTTTCCTGTTAAAGTACGCTCAAATGTTTGTTAAGAAACATTGAAAGGCATCTTTTAGTTACAGCTTTAAGGGTGGCTTTCGCTTCAACCAAACTACGAACTTGATATAAGAACGAAAGTTGGATGAAGTACTTGTGTGGCCAGTGTAGCCTATGAAAACAAGTAGGTTTGATAATTTTTTAGTGACTTGGTAAAATTATAGAAATCTCAAAACAAAAACAAAACTAAATTTTGTGGGAAAAAAATGTCTTAGTGTTAGATCATTCCATAAAGATCTCGCAAAAATAAAAGAGATTTCATGGAATAGACCATAATGGCTTTCGTTAAATCATGGGTGAAAAGCTAGAACTTTTAATGATTCACCGTCAATTCATTATGGTGTTGGATTTTGGGTCTCACTTAGCACGTGGTAAACAAAACTAAGATCATCAACGCAGATGTTGTGTGACCATAAACCTCAGTAGTAAATGATGAGAGTCTCTAGGGTCACATTTATGAAATGAAGTTGATGAAGAAAAGTGTTGAGGTGGTTTACGAAACGAAAGTACCTCTACAATGCGAAAGTGACCATGCAGATAACTCTTTACTCAATGTGAGAAGAGTAAGGTAGCTCATGACTTGTGACAACCCGAAATTTTGATTCGTACAAACTCTAAAGTCAATCACTTCAATTAAAAGTCAATTACATTTCTGCTAATTTTTAGCCAGTTTAAAGTCCGTTTGAGTAGTTATGTTAACTATTCATGAATCGAACGGATAAAAGGAACTGATTTATGGAATATCAGGATAACAATGGAACAACCAACACCTTAGCTAGGTGTTCACAGCCAAACAAAGGGAGTTTGGGCCGTGAACTCTATCTTGGCCTTGAACTCATGTCTTAGACATGAGTTTACTCCCTAATTGGCTCATTTCCCACTTCCACCCTCTAGTTTACTCCCCATTCTCTCTCAACTAGCATACTGTTCTTCACCCGATCTTCTGAAAACGTAAGTGTTTCTCGAATTGATTTGTTGTTATAACCTAACATCTAGTTGTTATACATAATTTCATCCATTCATTATTTCTTTTAACTAGATCTTCAAGTGTTCTTCAAAACACCAAGAACACACACTAGTGTTCTTGGACCATAAACTCCTAAACAAGCTTCTATCTTGTAAGTACACTTACCCTAGCTTCTTGTGTGCTTAATATGAACTTGATAACACTTGAAAATCATCAAGAATCATAATAACAAGGGCGTTTACAGCCAAGGATGTTCTTGGGCCGTAAACCCCTCTTAAGGTGGTTAAATGGACCTTAAACCCTTCCTAAGCCTTGGATGCGAACCTTGATCCTTCCTAGAAGTGTTTAAGACCTTAAACAACAATAAAAAATAGTACCCATGAAATTTTACGGTCGTGAACACATAAGAATATGGTCCTTTGGCCGTAAACTCCACAAGATGGTCTTAATGTGCCCCTAATGCTTTCCTAAGGCTTGGACTTGATCATTTGATGTGCAATCATGACTTATAAGACCTCAAAACACAAAATGGCACTTAGTACCATGAGCTTATGGCCATAAAATCATGGGGAAATGGTTATGGGATGTAAACTCCATAAGGAGTGGTCCTTGGGCCATAAACTCCAATGCCATGCCATACAACCCTTTAGATGCAACCCGTTAGTACCTATAGTGAATCAAAGTGTTTCCATGTACTAGGGTGTTTTAACTTGATTAAATAGTTGTTAATTAACTAATTAGATACATATATGTTTTATTATTTGTTAACTAGGATCATTGTGTGCCCAAGTCCTCTCTTGACACTTAGCATCCTTTACCGATCCTACTATCGCATCACTCATTTCAGGTGAGTTCACACCCCTTAAATAACCTTTTAAATGCTTTTAAATACTTTTATTGGGGGGGGGGGGGGATACAAATTGAATATCATAGTTATTATATCAATCACATGTGATTAATAACTACCAAACAGATGGATTTACTATACTTTCAAAACGTTTTATCAAACAAACTACTTTTGAATCTCTTTACAAACTGACATCAAGTCATGATTATTTTATTGTTTCAACCCCTTTAAATTGATTACAAAACCTATTTTCACTTATCTATTCATAGAAACCATATCTATACACTTATATAGTAAGTATATATATATATATATATATATATATATATATATATATATATATATATATGTATGTATTTGAATAGGATGGCTGTGATTTCAGCTCCAACACCTTGTAGGGCAAAGGTGTATAGACTTACATGGACACTTCAAACTACATTACTAGAAAACTATAATAAGTATAGGTTGGGGAAATACTACCTACTATTCCTAGTACAAAGGGAACATACAAGAGTCAGTTCATTCATGAGTCTATACAATTGTATTACATACTATATGAAGAGAAACTATTACATACTATAGGAAGAGATACAATTACATACTATATGATGAGTTACTATTACATATTATATGAGTAGATACTGTTATATAAGTACGGGACTAACCATTCTACACCTAGGTGTTAGCTACAGAGGGGAATACACATCGACGGATGTCTATGGTTAATACTATTCGGCAAGTTACTCTGTCGTGTTTATCCTAGTACCAAAGGATAATACTTACATGTTTATATAATGTTTCCCTTTTACTTTTACTTTGTGACACATTCACATAAACGATGAAGTAGACTATATTTTGATAATAATAGTTACACATGGGAAAATTACACACTTTTACAAGAGACAAGCATACAAAACAGTCGGGTCTTGGTAGAAGACTACATTTTACACTAGTAGGAAATATAAGATTTCCTATGGTTTTCACACTTATACGAACTGTATCATCAAACATTTACAAGTATTTTCCTTATGGATTTACAAATCAAAGACATTAAAGTACTTATGAATTCACCAGCTTAAATGCTCATCTATGTTTTCAAAATAACTTGTATTCCCAGGTCATCAGTAGACAGGTACCGGTGACAGGTTTTTGAGAAGACGGAGCATAGACAAGACTCATCTTTTATCATTCATTTTTAATGCCTATTACATTACACAGAACACACATGTATTAAAATTATATATTTAATGCAATGGATGATGTTTGTTTGCTTCTTTACTATTACTGTGTTGTGATACTATACATGACGTCCTCCGCCCCAGAACGTTTCCGCCGTTCTCGATTTTGGGGTATGACATGACTAATGTGAATGTAGCAGCCTAATTGGGAAGAAACGATTTGTATATATCGAATCAGTAAGGCTTCACATAGAGTCGTTAAGGCTTTAGACAATATACAAAAACATTCTTCTAGGGACACTTAGCTAATACATATATAAATAAATTTATACTTGCCCCATCAAGCGAATTAAAGTTACTCTAGATACAGATTGTTATAAGCTTCGCTATTATATATTTTTGGTATTTTGAATTTTTGTGAAAAAGAAAAGAAATAAAACTAAACACAAAAGAAAATATTTTTGTTAATTTTAGTTTTCTGAAAAAGAAATAAAAAAAGAGATTTAAAATACTTTTGTGGATTTTCTTAAAAAGAAATAAAAACAGAAATATAAGATATGCTTAAACGAAATAGTATACATAAAGTACCAAAGGATATAGGAGTTCCAAACCAACGAGTAAGTGGATTAATCAACCGAGAGTTGGCTTATAGAGAATGAGTGAAGCGAATTGGAACGAGAGTTCGGTCCATTTCGTATCCCAAAATTATCAGAAACGAAATAGAGCGAGCGTTCGCCTCATTTCGCTTTACAAATACTTACAAAACGAAGGTGATTCTCATGAAAACGAAGGTGATTTTGGAACATATTCAAATTCCATCAATCCTAAGCCTCATAATATTCTATTAACGATGCTTTAGGCAAGGGTTTCATAAATATGTCAGCTAGTTGGTCAGAGGATCGAACGAAGTGTATTTCAACGTTTCCATCTTCTAAGTGATCCTTGATGAAGTGATACATTAGTGCAATGTGTTTTGTCTATGAGTGTTGCATTGGATTATGATAAACGCGAATGGAACTTTCTGAGTCACAGTATAGAGGGATTCATTTCATGTTCAGGCCATAGTCGCTTTATTGGCTTTGAATCCAGATGACCTGTGAAGCACAAGATGCAACAACTATATACTCAGCTTCGACTGTAGATAGGGATACACACGTTTGTTTCTTGGATCGACAACTGGAGAGCTTGCCATCAAAAATTGACACCTGCCATTAGTGCTTTTTCTATCTAAGCCACATCCTCCAAGATCAGCATCTGAGAATGCTTGAAAAAAGAACCTTGATTTCGCTGGATACCATATGCCAAGAGATGAGGTTCGTTTCAGGTATCTGAAGATGTTATTTACTGCCATCATGTGAGGTTCACAAGGGTTAGCCAGAAACCAAGCAAAATAACAAACAGAAAACATAATGTATGGTCTATGGCTGTTAGATACATTAATGACCCTATCATATGACGATACAGAGTCATATCAGCAGCTGGTTTTTCCAGAGATGGTGTTAGTTTCATTCCGAATGCCATTGGAACTTTCACTCTGGAATCTCCCTTAATGCCAAACTTCGTCAGCAAGGTCTTGGTGTAAGCCTCTTGATTTACAAAAATTCCTTCTGGTCCCTGTCTAATATTCAGTCCAAGGAAAAAGTTAATTGAACCCATTAAACTCATCTCAAACTTAGTTTCGATCAACTTGCAAAACTCAGCCCTTAAGCTAGGATTTGTAGAACCAAAGAGGATGTCATCAACATAAATTTGGACGATCATAAGGTGGTCATCCTATTTCTTGAGAAAGAAGTTGGGTCAACCGAAACTTGTTTGAATTTTGACATTTTAAGAAAGCGAGTTAGAGTTTCATACCAGGCCGTAGGTGCTTGCTTTAGACCATAGACTACTTTGTCTAAAATATAACAGTGATTGGTAAATTTCTCGTTTACGAAACCCAACAGTTGCTCGACATATACAGTCTCTTCCAGTTCTCCATTCAGGAAAGCACACTTGACATCCATTTGAAACACCTCAAATTTCTTGTGTACTACATATGCCAGAAAGATACGAATAGATTCTAACCTTGCTACTAGAGCGAAAGTTTCTTCATAGTCAATTCCTTCTTCTTGAAAATATCCCTTGACTAATAGTCTCACCTTTTTCCTTATCACATTGCATTCTTTATCCACCTTATTGTGAAACACCCATTTTAAACCAACAATTGATGCATCTGGTGGATTTGGTATTAATCTCCAAACCTTGTTTCGCTCAAACTCATTGAGTTTGTCTTGCATCGCTTGCATCCGATCAGAATGATCAAGAGCTGTGTTGATGGTTTTGGGTTCAACCTTAGAAACGAATTAGTTTAACATAACAAATTCCACCTAAGAGAATAATGCATTTTTCTTCGCTTTTAACTCAGATCGTGTGAGGACACCTGTAGACGATTCACCTATGACTTGAGATTTTGGGTGATCTCTGGTCCACTTTGTTAGTGGAGGATAATTTAGATCATAAGAAGGATCCAATTCAACATTTACTTCCTCGAATTCAGATTGTACATCCGAATCATCATTTGCTTCTTTATTCTCCCCCTCGAATGATGATGGTTCTTCCCCCTCAGGTTTAGAGTGCTCCCCCTCAACTGGATGTTCAGGGGTAATGTTTGGAAATGGATTCTCCCCCTCGAAAGGCACATCAGGTTCAGAAGATGAAGACAAAACCTCCCCCTATAATGGTGTGTTTGTTGTTGTTGCTTCACTTGAACCTAGAGGTTAGTTTGAACTAGGAAATTCGTTTGAACTTGGGGATTCTCCTGAGTGGGAGGTTCGTTTGCCATATATTTCACAACATCTTCGATGATTTTCTTGAACCCATCTTCTTTATTGTCTGCTGCTTTAGATTCAGAGGATATGGCTTTTTCTGGTTCATCGAAGAGAAGTATAAACTCATCATAAAGAGTTGAAATAGGAATGTTAATGGACTTGGCTTTGGGAATATCTCCTCCGATAGACTTTCATTCTGTTGAGTTTTATTTAGATAGTTATCATCAAAGGTGACATAGTAGGTCTCCTCTATCTTTTTTGTTCGTTTGTTGAGAACCCTAAAGGCCTTGGAATTTAGCGAATATCCCAAGAATATACCTTCACCAGCTTTTGTATCAAATTTGTTCCGGTTTTCCTTGGAATTGAAGATGAAACACCTGGAACCAAATTCATGGAAAAACTGAACGTTAAGTTTGCGATTGTTAATGATTTCATATGGAGTAAGAGAGAACCAGTTGTTCAGAAAGGATATGTTTTAGGTAAAGCATGTAGTTGCAATAGCATCAACCCTAAAATACAAAGGAAGCTAAGCGAAGGTAAGCATAGTTCGTGCATCTTCACACAAAGAATAGTTTCTTCTTTCAACTATGGCATTTTGTTATGGAGTGTAAGGAGCAGAGAAATTGTGTGTGACTCCTTTATCGGCCAGAAATTCTTCGAAGTCTTGATTTTTGAATTCCAGTCCATTATCGATGTGAATATTGCGAACCATCTTTCACAATTGAAGCTCAACTTTCTTGATAAAACTTTTGAGTGTAGGAGTTGCCTCAAATTTACGTTTTAGAAAGAACACCCAAGTGAAACGTGAAAAATCATTAACTATAAATAGTATATACTTACTACTACCGACACTTTTGATTGTGGAAGGTCCACAAAGGTCTACATTTAGAAGTTCTAAGGATTCGATGATTTTCCTGTTTACTCGAGTGGGATGGCTTTTCCTACTTTGCTTCCCCATTTCACATGCCACGCATAAATGATCCTTAATTGAAATTTAATAGAGGAACCCCTCGCACATGATCACCAAACACGAGCTTGTTGATATCCTTGAAATTTAGGTGCGAAAGTTGTCTGTGCCATAGCCAGCTATCATTTGAGTAAGATTTCGTTAGTAGCCATACAACAGGTTTTCCTCTTATCAGGTTCAAATTTAGGGGATTCATTTCGCCCTTCCTTTGAGACTTTAAAAGAACAACTTTTGTTCCCTTCTCGATAATCTCAGAACCTTCGTTATTAAATCTTACATTTAACCTGTTCCCACAACCAATTGAGAAACACTAATCAGGTTGTATTGTAGACCTTTCACATAAGCCACTTTTCTTATTGAGAAATCTCCGTTCGATATCATCCCATAGCCTTTGATTGTTCCAAATGAGTTGTTGCCATATTTTACATTTCCTCCATCTTTCAAAGCACAAAAATCCCTTAGCTCTTCCTTCCTCCCAGTCATATGACACAAGTAGCCATTATTAATGTATCATTCGTTGTCAAACTACTCGTTACGTATGACCTGCAAAAAATTAAGCAGATTTAGGAACCCAAAATTGCTTAGGTCCTGGTGAGGCCTTTACAGAATGAGGAAAAGTTATCGCGAGATCAACTAAATAAGTTCGCTTAATTAAAGTGGTCTGATCATTTCTTTTAATGGTAAAAACTTTGATCTTACTATCTTTGAGTTTCGTCTCCTTTAAATCAAATTGTTTTCTTTTATTTTTTATTTGATTTTTGACGAATTTTTTCTCAACTTTCTTAGAATTAGACGTCGACTCTTTAGTTAAAGAGCTTCAGTCTCTTCGACTAGCTTTCACTTTCCTTTGACATCCTTGGGTAAAGTTTTTTCAGGTTGAGGAAAATGCAATTTTAGTCTCTTGCTTGATTTCACTGAAGAAGATTTTGAAGCAAAATTCTTTCATTGCTTCTTCTGATAGCAAGAATGATAGTGTGAGCACTGACTGACAAGCGAACTAGCTTTTAGTTTTTCATTTGAATATTTTTCTTTGCGAATGTAGTTATTGTTTTAGGATTGCCAAAACTGCTTCCTTTCATTGAGATTCTTCTGATATCTCCGATTCCTCTGACGTTTTTGCTCAATAAGTTGTTTTGAAGACTTGTGAATATTCAACTTTCTCTTCGGCTCACTTGCATGAGATTCGCTCCTTCCAGAATGAGCTTTGCGTGGACATTCCTTAGTCCCAATTGGACTGCCTTTTTCATAACTTGAAGGCTTATTTATTGGCTCTGCAACATTACGTACTTTAACTCTCCAAAAAGTTCTTTCTGAAAGAACCTTCATTTTGTCTGCATTATGCACTGGTGCAGAACATAAGAATTCATCACAACCATCTTTATTGTCTTCATTAACGATGGATGTTAGTTCTATGGTATGATTTTTGTCTAGTCCTCCAGTGGAAAATACTTGATTTGGAACTGTTTGGACCTTTGGAAAAATAGTTGCTTTCACTTTTAGTGTTTTTGGTTTATTTTGAGAAATCCGTGCGAATTCAACTGAATTTTCAAAGATAAAGACTTTTGCAGGTTCAGGTTCATTTTTCACAAATCTAGAACAGTCAACCTCATCCTCTACATATATTTCACTAATATCACCGTCCTCGTCAAATTCAGATGTATTTTCAAGATTAATTTTATTTTCTGAACTTAACTTAGAATTCAATGAGTCAAATTTCTGTACAATTTCGGTCTTGATTTTCAACCTGCCATTTCCATCGAGCAAGTTTTTCAACATGTCCTTATGGTCTTTGGACTTAATAAAGGATTCAATTTTGTCCAGTCCAATTCTGTATGCTTCAGAGGTTTTGTCTGAAGAGACGATAGATTCACATTTGTAACAATCAACATCAATCTCGTCTTCCTTGAATTCAAGGAAAGACAAGATCATTATATGGATCTTTTTACCTATATCACAATCTAAATGCAACTGAGTAATATTTGTATAAAGACGTTTAGCAATCAAACAATAAATGTTTCTTTGTTTTAAAATTTTCAAATTATCCGTCTGCAAATAAATTGATTCATATATAGACCTAGACAACCCTGACTCTATCTTATCAATCCACATCCTTCACTCCTCACCTTTGGATGACGTCTTGTTGATTTCATCAGTTAGGTTAGTATCCGCTAGACAATTTTGTTTAAGACTATTACTTATACTTGAAAAGGTGAGTTTTAAGTCGCTTAATTCATTTTCATAGTTAGATACATGTATGTTAAGAGATTCAAGAATGGTGTGTCCCTTTTGGATTAGTTGATCACACTCATTGATTTGCTAGCTAACAGGTTTCACAACGAAACACGTGTCATCTACTCTTCTATTTTCATCCCAATATCCACTATATGTTGACCTGCCATTGGTCACCATCAAACATTTACCCGTGAATTGTGAGATTTCTTCTTTCGCAATGAATGCCCTGCCATGCATGGTCTTGCGGACTTCCTCATCCTCAGAGTTAGTTGACCAGATCTCCACTCCTCCAAACTCATCCTCTGTTGTATTTTCCTACTCAATTAAATTAGACATTGAGTTATCATTAGTCTTCTTCTTGTTAATCTCCTCCAGCTTACGCATGTGGTAAGCTTCATCATCATCTCCTTCTTTCTTCTTATTTAGCTTCCTCAGCATGCACTCTTTCGCCATATAATTTTTACCATGACAGTAATTTCAATCATAGCCAAAGTCACCTGTAATCTTGTTTTCCTTCTTCTCTTCTTCTTTCTTAGGAGCGCTTTTATTCTCCTCCTTCACTTTCTCAACACTATAGCTTCCCTTCCAGTTTCCATTCTTGGTTGATGGAAACTTCTTCTTGGCAAACCGCTTAGGATTTTTGATCATCAATGCATAATCTTCACTTGAAAGATCACAATCAGAGAGTTCCGGTTCAGATTCTTCCTCTGCAACATTTTTGTCTTTCTCCACGAGAGTTAAGGACCCCATACTGGACACTACTTTCATTTCTTTCGTCACTTCGCTTTCATGTGACTTAAGAATGCCAACTAGTTTGGCTAATGTGTAATTATTGAACTGTTCATGTTATTTAACAGTCGAGACTACTGCCATCCATTCAGACATTAGACCATCCATGAATGTAACCTTCTACTTGATCAAATTTCATTCTATTCCATGCTTAATCATAATACTAAGAAGATGATTGTATCTATTGAAAGTTTGGCTGAGATTCTATCCTGGATTCTATTTGAAGGCACCAAACTCCGAAAGCAGGAGTGTTTGGGTGGAATGCTCGAGATCAGCATCTGTGGAATAAAGCTCTTTAAGCCTATCCCAAATCTATTTCACACTTTCACAGGAACTCACCAAGCGGAATGCATCAGACTAAAAAGCAAACCTTGTAACTCTCACTACTTTAATGTTACTTGTGAGTTTGTCTCTCTCATCCTTAGGAACTTTCTTCATATCAATGAGTAACTGATTGTATTATTTCTGAGCTTTAATGACTCTTTTGGTTTCAGAGTGAACAAAAGGACCCAAAGTAATTGCTTCACATATCAAATACCCATTGTCTTCTAAGCCAAGAACATAGTCTTCAAAGTGACGAGCCCATACTTCATTGTAATTGCCCAAATTTTACAAAGAAATTTTTCGTTTTTAATAAATCAAACACATTTTCAATAATCATGAAATCGCAGTACAATTGTTTTCAAATCCATATTCATTACACTTTTATTTTAATACATCAGAGTGTCCTTAAACCATATCAGTGAAAGAGAGATAGAGTGCACACCACGCCATCACGCCTTGCCTTTGTCTTAGGGCTCAGATGTACCTGAAACAATTTAACAACCTGTAAGCGAAATGTTTAGTGAGTTCCCCAGAGCATACCACATCCAAACCACATACACATATCATGTTAGCTATAAGATCTACATACATATCACTTAAGCCATGCATACATCAAACCTATAAGAATGTCGTGGGCTCCCCCAGGGTCTTACACCATTGTGCCATGGGCTACCCCACATGGTCTTTACCTAGGAATGCCATGGACCACCCCACATGGTCTTACATCCGATGCCTTGGGCTACCCAAGATGGTCTTTACCTAGGAATGCCATGGGCTACCCCACATGGTCTTACATCCAATGCCACGCGCTCCCCCCAGGGTCTTCCATGCAATAACACAAAATCACATAACATATAAAATCGCATAATCACTAACACATATACCATAATCACATAATGGGATGACCTTGGTGCCTTAGACCCATGGGTATGGTGAGAAGACTAACCACTGAAAAGCTGAGCTGGAAAACTGTAGTCACATATATCCCATGCTCCTCCTCCCAACCTACCTATAATCAATGAGGAAATAACTCAGCATACTCCATAAATACCCCCAGGGTCAACCCTAGTCAAAGTCAAAGTCTATAATCCATGCTGACCCTGACTCGTCGAGTGTGACCCAACGCTCATCGAGTTCCTTGTTTAACTCCCCAACACGCCGAGTCACACCAGTGACTCGTCGAGTTCCTTGATGTTCACAGCCGTGAACCCCCAACCGAAAACCCATGTCCATGAACCTTTGATTGTGAACCCTTGACCATGAACCCCTTGACCGTGAATGAGAAAACCCTTCCTTACTCGCCGAGTCACTTTCACGACTCATCGAGTTCCTCTAGTCCAACATGTTTACGGTCCTTTCCAGTGGGACTTAAGGTCTCAAACTTCAGATCCATAATCTCCTAGTTAAGATGTCACGTAAAGTTGCAAAGTTTACGTGCATGCATGGCCTCAGATGGACATAACACCAAAACTAACTTTTAAACAAGGTTTTCATGCATGGAGAGGGGATAAGCTCATAAAAATATGTGACTTTATGATATTATGGACCTAGGAAGGTCCATATCTGGAACCATATCCTTGTGATAGGTCCAGATCTAAGCTTGATTCCATCTCTTCAAGTTGGCCATAACTTCCAAAAAGAAATCAATGCTTAAGGTAGCAGATTAATACCTCAGATAGATGTCCAACACGAAATAGATGCTTGATCTAATACTTCTCCTTTGATACTTCCTCTTCAAACTTGGAATCCTCCCCAAAATCTCAAAGATAAGCTCCCAATTGTTCTTACTTCACACTCTAGAAGGTTTGCGACCATGAATGTTCTTCTATGGTGCTAAGGGAGGATACAAGGGCGGATAATAGCGTTTATATAGGGGCAAAACCCGAAATTAGGGTTTTCTCTAAACAGCTCTAACTCGTTGAGTCGGACATTCCGACTCACTGAGTTAGTTCCGACCCGTGTCCAAGATGTCACGACCCTACTCGATGAGTTGGACTCCCAAATTGGAGAGTCAATGCATAAAATTTCCCTTAAATGGTACACTCCAGCTAATCCTCAAAATAGATGTCACTCGTCTCCCCCACTTGAACAAGACTTCATCCTTGAAGTCTGCTGAAACGAACAGTTCTAGATAGTGCCCTCACATCTCCTCCTCCGGCTCCCAAGTCCATTCAGAACCCCTTCGATGCTGCCATTGCACCTTTACCAACCTTACTTCCTTATTCCGAAGAACCTTGGTCTTCCTATCCAGAATCGCAACAGGCTTCTCAATGTAGTTCAAACTCTCATCCACCTGAATGTCATCATATTAGATAACCACAGCCTCATCAGTGACACACTTCTGAAGTTGTGACATATGGAATGTGTTGTGAATCTTGATGGGTTTTAGCAACCTACCACATCATTGGTGTACATGAAACCCTAGATACCTTGGATCTATGCTTTCTCTATTATACATGCAAACTAGAACTTTCTAAGGTATTACCCTAACTAGCATACAATCATTGATACATGGGTAATATAAACAAGTTAGTAGACATGCATTTTCATGTAGCTTGATTCCTTGGAGCTTAAGAGCTTAGTGCCTCAAGTGTGACACCTCAAATGGTTCACACAACATCACCAACAACTTGGAATAACTTGAGAGAAAATGTTCCTATGCTCAAATCGGCTAGCCCTAATGTGTACACACCTTAGTGCCAATTTCTTGAGCCATTGAGTCCTTATATATTGTGGTTATTAGGGTTACACCATGTAACTCATGTCTTTCCATATTCTTCATGCTCCATGGGTTACTCCATGGGTTTAGCCCAACATGAAGAACTATGGATCATAAGCCCACATATATAAGAATGAATGATTTACAAAATCAATCCCCATATATTTAATTAGTCTCCTTTTGATCACAAAATTAATTCTAAATTAATTCTTGATCAATACTAATTAAATAATATGATTTCATATTAATATATTACAACTTATAATATATTAACAAATCATAAATATCCTTTTCTTACAAAAGTCTATCCAAATTGTTTCGATGCCATGAAACCCAAATGGACCATGCCAATCGGGTCAAGTACATACCAATTATAGTTATGGACTTAGACACTAATCCAATAGTCTCCCACTTGGATAAGTCTAAAACTATTATTGCGTATGACTCCAAAACCCAACTAGCAATCGTAGCTCTTAAAAGCTGTTGTCGAACTCTTAATAAATCAATGACGCATCCATTAGATAAGGGATCATATATTCCTCCATTCTAGATATCATATGGATTGAGACATGGATTATAATCATTCTCTCTGTCCATTTGTTGTTTCCCAATTTTTGATTTATGACGACTGACTAATTGAACAAATCAAATCAGTCTAGGCTTGGCAAAGCCCATCGGGGCGTCATCACTAAATCATCAAGGGGCCCACATAGATCACTTTTAATCCTTTAAGGGTAAAAGGAATGGATAAACTTTGACTCATATGCTTGTTCTACTACTTGTTGAATCATACACAAAGGCATGTTTTATAACATTGAGTTACTAATGCATTTTCGTACAATCAATGTATAACCAACTCATAGGCAACAACTCATATCTCTAGGTTTGAAGAATATAAGATATTATCATCTCATGATCACTCGTGATAAAATCCATGAAGTGAGTCAAATGAGCGTGGGTTTAATCTAGTACTCAGAACTTATGAGCACTCATGAATGTTGCAGCAACTCTTGCTATGTCCACTACATTGGACATCTGCAAACCAGCTTCATGACAGTCTTGATTCATATCTACTTCCAACATATGACCGACTGTGGATGGTTTGAATAAGTTAGTCATTTAAGAAGAACGAACTAGTTATTCTGGAAGTTAAAACATGCAAAGTGAAACATAAGAATAATCGAATCCAATATGGTCTTAGAACTTATGAATATAAATAGAACACCTTTTATTTATCACCATATTGATTAGACATCTTTTATTGCATACTGTTTCAAACTATCAACTTTATACTTGAATTAAAGCAATAGTTGTCCCATGCTCCAAGCATGTACACTATGTTTTCTAAATACTAGTCATGCCATACACCAA
The DNA here is from genome assembly GCF_052625555.1 of Lactuca saligna. Lineage (NCBI taxonomy): Eukaryota > Viridiplantae > Streptophyta > Magnoliopsida > Asterales > Asteraceae > Lactuca > Lactuca saligna. The sequence continues at coordinate 67,327,011 of NC_136421.1, read as the reverse complement.
TTACTCACACTATGTTTTTCCAAACATTAGTTATGCCATACACCAAGTATGCACAATAAGTTTGTGTATGATCTTTACTTTGTGTAATAGATCGATTGAACATAATTCTAATGATTCTCATTTCAAAATCCCAAATCCTTACCACAAATGCAAGAATTCCAAATTCCTGTAATTTACCAAAATCTGTTAGGTTTTAAACTTATATGCACTGATCCTCTGTAACGATTATGCATAAAGTCACAAAGACTTGTCAAATGAAATTACAGAGTATTCCAATGGAGATCAACTCCATGGAAACGAAGTCTCATATTCAAAGTACATTGCTTTGAACATCCTTCTTGCATTAAGTTTCCTAATCTAACATAGATTTAATGAATAACTTCCACCTATGGGAACATTTCCATATTCCCATTTTGACTATAATTCCTGAACAAGAGTTGCCCCTTTTCAGAATATGGTCCTTCCAAAATTAACACTATACTTCCAACTGTCCCTGAGCAACCAATCTTTGGTAAGCCTTAGATTGTCCTCGACAATTGCTTAATCATTTTAGTCATATCCAATTTTAGAATATTCCCCTCTAAATGCCTTGAGCATTTGGAAAATTTAGAAAATATGAATATTATAGAACATGCAATCGATCCTATATTCGAAGCATATGGGACACGATTCATGATGTCTCACATAAAGAAATGATACTAGACCAGTATTTTTGCTATAATATTTCTATTACTATTTTCCATGTTCTCATAATTCAGATTATGAAAAGGGATGTCGTAATCATAATCGAATTTTAGAACGCAAATAATGAGAATTTCCTTATGTTGAGTCATTCCAACATAAAATTTATATATATATATATATATATATATATATATATATATATATATGTATATCGAAAAAAGATGATTAAAACCTCAATCTAAGCTCTTAGGATTGAAATGAAGTATAATTTCCTCTCCCTTAATTATAGCAAAACAACTTTTACCAATTGAACTTTTGTTTTTTCTATAATTAACATTGCTAACTTGCAACACTTATCATAATTATCATGCTCCCACTACCATGATGATTATTAGCATAACACTTATGCTCCCACTAGCTTTGACATGTACTCAGATATCAACTGGACTTCAAGAAATCAATAATTTATTGACTTTCTTACCAAAGTTCAAACTTCTAATACAAGATGTTTTGATAAAACTTTATCTAAATCATACACCATTCCTTAGATAGCACACATGTGTGTCTAAACAATTTCAGAACTATGAAAAGGGATACCGTAATCATAGTCTCAATTGTTTTAGACCTTTTCCATTCCTCACAAAACCATGTTAGTGTGCCGATTAACCACACACGCTCCACTAACGACTTTGAGAATGCAAATATCACACTTGCTACCTGGCAGCACAAGGGTCTGCCATTGCTTCCAAGTTGTTATGCAACCAATTGAGAACTCTCAGAACTCATATGTAAAGCCAACTTTAAGTAGAATGGGCACAGAAATAGGAATATGTCAACACAATAGGTTATAAAACCTCACATTGTGTGCTAGTGATAAACTACAGGTTTCATTCTTGATTAGATCTTGAAATTCTTTCAGGATCTTTAAGACTCCCAGTGTCCTCTTGACATATAAGACTCTCTTGCCAAATATTCAAGAGATAGTGTAGATTCTTTATCAAGACAAACACTTCATGCAATTGGCCTTAGTTGGTCTTTGTGTTATCTAAAACATCACAACTTACAAATTTCAAATGTACAAGAGTAGAACATATTTTACTCTTACATTTGACAAGTGTTAATAAACCTTCTTTAAGATGTATCACTCAAATTACAATCTTGGAGTATGACTCTAAGACTTGTTTTGGAACGAAGTATGACTCATCTTCTTGATTTAACCATTTCAACAATTCAAGATTCCTCTTCTTAGTCATAAGAATGCACACAGATGTCCGTAGAGGACTAATTGTGATATGATTTCTAAATCATTAAGATGATCACAAAACATGATACTAAAGTACTCTCCCTTCTTTTCAGATTTGAGAAACATTTATCTTTCTGCCTAATTTGATTCTTCTCATTCATTCGGCTATACATTGTAACTTTTCCAATGTTTCAGAATTATATTTAAACTTGTAAGTATAATCATATTTCCATATTTACTAAACTTTAGTAGATAATAACGAATAGTCTTATCGATCTTTTATGGTGGACCTGACCAGCGCACAACGAAGTGTCCCCGATCCCTTTGTTCTTTACTTGACTAACATATACATGTGAACAAGGAATTACTCTTAATTTTCCAAAGATGCAAGTTCTCATTCATCATACTATAGAACTTGCATGATTCCAAGTTTCGGTCCATTTGATGCCTTGGGTAATGAGAATCATTCCTTATTTGGTAAATTTAGACACTACCACAAATGAAAGAATCAAATTCATATTTCATTTATTGCTAGAAACATACAAACATCGATTTTCATAAATGCCATTGTAAGGAGATATAAAATAAAATAAAACTAAATTTTATTTATTTATAAATGCGGAAAAAAACTTTTTCCTTACAATGCAACTTAAAATAAAAAGTATGCTATTACATATTTTCTAGCAATGTATCATAACTCCTAAATATTAGCTCAAGAATCTAATCTATCATAAATTTCCTTCTTTTTGCTTGATCGTGCCATACATCAAAATGTATTAAGAATCTTCCAATAGGAACTTAACAGAGTTAGATAGTGGAATTACCTAAAGCAGAGTGAAACTGTTTGACTTGACCTTCTCTCAAATCATTCAGACGGTTAGGACAGCTTCACAACCAATGCCCCTTCCTTTTGGAAATACAACATATGGACTCTTTGGTAATGGTACATATGACTATCTCATACTTAGCCTTTCTCTTTACCATTTGGTCAACCGAGTTGACTATGGACGATCCCTTTCCATTGGGAAGAGAAAGCTTTTTTGTATATCCAATGTCACCATTGTCAATGTCCATGGTAGTTTGGAAAGTGGATCTTCTAATCAAATTTGCTTTACCCATACTCAAAATCATTGCTGATTCAACAACACCACACAAATAGATAAGATCATTAAGGGTCATGTCATAGTCTTTTACATAGTAGTCCTTAAAGTACTCACTATGTGACTTAGGAAGTGATTAAAGAACTTAGTCAACATCCAAATTCCTCAAGACTTTGACACCTAACTCTCCCGGCTTGTTACTATGTGACTTCATCTCTAAGATGTGAGCACACATAGACCTTGCTTGCCAATAGAAATTGAGTGACCATGAACCTTGTGGGTTAGGGAGAATAATTGGAGGAGGTGGAGGAAGTGAAGAATGATTTCCGGGACATCATCTTCACTATGAAATCTTGTTCCAAGAGTTTTGGGAAGATCATAATTATCTGAACCAGACATATTGTGGGAGATATTCAAAATAGTTGATTTAAAGTCCATAATATAACACGCAATGTGAAATATTAAGGCTAGGACCCACCACAATATTTTATAACTTGGAAGAGGATGTCATAATCCAAGCTATATAATATTTGAAGGTAGGCGAATGACGATTCACTAATTTCCACCATGAAAAATGAAATAATTTATTAAGTTTTAATTGGATTTCAAACCCCTAGATTTTTTGAGATCCATTGAACTTTTCAATGGCATTTTTCAATCTCGCTTGTGCCCTCTCAAGTTTTGTGACTGGGATGCTGAGGATCACAAAACAAGGTGTGAATAACCATGCAAATATACTTGGTACCCTTAATATTTACCACTTAATCGATGTGCCGGATAACCACACGTGCTCCACCGCTCCTATGATAAACATTAAGTTACGATTTTCCTACCTTGTTAAATCAAGCTAGTGTGCCAGTTAACCACACACGCTCCACTAATCGACTTTAGAAAAGTGCAAAGTGTAATTTCATGGGTTAGCACCAAATTCACATTTTCCTAAGTAACTAAGATTAAGAATTCATAATAGTTTAGTTAATTAGTATTTCTCATTAATACTTTTAATGAAGGGATATTTCTATTCCTTCTCCTACCTATTCGGCTAACGACCCTCCACCAGTCAAGGAAGCGGTGGGTGAGAGTGGACACCCATTAAACTGCCATTTTATAGGAAGTAACCTTATACCCCCTTATAGACCGGCTTCGTGAATGAAGCCCACTAACGGTAAGACTGACTTTGTTCTTATACACACACACACACACATATATATATATATATATATATATATATATATATATATATATATATATATATATATAAACTTATAATACTATAAAGTATAAGGGTTGAATTTTAACTTTTAAAATTCTAAGGGCTTAACTTGGAATTAAAGTATTTATGAGGGGAAACTTTATAAATTCCAAAACTTGAAGGCAAGTTTTGAACTATTCAAAAAATTTTCAATTCCATAACTTATGTGTTTAAAGTAGTTTTAATGAAAAACTCTTCAAGTTCCATAACTTGAGGACAAGTTATGGAAGACTTTAAAACATTTAAAAATGAGACTCTCCATTTTCATAACTTATGGAAATCTTATGAATTTTTTAAGAATCATAAATGTGAATTTTCATATAGCTTGTGGACAAGTAACAAAAACACATTTTGTGAATAACTTTTAGATCAATTTGGATTGAAAACATATTGTCACATAACTTTTCTATTAATCTAAATCAACTCATAAGCATAAGATAGTTCACATCAAACAATTTTCATGAAATTAGCCTAACCATTAAACTAAAACAAATCATGAATCTATTGACAATTATCTATGAAATTGGATTAGCATGAATATTAACACATCAAAAATAGGTTTACAAGATCAAAAACTGCTTAGGGTAATGTTCCTAGTCCAATTCTAGCCAAAAACCTCGAAAATATGCTTTCTGGGGGTCCAACTCATCGAGTGCATGAACCAACTTGACGAGTTGGATGATTTTATGCACGGACTCGGCGAGTCCAACAGTGGACTCCACGAGTCCACTGTCCAGAACAACAAAAAATCAATTTTTTCAGCAATTTACATCAAGTATAGAAAACAAGCCTAGGCTCTGATACCACTGATGGGTTTTAGCAGCCTACAACATCATATGATGTACATGAAACCCTAAATACCTTGGATCTATGTTTTCTCTATTATACATGCACACTATAACTTTCCAAGGTATTACCCTAACTAGCATACAATCATTGATATTTGGGTAATATAAACATGTTAGAAGACATACCTTTTCATGTGGCTTGATTCCATGGAGCTTAAGAGCCTAGTACCTCAAATGTGACACCTCAAATGGTTCACACAACATCACCAACAACTTGGAATAACTTGAGAGAACAGGTTCCTATGCTCAAATCGGCTAGCCCTCATGTGTACACACCTTAGTGCCAATTTCTTGAGCCATGGGGTCCTTATATATTGTGGTTATTAGGGTTACCCCATGTAACTTATGTCTTTCCATATTCTTCATGCTACATGGGTTTAAACCTCCATGGAGTATCCACGGGTTTAGCCCAGCATGAAGAACTATGGATCATAAGCTCATATATATAAGAATGAAAGATTTACACAATCAATCCCCATATATTTAATTAGTCTCCTTTTGCTAACAAACTTAATACTAAATTAATTCTTGATCAATACTAATTAAATGGACCATGCCAATCGGGTAAAGTACATACCAATATTAGTTATGGACTTAGACACTAATCCAACAAATCTGAATAAGCACTGCTGGCAATTCCAAGTGGTAGGCTACCATACCTACCCGATACATAATCTAGAATGGTCCTATATATCGGGGCCCTACCTTGCTCGTTTTCTGAAACCTGATGATCCCCTTCCAAGGTGACACCTTCAATAGTACCAAATCCCCCACCTGAAATTCGAGGTCTTAATGTTGTCGGTCGGCGTAACTCTTCTGATGACTTTGTGCAACTCGCAATCGGTTGCACACTTGCTGAATTAATCTGGTAGTCTTGAGCACTACTTCAGTGCTCCCCATGACCCGGTGTCCAAACTCATCCCAACAAACTGGGGTCCTACACCTTCGACCATATAACATTTTGAACGAGGATCGGTCGATACTGGCATGATAACTGTTATTGTACGAAAACTCTATCAGTGGAAGATACGTATCCGAACTCCCTCCAAAAACCAACACGCATGCCCGTAGCATATCCTCCGGTGTTTGAATCATCCTATCGCTCGGACCATCGGTCTGGGGGTGATACACCGTGCTAATGTGTAGCTGAGTGCCCAACTCCTCGTGGAATTTCTTCCAGAACCTAGATGTTAACCGAACATTGCGGTCAGAAACTAACGACACGGGTACCCCGTGACTAGCCACCACCTCACGCACGTAAATATCCGCCAACTTCTTTGTGGATATATTTTCAGAATTCTTCGTCAATCTATCCACAATCACCCATATGACATCTACACCGATCGCCGTCCTTGGCAACTTTGTAATGAAGTCCATCATGATCTGCTCCCTCTTCCACATAGGAATGGGTAGCGGTTGGACCTTACCATGAGGTCGCTGATGCTCGGCCTTGACCTTCCTGCAGGTCAAGCACTGTAATGACATGATTTTTCAAACAAAAATTTCAATTTAAAAACTCATAAACAAATGTCTCATTATTAATTCTCAAAAACAACCAACAAGTTTTCAACACAATCATTCAAATACGGGATCCACAAACATAGCTCAATGTGCATAGTGTGTGTACAATCACGACGGTGCCTTCCTGCGATCCTCAGAAGTACCTGAAACACATAACACATAACACGGTAAGCACGAATGCTTAGTGAGTTCCCCAAAATACCACATACAACAATTTTCCACTCGAGGCTATACTCTGTACGACTCTCTGGTCAATGTGTCTCAGCGGGACCCTCCAGTCCCATAGCTCGTTGAACCCTCTGGTCTGGTCTGGTTGAGGACCCTCTGGTCTCGTAAATCGTTGGACCCTCCTGTCGGGTCAGAATAGCACATAGCATACATAATCATAAAACACATAATCACAAGCAACCACGAATGACCTTACGGTCCACACATAGATACCACCCTAGGTAATGTATAGTGAGAAAACTCGCCTCGGGTAAACTCGAATGATCTCGAACTGGAAATATAGATCTAGCCTCCACCTAATCACATATAGAAAATATCTCTACTTAATAATGGCTCTCAAAGGCTAAACTAATCCTTTCCTACGCTCTATCAGAAGAGTAAAAGACCATTCTACCCCTCCAATGGTCTAAAAGTCCACTTGTTGACCGAACCCTAAAAGTCAACAAAAGTCAATGCCCATGAGTACACTGAGCGTACCAGATCCTTACGCTGGGCATACTCGACCGCTACGCTGATATCGGGTTGCTTGAACCTTACGCCCCGCGTACTAGGATTTACGCTCAACGTACGTCCCAATTTCACTCTTATCTCACTTATGGTCTTAATCAGTTAAGAACTTGGCTCAAAACACACATCTGGACCCCCTACAATCTCCTAATCCATAAAGTCGAAGACTTTACGCCTTTGCATGACTATAAAGGTCATCATCATCCAAATCACACCACTTCCTTCACTAAGAAGCTCATATATCATGCATGGCTTACTCCTAACATCCATGATTGGATTTTTATGGATCTAAATCACGTTATACATTGCATATGGGCAGATTAAGGTCTATGGAGCTCCTTTACTCATAAAGTCTCCACCTTTGGGACAAAAACCCTAGAAATGGTCCATAATGCACAAATCAAAAAGGTTGAGAAAGCTCTGAGCTTTTTACCTCCAATTGATACTCCAACCTCAAAAAGTTCAGATCCAAAGCTTACCCTCCAACTCTAGCTCCTTCAATGGCACCTCCTTCTCTTCAAAGCACACAAGAACCCTTTCAAGCTCAACCACATTCACACAAGCTCTGGAACAAGGTTTAGGGCACACTTAGGGTTTTGCTCTCTGGAAATGGTGGCTAAAAGTAAGGCCATAATGTTCCTTATATAGGGCTCACCCCCACAATTAGGGTTTCAATTTGAACCTAGTACGCCCAACGTACACTATGGTACGCCCAACGTACTGGGTAACCTCCGTGTCAAGAACACGCTCATGAGTACGCGCAGCGTACTCCCCTTACGCTCATCGTACTTAAAAGCAAAAGATTCTTTTCAAGGACTAGTTTTGACAAGTTGAGGAAAGAAAAGGATCAAAGGAATAACCTGAATTTTGGGATGTTACACGCACCGCTCTACAAACCAAGCAATTTCCCGCTTCATGCAGGGCCACCAATAACTCAGCCTCAAGTCCCTATACATTTTGGTAGCTCCTGGGTGTATGGAGAACCTGGACTTATGCGCTTCCTCGAACATCTTCTGTCTCACCCCCCCCCCCCCCCCAGCCACTGATACCTACACCTGACCACACTGCATCAAGAGGCCTCGATTATTCTTAACAAACAAAGGATACTATCCTCAGATCCTCTCTACCTTCCATTTCTCTTTCTTCACTCTCTCAACCTGAGCTTTTTTTATCATCTCCAACAATGGAGAGATCACTGTCATGCTCAAACCCACATTCCCAATCAGGGAACATTCTGTCTTACGGCTCAAAGCGTCAGCCACTACGTTGGTCTTCCCTGGGTGGTATAGAATTTCGCAATCATAATCCTTCAGCACATCCAACCACCTCATCTATTGCATATTGAGGTTCTGCTGATCCATCAAATACTTTAAACTCTTTTGATCGGTATAAATGGTACACGCACTCCATACAAGTAATGCCTCCAAATCTTGAGGGCAAACACCATTGCCCCTAGTTCCATATTGTGAGTGAGGTAATTCACCTCATGCGGCTTCAATTGTCGCGAGGTGCATGCTATCACGTGCCCCCTATGCATTAGTACAACACCTAACCCTGAAATTGATGCACAATAGCACACCACCAGATCATGTAATCCTTCCGATAGTACAAGGATTAGAGCCTCGCACAATCTCCACCTCAAGGTCTCGAAGGCAAACTGCTGATCTGTACCCCACTGAAAGATCATATTCTTCTTGATCAGACAGGTCAATGACATTACAGTTTTGGAGAAATCCTGGATAAATCTTCTGTAATAACCTGCTAAACCCAAGAAGCTACGAATCTCTGATGCATTCTTTGGTACTTCCCACCGCATCACAGCCTCAACCTTGGCTGGATCAACCAAAATACCCTCATGGTTGATGACATTCCCCAAGAATTTTACCTCTTGCAGCTAGAAATCACACTTAGGGAACTTGGCATACAGCTTCTCTGCCCTTAGGGTCTCCAGCACCTCCCTTAACTGTTGCTCGTGTTGCTCCCTAGTCTTAGAATAGAACAGGATATCATCAATAAAAATGATCACTAACCGATCCAGCATCGGTCTGTACACCCTATTCATGAGATCCATGAATGTTGCTGGGGCATTGATCAGCCCAAATGGCATCACCACGAACTCATAGTGTCCATACCGAGTCCTGAAAGTCGTCTTCAATATGCCATTATGTCTAATCCTCTTCTAATGATACCCTAACCAAAGATCAATCTTGGAAAACCAAGACACACCCTGCAGTTGATCAAAAAAACCATCGATCCTCGGCAACGGATAATGGTTCTTCACCGTTAGCTTGTTTAGTTCCCTATAACCGATACACATCCTATGGTATCCATCCTTATTTTTCACGAAAAGGATTAGTGCTCCCCACGGGGAACTGCTCGGACGAATGAACCCTCGGTCTAACAGCTCCTGGAGCTATGTAGATAACTCCTACATCTCCGGTGGTGCCAATCAATATGGTGCCTTTGCTATCGGAGCAGCACCCGACATCAAATCGATGCGAAACTGCACCTGCATCTCCGGAGGCACTCCTGGTAAATATTCGGGGTAAACATCCAGAAATTCCTGAATAATTGACACACTGCCTACATCTGCTGGGGTCTCAACCCTCGTATCTGAGATATAAGCCAAAAATCCCACATATCCTTGCTGCAGAAACCTCCTAGCCCTCGTAGCCGAACAGAGGGTCGGCCCCTGCGATACTCTATCTCCATGTATCGCAATTCTCCCCCACTTGGGGTTCGAAGCCTCACCAACTGACGCTTGCAGTCGATCATGGCCCTTTTGGCCCCCAACCAATCCATTCCGATAATCACTTTCAGCTTTCGCAACGGTATTGGGACTAGGTTGACACGAAATCTCTCACCAAGCACATTCAGGACACAATCCCGATACACCCTCGCAGCACTAACAGTGCGGTCATCTGCAATCTCCACCTCAAGTGGGGAATCCAAAGTTCTCGGCGCGTCTCGGAACTTCTTGCTAAGCGCAAGAGATATGAACGATCGGGTAGCACCCGAATCAAACAAGACATCAACATACATACCATTGACCAAAAAGGTGCCTACACAAGCATATAGTACACATAAGCGAAACAGATACATAGAGAAGAGAAGAATAAATGCATACCAGCCATAACGTTTGGCACTGCTCTTGCCTCCTCGGTAGTCAGCTAAAATGCACGGCTCTTCACTGTTGGAGCATCCACCTTGGCAGGGCGGCCATCAGTAATCCTCAGTGTGGCAGGTGCAGGTACCGCCACTTCTCCTCCCCTTCCCCAGAACCTCAGACAATCAACCTTTATATGGCCAGTTTGATTACAGTGGAAACATATCAAACCTTTCTTGGGGCAATCCTTGCTCGGGTGGCCCTGCTGACCATAAGAGTAACATCCCGAACCACTCATCCGACAGGTTCCTCTATGCGGCTTACTGCACTTGACACATCGGCCTTGGTCCCGCTGGCCCCTTTTAGATGAATCCGAGATCTTAGGCTTTTTAGCCTGACCTACTGCTGTTTTGGCCTTCTCAGGCTTTCGCTTCGTGTAGATGTCTAACTCCATCTCCCACTCACGGGCCTTCTCCACCATCTCATTCAGGGTTTTGCACCCCGTAAAACTCACAAACTCCTGAATATCATCCTTCAGCATGGAATGATATCGGGTCTGCCTCATCTCCTCATCGGTAGCATACTACGGGATCAACAAAGCTCGTTCCCAAAACTTGGTGGTGATCTCCGCCACAGTCTCGGTGGTCTGCTGCAAGTCGTGAAACTCCCTCACCAACCGTTGCACCTCAATGGGTGGTGCAAACTCCGAATCAAATCACCGAACAAACTCATCCCATGTCATTTCAGCCACCCCGGTTGGTCCCACCTGGCTAGTAACCTCGCCCCACCAATTTCGGGCCCTGTCCCTTAGCATACAAGAAGCAAACCAAACCTTTTCCACATCTGGGCAGGAACACGTGCGTTAGGCATTCTCTATATCCGCCACCCAGCATCGACTGACAATGGAGTCCCTGACCCCGAAAAACTTCGGCGCTCCGTACGCCTTGAACTCTCGAAACGAGGGAGTTTGGGCCCCAAGCTGGCCCACATCAATCTCAGCTCTGAATGCCCAGAGCCTCTCCTCCATAATCTCCATAATGCCCTCCTTGACCGTCCTAAATGACTGGGGTAGCGTCAAGGATACCCCTGGTAACCTCGACTGCAATAAGATCATGCAGCCTTTCATCAATGACATCAGTAGTGTCTCCTGATCCCGCCCCAAATCCAGATCCCGATCCTGATCCCCCCGCTCCAAATCGTGTCATCACCAAGATGAACTGAAATATCATAAATCAAAATGATCAAGATTTCCATTTAAGGGATCTTCCCACACCGTTCCTCTTTGAAATCATTAGGTCTGACATTGGTTCAGTTACAGGTCCTGTGCTTCTAGTAGTATGAGCCCAATACTACCTTCCACACCTACCTGTACCTTTCCCCACTACTCTATTTGAAAACTCCAATTTGGCTCGCGACCAAACCCTATCCCTCAACTACTGTGCACATAAATATCAGGCTTTCCTAAGATTTAGTCTACTCGTATCAATCAAACCAATCATAACAGGTTGCCTTCATGCATGAAAATTGTACACAAAAGAGGATCAAATAGACTTTCGAATAAAAAATTCTACCCTAGGACCACAACCAAACAAGGAACATGATATAAGGCCAAATCAATCATTCTGAGGCTATAAGCTCGTAACCGTATACAATTTTAAAAGCATACACATAGCAAGTTCGATACGATCATCAAAGCTCAAATATCAGTATAACATGACTAGCACATTGGGGAACTACTTACTCGGCTCGACTGATCATGGGTGTTGCACTCTCGTCTTTTCATTTCCTTTTGAAAAAACTTTTTTTTGTTACTTTTTGAAAACAATTTTACCATTTTCTTAGTTTGAGTCATGACACACCCAAGAGTGCGCCTGAATCCCTCAAACCAAGGCTCTAATACCAACTTGTAATGACAAAAATTTTACAGAGAAATTATTCGTTTTTAATTAATCAAACACATTTGCAATAATCGTGAAATCCCAACACAATTGTTTTCAAATACATATTTATTACACTTTTATTTTAAAACATCAGAGTGTCCCTAAACCATATCAGTGAAAGAGAGATAGAGTGCACGTCGCGCCATCACGCCTTGCACTTACCCTTGGGCTCAGATGTACCTGAAAGAATTTAACAAACTGTAAGTGAAATGCTTAGTGAGTTCCCCAGATCATACTAAATCCAACCATATACACATATCGTGTTAGCTATAAGAGCTACATACATATCACTTAAGCCATGCATATATAAAGTCTGTAAGAATGTCATGGGCTCCGCCTAGGGTCTTACACTATTGTGCCATGGGCTACCCCACATGTTCTTTACCTAGGAATTCCATAGGCCACCCCACATGGTCTTACATCCGTTTCTATGGGATACCCCACATGGTCTTTACCTAGGAATGCCATGGGCTACCCCACATGGTCTTACATCCAATATCACGAGCTCCCCCGTGGTCTTCCATGCAATAACACACAATCACATAACATATCAAATCACATAACGACTAACACATATACCATAATCACATAATGGGCCGACCTTGGTGCCTTAGACCCATGGGTATGGTGAGAAGACTCACCTATCAGAGGATGAACTGGCACACTGTAGCCAGATATATCCCACACTGCTGCTCCCAACCTGCCTATAATCAATGAGTAAATAACTCAACATACTCCATAAATACCCCAGGGTCAACCCTGGTCAAAGTTAAGGTCTATAATCCATGCTGACCTTGACTTGTCGAGTGTGACCCGACACTCGTCGACTTCCTTCTTTAACTCCCCAACTCGCCGAGTCACACCAGTGACTCGTCGAGTTCCTTGGTGTTCACGGCTATGAACCCCCAATCGGAAACCCATGTTCGTGAACCTTTGGCTGTGAACCCTTGACCGTGAATGAGAAAACGCTTCCCGACTTGCCTAGTCACTTTCATGACTCGCCGAGTTCCTATAGTCCAACATGTTTACGGTCTTTTCCAGTGGGACTTAAGGTCCCAAAATTCAGATCCATAATCTCCTAGTGAAGATGTCATGTAAAGTTGCAAATTTTATGTGTATGCATGGCCTCACTTGTCCATAACACCAAAACTAACCTTTAAACAAGGTTTTCATGCATGGAGAGGGGATAAGCTTATAAAAAGATGTGACTTTATGATATTTGGGACCTAAGAAGGTCCAGATCTAGAACCATATCCTTGTGATAGGTCCAGATCCAACCTTGATTCCATCTCTTCAAGGTTGGCCATAACTTCCAAAAATAAATCAAGGCTTAAGGTAGCAGATTAATACCTTAGAAAAATGTCCTACATGAAATAGATGCTTGATCTAATTCTTCTCCCTTGATACTTCCTGTTCAAACTTGGAATCCTCCCTAAAATCTCAAAGATAACTTCACACTCTAGAGGGTTTGCGGCTGTGAACGTTCTTCTATGTTGCTAAGGGAGGCTACTAGGGCGGATAATGACATTTATATAGGGGGCAAACCACGAAATTAGGGTTTTCTCTAAACAGCTCTAACTCGCCGAGTTAGTTCCAACCCGTACCCAAGATGTTACGACCCTACTCGACGAGTTGGACTCCCAACTCGTCGAGTCCATGCATAAAATTTCCCTTAAATGGTAAAACCGTTTGCAATGACCTGATTGATACTGATCGAAGCTCTGATACCACTTGCAAGTCCGAACAGATTTTTTACCATTCGACAAATTGTTTGTTCGTTGATGCCGCAAAGTTGTCATTTTTTTGTCGATTTTGCCATTTTTACTTGTAATAGTAGATTTCCAGGTGACCATGAATTATTTTTTTGCAAAAAACCCTTAAGTTTACAAATATTTTGCAAAAAAACCCTTAAGATTATAAGCATATGAAATATTAATATTTATTCAAAATTTGATAAAACTAAATATTTTTTTAAAATTTAAATATCAAAAGTTTATATCAAACTAATATAAGTTTTATTGTATTTATATTATGAAACTGAAACTGAAACATATTTTTAGATTTACATACGGTAAATTTTATTTTGGTTCGATATAAACTTTTTATATTTAAAATTTAAAAAATTACCTAGTTTTATCAAATTTGAATATATTCCTTAATTAATAATTAAATTTTCTAAAAAAAATTAAAAAACTTATGCTACTTAATAATTAATTATGCTAAGATAGTTAAATATATGAATAATATGACATTAATTACATTCAATTAATTTTTTTAAAAGGAAAATAAAAATATTTTACAAGTTTAAAAGGTTTGTATTTAAGAAATAATAACATATCATATTTCTTTTTTTATAAAAATAAATATATTTATATAATAAATTAGTTCTATATATTTATATTTTATATATTTAAAATATTTATGTTTATTTTTTACGTTTAAATTGTTTATGATATTTTATATAAAATATGGTAATATTTTTATTTATTTAAACGTATAAAAAAAATAAGATACGTTATTATTTTTGAAATACAAACCTTTTAAATATATAAAATATATATATATTTCTTATATAAAAATTAATTGAATGTAATTAATGTCATATTATTCATATATTTAACTATTTTAACATAATTAAATATTAACTAGCAGATGTTTTTCAATTTTGCTTTGAAAAGTTTAAGTATTAATTAAAGAATATATTTAAATTTTGATAAAGTTAGGTAGGTTTTTTTATAATTTAAATATAAAAAGTTTATATCAAACGTATATAAAATTTACCGTACGTAAAGCTTAAAAATATATTTTGTTTTGGTTTTATAATATAAGTACAGTAAAACTTATATTAGTTTTATATAAACTTCTGACATTTAAATTTTAAAAAACTATTTAGTTTTATCAAATTTTGAATATATATTTATAATTTATATATTTATAATCTTGAAGGTTTTTTTGCAAAATAATTATAAAATTAAGGATTTTTTCGCAATAAGTAGTTCATGGCAACCTGAAAACCTGCTATTACAGGTAAGAATGGTAAAACCGACAAAAAAATGATAAGTTTGCGGCATAAACGAACAAAAAATCTATCGAACGGTAAAACCGATATTTTCTACCAAACTTAAGACTTTTTATTACATTAGTCGTACGTGAATTTATGCATTGGAGCTTATGTTTGAGCTGAATGGAAGTTTGAGTAGTTTGAACATTCTTTTCTCAAGTTTCAGGATTTGTTGGCTTTCTGTTTAGGGGTTTTCCTATATGGTTAAAATATGTGCCAGAGTATCAGCTTCAGAACAAACAATAAGTCATTTAAGGTTTTAGTTTTTTGTCATTGAGAGTTTTGACAGAGGTGTATAGTTGAATGACAAGTTGTTATTTGCTATACGATCATTGATTAGTCTTCCTTCGAATTGATACAATTACTCCTTCAACAAATTCTTCCATGCATAGTTTTCTTTGAATTAGATTTGTCAATCTTGGGTACTTCCATTAGGTTTAACCACCAAATAGATACTGGTTTTTTTTAATGCTCAAGATATGGTTTGTATGGATTTCTTTTATTGTACTTCAATTTTGTGCTCAAGCTTTTTCCGCTAGCAATTTTACAGGTTTATAGCCTCTCAACTGATTTACGGTCTCTCATATGCACAATGAAATTGGTTTAAATCCAACATATCATCGTTTGAAGGTTAGTTTTACATATTAATCTATGTCTCAAATCTTTTATTTTAATATGATGACATGATTATGGTTCTTGCATATGTGGCACAAATGGATCCGAAACATATCATAATTTGAAGGTCACTTGCTCATAATGTATTCCAAAAAAGTATAAATATAATGTCATTATTGAATAAGAAATTTTTATAGATTGTTGTTAATGGTTCCTAACATTTTCCTTCATTTTATAATAGCATACAGTCGCACTGCAATATCATGTTTTCATTCTCAAATATCGATTTTAACGCCATTGTTTTGTAGCAAGTTAAAAGATAATCCACTTTAGACAGATATGAAAGGAGGGAATGAGAAGGTTGGGTATATAGATATTAGGTTGAACTTTTGAATCCTTTTAAACCAACCTTCACATTCCCTCGTTTCATGTTGGTATGTGATCTATATATATGTATGTCTGATAATATCATTCAACATCTGAGCATAGTATACACTCCATCGTAAAAACAAACATCTAACAATATATTTAAACACCATTTTTTGTAGTAAAAATGAATTATATATTTATATAAAAGTTGTATATGAACAAAAGTGTTACCTCCAAACTTATTCGTCGATGTGAAACCGAGTATACATTGTTTCGGACACAAAATTTTACAAGATTGTTCTAAATTTACCTCTAAAATTTGTACTATTTGCTATGAAGCAACATTTACTCTGTTGTTTTTTGCTTACAGAAAGGATTTTGAAGTTAAAACAATAAATTGCTTATGTTTGAAAAGTAAACTCTTTTTGGGAATGTATACAACATATTCACTTATGTTTCTCAATTCAAATGTTGTCATTTTATAATTTTCTTTAAAAATGACAAATAATAAATAATTACTTATTTAATTACCGTTATTAAATTTGAATTATAAATTATGACAGTAATTTAAATTTTAAAATTGAAGAACACAAAAATTCACAGCTTGTTGTTTCTTCTCCATTTAATTAAGGCAGGTTAATAAAGTATCTATTGAATCCTTCACCTATACGTAAAACCGCCTCACTTTCTTTTAGGCTTTGTTTTTTTACAATTTGAAGATAATTCTTTATATGTTTAAATATGTATTGAAAATGTTTGTTTTATGTATATACACTCTATTTAATGGTTTATTAATATTGATTAAACATGAAAAAAACTGGTGATTTGAACACAGAAATATCAAACATGCTTTTATTTACAAAGAAATGAAAATAAGTTGTCATTTCTTGCTAATAAATGACTGTAAGTTGCTATATCTTGCAATAAATTTTGGTTAATTGCAAGAAACATCAAGAAGCTATTATTTATATTTTACAAAATTGAAATTTTAGTAAACTCACGTGAGGTATAAGAACAACTATATTTCTAAGGGTTTTTTTTATTTTTTTATTTTTTTATTTTTATTTTTACATGAAATGGTAATCTAATTAAAATAAGTGGTATATTATCTTACCGTTCCATCAAGCAGTGGGACCCCTACGGTGCTCCACAACTTTACTAATTGATTAATATTTGATTTGGATTTGGCAGCAGAACCGAATAGAACCAATCACAAAGTGTTCTATCCTTGTTATTGAGTGCATAGCAATATGACATGATCTGTATAAATTTTTGTAAAATGAAAAGTATCTGTTTTGGGGAGTTTTTAGATTTAAAATGTAGTTTGTTTTAGTAAGGAAAGATATGTAGATTTCTCATTTGAGCTGGATGTTTGTTTTTAATGTATGTATGTATGTATGTTTCTGGCAGGCATAATTGTACATAGTCGTACAATTGCAAATTAATTTTTATTTTCATATTGGAATATTATACTTCCATTTCATATATAAAGCCCAACAACAATACCAAATGATTCTTTAAGCTAGCAAATATCAAGTTAGGCATTTTAAACACATAACATGTAATTTTCAAACACAATTATAACATGGAATAACAAATCTATTCAGCACATTGTAAGTAATCAATAAACACATCGATATAGTAAAAACAACTAAAAAAATACAAGTTATAAACACAATTTTTTTCATGCAAAGTCTAGACAGTAACTCATGACCATAACCAAAGATGTAATTTGTTTTGCAATTAATTTCAATTTAATTTTAACAACACAAATCGGATCAAAATGTAATTAAAAACATGCAATTACGGTAGAATTGCCATAGGGGATGATTTCTACCGTTTTGTCGCAAACGAAATCTATATCTTTGTTTTTGGGGAAGTCCATTTTGCTTGCATCTTCATCCAAACTTGCACACTTTTCTTTTGTTGCAAGTCTATCTTCTTCTTTTCTAACCTTTATCAAAACGAAAGCAACTTTCTAAAAAAGACATCACCCAGCAAATAAAGGCTAGAAAGTTCACAAACTAAATATTTTGGTTCTTTAGGAACCATTTATTTCATCAACGAAATTATAAGTTGGAAGATCTTAAACATATCCTAATATCTTAAACGTATCGTAGAATAAAATATTTTTAATTACACGAAGAGTCAAGGAACCATTGTTAATTAAGGAACCAAATAATCAATTTAAAACGTCGAAATTTAAAAAGATCAACGTCAAAAGGAATGATTGTATACTTTTACGATAGATGTACATGCACCGGATTATAAAAAAATCCATTTTTTTTCGTTTAATTTATTTTTAGCCATGTTTTTTATCGAAAAAAACTAAATATACTATCGTTTATGATTTTATGTCATCTTTCCATAGAAATCTATATTGATATATAAAAAATAATATTTTTTTTCTTGAAAAAACACACTTGATTTCTTTGCTTTTTGAAAAGTAAGGCCTATTTTTATCGATATATATATATATATATATATATATATATATATATATATATATATATATATATATATATATATATATATATATATATATATATATATATATATATATATATATATATATATATATATATATATAAAGAAAGAGAGAGAGAGAGAGAGAGAGAGAGAGAGAGAGAGAGAGAGAGAGAGAGAGAGAGAGAGAGAGAGAGAGAGAGAGAGAGAGAGAGAGAGAGAGAGAGAGAGAGAGAGAGAGACTCAAGATCAAATAAGGAAAATTTTGGTAGGAATGTAGGAAATTTTTATATATATATTTTTTTAGGAAAAAAAAAATGAAATGAATCCTTAGATGATTCAAAAGTAAAATGATTCACATGAAAAAATTCCGGAAAAAACACTTTATTATTCATTTTTAGGTAAATCAAGAAAAAAAAATTATTTTTATGATAATTTTAGTGAAGATCAACAAAATCATCGTAAAAATTAATTATCGAAATGTTTTTTCGGGATTTTTTTTGGTGAATCATGTTATTATTGATTCATCTAGTGATTCATTTGTTTTGTTCGCTAAAAAATAAGCCGATAAAAAATTTTCTTACCTTCCTACAAAAAAAAAATTTCTTACAGGATCTATATATATATATATATATATATATATATATATATATATATATATATATATATATATATATATATATATATATATATATATATATATATATATATCAAAATTCAGATTCTTTTTTGGTATTTTTTAAACATAAATTCATATTGTAAAAAAAAATAGACACGGAATTTCAGTATAGATTCACATTACGAATCTAAGCATATTTACAATGTGAATAATAGTAAGTCAGATTCACATTGTGAATGTTAAAATTGAAATATTTACAGTTTAGATTCACAATGTGAATCTGAACTAATCGAGTTTTTTTCATCGTTGATGATGTTTATTAACAGGGGACAAAAATTGAGATTTTTGGTATATTGTTTTTTTTAATATAAAAATAAACGTAAATATTGAAAAAAAAAACAACAAAATTAAGTGGGCTATTTCTGAAAAAAAAAATTTATTTTTTTATATATCAACATAGATCTCTATGGAAAAAGGACGAAATCATGAACAACGGTATATTCCGGTTTTTTTTTTCGATAAAAAACGTGGCTTAAAAAAATTTAAAGGGAAAAAAAGGCGTATTTTTTGGTGAAGAAGTGGGTTTATGATATAATCTGGTGTATGTGCATCCATCGGTATAAAGCTTCTCGTTACCTTTTCGTAGATATAAGGATCGTTAGAAACTCTTATAACAAAGAAGTTATGGCCTTCGGAAGATTCATGGTTTTAGGGTTTAACCGAGTTCGCAGGGCGTAAACATTGAGTAAGCATGGCGTACTAGTATTAAGGCCAGTACACGGGGCATACATGGGTGTACGATGGGCGTACTAAGCAAGTTGATGTTGTATGCCTTATGGAGTATGTTGGGTGTACACTAATCAGACCCAAACCCTAATTTAGGGTCTTGGAGCCTATTTAAACACCCTAACTCACCACCAAACCCTATTATCTTCAACATCCACCCCTCTAAACCCTAGAAACAAAACCCTAGCCCCCATTTGAGTGGGTTGTTGAGCTTTTGGTGGTATTTCGGGGTTTTTAGTGTTCATAAAAGAAGAATGAAATTCTTGGAGAAATGTGGGACTACTTGAAGCTTTTGGATCCAAGCTTGTTAAATCTTGATCTACTCTTTTGAGGTATAAAGTTTCTATCTTGATGACTCTAAGTGTTAGATCTAGTTTAAGGTGTATTTTTTGTTTATGTTAGATCTTGGCCTTTGGGAGGTCCCTTGTTCATTAACATGACATCTTTGTGAGTTATCTTGGAACATGCATGAGTTTGAATGTTTATTATGAATGATATTAAGAATTTGGCCCTATTAAGCCATGCAAAGGAGTAAAGTTGCCAACTTTACATGTTAAGACATCACATTAGGGTCATACATGAGTTTGGAAGTCACTGGCTTAACCATTAAGATCCTTATTTGGAATTTTGGTCCCGGATGAGCACACTAGGCGTACATAGGAAGTACGCTCAATGTAATGGAGGTTTTTTGCTTCGACTGTTTGTACTCTATGTTTTAAGGGTTAGTACGTAGGTTGTACCATTCTAGTACATGGGGTGTACTCCCTAGTTTTCCATTTTGGGCTTTTTGAGACTTGGGCCTTGTTGGGCCATTGAACTTTGGACTTTAGGCCATGGATGGACTAAGGGTTTTCTTGGAAGTAGGTTCATCATTGTTTTGGGGCCCACTCAGGTTATTATGCCATAATGGGCTTTTATTGCTTTTGATTTGGGCTTTGGATTTCCATTTTGTGTTTTGGGCTTTTTATGCATGTTGGGTTGGGCCTTGATTATGGAACAAGTAAGAAAAGGGTAAAATGGTCTTTTAGCATTTAGGAAATTGGTTTATGGTGTGGGCCTTGAATTTTGGGTTATCGACTTAATTATTGATTAAGATTGTATTTATTGTCAGTTGGCACGGGGCTATTCGGTTTAGTGATCCGAACAATTATTTGATTATCAGGATTGAGGTGAGTTTCCCTCACTATACTTACGAGTCGAAGGCACCAAGGTCTGTCACACCCCAAAACCGGAACGGCGGAAACGTTCTGGGGTGGATGACGTCATGTCAAGTATCACAACACATGCATTATAGTAATCAAAGTACAACAAAACATTGCATTAATAGTAACCGTTTTACATGGTTACATTAATACATCAAAGTAATACAAGTAATAGAATAAATACAACGTGGTACTAAGCTATCTTCATCAACAGCTCCGGGGATGTACCTGTCTAATCTTTGACCTGAGAATACAATAAGTCATTTGAAAAGCGAGTATCAGCATTTTTACAAATGCTGGTGAGTTCATAAGTATTTAGTGACATTTCAATCAAGTAACTTTAATAAGTAGTAGTTTAAATGTTTTCTGTGTATTAGAGTTCTTTCCAGAAAATCCTATATTTTCTTTAATAAAAGCAGTCTTCTACCAAGACTGGTCAGTGTTATGTGGTAAAAAGTAGTTTTCCCTAATTTGCTATCATTATCAAACTACTGAATTTGATTATTGAGGAAAGCAAACGACATCAGGGAATAACATATGCCTCAGCAGTGAGGACTGCTGACTAAGGCAGGGAATCATAGACTACAGGAGAATATCGAACTAACGACTCGCCTGGTTCTGTCTAACAAGTGGAGACTCAGACCCCAATAGGTACCAAATAAAGGGTACAACTGATAAGGTCTAAAACAGTGAAAGACAGACCCCAGACAGTATCAAATGAAAGATACATCTTGTAAGGTCAAAACAGAGATAACAGACCCCAGACAGTATCAAATGAAAGATACATCTTGTAAGGTCAAAAACAGAGATAACAGACCCCAGACAGTATCAAATGAAAGATACATCTTGTAAGGTCAAAAACAGAGATAACAGACCCCAGACAGTAGCAAATGATAGATACGTCTTGTAAGGTCAAAATGGTGTGACTCTGAAAATGAGTTACCAGCATACAGTGTAGATTGCCGGTGAAATACCGTTACCTTAAAGCCAAAGAATTATAAGGTAACCCGGGATACTCGTAACCATACTGACTAGAGTTCCAAACGCCCTACAAACGTCTATAAGATGTGACATTTGTCACCCGTTGGCTTGGTAGGCCGAGACTGTAGCTAGCAGTCTGGGTGCGGGGTTGTCAATCCCGTATAGATCTATACAAACAATGTCCGCTCTCCCTACAGGAGACTCTGGTTACCAACTAGACGACGGAGAAGGCTGTGTCCTGAAGATGCATCCCAAATAGTGGGTAGTGTGTAAGTGTTGAACTAAAGGTAGAGACTTCCCAATAGTGGGTTTCTAATGAAGTATAGACTAGAGGTAGAGACTCTTAACTGAACTGACTAGAGAATTCCTATATATCCATACTTATATACATAATATATAACTAATGAGTCAAACGACCTTAGGACGGCCATCCGATCCCACCAGACCACATCTCAAGGAAGAAAAGGAAATAGGGCAGACGAGCCTTCCTAAGTCTTTCAATCATTACTTATATGTACCTATATAAGCACAGACATACATCTAACTACGACTGAGTGTGTATCAAGTAAAAGTGATCTTTGAGAAGTAGAAGTGTCTAACAAGTGATGTAGAAGCAATCGCAAGTGAAGTAGAAGTGTCGAACAAGTATAAGCGTATCACGAAGTAGAGGCGACAATAAGTGAAGCAAAACGTATCAAGTATAAGTGAAGTAGAGTCGTTATCAAGTATAAGTGAAGAAGAATCGTATCACTATGTAAGAGCGTGAATAAGTATAAGCGTCATCAGGTATAAGCGACTACAAGTATAAGTGAAAGCGCTACTGAGTAGGAGTATAAAATAAGTATAAGCGAAGCAGCAGTATTTAACAACTAAAAGTATACGTCGAAAAAGGAAATCTTTGATGAAAAGCCTTTATGTATAGAGAAAATCACAAATTGTATTCTTTTGTAGAATATGTTTAAAAACCTTAGAGAATCCTTCATAAACCAATTGAGAATGAATTTGGATAAATCCGTATAAGTAAAAGTTATGAAATAAGTAAAAAATCATTATAGTTTCCTGCTCGGTACAACAGTGTAAATGGTAAAATCTTGTGCATGCGGGTTATCAATCACATGTGATTGATACGATAACTGGCATGTTTAACTTGTATTCCCCCCCCCCCCTATAAAACATGTAAAAACATTAAAAGGTTCATTCAAGGGTATGAACTCACCTGGTGTAAGTAGGTCCGACGAAAGTGTCGTTTGGGCATTCGGTGTCACGCAAGGACTTGAACACACACAATGACCTATTTAACATATGATAACATATGTTCACATACAATTAGCATATTTAATACTAATTAAACAAATATATGCGCTCAAAGGAGCGGAAAACACTTTGGCTAAGTGGTTGGGTGACCCGGGTAGCGTTTAAGGGTGTGAATGGCTAAGGAATGGAGTTCACTATCCAAGAATACCCCCTTAATACATAGGTTATGGCCCAGGGACTTCTCACCATGAGTTTATGGCCGTAAACTCATGGTGATGAGTTCTAGTGTGTTTAAGGCTTCTACTTGCATCATGGAATTATTCTAAGCACTTTTCCTCAAAGGCATGAGTGGGTTTGAGGCTTCTAAGGGCATTTTCTATGAGTTTACGGCCAAGGGACCACTCCTAAGGGAGTTTACGGCCGTAAACTCTCATCCTTAGAGTTTTGTGAAGTTTAAAGCCCCTAATGCCTTTCTAGTGATTTCTAATGAAGTGTGATGCTATTTTGGATGGTTAAAACTATCATTTGGATGTGTTTTGGGGAGTTTACGGCCTAAACAATTTCTTGGGCCGTAAACTCCTTTTAGTCCCTCCATTTCTTGTGTTTAAGCCCTTAAATCCTTCCTAGTATTTTATGGTAAATGTCTAAGGCCATTTGGGGAAGCAAAACCACACTTTGGGCATGATTTGGGGTGTTTACGACCTTGGTATAGACCTGGGCCGTAAACTCCTTTTAATCCTTCATTTTGATGTGTTTAATTGATCCAAACCCCAAATACTAAGTCCTTAAGTTATGTATGAAGCCTAAGGGTGGTTTGGGAGTGTTTTTGGGGCATTTTGACATGGTTTAGAGGGGTTTACGGCCTAAGCATGTGCTTGGGCTGTAAACTCTCATTTATGCCTTAAATCATTATGTTTTGATGTGTAAACACTCCTAGGCAATTCCCTTAATTTATTTCCAAGCTTAAGGGCAAGTTTAAAGGTATGTTTGGCACCGTTTTAGGGGTTTACGGGCCTAGAGTGTTCCTGGGCCGTAAAATCCTTATCCCATGCCTTCTTGGGTGGTTTTTGGGCTATAACTATAGCTAGTAATGTTTAGGACAAGCTAGGGTAAGCGGACTTACAATTTGGAAGCGTTTGGTTGCGATTTCGGGGGGAAAACGAGTCTAGAGAGAGAGAGAGAGTATAGAGAGAGAGAGGGTGGAAAAGCTCCAAATGGAGTTTACTCCCCTTTATATATGGGTGGGAGTTGGAGCTCATTGGAATCCTACCCAATACTACTGTTATACGGGCCTTTTGGTCGCACCCGATTTAATGGTCGTAATAATAAAACTTGACATTTTCTGAATAACTGGAAATGTGTGTCCTGCGTTTTTATTTCCCTTTTATCACGACTTAATGGCATGTTAATTGCAACCAAATGGAATGTTTATTAAATTGACACCCTCTAAGTAACGGAACTTTTATACAGTGGATTATTCCGTTAACGGTAACGGGGAAATGTAACGGAACAACTTGGGTTGTCACATCATCCCCCGTTAGAGGGAATTTCGTCCCGAAATTCAGGTTTAGGCAAGGAAGTAGCTATGAATGGCCAAGTAGAGGTAGGAGGGTACTTCCTATACGGTTGTCCTCGTATTCCCAAGTGAACTCTAGTCTGTGTTTGTCATTCCGACAGACCTTCACGTACGGGGTGCGGATTCCATCTAGTGTAGCTAGTGGGTTCCAAATGGTATATTTATGAAGCCAGGGTCCTCAATGGTTTCTATCAAGATGTGTGAGGCACGAAAAGTGTTGTCGGGAAATCACGTATCAAGTCTAAGAAGTGGATCGATCGAATGTGAACCTTGTGGTATATCCGAAAGTAGTAGTGGTCTGAAAAGGGGTTGGGCCATATCTCCATGAGGATTCTCGGATGGTCCTAAGCTCTTGGAAAGGGGTAGAGCTTTTCAGTAATAAGAACATAGTGTACTTTTATGGCAAGATCATCACTGGCGTGATCGCCATTCTGAAGTTCCTAACGTTCTCACTTGTACTGGATGTGTAGTCCTTCAGGTAAGTCCTTAGGAAGCTCGGGTGGTCTTCGGTTTCGTGTTTTCTATCAACTAGCTGATAGAGACTTTCTAGATCGTCGAGCGGGTTGCGTGACTATGGTTATCGGGTTGCTGTAGAGCGTCTATCCTAAACTCGTGCAAAATGGTCCTGCACTAACGACGCTTGAGATACGGAAACCCTGAGGGTCGGGGAGATAGGGTTTCACTAGACGAGCGTTGGACTATCTCGGGAGGTGGTTCTATTATCTCTGCGTGAGATAGTATTCGTGGAACACCTAATAGTCCAAGGAATCTCTAAGATTGTGGTTTGGAAAGTGCATGTTCCTGCATAATCCTTCGACTAACACCAGGGCTGGTGTCAAGCCTATGATCTCTTCGGGATCCGGGTCATGAGATTTAACGCAACAACTTTCACACTTGACCAAATATTCTTGTCTGCGAAGGTTATCCTGTGGGTTCTCGGTATTCTAGTGTTCACTTCGGAGAATGAAGTCTATCGTCTACAGGGCGACGACGATTTCCTCCATGCGAGAGGGCGGAAGATGATAGGCACTACTTGTCTATAACAGGGTGGGCAAGGTGCCTGAGTAGTTAGAGCATCAACTGCAACTACTCTTCCAAAGGTTCTGAGTTTTCTTGGTCTAGGTCAAATCTAGTGGATATAGAGTTTCATCACTCGGAACTTTACTAGTTTAACCCGCAGTGATTCTCTTGACTCCGGATCCTATGTTATGGAATATGGTGAAAGTGTTTTGCGAAGAGGTCCGTGGTAGAGCTCATGCTCGACTTAACCGCCAATACTTGATGTATGCCCGCGTATACCTGGTTATAGTGGTCAGCCTCATGAGTTCTATTCTCTGGATTCACGAACCTATTGTGCGAGGTGCGAAGGGTCTTTCAGGGAACTCTTCTGAGTATGCTCTGGATGGTTGTTGTCTTCTGAAGTATCTACAGTGTCGCTCACTTCGGTGTTTATCTGACTATGAGAGGTCGGTCATCGGTGTATGGTACCCTCCCTTGGGTACTTTGGAAGGTTTTGGATAAGAGGGACGATTAACGGATCGCATTAGGTATGATTCTTTGTGGTAGGTTTAGGTTCCGAGGAACCTTTATTTGCCGACTTGGCTATGGAGAAAGTTCTTTTTTTTTACACAGCACTAAGGATGTACACATGGTTGCACGAAGTCAAACCATGATCAACAGAGTCGTCGAAGTTGGCACACTTCGACATGATATATAATGAAGATCGATAGAGTCATGTGCCGAATAGGCACACAAGTTCTAGGCGTCTCAGGCCTCGTCCTATGTATCGCTACCGCGGATACTTGGACCGATAGAATCGACGCGGAACTATAGAGAGTTCTAAGTGTTTCCGAATAGAGTACCTTTTCATGAAAGAATTCTCACAAGGCATTTCTATAATCGCCTCACATATACTAGTCATGTATCTTTAAGGTGGGGAGGACGGTTGACTAAGAGACCCCGCCCTAAATCCACAACCCAACGAGGAACAGGAAATGAGGCGGCATTCACTCACTCTAGGTCTGTCCATCTTAAATATACATGGCCATAATGTATATGTTTAGTTATTATAGTTTTACCTAATGAATTTTAAATTTTATAACAGTTCTGCGACTTTCGCCTTACTCGGAAGAATTTACATTGAATTAGTCTTTTAATGTATTTAGTTTAGTTATCCGAGATCGAGAGACGTACCAAAATCTAATGAGTTCCTTGCCGCTTCTCCCTAAGCAGTAGTGTTAGGCTCCTCCTGTGTCTTTGTTTTTCTCTTCGGTTGGGCAGTCCTTCTTGAAGTGTCCCATTTCACCACATAGGTGGCAAACTGTACGGGTCGCCACATTGGTGATTGATGTAATGAACTTAACCGGGGTTCTGCAGACGTGAGCAGTATGCCCCAACATGTGGCACCTAGCACAATAGAGTTCCCGGCAGGCACCATGATGATGGTAGTTGCACTTGCTGCAGTGGGGAAGGTCTCCTAGATACGGTCTTCTTGGAGTCGGGAGGGAAGGATTGACAGGGGTATAGACTGCCTCAACTCGTTGCCCATCGGAAGGTCCTTGAGCCGAGGTACTTCCCACCTTTATCTTGATTTTTCTCTTTAGTGGGTTTGACTGAGGTCCTTGGGTGGCTGAGTATGGAAGTGTTGGTTGTCGTTGTCCATTGTCAGGATCGGAATTCCCGACAGGGCCCTTGCTACCATTGGCGGTGTTAGCATTCAGGTGAGCCATGACAGCTGCTACGGCTGCTGAGACTGCAGCTTGGAACGTAGCTTCATCGAATAAGAGAGCGGGTTTCTTGTTTGTGGATTGGTTTCGCTTCTTCGGTGACATGGTTTTCCTACACGGAAAGGAATACAAGGCAATGAGAGATGATGGTTAACCCTGGACATTTCTGTCCCGATCGCATTAGGCATAATTTTTCCCGTGCCTTGGGTACCGGTTGCTTGAACGTCGACCTACATCCCTATGATGTAGTCTTGGTAATCGAGGTAGGAGTGTGTGAATATCGAAAAAGGCCATAAGATGCGAGTCGTTCCTACTAATTTACCTTTTATACTGAGAAAGGTTTCACTCTCCGGCCTGGAGAGATTTGAGAACAGTTCGGAACGAAACTGCGGAAAGAGAGGTTCATGAAAGCTCATAGCTAAGCACCCTCAATAAGGTGCGGGGATCCGCTCTAGTCGTGTAACTGGCAACGGGAAACGACGATTTACCTAACACATAGCGTGAGTCGTGTAACCACTAATTCACTAAATTGTATTATTTTATGGGTGTATTAGTGTGAGGAACACGAGGAAAAGACAATTCCCGGGTTCCACATACTGGCTCCCTCAGTCTGCCTTGTGTCTTTGACTGGAATCGGCGTTGGTTTCCTTCGGGTAGTTTCCTAGGGTTCTCTTCTCGTATGAACATATTGAATTTCTACTCTGCCTTTCTTCTGATTCCACCTCTGGGTGTCATCACTTCATGATGGATGACTGGGAATCTCCGAAGTTTAGGCGAATCTCTCACCACTATCCCTAAAAGAATATGGGCACTTGGTGCATTCAATAGTCTCGACCCAGTTCATTTATTTCCGGAAAGGAAATCTTCTCAATGAACTTCTTCGGGGTCGACTTCAACTCTCCTGTCAAGCACTGAAGTGGGTAGGGTTTTCTACAGGGTTTGCGTGAGAATGGAAATGTCTAAAGAATCCTAAGAGATTATTAACATTCCACTGGATGATCCATATCGAGTCCTGCTACGATTACACAGGGTATACCAATCATATATAGCTTAGATCCGATAGGCCTTCGAATATGTGATACTACTCTAGAACCACATCCCAACGAGGAAAAGGAAATAGAGCGAAACCACACATTCTTAGCCTATGGGATCCTTATTATATATAACCTTGGAAGTATACCCTCTGTAGTTGTAGGTGTATAAATAAGGATCTTTTTAGTTATTCAAGCAAGGTTGTTTATGATTCCTAGAATACCCCTATGGTATTTTAATTCTTGTTTGAGTCTTATCTTCTGAATATGATTCTGGGATTAGTGTGAATCTTTTAGTGTTATAAAATACTCCTATAGTATTTTAACTTTATGTTTGGCTCTAGCATCCCTAATTGGTAAGTTTCAGACCTGTTGTACACCACTACCACTCCAGAGCACACGTTCATCGCATCTCGAATAAATGTAGTTGATTAGGTTACATTTATTCCAGCTTACGATTACATAACTGCCCAGGTTTAACTGTAGGGTTCAACATCCGAAGACTTTTATTATTGTTCTTCTCGTGATACTTTTGTTCAAGTGTTTAGATTCTGGATGTTATTATACTTTGGTATAATATGGTTATATTTTATAGTATAATTCTTGGTCGGTTGTATATCTTTTATGAATTGATATACTTAGCTCACTATAAACAATGCTCTGATACCAATCTGTCACACCCCAAAACCGGAACGGCGGAAACGTTCTGGGGTGGATGACGTCATGTCAAGTATCACAACACATGCATTATAGTAATCAAAGTACAACAAAACATTGCATTAATAGTAACAGTTTTACATGGTTACATTAATACATCAAAGTAATACAAGTAATAGAATAAATAGAGCGTGATACTAAGCTATCTTCATCAACAGCTCCAGGGATGTACTTGTCTAATCTTTGACCTGAAAATACAAGTCATTTGAAAAGCGAGTATCAGCATTTTTACAAATGCTGGTGAGTTCATAAGTATTTAGTGACATTTCAATCAAGTAACTTTAATAAGTAGTAGTTTAAATGTTTTCTGTGTATTAGAGTTCTTTCCAGAAAATCCTATATTTTCTTTAATAAAAGCAGTCTTCTACCAAGACTTGTCAGTGTTATGTGGTAAAAAGTAGTTTTCCCTAATTTTCTATCATTATCGAACTACTGAATTTGATTTTTGAGGAAAGCAAACGACATCAGGGAATAACATATGCCTCAGCAGTGAGGACTGCTGACTAAGGCAGGGAATCATAGACTACAGGAGAATATCGAACTAACGACTCGCCTGGTTTAGTCTAACAAGTGGAGACTCAGACCCCAGTAGGTACCAAATAAAGGGTACAACTGATAAGGTCTAAAACAGTGAAAGACAGACCCCAGACAGTATCAAATGAAAGATACATCTTGTAAGGTCAAAATAGAGATAACAGACCCTAGACAGTATCAAATGAAAGATACATCTTGTAAGGTCAAAAACAGAGATAACAGACCCCAGACAGTATCAAATGAAAGATACATCTTGTAAGGTCAAAAACAGAGATAACAGACCCCAGACAGTAGCAAATGATAGATACGTCTTGTAAGGTCAAAATGGTGTGACTCTGAAAATGAGTTACCAGCATACAGTGTAGATTTCTGGTGAAATACCGTTACCTTAAAGCCAAAGAATTATAAGTTAACACGGGCTACTCGTAACCATACTGACTAGAGTTCCAAATGCCCTACAAGCGTCTATAAGATGTGACATTTGTCACCCGTTGGCTTGGTAGGCCAAGACTGTAGCTAGCAGTCTGGGTGCGGGGTTGTCAATCCCGTATAGATCTATACACACAATGTCCGCTCTCCCTACAGGAGACTCTGGTTACCAACTAGACAACGGAGAAGGCCGTTTCCTGAAGATGCATCCCAAATAGTGGGTAGAGACTTCCAAATAGTGGGTAGTGTGTAAGTGTTGAACTACAGGTAGAGACTTCCCAATAGTGGGTTTCTAATGAAGTATAGACTAGAGGTAGAGACTCTTAACTGAACTGACTAGAGAATTCCTATATGTCCATACTCATATACATAATATATAACTAATGAATCAAACGACCTTAGGACGGCCATCCGATCCCACCAGACCACATCTCAACGAAGAAAAGGAAATAGGGCAGACGAGCCTTCCTAAGTCTTTCAATCATTACTTATATGTACCTATATAAGCACAGACATACATCTAACTACGACTGAGTGTGTATCAAGTAGAAGTGATCTTTGAGAAGTAGAAGTGTCTAACAAGTGAAGTAGAAGCGGTCGCAAGTGAAGTAGAAGTGTCGAACAAGTATAAGCGTATCATGAAGTAGAGGCGACAATAAGTGAAGCAAAACGTATCAAGTATAAGTGAAGTAGAGTCGTTATCAAGTATAAATGAAGAAGAATCGTATCACTAAGTAAGAGCGTGAATAAGTATAAGCGATGTCAGGTATAAGGGACTACAAGTAAAAGTGAAAGCGCTACCGAGTAGGAGTATAAAATAAGTATAAGCGAAGCAGCAGTATTTAACAAGTAAAAGTATACGTCGAAAAAGGAAATCTTTGATGAAAAGCCTTTATGTATAGAGGAAATCACAAATTGTATTCTTTTGTAAAATATGTTTAAAAACCTTAGAGAATCTTTCATAAACCAATTTAGAATGAATTTTAATAAATCAGTATAAGTAAAAGTTATGAAATAAGTAAAAATCATTACTTTGTCCTACTCGGTACAACAGTGTAAGTGGTAAAATCTTGTGAATGCGGGTTATTAATCGCATGTGATTGATACGATAACTGGCATGTTTAACTTGTATTCCCGCCTATAAAACATGTAAAAACATTAAAAGGTTCATTCAGGGGTATGAACTCACCTGGTGTAAGTAGGTCCGACGAAAGTGTCGTTTGGGTGTTCGGTGTCACGCAAGGACTTGAACACACACAATGACCTATTTAACATATGATAACATATGTTCACATACAATTAGCATATTTAATATTATTAAACAAATATACGCGCTCAAAGGAGCAGAAAACACTTTGGCTAAGTGGTTGGGTGTCCCGGGTAGCATTTAAGGGGGTGAATGGCTAAGGAATGGAGTTTACTATCCAAGAATACCCCCTTAATACATATTTTATGGCCCAGGGACTTCTCACCATGAGTTTACGGCCGTAAACTCATGGTGATGGGTTCTAGTGTGTTTAAGGCCATTTGGGGAAGCAAACTTTGGGCATGATTTGGGGTGTTTACGGCCTTGGTATAGACCTGTGTCGTAAACTCCTTTTAATCCTTCATTTTGATGTGTTTAATTGATCCAAACCCCAAATACTAAGTCCTTAAGTTATGTATGAAGCCTAAGGGTGGTTTGGGAGTGTTTTTGGGGCATTTTGACATGGTTTAGAGGGGTTTACGGCCTAAGCATGTGCTTGGGCCGTAAACTCTCATTTATGCCCTAAATCATTGTGTTTTGATGTGTAAACACTCCTAGGCAATTCCCTTAATTTATTTCCAAGCTTAAGGGCAAGTTTAAAGGCATGTTTGGCACCTTTTTAGGGGTTTATGGCCCTAGAGTGTTCCTGGACCGTAAACTCCTTATCCCATGCCTTCTTGGGTGGTTTTTGGGCTATAACTACAGCTAGTAATGTTTAGGACAAGCTAGGGTAAGCGTACTTGCAATTTGGAAGCGTTTGGTTGCGGTTTCGGGGCGAAAACGAGTCTAGAGAGAGAGAGTATAGAGAGAGAGGGTGGAAAAGCTCCAAATGGAGTTTACTCCCCTTTATATGTGGGTGGGAGTTGGAGCTCAGTGGAATCCTACCCAATACTACCGTTATACGGGGCTTTTGGTCGCACCCGATTTAATGGTTGTAATAATAAAACTTGACATTTTCTGAATAAATGGAAATGTGTGTCCTGCATTTTTATTTCCCTTTTATCACGACTTAATGGCATGTTAATTGCAACCAAATGGAGTGTTTATTAAATTGATGCCCTCTAAGTAACAGAACTTTTATACAGTGGAATATTCCGTTAACGGTAATGGGGAAATGTAACGGAACAACTTTTGTTGTCACAAGGTCGGCCCATTGGATTAGATATCTTGATATGTGATTGTATGCTTTATGTTGTGGTAATATGTTAGAACGGTATCCTGATATATAGGATGATATTATGCTTAGTGATCTGTTAGATCTGTCTGTTATCTGTTTACTGGCTATATGTTTACCGGTTGTATATGTGGACGTAGTGTGGTTAGGTTGAGACTGTATTGCTTTGTGATACTTGTCAACAAACCCTTTAATGTTTATATTGATATGTTGTATACGTATTTGTTATGTATATCTTGACATGTTGTGTATGCAGTTAGGTTGAGGCGGACTAGTGGAGACTAAAGGCTAAGAGACCTAGGGTGGACCGGATAGACTAAAGGTCTGTGAGGCGGATCAATCAGGCTGAAGGCCAAGAGAACGGTCTAGATAGGCTGAAGGCCCGGTGAGGCAGTCCAATCATGATGAAGGTTCTGTGAGCAGTCCAGATAGTCTGTAGGCCGGTGCGGCGTTCCAGTCAAGTTGAAGGCTCTGTATGCATGTTGTTGTTTGTTATGTGTATGTGGTGGTACTTTGGGGGAACTCACTAAGCTTTGTGCTTATAGTTTCAGTTTATTTTTTCAGGTGTTTCAAACAGTTGTGGCAAGGTGAAGGCGAGACCATACACATCCTTGGTTTTACTACTAACTAGATCTTGGGAGACTTTGATTTTAAATCATGTTTTGGGAACATTGGTTTTGTAAACACTTTTTTTAGTAAATGGGTTGTTTTCAAAAGTTTAAATTTGTTGAAATTTTTGGGATGTTACACATTAACGATTGGTAATATATCTAATAATAACAAGTTCCATTTGGGTTGCCCTCAAGGTCCAAATTGAGTAGAATAAATAAAGGAGAAATAGGTTTATTAATTATTTTGGTTAATAATTAATTAAAAACTAATTGGAAATATAGTTTGGGAATTAATTAACAATTTAATTAATTAAAGGGTTGAATATTAATTAATCGAGAGTTGGTTAATCATAAATGTTCTAGAACCCTTGTAGAATTAAGGTTGGAAGAAAATCACTCCATCCCACATAGGAAAGAGAGTAAATTTCGTTCTAGGTATTCCATCGCACATGGGAAGGAATACAAAACCTAGGAAGTAATCCAAGGCTATAAATAGGGCCTTAGGAATTTCATTCTTCCTTGCACCTTGGCTTGAAGTTTTGCCAACCCTTCTTCCTCCCTTCTTAGGGATGATTTCTAACCCTCTTTGGGTTTATAGAATTGACCTTTCTATGAGTTATTTTTATTCCACTCTTTGGTTTCATTGGGTGTGATACCATTAGACGGATTCTAGTTTGGGTCTTCTTATCCAAGCAACTTCGTAGAGGACAAGATCAAGTTCTCAAGCATGGAGATCAAGGTCTACATAAGAGGCATTTTTTTCTTCTTTGTATTTTATTCTTTCTAGCATAGATGTAATTAGCATGAAACCATATATCCATAGGTTGCATGTACACTTAGGTATATCATAGTTTCGATTTTTCCGCTACTTAGTTTAAAGTGTATTTGATGCGTAAAAAACTCAATAATGGTATCGGAGCAATTAGTTCATGATTACATTCACATTAGATCCATATTTTCTGTAAATGCCTGTTCAAAATTGAATAAAAGAATAATAATGGAAAAAATTGTAACTGAAAAAGCCTTTGTCGCAACACACGACGTGAGGGCTTTATGCTCATGACGTGAGCAACCCAGATTAGGGTTTTCCCATTTTTTTTCAAACTTGAAGATTTATGATATGGATAATTACGAAATTTAAAATGTTTTTAAATCTGGAAAATAATAAATATTATTTAATAGAGATTTGAATTTGAATATTTATTTATTATTTAAATAGTGAATTTAAATATTTAATATTATTTATAATAGAGATTTATAAATTTGAATATTAACCCTTCAATAGTTATTAATTGTTACATTGTGCCATCACAATTAATTAGAATTAATAATAGACAACTAAATTTAAAGAGTTTTATATTTACCCCTTATATTTTTATATATTAGAATTCTATCTACTATATGTATATGAATGTTACAACATGTGTCCTCGGATGTTTAAATATTGACTTTATCATTCTTACCATGACTAGGCTCACCCATTCTGATATAGGTGTTTAAGGAGATCTTTATGATTCCTAAAAGGTCGGGTTTTAATATGCTCCGTGCTTACCACTGTCACTGCCTTATTGCATTTTGAGAATGGAGTTACCGAAAGGGTTTGATAGTGATAATGGTCAATCTAAAAGTATTAGAAATACAAGTGTAAAACAAAATCCCTTTTTATATATAAGGGAAAGTTCATATTATCCATGAAAATTGCACATTCTCTTCATATTATGTTGGTGGAGCTCGTGTGGTTAATCAACACATCAATCTAGAGTATAGTTGAGAATAATGTGGAACTTGTGAATCGCAAGCGTAACTTGAGTCGAGGACCATGCAACTTTGCATGGTTAATTCACAATCTATTTAATGTGAATCTTATGTTATCCATAAAAGTTGCACGGTCTCTTTATAACTTGTTGATGGAGCTCGTGTGGTTAACCAACACGTCAATTTGAGAGTATAGGTAGAGAATGATCTGGAACATGCAAATTTCAAGCGTAACTTGAGCCGAGGGACCACGTGATTTTGTATGGTCGATTCATCATCTATTCAGTGATCCGCGACGACCCTGTCATTGAATATGAGATGAACATAATCCGAGATTAATATGCCATTGATAGTCCATGAATCTCAAAGACCTAGGAATTCCGTGGTGATCAAAATTAGTAAAGGGCATTGCCTACCTAAATAAATTTATGGTGTGTTTACAACATCCCTTTACGCACCATGGAGCCAAATATGGATCCTAGACTTCTTAAATAATTTTGTTTAGGGTGATTATTTTATAAGGATAAGTAAAATAAACTATAATGGGAATTGATATTGAATGATGTCTATAACCTAGTCTATTAAAATCAACTGCTATAAAACCTTTGGAAGGATTAGCTATTAGGATGATCAATGTAACACTCAATAATTAAGTTATTAGTTTTATTATTTATTTATTTTATAATTTATTCTTGGGCCTATGGGATAAAAGGTTTTTTGGTTTGGACCTAAGTTGATGGACCAAGAATTTGGGCTGCCCATAAGACGTACGCTGAGCGTAGCCTTGGCATACACGGGGCGTAGAGACGCGCATCGGATTCAGGGGGCGCAGACACGTACGCGCAGCGTACCAGGTTTACACGCATCGTACATGATCAAGAACTAAACCCTAGTTTTTAGGGTTTAAGGCATATAAATATCTCATTATAGCCATACCCCTGGTCTCCTTACTAGCCTCCACCCTCAAAAACCCATAATACGCCTTTCCTACTCCATTGATAAGTGTGTTGACCTCTTGAGCTTGTTTTAAGTGAAAGAAGGTTTGGAAGAAGTGAAGGGAAGTTGAAGGAGAAGAACCAAGGTGCAAGGAGCTCAAGGATCTGGAACTATTTCCTCTTTGGGATCAAAAAGGAGGTATAAAGCTTTAAACTTTCCTCCTAGAAGTGTAGATCTACGAACATGGACAGTGCCGGCCCAAGCCTAGGGCGAGTTGGGCCACGGCCCAAGGCGTCAAGGTGTAATGGAGCATCAATTTAAAGCCTGTTATATTGTATTGTATATTGCTTGGGCTTTGGTTAGTCCAGTAAAATGTGAAGACTAAGGGCATGAGACGGCAAGTGGCAACAGCAACAACCGATGGAGACCTAATTACTCATTAGCGCCAACCGATATATCGACTCTTCATTCTTCAATTCTTCTTCGCCCAAAGATGAAGAACACGAGGCGTCGGGCGTCCTTCTGGAGAATGGAGAGGACCGTTACACCCTTGGCTATATCGATCGACGATCGATCAGAAGTAAGTCATCAGCTCATCATCGCTCTCTGCCTCTCTCGTCCACTTCAGCTTCAGGCAGCCTTCTCTTGCCCTCTCTCTCTCGTTACTCATTAGCTTCTCATATGTTCTATAGTTTTGAATCGACCTCTCACCTCTACTCTAAAACTGTAATAGTTTATCTATTGTAGTAAATTGTTGTGTTAAAGTGAAGATTCAAAGGTGTCAAATTGGGATTGATTGAACTTGTCCTCCTGAAAGTCCTAATAATCCAGTAAGTTTTATCTATTATTTCAAATTTCTTGCATAATCTGAAATCTGCTTATTGTTTTTATTTGTCATCGGCTTATAATTGTTTTTATATAATCTGATAGGCTTATTGTTTTTATATAATCTGAAATTGATTTTTCTGATAAACTGTATGTACATCACATTCATTGATTTTTATATAATCTGCTTATTGTTTTTATATAATCTGATGAAATGTGTAATCTGAAATGTGTATATAATTTGATCGGCTTATTGTTTTTCAGTTTTTATATAAACCGTTAGTATTTTTTTTTTATATAAACTGTATGTACATGAACATCACATTCATTGGATATTTATACTATCTAAATGACCATGGGTAACATCATTCATGGGAGTCTACCATATCAAAAGAGCAATATATGTGATGTACATACATGAGATGGGAGTCTGCCATATCAAAATGAGGTCCTATTTTAATAGTGTAATTGTATTTTTATTTTGAATAATGATATGGTTTTCTATATAAACTCTTTTTCTATTTCTTTTACTAATCTAAAGCTGTAATTGTTTTAATATAAAGTGTTGTATTTTTTTTTTGAATCATGATATGGTTTTCTGAATTCTAAATAATTTGTTATATGAAGTTGAAAAAATTATGTGTTTTTTATTTTTGAATAATATGTTGTTACCGTTAGATTAATTCTGAAAATCTAAAGGATACTATTTCTTTTTTTGTTTAGGTTGTGGATACGAATTGATAACTCCAAGTTGTGGATATGGATTGCTAAGTAACTTCAGGTTGTATCTTTCTTTGTTGTTACTACATTTTGACTTTTAATTTTTTTTTTGTGAAGTTTAAATATGTTTCCTAGAAAACAACCATCTGGTGCTCAAAATAGAAAAAGAAAACAAAGAGAACAAGATCTTACTAATAAATTACAAGGATCTTTAAATAAGTATTTTTTAGAAGTGAAAATAATGACAAAAATTCTAATGATGTTGAAACTAATGATTTTGTTGATAATTCTAAAGGTCTAATTGAAACTTCTAATGAACCTATTGAAAATTTTAATGATCTTTAAAATAATGATGTTGTTGATAAATCTAGTGATATTAATATTTTTGATCCAAGAGTATGGGATAAGTTAGATTTAAAAATGAAAGATTTGCTTGTAGAAAAATGGCCTGTTAGGGAAATTGAAAATAACAAATTTTTTCCAAAAGATGCACTAGGTAGACATTTTTCTTGTGAATTTTATGTTCGTAAATTAATAAATGGTGACTCTTATGATAGAAAGTGGTTGGTTTATTCGAAAGAACTTGATAAAGTGTTTTGTTTTTGTTGTAACTTATTTAAAACAGCTCGATCTAGAAGTAATTTGCCAACCGAATGAATTAATGATTGAAACATCTTAGTGAAAAATTGAATGAACATGAACATAGTTGTGAACACATGATTAATTTAAAAACATGGACACAAACACGACTTAGGTTAAGGAAAAATGAAACAATTGATAAAGAGTTACAAGAAAGAATAAAAAAAGATACTCAACAGTGGAAAGAAGTTTTGATAAGAATTATTGCTGTTGTAAAATGTTTAGCTGAATATAACTTGGCTTTTCGTGGAACTAATGAAAAAATATATGAGAAATCTAATGGTAACTTTTAGGTGTACTTCAAATGATTGTTGAGTTTGATCCCGTAATGAAACACCATTTTCAACTTATTCAAGGTAAAAAAAAGTCATTTTCATTACCTTAGTGATAAAATTCAAAATGAATTAATTGAAATGTTGGCATTCGAAGTAAAAAGTGCAATTATTAGAAAAATAAAAAATTCAAAATATTTTTCGATAATTCTAGATTGCACTCCGGCTGCAAGTCATAAAGAACAAATGACTTTAATTATTAGATGTGTTGATGTTACAAGTGTTCCAATAAAAGTTGAAGAGTTTTTTTTAGAGTTTTTAATTATAGAAGATACATCTGGTTTAGGACTTTTTAATGTGTTACAAAATGCTTTAAAATCTCTTGACTTGGATATAAATTGTATCCGAGGACAAGGATATGATAATGGAGCAAATATGAAAGGCAAACATCAAGGTGTACAAAAAAGATTACTTGATATAAACTAAAGAGTTTTTTATATGCCTTGTGGATGTCATAGTTTAAACTTAATTTTGTGTGATATGGAAAATTCTTGTCATAAAGCTAAAACTTTTTTTGGTACGTGTCAAACATTATATAAAGTTTTTTCTAGCTCCACACATAGATGGAGCGTTTTACTTGATCATGTTGATGGATTAACCCTAAAATCATTAATTACTACTCGTTGGGAAAGTCACATTGAAAGTGTTAAAGCAATAAAAACTCAACTTTTTCGAATAAAAGAAGCATTAACAAAATTAGCTCAAGTGAGTGATGATGGTAAGGTTTGTAGAGATGCGGAATAACTAGTAAATGGTGAATTTTCTAATTTTGAATTTATTTTAAGTTTAGTAAAAAATTACAATCCAAAGATATGATTCTTGATGTTGCAATAAAAAACTTAGAGGGATTAGTTAATTATTTTGAAAAATATAAGGAAAATGGGTTTGACTCTGCTATTAATGAGGCTAAAGATATAGCAGAAAATATTGGAGTTGAACCAAAATTTCCTATCAAACGTGTTTATAGTAGAAAAAAACAATTTGATGAAATTTCAAATACCGAAAGAGAACAACAATCTTCTTAAGAAAATTTTAGAACTGATTATTTTATTGTTATAGTAGATATGGCTCTAAATCAATTGAGAAGTAGATTTGAGCAAATGCAACATTTTGAATCTATTTTTGGATTTTTGTTTGATGGTTTAAAGTTAAAATCATTATTTGATGATGAATTAAAAAAATGTTGTAAGAAACTTGAAACTAGTTTGACAAATGGTGAGGACCTTGATATTGATGGAAAATATTTATTTATTGAGTTACAAGTTTTGCAGGAAATGTTGCCGGATGAAGCTTACAAAGGTGAACATCCTTGGACAGTCATTCAAATTATGGAGCTTGCAAAGGAAATAGACATGTTTCCCAATGTGTTGGTGGCATATAGGATTTTGTTGATGGTACCGGTCACGGTTGCTTCCGCGGAAAGAAGTTTTTCGAAATTGAAGTTATTGAAATCATATCTTCGGAGTACCATGACTCAAGAAAGATTAAATGGATTAGCAATTTTGAGTATTGAAAGTCAATTCCTACGAAGTCTTGATTATGATAAAATAATAGATGTTTTTGCTTCAAAAAATGCAAG
This sequence comes from Lactuca saligna, assembly GCF_052625555.1. Classification (NCBI taxonomy): domain Eukaryota; kingdom Viridiplantae; phylum Streptophyta; class Magnoliopsida; order Asterales; family Asteraceae; genus Lactuca; species Lactuca saligna. The sequence goes on along the minus strand of NC_136421.1, from coordinate 67,286,399 downwards.
GAGGCATCGTTTTAGATAAATTTTATGTATGCTTTTGTTTGTGTAACCTTGTTTTCGTTTGACTATAAAATTTATTTCATTTTTGCTATTTTTTTAACTAAATAAAAGCATAATTTAGAATCTCGCCCTGGGCATTGAAAATCAATGGACCGGCCCTGAACATGGACTTTTGGACCATTTTAGGTCCAAAGGATGGACCTTTATCATACCATTCTGTTTTTGAGCTTGGGATTGCCATCCTTGAGGCTCAAAACATTCTTTTAACAGTAAGGCTCCAATCTTTTAGGCTCTTTTGAAGCCATGCATGAGATCTAGCCACTCTTATGATGTTATTTTCCATTATGCTATGTTTGGGCTCACTTGGTGGGTTGCAAACCACCAAGTAAGCGACTTTAGGAGTTAAGACATCAAAAAGGACTTGGATCTGTAGTTATAGCCTGTTAAGTGGAGTATTAAGTGCTGAATGGAGGTATAACTTAACAGGGTGGTAAATCGGGCGTACCAGCATGTACGTGCAGCATACAGACCATGCAGCGGGTACGCGCTACGTATAGAAGAGTACGCCCCGCGTACTCAATAATATTGGGCTTTTATCTTTTTAAGCCTTGGGTTGGCCATCTAATGGACTTATTATCTATTGGGCCTTAATGGGCCATCAGGGGTCTATTTATAAACTATGGACGTCATTGGGATGCTTTAGTCCCATTTGAGAAGTTGGGCCCAATTTAGAAAATTGGGCCATTAGAGGGTCTTTAGTTGGACCATTAGTGGACACGAAAATAGTAAAGGGATTTGGGCCTTGGATATGAACCACAACATAGCAGGGATAAATTGGTCATTTACCCATAGAGAATCTCCAACTTTTTAGATGTGGGTTTTCCTCCAGTAGGAACAAGTCTAAGGCACCAATGTCGGCCCGTTTAGGTAGTAGAGTATGTCAGGGTAAGCCCGATGCTTGGGTTAGCCTAATGCAGTTTGTATGTTTCTGGACTTCGGTCCGATGCCGGTGCAGCCCCGAGTAGTAATTATATGTGCTTGATGTCTTTGTGATTCATGCATGTTTATGTGTTATGTGTTATGTGTTCCGAACTTCGGTCTGATGCCGGGAAAACTCGATGTAGTATGTGATTTTGATATATGTTATGCTGAGCATGTGCCAGAGTGAGTCTGATATGGGGGCAAGCCCGATGCCGGGGTGAGCCCGATGCCCGATGCGGTCGGATGTCGGGGTGAGCCCGATGCAGTTGGGAAGACTTTGAGAGTTATGTTAATTGTTATATGTGTTTTGTACGGTATGTGGTAGCTTGGGGGAGCTCACTAAGCTTTGTGCTTACATTTTCAGTTTTGGTTTCAGGTACTTCAGCTAGTAAAGGGAAGGGCTCGAGCTGATGGCATAACACCCACCACTATTGATCAGCCTGGGAGTTACTCTAATATTACTATGAGACTGTTATTTGTTTTATTAGATATCTATGAGTTTGAGATACTTGTTTTATGTCTTAGTCATTGACAATGAGATTTATGTTTATTAAATGATTTTGAAACGAAATTTTTGGCTTGTATTTTGGGATGTTTCAAGTTGGTATCAGAGCCTTGGTTTGAGAGATTCAGGCACACTTTCGAGTATATCTGAACTCAAACTAAGGAAGTGGTATAAAGCTTTCAAAAGAAAAGAGTTTTAGAAAACCGAAAAGAATTTTTAAAAAGAAAAGAACTTTGAAAAGAGAAAAAGGGTGTGGTGCATGCAATCAGTAGAGCTCAAGTAAGTACTCCCAAATTATCCATACAAGTTTATGTTGGGTTTTGAGCAATCTAACACTTCCTAAGTGTGCATGAAACCCTAATAAACCTTGGATCTATGTTTGTCTAAATACATGCAAAATAATAATTTTCCAAGGTTCATAACCTATCTAACATGGCATGGGGTACTTTTAAACATAAAAGAGTTAGAAGAGATTACATACCTTTTTGATGAGTTTGATTCTTGAGGAGTTTGAGGGCCAAGCACCAATAGTGTGAATGCCTCAAATGGAATCACACATCACCACAAACTCTTGGAAAACTTTGAGAGAGTGTATACATACACTAATTTCGGCCACACACAACCACACACACTAGTGGCTATTTCATGCAACATAAGCATGCTTATATAGTGTACATGATTAGGGTGAAACCCTAATAACCCATGACCTTTCCTTTTCCAAGGATCCATGGGTTAAAAGCTCCATGGATCATCCATGGACTTCCATACAAGCCTAGCCCATTAACAAATGGGTGTTAGCCCACACCATATAAAATCAATAGCCCACAATCTAATTAGTCTTCCTTTTAATCTCTAAATTAATTCATAATTAATTTAAGACTAAGACTAATTAAATAACATGACTTCATATTAATATATTATAAATTAAAATATATTAATAATAATATGTGTATAACTCTCATAAAATTATCCATAAATAGTTTGGATGAAATGCAACCCAAATGGACCATGCCGGTCAGGTCAAGTATATACCAAATAAGTTATGGACTTAGACACCTTATCCAACAGACTCCCACTTGGATAAGTCTAATAATTGTATTTGCCTATTACTTCAGGAACCAACCAGCAATCGTAGCTCTTGAAAACTCTGTTGAACTATGAAGCGCCATTTTAAGATAAGTGATCATACAATCCTCTGTTCTCATGATATCAGCCGGACAAACACATGGAATTATGTCTTGCTTATTGTCTGGCAGTTGTTTCTAGATTTCCGATTTGTTTGACAAAGAACGCAACTGAACACATCAATTTAGTTCTGACCGGGCCCGGTACATGGGTCAACACAAAATCATCGAGGGGCCCAGATATCGCTTCTATTTCTAGAAGGAATAGATAAACTTCGACTCATATACTTGTTCTACTACTTGTTGAATTGTACACAAAGGCACGTTTTATAACATTGAGTTACTGATGCGTTTACGTGCAATCAATGCACAACCAACTCATAGGTAACAACTCATATCTCTAGGTTTGAAGATTTATATGATATTACCATCTCACGATGACTCGAGATAAATTCCATGAAGTGATACAAGTGAGCGTGGGTTTATTCCAATACTCATAACTTATGAGTACTCATGAACGTTGTAGCAACCAATGCCATTTCTAAACACCTTTAGCCATCTATAAACCCAATTCATCACAATCTTGATTCATACCTACTTCCGATGTATGACCGATTGTGGAAGTCAAAACATGCAAAACTGAAACAATTGTAAATAATTGACAATGATAGCAACTCCTTACTCATAAATAAATCACAATTTTATTCATCATCAAATGTCGATTACATTTTACAAGTTTCAGAGAATCTATCTAATTTGTAAAACTAATATCGTCCCTCAGCCCGATGCGCCTCGCATGCTGAAAATGCTTAGCTCTCATTAGTCCCTTTGTAAGGGGATCCGCAGGGTTCTCATCTGATGATATCCTCTTTGCCACGAGGAGTCCTTATTCTATCTTGTGTCTTTTGAAGTGATATTTTCTATCAATGTGTCGGGATCTCCCATGATCTCTCGGTTCTTTAGCTAAAGCAACCGCACTATTGTTGTCATAGAAAATTTCCATAGGCTCCTTAATAGCTGGCACAACTCCAAGGTCTCCGATGAAGTTCTTCATCCATATCGCCTCCTTCACTGCTTCACTCGCTGCTATATACTCTGATTCACAAGTCGAATCAGCCACCGTCTCCTACTTGGAACTCTTCCAAGAGATTGCCCCTCCATTTAAGGTAAAGACCCAGCCCGAATGAGAGCGAAAATTATCCCTATCAGTCTGAAAACTAGCATCACTATACCCTAATACTCTCAAGTCATCACTCCCACCAAGGGTAAGGATCCAATCCTTAGTCCTCTGTAGGTACTTGAGAATGTTCTTTACCGTAGTCTAATGAGCTTTACTAGGGTTCCCCTGATACCTGCTGACCATGCTCAAAGCAAAGGCCACATCAGGGCGGGTACAAGTCATACCATACATGATCGAGCCAACAGCGGAAGCATATGGTAATTGGCCCATCTTAGCTATCTCTGCCTCTGTACTCGGACTCTGAGTCTTACTCAGCTTGGTGTTGCTTTGATCGGTAAGTATCCTTTCTTGGAATTCTGCATGTTGAACCTTTTCAACACCTTATCCAAGTAGGTACTCTGACTAAGTCCAATTAGTCTTTTACTCCTTTCTCTTAATATCCTTATCCCTAGGATATAGGCAGCTTCCCCTAGGTCCTTCATAGCAAAGCACTTCCCAAGCCAGGACTTAACCTCCTACAAGGTTGGGATATCATTTCCTATGAGTAGTATGTCATCTACATACAGTACGAAGAAGCTAACTATACTCCCACTAGCTCTGACGTACATGCAAGACTCATCTTCACTTCTCGAGAAGCCAAACTCTTTGACCTTCTCATCGAAACAAAGATTCCAGCTATGAGATGCTTGTTTTAATCCATAAATGGATTTCTCAAGCTTGCATACTCTATTAGGGTACTCTGCACTGACAAAACCCTCTGGCTAATTCATGTACACATCCTCAGTCAACTTTCCATTAAGAAAAGCGGTTTTGACATCCATTTTCCATATTTCATAATCATGAAATGCAGCAATGGCTAGCATAGCCCTAATAGACTTAATCTTTGCTACCGGGGAGAAGGTTTCATCATAATCAATACCCTGAGTCTGAGTAAAACCCTTCGCAACCAGTCGTGCCTTATAGGTATGCACTTTTCCTTCCATGTCGGTCTTCTTCTTGAAGATCCATTTGCACCCGACTGTTTCACGGCCTGGTACATGGTCAACCAAGTTCCAAACTTGATTGTCATACATGGACTGTATCTCGCTGTCCATAGCCTCCTTCCATTTAGCAAACTCCGGGCCTGCCATGGCTTCCTTAACACTACTAGGTTCATCCAAATTTACCAGTGTACTATCACTAATAAATGTATCACCTTCTGTAGTAATATGAAAACCATAATAAAACGTAGGTGTGTTCCTAACCCGTGTGGAATGCCTCGGAGGTACAGACTCATCAGCTGGATCAACAGGAGTTTCCTCCTCAGGTTGATTGCTAGTGTCTGAGGTTCCTTCACCAATTGATCCTTGATTTTCTTCAAGATCAATTTGCCTCCCACTGTCTCCTTGGCTTATAAATTCTCTCTCACGAAAGACCCATCTTCGTGCTACAAAGACCACATTCTCACTGGGTCTGTAGAAGAGGTAACCAAAGGATTTCTGTGGGTAGCCGATGAAAATACACTTTTCACTTCGGGGTTCAAGCTTATCATGAGTTTCACGCCTCGCGAAAGCTTCGCAACCCCAAATTTTGATGTGATCCAAATTGGGAACCTTCCCAGTCCACATCTCATGAGGTGTTTTGGTAACCTTCTTTGTAGGGACTAGATTGAGGATATGGGCGGCAGTCTCAAAGGCATACCCCCAAAAAGAGATTGGTAGCGAAACTTGACTCATCATAGAGTGAACCATGTCTAACAAGGTTCGATTACGCCTCTCAGCTACACCATATAGTTGTGGTGTCCTAGGGGGAGTCAATTGTGAGACAATCCCACACTCCTTAAGATAGTCAAGGAACTTGGTACTAAGATACTCACCACCTCGATCGGATCGAAGCATCCTAATGTTCCTGCCCAATTGATTTTCTACTTCCTGTTTGAATTCCTTGAACCTTTCAAAGGTTTCTGACTTATGTTTGATTAAGTAGACATATCCATATCTACTAAAATCATCAATAAAAGTCACATAATACCGATTAGCATCCCTTATGGCGGTTTTGAATGGTCCACATACATCAGTATGTATTAGGTCCAACAAACCCTCACCCCTTTCACAAGTTCCAGAGAAGGGTGATTTTGTCATCTTTCCAAGTAGACAAGATTCACAACTATCATCCGATCTAAGGTCGAATGATTCCAAGACTCCACTCTTTTGGAGTTGGCATATGCGTTTCTTGTTTACATGTCCAAGACGACAATGCCACAATGATGCTTTATCTAGGCTAGTAGAAGAATCAATATACAACACATTATTTCCAAAGTTGTCTACAATCGACACAGTTTCATACACACCATCACAAGGTAATGCTTTAAAATAAAACACATTTTTAAAGAAAGCATTAATACCACCACATTCATTATCAAACGAAAAGGTAAAACCTTGTTTGTACAATGCATGAATGGAAATAATATTCCTCGCCATTTCAGATGAGTACACACATTTATTCAAATCTAATTTTAACCCATTATTCAGCAACAAAGTATAAACTCCAATCTTGGAAACAGGTGAAGTCTTCCTATTCCCCATGATCAAGTTTATCTTCCCGTGCTCCACATCCTCACTTCTTCTTAGGCCCTGCAAATCAGAACATATGTGAATACTACATCCTGTATCAAACACCCAAGAGTTAGAATATGGTGAGTTATTAGACAATATTGTGTAAATACCTGCGTCGGTGGGTTTTACTTTCCCATCCTTCAGATCCTGCAAGTATTTTGAGCAGTTTCGCTTCCAGTGCCCCTTGTCCTGGCAATAGTAGCAATCAGCATCCTTGGGAATGTCAGAAGGTGTGGCAAAACCGCTCTTGGTCCTTGATGAGGAGCCTTCAAGAGACTTTCCCTTGGTACCCTTCGAAGGGCGCTTCCTCTTTTTCCCTTTGCCTTGCCAGATAGCCAAAACAGGGGTAGATGTTGGAGTAGGAGTAGTAGAGGTAACAACCGACTTGCCCTTAAGACCGGTCTCAGTGGTCTTCAAGAGTCCTTGAAGCTTGCTAAGGGTAACTTCCTCCTTGTTCATATGATATGTCATACGAAAATGGTCATAACAAGAAGGTAAGGAGTGCAAAATGATGTCAATTGCCAACTCCTCAGGGAAGTTTACATTCAGCTTCAGCAAATGGTCCACATACCTTTGCATCTTTTGCATGTGGCCCATGACAGATTCACCGTCCTTCATGTGGGTTGTTATCATGGAGGAGATTATTTCATACCGCTCTTGACGAGCACTCTGATGGTACCTTTCCATCAGGTCTTGGTGCATCTCGAAAGGGTAGAAGTCCTCATAGGACTTTTGGAGCTCGGCTGTCATCGTGGTCATCATGATACATGCCACCTTAGTAGCATCTCTCTCATGTGTCTTGAATTCAGAGATCTCCTCAGGAGTAGCAGTAGACTCATCAAGCTCTTTTAACTCCTTATCGAGGACATATTCCTTGTCCTCATAACGAGTTACCATCCTGATGTTCCTTATCCAGTCCATGAAGTTGGAACCATCAAAGATGACTCTCCCACAAAGATTCATGAGAGAGAAAGAAACAGTTGGGTTAGAGCCCGAAGCATTAGTGTTGGAAGACATCTGAAAGTAGAAAGTAAGTTTAGATTGGATATATAGAGTCCTTAATAAGACACCCAAATGTAATATTAAGGCTAGGATCCAATCACAATATATTATACTTAGAAGAGGGATGCCGTAATCTAAGTAGTAATATATTTGAAAGGTAGGTGAATGACGATTCACCAATTTCCACCACGAAAACGAAATGATTTATTAGGTTTTAATTGGATTTGAAATTCCTCGATTCTTTTGAGATTCATTGAACTTTTCAATGGCATGTTTCAATCTTGATTGTGCCCTTCAAATTTTGTGACTGGGATGTCGAGGATCACAAAACAAGGTGTGAATAACCATGCCAATTCACTTGATACCCTTAATATTATCACCTAATCAATGTGCCGGTTAACCACACACACTCCATTGATCTATGACAAACATTAAGTCACCCTTCGTGATCCTTACAAGTCCAAGTTAGTGTGTCGGTTAACCACACACGCTCCACCAACGACTTGGTAAGGTACAAAGTGTGAATTCCATGGATTAGCACCATGTTCACATTTTCCCTAAAGTAACTAAGATTGGGAATTAAATAAAAGATTTAGTTACTTTATAATATTCATCATACTTAATGAGAATTTATAAGTCTTTGTCTTACCCGTTTGGCTAACGACCCTCCACCAGTCAAGCAAGCGGTGGGTGAGAGTATACACCCATTAAGTCGCCATTTTATAGGCAACAACCTTATACCCACCTTATAGACCGGCTTCGTGAATGAGGCCTACTAACGGTAAAATGACTTGTTCTTATACATATATATATATATATATATATATATATATATATATATATATATATATATATATATATATATATAATTAACCATTAATGTTATAAATAGTATAAGTGTTGAATTTTAACTTTTAAAATTCTAAGTGTTGGAATTAAAGTTTATTAAAGTGTGTGAAACTTTTCCAAATTCCAAAACTTGAGGACAAGTTTTGTAACTCTTTAAAACTTTTCATTTCATAACTTATGAATTAAAGGTTCATAAAAATGAAGACTCTTCATTTTATGTAACTTATGTGTTTTTAATGTGTGTTAAAGAAATGTGACCTTTGGATATCCATAACTTGAGGACAAATTATGGACTCCATTAAAACACATAAATGATCAAGAATTAATCCTAAACAATTCAGTAAATAATTCCTATCATCTTCTAAATTCATAAGAACATGAACATGATTATCAAAGTTTCAAAATTTATATGAACACATACAAAGCATGAAATTTTGATATATGCTATTGTAAATGGATTAGAACAACCATTACACCCACTAAAATAAGTTTTAAAACATCAAAACAATTTAGGGTAAAGTTTCTAGTCCATTTCCAGTAGCAAAAGTCGAAAATCTGCATTCTGAACCTTCTGCTCGCCGAGTGCACGAATCTACTCGCTGAGTATGTTGAACTTTGCCTTGGACTTGTCGAGTCCCCCCATGGACTCGGCGAGTCGATCATGCAGACAGCAAAGATTTCGACTTTTATCACTATTTTGCACCAAGTATCAAACAAGCAAGCCTAGGCTCTGATACCACTGTTGGGTTTTGAGCAATCTAACACTTCCTAAGTGTGCATGCAACCCTAATAAACCTTGGATCTATGTTTGTCCAAATACATGCAAAAATAATAATTTTCCAAGGTTCATAACCTATCTAACATGGCATGGGGTACTTTTAAACATAAAAGAGTTAGAAGAGATTACATACCTTTTTGATGAGTTTGATTCTTGAGGAGTTTGAGGGCCAAGCACCAATAGTGTGAATGACTCAAATGGAATCACAAATCACCACAAACTCTTGGAAAACTTTGAGAGAGTGTATACATACACTAATTTCGGCCACACACAACCACACACACTAGTGGCTATTTCATGCAACATAAGCATGCTTATATAGTGTACATTTTTAGGGTGAAACCCTAATAACCTATGACCTTTCCTTTTCCAAGGATCCATGGGTTAAAAGCTCCATGGATCATCCATGGACTTCCATAGAAGCCTAGCCCATTAAAAAATGGGTGTTAGCCCACACCATATAAAATCAATAGCCCACAATCTAATTAGTCTTCCTTTTAATCTCTAAATTAATTCATAATTAATTTAAGACTAAGACTAATTAAATAACATGACTTCATATTAATATATTATAACTTATAATATATTAATAATAATAATATGTGTATAACTCTCATAAAATTATCCATAAATAGTTTGGATGAAATGCAACCCAAATGGACCATGTCGGTCGGGTCAAGTATATGCCAAATAAGTTATGGACTTAGACACCTTATCCAACAATTTATGCTATGTTATGATTATCTGTAACGCCCTATTTCTGGTATGTAAATTAAATATAACATATTTCCCTTTCTTAAGAGGAACACGACGAGTCTCTAGCCCGACTCATCGAGTAGAGATGGGTTTTGCATGCAAGTATAGTTGGCGACTCGACGAGTCTACATTCGTGGACTCGGCGAGTCTGCCAGTCTGAATGAAACTCTAAATCCTAGGGTTTGTACCCTATTTAAATGTCATTATAGCCTCCCACCGCAGCCTCCTTCACCTCTCAGAGACTTATTCCCAAAACACTAGCCTCCTTGAAGTGTGTGTGAGTGATCTTTTCCATTGTGAATGAATCTTGGTGCATTCTTGAGCAAGAAGAAGATGGAGAAGGTAGAAGAACTCAAGGAAGAAGAAGTAGATCCAGATTATACTCCTCTTTGGCCATCCTTTCTGGTAATAAACCTTTCATCTTGGTTATTGTATTGTTAGATCTTATTTGTCCCCAAATTGATGGTTTTGAGCTCAGAAACCCAAATACCTAGTGATGAAGCTTTGTAATCAAGCTATACCTCGGATCTAGCCACTTTTGAGTTCTAGGAGCTCAAGAAGGCCATCTTTTGGCAGCCATGGCTTTGTTCTAGTCAAGTAACCCACATAATAGCCAAGTTTGAGTGTTATTGCTTCATTGCATCATAGATACACGTAAAGATAGCAAATTTACGTGTTCAGATAGTCCCAGGAACCCAGATCTATGAATTGGATGCACTAAAACTGATTAGAATCGACTGAATATAAGTTACATGCAAAGGACTCGGCGAGTCGGGTCGCGAGTCTTAGATTCCCTGTTCAGTAGTAGCAAGTCTGTTTAGTGAGTGGAATAAAGACTCAGTGAGTTAAGTTATGGATCTAAGTGTAGAGGGACTCGGCGAGTCTACGTCATGACTTGGCGAGTCCAAGGAAATCTTCTTGCCTCAAGAGTAGACTCGACAAGTTGTTCATACTACTTGGCGAGTCACAGGCTAGGCGTGTTCATATGATGAAGGAGAACTCGACGAGTTGTTCATACAACTCGGCAAATTGGATGAAGTTTATTTGAAGTTAGTTTGGAGGAAGAACTCGTCGAGTTGTTGCCAAAATCGATGAGTTGAAGCAAGTAGCGGATTAGAAAAGGTATTAGAGACTCGGCGAGTTGACGACCCAACTCGGCGACTCCGGTCAACTGACAGTTGACTTTGACCAGGAGGTTGACGTTGACCAGGGGTAAATTAGTCATTTTACCCTGAGAATAGTTATCAGTATCTGATTTAGTGTCTATGGAATTTGTACCCGGGGAGTTCCGGAGCAGCAATCAACCAGTTTTAGATTTAGCATCTCCGCAGCCAGCATTACAAGGTGAGTTTCCTTCCCGTAGGAACGGGTCTATGGCCACAATGTCGACCCATTTAGTTAGTAGTAGTTCCGGACTTTGGTACGTTGCAGTAGTTTAATGTGCCTGATGTCTTTGTGATTCAAGCATGTCTTTGTGTTTTGTGTTCCGAACTTCTGTTCGATGCAATATGAAGTATATGTGTTTGTACTAGTAGTTATGATTATGCTATGCTATGTTCAGTTAGTTCCGGACTTTTGTCCGATGCAGTTTGCGAACTTCGGTCCAATGTAGAGGGAAAGGCCCTGGTTAGTTCCGGACTTCAGTCCGATGTAGTTTCTGGACTTCGGTCCGATGCAGAGAGCAAGGCCCTGGTTAGTTCTGGACTTTGGTCCGATGTAGAGGGAAAGGCCCTGGTTAGTTCCGGACTTCGGTCCGATGCAGTGGGCAAGGACCAGTAGTTGCTTTATATGTTATTGTATGGTATGTGGTAGTTTGGGGGAGCTCACTAAGCTTCGTGCTTACAGTTTCAGTTTTGGTTTCAGGTACTTCCGCTAGCAAGGGGAAGAGCTCGGGATGATGGCATGGCACACACCACAATTATAGTCTTATCCTGGGAGTTTTATTAAGATATTTTGATATGATACTTTATTAAGTTTTGAATTTTTACATTTTCTATGGCCTTTTGAGACATATGATTCATGGTTTTATTATATAAAACTTGATGTTGTGGTTTTAGTAATGCTAAAACAATTTTTTTTTTACGTTGTTTCATTATCAGTTTTATTAGAACATCATGCTAGATTAAGACTAAAGATCTAGGAAGGATGCCTTATGTGCCTGTTATATGTGTTTCAGCTCTGTGAGAACTGCATGCTAGTACAAAATTGTTAGCATGATAGCCAGAGTAGTATATGCTTGATTATGTGTACTTGATGCTCGAATGCTGCATGCTTTGTGCTTTTAGGAGTATTAGCTATCTTTTACCAACTAGTAAATGATTATATTACATTACATATTGCAAAGATTAAATAATTTCAGAAGGTTAGGTCTAGCTCTTTTACGCAACTCTTGTTTGAGTCCAACCGTTGTAGGGTAGGACTTGGTGGAGTCAAGGAAGTTCTTGAGGAAAGTATGAATAGATGTGGAAGGTAGTATGGGTCCGTACTACCGAAAGCAGAGGATCCATATTCGAATCAAGGAAGGCTGAGGCAAGACCAGGTAAATTTTAGTAGAGGTGATCCCTTGAGTTATATTAGTATTCTGACATTTATCATTATGTGTTTTCAGAATGGTGGTTTTGCGCCCTAACCAGCAGTCAACAGTTCAGGTGCCGGGGAGGGATCAGGTTCAGGCTCTGGAGTCGAGCACTTGGATGAGCAGACTAGAGAGTTCATCTCCTCAGAGATCACTCGTAGCATACTTCAGCAGACTCTTGTGATCTTTGGTTCGATCAAGGAGGGTATTATGGAGCTTATGGATGAGAGTTTGCTTGCGTTTCGCACTGAGGTGGCGGCCATGATGGGGTCACGCTCGCTCACATTCATAGAGTTTAGGGCATGTGGAGCTCCTGATTACGAGGGGGCTCGAGAACCCATTGCTAATACCAGATGGTTGGCGGATGTTGCCAACGCATTCCACACCAACAGATGTCCCGAGGGGGACATGGTTAGGCTAGCATCCTGTCTCTTTAAGGGCAGGGCACGTGACTGGTGGGAGGAGGTTGCGAGAGCTATTGGAGATGACACTACACTGTGCTGGATGCTATGACCTGGGTGGGCGATTTTACGACCAGGTTCAGAGTCGAGTTCGCACCTACAATCGAGGTGCAACTGTTAGCTATGGAGTTTCAGGACCTCCAACAGATGATAGAGATTGTGGCGGAGATTACCGCTAAGTTTAGGAAGAGGGCCCTCCTTGTTCCGCAATATGTGGAAGACAAGGAGATGAAAAAGGCCAGATATCATGAGATGCTACGGAGTGACATTCGCCAGTTTGTGAGTTGATCCAATTGCAAGATGCTGGAAGATAATATAGTGAGGGAGAGAGAGAGAGAGAGTCGAATTTAGAGATGGAAAGAAAGAGGAAGCCAGAGGGATTTCAGATGGTCCATGATGGTGCAATAACTTCTTCATGGAGTAACAACAATCCTAAATGGCACAACAGGGACATAAATTGCATAAGAGCATCAAGTATGGTGCTTAAAACATCAAACTTGGAGCAACAACATCACTATGGAGCAAAGGGCACATGCATTGTGCATCAAGGCCATGTGTGGTGCAATAAGAAGCATCATCGCTCAAGAGGAGAAAACGATGCTGCAAAAGGGAGTGCCATTGTGCAAGAGCATCCCTCTTGGCCCATCCCTTTATCAAATGGCACAACAAGGACCCATTTTTGCTCCATATCCCTTCCAAGTGCTGCAAACCTCTTCCAAGTGTTCTAAATTTCTTCTAGGTGATCCACACCCCCTTGTACATGATCTGTTCCTTTGGCACTTGATCCGTTCCTTTATCTGATGAACTATTCCTCTCTCAGAAGATCTGTTCCTTTTTCACATGCTCCATGAACCCCAAGTGCTCTATTGTGGTCTAAGTGCTCCAAATGCTACATGAACATGATCCAAATGCTTGAGTCACATTTAATAATCTCCACCTTGACTTCAGCATCCTCAGAACTCTACCTGGAAAAATAACTTACTATCCCTTCCTACCATTCATACCCGAAGGGACCTAACTCTGTGGGCAACAACTTTGTCAACATATCTATTGGGTTGAACTTGGTATCAATCTTCAGTATTGAAAACTTGTCTCCTTCCAGAATATCTCAAATTAAATTCAGCCTAACATCAATGTGCTTTGTCTTCTGGTGACACACAAGATTCTTAGCAAGACTCAAAACACATCGACTATCACAATACAAGACAGGTTTCTCCACCTTTAGACCAAGACTCTGAATGATCCCTTGCAACCATATCTCCTCCTTTACTGCTTCCATCATGGACATGTACTCGGGTTCAGCTGTGGACAAAGTAACGGTATCTTGCAATGTTGACTTCCAACTGATGTCACATCCAAATAAATTGAATATGTAACACGTCCGTGACATGCGATTCAATAAGTCACCACCATAATCTGAGTCAACATATCCTACCAAGTTACTCTTATTATTTTCTCCATACACCAAGAAAACATCCATAGTTCCCTTCAAGTATCGCAAGATCCACTTCACAGCTTCCTAATGAGTCTTCCCTGGATTATTCATAAACCTACTAACCACACTAATTACATGAGCCAAATCAGGTCTCGTATAGACCATAGCATACATGAGACTTCCAACAACACTTAAATATAGAACCCTGCTCATGTACTTCCTCTCCTCATTAGTAGTGGGTATAGTGCTTGGACCAACTTTAAAGTGAGCCGCCAAAGAAGTTCCAATTCGTTGGACTGATCACAATTGAAGGACTGCAGGACTTCTCAATGTAATTTTGTTAAGAAATACATAACCACTTGATCTTCTGTCCCTTTTAATTTTCATCCCCAGTATCTTCTTTCCTGCTCCAAAACCCTTCATCTCAAACTCATTCTTTAGGGTTGCCTTCAAGTCATTTATTTCAACCATGTATTTAGCTACGATGAGCATATCATCAACATATATCAACATATATATATATATATATATATATATATATATATATATATATATATATATATATATATATGTAAGAATCCGTTGATAATTCCTTTGAGTAAATACAATTGTCAAACTGGTTTCGAGTGTAGTCATTCCAGATCATGAATGAATCAAATCTCTTGTACCGTTTTCTTGGAGACCGCTTTAAACCATACATGGATTTCTTCAACAAACATACATGATCCTTCTTAGAATCAAGGGACCCTTCTGGCTGGTACATATCAATCTTCTCTTCTAATTTCCCATGAAGAAATGCAGTTTTCACATTGAGCCTCTTAAGCTCCAGATCCAATGCACTCACCATGGCCAAAAGAAGATGAATTGTCTTTTGGTTCACGACCGGTGAGAACACCTCGTGATAATCAATTCCTTCTTTTTGAGAAAACCTTTTCGCCACCAACCTTTCCTTGAACCCAGCTAGTTCAACTCCTGGTATCCATTTGTTCTTCTTAAAGATCCATTTGCATCGCATTGGCTTCACTCCCTTTGGTAATGGAACAAGATCCCATGTTTCATTCTTCTCTAAAGATTGGATTTCTTCATTCATAGCCATCAATCGGTCATTGGCTTCTTTACTCGCTACCGCCTCTTTGTATGATTAAGGCTCCTTAATGTCACTGTCTTCTCCAATTACTAAAGCAAAAGCAATGGAGTCAAGTTCACCTTAATTCGAACATCCCACATATCTACCAGGTTGTCGAATGACCCTCTTTGATCTTCTCCTTACTATAGATTTAGACCCATCATCCTTCCTGACATCAGCACTAGTAGATGAAGATCCTATAGGTTGCAATTGGGTTTCATTTTGTCCAGGTTGTTCACTGCCGCCTTGCTCTTTGTCACTTATAACAACTTTGTTTGGAGTTTGAGTTTCAAACTCCACCTTCAGGCTAGCACCCTTAACTTTGTTCCTTGCTTGACTTGTATCACCTCTTCTCTGGTTACCCATGCCAAATTTCTTAAACTTCATATCTCTGCTCATGATAAATTTAAGATTTCTTCCTTCTTCTTTACACCACAGTCGGTAACCTTTTACTCCTATCGCATATCCTAAGAATATGCACTTCATTGCCCTTGGCTCATGTTTACCATCATTCACATAATCATATGCAGGGCATCCAAATATATGTAAACTAGAATATTCAGAGGGTTTCTCGGACCATACTTATTGATGAGTCTTCAAGTTTATTGCAGTTGTCGGTTATCTGTTCACTAGATATCAAGCAGTGTTAACTGCTTCCGCCCAGAATTGCTTGGATAAGTTAGCAAATATCTGCATGCACCTAGCACGATGTATGAGTGTTTGGTTCATCTGTTCTGCCACTCTATTTTTCTATGGTGTGTCTCGTATAGTGCGGTGCCTCACTATACATTCTTCCATGCAAAAATTATCAAATGGAGCATTGCAGAACCCCAACCCATTGCCAGTCCTCAAACTATTGACCTATTTTCTAGTCCTTTTCTCAACCATGGTCTTCCACTCCTTGAACTTCCTAAACACCTCATATTTGGTCTTCAAAAAGTACAACCAGACCTTCCTTGAATAGTCATCAATAAACAACACAAAGTATATGTTGGATTAGTGTCTAAGCCCATAACTATATTTGGTATGTACTTGACCCGGTTGTCCATGGTCCTTTTGGGTTGCCTTCACCAAAACAACTTGATAGGATGATTTATAAAGAGAGAGAGAGAGAGAGAGAGAGAGAGAGAGGTTATTATGGTTTATTAATATTTTATATGAATAATATATTAAATGAGAATTCATATAGCTTAATTAATATTAGACAAAAATTAATTAAGAATTAGTTATGTGGCTAAAAGAGATTACTTAATTAAATGGGACTAGAACTGCCAATTGTGTGATAGTTGATTTTGGGCTGAGAATCCTTATGGATTAGGGCATGGACTAAATTAAGGAGGAGTCCATCTTAAATTCATCCATGGAGGCCTTATTCTAGAAGGTTCTCAAGTTACTTAGGGCCTAAGTCATCCAATTAGCATTTTGACTGAAACCCTAGAAGCTCAAGTATATATGGATCCCTAGGGCTAACAAAATCGGCCACTTGATCCCTTGGAAGCTTGGAGCTGACTTTTTCCTCTCATCGTCTCTCCTAAACATCACCCTTGTGCTTGTGGCGTTTGTAATCCATTAGAGGTGTTACACTTGTGACACTAAGCTTCTTGAAGATTAAAGGATTCTTGTTACCAGTGAAAGGTATCATCTAAACTAGTTCATTATTGATTTCGATTTCAATGTATGCTGGATTACGGTTTTCAAGTCTTGGATGAATTGCATGTACAATAGAGAAGTCTAGATCCAAGCTTTAGGGTTTTGTATGAGCACGTAGGATTGTTCACGAAGTTGATCATATATAATAACATAAATGGTAGTCATACCCTTAGTAGGCCTCATTCACGAAGTTGATTTATAAGAGGGGCATAAGGTTATGGACTATATAATGACCGTTTAATGGGTGTCCACTCTCACCCACCGCTTCCTTGATTGGTGGAGGGTCGTTAGCCGAACGGGTAGGATAGCGCAAACCTTTCCTCATTAAAAGTATAATGAATTTACAAAGTAACAAAATGTTTACAAAAATTCCCAATCTTAGTTACTTTAGGAAAAAGTGAATTTGATGCAATTCCATGAAATTACACTTTGTACCCTTGCTAAGACGTTAGTGGAGCGTGTGTAGTTAACCGTCACACTAATTTGTCTCTAAGAAAAGGTGCCAAAGGGCGACTCGATATTTGTCATAGATCGATGGAGCATGTGTGGTTAACCGGTACGTGGATTAGGTGACTATAACATTAGGGGCACCATGTACATTTGCATGGTTATTCACACCTGGTTTGTGATCATCGGCATCGTAGTCACAAACTTGAGGGGCATATCGAGATTTAAACATGCTATTGAAAAGTTCAATAAATCTCAAAAGATCTATGAGTTTTTGATGCATTTAATACTTAATTTTAATTTGTTTTTCATGGTGGAAATTAGTGAATTGTCATTCACTTACCTTCAAATTATTTGTTCTTTAGATTACGACATCCTTTTTCTAAATTGCAAATAATGTTGTTGGATCCTAGCACTAATTTTCATTTGGGTGTTTAATTGGGGATTCTTATCTAATCAAACTTTGTCCTTTTTCCTTTTTAGATGTCAAACTTGAACAACGATGCTTCCGTCTCAAACGCCTCTGGCTCATTCTCACTCATGAACTTGTGTGGGAGGATGATTTTCGACGGGAAAATTTTTAATGATTGGATCTGTAACACAAGAATGGCCACCTGTTACGAGGACAAGGAGTATGTCCTCGACAAGGAGCTAAAAGAGGTGGATATGAACACTGCCACTCCCGAAGAGATCGCTGCCTTCGAGGACCATGAGCGTGATACCACGAAAGTCAATTGCATCATGCTAGCGATAATGACTGTTGAACTCCAAAAGTCCCAGGGATTTTGTCCCTAAGAAATGCATCAGGACTTGGTTGAAAGGTATCACCAAAGTGTGAGGTAGGAGAGGTACGAGATCATCAGTTCGATGATCACGAACAAGATAAGAGACGGAGAGTTTGTCACTCCTTATCTGCAAAAGATGCAGAGGTATGTTGACCGCCTGCTAAAGTTAAATGTTAACTTCGTTGAAGAGTTGGTGATTGACATCATTCTTCATTCGCTGCCACCGTTCTTCAACCAGTTTCGCATGACCTACCACATGAACAAAGAGGAGGTCACGTTAAGCAAGCTGCAAGTTCTGTTGAGGAATGTTGAGAGTAACCTCAAGGACAATTTCACACATGAACAAAGAGGAGGTCACATTAAGCAAGCTGCAAGGTCTGTTGAGGAATGCTGAGAGTAACCTTAAGGACAAGTCCATTGCACACACCTAATCCTACTGCTGCCCCAGTCTTGGCTATTGGGCAAGGAAAGGGTAAGAAGAGGAAGGCTCCCTCAAAGAACCACCATAAGAGAAAGTCCCATGATGATACCTCTTCTAGTGGAACCAAGTCTGGTACTGCAGGATCCACCTCTAACCCCAAGGATGCAGAGTGCCATCACTACCATGAAATAAGGAATTGGAAATGAAGCTGCCCAAAGTATTTGGAAGATATCAAGGATGGAAAGATCAGGCCGTCCTTTGTTGGTCTTTACACTATTCAATATAATGATTCATTGCATGCTATTTCTTGGGTACTTGATACAGGATGTGGTTTTCACATTTGTTCTGATTTGCAGGGGCTAAGAATAAATAGGAATGTGTAGCATGGGAAGATAAAATTGATCATGGGGAACAAAATATCGTCGCCTCTCACCAAAATTGGAGTTTACTCTTTAGTGCTTAGTAATGGATTAGGACAAGATTTGAGTAATTGTAGTTATTCACCAGAAATGGATAGAAACATCATTCCTTTTCATGGTTTGTATAGACAAGGATTTAGATATTCATTTGATAATGAAAAGGGTTCTATTAATTCTTATCTTAATGGTGTTTTCTATTTTGAAGCATTGCCTTGTAATGAAATATATGAAACTTTGATGATTATAGATAATTTAGGAAATGATGTGTTGTGTATCGGTTTTTCCAATAGTTTGGACAAAGCATGCTTGTGGCATTTTCGTCTTGGATATGTTAACAAGAAACGCATAGCCCAACTCCAAAAGGATGGAGTGTTGGAGTCATTCGACCATAGGGACGATGACGTGTGCGAGTCTTGTTTACCTGGAAAGATGACCAAGTCACCCGTCACTAGTACTTGTGAGAGGGGTGAGGGTTTATTGGATCTCATACACACTGATGTGTGCGGGCCTTTTAGATCCACCACAAGGGATGCGAGTTGCTTCTATGTGACATTCATCAATGATTATAACAGATATGGGTATATCTACTTAATCAAGCACAAGTCAAAAACCTTTGAAAGGTAGTGTGAACATGAAGTGGAGAATTAGTTGAGCAGGAAAATCAAGATGCTTCGATCCGATTGAGGTGGAGAGTACCTAAGTCTTGAATTCCATGACTACCCCAAGGAATGTGGAATCGTTTCGCAATTAACGACACCTATGACACCGCAGTTGAATGGTGTTGCTAAGAGGCGTAATTGAACCTTGCTAGACATGGTTCGTTCCATGATGAGTCATGCTTCGCTACCTATCTCATTATGGGGGTATGGCTTAGAGACTGCCGCCCATATCCTTAACTTAGTCCTTATAAAGAAGGTTGCCAAAACACCTCACGAGATGTGGATAGGGAAAGCTCCCTCGTTGACACATATCAAGGTTTGGGGTTGCGAGGCTTTAGTAAGATGAGAGACTCACAACAAGCTCGAACCTCTTAGTGAGTGGTGTATTTTCATCGACTACCTATAGAAGTCCTTTGGATATCTAGTCTATAGACCGAGTGACAATGTTGTCTCGTTGCGCGGAGAGAGGTTTTCCAAGAGCGAGAACTAATAAGCTAAGGGGATAGTGGGAGGCAAATTGATCTTGAAGAGATTCAAGAGTCGAGCGTTGAAGGAACCTCTAACATTGGCGCTCAACCCGAGGAGGAAACTCCGGTTGAACCGATTGACGAATCCTTACCTCTTAGACGCTCCAGTAGAGTTAGTGTTCTGCCTGTGTTGTATGGTTTTCATATAACTAGTGAGGGTGATACGTTTATTAGTGATAGTACACTAATAAATTTGGATGAACCTAATAGCTACAAGGAAGCCATGGAAGGCTCGGAGTCTGCAAAATGGAAAGAGGCTATGGACAGCGAGATTCAGTCCATGTATGACAACCAAGTTTGGAATTTGGTTGACAATGTGACTGGTCGTAAGACGGTCAAGTGCAAGTGGATATTTAAGAAGACGATCGACATGGATGGGAATGTACACACCTATAAGGCGTGATTGGTTGCGAAGGGCTTTACTCAAACTCCCGAAGTTGACTATGATGAGACCTTCTTACCAGTTGCGAAGATAAAGTATATTAGGGTGATGCTAGCCATTGTTTCATTTCATGACTATGAGATATCGCAGATGGATGTCAAAAACGCTTTCCTTAATGGAAAGTTGGCTGAGGATGTTTACATGAGTTAGCCAAAGGGTTTTATCGATGTAAAGCACCCCAATAGAGTGTGTAAGCTTGAGAAGTCCATTTATGGATTGCAACAAGCATCTCGCTGATGGAATCTTTGTTTCGATGAGAAAGTCAAAGAGTTTGGTTTTCAGCGAAGCGAGGATGAATCATGTGTATATGTCCTAGCTATTAGGAGTATAGTTAGCTTCCTCGTATTTTATGTCGATGACATACTACTCATAGGAAATGACATCCCGACCCTGCAAGAAGTCAAGTCCTGGCTTGGGAAGTGTTTCACTATGAAGGAACTCGGAGAAGCTGCTTATATTCTGGGAATAAGGATAGTGAGAAACAGGAGTAAAAGACTAATAGGATTTAGTCAGAACACTTACTTGGATAAGGTACTAAAACGTTTTAGTATGGAGAATTCCAAGAAAGGGGAGCTACCAATCCAAAGTAAAGCCAAGTTGAGTAAGACTCAAAGTCCGAGTATCGAAATCGAGATAGTAGAGATGAGCCGAGTACCTTACACTTCGGCAGTTGGCTCGATCATGTATGCTATGACTTGCACTCGCCTTGATGTGGCCTTCGCTTGGACCATGGTCAACAGATATCAAGGGAACCCTGGGAAATCACATTGGACCGTAGTCAAGAATATTTTGAAGTACCTTTGGAGGACCAAGGAATGGTTCCTAGTCCTCGGTGCGAGTGATGACTTAAAGGTATGAGGGTATAGTGACGCCATTTTTCAGACCAACCGGGACAACTATCGTTCTCAGTCGGGTTGGGTCTTTACCCTTAATAGAGGAACAGTGACATGGAAAAGTTCCAAACAAGAGACCGTGGCTGATTCAACGTGCGAATCAGAGTATATTGCAGTGAGCGAAGCATCAAAGGAGGCAATATGGTTGAAGAACTTCATTGGAGACCTTGTGGTTGTGCCATCCATAAAGGAGCCTATAAAGATTTTATGTGATAAAGAGGGAGTGGTTTCCTTGACTAGGGAACCGAGGGATCATGGTATATCTCGACATATCGACATGAAATATTATTTTATATGACATCGGGTGGAAGAGGGACTCCTCATAGTGAAGAGGGTATCATCATAGGATAATCAAGCAGATACCCTTACAAAGGGACTGAGTAGTGTTAAGCACTTCCAGCACGCTAGGAGCATCGGGTTGAAGGACGATATTAGTTTAGATTAGATAACTTCGAAACGTGTAATAGATAAATGTAATTGACATTTGATGATTAAATAAAGGAGTACTATTTATAACTGAAGTTACTGTCTTATGTTGATTGTTTACCTATTGTTTCACTTTGCATGTTTTGACTTCCTGAATAATAAGATTATTCGAACACTCCATAGTCGCTTATACTTTGGGAGTAGGTATGAAAGAAGATTGCCATGAATTGGTTTGTAGATTTTCTAAAGTGTATTAGACATAGAAAAAGTTTGTTGCAACGTTCATGAGTGCTTATGAATAAGATTTGAGCATTGGATTAGACCTGCGCTTGTTGGCATCACTTCATGGAATTTATCTCGAGTGATTGCAAGACGATAATATCATATGGTCTTAAAACCTAGATATATGGTTTATTGTTTGTAAGTTGTTTATGCATTGATAATGTGTAAATGTGTCAGTAACTTGATGTTATAAAACACATTGTTGTGCATGATTTGATGAGTGAATGGTAAGTGCATATAAGTCGAAGTTTATTTGTTCGTTTTATCCTAAGAGGGTAAAAGCGATATTTGGGCCCCTCGGTGATTTGGTTTGACTTATGTGCCGGGCCGGTCAGGATTGAATTGATGTGTTCAATTAAGTTCTATGTCAGACGAATCAGAGATCGAGAAACAAACCGTCGGACAATAAGTATGACTATGCTCCATGTAATTGTCCACACAATATCTAGAATGGAGGATTATACGATTCCTTATTTAAAGGACAAGTTACTGATAAGATCAGAGTTTGACAACGTCTTTGAGAGCTACGATTGCTAATCGGATTGTACTTGCACTATAGTTACTATACTTATCCAAGTAGGAGACTGTTGGATTAGTGTCTAAGCCTGTAACTATATCTGGTATGAACTTGACCCGGTTGTGCATGGTCCTTTTGGGTTGCCTTCACCAAAGCAACTTGATAGGATGATTTATGAAGAGATAGGTTATTATGGTTTATTAATATATTATATGAATAATATATTAAAGGAGAAATCATATAGTTTAATTAATATTAGACAAGAATTAATTAAGAATTATTTATGTGGCTAAAAGAGAACAATTAACTAAAGGGGACTAGAACTGTTAATTGTGTGATAGTTGATTTTGGGCTGAGAATCCTTATGGATTAGGACATGGAAGAAATTAAGGATTAGTCCATCTTAAAATCATTCAAGGAGGCCTTATTCCATAAGGTTCTCAAGTTACTTTGGGCCTAAGTCATCCAATTAGGGTTTTGATTGAAACCTTAGAAGCTCAACTATATAAGGATCCATAGGGCTAGCAAAATCGACCACTTGATCCCTTGGAAGCTTGGAGCCGACTTTTGCCTCTCATCTTATCTCCTAAACATCATCCTCTTGCTTATGGTGTTTGTGAGCCATTAGAGGTGTTACACTTGTGACACTAAGCTTCTTAAAGATCAAAGGATTCTTGCAACCATTGAAATGTATCGTCTAAACTAGTTCATTATAGATTTCGATTTTAATGTATGCTAGATTAGGGTTTTCAAGTCTTGGATTAATTGCATGTACAATAGAGAAGCCTAGATCCAAGCTTTAGGGTTTTGTATGAGCACATAGGATTGTTCTTTTGAATAAAATCCATCAGTATGAGCATCCTCCTTGAGAGTTCACTGGTGCGGGACCCTACAGATCTGAGTAAACATACTTCAGGATTTCCTTGCTTGTGTGTTGACTGGTAATAAACATCACTTTGCGATGCTCTCCCTTGATGCAAGCTTCACAAAACATTATCTTTCTAGTAGCCTCTCCACCAATCTGTCCTTCTTTACTTTGAACTGAAATGCCCTTCTCACTTATGTGCCCCAACCTACAATGTCACAACTCCGTCTTGTCATCACCTTCATTCAAGGATTGGGAGATAGCCACCGTTCCCATAACCGTACTTCCTTCTAGGATATAGTTCCCTCCTTATTCATCTTCCCTTTCATTATAACCAGAGAGCCTTTGGTCACTTTGACCCAGTCACCTTCACTAGCATACCTCATCCCATTCTTAGCCAATATGCCAAGAGAAATTAGTTTCTTATGAAGTTCTAGAATGTACCAACAATCTAACTTCCTGACCATGCCATCGTGCATCTTGATCTGCATCGTGCCACTACCTTTCATACTGCTCACCTAATCATCACCCATCTTGAGGGTGCCATCCCACTCTTTAAAGGAGTCGAACTAGTCACGATTATTCTTCATGTGATAGGATGCTCTAGAATCCAAGACCCAAGACTCACGACCAGTACATCACCATCGCCCCCTTTATCGGAATTTTCCTGAACCACAACAACAATGTTATTAGTGCTTGATTCACTCTTGGAATTCCCATTCTTCAACTGTGGACAATTTTTCTTGAAGGCCTATTCTACTTACATTTATAACATTTCATGTTCGATGGACCTTTAGACTTCGATTTTGAACATGATCTCCCTTTTTTTCCCCATTTCCTCTCTTCTGTCCTCCCTCTCCCTACGAGCAAACCAGAACTTCACACCTCCGCTCCACCTAAAAATTTTCTGTTCAGTTCTCTGGACATCAGAGACCCATTCACATCATTCACAGTGATCGTTGTCCTACCAAAGAGTATAATATCAACAAAATTCTCATATAAGGTAGGAAGAGAACATAAAAGAATGAGCGCCTGATCTTCATCTTCAATCTTCACATCAACACATTGTAGATCCAAGATAATGCGAATGAAGTTATCTAGATAATCTTTGACTTGGGTACTTTCAGACATTCTGAGAGTGTACAACCTTTGCTTCTGATACAACCTATTCATCAGAGAGTTTCTCTGGTACATGTCATAAAGTTTATCCCAACGCCCAGAAGCAGTTGTTTGATCCACGGCCTCCCTCAGTACTTCATTTTTCAAGCTCAATAGAATGGCACTATGTGCCTTTGTTAGAATGCCCACCTTCTTATCATCCACCTTATCCTTTAGCAATTTTGCCTCTCCTTCCAGTGCTGCCGCACATCCTTGTTGAACAAGTCCCTCATATTCACCTTCCGAAAAGTAAAGTCATTTGAACCATTGAACTTCTCCAAATCAATCTTGTGAGTAGACATCTTTAATCACAGGAATACAAACCACAGCTCTGATACCACTTGTTAGGAAGTAAAGCAGATAACTAGCAAGACTAAAAGCACACAAAACACAGTATTTACGTGGTTCGGTCAAGGTGACCTATGTATACAGGTAAGAGGGGAGTATTAATTTATTTCATAGCTCGCATACAGAAGTTACAAGTACGATTACACAGAGATTTGCCTATTACTCTAGAATTGAAGATACAAAATGACCTAGTATGTATCCTTATTTATACTTGAGGGATCAGAACTAAAACCCTAATGGGCGAAGCCCATTGGCCCATACGCCCATGAATGGTGTCAATCAATCACCATCCACCATGCAACATCTTCTGTTACATTCTTGAGCATTATCATCTTCTAGGAAAAATTGGATCAAAATGGCACAACAAAGGAATCAATATGGCGCATCATGTACGAAGATGGTACATGATGGTGTAACAACTTCTTTATGGTGCAACAGGAACCTTAGATGGCGCAACATGGATATAAATGGCATAAGAGTATCAAGTATGGTTCACAAACATCAATATTGGAGCTACAGCATCACCATGTAGCAGCAGGCGCATGCATGGCGCACCAAGAAGCATCAGGGTGAAAGAGGAGAGCAAGATGACACAAGAGGGAGTGCTACGGTGCAAGAGCATCCATCTTGACCCATCTCTTTATCAAATGGCGCAACAAGGACCCCTTGTTGCTCCATATCCCTTCCAAGTTCTCTAAACCTCTTCCAAGTGCTCTAAACTTCTTCCAGGTGCTCCAAACCCCCTTGTACATGATCCTTTCCTTTGGCAGTTGATCGGTTCCTTTGGCAGTTGATCAGTTCCTTTGTTATAATGATTCATTCATCTCTTAGAAGATCCATTCCTTTTTCACGTGCTCCATGAACCTCAAGTGCTCCATTGAGGTCCAAGTGCTCCAAAGGTTCCATGAACATGATCCAAATGCTCGAGTCACTTTTAACAATACAAAAATATATTCTAACTTAGCAAGTGTAAAAACTTGGCTTGATATGAAATTTTTTTCACTATGAAATACATGGGAGATACAAAGCATATACATAATAAGTATATATGGAGATAAATCAAAATGATTCGTTGGATAAAGCCAAAGTGCATGGAATGTGGAGGAAATTAAACATGCAGAACTTAGAAAGGTTTGTGCTTAACATGGCATAAAATTGAGTGATACTAATGTCTTAGTTCTACTAGTGAACTAGAGGTTATGATTCATGTCCCACAGGCTTCGCTATGGGATCCATCATACATGCCATGACATGTACCAGATCTGATGACTCGTATGCCTTGAGCTTGACAAGTTAGATCAGATCAATTTGGCAAGAATCAAAGAATCAAGATCAAGAACATTATTAATTGTCCTAGGAGGACAGATGAAATGATCTTGATAGTATGGAATATTTCAATGTAAAAGTTACATTGATGCTAAGTTCCACATTAATAAACATGATTTCATTTGTAGTCGGAATTCGTGCTTTTACTGAATGGTGATGTATTAGCCTGGAAGAGTACCACGAATACACCATAGTGGATTCAACAAACTTAGAGTACATTGTGGTTGGTTAAAATGCAAGAAGACAATGTGACTAAAAGAGATTCATTAGTGACATATTTGTTGAAATTTAATCATTGATCGTCCTTATGAAGGTTCTTGTGACTATAAGGCTGAACTTACCTCGAGTATGGATCCCAAGTCACACAGGATCGCATGATACATATTTAGTAAGTTCCAACACATTTGATAGTGTGTCAAATGTGAAGACATCATGGTCAATAAGTCATATCGGGAGGTAATCTTGTGGATCCATTGCCTTAACCGATGTCATTGACCACGTCTGACAGTCGGACAAAGTCGAGAGGAATAAGATTTTCAAATGAATTGGCTTAAGCACTCTTAGTTTAGTTTGTTTTAAACTTGAGAACTTAAGCAGTATAAGTGTTAATTTGATATGGCGATTATTAAGTGGCGCTCTTAATATATGATGGAGATCAGTCATTTCAATTAAACTTATCACTGTGTTCTCCTTTTGCATGTTTGGAACCCACTTCCCGAGTATTAATTTACTCAAACATCTACAATCAGTCATACTCATAGAAGTAAGTAGTGATTTAAGACTGTCATGAGTATTAGTGGATTATGCATAGTGATTGGACATGGCATAGAGATTGCACTAACACTCATGAGTAGTTAATAGAGATTTAAATATTTGACCAACCCACGTTTAGAGATTAATTCATGGATCCAGTCGTGAGTAATTCTAAGATGATAATATCTTCTATTCTTCAAACATAGATACATGTGGGGTTTTGCTCTATGATTATGTTGTGCATTGTTGTTTATAAAGGGTATGTCCATGTGTGACATGATGAAGTAGACAAAAAACTATGTAGTTGAAGTTTATTTGTTCCTTCTTCCTTAAGTGTAGAAGCGATATCTATGGGCCCCTTGATGATTTGGTGTTGACATTTAAAGTGTTCGGACGAGCCCTAAATGAAATTGATGTATTCACTTTAGTAGTTAGATGTAGTCGTCACAAATCTATATCGGGAAACATAATCTTGAATTCTGAGATTGACCATTATCAATGACTCGAATTCATACAAATATCCTAGAATGAAGGGATAGGTGATCACTTATCTAAGGGCTGAGTCTCTATTAGATCAAGAGTTTGGTAGTTGCACTGGATAGCTAAGTCTTTGTTGGTTATTGGAGAAGTATCGGTCCTCATATTGTTGATGACTTGTCCAAGCAGGAGACTGTTGGAAAGAGTGTCCAAGGTCATTAACTATTGGTAATATTTCCAATAATAACAGGGTTCTTTCGGGTTGCCCTGAAAACCCAAATTGAGTACAATAAATAAAGATTAATTATATATATATATATATATATATATATATATATATATATATATATATATATGTATATATATATATATATACATACATATATATATATATATATATATATATATATATATATATATATATATATATATATATCACTTTTGATCAAAGCAACCTGTCATTATAATTCAAACGAAAGAATCCAATCATTTAAATCTCTAGGTTTAAGATACATCAGTAATCATGAAAGAAAAAGAAGAATTTTCCATAAAATATCTGAATCTTGAACTTGATAAATTTTATAAAGATGTTTTCACCTTTGAAGTTTTTATTATAAAATTGATAAGATAACCAGTCTGATACCAATTTTAAACAAATTTAACAAATTCTTGAAGAATTCCCCAACTAACTTATAACAATAAACAAAATAAATTTTTTGTGTCAACAAAATACAACGTATTTAATGAAATAAATTTCTTCCAACAAAACAATATGTAAAATACAAAATAGAAATTTTTATAGAAGATGATTGAAAAGAACTGTGTATAGTGGTTGATCTCTAGACACCATATCTGTCTCCACTGACTATATATCTATGGTCGATTAAATATTAAACAAATAAGACATTAAAGGTAGTATTAAAACCTTTTAATAATTGATCATGAATCGAAACACATCAAACCAAGATATGAATTCGATTTGATAGATGAAAGTATGGTGAATATTTGATCTTGAATGCTTTGAAAAACCTTTAGATTTTTCACACTAAGAGAGTTATGACGGTGGGTTCTTGAAAAAATTATAAGCGACGGGCATGAGTATGTATTTCTGTACCGTTGTAAACCTGAAAATTCATATAGTGTATATAGTTCGATTTCTCGAGTTATATATATAATTACACAAGATGTTATTATTTATTGTTATTATTTTTTAATAATCCAGTCCAAAAGACCTTCATTGCTGGCTCAAAAATTATAGTAAAATATGGTTTCAAAAGACCTTAATTGGCTAGCTAAAAAAAATAAAATAATAATAAAATATTATTTTCATATTCAAAACTTAAGAAAGATACATGAACAGTAAAATAATAAATCTTTGAAAACCTAATGACTAAAATATCTGATCTTTTTCACTATCCATGCCTTCCACGAGGTGTGTATCATAAGCATCTGCTTTGATTTTTTCTTGAAAACTTTCAAAGAAAAGATTTGTAGAATTAACCCTTTATTTGTTTGTTTCTTAAAAAGCACTTACTCCAACAAATCGATGACATTTTGATAAGACATATATATTAAGGTAATGATTAGCACAGTTTAAGGAAATATATTTTGTTGAAAAACATATGTGCATTCATTTTCCATTTTTGCTGGTATGTTGGAGGCTTTTGCGGCAAAAATAAATGATTGGTTAAGAATGATTTCTCCAATCTCAACCTTTTTTTTCTTAATTGAACCTCTCTCTCTCTCTCTCTATATATATATATATATATATATATATATATATATATATATATATATATATATATATATATATATATATATATCTTGTGTTACCGAAAGGTATTTGAAAACAATTCCATCTTTGTTTTTAAATAAAAAAAATACAACTTTATATTCAACAATATTCAACAAAAGATGATGCTTTTCTTTCTTTTATAAAATATAACTCTATTTAAAAAATTTAATAGTCTTAGAAGCATTACTGTTTGAGATTATTATGATGAATAATCAAGTCTCGTCTTATAATATTCATTTCACTTGAAATCTTGGAGGCACATTGTGTTCGAAATTAAGGATGAAAAGAATTGTTTGGATTCGCTGAAAGTTGAGAAAAACACTATTGAATTGAATTATTTCGATGATACAAATCGAACATTCAATTGGTTAAAATTATGAGTTTTTAGAATGAGAGAATGTTGGTGAAATGTTCTTCATGAAGTACCAGAAAATGACCAAAAATGGATATATAGTTTTTTGTTTGAAAACTATCACATGACAGTTTCAGACTATCACTAAACCACCTAAATTGTCATAAAAAACAAATTTTATTATAAGGGTTAAGACGAGTCAAGTTTTCTAAAAAAAAATGAATTTCTAATGCATTTTAGGATAAGGATCACATGACAGCTCGGCCCTATCCAGGGGCTCAACCCCCTGGACCCCGCCAGGAGCTGCTACCCCTTGGACCCCGCTCCCAGGGGCGTTGGCCCCAAACCCTCATTCATTCAGGGCTTCGCTCCTAAATAACAGTGTACTTTAAATCTTGAAAACTTAACCAAGTATGTACGATGCGTCATCCTAACCTGTTCAACATATATCAATATCACTTATTGTCAACAAATTTAATCATATTACACTTGAATAATATTGATGATAAAAATCATCAACAAACCTCTCCCTTTTAAGTATAATCCTGATTAAACTTAATGCAAAACATAACGAAAACAAACTGATGCATAAATGAAATGTCATGAGGATTGAATGTCACATTAGTAAATTCTTCAACCCAAATATCTTAATACCATGTTGTCACTAAGGACTGACACTATATTTTACACATCAGTTTACATTCTCATAATTTCTAGCTTGACACAATATTTTACTAGCCTGTGTCATATCCTGCAATAAGCATTTCAAAGTTATGTCCCAAAGCTTCTTGAAGCAGTTAACTTCATGCTTATATAGGTAGTCATTTTCTTCTTGCACCTCCAAATGCAATTTTTCAAAAGAAATATTAAGAAATAAAATTTCAACCTCCTTAGCTTGTACTACTGAACACATACCTTGGGATGATGATAATAATGTGTTCCAATCTTCAAAGATAAAATTTTCCACATTGAATTCAACATTAATATTACATTAGATAGGAATTGGGTATATCAATATAAAAATGTCACGTAGATTTTAAAGCCATCCCTACAGCCATCTTATGCACAACATCTTTTGCTAACCCTTTAGTTAGATGATCGGCTAAATTCAACTGAGTTCTTACAAACACCACAGATATCACATCAGTCATGATGTGCTCACGAATCATGTTATTTCTAGCCGAAATGTCTAGACTTCCCATTATACACTTGACTATAAGCCTTAGCCAAGGTTGCAACACTATCACATCTGATACAAATAATAGATATTGATGGGGTCATAATGGAATTGTTAGATTATGTGTCTAAGCCAATAACTAAATTGGTATATACTTGAATTATTAACAAAGTCCTTTTGGGTTGCCCTCAAGTCTGGTAATTCAATTGGATGACTTTTAGAGAGAGATTGATTTATTGATTTATTATATGATTAATTAATAGAAATAAATTAATTTATTAATACGTTATGAGAATAATATATTAATTAGAAATTGTATTATTTAATTAAGAATAAATCATAAATTAATTAGAATTAATTTTGGGATTAATTTGATGATTTGAAAGTGAAAGGACCTAAGCTGGAATTATTTAATAGTTGAACAAGAGAGGGATTCTAGAATAGTCCTAGGATGGCCGAAAATTATTGGCTTCCTTAGGCTTCTAGAATATGCCTTAGAGATAATTAGGAAATCAGATAATTACTTGATTTAAGATATTTTAATAAAGTAGTGGTTATCAGGGATTCCTAATGTAGCTATAAAAGGGATCTTAGGGTTAGAAATTTTGGCCACTCCTTCTAATATAGAGATATCCAAAATTCACCTCTCATCCTCTCTCCTAAAATGTTTACATAGTTGCTAGGGTTTGCGTCTGAACCATTAGAGTCAAGATATTTATGGTTCTAGCTTCCAAGGTTTTTAAAGAAGGATTGTTTGATTGTTTTCTAAAATAATCAAAATGTATGTAATCTTTTATGAATTTCAAAATTAGCTAGGGTTTAGGGTTGTTGTTCAATAGAATTTTACTTCAATAGTGTTATGACTAAGTCTAATAGGTTGCATGTACTCTAAACCTATTGAAGTAACACTATTGAAGTAAAACCCATGTAAAACCCATCCTCATTCAAATTGGAGTAAGGATTCATTCAAATTGAAGTAACACATGGATAGCAAAGACTTATAAGTGCAAGCATATAAGTAAGGATTTATCTGTGTTGTTGCATGTAAAACTCATCAGTGGTATCATAGCATATGGTTTTCTAACAATTAAATGTACATTGCATGAAATTGAACAAAATCCAAATTAGAGAAAAGACAAAATCATCATTTTGTTGTGGCACAATGTCGTGGTGTTCTTCTTCCATGATGTTGAGATCTTTGGATCCGTGTTCTTGTTCGTTCTACCACGACTTGGCAATCTGTAACATTAGAGTTTGGTATGTTTCACTTTTAACCCACCTTATTATGGGTTTTACATGCACTAATATGGATAAATACTTACCACTTATGGGTACATGCAACCTAAGGATCTATGTCATAATTCTATTGAAGTAATATTCTATTGAACAACAAAAAACTATAAACCCTAGGTAATTTCGAATATTATAAAACAAAATTTAGGTTTACTTAACTTTTAGTTATCGTAGTAAATAACTAATCAAAACCTTCTTGAAAAATCTTGGAAGCAAGCACCACAAGTGTCGTGCCTTTAATGGTTTGTCACACCCCCAAACCAGAACGACGGAATCGTTCGAGGGCGGATGACTTCATGTAGTATCGAAACATTTGAATACATAGTAAAGAAAGTAATACAACCATCATATATATAATTTAAAAGTTTACATTGTTGAAAGGTACTTGTTTCAAAAGAAATTACAATATGATGTCAAAATGAAATTAAAATAACGTCGCAACGTCCCTTCTTCAAAAGCTGTAGTTTACTTGTATTACTGAATCCCTGAGAAATACAAGTGGTTTTGAAAGAGTAGGTCAACATTTAATCTGGTGAGTTCATAAGTATTTAGTGACAATGTTTGTATGAAATAGAATGAAAACGGTTTGTACATGTTTAAATGTTCCTAGAAAATCCCATATTTTCTACTATAGTAGATGGTAGTTTAATTGTTCCAAAACTGTAATGCAATAGTGCTTTTCATGCCTAACATAGTAGGTTTATGTATAAATCGTTAAGGCATTTGAAAAATGTCACAACTAGAAATTTTGTGTCATATAAGCTATATACTCAAGTAAAGGTTGAATCAAAAATTTTAAAGCATGTTTGATGCCTATTATGTAACATCAAAATTTCAATCAAATACATCATACAAGTACTACACATAGTCGTCAAACAATTGGAAACCCTAGAAGTTCTTGTTAAATCCATTTTTGGACTAGAACTTCCTTATTGGACCTAAGTGGACCAATAAGCTTCCAATTTGACTATTATGGGCTTAGAACCCTTAAATGGGCTCTAATTGGACCCACATCTATTTATTTCAACATTTTGGGCCATATTGGGCCTAGAATGAAATGAATTAAAAGCTTTGATCCATGATTAACTTAATCTAGCTTAATAGAGCATAAAAATCACAATTTTATCTTATAAGGCCAATGATCACCCAAACTAACTCTAATATTGGGCTTAGGGGCAAAAAGCCCAAAAACCTTTTTTTTCCTTTCCAAATTCTCAGCCCAAGGCCCAAACCCAAGGAAGGTTGAAGAGTTGACTTGCCATTGCCACCTTATTTTTATCTTTTGGACATCCATGCAACATATCACATATACCCATGCATACATCACCTCAAAGTCACTCTTCTTCTTCTCTCCCACTCATTCTCGGCCGAGCAACACCCACACACACAAATCTCTCACAAACTCTCTCTAGATCACTCAAGGCTTCTTTCTTCTTCTCCATCCAAAATCTCGAGATTTAGGAAGCATTCAAGGGAGTTCTTCCACAAAAATCATCATCTAAGGTAAGGTTTTGCTTGGATCTATGACTTGTATTCCTTGTTCTATCAAAAATCTCTTCCTAATCCATGCAAAAATCGTGATCTTGCACTCTAGAAAACTCCATAAACTCGAAAACTTCATCAAGGAGTGCAAAGGCCAAAAATCACTTCATTTCTTCCATTCTTTCTTCAAAAACCGAATCAACACCCAAGGTGAGTTTCATACCCCCTTATTTTCGGTTTTTATAAGTTTTTGTGGGGGAGATACAAGCAAAGGTGTAGATCCATCATTATGTGTATGTTGTGGTTGATTTCTATGCTTATATGTAGGTTTTGTATGATTTTGATGCTAGATCTAGTTATGAAATGCCAAAAACCGAGATATGTATTTCATTATAGCATAAAATATACTACTACATGCAAAGTATACTAAGGAAAATAGCCAAATGGCTTGACAACACTTAATTTGGGCTAAAAACTCATTTTTTTGACATAAAATGTTGAAAATACAAAGTTGAAGGGCCTAAAATGAAATATTTCGAAATCTGATGGGTTAGATGAGTCAAAACAGTTTACATAATGTATTTTCTGAAAATATACTATTTGGAGGGTTAAAAACATAAATTCCAAGCTTATTGGGCTAAATATGACATTTTCGGCCCAATGAGGCCCAATATGCGAAATTTTCTAATTTGGAGGACCAAAACTGCATTTTTCTGTAAAACAGTGGACTATAAGTATTCCATGTACTTTTGAAAGGTTTAAAATGCTTTTCAAATTTAAAAAGGACCAAAGTTGCAAAAATTTTCCAAATTGGGCCAAAAATGTAAAAATTGCGAAAAAGAGGGGTTATAACCGAGAAAACTGCAATTTCAAGGACTTAAGCTGTTTTCTATGAAAAATATGCTGGAAAATACTTATTTCAATAATTTTTGGTGTTAAAATGTGAAGAAAATTGATTTAAGGACCAAACCGGAAAGTTTTTAAATAAAGGGGTGAAAAGGGTAAATTTTACAAATAAGGAGGGACTGAAAACAGAAAATTCTCAAGTCTAGTTCAATACATGTAATTTGACCAAATGATGGTACCACGCCTATCAACGAAATACAATACATTACAATACCAAAAGTCGTTGTCAAACGAATTGGTTCGGTCTCGAACCAATAAAAATCCGAAACTACTAACACGACGACACTACGACATTACGACATTACAATTCATAACTAATAACGATTGGGAAGTCACTATACATGCGAGTGTGCACAGACGTCTACGCACCATCTTTGGGCCCCAAAAGTGTAAAATCTTGTTTGTTGAGCCTAGCTAGCCCAATGACCTGATCTTAAGGCCCGAAGACCTCTCTCTTACGAAGTGTTGGGTTTTACCGATCCGACATAACGTAAAAGGACTTTCAATGGCAAACATGCTACTGGTCCCCAAGGGTCCTTCAGTGCTGCTAGTAAAGTCTGTAACTCACGATTGCGGGTTGGGCTTCGGGCCCTTCGCAATTGCAATGGTCTTGAACGACGCGGGGAAATACCGAGGGTTTCGCACCTTCTCTTCTTCCCTCCGGTCGTGGGACTACACAAGTCCGGGAGGATTGAGTTGTGTGAAGAATTACGAGTGACGCCTAAAGGATCGCTTGTAAGGTTGTTGATTGGACGTTTTCATTAACGCACGTCACAACACTTCACCACCCACTGTATTCTCAATGCCTCCGGAGCTCAACGGTTTCCTCTAACGCAACGAAACAACGGTACACAAACTAAGTAAAGCAAAGTGATAGGAAAACGTCGGGTTTTCCTAGGGTTTTCAACAATTACAATTATGAATTACCGGTCGAATTTCACAACTCTTACGCTTACATCTATAGAATTCAAACAAGCATACTCATGGATCATCACATATTTTTACACTATTCTATTTTTAGAAAATATCGGATTTTCTGATGGTTTTCAAACAATACATTGGATTTCAAACACTACTTATGAACTCACCAACATTTCATATGTTGACGTTTTCAAAATACTTGTATTCTCAGGTAACAGATAAGGTGAAGGATGATTTGTACTCTATGACGTTTTGCTGTGGTTTAAGTAGTATCAAACAGTTATTTTTTTTTTGAGAATGTAATGTTTTGAACAATGTAATGAATGTAACATTACCAGTTGTATCATTCCAAATGTTGGTGATGTATAATGTTATGTTTCATGTATATGCATTGTGATGGTATTCAATGAGTCACGATAGCCCTCGGACGTTTCCGCCGTCTGGTTCGGGGGTGTGACAAAAAACCCTGTAAATCAATGTGTTTGTAATACTCCATGCGAGTCTTATAACCATACTATTTGACCAGGATGCCTATAACAACGTTCTTCAGGTGTTGGAAAGTTATGACGTTTGTCACTCCAGGCCTACCGCCCTAGGTGTAGCTAACAGCTTAGGTGTGGGATTGTTAATCCTGTATAGATCTATACACAAGTATCATGCTCCACCTACAAGGGATTTTGGCATATAATACAGGACATAAAATGCATATTCGAAAGTACGTGAAATGTCTTACAAAACATAGTATAAAACAAATTTACATATGAAAATGTTCATTTTTTCTTGTGTATGAAAATATCTCTTTGATATAGTGTTTCTAGTATGTAAATGTTCATGATTTCCTCGTAAACTATACCTATTATAGTTTTTCAAAATGTGTGTTTCGTTCGTATAGTAAACCCTAGTGTAATACTCACTTGTTATGTAAAGTATAATATTTATAGTGTCATAAATGATCACATATAATTAAAGTATAAATAAAGTGTTTGATTCGTGTA
The DNA here is from genome assembly GCF_052625555.1 of Lactuca saligna. Taxonomy (NCBI): domain Eukaryota; kingdom Viridiplantae; phylum Streptophyta; class Magnoliopsida; order Asterales; family Asteraceae; genus Lactuca; species Lactuca saligna. Next base: position 67,249,720 of record NC_136421.1, on the reverse strand, counting down.
TATATATATAAACATGTTTTATTTCCAAAAGACAAGATGTTATCGAGAATATATATTGCATACGAAAGTTCCCATGTAGTAGTTATGAATCACAATGGATTTCATAACCAAGCTACACAAGACCCCGAGTGGTCATGACACCATTTGAGTAATCGTAATCGGATTAACCAAATCCGCTCACTTCCTACCAATAAAGGAAACAGACAAGATGGAGAAATTAACCAGAACTTACATCAAAGAGATTGTACGACTACACCGTGTGCTAATATCTATTATCTCTGATAGAGACGATAGATTCACCTCAAGATTTTGGCAGTCGCTATAGATTCTCTGGGAACTAGTCAGGATATGAGTGCAACTTACCATCCACAAACCAACGGTCAGAGTGAGAGAACCATTCAAACACTAGTAGACATGCTAAGAGCCTGTGTGATTGACTCTAGTAAAGCATGGGATACCCATTTTCCACTTGTCGTGTTTTCATACAACAATAGCTACAACTTTAGCATTAAGGTTGCCCCGTTCGATGCCCTATATGGCCGTAAGTACATATCCCCTCTATGCTGGGCTGAGGTGGGTGACACACAGCTAGCTAAGGGGCAAGTCCTTGATAGCACTCTCACTGGCCCGGAAATCATTCGAAAAATCATAGAAAAGATAGTCTAAATCTGAGAATAACTGAAAGCCTCCAGGGATAGACAAAAGAGTTATGCAGACAAGAGACGAAAACCCTTGGAGTTCTAGGTGGGTGATCGCGTTCTATTGAAGGTCTCACCTTGGAAGGGCATGATACGCTTCGGAAAGCGTGGAAAACTAAATCCAAGGTACATCGGGCCATTGGAGATTCTTGCTAGAATCGGCCCAGTAGCTTACAAACTCCGTCTACCACAAGAACTTAACAACATACTGTTGGGTTATGAGCATTCTAACACTCCTAAGTGTACATGCAACCCTAAATACCTTGGATCTATGTTTTCTCTAGTATACATGCAAATATGAACATCCAAGGTATTATCCTAATCTAGCATACAAAACTATCAATATAACAAGATAGAATACATACCTCTTTGATGTATAATGTCTTCATGAAGCTTGAGTGCCTAGTACCCCAAGTGTGACACTTCAAATGGTTCACACAACACCATAAACACTTGGAATAACTTAGAGAGAATTCTACACTTCATGAAATCGGCTAGCCCTCTCTAGAATAATACTAGTGCCGATTTTGTCAAGAATAATATCTTTATATAGTGTTACAATTAGGGCAAACCCCAATTGTCATGACTTTCCATTTCCTTGGATCCATGGGTTCAAATACACCATGGAGCATCCATGGAGCATCATATGGGTTTTGGCCCAACTAGATAATCCATGGAGCATTAGCCCACTATACAAGTATGGATGATTTACTCAATCAGCCCATATATTTAATTAGTCTTCTTTTGATCACTTAATTAATCCTAGATTAATTCTTGATCAATACTAATTAAATAATCTTATTATTCTTATTATTAATATAATAGAACTTATAATATATTAATAACCATAAGTGTCTTATTTCTCTCATTATAGTCTATCCAAGTGCATGATGCCATGCAACCCAAATGGACCATGTCGGGTCGGGTCAAGTCTTACCAATTATAGTTATGGACTTAGACATTAATCCAACACATACACCCTATCTTCCATGTATTAAATCTAAAGAAGTGCTTATCCGACGAGACTCTTGTGATTCCACTCGATGAAATTGAGATAAATGAGAGTCTTAACTTTGTGGAAGAACCAAAAGAAATCATGGATAGGGAAGTCAAACGGACGAAACAAAGTCGCATACCAATAGTGAAGGTTCGCTAGAATGCCAAGCGGAGACCTGAATTCAATTGGGAGCGAGAGGATCAAATGAAACAAAAGTACCAACATCTTTTCCCTAGTCCATGATGTACTCTCTATAGATAGAATTTCGGGATGAAATTCAATCTAACGGAGGGTGGGGGGGGGGAGGTAATGTGAGAACCCGTTATTTTCAAGTCAACAAAAGTCAAAGTCTATAAATAAAATTCGGGTTTTATTTTTTTCGTTAAATTCATGAGGGTTAGAAAATGATATAAGTTATATAAATGATGTTTTTATATAAGTGTTTGGACTAAATTACACTTAAAAATAAAAGTTTTTCCTTTTGGAACCGAGAAACCTCGCACCGAAAACCCCTTTTCGGCCGAGAACACTCAGACCGCAAACCCTTCGGACCGAAAATGTCTTTCCGGCCGAAAACCCACTCGGTATATATATTTTCCCCCGAAAAATAAGTAATTTTCTCACTTTTTCAATCGAAAGCACTCCCATTTTGCTCCCAAGTATCATACAAGAACCTTCCAATATTCAAGAAAAATCCTTCAAATCTTCATATTTTTCACCAAGAACACCAAGAACAATCTTCAAATCTTTAAGCTGACCAAAAACACCATGGACCGAGAACATGTTCCCAATTGAAAACACCATAAGATCGAGAACCTGGTTCTCGGTTGAGGTTTTAAGACCAAAATCAAGAATTTCAGTGAAGGCTACACCGAAAACCTTTCTCAACACATCAAACAATTCTCGGTAATTCTTGTAAGAAATTTCATACATAAATTAAGTGTTGTCTAACACTTTAATTAATTATTCCACTAATTTAAATACGATTATATGTTTAAATAATATTAGGATACCGTTCTTTCCATGTATGATAGCCCGAGGATCATCTCTACAGTTCTAGTATCTAGACTCTAACACGCACTAGAGGTGAGTTCATACGGCTATATTTTCACTATTTTCAATGTTTTAGCCGGGGAAATACAAGTTAAATAGAAAGACTCTTATGTTATCATTCAAACGATTTCAATCCATTTCATTTGCAATTGTTCCAACCCGATCTATCACTACATTTACCAAAATATAATTTTAACCCTTTTGTAGCATGTTGAGCAAAAGGGTATTTTTCATAAATCTCTTACTACCGCTTTATACACACTATTATATTGCAAATGCTTCAGTTCATTTCAGGGTACACATTTAAAACTATAGTTGGGATAGTTTATGAATCACTACATTATTTTGCTAAATTCAATAAACATTACATGAACATACATTCAAACTATAATAGGTATAGTTTGGGAGACACTACACTATTTTACATGCTCAAAGAACACTATACAAAAACAAGTATATAAACTATATTATGTATAGTTTATAGAACACTACTCTATTACACTAATTTAAGGATACACTACTAAGTAATTATTTACATTACAAAGTATACTACTACAAGGTAATACATATAATTTCAAGTATAAGAGAACACTACTACACTACACATAAACTAGCTAATACAGGGTTGTGAGGCACTACTTCGGGGTATCCACTAGGGTACGGTTCTAAGTCTTACAAATTATAACCATAGGCTCCTGGATGGAGAGCGTGAATTTGTGTATAGATATATATGGGACTGAAAATCCCGCACGTTAGCTGGTTACAACAGCTAGGCCGGAAGGCCTAGGGTGACAAATGACATAACATTCCGATACCTAAAGAATGTTGTAGATGCCACTAGTCATATTAAGCATGGTTGTATGAAACTCACTATAGTATCAACTAAAACATTTGTTTACGAGATTAACAATACTTCAAATAGATTTATTTTAAATAATGAAACTATAGTACACTACTTTACACTACAACTGGTGGATTCCAGGCACTCATACAATAAGGTTTTCATACAAAAACTGCTACGAGCACTACCACAGACACTACCAATTGTATTCTCAGGGAACCGGTAGACAGATACACCTACAGGTTTTGAGAAGACGGAGCTTTTAGATTCGCATCTTTTATACTTTTTTTTATACATTTTGATGTCATACAAACTATGTATTGAACAGATGTATATACTATATTTTATCAATGTAATGGTTGGGTTTGCTTTGATTACTATTATACATTTGTTGTGATATTGTACATGATGTCCTCCGACCTCGAATGTTTCCTTCATTCCGGTTTGGGGGTGTGGCATACAACATACATACAAAGGCATCTCTCCTTAAACTAACTAGCATGTGATTCACAGATTCATAAATCAAGTCATAACAGATAACATATATGGGTATTCTGTCGAAAACTTCCTTGAGCTCGACTGATTGCATGCACCACACCCTTTCTTGTTTTAGAAAACTCTTTACCTGGAAAGCCATGGGCACCCCCACATGATCTTATAACCAAGTGTCGTGGGCACTCCTATGATCTTTACCTGGAATGCCATGGGCACCCCTACACTGTCTTATAACCAAGTGCCATGGGCACCCCCATGGTCTTTCCTGTAAGTATAACAAAGACAACTAGCATATAACATACCACATAACTAACTAGCATACCACCTAACACGTAATCAACTGGCATACCACATAACACATAATTAGTCGGCCTTGGTGCCTTCAACCTATTCGTATGGTGAGGAGACTCACCTCGAATGCTGAAACTCCCTGCAAGAAATCCTTAACTGCTGCCCTAACAACTCCTCGAGCTGTCAATACCGAAATATCGCCGAATTAGCAATTAGGTCCCAAACCATGATCCATAATCCATACTTGGGGGTAAATTGACCATTTTACCCCTGGCGCAACAAGATTCATAACTAAGTTCCAAGTCCAAAACTGAAAAGGCCCAAAACTGTAAAATCCATAAAAGCCAACTAATTGCCCACTAATGGCCCAATTTTCCAAATTGGGCCTAACTCCTTAAATGGGCTTTCCCTTTAAGCCCAAACACATTCTTAGCCCAAGTCCTTTCATAATGGCCCAAGAGTCTACACTTTGCTAATGGGTCCGAAAGCCATATCCAAATATGTTAATGGGCCACATGGCCCAATAAGGCCCAACCAAAACAACCATGGCCCAAAACATATAAATCAGACCAGCAATCCAAAATATGACCAGGCCCAAACTGAATAAGGCCCAAAGGGCTTACACGCCCACACAAAGCTGAAAACCCAACTGGAGTGCGTACGCCCTACGTACCCTCCAGTATGCTCAACGTACTATCCCTTCAAGCAGTATGCGCTGCATACACGAATTTACGCACGATGTACAAGCAGGATGTGCACATTTGACCATTAAGTGCTTAATACTTGGGATTTCAATGTCCAACTTTATATATGAGTCCATTAAGACGTCCTAAGGCATAAATTTGGCAACTTTATGCCTTTGCATGCTCCATATGCTCCTAAGAACCCTTTACAACCCATTAAGACCTTTCCAAGGGTCTTAACTCATGCATGAGGTCAAAAAAACCCATCAAGACTACATTTTTATGGTACTAATGAACCAAGGGACCTCATATCTACTCTTCCTAAGCTCCGGAGTTGCTCAAACTTCCAAGGGATGATTCATAAACACAAAAGGGGACAATATAGCAAACCCTAACTCAATCTAATGAATAAGATGTTAATGTTAAGGCTTTATACCTCTAGAAGCTCCTCAAGATGATCTAGATGCAGGATCTTGAAGCTTAATGCCACACCAAGCGCTCATTATCTTCTCCTTCTTAGATAATCTCTAAAATGTCTACCAATACACTTTTTAAGCTCAAGAAACACTCTCACAAGAAAATCTGAGGTTAAGGGATGAAATGGGGCTGTAGAGGCTTGCTAGGGTTTCACCTCAATGACTTAAGGATGTTTAAATATGTGTCAAGTCCGAATTTTAGGGTTTGGCATATCCGTCACGTATGCCCCGCGTACCCCCTGGTACGCCCAACGTACGTGCTGACCCTCCGCGATCATCCATCCTTAGTACGCTAAGCGTACTCCAAGAGTACGCCCAGCATACGAGCGTATGAAGGGACCATTATGCCAAAATTTTCATTTCAAGGGTATAAAAAGTTACTACCAGATTTGGAGTGTTACAACTATTTTGATGTTAATTACATCAGTTACGTAGTTAATTTTTTATAATTTTCGTAAAATTATAACTCCTCCAATTGGAGTCAGATTTTTACAAAGTTTATATCATTGGGATCAAGTTACTGTGTACTTTCCAAATACACTAACCATTATTAATTACGACATGACTCTTTTTTCACTCATTTTTTACTTTATCAACATTTTTCCACTTATAATGTGCAACATATTTGATCATATTTTCCGTAATATGAAAATTTCTATTGCTTTCGTTTGTCTATGCTAAACTCTAGTGATGGTTGTTTGACAAGTAATTTCTTTGTTATTACATGAGAGAACATAGCTTCAGCAAATCATGATGGAGGTTTGTGTGTGTGCGTCGACAAGAAGAAAGGAGTGGAGGCATGATTTTGAGAATAAAAAAGGAAGAGTGAGAACTAAGGTAGTAACATCTTTCTTTTTTCAGAGATGGATTTTTTAAGTGCCATTTAACAAATTTAGATGTATATTATAAGAGGGTTAAACAAGCAATATCTGAATTTTTAAAGAGATTACCTACTAGTTTTTCAATTAAAATGTAAACAAACAGAGCCTAAAACTTCCACCTATTTCATTTAGTAAGCTATTGTTTGGATATTTCCTTTGAAAGTTATACACTTTAACATATTTCTTAAGTTTGGTAATTAAAAAATTACAAGCAGATCAAGACATATGAGTAGTTGAACTAAATACCATGAACACATATAAAGGTTTTCTAGGATTTTAGCCTTAGAAAACTTGTTGGTGAAATGTAGGGTGTGAATAGAGACAAAAATGCAAATAGGGCTTATCATCGATTGTTATGTGAGTTTTTCATATGTTGTTACTCGCACTAGAATGTCTATCATTCAAATGTAGTTTATATAGGGTTATAGCTATTTATTTATCCAAACATGTTTTATGATAAATATAGTTGTATGTAAATGTGTTTTTTAGCCAGTTTATTTTCTATGTGACTTTTAGACATGATACATTTAGTGGAAACCAATGACATGCTTAATAGTCTTGAGCATGACAATGTGTGTGATAGGCAAGGATAGGAACCGAGAATTATACTAACTTTCTTTTAATATTTAAATTTATTAAGCACGATAGATATATTGTAGCAAAGGGGAAATGAAACAAGCCTTTGATTGTTTCTCTAAGAATATAGGGAAATGGTCAATTATTTTCTGATTTACCAAAATGACCAACACATATGAAAAATTGTGTTTGAGATTAAGTTAATTATGTTTCATTGTAACTTTATATCCAAAAAAAACATTTCCAACAAAAAAAAAAGTAAAAAGAAAAATGAATTTTAAAGAAAAGTCCAAAAGCCGATGATCAATTGGGAATTTTAAAAATGTTTTGTGTTCATTGAAATTAAACATAAATTTTAAAAAATTATATTAAAATGAAAGTTAATTATGATATAAGAACGTATAAATGAGTCATTTAGTTGAAACCAATAGTAATTAAAATTTAAAATTCAATGGGTAGAGAATATTTTTATATGTATTTGGTATAAATGATAGAAAAATGCATATCGTATACCATCCGAAATCCAAAATGCCATATTTTGGAATTGGTGTTCATTTTGTAAAATACGTCAAATTTGGCCATTTTCATTAGTCGTCCTGAATCATAAAGTATTTTATCATTATCCCTAAAATTTAGCTATTTATACCTACATGCCACAAGATACACACAAACTACTTCTCATAACTGAAAAATATGACAAACTTATTGGTGCCACTCTCTGACTCCCATGGTGGAAACCGAAAAAATCTGTGGAAAATACCATTTTCCAATGTGGTGATCACACGAACTAGGAACTATTTTTTGGGTCGAAAATGGCAAGCGGTAGACATCCAAGTGGCATCATGGTTCATTTTTGTTCATTTACTTGCCCTTTTTGCACCTTTTACATTTACTTGGGAGGCTTTTTGGATCGCATTTGTTGGTTACATTGTCACGGGAATGCTAGGTGTGACCCTCTCTTATCATCGACTTTTGTCCCACCATAGTCTCAAACTTCCCAAATGGCTCGAGTACATATTTGTTTACTTTGGGGTCCTAGCCTTACAGGTTTGTATTTGGCTTTATCATCAACATAATCTAATTTTTCTCGGATTGATTAAAAGTTTGTCTAGTAAGACGTAATGTATTGACGGTGAATGAAAGAGACGAAGATAATGAAGGAGTTTATATATGTGATCATTTTGGATGGTATATATGAATGTAATTAACATTATATGATTTTATCTATATTACATATAAATATAATACGTAGTTTTAGTTCTACACTATACATGTTAGAAAATAAAAATGAAAATAAATCGACTCATGAACTTTAAAAATAGTTATAAAACATAAAAATAAGTTATGTTACAAATTTTCATTATATTCTATGATTGTATGAGAAAAAATAAAAATTTATTCGATTGTATTAGAAAAACCAAGTAATATTTTTAATTTCAATAAAATGAATCATATTATTTTTTTTCTGATTCCATCACACTAAACAATACGTAGGTTATTTCATTTTATATGCAGGGAGATCCAATATTTTGGGTGAGCATCCATAGATATCATCACAAATACGTGGATTCAGATAATGATACACACTCGCCCATCAACGGGTTATGGTTTAGTTATGCGGGTTGGTTTTTTGACAATGAATACCTAGTTGAAAAGGTATCATGATATCCTTTTATTATCAATTAGTTTTAAGATATATGTATTAGATGAGTTTATTTATAAAAAAGGTAAATATTAATGTTTAAATATTTAATAAGTTTGAATTTAAAATAAAATTGATAAAATTGTTGAATTATTAACTAAAGTGTTTTTTATTTTTATTTTATGTTCAGACAAATGATTTATATAAATAAACAAAGATATTAATGGGGTTTTATCCTAATAATTTTGAAATTAAAATGTAAGCCATTATTAAAATTTATATTCATTTATTATTATATTTATTGCTATTAAATTTAAATTTATATGGAATTTAATAAAATAGAAAAAACCATAAAATGACATGTAGAAAACACAATTAGTTTAAAATAACTATAAAATGCATATGACCAAATAAATGAGAGTATGATATGTGCTAAAAATATCTTTATTTATTAAAGTAAAAATGATTAAAAATATATTGTTGCTATAATTTTAATCGAATTGCATGAACAAAAAACACAAATCATCCTAAAACAATACTATATTGGTTGCTTTTATGCAGTATCAAGAACGTAACAACGTAGAAGATTTAAAAAATCAAACATTCTATATATTCATTCAAAAAACATACATGTGTCATTTGCTTGGATGTGGTGCGGTATTGTATGCATGGGGTGGATTTACGTACGTCGTTTGGGGCATGGTATAATATCTTTATTTGAATTCATTTCATAAATTTTACTTTAGATAATGATTTTCAAATATATTTAGTTTAAATACTTCATTCATATTAACTTACATTTTTTATGAAATAAATAAATAGATTGGATAGACAAATTTGTTTGATTAAAACCACATGTACATATTAACAAGGAGTTTTTTTTATATAGATACCATCACAAATACTGGGAGATCCTAAGTGATAACTTACATTTGATTAAAACCACATGTACATATTAACAAATGAGGTGAGTTTTTTATTTGAAAAAAAACTTTTTTTTTATATATAAATATAGAGCTCTATTGAAAATGACGAAATTTGTGATTTTTATAAAAAGGAAACAATAATCTGATTGACTTAATTCGTGATTTTTGGTATATGGTCTGCTAAAACTAAAAAAAAAATTCTTTAATTGATCCATAGCCAAAATATATTTATATGATTGATAAAACTTATTTTCTAAAACATATTGCTAAATTATTTGTAGTAGTATATGTTAACTATAAATTAAATCGTTTTTTACATAAATTTATGGTGTATGTAGGGTGTTAGGATTGTATGGATTTATCACCTTATGTCCCTCATAAACACCATTGGCCACATTTGGGGAAAGCAAGCTTGGAATACCGGTGATCTCTCCAAGAACAACTGGTATGTTTGTAAATATATGAATGTGCTAATTAATATTAGATTCTAACAAAAACATTTTTCCATATTTTGTTAAGGTGGTTAGGAGTGCTTATCTTCGGAGAAGGATGGCATAACAATCATCATGCATTTGAGTATTCAGCTCGACATGGATTGGAGTGGTGGCAAATCGATTTTACTTGGTACATCATACGGTTTCTTGAAGCTGTAGGTTTAGCAACCAACATCAAAGTACCGACCGAGGCCCAAAAGCATAAAAAATCCTTTGATACTTCTTATAATCCATATAAATGATCGATCGTTTTGTACGTAACATTAAGTATATATTTAAATAAAATAAACATCTATATAAAATTACTTTTATATGGATTACTTTATACAAATGAAAATATACTTTAGAGATTTATTTAATTTTGCAAGTCTTTTGTTGATATGTATCCCTTAAAATTATGTTTGTTTAATTTTGATTGAAAATAAATATATAAGTGGAATGTCGACATATTTTAATCTAATTTTGACTTATGTTATTTGTATTGTTTACTTTTGTTAAATAAGTACATTTTGTTTGACGATTTTTATTGAATGACATGATTTTATTCAATAAATAACAACTAGTAATTTAGCATGCATTTTGCCATGGATTTTTACTCGACTTTGTTACGTATTAGAAAAGTAAATGAGGGATATATATATATATATATATATATATATATATATATATATATATATATATATATATATATATATATATATATATATATATATATATATATATATATATATATATATATATATATATATATAAGGTTAGGTTCATGTGAGACGGTCTAATTTTGTGAGACCGTAAGACGCATTTTTTTAATTTTTTAAAAATTTTTTTTTAGTTAATTCAAGTTCCGAAAATAATATTTAAAAAAAGAATTTTTTGATTTTTCCATTTAATTTGCATTTTAAAATTATTTGTTACAATATATCAGTGTAATATTCTATTAGAATATTTCACGTATTTTTAAAAAAAAATGGAATTTTTTTTTTATTTTTTTTAGTTAATTCAAGTTCCGAAAATAATATTTAAACAAAGAATTTTTAGATTTTTCTATTTATTCTGCATTTTAAAATTATTTTTTAGAATATGTCAGTGTAATATTTAAAAAAAGAATTTTTGGATTTTTCCATTTATTTTAAATTTTAAAATTATTTTTAGATTTGGTCTCACGGTTTCACAAAATTAGAATGGTCTCAAATGAACCTATATATATATATATATATATATATATATATATATATATATATATATATATATATATATATATATATATATATATATATATATATATCTTCCTATCATAATAAAAGAATAATTTTATTCTCCTTTTGACATGTGTCACCATATTAGACCTCATAATTAATGCATATTTTATTTTTCTTTTGATATGTGTCACCCTATTATGTTTTCTAATTAATGAATGCCACTTATCAAGCTATTGATTATCCATTTCAAATTTCAAAATTTAAATTTCCTACTCTAATTAGATAAAATTAATAACATTAAAATAAAATAAAAATAAAATTAATACAACTTATAAAATAATATAATTTTACATATTTATTTAAATCAATGATTATAATTTTATATAACTAAAAAAAATCTCTTAATTAATAATTTATTTTAAATAAGTGATTAATAATTTTGAGTTTTTTGACTATTAAAATTTAATTAATTTTATAACTGTGGTTCTCACGGGTTATAAACTAGTATATATATATATATATATATATATATATATATATATATATATATATATATATATATATATATATATATATATATATATATAGGCTTAGATTATTCTATTCAAAATAATTATTGTGTTATTGTATCCATAAATGTCGGCCAATCAATTTTACTTATTTTAAGTAACTGATTATTACATATTATTGAATTAAATGTAATTCACAAATACCATCTATTCTAACTAGAAGAATATTTTAGTCAATTAATATAGATTCAATAACGGAAATTTGAATATTTTAAGGGAAAATAGGTTCTATTAATTTTAAAAATCTTATTGTATGGATGATAATTCTCTTAATTCATAAAATTCCGACGGAATATGTTTATCAATATTTTGAAAAATAACAAATATGATTGAACCATACAAGAATAGACATTCTGAAATAATATATATTTTGAGTTAATGAAATTATTGGAGAATAACAACATTTTGGATACAAGTTAAAAAAAATATCATTACATTCTTAGAAAAGAAAAATTTTTACACATTATTTTATAACAATGTTACACTTATTAATAACAAAGAAATACAATATATAAATCATTCTACCAGATTATACTATTACATATATATATATATATATATATATATATATATATATATATATATATATATATATATATATATATATATATATATATATATATATTCATAATATTGTATATTATTCTGCTGGAATAAACCATTTTTTTTTTGAAGATTGGTGGTCATTGTTCATCTTCATCCCATAAAATGTTCATCATCAAGATTCTATTCAGACAAAATAGAGATTCAAGATTCCATTCTAGTAAAATGTTGTAAATTTCATATGTACCGTGTTTTGCTTTGATATCTCTCGTTTCTATTTTGACAAAATCAGAATTCAAGATTCCATTCCAGTAGAGCTCATAGGAATCTAGAAGACTATTTTACTAACATATGCAATCAAGTAGGATGTTAGTTGAACACTTGCAAGAAAGTAGAGAATTTATGTTCATAAATCATGGATTTGGGTGTTGTGTGTGGTTTGTTATTGTTTATTATCACTCACATACAGATGGATTATTGAAATTCAGTGTTAGCAACTCCTAAGGTTGTTATGTTTCTTAACTCACAACTAAATATCTTTCAACCCAAGGCTTTATGGGTGATTCGATAAAGAATGAATCAAAATATCAAATTTATAAGTAATCAGAACAAAATCCAAGAAACCCATGAATTAAAGTGAAAGAGAAATGCTAAATAAACATACCTCAAGAGCAAGATTGTAACGACCATACTTCCTCAAATCTTTCACAAGCCTACAAAGCTCACACTTTGTAGTGGTTTTGCCTTCATTCTTCCATTGATTCAACACACTGCTCGACCCCTTTTCCCTATTACCCATCATCAAAATCCTTTTGTAGATAGTTTTCCAAGCAACCATTGTTTGTGGTTACTTTTATTAGATGATTGTGCCATAGTTGTAGACATTTGAAGCGTATAATGATGAAGAACAAGGGTTGTGGGTGTGGTTGAGATTGGGGAATTGTCGAGTGGAGTAACATTTGATTTAATTCTTTTCTGAATTAATTAGGGCTTTATGAAATGCTTCGAAATCTTGAAGCTTGAAAGGATTTAGTGGGAAAAGCTCAAGGGTTATCTTCATGTTTTTTCGACCCTGTGAAAGGAAAGAATGACATGAAGGCTTGAATCTCCTTCCCTTTTCGCCCATCATATCACCATTTTCAGCCTGGACTGCCACAGAACATCTTCCAGGGGTTGCTGTCACGTTTTGTTGTCGGCTAATGAATTTGGGGCTTATATGTGAAGTGCAGGGCGCCGATAGAAAGGGATGAGGCGATGACCTGCTGCTGGTGGCGGAAAAGGACTCTCATTTTCAAGATCAACTGCAAAAAGAAAATTAAGGGTGTGAGACCGATTTATGAATGGATAAATTTAGGGTTAGAAAAAGTCAATTATATATAAACCTGGAGAAATTAGGTTAAAAGTCAATACCATAATTATAGGGATCATTTTTGGAAGTTATTAATCATATTACTAAAATACCCTTATTTATTTATTTAATTATTTATTTAATTTTGATTGGCGCACATTTATGCACACAATAATAAAATAATTAATTTAAATACCTGAACTTTTATATATATATATATAATGAGGGACAAACACAAAGATTAGAAAATGAAAAAGTTCAAAGTGATATTATAAATATATATATATATATATATATATATATATATATATATATATATATATATATATATATATATATATATGTATATAGTATTTGATGAGGGACAAAGGAAAGTTTAGAAAATAAAAAAGGTGAAAGTGATATTATAAAATAGAAAGATGACAATATCATTTTACAAAATAATAGGTTACAAGTAACGTATTATATGTATTATATAAAGTTGAAATATTAAACTTGAAGTTCACATATTAACATACTTTTATATTGTGTAGTTAAATATATACTTTTAGTTTGCAATTGAATATCTACTTTAGCTAGCTTAAAATCAATCTAAACTTCTGAACATTCAAATCAAATACCAAATCAAATACCAAATAATCTGATCTAAATTATCATATTAGGCGATTCGGTTATAACCAAATAATGTATAATCCTACACTCACATACTCAAATTTAAATTTTAGTATTATTTATAGTTAGATGTGAGACCCATGTATTACATGGGTTTAATTAAAAAAATAAATATAAAATTTTAACAATTTGAAAAGTTTGAATTTATAAGACAAATGAGAAAATTTTGAATTATTAAAATTAATGAGACTTTAATGTATTGAATACATTACATATATAAACTTTTTCTAATAAATATCTTAGATATATATTACTTTACACATTACATGTGGAATTTTAATTTAATAAAATGAAAAATACAATAAAATTACAAGTGAAAAATAGAAAATTTAAAAATTTTAGAAAATACCATGTGTCCAAATGAATGAGAAGAGGACATGTGGCAAAAAAAAAAACCTTTATTTATTATAGTAGAAATTGCTAAAGAACTATTTTACAAAAGATAAGAAAAAGTCAAAGAACTTTTAAGACAACGTATCTAATCAATCTTTTTATATGTCACATTCTAAAGATCCAATTAAAAAAAAATGGTGATATTAAATATAGGGAAATCAAAAATTCATAATATTTTAATTCACTTTAGGCAAAAGTCGACGTGTTATTTGTTAACAAAAAAGTTTTGGTTATCGGATAAAAAGTTCAAATGAGTCATTTTTACTCACTTACCTATAGAAAAATCTTATTTTTTGGTATAGTTTATGAAAAAGTCATATATTCTTACTTAACTCTTTTGTCCATTCATTAAAAATCTAGAAATTTTTTGATTGAATTATGAATATGAATAAACTTATTAGGCTCCATCAAACTAAGGATGAAAGTCTTCTATAACTAATTGTTTGCCATAAAACAATGACATTAACATCATTTTAAACTCATCGGTGCCCATCTAATCCATTTCTCATATAAATTTATGTTACAATTATTATTATTTAAATTATGTGTTGAACATATTCATACCATCTACCTAAAAGTAGGTTAAAGGAAAACCAATCGATATGTTTATAAAAGATCTTTATGCCCAAGAGTTATAAAATGATATTATTAATGACATATGATCATATAATTTACATCCGTTAACAAGTTACTACTAACTGATTATTTATTAGAATAATATTGATTATTAATAAATATTTTCAATTGTATTTAATTGGGAAACATTATTTTATGTAAATAATATTTTACCAATATATTGAGACTTACTGTTTCTAGAAAATAAAATTAAGATAATAAAAACTAGTGAAATATCATAAAATGTGACTATTAATGTTGTGTACAACATTTTGGTCACTTTAAGTCAGTGGCGTAGCCAAGATTTTAATTTAGGGTAATCCAAATAATATACGAAATATAAACAAGTGGCAAAGTTCTTCAAATGTTAACAAAATATAATTATATATGCATTCTTAACGAAATTGTTTATTTTAAGTTATACACGATGTTGTCTTACATTATTTAAATAATCTAAAATAGAGTCTAATCAACATAGGCAACAATGTATTCTCTTATACTAATTTCTATTTTTTAATAAAATATGCTATATTACAACCCTGGTTCCTTTTATTTAAGAAAAAAATATATTGTACATTCCGTTTGTGTGTGTCTATATATATATATATATATATATATATATATATATATATATATATATATATATATATATATATATATATATATATAACATTAATTTTGTGTGGGTGGGTCAAGGTCCACTCTTCCCCTATATTGGCTACACCCCTACTTTAACTAACCATTAAGTTGCATTCCAACTAACTAGATATGGGTTAATTGAATCACACTCCACTCTTTGACTTTGAGTCATGTAAGGCCAAAAATCCCATTAAGATATACATTTAGAGTGTAATATTCTTTTACTTCACACCATGCATGTAAGAAAAGACTGTGATTTCCTTTATGGCTAGCTTTGACCCTTTTTATATATCTTAGTATATAAAGACGATTTGGTTTTAAGAACTATCAAGTTTTTCCATAAGAGATCTTTCTTATTTAACCTCCCAAAACCAAGAGCACTTTAGGCTTCTCGCTTCCCCTCCTTTGCCTTGTGTACCATGGAGTTTAAGGTCTTAGTTGCTTCTCTTTTGGAGGTATATTTGGTATATATTTCTAAGGCTTATTAATAACTAATATACAAGTCAAAACTATCATTTTTGGTGGTTGACTCTTGCTTGGTGGATACATTATAGAAAGCTTCTTCTTTTGAGTTTAATTTCATCTTCATCAACCTCAATAATTGCCAAAAGAAACCAATCCCTTCAAAGATTGTCAAGCAATTCCATCCTATGTTTGTTTTAATCTTCCCAAGCTTTACAAAATGATCATTGGTGGGTAAATGGTTTTAGTTTATTTAAACATACAATTACTTATGTTGATAAACTCATAGTTTTGACTATTTATTTTAGACTATTTTTGAATAAAACCCAATAGTTCATATTAGAAACCATTGACTGATGACAAACCAATCAATACGATAGTAGGTTAGGCGAGGTTGTACGGATTCTACTAAAGAATATGATTTTATCTTTAAATGTTAAGCATATATGAACAATTCCTTAGATAAAAATCATATTCTTCTTTATAATCCGTAAAACCTTACCTCACATGCTACTGTATTGATTCCTTTGTCACCAGTCAATGATTGTATAATTGTATTGATTGATTTTTCATCATTCAATTAATTTTTCATCATTCAATTATTTCTTATGTACACATAACAGTATTATAGGATCGTAGATCATATAAAAAACAAGTTGAAATAACGATTAACACATAATTATCACAAAGATGGTTTTCGCTAAGAATGATTCTCACAAAGAGATCTGGATACACAAAGAAGAATAAAGCAACGAGTACTATCTAAGAACTCACCAAGAACTCTCAAATCTATCTTTACAGAAACATTAACTCTTACAATACAATACAATACAAATTATCAACTCTCAACTAATGAGAGAGATAGCATAAATACTAGTCTAAACCTAGGAGATAAATCTTCTATAGATTCTTTAGATCTTCGCTTATATCAAATCCTTGAGTTGATGAGATTGATTCTTAAATGATAAATGCATATATGGTATTTAAGGAATGGATAAGATCAAATCTTCAACATACTTCTTCGCCAAGTAAATCTGATCAGCTCCATATTTGGATATCAGCACCAACACATCATACGTAGGTCAGGGGCATCTAATGGGTTTTAAACAAACAATCTTATGTGTGCATGCAACCCTAGATTTTGGATCTATGTTTTCACTATTAGATACACAACATTATGAACACATGAGGAACCCTAGCATGCTCCTAGTATTTTCGAAATTCACATAGAAAGATAGACCACATACCTCTTGTTGTTATATTGCAATAACAACTCAAATCTTCAAACCCTAAGTCTTGAAAGCAAGTACCACAAGTCTAGTACCTCTAATGGCTCACAAACACCACAAGCAATTGGAGAGGCAATAGAGAGAGAAGAGGAGAGGTAGAAATCGGCTCTAGGAACCCTAGGGATCAAGTCTTCGATTTCTATGGCCTTAGGGGTTCTTTTATAGGGTAGAGATTAGGTTTCAGTCCTTATCCTTATCTAGTTGCTTGCCCAACAAAGTAACCAAAAGATAAGCCTTGAAAGCCCTTATCCTTGGACGATTTCAAGGATTCCTTATCCCTTGAATTCATCCAACCTATGTCATGGGTAACCATTGCCCTACTTTGCAACTATCACATAATTACAATTCATCCCCTCTAGTTTAATTAATTACACTTGATCAAAAATTTAATTCCTAATTAATTATTGACCAATATTAATTAAACAAACATGATTTCTCCTTTAATATATTATTCTTATAATATATTAATAAATCATAATAACCTATTTCTCTATATTTATTTCTCCAGTGAAGTTGCTTTGGTGAAGGCAACCCAAAAGGACCATGCACAACTGGGTCAAGTACTTACCAAATATGGTTACGGGCTTAGACACTAATCCAACAGTATCCCACTTGGATAAGTCTAGTAACCACAAATGCAAGTACAACTCAATTAGCAATCGTAGCTCTCAAAGACGCTGTCGAAGTCTGATCTTATCAGTAACCTGTCCTTTAGATAAGGGATCATATATTCCTCTATTCTAGATATCGTATAGACCCGAAATCATTCTCTCAGTCTATGTGCTGTTTCTCGATTTCCGATTTAAGACGACTGACTAATTGAACAAATCAAATTAGCCCTATCCCGACCGAGCATTTACGTTTTTCATTACTAAATCATCGATGGGCCCACATATATCACTTTTATCCTACTTTGGGTAAAAGAAACGGATAAACTTCGACTCAATGCTTTCTTGCACTCACTCACCAAATCACACACAACAATAAGTTTTATAACACCAAGTTACTGGTGCATTTACATATTATCAATGTGCAACCAATTTGCAAGATACAACTCACACATCTCGGTTTCAAGAATACAAGATATTATCATCTCACGAATCGCTCGTGACAAAATTCATAAGGCAATATAAGTGAGCGTGGGTTTAATCCAATACCAAATATCATATTCATAAGCACTCATGAAAGTTGCAGAAAACCTTTGCTATGTCTAATATACGTTAGACAATCTACAAACCAATTCATGACAATCTTCATTCATACCTACTTCCAACGTATGACCGATTTTGGAGGTTCGAATAACCCAGTTATTCTGGAAGTCAAAACATGCAAAGAGAAACACAATGATAATACTTAATCCTATATGACCCAAAACTTGTGAGTATAAATAAAACACCTTAATTTAATCACCATATTGATTACTCATTATTCATTGTTTAATGTTTCAGATAATCAAATTTATAACTCGAATCATAACCACATTTGTCCCATGCTCCAAGTATGCACACTTTGGTTTCCTATGGTCCATTCTTTGTGAAATAGATCAATAAAACTCATTTGATAATCCCCAATCCTTACAATTAGCATAAGAATACCAAATTCTTGCCACCTTTTAGAATGTGTCAAATTCTAATATTTTATGCAATGATCCTTTTGTGAAGTCACGACACAAAAATCACAAAGACTCGACCAACGAAATCACAAGGTACTCTATCAGAAATTGTTACAAGACAATTCTATAGATGTGATGTCTCTCACTCACTGTACATTCCTTTGAACATCCTTTTGCATAAAATTTTCTAATCTAGACATAATTTCTTAATTTCCAACTCCTAATTATGGAAACATTTCCATATTTGCCATATGACAACTCAATCTAACTAGAATCTTATCTATTCATAATAATATCAATATGGTCCATCCATTACTATACTTCCAACTACTCACAAGCAACCAATCCTCAACGAACTTTGGATCATCCTTTGATAGTTGTTTAATTATTTCAGTCAAAACCAGTTCTATTCCCTTTTCCTTCTTAATGCCCTTTGTGTTTGGAAAATTTTTAGAACAGTAAAATGTTATAGCATATGCAATTGTTCCTATACCCGAAGCGTATGGGACATGATGCATAATGTCTTACATAAAGATATGATACTTTATCAATCTTCTACCATAATATTTTATGTGTCACGTTCTCACTATTCGAACTATGAAGAGGGATGTCGTAATCATATTCGAAACTTGAGAATGCAATTCATATATTTGACTAAATTTGATTAAAATTTCTCGATCCAAGCTCTTAGATTTCGAAATGAAGTACAATATTCTCTCCCTTAATTATAGCAAAACAACTTTTCAACCTTGCAACTTTGCAAATTTAAAACACTTGTTTTCTATAATTAATCTTGCTAAGTTATAACTTACCATAATTATCATGCTCCCACTAACATGATGATTATATTCATACCAACATAACACTTATGCTCCCACTAGCTTTGACATGTATTCAGAAAAAAGTTGAACTTCTAGAAAACAATGCTTATTGAGTTTCTTAAGTTCATATTTCTAATACTAAGATGCTTCGATAAGACTTTATCTAAGCTCCTCATACACCTCTAAGATAACTCATGTGTGTGTATAAACAATTCCAGAACTTATAGCAATAAGTCTAAAATGTTCGGACCCATTTTCCATTTCCCACAATTCGAACTAATTTGAGAAACCCAAATTACATAATGCTATCTTCAAAATCTCTCTTAGTGAAAGCGTTTCCTCACAATCATTTTCATGAAGGAGAGAAACCTTATGACACTTAGATTTTATTATGTATGTGCCCTTATCCAAGTGAATTTGTTATAACCATAATCACAAGATAATGTTAGTGACAAATCCAAATGCTTACGGACAGAACATGTTCATTCTTTATTTCTTCCATCAAGGGTCCCACCATTGCTTCCAGGTTATTGAGCAGCCCACCCCTTCATTTCAATGCACTTTCCATTGAACAAGGTGCCTTGCCCCTATGCAATTCATTGAGAACTTATAAAAATCACATGAATAGTTGACCAACCTGGACTGGCACAAAAACAAAATCTATCAACACGATAGGTTAGAAACCTCAAGTCGTGTGCTAGTGTTTAATAATAGGTTTACTCTTGATTAGTTCTTGAAACCTTTCATGACCATTAAGACTCCCACTAACTCCTTGACATATAAGATTCTCTTGTCAAGAAACATTTCTTGACAAACAAATATTCAAGAGTTAGTGTACCTTTTATCAAGACAAAACACTTCATATGATTGGTCTTAGTTGGTTCTTTGTCTTATCCAAGACATCACAACTTGCCAATTTCAAATGTGCAAGAATAAGAAAACCTTTTTCCAAATTCCACAAGACTATCACTCAATTCATAATCTTAGAGTATAATTCTAAGACTTGATATTGGAACGAAGTATGATTGACTTCTTGATTTAACCATTTCCAAAATTCTTGATTTCTCTTCTTAGACATATTAAGTGTACTAAGACTCATTTAGAGGATCAATTGAGATATGGTTCTTAATCATTAAGACTTATCATAAAACATAATAAAAGGTACTCTCCCTTCTTCTTAGAATAGAGAAACTTTTATCTTTCTGCCAACTTGATTCTTCTTATTCATTCTGCTATTGGTTGAAACTCTTTCAATCAACTCAGAATTATACTCAACCTTATAAGTATAACCATATTCACTAAACTTTAGTAAATCATGATGAATATCTTTGTCACTCTTGTGGTAGACTTGATCAACGTACGACCTAGTGTATTTGATCTCTTACTCCTTCATTTGACACTTTTTCAAAGAATTGGTCTAAATTTCCCAAATGTGAAAATTTTCATTCATCAGACAATACTTGTTGCACGATTCCAAGTTCCTATCCACTTGAAACTTGGGCGATGAGAAACTCTCCCTTTTTGGTAAACTCTTGACACTTACATAAATAACCTAATTTAAGAATCAAATCCATTTTGCTAATAATGGAAGTACACAGACATCAATTTTTTATATACGCCATTGTAAGGATAAACAAATAAGATAAAACCAAAATTTATTTTATACATAAAAGCAATGGAAAAACTTGTCTTTACAATGCAAAATACGACTGAACAACTATGTAATCAAATACTTCTAACAAATCTATCATAACTTCTTAAGCTCAAAATCTGATCTTCGAATCCATGCGATCGTAATCCATTTCTTCGTGATCAGACTCATCTTGCTCTTCCATCAAGCTTCCTCTCTTTTCTCTGATTCTGCAACACATTTAAATGTAATCTTGTAACATTATGCGTAAAGAATAGGAATTTAATGGAGTTAGAAAGTGGATTTTATATCTGAAGTAGAGCCATACTTCTTAACTCTTCCATCTCTTAGACTCTTCAATTCCTTTGGGCAGCTTCGTATCCATTTCCCCTTCTCTTGGCAGGAGAAACAAGTAGGTTCTTCTGGAATATCCACGGAAGCATGGTTGGTTGAATTACCAGATAAATATGCTCCATTACTTCTCCAAATCATTTCTGATTCAGAAGCAATAAGCATGTAAGTTAAGTCAATGAGGGTTACGTCAAGATCCATCATATAATACTCTCCTTTGAACTTATCATATGATTCAGGGAGTGACTGAAGAACCCAGTCCACATCCAACTTATTCAGGAAAGACGCACCCAACATAATCAACCTATCGATGTGTGATTTCATCCCTAGGACGTGAGCACACACGGGTGTACCATCTTCATGTTTCATTGCCAATAGGGTTTCGGTGATCTTGAACCTTTCAAATTTTCATTCTTGTGGGCTAGGGAGAAAAACGGGAGGAGGAGGAGGAAGTGAAATCAAGCTAGTCCACATTGATCCTTCACTTTGGAGCAAGTTTTTACTTTCAACAGGAACACCTTTTCCTTGGGATTTGGGAAGACCACAGTTAGAATCAGACATCTACAAAACGGGAGAAATTTCAAGTCAGCTGATTGAATCCTTAATTAAACACCCAAATGAGACATCAATGCTAGGATCCAACAATATTATTTATGTTGGATAAGGTGTCTAAGTCCATAACTATTTCTGGTATGTACTTGACCCGACCCAGCATGGTCCATTTGGGTTGCATGGCACCATGCAATTTGATAGACTAAATGAGAGAATTAACACTTGGAGATTATTAATATATTATAAGTTCTAATATATTAATAATATTATTTGATTAGTTTGATCAAGAATTAGTTTAGAATTAATTAAGTGATCAAAAGATAACTAATTAAATATATGGGTTGATTATGTAAATCATCCATATCTTGTATAGTGGGCTAAGAGGCTCCATGGGTTATCAAGTTGGGTTCCACCCATAGGATGCTCCATGGATGCTCCATGGGAGTTACAAACCCATGGGTCATGGAAATGAAGAGTCATGACACATTAGGGTTTACATGGTGTAACCCTAGATGTGTCAACACTATATAAGAATCCCATTCTCCACCAAAAATCGGTTACACATGTGAAACAAGAGGGCTAGGCCAATTTCTAGAAGTGTGTATTATCTCAAAAGTCTTTCCAAGAGCATTTGGTGTTGTGTGAAGCATTTGAGGCATCACACTTGGGTTGCTAGGCTCATAAGGTTTCAAGGAACATAAGCAACAACAAGGTAAGTTATTCTATCTATCATTCAAGTTAAAAATTGTTCCCCTTGTATGCTAGATAGGAATATAACCTTGGAATTCAACTTTGCATGATAATTAGACAAACATAGATCCAAGGTTATTAGGGTTGCATGTACACTTACGAAGTGTTAGAATGCTCAAAACCTAACAGTGGTATCAAAGCCTAGGCTTGTTTGTTTGTTATTTGTGCTAAAAAGTTAAAAAAACTCGAAAAACTTGCTGCTTGACTGCTGGACTCGTCGAGTCCATGGGGGGACTCGTCGAGTTCACTTGTATCTTCAACCTATTCGTCGAGTAGGTTCATGCACTCGGCGAGTAGGGTCGACAGAGTGCAGATTTTCGACTTTAGTTGCTGGAAATGGATTAGAAACATTACCCTAAACTGTTTTGGTTCTTGAAAACTTGTTTTAGATGGTGTGATGTCTTTGCTAATTCATTTACAACAACTAGTTATCAAAATTACAAAGTTTTAAGTGTAATTTTGATTTATGAAAGTGTTCATATTCATGTTCTTGTTCTTATGATGTTTAGATGATCATAGGAATTATTTGTAACCTATGTGGTAGATTAATTCTTGATCATAATGTGTTTTAATGGAGTCCATAACTTGTCCTCAAATTATGGAAAACCAAAAGTCACTTGAATTAAAACCATTAAAAGAACACAAGAGTTAGAAAAATGAAGAGTCTTCATTTTATTACTCTATTAAACTCATAAGTTACAAGAAATGAAATGTTTTGAAAGTTTACAAAACTTGCCCTCTAGTTTTGGAACAAGTAAAGTCATATTAGAACTTTAGTTCCAACCCTTAGAATTTAAACGTTAAAATTCAACCCTTATACTTATATTATTATAATTTAATAATTATATATATATATACATATATATATATATATATATATATATATATATATATATATATATATATATATATATATATATGTATAAGAACAAAGTCATCTTACCGCTAGTACGCCTCATTCACGAAGCCGGTCTATAAGGTGGGTGTATAAGGTTGTTGCCTATAAAATGGCAACTTAATAGGTGTCCACTCTCACCCACCGCTTGCTCGACTGGTGGAGGGTCGTTAGCCGAACGGGTAAGACAAGGAGTTATAAATTCTCATGAAAAGTATGATGAATATTATAAAGTAACTAAACGTTTATTAAATTCCAAATCTTAGTTACTTTAGGAAAAATGTGAATAAGGTGCTAACCTATGAAATTGCACTTTACACTTTGTTTAAGTCGTTGGTGTAGCATGTGTGGTTAACCGGCACACTAACTTGGACTTAAAAAGGTAGGTAAAGGGTGACTTAAGGTTTATTATAGTATCGGTGGAGCGTGTGTGGTTTACCGGCACATCGATTGAGTGATAAACTTTAAGGGTACCAAGTGATTTTCATTGTTACTTCACACCTCGTTTTGTGATCCTCGGTATCCCAGTCACAAAACTTGGAGGGCACACTCGAGATTGAAACATGCCTTTGAAAAGTTCATTGAATCTCAAAGAATCTAGGAATTTCTAAGAACCAATCAAAAACCTAATATTTAATATTTCGGTTTCGTGGTGGAAATTGGTGAATCGTCATTCACCTACCTTTCAAATATGTTATAGCTTGGATTACGGCATACCTCTTCTAAGTTATAATATATTGTGATTGGATCATAGCCTTAATATTACATTTGGGTGTTTTATTAAGGACTCTCCATATCTAAACTAATCTTGTCCTCTTCCTTCAGATGTCTTCAAACAATGTGGCTTTTGGCTCTAATCCTAATGGCTCTTTTACCCGTATGAACTTGTGTGGGAAAGTCACTTTTGATGGATCCAAATTCAATGAGTTGATTTGAAACATCAGGATGATTACCCACTACGAGGACAAAGAATATGTCCTTGACAAGGAGCTTAAGGAGATTGATGAGACCACTGCAACTCCTCAGGAGATCGTTGACTTTCAGGCACATGAAAGGGATGCTACGAAAGTAGCATGCATCATGATGGCCACGATGACAGCGGAACTCCAAAAGTCCTATGAGGATTTCTACCCTTATGAAATGCACCAAGATTTGATGGAAAAATACCATCAAAGTGCACGACAAGAGAGGTATGAAATTATCTGCTCTATGATAACAACCATGATGAAGGACGGGGATTCCATCACGAGCCACATGCAGAAAATGCAAAGGTATGTGGATCGATTACTGAAGCTTAATGTGAACTTCCCTGAGGAGCTTGCAATAGATATAATTTTGCACTCCTTACCATCGTGCTATGATCAATTCCGCATGACATATCACATGAATAAGGAAGAGGTCACACTCAGCAAACTTCAGGGACTTCTCAAGACCGCTGAATCATGTCTTAAGGGGAAGTCGGTTGTTAACACTCCTACTCCAAACTCCACTCCGGTTTTGGCAATCGGGAAAAATCGAGGGAAGAAGAGAAAGAGTTATTCGAAGGGTACCAAGGTTAGGACCCTTGATGGGTCTTCTTCAAGTGGAACCAAGAAAGGTTTCGTCACTCCTTCTTCTGGACCAAAAGAGGCTGAATGCTTCTATTGCCATGAAAAATCACATTGGAAGCGGAACTGCCCAAAATACCAGCAAGATGTGAACGATGGGAAAGTTAAACCCAACCATGCAGGTATTTACACTATCATATCTAATAACTCACCCCATTCTAAGTCTTGGGTCCTTGATACTGGTTGTGGTATTCACATTTGTTGTGACTTGCAAGGACTAAGAAGAAGTGAGAATGTGGAGCAAAGAAGAATAAACTTAATCATGGGGAATAGGAAAGTTACACCTGTCACCAAGATTGGAGTTTATACTTTGTTGCTAAGTAGTGGGTTAAATTTAGATTTGAATAAATGTTGTTATTCGCCAGAAATGGCAAGAAATATTATTTCCTTTCATGCATTGTATAAACAAGGTTTCACCTTTTCATTTGATAATGAAGTTGGTTTGATTAATGCTTTCATTATTAATGTTCTTTATTTTAAAGCATTACCTTGTGATGGTGTGTATGAAGCTGTATCTGTTGTAGATAACTTAGGAAATAATGTTTTGTGTATTGATTTTCTTAATAATAATAACTTGGATAAAGCATCATTATGGCATTGTCGTCTTGGACATATAAGCAAGAAACGCATAGGCCAACTCCAAAAGGATGGAGTCTTGGAGTCGTTTGACCTAAAGTCAGATGATAGTTGCGAATCATGCTTACTTGGAAAAATGACAAAGTCACCCTTCACAGGCTCGTGTGAGAGGGGTGAAGGTTTGTTGGACCTTGTACACACGGATCTGTGTGGACCATTCAAACATGCCACAAGGGATGCTAATCATTATTATTTAACTTTTACTGATGATTACACTAGATATGGATATGTCTACTTAATCAAGCATAAGTCAGAGACTTTCGAAAGGTTTAAGGAATTTAAACAGGAAGTCAAGAATCAATTGGGCAGGAACATTAGGATGCTTCGATCCGATCGAGGTGGTGAGTATCTTAGTTTAGAGTTCCTCGACTATCTAAGGGAATGTGGGATTGTCTCACAATTGACACCTCCCAGGACACTGCAGCTGAATTGTGTGGCTGAGAGGCGTAATCGAACCTTGTTAGACATGGCTCGTTCCATGATGAGTTGAGCTTCGCTACCAATCTCATTCTGGGGGTATGCCTTAGAGACTGCCGCCCATATCCTTAATCTAGTCCCTACAAAGAAAGTTGCCAAAACTCCTCACGAGATGTGGACTGGTAAAGTACCCAGACTAGACCACATCAAGATTTGGGGTTCTGAGGCTTTTGTGAGATGCGAGACTCATGATAAGCTCGAACCTCGAAGCGAGAGGTGTATTTTCATCGGCTACCCACATCAATCCTTTGGTTACCTCTTCTACAGACCTAGTGATAATGTGGTCTTTGTAGCAAGAAGAGGAATCTTTCGAGAAAGAGAGTTTATAAGCCAAGGAGACAGTGGGCGGAAAATTGATCTTGAAGAAATTCAAGAGTCAAGTGGTAAAGGAACTTCAAACACTAGCCCTCAACTTGAGGAGGAAACTTTTGTTGAGCCAATTGACGAATCTGTACCTCTGAGGCGTTCCACGAGAGTTAGGAGTGCACCTGAGCATTACTATTGTTTCCATATTACTGCAGAAGGTGAGACACTTATTAGTGATGGGACACTAGTAGGTCAAGATGACCCTAACAGCTACGAGGAAGCCATGGCAGGCCCCGATTCTGCTAAATGGAAAGAGGCTATGGATAGCGAGATACAATCCATGTATGACAATCAAGTTTGGAACTTGGTTGAGAATGTACCAGGTCATAAGACAGTAGGGTGCAAATGGATCTTCAAGAAGAAGACTGACATGGATGGTAAAGTACACACTTATAAGGCTCGATTGGTCGCAAAGGGCTTCTCTCAAATTCCTGGAGTGGGTTATGATGAGACCTTTTCTCCGGTAGCCAAGATTAAGTCTATTAGGGTTATGTTAGCAATAGCTGCATTTCATGACTATGAAATTTGGAAAATGGATGTCAAAACCGCCTTCCTTAATGGAAAGTTGGATGAAGATGTTTACATGAGTCAGCCAGAAGGTTTTGTCAGCAACGAGTACCCTAATAGAGTGTGTAAGCTTGAGAAATCGATTTATGGATTAAAGCAAGCACCACGCAGATGGAATCTTTGCTTTGATGAAAAGGTCAAGGAATTTGGCTTTGCTAGGAGTGAAGATGAATCTTGTGTGTATGTCAAGGCTAGTGGGAGTATAGTTAGCTTTTTGGTATTGTATGTGGATGACATACTACTCATAGGAAACGACATCCCAACCCTGCTGGTAGTAAAGTCCTGGCTTGGGAAGTGTTTTGCTATGAAGGACCTTGGTGAAGCTACTTATATTCTAGGGATAAAGATCTTGAGAGATCGGAGTAGAAGACTAATTGGACTTAGTCAGAGCACTTACTTGGATATGGTGCTGAAGAGATTCAGCATGCAGGACTCCAAGAAAGGAGAGTTACCCATCCAGAGTAATGCCAGATTGAGTAAGACACAAAGCCCTAGCACTGAGGCTGAGATAGCAGAAATGAGTCGAATACCTTATGCTTCGGCTGTAGGATCGATCATGTATGCTATTACGTGTACTCGACCTGATGTAGCCTTTGCCCTGAGCATGGTTAGCAGGTTTCAGGGGAACCCTGACAAGGCACACTGGACTGCGGTAAAGAATATCCTCAAGTACCTACGAAGGACTAAGGACTGGGTCCTTACCCTCGGTGGGAGTGATGACTTGAGAGTTATAGGGTATAGTGATGCTAGCTTCCAGACTGATAGGGATAATTTCCGCTCTCAGTCGGGCTAGGTCTTTACCCTAAACCGAGGAGCAATTTCTTGGAAGAGTTCCAAGCAAGAGACAATGGCTGATTTAACCTGCAAATCAGAGTATATTGCAGCGAGCGAGGCGGCAAAGGAGGCTATATGGATAAAGAACTTCATCGGAGACCTTGGAGTTGTACCAGCTATTAAAGAGCCAATGGAAATTTTCTGTGATAGTGAAAGCACTGTTGCCTTAGCCAAGGAACCAAGGGATCACGGGAGATCCAGGCACATCGATAGAAAATACCATTTTATTAGACATTGAATAGAAGAAGGACTCCTCGTGGCAAAGAGGGTATCATCAGATGAGAACCCAGCAGATCCCCTCACGAAGGGCCTGACTCGGGTTAAGCATCTCCAACATGCTCGGAGCATAGGACTGAAGGATGATATTAGATTTAGTAGTTAGATAACCTCGAAATTTGTAAAGTGTAATTGACATTAGATGATGAATAAAAGGTGTTTTTTTTATGAGTAAAGTGTTGCTATCTCTTGTCAATCGTTTACTATATTTCTTTTGCATGTTTTGACTTCCAGAATAATGTTGTTTGTTATAACATATTATTCAAACCTCCACAATCGGTCATATGTCGGAAGTAGGTATGAATCAAGACTATCATGATTGGTTGCAGAGGTCTAAGGTGTTGGACAAGGCTACAACATGAGTGCTCATAAGTTCTGAGCATTGGACTCAACCCACGCTCACTAGAATCACTTCATGGAATTCTATCTCGAGTGATCGTGAGATGGTAATATCATATAAGTCTTCAAACCTAGAGATATGATTTGTTACTTACAGATTGGTTATGCATTGATTGTACGAAAACTCATTGGTAACTCGATGTTATAAAACATGCTTTTGTGTGTAATTCAATGAGTGGTAGAACAAGCATATTAGTCGAAGTTTATCTATTCCTTCTTGGATTAGAAGCTGATATCTAGGCCCCTCGATGATTTTGTTTTGACCTATGTACCAGGCCGGTCAGAACTAAGTTGATGTGTTCAATTAAGTTCTTTGTCAAACAAATCGGAAATCGGCAAACAAACTGCTGGATAATAAGTAAGACATTGTTCCATGTATTTGTCCGGCTGATATCTAGAACAACGGATTATATGATCACTTATCTTAAATGGCGTACCATCATCTTCTCAGCTCCGAGAAACCTTGAAAAGAGCAACGATTGTCGTTCGGTTCCTGAAGTCATACTTGCAGTAATAGTTATTAGACTTATCCAAGTGGGAGACTGTTGGATAAGGTGTCTAAGTCCATAACTATTTCTGGTATGTACTTGACCCGACCTGGCATGGTCCATTTAGGTTGCATGACACCATGTAATTTGATAGACTAAATGAGAGAAATAGCACTTGGAGATTATTAATATATTATAAGTTCTAATATATTAATAATATTATTTGATTAGTTTGATCAAGAATTAGTTTAGAATTAATTAAGTGATCAAAAGATAACTAATTAAATATATGGGTTGATCATGTAAATCATCCATATCTTGTATAGTGGGCTAAGAAGCTCCATGGGTTATCAAGTTGGGTTCCACCCATATGATGCTCCATGGATGCTCCATGGGAGTTACAAACCCATGTGTCATGGAAATGAAGAGTCATGACACATTAGGGTTTACATGGTGTAACCCTAGATGTGTCAACACTATATAAGAATCCCGCTCTCCACCAAAAATCGGTTACACATGTGAAACAAGAGGGCTAGGCCGATTTCTAGAAGTGTGTATTATCTCAAAAGTCTTTCCAAGAGCATTTGGTGTTGTGTGAAGCATTTGAGGCATCACACTTGGGGTTCTCGGCTCACAAGGTTTCAAGGAACGTAAGCAACAACAAGGTAAGTTATTCTATCTATCATTCAAGTTAAAAATTGTTCCCCATTTATGCTATATAGGAATATAGCCTTGGAATTCAACTTTGCATGATAATTAGACAAACATAGATCCAAGGTTATTAGGGTTGCATGTACACTTAGGAAGTGTTAGAATGCTCAAAACCCAACAATTTATACATTAGAAGAGGGATGATGTAATCCAACATGCAAATAATTTGGAGGTAAGTGAATGACGATTCACTAATTCACCATGAAAAACATAAAGGCTTAAGTTTTAAATGTATTTGAGAATTCTTAGATTTCCTTTGAGATTCACTGAACTTTTCAATGGCATGTTTAAATCTCGATATGACCCTCTCGTTTGTGATTGGGATGCCGAGGATCACAAAGTGGGTGTGAATAACCATGCAAATGTACATGATGCCCTAATTGTTACAGTTACCTATTCGATGTGCCGGTTAACCACACACACTCCATCGAACTATGACAAACATTGAGTCACCCTTTTCCACCTTTGCTTAGAACCAATTTGTGTGCCGGTTAACCACACACACTCGACTAACTTCTTAGCAAGGGTGAAAAGTGCAATTTCAAGGGATTTCATCAATTTCACTTTTGCTTAAAGTAACTAGGATTGGGAATTTGTAAAAGCGTTTAGTTACTTTACATAGATTCTATATACTTATTAATGAAAAGAGGACTACCCTATCCTACCCGTTCGACTAACGACCCTCCACCAATCAAGGAAGCGGTGGGTAAGAGTGGTCATTTTATAGGCCATAACCTTATACCCCCCCCCCCCTTATAGATCGGCTTCGTGAATGAGGCCTACTAACGGTAAGACTAGAATTTTAGTTGTACATATATAATATTAGACTTTTAATGTTATACACAGTATAAGGGTGTATTTTACACTTTTAAAATACTAGGTGGTTTAAATTTTATAAATTACATTTTTAATTAAACATAAAGCATATCATTATGGATTTATTAACTCTCTTCTAATTATACACTTAATTAATTTAGTAAAACCATAAGGGTGTAATTTGAACTTTTCAAAATTAGGGTTTAGAATTTAGACTTTCAAAATTAAACTTGTAATCAAACAATTTAAATTCCAAAACCTGATGGAGGTTATTGAAACTTTTCAAAACAATTAGGTTTTAATCTCACTTTAAAATTTTCGAAATTTAAGACTATTTAAATTAAAATTTTTAAATATTAAAACTCTTGATTTAATAATTATCTTGAATTAAACTATTAATTTAAATTATTAAATCATAAGGGATTATTAAAACATAAACGATAATTATCAATTAAACAATTAATTTATCCTAATCCTTTTACTCCCTCTAAATTTCGAAAAACATGGGATAGGATATTTCAAAATCTTTAATTACCATATATAACCATTAAAGGATAATTACAAGATATGGGATAATCTAAAACCCTAAAATTTAGTATCTTATCTTGTGGAGGAGGCTAATCTCAAGAATCCTAGGGTTTGCAAACCCTAGATTTCGTAATCTTGGCACTTAAGGAAAGGATTTGAAAAACCCTTTCAAATTTTCCCAAATCAGGGTTTTGGAACCCTAATCTCGAAAATCTTGCCTCCTAGGGTTTATTGGCTATAAACCCTAATATGTCAAGTTCATCCAATTATATAATACTAATTGCAAACAAGTTAACCAAAGGCTTTTATACCAATAATGGGTTCTAAACAAACAATCCTATGTGTGCATTCAACTATAGGTTTTGGATCTATGTTTTCACTATTAGATACACAACATTATGAACACATGAGGAACCCTAGCATGCTCCTAATATTTTCAAAATTCACATAGAAAGATAGATCACATACCTCTTGTTGTTATATTGCAATAACAACCTAAATCTTCAAACCCTAAGTCTTGAAAACAAGTACCACAAGTGTAGTACATCTAATGGCTCACAAACACCACAAGCAATTGGAGAGGCAATAGAGAGAGAAGAGGAGAGTTAGAAATTGGCTCTAGGAACCCTAGGGATCAAGTCTTTGATTTCTATGGCCTTAGGGGTCCTTTTACAGGGTAGAGATTAGAGTTTTAGTCCTTATCCTTATCTATTTGTTTGCCCACCAAGTAACCAAAAGATAAGCCTTGAAAGCCCTTATCATTGGATGATTTCAAGGATTCCTTATCCCTTGAATTTGTCCAACCTATGTCTAGGGTAACCATTGCCCTACTTTGCAACTATCACATAATTACAATTCAGCCCCTCTAGTTTAATTAATTATACTTGATCACAAAATTAATTCCTAATTAATTATTGACCAATATTAATTAAACAAACATGATTTCTCCTTTAATATATTATTATTATAATATATTAATAAATCATAATAACCTCTTTCTCTATATTTATTTCCTAAGTCAAGTTGCTTTGGTGAAGGCAACCCAAAAGGACCATGCACAACCGGGTCAAGTACTTACTAAATATGGTTATGGACTTAGACACTAATCCAACAACATCAACATCAGTGAGTCACACGGATCAGCTAGAAGAACATCAACTAGTGTAGCTTCATCTTTAGAAATGCATAACTGTAACATCCCAAAATTCAAGACCAAAAATTTCATTTTTAATTAAGTTGTTATATAAACCATCAGTATAAAAGCATTCATAATTTTTACTCATCTCAAAACCAATGTGTCAATAATCAAACATGTCATCATAAAACAATATCTAAGTATAATCCCAAAGATCTCATGTGTGGAAAACATAGTGTGATGTGCTGCGATCAACCCGACTCCTTTCCTTTGAAAACGAGTACCTGAAACCAAAACTGTAAATCGTAAGCACGATGCTTAGTGAGTTCCCCCATCATACCATATAATGCTTATCCCTCAGTATCTTTCAACCGGTATCTATCTGGCATAACTAGGAGTTGGACTCCCTTCGGTATCTTTCAACAGGTACTCGGGAACTAACCTCCTCTTCGGTATCTTTCAATCGGTAACCGAGAGCTAACCTCCCCTTACGTATCTTTCAACCAGTATCCATGGACTATTTCACCCCCTATCACTATCACATAATAATGTGACATAAACATATTGGTTCCATGATAACATAACATAAACATATTGAGTCACATAATGGCATATCATAACCATACTGGTCACATAGTATCATATCATAAACATACTGCGCACATAATGGCATATCATAACCATACATGTCACATAATAACATATCATAAAAATACTGCTAGGCATGCATGGGTTCTGTCAACCCCTTCGGTATCTTTCAACCGGTAACCGTCTTCGGTATCTTTCAACCGATAACTGAGGACTATTGCACCCCTACTGCTACGAACACATATCTCATAGCATCCCAGCACAAAAAGCATATTAAATAATGGCAACCAGATAATTATCAAAAAGAAAATCATCTCAAACATAGTCACCTACTGGAGGGCCGGTATTGGTGCCTTAGACCCACCCTACTAGAAGGTAACTCATCTCACACTGCTGAAGTCACGTAGATATAACCCCCCGGCTGCTGGATGATAGCTTCCCGATCTGTCAACATCAAAACATCACCTAATTAATAATTGGGTTCCAACACATATCTATAATTACATACTTGGCGGTAAATACTACTTTACCCCTAACTTAGCCTTATTCAAGCCCAAGACCCAATCCAAAGGCCCAAAATTCAACGATGAATCAAAGCCCTACGTATAACCCAATTTTCCAAATTGGGCCCAAACCTTTACAAGGTCTTACCATAAGGCCTAACCATTTAGTCCAATCCAACATTCAACATTCTAATGGCCCAATATCACATAATTATAAAGGCCCAAACTATGGCCCAATTTTCCAAATTAGGCCCAAACTCTCATATGGGCGTTACCCCAAAGGCCATTAATTATTCCAGTCCATTTGCTTGATCTTGGATGGCCCATTTATAACCCAATCATCAAAGCCCAATAAAAGGCCCAACAATAAACCCAAGTAAAATTAGGGTTTCACATAAGCAGTCTATTGCTTCCCTGATCTCACAACTGTAGTGACACTCCTACAGTCTTAACACTAGCCCAACCAGATCTAATCCATTTGGGTAAATCTAAAATCCAATCCATGGATTTCCATATCCTCACTGCTGCACCCGAACTAGTGGGTACTCTTGTTCCTTCCGCGGTCTAATAACACGCTCATGCCATCTACCAACCTAGTGAATGCTACGACTACCCGCAGTCTCATGACACTCTATCATTATGTGACCGCTAGTGAATGTTACGGCTACCCGTAGTCTTACAACACGTCCCATGCTAAGTGACCACTAGCGAATGCTACGGCTACCCCTATAGTCTTACAACACTTCCCGTGCTAACTGACCACTAGTGAATGCTACGGCTACCCCCATAGTCTTACAACACTTTCCATACTAACTAACCACTAGTGAATGCTACGGCTACCCACGTAGTCTTACAACACTTTCCATACTATCAGACTACTAGGGAATGCTACGGCTACTCCCGTAGTCTTACAATACTTTCCATACTATCTGACTACTAGTGAATGCTACGGCTACCCCCGCAGTCTTAGAACACTTTCCAACCAGGTCGAACCCACACTCGACCTAACCGATCACTCAACTTGAGTCCTAACCGGAACTCTAACCTAGTTCCCAAAACCTGCTATGATGTGACCTCACTGTATCAGTACCATACCCATGCCCGTTATCAAAGCATCACAAGAACCCACAAAATCATCTACACTCTTTAGCAGGGTGAGAATCGGTGCCTCGCATAACCGCTATCTAAGTGTCTCGAATGCTGCCTACTGCTCAAGCCCCCAGTAGAATACCACCGACTTCTTGGTCAGTCGGATCAAAGGAACCACAATCTCGGAGAATTCACATATAAATCTCTGGTAATAACCCGCTAGACCCAGGAAACTCTAAACCTCAGATGGATACCTCGAAATCTCCGCCTGTATCATGACCTCTATCTTGGCCGGATCAACTAGAATACCCTTCTGGTTGACAAGGTTCCCAAGACATTGCACCCCGCGCATCCAAAACTCACATTTGGACGACTTTATAAAAAGTCTCTCCCCCACTTAGATTCAACTAAGTCTTCACGACACGCGAGAATTGAAGGATTCCCAATCCTACTTGTTTTCTAGTATCCCACTGATGGCAACCTGTGCTTACCAATGCTAGCGATTAATCACTAGTTAAACCTTAAGATCACCCATACTCGGAAATCCTGATGAGTATTCTTGAAATATGGTCCAGTTTGACACCTCAATCCACCTCCCATGATGAAAACTATAGGCTTTAATCTTCAATATGGATGATGAGTCCTCGTTCCCACTTCGAATCTCGTAGTACCACTAAACTCTAACCATACACAGCCCATGCAGAAATACATTTCTCTTGAACATCCATTGACCAACCACTTATGCATCCAACACCTGCAACTAACACTACTCTCTTCATGTTACCAGTTCGTCCGTAGCAACGGTGGTGCCTTGAACTCCAAAGTTCTTCCATAGACAGCTAACGACCATACCCAAACAATGATAGAACCACTGAACCCTGACTTCACTGGATAACTCTCGCTCTAGTCCTAACCCGGTATTCTCTGAATAATACTCCTGCACAGATCCCGAAAAAGATCCAGAATGATAACCGTACATGCGGAACCCACTCCACATGATGCGTCCATCTGTGGGCTCACCAAGGACTTCTCGGCATGCAGGATGGCATATATGATCCTTGATAACCCAGATACTGGCAGAAAACCGACATCTGACTTGTCCGAACTCACTCATAATTCCAAAGCGATACGTATTCCCGACAACTATCTAGTAGTAGCAAAAAATGAAATACCCGTAACATCTGGAGGAATCGTAATCACCTCCACCTGACATGATTAACCCTACCACACCTGTAGCAGACTAAACCCTTGGAGTGGTAGATTCCCTTATGCACTCTCTCGTACGTGTTGCACTGACTCTAGCCCTACAGGCCTTACACCCGACGATCAGAAGTCTTAGGTCACTCCCCGGAACCCTCTACTATATGCACATGGCATGAACCTCTCTTCTCATGGTGCTCCAAATCGATCTCGCATATACAAGTCTTGGAAATCATATCCTTCAGGGTATGACACCATGTCACGCTCACTAGCTCACTTGCAAATGGCTAAGCTGCAACAACTGGAACATCTTCGGTCCCTAAACCGGGCAAAAAACTCCTCTCAGAATCTTCTTAGATTCTCCAAGACTCTCACCGATTCGAGTATTGACCCTGTGCTTTCAGTAGTACGAGCCCAATACTACCTTCCACACCTATCCATACTTTCCTCAGAATTCCTCTCTAATACTCCAAATCACTTCGTCAAACTAGTACACAGCTGCTGAAAGATTCCTAGGTTCCCTAACTCTCCCAGTCCTCAGCTGCTGAAAGATTCCCAGTAATGTCAACAATGAATATAGCTAGCTCACATTACTAAGAGTCCCTAAAAGTACAAAGTAAGACACATTCAGACAATGGAAAATCTAACTATCATATTCCAATCAAACCATTCTATCCTCTACTTAGGAGTCTGTACATTCAATTTAAAGGTCCATATAATCAAGCATAACCTAAATAGGCTTATCCTATCACTGACTGATCAGTACTAGCATTCAATTCTACAATCACATACAATAGGCATATAAGGCATCCTCCTAGATCCTCAGCCCTAATCTAGCATGCAGATCTCATGATCATATCATAACATAACATGTATGGGTATCTTGGGTAAAACGTACTTGAGCTCGGTTGATGGCACGCATCACACACCTTGTTCTTTTCACAATTCTCTTCCCTTTTCAAACTTCTTTTTATAAAATGATTTTTACTTTTGAAAATTTTCATACCAAGTCCTTAGTTTGAGTTCAGACACGCCCGAGAGTGTGCCCGAATCCCTCAAACCAAAGCTCTGTTACCAACTTGTAACATCCCAAAATTGAAGACCAAAAATTTCATTTTTAATTAAGTTGTTATATACACCATCAGTATAAAAGCATTCATAATTTTAACTCATGTCAAAACCAATGTGTCAATAATCAAACATGTCATCATAAAATAATATCAGAGTATAATCCCAAAGATCTCATGTGCAGAAAACATAGTGTGATGCACTACGATCAAGTCGGCTCCTTTCCTTTGAAAACGAGTACCTGAAACCAAAATTGTAAACTATAAACACAAAGCTTAGTGAGTTCCCCCATCATACCACATAATGCCTATCCATCGGTATCTTTCAACCAGTATCTGTCTGGCATAACTGGGAGTTGGAATCCCCTTCAGTATCATTCAGCCGATACTCGGGAACTAACCTCCCTTCGGTATCATTCAACCGGTAATCGGGAGCTAAACTCCCCTTCATTATCTTTCAACTGGTATCTGGGGACTATTTCACCCCTACTACTATCACATAATAACATCTCATAAACATATTGGCTCCATGATAACATAACATAAACATACAAAATCACATAATGCCATATCATAACCATATTGGTCACATAATATCATATCATAAACATACTGCTCACATAATGGCATATCATAACCATACATGTCACATAATAACATATCATAAACATACTGCTAGGCATGCATGGGTTTTGTCCACCCCTTCGGTATCTTTTAACCGGTAACCGTCTTCGGTATCTTTCAACCGGTAACTAGGGACTATTGCACCCCTACTTCAACTAACACATATCTCATAGCATCCCAACACAATAAGCATATCAAATAATGGCAACCAGATAATTATCACAAAGACAAGCATCTCAAACATAGTCACCTACTGGTGGGCCGGCATTGGTGCCTTATACCCACCCCTACTGGAAGGTAACTCATCTCACACTGCTAAAGTAATGTAGACATAACCCGTAGCTGTTAGATGATAGATTCCCGATCTGTCAAGATCAAAACATCACCTAATTAATAATTGGCTTCCAACGCATAAACATAAACACATACTTGGGGGGTAAATACTACTTTACACTTAACTTAGCCTTATTTAAGCCCAAGACCCAATCCAAAGGCCCAAAAGTCAACTATGAATTAAAGCCCAACATATGACCCAATTTTCCAAATTGGGCCCAAACCTTTACAAGGTCTTACCATAAGGCCCGGCCATTTAATCTAGTCCAACATTCAACATTCTAATGGCCCAATATAACATAATCATAAAGGACCAAACTATGGCCCATCTATGGTCCAATTTTCCAATTTGGGCCCAAACCCCCATATGGGCCTTACCCCAAAGTCCATTAATTATTTTAGTCCATTTGCGTGATCTTGGATGACCCATTAATAACCCAATCATCAAGGCCCAATAAAATTCTGAAAAATAAACCTAAGTGAAATTAGGGTTTCACATAAAATGACGATTAGGGTAAAGTGTCCTTACTTAACCAGTTAAGGACTTAATCTATTAAGTCCCACATGACCTTAAGTTAATTGCAAATGGTTATTAATGAATATTTTAATTTAATAAACGATTCTGGTGCGGGTCCTGATTGATCCAAAAGCCCATATATCCAAAATTAGGGTTTTCTTAACCCTAATTAGGGTTTCCAACCCATTTATAGCCCAATAGGCCCAAAACGAAGTCCTTAAGCCCATTTGGGTTTCCTTAGGCAAATTAGGGTTTATGAGACTCATTAGGGTTTCACTAGGCCTAATAGGGCTTCATTGGGCCTATTAGGGATTTAAGTATCCGAAAATCAATCACAATACAAACGAGGCACACCGCCACCCGACATGGTGGCTGGTGGCGACAGCCACCACCCTACGATGGTGGTTTGAGTTTCATTTTTCATTATTCCATTTTTATTACAATTTACAATAGAACCCTCAATTAACATATACACATAACTACGCTAAACACACACACACATAACCACCTTAGTTGTGGTCGGCGGTGGTATATGGCAGTAACAACCACATCACGGTGGTGGTGACTATGATCTCCAACCAATATGACAAAAAAAGTACTCCAAATATCCATCCAAATGCACCCGAAAGCCCACAGCCACCCAAGATGGTGTCTAACCGTGGCTGAGTGGTGGCAGTAGGCGGTGGGGATGAGTTTCCATCAGATTCTTGGGCAAGCGAAGACCTTCACAACATTATTCTTATAAGATATGGTCATATACACACAAAATTCACGCACATGGCCACCTCCACATGGTGGCTTGTGGCGGCAGAAAAAGGTGATACGGTGGCAACCATGGTGGTTTTTCCTCGGGTTTTCGGGCTAATCAAGCTCCCACAATCACTTCATGAGTCCAAGCATCAACAACTTAGCTTCGTCGTCGGTCTTTGGTGGCCATTTAAGTGGTACACGATGTTTCCAGTGGTGGAGCTGTGATGGCGGAGTTCCTCAGTGAAGCAGCGACGAGTGGAGGTGTTCCAAGGGTAGCGGCGGCTCATCTAATGAGCGAGGCTTAGGGTTTGCCAATGTAACAGGAGGGTAAGAGGTCTTCGGTTGAATCCCACTCCCATACAAACTTATAACAGAAGTGGCAGAATCGGTCCCTCCTATTCTCAATTACTTTCAAACCAAGGCCATAATTTACTCTTCTCACCCCTGCTCACACAATTCCTTTCATATTTAGTCCCACAGTTACCATTCAACCCCTCCTTTACAAAGTATTCTCAAATAAGGTCAATATGTTACCCTTTTAACCCAACCCTCAAAACTCTTTACAAATTGAGTCCGAAATTTACCATGTAACCCTAAACCTTCAATTATCACTTTTCAACCCCCAAAATAACTCGTTCCTACACTATTCCGCTTTTAGGGCTATTAATCATTTATTAATTCGTGTATTTATTTATTATATAAACAGGGTGTTACAACTCTCCCCCACTTAAATTAGATTTCTTCCTCGAAATCAATCCTTACCATTTCTTATGCCAAACCACTCTAGTAATATGGTCACCATTCTGGGCACGCCCTATCCTTCCCATGGTAGCCATGACCAATCTTCG
The DNA here is from genome assembly GCF_052625555.1 of Lactuca saligna. Classification (NCBI taxonomy): domain Eukaryota; kingdom Viridiplantae; phylum Streptophyta; class Magnoliopsida; order Asterales; family Asteraceae; genus Lactuca; species Lactuca saligna. The sequence goes on along the minus strand of NC_136421.1, from coordinate 67,208,968 downwards.
TAAAGTCGTAAAATCTGCAGGTGAATGAATTCTCGACAACAAGACCGTATCTACTCCCTCTGAAATCTGATGTCTTGAGATGGTCTGAATCCCTGACAGACCACTCATATTGAATCATCATTGTTGAACCCAATCCACTTATCCATCGACTGACTACTCAGCTTCTAATAACTCGAGGTTCTCATTGGAAAACAGAGGAACATACCCTATTACCCTTGTAGCTCACTTATTCTCGACCAAAGCTCAGCTGATCTCGCTATGAGTGACTTGTCACTTTCCAATCAACCAGCTATTACATCCGTATTTGCAACCTAAAACAGAAATGCTAACACTGCCAAAACGCTAAATTTGTCCGAACACTCAACTACCTGAAGCAGTAAGTTGCCACACGGCTGCCTTCAAGAATCTACCGAGACTTGCCTAATCTCAGTTTGTTTGTCAGTCCTCTGAAATACTGGGTTGCGGCTCGGCTGTGGAGCCAAAGGACTCCCACTTATTCGCCTCACATGACTTCTGAACGAAATCCTTATCTGGAACTAGTAGTAACTGGTTATCATGGCACTAAAACCTTTTGATTTAACCGATTGGTTCCATGCGTCGAATCCTTACATGACCAAATCCAAGTCTAAAAGTGATTGCTACCTGACTAATGGTATCCTTATCTCACACATCCTTAAGCAGTCTATTGCTTCCCTGATCTCATAACTGTAGTGACACTCCTACAGTCTTATCATTGGCCGAACTAGATCTAATCCATTTGGGTAAATCCGAAATCCAATCCATGGATTTCCATATCCTCACTGCTGCACCCGAACTGGTGGGTACTCTTGTTCCTTCCGCGTTCCAACAACACACTCATGCCATCTACCAACCTAGTGAATGCTACGACTACCCGCAGTCTCATGACACTCTATCATTCTCTAACCGCTAGTGAATGTTACGGCTACCAACAGTCTTACAACACGTCCCATGCTAACTGACCACTAGTGAATGCTACGGCTACCCCCACAATCTTACAACACTTCCCATGCTAACTGACCACTAGTGAATGCTACGGCTACCCATAGTCTTACAACACTTTCCATACTAACTGACCACTAGTGAATGCTACGGCTACCCCCATAGTCTTACAACACTTTCCATACTATCTGACTAGTAGGGAATGCTACGGCTACCCCCGTAGTCTTACAACACTTTCCATACTATCTGACTACTAGTGAATGCTACGGATACCTCAGTAGTCTTACAACACTTTCCAATCGGGTCGAACCCTCACTCGACCTAACACATCACTAAACTTGAGTCCTAATCGGAACTCTAACCTATTTCCCGAAACCTGCAAACATGTGACCTCATTGTATCAGTACCGTACCCATGCCCATGATCAAAGCATCATAAGAACCCACGAAATCATCTACACCCTCTAGAAGGATGAGAATCAGTGCCTCGCACAACCGGTGTCTAAGTGTCTCGAAGGTTGCTTGCTGCTCAAGCCCCCACTAGAATACCACCGACTTCTTGGACAGTCGGGTCAAAGGAACCACAATCTAGGAGTAGTACCGTATAAATCTCTAGTAATAACTCGCTAGACCAAGGAAACTCTGAATCTCAGATGGATACCTCGGAATCTCCTACTGTATCATGACCTCTATCTTGGCTGGATCAACTAGAATACTCTTCTGGTTGACAAGGTGCCCAAGAGATTGCACCCTGTGTGTCCAGAACTCACATTTGGAGGACTTTATAAAAAGTCTCTCCCCCACTTAAATTCAACTAAGTCTTCACGACACGCGAGAATTGAAGGATTCCTAATCCTTCTCGTTTTCTAGTATCCCACTGATGGCAACCTGTTCTTACCAATGCTAGCAATTAATCACCGGTTAAACCTTAAGATCATCCATACTTAGAAATCCTGATGAGTATTCTCGAAATCTAGTCCTGTTTGACACCTCAATCTACCTCCCATGATGACAACTATAGGCTTTAATCTTCAATCTGGCTGATGAGTCCTCGTTCCCACTTCCAATCTTGTAGCACCACTGAACTCTAACCGTACAGATCCCATGCAGAAATACAATTTTCTTGAACATCCAATGACCAACCACTTATGCATCTAACACCTTCAACTAACACTACTCTCTTCATGTTACCATACCCAAACAATGATACAACCACCAAACCCTGACTTCACTGGAGAACTATCGCTCTAATCCTAACCCAATATTCTCTTAATAATACTCCTGCACAGATCCCAAAAATGATCTAGAATGATAAAGGTACACGCGGAACCCATTACACAAGATGCGTCCCTCTATGGGTTCACCAAGGACTACTCGACATGCAGGATGGCATATATGATCATTGATAACCCAGACACTAGCAGAAAACTGACCCGAGATCTGACTTGTCCGAACTCACTCAAAATTCTAAAGCGATAAATATTCCCAGCAACTATCTAGTAGCAGCAAAAAATGAAATACCCGCAACACCTAGCGGAATACTAATCACCTCCACCTTACATGATCAACCTTGCCACACATGCAGCAACCTAAACCCTTGGAGTGACAGATTCCCTTATTCACTCTCCCGTACGTGTTGCACTGACTCCGACCCTGCAGGCCTTTTAACCGATGTTCAGAAGTCTTGGGTCTCTCCCCAGGAGCCTCTACTATACACTCATGGAATGAACCTCTCTAAATCGATCTCGCATCTGCAACTCATGGAAATCATATCCTTCAAGGTATTATAGTCTGTCACGCTCACTAGCTCACTTGCCAATGGCTAAGCTGCAACAACTAGAACATCTTCTGTCCCCAAACCGAGTAACAAACTCCTCCCAGAATCTTCTTAGATTTTCCAAGACTCTCAACAGTTCTAGTATGGCTCCTGTGCTTTCAGTAGTAAGGGCCCAATACTACCTTCCACACCTATCCATACTTTCCTCAGCAATCCTCTCGAATCCTCCAAATCACGTCGTCAAGCTGGTACACCCAGTCTCACTAAACCTCACTATTAACCCATCGAAACATATCCTAAGCTCTCCTAGGTTCCTGAACTCACCCAGTCCTCAACTGCTGAAAGATTTCCAGTATTGTCAACTAGCCATTTCATGAATATAGCTAGCTCACATTACTAAGAGTCCCACAAAGCACAAAGTAAGCATCATTCAGACAATGGAAAATCTAACCATCATATTCCAATCAAAACATTCTATCCTCTACTCAGGAGTCTGTACATTCAATTTAAAGGTTCATACAATCAGGCATAACCTAAACAGGCTTATCCTATCACTGACTGATCAGTACTAGCATGCAAGTCTACAAGCACATACAATAGGCATATAAGGCATCCTCCTTGATCCCCAGCCCTAATCTAGCATGCAGTCCTCACGATCATATCATAACATAACATGTATGGGTATCTTGGGGAAAACTTACTTGAGCTCGGCTGATTGCATGCATCACACACCTTGTTCTTTTCAAAGTTGTCTTCCCTTTACAAACTTCTTTTTATAAAATGATATGTACTTTTGAAAATTTCCATACCAATTCCTTAGTTTGAGTTCAGACACACCCGAGAGTGTGCCCGAATCCCTCAAAACAAGGCTCTGATACCAACTTGTATCATTCCAAAATTCAAGACCAAAAATTTCATTTTTAATTAAATTGTTATATAAACCATCAATATAAAAGCATTCATAATTTTAACTCATATCAAAACCAATGTGTCAATAATCAAACATGTCATCATAAAATAATATCAGAGTATAATCCCAAAGATCTCATGTGCAGAAAACATAATGTGATGCGCTGCCATCAAGTCGGCTCCTTTCCTTTGAAAACGAGTACCAAAAACCAAAACTGTAAACCGTAAGCACGAAGCTTAGTGAGTTCCCCCATCATACCACATAATGCCTATCCCTTGGTATTTTTTAACCGGTATCTGTTTGGCATAACTGGGAGCTGGAATCCCCTTCAGTATCTTTCAGCCGGTACTCGGGAACTAACCTCCCTTCGGTATCTTTCAACTGGTAATCGAGAGCTAAATTCCCCTTCGGTATCTTTCAACCGGTATCTGGGGACTATTTCACCCCTACCACTATCACAAAATAACATGTCTTAAACATATTGGTTCCATGATAACATAACATAAACATACTGAATCACATAATGGCATATCATAACCATATTGGTCACATAATATCATATCATAAACATACTGCTCACATAATGGCATATAATAACCATACAGGTCACATAATAACATATTATAAACATACTGCTAGGCATGCATGGGTTCTGTCCACCCCTTTGGTATCTTTCAAACGGTAACCGTCTTCGGTATCTTTCAACCGATAACTGGGGACTATTTCACCCCTACTGCTACTAACACATATCTCATAACATCCCAACACAATAAGCATATCAAATAATGGCAACCAGATAATTATCACAAAGACAATCATCTCAAACATAGTCACCTACTAGTGGACCGGAATTGGTGCCTTAGACCCTTCCCTACTGGAAGGTAACTCATCTTACTCTGCTGAAGTCACATACACATAACCCCAGCTGCTCGATGACTGATTCCCGATCTATCAACATCAAAAACATCTACCAATTAATAATTGGGTTCCAACAAATAACCATAATTACATACATGGGGGTAAATAGTACTTTACCCCTAACATAGCTTTATTCAAGCCCAAGACCTAATCCAAAGGCTCAAAAGTCAACTATGATTCAAAGCCCAACATATGACCCAATATTCCAAATTGGGCCCAAACCTTTACAAGGTCTTACCATACGGCCCAACCATTTAGTCCAGTCCAACATTCAACATTCTAATGGCCTAATATCACATAATCATAAAGGCCCAAACTATAGCCCATCTATGGCCCAATTTTCCAATTTGGGCCTAAACCCTCATATGGGCCTTACCCCAAAGTCCATTAATTATTCTAGTCCACTTGCTTGATCTTGGATGGCCCATTAATAACCTAATCATCAAGGCCCAACAAAAGGCTCAATAATAAATCCAAATGAAATTAGGGTTTCACAAAAATGATGAATAGGGTTAAGTGTCCCTACTTAACCCATTAAGGACTTAATCCATTAAGTCCCACATAACCTTAGTTTAATTGCAAATGGCTATTAATTAATATTTTAATTTAATAAATGATTCTAGTGCGGGTCCCGATTGATCTAGAGCCTATATATCCAAAATTAGGGTTTTCTAAACCCTTATTAGGGTTTTCTAAACCCTAGTTAGGGTTTCCAACCCGTTTATAGCCCAATAGGCCCAAAACAAAGTCCTTAAGCCCATTAGGGTTTTCTTAGGCCAATTAGGGTTTTCTTATGCCAATTAGGGTTTATTAGACCCATTAGGCTTTCACTAGGCCTAATAGGGCTTCATTGGGACCATTAGGGTTTCAAGCATCCGAAAATCAATCACAATACAAACGAGGCACACCGCCACCTGACATGTGGCTGGTGGCAATAGCCACCACCCTACGGTGGTGGTTTAAGTTTCCTTTTTCATTATTCCATATTTGTTACAATTTACAATACAACCCTCAATTAACATATGCACACAACTCAGCCAAACACACACACACACACATAACCACCTTGGTGGTGGCTGGTAGTGGTACACGGTGGCAACTATCACCTCATGGTGGTGGTGATTATGATCTCTGGCCAATTTTTGGGCAAGGGAAGACCTTCACAACATTATTCTTACAAAATATGGTCATATACACACCAAAATTCATGCACACAGCCAGCTCCACATGGTGGCTGGTGGCGGAAGAAAGAGGTGACACGGTGGCAGCCATGGTGGTTTTTCGTCGGGTTTTGAGGCTAATCATGCTCCCACAAGCACTTCACAGGTCCAACAACATTACTCATCTTTTTCAGCCATGAAATCACAGCTCTCAAACACCGGTTAGGCGGCTGAGGTGGCAGGAACAAGCAAAAACGGTGGCCATAGGGCCACCATCATCAACCACCGATGAATCGTGACACCAATCCACTGATAAGAGCGAAGGAGAAGAGAGGGAGATGTGGCAAATGAATTACCCATGGATTTCTGACAACACACGCCCACACATCCACAACTTAGCTTCGTCATCAGTCTTTGGCAGCCATTTCAATTATTCACGATGTTCCGGTTGCGGAGCTATGACAACCTGTAATTTATTTTCTGTCACAGTAAACCGTTTTCGTTAATAAAGCCGTTAAGTTCCAAAATTTTCTGTTAACTTTGTTTTAAATAAATTATTGTGACTTCTATTAATGTTTTAAAAGTGGAACACGTTTTAGAAACATTAAAATATTTTCTATTTCATTTAGACAATATTTAGTTGAATTTAAGTCGTAATTACGGCAACTTTATCGGGTGCGACCAAAAGCATCGTATAATGTCGGTATTGGGTAGAATTCCACCGTGTCCCAAACTTTCAGCATATATAAGGTTCATAGAGCCTCATTTGAATCTTTTCACTCTCTCTCTACTTTCTCTCATTACTCTCTCTCTAGAACTCAAAATTGGTCCAAAAACCCTCATTTCAAGCATCTTTTGGTAAGCAATCCATCCTAAACTTGTTATTGAACTTGAATAGCATGCAAATTCATGTTGAAATCACCCAAGACACATATGAACATGTGCTTACAGTTTGGGGAGCCTCCCAAAACCGTGAACACCTCTTATGAAGGTTTTTGTGCCATAAAACCCTTCCAAACCTCATTTAGGGCTTAGATTCGACATAGAAACTTGCATGCATGAACTAAGGACCTAAAATCTTGTCATTTGAGGTATGAACATGAGTTTATATCCCAAGAACATTCTTGGACTGTAAACCCCCATGCATGAACCATAAACTCCTTTTAAGGTGTTAAAAATGCCCTTAAACACCACCATAATCTTCCAAACGCGTCTAGGACCCTCTACTCCATCATTTGAAGCACCAAATCGTAAAAGAAGGGACCAAACATGAGTTTACGGTCCAAGAACATGCTTTGACCGTAAACCCTCAATCTTAGACCTTAAACTCCTTTTTGGGTGTTAGTTTTCCTCTAAACACCTTCAATGAACTTCCATTAGCGCATATAACCTTATAACCCTTCAAGAAATGCACCAATACATTTATAAATGGGACAAACTAGAGTTTAGGGTCCAAGAACATTCTTAGACCATAAACTCATCTCCTTAGACCATAAACTCTTCAAATGGGTGTTTAAGTGTCCTTATCACCTTGAAGGGCTTGTATGTTGGACTAGAATCACATGTGATTAACCTACAAACACCAACACCCATGAATCATGAACAAACATGAGTTTATGGTTATAAAATCATGTGTTTAAGGTAGTAAACTCCCCAAGAACACCTTCATAGACCGTAAACTCTAATTCCACGATGATTTCAAGTCCCGATCACTTCCTAAGCCATGAAATCAACCCTAGAACTTTTCCGTGTGCATTGTAAGACTTTTTGGCATCCAATAACACACCACCCATGAGTTTACGGCCGTAAACTCATAGGGATATGGTCAATGGGCCGTAAAATCCTCAAAGAGTTTACTTTTGAAGAGTAAACTCCATATCTTGGTCCTACACATCCATAGATGTCACCCGGGTCACTCTGAACACATGAATTGAAGTGTTTTCACATCTCAAAGTCTATATTCATATCTAATTAGTGGTTCCAAGTCTAATTAGATAGAATTGTGTATCATTTCATATTACATAGGAACCTCGCGCATTAACAAGCCCCGAACCGACACATAGCATCCAAACCGACACGTTTTCTCGTCTGGTGAGTTTATACACCTACCCTTTTTCAATGTTTTCACTGTTTTTAGGGGGAATACAAGTAAAGTACAAGGAATACTTGTACTCAAAACTTGTTTTATATATGTTGTGTTTCAATTTACATATGCTTTTAACACTGACAATCGTAACAGATAACCGTTGAACTTGCAGAACACACTATCATACTATTTGTGAAAAACATTATAAATTGTTGTATTTTATATTTTCAAAAATGATTTTTCCCACATCATAACAACTAAAATCATAACATTGAACTTTGAACATTAACTTAGAATATTGTTTTGTCCTCGGTAACACTCCATAAGATACGCGAGTAGAGGATCGTCATTTGATCTTTCTGTATTATTACTAGTAAATTTGTTATTTCTATAAATTTGAGACACATCCTTGGAGAACACTCCACAGAGATACGCGAGTGGAGGACCGCCCCCGTAACCATAATATCTTAGATAGGGAGCGTGACTTGAGTGTATAGATCTATACGCGGCTGAGTACCCCACACCTGGCTGCTAGCTACAGCCGAACCAATAGGTTCAAGGGTGACGAAAGTCATAAGGTGATGTGGACTATATATTGCCATATCTAGTCTATTGTATGGTTATGGAACTAGCAATTTGGATAACAAAGATTTACTTTTTAGTAATAATGGATTTCAGTAACTAGTTTACTTAATAGTTATTAGTTTTATATACGTGTTAAAACTAATACATTTTCAGTTTACATCTTTTACATTACATTTTGGATTGGTGAACTAACATACACTTTACAAGGATAACCAGGTTTTCAGTATACATCTTTCACAGTAGGAAAATATGGGATTTTCCTGGGATAACAGTTGAACATAACCAGAATCGTGTAACATAACAGATAACTAAACTTTACATATAAGAAAATATGGGATTTTCTTGGGTCGTATCATTTTCAGAAACTAAAAGGAAACTCGTACATTTTCTGAAAACAAAACCGCTTATGAACTCACCAGCTTTATGCTGATTTTTAAACTGCTTGTATTCTCAGGTCCGCATTAGACAGTTACCCGATGATCCTTTTCGTGAAGACGGAGTACGTAGAAGACATGTCTTGCTTTTGTTAATATATATACATATGTATCAAACTTGTACAACTTTACTTTTGAACAAATGTAAATTTTCATATGTAATGTAATGGTTGTTTACTTTGCTTACTATGTGCATTGGATTTGATACTCAACGTGGAGTCCGCCCCGAAAATGTTTCCGCCCTGGTTTTTGGGGTGTGACAGATTGGTATCAGAGCCCTTATTTATAGTGAATAAAGTATACCAAACCTTACATGGTATAAACCTATATACACTAAGGGGCCTAAGTGCTCTGAACTAAAAGTATAATTCAAAGTATAAGTATTTTCAAAAAGTATACAAGCATACCTAACCATCGAGATCCGTAACTACAAGTAGAACAAAATGTAAGTAAATGGGTGTTGTGTGCTGTGGTTAAACCTGGGCAGTTATGTAGTCGTGTCTAGGATCAATATAGCCTTGCCAACTGTATTCATTCGAGACACGGCCAACATGTACTTGGGAGTGACTGTGGTGTTCAACATGCCTAAAACTTACCTAATACCCAAACAATGATCCTTCGTTGCAGCGAGACAAGAAATACTATGGTAGTATTTCTCGAGCCAATTCTTGTAGAAATCCTCATTCAAGAATTATTCCCTGATCACTCCTTTAGCGATAATTTATCTGTTTTGATAACTCTTTCCTGCTTTATCGCTTATTCAGAATATATATCTGTCATATCTCTTGATTCAATTTGGAGGACTTATCATCCTCTCTTTCCTGATCTTATTAGATCAAGATTCCTCCAAGAAAGAGACCCAGCTCAAAGACCAACGACCCTCCACCACCAACTTCTCCTCAAATTGATCTCTCAATGCTTCAAACAGCTATTACTGCCGCAGAGACCACCGCCGTGTCACAAATGAACCCTGGTAGTTCAGGAGGTGGTCCCCAGCCCCAAAACCTAGAAGATAGTCAAGGACACCGAAAAGGGGGTTCTTATAAAGATTTCATGAGCGCCAAACCCACTTCCTTTGATGGCACTGGAGGTGTCATTTACCTCACTCGATGGTTCGAGAAAATCGAATCCATCTTTGAAATCCGTGCTTGTTCGGAGTCCGATAAAGTAAAGTTCGCAGCCTGTACCTTCAGCGACAAAGCCTTGACTTGGTGGAACGGCCGAGTGAAATCCCTGACCCTACCTGTAGCCAATGCTATTGGTTGGGAAGCCATGAAAGAACGCCTTCTAGCTGAGTATTGCCTTCGGGGAGAAATACAGAAGTTAGAGCATGAGCTCTGGAACCTGAAGATGAAGGGTTCCGATATTGTTGCATACACCTCGAGGTTTGATGATCTGGCATTGCTCTGTCCGGGAATGTTTACCCCGCAAAGTAAGAAAATACAGAGGTTTATTTGGGGGCTGACCCAACCAACCTAAGGAAACATCTTATTAGCAAGGCCAAATACATATGATAGTGCCAAAAGTTTAGCCCCGATCCTGATTGACCACAGTGATGAAGTTGAGGGAACAACCGCCACCCCCGAACCGACCAAGAATAGTGGTGAGAAAAGAAAGTTTGGGAAGAAGAAGAAAGGCCAACCTTCTCAAGGATCCTCAAAGAAACAACAAAGTGTAGCAGTCTATGTTGCTACTACCCCCGTTGCTGCTGCTTGTGTTGTGGGATCTACAGCTCAGACCCCTGTCAATAGATATGCTGGTAACCTTCCTCTATGTGAAAAGTTGAAGTACCACCATAACCCCGGACCATGTCGTGAGTTATCATGCACCAACTGCGGTAAAAAGGGGCACACGGTCCGATTCTGCAAGGCACCAGCTCAATCTGCAAATCAATCCTCTAGAGTAGGCATTGGTCAAGCCTGCTATAAATGTGGAGAAGTTGGGCATTACAAGTGGAACTTCCCCAAGAAGGCGTCAATTGATAATACCGGGAGAGTCCTAGCCATGGTACGGGAGGAGGCAGTCGCCAATCCCACTGTTGTTTTGGGTACGTTCCTTCTCGACAACTCTTATGCTTGTATTCTTTTCGATTCGGGTGCTGAAAGAAGTTTTGTTAGTCATTCATTCAAACATAAACTAAAACCTAACCCCCAACCATTAACCGAAACGTTTACCGTCGAGATGGCTAACGGTGAGAAAGAAAGCGCTAGCGATGTATTCATAGGTTGTACCCTTACCCTGAACGATCATTCATTTCCCATCGATCTTATGTCGGTCTCCATTAAGAGCTTTGATGTTATCATTGGCATGTATTGTTTGAGTCCCAATCATGCTGATATCCTTTGCTACGAAAAAGCTATCCGTCTCAAACTTCCTACGGATCAAATTCTCATAATCTATGGAGATAAACTCAACTCCAACCTTCGTATCATTTCCTACATCAAAGCTCAGGAGCTCTTGCGAAAGGAGTGCCAAGCATTCCTAGCCCATGTCATTAACGAGAAAAAGGAAATTAAAGACCTCGCAAGCATCCCCAAAGTCTGTAACTTTCCTGATGTCTTTCTAGAAGAGCTCCTAGGAATTCCTCCCGAACGTCAGGTCGAATTTTGCATTAACCTAATTCATGAAGATACCCCCGTAGCCAAGTCTCCATACAGTTTAGCTCCAGCAGAAATGCAGGAGTTATCCAGCCAACTCAACGAGTTACTCAGCAAAGGGTTCATCAGACCGAGTTCCTCACCTTGGGGAGCTCTGGTATTGTTTGTAAAGAAGAAAGATGGATCCTTTCGGATGTGTATCAACTACCATGAGTTGAACAAGTTGACCGTCAAGAACCGATGTCCTCTTTCGCGAATAGATGACCTCTTCGATCAACTTCAGGGAGCCAGCTACTTCTCAAAGATAGACCATCGGTCAGGGTACCAACAGCTACGGGTTCATGAGAGTGATGTTTCCAAAACAACCTTCAGGACTCAGTATGGACACTACGAGTTCGTAGTGATGCCCTTCGGTCTAACCAATGCACTGACAGTGTTCATGGACCTGATGAACCGGGTGTGTTAGCCTTTTCTGGACAAGTTCTTCATTGTGTTCATTGATGACATACTTGTCTACTCCAGGAGCGAAGAAGATCACAAACAACACTTGAGATTAGTGTTGGAAACCCTTAGATCCGAGAAGTTGTACGTGAAATTCTCCAAGTGTGAATTATGGATTCGGAAGGTGACTTTCCTCGGTCACGTGGTAAGCGAGGAGGGTATTCATGTGGATCCTTCCAAGATTAAAGCGATAGAGAATAGGTCGGTACCGAAAACACCCACAGAAATCCGTCAATTCTTGGAGTGAAAAGCAAGAATCAGAATTACAGACATTAAAGCAAGCCTTGTGCAGGGCGCCAGTTCTGTCCCTACCCAAAGGGACAGAAGACTTCATTGTCTATTGCGATGCGTCTAATCAGGGCTTAGGCTGTGTGCTTATGAAAAGAGGAAAAGTGATTGCTTATGCCTCAAGATAGTTGGAAGCACATGAGGACAACTATACCACACACGACTTGGAGTTAGGAGCTTTAGTCTTTGCACTGAAGATTTGGAGACATTATCTCTACGGAACCAAGTGTATGATCTTCACTGACCATAAAAGCCTGTAGCACATCCTCAATCAGAAAGACCTAAACATGAGGCAACGACGATGGGTTGAACTGCTCAGTGATTATGAGTGTGAGATTCGCTACCATCCCGGCAAGGCCAATGTGGTAGCAGATGCCCTTAGCCGAAAGGAAATCTCAAGCCGTAAAGTGAGGACACTAACGATGACTATCCATTCCCATTTTTCCATGCAAATCCGAGACGCTCAGATAGAAGCCCTCAAACCCGAGAACAAATCAAGAGAAGCCTTAAGGGGAATGGATAAGAAACTTGAGATCAGAAGTGACAGAGTCTATTATTTCATGGACCAAATCTGGATTCCGAAGTCCGGAGGATTCAGGGAGATTGTCATTGAAGAAGCACACAAGACCAGATACTCCGTTCACCCAGGTTCGGACAAAATGTACCTAGATCTCAAGATACAATATTGGTGGCCAAACATGAAATCCAAGATCGCTAAATTCGTGGGCAAGTGCTTGACTTGCACCAAAGTGAAAGTCGACTACCAGAAACCCTCGGGTCTGCTCCAGCAACCCGAGATACCCGAGTGGAAATGGGAGATGATTACCATGGTTTTCATCATGAAGTTACCCAAGTGTCCGAGTGGGTACGATACCATTTGAGTAATTGTCAATCGTTTGACAAAATCCGCTCACTTCATCCCAATTAAAGAATCGTTCAAAAGGGTAAGACTCGCACAAATCTACATCCAGGAGGCAGTTCGACTGCACGGTGTGCCTGCGTCCATTATCTCTGATCGAGATAGCAGGTTTACCTCCAGATTTTGGCAGTCTCTTCAGAAGGCTCTTGGAACTAAACTAAACATGAGCATGACTTATCACCCTCAGACCGACGGACAGAGTGAGAGAACTATCCACACCCTGGAAGACATGCTTAGGGCATGTGTCGTCGATTTCGGACAATTGTGGGACACACACTTGCCTTTGATCGAGTTCTCGTACAATGACAGTTACCACACCAGCATCAAGGCTGCCCCGTTTAAAGCCCTCTATGGTCGCAAGTGCAGATCCCCTCTATGTTGAACCGAGGTAGGAGACATGTAGATGCTCAAGAGGTTATTCCCCGACAGTGCTCTCACTGGTCCTGAAATTATCCGCGAAACCACCGAAAAGATCATGCAAATCTGAGAAAGACTGAAAGCTTCACGAGATCGCCAAAAGATTTATGCTGATAACCGATGGAAACCTCTGGAGTTCCAGGTTGGAGACTGTGTCCTGTTAAAGGTCTCGCCCTAGAAAGGCATGGTACGCTTTGGAAAGCATGGGAAACTTAATCCGAGGTACATTGGACCCTTCGAGATCCTCAACAGGATCAGTCATGTAGCCTATAAACTTCGATTACCTCACGAGCTTAGAAACATTCATCCCGTCTTCCACATGTCAAACCTTAAAAAGTGTCTATCCAATGAAACCCTCGTGATTCCTTTTGACAAGATCGAGATCAACGAGAACTTAAACTTTGTGGAAGAACCCATCAAAATCATGGATCGAGAGATCAAACGCACGAAACAAATTTGCATCCCGATAGTGAAGGTTCGCTGGAATGCCAAGCGGGGACCGGAATTCACTTGGGAACGCAAAGACTAGATGAAACAGAAGCATCTGCATCTCTTTCCAAATCCATGACTTGTATCTTAATTCTAAATTTCGGGATGAAATTCTCTCTAACGGGGGGATAATGTGACAACCTGTAATTTATTTTCCGTCACAGTATCCGTTTTCGTTAATAAAGCCGTTAAGTTCCAAAATTTTCCGTTAACTTTGTTTTAAATAAATTATTGTGACTTCTATTAATGTTTTAAAAGTGTTGGAACACATTTTAAAAACATTAAAATATTTTCTATTTCATTTAGAAAATATTTAGTTTTATTTAAGTCGTAATTACGGCAACTTTATCGGGTACGACCAAAAGCATCGTATAACGTCGGTATCGGGTAAAATTCCACCGTGTCCCAAACTTTCAGCATATATAAGGTTGAGAGAGCCTCATTTGAAGCTTTTTCAATCTCTCTACTTTCTCTCACTGCTCTCTCTCTCTCTCTCTCTCTCTTTAGAACTCGAAATTGGTCCAAAAACCCTCATTTAAAGCATCATTTGGTAAGCAATCCATCCTAAAGTTGTTATTGAACTTGAATAGCATGCAAATTCATGTTGAAATCACCCAAAACACTTATGAACATGTGTTTACGGTTTAGGGACCCTCCCAAAACCGTGAACACCTCTTATGAGAGTTTTTGTGCCATAAAACCCTTCCAAACCTCATCTAGGGCTTAGATTCAACTTAGAACCCTTCAATGAACTTCCATGAGCGCATATAACCTTATAACCCTTCAAGAAATGCACCAATACATTTATAAATGGGACAAACTAGAGTTTATGGTCCAAGAACATTCTTAGACCATAAACGCATCTCCTTAGACCATAAACTCTTCAAATGGGTGTTTAAGTGCCCTTATCACCTTAAATGGCTTGTATGTTGGACTAGAATCACATGTGATTAACCTACAAAGACCAACACCCATGAATCATGAACAAACATGAGTTTACCGTTGTAAAATCATGTGTGTAAGGTAATAAAATCCCCAAGAACAACTTCATAGACCATAAACTCTAATTCCAATGCGATTTCAAGTCCCGATCACTTCCTAAGCCATGGAATCAACCCTAGAACTTTCCCGTGTGCATTGTAAGACTTTTTGGAATCCAATAACACACCACCCATGAGTTTACGGTCGTAAACTCATGGGGATATGGTCAATGGACCATAAACTCCTCAAAGAGTTTACTTCTGAAGAGTAAACTCCATATCTAGGTCCTACACATCCACAGATGTCACCCGGGTCACTTTGAACACTTGAATTGAAGTGTTTTCACATCTCAAAGTGTATATATATATATATATATATATATATATATATATATATATAATTAGTGGTTCCAAGTCTAATTAGATACAATTAGGTATCATTTCATATTACATAGGAACCTCGTGCATTAACAAGCCGACACATAGCATCCAAACCGACACGTTTTCTCGTCTGGTGAGTTTATACACCTACCCTTTTTCAATGTTTTCACTGTTTTTAGGGGGGAATACAAGTAAAGTACAAGGAATACTTGTACTCAAAACTTGTTTTATATATGTTGTGTTTCAATTTACATATGCTTTTAACACTGACAATCGTAACAGATAACCGTTGAACTTGCAGAACACACTATCATACTATTTGTGAAAAACATTATAAATTGTTGTATTTTATATTTTCAAAAATGGTTTTTCCCACATCATAACAACTAAAAGCATAACATTGAACTTTGAACATTAACTTAGAATATTGTTTTGTCCTCGGTAACACTCCACAGAGATACGCGAGTGGAGGATCGTCATTTGATCTTTCTGTATTATTACTAGTAAATTTGTTATTTCTATAAATTTGAGACACATCCTCGGAGAACACTCCACAGAGATACGCGAGTGGAGGACCGCCCCCGTAACCATAATATCTTAGATAGGGAGCGTGACTTGAGTGTATAGATCTATACGCGGCTGAGTACCCCACACCTGGCTGCTAGCTACAGCCGAACCAAAAGGTTCAAGGGTGACGAAAGTCATAAGGTGATGTGGACTATATATTGCCATATCTAGTCTATTGTATGGTTATGGAACTAGCAATTTGGATAACAAAGATTTACTTTTTAGTAATAATGGATTTCAGTAACTAGTTTACTTAGTAGTTATTAGTTTTATATACGTGTTAAAACTAATACATTTTCAGTTTACATCTTTTACATTACATTTTGGATTGGTGAACTAACATACACTTTACAAGGATAACCAGGTTTTCAATATACATCATTCACATTTGGAAATATGGGATTTTCCTTGGATAACAGTTGAAGATAACCAGAATCATGTAACATAACAGATAACCAAACTTTACATATAAGAAAATATGGGATTTTCTTGGGTCGTATCATTTTCAGAAACTAAAAGGAAACTCGTACATTTTCAGAAAACAAAACCGCTAATGAACTCACCAGCTTTATGCTGATTTTTAAACTGCATGTACTCTCAGGTCCGCATTAGACAGGTACTCGATGGCCCTTTTGGCGAAGAAGGAGTACGTAGAAGACACGTCTTGCTTTTTTTCATATATATATACATATGTATCACACTTGTACAACATTACTTTTGAACAAATGTAAATTTTCATATGTAATGTAATGGTTGTTTACTTTGCTTACTATGTGCATTGGATTTGATACTCAACGTGGAGTCCGCCCCGGAAATGTTTCTGCCCAGGTTTTTGGGGTGTGACAGATTGGTATCAGAGCCCTTGTTTATAGTGAATAAAGTATACCAAACCTTACATGGTATAAAACTATATACACTAAGGGGCCTAAGTGCTCTGAACTAAAAGTATAATTCAAAGTATAAGTATTTTCAAAAAGTATACAAGTATACCTAACCATCGAGATCCGTAACTACAAGTAGAACAAAACATAAGTAAATGGGTGTTGTGTGCTGCGGTTAAACCTAGGCAGTTATGTAGTCGTGTCTAGGATCAATATAGCCTGGCCAACTATATTCATTTGAGACACAACCAACATGTGCTTGGGAGTGACAGTGGTGTTCAGCATGCCTAAAACTTACCCAATACCCAAACAATGAGTCGTCGTTTCAGCGAGACAAGAAATACTATGGGAGTATTTCTCTAGCCAATTCTTGTAGAAATCCTCATTCAATCATTATTCCATGATCATTCCTTTAGCGATAATTTATCTGTTTTGATAACTCTTTCCTCCTTTATCGCTTATTCAGAATATATATCTGTCATATCTCTTGATTCAATTTGGAGGACTTATCATCCTCTCTTTCCTGATCTTATTAGATCAAAATGCCTCAAAGAAAGAGTCCCAACTCAAAGACCAACGACCCTCCGCCACCACCTTCTCCTCATATTGATCTCGCAACGCTTCAAACAGCCATTACTGCCGCAGTGACAGCCGCCGTGTCACAAATGAACCCTGGTAGTTCAGGAGGTGGTCCCTAACCCCAAAACCTAGAAGATAGTCAAGGACACCGAAAAAGGGGTTCTTATAAAGATTTCATGAGCGCAAAACCCACTTCCTTTGATGGCACTGGAGGTGTCATTTCCCTCACTCGATGGTTCGAGAAAATCGAATCCATCTTTGAAATCTGTGCTTGTTCGGAGTGCGATAAAGTAAAGTTCGCAACCTGTACCTTCAGTGACAAAGCCCTGACTTGGTGGAACGGTCGAGTCAAATCCCTAACCCAACCTGTAGCCAATGCTATGGGTTGGGAAGCCATGAAAGAACTCCTTCTAGCTGAGTACTATCCTCGGGGAGAAATACAGAAGTTAGAGCACGTCCTCTGGAACCTGAAGATGAAGGGTTCCGATATTGCTGCATACACCTCGAGGTTTGATGATCTGGCACTGCTCTGTCCGGGAATGGTTACCCCAGAGAGTAAGAAAATAGAGAGGTTTATTTGGGGGCTAACCCAACCGACCAAAGGAAATGTCTTATCTGCAAGGCCGGATACATATGATAGTGCCAAAAGTGTAGCCCAGATCCTGATTGACCACAGTGATGAAGTTGAGGGAACAACCGCCACCCCCGAACCGAGGAAGACTAGTGGTGAGAAAATAAAGTTCTAGAAGAAGAAGAAAGGCCAACCTACTCAAGGATCCTCAAAGAAACATCAGACTGTAGCAGTCCATGCTGCTACTACCCCTGTTGCTGCTGCTTCTGTTGTGGGATCTACAACTTAGACCCCTACCAGTAGATATGCTGGTAACCTTCCTCTGTGTGAAAAGTGCAAGTACCACCATAACCCCGACCTCTGTCGTGAGCTATCATGCACCAACTGAGGTAAAAAGGGGCACCCAGTCCGATTCTGCAAGGCACTAGCCTAATCTGCAAAGCAATCCCCTGTAGCAGGCATTGTTCAAGCTAGCTATAACTGTGGAGAAGTTTGGCATTACAATAGGAACTGCCCCAAGAAGGCGACAAATGATAATACCGGGAGAGTCCTAGCCATGGGATGAGAGGGGGCAGTCGCCGATCCCACTACTAGTATTCTTTTCGATTCGGGTGCTAAAAGAAGTTTTGTTAGTAATTCGTTCAAACATAAACTAAAACCTAACTCCCAAACATTAACCGAAATGTTTATCGTCGAGATGGCTAACGGTGAGAAAGAAAGCGCTAGCGATGTATTCATAGGTTGTACCCTTACCCTGAACGATCATTCATTTCCCATCGATCTTATGCCAGTCTCCATTAAGAGCTTTGATGTTATCATTGGCATGTATTGTTTGAGTCCCAATCATGCTGATATCCTTTGCTACAAAAAAGCTATCCGTCTCAAACGTCCTACGGGTTAAATTCTCATAATCTATGGAGATAAACTCAGCTCCAACCTTCGTATCATTTCCTACATCAAAGCTCAGGAGCTCTTGCGAAAGGACTGCCAAGCAGTCCTAGCCCATGTCATTAACGAGAAAAAGGAAATTAAAGACCTCGCGAGCATCCCCGAAGTCGGTAACTTTCCTGATTGCTTTCCAGAGGAGCTCCCAGGAATTCCTCCTGAATGTCAGGTCGAATTTCGCATTGACCTAATTCCTGGAGCTACCCCGTAGCCAAGTCTCCATACCGTTTAGCTCCAGCAGAAATGTAGGAGTTATCAAGCCAACTCAACGAGTTACTCAGCAAACGGTTCATCAGACCGAGTTCCTCACCCTGGGGAGCTCCGGTATTGTTTGTAAAGAAGAAATATGGATCCTTCCGAATGTGTATCGACTACCGTGAGTTGAACAAGCTGACCATCAAGAACCGATATCCTCTTCTGCCAATAGATGACCTCTTCGATCAACTTCAGGGAGCCAGGTACTTCTCGAAGATAGACCTTCGGTCAGGGTACCATTAGCTACAGGTTCATGAGAGTGATGTTTCCAAAACAACTTTCAGGACTCGTTATGGACACTACAAGTTCGTAGTGATGCCCTTCGGTCTAACCAATGCACCGACAGTGTTCATGGACCTGATGAACTGGGTGTGTCTCCGTTTTCTGGACAAGTTCTTCATTGTGTTCATTGATGACATACTTGTCTACTACAGGAGTGAAGAAGATGACAAACAACACTTGAGATTAGTGTTGGAAACCATTAGATCCGAGAAGTTGTACGCGAAATTCTCCAAGTGTGAATTCTGGATTCGGAAGGTGACTTTCCTCGGTCACTTGGTAAGCGAGGAGGGTATTCATGTGGATCCTTCCAACATTAAAGCAATAGAGAATTGGTCGGTACCGAAAACACCCATAGAAATCCGTCAATTCTTGGGTCTCGCTGACTATTATCGGGGATTCATCCATAATTTTTCCAAAATCGCCAAACTCCTAACCACCATAACACAGAAAGGTGTACCCTTTTGGTTGAGTGAAAAGTAAGAATCAACATTCCAGACATTAAAGCAAGCCTTGTGCAGCGCGCCGGTTCTATCCCTACCCGAAGGGACAGAAGACTTCGTTGTCTATTGCGATGCGTCTAATCAGGGCTTAGGCTGTGTGCTTATGCAAATAGGAAAAATGATTGCTTGTGCCTCAAGACAGTTGAAAGCACATGAGGTCAACTATACCACGCACGACTTGGATTTAGGAGCCGTAGTCTTTGCACTGAAGATTTGGAGACATTATCTCTACGGAAACAAGTGTACGATCTTCACTGACCATAAAAGCCTGCAACACATCCTCAATCAGAAAGACCTAAACATGAGGCAACGGTGATGGGTTGAACCTCTCAACAATTATAAGTGTGAGATTCGCTACCATCCCGACAAGGCCAATGTGGTAGCAGATGCCCTTAGCTGAAAGGAAAGCTCAAGCCATAAAGTGAGGACACTGACGATGACTATGCATTCCCATTTATCCATGCAAATCTGAGACGCTCAGATAGAAGCCCTCAAACCCAAGAACAAATCAAGTGAAGCCTTAAGGGGAATGGATAAGAAACTTGAGATCAGAAGTGATGGAGTCTATTGTTTCATGGACTGAATTTGGATTCCGAAGTTAGGAGGATTCAGTCAGATTGTCATCGAAGAAGCACACAAGACGAGATACTCCGTTCACCCAGGTTCGGACAAAATGTACCTAGATCTCAAGAAACAATACTGGTGGTCGATCATGAAAGTTGAGATCTCTACGTTCGTGGGCAAGTGCATGACCTGCGCCAAAGTGAAAGTCGAGTACCAGAAACCCTCGGGTCTGCTCCAGCAACCCGAGATACCCGAGTGGAAATCGGAGATGATTACCATGGATTTCATCACCAAGTTACCCAAGTGTCCGAGTGGGTACAATACCATTTGGGTAATTGTCAATCTTTTGACAAAATCCGCTCACTTCATCCCAATTAAAGAATCCTTCAAAATGGAAAGACTCGCGCAAATCTACATCCAGGAGGCAGTTCGACTGCACGGTGTGCCTGCGTCCATTCTCTCTGATCGAGATAGCAGGTTTACCTCCAGGTTTTAGCAGTCTCTTCAGAAGGCTCTTGGAACTAAACTAGACATGAGCATGGCTTATCACCCTCAGACCGACGGACAGAGTGAGGGAACTATCCAAACCCTATAAGACATGCTTAGGGCATGTGTCATCAATTTCGGACAGTCATGGGACACACACTTGCATTTGATCGAGTTCTCGTACAACAACAATTACCACACCAGCATCAAGGCTGCCACGTTTGAAGCCCTTTACGGTCGCAAGTGCAGATCCCCTCTGTGTTGGGCCGAGGGAGGAGACACCCAGCTAGTCAAGAGTCGATTCCCCGATAGTGCTCTCACTGGTCCTGAATGTAACGCCCGCAGATCCGGGCTAGTCAATTTAGAGGCAATATGGGTTGAAAATGACTTTTCGACAAAAGATTATTTAGAATAAATAATCTTAACCAAATTGTAGAATATGTCACAAGGTTTCCGTACATATAAAGAACGCCGAAATCCGAGTTATAACGAAGAAGTTATGGCCCGTCGAAGTTTTACGGCAAAACCGGCACGGCACCGGGAAGCGTAAATAGTGAATTTACGATAGAGCGAGATTTATCCTTAGCAATCTAAACCAAAGTCGTAGAATATGTTAAACTAAGAGCGTCGATAAAAAGAACACCCAAATCTGACTTCGTATGAGGAAGTTATGATTTTTCTAAGATTCGGCTTAGCAGTGCACGACCCGAAACTCGAATTTTAGTTCGAGCGGTTTTTGGCTTACGTGACCTAAATGAGAGTTCAAGATCTCATTAATAGGAACTCAACGGTAAAAATACAGACGAAAACGGAGTCGGTATGAAGGAGTTACGAATTCTTCGCGGTCATTTAACAGTCTAAACGCCTCGTACTGTTAAATTTAAGATCGGTCGAGAATTAGCCGACGGAGTCAAAATGAAAGTTGTAGATATTATTTTTACCTACGCGTGGATATAAAGAACGTCAAAAACAGAGGTCGTATGTGAAAGTTACGGATTTTAGAAGTCGGAAGTGTGCTATGCGAAAATGGGTGATGTGGCACAATCTTGGCCATTGCTTTCTCCCCAAGTCTTGCCACTAGATGGTGACATGTGGCACCAAGTTCAGCCATTTTCACCCTATAAATACCACCTCTCCCACCCTCATTTTCTTCACACCTTTCCCATTCTTTCTTCTCTTTACTCTCTCTCTAGAACCTCTCTCTAGCCCCGAAATCCCCCGAAAAGCCTAGGGAACCTCCCTAGCACGAGGCGGAAGCCCCGGAGTGCTCGACGGCTCCGAGAAGAAGAGCTTTTCGGCTCGGAAACGCTGCTCCAAGCAAAGCCTGGTTTTCTATAAAACCCGTTGTAAGTGAGCTACGCCTACGCTATTTTTAATATAGTTTTTATTTAATTATATCAACGTTATTAAGAACATATAATAAATAATTGGGCTATTATTATGGGTTATATAAGTATTTTTTAACGCTTATATAATAGTAATAATAGCTAGACTATTAATTAGTCTCGGCGAATAATAGACTAAAATCTATTGGTGATAATACTAGGTTTCGTCGAAAGAAATTATTTTAAAGTAAACGAAGCGCTGTCCGAGTACCGAGTCACCACCTTCTCAGGTGAGTGCATGGTCCCTTTCATCTTACACATAGATATGAAGTATTTATTATATAATTTACGTGTTGTGAGTGCATAGTCTCTTTCATCTTACACATAGATATGAAGTATTTTATATAAACTACGTGCTATGTGTGCATATTATCTGAATACTTGCTGTCTATGCTGGATGAACGTTTTATACATGTTTTAAAGGATTTAAACTGTATACGTATTTTATATATACGAATATGTTGGGTATGATGATGGGTAGATAAATGATGATAGATAGAAGATGATGTGAGTATACATTCGCAGCTATAGACTTAGTGCCTATGGGACAAACACCGGTAGCTATGGACTTAGTACCTGTTAGACGTTGGTAGCTATGGATTTAGTACCTGTTGAACATTGGTAGCTATGGACTTAGTACCTATTAGATAAAGACTGGTAGCTATGGATTTAGTACCCGATGAATAGACTATAGCAGCTATGGAATTAGTGCTTTATGAACGAACATTGGCAGCTATGGATTTAGTGCCAGTCCTAGAACCCTGGAAGTAAGGGACTTCGGAATAAACGAATGAAGAATAGATGACTCTTAGGATAAATCCTTAAAGAGTAAAAAAAAAAAAGATAACGGGGATGGGTAATTGGGTTGATTCTTTGATTGAACATAATAATTATATTATTGTGGGTTGAAAACCCTATGTACTCACCAGGTTTCCCAACCTGACCCACTCAGTTTATTTATATCACAGGTGTTGATACGAAGTCACTTTACACTGAGAGATTTAAAGAGATGTAGATCACTAGTGTAAATACATGTAAGTTCTGTTTATGCTTATGTTTCTGTATTAACGATGACATCCCAAACGTTTTAAATGAATAAAAATACGTTTCTTCGAAAATGTTTTAATAACGTATTTATCGTGTTTTTCTGGGAACAAATTCCGCAACCTTTTTATAAAATGAAGTACTCTGATTTTTATAAAGCATAAACAAAATCGGTCTTTTCTGGCCGTGAAAATGGGGATGTCACACTGAAATTATCCGTGAAACCACCAAAATGATCTTCCAAATCCGAGAATGACTGAAAGCTTCACGAGATCACCAAATGAGTTATGTTGATAACCGACGGAAACCTCTGGAGTTCCAGGTTGGAGACCGTGTCCTGTTGAAGGTCTCGCCCTGGAAAGACATGGTACGCTTTGGAAAGCGTGGGAAACTTAATCCGAGGTACATCCCTTCTAGATCCTTGCCAGGATCGGTCCGGTAGCCTATAAACTTCGATTACCTCATGAGCTTAGCAACACTCATCCCATCTTCCACGTGTCAAACCTTAAAAACTGTCTATCCGATGAAACCCTCGTGATTCCTCTTGACGAGATCGAGATCAAACGCACGAAACAAATTCGCATCCCGATAGTGAAGGTTCATTGGAATGCCAAGCGGGGACCAGATTTCACTTGGGAGCACGAAGACTCGATGAAGCAGAAGTATCTAACGGGGGGATAATGTGACAACCTGTAATTTATTTTCCGTCACAGTAACCCGTTTTCGTTAATAAAGCCGTTAAGTTCCAAACTTTTCTGTTAACTTTGTTTCAAATAAATTATTGTGACGTCTATTAATGTTTTAAAAGTGTTGGAACACATTTTAAAAACATTAAAATATTTTCTATTTCATTTAGAAAATATTTAGTTTTATTTAAGTTGTAATTACGACAACTTTATCGGGTGCGACCAAAAGCATCGTATAACGTCGGTATCGGGTAGAATTCCACCGTGTCCCAAACTTTCAGCATATATAAGGTTGAGAGAGTGTCATTTGAAGCTTTTTCACTCTCTCTCTACTTTCTATCACTACTCTCTCTCTCTCTAGAACTCGAAATTGGTCCGAAAACCCTCATTTCAAGCATCATTTGGTAAGCAATCTATCCTAAACTTGTTATTGAATTTGAACAGCATGCAAATTCATGTTGAAATCACCCAAAACACATATGAACATGTGTTTACGATTTAGGGACCCTCCCAAAACCGTGAACACCTCTTATGAGGGTTTTTGTGCCATAAAACCCTTCCAAACCTCATCTAGGGCTTAGATTCGACTTAGAAAGTTGCATGCATGAACTAAGGACCCCAAAATCTTGTCATTTGAGGTATGAACATGAGTTTACGACCCAAGAACATTCTTGGACCGTAAACCCCCATGCATGAACCATAAACTCCTTTTAAGGTGTTAAAAATGCCCTTAAACACCACCACAATCTTCCAAACGTGTCTAGGACCCTCTACTCCATCATTTGAAGCACCAAATCATAAAAGGAGGGACCAAACATGAGTTTATGGTCCAAGAACATGTTTGGACCGTAAAACCTCAATCTTAGACCTTAAACTTCTTTTTGGGTGTTAATTTTCCCCTAAACACCTTCAATGAACTTCCATGAGCACATATAACCTTATAACCCTTCAAGAAATGCACCAATACATTTATAAATGGGACAAACTAGAGTTTATGGTCCAAGAACATTCTTAGACCATAAAATCATCTCCTTAGACCATAAACTCTTCAAATGGGTGTTCAAGTGCCCTTATCACCTTGAATGGCTTGTATGTTGGACTAGAATCACATGTGATTAACCTACAAACACCAACACCCATGAATCATGAACAAACATGAGTTTACGGTTGTAAAATCACGTGTTTAAGGTAGTAAACTCCCCAAGAACACCTTCATAGACCGTAAACTCTAATTCCAAGGCGATTTCAAGTCCCGATCACTTCCTAAGCCATGAAATCAACCCTAGAACTTTCCCGTGTGCATTGTAAGACTTTTTGGCATCCAATAACACACCAACCATGAGTTTACGGCCGTAAACTCATAGGGATATGGTCAATGGACCGTAAACTCCTCAAAGAGTTTACTTCTGAAGAGTAAACTCCATATCTAGGTCCTATACATCCATAGATGTCACCCAGGTCACTCCGAACACTTGAATTGAATTGTTTTCACATCTCAAAGTGTATATTCATATCTAATTAGTGGATCCAAGTCTAATTAGATACAATTTTGTATCATTTCATATTACATAGGAACCTCGCGCATTAACAATCCCCGAACCGACACATAGCATCCAAACCGACATGTTTTCCCATCTGGTGAGTTCATACCCCTACCCTTTTTCAATGTTTTCACTGTTTTCAGGGGGGAGAATACAAGCAAAGTACAAGGAATACTTGTACTCAAAACTTGTTTTATATATGTTGTGTTTCAATTTACATATGCTTTTAACACTGACAATCGTAACAGATAACCGTTGAACTTGTAGAACACACTATCATATTATTTGTGAAAAACATTATAAATTGTTGTATTTTATATTTTCACAAATAGTTTTTCCCACATCATAACAGTTAAAAGCATAACATTGAACTTTGAACATTAACTTAGAATATTGTTTTGTCCTCGGTAACACTCCACAGAGATACACAAGTGGAGGATCATCATTTGATCTTTCTGTATTATTACTAGTAAATTTGTTATCTCTATAAATTGGTGAAATGTCCTCGGAGAACAATCCACAGAGATACGCGAGTGGAGGACCACCCCCGTAACCAGAATCTCTTAGATTGGGAGCATGACTTGAGTGTCTAGATCTATAAGGGCTGACTACCCCACACCTGGCTGCTAGCTACAGCCGAACCGAAAGGTTCAAGGGTGACAAAAGTCATAAGGTGATGTGGACTACATATTACCATATCTAGTCAATTGTATGGTTATGGAACTCGCAATTTGGATAACAGAGATTTACTTTTTAGTAATAATGGATTTCAGTAACTAGTTTACTTAGTAGTTATTAGTTTTATATACATGTTAAAACTAATACATTTTTATTTTACATCTTTTACATTACATTTTGGATTGGTGAACTAACATACACTTTACAAGGATAACCAGGTTTTCAATATACATCTTTCACATTAGGAAAATATGGGATTTTCTTGGGATAACAGTTGAACATAACCAGAATTGTGTAACATAACAGATAACTAAACTTTACAAATAAGAAAATATGGGATTTTCTTGGGTCGTATCATTTTCAGAAACTAAAAGGAAACTCGTACATTTTCAGAAAACAAAACCGCTTATGAACTCACCAGCTTTATGCTGATTTTTAAACTACTTGTATTCTCAGGTCTGCATTAAACAGGTACACGATGATCCTTTTGGCGAAGATGGATTACGTAGAAGACACGTCTTGCTTTTGTTCATATATACATATGTATCACACTTGTACAACTTTACTTTTGAACAAATGTAAATTTTCATATGTAATGTAATGGTTGTTTACTTTGCTTACTATGTGCATTGGATTTGATACTCAACGTGGAGTCCGCCCTGGAAATGTTTCCGCACTGGTTTTTGGGGTGTGAGAGGAGTTGTGATGTCGGAGTTTCTCAGCGAAGCAGCAACGACTAGAGCTGTTCCAAGGTTAGCGGCGGCTGATCTAATGAGCGAGGATTAGGGTTTGCCAACGTAACAAGAGGGTAAGAGGTCATCGGTTAAATCCCGCTCCCATACAAACTTATATCAGAAGTGGCATAATCGGTCCCTCCTATTCTTAATTTCTTTTAAGCCAAGGCCATAATTTACTCTTCTCACCACTACTCACACTATTCCTTTCATATTTAGTCCCACAGTTACCATTTAGCCCCTCCTTTACAAATTATTCTCAAATAAGGTCCATATGTTACCCTTTTAACCCTAACCCTCAAAACTCTTTACAAATTGTGTCCTAAATTTATCATTTAACCCTTAAACCTTCAATTATCACTTTTTAACTACAAAAATAACTCCTTGCTACACTATTATGCTTTTAGGGTATTATTCATTTATTAATTCGTCTATTTACATATGAAATAAATGGGGTGTTACAATAACCATCATCATATTTCATCAGTGTATCACCAGATTAGTGTGCCACTAGTGTAATCCCTTCAACATATGGTGACATTAATCAGTCTTCAGTAAATCGTATCTTTGTGTCTTTGGTGCTAATTGAGTCTTCAAGGTCTTTTTCTCATCAAGGTATGATCTTCAGTCTTCGACATATGAAATTTCATCAACATATTTGTAGATTAACTATATAACCAAACTCTGGTAGATCAGCTTGTCTAAGTGTATTATTTACACTTTCTTAGACAAGACTGACTTTCTTTAATGAGTAGTAAAATTGTAACTATAATGTATATATTTTGCATCATCAAATCTATAATATGTATCCCAACAATCTCCCTCTATTTTAAGATGTCAAAAACAAACTAATAAAGAATGAAGTAATAAATGAACTAACTACATCTGAAGTAAAATGCTAAGTTTTGCTCCCCCTTAGATTTTGTTCCCCCTCAGATAACCCAAATTTGAGTTTTGGTCCCCCTTTGATATATAAACTTCTTCTTTCAAGAGTGTCTTTTATTTAATGAATCATCAAGTAAAAATGTAGTAGAGCTAAACATTTCTCCCTCTTTTTGACAGCATCAATAATTATTGCCTTCTTTTTGATTTTTCATTATTTTTAAGAAGACAGTAAGTAACCTGAAATGAAAGAAAACATCAAGTAAGTTAAACGATAGGATAGGATTTCTTGTATCATACTATTGCGCTGTTACAATTGTTAATAACTTACGTAATTTTGCATAGACTCATCCGCGTATGATTTTATACACTAAATCATTAACTACTTCTGTTAGAAGAAAAATAACGAGAGTAGGTAGGTGCGTGTAATATATCACATTACATGATATACCCATCAAAACATATTTTTCAAGTTCTCATCAATGTCTGGCATATTACATTGAATCATAAAACTTTTAAGAAGAATTTAAGGGCAAGAATAGGTTGGTGCGTGTGATAAACTATCGTACATAGCATAACCATCGGCATAGAGTTTGAAAATTTTAACAGTATATGGTATTATTCACTAAATCATCAAGTTTTATATTAGAAGACTTGTAGAAAATAGTTAAAATCGTGGAATATATCCATAGTCAATTCATAATGGTAAAATGTTATATCTCATACTAAGAGCTCAAGGACATGAATAACCCTTTGTCATTTAAGGACATGAAAAGTATCTCTTATGCTAATATCAATGCAATCAGGGTAAGCCACTGGCTAACGGTCTATGTTTCAACAGAACATGAGACTTGATGCATACAACAAGCATTCTTTAAGGCACGGAGTCAGGTAAGAAACAATGAACCTAGAAAATAAACACTTAATCCTTACACTAAATTTTCTGATCACGTCTAGGCAATCTTACTTTGAAAGATTAGAAAATTCCAGACAGTCAGCGTGAGTAGGTGACTCAATGCCCTCTCAACAGATGGTCTCGCTGATGAGATACTTAGAGAGATTTTGGCATGTCACACCGTTCCCAGTTGATGGCGGAAATGCCGAGTGGTGACGGTACATAGATTTCCCAAATCACAGAGTGCTAATCATATTATTTAAACGAAAATCTACATTTGTTCAAGCTTATAATCCTTTCTTCGTCTTGGTCTCTTGTTAATTTCCGGTCAAGTCAAAGTCAAATAAAGTCAACAATTCAAACTATCCAACTCAATAAACCCTTGTATATTAGGGTTTACATCGTGTTTACTATTGTACAATACACTATCTTGATGCAAAATATCACTTTGAGTCTTCACATGTTCAGAAAAATCTACACCAATCAGGGTAAGTGATGGAACTACTCGATAAAACGTTATTTCATATCCCTCAGGGGCATATAACATTCATAACGAGGCTGAACAGGGGTTTCAAACCTTGCGTTGCGAAGCTAACCATCCAAAAAAGGTTACAAATGAAGTCTCTCTCAATCTCTCCTTATCAATCTCTCTCTCTCCCTATCTCTCTCTCTCTCTCTCTCTCTCTCTCTCTCTCTTTCTCTCTCTCTCTCTCTCTCTCTCTCTCTCTCTCTCTCTCTCTCTCTCTCTCTCTCTCTTCCAAATCTATCTCATAACCTCCCTTAACTTTTTATAATGATTCGAGGCATCCTGACCCTTAACTTAGCAAAAAACCGCACAAAACAGGAAGTTTACAAAAAAAATAGCCATATAGGGCCGAACCCTCTTAGGGTCGAAACCTCTAGGGACCGAAACCCTAAGATGCAAACCCCCTATGAAGCAAACCACTAAGAGCCGAAGCCGAAGATTTCCAAATAGCTGAAACTGAGAACAACCTTCGGTCCGGAAGCCCTGCTTCGCTTCTCGCGTACCTTCACTTCTCACGCCTTCGCCATCGCTTCCTTTCCATTCTCGCATGCGAAACTTATCGGATTAGCCACTCTCGGTTCTTATCCACAACCAAAACCCACCTTCGGTTTTAAGCTTCCCAGGGACCGAACTTTGGTCCTAAACCCATATTTTCGCATCTTTTCTCAGTTTTCGATCACTTTTGCGTTTTAAGCCCGTTTTTCATGATTTTTACATGGGATTTTCACCCAAACTCATATTTTGACATATAAGACCCTATATATTCATAATTTAAACATATATTAAGGGGAATATTTTTCTGAGAATAATATCAAGTGGGTGAGATATTGAGGTGGAGTGTTGACTTTGCCTTAAAGTTATGACACAAGTTATCCTCCACACCCACTCCATGACCATCCTCAGTTCATTATTCATGTTTTTTTTGTCACTATTCAAATCTGAAAAGTCAATCCCTTGTACTCTCACCCTTCCCCCACAAGTTTCCTTAAACCCATACACACAAAGAAACTTTACTACTTACTTTCCCTAGATCAGCAACACTACAATAAAAGCAATTACACTTTTTTCTCTCTCACTTCCTCTCCAAGATTTCGAGGTTCTCTAGGAGTTTTGAGCTCTTCATCCTAATTTGGGTAAGTGACTTTATCTTTCACTTGATTATCTTACACCCTTCACTCAAATCATGGATTCCTTACACAAATATCATCATATTTGTCCATAGATCTTCAAATCTTCAAGCACCTTCCAAGTGTTATTGACTTGGAAATCTCTCTTCTTCTACTTTAATTTTAAGGAATCACTTCAGGTGAGTTCATACCCCCCACCTTTTAATGTTTCCTTCAAGTTTTAGGGGGAGAATACAAGTTAAATCACCAAGAACTTAACAAAACTCAAACATCAGCTTTCCACAGAAAAGTTGACTTCCATTCACGGATAGTTTCGATAGACTTAAACTTAAAGTCTTTCAAAACTGTTTAATATGAGGATATTTCAGGTCTATAACTTTAAAATGACAACTTGCACATATTCGTACAAGTTTTCTACAATTTATGGTGATTTTTACAAAACTGCGTATCACGGTAGCTATGAGTTCGGACCAGTCTGTGAATACGGACATTTTCATACAAGTTAGAGACACCTAAAAATCATAATAAAAATCATGAACAAACTAGGCACATTTTCTAAACTCTCAGAATTTATGGATTTAGTTTTCGACTTCGTATGATTTTTCTGTGATTTTTCTAAAACAGTGCATAAATACTAAAAAACAAGTTAACAGTTTACAACTTTCAGAACACTTTGTAACATGTTGAGCAAAGTGTTAATCTTTGATAACTTCATATTTTATATGTGATTTTCTGTTGAACTACTATTCTATAACAAAAAAATTGTTTAATAAATTGTAAGAGGCCTATATCGTATACAAACAATACAAGATGAAGCATAATAAGATAGTCATGTTTTACTATACATTCTACTTACACAGAAAATGTTTACTATACGTTACAAACATTTCAATAAACTATAATAGGTATAGTTTATGTTTCATATACATTACAAACAATTATGATAAAATGCAATAGGTATAGTTTATGTTTCATATACATTACAAACAATCTTGATAAACCATAGTAAGTATAGTTTATGTTTTATACATTACAAACAATTATATTAAACTATAATAGGTATAGTTTATGTTTCATTTACATTTCGAACTCATTATAAAAGGTTTTCAGTTCGTATAATTGGGGTACAAATACAAAGTACTGGGTTTATATAAAAATGTGTTTTCAGTTCAGTTCACGTAAATATGTTAATTAATAAATTTGTGAGACATTCGTTTCACGTTACTTCTAAAGTAGTGTATTAAAAGTCTTGTAAATTGTAAACAGAGTCTCTTGTAGGGAGTGTATGATAGTTGTGTATAGATCTATATTAGGTCTGACAAACCCACACCTTAGCTGCATGCAACAGCTAGATCGACAGGTCTGGGGTGACAAGTGTCATTTAACTTTGCGACGCCTGAAGAACGTCGTATTACGAGGCCGACTAAGTCATAACATGGTTATAATAACTCACATGGGGTATTAACAAAACATAAGATTTACGGGTTTTACTTTCAATTAAACGAGTTTATGTCAATTTAAACTTGCATAAATTACTTTAAGTATGGAAAATATTTGCACATTTCGGTCTTGACTTTTAAGACTACAATGCATTTTAAAAGGGAAATATTGAATTTTTTTGGAACAAACATTTCTTTTACAAGGAAAGGATTCCAAACATTGCATACAAAATCTTATGAACTCACCAACTTAATTATCGTCATTGTTTCGAAACTACTTGTACTCTCAAGAAATCAGTAAACTAGATAAACAACATCTATTGAGGATGGGACACTCAGGCGTCAAACATTTCAATTTGTCATCATAATGTAATTGATTTTAAAATATGTGAACGTATACTACGATGTAACTTTTGAATTATATTTATGATGGTTGTATTTACTTTGAACACTATTATACTCGTTGTTACAATACTACACATCAAGTCCTCCATCCCCGGACGTTTCTGCCATCCTTGGTTCGGGGGTGTGACAGATTGGTATCAGAGCATTGTTTATAGTGAACTAAGTATATCAAACCATATAAGATATACAAACTATAAATGTATGGGGACTAAACGTCTCTGATTAAATTTTTTTCAAATAACTATACTTTTAGAAATGAAATAGTTTCTTGATTAAAATTATGAGTATATGCATGCATACTAGTATAATGATATATTTAGGATGATACAAATTAAAATAAGGAGTTGGATATTACGAGTAGACCTTGGGATATGTAATCAGACTTGGGACGAATATAGCCTGATCAACTCTATTTAATCTGAGGTGTGATTAATGTATGCCGAGAATAGTCGTAGTGAGCAACAAGCCTAATAACTTCCCATACAAGAAAAATAGTAAGAACCGAACATAACATTTAAAATACTATAGGATTATTTTGTGGTACTATAACTTATCTGAGAATTAAACAGACCGTTACTAGTAGATTCATAATTACCGAGTGTATACCTTAAGGTTTTATATAATTGAGATTGTATAGACCTACAAATGGGTGATTTTCACTCGACCTCCTTTTCCTTATTTGGATGTGGTCTTAGAGTAGGATCACTCATTTAGAGACCTGTTTAACCTTAAGATATATACAACATGTATACACTGTGTAATTATGGGAAGACTCAGTAGGGTCACCCCAAAAAAATAAATAAATAAAAATTTGATTTAGTTAATTCCATAGATTCTTTAGCCATTCTCATTCTCGCAAAAGCAACATAGATAGGCATAGCCCCTCCACCACAACAACCACTAGAGGAGTCGATGAAGAACGAGAAGATTTTCATGAAGAGGATTCTGGAAAGGGACATGACGTAGAATAAGAAACCGTAGTAAATGTTACTGAGCCTTAACATAGCATGATCATACATAATAAACTCGCTCGGACCTTCAAGTCCGACCCTCCATCATGAAATAATGAAGAACATAAAACAAAGTCTAAAGCAGGATATAGTAAGGATTCAACACATCTACAACAAATAAGAACACCTTGGGAATACTCGAAGGCAACAAATCTCTACAACCAACTTAGGATAAACATATCATGAGCATAAAACAGCTAAACCAATTCCTTAGATATGCGAAGAGATCGAGGACAGTATGCATCATACTAAACATTGATAAACTAATACAACCTAGTGAGCTAGTAATTGCACTGCTCACACTATGTGTTGGGCTTATATTGTCTTTCGTGACAAATAGTAACAAATCATTCAATTCGCAGATATTCATAAGAAGGTAACTACTACTAATTCATAAGTTTGTTATACATAGACCTCTGGTATGAAACGTTTTCAGAATACTATAAAAGCCAAAACATGATACACTCAGAACTAAGATAACTTAGTTAGATAAATCACGACGTATAAGCCTTTACTAAAGACTCATTATCATCTCACATTTTTAAACATCGTGGTGGGAAGGTGCTTTCTTCGTGGACCTATAGGGTGCGATCATACCAGCACTAATGCACCAGATCCCATCAGAACTCCGCAGTTAAGCGTGAATGCTCAAGAATAGTACTAAGATGTATACAATTAACTGATGGGTATTGAGCATTCTAACACTCATATGGTGTACATGCAACCCTAGAAACCTTGGATCTATGTTTTATCTATGATACATGCAAAATTGATTTTCCAAGGTTCTTATCCTATCTAGCATACAGGAGAACTTTTAATCATAAAATATAGTAAGAAAACATACCTTGTAGTGATTTGGATTCCTTGAAAACCTTGTGAGCCTAGCACCCTAAGTGTGATGCCTCAAATGTCTCACACAACACCAAATGTACTTGGAATAAACCTTGAGAGAAATGTCATACACTTAGAATCGGCTATGCCCTGTATCTTGCATCTAGTAACCGATTTTGGTGAGCTTCATATCCTTTATATAGTGTGTTACAATTAGGGTTACACCACATAAACTCTAATGTGACATGACTCTTCATTTCCATGGACCATAGGTTTGTAACTCCCATGGAGCATCCTATGGACCTTAGCCCAACTTGATAATCCATGGAGCATCTAGCCCACTACACAAGTATGGATGATTTACACAATCAACCCATATATTTAATTAGTCTCCTTTTGATCACTTAATTAATTCTAGATTAATTCTTGATCAATACTAACTAAATAATAATATTATTAATATATTAGAACTTATAATATATTAATAAACCATAAGTGTTATTTCTCTCATTTTAGTTTATCCAAATGCATGATGCAATGCAACCTTAATGGACCATGTTGATTGGGTCAAGTACATCCCAGAATAGTTATGAACTTAGACACCTAATCCAACAGTCTCCCACTTGTATAAGTCTAATAACTATATCTGCAAGAATAACTTCAGGAACTGATCAGAAATCGTAGCTTTTTCAAGGTCTTCGCGGAACTAAGATGACGATGATATTCCATTTAAGATAAGTGATCATATAATCCTCTGTTCTAGATATCAGCCGGACAAATACATGGAACAATGTCTTACTTATTGTCTAACAGTTTGTTTCCCGATTTCCTATTTGTTTGACATAGAACTTAAGTGAACAGGTCAACTTAAATCTGAACGGGCCCGGTACATGGGTTAACACAAAATTATCAAGGGTCCCATATATCACTTCTAATCCAAGAAGGAACAGATGAATTTCTACTCATATGCTTGTTCTTCTACTTGTTGAATCATACACAAAGGCACGTTTTATAGCATCGAGTTACCAAGGCGGTTTTGTATGATCAATGTATAACCAACTCATAGGAAACAAGTCATATCTATAGGTTTGAACACTTATATGATATTACCATCTCACGATCACTCGAGATAAATTCCATGAAGTGATACCAGTGATCGTGGGTTGAATCCAATACTCAGAACGTATGAGCACTCATGAGTGTTATAGCCCCACTTTGTCCAATATCTTAGACCTCTACAATCTAACCCATGATAATCTTGATTCATATCTACTTCCAACATATGACCTACTATGGATAGTTTGAATAACTTAGTCATTCAGGAAGAGCGACTTAGTTATTCTGGAATTCAATACATGCAAAGTGAAACACAAGAATAATCGAATCCAATATGGTCTCAGAACTTATGAATATAAATAACACATTTATTATTTATCACCATATTGATTACCCATCATTCATTGCATACTGTTTCAAACTATCAACTATATTCTTGAATTAAAAAAAATAGTTTTCCCATGATCCAAGCATGTACACTATGTTTTTCTAAACACTAGTCATACAATACGCCAAGTATGCACACTATGATATTTACTCTGTGAAATAGATCGATTGAACATAATTCCAGTGATCCTCATTTTACAATCCCAAATCCTTACCACAAATGCAAGAATTGCAAATTCCTGCCATTTACCTAAATCTGTTAGATTCTAAACTTATATGCATTGGTCCTCTTGTAATGGTTAAGCACAAAGTCACAAAGACTTGTCAACAAACATTACAAAGTATTCCAATGGAGATTAACTCCATGGAAACTAAGTCTTATATTCAAAGTTCATTGCCTTTGAACATTCTTCTTGCATTAAGTTTCCTAATCTTACGTAGATTTAATGAATACCTTCCACCTATGGGAACATTTCCATATTCCCCTTTTGACTATTAATCCTTAACAAAGTTGTCGCTTTTCAGAATATGCCATTATGGTACTTCCAAAATTAACACTATACTTCCAACTATCCCTGAGCAACCAATCTTTGGTAAGCCTTAGATTTTCCTCGACAATTGCTTAATCAAATTGGTCATATCTAGTTCTAGTACTTTTCCCTCTTAATGCTCTGGGAATTTGGAAATTTTAGAACAGATGAATCTTATAACGCATGTAATCGATCCTATATCTGAAGCATATGAGATATGATTCATAAAGACATGATACTAGACCAGTCTTTTGCTATAATATTTCTATTTCTATTTGCCAAGTTCTCATAATTCAAATTATGAAAAGCGATGCTGTAATCATAATCGAATTTTAGAACGCAAATAGTAGACCCATATATAGAATTTCTTTATGTTGAGCCTTTCCAACATGAAATTCATATATATATATATATGTATATATATATATATATATATATATATATATATATATATATATCTTTAACTAAATATGATTAAAACCTCAATCTAAGCTTTTAAAATTGAAGTGAAGTATAATTTCCTCTTCCTTAATTATAGCAAAACAACTTTTTCTCAGTTGAAACCTTTGTTTTCTATAATTAATATTGATAACTTGCAATACTTATTATAACTATCATGCTTCCACTTGCATGATTATTATTAGCATGAAACTTATGCTCCCACTAGCTTTGACATGTAATCAGAAATCTATTGGACTTCTAGAAATCAATACTTCATTGACCTTCTTACCAAAGTTCATATTTCTAATACGAGATGCTTTGATAAAACTTTATCAAAATCATACACCTTTCCTTAGATAGCACACATGTGTGTCTGAACAATTTTAGAAATATGAAAAGGGATACTGTAATCATAGTCTCAATTTTTTAGACCTTTTCCATTTCTCATAAGTCCATGTTAGTGTTCCGATTAACCACACATGCTCCACTAATGACTTTGAGAATGCAAATATCACAATTGCTATAAAGTTAAAATCTACTTAGTGAAAGTGTTTCCTCACCATCATTTTCATGAACCGGAGAGAAACCTTATGACACTTAGATTTTATGGTGTATGTGTTTGTCACACCCCAAAACCAGGAACGGCGGAAACGTTCTGGGGCGGAGGACGTCATGTATAATATCAACAACAATGTAAAGTAGTAAACAAGCAACAACATCGTCCATTGAATTAATAATATAATTAATATACAAATGTGTTCTGTCAAATTTTGATAAGCACTAAAGCATAAATCAAAATGAGAGATAAGTCTTGAACAAGCTCCATCTTCCTTTCTCCTTGCATCGGTACCTGTCTATGATGACCTGAGGATACAAGAAATTTTGAAAGCGAGTATCAGCTTTGAAGCTGGTGAGATCATAAGTATTAATGTGTCTTAATTTATAAAACTTATAATTTTTAAGACTTGACATTGTTTTGAAAGAAAGCTCGTATAAGTATGAAAATGTTTGTAGAACAACTGTAAATGTTTGAAAAATCCTAGAAATCCCTATGATTCCTATCAGTGACAAAAGGAGTCTTCTACCAAGACTTGACTGTTCTCAATGTAATCTTCTATCAAGACCTAACTGTTCTGATTGTAGTCTTCTACCAAGACCTAACTGTGGTACTATTATTATAATTATAAGAAATTGTATCCTTTGGTACTAGGATACTTAAATATAATTCACCTCATTGGTTATGTGAATGAGTCACAAAATAAAGGTAATAATACAACTAATCTGAATATTACCCTTTGGTACTAGAGTAACTAACATTGTTAACTTTAAGACATCCGTAGACGTACTTTTACCTCTGTTGCTAACAGCTGGGTATAGGAATAGTCAGTCCCTTAAAGTATACCTGTAATGGTATCAACCGTTGACATCCATGGATGTGCTTTTACCTCTGTAGCTAACAGAGATTCTAGGAATGGTCAATCCCGCAACGTATCCTTTGGTACTAGGATATTAAATCCATTCTATCTCGTCGATTATGTGATTATATCACAAGGTAAAGGTAAGAATGAGGATTTCATAACAATATCTATACATATAAAATGTAATGATAACTCGTCATATATTATCTACGTAAACGTAATCATGTAAAGGTAATCATGTAAATGTACTTCTGTAAGTGTACTCATGTAAGTGTAATCATGTAAAAGTAATCATGTAAAGGTAATCATGTAAGAGTAATCATGTATATGTACTTATATAAATGTACTCTTGTAAATGTACTAGCTGTAACATGTGTTCTCTCTCTATCTAGCAAGTATTGACTCATGAATGAACTGACTCATTGTATGATATCGCGTTCTAGTAATGGTTCTAGTATCTTCCTAAACTACCCATATGGTAGTTTACTAGTAATCTATCTGGTCAGTATGGACATGGATGTATACCCTTGCTACCCAAGGGCATATGTTGAACTAGAAGGACCTTTTATGAATATATATGTACACATGATATATAACTAATATTTAAACGACTTTCGGGTGAATACCCGATATCCCACCAGACCACATCTCAAGCGCGAAAAGGAAATAGGGTGGATAGCCTTCCTAAGTCTTTTAAACATTTCTTATATAACTATACATATAGAGGCATGCAATTTATAATATAAAAGCATAAATAAGTTTTGTAAGACATTTGAAACATAAATATTATTTTAAGAAAAGATCGACTTGATGTCAATCTATAAAACAATTTGAAGGCATAAGTTTGATAAAGCAGTTTAAGTATAAGGAAACATTTGTTTGAAACACAGTTGTAAAGAAGTTTGAAAAGTAATGTACTGAGTAAGATGCACAGTGTAATAAGGAGTTTAAAACATATAAAATGTTTATAAAAATCATTTGAAGGAAATTGTTTGGTAAAACGGCTAAGGAGTAGCCAAATCATTTGAATGTTGTATATTAATCACATGTGATTGATTTAATAACTAGCGTAATTCTACTTATTAATCACATGTGATGTATATAATAACAAGCATGTTTCTACTTGTATCCCCCCTCCATAAAACATTTAATAATAGTTTAAAACATTAGTTAAGGGGTATGAACTCACCTGCAGTAAGTGACTGGAATTGAACGGGCTGTTATCGGAAGGAAGGATCGGGCAAGTGCTTAGTGTCAAGTGAAGTCTTTAGACACACACAATGATCCTAATTACATATGAAGACATATGTATATAAATAATTAGTGATTAGAACACTAATTATACAAGTACAGCCATTTAAACGCGAAGAAAACACCTTTGGTCAAGTGCTAGGAGGCTAAAGGGTTGCAACAAAGGAGTGTAATGCCTTTAATGGGAGTTTATGGTCTAAAGACCATATGTCTTGGAGTTTACGGCCCAGGGGAGTAAGCACTTGGCCGTAACTCTCAACAACCCCTAAATGAAGTCTATCAATGATACAACTCATGTGGTGAATTGTTTCAAGGTTAAATCAAGTCTTAGGGTGCCATATCAACTCCTTTGGGGAGTTTACGGCCCATAGACCATATTCCCTTGGAGTTTACGGCCGTAAACTCCCTTGGGAGGGTTTATATGGTGCTTTTAAGTCTCTAATTTAACTAGGAACAAATATAGGCTTTCGTACTTGGCTTTAGAAGAGTTTATGGCACATTTAGCACCATTTTATGGAGTTTACGGCCATAGAACCTTTTGGGCCATAAACTCCCTCACTCTTGGTGTTCTAAGTATTTTAACTAGTCCAAAACTCATCTAGGTACATGTCCAAATTGTCTCTTGGTTTAAGGAAGGATGTAGGGTGTCCTTTGACCCCTTTAAAGGAGTTTACGGCCCAAGAAATACTCTTGGCCGTAAACTCTTCCACACTTATGTTTCCATGAGTTTTCTAGGTTCTAAACACTTTAGGGTATTTGTCTAAAATAGAGTCCAAGCCTTTGGGATGATTAGGGCACATTTAAGCCCTTGAAAATGGTGTTTACAGTCCAAGAAACTCTTGGGCCGTAAACTCCTATAACTATGTGTTCTTGATTGATTTCTAGTCTTTAATGATCATACACAATACCCTAAGCTAGTTACCTAACAAGGAAATGGGACTAGATGGCCTTTAAGCTCCATTTTGGAGTTTACTCCCCAAGAACGTTCTTGGGCGGTAAACTCCCGGATCTCATATATTTGACATATAATCTATGTTAATAAGCATAAAACAAGAATTATAACACAACTAGGGAAGCATACTCACAATTTGGGATAAAAACCCGAAGATCCGTGAGAGAGAATATTGACTTTTCTCTAAATGGAATTCAACAAATGAACCAATTTGGTTCAGAATTCTATTTATAGTCTAGAAATATTTTTGGCAGAAAATATTTTTATTCCTGGAACGAACTCTAATGTCCTAGAGTAATGGAATAACAGTGTTGCACTAAACCCTAGTGCAACCAATCTCCTAATATCTTCTTAAGTGTAAATCCTAAAAACTGCCTAACTTACACTCGGAGTCTGAATTTTCACTGTAACTGATCTACATCTATTGGCTTGATATGGTTTGTTCAGAATGGAAATTTCGGGTTGTCACAATGTTCCCATCCATGTGAATTTGTCAAAACCATAATCACAAGACAAGGTTATTGACAAATCCAAACTCTTATGGACTGGACTTGTGCAGTCTTAACTTCTTGCCACCTGGCAATACAAGGGCCTTCCATTGCTTACAAGTTGTTATGCAACCAATTGAGAACTCTTAGAACTCGTATGCAAAACCAACTTTAACCGGATTGGGCATAGAAATAGAAATATGTCAACACAATAGGTTATAAACCTCAATTCGTGTGCTAGTGATAAACTATAGGTTTTTCCTTCTTGATTAGATCTAGAAGTATTTCCAAGATATTTAAGACTCCCACTGCCCTCTTGACATATAAGACTCACTTGCCAAATTTTCAAGAGATAGTGTAGATTCTTTATCAAGACAAACACTTCACATAGTTGGCCTTAATTTGGTCTCTGTTTTATCCAAAACATTACAACTTACCAATTTCAAATGTACAAGAGTAGGATACACTTTACTCTTACAATTGACTAGTGTTATAAACCTTTCTTTAAGATATGTCACTCAAGTTACAATCTTGGAGTATGACTTTAAGAATTGTTTTTTTTTTGGAGTAAAGTATGACTCATCTTCTTGGTTTAACCATTTCAGCAATTCTTGATTCCTCTTCTTAGCCATATGAACGCACTAAGATGTCTTTAGAGGACAAATTGTGACATGGTTTCTTAATCATTAAAATGAACAAAAAACATGATACTAAAGTACTCTCCCATATTTTCAAATTTGAGAATCTTTTATCCTTTTCCCTAATTTGATTCTTCTCATCCATCCTGCCATACACTAAAATGTTTTTCAATGTTTCAGAAATATACTTAAACTTGTAAGTATACCCATATTTACTAAACCTTAGTAAATCATGATGAATAGTCTTATCAACCTTTTGTGGTGGACCTTGATCAGTGCACAAGAATGTGTACTCGATTCCTTAGTCCTTCACTTGACTCACATATACATATGAACAAGTAACTAGTCTTAATTTTCCAAAGTTGAAAGTTCTCATTCATCATACTTTACAACTTGTATGATTCCAAATTTCTATCCACATGAAAACTTGGGTGATGAGAAGCTTTCCTTATTTGGTAAATTTAGACACTACCACAAACAAAAGAATCAAATCCACATTTTCCATTATTGCTAGAAACATATAAAGATCAATTTTTCAATAAAAGTCATTGCAAGGAGATATAAAATAAAATAAAAATTTTAGTTATTTATAAAAATGTGGAAAAAACTTTTTTGCTTAAAATACAACTTGAAATGAAAAAAATGCTATTACATATTTTCTAGCAATCTATCATAACCCTTAAGTAGTAGCTCAAAAATGTAATCTTCAACCATGCGATAAAAATCCATCTTCGCGATCAGATTCAGCATACTCTTTCTTTAAGTTTCCTTTCCTTTGCTTGATCCTGCCAAACATTAAAATGTAACTTAGTCACATCATGTATTGATAATCAACCATTACGAACTTACATAGTTAGATAGTGGACTTACCTGAATTAGAGTCAAACTTTTTGATTCCTTTCAGATCCTTCAGGTAGCTAGGGCAGCTTCGCTTCCAATGCCCTTTTTCTTCACAATGAAAGCATATAGACTCTTCGGAAATGGTACAAAAGGTTATCCCTTTCCATTGGTAAGAGAATTCTTTTATGGACTTCCAATGTTAGCATTGTCCATGTCCATGAAAGTTTGAGAAGTAGACCTTCCACCCATATTCACTTGACTATTGCGTCAATTTTTTTCTGATTCCGCAGCAATAAGCAAATAAGAAAGATCTAATAGGGTCATGTCGTGATCTATCACATAATAGTCTTTAATAAACTTACTATATGACTCAGGATGTGACTGAAGGACCCAGTAAATAGCCAACTTCTTTGGGACAATGACACATAACATTCTCAACCTGTTAATGAGTGACTTCATTCCTAAGACATGAGTACACACAGGTCTTCCATCTTCATGTTTCGTTACAAGCAGGGATTGAGTGATTGTGAACTTTTCAAGTCTTTGAGCTTGTGGGTTAAGCATAATAATTGGAGGAAGACAAGGAAGAGAAGTATGATTTGCATGAGCCAAACTCAGGAAGTCATGTTCATTAGGAAAGCTTGTTCCATAAGATTTGGGAAGATCATTGTTGTCTGAACCAGACATCTAGAAAGGGAGAAATTCAAGTTAGTTGATTTAAATCCTTAATATAACACCCAGTTTGAAATATTAAGACAAGGACCCAACACAATATTTTATTACTTGGAAGAGGGATACCATAATCCAGGCTATAAAATATATGAAGGTAGTTCAATGACGATTCGCCAATTTCCACCGTGAAAAATGAAATAAATTATTAGGTTTTAATTGGATTTGAAACTCCTAGATCTTTTTAGATTCATTGAACTTTTAATAACATGTTTCAATGTCGAGTGTGCCCTTCAGGTTTTGTGATAGGGATGCCGAGGATCACAAAACAAGGTGTGAATACCCATGCAAATATACTTGGTACCCTTAACTTTTACCCCTCAATCGATGTGCCGATTAACCATGCACCCTCCACCGATACTATGATAAACATTATGTTACCCTTTGCCTAACTTGTTAAATCAAGCTAG
Source organism: Lactuca saligna (assembly GCF_052625555.1). Classification (NCBI taxonomy): domain Eukaryota; kingdom Viridiplantae; phylum Streptophyta; class Magnoliopsida; order Asterales; family Asteraceae; genus Lactuca; species Lactuca saligna. Next base: position 67,165,614 of record NC_136421.1, on the reverse strand, counting down.
TGTGCCGGTAAACTACACATGCTCCACTAACCGACTCAAGCAAAGTGCAAAGTGTAATTTCGTGGGTTAGAACCAAATTCACATTTTCCTAAGTAACTAAGATTGGGTATTACTAAGATTTTAGTTACTTAGTATATATCATTATTACTTTTAATGAAGGGAGAATTATAATTCTTGTCCTACCCGTTCGGCTAACGACCCTCCACCAGTCAAGGAAGCGGTGAGTGAGAGTAGACACCCATTAAACTACAATTTTATAGGCAGTAACCTTATACCCCCCTTATAGACCGGCTTTGTGAATTAGGCCTACTAATGGTATGACGACTTTATCTTATACATATATATATAAATATTATTAACTTATAATATTATAAAGTATAATGGTTGAATTTTAACTTTTTAAATTCTAAGGGCTTAACTTTGAATTAAAGTATTCATAAGGGAAAAATTTTCCAATTCCAAAACTTGAGTGGAAGTTTTGAAACTATTCAAAACTATTCAATTCATAACTTATGAGTTAAATGGTTCATTAAAATGAGTGACGTTTCATTTTATGTAACCTTTGTGTTTAATAACGGACTTTAAAAGAAAAAAATTTGGTAATCCAAAAATTGAGGACAAATTATGGATTCCATTAAAACACATAATGATCAAGAATGAAACTAACAAGCAAGTTGCAAATAATTCCTATGATCTTCTAAACTCATAAGTTTATGAACATGCATATCAACAATTTCAAGAATCATAAATAAACCATATAAAATTTGAAAATTTGATAATAACCATTTATTTGGATGAAAATAAACGTTACCATAACATCAAAATCAAGTTTTAAGAACAAAAAAAACATTGTGGTAATGATTGTAATCCAAAACAGGCCAAAAACTACTTTGTTTTTCACTGAACAGTCACCACCTCTTGGTAAAATTTACTACCTCGTGGTAAACTGGCAGATTCCAAAAAAAAAAAAAAAAAAAAAAACGATTTTTCTTGCAAATTGCATCAAGTATCAAGTGAAGGGTCTAGTTAGTGTTTTGGTCTAGGCTTTCATTGTAGTATGTTCTTTTGAGTCTTTATGAGGTTTTGGTTGGTTGTTTATGAGTTTATGGCTGTAAACTGTTTACGGCCGTAAACCCTGTGTCTGGCCCAAGTCCACTATATATAGGGGTTATGTAGGTCATTAATAGTTGTTGATGCCACAAGTATTCACGGTCATACAGAGCAAGTTGTACCAGACATTTTATGCAATATAAGTGTGTGCAAGCTTGTTTTAATTATGCTTCTACTCTTATTCTTGTTTAAATCAATTGTATGTTTGTTTGATCACTGGTAAGATCCGTTTAAGGACCTTACAATTGGTATCAGAGCAAAACCAATGTCAAATCATCTTGCAATCAAGTTTTCGCCTATATTCATCACTGTTGGGATCGGGATTGGTGGTTCTACAGCAAAAGGGGATTGAATCTAAGCTAGAAACGCGTTTTTGTGACCTTCTGAAAGTTTACTGCCAAGAGTTTACGACAACAAACCTAGTTTACGGCTACAAGCTCAAGAACCTTCTTGGGCCGTAAATTTAGTTCATAGACCATAAATCAAGTATCTTCAATAACCGCAAGCTTAGCTTCAAAAACCGTAATCAGACACCGTAATCATTTAGACCGCAAACTCTCGATCGTAAACCAAGTTTACGGCCGCAATCCCCTCTTTGACCGTAAACTCTTGTGTTGACCGCAAAATCAATATTTTATCCTCAAAAATAAAATTTGTGTTTTTAAAAATTAATAATCAATGGATTCACAAAGTCAAACACACTACCATGAGATGGACTCTGTCATTGGTACAACTACTCGCATTCTGAGACTCCTGTCTGCAGATGGTTTTCCTTAATGAAAATATCGGATTGAAAAGTATATTAAAATGAAAGACTTCAAGGTCTGGAGAAGCATCATTAAGGGTGCTGTCCGAGTTACCACCACTGTTGCAAGACAAGTTACTAATAAAGCTGTCGAGAACTACACATATGAAGATTTTGAGATGGTTGAGGAGCAGGAACGGGCTTTGGCCACTCTAACCATGGCCCTATCTCCGGATATAGCTCAAGGTTTTAGGGAGTATACTTCAGCAAAGGCTTTGTGGGAAGCCCTAATTGAGGTATATGAAGGGAATGAAGACATGAAGGAGAGTCACCAAGACATGTTGCGCCAAAAATTCAACATATTCAATTACATTCCTGGTGAAACCCTAGAGGAACAGATACAACGATTCACAACTCTCACCACTGAGATGAATATAGTTGGGATCTTCTTGACAAAGTCTGAAATAAACAAGAAGCTACTGAATGGTCTTCAAAAGTCATGGGACATGAATGTAGTTGTTATCAAGAAGACCAAGGATCTGAATCATATAACTCTCGCTGAAACAATTGCGATCATCAAGGCTTGTGATATTAATGATAAACAGCGAGAGATCAACCATGTAAATTCGTATTCAACTGCTAATCTTAGGATCTCCTCCAAAAATACTATTTCATCTCTCACCTTTCCCTCTCCAAGTCAACCTTTTGCTGCTCAACAAGCTCAAACTCAATCAGCAATTTCATTTCCTGCTACATCATCCATGCCTTTCTCTCAGAACCAATCATCTGTTGCTCCATAAATTGCTCCATCCTCAAATGTGGTTTCCTCCTCAAATTCTAAGGAGAGTGATGAAAATTTACCTTCGCCACAGGACTTGTTAATTGCTATCATGCTCTTGTAGCTAGAGATCTTACACCACAACTGTCATTTGCTGATCTAGATCAGATCCATCCAGAAGATATGGAAGAAATGGATATTACATGGTAAATTGTCTTGGCAATGTTCAGGGAAAAGTTGTTTGCTAAAAAGACAGGAAAGAATAATTGGGGGCATGAGCGCTGATAAAAAGGTAGGGTTCAGCAAAGGGAAGTTGAGGTGCTTTAACTGTCACGAGCCGGGTCACTTTGATCGTAAGTGCCCTAAGTCGGATAGAAGATTGAACAATAAAAGGACGATAGTCGTGGTCAACAACAAGGGAGTTGCTCAGGTGAACAATGAAACATATATGGTTGCTCAATCTTTTAACTAGGAGGACCAGATTCAGGCCTTGAATATATCAAGGCTTGAAAATACTCATTTTGCCCAAGTTAGTGATGAAGCTTCCGCAGAGAGTGTTACAGCTGAACATAAAGTGATGGAGCTACAGTTTGCGCTGATGGTCTCTTCTACTTTTGAACCGAAGAAAAATAAGGTAAGTATGCCTTCCTGTTCTCAGGCTTGTGTTGATTATGTTAATATTCTTCGTGATGAAATAGATTCTTTAAGTAGAGAAGAAGAGGACCTTAGATATGAGGGCTATCAATTTAGAAAAGGACAAAAACCCTTAAAAGCCCAATTAGAGACAAAAATAAAGGATTTTAGGAAACTTCAGGAGGACTACAGTAATAAATGCAAAAACTATGACTATATTAAGAGACAGAATGCTGAGTTACTTACCGAGCTCGATACATTAAAAGCCATATTTGAAACTGATGATTTTGATTTTAAGAAATTTGATGTGTCAAGCGAAGTAGTTGTAAATATGATAGATCGTTGTTTATAATTCAAAAATAACCAGCAGAAAGGTCTAGGATATGATAAAGTGTCACCTCCCTTTAATCATACATATCAGTATAAACCTTTGTCCAAGGAGGAGATTGCTAATGAACCATTCATGATTAATGGCAAGACTTCTGGTTTTGTTTCAGGAGGATTTATTAATGTTGAAAGTACTAACATTTCTACTTCCCCTGCAGATCAATCCTTAGTTCAGGCAAAGCACGAAGTTGAAGGATCTGTTTCTGATAACAAACCTGAGTCTGAACTTGAAGTTTTAGTTTCCAATAATTTTTTTTTTTTTGTTTCTGATGTTCAAAAAGACAATGTTCTCATGATACTTCTGCATATGTTTCTTTTGATTTAAATTCTTTTGAAGTGTTTGATGAGTTGGTTGATGATTCTATTGTTTGTGATGTTTCTAATGAAAATATACCAACTCTACAGGTTATTTTATCTGATGTACCCTCACTTATCTCACAACCTGCTTCTTGTTCATCTTCATGTGGGAAAAGTAAGGGTGTCAGTAAAGAAAATAAAACTGAAAAAAACTGTACAAATTCATATAATAACAAACATATTTGTTTTAATTGTGGTGTCGGTGGTCACATAGCTAGAAATTGTCCAAATAGCATCTTTGTACATTATATGTCACCAAGAGGAGAGAACGATTCTAGAGGAAGGTCTTTAATTAGAAAGTCCTCAAGAACTCATTCTCAGAATGATGATTGAAAGGATGATCTAAGTAGAAAAAGGGAAGGTTTTCAAAAGAATAAAAGGATTTTTCATGACAAAGTCACCAACTGTTTGCCAAAATTAAACAACGCTCCGCCAAGAACGGTTTTGTCAAGGAGTAGTCCTGGGTCTTCAGCCGCTTCTTGTAAAAAGCCGAGGTGCTAAAAGCAAACAGATAAGAAACACATGTCAAAATCTCCAATGACTGTTAAGAAACCAAATTATCAATGCCCAAAATAACTTCCTGTCAATCATCAACATCCTCGGAAAAGACTACAAATACTGATAAATCTGAGAAAATGAAGGGTAAATCTAGGAAAGTAATGACTTGGGTTCCCAAATCTAATTAAGACCACTCATCTTGCAGGGACAGTTGTGGAGGAATGTTATCAGACCTTGGTACGTCCAAAGTGGCTGCTCCCGGCATATGACAGGAAACATCTCCCAATTGAGCAACATTCAATCCTTTAATGGGGGATACATCTCTTTTGCGGGCGGAGAAGGTGGCAAGATCATGTAGAGGGAACCGTTACTTATGGACTCTTAAGTTTCAAGAATGTCGACTTTGTTCCCAAGTTGAAGCACAACTTGTTGAGTGTGTCTCAAATATGCGACAAAGGCTATTCTACACACTTCACTGACAAGGAGTGTATGATTCTCAATCCATGCATTGTCATCCCTGAAGAATGGATTCTTGTTAAATCTAAGAGGGATGGAAATGCTTACATTATTGATATGAATAGCAACCTTCCCGAAAAATTCACTTACATCTTTTCAAAGGTCTCAGAACAGAACGCAATATTGTGGCACCAACAACTCGGTCATGCTAATGCTAAAAACTTGAATCGTCTTGCGAAGAATGAGATGGTTCGTGGTTTTCCTGTCAAAGACTTTATAACTTTTGAAAAGTGTGTCATGTGCACAAGGAAAACATCATAGAAAACCACATCTTCCGAAACAGGTCAACTCAATCAGTCAGATACTCCAATTACTGCATATGGATCTATTTGGACCAGTCAACGTCCTCAGCATTAACAGAAATTCGTATTGTCTGGTTGTGATTGACAACTTCTCTCGTTTTACGTGGGTTGTCTTTTTATGAAAGAAAGTTGGGGTTGCTGATCTAATAAAGAAATTCATTGTGTTGATTGAGAACCAAACCAACAATCGGGTGAAGGCGCTACACACTAACAATGGAACAGAATTCAAAAACTCTGTTCTTGATCATTTTTGTGTAGAAAAGGGGATCATGCGTCAATATAGCTCTACTCACACACCTCAACAAAATGGTGTTATTGAAAGTAGAAATAGAACTTTAAAAGACGCTGCAAGGACAACATTGTGTGACTCCAAGTTGCCTGTTTTCTTTTGGGGTGAAGTGATTAACATTGCCTGCTACGTTCAGAATCATGCATTGATCAACAAAGCTCAGATGAAGATGTCATATGAGATTCTATATGGTCACAAGCGTTCTGTCAGTCATTTCCGCGTATTTGGCTACCCTTGCACCCTTCTTCACCTGGAATCCAACCCAAAGTTTAACGCCAAAGCCGTTGACTGTTATTTTTTAGGGTATGCTACACACACCGCATATAGGGTCTACAACAAGAAGACGAAGCAAATTGTGGAATATTATGATGTGCGCTGGTTGGAGGAAAATGAAACGGATGCTCGAGTGGGTCCGGATTGGTTATTTGATTACACATCTCCCTTCAAATCCATACATGTGTCTTCCAATAATTCGTCTGGATCTTCCTCTGGCTCAAAGAGTGTGTCTGAAGATGAAGACAAAGAAGTTGTATATAGATCCCGAAGGGTATCCTCTTCACCAACTGAGGGGGAGTCTTCTGCTACACCTAAGGGGGAGTCATCTGTTCCATTTGATAGTCCAAAATCTTCAGCTCAAAATGACACTCCTGATGCTGATGCTACACCTCTTATCCCTGTTGAAAGAGAAGTCATGTCTAGAGATGTTTCCATTGTGACTCCAACGTTTATGGAACTACTCTTTACTGAAGAAACTGTAGAAGTGTTTGTAGCAGATTCATATAACATTGAACAATCAACAAATGATGGAGTTTTTAGTATCCGCAATCTTCTAGTTTTACCCAATGATATCAGGCAGGAGATACCCTCAAGAATTCAACGCGATCATCCGATCGAACATGTCATTGGTCAGCTGGGCGACGGGGTTCAAACTAGAAGTTAGAATGGAGATGTTAACACATGTCTCTATTCTTGCTTTATGTCTCAAATAGAGCCTAAGAACAATAAAATGGATTTAAATGAGCTCAGCTGGGTAGATGCTATGCATGAAGAGCTGAATCAGTTTGAAGGATCTGTTTCTGATAACAAACCTGAGTCTGAACTTGAAGTTTTAGTTTCCAATAATTTTTTTTTTTTTTGTTTCTGATGTTCAAAAAGACAATGTTCTCATGATACTTCTGCATATGTTTCTTTTGATTTAAATTCTTTTGAAGTGTTTGATGAGTTGGTTGATGATTCTATTGTTTGTGATGTTTCTAATGAAAATATACCAACTCTACAGGTTATTTTATCTGATGTACCCTCACTTATCTCACAACCTGCTTCTTGTTCATCTTCATGTGGGAAAAGTAAGGGTGTCAGTAAAGAAAATAAAACTGAAAAAAACTGTACAAATTCATATAATAACAAACATATTTGTTTTAATTGTGGTGTCGGTGGTCACATAGCTAGAAATTGTCCAAATAGCATCTTTGTACATTATATGTCACCAAGAGGAGAGAACGATTCTAGAGGAAGGTCTTTAATTAGAAAGTCCTCAAGAACTCATTCTCAGAATGATGATTGAAAGGATGATCTAAGTAGAAAAAGGGAAGGTTTTCAAAAGAATAAAAGGATTTTTCATGACAAAGTCACCAACTGTTTGCCAAAATTGAACAACGCTCCGCCAAGAACGGTTTTGTCAAGGAGTAGTCCTGGGTCTTCAGCCGCTTCTTGTAAAAAGCCGAGGTGCTAAAAGCAAACAGATAAGAAACACATGTCAAAATCTCCAATGACTGTTAAGAAACCAAATTATCAATGCCCAAAATAACTTCCTGTCAATCATCAACATCCTCGGAAAAGACTACAAATACTGATAAATCTGAGAAAATGAAGGGTAAATCTAGGAAAGTAATGACTTGGGTTCCCAAATCTAATTAAGACCACTCATCTTGCAGGGACAGTTGTGGAGGAATGTTATCAGACCTTGGTACGTCCAAAGTGGCTGCTCCCGGCATATGACAGGAAACATCTCCCAATTGAGCAACATTCAATCCTTTAATGGGGGATACATCTCTTTTGCGGGCGGAGAAGGTGGCAAGATCATGTAGAGGGAACCGTTACTTATGGACTCTTAAGTTTCAAGAATGTCGACTTTGTTCCCAAGTTGAAGCACAACTTGTTGAGTGTGTCTCAAATATGCGACAAAGGCTATTCTACACACTTCACTGACAAGGAGTGTATGATTCTCAATCCATGCATTGTCATCCCTGAAGAATGGATTCTTGTTAAATCTAAGAGGGATGGAAATGCTTACATTATTGATATGAATAGCAACCTTCCCGAAAAATTCACTTACATCTTTTCAAAGGTCTCAGAACAGAATGCAATATTGTGGCACCAACAACTCGGTCATGCTAATGCTAAAAACTTGAATCGTCTTGCGAAGAATGAGATGGTTCGTGGTTTTCCTGTCAAAGACTTTATAACTTTTGAAAAGTGTGTCATGTGCACAAGGAAAACATCATAGAAAACCACATCTTCCGAAACAGGTCAACTCAATCAGTCAGATACTCCAATTACTGCATATGGATCTATTTGGACCAGTCAACGTCCTCAGCATTAACAGAAATTCGTATTGTCTGGTTGTGATTGACAACTTCTCTCGTTTTACGTGGGTTGTCTTTTTATGAAAGAAAGTTGGGGTTGCTGATCTAATAAAGAAATTCATTGTGTTGATTGAGAACCAAACCAACAATCGGGTGAAGGCGCTACACACTAACAATGGAACAGAATTCAAAAACTCTGTTCTTGATCATTTTTGTGTAGAAAAGGGGATCATGCGTCAATATAGCTCTACTCACACACCTCAACAAAATGGTGTTATTGAAAGTAGAAATAGAACTTTAAAAGACGCTGCAAGGACAACGTTGTGTGACTCCAAGTTGCCTGTTTTCTTTTGGGGTGAAGTGATTAACATTGCCTGCTACGTTCAGAATCATGCATTGATCAACAAAGCTCAGATGAAGATGTCATATGAGATTCTATATGGTCACAAGCCTTCTGTCAGTCATTTCCGCGTATTTGGCTGCCCTTGCACCCTTCTTCACCTGGAATCCAACCCAAAGTTTAACGCCAAAGCCGTTGACTGTTATTTTTTAGGGTATGCTACACACACCGCATATAGGGTCTACAACAAGAAGACGAAGCAAATTGTGGAATATTATGATGTGCGCTGGTTGGAGGAAAATGAAACGGATGCTCGAGTGGGTCCGGATTGGTTATTTGATTACACATCTCCCTTCAAATCCATACATGTGTCTTCCAATAATTCGTCTGGATCTTCCTCTGGCTCAAAGAGTGTGTCTGAAGATGAAGACAAAGAAGTTGTATATAGATCCCGAAGGGTATCCTCTTCACCAACTGAGGGGGAGTCTTCTGCTACACCTAAGGGGGAGTCATCTGTTCCATTTGATAGTCCAAAATCTTCAGCTCAAAATGACACTCCTGATGCTGATGCTACACCTCTTATCCCTGTTGAAAGAGAAGTCATGTCTAGAGATGTTTCCATTGTGACTCCAACGTTTATGGAACTACTCTTTACTGAAGAAACTGTAGAAGTGTTTGTAGCAGATTCATATAACATTGAACAATCAACAAATGATGGAGTTTTTAGTATCCGCAATCTTCTAGTTTTACCTAATGATATCAGGCAGGAGATACCCTCAAGAATTCAACGCGATCATCCGATCGAACATGTCATTGGTCAGCTGGGCGACGGGGTTCAAACTAGAAGTTAGAATGGAGATGTTAACACATGTCTCTATTCTTGCTTTATGTCTCAAATAGAGCCTAAGAACAATAAAATGGATTTAAATGAGCTCAGCTGGGTAGATGCTATGCATGAAGAGCTGAATCAGTTTGAAAAGCTCGAGGTTTGGAAATTGGTTGAGTTACCAAAGGGCAAAAGGTCTCTTGCACACACTTTATCTATCGAAACAAGCTGGATGACTCAGGAGTTATAGTGCGTAATAAAGCTAGATTGGTGGTTCGCGGGTTTAGACAAGTCGAGGGTCTTGACTACATTGAGGTTTATGCTCCAGTAGCTCGTTTGGAGGCTAGTCATATCTTCCTTGCTTATGCTTCCTACATGAACTTCATTTTCTACCAAATGGATGTCAAGACAACCTTTTTGTGTGGCAATGTGAAGGAAGAAATCTATGATGATCAGCCCCGTGGGTTCGTTAACTCGAAGTTTCCTAATCATTTCTACAAGTTGGACAGGGCATTGTATGGGTTACATCAAGTTCCTCAAGCATGGTATGCGACTCTCACGAAGAACTTTCTCGAGCATGGTTACTCTCATGGTACTATTGATCAAACTTTATTCATCAAGCATGTGGATAATGACCAAATTCTAATCCAGATCTATGTTGACAACATTATCTTCGGGTTGACCAGTCCGCAACTTTGCAAGGAGTTTGAAGGCGTCATGACAAAGCGGTTTGAGATGAGTTCGTTGGGAGAAATGACCATGTTTCTGGGGCTTCAGGTTAAACAATATTCAACCAGAATCCTGCTCCATCAAGTTATGTATTTGGAGGATATTCTTGAGAAGTTTCGGTTTCAAGACGCAAAACCTGCATCAACAACGATGGCCGAAAGACCCCTGCTGATTCCAGATACAGATGGCGAATCCGTAGATCAGACTCACTTCAGATCGATGATCGGATCGTTGATGTATCTTACTGCAAGCCGTTCAGACATCATGTTTGCAGTTTTTCAATGCGCAAGTTATCAGGATAATCCTAAACTTTCACACCTTATTGCTGTGAAAAGAATTTTTTGGTATATCAAAGGCAGTCTAAAATTGGGTCTTTGGTATCCGAAGAATTCTGAATTTGATTTATATGCTTTTGCTGACAGTAATTATGGACGCTGTGAGCTTGACAAGAAATCTACTTCAGTAGGGTGTCAATACCTTGGTGACAGGCTAGTGTCGTGCAGTGCAAGAAACAACACACTGTGTCAACCTCAACATCGGAAGTAGAATATGTTGTTGCATCTGCTTGTTGCTCCCAAGTTATCTGGATCAAACATCAGCTATTGGATTATGGTTTGAATTATTTAGAAACCCCTAATTACTGTGATAATGAGGCCGCAATTCAAATTGCTAAAAATCATGTCCAACATTCCAAAACCAAGCACATTGATATCAAAATTCATTTTATCAAAGATTGTTATGAGCATTCACTCATCCGGCTGGAACAGGTTCTCACTGCTAATAATGTGGCAGATCCATTCACCAAGCCTTTTAAAAAAGCTCGATTCGATGTGCTTGTAGAATTTATTATTATTATTATTATTTTTACTTATTTTAAGTTTTTTATTTCATTTTCTTAATTCTTATTTTCTAGTTGATTTTTAGCTAGGTTGGTTTAAATTTGCGTATTTTTATTTCATTTTTATTTCATTCTAACCCATGCACAAATTTAGGGGGAGAAATAATCAAAAATCCAAAAACAATAAAAAGTAAAATAAAATAAAAAAAAAAACAAAAAAAAAACTATGTTGCTAATAGTCTTGTTTGTAGGTGTTGTGACGGGAAGTGATATTACCAAGTGATAAAGGGCAATCTAAATCTGTGTAACGTACCAAGTGATGCGCTGGTAGGCACGGAAATTTTAAATGAACTTGACTAGGTAGATTAGAACTTAAGTAAATTTGATAAAATTAACCTAGTTAGATCCGTTTAGCCTGAAAATACGACGCTCGGATAGGTTGAGCAGGGAGATATACATGGGAATCTACTGGTCACATTAAAAGAACCCGTATCTAGAACTATGGATTAACTTTTCCTTGATGTGCGGATTTTATCTTAAATCCCGGTATTGATGGGGTGACTGGAAAATTTCGATAAATTAGGTCTATAGAAGATTATTTTCTTTCTCTCTGTCTGTTAGTCATATGTTGCATCCTCTACGTGATTGAAAGATCTGACCTGGAATGTAACATATGCAACTCTATCTCTCTGCATCTTCTATCTATGCAATTCTTTCTATTTGTTAGTCATATACTGTCTCCTTTGCGTGACTTACAATCCGACCTGGTACACAATATATGCACCTTTCTTTTCTTCAATCCCTCTAAAACTTCAGTTAGTCATATGTTTCATCCTCTACGTGATTGGAAGAGATTCGACCTGGGTGTAAAGCATATGCATTCTAAATCTATCTTCTCTCTTAATAATTGTCTACTCACCCGATGTAAGGAGTATTCTGGAAGTTCTTAATTACTAGAGCATATCAGGAAGCGGGAAACATGTTCTAGTACAATTAAAATTGAACGCATACAGATTGACTGTAGATCTCATTTCTTAATTTAGGTGGACAACAATATCCCTGGTTATCATCAGCTAAATGGTCCCTAGGAAATTTATCTAAGAATAAGGGCTCAAAATATCGTGTCACTCTTAGATTGTCCAAATTTGTCACAAATGTTTCGTGTTTAAGTGGACCACAATATCGGCGATCAATCAGACAAATACATGAAAATAAATGTACTGACAAGTGGATTAGGGCTGTCCAACAACTTTGATCCCAGTGTCACAAAATTATTTTCAGTAATTACTAAAGAAAAAAAATTGTCTGTTTATTTTAATTTTAATTTATTTTTAGTTTTTTTATATTTATTTTATTTTATTTATTTTTTTGAATTGTCAAAATTTAATTGTTAATTTTAATTTTGGAAATTAATTTTAATTTTTATTTTTGAAAATTATTTGGGAGTTGGATTGTACCTTATACTGTGTGGAAGACAGGTAAAAGTGTATAGGGTATAAAAACGCGAGTTTACCACCGAAAACTCACTTTTCTTCAGTTTTTCTCTTTCCGACCGCAAACTCTCTCGATTCTCTCTCACCCCCAAAAAACATTCTTCGATTTTTGTGAAATTGATCCGTTCATCTCATAGGTAAGAGGATTCTGACCAAGGATATGCATTCGCTTCACGAAACCGATGAGTTTTGAGGCCAAAATCGATGAAAAATAACCTGTCGGAGTTTATGGTCCAAGCTTACAGCCAAGAAGTTTAAGGCCGTAAACTCCATTTACGGCCCAAGCTTACGACCATGGGTTTACCGTCGCAAACTCTAGTTTAACCGTAAACTCCATGTTGACCGTAAACTTGACTTTGGTCAAAATGATTTATTCTTTTTGCGCTAGATTTAAAATTGATTTAACCAAATTAAAATATTAATTGCTTAAATATCATTGCTTTCTTACCTGGCCTGTTTTACTGCAGATCAAATGGCAACTTTAAAATTTGCAGATATGCATAACTTGTAGATTGTCCTGGTAGATCCTCCTGCAGTACACAAAGAGTTCAGATCGATGATTCACAGGCTAAGGGAGTGCTGCTTAGCATCTGCTATTATTGTCAATCATGTGATTTATCGAAATATCATTAGGGAGTTCTGGTAGACAACTAAAATGAGAAGAGATGACGATGGAGTTGTCAATGTCGATACGATAGTTAAGCGATGTAAGATTGTGATCAATGAATAGTTCGTTAGAGAAACATTGTTGATCGATGACCAGCCCAACTATCCAACCGAAATTAGAATTGAGGATGCTCATAAAGTGCTTAGAAAGATGGGATATGAAGGCAAATTTCCTCCCACCGTGAAAAAGCTACTGCCACCATACTGGAGGTTTCTGGCTCATGTCTTTGTGACCTGCATTTCTGGAAGAAGATCCGGTGCTGATGAGATCTCTTTAAGAAACACCGGAGCCATTATTTCTCTGGCAGCTGGAATAAACTTCAAATTTTCAATATTCATTCTCGATGAGTTTGTGGTGGACATAAATGCTATAACCAGGGATACTATCTTGATGTATTCCAGGTTCGTTCAATTGTTCATCAATATTCAATTTCCAGACATGGTTAAAGGGGGAGATACATTAGACATGAAGTCCTTGGGTCCTCATATAGTCGGGCACATATAGCAAAACCGCAAATGCAAGGTTATCTTTCAAGGACTACATCCGCTGGAAAAGTTTCGCAAATTTGTTGAACTAAATGAAAGTTTCGAATCTTATGGATCGTCGGACAAAGTATCATCAGAGCCTGATTCTTTGGAAAGGGTGGTTTCTGAAGATGTTATCATAGTTTCAGACCAGGGAGAAGGAGATGAAACAGCTGGTCAAAAGGTTTTTGTTGCTGAGGAACATGATCTTACATTTGTTCCAATTCTGGGTGATTATAATGAAGGATCCTCGAAGAATGCAACTGAAACTGACATGTCTAAAGATCTTGATCTTATAGGATTTGATAAGGATGAAATCCATTTCAATTTTGGAACCAATGAAGATATTCTGTTAAGTGACAATCTCAACACATTGTTTGATGCTATCGATGATGTTTCTCCCCAAGCAATGGAGATACGGGCTTCTGATGACATTCTTGAATCTAATGTTGCTACTTCCAAGCCAGTGGCTGAAGCTACAACTTCAATGGATACATTATCAGGGATTCCTCCCCGTGATGTTATTTCTCCTACAACCAATCCATTTTCTAGTGATCGAACAACAACCTTGACCTCTCAACCTCTATTGAAAAGGAGAAGATGTGACCCGAGGCAGAGAACTCTTGTTGCTGATCTGCTTCAAGACCTCACAGCTACCCCAACTACAACTCCACCAATTATTTCAACTGAAACTTTTTCTGTAGTCCCCTCTACTACATTCGAAGTTGGTGGTTCTTCCGTTCCACTAGGATCCTCTCCCCCTAGGGCAGATCATGATGCTGCCTCTATAAGGTTTGCTATGCATCTATCTCAAAATGAAAGTGTAGAGCCCTCTTCTCGCACCAAAGAAATTTCTTTCCGAGAAGGTCACCAAGGAGTAAATAATCCATCAGTTGATGACCTTCAAAAGAAGATCAATGTCCTAGATCAGAGGAACATTGAACTTGATATTCAAGTCAATGATTTGTTGAATGAGAACGCCAAACTGAAATCTCAAGTCTCTGACCTTTAGGAAGATAAAGAGATAAAGACAAATCAAATTTCTGATCTTCAACCCCATTTTAATCTTCTTACCTCCAGTTATTTTGATTTGAAGAAGAAGCTAGAAGGAGATCTTGGTGACAAATACAAAACATCTACGGACAAGTACATAACAATCTACATGTTCAAGCTTATCATGTTTCCATGCCAACCGTTCAGACTTCTCGAGTAGTAAATCGTTTTGATGAGGAGTCTGCTCAAGCTCCCCATGTTGAGACACTTATACGTGATAGACAAGCTCAAGCTAGTGAAAAAGGACAACTCTTTTTTAAGAGGAGTTTTGATAAAAATGCACCTAGGGATCAACCAACAATCACCATTACAGATCTTGAAGTCATACGCTTTAGAGATATGTATGGTGATAGGTCTGGAATCATTTATTGGGGATTTCATGATACGATGAACATGTGGATAGTACGAAAAAAGAGAGGCAACACTGAGCTATACAAAGATTGTCATGATTTCGATTCATGGACTAGGGTGGATCTATCAAATTTATCACAATCTCCTTTTGTGAATCCCTCGAATAATCCAAAGGCAACCCAATTCAAACACTTCCTAGAAGACCGGGTGAAAAGGGGTTTTCCTTCGATGAAGACTACTGAGTCTGTTATCAAGCATTATCCAGACGTAATAGATCCCAAGACTGGTTGTCCACTTCAGGTGGTGATGTGGCCTGCAACCAATTAGGTTAAACAAATCCATGTTTTTCAAAGTTATCTAGATGGATCCCTAAGCTCCATGCTTTAATGGGTTTTCGACGAGACTATAGCTTCTGCTATTATCAAACATAAAAATGGATGCATCCATCTTTATGATTGAAGGCATTTGTTCCAGTTTAGGAAGTGGGATATTCATCATCTGAGTAATCATCAAATAAAAGTTCCCGAGGAGATTTTTGAGCAAGCAGCAAAATAGTACACGTCCATGGTTGCTGAAATCATCAATAAACGTATATGGAATAGAGCAATAGGGCAGGCAGATGTGATGGTGGTCGACAAAGATTAAATCCAAGCTAGAACCAAACCAAGGGGGGATTGAAGGGTCTAGTTAGTGGTTTGGTCTAGGCTTTCATTGTAATAAGTTCTTTTGATTCTTTATGAGGTTTTGGTTGGTTGTTTGTGAGTTTACGGCCAAGTAGTGAGTTTATGGCCGTAAACAGTTTACAGTCGTAAACCCAGTGTCCGGCCCAAGTCCACTATATATAGGGGTTATGTAGGTCATTAATAGTTGTTTATGCCACAAGTATTCACGGTCATACAGAGCAAGTTGTACCAGACGTTTTATGCAATATAAGCGTGTGCAAGCTTGTTTTAATTCTGTTTCTGCTCTTATTCATGTTTAAATCAATTGTGTGTGTGTTTTATCACTAGTAAGATCCGTTTATCTACCTTACATCAAGAAAACAAACCTAGGCTCTGATACCACTGATGGGATTTGAGCATTATAACACTCCTATGGTATATATGCAACCCTAAAAACCTTGGATCTATGTTTTATCTATGATACATGCAAAATTGATTTTCCAAGGTTCTTAACCTATCTAGCATACAGGAGAACTTTTAATCATAAAAGATAGTAAGAAAACATACCTTGTAGTGATTTGGATTCCTTGAAAACCTTGTGAGCCTAGCACCCCGAGTGTGATGCCTCAAATATCTCACACAACACCAAATGCACTTGGAATAAACCTTGAGAGAAATGTCACACACTTAGAATCAGCTATGCCCTCTATCTTGCATCTAGTAACCGGTTTTGGTGAGCTTCATATCCTTCATATAGTGTGTTACAATTAGGGTTACACCATGTAACCCTAATGTGACATGACTCTTCATTTCCATGACCCATGGGTTTGTAACTCCCATTGATCTTATCCCAACTTGATAATCCATGGAGCATCTAGCCCACTATACAAGTATGGATGATTTACATAATCAACCCATATATTTAATTAGTCTCCTTTTGATTACTTAATTAATTCTAGATTAATTCTTGATCAATACTAATTAAATAATAATATTATTAATATATTAGAACCTATAATATATTAATAAACCATTAGTGGTATTTCTCTCATTTTAGCTTATCCAAATGCATGATGCCATGCAACCCAAATGGACCATGTTGATCGGGTCAAGTACATCCCAGAATAGCTATGAACTTAGACACCTAATCCAACATTACCAGTCATAAGAAACCTACTTCTAACTACTACCATAACTCTATCTCGGGATGTTGGCAGAACCATTGAGAATAGCATAACAAAAGGCGAAATTTATATATGTATATATACATTATAAGAATATCACTAGTAGTGACCATCATTACTCATGAGATCGTTTCTCGCCATACAACATGATTATGTCATCACTAGGAGGAAACCAGACAACAAGCAAGGTACCAATCCTACAGATAGACTCTGCTACTTTTCAAGTTGTGGTCACGGAAACCATGTCAACCATCATGCCGCAACTCAATCCTAACAATGCCAGCGAAATAGGAGGCAGTGCCGACAATACTTACCGCGGTAACAAGCAAGGACACCAGCGGGTATCTATCGACAAATATGCCTCAGACCACAAGCCAAAGAGCAAGAAGTGGAAGTTTTGGGACAAAAAGAAGCACACTCTAACTCAAAAACTCACTATAAGACAACTATCTATGGCTGCCCCTACAATTACAATAGCGATCACGACACATGCCTCGGCCTTTGCCACAACACCTGTCACTCAAGCACCGGCCAAACAAAATATTGGAACATATCCAAGGTGTAACAAGTGTGGCTACCACCGTAATGGGGTTTTCCGGGTGGTGCACTGTAAAAACTGCAACAAGAATGGGCATACTGCCTGCTTCAGCAGGACATCCCCGACACCTCGCCTTAACCATCAATTCCGGTGTGAACACAATATGTTACCTATGCGGTGAAACGAGACACTTCAAGAGAGACTGTCCAACTAAAAGGAATGACGGAGGAGCAGGAGGAGCGTGACAACTGAACCTACAGGAGTAACAATAAACCATATTAGGACTGTTAGGATCGTTTCAAAAACAAGAATGGTTATGTAACCTACATTTGTATGGTTTCAGTATGTTTACTAAAATTACTGTCTATCAAGAAGTAGTTAAAATACTCTCTCGTTCAAACAAATCAAAACACTTATATATGAACTGTGACGACTTGAAATATACATCAGGGTTACTTATAATTACAATATTATAGACTTACAGTGATTAATTTTGTCCTAGTTCATGTTCCATGTCTAGTAGTGGGGTTAGGGTAGAGCCTTTCACTCAACGGTTTCATCAATATCAAATTACATATGACTTAAATATACTGATCGATCACAGAGTGATATGTCGGGGATCATGATATAAAGTATCATCACTAGCTATCAGAACACACTTACTACCAGTACTAGCCGCTATGGTATGAGTCCTTTGCAGTAACAATAACATCGACAAAAAAACAGAGCACACTGACAAGAAACAGAGGATGCACTATCACTCTAACGAATATCTCTTATGAATACAACTTAATACGTGTGTCATCAAGAAAATTTGATGTCTTCATTTGATATGGATTGGTTTGGGTCATCACCTTATCAATTGCATATGTTACGAAAAGACCCCCTACCTAACCATCTGAATATTGAAACCCTCGTCTCTCATAAACCTAAATCTGACACTGACCCTCGGGTCATCATTCATTGCGAAACTCTAAAGCACTCTCTAGAAGTGTGTTATACCTTCTGAAACCTTTTCAAAGTATTCATAGTAGACCCTTCGAGAATATCACTCGTATAACAGATCAATATCATGTCCGAAGACGTCGGACAAATGCGGATAACCTATCACTACTATGTGTATATGTGAGAGTTGTATATAATTAATATTTCCAGGAATGTTGAATGAGTGTTCCCACCTTATTTCCTGTTCCATGTTTAGTTGTGGACTCGGGGCAGGGACCGCCATCCAATTGTCTTACAAATATTAATTATATACGACCTGTATGCACGAGGAAATGACAAATGGATCAAGTATAAGTCCTACCACGGACCCTGAGACAGAGCTAACCAAGACTACAAACGAACATTATACCATTCGAAAGAACGTAGTCATGCAAACTGAACTCATACACTACCTACCGATCTAAGCCGCAGGCGCAATGGTGAAAACCCGCAGGAACGACAATCGGGGACCAAAAAAAATTCATTTATAGGGGGAAACAAGGAACCGCGTTCCGAAAAACTAACATAGACCTTGTGCAAAGCTCCTAATTTATCCCTACTAGAAACCGAAGACTTTGTGGCCTGCAGCGACACATAAAACTAGGGCTTGGGATACATGTTAATACAACGAGTAAAGGTCATTGTGTATGCCACGGGACAGTTAAGGACGTACGGGGTTGGTTATGTCACTCGTAACCTCGAATTAGGAGCAATACTAGTCGCCCTAGAAACCTAGAGATCCTATCTCTACGACAAGAAATGTATAATCTTCACTGACCGTAAGAACCCACAAGGCTAGAGCGGCAGGGTACAATATTCCATGAACCGGATCTGGACGCTGAAGTCGGTAGATTCAGAGTCACCATCACATATGAAGCACACAAGAACTCACTACTCCATTCATCCAGGCTCATACAAGAGGTATCTGGACCTCAAAGGATGATATCGGTGGCCGAATGGAAAAGATGACGTTACTAGATATATGGACAAGTACCCGACTTGTTCCAAGGTCAAGATACAATGATAGGAGTCTTCGAGTTTCCTACAACAATCTGGGATACCCGAAAGGAAGTTGTGCAATTAACCATGGACTTCATAACCAAGTTACCGCGTACTTACTACCAAACAAAGAAACCGATAAGATGAAGAATTTCACTTGAACGTACACCAAAGGGATCGTACGACTACATGGTATGCCAATATCTAATATCTCTAACAGTGATATTAGATTCATTTCGAGAGTCTAGATGTCCTTACAGGGAATGGGCCGGTAGGAGTGCGGCCTACCACCTACAAGCCAACGGACAGAGGGAAAGAGTTGTTCAAACCTTGGAGACGTGTTAAGAGCTTGTGTGATTGATTTCGGTAAAAGAGTAGGATACCCACTTACAGTTCATTAAATTCTCATACAATGATAGCTATCACACTAACAGTTAGGATGCTCCATTTGAAGCTCCTTACATCCGCGAGTATAGATTCCCTCTGTGTTAGGCCGAAGTAGGGTCATGAAGTTCGCTAACGGACAAGTCCCTAACAGCACCCCCACTGGCCTGGGAACCATAAGATAAAATACACAGAAGACTGACCACATCCGAGGGTAACTGAAGGCTTACAGAGACAGACGAAAGAGTTATGCGGACAACTGACGAAAGCCTTTGAAATCCTAGGTCGAAGATCAATTAAAGAAGTCTCATCCTAGAAAGGCTTGAATACGTTTCGGTAAATGTAGGAAATCGAATTCAAGGTATATCAGTTTGTTCAGAATCCTCGATACGGTGGGCCCGGTAGCATTACAAACTTCGAATACCTCAAGAACTCAAAAACATACACCCCACATTACATGTGTCAAATGAAAGAAGTAATTGTTCGACGAAAGTATCCACTTCGTGGAAAAACCGATAGAAATCAAAGTTGCATCCTTGTTGTGAAGGTGCACTGGAACGTAAAACGAGGACTCGAGTTCACCTTGGAATGCGAAGACCAGATGAAACAAAAATACCCGCATCTTTCCCCAACCCTAGAAGTCCCGGTCAAAGTGCAAACTTCGGGATGAAATTCCTTCTAACGGGGGGATGATGCAACAACCATCAATTTCCGGTCAAGTCAAAGTCAAATAAGGTCAACAAGTCAAATTGACCAACTCAATTAACCCTTGTATATTAGGGTTTACATCATGTTTACTATTGTACAATACGCTATCCTTATGCAAAGTATCACTTTGAGTCTTCACATGTTCAGAAAAATCTAAACCCTAATCAGGGTAAGTGATGGAACTACTCGATAAAACATTATTTCATACCCCTAGGGGGCATATAACATTCATAATAAGGCTTAACGGGGTTTTCAAACCTTGCGTTGCGAAGCTAAACATCCAAAAATGTCACAAACGCAGTCTCTCTAAATCTCTCCTTATCAATCTCTCTCTCTCACTCTTTCTCAAATCTTTCCTAAATCTCTCTCATAACCTCCTTCAACTTTTTATAATGATTCAAGGCATCCCGACCCTTAACATAGTCAATAATCGCGCAAAACGGGAAGTTTACATGAAAAACAACCATATAGGGCCGAACCCTCTTAGGACCGAAACCACTTGGAACTGAAACCCTAAGAAGCAAACCAGTGAGAGCCAAAGTCGAAGATTGCCAAAGAGCCGAAACCGAGAACAACCTTCAGTCCGAATGTCCTGCTTCGCTTCTCGCCTACCTTCGCTTCTCACGCCTTCGCCTTCGTTTCCCTTCCCTTCTCGCATGCGAAACTTCCCGGATTAGCCACTCTCGGTTCTCATCCACAAACGAAACCCACCTTCGTTTCTAGGCTTCCTAGGGACCGAACTTCGGTCCTAAACCAAGATTTTCACAGAATTTCGCATCTTTTCTGGTTTTCGACCACTTTCGCGTTTTATGTCCGTTATTCATGATTTTAATGTGGGATTTTCACCCAAACTCATATTTTGACATACAAGACCATATAGATTCATAATTTAAACATATATTTAGGGAAATCTTTATCTAATAATAATATCAAGTGGGTAAGATATTGAGGTGGAGTGTTGACTTTGCCTTAAAGTTATGACACAAGTTATCCTCCACATCAACTCCATGACCGTCATCAGTTCACTATTCATGCTTTATTTTGCTATTCACATCTGAAAAAGTCAATCCCTTGTACTCTCACCCTTCCCCCACATGTTTCCCTAAACCCATACACAAAAAGAAACTTTACTACTTACTTTCCCTAGATCACCAACACTTCACTAAAAGCAATTACACTTTTTTCTCTCTCACTTCCTCTCCATGATTTCGAGATTCTCCAGGAGTTTTGAGCTCTTCATCCTCTTTTGGGTAACTGACTTCATCTTTCACTTGATTATCTTACACCCCTTCACTCAAGTCATGGATTCCTTACACAAATATCATCATATTTGTTGATAGATCTTCAAATCTTCACGCATCATCCAAGTGTTATTGACTTGGAAACCTCTCTTCCTCCACATTCATTTCAGGGAATCACTCAAGGTGAGTTTATACCCCTACCTTTTCATGTCTTCTTCAAGTTTCAAGGGGAGAATACAAGTTAAATCACCAAGAACTTAACAAAACTCAAACATCAGGTTTCCACAGAAAAGTTGAGCTCCATTCACAGACTTTTTTTGACTGACTTTAACTTAACATCTTTGAAAACTATTTAATATGAAGACATTTCAGGTCTATACCTTTAAAATGACTATTTGCACATATTCATACAAGTTTTCTACAGTTTATGTTGATTTTTACAAAACTGCATATCACGGTAGCTATGAATTCGGACCAGTCTGTGAATATGGACATTTTCATACAAGTTAGAGACACCTAAAAATCATAATAAAAATCATGAACAAACCAGACACATTTTCTAAACTCTCAGAATTTACGGATTTAGTTTTCGACTTCGTGTGATTTTTCTGTGATTTTTCTAAAACAGTGCATAAATACTAAAAAACAAGTTAACAGTTTACAACTTTCATAACACTTTGTAACATGTTGAGCAAAGTGTTAATCTTTGATAACTTCATATTTTATATGTGATTTTCTGTTGAACTACTCTTATATAAGAGAAAAATTGTTTAATAAATTGTAAGAGGCCTTTATCGTTACAAACAATACAAGATAAAGCATAATAAGATACTCATGTTTTACTATACATTCTACTTACACAGAAAAAGTTTAATATACGTTACAAACATTTCGATAAACTATAATAGGTATAGTTTATGTTTTATATACATTACAAGCAATATTGATAAACTATAGTAAGTATAGTTTATGTTTTATACATTACAAATAATTATGTTAAACTATAATAGGTATAGTTTACGTTTCAATTACATTTCGAACTCATTATAAAAGGTTTTCAGTTCGTATAATTCGTGTACGAATACAAAGTATCGGGTTTATAAAAAAAGGTGTTTTCAGTTCAATTCATGTAAATCTGTTAATGAATAAATTTGTGAGACATTCACTTCACGTTACGTCTAAAGTAGCGCATTAAAAGTACTGTAAATTTTAACCACAGTCTCTTGTAGGGAGAGTGTGATAGTTGTGTATAGATCTATGTTGGGTCTGACAAACCCACACCTTAGCTGCATGCAACAGCTAGACCGGCAGGTCTGGGGTGAAAAGTGTCATTTAACTTTGTGACGCCTGAAGAACGTCGTATTACGAGGCCGACTAAGTCATAGCATGGTTATAATAACTCACATGGGGTATTAACAAAACATCAGATTTACCGGTTTTACTTTCAATTAAACGAGTTTATGTCAATTTAAACTTGCATAAATTACCTGAAGTATGGAAAATATTTTCACATTTCGGTCTTGACTTTTAAGACAACAATGCATTTTAAAAGGGAAATATTGGATTTTTATGGAACAAACATTTATTTTACAAGGAAAGGATTTCAAACATTGCATACAAAAGCATATGAACTCACAATCTTAATTGTTGACACTTTTTCGAAACTACTTGTACTCTCAAGAAATCGGTAAACTAGATAAACAACATCTATTGAGGATGGGACACTCAGTCATCAAACATTTCAATTTGTTATCATAATGTAATTGATTTTGAAATATGTGAACATATACTACGATGTAACTTTTTCAATTATATTTATGATGATTGTATTTACTTTGAGCACTATTATACTCGTTATGATACTACACTTGAAATCCTCCATCCCCAAACATATTTTGAAGCATCCATGCTATTTCATCTGATGCTTCGCGCCATTGGGAGTACTTCCAAAAAAAACTTGAGAGATATATATAAAGTTTTGGGTGTGAGAAAATCAGAAAGTGAGCAATCCCCGTATAGATTTATACATATCTTTCTAACTGTGGTAAGATTAATGATTATGGGTATTGGTGTAGCTAAATTTAATTAGACTAAGGATGATGACTAACAGCTCACTAACGTATTAACCTTAGGTGTTTTATATTTTATCTTTTATCTTAGTGATTTCCTATAATTATCATAATATAAACCCCTTTAATTTTGTATTTGATAATTATATCTTTTAGATCTCATAATTATTTTGTGTGTATATATATATATATATATATATATATATATATATATATATATATATATATATATATATATATATATATATGTATGTACTATCTTACGATACATATCTATATACCCTATGGTTATTTTGAAAACCGGATATTTAGGCAGAGTAACGATTAGGTACGGTGTATATCCCAATATTTAGCGAACATTATTTCTAGGTACTATGTTACCCAAGGGAACTGGGAATTATAACCTCTATGTATAATCTCTTCCGTAGACTATCGGACATCATAACTTTTAGGCATAGTATCATAGCTAACAAATTGGTATAGTATCTATAGCTATATTGTCCAATCGTTTTAAGCTTTATACAACGATCGATATTTGTGGATACAAGTATACTTTGATAAAAAAAAATTGATAAGCATGTATTCCCCCATGTAAAACATTTAAAATAGTGAAATAAGGGATATGTACTTACTCTAGTAGTGTATTCTGAAGCATCCAAGGTATTGCGTCCGAATCTTCGTGCCATTGGGAGTACTCCCGAAAAAGCTTGAGATATATAGAGAGTGTTTTGGGTGTGAGAAAATCAGAAAGTGAGCACCTCTGCTTATAGTGGTTTTTCTCACGATGCACTTCATGTGTGACATGCACTTGCTTTGTTGCTCCATCCAGATTTTGCCACTTGTCACTTTTGATGGTCCACATCTCCCCAATCTCGACGAATTTGGGTGTCAGGTGTGCGTGTCGAGCATGGCGCGCACTTGGCGCTCACCCCTAAATATTTTATAAAAAAAGTATATCTTACTTGTATGAATCTTGTTTCTTACCCTCGTCATATATTTTTGTAGGTCTCTTCTAATGTTACAACTTTCCTTCAAGTTGCGTTGCCAAATTTTAACTTTTATTTTTATCTAGTATCTCTTTCATATGAACTCCGCTTTTGACATTATTCCTTTCAAGGTCTTTATCTCTTGCAGTACTACAGTTTTCCTTTTGGTGACGTTAGTCGATACTCAACCAATTTCTTTTGCCATTTTGACGTTTAATAGCGTTATTAACATGGGTGATATTTATATTTTATAAAAGCATAACTCCTCCAACTGGAGACAAATTTTCATAATGCTTATATCCTTCGGATCACTTTGTTGTGTACTTGCCAAATACTCTGACCATTATTAAAAGTGATATAACTCTTTGGTCATTCATTTTTTACCTTATTATTATCTAATTGATCATATTTTTTCTTCAATATGAAAGCTTCTATTATCATCAATGGTTGATAAAAATCTCTAGTGTTGATTGGTGGTAGGAAATTCCCAATTGTCACAAGGGATATACAACAACATGCTTCTCGATACAATGATTGTCAATAATTACATACTTGGCCTATGAATTGTCACCGTCAAATCATGAAAGATACGATGATCTTTAGAAGGGATGACCATACCTGATGGAGCTTATGTAAGAGACAACTCCATATATCAACCAACTTTAGATAACTTTATGACGAGGTTGTCAATTTTCAGCTTTGTTGCCTTTGTCAATATTAATTTCTCCCCTAAGCTTGTTTTCATTTCTTCCAACATCTTGAGACACATTTTCAGCACAATGAATGATCATAAAGAATGCATTTCTCTTCGATTCAATGAAAATGGTGCAATGTTTTTGAAAATCATGTACCAAATGCGTATTGACTTATTAGGTAGACTATCATGAAGACCCACTTGAAACTTTCTCTTCAAAGCAAAAGAAGCATCACCTTATCAAACATCCATGCTATATCTTATTCAATCCATAAATCAGTTTCTGAAACCAAAGAATCATGTACACACAAAAAAGATATGATAGTTACGACTTTAGGGGGTAAATAATTTCTGATGTACACGGATAATTTGAACACCAGACACAACCTTAAATTTTTCCCCCAAAGATGCTGAATTGATTCCATTTTTTTATTACACTGCATTCTCCCTCTTTTATTTCTATCAAAGTGATAGAAGATATATACTTGAAAATCATAGTTGACAGTACTTGCACAACACTTGTTTTTGAGTTTTTAGATTTAAAGAAACTAGAGAAACAAAATAAACATAAAGGACAAAATTTAACCAAAATAAAGAAAGATAAATTTAACTGCTATGAATGAAAATACACTATATATGTCTATATATATATATATATATATAACACTTCTGAAAAATGATATTTTTTATTATTGAAAAAAATAACTACAAAACCAAAATAAATGTAAAAGACACAATTTAAATGACTAAACTAAATAAAATTATCAATTAGAAATGAAAACATACGGAAGAAAAATTAATCTTAACAACTAAAAAAGGTAAGATAATAGAATTTATTTACTAAACTAAAAGAAAACTAATAGCTATGATTTTTTTTCATTCATTTTTTCTTAATGAGAGAGGCATCAAAATATAATACTTGAGAATTTTAGAGTCTCTCAATTATCAGATTTAACAAAAGCACTTAGAAACCCATTTGAGAATATGCTTTGGAACATAGCTCACTCCTGAATATTCTTGATGAGATGAAGAGATATTTGCTCTAGGTTTCTGAATTCTTCTCTTCTTTCCAGGAAACATTTGAGTAAAATGCTTCTTTCCAACTTCATTTGTTGGCTTTGTTTCAGGTTCTGAAGGTGTTTTCTTGATAATCCAGACTTTCTTCATCTTCCTTGGTTCTGGATATGGATTCTTTGGAATCCATACCTTCTTTGGCTTTGTGTACTTTGAGTTCCTTTTTTTTCCGTGTAAGAAGAACTATCAAAACAAGAACATACATCAAGAAGCTTAACAACATGACATCTTTTAATGTTTGGGGTTATAGCCGGAGCTTGAGTCTTGATAGGATGAGATGGAGTATTCACAACTTGGGATGGCTTGATAGTTCCAAAAGTCGTTGCGGTGTGAACAAACTTATAATTGTGAGCTGATTTTTCAAGGTGAGATGTCTTAACACTGCGAGACTTCTTGGAAACACAAAATAGAGTTGCAATGTGAGAGCTGGTATGATGTTCATCAGTGTGAAAACTAGGGTTTCATGATGATAAACATTCTTTAGGTACATATTTTGTTTGAACACTTACAAATGAAAAGTTTTTCTTCTTCACATCTTTTTCTTTAATCTTCTCCTTCGGATCTGATATCTCTTTCTCCTTTTTAGGCAATTCTTCCTTCAACACTTTAATATCTTCTTGGTTATGATTGATGATTTTGTCTTTTAGATCCAGTTCCTGGATCATCCATTTGTTCCATCCATTTGTTCAGGAACACATAACAAACGACTTGCATCAACTACCCTTTTAGTTTTCAAACTGTTCTTTTGTTCTTCATCATGAAGAACATTTGTATCTTTGTTGATCCTTCCATTTAAGAAGAGTTCTCTCATCTGAGAGATATTATAAGGACCACATATACATGAAGTAGTTATATAGTACCAAATATATGAGAACATACCATACTCTATCTTTAGAATGTCTGATGTATTCTTTATATATGGACGATTGTATAATATATATTCTGCTTCTTCGTCGTCGTCTTCTTCTTCTTCTTCTTCTTCTTCTTCTTCTAATTTTTGAGTTTCTGAATAATGAATGAAATTATGAATCTTCAACAGAACTTAGGATGGATGTTCTAACCTGTTCTAACACCACTTGTAGGATGGTAGATCGTCTAAAAACAAGTTGAAATAATGATTAATACATAATTATCACAAAGATTGTTTTCACTAAAATTGATTCTCACAAAGAGAATCAGATCCACAAAGTAGCAAAAAGAAATGAGTACAATCTAAGAACTCACCAAGAACTCTCAGATATATCTCTATAGAAACTCTAACCCTCAGAATACAATAAAATCAGAAACTCTCAAATAATGAGAGAGGATAGTATAAATACTAGTCTAAACCTAGGAGATAGAGTAGGTTCAGGTTCAATAATGTATAACTATCAGCTTGTGTCATCAGTGTATCATCTGATAATTGTGTCATCAGTGTAAGACCTTCAACATATGGACACGATGATCAGTGTTTAGTGAATGGTGTCTTCGTTCCTTTGGTGATGATGGAGTCTTCAGGGTCTTTTGCTCATCAGGGGACGATCTTCAAGCTTCGACATATGAACTTCCATCAAAATGTCTTCATATTAATTACATAACCAAACTTTGACAGATCAGTTGTCTAAATGTTTTATTTACACTTACTTATACAAGACTAACTTTCTACAATGAGCAGTAAAACTATAACTCTAATGTATAGATTTTGCATCATTAAATCTATACAAATACGTATCCCAGTATTCCGATAATCAGGACTCTTTTTTGTTAAAAAACAAAATTTGGGACCTTTTCCTAAATAGGACAAAAATATAGGGACTTTTCTGTAGATTTCTTTTAAATCTGAGAGGATTTCTTCTTAGCGGTACCTATGCATAACGAATTAGGGAAAATGATTTTGTTTTTGAACCACTTGTTCTTCTCAACATTATTTCAATTTTATAGAATGTCTAAAAGTGAGGTGAACAAAAACTTGAAGTGATAATTTTTCATCATCATATTGTTTAGTAAACATGACAAAATAATCTATATAAGATATCATTCACCGATATAATTTTTTTTGAATGACAAATCTTTAATAATATATTAAACGACCATCTAAGGACCGAAGAATATTACATATTGAAAATCGTGACCATTGGATTGCAAAATTCCTAAAAAAAAAATGAAATTTGAAAATGAAAGGACCCCTAGAACGCTTGACTTGTGAAGTAACCAAGATAAGAGAACCACAATAGATCTCAAGCAATGATAGCAATATAATTTAATGTGTCAACCAACAACAACATTGTACTCTATGAGGCCAAACAACTTAGCAACAACAATGAAAAAGGGGCATAAATATTGCCCCTCCCTTTGTTACCTAAGTATGAAGTATACTTATACACCACATATGAAAGAAGGTACCTAGTTTTAAAAAACTTCAAGAAAAATGAAAGGGAACATTAATGCAGATAGAAATTAATAAACCGATCCCTTGAAAGAAGACACTACGCCAAACACACACTACTACAGAATTATCCAAATTGAAAGACATAGACTCAAAAAAACAAACTAAAACTCCAACCTTGGATCACTACACCATAATTTTTTTGTTTGTTCGAGAGAATTACATAAATGAAAGTGAGTACTACATGAACTCCAATATAAAATTGGCAATCCCAGTTTATATTTTATGCATACAAACAAGTTCTATTTTACCTAATATACGATTCAAGGTTTAGATGTTTTTTAATTATCAACATTTGTTAATGTATTGATATCCAAATAAACCAACAAGTGGATAGTAAGATGATAAGATTGCATTGATTAATTTCACATACAAGTTTGGTTTTCTCTTTCAATCTAGAAATGCAATTATTTCTTATATCGTTGTTGTGTTGATGAAATTTCAAGTTGCACCAAGGATCTTTGTTACACTAAATGCTTGTATAATCCATGTGTTACTAACAGATTGTCTATTGTTTCTTCCTTAACACCACATATTGCAAAAATTGTTGAACCATGCTCACCCCACGCTTTGATAATGTCATTTTTGTAATTGTATGGATTTTGTCAAGATGTAACATCCATAAAATTTTGAAAATTTTAAAACTTTTAAATAAAACCAAAAACCACCATTTGTTAAAAATTATTTTCAAAATAAGTTCAACATCATAGAAATCCCATAAATCATGAAAAACAAATGTGAGGAGGTGCATGATCACGCCATCACCATCCCATGATCCTCAGAACTACCTGAAACATAATCCAAAACTTTATGCCAAAAGCTTAGTGAGTTCCCCCAAAATACCAATCACAATACAAAACTAGAATAATATCACAAACAACATGCATTTAGAGCATTCAGTCTGACTGGAACGCCTTACCGACCTACAGTCTATCTGTTACACTCACAAAATCGACATCACGACTCATATGCCCCCTCGAGCCTTCAGCCTATCCGGAACATTCTCCGGGCCTTCGGCCTGACTGGTACACCCCACTGGACTTCAGTTTATCTGGGACGTCCTAGGTCTATTGGCCTTCAGCACAAAGCAGGTACGCCTCAACCCACCCACACATAACATGTCAACGTATACATAAAAATTAAACATATAACAATCAACCAGGTAAAGAGATACATCTTACAGAAGACTAAGCATGACATCATGCTAACACCTGGATACAGGTCTAACAAATCACGACAATACTCAATCATGTAACAATTAGGATAACAATCCAAAAGGGTCGGCCTTGGTGACTTTGACCCAAAAAGTATAGTGAGAAACACTCACCTCACAAGTAGTTATGAACCGGTAAAATCCAACTCCAGTACTCAGCACCGAACTCAAAAGCCTACAACAACCATGTGACCCTATCTATCAAAACCCCGAAATACCAAAAATGCCCTCAAATTCAAACTTGGTCAACCATGGTCAATATCAAAGTTAATAGTCAAGGTCAACAGTCCATATTGACTCAACTCGTCGAGTTACTACAGTATTCAGAGAAACAGGGAAAAGCCTGAGCCAACTCGCCGAGTTGTCATGACAACTCGTCGAGTTCCTAAAGTATCTAGAAAAGCAGGAAAACTCGATCCAACTCACCGAGTTGTTAGGATAACTCGTTGAGTTTTCCCAACTTAACTTATTTAGTCCTTTTCATCCATTCTAACGCTTAAGAATATAGATTTGGTACCCAAGAGCTGGAAAACCATGTAAAGTTGCTAACTTTACGTCCATTCATGACAACAAGAGGCTTCAAAGCTCGAAGAAGGCTTAACTGTAACAACCCGAATCTAGGTATTCTTCTATTTTGGGTTATGTTGTTAATTTAGGGTTTCATGATAAGCGAGTACGCTGGGCGTACAAGGCATACGCCGCGCGTACCCGCGCGCCTCATTTTAGATGCGTTCACCCTCAGGTACACGGGGCATACCCAAGGTTACGCCCGGTGTAACTTATCCAGATCTAAAACCCTAATTTCGTTTGGAGGGCTATAAAAGGAATGTGTGGCTGGACTTCTCAGCCACCATCCCTCACAGTGAAACCCTAAAACGTGTCTGCATTCGTTCTTTAGCCTTTGTGTGTGTATTCTAAGCTTGGTGGTGCCATTCCAAGGTTGCAAAGGAGAAGAAGAGCTCATTGGAAAGGCTAGAAGTGGTGCTCAAGTGTAGATCTGAACTTTGCAAGGGTTAAAGCTTCATTATCTGGTAAAAAGTTCGGATCTTGTCACTTGGTTCATGTTATATGCTTAAGGTATCATTTTCTAGGGTTTAAGTCCCAAAGGTGGAGACTTTTTGTGCAAATGGCCTCCATAAGCTTAGATACTTCATATTTCTGATCTATTGGAGTTGTAGACTCATAAAAATGGCATCTTGGACGTAGATATTGTACCATGCATGAGATCTAGGTCCTTGATTTGGAATAGAATGTTGTTATTAGATGTTGGAGCCTTTACAGCCATGCCAAGGCTTACAGTTGTTGTGTTGTGTGTTTCAGGTACTAGCGAGGACCGTGGGAAGGCGCCGGCGTGATTGTACACATTGTCGGGGAAAAACTATTTTATGATCATTGGGATGTATTTTGTTGTGATAATATTGTTCACGTTTGAATTTGAAATATTAATCGATGTTTTTGATGTTTACAAAAATGAAAAATTGGTTTTAAAATTTACGTCGTTACAAGTTGGTATCAAAGCCTTGGTTTGAGGGATTCGGATACACCTTCGGGTGTAACTGAACTCAAACCGGGGATTTGAGAAAATTTTTAATTAATAAAACCAATAAAAATTTGATAAGAGGTTTTGAAACAACCAAAGGAGAAGAAATGTGTACGGTCAGCCAGCGCCCGAACGGTAACATCCCCAAAATACTCTTACAATATGTGTTATGAGATATGATATGATATGATACGCATGCTAGTAGACTAGGTATTCATATTAGGACTAGAGTGGCCTGATTTGTGATGCCTTAGTCTAGGGAAATCTGCTACTATGAGGTGCTTTGTGAGCGAGTGGGTAGCTAGTGCATGGCAAGAATAGAGTACTCTTGATCCGGGGTTTAGGGAGGAGGACTTGGGATGAATGCTGATGCGGTGTAGTTGGTAGTATTGGGACCGTACTACTGAAGACACCGGGTCAGTGGGCAACCCAAGTAAGAATCCCTGGGTATCGGAGACTGAATAGGATTGCGTTATCGAGTGCGATTATGCTTGATGGAGTCTCTGATATTTCTATGTTATATTTCATAGGGATCATGGTTGGACCACGCCACAGACCTGGTACGAGTAGTGTGAGTGACGAGGAGCTTCGTCAGATGATTCATGAGGAGGTGGCTGCAGCGATCCGGGCTGAGATTCCGGAGATGTTTGGGTCTATTAAGACCACACTGATGGAGAATTTTGATGAGAGGTATGCCGCAGTGACTGAGGCTGCAGCCACTGCAGCTACCGCAACTGTGGCCGCTGCCAGACCACAAGGAGGTGACTTGTTGCTGTTTTGGGAGTTCAGCAACACGAAGCCACCCGAGTTTTACAGGACGCAGGATCCGATCGCTGCGATGAGATGGATTGCTGATATCGAGGGATGCTTCTACACTTGTTCATGTCCGGAGCATCTGAGGGTACAGTTCACTTTGAACCAGCTCCGCCTGGGAGCAAAGGATTGGTGGAAGTTCGTGACGGCGAACTTCACTCTGGCGGAGGTTTGAGCCATGACTTGGGAAAGGTTTACTGCTATGTTCAGAGACGAGTATGTTCCCCCGGTGGAGAGGGAACGGTTGGTTCAGGAGTTCTTTACCCTCAAGCAGGGTAATGATTCTGTCACGGTGATCACTCGGAAGTTTCATCAGAGGGCGATGTTTTTCCGTGAGCAGGTGTCCACGGAGCAAGCTCGGATGAGCCGGTATTTGGGTGTGCTGACGAGGGATATCCAGGAGTTCGTATCGAACTCGTCGTACCAGACTTTTGCTGAGTTCCAGGCGAATGTCAGGTGTTGATGTAAATTGTAAAAAGTTATAGTGTATTGTGTTGTTTCGCATTTTATGTTATTTTACTAAGTCATTTTATATGCGAAGTGAAAATGTATAGACTTAGTATATTTTTTTGTATGTTCCCTATAAATAGGAACTTAGGCTAGAAGTAGAGGACACGAAAAGAAAAACTCTCTTCTGCTTATTCTGTAATCAGTCTTAATCAATATGAGATCTGATTAATATTTACTCTTTGTGTTCTTCATCTTTAATCATTCAAATCTATCTTTTCTTTTCTAAATTCTCGATAACAATTCTCATCAATTGGTATCAGAGCAGGATTCAAACTTCTTAGATCTGATTTTCGTATAAGAATCATTTGCTTTTTGAGTTACAAATTTACTCAAAATTTTCCGCGCATTTTTGGTTTTGAAAATCACTGTTGATCTTCAGATTTGAATTGATTCTGTATTTGAATTGTTAAGTCGAGTAATCGATTAGTGATCTGTGATCAATTCATTTCATCAAATTCTGAAGTTCATCAAGTTTTCAAGTTTTCGGATATTTTCTGTGTTCATCAATGGCGAACTTCAACATGAATACAATGACTTCTTTGTCTCACTTGCTTGGTTCCTCAACCAAAATTCCGATGTTAATTCTAGAATACTATGATCAGTGGGCTGATAGAATGGAAGATTACTTAAATGGAATTGATGAAGAACTTTGGAAGTGTATCGATGGAACAGTACAAGCTCCTGGTAATGTTCAACCGATTGGATCATCCATTGCATCTACTGATGTTGAAGAACAACGAAATCGGCTGAAGAATAATGAAAAGAGGTGCATGAGAGAACTAAGAGGTGCTCTACCACATGTGGTTTACAATTACATTCATAGTTGTAAAATAGCCAAAGATATCTGGAATACTCTAAAAGAAAAGTATCAAGGTAGCGAAAAGACGAAGATCAACTCTGTGAAGCAATGTCTAGTTGAACTGAAGGAATTCAGACAAAAGGATACAGAAATTCTCGAAAATTACTATGATCGTCTGAATAAGCTTATGTTTCGCTGCAATAGGTATGGCATCACTAGATCTCTCATGGAGTTCAATTTAACTTTCATTATGGGTCTTCGCAAGGAATGGCGAAGTGTGAGCATGATGATTAAGAATCAACAAAGTTTTGATACAACTACATTGAATGATCTTTACAATCAACTGAAAACACATGAATATGGGGTCACAGAAATGTATGAAGAATCAAAACAAGCTATTGGTGGTCCTTTGGCTCTTGTTTCAAAGGTATCAGAAACTGATGAAAAAGATGGTTCAGATGAAGAAGGATTTTTGATGAACTCCGATGATGAAGCTGTAGCATTCTATTCAAACAACAGAGTTAAAAAGTTTTTCAAAAAGCCTTTTAATCCAAAAGGAAAGAATAGTGATGGGAAAAATGATGTCACAAGAACTGGAGGGGAGGAGAGGAAGAAAATGGAGAAAATAGATGAAAAACAGAAAAATGCAAATGAAGAGAAAAAGTTGAAGGGTGATTCAGGAATTTACTGTCACTATTGCAATGGTGCGAATCATTTCGCAACAGATTGCATGTTGCGAAAGAAAGAAGAGAAGAAAGAAAAAGTTAAAGATGAAGCATACTACTCCGAAAAGATTGAAGAATTACGTGCTAAGACCAAAGGAGTGTCTTTAGTTGCTAAGGGAGAATCTGTTGAAGAAGAAAGTGGAACTTATCAGATCTGGTCTTCAGGATCTAATGACGAGGAAATGAGGCATCCCACACATGGAGCAATGTTTGCAAGTTTTGAGGGTTGCGAAGAGAACATTTCAGGGCGATGTTTTGTGTCTAAATCCACTGACAAGTCACCCATGACAACCAAGGTACGTGCAATTCTTGAATCTTTTAATATTCCTTTATCTGCTTATGATGCTGAAATTGTTTCATTTGATGATATTGTGGCTTATTTTGATTCTGTTATTGTGTCTGCTAGTAATGAAGCTAAGAAATGAAATGTGCAACTTAGTGAGACACGAAGAGATTTAGAAATAAAGAAGGGCAGAGTTGAAAAATTGGAAACACAGGTCAAAAATATAGATTGTGATAGGAATAATCTTACTAATGATGTTAGGTTGTTGCTAGCACAAAGAAACATATATTGTAATTCTACAAAACGATTGTATGCAAAATTAACAACTTTACATCATTTTTTCAAAAAATGCAGGTGATATGTGATGAGCAATATGATATGAAATGGTATATTGATAGTGGTTGCTCTCGTCATATGACTGGAAGAAAAGAAAATTTGCGAGATTACAGAAGCTTGGAAAATGCTGGAGTAGTCAAATTTGGAAATAATCACAAGTGTCAAGTGAAAGGGTATGGGAAAGTCACAAATGGAAACTTCATAGTAAACAGAGTTGCCTATGTTGAAGGACATCAATATAATTTGATAAGTGTATCACAACTTGTTGTGGGTACTGGAAATCAAGTTGTATTTAATGAGGATGGAAGTATCATCTCAAATGCAAAGACAAATGAAATACTTCTCAAATCCAAAAGATATGGTGATATGTTTACATTGGACATCAAGCCAATTGTGGGAAAACCAGCTGTGTGTTTACTATCAAAAGCATCTAATGATCTCAGCTAGCTTTGGCATAGAAGATTATCACATTTGAACTTTCGAAATATAAATAAACTTGTAACTGAAGATTTAGTTCGAGGGTTACCAGTACTAAAATTTGACAATGATTCATTGTGTGCAGCTTGCGAACAAGGAAAACAACATCGAAAAGGTCATCCGATTGTGATAGATTCAAAAATAGTAGATCCATTGGAACATCTTCACATTGATCTTTGTGGACCATCAACTGTTGCAACAATAAATAAAAAGCAGTATATTTTAGTTCCTGTAGATGATTTCTCTAGATTCACGTGGGTGTTTTTTCTCAGGTTAAAATCTGAAGTTGCTCAGACGATGATTGATTTTATCAAAAAGATTGAAATTAGTCTGAAGAAGAATGTACGAAAAATTAAAAGTGATAATGGTTCGGAGTTTAAAAATCAAACTCTTGACATTTTTCTCACAAACAAAGGCATTTCGCATAATTTCTCATCACCATATACTCCAAAACTAAATGGTGTAGTTGAAAGAAGAAATCGATCTCTATGCGAAGCTGCCAGAACCATGTTAACATATGCGAATCTACCTCAATATCTTTGGGCAGAAGCTGTGTCCACAGCATGTTTTACTCAGAATCGATCATACATTCATCGAAGATTCAATGTTACTCCATATGAAATAATCAATAATCGGAAACCTAATGTAAAATTCTTTCATGTTTTTGGTTGTAGGTGCTTTATTATGAATCTCAAAGATAATTTGTCCAAGTTTCAAGAAAAAGTTGATGAAGGCATCTTCTCAGGATATTCACAGAATTCAGTTGCATACAGAGTGCTTAATAAACGAACAAGAAAAATTGAAGAAACTTTCAATTTAACATTTGATAATTACTATCTTAAACAAATTGATAGTAAATTCAATAATAAACCAATACTTGTGGATTCAAATACTCAAATTGATAATTCTGAAATTAATGATTTTGATTATGACTTAATTTTCGGAATTCCTGACAGGGCAATTGATGCAGAAAATAATGCTCCTGATAATCAAACATCAGAATCTTCAAAACATATTGATGAATCAACGATAACTACAGCATCGATAACTTGTGAAAGAACACCAGATGTTCATATGGAGGAGGAACACACAAGTATCCATGAAGATTGTTTGCCAACTTTTGAGGGGGAGAAAGAAATTATGAATCATCAAGTTGAGGGGGAGCATTCGCAAAATCAATAGGAACATCAAGTTGAGGGGGAGCATTCGCAAACTCAACAAGAACATCATTTTGAGGGGGAGTATCAAAATGCAGATCATGTTAAGGGGGAGCATGATGAAACAGAGACAATTAATCTTGATAAAAATGCAGAATTTCATGAATTTAATGATAAGTTTTCTGTTGCAGGATCTGAAAATGAAGATATGTATGAAGATGCACCATTAGAATTTGATCCAAATTATTCACCACTTGCGAAATGCACAAGAAATCATCCAAAAGAACAAGTAATTGGTAATCCACAAGAAGGTGTGTTGACTAGAGCTCAAATTCGTGCGAAAAATGAGGTACTGAATGCAAACCAAGAACTTTGTATGTTTAATGTCTTTATTTTGAAAATAGAGCCAAAAACAGTAAAGAATGCTATGGAACACTCAGATTGGGTTGTTGCTATGCAATCTGAATTGGCTGAATTTGAACGAAACAAGGTTTGGAGATTAGTTTCTAAACCTTCTGATGTTTCAATTGTTGGATTAAAATGGATTTTTAAAAACAAAACCGACAAAGATGGAAATATTATTCGAAATAAAGAAAGACTAGTGGTTAAAGGTTATTCGCAACAAGAAGGCATTGATTATGAAGAAACATTTGCACCTGTTGCAAGACTTGAAGCAGTTCGCATATTTTTAGCCTATGCAGCTCACAAAGACTTTGATGTTTATCAAATGGATGTTAAATGTGCATTCTTAAATGGAAAACTCGAAGAAACAGTGTATGTTGAACAACCACCAGGATTTGTAAACAATGAGCATCCTGATCATGTTTATATTTTAGATAAAGCTGTATATGGGTTAAAACAAGCACCAAGGGCCTGGTACGCAACACTTACAAACTTATTGAAACAATCTAAATTTAAACAAGGATCGGTCGACCCCACATTATTCCGCAAGAAAGTTGGGTGTCATCTAATGCTTGTTCAAATTTATGTTGATGATATTCCTTTTGATTCAGACGAAGAAGATATTCCTGATCATATGCTGATGACAGGAAAACAGTTTAAAATTTTGAATCAGAAGTTAAAGACCATTATTCAAACACAAGCTAATTCTGGTAGAATGTCTTCAATATCAGCCATGGACGTTGATATTATGATAAAAGGAGCTGAGAAACGGATCATGGAAAAGATTGCTCAATCAGATAAAAATAATGAGCTCAGACTTACATCACAAGGGAGCAATTTTACTTCTATTGTTCAAGATCTTAAAGCTGCTACAAAAGAACGTCATATTCTTTTTGTACAAGATGTTAAGAAAGTTCGTGAGGATGTCAACTTCAAAATTCAGGAGTTGAAGTCTGACCTTGCGAAGGATCTTCAGGATGTTCATACGAAACAAGCAGATGTTCAAAAGCAGATTGTGGAGATTTCTTCTCAACTTCAAAAGCTTAATGATATTCGTATTCTTGAAGCTCATAAAGCCGCAACAATGGAGACGTTTGATCAGCTAATACAGTTAGTCACTGAGCTTAAAACAGCAGTTTCGCATTCTTTATCCACTCAAATCCTTACTCCGGAATTATTGTCTCTAAAGATTAATACTTTAGAACAAGCTATTCAAAAAGCTCTTTCTCCACTTACAAATTTCACTTCTTTACTACCGAAGAGTGCTCCGCCTGTTTCCACAGGGGGTGCAAGGGGGAGAGATAAGTCGAAGTAAAGAAGAGGATGCAAAAACAGTTGGAGAAGTGATATCGACTCAACTTGTAGCTACTCTTCCTATTCCTATGAAACCGATTTCTTCAACTACAATTACCACAAAAACAATTTCCAAAGGTATTGTTATTGAAGGAAACGAAGGAGGTTCAAGCTCAAAATCTCATAAAGCTGTTGTAAGAAAAGGAAAAGGAATATTATATGAAAAATCAAAAGAGGAGTTGAAAGCTGATGCAGAGGCTGAAATGGAGAGGATGAGACAAGTTCAAAGTATAATGAGACAAAGGGCAAGTGATCCTCCCTCCATGAACAAAGGAGATCCTGCGAAACTTTACTCTTATGAAACAATAGAGTCAAAAGTTATGTGTAGGGAGATGTATGAGTTCGAGAAGAAGCCGAAAAGAAGTTATGATATTGCGAACTCAGATCATTGTCAATTGGATTTCCCGATAAATGAAATGTTGTTCATCAATGCTCAATACAAGATCAGTGACAAATTTGATAATCCTAATGATTATACTCAAATGAAAATCAGATTTTGTGCAGTCTTGGGGAAGAATCCAGATGAAGTTTGGTCTTTGATGAAAATTAAAAAGGTAGTGACAATAAAGAAGGATGTTTTGTTTGAAGAGATGCTTCAAAATTTTCGGTATTTTGTTATCAGAGTAGACAACAAACAATATGACTTCACAGTAGCTGATTTTCCATTGATGAACTGCAATGATTTAATTCAAGTAGCTCTGATCCCGAAGCATATGGAAGAAAACAATCGTAAAGGCTCTGATACAGATGTACTCAAGGTTGGCTTCGCACATGTGAAGACATTCATTGATAACTATTTCGACTGTTTGGCTCTTACAAATGAAGAATTAGCGAATGTGCTGGGAAGAGAAGTAAAAGTTCCATGGGAGGAGACTTTGACTCAATCAGCTTTGTCAAAGTATGTTGTTGGTAAAATATGCCTGAAACCATTTGGCATGGTGTTTTCGGGAAAGGGATACAAAAGGAAATCCGAAGAAGTTTTTGTTCAAAGTCTCAGAGATTGAAAGATATAATTCTTTGCAATATGCGCACTTCATTGTACGTATGAATAACTGTAAGAAGAATAACGAAGGAGACAAGAAAGATCTGAAGAAGGTGATCTCCTGCTATGGAGAAGTGCGAAGGACAATTCACTCTGCAATTCAAAAGCTTTTGAGTTGAATTGCATCGACTGTTTACAAAGGGGGAGAATGTTGATGTAAATTGTAAAAAGTCGAATATAGTGTATTGTGTTGTTTCGAATTTTATGTTATTTTACTAAGTCATTTTATATGCGAAGTGAAAATGTATAGACTTAGTATATTTTTTGTATGTTCCCTATAGATAGGGACTTAGGCTAGAAGTAGAGGACACGAAAAGAAAAACTCTCTTCTACTTATTCTGTAATCAGTCTTAATCAATATGAGATCTCATTAATATTTACTCTTTGTGTTCTTCATCTTTAATCGTTCAAATCTATCTTTTCTTTTCTAAATTCTCGATAACAATTCTCATCACCAGGAAGCGGGAGATCGAGTTGGAGACCCAGGCCAGGGAGGAGGCCGAGTCTCAACGGGTGGATCGGCGGCCGACTCAGTCCCAGCCGGCAGCCAAGCGGACCAAGTCCGTCGATTTGAGGATGGGAGGTCTGAAGGGCCGCACTTGCAGAAAGTGCGGCAAGGGTCACGAGGGGGCATGTCGATCGGGTGCTTGCTACAAGTGTGGCAAGGAGGGGCACATTGCTAGGGATTGCCCCAAGGGATTCATGGTTTGCTTTCATTGCAAACAGACCGGCCACCGGAAGGCCGAGTGCCCCTAGCTTCGTCGGGGATCTACACCTGCTGCCAGGGTTACCGAGACTCGGCTGGTGAAACCCGAGGCTCCGAAGGCTCGTGGGAGAGCTTTTCAGTTGACTGCGGAGGAGGTCCGCGCGGCGCCTGATGTCGTAGCTGGTATGTATTCTTTCGTGTATTTACTTTTATGATAAGGTACTGTGCTTATATATGATACGTGTAGGTACTTTTCTTGTGAATTCTCTACCTGCCTTGGTATTATTTGACTCGGGTGCGAGTCGGTCTTTTGTATCGTTGACTTTTAGCCAGCACATCAGTATTGAGCGGGAGGTGATGAGTTGACCCCTGCGAGTTTCTATAGCGGATGAGAAAGCGGTATACGCCACTGATGTGATTCGAGGATGCATGCTCGAGATCTTTGGGGTCAAGTTCCCTATAGACTTGGTTCCTATAGTGATGGGGGATGTCTGCGTCATCGTGGGCATGGACTGGTTGAGTAAATTTGGGGCAGTCATTGACTGCGAGAGACAGCTGGTGACTATTCGAGACCTTAGTGGGGGGAGTGCTTACTGTGTATGGCGAGGGGACCCGGTGTGGGTTGGCGTTTTGTTCGGCTGCCAGGGTGAGGCAGAGTTTGCAGTAGGGCTGTAATGGATTCATAGCCCACGTGATGGATACTCGAATGGCCGCGGGGAGGCCCAATTCGGTTGACGACGTTCCTGTAGTATGCGAGTTTTCGGATGTGTTCCCGGAAGAGTTACCAGGTGTGCCTCCGGAATGGAGAGTGGAGTTCCGTATCGATTTGGTTCCGGGAGCGGCGCCCATCGCCAAGGCGCCTTATCGTCTCGCTCTACTGGAAATGCAGGAGTTATCCTCGCAGCTTCAGGAGCGGTTGGGGAAGGGGTTTATTCGACCGAGTAGCTCACCTTGGGGAGCGCCGATTTTTTTTGTCAAGAAAAAGGATGGTTCACACTGGATGTGTATCGATTACCGGGAGTTGAACAAGTTGACGGTTAAGAACCGGTATCCGTACCTAGGATTGACGATCTGTTCGATCAGTTTCAGGGGGC
Organism: Lactuca saligna; assembly: GCF_052625555.1. NCBI lineage: Eukaryota > Viridiplantae > Streptophyta > Magnoliopsida > Asterales > Asteraceae > Lactuca > Lactuca saligna. The sequence continues at coordinate 67,124,195 of NC_136421.1, read as the reverse complement.
ATCTTGGTTCTCCAAGATAGACTTGAGGTCGGGTTATCATCAGATGAGGGTTCGGGATGAAGATATTCAGAAGACTACATTCAGAACTCGTTATGGACATTATAAGTTTATGGTGATGCCTTTTGGGCTCACCAATGCCCCTGGTGCGTTCATGGATCTTATGAATCGGGTGTGCAGGCCGATGCTGGATCGGTCGGTGATCGTATTCATTGATGATATTTTGGTATATTCGAGGTCTAGGGAGCATCATGAGGAACATTTGAGGGAAATTCTTGGGATATTGAGATCGGAGAGGCTGTATGCCAAAATCTCCAAGTGTGATTTCTGGTTATGAGAGGTCCAGTTCCTTGGGCACCTTGTTAACCAGAAAGGGATATTGGTCGACCCGGCCAACATTGAGGCGGTGTTGAGATGGGAGGTGCCGAGATCGCCCACTGAGATCAGGAGTTTTCTGGGTTTGGCCGGGTATTATCGAAGGTTTATCAAGGATTTCTCCAAGATCATCGTGCCACTTACTAGGATGACCCGGAAGGGTGTTGCATTTTTGTGGGGACCGGAGCAGCAGTCCTCATTCGAAACCCTTCGTCAGAAATAATGCGAGGCCCCGGTGCTTGCACTCCCAGAAGGGATGGAGGATTTCGTGGTGTACTGTGATGCATCTATATCGGGTTTAGGGGCGGTTCTGATGCAAAGGGGACACGTGATAGCGTATGCTTCGAGGCAGTTGAAGCCTCATGAGTTGAGATATCCCACCCATGACCAGGAATTGGGGGCTGTGGTGTTTGCCCTCAAGATCTGGCAGCATTATCATTATGGGGTTCGGTGTACCATCTACACGGACCACAAGAGTGTGAAGTACTTGATGGATGAGCCAAATCTGAATATGCGACAGAGGAGATGGTTGGATGTGGTGAAGGATTACCATTGTGAATATTGTTGTTGGATCCTAGCCCTAATTTCTTATTGGGAGAATATTAGGGATTCATATTCTAATCTATCTTTGTCCTTTCTACTTATAGATGTCGAACGCCAACAATGCTGCTGCGAGTTCTTTCACTTTGCTGAGCCTTTGTTAAAAGGTCACCTTTGATGGAACGAACTTTAGCGAATGGATAAGATACATTCACACGATTGCTCGCTATGAGGATAAGGAGTATGTCCTCGAAGAGAAGCTCGCGAAAATGAACCCCGAAATTGCTACTCCCGTTCAAATCACCGCTTTCGAAACTCACGAGCATGATGCAACGAAAGTGCATTGCATCATGATCGCGACTATGAACTCCGAATTCCAAAAGTCCTACGAGGACATGTATCCGTACGAAATGCATCAAGACTTATTGGAGAGATACCATCAAAACGCAAGACAAGAGCGTTATGAGATTTTCACGAACATGATTTCCGCTAAGATGGGTCATGGAGAGTCTCTTACCGTGCACTTGCAAAAGATGCAAAGGTATGTCGACCGCCTTCGCAAATTAAATGTTAACTTTGGGGAAGACTTGGCGATCGACATGGTGCTTCACTCTTTGCCTCCGAGCTACAATCAATTTAGGATGACCTATCACATGAACAAAGAAGAGGTCACCCTAAGCAAACTCCAAGGTCTCTTGAGGGTCGCTAAGAGCAACTTCAAGGACAAGTCTGTTGCACCAACTCCCAATCCGCCTGCTGCTCCTGTCTTGGCAATTGGACAAGGAAAGGGAAAGAAAAGGAAGGCTTCGTCAAAGAACCATCGCAAGGTGAAAGCCCGAGATGGTGCCTCTTCTAGTGGGACCAAAGTTGATCCCGCTAAGCCCTGCTCCAACCCGAATGAGGCAGAGTGCCACCACTTCCACAAGATAGGACATTGGAAGAGAAGCTGCCCGGAATACCTGCAATCCATCAAGGAAGGAAAGATCAAGCCATCTTTCGCAGGTATATATACAATTAAATCTAATGATTCCCACAATACTTCTTGGGTTCTTGATACCGATTGTGGTTACCACATTTGTTCTAATGTGCAGGGACTAAGAAGAAGTAGAGATGTGGAGCATGGAAGAATAAATCTAATCATGGGGAACAAAAGATCGTCGCTTGTGACCAAGATTGGAGTGTATTCTTTAGTCTTTAGGAATAGTTTATCTTTAGATTTGAACAATTGTTTCTATTCGCCAGAAATGGCCAGAAACATCATTTCTTTTCATGGTTTGTTTAGACAAGGTTTTAGATTTTCTTTTAATAATGAGAATGGTTCTATTTTAGCTTATCTAAATGGTGTCTTTTACTTTCAAGCTATACCATGTAATGGAATTTATGAAATTTTTATGATTGTTGATAACTTAGGAAATGATGTTTTGTACTTGGATTCTTCCAATAGTATGGATAAGGCATCCTTATGGCATTGTCATCTTGGACATGTCAACAAGAAACGCATAGCCCGACTCCAAAAGGATGGAGTGTTGGAATCATTCAACCTTAGGGAAGATGACACATGCGAGTCTTGTTTACTTGGAAAGATGACTAAGTCACCCTTCGCTGGTACGTGCGAAAGGGGTGAGGGTCTATTGGACCTCATACATACCGATGTGTGTGGACCGTTTAGATCTACCATGAAGGATGGTAACCGCTTCTACGTGACTTTTACCGATGACTATAGTAGATATGGGTATATCTACTTAATCAAGCAAAATTCAGAAACTTTTGAAAAGTGCAAGGAGTTTAAGAATGAAGTGGAGAATCAATTGGGCAGGAAGATCAAGATGCTTAGATCCAATCGAGGAGGAGAGTAACTAAGTCTTGAATTCCACGATTATCTCAAGGAGTGTGGAATAGTTTCACAATTGACGCCACCTAGGACACCACAATTGAATGGTGTGGCAGAAAGGCGTAATCGAACCTTGTTGGACATGGTTCGCTCTATGATGAGTCGTGCTTCGCTATCTATCTCTTTTTAAGGGTATGCCTTACAGACTGCCGCCCATATCCTTAACCGAGTCCCTACTAAGAAGGTTACCAAAACACCTCACAAGATGTGGACGGGGAAAGCTCCCTTGTTATCACATATCAAGGTTTGGGGTTGCGAGGCTTTCGTAAGACGAGATACTCACGACAAGCTCGAACCTCGTAGTGAGCGATGTATTTTCATCGGCTACCCGCAGAAATCCTTTGGATATCTCTTCTATAGACCGAAGGACAATGTTGTCTTTGTTGCGAGGAGAGGAGTTTTTCGAGAGCGAGAACTCATAGGCCAAGGAGACAATGGGAGGAAAATCGATCTTGAAGAGATTCAAGAGTCGATAGATGAAGGAACCTCAACCGCTAGCACTCAACCCGAGTAGGAAACTCCGGTTGAACCAATTGACATATCATTACCTCTTAGACGTTCCGAGAGAGTTAGGTTTCAACCCCAGTTGTATGGTTTTCATATTACTACCGAAGGGGACGCGTATATTAGTGATAGTACACTAATAAATCTTCATGAACCTAATAGCTATAAGGAAGCCATGGCAGGCCCGGAGTCTACGAAATGGAAAGAGGCAATGGATAGTGAGATCCAATCCATGTATGATAACCAAGTTTGGAATTTGGTTGATAATGTTCCCGGACGTAAGACCGTTGGGTGCAAATGGATCTTCAAGAAGAAGACCAACGTGGATGGAAAGGTACACACGTATAGAGCGCGATTAGTTGCTAAGGGCTTTACTCAAACTCCCGGAGTTGACTATGAAGAGACCTTCTCACCAGTTGCGAAGATAAAATGTATTAGAGTGATGCTAGCTATTGCCTCATTTAATGATTATGCGATTTGGCAAATGGATGTCAAGACCGCTTTCCTTAACGGGAAGTTGGCTGAGGATGTTTACATGGCTCAGCCAGAGGGGTTTGTGGATCCGAAGCATCCAAATAGAGTGTGTAAGCTTGAGAAGTCCATTTATGGACTTAAGCAAGCGTCTCGCAGATGGAGTCTTTGCTTCGATGAGAAAGTCAAAGATTTTGGATTTGTATGAAGCGAAGATGAATCGTGTGTATATGTCAAAGCCAGTGGGAGTGTAGTAAGCTTCCTCGTTCTATATGTCGATGACATATTACTCATAGGAAACGACGTCCTGACTCTACAGGAGGTTAAGTCCTAGCTCAGGAAGTGCTTCGCTATGAAGGACCTCGGAGAGGCTTCCTATATTTTGGGAATAAGGATAGTAAGAGAAAGAAGTAACAGACTAATAGGACTTAGTCAGAATACTTACTTAGAGAAGGTACTAAAACATTTTAGTATGGAAAACTCGAAGAAGGGAGAATTACTGATACAAAGCAATGCCAAGTTGAGTAAGACTCAATGTCCGAGTACCGAATCCGAGATAGCTGAAATGAGCCGAGTTCCATACGCTTCCGCAGTAGGCTCAATCATGTACGCTATGACTTGTACTCGCCCTAATGTATCCTTTGCTGTGAGCATGGTGAGTAGATTTCAAGGGAATCCAGGCAGAGCCCATTGGGTTGCGGTGAAGAATATCCTTAAGTACCTTCGGAGGACGAAGGAATGGTTCTTAGTCCTTGGAGGGAGTGATGACTTGAAGGTGCGAGGGTATAGTGACGCCAATTTTCAGACCGATAAGGACAACTACCGTTCACAGTCGGGCTGGGTCTTTACCCCTGAATGGAGCGGCAGTAACTTGGAAGAGTTCCAAGCAGGAAACCGTAGCTGATTCAACGTGCGAATCAGAGTACATCGCAGCGAGCGAAGCGTCGAAGGAGGCAATATGGCTAAAGAACTTCATTGGTGATCTTGGAGTTGTACCTGCCACAAAGGAACCCATGGAGATTTTCTGCGATAATGAGGGAGTGGTTGCCTTGACCAAGGAACCGAGAGATCATGGTAGATCACGACATATCGACAGAAAATATCACTTTATTAGACATCGTGTAGACGAAGGACAACTCCTAGTGAAGAGAATACCATCGGAAGATAACCCAGCAGATCCGCTTACGAAGGGACTGAGTAGGGTTAAGCATTTGCAGCATGCTAGGAGTATTGGGCTGAAGCATGATATTAGCATAGATTAGATAGTATTAGAAACGTGTAATAGATAAATGTAATTAACATTTGATGATTAAATAAAGGAGTTTTATTTATAAGTAATGTTACTGTCTTATGTTAATTGTTTAACTATTGTTTCACTTTGCATGTTTTGACTTCCAAAATAATTGAGTTTATTAAGAATAATCGAATTGTTCAAATAGTCCACAATCGTTCAAATTTCGGAAGTAGATATGAATGAAGATTGTCATGAATAGGTATGTAGAGTGTCTAAATGGTGTTAGACATAGCAAAAGATTACTACATCGTTCATGAGTGCTTATGAACTTGGTTTGAGCATTGGAACAAACCCGCGCTTGCTGGAATCACCTTATGGAATGTGATAGTAAATGGGTGATCGCAAGACGATAATATCATATAGTCTTAAAACCTAGATATATGGTTTGTTATTAGTTAATTGATTGTACATTGATAATGCGAAAACGCATTGGTAACTCGAAGTTATAAAACGCATTGTTGTGTGTAGTTGGTTAATGAATAAGTAAATGCATATAAGTCGAAATTTATCTGTAACTTTTACCCTAAGAAGGAAAAAGCGATATCTCGGCTGCTCGATGATTTGATTTGACTTATGTGCCGGGCCCGGACAGAACTGAGTTGATGTGTTCGATTAAGTTCTATGTCAAATAAATCGGAAATCAAGAAACCAAATGCTAGACTAACTATTCCATAGTATTGTCAGCATGATATCTAACAGAGGACTGTACGATCCCTTATCTAAAGGACGAGATTGATTAGATCAGAGTTTAACAGCGTCTTTGAGAGCTACGATTGCAAATCGGAGTGTACCTGCACATATAGTTACTAAACTTATCCAAGTGGGAGACTTTTGGAATAGTGTCTAAGGCTGCAACTATATTAGGCAAGTATTTGACCCGATTGTGCATGGTCCTTTTGGGTTGCCTTCACCATAGCAACTTGGTAGGATGATTTATTATGAGAGAATAGATATTATTAATATGGAATAATAATATAGTTATTTGATTAATATAAGTCATAGATTAATTAGTATTAATTTAGTGACTTAAAGAGATTAATTAAATAAGAGGGTATAAACCGTCAATTGCTTGATAGTTAAATTTTAGACTGTAAATCCTTATTGGATACAGGGTTGGACGAATTCTAGGCTAGGATAAGTCCCAAATTCGTCCAAGGCATTATCTTGGAAGGATTTGGATTGCTTTGAGTAATAGTTATCCAGCTAGGGTTTAAGCTATAACCCTTAAGGAGTCTACAAGTATAAATAGACCCTATGGGATAGAGAATTCGACACATCTTCTAAAGTAAGGATACTCTGGTCGAATTCTATCCCCTCTCCTCTCTCTCAAATCATCCTCTTTGCTAGTTGGTGTTTTTAAGCCATTAGAGGAGTGACAATTGAGACTCTAGAGCTCCAAGACAACAAGATCAAACAAGAGAATCAAAGGTATGTTTCTAGATCTGTTTTTTTTTGTTGTTCTTACACCTAATAAGTCATTAGAAGCCTTGGATTGAAAGCATGTTTAATAGAGAAACCTAGATCCAAGCATTAGGGTTTGTATGCGCACTTAGGAATGTTCTTATGTACAAAACCCATCAGTGGTATCAGAGCCTTGATTGGTTTCTATTAAATTGATGCTTGAATGTTTGAATCTTAACTGAAAAATTCGATTTTTATGTTTCTGAGTCATGGACTCGGCGAGTCCCATAGTGGACTCGGTGAGTCCAGTATGGGTACTCGGCGAGTCCGAGCGTCAGGATTAGCCAAAAACGGGATTTTTTTCATATTTATCTTATGGAAACTTACCTTAATCATATTAGATCAACCCTAATCCGATTTTGTGATATATATGACTATATTTTTGATCTAATTGAAGATAATTATCAATTAATAAAATATTTTATTTCCTTATATGATAATTATTAATTACATATGGATAATTATGTGATTTAGATTATTTGTTATTTGATCATTTATGTTTTAAATGTTTAAAACAAGTCCTCAAGTGTTGAAATTTATGTTTTGTGATTAGAAGTTTAATTTTGACAATTTAAATTTCAAACCCTAGAATTTTAAAAGTTTAAAATACAACCCTATACTAACATGATATTATAAGATTAATATATATACATATATATATATATATATATATATATATATATATATATATATATATATGTATGTATGTATGTTTGTATGTATAACTTAAATGCTAGTCTTACCGTTAGTAGGTCTCATTCACGAAGCCGGTCTATAAGGTGGGTATAAGGTTGCGGCCTATAAAATGGCGCTTAATGGGTGTACACTCACACCCACCGCTCGTTTGATTGGTGGAGGGTTGTTAGCCGAACGGGTAGGATAGGGCAACCTCATCCTCTCATTTAAAGTATAATAAGAAATACAAAGTAACTACATGTTTTATTAAAATTTCCCAATCGTAGTCACCTTAGGAAAAGTGAATTGATGCAATCCCATGAAATTACACTTTGCACCTTGCTAAGAAGTTAGTGGAGCATGTGTGGTTTACCGGCACACTAATTGGTTCTAAGCGAATGTGGAAAAGGGTGATTCATTGTTTATCATAGTTCGATGGAGCGTGTGTGGTTTACCGGCACATCGAATAGGTGATCGTTACAATGAAGGCACCATGTGAATTTGCATGGTAATTCACACCCGCTTTGTGATTCTTGGTATCCCAATCACAAACAAGAGGGGCATATCGAGATTTAAACATGCCATTGAAAAGTTCAATGAATCTCATCCGAACCTAGCAATTCTCAATACATTTAGGACATAAAGTTATGTTTTTCATGGTGGAGAATTAGTGAATCGTCATTCACTTACCTTCAAATTGTTTGCATATTAGATTACAGCATCCCTTTTCTAATGTGTAAATATTGTTGTTGGATCCTAGCCCTAATTTCTTATTGGGCGAATATTAGGGATTCATATTCTAATCTATCTTTGTCCTTTCTACTTATAGATGTCGAACGCCAACAATGCTGCTGCGAGTTCTTTCACTTTGATGAGCCTTTGTTAAAAGGTCACCTTTGATGGAACGAACTTTAGCGAATGGATAAGATACATTCGCACAATTGCTCGCTATGAGGATAAGGAGTATGTCCTCGATGAGTAGCTTGCGAAAATCAACCCCGAAATTGCTACTCCCGCCGAAATCACCGCTTTCGAAACTCACGAGCGTGATGCAATGAAAGTGCATTGCATCATGATCGCGACTATGAACTTCGAATTCCAAAAGTCCTACGAGGACATGTATCCGTACGAAATGCATCAAGACTTATTGGAGAGATACCATCAAAACGCGAGACAAGAGCGTTATGAGATTTTCACGAACATGATTTCCGCTAAGATGGGTCATGGAGAGTCTCTTACCATGCACTTGCAAAAGTTGAAAAGGTATGTCGACCGCCTTCGCAAGTTAAATGTTGACTTTGGGGAAGACTTGGCGATCGACATGGTGCTTCACTCTTTGCCTCCGAGCTACAATCAATTTAGGATGACCTATCACATGAACAAAGAAGAGGTCACCCTAAGCAAACTCCAAGGTCTCTTGAGGGTCACTGAGAGCAACTTCAAGGACAAGTCTGTTGCACCAACTCCCAATCCGCCTGCTGCTCCTGTCTTGGAAATTGGACAAGGAAAGGGAAAGAAGAGGAAGGCTTCATCAAAGAACCATCGCAAGGTAAAAGCCCGAGATGGTGCCTCTTCTAGTGGGACCAAAGTTGATCCCGCTAAGCCCTGCTCCAACCCAAAGGAGGCAGAGTGCCACCACTGCCACAAGATAGGACATTGGAAGAGAAGCTGCCCGGAATACCTGCAATCCATCAAGGAAGGAAAAATCAAGCCATCTTTCGCAGGTATATATACAATTAAATCTAATGATTCCCACAATACTTCTTGGGTTCTTGATACCGGTTGTGGTTACCACATTTGTTCTAATGTGCAGGGACTAAGAAGAAGTAGGGATCTGGAGCATGGAAGAATAAATCTAATCATGGGGAACAGAAGATCATCGCTTGTGACCAAGATTGGAGTGTATTCTTTAGTGCTTAGGAATAGTTTATCTTTATATTTGAACAATTGTTGCTATTCACCAGAAATGGCTAAAAACATCATTTCTTTTCATGGTTTGTTTAGACAAGGTTTTAGATTTTCTTTTAATAATGAGAATGGTTCTATTTTAGCTTATCTAAATGGTGTCTTTTACTTTCAAGCTATACCATGTAATGGAATTTATGAAATTGTTATGATTGTTGATAACTTAGGAAATGATGTTTTGTACTTGGATTCTTCCAATAGTATGGATAAGGCATCCTTATGGCATTGTCATCTTGGACATGTCAACAAGAAACACATAGCCCAACTCCAAAAGGATGGAGTGTTGGAATCATTCAACCTTAGGGAAGATGACACATGCGAGTCTTGTTTACTTGGAAAGATGACTAAGTCACCCTTCGCTGGTACGTGCGAAAGGGGTAAGGGTCTATTGGACCTCATACATACTGATGTGTGTGGACCGTTTAGATCTACCATGAAGGATGGTAACCGCTTCTACGTGACTTTTACCGATAACTATAGTAGATATGGGTATATCTACTTAATCAAGCAAAATTCAGAAACTTTTGAAAAGTGCAAGGAGTTTCAGAATGAAGTGGAGAATCAATTGGGCAGGAAGATCAAGATGCTTAGATCCAATCGAGGAGGAGAGTACTTAAGTCTTGAATTCCACGATTATCTCAAGGAGTGTGGAATAGTTTCACAATTGACGCCACCTAGGACACCACAATTGAATGGTGTGGCAGAAAGGTGTAATCGAACCTTGTTGGACATGGTTCGCTCTATGATGAGTCGTGCTTCGCTATCTATCTCTTTTTGGGGGTATGCCTTTGAGACTGCCGCCCATATCCTTAACCGAGTCCCTACTAAGAAGGTTACCAAAACACCTCACGAGATGTGGATGGGGAAAGCTCCCTTGTTATCACATATCAAGGTTTGGGGTTGCGAGGCTTTCGTAAGATGAGATACTCACGACAAGCTCGAACCTCATAGTGAGCGATGTATTTTCATCAGCTACCCGCAAAAATCCTTTGGATATCTCTTCTATAGACCGAAGGACAATGTTGTCTTTGTTGCGAGGAGAGGAGTTTTTCGAGAGCGAGAACTCATAGGCCAAGGAGACAGTGGGAGGTAAATCGATCTTGATGAGATTCAAGAGTCGATAGATGAAGGAACCTCAACCGCTAGCACTCAACCCGAGGAGGAAACTCCGGTTGAACCAATTGACATATCATTACCTCTTAGATGTTCCGAGAGAGTTAGGTTTCAACCCCAGTTGTATGGTTTTCATATTACTATCAAAGCGGACACGTATATTAGTGATAGTACACTAATAAATCTTGATGAACCTAATAGCTATAAGGAAGCCATGGCTGGCCCGGAGTCTGCGAAATGGAAAGAGGCAATGGATAGTGAGATCCAATCCATGTATGATAACCAAGTTTGGAATTTGGTTGATAATGTGCCCGGACGTAAGACCGTTGGGTGCAAATGGATCTTCAAGAAGAAGACCAAAGTGGATGGAAAGGTACACACGTATAAAGCGCAATTAGTTGCGAAGGGCTTTACTCAAATTCCCGGAGTTGAATATGAAGAGACCTTCTCACCAGTTGCGAAAATAAAATCTATTAGAGTGATGCTAGCTATTGCCTCATTTCATGATTATGAGATTTGGCAAATGGATGTCAAGACCGCTTTCCTTAACGGGAAGTTGGTTGAGGATGTTTATATGGCTCAGCCAGAGGGGTTTGTGGATCCGAAGCATCCAAATAGAGTGTGTAAGCTTGAGAAGTCCATTTATGGACTTAAGCAAGCGTCTCGCAGATGGAGTCATTGCTTCGATGAGAAAGTCAAAGAGTTTGGATTTGTACGAAGCGAAGATGAATCGTGTGTATATGTCAAAGCCAGTGGGAGTGTAGTAAGCTTCCTCGTTCTATATGTCGATGACATATTACTCATAGGAAACAACGTCCCGACTCTGCAGGAGGTTAAGTCCTGACTCAGGAAGTGCTTCGCTATGAAGGACCTCGGAGAGGCTTCCTATATTTTGGGAATAAGGATAGTAAGAGAAAGAAGTAAGAGACTAATAAGACTTAGTCAGAATACTTACTTAGAGAAGGTACTAAAGCGTTTTAGTATGGAAAACTCGAAGAAGGGAGAATTATTGATACAAAGCAATGCCAAGTTGAGTAAGACTCAAAGTCCGAGTATCGAAGCCGAGATAGCTGAAATGAGCCGAGTTCCATACGCTTCCGTAGTAGGCTTAATCATGTACGCTATGAATTGTACTCGCCCTGATGTATCCTTTGCTTTGAGCATGGTGAGTAGATATCAAGGGAATCCAGGCAGAGCCCATTGGGTTGCGGTGAAGAATATCCTTAAGTACCTTCGGAGGACGAAGGAATGGTTCTTAGTCCTTGGAGGGAGTGATGACTTGAAGGTGTGAGGGTATAGTGACGCCAGTTTTCAGACCGATAAGGACAACTACCGTTCGCAGTCGGGCTGGGTCTTTACCCTGAATCGAGGGGCAGTAACTTGGAAGAGTTCTAAGCAGGAAACCGTAGCTGATTCAACGTGCGAATCAGAGTACATCGCAGCGAGCGAAGCGTCGAAGGAGGCAATATGGCTAAAGAACTTCATTGGTGATCTTGGAGTTGTACCTGCCACAAAGGAGCCGATGGAGATTTTCTGTGATAATGAGGGAGCGGTTGCCTTAACCAAGGAACCGAAAGATCATGGTAGATCACGACATATCGACAGAAAATATCACTTTATTAGACATCGTGTAGAAGAAGGACAACTCCTAATGAAGAGAATATCATCGGAAGGTAACCCAGTAGATCCGCTTACGAAGGGACTGAGTAGGGTTAAGCATTTGCAGCATGCTAGGAGTATTGGGATGAAGGATGATATTAGCATAGATTAGATAGTATTAGAAACGTGTAATAGATAAATGTAATTAGCATTTGATGATTAAATAAAGGAGTTTTATTTATAAGTAATGTTACTGTCTTATGTTAATTGTTTAACTATTGTTTCACTTTGCATGTTTTGACTTCCAAAATAATTAAGTTTATTAAGAATAATCGAATTGTTCAAATAGTCCACAATCGTTCATATGTCGGAAGTAGATATGAATGAAGATTGTCATGAATAGGTATGTAGAGTGTCTAAATTGTGTAAGACATAGCAAAAGATTACTGCATCGTTCATGAGTGCTTATGAACTAGGTTTGAGCATTGGAACAAACCCGCGCTTGCTGGAATCACCTTATGGAATGTGATAGTAAATGGGTGATCGCAAGACGATAATATCATATAGTCTTACAACCTAGATATATGGTTTGTTATTAGTTAATTGATTGTACATTGATAATGCGAAAACGCATTGGTAACTCGAAGTTATAAAACGCATTGTTGTGTGTAGTTGGTTAATGAATAAGTAAATGCATATAAGTCGAAGTTTATCTGTAACTTTTATCCTAAGAAGGAAAAAGCAATATCTCGGCCGCTCGATGATTTGATTTGACTTATGTGTCGGGCCCGGTCAGAACTGAGTTGATGTGTTCGATTAAGTTCTATGTCAAATAAATGGGAAATTGAGAAACCAAATGCTAGACTAACTATTCCATAGTATTGTCAGCATGATATCTAACAGAGGACTGTACGATCCCTTATCTAAAGGACGAGATTGATTAGACCAGAGTTTGACAGCGTCTTTGAGAGCTACGATTGCAAATCGGAGTGTACCTGCACATATAGTTACTAGACTTATCCAAGTGGGAGACTTTTGGAATAGTGTCTAAGGCTGCAACTATATTAGGCAAGTATTTGACCTGATTGTGCATGGTCCTTTTGGGTTGCCTTCACCATAGCAACTTGGTAGGATGATTTATTATGAGAGAATAGATATTATTAATATGGAATAATAATATAGTTATTTGATTAATATAAGTCATAGATTAATTAGTATTAATTTGGTGACTTAAAGAGATTAATTAAATAAGAGGGTATAAACCGTCAATTGCTTGATAGTTAAACTTTAGACTGTAAATCCTTATTGGATACAAGGTTGGACGAATTCTAGGCTAGGATAAGTCCCAAATTCGTCCAAGGCATTATCTTGGAAGGATTTGGATTGCTTTGAGTAATAGTTATCCAGCTAGGGTTTAAGTTGTAACCCTTAAGGAGTCTACAAGTATAAATAGACCCTATGGGATAGAGAATTCGACACATCTTCTAAAGTAAGGATACTCTGGTCGAATTCCATCCCCTCTCCTCTCTCTCAAATCATCCTCTTTGCTAGTTGGTGTTTGTAAGCCATTAGAGGAGTGACAATTGTGACTCTAGAGCTCCAAGACAACAAGATCAAACAAGAGAATCAAAGGTATGTTTCTAGATCTGTTTCTTGTGTTGTTCTTACACCTAATAAGTCATCAGAAGCCTTGGCTTGAAAGCATGTTTAATAGAGAAACCTAGATCCAAGCATTAGGGTTTGTATGCACACTTAGGAATGTTCTTATGTACAAAACCCATCAGAAAGGAGTATTGGTGGCCGTGTATGAAAAGGGATGTTGCATGGTTTGTTGAGAGATGCCTGACTTGTCGACAGGTTAAGGCCGAGCACCAGCATCCGCACGGTAAATTGCAGCCGCTAGAGATTCCCGAATGGAAGTGGGAACAGATTACCATGGATTTTATCACCAAATTGCCGCGGACTGCGAGGGGAGTCTATGCGATTTGGGTAATCGTGGATAGATTGACGAAGAGCACTCATTTTCTAGCCATCAGCGAGAGCTCTTCTGCGGAGAAGCTGGCGGAATTATACGTGAGGGAGGTGGTATCGCGGCATGGGGTTCCGATGTCGATTGTTTCAGATCGAGATGTGTGTTTTACTTCCAGGTTTTGGAAGAAGTTTCATGAGGAGTTGGGTATGAGACTGCATTTCAGTACCGCTTACCACCCGCAGACGGAAGGACAGATCGAGCGGACGATTCAGACGCTTGAGGATATGCTCCGAGCATGTGTTTTGGATTTTGGAGGGAGATGGGACACCTATCTACCTTTAGCAGAGTTTTCATACAACAACAGCTATCATTCGAGCATTGGTATGCCACCCTTTGAGCTGTTGTATGGGTGAAGGTGTCGCACCCCCATATGCTGGGGAGAGGTGGGGCAGCGGGTGATGGGTAGAACGAAGATTGTACTCCAGACGACTGAGCAGATTCATCAGGTCAGGGAAAGGTTGTTGACCGCGCAGAGTCGCCAGAAGAGTTATGCGGACAGGCGTCGGTCTGAGCTCGAGTTTCAGGTTAGTGACCTTGTGCTCCTAAAGGTCTCTCCTTCGAAAGGAGTAATACGATTCAGGAAGAGGGGAAAATTGGGACCCCGGTATATTGGACCCTTCAGGGTAATTGCTAGGGTGGGCAGGGTAGCCTACCGGTTGGATCTACCTACTGAGTTGGGGCAGATCCATGATACCTTTTATGTCTCGCAGTTGAGGAAATGTATTGCCGACGAGTCGGCAGTGGTGCCATTAGATGATATTCAGGTGGATGTAGGCCTGAACTATGTGGAGAGACCAGTAGCGATCCGGGATCGGAAGGTTAAGGTTCTGAGGAACAAGGAAGTACCCCTGGTACAAGTGCAGTGGCAACATCGGAAGGGGTCTGAGCTGACATGGGAGTCCGAGTCTGAGACGCGGGATCAGTATCCAGAGTTATTTTCAGTATGAGACTTCGGGGGCGAAGTCTGGTTCTAGTGGGGGGAGAATTGTAACAGCCCGAATCCAGGTATTCTTCTATTTTGGGTTATGTTGTTAATTTAGGGTTTCATGATAAGCGAGTACGCTGGGCGTACAAGGCGTACGCCGCGCGTACTCGCGCGCCTCATTTTGGACGCGTTCACCCTCAGGTACGCGGGGCGTACCCAAGGTTACGCCCGGCGTCACTTCTCCAGATCTAAAACCCTAATTTCATTTTGAGGGCTATAAAAGGAATGTGTGGTTGGACTTTTCAGCCACCATCCCTCATAGTGAAACCCTAAAAAGTGTGTGCATTCGTTCTTTAGCCTTTGTGTGTGTATTCTAAGCTTGGTGGTGCCATTCCAAGGTTGCAAAGGAGAAGAAGAGCTCATTGGAAAGGCTAGAATTGGTGCTCAAGTGTAGATCTGAGCTTTTCAAGGGTTAAAGCTTCATTATCAAGTAAAAAGTTCGGATCTTGTCACTTGGTTCATGTTATATGCTTAAGGTATCATTTTCTAGGGTTTAAGTCCCAAAGGTGGAGAGTTTTTGTGCTAATGGCCTCCATAAGCTTAGATACTTCATATTTCTGATCTATTGGAGTTGTAGAGTCATAAAAATGGCATCTTGGACGTGGATATTATACCATGCATGAGATCTAGGTCCTTGAGTTGGAATAGAATGTTGTTATGAGATGTTGGAGCCTTTACAGCCACGCCAAGGCTTAAAGGTCTCGACTTTATGGGTTCAGACACACTAAAAGAGTCGGATTTAGAAGTTGGAGTAATGGCTTAATCGATTAAGACCATAAATGAAGAGTGTTGGATTCTGATGGTTACGCCTGGCGTAACTTCTAGTACGCGCAGCGTACTGGGTGGAGACCCCGATCCAGGGGATTGGCGATGTACGCCCCGCGTACTTTCAGGGTTGAATTTTCTTGACTTTTAGGGTTTTGGTCAATATGAGGACTTTAGGTCAAGGAAGTGTAAAATGGTCTTTTACCCTCTGAGGAATGATGATAAGGAGTAAAGTTTTAGTGGTGGAAGTCTTTAAGTATTAAATGATATTTTTATGTTTAGGCAAGGTAGAGTCATCATTGGGATTCGGTGATAGTGAGGACGCGAGATCTTAGACTTTCTACGAGGTGAGTTTTCTCACTATACTATACCCGGAAGGGTTTGACTATGTAACCGGAAGGTCGGATATGTTATGAGATATATGTATTATGTGTGATAAGTTAATCGTTATATGTGCCATGTATGATATGCTTGATATGGGCCAAAAGGCATTATGTTATGGGCCAGAAGGCGAATATGTTATGGGCCGGAAGGCGTTGTGATGTGGACCGTAAGGTTGACGTGGGTAGGACCGAAAGGTTTACCTAGTCGGGATGGAAGTCCTCTGAGACACATGGACCGGAAGGTCAGGGCCTGGAAAGGCGTATGTGCGTAAGATGTATTTTGGGGAACTCACTAAGAATTTATGCTTATAGTTGTTGTGTTATGTGTTTCAGGTACTAGCGAGGACTGTGGGAAGGCGCCGGCGTGATTGTACACATTGTCAGGGAAAAACTATTTTATGATCATTGGGATGTATTTTGTTGTGATAATATTGTTCACGTTTGAATTTCAAATTTTAATCGATGTTTTTGATGTTTACAAAAATGAAAAATTGGTTTTAAAATTTACGTCGTTACATTAACAAGGGCCTAAAGCATAAAGGGCGCCTATAACTTGATAAAGCTTAAAGATTTAAGCCCAAATAGGCCACAAAGCATCCAGATCTAAAGTGGCAACTTCAAGAAATGCTCAATCCAAAGATTGACTCCAAAATGAGCCAAAAATGACAATAAACATCCAAGGAGAAGATCTAAGCAAAAATGATCAAGGTATCGACTTTATACCTCAAAAGGCTGCAACAACAGAGAAGATTCTGGATCTATAGCCTTCAAACTCCAAGCTCCTTCAAAAGAACACCAAGAATCACTCTTTAAGCTCATATATACACACATAATATGAGAGGATGCAGGAATTAGGGATTTCTGGATAGAGGGGCAGATACGGAGGACGTCCAAAGGCCACAAGGCCTTTAAATAGGGTGTAACACCCTAAAAATTAGGGTTACATAATCAGCCACCAACTCGTCAAGTTTTCCCTCAACAACTCGTCGATTTGGTCCAAATATATGTGCGACCCAAGAGCTTCCAACACATCGATTTGAGGCCATCAACTCGACGAGCTCCAAACGGGAATTTACCTTTTAAGCCATAAATCTCATACCTGGGAGTCGGGATGTTACAACTCTCCCCACTTGTTCTAGGCTTCGTCCTCGAAGCCTTTTGTAGTGAACAAATCTGGATAATGCTCCCACATCTCAGCCTCTAACTCCCAGGTCCACTCGAAACCCCTTGAATGATGCTATTGTACCTTTACTAAAGGAACCTTCTTATTACGCATAACTTTTACCCTTCTTTCCAGAATAGCCACCGGCCTCTCAACATAGTTCAGGCACTCATCGAACTGAATATCATCCAGTGATACCACCGCATCCTCGTCTAAAACGCACTTCCGCAACTACGGAACGTGGAAAGTGTTATAAATCTGACTGAGCTCCTTAGGAAGATCCAATTTGTAAGTACCTTTCCAACCCTATCAATAACCTGGAATGGTCTAATAAATCAAGGACCCAAATTCCCCCTCTTCCTGAAGTGGATCAATCCTTTCCAAGGTGAGACCTTCATCAACACCATGTCACTGACCTGAAACTCCAACTCAGATCGGCATCAGTCGACATAAAACTTCTGCTGACTCAGAGCAATTGGTAATCGTTGCATGATCTGTTGAATCATATCTATAGTCTATAGAACCACCTCAGTCCAACCCATGCCTCTGTGACCAACCTCGCCCCAACAGACTGGGGTACGACACCTTCGCCCATACAACAGCTCAAAAGGCGGAGCACCAATACTGGAGTGGAAACTGTAGTCGTAGGAGAACTCTGCAAGCGATAGGTAGGAGTCCCAACTCCCACCAAAATTAATGATGTAGGCTCACAACATATCCTTGAGAGTCTGAATGGTACACTCGCTCTGGCCGTTGGTATGCGAATGATAAGTTGTGGTGAAATGTAGCCTCGTATCCAGTTTCTCATGGAAATTTTCGAGAAACGAGAGGTAAACCGAACATCATGACCTGAAACAATAGAGACCAGAACCCCATGGAGAGCAACGATCTCATGAATATACACATCGGCCAACTTCTCGGCCGATGAGCTCTCCCGAATTGCCAGAAAATGGGCACTCTTGGTGAATCGATCCAAGATGACCCAGATAACATCAACACCCCTTGCCCTTTTTGGCGACTTGGTGATAAAATCCATTCAAATATGCTCCCATTTCCACATGGGAACCTCCAAAGGTTGCAGCTTGCCATGCGGCCTCTGATGCTTGTCCTTGACCATCCTACAAGTCAAGCACCTCTCTACATACCAAGCGATATCTCTCTTCATGCATGGCCACTAATAACTCAATCTCGGGTCCCGATAAATCTTGGTGGCCCTGGGATGGATAGAAAAATGAGACTTATGAGCCTCCTCCAATACAATCTATCTAACCCCACCAGATACAAGAACCCACACCCAACCGCAACGTGTCAACAAACCATGACTTTCCGGCACAAATATGGTAATCTCACCCCTGATCCTCTCAATCTTCCAAATCACCTCTTGAATACCCTCAGTCTGAGCCTCCCAAATCAAACCTACAGGTGGAGAATACATAGATGTCACACCCCGAAAACCGAAGGCGGAAACATTTTCGGGGTTGACTCCACGTTGAGTATCAAATCCAATGCACATAGTAAGTAAAGTAAAACAACCATTACATTACATAAACAAAAGTTTTACAATTGTTTCAAAAGTAAGATTGTACAGTTGTGATACATAGTATATATATGAACAAAACGAAACAGGTCTTCTGAGAACTCCGTCTTCTGCAAAAAGGATCTTCGGGTACCTGTTCTAACGTTGACCTGAGAACACAAGCGGTTTGAAAATCAGCATAACGCTGGTGAGTTCATAAGCGATTTTTGTTTGTGAAAATGTTCAAGTTTCCTTTCTGTTTCTGAAATGTTATGCACACCAAGAAAATCCCATATTTTCTTAAAAAGGTTGGTTATCGTTTGTCAACATGTAAAGTAAAGTTGTACACTGAAAAAAATGTTTTCTCTTGTAAAGATGTATAGTTAGGTTATCTGGATTGACATACTGTTCTGGTTATGTACCAATGTATTCGCAGGAAAGTCCCATACTTTCCTGATTGTTTTACCAATTATGAAAGATGTAAAGTAAGGTTATCTGGTTTGGTACCCTTTCTGGTTATGTAAATGTTTCCCCAGGAAAGTCCCATACTTTCCTGAATGTTGGTTATCAATGTAAAAGATGTATTCATGTTAGACCTGGTTATGTACTAGGTTTCCCAGGAAAGTCCCATACTT
Source organism: Lactuca saligna (assembly GCF_052625555.1). Taxonomy (NCBI): domain Eukaryota; kingdom Viridiplantae; phylum Streptophyta; class Magnoliopsida; order Asterales; family Asteraceae; genus Lactuca; species Lactuca saligna. The sequence goes on along the minus strand of NC_136421.1, from coordinate 67,104,832 downwards.
TCCAGAATGTTGGTTACCAATGTGTAAGATGTATACCGAAACCTGGTTATCCTGTGAATTGTATAAAGTTGTTTATTATTACTATAAGTAAATCTCTGATATCCTAATTGTGAGTTCCATAACCATACGATGGACTAAACCTATGGCAATAAGTAGTCCACATACGTATGAATTTCGCCACCCTTGAACCAATTTGGTTCGGCTGTAGCTAGCAGCCAGGTGTGGGGTAGTCAGCCCCGTATAGATCTATACACTCAAGTCACGCTCTCTAAATCCCAGAGATTCTGGTTACGGGTGTAGTCCTCCACTCACGTATCTCTGTGGAGTGTTCGCCGAAGACGTGTCTCCAATCATACACGATTAACAAATTTACTAGTAATAATATGACAGTCCTCCACTTGCATATATATGTGGAGTGTTACCGAGGACAAAACAGTGTACAGGTTTTATGTTCAAATGTCCTAATGCCATGCTTTTAACTGATAAAATGTGGGAAAACCATTTGTGAAATATCTATAAAACATAACAGTTTAAAACCCATTTCACAAATATATGTTACGTGATCTGCACGTTCAAACGGTTATCAGTTGTAATAATCAGTGTTAAAAGAATATAAAATGTGAAACACACATATGAAAATATGTTTTTGAGTACAAGTAATCCCTTGTACTTTGCTTGTGTTCCCCCCTGAAAACAGTGAAAAATGGTAGGGGTATAAACTCACCAGACTCGGAATTGCAACGGTTTCGGACGCTAGACGTTAGTTCGGGGCTTGATTACTCGCGATGTCCCTATGTAAAATGTAATAATGTCCATATATATCTAATTAAATTTACAATCACTAATTATGTGGAACATTACACTCCAACGAGGTTAAACACCTCAAAACGAGCGTTTGGAGTGACCCGGGTGACATCTTCGGACGTGTAATGGCACTAGAGACTTGGGATTTGAGTTTACTCCCCAAGAGAAAACATTTAAGGGAGTTTACAGCCATAAAACGCACACATACATGAGTTTACGGCCGTAAACTCATGTTGGTGTGATTTTGAGTGTTTAATGGCTTGTTTGGACATGGGGATTGTTGGAATGGATTTCTAAAACGCCTTGGAATGGATTAATGGAACTTATACCATTTAAAAGGGAGTTCACGGCTGTAAACTTGGAGTTTACGGCCGTAAACTCACCCATGGTGAAGAATAATTCATTTGAGGTACAAAGAACAATCACATGTGATTCTAGTTAATTTTCCAAGCCTTGTTATGTATTTGTCCGGCTGATATCTAGAACAGAGGATTATATGATCACTTATCTTAAATGGCGTACCATCATCTTCTCAGTTCTGAGAAACCTTGAAAAGAGCTACGATTGCCGATCGGTTCCTGAAGTCATACTTGCAGTAATAGTTATTAGACTTATCCAAGTGGGAGACTGTTGGATAAGGTGTCTAAGTCCATAACTATTCTGGTATGTACTTGACCCAACCCGGCATGGTCCATTTGGGTTGCATGGCACCATGCAATTGGCTAGACTAAATGAGAGAAATAACATTTGGAGATTATTAATATATTATAAGTTCTAATATATTAATAATATTATTTGATTAGTTTGATCAAGAATTAATTTAGAATTAATTAAGTGATCAAAAGATAACTAATTAAATATATGGGTTGATTATGTAAATCATCCATATCTTGTATAGTGGGCTAAGAGGCTCCATGGATTATCAAGTTGGGTTCCACCCATAGGATGATCCATGGATGCTCCATGGGAGTTACAAAGCCATGGGTCATGGAAATGAAGAGTCATGACACATTAGAGTTTACATGGTGTAACCCTAGATGTGTCAACACTATATAAGAATCCTATTCTCCACCAAAAACGGCTACACATATGAAACAAGAGGGCTAGGCTGATTTCAAGAAGTGTGTATTCTCTCAAAAGTCTTTCCAAGAGCATTTGGTGTTGTGTGAAGCATTTGAGGCATCACACTTGGGGTGCTAGGCTCACAAGGTTTCAAGGAACATAAGCAACAACAAGGTAAGTTATTCTATCTATCATTCAAGTTAAAAATTGTTCCCCATGTATGCTAGATAGGAATATAGCCTTGGAATTCAACTTTGCATGATAATTAGACAAACATAGATCCAAGGTTATTAGGGTTGCATGTACACTTAGGAAGTGTTAGAATGCTCAAAACCCATCAGTATGAACATGTGAAGAAACAGCCCTCCACATCAGATATCCACCTCATGACTATGATCGGTTCCTGGAGTCCATCGAAAGTCGGGGGTTTCGTATTATCGAAGTCTCGATACTGAAAAACCCGCCCGGTACCAACACTTGCAGTCGCCACAACTGTGGAGGCTACATCACCTGCCATCTCAACAATGGCTGCGTAGCGATCATCGAAGAAATCCATTGAGGATCCTCCTGATCCCGGACGATTGCCACAACCTCCTAATTAAGGATCCTCCTGATCCTGGCATCCAACTCATCCGATCTCATATGACTTTCAGTCCCTGATCCTGACCCGGATCCAATCTCAACTCGCCTTATAGTCACCATACTGAAAATACAAACAATCAATATATATAACGTGGAACCAACTCCAAACAAAGCCTTAGGGGTTATGATTTCCTTGCTTCCCATACTGGTCCTGTGCTTTCAGTAGTATGGGCCCAACTACTTCCCACATATAGAAAACTAGGGCCCAACGAGGCCTAAATGCCGAAAAACCACATCCCACATCGTGACCAGCCTTGGTCATGTTGTGAGAGTTTACTCAATCAGATCCCAACTCATCACGTCTCAACATAGTCAACTGAGCCAAGGAAAAGTCAACATGGTTGTCCTCACATCGTGAGCCCCAAGCAGATGACCAAAAATGGAACTAATGCTTCTCACATCATGAGACCTTTTTTCATCACGTCGTGACAACCGTTTGATGCTAAAAATCCATGTTTTAAATCCATAGTCCATTAAGCCTTTAATTTTATTTCTTTCAGAAGCTCACAAGGACTCCAAAGTCCAATAAAAACAATTACTTGATGGACATGCATGCCCCGGGCATGTCCTAAACCAATCTTAGGTCAAAATGATAAGAAATGGCCCCAAACTCAAACAAGATTCAAAAATCAGAACCACACTGTAGATCTATACGACTAAATAATAGAGAATGAATTATTGATCCATAAAGTTGCCAACTTTATGGATCCCAAGCATGCAATCCAACATAAACATGGAAAAAGGAGCTTAGAACTTAAATATAGCAATTTAAGCTCATAAAGATTAGATCTTGGATACTGACAACGGTCCAAAATGTGCACAAGATGATGATGATGATGATGATGATGATGATGATGATGATGATGATGAAGCCTTCTTGGTGAACCAACACTCTATATCCTCTTATCCTTCTTCTTTAGCCACGAAAACACTAAATTGGATTCAAAATCATCAAGATGGATTAGGGTTAGGGTTTTTTGAGTTAGGGAAGGTGGAGGCTGAGAAATGAACCCTAAAACTGAGATAAGAGGGCTTAAATACATGGGAACCCCTAAAACTTTGTCGGCTTGGGCTGCAGCTCTCCTCACATCACGAGCTCTTATTGCTCACGTCGTGAGCTCAATCCCAGATGGAATCTTCATACGGCCCTGCTCACGTCGTGAGCCTCCATGTCTCATGTCGTGAGAAACACTTTGTCACAAAAAATCTAACCTTTTGACTCTCTGAAACCTTAATTTGATTCATCCAAAAAAATGGTGTTATATTAAGTGTATGAAACTCGGATTTGACATGATGAATATGAACAACAACATAATCAACATAATGATTTCAATGTTAAAAATATAATGTAATTATCAAGAATGAAAGATGCAAAAAGGATATTAATCAACATCTACATAAATAGCTCTCAAGCTAGATAATCCATTTAGCTATATCTCTAAGCACACTTATAAAATGAATATGTCATTGGTATTTATAGGTCTATATACAAGTCTCTCTCTCTCTCTCTCTCTCTCTCTCTCTCTCAAGTCACAAGGCATAAAAACCCATGTTATAAATGGATCTTCCAAGCCATGAAGTCATCCCCCATTGAAATTTTTGCACCGAACATTCTCCCCTCAAAGCTTGGAACGGATGATGCGGCTTTAAGTTCCAAATGAACAACTATCAAACAAGAAATATAATCATGACACCATGATGACAAACAACAATGCCAGAATCCAAAAATGCTAATTTGTTGGGGTCATTAAGCTCAAATGCTTCCAAAAATAATCATCTGATTCCAAGCCCATCATAAAATCGTATTTTGAAATCAAGCTTCCAATTAACTTATATAATACCCAAATTCAATAATTTTTCCTAAAATTTAATAAAATCATCGTTTTGAAAATTCAGAATCTTCTTTCAATTACCATATCAAATTCTCCTTATTTTTGTGATCAAAAGAAGATCATTAAACCTTTAATCGGTCATGAAAATGTGCTCGAATGGGTAAATTGATGGTACATTCTCACTTGACAAGTGGAATAAGCCACATACACTTCGAATACGGAAAAATAATAAACTATGATATCTTATCAGAATTAGCTTTTTTTGGTTTCCCTTGACTTGCATCAGGATAAATAAACGTATTGCAAACATATTGACCTTGATTATCCAAAAAATTTGATACAAAATGATTCTTTTGCCTATTATGCTAAAAATGTCAATCTGTTGAAAGATAAATGACCATAAGTGTAACTTTCTATTTCTTCCCCATTTAAGAACACCTTTTTTCTTCTCTTCAATACATGCTTGAAAATCAGTCTTCATTTGGAGTATGAAGCATTATAGTGCATATTGTTCAGAAGTGAGTTCAAGCTAATATGAAGCAGATAAGATTGCTTTGGTACTAAGTAATATGATATCATTTTAAGTTCAATTTGATGTTAGTACCAAAGAGTGTGTTTGATAAAATTGTATACGAAGTGTTTAACCCCAAAGTCAATGAATATCGATGAACAGTATATCTGCGGTATGCTTCTGAATAAGCAATGATCTTAAGCACGAAGAACAGAAATACTTATGTAAGTATCAGATAGAACCAATTTTAACGTTCTGTATGACTTAAATGCTTTGACTGTTCTGATTTGTTCCAAGAACTCAGAAGCCATTTGCACTTCTTGACAACCAAAATCAACCATCCTTATCACTGATTTTTCTTTATGAAGTACTATGAAGCAAAACAACACAATCGGTAAACTAGTTTTATACCATCCATAACTGATTTTGACTTTTACTTCAATTCATAAGAACTTCATTAGAAAGACTTCAAATCATCAATAATACAATATTTCTTCCATTTTGAACCACAATCCAAATCAACACAAAGCCAATCACATTCTTTGCATCCCGATTAATATATCTTCAGCAAGAAACGTTACGACCAAATTGGCTTCAGAATAAATTCACACTTTCTTAACAATCCGAGAGTTCGGAGTTGTTTCGACATCATCAGGATTTCATCAAATATCCACTTTCCATATCTTTTCAGATTACAACAATTATTATCAACAAAAATCATATCTTCATTGATTATGCATTGTTCAAAACCCTATTGTTAGTTTTCCGTTAAAAAAAACGGATATTACAGGGAAGGTCCTAATCCTTCAAGTAAAAGACTCGTTCCTACAATGGTTGGACTCAAACAAGAGCTGCGCAATAGGACCAAATCCAACACTCTGAGATTATTCAACCCTGATCACATACGATGTGACGTATCCACCTAATGGCTAACTCCCATCACTTAGAATCCCACAATGCACAAAGCAAGCAACATTCAGACAAGGGAAAGTCTAACCATAACATACTCAAGCAATCATATCCACATTTCAAGAATCTTAACTAGCATGCAATACAGCTCATAAACTCAGGCATAACCTAATCAGGCTATCCTACTACTAACTATTCAGCACTATCATGCAGATCAAAAGCACATATTATAGGCACATAAGGCATCCTCCCTAGATCCTTAGTCCTAATCTAGCATGTTGTTCTATTAACTAATAATCAAATCATAAACTCGTATGGGTATTTTGGGGTACTTACTTGAGCTCGGTTGATTTCATGCACCACACCTCTTTTCTCTTGTCAAAGTTCTTTTCTTTCTGAATTCTTTTTACTTTTCTAAAACCATTTTCTCTCTCAAAACTTTTTTTTACAAAACTGTCTTTCTAATTTGAAAACTTGCTTACCAATTCCTCAGTTTGAGTTCAGACACACCCGAGAGCATGTCCGAATCCCTCAAACCAAGGCTCTGATACCAACTTGTAACGACCCAAAATTTAAGACCAAAAATTTCTTTTAATAATTCACTACTCAAAGTAAAATCATCATTTCAAAAACATAATATGAGTATAAGTTTTCAAAACACATGTTTATTATCAGAGTAAACATTCCCAGACTGTCTAATCTATGGTGTGTGCCATGCAAACACCCCGAGCTCTTCCCTCCGCTACCGGAAGTACCTAAAACCAAAACTGAAAACCGTAAGCACAAAGCTTAGTGAGTTCCCCACCCTACCACATACCATGCATAACCACATACTGCACATACTGGGCCACACCCTCCATCTTGGGCCTCGCCCCCTACCTTGGGCCTCGCCCCCTTCAACGGCCCCGCTGCTCCAGGCCCTGCCTGGCTTCGAGCCCCGCTCGGATACAGATCTGTTTTACTTAGGCCTCACCTGTCACAGGGCCTCGCCCGCCAACAAATAATAACACATAAACATTTCACAACACATAACTAACACATGCAACTGGTTTTGTCCTAAGGCCTCGCCTATCCTGGGCCTCACCCATGTCCTGCTACTGATGAGTCATGGGACCCCGTCCACGCTCCTAATGGTAGTGAGGTACGGGCCTAGCCCACTCTCACTCCTGTTCTAGTTTGGGCCTCGCCCCTATTCTGCTACTAATGAGATATGGAACCCCATCCACACTCTGCTATTGGTGAGATGCAGGACCTTGCCCGCATTCACCTCCCTACCAGGCACATACATGTATCACACAGACAACAAGTATAAACTATCATATAATCAATTCTTTGGGAACCCGCCCGCTATTACTGGACATCGTCCTGAAAATCATACTAGCATACTGTGCCTAGGGCTAACCACCGGGTCTTCTACTCATAACTACATGGGCCGGCATTGTGGCCTTAGACCCATTCATAAAAGGGAAACTCACCTGCACTGGCTGAACTTGCTGATGATCTCACTAGTTGCTACCCAACAACTCACAGAACTCCTGCTCCCGTTGCTCCCCGAACTACCAATATCAATGCAACACTGAGTCTAACTGACCCTCGAAAGACAACCAAGTCAACCCTGGTCCAAGGTCAAAGTCCTGTTCAAAGTCAACCTTCCAGATCAACCCTACTCGCTGAGTCACCCTACTAACTTGCCGAGTTCAAAATGATCAGATTCCTTCCATTCGCGACTCGACTTGCCGAGTCAGTCCATGACTCGCCGAGTCTACCGATTTCTGAGTCCTGACCTGTCCAACTCACTGAGTCTCCACCCAACTCACTGATTCGAGTCTCAACTTAAAGGGTTTGGGGTTTCGCGACCTAACTCGCCGAGTCCAAGAACAGACTCGCCGAGTACAAGGCAATCTTCGTACGACTCGACAAGTTGTTCATCCCACTCGTCGAGTTTCTCCACAACTTCACGCTACTCGCCGAGTCCCTTCAATTCTCCTTACATGCAGGGGACTTTTGAGTCATGCATGGACTCCAAGCTGTAGATCTACCCTTCCTAAGCCTATTCCACACGTAAAGTTGCAAACTTTACATGTAGAGAAGGAGATCTAGACAAAATATGCCATAAACTAGGGTTTAAGGCCAAGGGGCTTCAAAATCAATTCAAGGGCTGATACTTTACGGGGTTTTAGATCAAAATAAGCATGGATCTGAGGTAACAACCTCATATCTGAACCCCTAGCTCGAAAGTTCACTCTAGTGCCATGAATGCCCAAATACACACATAGATCTAGGTGTAAAGAAGGGAAAAATAGTAGCTTGTTACCTCCTAGATGAATACCACTGAAGTAGATCTCGGATCTACACCTCCTCCTTTGAAGCAACCCACATGATCTTCAAGTTACTTTCCCCAAAGTTCCTTCCTCCAAGCTTTATCTCTCAAATAATGGAAGCTCTTACAAAGTCAAGGGTGCACTGGTTCTCTAGGGTGATATGGGGGCTGAGGGAGGGACATAACACCCTTTAAATAGGGTACAACTACCGGGATTAGGGATTTCCCCATTCAAACCAGACTCGTCGAGTCACCTTGGCCGACTCGCCGAGTCGGTCGCTTACTCCTCGACCCGTATCCCGCTCGGACTCGCCGAGTCCCTCCTTGGAATCGCCGAGTCCCTCCTTGGACTCGCCGAGTCTACCCTTAAAATTAGGGCTTTTCTTTCCTTTCTTGGCCTTCAAAACTTTGGGTGTTACATTAAAACTCAAGATATGACTAATATGATTTATATATAGTATAAGATATAAGATATATATATATATATATATATATATATATATGGAGAGAGAGAGAGAGAGGTAAAAAAATCAAATGGGAACTAAAAAAGGTTAAGAACCCTAAAAACCTCCAAATTTAGCTTATAATAAAGATTATAATTGTCATTTTTCAATTAGATGTTTATAAATCTCGTAAAGGGCATTTTTGTCCATCTATTGTTAGAAGATAATGGCATGGATGTAAATAAAAAAACTCTAATATGATTTTCACAAATAAAATGTTACACCTGAAATATAAAACATCATATCAAAAAATTAGAATTACAAAACTTTATTCTTCCTCCCTCTCACTAAACATCTATTGTCACATCCCGGAACCAGACGACGGAAACGTCCGAGGGCTCGCGTGACTTAATTTGAATATCATCAAAATGAATATACATGAAACATAACATAAACATCACCATGCATTAATACATTACAACTGGCATTGTTCACATCAAGTACATTGTTTAAATATCACATTTCCATAGCATATATTGTTTGAAAGGTTTCAAAACATGACATCCTAACATACTTGGTATTACTCTTCAGCTTACCTGTTACATGAGAATACAAGTTATTTTGAAAAATGTCAACATATGAAATGTTGGTGAGTTCATAAGCAGGGTTGTTATGAAAATGTTTCATTGCAATTTGTAAAACCAAGAAAATTCGATATTTTCTGAAAGGACAATTGTTTATACTAAAGTGTGAAGATCCATAGGTTTATGCATGAATGATTTCAAAACGTATATAAATGATAAGTTTTGCATAATATTTATTGAAAATACAAGTGAATGGTGTTGATTTCCTCGAAAAACAGATGTTTTCTGATAATATAATATAATCGAATTGAATTGTTATACTGTTACAACGGATGATTTTTGAATTCCCTTGATTTCCTAGATAGTATTGGATTTATTCTGTGAGTCGTTATAACCATGCATGATAATGACTAGTTCGTCTGTCTTGGCATTCTAGCGAACACAGGAACCGATCTTAATATTTTGTCTCCATAGACTGGCTGAGTCTAACTGTACCGAACAGTTGAGGTAGGGGGGGTTCACCCCGTATAGATCTATACACAAACTCTCGCTCTCCCTCCATGAGACTTTGATTATAACTACACCCTACGACCGGAACTCAATGGTGTCACCCGTTATTACTCACTTAATCCAAATGATTTTGATTACTCTTGATTAACGACCTGGTTTTTGTTTACTTGAATAGAAGGTAAGTCTAACCGGCGAGGAAAAGAGGGCCATGAGGTCCTACTAATCGCCTATGTTATCTAAGGTTGTCGAGTATACGAAGAGCGCGTTGGCCTACTTCGCATATGATTTATTTGAACCGTACTAGCAATGCTAATGGGTCACTGAGTCCCAATAGCATGTGAAAGTCATTGAGGGTCCATTAAGCATGTAATTGGGTCATAGGAGGCCCAATAACATTTATTATTATCGTTAGGCCCAAAAGTCATGTTAATGGGTCACAAAGGCCCAATAAGCATGATCAGAAACTTTCAAGCCCAAAAATTTGAACATTTACTTGTTTTAGGTATAGTATAATTTTCGGAAAGTTTTATTGAACAATTGTTAAATTCACAACAGCATGAAGGTTGTCGATTGTTTATAACGATGTTTGAAAGTATATGTATATTCTTCATTCTATTTTCATAGTTTATAACTTGGTATTTTGACCCAAATATCTTAGTAATAAAATAATTGACTCAAAAATATTGGTTTGACCTATTCAGCCATTCTTTAATAAAAATGACAATCTTAGTCCATTTTTATAAAAAATTACATTTTAGGCCCTTAAACTATTTTCTTGACATCTTTGGCCCATAGACTTATTTAAATGATGTTTTCGCCCAAAATTTTCTCTTTAGCAGTTTCATCCCCTTTTGGAAAGGATTTTCACTTATAGTCCAAACTTTTCGCAAATTTTACAATTTTGACCCAAAATCCAAAAACTTTGCATTTTTTATCTTCTTGGGAAAAAAATCATATTAAACCCTGAAATAGTTTTTTTACACTTTTTACTCTACTTTTTGAGAAATTTACCATTTCCATCACTTGAAAACCATATTTTCGCAATTTTTGGGCCTATGGGCCGAAAAGCCCAAAATTTGGCCCATTAGGCTACAATTTACATTTCTAGTCCTTTGAAGGGTATAATATTCATAAAAACATTTATTTTTACTTTTTTTTTAATCTTTTGGTCTTTAAGAAAACCGTGAATGACAGCTTTTAACCCAACTTTTGTTATTTGACAAATATAGCCCAAAAATGAGTTTTATGTTGCAATATTTTATTTTAACCTTAGAGGGTAATTTTTGACTTGTTTAGTGTAATATATCTTAGATCATGTTTATCTTCCTCCTTGATCCATAGATCTCGAGATTTCTTTCCTTTTTGTTACATATTTACCACATAAACACATGAAATCACACATAACATACACATACACATAGATCTACACATTTTACTTGTATTCTCCCCTATAAAACTTGTGAAAACCGAAAATAGAGTTGAAGTGATTCTCACCTTTGCTTGTTGGTCACGGTTTTGAAGAAGAAATGGAAAGGGTTGAAGTGATTCTCGGTCCTAGCAAGCTTTTGAGAAATCTTTGGGCTTTGATGGATTCTAAGAAGCATGATCACGAATTTGAAGGAATTAAGATAAGATTTTGATAAGATATAGAAGTTAATCCATGGATCTAAGTAAAAACTTACCATGGATTTGTGATATGAGTGTAGAACCTTCTTGGAATGCTTGCTAATCTCGAAATTTTTGAGAGGAAGGATGAGTTGTTGTTATGAGTGTTTGAGAGAAAATGCAAAGTGAAGTGTGTGTGTGTTTCCTCTCGGGCGAGCATAAGAAGAGAGGGGGAAAGAAAGGGTGAGGTGATGTGCACAGATACCCTCCATGGAATAATGAGGTGTCATGCACATAATTCACTTCATTCAATTTTTTATTTGCATATATATATATATATATATATATATATATGTGTGTGTGTGTGTGTGTATATATATATATATATGTGTGTGTGTGTGTGTGTGTATGTGTGTATGTATGAATATGTGTATATATGTATATTTGTATGGGCTGATTCTCGTTGGGTTTTAAAGGAAAGAATGGCTTACCTTGGCCCATTCTTTGGCTTTGTTCGAAAATATGGGACCTAAGAATTTATTCTCGTCCCATTGGGCTTCTATGATGGCTTACGGTCCAATTTGTTAAAAAGAATGGGTTTTATGGCCCATTTAGGTTAATTAGATTTGTTATGGCCCATTAGGGTATTTTATTTCATTTTAGGCCCATTACAGCCCAATATGCTAAAATAAATTAACGTGGGTCCAATTAGAGCCAATAAGGAAATCCTAGTCCAAAATGGACTTCAACCAGGATTCATAAGGTTTCCAATCTTTGCTTGACTATTTGAAGTGTTTATATAGAGTATTCCATGAAACATTGGTTGTTATTGAATAAGCATCATACATGCATTCAAGTTTTAATCACTATGTTATCATTGTTCAATGTTTACAAAGCATCAAAATTCCTAGTTGTGACATCTATTCATTCTCCCTCTTATCTCCGGTGACTTTCCATCACCACCAACCACCGACCTCTGGTGCCACCACCTACCTCCGATGGAAACAACCTCTACCACCACAACCCCTACCACTCTTACGACCTTACTCCGGTGACACATCTTCAACTCGCCTTAATCGTTTTTTTCTTGATCTAAATGAATCACCACCAAATCTGAACAGATCTGGCTCAGGTCCTCCTACACTATACGTTAAATCTTGTCTTCAACCTCCTAAAACTTTCTTTTACATCAGATATATAGTGGTTTAGTCCAGATCTATGATCTTCGGTGGTAGATCTACGATGTACGATGACAGATCTATGAATTTCGCCTATCAATCTATCATTTAATCATCCAGATCTACATGATCTGGTGAGATTGAGTGACTAGATCTTGCTCTGGTAACACATATTTTTTTCTTGATCCCCAAGAAACACCACAAGACCCATTTGGATCTGGTTCACTACCTCCTCTACTAACCCTTGTTGCATGTCGTTAACCTCTAAAATCCTTTGTTTTCATCATATCTACAGTCATTCAGCTCAAATCTAAGTTCTCTGGCGATAGATTTATGATTTCCAATGACATATCTATGATTTTCACCTCTAGATAGATGATTTATGCCTCCATATCTACAAGCTCCGATGAGATTGATGAACGAGATCTGAAATCACGTCAACTGCCACTACTGTTGTTGCCTTGTCGCTTCGGTGAACCACCACTAACTCACCTCCAGCTCTTTCTCTATGATCTTCACTGAAACATCACCAAGATCTAATCAGGTATGGTTATTTTGATTTTATTGTTTTTTCTTATGTTAAGCTGTGAATTTAATGTTGTAATTTCTTTTTTGTTATTTTCTATTATTATTCTTAGTATTATTATTATTTGTTTAACTGATATTAAATTGTGATTCCACTACTATTAAGTTGTGAATCCAAGTTTTTTTTAATTGTTATAATATTTGCAAAAATATTAAGTTTTGAATCCGCTGTTATTAAGTTGTGAATCGAAGTTTATTTTTTTTATTTGTTATAATATTTACCTAAAATTGGTATTCATAGCTTATGGTTTATGCTTTTTACATTATTAATTGAGTTTAGAATGTGTGAATGCATGTTTTTTTATACGTATCTAACCACTTCTATGAAAAACATAACTTTTAAACTGTGAGTGTTGTGAATAATGATTCTTTTGAAGCTTTGTATTTTTTTACGCTAAAATAATATTAATTTAGGGTTTTAAAATTATGAGTTGTAACATTTTAATGTCTCATTTATTGTTTAGTTATGTTAATGTTAATTTTAACACTTATTAGTAAGAAAATATATGATCAAATTATGAACATATAATTTTTTTATAAGTTTAAAGTTGTGAATACATACTTTTTTTATATGTTTTAAGTTGAGAATACATGATTTTTATACATATTTGATTGTTTCAATGAAATACATAAACTTTAAGTTTTGAATGCATGATTGTTTTATAAGTTTTTAGTTGTTAATGCATTTTTTTGCATATATATGTTGTTTGAATGAAAACATAAGTTTTAAGTTGTGAATGCATGATGTATTATGTTTTTATATAATTTTGAATAAAATATATAATATCTAAATTATAAATATTTTGTCAATAAACTTTAAATGAAACACTAACCTATAGATATTAATGTATAAATGTAAGTTTTAATTTGATGATATGATTGTCATTATATAACTTTTGTGCATTAAACAATGAATTTATTATATTAACCTGTTAATTTTTTGTTCTAAAAATAAAATGTGAATTGAATGTATCAATTTGTGAATTAATTGTATTAAATTATGATTTTTTTTATGCATCTTATGTTAAAATATGACTAATTTATGTATCAATGTTTGTATTAGTTTTTTGTGAATATTTTTTTTGTGTTGTATAAATATATAAATATATTAGTTTTCATAATTATTTTGCGTTAAACTTTTAATTAGTAAATTAATTGGTTTATTAAATCTTGAAAATAAATTTTAAGCAATGAATCTATGATTTTGTATGAAAATCATTTGGAATGAATGATGGCTGTGAAAGTGGCACATGCAATTAGTAGTGGTATGTGATAGTTGGTGGTGGTGGTAGAGTTTGGGTTTGAGTTATTTGACTTTGTGATTTACTGTATAATTAACTGTATTATCTTGTGAATTTTATGTATTTGAGTAAAAATGGATTATATTAAATTGCATATATTATATAAATATGAATGAATTTATACATGAAAAATATTAAACTGCATATTAGTGGATTAATATGTCTATTAAACTGTACATATGTTTTTTTTTAAACTGTGAATACTTTTTTAAAGAAATCTATAATTTAAAAATGAAATAATTAAAATTTTCAAGGTATAATTCTATTGTCTTTTATCAATTTTTTTTTTTTTTTTTTTTTTTTTGATATTTGGCTGGAAAAATGAAATGGTATGTATTCAAAGTATTTCCAAAAAATTAAAGTTATAATGTTTGTTCTATTAAGCTGTGAATACAACCAGAAAAATATCACTAATTTTGTGTTAGTTCGATAATGGTCCGACGACAGTGCTACGGGGGTCCGATATCAAGTGGCCACTAGTTTTAAACTAGGAAATGAAAAAGTTTATTTAATATATATAAATGTTGGATTTGTCCAAAATAGCCTTAATGAAAACATTTAGAAAAAATGGTTTTTTAGGTTCTTAACCTTTTTGGGTTTTCATTTGAACTAATATATATATATATATATATATATATATATATATATATATATATATATATATATATATATATATATATATATATATATAGATCCGGTAAGAATTTTTTTTTTGGTAGGAAGGTAAGAAGCTTTTTTTTCTACATATTTTTTAGACGAACAAAATAAATGAATCACTAGATGATTCATTTTTAATATGATTCACAAGAAAAAATTCTCAAAAAAACATCTTTATGATTCATTTTTAAGTAAATTAAGAAAAAATTCATTTTTATGATAATTTTAGTGAATAACAACAAAATCATTGTATAAATAAATCATCGAGATGTTTTTTTGAGAATTTTTTTATTGTGTATCATCTTACAAATGAATCATTTAATGATTCATTTTGTTTGTTCGCGAAAAAAATATGTAGAAAAAAAACTTCTTACCTTCCTACCAAAAATTTCCTTCTTATTTGATTTTGAGTATATATATATATATATATATATATATATATATATATATATATATATATATATATATATATATATATATATATATATAAAAGCCCTTTTATTCTGGTGCTTTCAATACAAAATTCATAGTGTTCCAGTTCCTCCACGTACCCAATCCCAGAACGATATAACGCATAGAGATGTCGATTAAACGTTCCTGCTCATCCCATCCGGCGAACATACACCTTTTCCAAATTCAAGTACTCCTTCATTCTACGCCTCTTCGAATACACGCAACGGTACCTCATCAACAAAATCTAACCAAATCATCCACAAAACCGATTGCAATTATTACACAACGAACACAAAATTCCCCCCAACTCTTCACCGCAAACATTCGTAATATGAATCAAATAAGAACGACACATTGATCCTCCTATCGTCATCTCCATCTGCCATCATCATCTTCCCATCTTCCCACTGGTATGTTTGCTACGCAAACCCTAATTTGATTTGAGTTCTTTCCTATTCTTTCCCGTTAATCTGTCGATGTATTTTTCTATACCGTTAATATCTCGTTAAAATCTATTTGACCGGTGTGTTTCCTCCAATCGGCAAACTCCAGTTTGGTGCATAATTCTGTCCAA
Source organism: Lactuca saligna (assembly GCF_052625555.1). Taxonomy (NCBI): domain Eukaryota; kingdom Viridiplantae; phylum Streptophyta; class Magnoliopsida; order Asterales; family Asteraceae; genus Lactuca; species Lactuca saligna. The sequence goes on along the minus strand of NC_136421.1, from coordinate 67,088,862 downwards.
TTGTATTGTAATTATGATTAACGATTGCACATGGATAAATTATTCCAGATAGTTAACATATTTTCTAATTGTAATTATCATGAACGATTGCACCAGGGAAAAATATTGTGGACAATTTGTTCCATTGGTTGCTTTTACATTGTATATTCTTGAGATTCAAGTATATAAAAGCTCAGTATTATTCCCAGAAATGCATATCATATTGCAATCTGTTTTTCCTTTTTGTTTTCAATCGTGTAAAAGGAAAATTTAAATTCCTTCAAACAAATATACACCGGATAACATTTTCCTTACATCTTAATATCCACATTAATTTCAAATTTACCTAGTTCATTTAAGTACTCCCACCTTTGACAGCATTTAAGAAGGAAAATAAGTAATCATATTGTACAAATTACTGAAATTTCCCCCATCTGCCTGAAAATTTTCCAACATGAAAAAAGAACTTAAATTTAATAGCTGGTAAATAACTAAACATTGCAACATCCAAATATGCTTTTGTAGACATCATCAATCATCATCATTATAGTACCTTTGAACTTATATTGGTTTACAGACACTATGAATAGATAGATTTCTAATTTTCCATAATTTGCTATCAATGACAAAATGCAAAAAGACTAATAAGAATTGCTTATCTTTCACAGCTGCATCATCATTCCTATATGTTGGTTATGAGTACAGAGAGCAAGAGAGCATTACAGACATTCTGGTTCTCTTTTTTCTTTTAACAAACCCAAAATGGTGTTTTTATTTTTTTTTATTTTTTTTATTTTTTTTTATTTTTAGTTTTTTACACTTATATATATTTACCAAATACCCTTCATCAATTATTGGTTCAATAATCAATTTTGAATATACAATTATGAAATGATAACAATATAATTCCTGATATACTGATAATTCCAGTTCGTTTTTTTAATTCTACTGTATGGTCCCTTTTCCCGACTTCCTTTTTTCTAATCGAATTTATATTCAAAATGGTGTTTTTTTTGTTTTTTTTAGTTTTTTACACTTATATATATTTACCAAATACCCTTCATCAATTATTGGTTCAATAATCAATTGTAAATATACAATTATGATATGATAACAATATAATTCATGATATACTGATAATTCCAGTTGGTTTTTTTTTTAATTCTACTGTATTGTCCCTTTTCCCGACTTCCTTTTTTCTAATCGAATTTATATTCAAGATTTGGGATTTGGAATTTATATTCCTATATGTTGGATTAGATGCAGAACGGTCAAATTTTTGTGAGAGGGATACATCTGCATATTTTCTTTATTTGAATAATTAAAATTTTTTACACAATTATATATTTCGGTGCTCCCCAGAAAAATCATTCGTTTTGGCACTTCAGTCATAATTTGTTTTCACATGCTTATTTTTCTGCTTCTTTGTTCATGTTTAAATTTAACGAAAGTTATTTGATCGTCTGCCATGAAAAAAGCAGTCTAATTGGGCAATTTATGTGCTAATAATTCATGTGTAGTGTGATTTAAATGAGCAAGATATGACTATGTGATTCGTATTCAATATCTTGAAATTTTGGATAGAACTAGAAGGAAGATTGGTTTTCTAGCATAAAGTTCAAGTCCTCAATGTCAATTAATTGTTTTCGAAAATCAAGACAAATGGTTTGCTTCTGACATCATCTATTGGTGAAGGTAAATGTAAAAAACTCAATTTGGTCATTTGTCATATACACTTATTTCTTATATAATCATAATGTTTTAATTTTTTATATTTTTCTTTTTCCCTTTTTGGTGCTTCATAAATATTGAGAGGTTATAATTGTAATTTATATTTTCCTTGTGCATGGTCTTATCACTGGTTTCATGCGATTGAAAAAAGGCATGGTTTACCTTTCATTGCAACGATGCATGAATGTGATCTACTCGATTGAATTACTAAAGTCAATAGTTGTTAAACAATGATAAAAAAAAAAAAAAAAAAGTAAGTTACAACCTGTTATGAACTTGATCTATTAATCTAGGCATGTAAAAAAAACTTAAGTGGTAAGTATGCTCTTACATGCATAAAAATGGAAGAATAATTGTTGCAGGACTTGGGTAGAGGGATGACACAAAGTGATCAAGTTTCTGACCACTTGGCTATTTTTTTTTCCCTTTAGCTGGAAGATTTTGTGAAGCTGGTTTGGATTGTGCTGGGGTAAAATGGTCATTTAGTCTCATGCCAACAATGTATTCAATCGGAAAAAGAAAAAAAAGACCTTATAGCCATAAGACCATGAAACCACGATGGATATAAAAGTTGTCAAGTTATACAAGTAGGATAATTCATGATTTTCTTTCAACTCTTAAGTTGGATTTTCTCTGTTCAATGTAAAAAATAGAGTTGGGTGGTCTTGTGGTTTTCTCCATCTCGGGTCATTTACCCACTATAATTAGTGGTGTTTGGATGTAAGTTTCCACCATCAATTTTAAAACTAGAGAAGAAGAATCATTTATTTAAAATTGTATGGTTATCTTTGGTCACAACTTCAAACACCTGCTATGGCTTGAGTGTGTAAGGATAAAAAATGGTTAAAGTATATGTGAGTTACTATCAATAGACAGTCTTCATGATTTATTGACCTCTTGGCCTTTATTTTGTTTTTTTATTAATGATTTCCGTCAATTGTGCGCTATCTAGATAAGGAACTTTTGTATTTTATGCATACTCCATGGACCTGTTTAGTATATAGCTAATTACAAGAAACTCTTTCATACTTGTGATATTCAGGTGAATATGTATAGCCACTTAGTGAACACAATTTACAAGATTTGTATACATTCTAAACTTTAAATGAAATTGTAGGTTGAGAGTGAACATGCTTACCAGTTCTCTCTTCAGCCCTCTGATGCACCATAGTTTATCTACAGGACTGTGAGTGTAACTATAACCTGTCAAAAACATATGGTTTATCATAATCCAAAAAAGTAGCTCCTGAAAAGATTAAACTAATGATGTAATTTTTAACGTCTTTTGTTAACCAGTTACTTGAACGTTGAACCTTGATGAATAGACAACATTTATTTGAATAACGAAAGATTAATATAAACATTTTGCATGAATGCAAATAATGATAAAAATAACTATTTCAATCGAATGTCGAAGGTTTTAACCTTTCTTTAAAGAAGTTTTATAAGCGTTTTTTTACCCATAATAGCAATGCACTTATATCTGTTTACCAATAATAGCGTTGTTCTTGTGTTTTTTTAATTGATAGAATCAATATCAAACAAACAGGAAGGAAAGTTCATTGCTATTTGCCTTATATAAAATTCAAGAAAGACCATTTCAATATTTTTTGGGGATTCTTTTTCATTGTGATCTTATATATATAAAAACCTTCTTTTTCTTATCACACAAATTCATATTTACATGGGTCCTGGAACTGCCACATCACTTACCCTCTAAACGACGACATGGACATCAAAGTGGATTCCTACCGTTTCATTTTCACTCATGACGGTTATTGTTTATAAACTCACCCCTCCTAACACTTTCGTTCCTTTTCTCCTCCCTGCCTTTTATCCATTGCCGAGACCTCCAAATTCACCCACTAACCATCGACATCTCACTTTCCTTAACCCCTGATCTACCAAACATTACATATTATTCATCTACACCACTCCATGTTTCACTTGCCTCAGTCCACCGAACCATCCAAATGTTATGAATTCTACACATCTCCCTATCGTCTCCATTTTCAAACAAAGATAGAATGCATCCTATCACATAAACATTATTTTCCTCCTGCCTCCTACAGTGTGTTTATGCAACAACAACTCCTATAATGCCATGTAACCTAACATTTTGGCAATAAAACTGAATCGTCAGACCTCATGAAAGACGTCGCCTCCAGAAGTTTTCCCTCCGTCCTCCGCTTCATTCTAACCGACAACAATTTAAATTCGACGTTTGAAACATAGAATACGTTCTGGATTTCTTTACAAAGGTATGTCTTTTATAAAATTTGGGTTCTTGTTCTTTTATACGCGCTTTTGAACTTTAACTAAACCCACAAATTTTGCCCTAATTCAAGAAATTCAATAGATATTCATATTACAATCTAACGTTTTAATTATTGGACCGGTAATTCCCCATCATAATTTTTCTTTATGATTTTGATTTTCGCGGTTCAATTTGTATTTTCTCAACGTATCCCTATGTAATATGTCACTTTCTTATAAATGTCTGGTGATGAATTTTTCATCGTTTGTACATGTATTGTTGTTTTCCTGAAATGTTAATGTTATTAAATTTCTGTTTGATTGTGTGTAGGTTTGCTTTGTGCCCTATGAATGATGGCAACTGATATCGCCTTTAATTTTGAAGAAGTGGAAGCCCAACTTAAGGTCATGTTTTCCCTTTCTTTTTTTCCTTGATGGATTGTCGAAGTGCTTGAAACCAGAAAAACGTTCATTCTTGTTAAATCTTTTTGTGTGATATGCTTAATGAGTGAATTAGTGTGAACACATTTATGGGTCTACAGCCAAAAAGATACACAAACTGAAGCCTAAAGTCCCATTAGTTAGTAAGTTCTCTCCATTGTTTTGGTTTTATTTAGATAAAATTCGAACAACAGGTACATTAAATGTTTCATGGACGCTATTAGGAAATTAGACACATTTATGTTAAATTCGACATATTAACTTCTTGGAAATCAAATTGTTCAATATGACTTTGCTAATTGATTTCATGATGAATTTTTTATGAATCGGTGATATTTTGGACTTCTACAACAATTGTGATATGTTTTATGCTCGTTGGTCAAAGAAATTTATGCATGTGGTTGATTTTGTTAGATAATTTAAAGAACACACAACAGTTACAAAGGTTCACATCTCAAAATTGTTGAAATTGATAAATTTGAGAAGGTTTCTTCACACCCCCGAACCGTTAGGAAAACAACGGCGAAAACGTCTGGGAGCACGACGTTATACGTAGTATCACAATAATCATGTCATAGCAATGAAAGTAAACACAACCATTACATTACAATATGAATATTTACATTTGTTTGAAAACATATTTTTTACATCACATTATATAACAAAAGATAAAGACGAGACTCCAAAAATGCTCCATCTTTCTCCAAAAGCTGGTTAGGTACCTGTCTATCGTTGCCCTGAGAATACAAGCGGTTTTGAAAACGTATCAACATAAAGCTGGTGATTTCATAACCATGTTTTCGTATTGAAAACTAGTCACTGAGTTTGTATAAATAGTTTCTTTCCATTATAAGTAAATATCGTTTGTACCAAAAACCATTGTCACCAAGTTCTGAAACATGTATGCATGCTTACCAAGAAAATCCAATATTTTCTAATATGGTTGTTGATTTACGTATGAAAAGTACGTTCTGTTTTAAAACCATGGCTACCACCAGTATGTAATGTATGATCGTTCGGGAAACCTAGTTAGAACCAGTATGTATACTAGTTTTATTACTTAAAATAAAACTATAGATTTTGTCCCTGGAATACCCTCCAGTAAGTAGATAAGTAGTTTTATTAGTTAAAATAAAACTATAGAAGAAAGAAATCTCATAAACAATGATTAGTTTATATTATTGTGAGTCGTATAACAATACTAATTTGACTTGTGACCTCCTTGACGTTCTTAAGGCATCGTACTATTACAAAATTTGTCACCCTAGGCGTGCCCGCCTAACCGTAGGTAACAGTTCAGGTGTGGGATTGTCGGTCCCGAATAGATCTATTCACAAATTTCACACTCTCTCTCCAGGAGACTCTGGTTATACTACCGGTGAGGATTTATTGAAACCCCGAGGGGCAAAACGAAGATAGTCTCACAATCATGTATTAACTAGTTTACGTGTTTATTCGGTTGTTCTCGAGTTCGAAATCGTTTGTAACGGTGTAGAGTATAAATAATTATACATAAAATAATTATTTAGCATGATACTCTAGTTTTTTATTCGTAGTAATGGATAAACTAAATCTGACATAATTTATATGTTAGACTTTGCATAACGTTTGAACCTGTAAGACTGGTAATGAAATCCCAAACTATACCTATTATAGTTTGAATGGTTGTTACGTTCGTGTATGGTTTTGAAAACTATGCAATTATGAATTGAAAACATCCCTTATGCTTCGCATAATACAAAACGGATAATTGTATCTAAACGTTTGATAGAAAATCATCGTAATTGCATCAGTTTTTTAGTTATGAAAACCATTATGTTTAGCTTGTATCCCCCCCCCCCCCCCCCCTTAAGATATGAAAAAAGCTCGGAAAAGTGTAGGGGGGTATGAACTCATAGTTTAACGTAGGATTCGAGTGTACGATCGATATGAGTGTTGAGTGTCAACGGATGTTCTAAACGTAAGTGGATCGTATTAATCATATGATAACACGTATACGTATTAGATTAGGGTATTTCATGACTAATCATGATGGGAAACCATCCTAAGGTCTTGGAAATGTTTGTACTAAGTGTTCTAGGCTCCACACGTAGTGATCCTTGCAAGTTTAAGGCCAAACATGAGCATTAGAGTGGGTATATGGCCATAAAGGTGAGTGTGCGGCTAGGGAGTGTGGTCAGACTTGTATGTGCGACTGCACACAGGAGTGTGTGGCTGTAAAGAGGGTGTGTGCGGCCGTAAACAGGAGTGTGCGTCCGTACACTCCTTGTTTGAGCCCAAAATGTCGATTTTGAGGTATTTCAAGTTCCAACCCATGTCTTAATTTGAATATAGCGACCACACTCTCACTTTGGAGGGTATTTGAGGTGTGTACGACCACCTTATGAAGGTGTGCGGCTGCACCCCTTTAAAGGATGAAGAACACGAAGAACACTATGAGTTTTAGGCTTAGATTTAGGTCTCTTACCACTATAACAAGCTTAATGGTGAAGTAGTTCACATTTTTGAGGCCTTAAGAGTCTTCTTGGATGAAGTTTTTAGAGAGAGAAAGTAGAAAGATAGAGAGTAGTGTGCAGCTAAAGAAGAAAAAGTGAATGAAAGGGGGGGGGGGGTTTACTATATATAGGGTCAGGTGTGTGGCTGGGGGAGTGTGTGCAACTGGGTGTGCAGCTGGCTAGCCGCACATGCGGGTGTGCGGCGGCACACACCTTCCTTAGTGTGTTTGGCCCGCTTTTGTGATGCTACATCCTTTTTAACCCTTCTTAAGACTCATATCTAGGCTATACTAAGCCTAAAGCGCTCATATGGACCCACAATTTCGCTATAAGATGATAAATTCGAGTGAAATCTTGATATACAGATCGATTGTACAGGATAAAAGTTTTGGGTTGTCATATCACACCCCCCCCCCATTAGAGGGAATTTCATCCCGAAATTCAAGAATATGGATACGAATCATGGATTTGGAAAAAAGATGAAGGTATTTCTGTTTCATTGAATCCTCGCACTCCCAAGTGAATTCACGTCCCCGCTTAGTATTCTAGCAAACTTTCACTATCGGGATGCGACTTTGTTTTGTTAGTTTGACCTCCCGGTCCATGATTTCGATTGGTTCTTCCATGAAGTTCAGATTTTCGTTGATTTCGATTTCATCAAGAGGGACCACAAGGGTTTCGTCAGATAGGCGTTTCTCGAGGTTCGAGACGTGGAAGACGGGATGAATGTTACTAAGTTATTGAGGTAAACGGAGTTTGTAGGCTACGAGACCAATCTTGGCAAGGATTTCGAATGGTCCTATGTACCTCGGATTAAGCTTTCTACGTTTTCCAAAACGTATCATGCTCTTCCTGTGCGAGACCTTTAGCAGAACACGGTCTCCGACCTGGAATTCCAATGGTTTTCATTGTTTATCGGCGTAGCTCTTTTGTCAATATCAAGAAGCCTTTAGTCGTTCTCGGATTTGTATGATCTTTTCAGTGGTTTCGTGGATGATTTCTGGACCAGTGAGAGTGCTATCCTGGAATTGCCACTCGGCTAGCTGCGTATCACCCACCTCAGCCCAGCATAGAGGGGATATGCACTTGCGGCCATAGAGGGATTTGAAGGGCGCAACCTTGATATTGGTATGATAACTATTGTTTTAGGAGAGAATTCAACCGAGGGCAAATAGGTATCCCACAATCTACCGAAGTCGATGACACATGCTCTTAACATGTCTTCCAAAGTCTGGATGGTTCTCTCACTATGTCCATAAGTCTGAGGATGATAAGTTGTACTTATATCCAGCTTAGTTCCAAGAGCTTTCTGACGGGACTGCCAAAATCTCGAAGTGAACCTGCCGTCTCGATCGGAGATAATGGATACAGGCACACCGTGCAGTCGAACTATCTCTTGGATGTAGATTCGTGTGAGTCTTTCCATATTGAAATTTTATTTGATTGGCAAGAAGTGAGCGGATTTCGTCAATCGGTCGACTATTACCCAGATGGTGTCGTACCTGATGGGTTTTGGTCATAAGAACATCCTATGTGCTCATACAAACCCTAATGCTTGGATCTAGGTTTCTCTATTGTACATGCAAGTTATCCAAGACTATAAGCCCTAGATCTAACATATGATAATCAATATAACATATAATTAGGGTTTAGATCATACCTTGATTGTTATGTAGCAATAACAATCTCAATTCCTCCTTGTATTGACTTTAGAAAGCTCAGAGTCACAAATGTCACTTCTCTAATGGTTCACAAACACCATAAGCAATAGGATGAAGAGGAGAGAGGATGGAGGCTGCCCAAAACGTGTTCTAACCCTAGAAGAAGTATTCTCCACGTTTTTGGGTCATAAGGGGTCTTTATATAGTGAGGCTATTAGGTTATCTAACAAGGAAACCCTAATTTGGATGCTTAAGCCCTAAGCAACCCATAGACTCCTTTAATTAAGGCCTTGGACGATTTCCTTATGGGATTCCCCATAGAATTCGTCCACTTCTTAATTTAAGACAATCCATAGCCCAAATTGTAATTATCTTATAATTACAATTCCAGTCCCTTAAGTTTAATTTATATCTTTTAGTCACAAAACTAATTACCAATTAATTATTGACTAATATTAATTAAACAATATGATTTCTCCATTAATATATTATTCTCATAATATATTAATAAATCATATTTAATCCTTTCTCTCCATAATTCATCCTATCAAGTTGCTTTGGTGAAGGCAACCCAAAAGGACCATGCACCATCGGGTCAAGTACATACCAAAATAGTTATGGACTTAGACACTAATCCAACAGTCTCCCTCTTGGATAAGTCTAATAACTATTTTGCGTATGACTTCAGGTCCTGATCTGCAATCGTAGCTTTCCAAAGCTGCTGTCAACTCTGATCCTATCAGATACGCGTGTCCTTTAGATAAGGGATCATATATTCTTCCATTCTAGATATCGTATGAGATATGATTTCTAATCATTCTCTTTGTACTATTTCTCGATTTCCGATTTATGAAGACTGACTAATTGAAAAAATCAAATTAGCCCTAGCCCGGCTGAGCATTTATGTTTGTCATCACTAAATCATCGAGGGACCCAAAGATATCGCTTTTTTCCTACTTTGGATAAAAGGAACGGATAAACTTTGACTCAATGTTCGCTTGCACTCACTCACTGAATCACACACAACAATATGTTTTATGACACCAAGTTACTGGTGCGTTTACATATTATCAATGTGCAACCGATTTGCAAGATACAACTCACACATCTCGGTTTCAAGAATATAAGATATTATCATTTCACCAATCACTCGTGATAAAATCCATGAAGTGATCTAAGTGAGCGTGGGTTTGATCCAATGCTCAAATTCATATTCATAAGCACTCATGAATGTTGCAGCAACCATTTGCTTATGTCTAATACTCTTTTAGACAATCCACACACCAATTCACAACAGTCTTCATTCATACCTACTTCCAACATATGAACGACTGCGGCCCATTCGAATAATTTGACTGTTCTCAACCAATTAAATTATTCAGGAAGTCAAAACATGCAAAGTGAAACACATGAATAATACTAATCCCATATGGCCTCAAACCTTTGAGCATAAATAAAACACCTTTTATTTATCACCATATTAATTACTCATTATTTGTCGTTTCGGGTAATCAACTTCTTACTTGAATTATTACACTTGTCCCATGCTCTTTTGCATGCACACAATGTTTACCTATGGTTCTTACTTCACGAAATAGATCAAATTGAACACATTTCCAATCATTCTCATTTCACAACTCCAAATCCTTTTCCATAAGTGAAAGAATATCAAATTCTTGCTACTTATAGAATATTCTAGATTCTAACATTTTATGCAATCATCCTTTCGTAATATCACTGCACCAAAGTCACAAAGACTATTGCTAATGAAAAATACAAAGTCCTCTATCAGAGATTGTTACAAGACAATTCCTTAGATATGATGTCTGTCACTCGAAGTACATTCCTTTGAACATCCTTTTTCATAAAAGTTTCTAATCTAGTCATAGATTTTTCAATATTCAATTTCCCAATATGGACACATTTCCATATTTTCCATATGACAACTCATTCTTAATAGAATCTTATCTATTCGTAATAATGTCGATATGGTCCATCCAATATGGAAACATTTCCATATGACAACTTATTAATAGAATCTTTTCTATTCATAATAATGTCGATATGGTCCATTCAATACCATGCTTCCAACTACTCATAAGCAACCAATCCTCGTCGAACTTTTGATTGTCCTTTGATAGTTGTTTAATTATTTTAGTCAAAACCGATTCTAGTCCTTTTTCCCTCTAAATGCGCTAGACATTTGGAAAATTTTAGAATGGTCAAATATTAAAGCATTTGCAATCGATCCTATACCCGAAGTGTATGGGACACGATGCATAATGTTTTATTTGCTATGTTCTCAATATTCAAATTGTGAAGAGGAATACCGTAATCATAATCGAAATTTTAAGAACACACTATGTACCTTTGACTAAATTTATTAACATTTCTCAACCTAAGCCTTTAGATTTGAAATGAAGCATAATATTCTCTCCCTTAATTATAGCAAAACAACTTTACAACCCTTACCACTTTGCAAGGTATAACTCTTGTTTTCTATAATTAATATTGCCAACTTGCAATATGTTCCTTAATAATCATACAATCATAACATTTATGCTCCCACTATCATGATGATTATTATTATAAAACATAAAACTTATGCTCCCACTAGCTTCGACATGTATTCATAAACATCTAAACTTTCAGAAAAACAATACCTATTGAATTTCTTAAGTCCATGTTTCTAATACTTAATGCTTTGATAATCTTTTATCAAGGCCTCTTAAACTTATACACCTTTTCCTTAGATAGCTCATATGTATGTCTAAACAATTAAGACTAGTTGCCAAACCTCACAATTCAAATCATGGAAAGGGATACCGTAACCATAATCGAATTCGAGAATGCAATTTTACAATCACTATCTTCTTAAAATCTTTCTTAGTGAAAGCATTTCCTCACAATCATTTTCATGAAGGAGGAAATCTTATGACACTTAGTTTTAAACGGTGTATGTGTTCTTATCCATGTGAATTTGTTAAAACCAAAGTTTACGACAAATTCAAACTCATATGGACTGATCTTTCTTAATCTTGATTTCTTTCCTTATGGTAACACAACTGCCCACCACATCTTCCAAGTGGTTAAGCAACTCACCTTTTCCTATCAATGTACCTTTCATTGATCAAGGTGCCTTGCCTTTTATGCGTTCAAAATGAGAACTCATAGAACTCACATGCATAATTAACTCAATTGGAAACAGCACAGAAACAAAATAATGTCAACACGATAGGTTGTAAACCTCAATTCGTGTGCTAGTGATGATCGATAAGGTTTATTTTATTTGTTCTTGAAACCTTTCAAGACCATTAAGACTCCCACTGACTCCTTGACATATAAGATTCTCTTGTCAATAACCATTTCTTGACAAAACAAATATTCAGGAGTTACTGTAGCTATTATCAAAACACTTCATAAATTGGTCCTAGTTGGCCTTTGTCTTATCCAAGACATCACAACTTTCCACATTTGATAATGTTATAAACCTTCTTAATACTTTTCACTCATTGTCACAATCTTAACTTTAAGACTTGTTATTGGAACGAAGTATGATTGACCTTTCGATTTAACCATTTCTTCAATTCTTGATTCCTCTTCTTAAACATACAATTGTACTAAGACTCACTTAGAGGATCAATTGAGATATGGTTCTTAATCATTAAGACCTATCATAAAGCATAAAAGGTACTCTCCCTTCTTCTTAGAATAGAGAAACTTTTATCTTTCTGCCTACTTGATTCTTCTTATTCGTGTTGCTACTGATTTAAATTTTTTCAATCAATTCATAATTACACTTAATCTTATAAGTATAATCATATTTACTAAACCTTTAGTAAATCATGACAAATATCTTTGATATTCTTGTGGTGGACTTTGATCAACACACAACTTTGTGTGGTCGATCTCCTAGTCCTTTCACTTGACACTTTGTCAACGAATTAGTCGAATTTCCAAATATGAAATTTCTCATTCATCATGCAACCAAGTTGCGTGATTCCAAATTTATGTCCAATTGATATTTGGGCGATGAGAAACTCTCCCTATTTGGTAAATTCTCGACCTTACCATAAATAAGAATCATATCCATTTGTTGTAGAAATATTTAAACATCAATTTTCATAATGATTTCATTGCAAGGAAATAAACAAATAAATAAATAAGTCAAACCAAAATTATTTTATTTATAAAAGCAGCAGAAAACATTTGTCCTTACAATGCAAAATCCATTGAAAACTATGTATTTAAAAAAAAATTCTAACAACTCTATCATAACTATCTAAGCTCAAAATCTAATCTTGAAGTTCATGTGATCGAGATCCATTTCTTTGTGATTAGACTCATCTTGCTCTTTCATCAAGCTTCCTTTCTTTTCACCGATCCTACAAAACATTCAAATGCAATCTTATCACACCATGTATTAAGAATCAACGAATAGGAACTTAATTTAGATAGTGGATTTTACCTGAAGCATAACCATACTATTTGACTCTCCCATCTTCTGGACTCTTCAGGCTCTTTGGGCAGACTTGTATCCAATGCCCTTTCTTTTGGCAGAAAACGCAGGTCGAGTCTCCTAGAACGTCCTCGGAAGCATGGTCGGTTGACTTTCCCAACAAATACGCTCCATTGCTTCGCCAAATCATTTTTGATTCAGCAACAATTAGCATGTAAGTTAGGTCAATGAGGTTATCATCATGATCTATCATATAATACTTTCTTTTAAACTCATTATATGATTCATGAAGTGACTGCAAAACCCAATTCACAACCAACTTATATGGGAATGACACACCCAACATTATCAACCTCTCAATGTGTGATTTCATTTCTAGAACGTGCGCACACACGGGTTTACCATCTTGATGTTTCATTTCCAATAGGGCTTTAGTGATATTCAACCTTTCAATTCTTCGATCTTGTGGATGGAGGAGGTGGAGGAAGTGAAGCATGATTTCTTATTCCTCGATAGAATCGTGGAATACTATCTTCATGTGGAATGCTTGTTCCACGGGATTTGGGAAGACCATAGTTGTCGAACTTTGACATCTACAACACGGGAAAAAACGAATTCAAGTTAGTTGATTTATTGAGTCCTTAATAAATCACCCAAATGAGATACTAAGGCTAGGACCTAACACAATATTCTACAACTCGGGAGAGGGATGCCATAACCCAAATTGTAGAACATTTGAAGGTAAGTGAATGACAATTCACTAATTTCCACCATGAAAAACAAAAAAGAAATTTAAGTTTTAAATCTATGAAAACTCCTAGATCCTTTGAGATTCATTGAACATTTCAATGGCATGTTTAAATCTCGATATGCCCCTCTAGTTTGTGACTGGGATGCCGAGGATCACAAAGCGGGTGTGAATAACGATGCAAACTTACATGGTGCCCTCACATGTTACAGTCACCTATTCGATGTGCCCGTAAACCATACACGCTCCACCGAACTATGATAAACATTGAGTCACCCTTTGCTACCTTTTCTTAGAACCGTTTAGTGTGCCCGTAAACCACACACGCTCCACTAACGTCTTCGCAAGGGCACAAAGTGTAATTTCATGGAATTGCATCAATTCACTTTGCCTAAGTAACTAAGATTGGGAATTTGAAAAACATTTAGTTATTTTAGAAGTTCATTATACTTATAATGGAAGGCTTCATCCTATCCTACCCATTCGGCTAACGACCCTCCACTAGTCAAGAGTGCGGTGGGTAAGAGTAGATACCCATTCAATCGCCATATTGTAGGCAATTTCCTTAAACACCCCTTATAGACCACCTTCATGAATGAGACCGACTAACGGTAAGACTGACTTTTACTCATACATATATATATAATGTTAGACTTTTAATGTTATATATAGTATAGGGTGTATTTTACACTTTGAAAATACTAGGTGGTCAAATTTAATAATTATACCTTTAATTTAATTAAATTGTAAACCAAAACTATTATGGATTTATTATACCTCTTTTAATTATACACCTTAATTAATTAATAAAACCATAAGGATTTGATTTGAACTTCTCAAAACAATACTAGGGTTTTAGAATTTAACATTCCTAATTCAACCTTTAATCAACTTTTAAATTCCAAAACTTGAGGGCAAGTTTTGAAACATTTCAAAACATTAGGGTTTAGAATTTAAACATACATCAAAATTAAACTTTTAATCAAAATTTAAATTCCAAAACTTGAGGGCAAGTTTTGAAACCTTTTTCAAAACATTACGGTTTCAACTATTTAAATTTCAAAACAACAAAACTTTTGAGTACAAATTTAAACTATAAAACCTAAAGGGGAAGATATGAAACTTTTCATAACAACAAGGACCAAATAAAAAATAATCTAAATTAACATTTAATCACATAATTATCCATATTTGATTTATTTAATGATTTCTTTCAAAACAATTTACCAATTTAATCAAAGTAATTAATCACTTATCACATAAGGATACAAATATTTTATTAATTGATAAATATCTTCAATTAGATCAAAAATATAGTCAAATATATCATAAAATTGGATTTATATTGACCTAATATGATAAGGCAACTATCCTTAAGCAAAAACAGCAAGAAATCCCGAAGTTTGCTCTATCTGACGAGTTGACTCGTCGAGTCAGCATGGACTCGGCGAGTTCAGCTATGGACTCAGCGAGTCCAGCCCCCAGAAACACAAAAAACGAATTTTTCATACATATAATGCATCAATACAATAGAAACCAATCTAGGCTCTAATACCACTTATTGGTTTTGGTCATAAGAACATCCTATATGCTCATACAAACCCTAATGCTTGGATCTAGGTTTCTCTATTGTACATGCAAGTTATCCAAGACTATAAACCCTAGATCTAACATATGATAATCAATATAACATATAATTAGGGTTTAGATCATACCTTGATTGTTATGTAGCAATAACAAAATCAATTCCTCCTTGTATTGACTTTAGAAGATTAGAGTCATAAATGTCACTCCTCTAATGGTTCACAAACACCATAAGCAAGAGGATGAAGAGGAGAGAGGATGGAGGCTGCCCAAAACATGTTCTAACCTTAGAAGAAGTCTTCCCCACGTTTTTGGGTCATAAGGGGTCTTTATATAGTGAGGCTATTAGGGTTATCTAACAAGGAAACCCTAATTTGGATGCTTAAGCCCTAAGCAACCCATAGACTCCTTTAATTAAGACCTTGGACGATTTCCTTATGGGCTTCCCGATGGAATTCATCCACTTCTTAATTTAAGACAATCCATAGCCCAAATTTCAATTATCTTATAATTACAATTCCAGTCCCTTAAGTTTAATTTATCTCTTTTAGTCACAAAACTAATTACCAATTAGTTATTGACTAATATTAATTAAACAATATGATTTCTCCTTTAATATATTATTCTCATAATATATTAGTAAATCATATTTAATCCTTTCTCTCCATAATTCATCCTATCAAGTTGCTTTGGTGAAGGCAACCCAAAAGGACCATGCACCATCGGGTCAAGTACATACCAAAATAGTTATGGACTTAGACACTAATCCAACAGTAGCCACTCGAAGATTTGGGTAATTTGGTAATGAAATCCATGGTAATCCTCTCCCACTTCCACTCAGGTATTTCTGGCTGATGAAGTACACCTGAGGGCTTCTGATATTCGACCTTCACCTTGGCACAAGTCAGACACTTGCCTACGAAGGTAGCGATGTTTGCTTTCATGTTTGGCCACCAATATAGTTTCTTAAGATCAAGGTACATCTTGGTCGAACCTGGGTGAATGGAATATCTAGTATTGTGAGCTTCGTTCATGATGAACCCTCTGTAACCACTGAACTTTGGGGTCCAGATCCGATCCATGAAATAGTAGACTCCGTCTCTCATGATCTCTAAGGTCTTTTCCATTCCTCTCAAGACTTCCTCCGCCACGTTCTCTGGTTTCAGGGCTTGCCACTGAGCCTCTCTGATTTGTGCGGATAGATGGGAATGGATGGTCATGGTAAGTGCTTTCACACTGCGACCTGAGTACTCTTTTTGGTTGAGGGAATCAACTACCACATTGGCCTTGCTGGGATGGTAGCGTATTTCACACTCATAATCACTGAGTAGTTCTACTCATTGTCGTTGTCTCATTTTTAAGTCTTTCTGGTCGAGGATGTGTTGTAGGCTTTTATGGTCAGTGAAGATCGTGGACCTTGTTTCGTAGAGGTAATGTCTCCAAATCTTCAATGCGAAGACAACTGCTCCCAATTCCAGGTCATGAGTTGTATAGTTGATTTTGTGTGCTTTCAATTCTCTCGAGGCATAAGCAATAACCTTTCCTCATTGCATAAGCACACAGCCTAAGCCTCGGTTGGATGCATCGTAGTAGACAATGAAGTCCTCTGTCCCTTCGAGCAGAGTCAGGATAGGTGCGCTGCACAAGGCTCACTTCAACGTTTGGAATGCAGTGTCTTGCTTTTCACTACAAGAAAAGGGTACACCTTTCTAAGTCAGAGTGGTTAGGGGTTTGGCAATTTTGGAGAAATTTTGGATGAATCTACGATAATAGCCAGCAAGACCCAAGAATTGATGGATTTCTGTGGGTGTGTTTGGTGCTGACCAATTCTCTATCACTTTGATTTTGGATGGATCCACGTGTATGCCTTCCTCACTTACCACGTGACCCAAGAAAGTTACTTACCGAATCCAAAATTCACACTTGGAGAATTTCGCGTATAACCTTTCTGTTCTTAGGGTTTCAACACTAATCTCAAATGTTGTTTGTGATCTTCCTCGCTTCTGAAATAGACAAGTATATCATATATGAACACGATAACAAACTTGTCCAGGAAAGGACGACACACCCGGTTCATCAAGTCCGTGAACACTGCCGGTGCATTGGTTAGACCGAAGGGAATCACCACAAATTCGTAGTGACCATATCAAGTCCAGAATGTTGTTTTAGGGACATCACCCTCGTGGACTTGTAGCTGATGGTACCCTAATCTAAGGTCTATCTTGGAGAAATAGTTGGCTCCTTGAAGTTGGTCGAAGAGGTCGTTGATCCGAGGAAGAGGATATCGGTTTTTAATGGTGAGTTTGTTTAGCTCTCGGTAGTCAATGCACATCCAAAAAGATCCATCTTTCTTTTTCACAAATAAAACTGTGGCTCCCCAGGGTGAGGAACTCGGTCTGATGAATCCTTTGTTGAGCAGTTCATTGAGCTGGATGGACAACTCTTGCATTTCTGCTAGCGTTAGGCGATATGGGGACTTAGCTACGGGGGTAGCTCCGGGGATTAATTCGATGCGAAACTCGACTTGGTGCTCAGGAGGAATTACCGGAAGCTCTTCGGGGAAGACATCAGGAAAGTTGCAAACTTCGGGGATGCTCTCGAGGGCTTTAACCTCCTGTTTCTCATTTACAACGTGGGCTAGAAATGCACGACACTCCTTTCGCAGAAGTTTTTGGGCTTTGATGCATAAAATAATGTAGAGGTTGGAGCTAACTTTATCACTATAGATCATGAGGGTTTCGCCAGAGGGGAGATTGAGACGTATAGCTTTTTCGAAAAAAGGATATCAGCACGATTGGGGCTCAACCAATCCATGCCAATGATGACATCGAAGCTCTTTATGGAAACTGGCATAAGATTGATAGGAAAGGAATAATCGTTTAGGGTAAGGGTACAACCACGAAATATATCGTTAGTGCTCTCTTTCTCACCGTTAGCCATTTTGATGGTAAACGTTTCGGTTAAAGATTGAGGTTTATGTTTGAGAAGATGTTTGAATGCATGACTGACAAAACTTCTCTCTGCACCAGAATCGAAAAGAATTCATGCATAAGAGTTATCGAGGAGGAACGTACATGTGACAATGGTAGGATCAACAACTGCCTCCTCTTGCCCCATTGCTAGAACTCTCCTAGTATTACCAGTTGTTGTTACCTTGTGGAAATTTCTCTTGTAGTGCCCGACTTCGCCACAACCATAACAGGCCTGACCGACACCTGCTCCAGATGCCTGATTGGTTGGTTGGGCTGGTGTTCTGCAGTTTCGAGCAGTATGACCCTTCTTGCCACAGTTTTTGTAGAGAATTTCATGACATGGGCCGGGATACGGTGGTGGTAATTGCATTTGCTGCACCAAGGGAGGGTACGAGTATATCCACTGGTAGGTGCTTGAGTTACAGGAGTAGCGGCAGGAGTAGTGGAAGCGTGGATTTCCACTGTATGCTGTTTCTTGGATGGGTTCTATGAAGACTGGCCCTTTCATTGCTTCCAGCACTTTCTCTTCTCGCCACTTTGTTTCACTGGTTCAGGAGTGGCTGTTATTTTATCTAGATCAACCCCGTGATCTATGAGAGTCTGCGCCAAACACTTGGTGCTATCAAAAGTGTTTGGCCTAGCAGCCAAGACATTTCCTTGGGTTGGGGGCGTCAATCCCCAAATGTATATCTATATCTTCTTGCTTTCCGGGGTGACCATTCCCGGGAAAAGAAGTGCTAGGTCTTCAAACCTAGAAGTGTAGGCAGCAATATCTGAACCCTTCATCTTTAGGTTCCAGAGTTCTTGCTCCAGCTTCTGCATTTCGCCCCGTGGGCAGTACTCAGCAAGCTTGAGCTCTTTCAAGATCTCCCAACCCATAGAGTTTGCTAATGGTAGTGTTAGGGATTTAACCCGACTATTCCACCAGGTCAATGCTCTGTTTGTGAAAGTTCAGGAGGCAAATTTCACCTTGTTGGCTTCCGAACAGGAACAGATTTCGAAGATGGACTCGATCTTCTCAAACCATCGAGTCAAGGCAATGACACCTCCAGTGCCGTCGAAAGATGTGGTTTTCGCGTTCATGAAGTCTTTATAGGAACACTCCTTCTGGTGTCCCTGACCACCTTCCTAATTTTGGGGATGGGTACCACCCCCTGGCCTACCAGAACCGTCGGGGTTCATCAGTTACATTGCGGCAGCCACAACGGCAGTAACAACTGCCTGGAACATAGCGAGATCAAATTAAGGAGGTGGTGGTGGAGGATTGTTGTTCTTTAAGCTTGGTCTTTTCTTTGGAGGCATCTCGTTATAAAATGATCAGGAAGGAGAGGATGATAAGTTCACTGAATTTAAATCAAGAGATATGAAACAAGATGTATCTCTATATGATAGATGAAGTGTTCTACTAAGCGATAAACAAAAAAGAGTTACTAAAGCAGGTAAACTATCGCTAGGAAAGAATGAGTAGCAACACTTGGAATGAATTTTTTTTTATAATGTATCCTGCTTTGACTAAAATACTCCTATAATATTTTATGTTCAAGGTTTTGTTCCATCGATTTCTTTTGGTAGAAATACTTGGTAAGTTTTAGGCTTGTTGCAACACCACAGTCACTCCTAAGCACATGTTCGTCATGTCTCGAATGAATACAGCTGATCAGGCTATATTGAACCTAGACATGATTAAATAACTGTCCAGGTTTAACCACAGTGTCCAACATCCAATTACTTTTTTTTGGTTCTTTTATGACAAGGTTTCTGGTATGTAGGTATACTTGTATACTTGGAGTAAAAATACTTATATTTTTAAAGTATACTTTTAGTTCAGAGCACTTCGGCCCCTTAGCATTTATAATTGTATACCATGTAAGGTTCGGTATACTTAGTTCACTATAAACAATAGCTCTGATACCAATCTATCACACCCTCGTACCGTTAGGAAAACAACGACGGAAACGTCCGGCGGCGACGACGTGATACGTAGTATCACAACAAACGTGTCATAGCAATCAAAGTAAATACAACCTTTACATTACAATATGAATATTTACATCTGTTTGAAAACATAGTTTGTACATCACATTATATAACAAAAGATAAAGACGAGACTCCAAAAATGCTCCGTCTTCTCCAAAAGCTGGCTAGGTACCTGTCTATCGTTTCCCTAAGAATATAAGCGGTTTTAAAAACGTATTAGCATAAAGTTGGTAAGTTCATAAGCATGTTTTTGTATTGAAAACTAGTCACTAAGTTTGTATAAATAGTTTCTTTCCATTATAAGTAAATATCGTTTGTACCAAAACCATTGTTACCAAGTTCTCAAAACATGTATGCATGCTTACCAAGAAAATCCAATATTTTCTAATATGGTTGTTGATTTACTTATGAAAAGTACATTCTGTTTTAAAACCATAGCTACCACTAGTATGTAATGTATGATCGTTTGGGAAACCTGATTAGCACCAATATGTATACTAGTTTTATTACTTAAAATAAAACTATAGATTTTGTCCCTGGAATACCCTCCAGTAAGTAGATAAATAGTTTTATTAGTTAAAATAAAACTACAGAAGAAAGAAATCTCGTAAACAATGATTATTTTATACTTATTGTGAGTCGTATAACAATATTAATTTGAATTGTGACCTCCTTGACGTTCTTAAGGCATCGTACTATTACAAAATTTGTTACCCCAGGCGTGCCCGCCTAACCGTAGGTAACAGTTCAGGTGTGGGATTGTCGGTCCCGAATAGATCTATTCACAAATTTCACACTCTCCCTCCAGGAGACTATGGTTATACTACCGGTGAGGATTTATTGAAACCCCGAGGAGCAAAACGAAGATAGTCTCAGAATCATGTATTAACTAGTTTACGTGTTTATTTGGTTGTTCTCGAGTTCGAAATCGTTTGTCACGGTGTAGAGTATAAATAATTATACATAAAATAATTATTTAGCATGATACTCTAGTTTTGTATTCGTAGTAATGGATAAACTAAATCTGACATAATTTATATGTTTGACTTTGCATGAAGTTTGAACCTGTAAGACTGGTAATGAAATCCCAAACTATACCTATTATAGTTTGACTGGTTGTTACGTTCGTGTATGGTTTTGAAAACTATACAATTATGAATTGAAAACATCCCTTATGCTCCGCATAATACAAAAGGGATAATTATATCTAAACGTTTGATAGAAAATCACTATAATTGCATCAGTTTTTAAGTTATGAAAATGTTTATGTTTAGTTAGTATTCCCCTCTGAAAACATGAAAATACTCAGAAAAGTGTAGGGGGTATGAACTCACAGTTTAACGTAGGATTCGAGTGTACGATCAATATGAGTGCTGAGTCTCAACGGATGTTCTGAATGCAATTGGACCCTATTAATGATATAATAACACATATACGTATTAGATTAGGGTATTTCATGACTAATCATGACGGGAAACCATCCTAAGGTGTTGGAAATGTTTGTACTAAGTGTTCTAGGTTCCACATGTAGTGATCCTTGCAAGTTTAAGGCCAAATATGAGCATTAGAGTAGGTGTATGGCCATAAAGGTGAGTGTGCGGCCAGGGAGTGTGGTCAGACTTGTATGTGCAGCCGCACATAGGAGTGTGCGGCCGTATAGAGGGTGTGTGCGGCCGTACACTCCTTATTTGAGCCTGAAATGTCGATTTTGAGGTATTTCAAGTTCCAACCCATGTCTTAATTCGAATATAGGGGCCATACTCACACTGTGGAAGGTATTTGAGATGTGTGCGGACACCTTATGAAGGTGTGTGGCTGCACCCCTTGAAAGGATTAAGAACACGAAGAATACTATGAGTTTTAGGCTTAGATTTAGGTCTCTTACCACTATAACAAGCAGAATGGTGAAGTAGTTCACGTTTTTGAGGCCTTAAGAGTGTTCTTGGATGAAGTTTTTAGAGAGAGAAATTAGAGAGAGAGTAGTGTGCAGCCAAAGAAGAAAAAGTGACTGAAAGGGGGTTCTCTACTATATATAGGGACAGGTGTGTGGCTAGGGAGTGTGTGCGGCTAGGTGTGCAGCTGGCTGGCCGCACACGCGGGTGTGCGGCCACACACATCTTCTTCCTTAGTATGTTTGGCCCGATTTCGTGTTGCTACACCCTTTCTAACCCTTCATAAGACTCATAACTTGGTTATACTAAGCCTAAAGCGCTCATATGGACCCATAATTTCGCTATAAGATGTTAAATTCGAGTGAAATATTGATATACAGATCGATTGTACAAGATAAATGTTTTAGGTTGTCACAGTTTCACGGGCATTTGGGATACTATCTAAACCTAATTTGTATATTTTCTCCAAACATAAAGACTATATCTAGAGCCTGCATATGGTTTTCTTTTATCATTTTATCACTGTTAAAATTTTAGTTATATTTCTTTGGTTTACACATCTTTATTCTACTATCTGGTGCATTTAGATTGAACCAAATGCCTACAAGATAATGGAACGTTGTATGAAATAGAATAAGCTTCGGAAACAGTGAGAGAACTGAAGCCTTACATCAATCATGGGTTGTGCTTAGGTGATGTAGATTCCTACTCATTGTGGCATTGTGACATGCTAAGCATGGCCCACGAATGGCGGTGATTTGGAAACTATATTGCTATTATAGGTATATAATAGAAATAACAATGTTATTACATGCAAACAGTTCACATAAGATTTACAGATTAAAAAATCTTTAACATTAAAGTTTTTTTGGGACCATAATGATATTGTTTTCACTTTGTTTAATGATATTTTCTTTGAGAGTAACAACTCTTCAGTGAAGAATATTCTCATGGGGGATTCTTTGATGACTAGGTGATGGAGATATCAATTATAATTAATTGATTCATTATCTTGATATTGTTTATAGTTACCAATTCTATTTAAATTTTATCTTATTATGTTCTCTACTTCTCTATTCCTTTTGTCAGTGATGCCAAAGAGGTCATTTTCTTTTATTGTAATAATAAAGTTCATTGGAAAGAAAGCTACCCCAAGTACTTGTATGACATCAAGGATGGCAAAGCGAAGCCAACATCAGTGGGTATTTACATTATTCAAACTAATAACTCACAACCTAGTCATTCATGGGTTGTTGATACACTATGTGGTATTCACATTTGCTCTTATTTTTAAGGACTAAAAGAAAATGAAGAGGTGGAGCATGGAAGGATGAATCTAATCATAGGAAATAGGTGATCTTCTCCTGTTACCAATATTGGTACTTATAGTCTTATGATTAGTAGGGGTGTAAGATTAGATATAATTAGTCGTTGCTATTCGTCACAAATGATGTGAAACATTATTTATTTTTGTACACTTTTTAGAAAAGCTTTTTGATATTCGTTTAATGACATGAATGGATCGATTTTGGTTTATAAAAGTAGCATTTTTCGTGTTTTAAACTTTACCTTGTAATGCTGTGTATGAAACTGTGATTTATGTTGATAGCTTAGGTAATAGTGTATTTCATATTGATTCATCTAGTGGTTTTGACAAGGCATGCTTGTGGCAATGTCATCTTCAACATATTAACAAGAAACACATCGCCCAACTCCAAAAGGATGGAGTGTTGTAATCATTTTACTTGATTCAAGATGAAGAATGTGAATGAATGGTCAAGATAGTGATTTGGTCTAGGCTTTCTATTGTAATAGTTCTTTTGTTAAAATATAATGGTTTTTAGTAGTTTTGGATGTTTGCGGCACTGTAGTATGTTTACAGCCGTAAACCCAGATTCCGGCCCAAAGTTCCCTATAGATAGAGGTGTCTTAGGTATTTATTGGTTGTTGATGCTAGGCAGTTCAAGGTCAAGTATAACGAGTTGTACCCGATGTTTTCAAGTAATAAACGTGTGCAAGCTTGTTCTGATTCTTATTCTACTGTAGGTGGAGTAGTAAGGAATTTTTTGGGGATGTGATCTTATTTAAATAGGGGAGAGTTGTAACATCCTGTTTAAGGACATTTCTTAACTCAGTATATGGGGAACATAATGCGACCATGTAAAGGCCTTAGACTTCAATGGAATGAACTTTAGACTCTATTGGAGGTGTATGATGATGATAGGTGATTTAAACCTTGGATTGTTTTGATGGAAGATGAGGGGTAGAATGGAAAATATTATGTTTTGGGATATTTGTATAAATGAATGATTTTAGTTTGAGATATTTTTAGTCATAAGCATCAAGATATAATTATAGAGCTTGTCAAAACTTTTTGGTGGATATAAAGATCATCGAATACGGAATTGAAACGAATAATTTATAGTTGTTTGCAGTTAGCTATAGAAGGGAGTCTGGCAGTAAGTTGGGTGTACACTAGGAGTACGCTAAGCATTCTAGCTAAGGGGAGACACATTTTTAAGGGGTTATGCTACTTGTAACTAATGGTATGATGAGCGTACCGCCACAGTGTTAAAACCATAATTTCATGGTTTTAAGCCCTATTTAAGGAATCTATGCCCTTGGGGTCCTTCCTAACATTAGCCTCCAATCTCTTGGGCCTCCAACTCGAAACCCTAGCCCTTAGATCAAATATTGATCCTTTTTATGTGTTTTGTGTGCATTTTGGAAGAAAACGAAGCCGATGTTTGTTGATTGTTGACCAACTTGTGGATCTATAACTTACATTGCTTTTCTTAACTCCAGAAGGTATAAAGCTAGAGCCTTGATGATTCATTTGTTAGATCTAGCTAGTATTAGATTTAATGAGGTTTTGTCCTAAAACCTTGGTCCTTGTGAGTATAGACCACTTCAAACCATTTGAGATGTTATTTTAGATGTTTTAAGTGCATGGTGTCATAAAAATGCAAGATTGATCATTTCCTTTCATCCATGCATGAGTTATGGATTTTTTGGTTATTTTCGAAGTTAGGGTTTTGGGATTGAGCTCTCTTTAGCCATGTAAAGGAATAAATTTATTGACCTTATGGATTAGAATGTCTTTTAAGGAAAGATATAAGGTTAGTGTGAAGTGTCTTAATGATTAACAGCTTAAAAATTAAATGTGGGTTTAGGCTGATTACGTTGAGTATAAATTTGGCTACGCCTAACGCAACCAACTGGGAGCTCATTTCCAGACATTGTGCTCTACACCAAGCACAAAGCCTTGGTATGTCACGTGTAAGGGAAATATGTTGACCTTTGACTTTTTGACTGTGTGTGACTTTTGGTCAATTTGTGAGGGTTTTAGCATTGGAAAGGGCAAAATGATCTATTTCCCAAATTGTGGATTAGACTTGGCTTAGGACTGGTTGAGTTTGGATAATTGTTTTAATTGCTAATTAGGGTGATTTGGTGTGATTAATAGGCATAGTCTAGTTCTGAAAGCTCGGGTGTGAGTTTTATCAGTCTTCTATGTGAGGTGAGTCTTCTCACTATACTTTCCTGTTTTATAGTATGTATGTGTTGTCTAGTTGGGTCTATTTGCTGTGATTATGATATGTATTGTTATGTGTGTTAAGACTTCAGGTAGTCTCCATGGTTACTGATAACCCACAGGGCATGTTATTTTCCCACTGACACTTCGGATAGTCTCTATGGTTGTTGATAACCCATAGTTGTTTATTTTGTTGTGCTATATGTGATACATTGGGGAAACTCAATAAGCTTTGTGCTTACGATTTGTGGTTTAAAATTTTTCAGGTTTTCTTATATTAAAGGAAGGGCATAGGTCAATTGTGTCGCATCCATAGAAGATTTGTGCACATGATAACTTCTGATGATACTTTGCTAAATGTATTGATTTAAATGGTTTTATCTAAGATTTTATTAATTTGTAAATTGAATAATCATTAAATTTTTAAATGAATATCTTAGGTTGAATTTTGGGACATTAAAAGTTAGGGTTTTGGTAATGATCTCATACGCTCTGCATAACTCAACCTACACCCTACATAGGTCATTACCTCACAATATCGCATGTGACATTCAAGGTAACTTATTTTTCTCACTTTACCCCTTCTACTCTACTTACCAACACAAAATGGTGTTTTTATTTCCAAAAATGGCAAGATCTAGGATGGTAGTCCTATTGTTTACCTTTTTTGTTATCTGAACCTGAAATAGTGGTCCGTATACAATAATAAGGGAAATCTGTCCTCTGATGTTAAAGCAATAATTTCTTTAAATTTTGTGGATTCAATGGTAGTTTAGTCAATTGTATGTGTGCATATTGCAAGTAAATGTGAAGTGATTAATTTTTTTTTTGGTTTGTCAAAAAATTTCATTGATTTGATTTTCTTGGTTTATATACAAACCCAATTGATCATAGAGGAAATGAATTTTATATTCTTAGAATACTGAAATTTATGTTTCATAAGATGTTAATTACATTCAGTGAAATGGATGGATTTCCTTAAGGTCTAGACTAGATAGAGAAAGGAAATGATATATAATTTCAAAAAAGTAAATAACAAAAAATAGATCTTCATGTATTTTACTAGAATTACTAAATAAAACATTGTTCTTTTTATTCATTATTTGATCATTCAATTTTTTTCTTTTTAAAACATTGTAAAGCTATATGCCTCTTTTTCTAGTCTTTTTGTCACATTGATGTCATTGTTTAGCTAATGGTTCAAATAATGGATGACTCTTTATGGAGGACATATGTAGAATTTGTAATGGAAGGGAGTTTGCCCTTTTTTTTCTTATAGTTAAAGAAGAAAAGTAAGCATGCGCCCTTTCTTTATAGTTAAATCATTCTATTAATTTTTCTTCAAATGTTTAGCAGTATCTTTGGATGACATATGGATATACCTCCATCTAACCATAGTTTTTTGAAGTGACTATATTTTCTCAAGGAATTATTGCGATTGATGATATTAATGCCATCTTTTAGAAGTTTTATATTGGTAACCTTGTTGTGATGGTACTATGTTTGTGTAATGGTTATAAAAGGCATATGTAAGATGATCTCATTATCATGGTTTTTGTTATGTTTTATTAGCATTAAATACACATCAATAAGTTACCGAAATAATCTAATGATTTACCTAAGTGTACATGCACCCTAGATTTAGGTTTTACTAGTTTTAGTAATGTAATTTAAAATCTAATCAAAGAACGATATATGACTTACCTCTTGATCCTTAGATCGTGGAATGCATATCTCTTGAAAGGGATGAAGATCCCAATGTAGAAATCCTTTAATGAAGTTAGACTCAATGCTCCAAAATCAGAATTAGAAAAATCCTGATTAAGGGTCGGTTAGAATTTCAAAAACCCAAAAGAGGGGCTATAATCTTAGTCCATGAAGAGTGAGGATAGAAAGGAGAAAGAAATTAAGGAGGAATTTCATCTAGGGGTTGATTTCTAAATATGAACCCTATTGATTATGTCAAAGAAATGCAAGTATGTACAAGCCAATTCATATGGAAATCAAATGTCTCAAGACTTTGTCTAACTAACAGACCTGGTCGGTGACACTGGCTTGTTGAATGACTCGGCAAGGTTATTTTAGGATATGATCATATTCACTATGATATCTTCATATTTGAACAAAATGTGTTGATACTTCTTGATTGTATGTCATGTGATCTTGTGCGACATGGGATCAATTCTTGAGGTAAGCTCACCTTATAGTTACATGAATTTTCATAAGGACCATTAATGACTAAATTTCAACAATGATGTCAGTAATGAATTTCTATCAATCACATAGCTTCCCTTGCATTCTTAATGGATTCATTATACTCTAAGTTTTTGTATTAAATCCACTATGGTGTATTACTTATTTCTCATTTAAGCTAATACTACACTATTTAGTAAAAACACAAATTTTGATTACAAACAAAATTATCGTTATTAGTATGGAGCTCAACACTAGTGTAACCTTTAAATTGATTATTTCCATATTAAGATCATCTCCTGTGTCCTCCTAGGACATTGAGGAATGTTCTTGTTTTTAATTTTGTTTATTCTTTTCAAGTTGATCAGATCCTGCCTGTGATGCTCCAGGAATACAAGTCATCCAATCTAGAACAAGTCATGGCATACATAATCAATCCCGTAAGTAGAAGCATGTGGGAGTCAACTAATTTCTTCTAGATTAATAGCAAATTTAGTACATGAGCATCACTTAATGTCATGCTATACATTAGAAAATCTATTGAACTTTAGTGGTTGTTGAGGCAACAACGCAAAACTCAGCCTCACTAGAAGATCTTATTAAGGTTGGTTGAAGTTTTGAGCTCCATGCTATTGGGTTAGAACCTAGATAAACAATGTATCCGATTATGCTTATGTATGTTTGTTTATCACCGGCCCAGTCTGCATCAGTGAAGGCATGAATATGTAGAGGTGAGTTATGATGGATCAGTAAACGATGACGAATGGTGCCATGAAGATACACCACAATAATCTCTTTAAGGCATGACAATGAATATCAGTAAGGGTGTGCATAAATTGAGCAATTTATTTTTACTGCAAAGTCTACATCATGAATTATTAAGGAAAGGTATTCTAGAGCTCAAAAAAGTGATATGTATTTGGTGGGTTTGTATAATGGTTTACCATCGGTGTTGTTGAGATGATCTGATGTTGTCGATGGTGTGTATATTGGTTTCCATTCACTCTTGCTAGCTTTCGTGAGGAGATATAGAAAGTACTTAGATTGAGAAAGAATAAGACCATCAGAGTGTGGAAGAATTTCAATACTAAGAAAATAGGATAGTTTTCCCAAATACTTTAGAGAAAAACGATTTGCTAAAGTGGTAATGAAGGAAGAGATGTTGAAAGGAGTAGGTCTGGTGATGATTTTGTCATCAATGTACACTAAAATGTAGACATAATATGTACTGGAAGAAGCCAAGGGTGGGCTAGGCAGCCAAAGGAATATATATTATACTAGTTTGGAAGTGGGTTGAATATTCAAAAATATGGCAAATCATAAAGGATATAACCACGTGTATTTAGTAAAGTGATCTAACAAAATGATGTAGTATTTGAAGCCATCCAAATATGTTCTTGGAGAGGACCATACATATGAAAATATTAATTGCAAAGGTGATGTGGAAGTGATAGATGTGCTATGAAAAGTAATTTTATGGGTTTTATTGATGCAACAAGAGTTACAATTATTTTTCATAGATTTGATAATATAAATAGTAGAATCTAGGTGTTGTAAAACTTGAAGGTGTGGATGCCCAACTCGATGGTGCCAAGAGACGAAATTATGAGTATGGATGCAAGTCGTTAAGAGGTTGAATGAAGCCTATAGATGCCATGGCTAGCTATTCCTTGAAGTAGGAGATGATTTGTTTTGAAGACCTTGATAAAAAAATTAAATGAACGAAAGCAATTACTACGTTGTTATCAAGGTATAATCGAGAGATATATATAGTGTTCTCGGAAATAGATTGGACACAGAGAATGTTTTCTAAATTAAAGAGGAGTATTAGAGAAATGAAGAATGAGAGAGCGAACATGAGTAATAGTAAGAGACGAACCATCATCCATGACTATTTAGGGCACCACTATCGAACATCCAGCTAGGATTCTTGTCTAGGTGTGTGGTAGTAAAGACATTAGTCTAACTATTGTTAGATGAAGCTTCTGGTAATAGAGGTAGAGTAATCTGTAGATGCTTATTCTTGAAGGCATAACAGGAGGATAATTATTAACCTTTGGTGAAGCAAAACTGAAACTTTCCTTTAAATATTTGTGTTGTTATAGTTGGAGTAGGAAGGAGAGTCGGTGAGGATTGTTGATTGCAAGTATTCTACGGATTTTTTGAAGGAAATTTATTTGGTGTAAAAGTTGTAACCAGTTGAAGGAGATTGGTGGTGGGTTGGGATTGTTCTAGCAAATCGAGTTTGTGATTGATAGTTTCTCATCTAATTCATGAAAAGAGATGGGTATATTACATGCATTAATAGAATCTATGATGCTTTTGTAAAAGGAGGGGTCCATTCCATTGATGACATCATTAGTTTCCATCTTCTTATCTGGAATGTGTAGTTCATCATTGAGGACCTTGATAACTTACATGTAATCGGTGATTGATTGGTCGGGGGGTTTTAGTGGAGAGTTTTAGGTGGTGTTGTCATTGTTTGATATGGCCATGAGATGGGTTGGCATAGGTGCTAGAGAGAATTATCCAAACTTCTAATGATGAAGAAGCATTGGTGATCAGAGGAACGATGGGGGGGGGGGGGGAGAGCCAACAATTGGTACGAAAATCAATCAATCCAAGAGGAACCAAGTTGTATGGTCTTTTTGAGGAGTCGAGACATCTTCAATAAAGGTGGATTCTTATGCAGGAGTGTTGCCATCAATGAACTTGTGGAGGTCCATGCCATGGAGAAGAGCTTCAATGTAAGTATTCCAACTCATGTAGTTTGTAGATCTGAGTTTTAGGGAGGGTGGGAATTAAATCAAGGTAAGAGATGGTGTGATAAGTAAAAGGTTTAGACTCCAGATACAGAAGAAGCAGGAGTAGAAATCATGATTTGGAAATGAAGAAAGTAGTCGTCGGGATTACTCTAGGGTTTCCTAGCTAATATCATATAAGTTGATCAATGATTGATAGATTTCTAATGATAATGTAACGTCCCAAAAATTTCAACAAATTTAAACTTTTCAAAACAATCCTTTCACTAATAAAATGTTTACAAAAATAGTGTTCTCAAACATTATTTGAAAATCAGAGTTTCCCAAGATCCAATCTGTTGTAAAACCTAGTATGTGTACGGTCACGCCTCAGCATTACCACTCTGATCATCTGAAGAACCAAATACCATAAACAAAATAGTAAGCACAAAGTTTAGTGAGTTTTCCCCAAAAGTACCACCACACAATAGATAACATATACAAATAATAGCATGTAATGGGTCCACAACTATACAGACTGGATTACCCTTAGCGATCCAATCTGTTGTAAAACCTAGTATGTGTACGGTCACGCCTCCGCCTTACCACTCTGATTATCTGAAGAACCAAAAACCATAAACAAAATAGTAAGCACAAAGTTTAGTGAGTTTCCCCCAAAAGTACCACCACACAATAGATAACATATACAAATAATAGCATGTAATAGGTCCACAGCTATACAGACTGGATTACCCTTAGCCTACATCAAGAGTCTAGCTTGCTTGTTGGGCCCATAGATCATGTCTAGATTACTCCCAAGCCCACAACATGAGTCTGGCTTGCCTATCGGACCCACAGCTCATGTCTGGATTGCTCCCGAGCCCACAAAATGAGTACGGCTTGCCTATCATGACCACAACTCATGTTTGGATTGCTCCCGAGCCCACAACATAATTTTGGCTTGCCCATTGGGCCCACATCTTTAATTTGGCTTGATCCCTCAGTCCTTGGACTAGAATACATAAGATTAGCCCACAGTAAAAGTCTAGCATACCAACCGGGTCCTCAGCTCGTATCTAGAATACTATTGAGCCCTTAGTATAAGTCTGGCATGCCCTACCTGGTCCTCAGCTCATATCTGGATTGCTCCAATATCATCAATCCCCCATTACGAGTCTAGGATACCTACCCGATCCTTAGGTAGTGTTTGGAATGCTATTGAACCCTCCGCATGAGTCTTGCATGACCTATCCGACCTATAGCTCATATTTGGAATGCTCCAGGGATTTTTGGATATAGCACGAAGTAGTACGACCTTAAACCAACCCACATAATATGTCGACATATAAATAATGAAGATCAAGTAGGCATAAAATACATGCAACAAAAATCATACAACTCACTACTACCTACTAACCCTCTCATAACATACAAAATTAAGGACTCTACTAGCTAACCACCATAGAATGTGTAACCATAAGTGACTCTACTAGCATACAAAATTAAGGAATCTACCAGCATACAAAATTAAGGACTCTACCAGCATACAAAATTAAGGACCCTAATACCAGCTAACCTCCATAGAATGTGTAACCATAAGTGACCAGAGGTGAGATAGCCACCCTAACAGGTAGTCCTACTTTAGAGCCACAACCAAACAAGGAACATGTAGGAGAGATTAAACCAAGAGTTCTCAAGCTATCCTACATACCCACAGACAGTCCATAAGGCACCCAATAGATGATAACCAGCAAGCTCATATACATGCAATCATGTTTGCTATTAAATATAGTGTTATTGGGCTTGTAATAGTGTGATAGCCGTCAAAATTCGAGTCGGTTTTTAGATTTGACAAGACTTAGTTGCACATATAGGCACAACACATATTAGACTTAGTAACTAGAAGCTAAGTTATAACCTAATAGAAACTTGGAAATAGATAGAAAAAATGGATGGTGTAGTTAGATTTCCCATTGATATGTGAATTCTATAACTACTTAACTTTAGAGACTATCCATATTCGGGTCACTCTTTGACTCGAACACCTTTTCATGACTCATATACACACATTATGTAATTGATCTAGTAGTAGAAATTAGGTTGGAGCCTCATAGAAACTTAAGTCAAAGTTGAAGAATAGGATTGGTATACTTGATTCCTCAATTTTGCTTGAATCTCGGAATCACTAAATATAATGCCAATAAACCGATAAAATAAAATACAAACATTATTTATAATTATAAAAGAGTTATAATACCATAAGATAATTTGAAGTCTCAAAGACTCAATTTATCTTAATATCCACTGATTTTTTAAACTCCAAAACCCTAAAAGCCATAAAAACTCATATCTATAAACTTTAACCTTAAAAACTCCATAAAAATATATATGAACCTTATCATATTATCTTATAATAATTAAAAATATGAAAATGTTTCAAGAAAAACAAAATTTAGGTCATTGATATTTAACCTTATTCCACAAGCTAAAAACTCAAGAGTTATTAACAAATCTTACTTAAAATACACATTTTATAAAATTTGGAGGAATTTTTATAAAAGAATTGAGAAGTTATAAAATTAATGGGAGGAAAATTTAATATCCTCTCTCCTCCCTCATAAATTCATGCATCCTTACTAACACCCCATTTGCCTAAAGTTTGAATGATTTTTCTCTTCCCACACTCCATCTTCTTCACTTTTCTCTCTCACTTTTTAAATCCCCAACACCATTTTCTCTATTCCCCTCTCTATAACCACAAAAATTTTTTTTTCCAGAAAATGAAGCCAATAACACACCTTAAACTTTAAATCTTCATCATCTAGGGTTGTTCTTCAAGATAATCACGAAAATCCTTCAATCTTCCTTCAAAATCTCAAGTTTTCTTGCATATCTTCTTCTTCTCCACCATTCTATTGATGGATTATTCACATGCATGTTCATAACCACGATTTTTATGATGTTGGGGGTAGTATTTAACCCAAAAACCAACATGCATGCGATGATCTTCAAGCTTAGAGGCTTGATCATCAAATTATGCTGTTAAAAAGCTTTCAAATGGGTTTATAAAGGATTTATTCCCAAATAAATATCTAAAACAAGTTTTCAGATCAAATCCGATTTTTCCCTGTATTCCAGCAACAAAATGAGATGTTCTACAAATTTTCAAAAAATAATTCATTTTTCTCGAATTACTATATTTATTGCAATAAGTTAGGGCAATAATTTATATAAAATACTTTCTGAGGTCCATAAATCCTAGGTAAATTAGTGGACGACCCGTAAGGTAAATGACGACATCTCAGTGACTTTCATCGATTTTTGTTACTGTTTGATTTGGTTTTGAATTTTCTTTTTGTTTAGTTAAAATAAATCATAAAACCACTTTAAGGAATTTGAAAAGTCTATATAATAATTTTTGCAGCTCCTACCCTATGTGGAAGACTCAGAAAAATATTTTTAGAATTTTTCATAATGCATTACTTTTTTTCCCTGATTTTTGTATTTATGATAGACTAATAATGGGAAAAATATTTCTACTCATCCAAAATTCAAGAAAATTTACCAGAAGACCTTAAAATAAAGTAGAACACTAAATAAAATTTTTGATGATTTTTGTATTCTGTGTACTATTTTTCTCCTATTTTCTAAGATTAAATACATTTAAATCCACAAAATCAAATTACATTATATAAAAATCATTATTGGGATTTTTCCCAGATTATTTACACTGTAAATAAAGTTTACAAAAAATTTGGTAATTTCCTTTAACTGTTTAATAAACATTCATCAACTAATGATTATTCAAAAGAATAAAACAAAGAAAAATAGCAATCTAATTGAAAAATATCTTTTATATTTTTTAGAGCTTCTACTTGTATAATAACAATATCACAAAAGGTTTGGGCAATTTTGGAAATAGTTTTACATTTATCTTAATTTTTATTAGAATAGATTAACAAAAATCATAAAATCAGGTTCAACAGTTTAGAAATCCATTTTTATATTTTTACCTGCTTAAGAATGTTTAATAACAATAATAGAAAAAGTTTTGGAAAATTTTCGAAACTGTTTTCTATTTATTTCAATTTTAGTAGAATAAATGCACAAAAATCATAAAATTTGGTTAAATAGTTTATAAATCCACTTTTTTATTTTTCCCAGGTTAATTATGTCTAATGGGAGTGTTATAAAAAGTTTGGGAATTTTATCATTTAGATGCTATTTTACACGAATTTATACTGTTATAAAGGCTTAAAATTTTGGAAAAATAGTTAATCATATCAAAAATTCAAAGGAAACTTTATGGAAGACCTCTACTGTGTTTACACTCAAAATGCAAAGTTTGAGAACTTTTGGAAACCGTTTGATAATATTTTGACTTTTTTAGAGCTTAAAACACATTTAAATGTGTTGAAATACCCTCAATTGATATTACAAAAATCTAGAAAATTAATATCCAAAATTGTCTTAATTACATGAGTTATAAAACGTCACCATTTCATAAAAATGTTTGTAACTTATAAATATTAAAATTTGACACAATATTGACATAATTCTATTGTAGTAGCAAATATACTAGTGTTAGATTTCAACTAGAGACTCACTCGCGTATACCATTATTGTAGGATTCGGTAGTGATACAAGTGGAACTTAGATCAAGGCATCATTTGCATCATCTCAATGCATTGTGCGTATTCACCACTCTCCTATTTTCGGTTTTTACATGTTTTAGGGTGGAAAAACATGTCCTAAACTTTTATGTTCATTGTATTTACTTTGACTCGTATGAAACTTGGTTGCTATATTTCGCATGTATGTCTATGTTACTTTAATTCATGAGGACTGTATCACATTTAAGTCCTTGGAATCTCTAGACACAACTCATTAACTCTTTTGAGCCTATGGTTATTATGGATAACGCTATCATGAGGTAGACAACTCCTCACTCGCACGATTCGCTTGAGTGCATTTTACCATTTTATACACTATGTTTGCGATACACAAAGTAGTCAATTGGGCACGATTCGGTCATTATGCTTGGGTTGTGAACTCATGAATGGAAACTTGATGCACATACGAATCTTTATGCACATAAGAATCTTTATGCACATATAAAACTTGTATTCTCATGTTAGCAACGACACTTGTATACTTATTTTAGCAATGAAACTTGTTACTTATTAGAGCAATGAAACTTGTTACTTATTATAGAAATAAAATTGTTATTTATTATGGTAATAAACTTGTTTATTAATTATATAAGTGAACTTTGTTTCTCATTACAACAACGGACTTTGTTTATGCAAACTTAATACTCATTTTTTCAATATATTTCTATTTATGGAAACTTTTATCAAAACTTTGATTTCGATTCCTGAAACCATTATTATTATTTTTTATATGTGAGTACTCACCAACTATTTTTATAGTTGATGCTCGTTTTACATGTTTTTTTAGGAATCATCGAGTAAGTGGCACTTAGGGACACTTCACTGTTGGGAGCATTCGCATGTGTTGTATTCCAATTTTCATTGTAATTTCTTTTAAAAAGTTGTTCAAACCCATTGTAAATTTGTAATGATTTTTTTATACTATGGTTGGTGTTGTCTTTTAACTTTTTCTATGAAACCCTTTATACTGCCACGCCTCGTGTTTCCACTTTTGCGGGGTGTGACAGAAATGCTATCAAAGCCAAAGGTTATAGAGAATATCGGTTTTCCTTTGGAGAACCACAACTATAGCCAAAAAAATTATAAACATTTTTAAAATACTGAACATACTACTGGTATAACTAATTCGAGTACACATTATTGGACTTTAATTAAGTATAGCCTGGCCAACTATGCTCAATTAAGGAAAATTAATGTGAGGTTAGAAACGGTTATAGTAGAATTATGTTCAAAACAATTTTCAACTTAAACTTTTGAAAAACAATTTTTTTTCTGTATGCGTACGGGCATTGCATATTATAGGCATTCATCTAGATACTCTTAGAAACTAAGTGCACTTTTATAACAATGTCTTTATTTAGAAATACTCTTATCCCTTATCAAGTGCTAGGTTAACCACTTAGCTTATATCACTAGCCACTCAAGGAGCGATGCACTAAGTACTGAGAATGGGTATCCCTCGGTAGCTATTGACTTTAGATGTAAGGTTAGTAGCTAGATATACACTAGTAATAATCTTAAGTCGAAACCTATTCCAATTATTCCTCAATACCTCTTCATCGTCTTCGTACTAGAGTTACAAATAGGAAAAGCGTATCGATACCAACACAAATGATAATTGGAGCATCGCGTAAGGAGGTAGAGGAGTCGCCACTAAGTAATCACTTGGATACGATTAGTGAACATTCCAGATTCGACTCACGAGGAGACATGGAGGTTTAACCTATACGCGAGACCTTATTACCGTGCTATGATTTAGCTCTATGTTGTTTCCATCTTGAGCTTAAAACTTAGCATAGGATGTCCCTTTGACCTCTATAAAGGTCTTAAACCGCATTGACACCATAAAATGCTTTTTAAACAATTTTTCTTGTCCTTTATCTTGGGGAAAAAGACATTGGTACTCGCCTTATACTCTCCTTGTACTTGCCTTAGTATTTAGGTACGATCAGCTACACTAACATTCATATTCCTTACTTCTTAATCTTCCATTGAAAGTTATTTTTCTTCATCGTTTTTATTTATCATTGATAAAATACTTTATAACCACTTCATACAACTCATTAGACATTTCCTAACAATTTAAGCCATATTCTCGCTATAAATCTTTTGACAACTTCCTTTAACTTAGCACTTTCTTCAAAACTCAATTTAACCAATATTGGTTTTAACCTTGCTATTTCAATTTCATTTCAAATCCATTTCAATGGATAGATGTGCTTTTAAGGGCATATAAACCATTTTAAACCTTGCTTACCATTTTGACACGTTTTCGAAAAACTTAGAAACATTTTCTTTTATAAAAGTTTTTAAACTCTATGCTATAAAACATAAACATATGATATTAAAGTTCATAGTATATGTAAAAGCTTCATCGGATCTTCAAACCACTTTTGTTTTAAGTCTTTTGACTACTTTCTCATTTAGGCATTGTACTTAACTTAAATGAGTTTCTAGTAACATAACATGGTATTTTTACAACTTTATAATCCAAATGTGTTTACAAGACATCACTGATGCCTACATTGCAAATCACACCTTATGTGTTTATTATATTTCAAACTAGTTTTATAATCTGTGTTTATAAAACTTACAAAATTTCAAAACTTAGTGTTCACTTTTAAACTTCTAGCGACGTACTTTTGACAATGCATAATTATTCATCTAAATATGTTAAGTCTTTACCTTATCCGTTTTAACCATTGTTGGACCCCGGTCAAAATGGTCAAAATTGTAAGATTTTCAATTATAAGTTTTAATGTTTCTTCTTTTTCACAGATGGAGTTTAACTTAATAGATAACTTGTGAATTTTAAGCAAACATTAGAAAACACTTTGAAACTTCTGCATGTCTATTTAATCATCAATATACATCAAATATTGAAGTTTGAAATATATCTCAACCTGGTTTTAAATCTACATATAGGTATTGTTCTTATAATTTTTAACAATAGCAATCATTGCCGCTGCTACATTCCTTTTTCTTTCCCCCGAACATGATTTCTTGCTCTCCTTTTGATTTTAGATCTCGCACGCCCATGATAGTAACATAATACATTGTCTAACTTTGTTTCTGTCTATTTTGCTTCTCGTGGTATCATGTTCGTACACATAAAGACTATAAGTCTACCCTTTCATTTTGAGCGATTAATATGTGTATATTCGTGAGACATAATTTTGATTTAGTCAACTTTGATATATTCAATTACACCTTTTATCATATACATCTTGTTTTTATTTTCAAATCTACTATAAACAAGTGATCTTTATTTACATTTTCTCTTTCGTTCTAAATTCGGAAACTTGATTTAAAATGTAATTTTCATTGTATTTTTCTTACAATTAATACACAAGATGAATACCATCGTTCTTATCATTTTTCTAAATCCATAAAATATATGTGAAAGAATACATTTTCTTAAGCTTCTTCCTTTTTTGAAATACATCAAAAGTTTTGAATTTTACTATTACATATTCTCTAAATGATTGTTTTTGTAGAAACACTAAATTAAGAATCCACTATTTTCAGTGATCGATATTTTTACACATTTCTTAAAATAACATTCTACTTTGTAATTTTCAGTGAGTTGCTAAACTCTCAACTTTGTTTTTATAAATATTCTGACTCGTAAGCTCGAATTTTTCATGACTTAGACAATTAGACAATTTCTCAAAAGAGTAATGAAAGTATTTTTGAATAAATTCCCTTATTGATGACTTAAACCTGTAACCTTATTAATCTTTATATTATTTTACTACTTCGTTTGATCGCCATACATGTAATTTCATTATCTTTGATTTATTACATATTTTTATAATAGTGAGATTAATTATCATTTCTAAACACACATTTTGATAACAATGATACTTTTATCACTTCTAAACACTTAAAATCCTATCTACACAATGTGATTTAATAGCCTCCATTTGCAACATTGACTCTATATATATATATATATATATATATATATATATATATATATATATTCTTCGAATATTGTTTTATTATAGTAAGAGTAACCTTGGTAGTAAATATTGCTTCGGAAATCCTTGATCGTTTCATAATTTATTTTGTAGATGACACTTAAATAGCCTTTACAATAGAGATGTACCAAAACTTCATTGCCTACCCTTAGTACGTTTTTTTTGGAACTTACCCTCGTTCACTTCCCTTTCATTCATGTTACCCCTTCTTATTTCGGAATATATATTTTCCAGATATAGTAGCCAAACCGAAAGTGAACAAATTGTTCCTAATCTCTTCTTTATTAGGCGGCGAATTTACACTAATTGCTAATTTAGCATGCGACATGAGGATCAATGCAGATTTAACGCTCAATCCAGTTGGTGCTTCAGCAAAACTTATAACGTTATTTTAAGATAGATAATATCTAACTAGATAGTCTTTTCAAATAGGTCGCCATTGTTGGATCATGATTTCCATGATCCTAGTTTCTCGCAATCTAGACTGTAGAACTCGAATTAAGAAAATATTACTTTGATTATAGCTGAAGAAATGGGCTTTTCCCTTGGAGAATTAACCCAAAATAATCAAATAGTTCTCCAAGTCGCCACCTCTCTAATCGTATAATTCCATTTGGTTGAGTTATAATAAGAATTCGGCACGAATTGAATTTCGGGATGAAATTCTTTCTACCGGGGGAGATTGTGACAACCATCAAAATTCGAGTCGGTTCTAGATTTGACTAGACTTAGTTGCACATATAGGAACAACACATATTAGACTTAGTAACTAGAAGCTAAGTAATAACCTAGTAGAAACTTGGAAACACATAGAAAAAATGGATGGTGTAGTTAGATTTCACATTGATATGTGAATTCTATAACTACTTAACTATGGAGACTATCCATATTCGGGTCACTCTTTGACTCGAACACCATTATGTTGTATTCCAATTTTCATTGTAATTTCTTGTAAAAAGTTGTTCAAACCCATTGTAAATTTGTAATGATTTTTTTATACTATGGTTGGTGTTGTCTTTTAACTTTTTCTATGAAACCATTTATACTGCCACACCTCGTGTTTCTGCTTTAGCGAGGTGTGACAAATAGTTAGTCCATTTTGTATACAGTATTCGTTCTGTTCAAGCCGTCTCTTTAATTAAGGTTTAAGTATTGATAGTGCATGCATGCACCGTAGTCGGTTAACTTTTTTTTATAAGATTTACTTTGTAAACCCTAGCACACCTCTACAGTTGAAGTTCTTCATCGAGTTCATATGGGGCGTGACTTTTAATCATTCAACATCAATTTAATTATCTTTGTGTTCTTTATTTACCTCTTGAATCTAATCGACCTTTAAGGATTGTCATCCCTACAATTGGTATCAGAGCAGGAGATTGTGTACTCTATACGCATATCTTCTGTTTGTTGAGATAGTAGAGTTTCCGTTGATATAGGATCTTGTTTAAGTCGTTTTTATTGGTTTTCTAACGACTTACTGTGATCTTTATATTAGCCTATTATTTGTTAATTTTGCAAATCTGATTCGTAACAGGTTACAAAGATCTTGTTAAAATGCAACACGACGACTCGAGCATTAATTCCTTGAATATCTCAAGTAGTATTGGATCAACTACAAGGATTCCAATACTCTTCCCTCAAGAGTATTAAGTTTGGGCACTCCATTTTGAAGACTATGTTCTTAGTTCACACGATAATGGTTATCTAATATGGAAGCTATTACTCTAGGTCCATTCGTTCACACCGAGACCAAAAGAACCATCAAAACTCAAAGAGAATACAACCAACTTCTTCTTGACGTCAAAGAAGGGCCTCAAGACGAGAAAGAAAAACTTATTATCAATGTTAAGGCGATGAGGATCATCATATTTGCTTTGCAAGAAGACACGTTTTGCTTGGTTAGTTTGTCTGATACTGTGAAAGCTATATGGGACAGGCTCACAGAACTTTACTCCATTGACGCAGATCTTTAGAATTCGACTCAAACACTTCTGCTTTTGGAGTTTGAGGCTTTCGCACAAAATCTAGAATAAAATCTAGGTTAGACATTCAACCGCTACAACCATCTTCTTAGCAGGATGACCAAACACGCTATTGGACGACAAGTGATTGAGCAGAAGGTTACCTTTATGAACGCTCTGAGGTATGAATGGATGGCAGTCATATTAAAGTTAAGGCCGAAACAATTAAAAGTTAATCTTTGGCTAAGTTGATTGGAATTCTTAAGTCTCATGAAAGCGAAGTATTGTAGGAAGCGAAAGTTGTTTCTGGTATGGGGTCTTTAGCTCTTGTCGCAAAATTCAAGACTGTTGCAGAGGATGAATCTGAATCCTATCACTCTGAATGTGTTCTTACAAATGAGGAGTATACCTTGATGATCTCGAATCCCAAGCGCTTTGCAAGGAAGAAATTTGCAGTGAACAAAAATAGAAATTGGCAAGGGAGTTATAGCTCCGAAAAGGTGAAGGAACAAAGTAAAAGTGCTTCTCAAAAGGAAGATGAGAAAAAGGAGAAAAAGGTCTTTGGTGACTCAGGCTATGACTGTAACTATTGTCATGGCAAAAACTATTTGGCAAAGGACTTCATGCTAAGGAAGTTGAGTCAGAGAAAATTAAGAAGGAGAATATGATGAGGCGTACCACATGTGAAAGTTAGAGGAGATCAAGAAGAAGAAAACTACTGATAACTCTATGCCTGCTTTGATTGTGTATGAAAATGTTGTCGAAGATGAGTTTACTGGAGTCGAAGTCTGGTCAATAGACTCTAAGGATGATGAAGTTCACAAACCCAGACATGGAAGGGGTTTCATTGCGAAGGAATAAAGTTCCCAATTTGCTGGTAGATGTTTGATGGTGACAAATGAAGGGTCACAAACGCAGAAGAGTGTCACGGGAAGTGAAAGAGGAGATGACAGTTGTTTCGCAGCACGACCAGTTCCAGAGCAGATCAACGAATGCGAACAACTGATTAACAAGGTAAATTCCATTCTCGAGTATCTGCATATACTTGTTTCTAAATATGAAACCGAATTGAACCATTTAACATTCACCTTCAAACATTAGAGATAGTCTAAAATGAACAAGGTTAACAAACTCTAACCTAACCGATCAATTGAACATGGTTTCATCTAAAAGAGATGACAGGCGAATGTGGATTGAGAAGATAGAGTCCGAGCTTTCTAGGTCTAGGGATGAGTCTATTTATTTACAAAGAGACAATTTAAAGCTTATGAAACAACGCAATATTTTCTGTTTAATTGCTAAAAGGCTTTACTTTAACAATACTCAGTTACACCTTAATTGTGGAATTGGTGAGAAAATTTACAAAATGATCTTACCATTTCTTGAATTAAAGGAAGATGAAATAGTCGTCGACTGTTACAATTGTGAATCCATAGTTTCGTCAGAAGAAACTTCTGAAGCATACAGGGTTGGACTAGAATGAATTGAATCTTATATTAAGTCCAAATACCACAAAAATATGATGAAGCAACTTTTTGATGAAAACGATAAGAAGCAAATCAAATATGATACTGTTCTAAAATTCGACTCATTGAATGCCAAAATTAATTCAGAAAATAAAATAAATGTGGAAAGTACTTCTGAATTTGATGAGGACAGTGATATGAGCGAAATTTCAGTGGAG
Source organism: Lactuca saligna (assembly GCF_052625555.1). Classification (NCBI taxonomy): domain Eukaryota; kingdom Viridiplantae; phylum Streptophyta; class Magnoliopsida; order Asterales; family Asteraceae; genus Lactuca; species Lactuca saligna. The sequence goes on along the minus strand of NC_136421.1, from coordinate 67,045,897 downwards.
GAAGAAGTTGGTTGCTGAGACTGTGTTAAAAACGAACCTCAACCAGTGAAAATTTTGATTTCTGTAAATTCAGTTGAATTCGCAAGTATTTCTCAAAATGAACCAAAAACAATAAAAGCAAAAGCAACTGTTTTTCCTAAAGTCCAAACTGTACCAAATCAAGTGTTTGCCACTGGAGGGCTAGACAAACTATCAAACTAACATCCATCGTTATTGAAGACAACAAAGATTGTTGTGATGAGCTCTTTTGTTCTGCACCAATTGATAATGCGGAAAAAACGAAAGGTCTATCTGAAAAAGAACCTCTTGGAGAGTTAAAGGTCGATATGTGGCAGAACCACTAAACAATCGTATGACATTTGAGAAGGGTATCCCAAGTGGTACCAAGGAAGTTCAAAGCGAAACCAACCCGCAATCAGCAGAGGACAAAACTTCTGCCAAGAAAGCGAAATCTCAAGTGAATATTCACAAGTCCGCTGAACAACTCGCTGAGCAAAAAAGACTAAGGAATCAAAGAGACCAGAACAATCTCAATGGAAGGAAGAAATTTTGGAAATCCCAAAATTCCAACTATGTTCACAGAGAAAAACCTTTCATTCATAGTACAAGAGCTCGTTCGAAGGTGAATTCTAATCAGTGTTCTCGTTGTCACTCATGCAACTCAAAGGCGAACCTCGTTCAAAAACCTTATTTTCAAAAGAAGCAAACTAAGAAACCGAAAAATCATTGCTCAAATGCATCACTAAATGATTTCAAATGAAAGGGAAAGTTAGTCTCGAATTCTAAAGTTCAAATAAAGAAATGAACTGCTAACCCTAAAAAAATTGAAAAAGGATTCGTCAAGAATAAAGCCAAAAATAAACAAATTAAATGTGATTCTGAAGAAACAAATATTAATAAGATCAAGGGTTTCACAATAAAGAGAAAATATCAAATAACATTAATAAAACGAACCTATATGACTGATCTCTCTATTGCTTATCTAGTTTCTATAAAAGGCTCATGAGGACCCAAACACCTTTGCTTTCCTAAATCTGCTTAATTTTTGCAGTTCATTCGTGATGAACAGTTTGACACTGAATGGTATATTGACAGTGGTTGTTCGCTTCACATGACGGGAAGAAAGGAGGAACTAGGATAAAATAGAGAAGTGAAGAATGGTGGTCTTGTGAAGTTTGGCAATAATGCACTTGGAGAAATCAAAGGATATGGAATGATAACGAATGGTGACTTCTCGATTTGAAAGGTGGCATGTGTTGAGGGACTGCAACACAACTTAATAAGTGTTTCGCAGTTAGTAGTGAGGACAAGTCTAAAAGTCTCGTTTGATGATGAAGGATCGGAAATTATTGAGAAGAAGACGAAATTAGTGCTGGTCAAATCAAAATGAAAAGGTGAGATGTATCCATTAGACATCAAAAAATAACAAGGGAAACCTTCTATTTGTCTACTTACTAAAGCTACAATAGACGATAGTTGGCTATGGTATAGGAGACTTTCTCACCTTAACTTCAAAGACATCACCACTCGAACTACTTCATATTGATCTTTGTGACCCATCTGCAATCGAAGGTATTGGTGGTAACAAATACATTCTCGTTATTCTAGATGACTTTTCTCGTTTCACTTGGGTGTTCTTTCTTAAACAAAAATCAGAAGCGACTCCTAGACTCAAATATTTCATCAACCAAATTGAGTTACAACTGTGAAAGGTGGCTCGCAATGTTCCAAGCGAAAATGGTTTGGAGTTTAAGAACCAAGCATTTGAAGAATTCCTCACTGATAAGGGAGTATCTTCTAATTTTTATTCTTCATATACTCCACAACAAAACGGGATTGTTGGAAGAAAAAATCGTTCCTTCTGTGAAGCAGCCAGGACCATGATTTCGTTCGCATTGCTGCCTCTTTACTTCTGGGCGATGCTGTTTCCACTGCCTGCTTTACTCAAAACAAATCGCTTCTTAATAAAAGATTTTTTGTCACTCCCTACAAAATCGACAAGAAACGAAAACCTAACGTCAAGTTCTTTCATGTTATCGGTTCCAGGTGCTTTATTTTCAATTCAAAGGAACAATGAAACAAGTTTGTTGAGAAGGCTGACGAAGGCATTTTTCTAGGATATTAACTGACGTCAAAAGCATATAGGGTTCTAAACAAACGATCCAAAAGGATTGAAGAAACTTACTATGTCACATTTGATGATAATTACTTAAAGAAGATTCAAGCGAATGATTTCCAGACAAACGTGATCTTTCCTCAAACGAACCAAGTAATTTTTCCCTTAGCTAATCTTTATGAAGAGTTCATACTTCTATTTGACGAACCTGAGAAGGCCATCACATCTGAAGCAAAGGCAGCTGATAACAAAGAAGATGAATTGAAGAAGATAATCGATGAAGAAACGAATAACATGGATAATTAACCACCAACCATGAATATGCCTCAAGACATGAGTACTCCATCCCAGGGGGAGAGTCTCGGTTCAAATACACATCCACAAGGTGAGCAACTGACTCCACAAGAAATGAACATTCCATCGCAGGGTGCAGGAGATCCCTCAAATCCTAATGAAGAAGATCACTCGTCATTCGAGGGGGAGAATATGGATACAAATGAGGATTCGGATGTTCGATCAGAGTTCAAAGAAGTAAATGTTGAATTAGACCCTTCTTATGATCCAAACTACTTGCCACTAGCCAAATGGACCAGAGATCACCCCAAAACCCGAGTCATTGGTGAATCTTCTGCAGGTGTTCTCACGAGATCTCAAATAAAAGCGAAACGAACTGCTTTATTCTCCAAAGTGGAATTTTGTATGTTTAATTTGTTTGTGTGCAAAATAGAACCCAAAACTATCAACACCGCTCTTGATCATTCTGATTGGGTGCATGCGATGCAAGATGGACTCAATGAGTTCGAACGAAACAAAGTTTGGAGATTAAATCCAACTCCTCCTGAAGAATCAGTTGAAGGTTTGAAATGGGTTTTTCGTAAAACGTTAGACAAAGAAGGGAATGTAATAAGGAATAAGACGAGACTCGTTGGTAAGGGTTACTGCCAAGAAGAGGGTATTGACTACGAAGAAACCTTCGCACATGTTGCAAGGTTGGAATCAATTCGGATATTCTTAGCATATATACTGCTCATAAGAACTTTGAAGTGTTTCAGATGGATGTTAAATGCACGTTCCTAAATGGGGAATTAGAAGAAACAGTATATGTTGAACAAACACTTGGGTTTGTTAATGAGAAGTATCCCAATCATTACTACATTCTGGATAAGGTAGTTTATGGACTAAAGCAAGCTTCGAAATCCTGGTATGAAACTCTTAATCACTTTCTTAAAATATCTAAGTTTAAACAAGTTTCAGTTGACAAACTTCTATCGTAAGAAATAGGATGACCACTTGATGATTTTTCACATTTATGTTGATGACATCATCTTCGGATCTACTAATCCTAGCCTCACAGCTGAATTCTAAAAACTGATGGCAACTAAGTTTGAAATGAGCTCAGTGGGTCCTATTAACTTTTTCCTTGGATTTAATATAAGGCAGGGACCAAAAGGTATTTTCATTAATCAAGAAGCATATACGAAAACTTTGCTCTCTAAGTTTGGAATGGTGGGAGACTCTAAAGTGAAGGTTCCAATGGCATTCGGAATGAAACTTACACCGTCTCTCGAAAAACCAGCTATGGATATGACCCATTATCGTCATCTGATTGGTTGCTTAATGTATCCAACAACTAGTAGACCGGACATTATGTTTTTCGTTTGTTATTGTGCAGGGTTGCAAGCAAATCCATGCGAACCTCACATGGTGGCAGTGAAATATATTTTTAGATACCTAAAACGAACATCATCTTTAGGTATTTGGTATCTTGCGAACTCAGGCTTCTTCATTCAAGCATTTTCGGATGCAGATCTTGGTGGGTGCGGATTAGATAGAAAAAACACAATTGGTGGATGCCAATTTCTTGATGGAAAATTAGTTAGTTCGCAATCCAAAAAGCATACATGTGTATCGTTTTCAACAACCAAAGCCAATTACATTGCTGCTGCTTCCTGAACTTCTCATGTCATATGGATTCAAAGTCAATTGCGAGATTATGGCTGTAATATGAAACGAATACCACTCTATTGTGACTCAGAAAGGGCAATTCACATTTGTCACAACGTAGTGCAACACTCCAAGACAAAACACATTGCACTGAGGTATCATTTCATTAAGGATCATGTAGAAGATGACAACGTTGAGATTCATTTCGTTCGATCTGTAGACCAATTGGCTGACATATTCACAAAGGCCTTGCCAGAAGCATCGTTTAATAGAATACTCCAAGGACTGGGAATCATGGAACCTGAATCAGTTCCAAAACAAGCCTCATAGTAGCCTGTTCACTTTTTGGGTTACCTCTTCACTTTCGGTTTTATTTTTGAGAAGCAAAATAGACCGAACGCTCACTTTATTTCATTTGAAATTTCTTTTTGTAAACCAAACTAAGATGAACGTTCACCCCATTTCGTGCCAAAATTTTCTTTTTTAAAGAGAACTCTTGTGGTCTATTCTCTTTGTATATTTTGCATATTACTCTCGTTTTGTTTTGTCTACTTCTTTAATCTTTTTTTAAAATACCGAAACATATTATTTTTGTTTCGTTTTATTTCTCTTTAAGCAACTATGAAAATAAAAAAATATTTTCTTTTCTATTCCAATATATTTTATGCAGGTTCTCTTGGTAAAGCGAATGATGGGATAGGTTTCTTTATCTTTGTATTAGGTAAGTGTCCCTAGAAACATGTTGTTGCATGTTGTCCGAAGCCTCAATTGACTCTATGTGAAGCCTTAGGGAATTGAATCTACCATTAATTTCTTCCCAACCAGGCTGCTAAATTCACATTAGTCATGAGTTACTTTACTCTTATCACATCGATTTAAGAGTTATCTGCTTGGTTATCTAAGTTTAGCAGAGGTACTTTCAATTCTTTAACCACCTTCATTCATCTCCATTCACCTTCACATTCACAAATGTAACTCTTGAGACTCTTAGCAATACCACTGAGGTTATGGTTACAAAACATCTATGTTCATGAACTTAGCTTCATTCACCACGAACCAAGTGAAACCCAAAATTCAGGACACTTACATGAATTGACGGTGAACAATAAAGTTCAAGATTTTTAGCATTGAATTAACGAAACTCCACCTTTTTTTATTGTACCATGGAATCTCTTTTTATTTTTGCGAGATCTTTGTGAAGTGTTCTATTACCAAGTCAGTTCTTCCCATAAGATCTAGTTTTAATTTTTTTTTTTAGATTTCAATGTTCTATCTCATCACTAAACTAATTCCAAACCCACTCGTTCAACTGACTACATTGGTCACACAAGCACTTCATCCTACATTCGTTCTTATATCAAGGTCATTGTCTGGTTGGAGAATTAGCCACCCAATGATCCGAATTAAAAGATGCCTTTCATAGTTTGTTAACAAACAAATGATCGTACTACAACGGGAAACCACACAAAAACTTCTTAGTCTCTCTTGATTTAGAAAGAAGAGATTTGTGCCCGGGATCTTCAGTATTGTGTCTTTATTGACATCACTTTAATCCCACTAATATACTTTTCTTTATTCGTTTATCTTTGGCACACTATTTCATGAAGATCTTTATGATTTTCAAAAAGTCTAGTCATTTCTTTATTCGTTTATCTTTGGCACACTATTTCATGAAGATCTTTATGATTTTCAAAAAGTCTAGTTCGTGACTCTTATGGCATTTTTCAATCTTGCAGTTTCGCTCTCATATGCACTTCTGATGAACTCCACCACTCGCCACAGCGAAATCTCCATGGGTCGCTTTTGGACTATTGTGGTCTAGCGTGCAATTGCGAAGCTTAACATTCCAGTCATGACAGATTCATTGAAGTCTTCACTCGCTACCTTCCACACTACAAATATCATAATTTCAGACATTTCTAAGTTTGCCTTGTGGGTTCTATTAATTAATCAGTGTGCCAATGTGTTTCTGGGGCAAGCAAGCTTATTGGAGAATACAAAAAGCTTCCAGTCTCAAGTCCTTGAATCCTCACTCCAGAGATGCAGCAAACCCTTGATGAGGTTGATAAACTCAAGAAAAGGGGCAAACCCAAATAGACGAAAGAGGGTACTTCTACCCTAACTCTACCTTCCAATAAGCAAAAGACAAAAGGTTATTAGTCCAAGCCTGCTTCCTCATCCCTGAAGCCAAAATGTGTCAAGAAGAAAGCTTGTAAGACTCACGTTCCCTCCTCAACCTACTCTGATAGGGAATCTGAAGTTGTTCATCAAAGTGAATCTGAGGAAGATGCCCATCAAGAGGTAAATATTCCAACACCTCCACCTCCACCTTCTTTCTCCTATGTTCCTATCACCATTGCTCCTTGTCTACCTTCTGTTCCTACACCACCACCTACTTTTATGCCACAACAAAACCCCATTTTCACTTAAACCACTACAACCACCACCATAGCAGAACCTACTATCAATGTCAACACATCTGATGCGAGGGCAAAGACTTCAGGTTCTGAAACTACTACCACTACATCACTCATTTCTCCTCAACATCACCATGGTTCGGAGGAATTTCTTGGGGATGAGGGAACTGATTTCAGTACCTTTCACTATAGTCCCTTCCCAATCCAAGATGACAGTCATGTCATCGTCGGTTTCATAGTAGTCCCAAACGAACTCACTATGTGACTTAGAAAGTGATTGAACATCCAACTTTCTCAAGACTTTGACACCCAAATCTCTCGACTTGTCAATATGTGACTTCATCTCCAAGATGTGATTACACATAGACCTTGCTTGCCAATAGGGCTTGAGTGACCTTGAACTATTCAAGAGCTTGTGGGTTAGGGAGAATAACTGAAGGGGGTGGAGGAAGAGAAGTATGATTTCCATTATCCAACAATGGAACATCATCTTCATTAGGAAAGTTTGTTCCAAGGGATTTGGAAAGATCATAGTTGTCTGAACTAGACATCTACAATGGGAGATATTCAAGTTAATTGTTTTTTAATCCATAATATAACACCCAATATGAAATATTAAGGCTAGGATCCAACACAATATTTTATAACTTGGAAGAGGGATGTCGTAATCCAAGCTATAAAAATATTTGAAGGTAGGCGAATGACGATTCACCAATTTTCACAATGGAAAACGAAATAATTTATTACACTACTAGAAAAACAGCCTTTTACCACACACAGTGCGTGTCATAAAACGCTCAGACGACGCGTAAATGCATGTCAAGAAAGGCCCTGTCATAACGAGAGACGACGCGCTTTTGCGTGTCGTCTATTTACGACGTGCATTTATGTCACGCCTTTACAACGGTCACATTTATGACACGCAATGCATATCAAGGAAGGCCCTGTCATAAAGGAGGACGACATGCATTTGCGTGTCGTAACCTTACAATGCGCGTGTTTATGACACGCAATGCGTATCAAGGAAGCCCACTGTCATAAAGGAAAACGACACGCATTTTTGCGTGTCATACTTTTAAATGTTTTTAAAATTATATATTTTTGATAGATTTACTAATTTTCAAATTAAATAACACACATTAAAAGTCTCATAATACAAAATAAAATACCATAAAAAATAAAGATAAATCATTGCATTAATATGTCAAATTCAAATAATCATTCCAATAGTAAGCAAATGTTGTTAATATTGCATAATATTTATTATAGAAAACAATACATGTACAAGATTAAAAGAAACCCATGACTAAATATGTATTGTTTGAATTATGTTATACTAAATCAATATGAACCTTTTGCTAATGAGAACGCTTTTGGCAAAAAGACTTTAGTCATGGAGGTCTTGCTTTTCCTTTCTTAACAAATAGCCCCTCCATCTTAGCTTCAAAGCTATCGATTTGAGATTCCAGCTTAGACACCTAAAGATTCATATAGTAACACCCTAAAACTTTACATTTTATCTAACAGATGACATGGATCCTCATGTTTCAGTCTCGATTGTGCCCTCTCAAGTTTTGCGACTGGGATGTCGAGGATCACAAAACAAGGTGTGATTAACCATGCAAATATACTTGGTACTCTTAATATTTATCACTCAATCGATGTGCCGATTAACCACAAGCGCTCCACCGATACTATGATAGACATTATGTTACCCTTTGCCTACCTTGTTAAATCAAGCTAGTGTGCCGGTTAACCACACGCGCTCCACTGCCGACTTAAGCAAAGTGCAAAGTGTAATTTCATGGGTTAGCACCAAATTTGCATTTTCCTAAGTAACTAAAATTGGGAATTCATAAGTGTTTAGTTACTTAGTATTTATCATTAATACTTTTAATGAAGGGATAATTATAGTCTTGTCAAACCCGTTCAACTAACGACCCTCCACCAGTCAAGGAAGCGGTGGGTGAGAGTGGACACTCATTAAACTGTCATTTTATAGGAACTAACCATATACCCCCTTATAGACTGGCTTCGTGAATGAGGCCTGCTAATGGTAAGATCGATTTTGTTCTTATACATATATATATATATATATATATATATATATATATATATATATATAACTATTAACTATCAATATTATAATAGTATAAGGTTTGAACTTTAACTTTTAAAATTCTAAGGGCTTAACTTGAAATTAAAGTATTCATGAGCGAAATTTTACAAATTCCAAAACTTGAGGGCAAGTTTTGAACAATTCAAAAACTTTTCAATTCCATAACTTATGAGTTTAAAGTAGTTTAAAGGAAAAACTATTCAAGTTCCATAACTTGATGACAAGTTATGGATGACTTTAGAATCATTTAAGAAAATAAGACTCTTCATTTTCATAACCTATGAGTTTAAATCAGTTTAATGAAAAACTCATCAAGTTCCATAACTTGAGGACAAGTTATGGAAGAGTTTAAAATCATTTAAGAAAATAAGACTCTTTATTTTCATAACTTATGGAAATCTTATGAGTTTTAAAAATCATAAATGTGACTTTTCATATAACTTGAGGACAAGTTACAAAAAAACACATTTTATGAACAACTCTTAGATTAATTTGGATTGTAAACACATTATCATATAACTTTTCTATTAATCTAAGCTAACTCATAAGAACAAGATAATTCAAATCAAACATTTTCATGTAAGTAGCCTAATCCTCAAACTAATACAAAACATGAATCTATTGACAATTATCTTTGAAATTGGATTAGCATGAACATTACCACATAAAAAACAGGTTTATAAGTTCAAAAACAGCTTAGAGTAATGTTCATAGTCTAATTCCAACCAAAAAACTCAAAAATATGTTGTCACGGGGTCCAACTCGTCGAGTGCATGAACCAACTTGACGAGTTGGATGGTTTTACACATGGACTCGGTGAGTCAGCTGTCTAGACATCAAAAAACTTCGATTTTCCAGCAATTTGCATTAAGTATAAATGAAAACAAGCCTAGGCTCTGATACCAATGTTGGGTTTTGAGCATTATAACACTCCTATGGTGTACATGCAACCCTAAATACATTGGATCTATGTTTTCTCTATTATACATGCAAACTTGAACTTTCCAAGGTATTCCCCTAGCTAACATACAATCATTGATACTTGGGTAATATAAACAAGTTAGAAGGCATACCTTTTGTGTAGCTTGATTCCATGGATCTCAAGAGCCTAGTGCCCCAAGTGTAACACCTTAAATGGTTCACACAAAATCAAGAACACTTGGAATAACATGAGAATAAGGATACTTGTACAAAATTCGGTTTTACCCTCTTGTGTACACACACTAGTCACACTAGTTCTAATAGTGTCATTTCATGAACCATAAACCTCTTTAAATAGTGTGGAGGATTAGGGTTACATTCATGTAAACCCATAACCTTTCATTTCCATAGGATGAATGGGTTAAAAACTCCATGGACTATCCATGCAAACTTAGCCCAATCTAAATGAACTTGGTCCACTAACTATATATAAGAATGAATGATTTACACAATCAATCCCGATGTATTTAATTAGTCTCTTTTGATCACTAAATTAATTCCATATTAAGTCTTGGTCAATAATAATTAAATTATATGATTTCATATTAATATATTAGAACTTATAATATATTAATATGTCACAAATATCCTTTTCTCACAAAAGGTCTACCCAAATGTTCCGATGCCATGCAACCCAAATGGACCATGTTGGGTCGGGTCAAGTATATACCAATTATAGTTATGGACTTAGACACTAAACCAACACATTTTAGTGCTAAAAAGGGGATCGTGCATCAATATAGTGATGCTCGCACACCGCAACAAAACGGTGTTGTTGAATGGCGAAACCGAACATTAAAAGACTCCCCAAGGATGATGCTTTTTGATTACAAACATCCGGTCTTATTTTGGGTTGAGGCAATCAACATGGCTTGCTATGTTCAGAACCGAGTCCTGATCAACAAAGCTTAGATGAAGATCCTGTATGAAATTCTATACGGTCACAAGCCATCAGTTGCTCAGTTCTATATCTTTGGATGTCCTTGCACCCTCCTTCACTTAGATTCCAATCCTAAGTTTAGCTCGAAGGTCGATGACTCCTACTTCATGGAATATGCTGCACACACTGCATACATGGTCTACAATAAAAGAAAAAAAACAAATTGTGGAATCCTATGATGTACGTTGGCTGGAGGAGAATGAGACTGACTCCAGAGTCAGTCCTGACCGGTTATTCGATTACGCTTCTCTATTTAAATCATTTGATGTGTTTTCGGATGTTGTGTCAGGTACTTCCTCATGTTCTAAGGCTTTTCTTGAAGATGAAGAGGATGATGTTGTCTACACACCACCTGTGGTGCCTTCTACGCCTCCTATGGTGGACACAGTTGTTCCAAGTACTTCCTCCGAATCTCCGAGTCAACAACTAAATCCAGATGCTAATGCCTCTCCGCTCACTCTTGCCGAAAGAGAGTTCATGACCAGAGATGCTTCCACTGCTACTCAAACATTTATGGAACTTCTTTTTCTTGAGCCAATAGCAAATGAGTTCGTGCCAAGCCCCTCTGATGGTCCCAGATCATCTGAGGCGGATCATGCAGCAAATGATGGATTAACCAATGTTCACAACCTTCCTGTCTCGCTCGATGACATCAACCATGAGATCCCTTCAAGAATTCAACGCGATCATCTAATTGAGAATGTCATTGGGCCACTAGGAGATGGTGTTAGAATGAGGAGTCAGAGAGAAGACGTGAATACATGTCTCTAATCTTGTTTTATCTCTCAGATCGAGCCTAAGAATGTCCAAATGCATTGAATGAACTCAGTTGGGTTGATGCGATGCATGAGGAGTTACACCAATTTGAGAGACAGAGGGTTTGGCAGTTGGTTGAGTAGCCAAAGGGCAAAAAGTCACTTGATACACGTTGGGTTTTCAGGAATAAGCAAGATGAGTCTGGGTTAATTATGCGGAATAAGGCACAGTTAATCATTCGTGGATTCTGGCAAATATAGGGTCTCGACTACACGGAAGTTTATGCTCCGGTTGCTCACTTGGAAGCCTTTTGTATATTCCTTGTGTATTCTTCCTACATGAATTTCACTTTCTAACAGATGGATGTCAACACTTCCTTCCTGTATGGCGATGTGAAGGAAGAAATCCATGTTGATCAACCTCCAGGGTTTGTCGACTCCAAGTTTCCAAATCATGTCTACAAGTTGGAAAAGGCTTTATACGGGTTACATCAAGCTCCCAGAGCGTAGTATGCAACCCTTACATAGTACATCCTCGTGCATGGGTATACACGGGGAACAATCAATCAACCCCTGTTCATAAAGCATATTGGTAGTGATCTAATTCTGGTGCAAATCTATGTTGATGACATTATCTTCGGGTCGATGCGTCCAAAGCTTTGCAAAGAATTCGAGGCTATGTTGGAGAAGCGATTCGAGATGAGTTCATTGGGGGAGATGATGATGTTCCTGGGTTTCCAAGTACATCAAAGTTCAACCAAAATCCTGCTCTACCAAGGTAAATATGTATATGATATGCTTGAGAAGTATGTGTTTAAGGACGCCAAATCTGCCTTGACACCGATGGCTGAATGACCCCTGTTGACTCCAGATCCTAAAGGCGAATCCGTAGATCATACTGAATACAGATCGATGATCGGATCCCTGATGTATCTGACTGCGAACAAGCCAGACATCATGTTCGCAGTTTGTCAATGCACTAGATATCAGGTTAATCCTAAACTCTCCCATTTAATTGCAGTCAAAAGAATTTTTAGGTATCGCAAACGTTGCCCAAAATTGGGTCTTTGGTACCCAAAAGTTTCTAATTTTGATTTATATGCTTTCGCTGATAGCAATTATGGAGGGTGTGAATTTGATAGGAAATCAACTTTTAGGGGCTTTCAATTTCTTGGTGAACGGCAGGTGTCCTGGCAGTGTAAGAAACAACAAACGGTGTCTACCTCAACGGCGAAGGCGGAATATGTTGTTGCTTCTGCTTGTTGTTCTCAAGTCATATGGATTCAACATCAATTAATGGACTACGGTTTGAATTTTCTACAAACTCCCATTTTTTTTATAACGATGCTGCAATTCAAATTGCTAAATCTGGTCCCGCATTCTATAACCAAGAACATCGACATCAAAGTGCTTTTTATCATAGATTGTTTTGAGCGTTCGCTCATTCAGTTGGAATAGATCCACTCTAATAAAAATGTGGCAAATTTGTTCAAAAAACCGTTCAACAAAGCTCGATTCGATGTGCTTGTGAGCTTTTTGAAAATGATCCGTTTTGAAGACTGATTTTTGTTTTAGGATAGCTTAAATTTGCGCATTTAATTTCCATTCTCTCCTATGCACAAATTTACAGGGAGAAAAAAAAAACAAAAATCAACAAAATTAAAAAAATCCCAAAATAGCTGGTATGTAGGTGATGTGACGGGAAGTGATATCAATATTTGATAACATGCAATTTGAATCTATGTAAGGTACCAAAGTCTAATTGTCTAGGATCTGAGTTCAATACGATGTGTAACGCCCGTAGATCCGGGCTAGTCAATTTAGAGATAATAGGGGTCGAAAAGAACTTTTTGACAAAAGATTATTTAAAATAAATAATCCTAACCAAGTTGTAGAATATGTCTCAAGGGTTCCCTACATATAAAGAGCGCCGAAACCCAAGTTATAACGAAGAAGTTATGACCCGTCGAAGTTTAGCGACGGAACCAACATGACACCGCGAAGACGTAAATAGTGAATTTATGATAGAGATTCTTTTAGCCTTAGTAATCTAAATGAAAGTCGTAGAATATGTTAACTTGAGATCGTCCATAAAAAGAACGCCCAAATCTGACTTCTTATGAGGAAGTTATGATTTTTCGAAGTTTCGGCTTAGCGGTGTACAGCCCGAAGTTCGAGTATTTGATCGAGCGGTTTTTAGGTGACAGAACCTAAACGAGAATCTAAGATCTCGTTATTAGTAGCATAACGATAAAAAGGCAGACGAAAATGGACATCGGATGAAGAAGCTATGAGATTTTAATGGACCAATCCCGTCCCGGCATGTTAAAAATATAACTTTAAAAATAAAGTCAAAATTAGCCAACGGAGTCTAAACGAAAGTTGTAGAGTACGTCTCCACCTACGCGTGGATATAAAGAACGTCAGCCCTAGGCCGCAAACTGACATAGATGGGGTTTTTGAGCCTCAAAACCCTTCCAAACCACCTTTAGAGCTTAGATATGACTTATGGGCTTACAAGAATGGACTTAGAGCACCAAAACCTTATCATTTGAGGGGTAAACATGAGTTTACGGCCCAAGAACATGGTTGGACCATAAACACCCTTTCATAGGCCGTAAACCCCTTTTAAGGTGTTAAAATGCCCCTTAAACACCTCCTAAGCCTTGGAATAAAGACTAGAACCATCCAACAATGTGTTAGGGACCTTAAACATGCAAGAAACCATTCCCTTAGGAGTTCACAGCCGTAAACGACCCCCCCCCCCCAAGGAATGGTTCCTGGGCCGTAAACTCCTTGTAAGATGGTCAAACGATGCCCTAATTTCCTTCTGTGGCTTGTACTTTGGACTAGAAACTCTTGTAATTGACCTAGGACCAACAAAACACATTAAAATTGGGCACATAAGAGTTTACGGCCGTAAACTCCTCAAATGGTCCTTAAGTTGTTCAAATTACCTTCCAATTGCCTTAAAACCAAGCCTAGTATTATCCACAAACGTTGTAAGACTATTTAGCACCCAAGAACACCCACACCATGAGTTTACGGCGGTAAACTCATGGGGAGTTGGTCATTTGCGCCGAAAACTCCATTAGGATTTTACTCTTGAAGAGCAAACTCCATATCCAAGCCATACACACCCATAGATGTTAGCCGGGTCACTCCAAAAACTTGTATTGAAGTGTTTTCGTGTCTCGAAGTGTTTATTCATTTTTGATTAGTGGTTTAGGGTCTAATTAGATACAAATGTATATCTCTTCATATTACATAGGAACCTCGTGCGTTTTCAAGCCGTGAACTGACACTTAGCATCCTAAGCCGACACATTTCTCGACTGGTGAGTTCATACCCTTACATCTTTTTCCGTGTTTTTAAATGTTTTCAGGGGGGGGGGGAATACAAGCAAAAGTACAAGAAATTATTGTACTTAAACTTATTAATTCGTTTGAAATGTTTTATATTCCGCATGTTTTTAACATTGGAAATCTTATCAAACAACCGTTTAACTTGTAGAGTTAGTATTCAAACTGTTTGTGAAACTTATTATTAAATGTTATATTTTATACTTCACAAATGTATGCTCACACCATTACTGTTATAATCATGAAACTTTGTATTGTCCTTGATAAAACTCCCCTTAGATACGAGAGTGAAGGACAGATATCGTTAGAACTTTTGGTAGGTCCTTGATAGTACCCCCCCTAGATACGAGAGTAAAGGACTAATAAAACAGAATTTTTCGTATTAGACATTTCAGTTTTAAATTCATTAATCTTAAGATTGGAGACACATCCTTTGTAACACTTCCCCTAGATACGAGAGTGGAGGACTATCCCTGTAACCAGAATCTCTTGGAGGGAGAGCGTGACTTGAGTGTATAGATCTATATGGGATTGACTACCCCGCACCTAGCTGCTAGCTACAGCCGAACCGAAAGGATCAAGGGTGACAAAAGTCATAAAAAGATACTGGCCCCGTTCCGAGCCTTATCTAGTATGTAATATGGTTATGGAACTCGCAATCGAGATTATGGAAACTTTTCTAATTACTTATTAGTTTTATATACGTGTTAAAACTAATGTATTTTTTTTAAGGATAACAGACTTTCAGGAGAATTCACACAAACACTTTAAGTATGGTAGATACTTGTACATTACATTCAGATTTGATAACCAACCACGACTTTTAGAAAAATAAGGGTTTTTCCTGGGATAACATAACTGCTCTTAACCAAACTGTGTAACAAATGGATAAATGAACTTTACTTTTAAGAAAATATGGGATTTTCTTGGATTCATAACATTTTCAGAAAACCAAAGGAAACTTGTTCATTTTCAGAAACAAACCGTTTATGAACTCACCAGCTTTATGCTGATTTTTAAACTGCTTGTATTCTCAAGTCCACATTAGACAGGTACACAACGATCTTTTGGAGAAGACGGAGCGTATAGATGACTCGTCTTAAATTTTGTTCATATGATATATATGTATTACTTTTGTAATACCTTGTTTTCAGAATGTAAATATTTCTATGTAATGTAATGGTTGTGTTTACTACGCTTACTATGTACATTGGTTGCGATACTACATGACGTCGTCCGCCCCGAAACGTTTCCGCCATCAGTTTCAGGGTGTGACAGATTGGTATTAGAGCCCTTGTTTATAGTGAACTAAGTATACGAAACCTTACATGGTATAAGACTATAACCATAACATAGTTTGTATGAACGAGTTACAAATTATAATAGCATATTTACGTATTAAAATAAAGTAAAAATCATATATACATACACACACACACACACACACACATATATATATATATATATATATATATATATATATATATACACACACACATGTATATATCACTAGAAAGGTATCGACAATGCGGTCATTATAAGACTAATTTCGAGTTCTTTCGACATTAGTTTAGCACAAATATCATTCAATCCATTTAAAATAGTATTATTGAGGGGTGTTTAGTAGTTTATATAACTAAAAGGTCATTAAGTAATTATGGAGGGTAGTTTTTGAAAATTCAATTAGTATAAATAAGAGCCTTGGGCTCTCATATTTCCTGCACCATTCTCTTGATTCAAGAGTCTTTATCTCCTTACGCCCCGAGTATTTCGGTCCCTCTTGATTCGACTTCTCTTTCTGTAGTTTTTAGTATAGTAAGGTGAGCGCTGAAGCGTTGCACGAATATTTCTTAGAAAGATTTAGCGACGAAGTTCTCCCCCTACTGAGCCCGACTCTTAGCTAAAATCCCCTTGTAAGTAAGTTATGCTTACCCTATCTTAATATAGCTTATACTTAAAATTAATATCGTTATTATGAACTTATAATAAATATTTGAGCTATTATTATGACTTATATAAGTGTTGTTAAAATATCATTTTAACTACTTGCGGTACGGGGAATCTAGTTTAAAGGGCCGCATAGGGTTGTTGGATTTCAGAAGTGCTATACACCAAAATGGTCCTGCCCTCCGGTGTTTTATGTCTGGCCCCTATCTGTACATAGTGGTTGGAAAGTATTGTTCAAACACTTATATAATAATAATAATAATAATAATAATAATAATAATAATAATAATAATAATAATAATAATAATAATAATAATAATAATAATAATAAGACTAGTAATTAGTCAAGGTAAATATTACACTAAAATCTAGTGGTAATAATACTAGGTTTCGTCGAAGAAAATTATTTTAAAGTAAACAAAGCGCTGTCCGAGTACCAAGTCACCACCTTCTATGGTGAGTGCATGGTCCCTTTCATCTTGCACATAAATATGAAGTATTTGATATATATTACGTGTTGTGAGTGCATAGTTACTTTCATCTTACACATAGATATGAAGTATTTTATATAAATTACGTGCTATGTGTGCATATTATCTGAATACTTGTTGTCTATGCTGGATGAACGATTTTATACATGTTTTAAATGAGTTAAACTGTATATGTATTTTGTATCTACGATAATGTTGGGGTAAAACATGGGTAGATGTAATATATGGAGTATGAGTTGGATGACGAGTTGAGAGGTGAAATAGACCGTGAGGTGAGGATAAGAGGTGGACGATATGAGAAGACTTTTTCCCAAATGATTGCCCGTCATTCAGTAGAGTATGGATGACAACCACATACTATTCTAGACAGTCCAGTGGAACACTAGCAGGCTCACAACATGTAGGTATTGTGAACGATGTGTTCACCCGTTGTACTCTAAACCCTGGCGTCCATGCAGACCTGGTGCCTAAACCTTGGTTATCCTACAGACTTAATGCCTAAACCTTGGTGATCATGCAGACTCGGTGCCTAAACCTTAGCGATCATGCAAACTTGATGCCTAAACCCTGGTGAATTTGTAGACTTAGTGCCCGTTGTGTAAACCTTGGCGATCATGAAGATTTGAAGTCTAACCCCTGGCGACTATGCAGACTTAGTGTCTATTGTGTAAATCGTGGTGACGATGGACTTCGTGCCGATTCCTTAGGAATGAATGAACGAGGAATAGTTGATTCTTAGTGTAGATCCTTAAGACTAAACAAGATAATGGGGATGGGTAATTGGGTTGATTGTTGGATTGTTTAAACATAATAATTATATTATTGTGGGTTGAAAACCCTATGTACTCACCAGGTTTCCCAACCTGACCCACTCAGTTTATTTATATCACAGGTTTCGATATGAAGTGACATTATACTGAGCTTAAGGAGATATAGATCACTAGTGTAAATGAATGTAGGTTCTGTTTATACTTATGTTTCTATATTAACGATGACATCCCAAATGTTTTAAAATGAATAAAATACAATTCTTTGGAAATGCTCTGATAACATATTTATCGTGTTTTTCTGGGAATAAATTCTGCAACATTTTTATTAAAAGAGGTACTCTGTATTTTATAAAGCATAAACAAAATCGGTCTTTTCTGACCACGAAAATGGTGATGTCACACGCTAGTAGGAACGAAAAGTTTAATTGGACTGGACTAGGCATAGATGAACTTAAGGAATCTAGAGACTTGACAAATCTTTTCTAGATAGCACTGTTTAGCCTGACAATATGATACTTGGGTAGGTTGAGCAAGGAGATATACATGAGAATCTGCGGATTACTTGAAATAATATGTATCTAGAGCTGTGGTTTAATTCTTCCTCGATGTACAAACTCTGTCCTTAATTTTGGTATTGATGGGGCGACCGGGGAATTCCGATAAAGTAGGTCTGTAGAAAATTATTTTCTTTCTTTCTTACTGTCAGTCATATATTGCATCCTCTATGTGATTGGAACATATCCAACCTGGACTGCAACATATGTAACTCTATTTCTTTGCATCTCCTATCTATGCAAATTCTTTTTGTCTGTTAACCATATGTTGTCTTCTCTGCATGATTGAAATAGATCCCACCTGGAACATAACATATGCAATACTCTACTTCTCGATCCTCTACTTCTGGTTAGTTATATGGTAACCCCTCTGCATGATTGGAAGAGATCCGACCTGGGTGTTTAACATATGCATTCTAAATTTGTCTTCTCTCCTAATAATTGTCTGCTCACCTAAAGTAAGGAGTATCTCAGGAGTTCTTGATTATCGGGGTATATCAGGAAGCGGAAAACATGTTCTAGCACAACTAAAATTGAATATTTATTAGGTTGTCTGTAGATCTCGTTACTCAATTTAGGTGGATATAAATATTATTGTTCGTCGTCAGATGAATGGTCCTCAGGAATTATGCCAAGGAACATAAGGTCACAATGTCTTGTCATTTGTAGTATGTCCTAAATCTGTCACAGTCTTTCGTGCTTAAGTGGACCACCATACCATGAATTAACCAGATCTATTCATGAAGGAGGAGTTACCAATAAATGGATTGAGGCTGTCTAAAAACTTTGATCCCAATATCACAAAAATAATATTAGCTTTGGTAAAAGAGAAATTCATTTTATTTTATTTTTATTTTTATTTTTCTAAAAGAAATCAAATAATTAAAACAATATATTTTAAATTTTTTAGATTTAATTTTAATTTTAATTTTAATTTTTAGTCTTCAAAATGTTTTACTTTTATTAAAAATGGAATGTATTGGGCTTGGATTTGAAGCTGCTTGGGTTTGCAGCCCAGGGATATTGGACCGGGTAGGGTCCAGGTATATATACAAGGGTTGACTGCCGTTTACCCTTCTTACCCTCATTTTGTATTTGTGTTCGTGAACCCCCAAGCAAAGTTCTCTCCCTCTCAATTCTCGATGTGTCATCTTTTAGTGTTTTTCCGTTGAAATTGCTTGTTGATTTGCGTAAGTATGCTCATGGCAAACTCAATCATGCTAAACTTACCAAAAAACAACCATGTTTAGTGGGTCAATTGATGCAAAACGGATTTTCAGAACTGTTTGAACCATTCACGGACCATGAACAGTTCACGGTCGTTGAAGCGTTCACGACCGTGAAACCATTTACGGCCGTGAACCCCATTTTGGACTTGAACTCAATTTTTCCAATCTTTTAATTGAATATAAAGCCTATTAAACTGTTTAATGAGAAAATCTAAACTTAATTCTTTAAATAAATTGTTTTCTTACCCGGCTTGGTTGGTGTAGAATGGTTGCTTTGAAGATTTTTGACAACCATAATGTTGTTGCTTTTCTGATGGATCCACCTGCTACTCACAGCAATTTCAAGTCAATGATCCCTGGATTAAAGAAATGTTGCTTGGCATATGCTCTCACAGCTACTCCTATCATCTACCAGGAGCTTGTGAATCAGTTTTGGAGCACTGATGTGGTACTCAAAGAAGATGGTAATGTTGTCTCTGTGGATGCTACTGTAAATGGAAGGAAGATCACGGTAACCGAGCAAGTTATCTGTGAAGTTCTCCAGATCAATGACCAGTCGGGCTTTCCGATCGAGATTTCTATGGACCAAATTGAAGAGATAATTGTATGCATGGGCTATGAGGGTGTGTGTCCTCTGACAATCAAGAAATTATTACCACCCTAGTAGAGATTGTTGGTCCACATGTTTGTGAGCTGTATCTCGGGATGAAGAGCTAGGGCTAACGAGGTCTTATTGCACAACACAAGTGCAATTGTTGCTCTGGCTGCTGGTCTAGACTTCATTTTTTCAATATGCATCCTAAAAGGCATGTGGGAAACATTGAAGGCAAAGGAAAATATCAATTCTTGATGTTCCCAAGATTCCTTCAAATGAACTTCAACAGAAAACATCCAGAGATTAAGAGAAGAGGAGAAACCCTAGATGTCAAATCCCTTGGTGTTAACAGCTTCAGCCTCATGAAACAGAACGGAAAGGGAAAGTTTATGTTTGAGGGGAAATATCCATTGGTAAATTTCAGGCAGTTTGTTGAAGTTAGAGACTCATCTTCAACTGAAAGCCCATTCGAGTTTATAGAAACTGAAGATGATGTCATTACTGCTTCTGAACATAAAGAAGAGCGAGTTTCTCTTATTGCAATCATGGCGGAGGAACATGATCAAATTACAAATGTGGAAGTTTAGAGTGATTACAATGCAGAGGGTGATGATGATGATGATGATGATGAAGGTTTGATGATGCTATGATTTTGGTGGTGACATGTCTGGTTTCGATAATGACACGATCTATGATTTTGAAAACAGCAATAATGATTACTACCTAAGTCTTGAGGAGCTGCAATCCTTCTTTGATAATGTAGATGAAGTTACACAACCGGCAATGGATACAAGGGGAGTTGATGATGTTCAAAAGGTGACACCTCCTACTTTAGTTCAGATGGTTGGTGCTACAGTTGATAAGGATGCAACCATAAGGATTCCTCCCCTTCCGGTTGTCACTCCAATTTCGATGCAGTCAAAGTCTGATTCTGTGATGACCCTTGCCTCCCAGCTTCTACTAAAAAGAACACGAGTTGACTTGAGGCTGGGAGTGCTTATTCGGGAACACGCCTCGCCTACACAGCCTGCAACCACAACCACTACTACTACACCTAAAATACCATCCCAAGAAGGACCTAGTGGTGTTCAATCTTCATTTAAAGGCAGGATCTCTTCATCTCCTATGGATTCTCCTCCAAAACTTGCGCATGACAATTCCTCTCAGAGGCTTGCTAGGTTGCTGTCCCAACAAGATTCAGACCCTTCTCTTCACAGAAAAGGTATATCTATAGGAGAACGAAATAAAGGGGGAGTGAACCCATCGACTGCTGACCTAGAAGCAGAGGTTGGAGTTCTAAATCAAAAACTTATTGAAAAGGATGTTCTCATCAGAAATCTTGATGTTAGAGTTTCTGAACTGGAAACAGAAAATGTCTTAAAGGAAAAACAAATCTCGACTCTACAAGTAAATCTTGTGGCACTGTTATTTGGATACTTTTATTTGAAGAATAAACTTGTTCCTAAATTCGGTGATAAATTTAAGACCACAATTGAAGGCCCAAGTGCAACCTAGACTTCTAAACCAACCCCAGCCAATACAACAAACTTTGATCAGCCTGATGACAACACACCAGTCAGAACCACTACGATCGTTGACTTTTTTGAAACAGAACCTGAGCAAGTCCCACCTAGAATTACAATCAAAACAGGTGGGAGGCAAGTCACATAAAAAGGGGAAGGTTGCTCTTCATGAAGAATTCTGACCAAAATTTTTAAGAGATCAGCCTCAACTAACGGTGACCGAGCTCGACAAGTAAATGTTCCAGCACAAATATGGCGACTAGTCAGGGATTCATATGTGGGGATTTCATGAAAGACTTAATTGTTGGTTGGTGAAAAGAAAAAGCAACGATGTGGAATACTAGAAGGATAAACATGATTTTTCTTCTCACCGAGGTGGATCTTGTTGAACTATATGTGGCTCCTTTCTCCAATCCCTCAAATGATCCTCGTGCAACTGATTTAAAAAACTTCTAGGAAAACCAAGTGAGGAGAGGATTTGATGGGATGAAGACCGTCGAATCGTTCTTGAAGAAGACTAAAGGAGTGTTTAATCTGATCACCCACAAGTCCTTCAAAAACATTATGTGGCCTCCAACAATGCAAATGACAAAGATTCCCATTGTCAAGAACTTTTGTGATGGTTTGTTGCATGACATGTAATATTCAGTATACGATAAAGCCACGGCCACTGCAGTTATCAAGTTCAAAGATGGTGTAATTTGTATAGTTGATAAGAAGGACTTGCTCAAATTTGGTTAGAGGGACACTCATACTTTGGCTTCTCATCAAATTTTATGCAATCGGGAGATTTTGGAACCTGCTACCAAGGAGTTCACAGGCATGATCGCTTAGATCATAGACAAAAGGATGTCGCTAGGTGCTATGGGGAGGTTAGATATGTTGTTAATTGAGAAGGACTAAAGATATGCTAGCTCAAACCAAGGGGGAGAATGTTAAGTCATAATTTAGTGGTTTGGGCTAGGGATCAATATGTATAGGTCTGAATAGGGTTTTGGTTGTGTTTGGTGTTTGCAGTCAGTTAGTTCACGACAATTTGCTGTGCATGGTCGTGAACATGTTCACTGCCGGTTTGGTCATGTTCATATAAATAGGGTCTGTCTTGTCAGTGTTTAGTGATGTTAGTTGTGTGTGTTTTTCAAGGTGTACTAGGGGATTTTCGTCCCTGCTATAAAATTGTGTGCATTGCTTGATTAATTCCTTCTCCTACTCCATTCTTATTCATTTTTCTTGTTCTTTGTTTCATCACTGGTCTGGTTCCTTGGATTTGGGACTTTACATCATGGTTGGTGGTCATGGTGTTTCTCTTCGACTTCTGACCAACCAAGGTACACCCACACGCCAACACGTTCCGAAAGACGCACACACACACACATGCCGAAACACCCATCGAACAGCTCTACATCGATCTTGAAGGAGGACGACGGTGGATGGATGGTGAATGAGTGGTAGCACGAAACAGTGGCAGTGGCGGTGATGCAATCCAAACCTAGTACCAGCGGCGACGAAACAACAGCAAAAAGGTATAGAGAAAGCAGAGGTGCATGACCTCTCTCAAGAACAGTAGCAATAACGACCCTCAGCTTTGCTCCTCCGGTCTCTAACGGACGCAACGTTGTATCACAAGTTTCATCAGTCATTGATATCTCCGACAGCAAAGGTTCGTCGGGTCTTGGCTGATCGAAAAAACAAGAAGGTGGGAGTAGTGGCGGTTGGAAACGAGATGCGGCAACTGAAAAATTATCCTAGGGTTAGGGTTGTTTGAAGCTACGTTTTTAATTGGAAGCCAAAAAGAAAGGCGACAGGTTATGACCATGTCCAAATACAAGTTAACCTTAAAATACACTTTCAGTTTCTTCTCAACTTAGGTCCATAGTTTACCAAATAGCCCCCAGCTTCCAAAATTCATTACAATTCAAGCCCAAAGGTTGCAATTTAACCCTAATATTCCCTTATATTACTTCTGATACCTACGACTAAAACTTGTAAATTATTAAAGATTTAGGACTAATAATAAAACAAAATATAAATTTCATCTCGGAGTTTTAGGTCTTATTATTTATTTATTTGTTTTTATTTATTTATTATTATTATTGTTATTATTATTTATTTATTTTTAACGGATTGTTACAATTCTCCCCCATGTAAATTAGATTTCTTCCTCGAAATCAACTTTCACTCCTACTTCATAATGCACTCCCCCACAATAACCAAGACGAACAAAAATTTGTAGTATCCATCAGTCTCTGACCTTCTTGGCCAAACACTTGTACTCTAATCCTGCACCAAAAGTGCATCACCACAATGAAAACTAATTGATCTCATATTGAACTGAACCACACTCTTACTTTGCTCCAACAACCCAACTTAGTTATCCACTATCCACACTAGGGATCACCCCCCGATCAGACGATAACCGATAAGTAGACCCTTAACTTTGAGCTCCTAACACCTTAAGGTCTAAGCATAAAAATGCTCTTCACATGCTAACACCTAAGGCTAATATGAATTGAAAGGAAAATTCCACTGCATGGCAAAGATCTTGTTGTGAAATTGAAAGACTTAGCAATTGCGGACACGTATGGAACTCAGCGAAATCTGACTAGAATTGAATCTTGGCACAAGACTTCTTACTGCGAGGTTCCACTCTCCCCCACTTGAGATATGCTAGAAACTAAGGACTTCATATTCCATCGATACTCTGACCAACTCGAACCCTAACCACATTGGAATTCGCATACAGTCGAGGCCAAAGATAATTAATCCATACGTAATGTAACGACCCAATTTTCACGTCCAAAAATTTTGTTTTTAAAACATTACTTTAGAAAATGTTAATAGATAAAAACATTGTTTGATCAGACTACATCACAACATAACCATGTTACAAAGTCAAGTCATACAACCAATCGAAACATCAGAGTATAAATCCCAAGGAAATCTAATAAATGTGGAACCCAATGTGTGTGCATGATGTGCCGCTACCGAGCCAGCTCCTTCCCCTTCGATGAAGAGGTACCTGAAACCAAAACTATAAATTGTAAGCACAAAGCTTAGTGAGTTCCCCCATTGTACCACAAACCATACAATCTCATAACATACATAAATTGTCAGGCATATCTGGGTGCCCGACCTACCCCTTCGATCCTCTCGACCGGATATTGCCTAACATATCTGGGTGCTGGCCTCCCCTTCGGTCCTCTCGATTGGATACCGCCTAGCATATCTGGGTGCTGGCCCCCCTTCGGTCCTCTCGATCGGATACCGCCTAACATATCTGGGTGTTGGCCCCCCTTCGGTCCTCTCGACCGGGTACCGGGGACTATTTCACCCCCTACTACTACCACATAGCACATATATCACATATCATTCAACCACATAAACATAACACATGTAGTAGCAACCCTAGATGAATATCACAGAGACAATCATCTAATCATACATCTCCTACTAGTGGGCTGGCATTGTGGCCTTAGACCCACCGCTACTGGAAGGTAACTCACCTCGGAATAGCTGCTAATCTTCGTGGGAATAGTCTGACTGCTGCTGCTGCTGTTTCGGAAATCCTCCGACTGTACTCCCACCAATCACTTAGTCAAAAACTGCTAACTCAACTTTGGGTAAAATGACATTTTACCCCTAATCATGCCCTAAGTCAAAGTCAGAGTCAACTTCCAGTTGACCCGACTCGCTGAGTTGGCTCGCCAGCTCGCCGAGTCCATGTCCAAACGAATGACCTGAATTCTGTTTTTACTCGTCGAGTTAGGCGTCTACTCGATGAGTTCTCCTTCCAAATTGATGTTTAAGTCCTTCATCCCACTCGTCGAGTTGTATGAACAACTCGCCAAGTTCATCTTCATCCGATGAACAAGTTATAATGTGACTCGCAGAGTTGTATGAACAACTCGCTGAGTCTAATCTTGGTCTAAGGAGATTGCCTTGAACTCGCCGAGCCTGGGCATCGACTCGCCGAATTCCACTATGGGTGAGTTTTCGCTTCCAACTCACCGATTCCCTCCTGGACTCACCACACGACTCGACATAACAAAAAGGGGACAAACCCGGAGACTCGCGACTGGACTCGCTGAGTCAGATGAGCGACTCGCCGAGTCTGCTCCATGCAAGAGCTAAAAATGCAATTCTGCTCGAATCCAATCCATTTCATTCGTAGATCTGGGCTCCTAGAGCATGAATAACACATAAAGTTTCCAACTTTACGTGTAGGTATCCATCTATGGGGTTTTTAGGTTTCAAAATGCACCAAAAGAGTAGATCTAAGGTTTATATCCAATATGGGCTCATAAAGGTAGTGGATCTGAGCTCCTGGAGCTCAACTATGCTTGGATCTAGAGACCAATCAACTTATTTCGAATTATCATGCACATACAAGCTTGGAAATGAGCCAAGAATGTCTTAAATGAAGCCTTAAGCATAGAAACATGGGGAAAATGGGATATACCTCAAAGGAACTGCTGAGAGAACACAATGGTGCTTAGATGGCTTCCCTTCTTCTGGATCTACTTCTCTTTTTCTTCAAAACCTTCAAGAACACACAACAATTGCTTCAACTCTTCAATGAACAAGCTTAAACAAGGGTTGGGAGCTCTAGGGGGTGAATGGGGGCTGGCCTAGGGCGGAAAGGGGGATTAAATAGGGTGCAAACCCCATAAACTTAGGGTTTCATCCAACAGCGGTGACTCGCCGAGTCCAGGATATGGACTCGCCGAGTCGCCAACCTAAACACGTCCCGGGGTCCCGTCCCTACTCGGCGAGTCGGACCTATGACTCACCAAGTCCAAGGCTTAAAAAGGAAAATACTCAATTAAGATTTACATACCAGAAACCAGGTGCTACACGTAACAATAGATCAATAGAAGCAAAGCTAAATAAGATAACTCAATTTCTCCAATCATCCAAAATTACAACTGAATCGTGAAACACAAACATAACTACAGATAAATACCAATACTACGAAAACAGCTAACTAGAAGAATTGCCAACTAAAACCTTGGTCCTCGGAACCCCGATGGTTTCCTAACGACCATCGGGTGACTGCCAATCTAAGGGATTTAGATCCAGCACCTCACCGAGAAGCGGGCAATGAACCCTATCGTGGCCTTCCTAACTACAATGAAAACAAACTCACACACTTCGCCTATAATCTCTTCCAAAGTGACCATCCTCGTTACACTAGTGACATGTAACACATATGCGCCTCGCACCAACTGGTCTTGAACTCTAGCCGGAAGACTTGAACTGATTTGGTGTAGGCTAGGACTGATCTGGAGCCTAACATAGCTCCCTCGCCTGGGTCACTATCTTAATCTCTCACCTCCTCGCAGCATCCTGAAGCTCAGCGAGAGGACCATAATGTTGGATGGACACGGAATGTCGAATATCCGTCTTGAACATCCTCAGATACCGAGTTATCTGAGCCTACTCAAAAGCAGTGAACTCATAACTGAACAAGGCGCTCTCAGTGAACATCTTGGTGATCTCCGTCACCGACTTGGTCATCTGTCTCAGATCCAAGTACTCCTAGGCCAGTCACTCCCTCTCTATCAGAGGAACATACCTTGCACGGAACATCTCCGAGAACTGTTCCCAAGTCATCGCGGCCCTCTGTTCAGGACTATAAGAACTAGTCACCAATCTCTACCAATCCCTTTCCCCCAACTTGAGAAGTTTCAGGGCACACTTGACCTTTTGGTCATCTAGACAATAACACGTGAAGAAACAACCCTCCACATCATAAAACTATCTCATTGCCGTGATCGGGTCTGAGACCCCAGCAAACTCTGAGGGTTTCGTATGATCAAAATCCCAATATGGAATTCTTTCTCTCTCTCCAAGCTCTAATGGCAGCAACAGTTATGGTCGCTGCAGCTACAACATCCTTAGAAAGTGTAGTAGATTGGTCATCAAAGTACTCCATCATAGTGGCCTTGAAAGATTAAACCAGTCCCAATATCTGCCCCCGGAAAAAGGAAACAACCCCCTCATGAAATATCTCCCTAATAGGGTCCTCAGTCAATGCTAGCTCATCCTGACCATCTGCTCCTGATCCTAATCTGGATCCAGCCTCAAATCATCTTGTACTCGCCATAATGAAAAAAAACCAAGGAGATATCAGAAAAAATGCATATAACACTAGGGGAACCAACTCCCAACAAACTCTAGGGTTTGTGACTTCCCTTATACGCGTATGAGTCTTGTGCTTTGTAACAGCCCGAAATTTCCAGCTATTTATTATTGGTTTGTTTTTTTAAGAATTATGAGTGGACTCGACGAGTTGGAGCTCAAACTCGCCGAGTAGGATCGTGATTTTGGACGCAGGTTCGCGTCTGGACTCGGCGAGTCCAAGAGTGGACTCGGCGAGTCCACATTGTGTAATGAAACCCTCATTCCCAGGGTTTGAGACCTATTTAAAGGGCCTTATGGCCGTCATTTGTGCTCAACAATCCATAGAGAGAAACCCTAGAGTGCTTGAACGTTTTGAGAGAGAAAGGAAGCCATTCTTGACCTTTGTGGTGTTGTTTAGCAAGAAGAAGGAGGTCCTAACCAAGAGGAAGCAAAGGAGGTTGCTATACTGTGGATTTGAAGCTTTGATCATCGCACTTGAGGTATTAATTCAGCTCATCTTCTGTTTTATGAAGTATATTTGGATTTAGGGTTTCTTGTGGCCTTTGTTGGGTTGATTTGATGCCCAAATAGTCCCTTTCTAGTGATGAGGCTTTGGATCTGGATCCATAGAGGTCCAGAGAGCCTCACTCATCAAGCTTTATGAAGACCAATGGAGGTTATGACCTTGAGTTGTGGTATTTGGGGCTAAATCATCATATATGGTCATATAGATGTTGTATGTACATCAAGATAGTGACTTTACGTGATAAATAAGCTTGGAAGGACTGGATCTATGAGTTAGTGGAACAGATCTGACCTCAGGAGTGAGTTTGAGACATTACATGGCATGGACTCGCCGAGTCCAAAGAACAGACTTGGCGAGTAGCATGAAGATTTCCCAACACCACTCAGCGAGTGGTCTTGCCGAGTTGAGGGATTGACTCAGTGAGTCAGGGAGAGTCAGAGTGGGTTGACAGGTGGACTGAGTCAAGCTGGGACTTGCCGAGTTGTTCTTGAGACTCGGCGAGTTGAGTCGTGGAGGCCCCACAACTCTTTCCAGGTGGAACTCATCGAGTTAGGAGAATACTCGTCGTGTCAAGTGAGGATCCCAGGGAAATCAGTGTATGCGTATAGACTCGCCGAGTCGCTATAGTGCACTCGCCGAGTCCGGTCAAAGTTGACCGTTGACCATTGACCAGTGTTGACCTATGTTGGCTTGTTAAGGGATAGTCAACCTAACTTGGGAAGGTGTTAATTAGAGATGTATTGTGTTATACGAGGACCATAGATCGGGAGATCGAGCACGAGTGATTTCAGGGACTTGCGAGTTACCGAGATACGCGAGGTGAGTCTTCTCACTATACATACCTTGAGTAGGTAACTAGTGACGACGGTGGGAAGGTGCCGGCTTGATCAATACACACGCATGGGATTTATGATTTTGAGATCTTGGGATTTTTGTATTACTTGGATTGAGTTTCAAACATGGTTGTTTTATGAATTTTAAGTGAATTATGTTTTATAAAATTTGAAAATTTTGTTTTGAAATTTACAGTGTTACAAGTTGGTATCAGAGCCTTGGTTTGAGGGATTCGGGTACACCTTCCGGAGTATTTGAACTCAAACTATGGATTTGGAAAATATTTTCAAAAAGAAAACCAAAATTTTCTAAAAGTAAAAGATTTCTAGAGAAATTCAGAAGAGAAACGTGTGTACGATAAGTCAGCGCCCGAACGGTGATTTCCCAAAAATACCCTTATATTATATGTTTATGAGATTGTTATGATGTATTCTCTTGCTAAAGTAGGCTAGATATTCCTATTAGGACTAGAGTGCCCTGATTTATGATGCCTTAGCCAAGGGAGAGGTGAGCTGCTATTAGATGCTTGAGAGTGAATAGGTAGCATCAAGGAGCTTATGAGAGATCTGTTAGAAAGTGATAGAGTACTTGGAAATTAGGATTCGAAGAGGAGGACTTAGGGTGTATACTGAAACGGTGTGGACAGTAGTATTGGGCCCGTACTACTGAAAGCACCGGGGCAGTGTACGGTCCGAGTAAGAATCTTCGGAATGCCAAGGATCAAGGAGGGATGAGTTGTCGAGTGTGAGTATGCTCGAACAGATTCTAATTTATCATATGTTGTATTTCAGAGGTTGATCATGGTGAGGACACGTCATATGACGGAGGGCGTTGGGGCTAGTGATGAGGAGATCTGTCAGATCATTCACGAGGAAGTGGCCGCGATCATCAGGGCAGAGATACCAGAGATGTTCGGGTCTATTAAGACCGCACTGATTGAGACTTTCGACGAGCATTATGCTGCTCTTTCTGAGGCTGCTGTTGCGGTGGCCACCGCAGCTGTTGCTGCTGCGAGGCCGCAGGGTGGTGATGCGTTGCTGTTCCGGGAGTTCAGCAACACGAAACCACAAGAGTCTGATGGGACCCAGGACCCAGTGGCGGCTATGAGATGGATTTATGACATGGAGGGGTGTTTCTTCACTTGCTCATCTCCTGAGCATTTGAGAGTACGGTTCGCACTGAACCAGCTTCGCTTGGGAGCGAAGGACTGGTGGAAGTTTGTGACAGCGCACTTTTCGCCTGCTGAGCTTGCGGCGGTGACCTGGGAGAGGTTCACTGCCATGTTCCGAGATGAGTATGTTCCCCAGGTGGAGAGGGAGCGATTGGCCCAGGAGTTTCTGTCCCTCAAGCAGGGCACTGAGTCTGTTACGGTGATTACCAGGATGTTCCACGAGAGGGCGATGTTCTGCCCTGAGCACGTGTCCACTGAGCAGGCACGTATGAGTCGGTATTTGAGTATCTTGAGGCGAGATATTCGGGAGTTCGTGGCGAACTCCTCGTACCGGACATTTGCTGAGCTTCAGGAAAATGCCTGGAAGAGGGAGATTGATCTGGAGACTCAAGCTAGGGAGGAGGCTGAGTCTCAGGGGAGGGATCGGCAACCGGCACAATCCCAGCCGGCAGCCAAGCAGGCCAAGCCTGCTGATCCCAAATCAGGGAGCCAGAAGGGCCACACTTGTGGAAAGTGCGGCAAGGGTCATGATGGAGTATGTAGAGTTGGATCTTGCTACAAATGTGGCAAGGAGGGGCATATGGCCAAGGACTGCCCCAAGGGGTTTGCAGTATGTTTTCACTGCAACCAGACCAGACACCGGAAGGCGGAATGTCCGCAGTTACGGGGATTAGGGATGTCAACGGGACCAAACGGGAGCGGGAATAGCTGCCCCCGCTCCCGGTCCCGCCCCCGGCACCCCCGTTTACATAGCCCCCGGTCCCGCTCCCGGTTACCTCCATCACCCCCGGTCCCGCCCCCGTTCCCCCGGTTCCCCCGCTTAAAATTCGTTTTTTTTTGCTAAACGACTACTTTGTGTTAGGCTAAAAAGCTTGTTTTTAATAACTTTAAAAGTTTAAAACATAATCTTTTAGAAACTAAACAATTAAAAATTCAACATTACGAATTCAATATTACAAAACGACAATTCCATCAATCTTAAAAATATAAAATATGACAAATCCAATATTACAAATATAAAATACTTACATATCCAAAAATATATGATTAATTCACTACCTCTTCAATATCTATTAATTGAAAACGGGAAAGTGAACCCTAACCTACACTTAAAATTAGAAAATCTATTTTGTATATGTATTTTATATTAAATATATATTTTTTACATAAATGTACAACCGGGGCCCCGCGGGAGTACGGGATGGGAATACCAAGTCCCGCTCCCGGTCCCGAAAATAAGCGGGGTTTAATTTTGCCCCCGCTCCCGCTCCCGCTCCCGGTTTTTTTTAAAATTTAGTCCCATACGGGATCGGGATCCCATGGGAGCGGGGTTCCACAGGGGTTTTTGACATCCCTAACGGGGATCAGCCCAGGGAGCACTTCAGGAATCTGCCCCTGCCGCCATCAGAGCTACCGAGAGTCGGCCAGTGAAGGTCGAGGCGCCGAGGGTACGTGGGATAGCGTTTTAGTTGACCGCGGAGGAGGTCTGCGTAGCGCCCGATGTCGTGGCTGGTATGTATTCTTTCGTGTATTTATTGTAATGATGAGATATTATGCTTATATTATGTTAGGTGTAGGTACTTTTCTTGTGAATTCTGTACCTGCCTTGGTATTATTAGACTCGGGTGCGATTCGGTCTTTTGTATCTTTGGCTTTTATTCAGCACATCAGTGTTAGTCGCAGGGCATTGAGTCGGCCTCTGAGAGTTTCCATAGCTGACAAGAAGGTGATATATGCCACGGAGGTGATCCGTGGGTGCGTACTCGAGATTTTCGGTGTTGAGTTCCCGATTGATTTGGTTCCTATTGCCATGGGGGATGTTTGTGTCATTGTGGGCATGGACTGGTTGAGCAGCTTCGATCCAGTTATCGACTGCGAGCGATAGCTAGTGACCATACGAGACCCTAGTGGGGGAGTTCTTAAAGTGTACGGCGAGGGTACCCGTTCTGGATCAGCGTTTTGTTCGGCCGCTAGGGTGAGGCAGTGTCTACAGCAGGGCTGTAAGGGTTTTGTGGCGTACGTGTCGGATACGCGGGTTGATTCCAAGAGGCCAAGGTCGGTGGACGATGTTCCTATAGTGCGTGAGTTCCCGGATGTCTTTCCAGAGGAGTTGTCAGGTGTGCCTCCCGTGAGGCAAGTAGAGTTCAGTATCGATTTGGTCCCGGGGGGCGCGCCTATCGCTAAGATGCCTTATCGTCTTGCACCTCCAGAGATGCAAGAGTTATCCTTGCAGCTTCAGGAGCTGCTAGGGAAGGGGTTTATTCAGCCGAGTAGCTCACCGTGGGGAGCGCCTATTCTGTTTGTCAAGAAGAAGGATGGTTTACACCGGATGTGCATTGATTACTGAGAGTTGAACAAGCTGATGGTCAAGAACCGTTACCCGTTGTCGAGGATCGACGATTTGTTCGACCAGTTGCAGGGAGCATCTTGGTTCTCCAAGATCGATTTGAGGTCTGGATACCATCAGGTGAGGGTGCGAGATGAGGATGTCCAGAAGACAGCGTTTAGGACGCGTTATGGGCATTATGAGTTTGTGGTGATGCCTTTCAGACTCACCAATGCCCCGGCAGTGTTCATGGATCTCATGAACCGGGTGTGCAGGCTGATGTTGGATCGGTCGGTGATTGTATTCATTGATGACATTTTGGTATATTCGAGATCTAGAGAGCAGCATGAGGAGCATCTGAGGGAGATCCTCGGAGTTCTGAGGTCGGAGAGGCTTTATGCCAAATTCTCCAAGTGTGATTTCTGGTTGCGAGAGGTCCAATTCGTAGTACATCTTGTTAACTAGGAAGGGACATTGGTCGACCCAGCCAACGTTGAGGCGGTGATGAGTTGGGAGGTGCCGAGGTCACCCTCCGAGATCAGGAGTTTTCTAAGGTTGGCCGGTTATTATCGGAGATTTATCATGGATTTCTCTAAGATCGCAGTGCGACTCACTAGGTTGACTCAGAAGGGTGTCGCTTTTTCATGGGGCCCCGAGCAGCAGGCCTCCTTTGAGACACTTCGCCAAAGGTTATGCGAGGCTCCGGTGTTAGCCCTCCCGGAGGGAATGGAGGACTTTGTTGTATACTGTGATACATCGATCTTGGGGTTGGGAGCGGTGCTGATGCAGAAAGGGCATGTGATAGCATATACATCGAGGTAGTTGAAGCCTCATGAGACGAGGTATCCCACCCATGACCTAGAGTTGGGGGCAGTGGTGTTCGCCCTCAAGATTTGGCGCCACTATTTGTATGGTGTTTGGTGTACGATATATACGGACCGTAAGAGTCTGAAGTATTTAATGGATCAGCCCAACCTAAATATGCGGCAGAGGAGGTGGTTGGATGCGGTTAAGGATTACGATTGTGAGATCCTATACCATCCGGGCAAGGCTAATGTGGTAGCCGATGCGCTGAGTCGCAGGGCAGAGAGCTCCCCGTTGCGAGATGTATGTTTGCGATTGACCGTGATGACTCCGGTGTTGGAAACCATTTGAGGAGCACAGGCTGAGGCAGTGAGGTCGGAAAACCAGAAGAGAGAGCAAGTTGTTGGGTTGGTATCGGAGTTCGTTACCGATGGTTGGGGGCTTATGACTTTTCAGGGGCGTATTTGGGTACCGTTTGTGGGAGGAACGCGTACCATTTTGATGGAAGAGGCTCATCGGTCGAAATTCTCGATCCATCCTAGGGCCACTAAGATGTATTTGGATTTGAGGAGGGATTATTAGTGGCCCTGTATGAAGAGGGATGTTGCGTGGTTTGTTGAGAGGTGCTTAACCTGCTGTAGGGTTAAGGCCGAACACCAGAGACCGCATGGTACGTTGCAGCCGTTGGAGGTTCCTGAATGGAAGTGGGAACAGATCACCATGGATTTCATCACCAAATTGCCAAGGACTGCTCGGGGAGTTGATGCAATTTAGGTGATTGTGGATAGGTTGACGAAGAGCACTCACTTCCTTGCTATCAGTGAGAGTTCTTCCGTAGAGAAGTTAGCAGATATGTATGTGAGGGAAGTGGTATCTCGGCATGGGGTGTCGATCTCGATTTTCTCAGACCGGGATGTACGTTTCACTTCCAGATTATGGAAGACGTTTCATGAGGAGCTGGGTACTAGGCTGCATTTTAGCACCGCATATCACCCCCAGACAGACGGATAGAGTGAGCGGACGATTCAGACGCTCGAGGACATGCTCGGAGCATGTGTATTGGATTTCGGGGGAAGTTGGGATTCATATTTGCCGTTGGCCGAGTTTTCTCACAACAACAGCCATCATTCGACCATCGGTATGCCACCCTTTGAGCTATTGTATGGGAGGAGGTGTCGGACCCCCATTTGCTAGGGAGAAGTCGTACAACGCGTTATGGGAAACACTGAGATCGTACTTCAGACGACAGAGCAGATCCAGCAGGTCAGACAGAGGTTACTGACTGCTCAGAGTCGACAGAAGAGTTATGCGGCCAGACGCCGGTCCGAGCTTGAGTTCCAGGTCGATGGCTTTGTGCTCCTGAAGGTCTCTCCTTGGAAAGGAGTGATTCGATTCAGGAAGAGGGGCAAGTTGGGGCCCCAATATATCGGACCATTTCGGGTAGTCGCGAGGGTAGGCAGGGTAGCCTATCGTTTGGATTTGCCAGCAGAGTTGGGGCGGATTCACGACACTTTCCATGTGTCGCAATTGCGGAAGTGTATAGCTGATGAGTCGGCAGTGGTTCCATTAGAGGATATTCAGGTGGATGCGAGCCTGAATTATGCTGAGAGACCAGTGGCAATAAGATATCGGAAAATCAAAGTTCTGATGAACAAGGATGTACCTTTGGTTTTGGTTCAGTGGCAGCATCGGAAGGGGTCCGAGATGACTTGGGAACCGGAGCGTGAGATGCGTGAGCAGCATTCGGAGTTATTTGCAGAGCGAGACTTCGAGGGAGAATTCTAGTTCTAGTGGGGGAGAATTGTAACAGCCCGGAATTTCCAGGTATTTATTATTGGTGTATTTTTTGAGAATTGTGAGTAGACCTGGCGAGTTGGAGCTCAAACTTGCCGAGTAGGATCGCGATTTTGGACGCGGGTTCGCGTCTGGACTCGGGGAGTCCAAGAGTGGACTCAGCGAGTCCACGCTGTGTAATGAAACCCTAATTCCCAGGGTTTGAGACCTATTTAAAGGGCCTTATGGTCGTCATTTGTGCTCAACAATCCATAGAGAGGAACCCTAGAGTGCTTGAGCGTTTTGAGAGAGAAAGGAAGCCATTCTTGACCTTTGTGGTGTTGTTTAGCAAGAAGAAGGAGGTCCTAACCAAGAGGAAGCAAAGGAGGTTGCTATACTGTGGATTTGAAGCTTTGATCATCGCACTTGAGGTATTAATTCAGCTCATCTTCTGTTTTATGAAGTATATTTGGATTTAGGGTTTCTTGTGGCCTTTGTTGGGTTGATTTGATGCCCAAATAGTCCCTTTCTAGTGATGATGCTTTAGATCTGGATCCATAGAGGTCCAGAGAGCCTCACTCATCAAGCTTTATGAAGAGCAATGGAGGTTATGACCTTGAGTTGTGGTATTTGGGGCTAAATCATCATATATGGTCATATAGATGCTGTATGTACATCAAGATAGCGACTTTACGTGATAAATAAGCTTGGAAAGACTGGATCTATGAGTTAGTGGAACAGATCTGACCTCAGGAGTGAGTTTGAGTCGTTGCATGGCATGGACTCGCCGAGTCCGAAGAACAGACTCGGCGAGTAGCATGAAGATTGCCCAGCACCACTCAGTGAGTGGTCCTGCCGAGTTGAGGGATTGACTCAGTGAGTCAGGGAGAGTCAGAGTGGGTTGACACGTGGACTGAGTCAAGCTGGGACTCGCCGAGTTGTTCTTGAGACTCAGCGAGTTGAGTCATGGAGGCCCCACAACTCATGCCAGGTGGAACTCGTCGAATTAGGAGAATACTCATCGTGTCAAGTGAGGATCCCAAGGAAATCAGTGTAAGCGTATAGACTCGCCGAGTCGCTATAGTGCACTCGCCGAGTCCGGTCAAAGTGGACCGTTGACCATTGACCATTGTTGACATATGTTGACTTGTGAAGGGATAGTCAACCTTAGTTGGGAAAGTGTTAATTAGAGATGTATTGTGTTATAGGAGGACTATAGATCTGGAGATCGAGCACGAGTGATTTCAGGGACTTGCGAGTTACCGAGATATGCAAGGTGAGTCTTCTCACTATACATACCTTGAGTAGGTAACTAGAGTTATGTGATACAGTGCTTGTATGCTATATTTGTGTTATGTGTTGCGCTGCATTATTCTTTGTGGTTTATGTTGTGCATGTTTACAGAGTAAGAACCTGAGGGTTCACAGAGTTTGGGTGCACGGACCCACAGAGTTATAGCCTCGAGTGGCTAATATGTGTTATATGTGGTATTTTGGGGAACTCACTAAGCTTTATGCTTACAGTGTTTGGTGTTATTTGTTTCAGGTACTAGTGATGACCGTGGGAAGGCGCCGGCTTGATCAGTACACACGCATGGGATTTATGATTTTGAGACCTTGGGATTTTTGTATTACTTGGATTGAGTTTCAAACATGGTTGTTTTATGAATATTAAGTGAATTGTGTTTTATAAAATTTGAAAATTTTGTTTTGAAATTTACGGTGTTACATGCTTTCAGTAGTATGGTCCCATACTACCCTCCACACCTACCCATGGTTGACTCAAAGGATCATCACGACAACCCTAACAATACACTACACTCAAGCATACTCATGCACTCTATCCTCACTTCCTAAAGGAAATCTACCCATATCATGACTGACCAATTGACCCCACATAAGTCATTTTAACCATCAACTACCATACGCCCCTCCACTGGTTCCAAATAACTATTGCATGAACACTATCACATACTACACAACTTAGACAATCTTAGGTTTAAGGATTTAATCCTACAATGGTGGGACTTAAACGAGAGCTGCACAACATGACCAAATCCCCCACCCTAAGAGCATTTAACCCATGTAGTATGCAACTTAGCGCATTCACTCAATAGTTAATTCAAACATGAAAGAGTCATACAACAATCAATCAATTATTATACAAGAGATAAGGCATCAAATATTGGGCAATTCTATCGTACGATTCCTAATGATCCCTATCCTATCACTAGTATGTTGTTCTAACAAAACATAATATAAACTCAAATAACAGTGTGGTAATTTGGGGTCTACTTACTCGCTTCAGCTGATCGTACACATCTCATCCTCCTTGATTATGTTGAAAACCAATTGGAAATTGTTTTAAAAATCTTATTCCTTAGTTTTAGACTGGATTCACATGAGTGTTCCTCCAATTCACTAAAACCATGGCTCTGATACCAACTTGTAAAGTCTCAAAATTTTCAACAAATTTAAACTTTTCAAAACAATCCTTACACTAATAATGTTTACAAAAATAGTGTTCTCAAACATTATTAGAAAATAAGAGTTTCCCAAGATCCAATATTTTATAAAACTAAGGATGTGTATAGTCACACCACCGCCTTGCCACTCTGATAATCTTAAAAACCTGAAACCATAAACAAAATTGTAAGCACAAAGCTTAGTGAGTTTGTAACGCCCGATTCCTGGAGTGTGTTTTTAAAACCCTAATTCGTGTTCTTGAGCCTTTTGAGTGTGTGAGAGTGTAAAGAGAGGGATTCCTTGGTATTTCCTGGAAGGAGTGGAAGTTAGAAGTCCTTGGTTGAATGAAGAATCTTTGGATCCAGATATTTCTTTGTCAAAGCAGCCTTATTGAGGTATAAAGTCTATACGTTTACTATACATTTACTAGATCTCTTCA
The DNA here is from genome assembly GCF_052625555.1 of Lactuca saligna. Taxonomy (NCBI): domain Eukaryota; kingdom Viridiplantae; phylum Streptophyta; class Magnoliopsida; order Asterales; family Asteraceae; genus Lactuca; species Lactuca saligna. The sequence goes on along the minus strand of NC_136421.1, from coordinate 67,007,693 downwards.
TGGAGTAATTTAGGGACTTAATGAGCCTATTTTGGAACCATTCATTGTTGCAAAAATGTTTTGGAGTCATGACTTCAGATCCAAAGCCTTTGAGGGACTTCATGGCATAAAGGTGCCAACTTTATAGCCATAGGAGTCCCATGCAACTTATGAATCACTTTTTAGGGTTTTAAGCTAAATAACTCATGCATGGACAAAAATTTAGTAACAGTATGTGATATATCGACTCTAAGGGACCAGAACTACGGATTGGATGCATTGAGCCCAACAGAAAGTGACTTAATGGATGTAGACTATGGGGGACTCGACAAGTTGTTCATACAACTCGACGAGTTTGGTCATGGTTCCCCAACCTTTTCTGTTACCGAGCAAACTCATTGAGTCTAGGAGATGACTTGTCGTGTTGGCCATGGTTTTGTGTAATATAGATTGAGGAACTCGATAAGTTCAAGGAGGGACTCGGTGAGTTGTGAGTAAAATGTTTCGAATCTGCATGAAGGGGAACTTGACGAGTTCATGAAACAACTCAATGAGTAGGATCAAGATTTCCAAATTTTCATGCATCAATAAACTCGGCGAGTTGATGGACAAACTCGACGAGTTAAGTCAACCGGGATGTTGACTTTGACTTTAACCTTTGACCAGAGTTAACCATTAAAGGGGTTATGAGTATGAAAGAGTAATTAAAATAGATTTTAATGTGTAGGTGTTTGAGGAGAGTTGATCCTAGAGTCGAGGACAGTTCAGCTACTTCACGACATTGAGGTGAGTTACCTTCCAGTAGAAGTATGTCGAAGACACCAATGTTGGCCCACCAGTAAGTGTTATAGTAGAGATGATTGTATTTATGATAATTATCTGGTATGTTACTATTTGTTATGTTTTATGTGCTAGTATGCTATGATGTTATGTGACAGTGGTATGAGGGGTAAGATAGACCCTAATATTGGTCGATAAGGGCGAAGGATGTGTACGGTCACACCACCGCCTTGCCACTCTTTTGTAAAACTAAGGATGTGTACGGTCACACCACCGCCTTGCCACTCTGATCATCTTAAGAACCTGAAACCATAAACAAAAATGAAAGCACAAATCTTAGTGAGTTTGTAATGCCCGATTCCTTGAGTGTGTTTTTAAAACAATTCATTCATTTGTGAAGAGGGACTCGACGAGTTGGAGGCCCCAAATTCGTTGAGTAGGTATTATTTTGGGGGATGTGGGTTAAGAATCTTACTCGAAGATTTGGGGACCCCCAATTCCACGAGTAGGCTGGCAAAAATGAAACCCTAACCTAATTCATGATATTGAGCCTTTTGAGTGTGTGTGAGTGAAAAGAGAGCGATTCCTTGGTATTTCCTTGAACGAGTGGAAGTTAGAAGTGCTTGGTTGATGGAAGAAGCTTTGGATCCAGAGATTTCTTTATCAAATCAACCTTATTAAGGTATAAAGTCTATACGTTTACTATTCATTTACTAGATCTCTTCATGGAGTAGTTTATGTAATGTCCGTAGATCCGGGCTAGTCAATTTAGAGACGATAAGCATCAAAAACAACTTTTTTATGGAAGAATATTTAGAAGAATTATTCTTAACTAAGTTTTAGTATACGTCACAAGGTTTTCGTGCATATAAAGAATGCCGAAATCCGAGTTATAACGAAGAAGTTATGACATGTCGAAGTTTCGCGACAGAACCGACACAACACAGCGTGACGTAAATAGTGAATTTACGTTAGATCGATATTTGGCCTTAGCAATATAAATGGAAGTCGTAGAATACATTAACCTGAGATCGTGCATGAAAAGAACACCCAAATCTGACTTCGTATGAGGAAGTTATGATTTTTCGAAGTTTCAGCTTAGCAGTGTACAGCCCGAAGTTCGACTTTGAGATCGAGCGGTTTTTAGCTGACACAACCGAAGATCTCGTTAATCGTAGCACAACAACAAAAAGACAGATGAAAACGGAGTTCAGATTAAGGAGTTATAAATTTTGAACAGAGTTTTCCTGTCCCGACCTACTAAAAAATATATATTTATAATATATTAAAAATAAATTCAAAATTAGCCAACGGAGTCTAAATGAGAGTTGTAGAGAATAATCTCAACTACGTGTGGATATAAGGAACGTCGAAAACAGATCTAGTATGAGAAAGTTATGAATTTCTGAAGTTCGGGGCATGAACCCCAAGGTTGTATCAGAGCTCACGAGGTGAACACATGTAGTTCACGAGGTGAGCCTAGCTCACGAGGTGAGCATTAGTGGTTCACAAGGTGAATAGATGATGGACGTCTTCCAGGGAAAGTGGCCATGTCGAATGCAATGACGTATCAAGCTCACAAGGTGAGCATATGTAGCTCACGGGGTGAGCCTAGCTCACGAGGTGAATATTAGAAAATCACGAGGTGAACCTAGAAAATTTACCCTATAAATAGAAATCGAGGGTCAGCCGATTTGGGTTGCTCTTTCTCATCTCTCCCACTCCCGATACTCTCTCTAAACCCTATTTTAACCACCCGAAGCCCTGGTATCATCCAGAGACCCGAAGCAAGCCCCGAAGCGCGAAGATCCCTAGAAGAAAAGATTTTTCGAGTCGAAGCTCTACCTACGAGAAGCCTGGTCTGTGAAGATGTTCCAGATCTACCGAAGAATACTACTTTTACAAGCCGTAGTTTTATCCGGTCATCTTCTGATCAAGTGAGTGTATAGCCCCTTTCATAACACGATTTTAATACAAGTTTTGTTTGAATGTATTAAGTATATGTTTGGTGTGAGTGTATAGTCACTTTCATCTTACACATAGATATGAAGTATTTTATAAAATACGTGCTATGTGTATATATATTTTTGTTTATATGTGTGAGTGTGTAGTTATTTTTTTCTAACACATAAATATGAAGTATTTGCTATGAAATACGTGTTATGTGTTTATATATTGTTGTTTATTTAAGATGAGTGTGGAATGGATGTTTTATATAGTTCTAAATGAGTCAAACTATATATGTATTTTGTAACTACAAATATGTTGGGTAGGATATGGGTAGATAAGATCCGTGAGTATGGATCAGATCAAGAGGTTAGTTTTAGATCCGGGAGTATGGATCAGGTAAAGAGATAAAACTTGTTATTAGTCTGGGAGTATGGATTAAGACTAAGTTAATTGCCCCTGCTCCGGGAGTATGGATTGGGCATAATTATTGATCTGGGAGTATGGATCAGATCAGGATTTAGGTATAGTTAATTGTCCCTATTTCGGGAGTATGGAATGGGTACAATTATTGATCCGGGAGTATGGATTAGATAAAGAGGTTAGTTTTAGATCTGTGAGTATGGATCAGGTAGTTTTAGAGTTATGAGTATGGATCAGGGGAAAAGGTTAGTTTTATATCCGTGAGTATGGATCAAGTGAAAAGGTTAGTTTTAGATCCGTGAGTATGGATCGGGTGAAGAGGATAGTTTTTTAGATCCCTGAGTAGGGATCAGGTAAAGAGGAAAATTTTAGATACGAGAGTTTAGATCGTTTCGTTGTGAGGATCGATGGGGTGGGATAAGAGTTGCCTTTATACGGTGAAATTATACAAGTTTGAATGTTCTATTTATATAAATATATGATACAACATTGTGGGATGAAAACACTATATGCTCACCAGGCTCCCAAGCCTGACCCACTCAGTTTTCTTTGCATTACAAGTAATGGCACAAGAGTATAAGTTGGAGTACTTGACGAGAGATGTTGGATTATAGATCAGTAGTTATAAATAACTGTTGTAAGGTCTATTTTATACTGTTTATGCTTTTGGTCTGTATCGGAACATGACATCCCAAGATTTTGTTATTTAATGAAAATACATTTCTTTAATGAAATGATTTGATAAATTCTTCTCATATTTTGTTTTGGGAACAAATTCCGCAACTGTTTTCTTTAAAAGATTACATTTATTTTAAAAGAAAGCATAAACAAATCGGTCTTTTCTGGCCATGAAATTGGGGATTTCATAGTTGGTATCAGAGCATTAGTTTAAGCAAACTAGGAATTTGTAGGATTTCTAAACTTAAATTTAGACTGTTAAGCGATGATTGTGAGATGAGTGTCTACCATATTTTATGTCACACCCCCAAACCAGAATGGCGGAAACATTCGGGGGTGGATGACTTCACGTAGTATCACAACGATTGAATATTGTAAAGAAAGTAACACAACCATCATATATATAACAATGAAAACGTGTATTGTTGCGTTATACATGTTATCAAAAGAATATTACAATATGATGAATAAATGTTTAATGATAAAATCATCCTTTGTGTTCCTTCTTCCAAAAGCTGGTAGTTTACCTGTATCACTGATTCCCTGAGAAATACAAGTGGTTTTGAAAAGTGTCAACAATTAAGTTGGTGAGTTCATGAGTGCTCCGAGTTGAAAAGTATATTCCTTTTGGTAGTATTTTGGTAAACGAGGTTTTTATAAAATCCAATATTTTCTTGTAAGAATGAAAGAGGTTCCAAAACTGGAAATGTATTAGTAACTTTTATAGACAACAATGACAATAATTTAGTATGAAACTATAATGTTAGAAAACTGCGATGCACATATGAATCTCGTAAATCAATCTTGTTTTATACTTTTTATGTGAGTTTTATAACCATACTATTGACACTGACGGCCTGTAACAACATTCTTCAAGTGTTGCAGTGTTATGACATTTGTCACCCCAGACCTGCCGGTCTAACTATAGCTAGTAGTTTAGGTGCGGGATTGTCAATCCCGTATAGATCTATACACAAGTATCACGCTCTCCCTCCAAGAGATTATGGTATATAATACAGGACTTGAAATGCATACAAAAATGTACGTTGAAGTTTAAATGTCTCACATTGACTAGTATAAATAGATTTACAATGAAATAACCTTACTTCTTTTGAAAGTAGTTCGTTTTCAAACTGTATAAAATGTATGATTGACTTGCTAACTATACCCATTATAGTTTTTCAGATAGTATGTTCCATTTCGTAGACATAACTTAGTGATATAATTGCCCTTGTATACATAAGATGTTTGTATCGATATTCGAAGTTAGAAATTGCATTTATGCTTAGAAAACGATACTTTTAACGTGTAATGTACTTGTATTTCCCCCCCTAAAACATGTAAAAGAATTTAAAAGTAGGGGTATGAACTCACTTGTTAAGTTTGAAGAGAGGGGCTAGAGTTGAGCAGAGTTTCGATCGCGGATAGTTGCGTCGTCGGGCTCTTCGGGAACTTCTGCAACGTAAATCTTTCGTCGGGACTCGAGTGCGGAAACCGAGGTGAGAAAAGGGTCTCTGGAGCTGGGAGAATGTCTGAGAAATGGTGAAGGTGTGCCAAAACCCGAGCTTAAGCCTTCTATTTATAGGCTGGAGTTGCTTCGTACGCGGGGCGTACTCACGTACGCAGCGCGTACGTCGTTACGCTGGGCGTAAAAATACGTCACGGCTTACGGCTCCTGGATAGCTAGGCGTAGCTTGGGCGGGCCGATGGGACTCGACCCTGGGTCTAGTACGCGGGGCGTACTCCCAGATTACGTAGGGCGTAATCCCTGCTTCCAACTTCTAAATTCCGTAACTTTCGCGTACGAGCTCCGTTTTTCGCGTTCTTTATATCCACGCGTAGGTGAGATTATGCTCTACAACTTTCATTTAGACTCCGTCGGCTAGTTTTGACTTTATTTTTAATGATATAATTTTAATAGGCCGGGCCTCCTAAAGTTCGTTAAAATTTCATAGGTTCTTTATTCGACGTCGGTTTTCGTTTGTCTTTTTATTGTTTTATTACCACCGAGGAGATCTTCAACTTCCGTTTAGGTGGCGATAGCTAAATAATACTCGATCTTCAATCCGAGTTTTTAGCCCTTTACTACTGTTACGAAACTTTGAAAATTCGTAACTTCTTCATACGAGGTCCAAATTGGGCGATCTTTTTATGCACGCTCATCTTTCAACGAGATCTACGACTTTTGTTTAGATACTTTAAGGATAAAATGTATTTTATCGAGATTTCACTTTTTACGTCAAATCATGTTTTAACGTCGAGTCGTAATTATGCGAGTGGTTATAATTTCTTCAATATAACTCCGTTTCGAGTGTTCTTTATGTCTTTGGAAACCTGGGCATGATATCTAATATTCGATGCATCCCAACTTAGATACCTGAACACTTTATTTTCGAGGTTAATTTCGTTGTTTTTAGCTTTCGAGTGTTTACAATGCTTTTGGGAAAAATAGGGTTGTCACATTTTAAGACACGAGCACTAGTATATTTTAGGAAAGATGCCTAAAATGCTTTTATGTGATAAATGTTATACGTTTGCCATATATGATATTATTTGTTTGGATCTATGGTTTGTTGCCAACCGGATCTGGAAACCTTATGTGTTTAGGATTCTAATCGTACGAATACGATATTAGAAGTAGCATGTAAACATTTCGGAGTGGTAAGGAGATTTATACGTCTATCGTAAATAAAGCTTTCTTATCTTAAATTCTCGCCCGGTACACTCAACGTCTTCTTGGGTGTACAAAACGTTACGGAGAAGAATCATAGAGAATTGAGTCAATGGAGGAAATGAAAGGCTTATGGTAGTGAATGACACCTATCGGAACATATCGTAAGAGTGGTGTCTTGCCTTTAGTTTATGTCTGATAAATTAACGAAACGTTTAGCGGAGTACAGTACATCTTAAGTACACCTTCGATTGGCAGGATGATGGAACGATTGGTGTAATTCTTGAAGTTGTCCCATAATATGGAATTTCCATCACCAATAAAGCTGAAGCATCATTGATGATAGAAGATATGCATGGAAGAAGTCCAAGTAGAGTCTAGGAAAAAAATTTATAATTAATTGGACACGTTCGTATGTGTTAAATTGTTTTGTGATTATAGGACTTGGGGACTGCAAGACAATACTTGGGACGAGTATGAGTAGGTGTGAATAGTAGTAGAGATCTATACTACTAGAAGCATAGGACTCACGCTTGGATCAGGGAAAGTCACAAGGTTACCAAGGAGCTTGTAATTGATTTTGTTTTATTCGACTATGTCGTTACTATTGTTTCGGTAATAATTGGTACAATGGTTGTTATTCCAACCCTAGTGGTCATGTCGAATTGAGTCCGACTACGATGAGTTTGTTACGTGCTTCCGAGAACCGAGTTCGATGTAGCATTTGACCTAAGTCAGAAGACTGAAATGCTACATGCTAAAATGTGATCATATCACATTAGAATATGAAGGAAGGTATATTGCATTTTGGAATTTGACTCTAAGAGACTTGAGTCAAAGCGTTGCATCATACCATGAGAGGTCATTAGAACATGACCCATTGATCTGTTATAATATACAAGGGGAAGTACTTATCCTAAGAAGAAGAAGGAGTCCTCGGTAAGGATTTATTTTGTAACTCGAAGATTACGATTGAAAGTCCAACATAGTACGAAGAGCATATGCAGGATTGAGCACTACCTGCTATCGAGAAGTCCAAGAGTTAGATACTCTTTAGAGGAAACATAGAACTTACAGTTATTACCTAGGATGAAGAGATAACGTATGGAATCATTATACAAGCCCTATTTCGTTGATGATTTCGGGACGTAATCATCCTAAGGGGGAGATAATTGTAACGCCCATAGATCTGGGCTAGTCAATTTATCGACGATAAGCATCAAAAATAACTTTTTGATGGAAGGTTATTTAGAAGGATTGATCTTAACTAAGTTTTAGTATATGTCACAAGGTTTCCGTGCATATAAAGAACGCCGAAATCCGAGTTATCACGAAGAACTTATGACATGTCGAAGTTTCGTGACACAACCGACATGACATAGCGCAATGTAAATAGTGAATTTACGTTAGAGCGATATTTGGCCTTGGAGATCTAAATGAAAGTTGTAGAATACGTTAAACCAAGAGCGTGCATTAAAAGAACTCCCAAATCTAACTTTGTATGAGGAAGTTATGATTTTTCGAAGTTTCGGCTTAGTAGTGTATAACCCAAAGTTCAAGTTTGAGATCGAGCGGTTTTTAGCCGACACAACCTAAATGAGAACCAAAGATCTCGCTAATTGTAGCACAACGACAAAAAGACAGATGAAGGAGTTATGAATTTTTAACGGAGTTTTCCTATCCCGACCTACTAAAAATAATATATTTATAATATATTAAAAATAAATTCAAAATTAGCCAACGGAGTCTAAATGAGAGTTATAGAGCATAATCTCACCTACATGAGGATATAAAGAACGTCAAAAATGGATCTCGCATGCGAAAGTTATGAATTTCTGAAGTTTGGGGTGTGAACCCCAAGGCTGTATCAGAGCTCACGAGGTGAACATATGTAATTCATGAGGTGAGAATTAGGGGCTCACAAGGTGAATAGATGATGGATGTATTCCAGGGTAAGTCGCCATGACAAATGCAATGACGTATCGAGCTCACAAGGTGAGCATATGTAGCTCACGAGGTGAGCCTAGATCACGAGGTGAATATTAGAAAATAACGAGGTGAACCTAGAAAATTTACCCTATAAATAGAAATCGAGGGTCAGCCGATTTGGGTTGCTCTTTCTCATCTCTCCCACTCCCGATACTCTCTCTAAACCCTATTTTAACCACCCGAAGCCCCGATATCATCCAGAGACCCGAAGCAAGTCCCAAAGCGCGAAGATCCCTAGAAGAAAAGAGTTTCCGAGTCGAAGCTCTACCTGCGAGAAGCCCGGTTTGTGAAGATCTACCGAAGAATACTACTTTTACAAGCCGTAGTGCTATCCGGTCATCTTCTGATCAAGTGAGTGTATAGCCCCTTTCATAACACAATTTTAATACAAGTATTGTTTAAATGTATTAAGTATATGATTGGTGTGAGTGTATAGTCACTTTCATCTTACACATAGATATGAAGTATTTTATTAAATACGTGCTATGTGTATATATATTTTAATTTACATGTATGAGTGTGTAGTTGTTTTTTTCTAACACATAAATATGAAGTATTTGCTATGAAATACGTGCCATGTGTTTATATATTGTTGTTTATTTAAGATGAGTGTGGAATGGATGTTTTATATAGTTTTAAATGAGTAAAACTATATATGTATTTTGTAACTACAAATATGTTGGGTAGGACAGGGGTAGATGAGATCCGTGAGTATGGATCAGATCAAGAGGTTAGTTTTAGACCCGTGGGTAGGAATCAGATTCAAGAGGCTAGTTTTAGATCCGTGAGTATGGATTAGACCAAGAGGTTAGTTTTAGATCCGGGAGTATGGATCAGGTAAAGGGATAAAACTCGTTATTAGTTCGGGAGTATGGATTAAGACAAAGTTAATTGTCCCTAGTCCGGGAGTATGGATTGGGCACAATTATTGATCCGGGAGTATGGATCAGATCAGGATTAAGGTATAGTTAATCGTCCCTATTCCGGGAGAATGGATTGGGTACAATTATTGATCCAGGAGTATGGATCAGATCAGGAGGTTAGTTTTAGATCTGTGAGTATGGATTAGGTAGTTTTAGATTCGTGAGTATGGATCAGGGGAAAAGGTTAGTTTTAGATCCGTGAGTATGGATCAGGTGAAAAGATTAGTTTTAGATCTGTGAGTATGGATCGGGTGAAGAGGATAGTTTTAGATCCGTGAGTAGGGATCAGGTAAAGAGGAAAATTTTAGATACGAGAGTTTAGATCGTGTCGTTGTGAGGATCAATGGGGTGGGATAAGAGTTGCCTATATATGGTGAAATTATACAAGTTTGAATGTTCTATTTATATAAATATATGATATAACATTGTAGGATGAAAACCCTATATACTCACCAGGCTCCCAAGCCTGACCCACTCAGTTTTCTTTGCATTACAGATAATGACACAAGAATCTAAATTGGTGGATTTAACAAGAGATTTTGGATTATAGATCAGTAGTTATAAATAACTGTTGTAAGGTCTATTTTATACTGTTTATGCTTTTGGTCTGTATCGGAACATGACATCCTGAGATTTTGTTATTTAATGAAAATACATTTCTTTAAAGAAATGCTTTGATAAATTCTTATCATATTTTGTTTTGGGAACAAATTCTGCAACTGTTTTCTTTAAAAGATTACTCTGATTTTAAATTGGGGATGTCACAATTTAGGGCCTTAAGGAGCCTATTTTGGAACCATTCATGGATGCTAACATGTTTTTGAGTCATGAATTCAGATCTAGAGCCTTTAAGGGACTCCATGGCATAAAGGTGCCAACTTTATGGCCATGGGAGCCCCATGCAACTTGTGAACCACTGTTTAGGTCCTTTTAGGCTAAATAACTCATGCATGGACATAAAGTTAATAACTTTACGTGATATATCGACTCTAGGGGACCAAAACTATGGATTGGATGCATTGAGTCCAACAGAAAGTGACTTAATGGATATAGACTATGGGGGACTCGACGAGTTGGGTCATGGTCCCCCAAAATTTTCTGTTACTGAGCAAACTCGTTGAGTCTAGGAGATGACTCAACGTGTTGGTCATGGTTTTGTGTTATGAAGATTGAGGAACTCGGTGAGTTCAAGGAGGGACTCGGCAAGTTGTGAGTAAAATGTTTCGACTTTGTATGGAGGGGAACTCGACGAGTTCATGAAAGAACTCGACGAGTAGGATCGAGATTTCCAGATTTTCATGGATCAATTAACTCAACAAGTTGAGTCAACCAGGATGTTGACTTTGACAAGAATGTTGACTTTGACTTTGACCTTCGACCAGAGTTGAACCTTAAAGTGGTTATGAGTATAAAAGAGTAATTAAAAGAGATTTTTATGTTTAAGAGTTTGAAGAGAGTTGATCCTTGTGCCGAGGAGAGTTTAGCTGCTTCACGACATTGAGGTGAGTTACCTTCTAGTAGAAATAAGTTGAAGGCACCAGTGTCGTCCCACTAGTAAGAGCTATAGTAGAGATGATTGTCTTTGTGATAATTGTGGTATGTCACTATATTTTATGTTTTATGTGCTAGTATGCTATAATGTTATGTGATATTGGTAGGAGGGGTAGGATAGACCCCAGTACCCGTCGATAGGGTCGAAGGGGTATGATAGCACCCAGATAAGCTAAGCAGTATATGACTTATATGTTTATGCACTAGGATGGTATGTGGTAGAAGTAGGGGGTGAAATTGTCCCCAGTACCGATCAAAAGGACCAAAGGGGTAGGCCAACACCCTAATATGCTAGGCAGTTATCGGTTGAAAGAGACCGAAGGGGTAGGCTAGCACCCTGATATGCTAGGTAGTTACTGGTTGAAAGAGATTGAATGGGTAGACCAGTAACTGGATATGTTAGACAATATGTATAATGTATGGAATGCGGTATAATGGGGGAACTCACTAAGCTTTGTGCTTACAGTTTTCAGTTTTGATTTCATGTACTTCCTCTTCGAAGGGAAAGGAGACGACATGATTGCACCACATCACACACATGATTTTCCGCATATGAGATTCTTAGGATTTGTACTCTGACATTGTTACTATCTTATGGCATGCTTTTGAGACATATGATCTATGATTTTTATGAAATGAATTAACTTGATGATGTTTTCTATAAAAAAATTTATGAATTGGTATAAAAAAAAATGAAATTTTTGGTCTTGGATTTTAGGATGTTACAGAGTTCCCCCCAAAGTACCACCACACAACAGATAACATATATAAATAACAACATGTAATGGGTCCACAACTATACAAACTAGATTACCCCTGAGCCCACAGCATGAGTTTGACTTGCCTGTTGGGCCCACAGCTCATGTTTGGATTGCTCCCGAGCCCACATCGTGAGTCTACCTTGCCTATCAGGCCCACAGCTCATGTTTGGATTACTCGCGAGCCCATAGCATGAGTCTGGCTTGCCTATTGGGCCCACAACTCATGTGTGGATTGCTCCTGAGCATACATCATAAGTATGGCTTGCCCCTTGGGCCCACAACTTATGTCTGGCATGCTCCTGCAGTTTTTGGACTGGAATACAAAAGATTAGCCCATAATACAAGTCTGGCATACCAACCGGGTCCTCATCTTGTATCTGCAATGCTATTGAGCCCTTAGTATGAGTCTGGCATGCCCTACCTAACTCTATGCTCATATCTAGATTTCTCCAACACCCTCAAGCCCTCAATACGAATCTGGCATACCTACCAAGTCCTCAGCTCGTATCTGGAATGCTATTGAGCCCTCAGTATGAGTCTGGCATACCCTACTCAACCCTCAGCTCATATCTTGAATGCTCCAGGGTTTGTTGGCTACAACACGAAGCTTTACAACCTCAACTTAACCCGCATAATATGTCAACACATAAATAATCAAGATCAAGTAGGCACATAGTATAGGCAACAACAATCATACAGCTCACTAGTGTCTACTAACCCGCTCACAACATACAACCCTTATACCAGCTAACCTCCATAGAATGTGTAACCATAAGTGAGCAGAGGTGAGATAGCCACCCGAGCAGATGGTCCTACTCTAGAGCCGCAACCAAACAATGAACAGGCAGAAGAGGCTAAACCAATATTTTTCAGGCTATCCTACATGCCCACAGACATTCCATAAGGCACTCCATAGATGATAACCTGGAAGCACATATACATACAGTCTTATAGATTATTATAGCAAGGCAACATACTCAATATAACCAGCCAACAAATAGACAGAAAGATCTAACATATCACTATAACATAGCAGCATACTCGATACAAGAAGGTAGATCTCACATACCACTAAGCCATCCCTCTACTACCAAATAACAAAAACTAGTGGGCCGACATTGGTACCTTCAACCCATGGGTACAATGAGGCAAAACTCATCTCGATATGAGCACAGATAACCACTACAACAATGAAGGACTCTACCAGCTTCAAATCACTTCCAAACACCTACAGGATGATACTTGAGTCAATACTCGCTCACAGGTTATAGTCACTTTCAACAGTGATCACCTCACATGAAATGACGATTAGGGTTTCACATAAAATGACGATTAAGGTTAACTAAGAACACTTAAAACATTAAGGACTTAATCACTTAAGGGTATGATTGATTAAGGTTTGACTTAATCGTTTCTTGGGTGGAATAATAATCCAATCAACAGCCCAATTACACGCCCGATTATTGCCCAAAATAGAGTTCCTCGATTATAGACTTTTACATAAAATGATAACTAGGGTTAGTGTTCCTTACTTAACCCATTAAGGACTTAATCCATTAAGTCCAATATTACATCAAGTTAATTGTGAAGAATTATTAAGTATTATTTTAGATTTAATTAATAGATTTAATGCGGGTCCCGACCAACTACAAAATTAGGGTTTCTTGATATTAGGGTTTTCTAAACCCTAATTAGGGTTTCCAACCCCTAAAGTTAAATGATTATCTAATTAATTAAATATTTAATTGTAAGACCCCATTCACTAAAATTACCATAAAGCCAAACATGCTACATGCATATTCATAATTATAATTCACACTAGTGGTCTAAATACAAAAGCATGGATACAAACCAATTAAAAGGGTTTTTACAAAGTTTCATAACTAGTTGTATAAATACATAACTACCCAGGAATTTATAATCCATATACATATATGTATACCAAGTAAAAACGTAGTAGTGTCAATTACTCTAAGTCCTCCAACAAAGCCTGTTTACTCTGGATGCTTATCACCTGAAATAGTTAAACACTAAAAGGGATAAGTGGGCGTCACTTAGTGAGTTCAAAAATAGATACAATATAACGCTATGCCATATACATAACAATATGACAGGAACAAAAAGAAACAAAGGACAACAAAGGCTTATATGTGTATCAAATGAAGGGCTTTCCAAATCAATAAACGGTTAGATTCAAGGGATTACAATAATTAAGACACAATAATTTAGGATCATAAGCATCATAAATTCCAGCCCAAGAGGCACATAAAACACAATCCCTTTTAATCATGTTGCTAGAATATACAGGCTTTCAGCCCTACCTAGCCCGAAGCCAATACCAAAGTGATACGAGTCATGCTCTACATGGTCAAAGGCACAAAGCCAATACCAAAGTGATACGAGTCATGATCTACATGGCCAAAGGCATCAAAATCAATATCAAGTAATAACCACTTAGATCAATAACACAAGAAAGTACATTGCACATATAACACATAACATACAATTGTCCCTATATTGAACTCACAGTGCTGTAACCGAATGTTGCGATAAAATTCCTCTTTTTCTGATGAAATTACACCATCCTCAGGCCTCTAAAACCTTCAATTATACCCCTGGAGTTCATATTTCAAATTTCATAAGCAATTACTCAACTACTCTCAAGTTATGTTGTTTTCAATTTAGAAATTTTAGTTTTTGTTCTTTGTATAGCTGTCACTTGCAGATCTGTTTACCCTTATTAAATGTCAAAATAACTAATAAATTATACATAATAACAAAATAGACTCTTATATCTTTCTAATGCCACTGACCTCACATTTTTATGATTTTTCTATAATTTACTATGAATTTTACAAAACAGCATCCTAAAGCTGTCAAAATGTTCCAAAGCTGTCAAAATTCAGCCTTACTGCACTGAACATATAGCTGTTTTCACCCATTTTAAGTCCGGAATTAGATTTTGGTTTTAAAACAAAAATCAAATTAGACATTCTCAGCTTTCCAGGGATATATAGCACATCTCCATACGATTTTTCTATAATTTTTGGTGATTTTTACAAAAACAGGACAATTATACCCTTTATAATTTCATTTTACCCTTTACATGATCAAACCTCATGATCAATATCATCAAGTTCTTACAATGATAACACTGAATATTTTAGTAATCCATTCTAATTCAAGTATAAACCATGGGTTTCATTATTAATTTTTCACTAATTACTCTTAAACCATATGATTAATTCTCAAGTTTACATGTAGTTACTTGATTTCCATTTAAGATTCTAGGTTAATAACATAAACTCATGCCTAATTTCATTAAATCAGTGGTAAACCCACTTTGATCAAACCCTAATCTCTTAATAACTCACTAATTACAAGGGTTAATCCAAAAATTAAGAGTTCATACCTTGATTACTAGACTTGATACTTCAAGAACACTCAAAATCTTGATTTAATCTTCAAAACTTGATCAAGATTGATCATGTATGTGAAAATATCCCATAGGGATGGTGACGAACTGAAAATGGCAGGAAAATGACTCAAAATCGTGTTTCAATGGGTAAAAACCCGAGTTGGGTCGGGTTTGACCCGGTTTGGGTACCCGTTTTACCCCTAAACACTAAAAATTGCATAACTTTTCGCTCGAAACTCCGTTTTCGATGAGGTTTTCGCCTGAACGTTTCTAACGAGATAATTTACAACTTCCAATAAAAATATCCCAGAAAAGATCTTCCAATAAAATCAGATTTAATTATTTTCAACTTAGACGTTATACTTTCGTTAATTCCGATAGTTGACTTTTTGATCGGAATCACATAGGACTTCCCTATCACCTCTAATACATTCGAAATGATTCTAAACTTAGTTTAACTTCAAATATTATAAACCTATTTCGTTAGAAATCAACGCTTAAAACCATGCCGAAAATAATATATATATATATATATATATATATATATATATATATATATATATATATATATATATATATATATATATATATATATAAACGCTTACAATTCTATTTTACTATAACTACCTACTTTAAACGTTTAAAACAACATATAATATATATAATAATATTCATTTTTAAACTAACAATCATATGAAACATGATAATTAAACAAGGTTACTGAAGTGTATGTTACAAATACCTCCTCCTTTTGAGGATTTCGTCCCTGAAATCACGACGATTTAAACAAGCGGGGATATTTTTCTCTTATGTCATTCTTATTTTCCCAAGTATAATTTAGGCCCCGATGATGTTTCCACTTGACAAGCACTAACTCCACTTCTTTATTACGCAGATCAACCGTTCTCTCATTTATAATCTCTTCAGGTTCTTCTACATATCTTAACTTATTATCCCATTTCACCTCGGATAATGGAACTGTCTCATCATAGATGCTCAAGCATTTGCGTAGATAGCTCACATGAAACACATCATGAATACCTGCCAAATCTTCCGGCAATTCCAAGCGGTATGGTTGTTTACCAACTCTCTGGATGATTTTGAAAGGACCAACAAATCTAGGACTTAGTTTTCCTTTCTTCCCAAATCGCATAATGCCTTTCCACGGGGATACTTTTAGCATTACGAAATCACCCACCTGGAATTCTATGGGTTGTCTCCTCTTTTCTGTATAGGACTTCTGTCGATCCTGGGCCGCTTTCATTCTTTCTCGTACAATTTGAATCTTGTCGGTGGTGTCTTGAATCATTTCAGGGCCTCCAAGGACTTTTGTCCTATGTCTCGCCAACACAATGGTGTACGACATTTGCGACCATATAATGCTTCATATGGTGGCATTTTGATTGAAGCGTGGTAACTGTTATTATACGAAAATTCAACAAGAGGTAAGTATTTATCCCAGTTACCACCAAACTCCAAGACACATGCACGAAGCATATCTTCTACGGTTTGGATTGTTCTCTCTGTCTGACCATCTGTCTGGGGATGATAAGCTGTGCTGAGAGCAACTCGAGATCCCATTTCACGTTGCATACTTGCCCAAAAGTGAGAAGTGAAGCGAGTATCACGATCGGAAATGATATTTAATGGCACACCGTGTCTTGCAACAATTTCATCCAAGTATACTTGTGCGTATTTCTCCATTGGAGCCGTTTCACGCATGGCAAGAAAATGAGCGCTTTTAGTCAGGCGGTCGACAATTACCCAAATGCTATCATGCTGTCTAGCAGTCTTTGGCAATTTGGTAATAAAATCCATGGACAGTTCTTCCCATTTCCATACAGGAACACTAAGACTTTCTGGGGTTCCATAAGGCTTTTGGTGCTCTGCTTTGACTTGTAAGCATACTAAGCATTCCTGTACATATCTTCCAATGTCTCTCTTTAATCCAGGCCACCAATAATCAGCTCTTACATCATAGTACATTTTACTTGTACCAGGATGTCTTGAAAGTTTAGATTTATGGGCTTCATCTAAAATCTTCTGTCTTAATCCACCAATCTTTGGAATCCATAGCCGATTCTTGAATACTTTTAATCCTCGCGGATCATCAAGTAAAGCATTATTATAATGTATCATCCCTTCTTTCTTCACATTTTCTGGCTTTAGGGCCTCTTCTTGCCATTTCTCTAGTTCATCTAGAATAGTGAATTTTACTGTGGTATGAGTAATAGCATAACACATACTATTACGATAAATTTTTCTGCTAAGTGCATCGGCAACTACATTGGCTTTTACAGGATGATATAGGATTTCACAGTCATAATCTTTGATCAGCTCCATGGCTCGTTGTTGTCTCATATTCAAAGTTTGCTGACTGAATATGTACTTGAGACTTTTGTGGTCAGTAAATAATTGGCATTTTGTACCAAAAAGATAATGCCTCCAAAGTTTTAGGGCAAATACCACTGCAGCGAGTTTGAGATCATGAGTGGGATAATTCTTTTCATAATCTTTCAGTTGTCTTGAGGCATAGGCTATCACTTTGCCATGTTGCATCAACACACAACCGAGTCCCAATCTTGAAGCATCGCTGTATACGGAGAAATCATCATCACCTTCTGGGAGTGATAAGATTGGAGCATGAGTCAAAAGATCTTTTAGAGTTGAGAAATCTTTTTCTTGGGCTTCACCCCATTCAAACTTTACTTCCTTCCTTGTAAGACTCATGAGCGGTACGGCTATACGAGAAAAGTCTTTAATGAATCTCCGGTAATATCCCGTGAGACCCAAGAAACTACGAATTTTGGAAGCATTACGGGGCACTTCCCAATTTTGAATGGCTTCGATTTTGATAGGATCTACAGATACACCATCACTAGAAATAACATGGCCAAGAAATTGAACTTGGCGAAGCCAGAATTCACATTTCGAGAATTTAGCATATAGTTTCTCCTTTTGAAGAAGTTCTAACACCGCACGAATATGAATGGCATGATAAGCTTCAGACTTGGAATAGATTAGAATATCGTCAATGAATACGATGACTGATTTATCGAGCATTGGGCGACATACCCGATTCATCATATCCATGAATACAGTAGGAGCATTTGTTAAACCAAACGGCATAACAAGGAATTCATAATGCCCATATCGAGTATGAAAAGCAGTCTTCGGTACATCCTGCTCGTGAACTTTCAACTGATGATATCCAGATCTTAAATCAATCTTCGAGAAATAGCTAACACCCTGAAGTTGATCAAATAAATCATCAATGCGAGGTAGTGGGTACTTGTTTTTGATAGTCACCTTATTCAGCTCACGATAATCAATGCACATCCGCATCAATCCGTCCTTCTTCTTGACAAACAATACAGGAGCACCCCAGGGAGAAGTACTCGGTCGGATAAAGCCTTTGTCAAGTAATTCCTGCAGTTGGATCATCATTTCTTTCATCTCTGTTGGCGCGAGACGATAAGGAGTCTTTGCAATCGGAGCAGCACCAGGCACAAGGTCAATTCGGAATTCTACTTGCCTATCCGGAGGAAGGCCAGGCAAGTCATCGGGGAAAACATCAGGATATTCGTTAACAACATGAACATCATTTACTGTTTTCTTCTCCTCTTTTGAGACATCAACTGAGTAGGCCAGATAGATAGAACACCCCTTCGATATGAATTTACAAGCTTTAAGGAAAGAGATTATTTTGAAGATTCTTTGTTCACCATAGACATAAATAGGATTCTCCCCTTCAATAGGAATGCATACTATCTTTTCATAGCACAAGAGTTCTGCACGGTTCTTTGACAACCAGTCCATGCCGAGAATGATATCAAAGTTGGGTAGGGAGATAGGAATCAAATTGGCAAGAAAATTATAACCTTCAATTTCTATGACACAATCTCTATAGACTTTATCAACAAGTAATGATACACTTCCCGCGGTATCTACATGAAATGGTTGGGCGAGTGCATAACAAGCAATTTGAAAAGAACGCACAAATTCACGAGACAGAAAAGAATCTGAGGCACCAGAATCAAATAAGATGTGAGCAGGTCTAGAATTGACGAGAAATGTACCAGTCACAACATTCGGGTCCTCGCGTGCCTCCTCTGGGGTAATCTGGAATGCACGGCCTTTAGCCTTTGGCACATCCTCCTTTTGGGTTGAAGTACCCACTGGTTGTTGAACGGAAGCTTGACTTCTCACCATTTGGCTGGTAAGAGTTGGGCAGAAACGCTTTCTGTGGCCAGTAACACCGCAAGCATAACATGTAACATTCCTCATCGGGCAAACGGGCTTCATATGACCTGTTTCTCCGCATCCATAGCAAATCACCGGTCCTTTTCCTACCCTGCATTGACCCTGGTGGCTCTTTCCACATTTCTGGCATGGTGGTGGAGCTCTCGACTGAAGAGAAAAAGATTGTGGCCGACCGCGACCACGAAAGGCGCTCTGAGATTGTACTTTTGTGCTAAGATCAGATCGAGCAGATCGACCCGATGGATTAGTTGAAACAGAAACAATTCGATCAACACGTGGATGCTTCGGGACAGAAAGAGTGGCACCACGTATCTCTAAGTCATGCTCGCGCTTTCGAGCATACTCAACAGCTTTATCGAATGATAGAATATCCCGATTGATCACGAAATCACGGATTTCATACCGTAACCCTTCCATGAATAACTGACTTTTATCGTCTTCAGTCGGGATATACTTCGCAGCAAACCGTGCCTTTTGATTGAATTGAGTTTCATATTCGGTCACAGTCATTCCTCCTTGCTTAAGTTCGAGGAACTCCTTCTCCAGTCTTCTCCTCATATCTAGAGGACAATATTTTCCTAGAAAGCGGATTTTAAACATCTCCCAAGATAAATTCTCCTGGTCATACTCGTTAAGAGCTTCAAATGTCGCTTCCCACCAGACTAAGGCTTCTCCAATGAGCATTGCAGAAGCATAGTTAACCTTGTCTTCATTAACCACATGGGAGATACGAAATACTTTTTTTGTGTTCTGGATCCAGGTAAGAACAACAATGGGATCAAGGACACCTGAAAACTCTGTAGCACCACTACTCTTGAAAGTTTTGAATGAGGGATGTTTCGCTTTCTCTCTTGAAGACTCTCCGGTGGCTTTCTCTTTACCCTTATCACTATCCCTTTTGTGTTGTTCGAGAGTTTGTCGAATAACACCAGTAAGTTTATCCAAAAGTCGCTCCTCACAAGGGGATATTGGAGTATCTCCCTCATTAAGATGAAGATCTCCACCCACATCTGGTGTATGACTACCCTCCTGCTCAGCCATTGCTCTGAAAAATTTGGAGTAACATAACACGTAAGAATATAAGGATTTATCATTACCTAACACCCCACTTAAGTCTTTCCTATGGTTTGTATCCATATACGGACAATAAATTTGTTCATATATTGAACTTCCAACAGTTTAAGTCTAAATTCCAATTCGTGGTATTTAGTTCGCTTAAACCAGTGCTCTGATACCATAATTGTAAGACCCCATTCACTAAAATTACCATAAAGCCAAACATGCTCCATGCATATTCATAATTATAATTCACACTAGTGGTCTAAATACAAAAGCATGGATACAAACCAACTAAAAGGGTTTTTACAAAGTTTCATAACTAGTTGTATAAATACATAACTACCCAGGAATTTATAATCCATATACATATATGTATACCAAGTAAAAACGTAGTAGTGTCAATTACTCTAAGTCCTCCAACAAAGCCTGTTTACTCTGGATGCTTATCACCTGAAATAGTTAAACACTAAAAGGGATAAGTGGGCGTCACTTAGTGAGTTCAAAAATAGATACAATAAATAACAATATGACAGGAACAAAAAGAAACAAAGGACAACAAAGGCTTATATGTGTATCAAATGAAGGGCTTTCCAAATCAATAAACGGTTAGATTCAAGGGATTACAATAATTAAGACACAATAATTTAGGATCATAAGCATCATAAATTCCAGCCCAATAGGCACATAAAACACAATCCCTTTTAATCATGTTGCTAGAATATACAGGCTTTCAGCCCTACCTAGCCCGAAGCCAATACCAAAGTGATACGAGTCATGCTCTACATGGTCAAAGGCACAAAGCCAATACCAAAGTGATACGAGTCATGCTCTACATGGCCAAAGGCATCAAAATCAATATCAAGTAATAACCACTTAGATCAATAACACAAGAAAGTACATTGCACATATAACACATAACATACAATTGTCCCTATATTGAACTCACAGTGCTGTAACCGAATGTTGCGATAAAATTCCTCTTTTTCTGATGAAATTACACCATCCTCAGGCCTCTAAAACCTTCAATTATACCCCTGGAGTTCATATTTCAAATTTCATAAGCAATTACTCAACTACTCTCAAGTTATGTTGTTTTCAATTTAGAAATTTTAGTTTTTGTTCTTTGTATAGCTGTCACTTGCAGATCTGTTTACCCTTATTAAATGTCAAAATAACTAATAAATTATACATAATAACAAAATAGACTCTTATATCTTTCTAATGCCACTGACCTCACATTTTTATGATTTTTCTATAATTTACTATGAATTTTACAAAACAGCATCCTAAAGCTGTCAAAATGTTCCAAAGCTGTCAAAATTCAGCCTTACTGCACTGAACATATAGCTGTTTTCACCCATTTTAAGTCCGGAATTAGATTTTGGTTTTAAAACAAAAATCAAAGTAGACATTCTCAGATTTCCAGGGATATATAGCACATCTCCATACGATTTTTCTATAATTTTTGGTGATTTTTACAAAAACAGGACAATTATACCCTTTATAATTTCATTTTACCCTTTACATGATCAAACCTCATGATCAATATCATCAAGTTCTTCTTTTACAATGATAACACTGAATATTTTAGTAATCCATTCTAATTCAAGTATAAACCATGGGTTTCATTATTAATTTTTCACTAATTACTCTTAAACCATATGATTAATTCTCAAGTTTACATGTAGTTACTTGATTTCCATTTAAGATTCTAGGTTAATAACATAAACTCATGCCTAATTTCATTAATTCAGTGGTAAACCCACTTTGATCAAACCCTAATCTCTTAATAACTCACTAATTACAAGGGTTAATCCAAAAATTAAGAGTTCATACCTTGATTACTAGACTTGATACTTCAAGAACACTCAAAATCTTGATTTAATCTTCAAAACTTGATCAAGATTGATCATGTATGTGAAAATCTCCCATAGGGATGGTGACGAACTGAAAATGGCAGGAAAATGACTCAAAATCGTGTTTCAATGGGTAAAAACCCGAGTTGGGTCGGGTTTGACCCGGTTTGGGTACCCGTTTTACCCCTAAACACTAAAAATTGCATAACTTTTCGCTCGAAACTCCGTTTTCGATGAGGTTTTCGCCTGAACGTTTCTAACGAGATAATTTACAACTTCCAATAAAAATATCCCAGAAAAGATCTTCCAATAAAATCAGATTTAATTATTTTCAACTTAGACGTTATACTTTCGTTAATTCCGATAGTTGACTTTTTGATCGGAATCACATAGGACTTCCCTATCACCTCTAATACATTCGAAATGATTCTAAACTTAGTTTAACTTCAAATATTATAAACCTATTTCGTTAGAAATCAACGCTTAAAACCATACCGAAAATAATATATATATATATATATATATATATATATATATATATATATATATATATATATATATATATATATATAAACGCTTACAATTCTATTTTACTATAACTACCTACTTTAAACGTTTAAAACAACATATAATATATATAATAATATTCATTTTTAAACTAACAATCATATGAAACATGATAATTAAACAAGGTTACTGAAGTGTATGTTACATTAATTAATAAAATGGGCACCACCCACTGCCACCTCGGGCAATGGTGGTCGGTGGCGGTCCATGGCGGCAGGAGGCGGTAGCCACTCGCACACGGCGATGATTTGAGTAATAATTCCAACAATCCAACATAAATTGTTTCTTACAACACAAACACACACACTAGTACCAAAAGAATAAGAAAAAGCCCAATACAACCACCAAAAACTATGGCCGGCAGCAGCAGGATGTGGCACCACCACCTCACTGTGGTGGTTGTGGTTTTTCTTTAGTTTCCAGCCAAGCAACACCCAAAACAACATTAAAATGTAATAAACACACACATAAACACCATTTCACACACATAGACACCACTACACGGTGGCTGGTGGTGGCAGAAAAGGAAATAATGGCGATAACCACCATGGTTGGCTGTCATGGTGGTTCTCTTAAACCTCCGACCAACCAAGGTACACCCACACGTTGACACGTACTGAAACACACACACACACATGCATAAACACCCACCGAGAAGCTCTACATCAATCTTGAAGGAGGACGAAAGCAAAAGAGCGGTAGCACAAAACAGCGGCAGTGCCAGCGACGCAATCCAAACCCGATACCACTGGTGACAAAACAGAAGCAAAAAGGAATGGAGAAGGGAGAGGTGCATGACCTCTAACCGGAACAAAAGCCACAACGACCCTCAAATTTGCTCCTCCGGTCTCCGACAGATGCAATGTCATCTCACGGGTTTCATCGGTCTTCGATACGCCAACAGCCGAGGTTCGTCTGGTCTTGGCTGATCAGAAAAACAAGAAGGTGGGGTGTTGGCGGCTGGAGACGAGATGTGACGGCTGAAAAATTGTCTTAGGGTTAGGGTTGTTTGAAGCTACGTTTTCAAAATTGATGCCAAGAAGGAAGGGGATGGATTACGACCCCGTCCAAATACAACATAACCCTAAAATTCACTTTCAGTCCCTCCCTCTCAATTTCTTCTCAACTTAGGTTCATAATTTACCAAACAGTTGTAGCACCTGGTTCCTGGTACGTAAATTTTATCTAAGTATTTGTCATTTTTAGCCTTGGACACGGCGAGTTGTAGGTCCGAATCGCCGAGTAGGGACGGGGTCCGGGGGCACGTTTAAGTTGGCGACTCGGCGAGTCCCCGCTATTTGATGAAACCCTAAATTTTAAGGGTTTGCACCCTAATTAAACCCTCTTATCCGCACCTAAGCTCGCCCCCTTCACCCTCAGAGCTCCCAACATCGTTTATACCCTTATTCCTTGTGAGATTGAAGTGTTTTGGTGTGTTCTTGAAGATGTTCAGGAGAAAGAAGAGTAGATCAAGAAGAGGAGAAGGAGGCCAGACATTTTTGTGTCATCTCAGCGTTTTCCTTGAGCTATAACTTGTTTCCCCTCTGTTTTCATGCTTGTATTCTCTATTAGCTACATGAAAGTCCTTCTTGAGCCATTCCCCAAGCTTGTTTGTGCACTGTGGGTTGTAATAAGTTTTGTTAGACTCTAGATCTAGGCATGATTGAGTCCCTGGAGCTTGGATCTACTGCCTTTATGGAGTCATATTGCATGAAAGCCCTAGATCTACCCCTTTTGGTGCACTTTGAGAACTAAAACCTTCATTGGTGATTATCTACATGTAAAGTTGGGAACTTTACGTGTAATCCATACCCTAGAAACCCAGATCTGTGAATGGCATGAGCTGGATTCAAGAAAAATCGAGTGTATAGTAATTGCATGTGGCCGACTCGGCGAGTCGTCCCTCGGACTCGGCGAGACGAGTCGCGAGTCCCCGAGTTTTCCCCCTTTTGTGTTTGCGGGTTGGAGTAGTGAGTCATAGGGTGTGGCTCAGTGAGTTGGAAGCGAGACTCACTCATAAAGTCACTCAGCGAGTCAATGCCATGACTCTGCGAGTTCATGGCAATCTTCTTGCCTCAAGAACAACTCGGCGAGTTGTTCATACAACTCGACGAGTCACAACTTAGAGTGTTCTTCGGATGAAGGTGAACTCGACGAGTTGTTCATACAACTCGGCGAGTAGGATGAAGGATTATTGGCCTTAGGTATAGAGAAAGGGACTCGGCGAGTTGGCAAGCCAACTCGGCGAGTCTGGTCAACTGGCAGTTGACTGTGACTTGACTCATGACTTGTTAAGGGTAAATGGACAATTTACCCTGAAGGCGGTTAGCAATATTTGACTAAGTGTTTGGTGGGAATTGCAGCCGGAGGATTTCCGGAGTAGCAGCAGCAGACAGACCGTTTCCACACAGATCAGCAGCTACGAGGTAAGTTACCTTCCAATAGCGGTGGGTCTAAGGCCACAATGCCGGCCCACCAGTAGGAGACGTATGATAGATGATTGTCTTTGTGATATCGTCTAGGCTTGCTACTACCTGATATGTTATATGCTAGCCTGATATGTTGTATGTGTTAGTAGTAAACTTCGGTTGTTAGGACCGAAGGGTTGTCAGACACCCCAGACACATCTGACAGTGTGTGATTATATGTTTGCATGTTGGCTTGTTATATTATATGAGATAGAGGTAGTAGGAGGGGACCAGTCCCCGAGTTCGGTTGATAGGACCGAAGGGTAGTTCAGGCACCCCAGATATGTCTGATAATATGTTATGTTATGATATATGTGATAGTAGCAGTAGGGGTAAAATAGTCCCCGAAGTTCGGTCGTCAGGGCCGTAGGGTAGTCAGCACCCCAGAATGGCTTGACATGGGTAGTAAACAACCCAGAATGGCTTGACACGGGTAGGTCGGCACCCCAGAATTGTCGTACCGGGTAGGTCGGGCACCCTAGAAAGGCCTGGCAATATGTATGATATGCGATTGTATGGTATGCGGTATGATGGGGGAACTCACTAAGCTTCGTGCTTATAGTTTTCAGTTTTGGTTTCAGGTACCTTTTCTTCGAAGGGGAAAGAGCTGGCGCGGTAGCGGCCCATCACACACATGCTCCGTAATCCGCACCATGAGATCTTCCTGGGAACTTGTACTCTGACATTATTATGTTTTATGAAATGTTTTCCCAGACATGCGATACCTTTATAAAATGTTATGATCGGTAAACGTTTTAATTCGAATGTTTTGCTAAGTATATGTTTTCAAAAATGAAATTTTTGGCTCGTATTTTTGGGATGTTACAAGTTGGTATCAGAGCCCTGGTTTGAGGGATTCGGACATGACTTTGGGGGTGTCTGAACTCAAATCAAGGGATTAAAAGATTTTAAAGAAGAAAATACTTTCTGAAAAGCTAAGTAAAGAGTTTTAAAGAAGGAATGAAGTGTGTGATGTGCGCGATCGGCCGAGCTCAAGTAAGTATTCCCCAATGTACCCATACAAGTTTATATATGTTTATCAGTTTCTGTAGAACAGCATGCTAGAATAGGACTAAGGATCTAGGAGTGATGCCTTATGTGCCTGCTTTATGTGCTTCAGTATATGAAAAAGTTGCATGCTAGAATTGAGTAGACAGCAGTAGGGTAGCCTGTTTAGGTTATTCCTGATAGTACGAGTTTATCATCGTATGCTAGTTCAGTTTTTCTCTACGAGGATAGAGTTGCTTAAGATTGTTTCCTTTTGTCCAAATGATGTTTGCTTTGTGCTATGTGGGCTTTGAGTGATGGGAGTTAGTTGTTTAGTGAATACGTTAAAGTCACATGTGATCAGGGTTGAATAATATCAGAGTGTCGGATTTGACCCTATTGTGTAGCTCTTGTTTGAGTCCTAATTGTTGTAGGGATGAGTCCCTTACTCGAAGGATTATCCGAGCCTTATCGCATGTGATTGTATTCATGTAATAGCTAATTGGCATCACGAAGATACCTTCAACAGCTGAGGACTGGGATGGGTGGAGTCAGAGGTTTCCTAGGGAAAGCCTAGGGTAAGAGTAGCAGTGATCAGCAGTAGTGGAAGGGACCTGGTAGAGTCAATGCACTCTTTGGAGAAGGTACGGATAGATGTGGAAGTTAGTATGGGCCAGTACTACTGAAAGTGGAGGATTCGTACTCGAACCAAGGAAAGCCAAGATAAGACCAGGGAACTTGTAGTAGGTGTGATCCCTCCAGAGGTATCAGTATCGCTAACAGTTGTTATTTCTATTGTATTCAGAATGGTGGTACTACGCCCGAGGCCAGCAGTTGGTAGTACAGGAGAGGGATCGGGTTCGGGACCAGGTTCCGAGCCAGTAGATGAGGGGCTACACAAGTTCATCGCGTTAGAGATCACCAGAGGCATCCTTGAGTTGACCCCCATTATCTTCGGGTCGATCAAGGAAGGGATATTGGAGATGATGGAGGATCGCCTCCGGGCATTCAGGAGCGACATGGCGTCTGGCCAGTCAGGACCCCGCGCACTGTCCTTCAACGACTTTCGGGGCAGTGGTGCGCCAGATTTTCATAGGGCGAAGGACCCCATAGTTGCCAGACGATGGATTGCAAACATTGAGTCTGCACAGACGATTAGCTTCTGCCCTGAGGGGTCGAAGGCGAGGTTTGCGGCAGGGTGTTTACGAGATCGAGCTAGGGATTGGTGGGAGTCCGTGAGCGACTCATTGGGAGCCTCAGCTGTCGAGGCTATGACATGGTCGGACTTTGCGACCAGGTTCAGGATAGAGTTTGTGCCGGCTATCGAGCTTCTGCAGCTGGCCAGGGAGTTCTTGGATATGAGGCAGACGACGGAGACTGTGGCAGAGATCACCGCCAAGTTCTGGGAGAGGGCATTATTAGTGCCCCAGTATGCGGGTGATGAGGACATGAGGAGGACCCGCTACCATGACATGCTCCGAGCTGATATTCGAGAGCATGTCAGTTTTTCAGCTTGCCCTACCTTAGACTCTATGATTGCCAGGGCGAGGGAGAGAGAGATAGATCTGGAGCACGTTCGGAAGAGGAAGATAGAGGAGGGACAGACAGGAGGGGCTTCGGGGAAGAAGCCCAAGGGATCAGATGGTAGGCCGAAAGGCTAGTAAGGACCGAGCCGCTGCAGGAAATGCGGCAGGCCTCATGAGGGGGCGTGTAGACTGGGATCGTTGGGCTGCTATAAGTGCGGCAAGTCGGGGCATTTCAACAGGGATTGTACCGCCCCTACACCTGTGATACATACGTCTGAGTTGCTATGTTTCCACTGCAACCAGAGGGGACACAAGAAGGCCAATTGCCCCCAGTTGACATCATCAGCGCCAGTTAAGGCGCCAGCTCCAGCTACCCTGCGGATTACAGATGGCCGGCAGGGCAAGGCAGAGGCTCTAGTGGTGAGGAGCTGGGCGTTTCAGCTGACTGCAGAAGAGGCACGCGCTGCACCCGATGTGGTGATGGGTATGATTCTTTCCCTCTACTTTATTTTTTTGTGATGTTATAATATTGATATGTGCTCCGTGTATATGCTTTAGGATCGTTCCATGTGAACGGTATTCCTGTTCAGGTGTTGTTTGACTCGGGTGCCACCCGATCATTTGTTTCCCTTGCGCTTAGCAAGAGGTTTACTGAGTCTTCGGGCATGTTGGATTGCCCTTTAGAGGTAGAGATTGCCGACGATCGATTGGTGCGAGCGTACGCAGTATTCAGGGATGGTGTCCTAAGGTTATGTGAGGAGCGCTATTTGGTGGATTTGGTTCCCATCCCGTTGCGGGGGAACAATGTGGAAATAGGCATGGATTGGTTGAACCCTAATGGGGTGGTGATAGATTGCGCACAACAGCTAGTGCGGATCAGGACCCCGAGTGGGGGAGAATTGGTGATCCAGGGTGAGAGGCTGCAACATGGACCTACAGTATGTTCAGCAGCGAGGGCTAGGCGCTACCTTCAGTAGGGTTGCGCAGGATATGTCGCGTATGTTCTGGATACCCGGGAGACGGGTAAAGTGACGGTGAGCGAGGTTCCAGTGGTGCGAGACTACGCTGATGTGTTCCTGAACGAGCTTCCTGGGATACCTCCGGAGCATCAGGTAGAGTTCAGGATCGACCTAGTTCCTGGTGCGGCTCCGATAACCAAGGAACCCTATCGTTTGGCTCCTCCCGAGATGCAGGAGTTGTCTATGCAGCTACAGGAGCTACTAGACAAGGGATTTATTCGTCCGAGCAGTTCACCGTCAAGAGCCCCGATCCTGTTTGTGAAGAAGAAGGACGGGTCGCATCGGATGTGCATCGATTACCGGGAGCTGAATAAGGTGATGGTGAAGAACCGTTACCCACTCCCGAGGATTGATGACCTCTTTGATCAGTTGCAGGGAGCATCCTAGTTCTCCAAGATCGATTTTCGTTCAGGCTATCATCAGATGAGGGTTAGAGAGGAGGATATACAGAAGACCGCGTTTCGGATGCGTTATTGCCATTATGAGTTCGTGGTGATGCCGTTTGGGCTCACCAATGCTCCTGCCGTGTTCATGGACCTCATGAACCGCGTGTCCAGGCCGATACTGGATCGGTCTGTGATAGTTTTCATTGATGACATCTTGGTTTATTCCAAGACTCAGGAGGAACATGAGGAGCATCTGAGAGAGGTTTTAGAGACCCTGAGGAGGGAGAGCTCGTACACCAAGTTCTCCAAATGTGATTTTTGGTTGCGCGAGGTGCAGTTTCTTGGGCATCTTGTCAACCAGAACGGGATTTCAGTAGACCCGGCCAAGGTGGAGGCCGTGATGAGGTGGGAGGTTCCGAAGTCTCCATCTAAGATTCGGAGTTTCCTAGGATTAGCAAGCTACTATCGGAGGTTCATTCAGGATTTCTCCAAGATAGTCGTACCCCTGACACGGTTGACTAGGAAAGTCATGGTCTTTCGATGGGGGTCTGAGCAGTAGGCAGCGTTCGAGACTCTAAGGCAGAGATTGTGCGAGGCGCCGATCTTAGCCCTACCCAAGGGCGTGGAGGATTTTGTGGTATATTGCGATGCGTCGATCTCAGGCTTAGGTACAGTGTTGATGTAGAGGCGGCATGTCATTGTTTATGCCTCGAGGCAGCTGAAGCCTCACGAGGCGAACTACCCGACGCATGATTTAGAGTTGGGGGCGGTGGTTTTTGCCCTCAAGATTTGGTGGCATTACCTCTACGGGGTTCGATGTACCATTTACACGGACCACAAGAGTTTGAGGTACCTCATGGATCAGCCGAATCTAAACATGAGACAGCATCGGTGGTTGGACGTGGTGAAGGATTATGATTGCGAGATCCTTTACCACCCGGGGAAGGCCAATGCGGTGGCCGATGCGCTTAGCCGCAAGGCGGCGCCGATCAGGGATGTTTGCATGAGGATGACTATGGTGACCCCCCTGTTGGAACAAATTTGGGAAGCTCAACAGGAGGCTATGAAGGAGGAGCATCGGAAGAGTGAGTGAATAGTGGGTCAAGTCACCTCCTTCGATTATGATAACCGGGGGTTATTGACACTACACCGTAGGGTGTGGGTGCCGTATCATATAGGCGTGTGCCAGATCTTGATGAAGGAGGCGTACAACTCCCGATTCTCTATTCATCCAGGGGTGACAAAGATGTATTGGGATCTTCGCCTACACTATTGGTGGCTCTGCATGAAGCGGGATGTAGCGTGGTGCGTCGATCGGTGTTTGACCTGTAGGAAGGTCAAGGCCGAGCAGTAGAGACCGCACGGCAAGATGCAGCCATTGGATATCCCGTTGTGGAAATGGGAGGATATTACGATGGGTTTTACCACTAAGCTTCCGCGAACGGCGCGAGGAGTAGATTCGATTTGGGTCATCATGGATCGGTTGACCAACAGAGCCCATTTTATTCCGATTCAGGAGAGTATCTCGGCCGAAAAGTTGGCCGATATCTATATCTGGGAGATAGTGGTGCGGCACAGGGTGCCAGTGTCAGTGATATCAGATCGAGATGTGCGGTTCACTTCCAGGTTTTGGAAGAGGTTTCATGATGAGTTGGGCACTCGTCTGCATTTTAGAACCGCCTTTCACCCGCAGACGGATGGTCAGAGTGAGCGGACCATCCAGACTTTGGAGGATATGTTGCGGGCATGCGTGTTAGATTTCGGTGGTAGCTGGGATACCTATCTTCCCTTGGTCTCGTACAACAACAGGTACCACGCGAGTATTGACCGTCCCCCATTCGAGATGTTGTACGGTCGGAGGTGCAGGACCCCGATATGCTGGGGTGAACTTGGCCAGAGGGTCATGGGGAGCACCGAGGTGGTGCTCAAGACGACCGAGAGAATCCAGCAGGTTTGGAGCAGGCTTCAGACTGCGCAGAGTCGGCAGAAAAGGTACGCCGACAAGCGTCAATCAAACCTGGAGTTCCAGGTCGGGGATTTGGTTCTCCTGAAGGTGTTGCCTTGGAAAGGCGTCATTTGATTCAGGAAGCGGGGAAAGTTGGGCCCGAGATTCATTGGATCGTTCAGGGTTGTAGCCCAGGTGGGCAAGGTGGCATATAGGCTGGATTTGCCAGCCGAGCTCAGCCAGATCCACAGCACCTTCCATGTCTCCCAGCTATGGAAGTGTCTCGTAAATGATTCAGCGGTGGTGACATTAAAGGATATACAGGTTGATGACAGCCTGAATTACATTGAGCGCCCAGTCGCAATCCTCGACTAGAAGTCGAATGATCTAAGGAACAAGAGGGTGGAATTAGTGAAGGTGCAATGGCAGTACCGCAAGGGTTCGGAATGGAATTGGGATCCGGTGGAAGAAATGATGGAGCATTACCCCGAGTTGTTTCAGGATCGAGCGGAAAACTTCGAGGACGAAGTCTAAAATAAGTGGGGGAGATTTGTAGCACCTGGTTCCTGGTACGTAAAATTTATCTAAGTATTTGTCATTTTTAGCCTTGGACTCGGCGAGTTGTAGGTCCGAATCGCCGAGTAGGGACAGGGTCCGGGGGCACGTTTAAGTTGGCGACTCGGCGAGTCCCCGCTGTTTGATGAAACCCTAAATTTCAAGGGTTTGCACCCTATTTAAACCCTCTTATCCGCCTCTAAGCTCGCCCCCTTCACCCTCAC
Source organism: Lactuca saligna (assembly GCF_052625555.1). NCBI lineage: Eukaryota > Viridiplantae > Streptophyta > Magnoliopsida > Asterales > Asteraceae > Lactuca > Lactuca saligna. Next base: position 66,975,718 of record NC_136421.1, on the reverse strand, counting down.
AGGTCCCAACATCGTTTATACCCTTATTCCTTATGAGATTGAAGTGTTTTGGTGTGTTCTTGAAGATTTTGAGGAGAAAGAAGAGTAGATCAAGAAGAGGAGAAGGAAGCCAGGCATCTTTGTGTCATCTCAGCGTTTTCCTTGAGGTATAACTCGTTTCCCCTCTGTTTTCATGCTTGTAGTCTCTATTAGCTACATGAAAGTCCTTCTTGATCCATTCCCCAAGCTTGTTTGTGCACTGTGGGTTGTAATAAGTTTTGTTAGCCTCTAGATCTAGGCATGATTGAGTCCCTGGAGCTTGGATCTACTGCCTTTATGGAGTTATATTGCATGAAAGCCCTAGATCTTACCCTTTTGGTGCACTTTGAGCACTAAAACCTTCATTGGTGATTATCTACACGTAAAGTTGGGAACTTTACGTGTAATCCATGCCCTAGAAACCCAGATCTGTGAACGGCATGAGCTGGATTCAAGAAAAATCGAGTGTATAGTAATTGCATGTGGCCGACTTAGCGAGTCGTCCCTCGGACTCGGCGAGACGAGTCGCGAGTCCCCGAGTTTTCCCCCTTTTGTGTTTGCGGGTTGGAGTAGTGAGTCATAGGGTGTGACTCAGTGAGTTGGAAGCCAGACTCACTCATAAAGTCACTCGGTGAGTCAATGCCATGACTCGACGAGTTTATGGCAATCTTCTTGTCACAAGAACAACTCGGCGAGTTGTTCATACAACTTGGCGAGTCACAGCTTAGAGTGTTCTGCGGATGAAGGTGAACTCGACGAGTTGTTCATACAACTCGGCGAGTAGGATGAAGGATTATTGGCCTTGGGTATAGAGAAAGGGACTCGGCGAGTTGGCAAGCCAACTCGGCTAGTCTGGTCAACTGGCAGTTGACTATGACTTGACTCATGACTTCTTAAGGGTAAATGGACAATTTACCCTGAAGGCGGTTAGCAGTATTTGACTAAGTGTTTGGTGGGAATTGCAACCGGAGGATTTCCGGAGTAACAGTGTAACAACCCATTCCCGGTATGTTAACTAATTGTTAATTGTCTAAGTTTTCAAGAGGGACTCGGCGAGTTCTAGCCTGACTCGCCGAGTTAGGTCGCGTATTTTGTGCACGCGGGAGCCGGGGACTCGGCGAGTCCATATCCCGGACTCGGCGAGTCCGTCCGTCTGGGTGAAACCCTAAATCCCCGGGTTTGCCCACTATTTAAACCACATTATAGCCTCATTCTCGCCACTTTCACCCTGAGAACACAGTGAGAGAACCCTAATCCTCCCTTGAGAGTTTATAAGTGATTTGGTGCCATTTTGTGAAGGTGTGAAGAAGGAGAAGAAGAAAGAAGCAAGGAAACGAGTTGTAGTGCAAAGATCCAAGGGCAAATCTGAGTTTATTGAGGTATTTTCGGAGTTCCCTTCTTGTTATATGCTTCAAACTTCCATTAGAGCTCTTCTAAGAGCTATTTGATGTTTGTTCCAAGCCTTATGTTTGCAAGAATGTCTTAATAAGTCGAAATACCCTTGGATCTGAATGTTGGGGTGTTGTAGAGCCCAGATCTACTGTCTTTTTGGAGTTACATTGCATATTAGCCATGGATCTACTCATTTTGTGCATCTTTTAGCCCTATTTCCCTTATTCATGAGGTTGTGCACGTAAAGTTGGAAACTTTACGTGGTAAAACAGCTTATTGGACCCAGATCTATCATTTGCATATGTTGGATTCAAGAGAAATCGAGTAAAATCTAGCTGCATGGCAGCGACTCGGCGAGTCGGGATGAGCGACTCGGCGAGTCGGGTCGCGAGTCCCCGACTCCTTCGTTTTTAGCAGTGTCGAGTGCACCCAGTGAGTTAGAGAGTGGACTCAGCGAGTTGAGGGTAGACTCAGTAATGGAGGGACTCGACGAGTTGTTCATACAACTCGGCGAGTCCAAGGCAATCTCCTTAGGATCAAGAACAACTCGTCGAGTCTGTTCATACGACTCGGCGAGTCGGATGAAGATTGTCTGAGTTCTTGGATTAAGAGGGTACTCGTCGAGTCGATGCCACACTCGACGAGTCGCAGTGAGTATGAGTTGGAAGTGAGAGTGAGACTCGGCGAGTTGGGCGGCCCAACTCGGCGAGTCAGCCCCAAAAATAAGTTGACGGCATCGGCTTTAGCCTGGGATTGATTTAGTTGTTTGATTTGATGTAGCATGATACAGTTTTCCGCTCAGTATTTTATTATGTTTTGGAATACATCACGCATGGTTTTATTATATGATACTCTGATTACAGTTTTGATTATATTAAAAGTAAAAAAAATTTGGGTCGTTTCAAACAGCAGCAGACAGACCGTTCCCACACAGATCAGCAGCTACGAGGTGAGTTACCTTCCAGTAGCGGTGGGTCTAAGGCCACAATGTCGGCCCACCAGTAGGAGACGTATGATAGATGATTGTCTTTGTGATATCATCTAGGCTTGCTACTACCTGATATGTTATATGCTAACATGATATATTGTATGTGTTAGTAGTAAAGTTTGGTTGTTAGGACCGAAAGGTAGTCAGACACCGCAGACACATCTGACAGTGTGTGATTATATTTTTGCATGTTGGCTTGTTATATTATATGAGATAGAGGTAGGAGGAGGGGACCAGTCCCCGAGTTCGGTTAATAGGACCGAAGAGTAGTTCAGGCACCCCAGATATATCTGATAATATGTTATGTTATGATATATGTGATAGTAGCAGTAGGGGGTAAAATAGTCCCCGAAGTTCGGTCGTCAGGACCGAAGGGTAGTCAGCACCCCAGAATGGCTTGACATGGGTAGTCAGCAACCCAGAATGGCTTGACACGGGTAGGTCGGGCACCCCAGAAATGCCTGGCAATATGTATGATATGCGATTGTATGGTATGCAATATGATGGGGGAACTCACTAAGCTTTGTGCTTACAGTTTTCAGTTTTGGTTTCAGGTACCTCTTCTTCGAAGGGGAAAGAGTTGGCGCGGTAGCGGCCCATCACACACATGCTCCGTATTCCGCACCATGAGATCTTCCTGGGAATTTGTACTCTGACATTATTATGTTTTATGAAATGTTTTTCCAGAAATGCGATACCTTTATAAAATGTTATGATTGGTAAACATTTTAATTCGAATATTTTGCTAAGTATATGTTTTCAAAAATGAAATTTTTTACTCGTATTTTTGGAATGTTACAACAGCCCTCAGCTTCCAAATTTCATTACAATTTAAGTCCAAAGGTTACAATTTAACCCTCGATATCCCCAATTACAACTTTTAACATATGTGACTAACACTGATAAATTATTATGGATTTAGGACTAATAATAAAATAAATAAATATTATTTATTTGTTTATTATTTTTATTATTATTTATTTATTTTTAACGGAAGGTTACAAAGATAGTTAAAGAGTTATATATTAACCACTGATTGAATATATCTATATGATTTATTTTAGAGTATATCTACAATATTGAATATATCTATATGATTTATTTTAGAGTATATCTACAATATTGAATACAGGTAATATGCATGTGTTATATGTTACTAATTGCAAATGAGATAAGACGAGATTAAAGAATATATACATGTTCAACTTATAGATTTATTTCCAACCAAAAAAAACACATAAAATAAGGAATTCTATATCAATGAGAGACTAGTAATAACAATCAAATCCATGATGCGTATACACTCATGTGCATAAAATTGATCACCTCTAATGTTTATTTTACTTAATGATACTGTGTAACATAAATATACCCTGTGCACCCATGTGAATCTGCTTCTGGCTACAAACAAAATGATTAATCACAAACAAAGTGATTAATCATTAAATGTATCATCCGAACTGAAAATTGATTTCTTAAACTTTTGGAGATTAGTCGGAACTTTGATGTTGGTGGCCAACCCAATGGCTTCAAGAAACTTTATGATGTACCAAGTAACGTCAATTTGCCACCACTCAAATCCATGTCGAGCTGAATACTCAAATGCATGATGATTGTTGTGCCATCCTTCTCCAAACGCAAGAATTCCTACCCACCTTCACAATATTTAGACAAACTTTTAAGTTAGATTCTAGTATGATTATTTAGATATTTATAAACTTACCAATTATTTTTGGAGAGATCACTTGTATTCCAAGTTTGGTTTCCCCATATGTGACATACAGAGTTCACACAGAAGGTGATGTGGTAAAGCCATACAATTCTCACACCCTACATACACCATAAATATAAATTCAAAATGATTTTCTTTTTATGTAAATTTATAAGAACATAGGAGAACCATTGTTTGTGTGTCTCTCTCATTAGTTCTATTAGTTTGGTTAATTAATACACGGAAGAAAATAGAAATATTGATGTTTCTCATTTTCTTAAGGGATGATGATTTGTATGGATACATGTGTATCCGTTTGCTCTCCTCCTTTCACTTCTTGAGACCCACCCTATTTTCTTGAAATCGGATTTGTAGCCCTCATCGAAGAAAGAAAAAGAACAAAGGATTCCACTATTTTATGTGTATGTGTGTATTTTGTAGACAACACCCATTCTTTTTCCATTTGTAACATCAGTAGGTAGGTATGATAAATCTTGGTGGATAGCTTGATGACCATACATTTGCAAAAGAACCTTAATCTTATGAACATCGATATACTTCTTAGGTATGCCTCTTCAACGAAGTCTCCTCTTTGAGGTGATGAAGCAAAGGTATGAGAAAATAGATGAGAAATAAAAGTAGGTGGGGATCTAGGAATATCCCACTAGGCGTTGGCGGGTGATGGAAGTTCTTGGTTAATGCGAGTTAGAATGGAATAAGGGGAAAGTGAGGTATCCATATGAAATGGGGTCAACGTGGACGGGGAGGGAAAGAAAGTGGTTGGTGTGGTATATCTTGATTTTAATTGTAGTTAGTTTAATAAAATATAAAAGACAAATAAAAAAAAGGTATAAAGATATTTTATATGCCATGTAAGAATTAAAACCCATCGCCAAAATAATAATAGAGACCGAAGTAGTGTCTTTTTATAAACATAACTGCCATTTACATAATTTAATCTTAATAACAATACAAAACTAAATAGAAATATAATATTAAACCAAAATATAGCTATAAAAGTTAGGATTGTAAACAAACCGAACGTTCAACGAACGGTTCATAAACTTTTTGACATGAAGTTCGTTTATGTTTATTTATTTAATAAATAAATGGATATTAACACAATTTCTCATTCGTTTAGTTAAACGAACAAATATGAACAATTATCTTGTTTGTTAAATTATGTTTGTCAACATCTGTTTATGTTGTTCATCTACGTTCGTTGATGTTCGTTCATTTAAGTTCTTTTTATGTTCATATATCTTCAATTGTGTTTGACTACATTACTATATTATATGTTCATTTATGTTCATATACGTTTACTTATGTTTGTTTAGATATGTTTGTTTATATTCGTTTAGCATGTTTACCAACATAATGAATGAGCATAAACAATGCAATTTGTTAAACAAACAGACATGAAAAAAAAATCGTTCATTTTATATTTTCATGTTCGTTCATTTGTTCGGCTAGCTTAAATGAACAAACTTGAACAAACCATTATTTGTGTTCGTTCGATTCATTTACAACCCTAATAAAAGTAATTTTATCCGAGTTAGGAACTAATATCAAAATATAAATATAACATAAACAAAATTTGGATATTTTTAAAAGTTTGACCAATCTTACAAGGTTTAGATAAAAAAAAAATATAGGTGTCATTTTTATAATTATCGAAAAAAATGAAATTATGATTCAATAAAAAATATTTTAAAAAAACTAAAAAAAATAAAAAAAATAACAAATAAAACCTTGAAGAATCAAAAGTTGTTTTCGAAATAGAAGACTTGAAAGTTAGAGATACAAACGATAAAGCATTAGTGATAATTTCAAAACTAAACTACAACGTTTCATTTGGACAATTATGTATGATATTCTTACCACACCAAGCACATGGTGTTGAGGAAGTTGCACAATAAGACCTGCAAACCACCCTATAGAAATGGTGTTGATATGATGGCTTCTAAGAGTAAAAGTGCGTTGTTGAGGCCACATATTTTCATGCGAGTTTTCTTTTGCATACCTAGGTGAAGACCGCTCCCTCCCCCTCTTCTTTGTCGTTGAGGGGTCTGGACACACATACATATATATATATATATATATATATATATATATATATATATATATATATATATATATATATATATATATATATATATATATATATATATATATATATATATATATATATATATATATATATATATATATGATCTGTCCATACCAAAACAAACCTTGAATGCACATGTTGAGGAAATGTATTTTGTTTCTATCAAATAATTTTTTTATCTTTTTTATTATTTAAACGACACAAATTTATGAAAATGATTCATTAAAATGAAATGTTGGAAATGAATTCAAATAGAGATGTTATACCATTCCCCAAACCACATAAGAAAATCCACCACATGCATATAAGAGAGCACCACATCCAAATAAATGCCACATGTAAGTTTTATGTATGAATACATAGAACATCTGATTTTTTAAATCTTCAACGTTTTTTCGTTCTTGATACTGCAATAAAACAATATGATATAGTTTTAGGATGTTTTATATTCTTAGTAGACAATATTTAATTAAAAAATTTAAAGTAATAAATTATAATTTCCAATAAGAAATAAAACAATAATACCTTTTCAACCAAGTACCCACTATCAAACATCCAACCAATATGACTAAACCAAAACCCGTTTTTTGGAGAATGTGTATCATTATCTGAATCAACGTATTTGTGATGGAATCTATGATTGCTCACCCAAAATATTGGATCTCCCTACAAATAAAATTAATACTTATGTATATTCTTTTTTTTTTTTTTTTGTATGAAGGAATTGTAACATGATTCATTTCATTGGAATGAAAAATATTGGTTGGTCTTTCTAATAGAACAACGTTGACCATTTTTAAAACGAATGTGCCTTCCTTTATTTCTTTTTTCATATACCATTATAGAACATGTCAAAGGTTTAAGTATCATGTTGGACATTGGTGGAATTAAGAGTAAATTAGATTTCTCTCTCTCTCTCTCTCTATATATATATATATATATATATATATTTCTAAACTTTCATGACTCTAATTTACTTTGATTTTAATTAGATTTGAATGAGTTTTTAATATGTTAGTTAAATTATTTTTTATATAAATAACTAACTAGTAACTCTCACATAACGTAGTATTATAGAACTCTTACATAGTATAACATAGAGTAGAACTAAAACTATATATTACTTTTTATAATATATATATATATATATATATATATATATATATATATATATATATATATATATATATATATATATATATATATATATATATATATATATATATATATATATATATATATATAGAAAACTTCAAGAAAGAATCATAATTATTGATTCTCCAAAAGAATCAAATATCTTTTTCATGATCTATAGATTATTTTTTGTTGAAAAAAAAAACCAAAAATATCTAAATTTATAACTTAACATTGTGAATGTTAAATATATTTTCCGGATTCACCGCGTAAATTTATATTCATATTGTGAATTTTTAAAGATTCAAATTGTGAATTTAACGAAAAAATTTTTTTATCGAATTTGATATCATTGGAAAAAGAATGAAAAGTCATGAATTTCTGTATTTTTAGTTTTTTTTTTATAAAAAATAAGTTCTAAAAATTAAAAAGAAAAAGATTGTTTCATTGGTTATATATAGGATGAGGTTAAAAATATATATATATATATATATATATATATATATATATATATATATATATATATATATATATATATATATATATATATATATATATATATATATATATATATATATATATATATATATATATATATATATATATATATATAGTCTGCTTATTTCATTTATTCATCATCACCTTACGTCCAACTAAATAAGTGTAAAGTTAAAAACAAACCTGGGCGGCTAGGACTCCAAAGTAAACAAATGAATATTCGAGCCATTTAGGGAGTTTGAGACTATGGTGGGATAAAAGTCGGTGATAACTTAGAGTTATGCCTAACATTCCTGTTAGCAAGCAGCCAACACTTGCGATCCAAAAAGCTTCCCAAGTGAATGCAAATGGTGCAAAAAGAGCAAGTAAATGAACAAAAATGAACCATGATGCCACTTGGATGTCTGCTGTTTTCCATTTTCGGCCAAAAAAATGGTTCCTCGTTCTTGTGATCACCACTTCGGAAAACGGTATTTTTCGCTGATCTGATTGGTTTTCACTGCGAAAATCTGAGGGTGTTGAGTTTGTCATATTTTTATATTTTGTAAAGTGGTTGATATGCTTCATGTGGAATGTGGGTATAAATAGCTAAATTTTAGGGATATTTATAACCACGTGATTTTGGACAATTAATGTAAATGACCATATATTTTATATATATTTCAAAGCCACCACCAATTTTGGAATTGGGCATTTTCAGATGGTACATATTACATAATATGAATTTATCTCATTTTCACTGAACTCTTATTAAAAATTTTATTTTGCTCCTTAAGTCCCTAATGTTTCAACTAATGTTAAGCTTTTTATCCCAATGTAATTTTATATACTTAGTTCTTTTTATGTCTTTTTCATTTTTTGTTGGATTTTTATAAAACAAAATCTTTTTTTTTTTTTAAATTTCAAATTTATTATTCAAATTTCAAAAATATTACTGAATTTCATAATATATCTTTTTTTTTAACTTAATCCACAATGTTTAGTTCGAAATCCAAATCCAAAATATAACTTTTTTGTAGAAATATATTTATGATATGACATAAATTTAGTATCGAACCAAATCTATCCAAATAAATAAAAATGTTTTTGTCGTTTGTCATTTCTTTAAAAATTTTGTCAAATGTCATTATATAAAAAATTTCAATTATTTAAATTTCACATGTCATTATATGATATTTTTTATTTTTTGTTAATAAAAAATTAATCATTTATACTAATTAACACCTCTATTATTATTATTCTATATGTAAAGTATTCATAATATTAAATGTGTAGATCAATAATATAATTAATGAAATATTTATTATTTAAGATAATATATATTTTTCTCCGTACAATGAATATAATAATAAATAGTTTGATTTTTTTACCACTAAAAACATTTGTTATGATTTTTTTATTATATAAATTAAAATAATGAAATATTATAAAACCATATTGTCAAAATTGAGATATAATAAAATATATTTTGTTAAACTTTTAGATGAAGTAGATATTTGTCACAACTAGCAATTTAGCTAGAAAATTATATGCTCTTATAAACGCCAACTATCATGATATTGTTAACTAACTTGATATCATACACTATATTCATTCAACAACAATAAAATTCAGTTCAGGATCATCAAATAAAGATCAAAACTTCATACAAAACACCTCAATAATCAATTATAAGTTGAAAACCTTAAAAATCCCGGTTCAAGTTCATTATGAACTAGGATTTTCTTATTTGGGCCTAATGAACTCATAAGCACTTGTGACAATCCGGTATTTCGAGATAATGTTATGTAACACCAGTCAAATTTAGGTCAAAAATTAACCTTCCTAAAATCTTATTTGGGTTAAATAAAGTGGTAGGAGAAGTATCAAGGTTTTCGTACATATAAAAAACACTATAATCCGGGTTATAACGAAGAAGTTATGACCAATCTAAGATTCGCAGCAAAAACCAGCAATACTGATAGACGTAAAACGCGAAGTTTCAATACAATAATATTTAGCCTTAGGTATCTAAATGAAAGTTGTAGACATCATTAAATCGTAAACGTACGTAAAAAGAACGTCCAAATCTGACTTCGTATGAGGAAATTATGATTTTTCCAATATCCAGATATAATAGTAAACAGCTAAAAAAAACTCGAAATAGAGATCGAGAGACTTTTAGCCGAAACAACCTAAATGAGAATCGAAGGTCTCAACAATTGTAGCGCAACGGTAAAAATTCTGACGAAGACGGACACCAGATGAAGAAGATATGGATTTTTAACGGATTTTCCTATCCCGGCCTGTTAAAAATATAATATTAAAAATAAAATCAAAATTAGCAGACGGGGTCTAAACGAAAGTTATAGAACATAATCTCAACTATGCGTAAATATAAAGAATGTCGAAAACAGAGCTCGTATGGGTAAGATATGAATTTCTGAAGTTCGAGGCACGAGTTTCGATGCTGAGTCAGACTTGTTTGAATTCACGACGTGAACACTAAAGTTCACGACGTGAACTGTCTGACTGGCCATTTCTGAGCCACTTGATAGATGACGCATGCCATGACGATTCGGGACAAACTCACGATGTGAATTGGTAAAACTCATGACGTGAACTTCGATTGTTAGCCTATATATAGAAATTGAAGCCTTCCGAGTTTAGCTGCTCATTTCTATCCTCTCTCCCACTTCCACTCTGTGTTAAGCATCCCGAGACCACCCTGAAGCCCCGGTAACACCTCCAACACACGACACAAGTCCTGAAGTCCCAAGATTTCCGAGGAATCGACTTCTTTCCAGTCGAAGTTCTGCCCGACTTTCGTCTCACCTTATTCAATCTATCAAGTGAGTTCATACCCCTTAATTAACCTTTTAAATGTTTATAAATGCTTTTATAGGGGGAATACAAGTTGAATCATTTTGGTTATTATACCAATCACATGTGATTAATAACTATCATACAAATGGATTTACTACACGTTTAGTTGTTTTACCAAACATATTACTTCAAATGACTTTTTCAAATGTTTTTACATGCTTAAAACTCTTTATCAAACTGTCTTACATACTGTATGTTTCCTTTCAAACTCTGTTACAATTGTGTTTCAAACAAAGGATTTCCTTTTTCTTAAACATTGTCTTATCAAACAAACTACTTTCAAATCGTTTTATAAATTGACATCAAGTCATAATTTCTTAGTTATTAAACTTTTCAAAGGTTTTACAAAACTTCTTTTATATTTTTGTATTGTCAAATGCATGTCCATATATGTATAGTTATATAAGTAATGTTTAAAGGACTTAGGACGGCTAGCTCGCTTTATTTCCTTTTCCTCGTTGGGATGTGGCCTTAGGGTATCGGTTATTCGTCCGAATGTCGTCTAAATATTAGTTATATATCATGTATACATATATAGACATAAAAGTTCTATCAGTTAGTTCAGTACCTTTGGGTAGCAAAGGCATACTTTCGGTTATACACGTACATTACTAGTAACTATAATAGGTATAGTTAGGAGATACTACTTACTATTCCAAGTACAAGGAATCATACAAGAGTCAGTTCATTCATGAGTCTATACTAATACAATACATACTACATGAAGAGATACTATTACATAGATACTATTTCATAGATACAATACACGATAACATAAGAGAACACACAATAAAGAGAAACAGGGAGGAAGATACAATACATGATAACAGAACAAACATAATAAGGTGCTATAGCATGGAGCAAGTACATGATCTAACTATACCAATGAATCACTAACACGTTGTTTTAAACAAAAGGTGATAGTTATATTGGGTATACATGATCATATAATCATAATGTGGATGTTCACGACTTGCAATCATTGCAGGGGTCGCGTTTGGTTCCCAGAATCTCTTTACAGGGGAGCATTTAGTATGGGATCTAGCTATCACATTATACCTTAATACTCAATTAAGGCAATTAGTACAATAGTAGTCACTTAATACAATACTACAGTACTACACTAATTTACCCTTTTGCATTTATTTGGTGATTACTTCATTTAAACATTAATGTACAAACTATATTTTGATAATGATAGTTACACTTGGGAAAATTACACACTTTTACAAGACACAAACATACAAAACAGTCGAGTCTTGGTAGAAGTCTACTTTCAAAACACTCGGGTCTTGGTAGAAGACTACTTTTTATACTAGTAGGAAATATGGAATTTTCTAGGGTTTTCAAACGTTTACAATTACTTACAAACATTCTCATACTTATACAAACTTTTCTCCAAACAATTACAAGTCTTTTCTTTACAGTTTTGCAAACCAAAGATACATAAATACTTATGAATTCACCAGCTTTATTGCTGATACTCGCTTTCAAAATAACTTGTATTCTCACGTCACAAATAGACAGGTACGACGACCAGGTTTTGCGAAGACGGAGCAGTCAAGACTCGTCTTTTATTTTGAATATTCATTATGTTGTTTTTGTTGGGTTTTGAGCAATCTAACACTTCCTAAGTGTGCATGCAACCCTAATAAACCTTGGATCTATGTTTGTCTACATGCAAAATAATAAATTTTCCAAGGTTTATAACCTATCTAACATGGCATGAGGAACATTTCAACAAAAAAGAGTTAGAAGAGATTACATACCTTTTGGTGAGTTTGGTTCTAAGGAGAATAAGGGCCAAGCACCAATAGTGTGAATGCCTCAAATGGAATCACAAAACACCACAAACTCTTGGAAAACTTTGAGAGAGTATACACACTTGTATAAATTCGGCCACACACAAGCACACACACACTAGTTCACTAGTTTCTTCTTAGGCTTCATTTCATGCTCCATAAGCATGCTTATATAGTGTGCATGGTTAGGGTGAAACCCTAATAACCCATGTCTTTTCCTTTCCAAGGATCCATGGGTTTAAAGCTCCATGGATCATCCATGGACTTCCACATAAGCCTAGCCCATTAACAAATGAGTATTAGCCCACACTATATAAAACAAATAGCCCATAATCTAATTAGTCTTCCTTTTAATCTCTAAATTAATTCATAATTAATTTAAGACTAAAACTAATTAAATAACGTAAATTCATATTAATATATTATAACTTATAATATATTAATAAACATATGTGTATAACTCTCATAAAATTATCCATAATAGTTTGGATGAGATGCAACCCAAATGGACCATGCCGGTCGGGTCAAGTATATACCAAATAAGTTATGGACTTAGACACCTTATCCAATAGACTCCCACTTGGATATGTCTAATAACTGTATTTGCCTATAACTTCAGGAACCAACCAGCAATCGTAGCTCTCGAAAACTCCGTCAAACTATGAAGCGCCATTTTAAGAAAAGTGATCACATAATCCTCTATTCTCATGATATCAGCCGGACAAACACATGGAACTATGTCTTGCTTATTGTCTAGCAGTTGTTTCTCGATTTTCCGATTTGTTTGACGAAGAACTTCACTGAACACATCGGTTTAGTTCTGACCGGGCCCGGTACATGGGTCAACACAAAATCATCGAAGGGCCCAGATATGGCTTCTATTTCTAGAAGGAACAGATAAACTTCGACTGATATGCTTGTTCTACTACTTATTGAATTGTCCACAAAGGCACGTTTTATAACATCAAGTTACTGATGCGTTTACGTGCAATCAATGCACAACCAACTCATAGGAAACAACTCATATCTCTAGGTTTAAAGATTTATATGATATTATCGTCTCACGATCACTCGAGATAAATTCCATGAAGTGATACAAGTGAGCATGGGTTTATACCAATACTCATAACTTATGAGTACTCATGAATGTTGCAGCAACCATTGCCATGTCTAAACACCTTTTAGCCATCTACAAACCCAATTCATGACAATCTTGATTCATACCTACTTCCGACGTATGATCGATTGTGGAGGTTTGAATAAATTAATTATTCTGGAAGTCAAAACATGCAAAACTGAAACAATAGTAAATAATTGACAATGATAGTAACACTTTAATCATAAATAAATCACAAATTTTATTCATCATCAAACGTCGATTACATTTTACAAGTTTCAGGAAAACTATCTAATCTATAAAACTAATATCGTCCCTCAGCCCGATGCGTCTCGCATGCTGAAAATGCTTAATCCTCGTCAGTCCCTTCATAAGGGGATCTGCAGGATTCTCATCCGACGATATCCTCCTCGCCACGAGGAGTCCTTCTTCAATCTTGTGTCTTATGAAGTGATATTTTCTGTCAATGTGTCGGGATCTGCCATGATATCTTGGTTCCTTGGCTAAGGAAACCACACTATTGTTGTCACAGAAAATCTCCATAGGTTCCTTAATAGTTGGTACAACTCCAAGGTCTCCGATGAAGTTCTTTAGCCATATTGCCTCCTTCGCTGCTTCACTCGCTGCTATATACTCTGATTCACAAGTCGAATCAGCCACCGTCTCCTGCTTGGAACTCTTCCAAGAGATTGCCCCTCCATTTAAGGTAAAGATCCAGCCCGACTGAGAACAGAAATTATCCCTATCAGTCTGAAAACTAGCATCACTATACCCTAATACTCTCAAGTCATCACTGCCACCAAGGGTAAGGACCCAATCCTTAGTCCTCCGCGGGTACTTGAGAATGTTCTTTACCGCAGTCCAATGAGCCTTGCCAGGGTTCCCCTGATACCTGCTGACCATGCTCAAAGCAAATGCCACATCAGGGCGGGTACAAGTCATAGCATACATGATCGAGCCAACTGCAGAAACATACGGTAATTGGCTCATCTCAGTTAACTCTACCTCTGTACCCGGACTCTGAGTCTTACTCAGTTTGGTATTGCTTTGGATCGGTAAATCTCCTTTCTTGGAATTCTCCATGTTGAACCTTTTCAACACCTTATCCAAGTAGGTACTCTGACTAAGTCCAATTAGTCTTTTACTCCTTTCTCTTAATATCCTTATCCCTAGGATATAGGCAGCCTCCCCTAGGTCCTTCATAGCAAAGCACTTCCCAAGCCAGGACTTAACCTCCTGCAAGGTTGGGATGTCATTTCCTATAAGTAGTATGTCATCCACATACAGTACCAAGAAGCTAACTATACTCCCACTAGCTCTGACATACACGCAAGACTCATCTTCGCTTCTCGAGAAGCCAAACTCTTTTACCTTCTCATCAAAACAAAGATTCCAGCTACAAGATGCTTGTTTTAATCCATAAATGGATTTCTCAAGCTTGCATACTCTATTGGGGTACTCTGCACTGACAAAACCCTCTGGCTGATTCATGTACACATCCTCAGCCAACTTTCCATTAAGGAAAGCGGTTTTGACATCCATTTGCCATATTTCATAATCATGAAATGCAGCAATGGCTAACATAACCCTGATAGACTTAATCTTTGCTACCGGAGAGAAGGTTTCATCATAATCAATACCTTGAGTTTGAGTAAAACCCTTCGCAACCAGTCGAGCCTTATAAGTATGCACTTTTCCTTCCATGTCTGTCTTCTTCTTGAAGATCCATTTGCACCCGACTGTTTTACGGCCTGGTACATGGCAACCAAGTTCCAAACTTGATTATCATACATGGACTGTATCTCGCTGTCCATAGCCTCCTTCCATTTAGCAGACTCCTGGCCTGCCATGGCTTCCTTAACACTGCTGGGTTCATCCAAATTTACCAATGTACTATCACTGATAAACGTATCACCTTCCGTAGTAATATGAAAGCCATAATAAAACGAAGGTGTGTTCCTAACCCGTGTGGAACGCCTTAGAGGTACAGACTCGTCAGCTGGATCAACAGGAGTTTCCTCCTCAGGTTGATTGCTAGTGTCTGAGGTTCCTTCACCAATTGATTCTTGAATTTCTTCAAGATCAATCTGCCTCCCACTGTCTCCTTGGCTTATAAATTCTTTCTCGCGAAAGATCCCTCTTCGTGCTACAAAGACCACATTCTCACTGGGTCTATAGAACAGGTAACCGAAGGATTTCTATGGGTAGCCGATGAAAATGCACCTTTCACTTCGAGGTTCAAGCTTATCATGAGTTTCACACCTCACGAAAGCTTCGCAACCCCAAATTTTGATGTGGTCCAAATTGGGAACCTTCCCAGTCCACATCTCATGAGGTGTTTTGGTAACCTTCTTTGTAGGGACTAGATTAAGGATATGGGCGACAGTCTCTAAAGCATACCCCCAAAAAGAGATTGGTAACAAAACTCGACTCATCATAGAGCGAACCATGTCCAACAAAGTTCGATTACGCCTCTCAGCTACACCATTCAGCTGTGGTGTCCTGGGAGGAGTCAATTGTGAGACAATCCCACACTCCTTAAGATAGTCAAGGAACTCGGTACTAAGATACTCACCACCTCGATCTGATCAAAGCATCTTAATGTTCCTGCCCAATTCTTTTTCTACTTCCTGTTTGAATTCCTTAAACCTTTCAAAGGTTTCTGACTTATGTTTGATTAAGTAGACATACCCATATCTACTAAAATCATCAATAAAAGTCACATAATACCGATTAGCATCCCTTGTGGCGGTTTTGAATGGTCCACATACATCAGTATGTATTAGGTCCAACAAACCCTCACCCCTCACACAAGTTCCAGTGAAGGGTGATTTTGTCATCTTTCCAAGCAGACAAGATTCACAATTATCATCCGATTTAAGGTCAAATGATTCCAAGACTCCACTCTTTTGGAGTTGGCCTATACGTTTCTTGTTTACATGTCCAAGACGATAATGCCACAATGATGCTTTATCTAGGCTAGTAGAAGAATAAATATACAACACATTATTTCCTAAGTTGTCTACAATCGACACAGTTTCATACACACCATCACAAGGTAATGCTTTAAAATAAAACACATTTTTAAAGAAAGCATTAATACCACCACATTCATTATCAAACGAAAATGTAAAACCTTGTTTGTACAAAGCATGAAAAGAAATAATATTCCTCTCCATTTCAGACGAGTACACACATTTATTCAAATCTAATTTTAACCCATTATTAAGCAACAAAGTATGAACTCCAATCTTGGAAACAGGTGAAGCCTTCCTATTCCCCATGATTAAGTTTATCTTCCCGTGCTCCACATCCTCACTTCTTCTTAGGCCCTGCAAATCAGAACATATGTGAATACCACATCCTATATCAAGCACCCAAGAGTTAGAATATGATGAGTAATTAGACAATATAGTGTAAATACCTGCGTGGGTGGGTTTCACTTTCCCATCCTTTAGATCCTGCAAGTACTTAGGGCAGTTTCGCTTCCAGTGTGCCTTTTCATGGCAATAAAAGCATTCAGCATCCTTGGGAATGGCAGAAGGAATGATAGAACCGCTCTTGGTCTTTGATGAGGAGCCTTCAAGAGACTTCCCCTTGGTACCCTTCGAAGGGTGCTTCCTCTTCTTCCCTTTGCCTTGCCCAATAGCCAAAACAGGGGTAGATGTTGGAGTAGGAGTAGTAGAGGTAATAACCGCCTTACCCTTAAGACCGGATTCCGCGGTCTTCAAGAGTCCTTGAAGCTTGCTGAGGGTAACTTCCTCCTTGTTCATATGATATGTCATTCGAAAATGATCATAACAAGAAGGCAAGGAGTGCAAAATGATGTCAATTGCCAACTCCTCAGGGATGTTAACATTCAGCTTCAGCAAACGGTCCACATACCTTTGCATCTTTTGCATGTGGCCCGTGATGGATTCACCGTCCTTCATGCGGGTTGTTATTATGGAGGAGATTATTTCGTACCGCTCCTGACGAGCACTCTGATGGTACCTTTCCATCAGGTCTTGGTGCATCTCAAAAGGGTAGAAATCTTCATATGACTTTTGGAGCTCGGCTGTCATCGTGGCCATCATGATACATGCCACCTTAGTAGCATCTCTCTCATGAGTCATGAATTCAGCGATCTCCTCAGGAGTAGCAGTAGACTCATCAAGTTCTTTTAACTCCTTATCGAGGACATATTCTTTGTCCTCATAACGAGTAACCATCCTGATGTTCCTAATCCAATCCATGAAGTTGGAACCATCAAAGATGACCCTCCCACAAAGATTCATGAGAGAGAAAGAACCAGTTGGGTTAGAGCCCGAAGCATTAGGGTTGGAAGACATCTCAAAGAAGAGAGTAGGTTTAGATTAGATATATAGGATCCTTAATAAGACACCCAAATGTAATATTAAGGCTAGGATCCAATCACAATATATTACACTTAGAAGAGGCATGCCGTAAACTAAGTAATAATAAATTTGAAAGGTAGGTGAATGACGATTCACCAACTTCCACCACGAAAATGAAATGATTTATTAGGTTTAATTGGATTTGAAATTCCTAGATTCTTTTGAGATTCATTGAACTTTTTCAATGGCATGTTTCAATCTCGATTGTGCCCTTCAAGTTTTGTGATTGGGATGCCGAGGATCACAAAACAAGGTGTGAATAACCATGCTAATTCACTTTGCACCCTTAATATTATCACCTAATCAATGTGTCGGTTAACCACACACGCTCCATTGATCTATGACAAACATTAAGTCACACTTCGTGATCCTTACTAGTCCATGGACTAGCACCATGTTCACATTTTTTCTAAGGTAAATAAGATTGGGAATTAAAAGAGTTTAGTTACTTTATAATAATCATTATACTTTTAATGAGGATTTAAAGTCATTGTCCTACCCGTTCGGCTAACGACCCTCCACCAGTCAAGCAAGCGGTGGGTGAGAATGGACACCCATTAAGTCGCCATTTTATAGGCAACAACCTTATACCCACCTTATAGACCGGCTTCGTGAATGAGGCCTACTAACGGTAAAACGACTTATTCTTATACATATATATAATAATTAACCATTAATGTTATAAATAGTATAAGGGTTGAATTTTAACTATTAAAACTCTAAGGGTTGGAATTAAAGTTTATTAAAGTGTGTGAAACTTTACAAATTCCAAAACTTGAGGGCAAGTTTTGTAACTTTGCAAAACTCTTCATTTCATAACTTATGAATTAAAGGTTCATAAAAATGAAGACTCTTCATTTTCATGTAACTTATGTGTTTTAAGTGTGTGTTAAATAAAAGTGACCTTTGGAAATCCATAACTTGAGGACAAATTATGGACTCCATTAAAACACATAAATGATCAAGAATTAATCCTAAACAATTCAGCAAATAATTCCTATCATTTTCTAAATTCATAAGAACATGAACATGATCATCAAAAATTCAAGAATTATATGAACACATAAAATCATGGAATTTTGATATATGCTATTGTAAATGGATTAGAACAACCATTACACCATCTAAAATAAGTTTAATAATACCAAAACAGTTTAGGGTAATGTTTCTAGTCCATTTCCAGCAGCAAAAGTCGAAAAAATGCACTCTTTCGATCCTACTCGTCGAGTGCATGAACTTACTCGACGAGTAGGTTGAAGTTTGCCTTGGACTCGTCGAGTCCCCCCCCCCCCCCATGGACTCGGCGAGTCTACCATGCAGACAGCAACGATTTCAACTTTTTTCACTATTTTGCATGAAGTATCAAACAAGAAAGCCTAGGCTCTGATACAACTGTTGGGTTTTGAGCAATCTAACACTTCCTAAGTGTGCATGCAACCCTAATAAACCTTGGATCTATGTTTGTCTAAATACATGCAAAATAATAAATTTTCCAAGGTTTATAACCTATCTAACATGGCATGGGGAACATTTCAACATAAAAGAGTTAGAAGAGATTACATACCTTTTGGTGAGTTTGGTTCTAAGGAGTTTGAGGGCCAAGCACCAATAGTGTGAATGCCTCAAATGGAATAAAAAAACACCACAAACTCTTGGAAAACTTTGAGAGAGTATACACACTTGTATAAATTCGGCCACACACAAGCACACACACACTAGTTCACTAGTTTCTTCTTAGGCTTCATTTCATGCTCCATAAGCATGCTTATATAGTGTACATGGTTAGGGTGAAACCCTAATAACCCATGTCTTTTCCTTTCCAAGGATCCATGGGTTAAAAGCTCCATGGATCATCCATGGACTTCCACATAAGCCTAGCCCATTAACAAATGAGTATTAGCCCACACTATATAAAACAAATAGCTCATAATCTAATTAGTCTTCCTTTTAATCTCTAAATTAATTCATAATTAATTTTAGACTAAAACTAATTAAATAACGTAACTTCATATTAATATATTATAACTTATAATATATTAATAAACATATTTGTATAACTCTCATAAAATTATCCATAATAGTTTGGATATGATGCAACCTAAATGGACCATGCCGGTCGGGTCAAGTATATACCAAATAAGTTATGGACTTAGACACCTTATCCAACAGTTTTATACTATAAAAGAACACACTTTTAATTGAAAATTATACTATTAATGCAATGAATGATGTTGTGTCTTGTTTACTTCTTTGCATTGTTGGGATACATTACAAAACGTCCTCCGCCCCAGAACGTTTTCGTCGTTCTTTGTTTTGGGGTGTGACAGATTGGTATCAGAGCATTGTTTATAGTGAATTGAGTATATCAACCCCTACAAGATATACTAACTATAAATACAATGGGATTACAAAAATATTCTGACCAAGAGTTTATACTTTTAAATAATAAAATATTTAACTAAGTATACATACCTGCATTCATACTAAAATCCGTATCACAATGACAAGAACAAAATTATTACTATTGTTGAATATCACAAGTAAGCTCGGGGATGTATGGTCAGTCTTGGGAGTGGCATAGCCTGATTAACTAGGCTGGTCCGAGGAGTGATTAACACGTGCCCAATAATGGTTGTGATATGGAAACAAGTCTAAAAACTTACCAACACTATCACAATGAGAGCATTAGAACAGAACATAAGTCTAAAATACTATAGGAGTATTTTGTGTTACTATAATTACTTACTTGAGAACTTAAAAGATCTTCATT
This sequence comes from Lactuca saligna, assembly GCF_052625555.1. Taxonomy (NCBI): domain Eukaryota; kingdom Viridiplantae; phylum Streptophyta; class Magnoliopsida; order Asterales; family Asteraceae; genus Lactuca; species Lactuca saligna. Next base: position 66,954,916 of record NC_136421.1, on the reverse strand, counting down.
ACTAGGTCAATAGTTGCTAAGTGGATACACTAAGGTTATATGTAACTAGGATGTCATAGACTTAGAATCTGTGAATTTTTGCTTTACCCATGTTCCTTGTGAATTTGGAGCTAAGGTCACTTATTCGAAGGCCTATCCTGTTTTGATTACATATAACTGGTATACACTTTACAAATACTGACGTAACTAATGAAGATTATCTAATAACTATCTAGATAGTTCGTCTAATAATTATTTCCTTGCCCCAATTCTCGCGTAGATAACATGGCTGGACTCCATCCCCACGGCAACCCGTACCTTCCAAACGAAGGCAATGCTAGATGGTTTGGGGAAGAACCCGAGAATGATCATCCAATCCCTTTGAATGATCACCATGTTGAAGACCTTTCAGATGGTGATAACTCCGAACCCAAGGTTGAGAACCTACCCCTGATAGCTCCCATTCTAAATCCTAACCCTCGTCCAGCTTTTCATGGCCCGACGCCTCCTTGGGTAGAATGCTTGGAAACATGGAGCGAAGAGCAAGATCAACATATGCCGTTAAATGGAGACTAAAGTTTCTACAACGTAAATAAAGGGAGCTCAGCATACATAGTTCTACCAATCCTAGTCCGTAGAGTTGCCCGAAACGAAATTCAGGGCAGGACGGATCTCCATAGTATTGAAGAGGTTAATGCCAATGCAAGAATGCATACCATCCACACCAATCGCCTTGACAAAACATGCAAGCTATCTGAGAGAAACCATGAGACCCTGCTGCAAGAACTAACTGAAACTCGAGAAAAAGTCATAGAGCTCCGAGTACACTAGAGGGTGTACGAAAGATACCTGCTTGATATGGAACGTCAACTAGCTGAACTAAGGGTTAACCATAGGGGTGACCATCACCAGTAGGAGATGCGTTACCTTCCTTCTTTGTTTTAAAGAATTGTGTTCCTGTCTATGTTCCGTGTAGCACTTTTCTATGTGACTACCTTGTACTGTAAGTACTTTTAGTAGGCCTTTATACTGTCAAAGGCTTTTCTACTCAGAATAAGATGTAAGACCTACTACAAGGTCAATTTTCCCGAACTTATTACATCTTAAACATCAATGATATTGACAGTCGGCTAATTTCCGTATCACTCTCGGTTCAAATACTTTCATCATACTTTCATTGGAGTCTATCTGAAAACCCCATCTAGTCAAGTTATTGGACTATAGAAATTTAACTCCAGAATCATTTCCAATCCTCTTTCGAAGGTTGGATCATGTTATCCACCAACCAATAATACCATGGTTTGAACGACCAACATCTTGAGACCAGTCTGTGAACTTTCTACAAATCTGTACTAGGACTGCATCATAGGGATGTAGGTCAAACCTTCGAGAACATACTTCTACTATTTACATGAACGATCGAAATATATCTAGGTTCAACCATAATAGCTCACGAACTCCTTTTCTTTCCGTGTAACAGAATCATGTCGTCGAAGAAAAGTAATCAACCCATCAACGAAACACCAACTCTTCAGATTGATGCAGCTACCTTTCAAGCTGCAGTGTCAGCTGGCGTGACAGTTGTTCTGACTCACCTTAACGCTAACAACGCAAATGTTAGCAGGATTATTAGCAATAATTTCAATCAAAGTGACGATCAAGTACCTCAACAAGTAACGAACTACCACGACACCCCGAATCTCAAACCCAAGAGTAACAAACGAAAGTTCTAGGCTAAAGTTAAAGGAAAATCACCCCAAGGGGCGAGCAAAAGACAACAACCTATGGCAACCTTCACAGCCATGACATCTATACCTCCTACTACCATCCCTTCTAGTATCCCAGTTATCCCTAACCTAGCCATGCAGTATGTCGGAAACCTACCAAAGTGCAATAAGTGCAGCTTCCATCACCTAGGTAGTTGTCATCTGTTACACTGCAAGACCTGCAACAAGAACGGACACACTACCCACTTCTGCAAGACTCGGACCCAACACATTACTTCAACCACCAATGTCGAAATTTATCGGATACGCCATCTATGTGGCATTATGGGACACTTCAAGAGGGACTACCCAACAGAGAAGAATGACAATGGAACAGGAGGAGTTTGACCTCAGAATGGAAAAAGGCAATAAAGGAGCCGACTATAATAGGGGCTCACTTCCAATCGTCAGTATTAAGTATGTTGTTAAACATTTTTAAAACTAGTTCAAATCGAGTCTTATCTTTTACAAGATCCCGTCAGTAAGGGACCATACTTGCATTTTGTAGTATACCTAGTTCGCAGCAATAGTCTTGTAGTAAATCTAAAGTATTGTAACTCTATTAAAAGTTGCATTGTTGTGTTTTGTCTTTAACACCCTTATGATCAAATCTAATGCCTTTATTTCCATGTAAGTCCGATATCATCATACAACTTGAGTCAATTCGATCCTCACAATACCAGTTTCGTGCGCACATCTCTTTCTCCGAAATCGCCTTTCTAGCAAAGCCGTCATTCCAGAACTCCAAGGTACTCATGCATAGAGTACCTCATGTTTCTTATCCTTTCCGAAGAAAACTCAGCAAACCTCCCCGAAGTACCACTCGTACAGTACGTCAAGTTCAAACCAAGGACCCTTACGGTTGATCTATCGTTGAAGAATGTATACACAAGGGTGGTATATAATCAAGGTTCTACAGGTTTAGAATTGATTATTCCACTTTAACTTCTTTTCCTCGTTTGGATGTGAGCTTAAAGAAGAATCATTTATTCAACTACCTTTTCGATCTTAATTATATACGACTCGTATACACGATACTGTGATTGATGAAACATGTATGACTTTAATATGAACTTCAGGACGGAGATTACCCAAGACTACGAGTAATCGCATCGTCATGCGAACAAACTTAGAATCCAATCAAAGGATACTCCTATAACCAGATCACCCTACAGTCTAACACCTACGGAGAAACAAGAACCGTCCAGACAACTTAAGGAACTCCTCAGAAGGGGATTATTTAGGCCAAGCTTCTCACATTGGGGAGCATCGAACTTGTCTGTAAACAAGAAAGAGCGTTCCAAATGCTAAAGTAAGCCTTGTGCACCACACCAATATTATCCCTCCCAAAAGGGATAGAAGATTTCGTGGTGTAATGCGATGCATCCAACCAAGGGCTTGGTTGTGTTCTTATGCAAGAGGAAAGGTCACTGCCTATACCTCAAGACAGCTTAAGACGCAGGAAGTTAACTATACAACACATGATCTTAAGTCAGGAGCAGTGGTAATTGCTCTGAAGAACTGGAGACACTACTTGTAGGGTACAAGGTGTAATATTTTCATAGACCACAAAAACACTCAACCCACATCCGACCAAGAAGAGATATCATTCCAGTAAAGTGAAACGAAAGAAGTAAAGTTGTTTCCCGATAGTGAAAGGTTCGCTGGAATGCCAAGCGAGGACCTGAGTTTATCTGGGAAATCAAGCATCAAATGGAACTTCTATCTGTAGAAAAGTTATCAATTTTGCTTAAACTCTAATTCGGGATGGAATTCCCTCTAACGGGGGGATGATGTGACGACCCGGTATTTTGAGACAATGTAATGTTCCAACAGTCAAATTTAGGTCAAAATTTAACCTTCGTAAAATCTTATTTGGGTTAAATAAAGTGGTAGGAATCGTATCAAGGTTTTCGTAGATATAAAGAACACTAAAATCCGGGTTATAACGAAGAAGTTATGACCAATCTAAGATTCGCAGCAAAAACCGGCAACATTGATAGACGTAAAACGCAAAGTATCAATACAATAATTTTTAGCCTTAGGTATCTAAATGAAAGTTGTAGACATCATTAAACCGTAAACATACGTAAAAAGAACATCTAAATCTGACTTCATATGAGGAAGTTATGATTTTTCCAATATCCGGAAATAGCAGTAGACAGCTAAAAACTCGAAATAGAGATTGAGAGACTTTTAGCTGAAACAACCTAAATGAGAATTGAAGGTCTCAACAATATTAGCGCAACGGTAAAAAGTCTGACGAAGACAGACACCGGATGAAGAAGATATGGATTTTTAACGGACTTTTCCTATCCCGGCCTGTTAAAAATATAATACTAAAAATAAAATCAAAATTAGCAGATGGAGTCTAAACGAGGGTTATAGAACATAATCTCACCTACGCATGAATATAAATAAAGTTGAAAACGGAGCTCGTACGCGAAAGATATGAATTTATGAAGTTCGAGGCACGAGTTTCGATGTTGAGTCAGACTTGTCAGAATTCACGACGTGAACACTAAAGTTCATGACGTGAACACTAAAATTCATGACGTGAACTGTCTGACTGGCCATTTCAGAGCCACTTGACAGATGACGCATTCCATGACGATTCGGGACAAACTCACGATGTGAACTTCGATTTTTAGCCTATATATAGAAATTGAAGCCTTCCGAGTTTAGTTGCTCATTTCTATCCTCTCTCCCACTTCCACTCTGTGTTAAGCATCCCGAGACCACCCCGAAGCCCCGGTAACACCTCCAACACACGATGCAAGTCCCAAAGTCCCGAGATTTCCGAGGAATCGACTTCTTTCCAGTCGAAGTTCTGCCCGACTTTTGTCTCACCTTCTTCAATCTATCAAGTGAGTTCATACCCCTTAATTAACATTTTAAATGTTTTTAAATGTTTATAAATGCTTTTATGGGGGGAATACAAGTTGAATCATTTTGTTTATTATACCAATCACATGTGATTAATAACTAGCATACAAATGGATTTACTACACGTTTAGCTGTTTTACCAAACATATTACTTCAAATGACTTTTTCAAATGTTTTTACATGCTTAAAACTCTTTATCAAACTGTCTTACATACTGTATGTTTCCTTTCAAACTCTGTTACAATTGTGTTTCAAACAAAGGATTTCCTTTTTCTTAAACATTGTCTTATTAAACAAACTACTTTCAAATCGTTTTATAAACTGACATCAAGTCATAATTTCTTAGTTATTAAACTTTTCAAAGGTTTTACAAAACTTCTTTTATACTTTTGTATTGTCAAATGCATGTCCATATATGTATAGTTATATAAGTAATGTTTAAAGGACTTAGGATGGCTAGCTCACTTAATTTCCTTTTCCTCGTTGGGATGTAGCCTTAGGGTATCGGTTATTCGTCCGAATGTCATCTAAATATTAGTTATATATCATGTATACATATATAGACATAAAAGTTCCATCTGTCAGTTCAGTACCTTTGGGTAGCAAAGGCATACTTTCGGTTATACACGTACATTACTAGTAAGTATAATAGGTATAGTTAGGAGATACTACTTACTACTCCAAGTACAAGGAATCACACAAGAGTCAGTTCATTCATGAGTCTATACTAATACAATACATACTATATGAAGATATACTATTACATAGATACTATTTCATAGATACAATACACGATAACATAAGAGAACACACAATAAAGAGAAACAGGGAGGAAGATACAATACACGATAACAGAACAAACATAATAAGGTGCTATAGCATGGAGCATGTACATTATCTAACTATACCAATGAATCACTAACACATTATTTTAAACAAAAGGTGATAGTTATATTGGGTATACATGATCATATAATCATAGTGTGGATGTTCACGGCTTGCAATCATTGTAGGGGTCGCGTTTGGTTCCAAGAATCTCTTGATAGGGGAGCGTTTAGTATGGGATCTAGCCATCACATTATACCTTAATACTCAATTAAGGAAATTAGTACAATAGTAGTCACTTAATACAATACTACAGTACTACATTAATTTACCCCTTTACATTTATTTGGTGATTACTTCACTTAAACATTAATGTACAAACTATATTTTGATAATGATAGTTACACTTGGGAAAATTACACACTTTTACAAGAAACAATCATACAAAACAATCGAGTCTTGGTAGAATTCTACTTTCAAAACAGTCAGGTCTTGGTAGAAGACTACCTTTTATACTAGTAGGAAATATGGGATTTTCTAGAGTTTTCAAACGTTTACAATTACTTACAAACATTCTCATACTTATACAAACTTTTCTCCAAACAATTACAAGTCTTTTCTTTAAAGTTTTACAAACCAAAGACACATAAATACTTATGAATTCACCAGCTTTATTGCTGATACTCGCTTTCAAAATAACTTGGATTATCAGGTCACAAATAGATAGGTACAGCGACCAGGTTTTGCGAAGACGGAGCAATGAAGACTCGTCTTTTATTTTGAATATTCATTATGTTGTTTTATACTATAAAAGAACACACTTGTAATTGAAAATTATACTATTAATGCAATGGATAATGTTGTTGCTTGTTTACTACTTTGCATTGTTGTGATACATTACAAAACATCCTTTGCCCCAGAACGTTTCCGCCATTCTTGGTTTTGGGGTGTAACAACACTCAATTTGACTATCTTGGGCTTGGAACCCTTAAATGGGCCATAGTTGAACTCACATTGATAAAACTCAAACTTTTGGGTCATATGGGCCTAAAATGGTTCATTTTACCCTTAGTGGACCTAAAATGGACTAGTTATCTCTAATGGGCCTTGTTGAGCCATAAATGAATTAATTAGCCTTAATGGACCACAAACCCATTCCTTTATACCATATTAGGCCGTGAACTACCCTAAAGACCCAATGGGCGAAACAAGAATAGGCCTAAGTCTCCCCATAATTGCAATTCTCGGCCCATCACCAAAAAAAAAAAAAAAAAAAAAAAAAAAGAAGAAGAAGAAGAAGAAGAAATGGCTAATTCTACAAACCATGCCACCTCATTTTTATTTGGTGAACAACTAAGCATATTACACCTCAAACAACTAAGTCATCTCATGTTTCCATGCAAAATCATCTCACTCTCTCTTCTCTTTATCCCTTGGCCGAGAGCAATTACACACACAGACACACACAAAAATCAAACACTATCTAATAACACCCAAGAACATCCTCCTTCCTCTCCTTTCAAATTTTCGAGATTTTGAGCATCTTCAAGAAGGTTTTCACCATTAAAAATCATCATTTCCTTGTTAATTCCTTACATATCCAAGTTGTATAACTGCATTCTCATGTTAGATCACTCCTTCTAAACAAATCTTTGTGATGATACTCCTAAAAACCTCCTAAGTTTGAGATCCACTCAAGAAAGTTTGCTAGGACCAAAAATCTCTTCATTTCTTTTTCAAAAACCGAAACATCAAGCAAAGGTGAGTTCATACCCTCTTGTTTTCGGTTTTATATGATTTTTTGGGGAGAATACAAGTAAAATGTGTAGATCTATGTGTTATATGCATGTTTTGTGTGAATTCATACTTTATTTGGTAAAAATGTCTTAGATCTTAGTAAATCTCGAAATTTTAAGTACTATTGATTAAAGATCTATGAACTATGACATTATATATATATATATATATATATATATATATATATATATATATATTACATTTTCAAGACAAAAGTGATTACATGTTTAAGATACAAAAGATTTCAACAAAAACCTTGTTGAAAGTGAAAAATTGTCAAGAAAGCAAAAGATAAGGGAGTAAAAATAACATTCACGTTTTTGAAGGGACAAAATAGGTCGTACATGTATAAAAATGGGATTTTTATGATAAACATACTTTCAAAGGGTCAAAAATGAAAACTGAAACTTAATGGGCCAACATTTGGGCCTCACGGTTTTTGGGGCCCAAATTGCGAAAAAAAATGAAGTTTTGGGGTTAGAAATGATAACTAGCCAAAGTTTGGATCATAAATGTAAATAAAACAAATTTAAGGGTGAGAATAACATTTATTTTCAAATTGGACCAAAAATGTAAATTTTTCCAAAATTAGGCCGAAAGTGTAAATTTTTAGAAACAAGGGGTTTAAATGCACTCTTTTTTCAAAACAGTATTCTAAATGCGAAAACATAACTTTTTGGGCAAAAATCGTAAATTTTTAGACATTTGAGACAAAATTGCAAATTTTTATAAATTATAGACTAGAGTGTCATTTTTACAAACTTTGGGCCTTAATTAAACATTGGGAGATTATTGGCCAACATTTTTGTTTTTACAGAAATGGATTTTTTTTATTATTAATCTAATAAACCTTAAGCTAAAACAAACAACGGAGTAAAACAAACGAACGAAACACGTCGATAACTATTTATTGGATCTAATATTCACGATCTTGGCCATTGGGCCCTAAGAGCCCAATTAAATGTATATTGAGCCTAATATTTTCCATGACATGTTTATTGGGCCTTGCAACCCATCTACATGTTAATTTGGGCATAAGTTATGTATTACATGTTTATTGGGCATTTGTGGCCTATTTACGTATCTGCTGGTCCTAAATTACCCTTTTATTTTGTTATTGGACCTTATGGCCCCTTTACATGTTAATTGGGTTTGGAATGAAAATTCACATACTTTGTAGATCGTAAATATACCTCTATATAGTTTATGAATTCGTATGCTTACCTTTGGAATAAAAAAATCTATACCCTACGCGTAAAACATTATACATGGGGAAAATCTTATCGAACGGGAAAGGTTGAGAATCTAGTGAGACTTGTTGGCTGGCACCTTTAAGTGTACAATTGTAGTCTATAATTATAATCAGAGTCTCCTGGATTGAAAGCAGGAGTTTGTGTATAGATCTATACGGGATGACCCTCCACGCCTTAGTTGCTCGCTACAGCTAGACTAGGCCAGTCTAGGGCGACAACATCCTTAGCAAGACCAGCGTTTGGAAAAATGCCAAGACGGCCGACTTAGTCATTATCATGCATGGTTATAACGGCTCATGTAGGGATTCAACACCATTTAAAAACATAGAAGATTAATTCTTTAATTGTGTCATTATGAAACAACTTAATCAACGATACAAGAACCTAAACATTGTTATAAGACAGAAAATATCGGATTTTCTAGGAAAAATATTCCTATACATTTATCATTTATTCACGATAAAATGAGTTTAAACTATACCCGTATAAGTTACAACTATGAAATTCACACAGGTCCGACCCAATACATGCGCGAATTGGGCTTAGGCCCAGGGCATAAAAAATTAGGGGGCATAAAATTTGTCCAACAAGTTATACTATATACTAGGCGAATGCACACGAGTTGCGCAGAAACACCTATATAGTTGAATTCTTTACAAACATATAGTTTTTAAATATAACAATAACGATGTTGTTAAATTTGATATAATAATTTGTATATACTAAATTGATGTAATATATTGATTATTTTGAATTATATGATAATATATACATTTATTATAACTTCATAATCTCAATCGTTTGAATAACTTCTACCCACAAGTTACACATGAATAAAATTAAATATAATATATGATTTGATGTTATTTATAGTTGTTTTTATTGTTAATTAATTTTTTTAAATTTATATTTCTTAATGTTTTAATTTCTATCATTATAATTATTTAAAACATCAAACATTGTTTTTTTTATTTTAAAGCTAACAATATAATAATTTATATAGAGTTGTTTTTAACTATTGTTATTGTAACTTATTTTAAGCTACTTATTTGGAAACTTTTAATGCTTATAAAAATATATTTAAGAAATATTTTAGTTAAATTAATATTACAATTTAGTTTTTGTTTTTATCACTACAATTTATCACTTTTAACTATTTATAAAATATTCTTTAGTTTTTTAAATGAAACTGAAATTTATATTCGAGTTGATATTGGAATGCTCAGAAACATCTATATAGTTAAAGTCTTTACATATATATATATATATATATATATATATATATATATATATATATATATATAACACTAATTTTGTTGTTAAATTTGATATAATATATTGATTATTTTGAATTATATGATAATATATACATCTATTATAACATCATAATCTCAATCGTTTGAATGACTTATACTCGTGAGTTACACATCAATAAAAGTAAATATTATACATAGTTTAATATTATTTATAGTTGTTGTTATTTTTAACTAATTATTTAAAATTTATTTGCTTAATATTTTAATTTCTATCATTATAATTATTTAAAACATCACACATTATTTTTTGATTTTAAAGATAACAATATAATCATTTATATACAGTTATTTTTAACTATTGTTAATATAAGTTATTTTAAGCTACTTATTTGAAAATTTTTAACTATTATATAAATATATTTAGGAAATATTTTAGTTAAATTGATATTATAATTTAGTTTTTGCATTTATCACTATAATTTATCACTTTAACTATTTACTAAATATTATTTGGTTTTTTTAGTGGAACTGAAATTTATATTTAAGTTGACACTGTAATGTTATATTTAAATTAACAATTTAAGTATTTTGTTCAAACTGTTCAAAAGTTATAGCTTTAAACTGATAATGGTTTATATGCAACAACATTTTAAATCTAATAAATTAAGTATAATATGATAAAATTTAAAGACATAACTTTATAAATAGAAATAAATATATTATTTTAAAATTGAAAATTAATCAATTTATAATTACACTTTAGGTTTGATATTTATTTAACCTTATTAACCAACTTACAATCATTATTAGAAAGACACTTCAATTTATCACTTTTAACTATTTATAAAATAATCTTTGGGTTGTTTAAGTTAAATAAAATTTATATTTAAGTTGAGCCTATAATGTTATATTTTAATTAATAATTTAAGTATTTTATACAAATTGTTCAAAAATTATACCTTTAAAATGATAATGATTTACATCCAAAAATATATTAAACCTAATAAATTAAGTATAATATGTTAAAAGTTAAAAAACATAATTTTATAAGTAGAATTAAAGATGTTATTTTAATATTGAAATTTAGTTTATATATGATCACACTTTAGATTTAATATTTATTTAACCTAATTATCAAATTATAATTATTATGATAAAGAAATTTGAAAACTCATGGGTGTTTCAAATGAATGTGGTGAAAGGAAAAAAGAATGGGGGTTTCAAATGCATGAGATTCAAGAAAAAATGATAGCTTTATAAGTATGTATGATATATATATATATATATATATATATATATATATATATATATTGGAACTTTGGCCCAAAATTTAAGTCTAGCAGCAGCAGTCCAAGAAGAAAAGAGGGTTGACTCGTGACTCGTGAGGCGTCTAAACGAGGAGCTGAAGCGGAAGCGGGAGATTACTTCGTGAGTGCCAAGATACTCGAGAACTTCAATTGTCAATTTTGTAACGAGAACCCTTGAAAATCGTGGATATCGAGACTCTTAATGGTTGTTTGTGGTCTAATTTCTATTCCTCTATCTCCATTTCTTATTCTATCTCTCTCCCTCTCTCAGTCTCTATATCTTATTCCTAATTTTGTGTTAGTCGTCTAATCGACAATTGTTGGTTACCTCATTGCCTGCTACGGTGCTACCATTTGATTAAATTGGATTTATTTTTCCTTCATTCGGAGTTGTATCAACATTTCATAGGTGTATCAACGATTTGGGTTGGATTTTTTTCTACCTGAAGCAAGAGGAAAACAGAATCAATATCTAATTCAATGAGTTTTTTTTTCTTTTGTTTGTTTCTTATTTCTTTGTAAAATTCCCGACATGAATCATCAAAATTTCATTGTATCTGATTAAATGATTGGTTCAATTGTTGATTTTGTGATGTGAATACATAATCAGGAGGCTTGAAGGCATATCTGAAAGCTGAAAATCGAAAAAGCATGGTCTGATTTCGTTCTTTTTTTTTTAATTTTGGTGAGTTCTTTACTTCTCTACTTGTCTTCTGATTATGTATTTCATTCTATCTGATTATGTTTTTCATTCTATTTGATTTGGATTTAAGATTGGATTTCTCTCACGTTTAATGTTGAAATCAGAAGGCATATATGAAAAATGAAAGCTGTAAAACGAAAAAGCACTGTGATTCTGATTTTTTTCTGATTTAGGTGAGTTCTTTACTACTCTTCTTTTAATTCAATTTTATTGTTGTCTGTTTCATTTTAATATATGTAATTTCGTTTTTGTAAACTTTTTGTGTTTTCGTTTCTTGTTTTTGTGATGTGAATCAGGAATCAGGAGGCTTCTTTATTCTGATATTTGACAAGTGTCAAGCTGTGAAGGTTGCTCAAATTTTGCTGTTGTGTGTTCTTGACTTCTTGTTCAGGTTGTATCTTTCCTTCATTCCTTGTTTAGTGTTTATAAGTAGATTTGTTTTGTTTTATATATGATTCCCCGAAAGCAACCATTAGGTGCACAAAATAGAAAACGAAATAAAAAAAGGAACAACAAGAGGCTAATGAATTAAGAGGGTCTTTGAATAAATTTTTGGTTAGAAATCAAAATGCTAGTGATTTTGAAAAAAAAAATGATAATTTTAATTTTCCACAAAGTACTTCCAATGATTCGGTTGATCTTTCTAATGAGTTTGATAAAAATGACTTTGTTGAGAAAGACAAACCAAATGATTTTAATATTTTTGATCCTAGAGTATGGGATGATTTAGATTCAGAAATGAAAGATTTACTAATAGAAAAAGGGCCAAATAGAGAAATTGATACAAACATAATTTTTCCAAAAGACGCACCTGGTAGACATTTTTCTTTTGATTTTTATACATGTAAATTAAAAAATGGTGATTGTGTTGATAGAAAATGGTTAGTGTATTCAAAAGAACTTGATAAAGTTTTTTGTTTTTGTTGTAAACTTTTTAAAACCGTTCGAACCAAAAGTAATTTGGCAACCTAAGGAATTAAAGATTGGAAGCATCTTAGTGAAACATTAAAACAACATGAAAATAGTTCTGATCATATGGTTGATGGGTTTTATACAAACAATCCTATGTGTGCATGCAACCCTAGAGGTGGATCTATGTTATCATTATTAGTTATACAACATTATGAACATTTGAAGAACCCTAAAAGGCTTCTAGGAATTTCGAAATTCATAAGGAAAGATGAAATATTGTTATATTGTAATAACAACCTAAATCTTGAATCTTCTTGTCTTTGAAAGCAAGTACCATAATTGTAGTACCTCTAATGGCTCACAAACACCAAGAGCAAATGGAGATGCAAGGGAGAGAGATGAGAGGTATGAAATTCGGCCCTAGGAACCCTTGGGAAGGCATGGACAAATTTCATGTGCCAAGGGGTGTTTATATATGTGTAGGGATTTAGGTTTCAGTCCTTATCCTTATCTGGTTGCTTGCCCACCAAGCATCCCAAAAGATAACCCTAGAAACCTTATCATGGACGAATTCTAAGGCCTTATCACATTGAATTCGTCCACCCTATCCCATAAGGCATCCATTGCCCTACTTTGCAACTATCACATAATTACAGTTCAACCCCTCTAGTTTAATTAATTACTTTTGATCACATAATTAATTCTTAGTTAATTATTTACCAATATTAATTAAACAAATATGATTTCTCTTTTAATATATTATTTCTCCAGTCAAGTTGCTTTGGTGAAGGCAACCCAAAAGGACCATGCACAATCGGGTCAAGTACCTACCAAATATGGTTACGGGCTTAGATACTAATCCAACAGTCTCCCACTTGGATAAGTCTAGTAACTATAATAGTAAGTACAACCCGATTAGCAATCGTAGCTCTCAAAGACGCTATCGAAGTCTAATCTTATCAGCAACCTGTCCTTTAGATAAGGGATCATATATTCCTCCATTCTAGATATCGTATAGACCTGAGACATGGATTGAAATCATTCTCTCAATCTATATGTTGTTTCCCGATTTCCGATTTACGACGACTAACTAATTGAATAAATCAAATTAGCCCTAGCCCGGCCGAGCATTTACGTTTGTCATCACTAAATCATCGAGGGGCCCACAAATATCGCTTTTATCCACTTTGGGTAAAAGGAACGGATAAACTTCGACTCAATGCTTGCTTGAACTCACTCACCAAATCACACATAACAATATGTTTTATAACAACAAGTTACTGGTGCATTTACATATTATCAATGTGTAACCGATTCGCAAGATACAACTCACATATCTCGGTTTCAAGAATACAAGATATTATCGTCTCACCAATCGCTCGTGATAAAATTCATGAAGCGATCCAAGTGATCGTGGGTTTAATCCAATGCTCAAAATCATATTCATAAGCACTCATGAATGTTTCAACAAACCTTTGCTATGTCTAATACACTTTAGACAATCCACAAACCATTTCATGACAGTCTTCATTGATACCTACTTCCATTATATGAACAACTGTGGACCATTCGAATAATTTGATTATTCTGAAATAATTAATTATTCAGAAAGTCAAAACATGCAAAGTGAAACACAAGAATAATACTAATCCTATATGGTCCCAAACCTTTGAGTAAAAATAAAACACCGTTTATTTACCACCATATCGATTACTCATTATTTGTTGTTTTGGTTAATTAACTTATTACTTGAATTATTACTACAATTGTCCCATGCTCTTAGCATGCACACAATGTTTACCTATGGTCCTTACTTTGTGAAATAGATCAAATGAACACATTTCCAATCATACTCATTTCATAACTCCCAATCCTTATCACAAGTGTAAGAATATCAAATTCTTGCCACTTATAGAATATGTTATATTCTAACGTTTTATGCAACGATCCTTACGTAATGTCACTGCACTAAAGTCACAAAGACTATTGCCAATGAAATTATAAAGCCCTCCATTGGAGATTGTTGCAAGACAATTCCATAGATACGAAGTCTCATATTCAAAGTACATTCTTTTGAATATCCTTTTGCATAAAAGTTTCTAATCTAGTCATATAGATTCTTAACGTCCAACTACCAATATGGAGACATTTCCACATTTGCCATATGACAACTCATTATCAAATCTAGTAATAATGTTAGTATGGTCCATCCACTACTATACTTCCAACTATTCACAAGCAACCGATCCTTGGTGAACCTTAGATTGTCCTTTTATAGTTGTTTAATAAACTTAGTCATGTGTGTTTTAGTCCTTTTTCCCTCTTAATGCACTAGGCATTTGGAAAATTTTAGAACAGTCAATTATTACAGCATATGCAATCGATCCTATACTCGAAGCGTATGGAACACGAAACATAATGTCTTGCATAAAGGCGTGATACTTTATCAGTCTTTTGCCATAATATTTCTATTTGCCATGTTCTCAAAAAACGAATTAAGAAAAGGGATGCCGTAATCATAATCGAATTTTGAGAATGCAATTCATATATTTGACTAAATTTGATTAAAATTTCTTGATCTAAGCTCTTAGATTTCGAAATCAAGTACAATATTCTCTCCCTTAATTATAGCAAAACAACTTTTCAACCCTTGCAACTTTGCAAATTTAAAACACTGGTTTTCTATAATTAATATTGCTAACTTGCAACTTACCATAATTATCATGCTCCCACTAACATGATGATTATATTCATGCCAGCATAACACTTATGCTCCCACTAGCTTTGACATGTATTCATAAAACAGTTGAACTTCTAGAAAACAATGCTTATTGAGTTTCTTAAGTTCATATTCCTAATACTAATACGCTTCGATAAGACTTTATCTAAGCTTCTAAACCTCATACACCTTTTCTTAGATAACTCATGTGTGTGTCCAAACGATTCTAGAACTTCTAGCAATAGTCTAAAACTTTCAGACCCATTTTCCATTTTCCGCAATTCTAACTATGAAGAGGGATGCCGTAATCATAGTTGAATTTGAGAAACCCAAATTACATAATGATATCTTCAAAATCTCTCTTAGTGACAGTGTTTCCTCACAATCATTTTTCATGAAGGAGAGAAACCTTATAACACTTAGATTTTATTATGTATGTTCCCTTATCCATGTGAATTTGTTATAACCATAATCACAAGATAATGTTAGTGACAAATTCAAACTCTTATGGACAGAACATGTTCATTCTTAATTTCTTGCCATTAAGGGTCCCACCATTGCTTCCAGGTTATTGAGCAGCCTACCCTTCATTTCAATGTACTTTCCATTGAACAAGGTGCCTTTCCCATATGCAATTCATTGAGAACTCATAGAACTCACATGAATAGTTGACCAACCTGGACTGGCACAGATTCAAAAATCTGTCAACACGATAGGTTAGAAACCACAAGTCGTGTGCTAGTGTTTAATAATATGTTTACTCTTGATTAGTTCTTGAACCTAATCAAGATCATTTAGACTCCCACTGACCTCTTGAAATATAAGATTCTCTTGTCAAGAAACATTCCTTGGCATAATAAATATTCAAGAGTTAGTGTGTGTCTTTATGAAGACAAAACCTACACACAATTTGGTACTAGTTGGTCTTTGTCTTATTCTAGACATCACAACTCACCAAAATGTGAAAATATATGAACATTCCTACTTAACATTTTATCACTCAAGTCACAATCTTGGAGTTTAACTCTAAGACTTGATCTTGGAACGAAGTACGATTCATCTTATTGACTTAACCCATTTTGACAATTCCCGACTCCTCTTCTTAGCCATACTTAGTGCACTAAGGTGTCCTTGGAGGATGAATTGTAATATGGTTCTTTACAATTTACCAAGACGATCATAAAACATGATACATAATCACTCTCCCTTCTTCTTAGATTGGAGAAACTTCTTATCTTTCTGCCTAATTGATTCTTCTTATTCGTTCTGCTATTTACTGAAACTCTTTCAATCAACTCAGAATTACACTTAATCTTATAAGTATAATCATTTCTACTAACCTTTTTGTAAATCATGACAAATATCTTATCTCTCTTTGTGGTGGATTTGATCAACGCACAACCTAGTGTACTCGATCTCCTAGTCATTCACTTGACACTTTGTCAAAGAATTAGTCTAATTTCGAAATATGAAAGTTTTCGTTCATCACGCAACCAAGTTGTATGATTCCAAGTTTCTTTCCAATTGAAACTTGGGCGATGAGAAATTCTTCATATTTGGTAAATTCTTGACATCTCCACAAATTAAGAATGAAATCCATTATTTCTAATATTAGAAAACTTCAAACATCAATTTTTTCATACACGCCGTTGCAAGGATAAATAAATAAGATAAAATCAAAATTAATTCTATTACGGAAAAATATGTCCTTATAATAGAATTCAATTGAAAAACTATGTTATTACATATTTCTTATAAATCTATTCTAACTCCAAGTAGTAGCTCAAGAATCTAATCCTCAAGCAATGCGATCGAAATCCATTTCTTCACGATTAGATTCAGCTCACTTCTTCCCTTAAGATTCCTCTCTTTTCTTTGATCCTACAAACATCAAAATGTAATCTTATCACATCAGATATTAGGAATCTAGAAGAGTAACTTAAAAGAGTTAGTTAATGGATTTTACCTAAAGCAGAGTCATACATCTTGACTCTCTCATCTCTTAGATCGTTTAGGTAGTGAGGGCAGCTTCGTAACCAATGCCCCTTCCTTTTGGCAGTAGAAACATATGGATTCTTCTGGAATGGGACTATCTCAGACTTAGCCTTTCTCTTGTGTAGAGAAAACTTTTCTAGACTTCCAATGTGTCCATTTCCCACAGAAGGTTAGGATATTGATTTATCAGACAAAATTTGCTCGACCAGTGCGCAAAATCATTTCAGATTCAGCAGCAATAAGCAAATGAGTCAAATCAATAAGGGTCATGTCGTGGTCCATCATATAGTACTCTCTAAAGAACTTACCATGTGATTTGGGAAGTCACTAAATAGCCAATTTCCTTGAGACATCAACACTTAACAATCTTGTCAATGTGTGACTTCATCTTTAAGATGCATGTACACACAAACTTTCCATCTTTGTGTCTTATTGCCAATAGGGCTTGAATGACCTTGAACTTTTCAAGTTTTTAAACACGTGGGTTAGAGAGAATTATTGGAGGAGGTGGAAAAATGAAGCATGACTTCCATTTCCACAATCCAATCGTGGAACATCATCTTCACGTGGAAAACCTTTTCCAACGGATTTAGGAAGACCATAGTTGTCAGACTTTGATATCTATGAAACAGGAGAAAATTCAAGTTTAGTTGATTGAGTCCTTAATAAAACACCCAAATGAGATATTAAGGCTAGGATCCAACACAGCATCCTACAAATTGGAAGAGGGGTGTCGTAATCCAACTTGCAGAACATTTGAAAGTAAGTGAATGACGATTCACTAATTTTCCACCATGAAAAACGAAAGGAAATTTAAGTTTTAGATGTATTGAAAACTCCTAGATCTTTTGAGATTCATTGAACTTTTCAATGGCATGGTTCAATCTCGATATGCTCCTCGATTTGTGACTGGGATGCCGAGGATCACATAACAGGGTGTGAATAACCATGCAAATATAGATGGTACCCCCAATGTTACAATCACCTATTTGATGTGCCAGTTAACCACACACGCTCCACCGAACTATGACAAACATTGAGTCACCCTTTGCCACATTTTCTTAGAACCCAATTAGCGTGCCGGTTAACCACACACGCTCCACTAACGTCTTAGCAAGGGTATAAAGTGTAATTTCATTGAGTTGCATCAAATTCACTTTTGCCTAAAGTAACTAGGATTGGGAATTTTGTAAAACATTTAGTTACTTTATATTTCATTATACTTTTAATGAGGAGAGGGTTTGCCCTATCCTACCCATTCAGCTAACGAACCTCCACCAATCAAGGAAGCGGTGGGTAACAGTGGATACCCATTAAACGACCATTTTATAGGTCATAGCCTTATACCCCCCTTATAGATCGACTTCGTGAATGAGGCCTACTAACATTAAGACTAGCATTTAAGTTATACATATATAATATTATGCTTTTAATGTTATACATAGTATAAGGGTGTATTTTACACTTTAAAATACTATGTGGTCAAATTTAATAAATTACAGTTTTAATTTAATTAAATATAAACCATATCATTATGGATTTATTAACTCTCTTTTAATTATACCCTTAATCAATTTAATAAAACCATAAGGGTGTAATTTGAACCATTCAAAATTAGGGTTTTAGAATTTAGACTTTCAAAAATTAAACTTTTAATTAAAACAATTTAAATTCCAAAACTTGAGGGCAGGTTTTGAAACTTTTCAGAACAATTAGGTTTTAATCTCACTTTAAAAAATTTCGAAATTTAAGACTATTTAAATTAAAATTTTTTAAATATTAAAACTCTTGATTTAATAATTATCTTGAATTAAACTATTAATTTAAATTATTAAATCATAAGGGATTATTAAAACATAAAGGATAATTACCAATTAAACAATTAATTTATCCTAATCCTTTTAATCCCTCTAAATTTCGAAAATCATGGGATAGGAAATTTCAAAATCTTTAATTACCATATATAACCATTAAAGGATAATTATAAGATATGGGATAATCCAAATCTTCAACATTTAGGATCTTATCTTGGGGAGGAGCCTAATGTCGAAAATCCTAGGGTTTGCAAACCCTAGATTTCGAAATCTTGAGACTTAAGGAAAGGATTTGAAAAACCCTTACCAAATTTTCACAAATTAGGGTTTAGGAACCCTAATCTCGAAAACCTTGTTTTTTCCTCCTAGGGTTTATTGGCTATAAACCCTAATATGTCAAGTTCATACAATTGTATAATACTAATTGAAAAGAAGTTAACCAAAGGCTCTAATACCACTGATGGGTTTTATACAAACAATCATATGTGTGCATGCAACCTTAGAGTTGGATCTATGTTATCACTATTAGTTATACAACATTATGAACATTTGAAAAACCCTAAAAGGCTTCTAGGAATTTCGAAATTCCTAGGGAAAGATGAAATGTTGTTATATTGTAATAACAACCTAAATCTTGAATCTTCTTGTCTTTGAAAGCAAGTACCAGAAGTGTAGTACCTCTAATGGCTCACAAACACCAAGAGCAAATGGAGAGGCAAGAGAGAGAGAGAGAGAGTGAGAGAGAGAGAGAGAGAGAGAAAAGAGAGAGAGAGAGAGAGAGAGAGAGAGAGGAGAGGTATGTCATTCGGCCCTAGGAACCCTTGGGAAGGCATGGATGAATTTCATGTGCCAAGGGGTGTTTATATAGGTGTAGGGATTAGGGTTTTCGTCCTTATCCTTATCTGGTTGCATGCCCACCAAGCAGCCCAAAAGATAACCCTAGAAACCTTATCATGGACGAATTCTAAGGCCTTAACACCTTGAATTCGTCCACCCTATCCCACAAGGCATCCATTGCCCTACTTTGCAACTATCACATAGTTACAGTTTAACCCCTCTAGTTTAATTAATTACTTTTGATCACATAATTAATTCTTAATTAATTATTTACCAATATTAATTAAACAAATATGATTTCTCTTTTCATATATTATTTCTCCAGTCAAGTTGCTTTGGTGAAGGCAACCCAAAAGGACCATGCACAATCGGGTCAAGTACCTACCAAATATGGTTACGGGCTTAGACACTAATCCAACAATGGTTTGTTTAAGAACTTGGACTGAAATGCGTATTAGGTTAAATAAAAATGAAACAATTGATACAAAGCTACAATCGGGTCAAGTACCTACCAAATATGGTTAGGGGCTTAGTTATATTCGTGGTCAAGTTTATGATAATGGGGCAAATATGAAAGGAAAACACCAAGGTGTTCAAAAACGATTGCTTGATATAAATAGTAGAGCTTTTTATATGCCTTGTGGATGTCATGTTTAAATTTGGTTTTATGTGATATGGCAAATTCTTGTCATAAGGCAAAAACTTTTTTTGGTACATGTCAAATGGTTTATAATGTTTTTTTCTAATTCAACAAAAAGATGGATTGTTTTACTTCAATTTATAGATGATCTAACACTTAAATCATTATCATCTACTCGTTGGGAAAGTCATATTGAAAGTGTAAAGCAATAAAAACATAATTTTCCCAAATAAGAAAAGCTTTAAAAAATTATCTAAAGAAAGTGATAATGGACAAGTGTGTAGAGATGTTGATTCATTAGTAAATGGTGAATTTTTTAGTTTTGAGTTTATTTTAAGTTTAGTTATATGGTATGAAGTTTTGTACAAAATTAATTTGGTTAGTAAAAAGTTACAATCCAAAGAAATGCTTATTGATGTTGCTGTAAAAAATTTGGAGGGGTTAATTAATTATTTTGAAAGATATAGGGAAAGTGGGTTTGACTTTGCTATTAGTGAAGCTAAAGAAATAGCTGTTGGGTTTTGAGCAATCTAACACTTCCTAAGTGTGCATGCAACCCTAATAAACCTTGGATCTATGTTTGTCTAAATACATGCAAAATAATAATTTTTCCAAGGTTTATAACCTATCTAACATGGCATGGGGTACTTTTAAACATAAAATAATTAGATAAGATTACATACCTTTTGATGATGAGTTTGATTCCTAAGGAGTTTGAGGGCCAAGCACCAATAGTGTGAATGCCTCAAATTGAATCACAAATCTGTGACATCCCCATTTTCATATCAGAAAAGACCGATTTTGTTTATGCTTTATGAAAATCAGAGTACTTCATTTTATAAAAATGTTGCGGAATTTGTTCCCAGAAAAATACGTTAAATATGTTATTAAAACATTTTCGAAGAAACGTATTTTATTCATTTCAAAATGTTTGGGATGTCATCGTTAATACAGAAACATAAGCATAAACAGAACTTACATTTATTTACACTAGTGATGTACATCTCTTTAAATCTCTCAGTGTAAAGTGACTTCATATCAACACCTATGATATAAATAAACTGAGTGGGTCAGGTTGGGAAACCTGGTGAGTACATAGGGTTTTCAACCCACAATAATATAATTATTATGTTTAAACAATCAGACAATCAACCCAATTATCCATCCCCATTATCTTCTTTAGTCTTAAGGATCTACCCTAAGAATCAGCGATTCCTCGTTTATTTATTCCTAAGGATCATCCTAAGGAATCGACACGAAGTCCATCATTACCAAGGCTTATAGAATATATATGGTGAACACGTAGTCCGAAACATCTGGTAAACACTTAGTTCAAAAGTAACTAGTGAACACACTCAGTTCAAAGATACGTAGTGAACACACTCAGTTCAAAGATACGTAGTGAACACACTCAGTTCAAAATACCTAATGAGCACCTAGTTCAAAAACACCTACAGGTTACGAGCTTACTAGCGTTCTATCGGACCATCTAGTATCGCCCATGATCTTCATCTATACTCCACTAGATGACTGGATCACTGACAACATTGTGTTATCACAAAACAACTATTTCATCTACCCATGTTTTACCCAACACATTTTGTAGATATAAAATACATATACAGTTTAAATCCTTTAAAACATGTATAAAACGTTCATCCAGCATAGACAGCAAGTATTCAGATAATATGCACACATAGCACGTAGTTTATATAAAATACTTCATATCTATGTGTAAGATGAAAGGGACTATGCACTCACTTGAATAGGTGGTGACTCAGCACTCGGACAGTGCTTCGATACTCTCAAAACGATATTCCTTCGATAAAACCTAGTACCAGTACCACTAGGGTTTAGTCTAACGATAACCATGACTAATTAATAGTCTGACTATTATTATTATTATATAAGAGTTAAATAACACTCAATATAACTCATAATAATAGCCCAAATACTCATTATAAGTTCCTAATAATGTTACTATATTAAAACATAAGCTATACTAAAGATAGCGTAGGCATAGCTCACTTACATCGGGTTTTTCGCAAAACCGGGCTTCGCTGGAGCAGCGTTTCCAAGCCGAAAGACCCTTTTTCTCGGGACTCCGGGAGCCTCGGGGCTTCCTTCGGGTGCTAGGGGGTTTACCTAGGCTTTTAGGGGGGTTAGGGAGCTTAGAGAGAGAGTTTAGAGAGAGAAAGAAGAGGGGTGAGGGTGAGGAAATGAGGGAACCTGGCACCTCTATTTATAGGGGTGGAATCTGATGGACTCGCCGAGTAGGGGGGACCTACTCGCCGAGTTGGTCCATGTGGTGGCCTTCTGGTGGTGCCACGTGTCCAATTCTGGTGGTGCCACGTCACCCCCTATCGCGTATCAGCCCTCAAACTTAGAAAAATCATAACTTTCGCATACAAGCTCCGTTTTCGACGTTCTTTATATCCACGCGTAGGTAAAATCAAGATCTACAACTTTAGTTTAGACTCCGTCGGCTAATTCTCGATCGATCTCAAATTTAACAGTAGGAGGAGTTTAGACTGTTAAATGACCGCGAAGAGTTCATAACTCCTTCATACGGACTCCGTTTTCGTCTGTTTTTTACCGTTGAGTTCCTATTAATGAGATCTTCAACTATCATTTAGGTCACGTAAGCCAAAAACCGCTCGAACTAAAATTCGAGTTTCGGGCCGTGCACTTCTAAGCCGAATCTTAGAAAAATCATAACTTCTTCATACGAAGTCAGATTTGGGTGTTCTTTTTATCGACGCTCTTAGTTTAACATATTCTACGACTTTCGTTTAGATTGCTAAGGATAAATCTCGCTCTATCGTAAATTCACTATTTACGCTCCCGGTGTCGTGCCGGTTTTGCCGTAAAACTTCGACGGGCCATAACTTCTTCGTTATAACTCGGATTTCGGCATTCTTTATATGTACGGAAACCTTGTGACATATTCTAAAACTTGGTTAAGATTATTTATTCTAAATAATCTTTTGTCGAAAAGTCATTTTCGACCCCTATTGCCTCTAAATTGACTAGCCCGGATCTGCGGGCGTTACAAAATCACCACAAACTCTTGGAAAACTTTGAGAGAGTGTATACACACTTATAAAATCGGCCACACACAAAACACACATACTAGTTACCCTAGTGGCTATTTCATGCAACATAAGCATGCTTATATAGTGTACATGATTAGGGTGAAACCCTAATAACCCATGACCTTTCCTTTTCCAAGGATCTATGGGTTAAAAGCTCCGTGGATCATCCATGGACTTCCATACAAGCCTAGCCCATTAACAAATGAGTGTTAGCCCACACCATATAAAACCAATAGCCCACAATCTAATTAGTCTTCCTTTTAATCTCTAAATTAATTCATAATTAATTTAAGACTAAGACTAATTAAATAACATGACTTCATATTAATATATTATAACTTATAATATATTAATAATCATATGTGTATAACTCTCATAAAATTATCCATAAATAGTTTGGATGAAATGCAACCCAAATGGACCATGTCGGGTCGGGTCAAGTATATACCAAATAAGTTATGGACTTAGACACCTTATCCAACAGATTCCCACTTGGATAAGTCTAATAACTGTATTTGCGTATGTTACTTCAGGAACCAACCAGCAATCGTAGCTCTCGAAAACTCTGTTGAATTATGAAGCACCATTTTAGATAAGTGATCATATAATCCTCTGTTCTCATAATATCAGTCGGACAAATACATGAAACAACGTCGTACTTATTGTCCAACAGTTTGTTTCCCGATTTTCGATTTGTTTGACAAAGAACTTAATCGAACACATCAATCTAGTTCTGACCGGCTGGTACATAGGTCACAACAAAATCATCGAGGGGCCCAGATATCGCTTCTATTTTTAGAAGGAACAGATAAACTTCGACTCATATACTTGTTCTACTACTTGTTGAATTGTACACAAAGGCACGTTTTATAACATCAAGTTACTGATGCGTTTACGTGCAATCAATGCACAACCAACTCATAGGTAACAACTCATATCTCTAGGTTTGAAGATTTATATGATATTACCGTCTCACGATCACTCGAGATAAATTCCATGAAGTGATACAAGTGAGCGTGGGTTTATTCCAATACCCATAACTTATGAGCACTCATGAATGTTGTAGCAACCATTGCTATGACTAAACCCATTTAGCCATCTACAAACTCGATTCATGACAGTCTTGATTCATACCTACTTCCAACATATGAACGACTGTGGAGTGTTTAAATAACTTAGTCATTCGGAAAGAATAACCTAGCTATTTTGGAAGTCAAAACATGTAAAGTGAAACACAATAATAATCGTATCCAATATGGTTTCAGAACCTTTTTGAATATAAATAGAACCACCTTTTATTTATCACCATATTGATTACACATTATTCATTGTATAATGTTTCAAATAATCAACTTAAGACTTGAATAAAAACAACAGTTGTCCCATGCTCCTGACATGTACACTTCGTTCTTCTAAACAATAGTTATGCCATACTCCAAGTATGCACACTATGTTTGTCTATGATCCTTACAATGTGATGTAGATCAATTGAACACGATTCCAATGATACTCATTTCACAATCCCAAATCCTTATTGTAAATGTTAGAATCCCCGATTCTTATCATTTACCAAAAATCTGTTAGATTTAAAACTTTTATGCAATGTTCCTCTTGTAATGATTATTCACAAAGTCACCAAAACCTTGTCACCAGTCATTACAGAGTATTCCAAAGAAGGTCAACTTCTATGGAACGGAAGTCTCATATTCAAAGTACATTGCTTTGAACATCCTTCTTGCATTAAGGTTTTCTAATCTTACATAGATTGAATAACTTCCACCTATGGAGACATTTCCATAGTCCCATTTTGACTATCACTTCCGAACAAGAGTTACTTTTTTTCAAAACATGTCAATACGGTCCTTTCTGACAACTTACATCATACTTCCAACTTTCCCTGAGCAACCAATCTTTGGCAAACCTCAGATTTGTCCTCGAAAGTTTCTTAATCACTTTAGTCATATCTAGTTCTAGACTTTTCCCTTCTCAATGCCTTAAGCATTTGGAAAATTTAGAAAAGATGAATACTATAGCACATGAAATCGATCCTATATCCGAAGCATATGGGACACGATTCATGATGTCTCACATAAAGACATGATACTAGACCAGTCTTTTGCTACAATTTTTTTTTATTTGCCATGTTTTCAAAATTTAACTATGAAGAGGGATGCCGTAGTTATAATTGAATTTTGAGAACGCAATATATATAGAATTTTCTTAAGTCGAACCATTCAGACATATAATTCATATATATGTCCTTGACTAAAGATGATTAAAATTTCAATCTAAGCTTCTAGAATTGAAATGAAGTATAATTTTCTCTCCCTTAATTATAGCAAAATGACTTTTTCAACCCCTGCAACTTCACGAATTGAAACTTTTGTTTTTCTATAATTAACATTGCTATCTTGCAATACTAATCATAATTATCATGCTCCCACTAACATGATGATTATCAGCATAACACTTATGCTCCCACTAGCTCTAACATATTTCCAAAAATTTGCTGGACTTCTAAAATTTAGATTCATACACCCTTTCTTACATAGCTCACATGTGTGTCTAAACAATTTTCATAACTATGAAAAGGGATGCCGTAATCATAGTCTCAATTCCTTATACCTTTTCCATTTCTCACAAGTCCATGTTAGTGTGTCGGTTAACCACACGCGCTCCACTAACGACTTTTGAAAATGCAAACAACACAATTGCTATCTACTTAAAATCTACTTAGTGAAAGCGTTTCCTCACCATCATTTTCATGAATCGGAGAGAAACCTTATGACACTTAGATTTTATAGTGTATGAGTTCCTATCCATGTGAATTTGTCAAAACCATAATCACAAGATAAGGTTAGTGATAAATTCTGCCTTACATGGATTAAACTTGTTCAATCTTAGTTTCTTGTCACCTTGGTAGCACAAGGCCTACCAATGCTTCCAAGTTGAACTCTGATAACTCACATGCAAATTCAACTTATTTGAAGTAGGTACAGAAATAAGAATTATGTCAACACGATAGATTGCAAACCTTAAGTCGGGTGCTAATGATAAATTACAGGTTTTACTCTTGATTAAATCTTGAAACTCTTTCAGGATCTTTAAGGCTCCCACTGTCCCCTTGACATATAATTTTCCCCACTCAAGAACCATTCCTTGACAAAACAAATATTCAAGGGATAGTGCGGATTCTTATCAAGACTAACACTTCACACAATCGGTCTTAGTTGGTCTTTGTCTCATCCAAGACATCACAACTTACCAATCTCAAATGTACAAGAGTAGAAAACATTTTACTCTTACATTTGACTAGTGTTAATAAATCTTCCTTTATGTCACTCAAGGTTACAATCTTGGAGTATGACTCTAAGAATTGTTTTGAAACGAAGTATGACTCATCTTCTTGATTTTAACCAATCCAACAATTCATGACCTCTCTTCATAGCCATAACAATGCACTAAGACGTCCTTAGAGTATGAATTTGTGATATGGTTTCATAATCATTAAGATGATCATGAAATATACTAAAGTACTCTCCCATCCTTTCAGATATGAGAAACTTTTATCTTTCTGCCTAAGTTGATTCTTCTCATTTGTTTGTCATACATTGTATCCTTTCCAATGTTACAGAATTATACTTAACCTTATAAGTATAATCATATTTACTAATCTTTAGTAAATCATGACAAATCAATCTTTGTGGTAGACCTTGACCAGCGCACACCCAGTGTACCTAATTCCTTAGTCCTTCAATTGACTCACATATACATGTGATCAAAGAATTAATCTTAATTTTCAATGATGAAAATTCTCATTCATCATACAATACAACTTGTATGATTCCAAGTTTCTGTCCAATTGAAACTTGGGTGATCAAAAACTTTCTTCATTTGGTAAATTCAGACACTACCACAAATGAAAGAATCAAATCCACTTTCCAATATTGTTATTATTGGAAACATATAAGAAACAATTTTCCACAGATGCCATTGTAAGGACATTTTTTAAAATAAATAAAATTAAAACTCTTTTTTTTTCTTTTATTTTAAAACTTTGCGGAAACATTTATCCTTACAATCCACATGAAAACCTTGTTGTTATCTATTCATAAGCAATATATTATAACTCTTAAGCAACAACTCAAAATTCTGATTACCGAACCATGCGATCGAAACCCACCTTCGCAATCAGAATCAGCATATACTTCTTTAAGCTTCCTATCTTTTCTTTGATTCTTAAAACATCAACATGTGACCCATTCACATTATGTAATAAGAATCTCCAAATAGAAACTTAATAGAGTTAGTCAGTGGACTTTAACTGAAGTAGAGTCAAACTTTTTGACTTAATCAATCTTATGATCTTTCAGGTAAATATGGCAGCTTCGCAATAAGTGTCCCTCCCTTTGGCAATAAAAGATATAGACCCTTTGGTAATGGCACATGAGACTATCTCAGACTTAGCCTTTCTCTTTACCATTTGGTCAACCGAGTTGACTATGGCCGATCCCTTTCCATTGGGAAGAGAAATGCTTTTCTAGATATCCAATGCTACCATTGCCAATGTCCATTTAAGGTTTCGGAAGTTGATCTTCTAATAAAATTTGCTTTACTAGTGTTCCAAATCATTGCTGATTCCGCACCAGCAAGCAAGTAGATAAGATCATTAAGGGTCATGTCATAGTCTGTCTCATAGTAGTCCCACAGGGACTCACTATGTTACCAAGAAAGTGATTGAACATCCAACTTTCACGAGACTTTGACACCCAACTCTCCCGGCTTGTCAATATGTGACTTTATCTCCAAGATGTGAGCACACATAGACTATGCTTGCCAATAGGGATTGAGTGACTTTAAACTTTTCAAGAACTTGTGGGTGAGGGAGAATAATTGGAGGAGGTGGAGGAAGTGAAGCATGATGTTGAGGGACACCATCTTCAAGAGATTTGGGAAGATCATAGTTGTCTGAACCAGACATCTATAATGGGAGAAAATCAAGTTAGTTGATTCAAAATCCTTAATATAACACCCAATATGAAATATTAAGGATAGGACCCAACACAATATTTTATAATTTGGAAGAGGGATGTCGTAATCCAAGCTATAAAATATTTGAAGGTAGGCGAATGACGATTCACCAATTTCCACCATGAAAAATGAAATAATTTATTGGGTTTTAATTGGATTTGAAATTCCTAGATCTTTTGAGATTCATTGAACTTTTCAATGGCATGTTTCAATCTCGAGTGTGCCCTTCAAGTTTTGTGATTGGGATGCCGAGGATCACAAAACAAGGTGTGAATAACCATACCAATTCACTTGGTACCCTTAATATTATCACCTAATCAATGTGCCGGTTAACCACACACGCTCCATTGATCTACGACATACATTAAGTCACCCTTCGTGATTCTTACTAGTCCAAGTTAGTGTGCCGGTTAACCACACACGCTCCACCAACGACTTGGTAAGGTACAAAGTGTGAATTCCATGGGCTAGCACGAAATTCACATTTTTCCTAAAGTAACTAAGATTGGGAATTAAATAAAAAATATTTAGTTACTTTATAGTAATCATTATACTTTTAATGAGAATTTAAAGTCATTGTCCTACCCGTTCGGCTAACGACCCTCCACCGATCAAGCAAGCGGTGGGTGAGAGTGGACACCCATTAAGTCGCCATTTTATAGGCAACAAACTTATACCCACCTTATAGACCGACTTCGTGAATGAGGCCTACTAACGGTAAAACGACTTGTTCTTATACATATATATAATAATTAACCATTAATGTTATAAATAGTATAAGTGTTGAATTTTAACTTTTAAAATTCTAAGTGTATGGAATTAAAGTTTGTGTGAGACTTTACAAATTCCAAAACTTGAGGGCAACTTTTGTAACTCTTCAAAACTTTTCATTTCATAACTTATGAATTAAAGGTTCATAAAATGAAGACTCTTCATTTTATGTAACTTATGTGTTTTTAATGTGTGTTAAAGAAAAGTGACCTTTGAATATCCATAACTTGAGGACAAATTATGGACTCCATTAAAACACATAAATGATCAAGAATTAATTCTAAACAATTCAGCAAATAATTCCTATCATCTTCTAAATTCATAAGAACATGAACATGATTATCAAAGTTTCAAGAATTATATGAACACATAAAAAGCATGAAATTTTGATATATGCTATTGTAAATGGATTAGAACAACCATTACACCAACTAAAATAAGTTTTAAAACATCAAAACAGTTTAGGGTAAAGTTTCTAGTCCATTTCCAGCAGCAAAAGTCGAAAATCTGCATTCTGAACATTCTACTCGCCGAGTGCACGAACCTACTCGGTGAGTAGGATGAATTTCGCCTTGGACTCGGCGAGTCCATCATTCAGACAGCAAAAATGTCGACTTTTTTCACTATTTTGCATCAAGTATCAAACAAGCAAGCCTAGGCTCTGATACCACTGTTGGGTTTTGAGCAATCTAACACTTCCTAAGTGTGCATGCAACCCTAATAAACCTTGGATCTATGTTTGTCTAAATACATGCAAAATAATAATTTTTCCAAGGTTCATAACCTATCTAACATGGCATGGGGTACTTTTAAACATAAAAGAATTAGATAAGATTACATACCTTTTGATGATGAGTTTGATTCCTAAGGAGTTTGAGGGCCAAGCACCAATAGTGTGAATGCCTCAAATGGAATCACAAATCACCACAAACTCTTGGAAAACTTTGAGAGAGTGTATACACACTTATAAAATCGGTCACACACAAAACACACATACTAGTTACCCTAGTGGCTATTTCATGCAACATAAGCATGCTTATATAGTGTACATGATTAGGGTGGAACCCTAATAACCCATGACCTTTCCTTTTCCAAGGATCCATGGGTTAAAAGCTCCATGGATCATCCATGGACTTCCATACAAGCCTAGCCCATTAACAAATGAGTGTTAGCCCACACCATATAAAACCAATAGCCCACAATCTAATTAGTCTTCCTTTTAATCTCTAAATTAATTCATAATTAATTTAAGACTAAGACTAATTAAATAAAATGTCTTCATATTAATATATTATAACTTATAATATATTAATAATCATATGTGTATAACTCTCATAAAATTATCCATAAATAGTTTGGATGAAATGCAACCCAAATGGACCATGTCGGGTCGGGTCTAGTATATACCAAATAAGTTATGGACTTAGACACCTTATCCAACAATAGCAAATACTGTTAAAGTTAAACCCGAATTTTTAAAAAAACGTGATTATAAAAGAAAAAAACAATTTGATGAAATTCCAAATACCGAAAGAGAACACCAATCTTCTCAAGAAGCATTTAAAAGAGATTATTTTATTGTTATAGTAGATATGGCTCTTGTTCAATTGAAAAGTAGATTTGAACAAATGCAATATTTTGAATCTATATTTGGTTTTTTATTTGATGGTTCCAAATTAGTTTCTTTAAATGATGATGAACTAAAAAAATGTTGTTTAAATCTTGAGTCCAACTTGACAAGTGGTGAAGAATGTGATATTGATGGAATTGGTTTATTTATTGAGTTACAAATTTTGTAGAAAATGTTATCGAATGAAGCATACAAATGTGAAGGTCCTTGGACATCTATTCAAATAATGGAGTATGCAAGAAGAATGGATATGTTCCCTAATGGTTTGGTTGCATATAGGATCTTATTGACAATGTCGGTTACGGTTGCTTCCGCGGAAAGAGTTTTTCAAAATTAAAGCTTTTGAAATCGTATCTCCGAAGTACTATGACTCAAGAGAGATTGAATGGATTATCACTTTTAAGTATTGAAAGTGATTTTTTTACAAAATATTAATTATTGTAAAATAAGATATGTTTTTGCTTCAAAAAATGCATGAAGACAACGGTTTAGATGATTTTTGTAGGTTTCGTTTTTATTATATGGATTGTTTGATTATAAAATTTACTATATTTTTTATTTTTAAATTTTTTATATATAAGGGCATAAAATATTTTCTCTCGCCTCGGGTAGCAAAAAACAATGGACCGGCCCTGACTTCACACATGCATTTATACTTGATTTTCACATCATTTTCAGACATTATAAAGAAAATATCGGATTTTCTGGGTTTTTATGAAAGATACAAAGACTTTTATTCAAACATACTTATGAACTCACCAACATTATATATGTTGACGTTTTCAAAATAACTTGTATTCTTAGGGACTCGTTAAAGAAGAATCAACAAGAAAATGGGATTTGTTTGTGTACTGTTAAGCATCATACATTGAATGTTTTGGTCATGTAATTTAAAAGATTGTACTTGATGTAAACAATGGCAGTTGTATTATATTATGCATGGTAATGATGATGTTATGTTTCATTTATATCAACTGTAATGATATTTCAAGATGAAGTCACGCACAAACCCCCGGACATCTCCGCCGTCTGGTTCAGGGGTGTGACAGATTGGGATCAGAGCATTGTTTATAGTGAATTGGCATATCTAACCATACAAGATATGCAACTATAAATACAATGGGACTAAACTACTCTGAACATAATAATTAAAATACATACTTACTTGTGCATTTTAGAGTAATAACACAATAAGAACAGTAAAAGTCTTTAGAGGATTTGAACATCGCTATTAAACTCGGGCAGCTATGTAGTCGTATTGAGGGTGAATGTAGCCTGATCAACTACATTCATTCAAAATACAACCAACATGTGTTCGGGAGTAGTTGTGATGGACAATGAATCAAAAACTTATCATTTAATTATCCGAAGATCTTATAGAATCAAACCTAAACAAAATTAAAATACTATAGGAGTATTTGGTGTACTATTTGTTTCTAGTATTTATACCCCTTAGTGCAATACACTATAGACGAGTATGATTAGCTAGGGAACCCCTATCTCCCTAGTCAGGAAAAAGCAGGGTGGCTCGACCCAGAAGAAGACCCAGAAGGAGACTTAGAGGAAGAACCAAAGGAGAAACATGAAGTAGAACTTGCAGATGGACCTGCCAAGTCAGTAGTGGACCTCAAAGAGGAAGAACTCGAGGGCAATGACGATGATACCTTGGATGTAGAATCTGATGCCATCAATCCTCCATTCGTGGCCAAAGTACCGACTTATCGTATGGGCCCCGGTGGCCCCATGCCCGATGGGCACACGATAATTGGAGATGGAGTCACTATCAGGGAATACGACCACACTAAGGTAAAAATCGAGGTTTCTTCGATCTTAGTCATAGAGGACCAGTTGACCGGGACCTCCCAGTCATGGTCTGGCGCACTCGAGATATCGATAACCAAACTTAGGACACCTCAAAACAAACGGACCAAATGCGGATTGTTGTTGAGGGAGATGAGAGACAAACACATGAAGCAATTGGAGACTTCCCAGCAAGATAGTTAGTTTGGGAGGCACCACTACGAGACACCGAGCAACAAGTAGCTCATCTACAAGGTGCATCCACTTCATCAGCACCCCCACCAGACACTTTCCGCCACAATTAGGATCGGCCTTTTCTTTTCTTCCCCTACTAACCGGTATGACTCTTTTTCGTGTACTAAGACGGTACTTACCAATGAAACAAGTATGTGCTATCTCTTTTTCATGTTATTGCATAAATTCAATTATATGCACAACCGAACCCTTGAAACCGCTAGATACTTAAGGATCTCGAAACCAAAACAACCCATATACTCTAAAGATAGACGTAACGATCGTGCCAAATCTGCGATTGCCTACTACCGTAAATACATCATAGGATGTAGATGGAAACAATGAGAATCATATGACAAGACATGAAATTTATAGAGTACAACCAAGAATGACGATCATTACTTACGATCTGGTGTATCAATATGAAGCAGGAAAATGGCATCCCACAGAATTAACAAGCACACCCACGAGACACCGCTCCTACAGATGGACTCTGCTACATTCCAAGCTGCTGTAACAACAGTGGTAACCGTTGCTATGGCACAACTCAACGCAAACAACACCAATAGAGGTGGAAATAGCATCGACAACTCCAGTCGAAGGAACGAGCACGAAAACCAACAAGTGATAGCTTATCAAGGCACCCCAAACCCCAAGTTTAAGAACAGAAAGAAGAAGTCTGGAAGTAAGAGAAAGGGACAGCCAACTCTAGGGTTTTCGAAGAAGCAACATGTTGTTGTTGTCCATGCGACCATGACATCTACTACATCAACACCAGCGAGATCATATGCTGGAAGCCTACCAAAATGAAACCATTGCAATTTCCATCATAAGGGAGCCTGCCGGGAGCCGTATTGTAAAAGATGCAACCGAAAGAGTCACACTGGCAAATACTGTAGAACTTATCCACAACAGAATCAATAGCCAAACAACAACAACAATCGCAACGATAGTAAAAACAATATCAATGTTGGGGTCAGTCACACCTGCTATGGGTGTAGAGGAACCGGCTATTTCCGACGCAATTTCCCCAAGGATAACAATCAAGGGGTAGAAGGATCAGGAAGGGTCCTAACCCTAGGTCAAGGCGAAACAATTCAAGACCTGACGGTTGTTACTGGTATGTTCCCACTTAACGACTCTTTCCCCTCTCATCTTACTCGATAGTGGAGCTGAGCGAAGCTTCGTTAGTAACAAATTCGAGAAGCTAAACGAATCCTTCACTGTGGAGATGGCTAACGGAAAAAAAAAACGAATCAACCAAAGATATTTATGGTACACCTTAACACTAAACCACCATTCATTTTAAATAGATTTAATACCATTAAATATTAGGAGTCTTGATGTGATAATCGACATGTTTGGGTTAAGCCCCCACCATGCTGATACTATGTGTCGCAAGAAGGCCGTTTGCCTTCACCTCCCCAATCACAAAACTCTAATAACCGATGGTGATAAAACTGGCATCAATCATCGTCTTAACTCATGCATTAAGGCACAAAAGTGTCTGCACAAGAAGAACTACGTTTTCCTCGCTCACGTTGTGGACAAGGACAGGGAAGAAGTAAGCATACAAGGTATTCCTATAGCATGCAATTTTTCGAATGTATTTCCCGAAGAACTTTCGGAATACCCCAAAGAGACAGGTCGAATTTTGAATCGACCTCATACCAGGAACCACATCAATTGCCAATTCATCCTACAAGGTAGCTCCTGCTGAAATTCAGAAGTCATCCAGTCAAATTAAGAGAATGGTTTAGCAAAGGATTCATCAAACCAAGCTTCTCACCCTAGGGAGCTCCGGTCTTGTTCATCAAAAAGATGGATCCTTCAGAATGTGCATCGATTTTAGGGAATTAAATAAGCACTATCAAAAATCGATACCCACTTCCTCGGATTGGCGACCTATTTGACCAGCTTTAAAAGAGCTAGTTACTTCTCCAGATATATCTAAGATTTCGGTTATCATCAGATCCGAGTCCGAGAAGAGGACATTCCAAAAACTGCTTTTCGAACTCGATACATCCATTTCAAATTCGTTGTGATACCCTTCAGTTCAACGAATGCCCCCCCCCCCCCCCCCCCCCCCCGGTATTCATGGACCCTACGAACCAAGTTTTCCAAACCATTCATAGTCAGCCTTTTCATTATTTTCACCAATAACATACTCGTCTACATACGAAACAAGAACAAAAATTGTAAACACCTACGACCATCCTTGGAAAGCATCAAAGATGGAGAATATCGCGGAGGAAGCACTGCGTGAATCAAGATTACGGAATTACTTCAAGATTTTGGCAGTCACTTCAGAGGGCTATGGGAGCATAACTAGACATGAGTGTTGTTTACCACCCTCAAACCAATAGCCAAAGTGAACGGACCATTTAACCACCCGAAGTCACAGTCCGAGCCTGAGTGTTTGAATTCAACAAGTCATGGGATACCCGGTTGCCCTTGATTGAATTCTCATACAATAACAGCTATCGTACGAGCATCAAGGTTGCTCCTTTCGAGGCTCTTTAAGGTCATAAATTCATATCACTTGCTAGTACTCTCACGGGACCAAAAACCATTCGCAAAACGATAGAGAAGATAATCTAAATCAGAACTCGACTTCAAGCATCACGAGACAGACAGAAGAGTTATGTTGACAAATGGCAAAGACCCCTGAAATTCCAAGTCGGGGATCGAGTACTATTGAAAGTCTCTCCCTGGAAAGGAATGATTCGCTTAGGGAAACAGGGAAAATTGAAACCGCAATACATCGAACCGTTCGAGATCCTTGCTCGAATTGGTCTGGTAGCCTATAAGTTGTAGCTATCCTCTTAGCTCAGCAATGTTCACCCCGTGTTCCACGTCTTGAAGTTAAAGAAGTACTTATCAAATAAAACTCTTGTCATTCCTTTGGAAGAAATCGAAATCGACAAGAATCTCCTGTTCATAGAAGAAGCAGTTGAATTTATGGACAGAGGAGCGAAGCCTACTACATAAAGTTGCATTCCAATTGTGAAGTGTGATGGAACGCTAAGCACGGACCGGAATTCACATGGGAACGTGAAGACCAAATGAAGCAAAAGTACCTTCACATATCCTCTCAATCATAAACCAAGCTTCCAAAAGAATTTCGGGATGAAATTCCCTCTAACGGGAGAATGATGTCACAACTAGCAATTTAGCTAGAAAATTCTATACCCTTGTAGACGTCAACTATCATGATACTGGTAACTCTAACTTGATATTATATACTATATTCATTCAACAACAATAAAATCCAGTTCAGGATCACCAAGAAAAGATCAAAACTCCATACAAAACACCTCAATAGTTAATTATGAGTTGAAAACCTTAAAAATCCCACTTCAAGTTCATTACGGACTAGGATTTTCTTATTTGGGACTAATGAACCCATAAGCACTCTATTTGACTATCTTGGGCTTAGAACCCTTAAATGGGCCATAGTTGGACCCACATTCATAAAACTTAACCTTTTGGGCCATATGGGCCTAAAATGGTTCATTTTACCCTTAGTGGACCTAAAATGGACTAGTTATCTTTAATGGGTCTTGTTGGGCCATAAATGAATTAATTAGCCTTAATGGACCACAAACCCATTGCTTTATACCATATTAGGCCATGAACTACCCTAAAGGCCCAATGGGCCGAAAAAACTTCTCCATGGGCCTCATAATTTCGAGCAAGGAACAAGACAAGGCCCAAGTCTCCCCATAATTGCAATTCTCGACCCATCACCAAAAAAAAAAAAAAAAAAAGAAATAGCTAATTCTCCAAACCATGCCACCTCATTTTTATTTGGTGCACACCTAAGCATATTACACCTCAAACAACTAAGCCATCTCATGTTTCCATGCAAAATCATCTTACTTTCTCTTATCTTTATCCCTTGGCCGAGAGCAATTACACACACACACACACAAAAATCAAACACAGTAAAGACAATAAGAGAAGAAAACATCGGACACCGTTAGGCAAGAAGCATTTTAGTGTGATTTATTTAATTAACAAGGATTATCCAAATCAGAATCAATTTATCGAATTCGCACCCTAAAGCAGAATACTTATATATATATATATATATATATATATATATATATATATATATATATATATATATATATATATATATATATATATATATATATATAAAAGGAAAAATTCAAAAATTCTTTTTTTAATTATTATTTTCGGAACTTTATTTAACTAAAAAAATAAAAATAATAAAAAATAAAAAAAATTACCGTTTTTTTTTTTAAATACGTGAAATATTCTAATAGAATATTACACTCTACATATTGTAATATGATTTTTAGATTGTTTAGAATATTCTACTAGATTTGCTAGATATGTAAATATTCTAAATATTCTACTAAAATATGTAAAAAAAATATATTTTTTTGTATATATTCCAAAAATAATATTGGAAAAAAAAATTTCGAAAATTTTCAATTATTTTGTATTTTAAAAATGTTTTTGATTTATCTAATAAATGATTGATTATGATTGCATCTCACGGCCTTTCAAAATTAGGCTGTCTCATATATATATATATATATATATATATATATATATATATATATATATATATATATATATATATATATATATATATATATATATAT
This sequence comes from Lactuca saligna, assembly GCF_052625555.1. NCBI lineage: Eukaryota > Viridiplantae > Streptophyta > Magnoliopsida > Asterales > Asteraceae > Lactuca > Lactuca saligna. The sequence continues at coordinate 66,917,029 of NC_136421.1, read as the reverse complement.
ATATATATATATATAATGTTAAAAAAATCATATACGCTTTTTTTTACTGCTTTTTTTCTTTAAATATTTTTTTTAGTTTTTTCTCTTCATCTTCCTATCAGATTTTTTGTTATTTTTATTAGATGGGTTTATAAAAAATATAAAAACTGATTAGATTGGTTATGTAGATACCTTATCTTGTACGGATAGGGAAATGAAAATATCTTTTAATCTTTCAACAAAGAACCACTGTCCTAATAATTCACACATTATCATGCTTTTTTTTTTCAACAAATAACAATTATCATTATTTATGATGCACCTTTTTGTAGAAATAATCATCTTTGTGGTTTCTAATTATTTCTTTGTCTTTTAAGTCTTACATTTTGTAAATAAAAAAAATCAAATGGTTACGTTGTAACCTTAAAATATCGACGATATTATATATATATATATATATATATATATATATATATATATATATATATATATATATATATATATATATATATATATATATATATATATATTGAAACTATATTAATTTTGTGAGATCGTGAGACGTAATCAAAAAATAATATTAAAATATAAAATAAAATCAAAAATCAAAAAATTCTTTTTTTAATTATTATTTTTGTCATTTCCTTTACCTAAATAAAATTAAAAAAATACTGTTTTTTTTCAAATATTACACTGTCCTAATAATTCACACATTATCATGCTTTTTTTTTTCAACAAATAACAATTATCATTATTTATGATGCACCTTTTTGTAGAAATAATCATCTTTGTGCTTTCTAATTATTTCTTTGTCTTTTAAGTCTTACATTTTGTAAATAAAAAAAATCAAATGGTTACATTGTAATCTTAAAATATTGGCGATATTATATATTTTCATTTGTAATATATATATATATATATATATATATATATATATATATATATATATATATTTTAAAACTATATTAATTTTGTGAGACCGTGAGACACGTAATAAAAAAATAATATTAAAATATAAAATAAAAGAAAAAATCAAAAAAATTCTTTTTTAATTATTATTTTTGTCATTTCCTTTACCTAAATAAAATTAAAAAAATACTGTTTTTTTTTCAAATATTACACTGTCCTAATAATTCACACATTAATCTTTCAACAAAGAACCACTGTCGTAATACTTCACACATTATCATGCTTTTTTTTTTTCAACAAAATAACAATTATCATTATTTATGATGCACCTTTTTGTAGAAATAATCATCTTTGTGCTTTCTAATTATTTCTTGTCTTTTAAGTCTTACATTTTGTAAATAAAAAAAATCAAATGGTTACGTTGTAACCTTAAAATATCGGCGATATTATATATTTTCATTTGTAATATATATATATATATATATATATATATATATATATATATGTATATATATATATATATATATAATATATATATATATATTTGAAACTATATTATTTATATGAGATCGTGAAACGCAATCAAAAAATAATATTAAAATATAAAATAAAAGGAAAAATCAAAAAAAATCTTTTTTTAATTATTATTTTCGTCATTTCCTTTATGTAAATAAAATAAAAAAATACTTTTTTTTTTGAAAAATACTTGAAATATTATAAGAGCATACTACACTGTTAATATTCCAATGTGATTTTTAGAATCCTAGAATATATTCTAGTATTTTAGAATATTTATTATATATGTAAATTATTCTAATATTCTAATAGAACATTTCACAGATATTCCAAAAAAAAGGAATTTTTAATTTAGTTTTATTTTTTATTACTTTTTTTATAAAAAAAAAGTAAAGAAAATAATATTAATTTTTTTTTGAAAAATTTCAAATATTTTGCATTTTGAAAATGTTTTTTTCTCTAGAAAATTAATGGCTAGGATTGCGTATCTTCGTCTCACAAAATATAGTGGTTCCACGTGAACTTAATCATATATATATATATATATATATATATATATATATATATATATATATATATATATATATATATATATATAATTCTTATCGTCTTTTTTTACTACTTTTTTTTCATTAAATATTTTTTTAGTTTTTTTTTCTTCATCTTCCTACCAGATTTTTATTTCTTTTTATTAGATGGGTTTATAAAAAAAACTAGGTGTGAGACCCATGTATTACATGAGTTTATTTAAAAAAATTAAATTTAAAATTTTAACAATTTGAAAATTTTAAATTTATAAGAAAAATGAGAAATTTCTTGAATTATTAAAATTAATAAGGCTTTAATGTATTGAATACATTACATATATAGATTCTTTCTAAAAAATACTTTAGATATATATTACCTTATATATTAAATGTGGAACTTTAATGTAATAAAATGAAAAATACAATAAAATGACAAGTGGAAAATAAAAAATATTAAAATTTTAGAAAATATCATGTGACAAAATGAATAAGAAGAGGACACGTGACAAAAAACTTTCATTTATTAAAAAAGATATAAAAACTGATTAGATTGGTTACATAGTTTCCTTATCTTGTAGGGATATCCTTATCTTGTAGGGATAGGGAAATGATAAATATCTTTTAATCTTTCAATAAAGAACCACCATCCTAATACTTGGTACAAATAACAATTATCTTTATGATGCACCTTTTTGTTGAAAAAATCATCATTGTGCATTCACAGTATTTCTTTGTCTTTAATTCTTACATTTTGTAAATAAAAAAAACCAAATGGTTACGTTGTAACTTTAAAATATCGGCGATATTATATGATCATTTTTAATATATATATATATATATATATATATATATATATATATATATATATATATATATATATATATATATATATATATATATATATATATATATATATATAAAGTTGGTTTTGAAACCATGTTAATTTTTTGAGACCGTAAGACCGCAATACAAAAATAATTTTCAAATGCATTATAAAAGGTAAAAATCCGAAAATTCTTTTTTTAATTATTATTTTGTCATTTTCTTTAACTAAATAAAATTAAAAAATACCGTTTTTTTAAAAAATACATGAAATATTCTAATAAAATATTAAACTGTAAATATTCCAATGTGATTTTTAGAATGTTAAAATGTTCTAGTGTTCTAGAAGATTTGTCAGATATTTAAAATATTCTAATATTCTAATATTCTACTAGAATATTGTATAGGTATTTTAAAAATTACGGTAATTTTTTAATTATTATTTTTGAATAAAAATTGACGAAAATACTATTTAAAAAAAATCGAAAAACTTCAATTATTTTGCATTTTGAAATTTTTTTTATCTACAAAATAAGAAGCTAGGACTACGTATCCACATATCACGAAATTTAATGGTCTTACATGAACCTATATATATATATATATATATATATATATATATATATATATATATATATATATATATATATATATATATATATATATATCCGTGTTGTAGAAATCGGCATTGACGGCCAATTAATCGCTTAACAGGCTCGAACCGATTACGATTAGGGTGCTTCGCGGATATTGGTCAAACTCGGGCAACATGGGATTGGCGGTCCTCGGCGGTTATAGATGGAAAATATTTAAAAAATTCAATTTTTTTTTTCAACTATTACACCAAAATTTTAAAAATTTAAAATTTTATGCTTTCAAAATTTAAAATATTATACTAAAATTTTAAAAAATTCAATATTTTAAAATTTAAAATTTTCAAATACATAATTTTTTAGGAAATATTAATTTTTTAAATAATTTAGGGTCCACAATTAATCGCTGATTAATCTCCACCGAGTCTGATTAATCGCTTATCGTCAGTCGACCGCCGAACGATTTTTACAACCTTATATATATATATATATATATATATATATATATATATATATATATATATATATATATATATATATATATATATATATATATATATATATATATATATATATATATATATATATATTAAAAAGAACTCGTATCTTCTTTTTTTAGGGGTCCTATTAATTAGATCCCAGATTTTCTTAAGGGACTTTTTATTAATGATTTTTTAGGTATAAATTTCCGTGTATGATTACTAAAAGTTATTTTTTTTTTGGAAATTTGGACCTATCATTTAATATTCCTATAAACTTTTTATTTATTAAATATTTTTTTCTTTTATAATCAAATAATAATACAATGTGTATTACATTGTAATTTTATTTTATTATTATTATATAAACTGCATTAAAAAACCAGAAACAAATTAAATTTTTTTGTTTAAAATATTTTATTTTATAGATTTGAAAATAAATAAATATATTTTTGTTTTAATAATTTTTTTTATACAAATGATATTCTTTTTTTATATAAACAAATTTTTATATTGAACCATTTTATTATGTAATGATTAGTTTTATTTAAAGTAAAAATATAAAATAAGGCAATTTCTTTATACACATCACTCTACTATACACCTATTACACACCAATCTATTTTTCATTATCACCTATTACACGAGTTTGGTTGATGCCCAAAAAAAAGAACTAAAAAAGGAGTATGCAGTTAAGAAAAAAAAATAGCGAGTGAGTGATAGAAAAATTAAAAATTAAGTTTAGTAATATTAATAAAGTTAGTAATAGAAAACTTATTATTATATAATAAAATTAGGAATGATTAGGTTATAATGAAAGTTAGTTAAATGATAATAATTACCATCATTAACCTAAAATGTAAATCTAATAATATAGATTTGTGTTGTAGATTAATGTGTTTAAAGTAAGATCCAAAAATAATTATCAAGGATCTAATATTATGTAACAATAATTAATAAAAAAATAATTATTTTATAATAATTAGTTTATTTTAGGAAAAAAAGTTAAAATAATTATTAGAAGTTCTTTAAGAAAATAAAAAATGTTCAAATAGCTGACTCTTTTTTTACTGTTTTTTTTCTTGAAATATTTTTTTTATTTTCTCTTCTTCATCTTCCTAGCAGATTTTTATTTCTTTTTATTAGATGGGTGTATAAAAATATAAAAATTGATTAGATTGATTATGTTTATCTTGTAGGTATAAAGAAATGATACGTATCTTTTAATCTTTCAATAAAGAACCACTATTCTAATAATTCATACATTATCATGTTTTTTTTGTTCTTTTCAACAAATAACAATTATTATTATTTATGATACACCTTTTTGTAGAAATAATCAACTTTGTGCTTTCTAATTATTTCTTTGTCTTTTGAGTCTTACATTTTGTAAATAAAATAATCAAATGGTTACGTTGTAACTTAAAATTTTTGGTGATATTATATGTTCATTTGTAATATATATATATATATATATATATATATATATATATATATATATATATATATATATATATATATATATATATATATATATATATATATATATATATATATATATATATATATACACTAGATGAAAGAATATTGTTGTAATTTCTCCAAATCATAAGGATGGTTTTTATCAGTTTTTCAAAGGTTGGACCAAACCTATGAATTTATCAAAGGATAAGGACGATTTCTGTAATTTACTATATGTTAATATATATGAACATAAATATAATAGTCTTCTTCGTTCGTTACTCATGCCAATCATCCCTTATTGGTAATTTCCTAAATCATAACAAAATTATGAACAAATTATACCCAAACTTTGTTACCAAATTGTAAAGCACTAGCATAGATAAAATCGAAATTGAATTGAGGCATATATAATACAAAACGTTTATCATTTACGCATCTGAAAAAATATAGAAGACATAAAAACAAAACTTGAGCAAATTCATATAAATATGAACATATGTTCATATATGAATATAGCCAAACATAGAAGATATAGCAAGAAAAACTGATTGTGAGTATGCACTACGTGATTTTTAATCTGATTGACAGAAAAAGCAGAATATATTCATAAAGGAACATACGTTCATAGATGATCATGAATTCATAGATGAGCATAAGTTCATGTTTACAATATTAAACATAGAAGATACATAATCATTACATAACACCTCAGCAAAATTAGAAACTCTCCTGAAAAAAATCTGTAATGAAATCATGAAGAACGAGGAAGGGAACAAAGCGATACCTGATAAGATAATTTGAGACATTTGAGAGAAGCCGTGGAGTGGAAATTCAGGTTGTGCTTGGTTCACTTTTTTATTAATAAAATAATTTTTAAGGAAAATGTTTATTAGCTTAAGACCTTTTAGAAAAAATTGGATTTTAAAAAATGTTTTGGATAAAAAAAAAAAGTCGAGTTTTAAAAGTAAATGGTCAAAAAAACTAAAAATTTAGGATTTTTTAGTTTTTTGAAAGTTTACTTTTTTTTTTTATCCAAAAACTAAAAACTTATTAGCTTTTTGAAAAACTAAAAAGTTAATAAACTATTTCAAAAGCTATCTCAAACACCCACATAGGAGAGAGACATTAGAGAATTAGAGATTTTTGTTACAATGGAGTAAAGACGAAGCAACTAATTTTCGGTTATGCTCTTAACAATATACTCCCTCCGTCCCAGAAGTATAGTCCACAGACAAAAAATACACATATTAAGGAAGTTTTAATTACCACTAACTTTAAGGGGGTGTTTGGGATATCTTTTTGAAAGGAAAAAGAACTTTTGGGAAAAGATAACATGCAAAAGATGTTTGGAAAAGCTTCTTGAAAGCTCCTTTTGGATTTTTTAAAGAGTAAAAACTGATTTTTTGGAAAAGTCAGGGAAACATGACTTTTTGGAACTTTTCACAAAAGTTCTTTTGCCCTTTGAAAAGATACCCCAAACACCCCCTAAATAATAAAATGACAGTTTTGTTCTTACTTTACATTTAATGTTCCATTAAATGCTTGGTTTGTTAAGTAATAATTATGAAATATTTTTGTAAAAATGTTATTTATTTTTAAAAGTTGACTATTATTTTAGGATAAACTAAAAATGAAAAATGGACTATAATTTTGGGACGGATGAAGTATAATTCTATGTGTATAAGTGTATAATTGTATCGTTTACTGTGCATGTTTTAATCTTATGGCTATAAGATGGTTATTTGGTTAGACAATGATATTTCATTTTATATATCCTACCTAATAAATAAAATTTTGCCATATGTCGTCTTCTCCTTCATTTGGACTAATGACATTTTCTAAAAATTTTAAAATTTGTATTTTCCACTTGTCATTATATTGTATTTTTCATTTTATTAAATTAAAATTCCACATTTAATATGTAAGGTAATATATATGTAACGTATTTATTATAAAGAGTTTATATATGTAATGTATTCAATACATTAAAGCCTCATTAGTTTTAATAATCCAAATTTTTTCTCATTTTTCTTATAAATTCAAATTTTCGAATTTTTAAAATTTTATATTTAATTTTTATTAAATAAACTCATGTAATACATGGGTCTCACACATAGTGTTATATATATATATATATATATATATATATATATATATATATATATATATATATATATATATATGTAAGTGTGTGTGTATGTGTCTCACACATAGTGTTTATATATATATATATATATATATATATATATATATATATATATATATATATATATATATATATATATATATATATAAAGAAGGATAATTTGAGAACTCAAAGTTTCCTCAGAACTGATTGTGAGCCATTAGATCAAAATAATAAAATATTATGATGCTTTGTGGCATTTTTGTAAATACTTTAGAAAAAAAGCACACCGGGGCATCATAATTATTATGAATCATGGGCATTTTCGTAAAAATATAATTTAGACCCTATCATGATCATCATATTGAATCACATCAACCCCCACCTGCCTCTCTCTCTCTCTATTTCTCTCTCTCTCTATTTCTCTCCCTCTTTCTCTCTCTCTCTCTCTCTCTCTCCCTCTCTTTCTCTTTCTCTCTCCCCCTCTCTCTCTCATCCTGACTCCTATCGTCTCATCGCCTCCAATGAGTGGCTCGTCGTTGGAGATGACGTCTTCATTCGTCAGGTGGCCGAAGACGGAGCCTAATTGTTTGAACACGGAGGAGCATCCTTCAAAACTAACCTCCACAACACAAAAAATCACCAAAAGCTTGATCCGTCTGCTTGTCCACGACGTCACTCTGTAGCACCTGGTTCCTGGTACGTAAAAAAATTCATCTAAGTAATTGTCATTTTAGCCTTGGACTCGGCGAGTTGTAGGTCCGACTCGCCGAGTAGGGACGCGGTCCGGGGGCACGCTTAAGTTGGCGACTCGGCGAGTCCATATCCTGGACTCGGCGAGTCATCGCTGTTTGATGAAACCCTAATTCCAAGGGTTTGCCCCCTATTTAAGCTAGCTTGTGCGACCCAATCTCGCCCCCATTCACCCTCAGAGTCATATATCTCATCCAAGCTTTGTTTCCTTGTGAGTTTAAAGCATTTAGTGTGTCCTCTTAAAGTTTTGGAGTGGGAAAAAGAGTAGATCAAGAAGAAGAAGAGGAGGTCAAGCATCTTTGAGCTATCTCAGTGTGTTCCCTAAGGTATAACTCGTTTTCCCCCTTGTTTCATGCTTATTGTCCCTTATAGCTCCATTAAAGTCCTTCTTGAACCATTCCAAGCTTGGGTAGGTTTGAGGGTTCGTAATAAGCTGATTAACCTTTAGATCTAGGCATGGTTGAGCTTCTGGAGCTCAGATCTACTATCTTTTTGGAACCATATTACATGAAAGCCCTAGATCTACCCTTTTGGTGCATTTTGGACCCTAAAACCCTCATGGTTGCCTATTTACACGTAAAGTTGGAAACTTTACGTGTAAATCAAGCCCCATGATCACGGATCTATGTATGGAATGAGCTGGATTCAAGCAGAATCGACCATATAGTAATTGCATGGTAACGAATCGGCGAGTCGTTCATCGGACTCGGCGAGTCGAGACGCGAGTCCCCGAGTTTTCCCCCTTTTCATTATGGTGAGTAGTTTAGTGAGTCCGGGGTGGACTCGGTGAGTTGGAAGCCGAACTCATCCATGAAGGAACTCGGCGAGTCAATGTCCTGACTCAGCGAGTTCAAGACAATCTTCTTAGATCAAGAGCAGAATCGACGAGTTGTTCATACAACTCGGCGAGTCACATTGTAGAGTGTTCTTCGGATGAAGGCGAACTCGGCGAGTTGTTCATACAAATCGGCGAGTAGGATGCAAGACTATTAAGACTTGGGTACATAGAAAGGGACTCGGCGAGTCGGCAAGCCAACTCGACGAGTCTAGTCAACTGGCAGTTGACTATGACTTAACTCATGACTTGTTAAGGATAAATGGGCAATTTACCCTGAGGGCGGTTAGCGGTATTTGACTAAGTGTTTGGTGGGAATTACAGCCGGAGGATTTTCGGAGTAGCAGCAGCAGATAGACTATTCCCACACAGATCAGCAGCTACTACGAGGTGAGTTACCTTCCAGTAGCGGTGGGTCTAAGGCCACAATGTCGGCCCACCAGTAGGAGATGTATGTTAGATTATTGTCTTTGTGATATCATCTAGGTTTGCTACTACCTGATATGTTATATGCTAGCATGATATGTTATATGTGATAGTAGTAGAGTTCGGTTGTTAGGACCGAAGGGTAGTCAGACACCCCAGATACGTCTGACAGTATGTGATTATATGTTTGCATGCTGGCTTGTTATGTTATATGCGATAGAGGCAGTAGGAGGGGACCAATCCTCGAGTTCAGTTGCTAGGACCGAAGGGTAGTTCAGGCACCCCAGATATGTTTGATAATATGTTATGTTATGATATATGTGATAGTAGCAGTAAGGGTGAAATAGTCCCCGAGGTTCGGTTAACAGGACCGAAGGGTAATCAGCACCCCTGAATGGCTTGACATGGGTAGGTCAGCACCCCAGAATGGCTTGACACGGGTAGGTCGGCACCCCAGAATGGCTATACTGGGTAGGTTGGGCACCCCAGAAATCCCTGGCAATATATATAATATGTGATTGTATGGTATGTGGTATGATGGGGGAACTCACTAAGCTTCGTGCTTATAATTTTCAGTTTTTGTTTCAGGTACCTCTTCTTTAAAAGGGAAAGAGCTGGCGCGGTAGCGGTCCATCACACACATGTTTCGTATTCCGCATCATGAGATCTTCCTGGGGATTTGTACTTTGACATTATTATGTTTTATAAAATGTTTTCCAGACATGTGATATCTTTATAAAATGTTATGATCAGTAAACGTTTTAAGAAACGACAAAGTGTGTGATGTGCGCGACCGGCCGAGCTCAAGTAAGTATTCCCCAATGTACCTATACAAGTTTATTTATGTTTATCAGTTTCTGTAGAACAGCATGCTAGAATAGGACTAAGGATCTAGGAGTGATGCCTTATGATCCTGCTTTATGTGCTTCAGTATATGAAAGAGTTGCATGTTGGAGTTGAGTAAACATCAGTAGGGTAGCCTGTTTATGTTATTCCTGATAGTATGAGTTTAGCATTGTATGCTAGTTCAATTCTCTCTACGAAGATAGAGTTGCTTGAGATTGTTTTCCTTATGTCCAAATGTTGTTTTCTTTGTGCTATGTGGGCTTTGAAGTGATGGGAGTTGACTGTTAGGTGAATACGTTAAAGTCACATGTGATCAGGGTTGAATAATCTCAGAGTGTTGGATTTGACTCTATTGCATAGCTTTTGTTTGAGTCCTAACCGTTGTAGAGATGAGTCCCTTACTCGAAGGATTATTCGAGCCTCATCACATGTGATTGTATTTAGGTAATAGTTAATTGGCTTCACCAAGAGGCCTTCAGCAGCTGAGGACTGGGTTGGGTGGAGTCAGAGGTTTCCTAGGGTAAGCCTAGGATAAAGAGTAGCAGTGATCAGCGGTAGTGGAGGGGACCAGGTTGAGTAAGACGGTCTTTGGGGAAGGTACGGATAGATGTGGAAGGTAGTATGGGCCCGTACTACTGAAACCAGAGGATCCGTACCCGAACCGAGGAAGGCTAAGATAAGACCAGGGAACCTGTAGTGGGTGTGATCCCTCCAGGGGTATCAGTATCGCTAACAGTTGTTATTTCTTTGTATTTTAGAATGGTGGTACTACGCCTGAGCCCAGCAGTTGGCAGTATAGGAGAGGGATCAGGTTCCGAGCCAGTAGATGCGAGGCTGCGCGAGTTCATCGTGTCTGAGATCACCGGAGGTATCCTTGAGTCGACCCCCATTATCTTCAGGTCGATCAAGGAGGGGATATTGGAGATGATGGAGGATCGCCTCCGGGCATTCAGGAGTGACATGGCATCTGGCTAGTTCGGATCTCGCACACTGTCCTTCAAGGACTTTCGGGGCAGTGGTGCGCCGGATTTTCATGGGGCGAAGGACCCTATAGCTGCCAGGCGATGGATTGCCGACATTGAGTCTGCACAGATGATTAGCTTCTGCCCTGAGGGGTCGAAGGTGAGGTTTGCGGTAGGGTGTTTACGTGATCGAGCTAGGGATTGGTGGGAGTCCTTGAGCGACTCGTTGGGAGCCTCGGATGTCGAGGCTATGTCATGGTCGGACTTTGCGACCAGGTTCAGGGCGGAGTTCGCACCGGCTGTCGAGCTTCAGCAGCTGGCCAGAGAGTTTTTGGACATGAGACAGACGACGGAGACTGTGGCGGAGATCACCGCCAAGTTCCGGGAGAGGGCATTGTTAGTGCCCCAGTATGCGGGTGATGAGGACATGAGGAGGACCCGCTACCATGACATGCTCTGAGCTGATATTCGAGAGCATGTTAGTTTTTCAGCTTGCCCTACCTTGGACTCTATGATTTCCAGGGAAAGGGAGAGAGAGAGAGATCTAGAGCACATCCGGAAGAGGAAGACTGAGGAGGGACAGACAAGAGGGGCTTCGGGGAAGAAGCCCAAGGGATCGGATGGTAGGCCGAAAGGCCAGTCAAGACCGAGCCGCTGCAGGAAATGCGGCAGGCCTCATGAGGGGGCATGTAGATTGGGATCGTCGGGCTGCTATAAGTGCAGCAAGGCGGGGCATTTCAGTAGGGATTGTACTGCCCCTGCACCTGTGATACAGACGTCTGAGTTGCTATGTTTCCACTGCAACCAGAGGGGCCACAAGAAGGCCAATTGCCCCCAGTTGACAGTTTCAGCGCCGGTAAAGGTGTCAGCTCCAGCGACCCTGCGGATCACAGATGGCCGGCAGGGCAAGCCAGAGGCTCCAGTGGTGAGGAGCCGGGCATTTCAGATGATCGCCGAGGAGGCACGCGCTTCACCCGATGTGGTGACGAGTATGATTCTTTCCTTCTTACTTATTTATATGATGTTATGATATTGATATGTACTCGGTTTATGTATCTATATGTGTTAGGATCGTTCCATGTGAACGGTATCCCAGTCCAGGTGTTGTTCAACTCGGGTGCTACCCGATCGTTTGTTTCCCTTGCGCTTATCAAGTTCGCTGAGTCCTCGGGCATGTTGGATTGTCCTTTAGAGGTAGAGATTGTCGATGATCGATCGGTGCGAGCATCAGCAGTGTTCAGGGATTGTGTTTTGAGGTTATTTGAGGAGCGTTATCTGGTGGATTTGGTTCCCATACCGTTGCGGGGGAACAAGGAGATTATAGCCATGGATTGGTTGAGCCCTAATGGGGCGGTGATAGATTGCGCACAACAGCAAGTGCGGGTCAGGACCCTAAGTGGGGGAGAGTTGGTGATCCATGGCGAGAGGCCACATCATGGACCTATAGTATGTTCAGCAGCGAAAGCTAGGCGCTACCTTCAACAGGGATGCACGGGGTATGTCGTGTACGTTATGGATACCCGGGAGTCGGGTAAGGCGAAAGTGAGCGAGGTTCCAGTGGTGCGAGACTACGCTGACGTGTTCCCGGAGGAGCTTCCTAGAATACCTCCGGAGCATCAAGTAGAGTTCAGGATCGACCTAGTTCCTGGTGCGGCTCCGATAGTCAAGGCACCCTATCGGTTGGCTCCTCCCGAGATGCAGAAGTTGTCTACGCAGCTGCAGGAGCTGCTAGACAAGGGATTTATTCGTCCGAGCAGTTCACCCTGGGGAGCCCCGATCCTGTTTGTGAAGAAGAAGGATGGGTCGCACCAGATGTCTATAGATTACCGGGAGTTGAATAAGGTGATGGTGAAGAACCGTTACCCACTCCCGAGGATTGATGACCTCTTTGATCAGTTACAGGGAGCATCTTGGTTCTCCAAGATCGATTTGCGTTCAGGCTATCATCAGATGAGGGTTAGAGAGGAGGATATACAGAACCGTTACCCACTCCCGAGAATTGATGACCTCTTTGATCAGTTACAAGGAGCATCTTGGTTCTCCAAGATCGATTTGCGTTCAGGCTATCACCAGATGAGGGTTAGAGAGGAGGATATACAGAAGACCGCGTTTCGGACGCGTTATGGCCATTATGAGTTTGTGTTGATGCCGTTTGGGCTCACCAATGCTCCTTCCGCGTTTATGGACCTCATGAACCGCATGTGTAGACCAATGTTGGATCGATATGTGATAGTTTTCATTGATGACATCTTGGTTTATTCCAAGACTCAGGAAGAGCATGATGAGCATCTAAGAGAGATTGTATGCCAAGTTCTCTAAATGTGAGTTTTGGTTGCATGAGGTGCAGTTTCTTAGGCACCTCGTCAACCATAACGGGATTTCAGTAGACCCGGCCAAGGTGGAGGCCGTGATGAGATGGGAGGTTCTGAAGTCTCCATCCGAGATTTGGAGTTTCCTAGGATTAGCAGGCTACTATCGGAGGTTCATTCAGGATTTCTCCAAGATAGCCATACCCCTGACACGGTTGACTAGGAAAGTCGTGGTCTTTCGATGGGGGCCTGAGCAGCAGGCAGCGTTCGAGACTTTGAGGCAGAGATTGTGCGAGGCGCCAATCTTAGCCCTGCTCGAGGGCGTGGAGGATTTTGTGGTATATTGCGATGCGTCGATCTTAGGCTTAAGAGCAGTGTTGATGCAGAGGGGGCATGTCATTGCTTATGCCACGAGGCAGCTGAAGCCTCACGAGGCGAACTACCCGACACACGATTTGGAGTTGGGGGCAGTGGTCTTCGCCCTCAATATATGGCGGCATTACCTTTACGGGATTCGTTGTACCATTTACACGGACCACAAGAGTTTGAGGTACCTCATGGATCAGCCGAATCTGAACATGAGGCAGCGTCGGTGGTTGGACGTGGTAAAGGATTATGATCGCGAGATCCTTTACCACCCGGGGAAGGCCAACGTGGTGGCTGATGCGCTTAGCCGCAAGGCGGCGCCGATCAGGGATGTTTGAATGAGGATGACCGTGGTGACTCCTCTGTTGGAGCAGATTCGAGAGGCCCAACAGGAGGCCACGAAGGAGGAGCATCGGAAGAGTGAGCGAATAGTGGGTCAAGTCACCTCTTTCGATTATGATAGCCGGGGGTTATTGACACTACACCGTAGGGTGTGGGTGTCGTATCATGGAGGCATGCGCCAGATCTTGATGGAGGAGGTGCACAAATCCTGATTCTCTATTCACCCAGGGGTGAAGAAGATGCATTGGGATCTTCGCCTAGACTATTGGTGGCCCTGCATGAAGCGGGATGTGGCATGGTACGTCGAGCGGTGCTTGCCCTGCAGGAAGGTTAAGGCCGAACATCAAAGACCACATGGAAAGATGCAGCCGTTGGACATCCCGTTGTGGAAATGGGAAGATATCACGATGGATTTTATCACGAAGCTTCCCAGGACCGCGCGTGGAGTAGATTCGATTTGGGTCATCGTAGATCGATTGACCAAGAGTACTCATTTTATTCCAATTCAGGAGAGCATTTCGGCCGAGAAATTGGCTGACATCTATATTAGGGAGATTGTGGCACGGCACGGGGTTCCAGTATCTGTTATCTCAGACAGGGATGTGCATTTTACTTCCAGGTTTTGGAAGAGATTTCATGACGAGTTGGGTACTCATTTGCATTTTAGCACTGACTTTCACCCGCAGACAGATGGTCAGAGCGAGCGGACCATCCAGACTCTGGAGGATATGTTGCGGGCTTGCGTGCTAGACTTCGGTGGTAGCTGGGATACTTATTTTCCCTTGGCTGAGTTCTCGTACAACAACAGCTACCACGCGAGTATCGACCGCCCTCCATTCGAGATGTTGTACGGACGGAGGTACAGGACCCCGATATGGTGGGGAGAGGTTGGGCAGAGAGTTATGGGGAGCACCGAAGTGGTGCTCAAGACTACCGAGAGGATTCAGCAGGTTCGGAGCAGGCTGCAGACTGCGCAGAGTTGGCAGAAAAGTTACGCCGACAAGCGTCGATCAGACCTGGAGTTCCAGGTCGGGGATATCGTTCTCCTGAAGGTGTCACCTTGGAAAGGCGTCATTCGATTCAGGAAGCGGGGCAAGCTGGGCCCGAGATTCATTGGTCCGTTCAGGGTTGTAGCCCAGGTGGGCAAGGTGGCATATAGGCTAGATCTGCCAGCCGAGCTCAACTGTAACAGCCCGAAATCCAGGTATCCTTCTATTTGGCCCTGCATCTTTGTTATGTTTTCATTTTAGGGCTTTCATGTTAGGTGAGTACACTGGGCGTACAAGGTGTACGCTGTGCGTACTCGCGTGCTTCATTTGGACGCGTTCACCCTCAGTTACGCTGGGTGTAACCGGTCCAGACCTAAAAACCCTAATTCCTTTGGAGGGCTATAAAAGGAATGTGTGGTTGGACTTCTCAGCCACCATCCCTCAGAGAGAAACCCTAAAGAGAGTGTGCATTCCTTCTTAGGCCATTTTGTGAGTATACTAAGCTTGGTGGTGCCATTCCAAGGTAACAAAGGAGAAGAACAGCTCACTGGGAAGGCTAGAAGTGGTGTTCAAGTGTAGATCTGAGCATTGTAAGGGTTGAAGCTTCATTATCAGGTAAAAAGTTCGGATCTTGTCACTTGGTTCATGTTATATGCTTCAAGTACCATTTTCTAGGGTTTTGGTCCCAAAGGTGGAGACTTTTTGTGCAAATGGTCTCCATAAGCTTAGATCCATCATACTTCTGGTCTATTGGAGTTGTAGACTCGTAAAAATGATATCTTGGACGTGAATGTTGCACCATGCATGAGATCTAGGTCCTTGAGTTGGAATAGAATGATGTTAAGAACTGTTGGAGCCTTTACAGCCATGCCAAGGCTTAAAGGTCTCGACTTTATGGGTTTAGACGCATAAACAGAGTCGGATCTAGAGGTTAGAGTAATAGCTTAACCGATTAAGACCAGAAATGAAGTATGTTAGAATCTGATGGTTACGCTGGGCGTAACTCCCAGTACGCGCAGCGTACTGGGTGGAGACCCCGATTCATGGGTTGGTGATGTACACCCCGCGTACATCAAGCAGTACGCCCCGCGTACTCACACGGTTGACTTTTGTTGATGTACACCCCGCGTACATCAAGCAGTACGCCCCGCGTACTCACCTAGGATCGATGATCTGTTCGATCAGTTGCAGGGGGTATCTTGGTTCTCTAAGATAGACTTGAGGTCGGGTTATCATCAGATGAGGGTTCGGGACGAAGATATTCAGAAAACTGCATTTAGAACTCGTTATGGACATTATGAGTTTGTAGTGATGCCTTTTAGGCTCACCAATGCCCCGGCTGCGTTCATGGATCTTATGAACAGGGTGTGCAGGCCGATGCTGGATTGGTTGGTGGTTGTATTCATTGATGATATTTTGGTATATTCGAGGTCTAGGGAGCAGCATGAGGAGCATTTGAGGGAAATTCTTGGAGTATTGAGATCGGAGAGGCTGTATGCCAAATTCTCCAAGTGTGATTTCTGGTTACGAGAGGTCCAGTTCCTAGGGCACCTTGTTAACCAGAAAGGGATATTGGTCGATCCGGCCAAGATCGAGGCGGTGTTGAGATGGGAAGTGCTGAGATCGCCCACTGAGATCAGGAGTTTTCTGGGATTGGCCGGCTATTATCGAAGGTTTATCAAGGATTTCTCCAAGATCACTGTGCCACTTACAAAGATGACCCGGAAGGGTGTTGCATTTTCATGGGGACTGGAGCAGCAGTCCTCATTCGAGACCCTTCGTCAGAAATTGTGGGAGGCCCCGGTGCTTGCACTCCCGGAAGGGATGGAGGATTTTGTGGTATACTGTGATGCATCTATATCGGGTTTAGGGGCGGTGCTTATGCAGAGGGGACACGTTATAGCGTATGCTTCGAGGCAGTTGAAGCCTCATGAGTCGAGATATCCCACCCATGACCTGGAACTGGGGGCTGTGGTGTTTTCCCTCAAGATCTGGCGGCACTATCCTTATGGGGTTCAGTGTACCATCTACACAGACCACAAGAGTCTGAAGTACTTGATGGATCAGCCAAATCTGAATATGCGACAGAGGAGATGGTTAGATGTGGTGAAGGATTATGATTGTGAGATCCTGTACCACCCGGGCAAGGCTAATGTGGTGGTCGATGCATTGAGCCGTAGGGCGGAAAGCGCCCCGATCCGAGACATTTGTATGAGGTTGACGGTGATGACCCCGATTTTGGACACCATCCGAGGAGCTCAGGCTGAGGCTGCGAGACCAGAAAACCAGAAGAGGGAGCAGGTTGTCGGTCAGGTATCGGAATTCGTTACGGATGGTCGGGGACTTATGACTTTTCAGGGTCGGATTTGGGTACCATTTGTGGGCGGTACATGTACTATTTTGATGGAGGAAGCGCATCGATTGAAATTCTCGATTCATCCCGGGGCTAATAAGATGTATTTGGACCTAAGGAAGGAGTATTGGTGGCCCTGTATGAAGAGGGATGTTGCATGGTTCGTCAAGAGGTGCCTGACTTGTCGTCAGGTTAAGGCCGAGCACCAGCGTCCGCACGGTAAATTGTAGCCTCTGGAGATTCCCGAATGGAAGTGGGAACGGATTACCATGGATTTTATAACCAAATTGCCGAGTACTGCGAGGGGAGTCGATGCGATTTGGGTGATTGTGGATAGATTGACGAAGAGCGCTCATTTTCTAACCATCAGTGAGAGCTCTTCTACAGAGAAGTTGGCAGAATTATATGTGAGGGAGGTGGTATCGCGGCATGAGGTTTCGATGTCGATTGTTTCAAATCGGGATGTACGATTTTCTTCCAGGTTTTGGAAGAAGTTTCATGAGGAGTTGGGTACGAGGCTGCATTTCAGTACCGCATACCACCCGCAGACGGACGGACAGAGCGAGCGGACGATTCAGACGCTTGAGGATATGCTCCGTGCATGTGTTTTGGATTTTGGAGGGAGTTGGGACACCTATTTACCCTTAGCGTAGTTTTCGTACAACAACAACCATCATTCGAGCATTGGTATGCCACCCTTTAAGCTGTTGTATGGGAGGAGGTGTCGCACCCCCATCTGTTGGGGAGAGGTGGGCCAGCGGGTGATAGGTAGCATGGAGATTGTACTCCAGACGACCAAACAGATTCAGCAGGTCAGGCAGAGGTTGTTGACCGCGCAGAGTCGCCAGAAGAGTTATGCGGACAGGCGTCGGTCCGAGCTCGAGTTTCAGGTTGGAGACCTTGTGCTCCTAAAGGTCTCTCCTTGGAAAGAAGTGATACGATTTAGGAAGAGGGGCAAGTTGGGACCCCGGTATATTGGACCTTTCAGGGTAATTGCTAGGGTAGGCAGGTTAGCCTACCGGTTGGATCTACCTGCTGAGTTGGGGCGGATCCATAATACCTTTCATATCTCGCAGTTGAGGAAATGTATTGCTGACGAGTCGGCAATGGTGCCATTAGATGATATTCAGGTGGATGCAAGCCTGAACTATGTGGAGAGACTAGTGGCGATCAGGGATCAGAAGGTTAAGGTTCTGAGGAACAAGGAAGTACCCTTGGTACAAGTGCAGTGGCAACATCGGAAAGGGTCCCAGCTGACATGGGAGTCCGAGTTTGAGATGCGGGATCAGTATCCGGAGTTGTTTTCAGTGTGAGACTTCGGGGACGAAGTCTGGTTCTAGTGGGGGAGAATTGTAACAGCCCGAAATCCAGGTATCCTTCTATTTGGCCCTGCATCTTTGTTATGTTGTCATTTTAGGGCTTTCATGTTAGGCGAGTACGCTGGGCGTACAAGGTGTACGCTGCGCTTACTCGCACGCTTCATTTGGACGCGTTCACCCTCCGGTACGCTGGGCGTAACCGGTCCAGACCTAAAAACCCTAATTCCTTTGGAGGGCTATAAAAGGAATGTGTGGCTGGACTTCTCAGCCATCATCCCTCAGAGAGAAACCCTAAAGAGAGTGTGCATTCGTTCTTAGGCCATTTTGTGAGTATAATAAGCTTGGTGGTGCCATTCCAAGGTAACAAAGTAGAAGAAGAGCTCATTGGGAAGGCTAGAAGTGGTGTTCAAGTGTAGATCTGGGCTTTGTAAGGGTTGAAGCTTCATTATCAGGTAAAAATTTCGGATCTTGTCACTTGGTTCATGTTATATGCTTCAAGTAGCATTTTATAGGGTTTTGGTCCCAAAGGTGGAGACTTTTTGTGCAAATGGTCTCCATAAGCTTACATCCATCATACTTCTGGTCTATTGGAGTTGAAGACCTATAAAAATGATATCTTGGACGTGAATGTTGCACCATGCATGAGATCTAGGTCCTTGAGTTGGAATAGAATGATGTTAAGAAGTGTTGGAGCCTTTACAGCCATGCCAAGGCTTAAAGGTCTCGACTTTATGGGTTTAGACACATAAACAGAGTCGGATCTAGAGGTTGGAGTAATGCCTTAACCGATTAAGACCAGAAATGAAGTATGTTAGAATCTGATGGTTACGCTGGGCGTAACTCCCAGTACGCGCAGCGTACTGGGTGGAGACCCCGATTCATGGGTTGGCGATGTACGCCCCGCGTACTCTCAGGGTTGACTTTTGTTGACTTTTAGGGTTTTGGTCAACATGAAGACTTTGGGTCAAGGAAGGGTAAAATGGTCTTTTACCCTCTGAGGAATGATGATAACGGGTAAAGTCTTAGTTGTGGAAGTCTTTGATTTATTAAATGATATTTTTATGATTAGGCGAGGTAGAGTCGTCGTTGGGATTTGGAGATAGCGAGTACGCGAGATCTTAGACTTTCCACGAGGTGAGTTTTCTCACTATACTGTACCCGGAAGGGTTTTATTGTGTGACCGGAAGGTCGGATATGTTATGAGTTATATGAATTGTATGTGATAAGTTAATCGTTTATATGTGCCATGTGTGATATGCTTGATATGGGCCGGAAGGCGTATATGTTATGGATCGGAAGGCGTATATGTTATAGGCTGGAAGGCGTTGTGATGTGAACTGTAAGGTTGACGCAGGTAGGACCGGAAGGTTTACCTAGTATGGACGGAAGTCCCCTGAGACACATGGACCGGAAGGTCAGGGCCTGGAAAGGCGTATGTGCGTAAGTTGTATTTTGGGGAACTCACTAAGCATTTATGCTTACAGTTATCGTGTTGTGTGTTTCAGGTACTAGCGAGGACCGTGGGAAGGCGCCGGCGTGATTGTACACACTGTCAGAGAAACTGTTTTTATGATCATGGGATGTATTTATTTATGATAACATTGTTCACGTTTGAATTTGGAATATTAAACGATGGTTTTTGATGTTGCAAAAATGAAAAAAAAATTGTTTTAAAATTTACGTTGTTACGTAAGGTAGATCCACAACACCTTCCATGTCTCCCAGCTGCGGAAGTGTCTTGTGGATGATTCAGCGGTGGTACCATTAGAGGATATACAGGTTGATGACAGCCAAAATTACATTGAGCGCCCAGTCGCAATCCTCGACCGGAAGTCGAAGGATTTGAGGAACCAGAGGGTGGAGTTAGTGAAGTTACAGTGGCAGCACCGAAAGGGGTCCAAGTGGACTTGGGAGCCGGTGAAAGAAATGATGGAGCATTACACCGAGTTGTTTCAGGATCGAGCAGCAGACTTCGAGGACGAAGTCTAAAATAAGTGGGGGATATTTGTAGCACCTGGTTCCTGGTACGTAAAAAAATTTATCTAAGTAATTGTCATTTTAGCCTTGGACTCGACGAGTTGTAGGTCCGACTCGCCAAGTAGGGACGCAGTTCGGGGGCATGCTTAAGTTGGCAACTCGGCGAGTCCATATCCTGGACTCAGCGAGTCATCGCTGTTTGATGAAACCCTAATTCCAAGGGTTTGCCCCCTATTTAAGCTAGCTTGTGCGACCCACGCTCGCCCCCATTCACCCTCAGAGCCCTATATCTCGTCCAAGCTTTGTTTCCTTGTGAGTTTGAAGCATTTGGTGTGTCCTCTTGAAGTTTTGGAGTGGGAAGAAGAGTAGATCAAGAAGAAGAAGAGGAGGTCAAGCATCTTTGAGCTATCTCAGTGTGTTCCCTAAGGTATAACTCGTTTCCCCCCTTGTTTCATGCTTATTGTCCCTTATAGCTCCATTAAAGTCCTTTTTGAACCATTTCCAAGCTTGGGTAGGTTTGAGGGTTCGTAATAAGTTGATTAACCTTTAGATCTAGGCATGGTTGAGCTCCGGGAGCTCAGATCTACTGTCTTTTTGGAACCATCTTACATGAAAGCCCTAAATCTACCCTTTTGGTGCATTTTGGACCCTAAAACCCTCATGGTTGCCTATTTACACGTAAAGTTGGAAACTTTACGTGTAAATCAAGCCCCATGATCACGGATCTATGTGTGGCATGGGCTGGATTCTAACATAATCGACCATATAGTAATTGCATGGTAACGACTTGGCGAGTCGAGATGCGAGTCCCTGAGTTTTCCCCCTTTTCGTTATGGCGAGTAGTGTAGTGAGTCCGGGGTGGACTCGGTGAGTTGGAAGCCAAACTCATCCATGAAGGAACTCGGCGAGTCAATGCCCTGACTCGGCGAGTTCAAGACAATCTTCTTAGATCAAGAGCAGACTCGACGAGTTGTTCATACAACTCGGCGAGTCACATCGTAGAGTTTTCTTCGGATGAAAGCGAACTCGGCGAGTTGTTCATACAACTCGGCGAGTAGGATGCAGGACTATTAAGACTTGGGTATAGAGAAAGGGACTCGGCGAGTTGGCAAGCCAACTCGGCGAGTCTGATCAACTGGAAGTTGACTATGACTTAACTCATGACTTGTTAAGGGTAAATGGGCAATTTACCCTGAGGGCGGTTAGCAGTATTTGACTAAGTGTTTGGTGGGAATTACAGCCGGAGGATTTCCGGAGCAGCAGCAGCAGACAGACTATTCCCACACAGATCAGCAGCTACTATGAGGTGAGTTACCTTCCAGTAGCGGTGGGTCTAAGGCCACAATGCCGACCCACCAGTAGGAGATGTATGTTAGATGATTGTCTTTGTGATATCATCTAGGTTTGCTACTACCTGATATGTTATATGCTAGCATGATACGTTATATGTGATAGTAGTAGAGTTCGGTTGTTAGGACCGAAGGGTAGTCAGACACCCTAGATATGTCTGACAGTATGTGATTATATGTTTGCATCCTTGCTTGTTATGTTATATGCGATAGAGGTAGTAGGAGGGGACCAATCCCCGAGTTCGGTTGCTAGGACCGAAGGGTAGTTCAGGCGCCCCAGATATGTCTGATAATATGTTATGTTATGATATATGTGATAGTAGCAGTAGGGGGTGAAATAGTCCCCGAGGTTCGGTCGACAGGACCGAAGGGTAGTCAGCACCCCTGAATGGCTTGACATGGGTAGGTCAGCACCCCAGAATGGCTTGACATGGGTAGGTTGGCACCCGAGAATGGTCGTACCGGGTAGGTCGGGTACCCCAAAAATGCCTGGCAGCGGCGCCAAAAACTTGATGTGTGTAAATTAACTAAATAAAAAAAAAATTAATCAACAAATAAAATAAAAAAATGATAACAGTTAGCAAATAAAATTAACTATTTAGAACCGTTCCCCGGCAGCGGCGCCAAAAACTTGATGTGTGTAAATTCAACTAGTTTTATCCCTACTTTTTATTAATAATTTGAGCACACAAAGGCAGTGAACCTGTCTTTAAGTGGTATAGATTGATAAGTAAGGTATCGAACTCAGGGAACGGAAATTAAACTAATAGCTAATTTTAACTAAAACAAATAATAAAAGTAAATGGTTTTTCTCTAGTTTTGCAAGACTAGAAACTTAAACAAACTAAATTTAACTAATTAACTAAAGCAACAACTATTCACCAAATTTGATAAAGATGTTTCTATTTAGGTTCAACCAATTCACTCCTATGGTTATTTAAGTTAAGATAGATTAATTGCTATTGGTTACCAATGATAATAGTTAGGTTCATGTTCATTACTCCTAACCCTTAGACAATTAACTAATTTAAGCGTTGATCAAGTGTTTAAACTAATTAATTCCCTAGATTAATTATTTGGGTTAAATAAGATTTGTAATGGTCAATTAAGTTATTAATTCAATTAACCTCTTGTTGGTGGTTTCTCAACAAGCTCACACATTAATCTTCCTATTTTCTTATTAATCTTAGTTTCATAATCATTACTTCCAAGCATACGTTTTAACATTCACATAGACATATGAGGTTAACAATTAAGTGATGTTCATGCAACCTAATTGCCTTCCAATTAACAGAAAATAGTAGTGATTAACACATAAGGTTCTTTAACAAACTTAATTTAACAAATCACCAATAGACAATTAAACAAAATTCAATAATTAAACCATAGGAGTTCTTTGGTATTCCCCAAACAGAAACAAAAACGAGTTTAGCTCATAGTTGCAGTAGAAACAAGCATAAAAACGAAATCAATTGGTAAAAACATAGTTCAAACAAGAGATTAGGTAAGAGTAAACTTGATTTTGACTTGATTCTTCTTAAAATTGAATGTAGGGTTGATTCCCTTGCTTCCCACGCTCCAACAGCACCTTTAGTCGACAATTGGCCTCCAAGGGTTTATCTCTATGCTAGGGTATCGATCTGAAAGTCCCTTTATATAGATTTTCACAAAACAGGGGCTACTCAGCGAGTCCAGTGACCTACTCGGCGAGTCCATCACTTAAAACCCGTGTGCGGCAAGTCAGCGTGTCCAGAATCGCGAAACTTCTGACCAACTCGGCGAGTAAATCGACCCTACTCGCCGAGTACGTTTGGAATCAGCATTTTGTCAAAACACGAAACTCGTCCGAAATTGTGTCTACTTTTCAGAACATTTTGAATCTCGTCAATCAGAGTTACAGTTCATGAGATATGGCCAAAACACTGACGAGGGGTCAAGCTGTCCAACAACATCCTTCTTTCTTCAAAATCCAAGATCCAAGCGTCCAATCGCTAGTTCCGCTTCATTTTCCTTTCGAGCATGTATTTGTTGCTGAAAATGAAATATTTAATCTAATTAAGCACCTTTTGTTCATTAAATGAGACAAAATCAACATAAAGTATTAAGATAATGCATGAATTTTATAACTAAATATGCCCATATCAAAATACCCCACACTTGACTTTTGCTTGCCCCCAAGCAAAACTAAATTTTACCACATTAGAATCATATAAAACAATCCCAATCGAACCCAGCCATTATGCCAAGACCGCAACGCATGCATTTGTGTCTAAAATTTTTCCTAAAGAACCCCCCATACTCCAAATACTCACAATCCTCATAAACATTCGCCCACTTTTTCCGAACAATGCTCATTTTATGCATCCCTCCGAATCCATCCTCAGAAAACCTCTTAACCTCAAGGTATTTTTGGTTGAGCAACCCAAGCATACATAATCTAGATAATTACAATTTATGATACCACATTGGAGCTCTTTGGAATTCTTCACTTCTTTGACATTTGATCTTTGATTTCTTTGAATTCACCACCTTGTTGTTTGATTTTTGGTATCTTCAACTTTTTGAAGTTCTTCGGAATTTTCGATCTTCTAATTTCATACTTAACTTTGATGCTCCAAAAATTCTTTAAACTCTTCTTGTAATTCTCTCTCTCTTTTTTTAACATGTAACTCACTTTTTCACTCAAATCCCTACATGCTTAAGCAGGGGCGCTCAACTTCAACCTTTATTGGCTAAAGATAATAATTTTCCTGGATACATTTCTGGTACACGATGCTAAACATATTGCATCCTTCAAACTAAGCGAGGTCGTGTTTTTGTCCCATGATTTCACTGGAATAAGGAAGCCACAAATGCACTAGAACGTATATAGGCTCAACTAAACATTTGGGTTTTCATGCAATCATCAAATATAATACTAGCATGATCCCTAATTGCTTTACCAAAATTTTCTAAATTAATCCTAGCAAATTTTATGCAAAACTTTAAATTTAACTAGTGTAACCAACCAACCCCCTACCCCACACTTAATTTATGCAATGTCCCCATTGCATATCATGCATGATAAAGAACAATAAAAATAAGGAGAGAATTGGAACAAACTCCCCTGGGATAGTAGTGGCGAGGTTGATATCTATTCTCTTCAGCTCCATCTTCAATTTACTTTAGACATAGGAACAACTCATCCATGTCTTGGGTGTCAAAATCTCGTGTGGTACAGTCTTTATAAAAGCTCCAAACATAAGGGAAAAACTCTTGGAAATGCTCGGAAAATGATCTTCAAAGAATAGAATCAATGCCCATATCAAATGTCATCAAATTTAGCTCAAAAGTAAGAAGAATGAGCGACTCGTCGAGTCAGTATGTAGACTCGCCGAGTTGAAGCGTAAATGGCAGAAGAATCGTGAATTTTCACATGGACTCGGCGAGTCCATAAGACGCACTCGGCGAGTAGACCGCTGTGTGACAAAATTTTTATTCTGCCCAAGTCGGTTTATGATGTATGGGGGTTATATAAACTAATAATTTCCCTCATTTTTCTTTAGGTAATAAACACTATATAACCCTTCTATCAATTGGACTCATAGCTTGACTCAAAACTTCGTTTCCTCTCTCGCCTAGACTTGATTTCTCGCTTCGTCAGCCTTGACTCTAAACCCTCACATGCATCCTTACACTCAAACTGAAAAGATCAAAAACAAAAACCAAGTAATAAAAAAAATATTAAAATAAAAAAATCCTAAATTATCCTTAAACACTAGAAGTTTAGAAAGAAAAGGAAAGAAAAAAAAAAAAAAAAAAAACTCTAATGACGGGTTGCCTCCCGCAAGCGCTTCTTTTTGTGCGAGTCTTTAGCTGGACTCCCAACCTAATAAACTTCCAATAAACTCAATGCCAATCCATCTGTTGCATTAAATATTTTATTTGGACCAATTTGTAAAATTTGGCTCTTTTCTTCTAAAATTGGCCAAACGAGCTTGAATTCATAAAACCCAAGAATATTGACAAGGGTTGGAACCGGTTGGATACTAATCAAAAATGGATCGTGCCTCAGAACTTTCTCCAAAGTTGGAATCGTCACCCCATGCTTCGAAACACAAACCAAAAATATAGGGGGCCATGTCGTGGTAATGGTCAAACCACAGCTTGGTTCCTGCAATTCAGCTTGTTCTTGTTCTTCATCTGACCCTCCTGCTAGCAATCTTTCCAGCTCCTCCAAGTCTCTTTCTGGATTAAATTCTTCATCTTGTAACTCAGATGTCCCTTCTGTGTTGGGCAAGATGTTATCTAACCATCTTCCAAATTTCTGCAAATCTTCATCTGAGTCATACTCCTCATCTCCTTGCTCAATTTCCTGTACTACTTCCTCAAAAAAAGCATCAAAAGCATCGAGATTTGGAAAATACATAATAAATAAAAATAAAAATAAAAAATTAAACTAAATAAAAAAAAAATAATCAACAAATAAAATAAAAAAATGATAACAGTTAGCAAATAAAATTAACTATTTAGAACCGTTCCCCGGCAGCGGCGCCAAAAACTTGATGTGTGTAAATTCAACTAGTTTTATCCCTACTTTTTATTAATAATTTGAGCACACAAAGGCAGTGAACCTGTCTTTAAGTGGTATAGATTGATAAGTAAGGTATCGAACTCAGGGAACGGAAATTAAACTAATAGCTAATTTTAACTAAAACAAATAATAAAAGTAAATGGTTTTTCTCTAGTTTTGCAAGACTAGAAACTTAAACAAACTAAATTTAACTAATTAACTAAAGCAACAACTATTCACCAAATTTGATAAAGATGTTTCTATTTAGGTTCAACCAATTCACTCCTATGGTTATTTAAGTTAAGATAGATTAATTGCTATTGGTTACCAATGATAATAGTTAGGTTCATGTTCATTACTCCTAACCCTTAGACAATTAACTAATTTAAGCGTTGATCAAGTGTTTAAACTAATTAATTCCCTAGATTAATTATTTGGGTTAAATAAGATTTGTAATGGTCAATTAAGTTATTAATTCAATTAACCTCTTGTTGGTGGTTTCTCAACAAGCTCACACATTAATCTTCCTATTTTCTTATTAATCTTAGTTTCATAATCATTACTTCCAAGCATACGTTTTAACATTCACATAGACATATGAGGTTAACAATTAAGTGATGTTCATGCAACCTAATTGCCTTCCAATTAACAGAAAATAGTAGTGATTAACACATAAGGTTCTTTAACAAACTTAATTTAACAAATCACCAATAGACAATTAAACAAAATTCAATAATTAAACCATAGGAGTTCTTTGGTATTCCCCAAACAGAAACAAAAACGAGTTTAGCTCATAGTTGCAGTAGAAACAAGCATAAAAACGAAATCAATTGGTAAAAACATAGTTCAAACAAGAGATTAGGTAAGAGTAAACTTGATTTTGACTTGATTCTTCTTAAAATTGAATGTAGGGTTGATTCCCTTGCTTCCCACGCTCCAACAGCACCTTTAGTCGACAATTGGCCTCCAAGGGTTTATCTCTATGCTAGGGTATCGATCTGAAAGTCCCTTTATATAGATTTTCACAAAACAGGGGCTACTCGGCGAGTCCAGTGACCTACTCGGCGAGTCCATCACTTAAAACCCGTGTGCGGCAAGTCAGCGCGTCCAGAATCGCGAAACTTCTGACCAACTCGGCGAGTAAATCGACCCTACTCGCCGAGTACGTTTGGAATCAGCATTTTGTCAAAACACGAAACTCGTCCGAAATTGTGTCTACTTTTCAGAACATTTTGAATCTCGTCAATCAGAGTTACGGTTCATGAGATATGGCCAAAACACTGACGAGGGGTCAAGCTGTCCAACAACATCCTTCTTTCTTCAAAATCCAAGATCCAAGCGTCCAATCGCTAGTTCCGCTTCATTTTCCTTTCGAGCATGTATTTGTTGCTGAAAATGAAATATTTAATCTAATTAAGCACCTTTTGTTCATTAAATGAGACAAAATCAACATAAAGTATTAAGATAATGCATGAATTTTATAACTAAATATGCCCATATCAAGGGCAAGTTTTGACACTATTCAAAACATTTGGGTTTTAACTATTTAAATTTCAAAAACAAAACTTTTATGTTCAAATTTAAACTATAAAACCTAAAGGGGAATAATTGAAACCTTTCATAACACAAGGATCAAATAACAAATAATATAAATTAAACAATTAATTTCATCATTATCTATATTTGACCTAATTTCAATTTCTTGCAAAATAAGTTACCCAATTAATACAAATAATTCAATCTTTATCATATAAGGAAGTTATTATCTAATCAATTGGTAATTATCTTGTGTTTTGGCAAAGATATTCATTAAGAAACAATAAAATTCGTATTTTATAGGTTTAAAACGAATATGGTAATTATCTTTAAGCAAAATAGAAATAAAATCCGAAAATCCCTCTGTCTGACGCCCTGACTCGCCGAGTCACACTCTGGAACTCGCCGAGTCCAAATAGTGACTCGCCGAGTCAGGTCGAACAGAAGGCCATAATTTTTTTTAGCTACATAATGCATCAATACAATAGAAACCAATCTAAGCTCTGATACCACTGAAGGGTTATGACCATAAGAACATCCTATGTGCTCATACAAACCCTAATGCTTGGATCTAGGTTTCTCTATTGTACATGAAATTTATCCAAGACTATAAACCCTAATTCTAGCATATGAAAATCGACATTAACATAAAAATGGGTTTAAGATATTACCTTGATTGTTATGTAGCAATAACAATCACAATTCGTTCTTGTAATGACTTTAGAAAGCTTAGAGTCACAAATGTTATTCCTCTAATGGTTCACAAACACCAAGAGCAAGAGTATGAAGAGGAGAAGAGAAGGAGGCTGCCCAAAACCATCCAAAACCCTAGAGAACAAGTTCCTTACGTTTTTGGGGCTAAAGGGTACTATATATAGTGAGCCTATTAGGGTTATCTAACAAGGAAACCCTAATTTGGATGCTTAATCCCTAAGCAACCCATGGATTCCTTTCCTTAAAGCCTTGGACGATTTCCTATGGGTTTCCCCATAGAATTCTTCCAACCTATTAATATAAGGTAATCCATAGCCCAATTGCAACTATCTTATAATTACAATTCCAGTCCCTTAAGTTTAATTAATCTCTTTTAATCACAAAATTAATTATCAATTAATTCTTGACTAATTATAAATTAAACAATATGATTTCTCCTTTAATATGTTATTCCCATAATATATTAATAAATCATATTTAATCCTTTCTCTCCATAATTCATCCTATCAAGTTGCTTTGTTGAAGGCAACCCAAAAGGACCATGCACCATCGGGTCAAGTACATACCAAAATAGTTATGGACTTAGACACTAATCCAGCAAATTGCCCCAAGGATAACCATCAAGGAGTAGAAGGATCAGAAATGGTCCTGACCTAGGGACAAGGCGAAGCATTCCAAGACCGGACGGTTGTTATTGGTACGTTTCAACTTAACAACTTTTTTGCTTACCTCTTACCCAGTAGTGAAGCTGAGCAAAGTTCCGTTAGTAACATATTCAAACACTTACTAAAACCACAAAACTAGAGGCTAAAGTAAGCCTTAACGATGGAGATGACTAATGGGAAAACCGAATCAACCAAGGATATTTATGTAGGGAACACCTTAACACTAAACAACCATTCATTTCAAATAAATATTTAATGCCAGAAAATATTAGGAGTTTTGATGTGATAATCGGCATGGTTGGGTTAAGCCCCCACTGTGTTGATATTATGTGTCGTGAGAAGGCCGTTTGCCTTCACTTTCCCAATCACGAAACTCTAATAATCCATGGTGATAAACATGGCACCAAATCCTCATCCTATCTCGTGCATCAAGGCACAGAAGTGCCTGCACCCAGAAGAACTACGTTCTCCTTGCCCATGATGTGGACAAGACCAAGGAAGAAGTAAGCATACAAGGTATTCAGGTAGCATGCGATTTTCCGAATGTATTTCCCAAAGAACTTCCGGGAATACCTCCAGAAAGACAGGTAGAATTTCAAATTGACTTAATACCAGGAACCACATCAATTGCCAATTCACCCTATAGGTTGACTCCCGCCAAAAATTCACAAGTTATCCAGTCAATTGAGAAGAATTGTTGCACAAAGGATCCATCGGACCAAGCTTCTCACCCTGGAGAACTTTGGTCTTGCTCTTCAAGAAGACGAATCCTTCCAAAGGTACATCGATTTTAGGAAATTGAATAAGCTCCCTATCAAAAATCAATACCCACTTCCTCGGACTGACGATCTATTTGGCCAACTCCAAGGAGCTAGTTACTTCTCTAAAATAGACCTAAGAACCGGTTATCATCAACTTCAAGTCCGAGAAGATGACATTCCAAAAACTGCCTTCCGAACTCGTCACGACCATTTCAAATTCATTGTGATACCTTTCGGTCTAACGAATGCTCCCACGCTATTCATGGACCCTACGAACCGAGTTCTCCCAACCATTCCTACTCAACATTTTTAATTATTTTCATTGATAACATACTCATCTGCTCACGAAGCAAGAACAAAACACTGTCAACACCTACGACCAGCCTTGAAAGCATCAAAGTCGGAGAATCTCACGAAGAAAATGCTACGTGGATGGATAAAACTCTCAGAGTTGAAAGACGAAGCTTATAGGTATGCGAGTTGAATTGGGTGTTATCTGGGTGATCGTCGATAGGTTAACCCAATCTGCCCATTTCCTGCTAATACGTAAATCAAACAAGAAGGAAGTTTAGCATGGATCTATATCCAAGAGATCATGAGACTCCATGAAATATCAGTATCTATTATCTCGGATCGAGATAACAGGACTACTTCAAGACTTTGACAGTCATTTCAAAAGGCTATGGGAACATAGCTAAGTATGAGTGTTGCTTACCACCCTCAAACCAAAAGCCAAAGCAAACGAACCATTCAACCACTTGAATTCATGCGACAAGTCTGGGTGTTTGAATTCAGCAAGTCATGGGATACCTGGTTGCCCTTGATTGAATTCTCACGCAATAACAGCTATTGCACGAGCATTAAGGATGCTCTTTTCGAAACTCTTTATAGTCATAAATGTAGATAACTCTCCAGTACTCTCATGAGACCAGAAACCATTTTCGAAACAACAGAGAAAATAATCCAAATCAAAGCTTGACTTCAAGTATCGAGAGACCGACAGAAGAGCTCATCTGACAAGCGGCGTAAGCCATTTGGAAGTCAAGTCGGGGATCATGTGTTATTAAATAAATCTCCTTGTAAAGGAATGATTCGCTTTAGGAAACAAGAAAACTAAATCCACGATACATCGGAATGTTCGAGATCCTCACTCGGATTGGTCCAAAGACTTATAGGTTGCAGCTGCCTGTAGAGCTCAGCTACGTACACCCTGTGTTCCGCATCTCGAATCTGAAAAGGTGTATATCAGATGAGACTCTTATCATTCCTGTACAAGAAATCGGAATAAAGGAGAATCTCATGTTCGTCAAAGAATCAGTCGAG
Organism: Lactuca saligna; assembly: GCF_052625555.1. NCBI lineage: Eukaryota > Viridiplantae > Streptophyta > Magnoliopsida > Asterales > Asteraceae > Lactuca > Lactuca saligna. The sequence continues at coordinate 66,885,238 of NC_136421.1, read as the reverse complement.
GTATTGGATAGGGAAGTAGAGCATACAAAACAAAGCCACATGTTGATTGTGAAGGTCCGATGGAACGTTAAGCATGGACCGAAATTCATATGGGAAACGCGAAGATCATATGAAGTACCTACTCTCTCATTCATGAACCTACCTTTCGAAAGAATTTCGGGACGAAATTCCCTCTAACGGGGGGATGATGTCACAACTAGCATTTTTGCTAGGAAATTCTACTCTCATGCAATCATTCACCTAATGTAATAACTTGTACTCTAAGTGAATTTTATACTCCATTCTCATTCCAAATACATCTCATATGTTCAAATAAGGGTTGGAAACCCTTGAAATTCCAGTTTAAGTCCATTATGGACTAGAATTTTCTTATTGGGCCTAATGGACCAATAAGCTTCCAATTTAACTATCTTGAACTTAGAACTCTCAAATAGGCCCTAATTGGACCCATATACATGAAACATAATATTTTAAGCCTTATAAGCCTAAAATGAACTAGGTTAACTTTAAAAAGCCTTATTAGGCCATAACAAATCTAACTAGGTCTAGTGGGTCATAAAAAAAAATCATTCCTTGATTTATTTTGGGGCCAAAAATCACCTAATTGGATCATCACAAGGACTTAAGCATAAAAAGGCCCAATCTCTCTTCTTTCTTTCCTCTTCTCGGCCCAAACTACATAATTGAAGGAAGGGTTGACCTTGGACTTGCCACCTCACCATTATACATGGGATATCCATGCAATTCATCCCATGTTTCCATGCACCACCCTTATCTCCCCTCTCCTTCATAATCTAGGCCATAGAGCTAAAAATCACCACCACACACTCATTTTCACTTACAAAATCTCTTAAGGAAAGCTCTCAACAAACCCCTACATCCTCCTTCAAATTTCGAGATCTTATGTGTATCTTGAAAGAGGTTTTCATCTAGATCATCATATTTGGTAAGTTGTTGTCATACTTAAGTCTTTGATTTTATTCCTTAAGCTAAGAACACTCCCTTATAAAGCCTCATTTCGTGATCTATGTTTCATAGAGTCCAAAATCATTCAAGAAGCTTACTAGGGCTGAAAACCACACCATCTTCTTCTTATCTTCATCAAAACCAAAATCAAAACCCTAAGGTGAGTTCACACCCCCTTGTTTTCTGTTTTTACTTGTTTTGGGGGGATAATACAAGTCTTATGTGTAGATCTATGTATATATGCATGATTATGTGTGTTTTCTTGAAACATTTGGTGATTATGTATTGATTTCTTCACTAATCTAAAAATATGTTAAGAAACTTGAAGTGTATCACTAGGATCTTCATATGAAACATGAGAAAAGTATTTTTTTATCTCATATAATACATGTAAAATTGTAGATCTGGGATTTGTATACTTGATATAGCAAAAATGAGTGTTGGGTTGAAAGATTTATAAACTAAACTCACAAAACAGCCCTTAACAGAAAAGTTGTGGTCCAATCTCGGACTATTTTGACCCTCTTAATGGAAGTAATTTTCAAAACTGTTTTACATGGATAAAGTTCAGATTTATAACTTTAAAATGACTACTATCACGTTTTCATACGATTTTCCTACAATTTTTGGTGAATTTTACAAAACTGCCTATCATATTTTAAATAATTTCGCACCAACCTGTGAAGATGAGTAATTTCACACTAGTTTAAAGCCATCAAAAATTATGAGAAAAATTGTGAACAAAGTAGACAAAATTTCCAAACTTCCAGAATTTACGGATCCAAATTTTGACTTACGATGAATTTTCTACAAATTTTCTAAAAACTAGGTCGGAAAAGCCAAAAACCAGAAAAATGTGTATTTTCACAAAAACCAAGCCAAAAATGATATTTTTGACAAAAATGGGTTTAAAATGTTATTTTTACCACAAAGTAGTCATCAAAACAAGTTTTTAACAAAATTGGAGATTAAAGTGTTATTCTTACAAAGATTGGGCCTTAATTGTAAACTTTTGGCTTATTGGGCCAAGAACGTCATTTTTACAAAAAGTGGGCTTTAGATATCAATTATGTAAATAATCAAACTAAAATAAACAAAACAATTACAAACAGGTTAAAAACGATATTCATATCCTTATTGGGCCTAGAAATAATACACATGTTTATTGGGCCTTAGTGTCCTTTTACATGTATATTGGGCTCGGGATAGGTATTCATAACCTTATTGGGCCTGGAAATAATATACATGTTTAGTGGGCCTTAGTATCCTTTTACATGTATATTGGGCTTAGGATAGATATTCACATTCCTTTTGGGCCTGGAAATAATAAGACACGTATAGTGGGCCTTAGTGGTCCACCTACATGTTTATTGGGCCTTGGAATGTGTTTTATATGCGTTCTTCTTTTTATGCTATTTTGGTGAATACTTGAACTAAAACCAATGATAAACCAACAAATGGATTTAATTTGATCATTTTCTAGGTTATTGGGCCTTAGTGACCCATTTTTATGTGTGAGAGGTCCTGTATACAATTTATATGTTTATTGGGCCTCATTGACCCATTAACATGTGCGACGGACCTTGGATACTATTTGTGTGCCATTTGGGCCTGTAAATGCTTTACATGTGAAATGGGCCTTAGTTGTCCTTTCATATATATTTCGGGCCCATGTTATATAATCTCATTCCAATTGGGTCCTGAAATGATTTATATGTTCTGTGATGCCTTAGTGGTTCACTTACATGGATCATTGGGCCTGGAAGGAGTTTATACCTTTTTTCTTCGCGTAAATTCGATTAAGGATCTAGCGAGTTTTTGTCGGTTGGCACCTATTAAGTGTAAGATCGTAGCCTGTGGTTATAACCAGAGTCTCTTGGATGGAGAACGGGGATTTGTGTATAGATCTATACGGGGTTGACACCCCACACCTCAGCTGTTCGCTACAGTTAGACTAACTCAGTCTAGGGTGACGAAAACCTTATAATCAAAGTCATAACCGGCATCCAACGACGCCAAGACAGGTGAAATTGTCATTATTTAGTATGGTTATGACGACTCACTTAGAGGAATTAACGTTATGAAGATTACGAAAGACCCTTTTTTTTAGGCAACATCGGGTTGTCTGGGAACATTCTCTTTACATGCTCTTACATTCTCTCTACATTCTCTTTACCTTTTTAGTCAAATAAACAATAGCATACATGCATTAATACAAGATCTAACAAAAAACACACTAAACAGTTTTTCAGAAAATATCGGATTTTCTGGTGGTTTTCAAAGTTATACAAATCATTTTCACAAACATGCTTATGAACTCACCAACATTTTTATGTTGACCGTTTTCAAAATAACTTGTATTCTTAGGAAACCGTTGAAGCAGGATGAACGAAACAAACTAATGGATATTGCGTTATATTTTTGTTTCATCATACTCTTACTATTTTGGCATGTAATATTCAAACACAACACTCAATGTAAACAATGAATGTTGTTATATTACATGTGTGATGATGATGATGATATTATGTTTCAATTATATTCACTGTAATGATATTTCAAGATGAAGTCACGCGCAAGCCCCCGGACGTTTCCGCTGTCTGGTTTGGGGTGTAACATCATCCTCTCAGTCCATAGAAACCCTAAATCATGCCTAAGCTTCCATTTTGAGTGTGTGAGAGTTTATAGAGTGTTGTTTGGTGTTTTTCTTGAAGGAGTGGAAGTTGGTGGTGCATAGCTGAAGAGAGAAGCTTTAGATCCGAGATTTTCAGTGTTGTAGCAGCCACTTGGAGGTATAAAGTTGTTATCTTGATCATTCCTTTTCTAGATCTCTTCATTTGAAAGTTTATGACTATTATTAGCATATTTTGGGGTCAATCTTGGATTTGAGCATGTCATGAAGCTAAGACTTCAGATCTGGACATCTCATGGCCTCCATAGATTTAAAGTTGCCAACTTTATCAAGTCTTGGCCCTCCTTCATGTCCTAAATCCCTTGATAAGCCTTATTTGAGTGTTTTAGCCCTCTTGATGCCATGCATGGACGTAAAGCTATCAACTTGATATCATATTTTAGTCCTAAGGGACTAGATCTATAGTTTGGGGCTTTGGTTTCACTTGGAAGTATCTGAATGCATTAAGGCTAGGAAAACTCGATGAGTTGCTCTGCCAACTCGACGAGTTGGATCGGGTTTTCCTGCCTTCTGGATACTAAGCGAAATTGGCGAGTTGATGAGACAACTCGGCGAGTTGGTCAGGGTTTTTCCCGGTTTTTTAAACACGAAAGGAACTCGACGAGTTGCTAGATGCACTTGACGAGTTGGGTCAACATTGACTGTTGACTCTGACTTTGACTAAGGTTGACCAAGTTTGACTCTAAGGGTATTTTAGTAATTTGGGATTTTGATGGAGTTAGTCACATGGTGGCTGTAGGCGGTTTGAATTTAGAGCCATGATTCAAGATTTGGATTTTATCAGTCAGCACTACTTGTGAGGTGAGTTTTACTCAGTGTACTAACAGGGTCGAAGGTACCAAGGCCAACCCTTTTTGGATTGTTATCCTGGCTTATCTTATGATTGAGTATTGTTATGATCTGTTAGATCGGTATCCTGGTAGATAGGATGTTATCATGCTGTTATGATCTGTTAAATCAGTATCCTGGTAGATAGGATGTTGCCATGATGTTATGATCTGTTAGATCGATATCCTAGTAGATAGTATGTTGCCATGCTGTTATGATCTATTAGATCGGTATCCTAGTAGATATGATGATGTTATGCTTAGTGATCTGTTAGATCTGCCTGTTATCTGTCCTAACTATATTTTCTCTAGTATCATGTGTTAATGTAGTATGGTTGGGTTGAGACTGGACTGTTTTGTGCTTCTAGTCAACAAACCCGATAATGTTTATATCGGTACATTATATAGATGCTTATTTGTTATATGTTGACATGGCTTGTGTATGTGTGGTTGGGTTAAGGCGGGTCTGATGTGTGCTGAAGGCCAACATACCCAGGGTGACCCGGATAGAGTAAAGGCCCATCAGGGCGCACCAGTCAGGCCAAAGACCCAGAGAATGGTCCAAACATGTTGAAGGCCCAGCGAGGTGGACCAGACATGCTAAAGGTTCTGAGAGCGGCCCAGACATGCTGAAGGCCCTGTGAGGCGATCCAAACATGCTGAAGGCTCTAAGAGTGGTCCAGATAGGCTGAAGGCCCGGTTAGGCGGTCCAGTCATACTGATGACTCTGTATGCATGCTCTTTATTTGTATATGTGTTGTTGTTTGTGTGTTGGTACTTTGGGGGAACTCACTAAGCTTTGTGCTTATGGTTTTAGCTTATTGTTTCAGGTTCTTCAGATGTTTTGGCAAGGCAAAGGTGTGAACGTAGACATCCTCGCGTTTTGTACTTGTGGTTTTTGGGAAACTCTGAAAATGTGAATGTTTTGAAAACTATGTGTAAATAATTCTGGTTTTAAATAAAGGTTTTGGAAACAACGGTTTTGTAAACACTCCTAATCAAAAAGATTGTTTTGGAAAGTTTAAATTTTACTGAAAGTTTGTGGATGTGACATCAACAATCTAAGATGTTTTATTGGCTTTACCTATATTGTGTGGATTGTGTGTAGTTTCCAAAGGATATTACCCTCGCTGGGTAAGAGTTCATGCTTTGTAGGGCTTTGTTATTAGTTGAGTCAAACTAGAAGACAAGTTGAATATCCATATGTATATGAAATGTTTTAGGCAATGTTTTGATATGTGTTTAAAGGTATGAGACGACAAGTAGAAGATGTCCCCGAGTTGATGCATCTTATACAATCACAGTTGTCGTATAAAGAAGCAGGCCACACGAGTGTGTTGTCAAAGTCATGGCTTCACGCTTGGTCTACCATCCCTATCCTCAAATTCGTTGTTCGAAGAGGAAAGAGCATGAAATTGGGTATTTCTTACTAACCATGAATGCTTGTAATTTTTTTAGAGAACTATATTATGCCATTGATTCATGTTAGAAGCGTTGTTTAAATTACAAAATTGGATACAGTTTTTAAACAAATTATTTGTTTGAATTTTTTATATGGGTTGTGTTTTTCATTTTCAAATTTAGAGTTTTGGGTAATACCTCCTTTTGTTTGTTTTTCATGTTCATATGCTTTAGATGAATTTCTATAACAGATATTGTTCAAATTCTTTGTTAGTTTTTTATTATTTTGAAACGTCAAATTTAATCAATTTTTAAATGTATTTATTTAACAAAAAAACAATACTAATGAAATAAGTCAAAATTAAAGAATATATCGGCATTCAACTTATAGATTTATTTGCAACCAAAATGAAAGAAACATAAATTAGGGAATTTTATATTGACCAAAGACTTGCAATAATAAACAAATCCATAAATTATACATTAATCCACATAGGCTTAGTCATATATCGACCTTTATTTTATTTAAATGTATCCTTTATGTTATGCACATAATGATCAATCATTTATAGGTATTATCAGAAATGGCAAATGATTTTTTACGCTTTTGGGCATCAGTCGGCACTTTGATGTTGGTTGCCAACCCTACGGTTTCAAGAAACTGTATAATGTACCAAGTAAAATCAATTTGCCACCACTCCAATCCATGTCTAGCTGAATACTCAAATGCATGATGATTGTTATGCCATCCTTCCCCAAAAGCAAGCACTCCTACCCACCTTCACAATATTTGAACAAACATTTATGATAGATTCTTGTTGTATTCTTTATTCAGATATTTATAAACATACCAGTTGTTTTTGGAGAGATCACCGGTATTCCAAGCCTGGTTTCCCCATATGTGACAAACGGAGTTCACAAAAAACGTGATATGGCTAAACCATACCGTTCTAACACCCTGCATGCACCATAAATATAGATTAAAAACGATTTTTTTTTGGTGAAATTGAAGAACATTGAAAGCCTTTGTTTGCATGTCGCTATATCATTGGTTCTGTATGTGCTTTGTTTTCCTTAGTTGATTAATACAGGGAAGAAAATAGTGTATTAGTGTGCTCTTCTCCATTTCGTCCTCCAGACCACCCCTTTTTCTTCAAATCCGATTTGCAGGTCTGATCAAAGAAAGAAAAAGAAGAACAGAGGATTGCCATCTTTTGTATGTGTATGTGTATATTTTGTAGCCAACACCCCTTAATCATCTGAACTTTTGCGCACTTCTCAGCTCCGACTCTGCAATGAAGTCTCCTCTTTGATGTGGTAAAGGCAGAGGAAAAAATAAAGGAGAAAGAAAAGTAAGCGGGGATCGTGGAATGTCCCGAAGGTGGTGGGCGGTGGCAGTTCTTGGCCAACGAGAGTTTGGATGGAATGTCAACGTGACTAAGGATGGAAAGAAAGGGGTCTTAGGGTTTATTATTTTTTTATATTTTCTGATTGCACTTAGTTAAAAAAATTATAAATTTATTTTATATGTAGCATGGAAGAAATCACCCATGTAAAACACTATAACCATCGGAACAATTGTCGTAAAAACTAATAAAGAATAAAAGAAGTCACTCATGCAAGACGATATTATAATCTTCGGAACCACTGTCGTAAAAATAATAAAAGATTATAACCATCTGAACCATTGTCGTAATTATAATAAAAACTGAAGTAGTGACTTTTTATAAACATTTGTATCATTTACATAATTTTGTCTTAATAATAATATAAAAGAAAATAAGAAAATATTAAAACAAATTATAGGTGCAAAAGTCATCTTAGACCGGTTAGGAATGAATATTAAAATAAAAAATCAAAGATAGGGACAACTTTGGATGTTTTTAAAAGTTTTACAAAACTTGTATAGGTTCATCGAATGAAAAGAAGATATTACGATAGAAAAATAAAATAACAAATCAAAACTTGAAGAATTAAATTCTAGAGATATGAATTTTAAAATGATAAAAAAAATTGATAATTTAAATAGCTCACTAGAACAATTTTATTTGGATAAATATGTACAACATACTCACCACACCGTGAGTGTCATGTTGAGGTAGTTGCACATCACCACATGCAAAAAGGTGATGATGTGGTGGTTTCTAGACGTAAAAATGTGTTGTTGAAGCCACATGTTTTCACACAAGTTTTCTTTTACATGACCAAGTGAATACCCTAGCCTTTTTGGCGTGGACGGGTGGGTTGATGTTCCAACGGGGCGTAACATGTCCATACCGAACATCCTAACTTACCGATTATTTTTATAGTTTAAAATCTCAAACAAGTGAACCACACCACAATGACTCTAATTATTTTAATTTATCGGATTTTCTAATGGGAGCTGATAATTCCACATTACTTTTTTATTCATCTACATATTTATAAACTTAATGGACAATTATCCCCCCTTAGAGTAGTCCTTTGTAATAATTAAAAGAGTAACCTCTTTATCTTCCCAGTTTCCTCGATACCCACCTTGGAGACCTTTAACCCATACCGTCATTGGAAACCGTTCCCTCTGCAGTCACTTGAAAATAAAATCAGTTGTAAAAGCATTTAACAAACCACTAGCAAAATTATCGTCTTCAAGAAAACAACCTTCAAGTACCAAAATCAAAACCATCCTTCAAAATTAGATTTGTTGGTCGATGGAGTTTTAAGGATTCAAGATTCGATGTAGAAGAGTTCAATATTTGATTAGTTCAGGAATTCTTTGACATTAATTTTATCATCGGTGACAAGTAAGGCTTCCAATCTAGTGCTTTCTATCGGCTGGTGCAGGAGGGTTTCTTGAAAATGATGGAGGTGTGGTGGGGTGGGGGGAGCTTTTGGAGCGAGCTTAGTCCCATAATGGAATTGATCAGAGATGGGTGTTTTTCTAGAAGTTCTAATGATGCTTGTGTCTTTTATCGAGAGAAGATGGGAGGGTATCTTGAGGAAATGGAATTGTGTATACACACCACACCGATATTATAAAAAAGAAAAAAAGAAAAAAAATGATATAACACCCTACACCATACACCAGTGTCGTTCATAATCTGTTGTTTGTGCTTGCAGATGCATCTCCATGGCTCTATTCAACATCTTTGTTCTGGGTATTTAGGTCTTTAGTCCCTTATCTAATACTTTGTTAAATCTAATGTTCTCATTGATTCAACTAAGTTTACTGAGTACTCGTTTGAAACCATAGATTCGTAACAATAATTCATTTCGGTAACACGCTTAGAAGAACAAAAGGAAGGAAGAAAGAAAGGACTCTGTTGGAGATTGTGGTTGAACGGGACGACCAGAAACTTGAACAGATGAGGAAGGAAAAGGAGTTGCAGGGTGAAGATTACCGACAAAAAGAATTAAACATCACTTATCGTTTGTCGGCTAAGATTGCAGGGTGGAGAAGAATTGCATACGTGTGTACGTTGTTTTTGGTTCGGAAGGTTTACTAAAAAACAATGTTGCCTTTTAATAATTTAATTACACTCTAAATACAAATGAATGACTGACATAATTGTAAATTTGCTTTAAAAATAAGTGGATGCATCAAAAGTATCCGTGGAAGTATCACTATCAATTTCTAATATGTGTCATAAGGACATATATAAGAAGTATTAATTATGAAAACTATTATCATAATTAAATATAAATATCCTCTCTAATAAATGAAGATTTTTTTGCTACATGTCAATCTATAATGAGTTTTAACACTTGTCATTTTGTGATATTTTTAAAAATAAATAATATCCACATGTCAATTTATTGTTTTTTTTTTTCAAATTTTAAAAATAAAAGGCCACATAATCTTATACTTATATACAAGGATGTAAAACTCGTTACTCGGTATCTATTCGGCCAACTACCAAGTAGCGAGTACTCGGGAGTACTCGGATTCGTTAATTAATGTAGAAATATTTTTAGGAAAATTATATATATCAAAATCATAATATATAACAAAACTAGATACATGTGAATACACAAAAAATAGAAAAATGCATAATTGTCTCACTTCGTGAATAATTGCTGAAAGTTCAAGACATATATGTAGTAATAGTTACATATGTTTGTGTTAAATAATAAATTATCAAATATATTATACATATTAATCACCGAGTTGACCAGGTTTTACAACACTGCTCAGTTTAATCAGGGGCCGATCGGGGAGTAATCGGGACTCTGCAACTCGCATCAGTAAGGGGTCGAGTGAGTACTCGCTACTCGACGAGTTTTACAACACTACTTATATATGTAAAATATCAAATGTAATAAATATTATAATAAATTGCAATTAATATGTTTTTTCATTCCTTATTTCAAAATATTATTTTAAAAATACTTATTATTTACATTTTAATATTTTATTTTCTTTAATCAATCCGTGTAACACACGAGTTTTACATCTAGTATTTATTAAGAAGATTATTAATACATTTAAATTTTAATTATGATAATATTTCTTATAATTAATGCATTCACATTTAATTAAAGTAATATTTGTGGTTATTAGAACATGTAAGATTTAAATTTGAATCATAACAAATAATCGTTATCACTATTATTCAATTGAAAAAACAAATCTACTTCAATAAATGAAGGTTTTTTTTTTTTTTTTTTTTTTGGTATTTGTCACATTATCATTCAATTTGTTAAATGTTATTTTGTAGTTACTTTGAATTTAATTTTTTTTCCACATGTCATTTTATTAGTTTTTTTTTATTTTATTAAATTATACATAATATTTTAATGCAGTAATTGCAATAAATGTAATAATAAATAGGTATCAACTTGATTAATAAATTTACCTTTTAATTTTAAATTTTCCAAAATTAAAACTAATTAGTTTTTTTTATTTATTTAAACTATTTGTTTAAATTTAAAATATAAAAAACATTTCCGTTATAATAATTTATTATTTTTCTTATTTTCTTATAATTTCAAAGTTTTCAAATATTTTGATGTTTATATTTAACTATTTTTTTTTAATTAATTTATGTAATACATGTGTCTGTGTCTCGTAACTAGCCATGTATTAAATACATGTCAATTTGTCTATTAGAATTCATATATAATACATTTAAATTTAGAAACTTCGTAGATTTTACTTTTTAATTACATTATTCTTCTAATTGATCTATTATTTTATAAATTTCACTTTATATCATATATTGTATTCTTTTTGTAAATTTATAATTCTTTAAACCTTATTAAAATTAAACGTAACAAACTTTAACAAAAATATATTATTATACTTTCCATGTATATTAAATTTATATGGCACAAATGATTTATATGTATTCAAAGTAACGAATGACTAAAATTAAATATGGTTATTAAATGGTTAAATATGTTTATAAAAATAGAAATTAAATATCTTCTTATTTTTTTGTTCCTACAAACCGTCTACCCATTTAAATAATAATATGTGTCACATTAATATACTAAAATATATTAAATTTCATTGAATTAGCGTTAAATGCTACAAATTTCACAATTTAATTGAGTATGAAGATTTATAAGAACAAAAAATATGATGATATTTAATTTCTCTCTCTCTCTCTCTCTCTCTCTCTATATATATATATATATATATATATATATATATATATATATATATATATATATATATATATATATATACTAGGCTATAACCCGTGAGAACCACGGTTATAAAATAAATTAAATATCAATTGTAATAAATTAGGCAACAGATATTACAAATTAATTTTTTGCTTACATATTTCATCTCTGTAAAAGGAATGAGTGAATTAATGGAAATTTTATTAATGAGAAAACACCAAAGACTGATAAGTAGCAAATAATTAATTTCAAGTTCTAATTGATTGACACGTGGCAAATTTTCTACTCTTTTATTAGCTAAGGATATATATATATATATATATATATATATATATATATATATATATATATATATATATATATATATATATATATATATATATATAGAGAGAGAGAGAGAGAGAGAGAGAGTCAAGATCAAACAAGAATGAATTTTTTGTTAAGAAGGTAAGAAGTTTTTTTTCTACATATTTTTTTCGCGAACAAACATTTGTAAGATTATTCACAAGAAAAAATTCTCAAAAAACATCTAAATTATTCATTTATATAATGATTTTGTTGTTATTCACTAAAATTGTCATAAAAGTGAATTTTTTCTTAATTTACTTAAAAATGAATCATAAAGATGTTTTTTTGAGAATTTTTTCTTGTGAATCATCTTACAAATTAATCATCTAGTGATTCATTTTTTTTGTTCTTTAAAAAACTATGTTGAAAAAAAATTTCTTATCTTTCTACCAAAAAAAAAATTCTTAACGGATCTATATCATATATATATATATATATATATATATATATATATATATATATATATATATATATATATATATATATATATATATATATATATATATATAGGGTCCGGTTCCTATGATAAATCATTATGTAAAATAAATCTAAGCAATGAGCTCAAATAGAGATATTGTACCATGCCCCAAACCAGATATGAAAATCCACCCCATGTATACAAGAGAGCACCGCATCCAATTAAATGCCATATGTATGTTTTTTGTAAAAACATATAGAACATCTGATTTGTTAAATCTTCCACGTTTTTATATGTTGGATGCTGCATTAAAACAAGCAATATAATATATTTTTAGGACGTTTTGTAGTTTTAGCACATAAGATTCAATTAAAAAATTTAGCAATAATATCTTCAAATTTTAATAAAAACATCAGACCATGATACCTTTTCTAGTAAGTATCCACTATCCAAGATCCAGCCCATATGACTAAACCAGAACCCGTTGATGGGTGAATGTGTATCATTATCTGAATCGACGTATTTATGATGAAATCTATGGATGCTTACCCAATATATTGGATCTCCCTGCATGTAAAAGTGTCTATTATTTTTTACATGTAAAAATATGTATTATTTTTAATATAATAGAATCGGAAAGAAAATAACATGATTTATTTAATTGGAATGAATAATGTTATTGAGTTTGTCTAATAGAATACAGCTACCATCTAAATTTGGCTTTCTTTCATTTTTTCCATATATTAATACAAAATGTGTTTGTAATTATGTTAAATTGCAAATAAGATCATTATATTAGGATTATTATGATCATTTTTCGATCATTGTTTTAGTTATTATCTTCTATCGTAAAAAATAATTAAAAATATGTAAATTTACCATTTTTCAACTTTTTTCCATATTGATTTTTGAAAAAAAAAACTAACGAAAAATGTGGATCATATGCATATATCAATTGAAAAAACGTATTTTTTATTTTTTTTCGACGAAGCATCTTCTATAACATCTTAGTCAATTAAGACTTTTTATTCTAAATATCTAGAAAACGTTTTAAGAAATAGGCATATATACACAAACTCAAATGCATATGATTTCTCAATCATTGATTTAGAGTTTATCTTAAATCTATCAAAATAACTAAAATTATATAAATTCATCATTTTTTAACCTATTTCCATAATGATATTCGGAAAAAAAAATTATGTAAAATGTGCATCATATGCACATATATACAAATGAAAATATGCATCTATGCACATTTGTATATGTGCATATTATTGTAAAGATGAAAAACATCTTAATAACTTAGAACACTCTTATAGATTGTGAAGTGATGAAAAAAATAAATGAAATGTATTCGTATTGATGTGCATATGGTATACATTTTACGTTATATGAAAAAAAATCAAATATCACTATAGATCGAAGTAAAAGAATGATGAATTTAAATATTTTTTGTTTTTTGTTCGATAGAAGATAAGCTCTAAAAACATTTTTTTTTGAATGATATGCATATGATGCACATGTTACAAAAAAATTCGAATAAAAGTATGGAAAGTGGTTAAAAAATGATGAATTTAAAGATTTTTTATATAAGATAAACTATAAAACAATGGTTGAAAAACTGATTCTAATGATCATAAAAGTTAGTGATCCTAATGGATCCAATATATATATATATATATATATATATATATATATATATATATATATATATATATATATATATATATATATATATATATATATATATACCCTACACATATTGTGTTTTAGTGTTATTAATTCCCACTCAATCCTTTTATATAAATTTTCTTAGATTTTAATTAATTACTTAGTGGTAATTTAATAAATAACATACTAGTAAATAATTAATTACATTAAAATCCCTAAATCTTGGACCTGATAAACTAATCTCATTAAATCATGTATCCCTTTTCTCTTCTCTCTTGGCTACGTTCTAGAAATCCAAAATCCATAAACATGTTAATCCTTCACTTTGTCATCGACAACCTTCCTCGTTGTCTCATATGCCACTTCTTTTCCTCCTTCTAGATGTTACTTCTTCCGATTAATAGCAAAACATATGTGCTTGTGTGTATGTGCATTCTGGTGCGATCAAAGAATGAGAAAAGAACATCAAATATGTGTGTGTGTGTGTGTATCATCGGGAAATTCGGCAGTGAGACAAAATCGAGGAATCACGATGCAAAGGGCAGCAATGTTGGTGGCTGATGGCCGGAGGTGCTACTGGCTCGGTGGTGGTTCAGTGGCGACCAGAAAATGACGCAAACAACTTCAATTATCTTCTACTTATTGTATAATTTCTTAATTTACCCTATTGCACAAGTTGATGTATAAGGGACAATAAGGAATCATGTTGCAAGAAGGAAACTAAGAATTAGAGTAAGGGTCAAGTTTTTGTTGGTGAACAAGGATTATGATCTATAAATAAGGGTTATATATCGCCTATGTGTATGTTGACTAAGAGAGATCCTTTGCATTGTTTGTAACCCAAGTTTTTGAGTTATTTTTATTGAATTATAATAAAAAGAAATTCTTTCATCTCTATTGTTTTCATCAATTGTGTTCAAAAATTGGTATCAGAATGACAATGATAGATGGCTGGAGAAGACAGCAGCTCGGGTGGAGGCAATAATAAAGTAAAAGGCAAGGTAACAACCAAGGAGGGTTCATTTATATCGTTCTAGGTTCCCATGCTCAACTCAACGAACTACATAGTATGGGCGATATGCATGAGAGTGATCCTGAATGTACACCAATTCGGGGATGTCAATGATCCATATGTGATAGAGCCTACAAAGTACAATATCACAATAGCAATATTGTTTCAAGCAATTCCTAAAGATCCCATATTGCAAGTTGGTAAGATGGAGACAGCAAACTAAATATGGGAAGCGATTAAAACACAACACCTTGTGGGTAGATAGGGTGAAAAAAAACATGACTACAGACTCTAATGAACGATTTTGATAATTTGAAGATGAAAAAAACCACATAGATGACTTAGCAAGCCAATTGTCAAGTATATCATCAAAATCAGCATCTCTTGGAGAAACAATAAGTGAAACAAAACTTGTGAAGAAGTTTCTCAAAGTTGTACCAAGGAGATTCATACATATTGTAGCATCCATCGAACACGTCCTTGATATCAAGAATGTTGGATTTGAGGACGTAGTGGGACCTTTAAAGGCATACGAAGAAAGAATTAGGTAAACGAAATCAATAAGAGAACAAAGCAAACTTATGTTTAACAAGGTTGAACCATCCAATCGCAATGCAAATTTGAATTGAGGGGGAAGAGGAGGTCGTGGTGGTGGACAAGGACGTAGAGGATGTCACAAGACCTCGTACCAATTACAAAAAAAAAAAAAAAAAAAAAAAAAAAAAAAAAAAAAACTCTTCAAGCAACGGGGAAACATCCAAAAATCAAAGCGTAAACCCAAGGATCGATCCAAATTTCAATGTTATAGATGTGAAAAACTTAGACACTTTGCTTCTCAATGCCCTGAACGGAAAAAAAATAAGCAAACAGAAGCTGATCTTGCCGAGTTAGATGATCATCACCCACACTGGTTCATGACTAGAACCCAATAGAAAACAGTTCTTTTAAATGAAATAGGTTTAATCCCAAGTCCTTACGAGTCAAGAGATGATGATAAAAACATATGGTATTTAGAAAACGGTACAAGCAATCATATTGTTGGATTATTGTCTAAGTCCATAACTATTTTGGTATGTGCTTGACCCGATGGTGCATGGTCCTTTTGGGTTGCCTTAACCAAAGCAACTTGATAGGATGAATTATGGAGAGAGAGAGAGAGAGAGAGGATTAATTATGATTTATTAATATATTATGAGAATAATATATTAAAGGAGAAATCATATTATTTAATTTAAAATTAGTCAATAATTAATTAAGAATTAATTTTGTGGCTAAAAGATATTAATTAAATAAAGGGGACTAGAACTGTCAATTGTATGATAGTTAAATATTGGGCTAATCGACTCCATAGAGGATGGAGTGGACGAATTCTATGGGGAACCCATTAGAAATCGTCCAAGGCCTCTAAGGAGGGATTTCATGGGTTGCTTAGGGCCTAAGCAGTCAAATTAGGGTTTCCTTGTTAGATAAACCTAATAGCCTCACATATTTAAGGACCCCTAGGACACCAAAAACGTGGCTAAGAGTTTCCTTAGGGTTTCCAGCCGTTTTTGGGTGTCTCATCTCTTCTCCTTCTTCATCCTCTTGCTCCTGGTGTTTGTGAGCCATTAGAGGAGTGATACTTGTGACTTTATACTTTTTGAAGCTATTACAAGGAGGATTTGAGATTGTTATTGCTACATAACAATCAAGGTAAGATCTAAACCCTATTCTTATGTTAATATCGATCATCACATGCTAGATCTAGGGTTTAAAGTCTTGGATGAATGCATGTACAATAGAGAAACCTAGATCCAATAATTAGGGTTTGCATGAGCACATAGGATGTTCTTATGGCCGAAACCCATCAGTGGTATCAGAGCCTTGTTTGTTTCTGTTGTATGTGATTCAATGATTGTTTCTCTGCTGAAAATCGAGTTTCTGGCCTCTGCCCGACCCAACTTGACAAGTTAGTATCTGGACTCAGCGAGTCAGCTCAACTCGGCGAGTCCAGGTAGTGACTCGGTGAGTCCGGGAGTCAGGCAGAGGATAATTTCGGATTTTTATGCCTATTTTGACGTAGGATAATTGTCATAATTGTTTCAAATTAATAAAATATGAATTTTATTGATTCTTTATGATTATCTTTATCAAAATAAAAGATTTTGGTCATCTAATTAGATACTAATTTCCTTATATGATAAATGCTAAATTATTTGAATTATTTGGTCAATTATCTTGCAAATAAAATTGATTAGATCAAATATAGATAATCATAAAATTAATTGTTTAAATTTGAATTATTTGCTATTTGATCCTTTATGATTTGAAAAGTTTCAAAACTTTCCCTCAAGTTTTGGAATTTAAATTTTAATTAAAAGTTTAATTTTAAAATGTTAAATTTTGAAACCCTAATTTTTGAAAAAGTTCAAATTGCACCCTTATGGTTTTATTAAATTAATTAAGTGTATAATTAAAAGAAAGTTAATAAATCCATAGTGATATGGTTTACATTTAATTAAATTAAATATATAATTTATTAAATTAGACCACCTAGTATTTTAAAAGTGTAAAATACACCCTTATACTATATATAACATTAAAAGTCTAATATTATATATGTGTAACTTAAACTGCTAGTCTTACCGTTAGTAGGCCTCATTCACGAAGCTGATCTATAAAGGTGGGGTATAAGGTTATGGCCTATAAAATGGTCGTTTAATGGGTGTCCACTCTCACCTACCGCTTCCTTGATTGGTGGAGGGTCGTTAGCCAAATAGGTAGGATAGGGCAAACCCTTTCCATTAAAAGTATAATGAAGTATAAAGTAAGTAAATGTTTTATACAAAATTCCCAATCTTAGTTAGTTTAGGCAAAAGTGAATTTGATGCAATCCCATGAAATTACACTTTCTACCCTTGCGAAGACGTTAGTGGAGCGTGCGTGGTTAACTAACACACTAAATGGTTCTAAGCGAAGGTAGCAAAGGGTGACTCAATTTTTGTCATAGTTCGGTCGAGCGTGTGTGGTTAATCGGCACATCGAATAGGTGACTGTAACATTGGGGGCACCATGTAAGTTTGTATGGTTATTCACACCCTGTTTTGTGATCCTCGGCATCCTAGTTACAAATCGAGGGGCATATCGAGATTTAAACATGTCATTGAAAAGTTCAATGAATCTCAAAGGATTTAGGAGTTTTTCAATACATTTAAAACCTAATCTCTTATTCGTTTTTCATGGTGGAAAATTAGTGAATCGTCATTCACTTACCTTCAAATGTTCTGCAATTTGGTTTATGACACCCCTCTCCCAAGTTGTAGAATATTGTATTGGGTCATAGCTTTAATATCTCATTTGGGTGATTTATTAAGGACTCAATCAATCAACTAACTTGAATTTTTCTCCTGTTTTGTAGATGTCAAAGTATGACAACTATGGTCTTCCCAAATCCCGTGGAACAAGCTTTCCAAATGAAGATGATATTCCACGATTCAATCGAGGAACAAGAGATCATGCTTCACTTCCTCCACCTCCTCCTATTGTTCTCCCTAACCCACAAGTTCAAAGGCTTGAAAATTTCAAACTCACTCAAGCCCTTTTGGCACGTAAATATGACGAAGGAAAGTCAGTGTGTGCACACGTCTTAGAGATGAAGTCACACATTGATAGGTTACGAATTTTTGGATTAGTTGTCTGTGAGGAGTTGGCTGTTGACTAGGTTCTTCAGTCGCTTCCTGACTCATATAGTGAGTTCGTAAGAGAGTACTATATGATAGACCACGACGTGACCCTCATCGATCTCACCTCTTTGCTTATTGCTGCTGAATCAGTGATGATTTGGCGCACTGGAAAAGCAAAGTTGATTGGTGAATCTTCCTTCCAGGCCTCTATGGACATAGGAAATAACAACGAAAGGCATGTCATGGTCGAAAAGTTTGATCATAAGAGAAAGACAAAGTCTGAAGTAGTTCCGTATGTAGTTCCAAATGAGTCAATTTGCTTTTATTGCCAAGAGAAGGGGCATTGGAGATGAAGTTGCCCATTCTACATGAGAGATCTAACAAATGGGAGAGTCAAGACGTATGACTCTACTTCAGGTAAAATCCACTATCTAACTCCATTAAGTTCCTATTCATCAATTCTTAATACATAATGTGATAAGATTACATTTTAATGTTTTGCAGGATAAAAAAAAAAAGAGGAAGCTTGATTGAAGAGCAAGATGAGTCTGATCACGAAGAAATGGATCTCGATCGCATGCATTCGAAGATCAGATTTTGAGCTTAGAAAGTTATGATAGAGTTGTTAGGAATATTTGATTACATAGTTTTTCAGTTGATTTTGCATTGTAAGGACATGTTTTCCGCTGATTTTATGAGTAAAATAAAATTTTGATTTGTCTTATTTATATATATCATTGCAATGAAATCGTTGTGAAAAATTGATGTTTGTGTATTTCTATAATTGGATGTGATTCTTAGTTATGTTATTTATGGTAGTGTCAAAATTTTCTAAGTAAGGAAAGATTTCCATCACCCAAGTTTCAATTGGACAGAAACTTGAAATCATATGATTTGAATCATGTGATGTATGGAAATCTTGGTATTTAGGAAATTAAGACTAATTCCTTGATCACACAAGTATGTGAGTCAAGTGAAGGACTAAAGGACTAGGACACAATGTTGTGCACCAGTCAAGTCCACCATAAATAACAGTAAGACTATTCGTCATAATTTACCAAAAGGTCTAGTAATTGTGGTTATACTTACAAGATTAAGTGTAATTATGAATCATTGAAAAGTTTCAATGAATGGTAGAATGAATAAGAAGAATCAATTAGGCGGAAAGATAAAAATTTCTCCAATCTAAGAAGAAGGCAGAGTACTTTTGTATCGGATTTTATGATCGTCTTAATGATTAAGAACCATATCACAATTGATCCTCTAAGGAAATCTTAGTGCACTAGTATGGCTAAGAAGAGGAATCGGAAATTGTTGAAATGGTTAAATAAAAAAGGACGAGTCATACTTCGTTCCAACATCAAGTCTTAGAATCGTACTCCAAGATTGTGAATTGAGTGACACACAATCATCAAATGTGAAGTAGAAAAATTATTTTTTCTTACTCTTGCACATTTGAAATTGGTGTGTAGTGTTTGTCTTGATGAGAATCCGCACTAACTCTTGAATATTTGTTTATCAAAAAATGTTTCTTGGTAAGGGAATCTTGTATGTCAAGAGGTCAGTGGGAGTCTAAATAATCTTGAAAAGTTTCGAGAAATAATAATGAGTAAATGTATTATTAAACACTAGCACACGACTTGAGGTTTGTAACCCATCGTGTTGACATGATCTTGTTTATGTGCCATTCTGATTTAGTAAACTATGCATATGAGTTCTACGAGTTCTCAATTGAATGCATAAAGCAACCACCTTATTCAATGAAGGTACATTGATTGGAATAGGTGAACTGCTAGATAACGTGGAAGCAATGGTGGGACCCTTGATGGCAAGAAATTAAGAATGAACAAGTTCTGTTCATAAGAGTTTGAATTTGTCACAAACATTATCTTTCGATTATGGTTATGGCAAATTCACATGGATAGGAACACATACACCATAAAATCTGAGTGTTATAAGGTTTCTCTCCTTCATGAAAATGATTGTGCGGAAATGCTTTCACTAAGATATATTTTAAGGAGATAGCGATTATGTAAATTGCTTTCTCAAATTCGATTATGATTATGGCAACTTTCTTCATAGTTCAAATTGTGAGATTTGGAAATTAATTTGAACATTTGGGACTTA
This sequence comes from Lactuca saligna, assembly GCF_052625555.1. NCBI lineage: Eukaryota > Viridiplantae > Streptophyta > Magnoliopsida > Asterales > Asteraceae > Lactuca > Lactuca saligna. Next base: position 66,864,501 of record NC_136421.1, on the reverse strand, counting down.
GTAATATAAGTTATGAATTAGTTTAGACACACATGTGAGCTATCCAAGGGAAGGTGTATAAGGTTGAGAAGCTTAGATAAAGGCTTATCAAAGCATATCGTATTAGAAACAATGAACTTTGGAAGTCAATAAGTATTGTTTTCTAGAAGTTTAGCTAGTTTCTAAATACGTGTCAGAGCTAGTGGGAGCATAAATGTTATGTTGGAATTGATATAATCATCATGTTAGTGGGAGCATGATTATTATTTAAGTATTGCAAGTTGGCAATATTAATTATAGAAAAACAAAAGTTTTACTTTGCAAAGTTGCAGGGTTTGAAACGTTGTTTTTGCTATAATTAAGGGAGAGAATGTTATACTTCGTTTCCAATCTAAAAGCTTAGATCGATAAATTTTAATTAAATTTAGTAAAGGGTATATTTATTACTTACAATCTCAAAATTCGATTATGATTACGACATCCCTCTTCATAGTTCGAATTTTTGATAACACGGCAAATAGAAATATTATGACGATATTATAGTAAGAAACTGGCAAAGTATCATGTTTTATTATGAATTGCATCCCATACGCTTCAGGTTTAGGATCGATTGCATATGTTGTAATATTCGACCGTTCTAAAATTTTCAAAATGCCTAGGGCATTTAAAGGGAAAAAGGAAATAGAATTGGTTTTGACTAAAATAATTAAACAACTGCCAAGGACAATCTAAGGTTCGCCAATGATTGGTCGCTTGTGGACAGTTGAAAGTATAGTCTTGGATGGACCATATTGACATTATTATGAATAGATAAGATTCTATTTAGAATGAGTTGTCATGTGGAAAATATGGAAATGTTTCCATATTAGGAGTTGGATATCGAGAATAAATGTCTAGATTAGAAAATTTTATGCAATAAGGATGTTCAAAGGAATGTACTTTAAATATGAGACTTCATGACTATGGAATTGTCTTGTAACAATCTCCAATAGAGTATTTTGTAATTTCATTGGCCGAATCTTGGTGACCTTTGTGCCGTGACATTACGAAAGGACTGTTACATAAAATGTTAAAATCTAACATATTCTAGTAGTGGCAAAAATTTTGTATTCTTACACTAATGGATTAGGAATTGAGAAATGAGTGTGATTGAAAATGATATTCAATTATACTATTTCACAAAGTAAGGGTCATAAGTAAACATAGTGTGCATGCTAAGAGCATGGCTCAACTGTTGTTATAATTCAAGTAAGAAGTTGATTACCTGAAACAACAAATAATGAGTAATCAATATGGTGATTAAATAAAAGGTGTTTTATTTATACTCAAAAGTTTGGGGCCATATAGGATTAGTATTATTCTTGTGTTTCACTTTGCATGTTTTGACTTCCTGAATAATTAAATTATTTCAGAATAATCAAATTATTTGAACGTTCCACAGTCGCTCATACTTTGGGAGTAGGTATGAAACAAGATTGTCATGAATGGGTTTGTAGATTGCCTAAAGTGTATTAGACATAGCAAATATTTGATCCAATGTTCATGGGTGCTTATGAATATGATTTGAGCATTATATTAAACCCACGCTCACTTGGATCGCTTCATGGATTTTATCACGAGTGATTGGTGAGACGATATTATCATATATTCTTGAAACCAAGATGTGTGAGTTGTATCTTGCGAGTCGGTTACACATTGATAATATGTAAACGCACTAGTAACTTGGTGTTATAAAACATATTGTTGTGTGTGATTCGGTGAGTGAGTGCAAGCGAGCATTGAGTGGAATTTTATCCGTTCCTTTTACCCAAAGTGGGATAAAAGCGATATTTGTGGGCCCCTTGATGATTTAGTGATGACACCCTAAGCGCTTGGTCAAGCCGGGACTAAGTTAATGTGTTCACTTGTAGTCTATTGTCAGGCGTCATAAATTGGAAATCGGGAAATGACACATAGACTGGGAGAATGAATTAAATCTATGTCTCACGTCTATATGATATCTAGAATGAAGGAATATATGATCCCTTATCTAAAGGACACGATTCTGATAAGATCAGAGTTGACAGCGGCTTTTGAAAGCTACGATTGCAGATCAGGATCTGAAGTCATACGCAGAATAGTTATTAGAATTATCCAAGTGGGAGACTATTGGATTAGTGTCTAAGTCCATAACTATTTTGGTATGTACTTGATCCGATGGTGCATGGTCCTTTTGGGTTGCCTTCACCAAAGCAACTTGATAGGATGAATTATGGAGAGAGATGATTACTTATGATTTATTAATATATTATGAGAATAATATACTAAAGGAGAAATCATATTGTTTAATTAATATTAGTCAATAATTAATTAAGAATTAATTTTGTAGCTAAAAGACATTAATTAAATAAAAGGGACTAGAACTGTCAATTGTGTGATAGTTGAATACTGGACTAATGAGCTCCATAGAGGATGGAGTGGATGATTTCTATGGGGAAACCCATTAAAAATCGTCCAAGGCCTCTAAGGAGGGAGTCCATGGGCTGCTTAGGGCCTAAGCAGTCAAATTAGGGTTTCCTTGTTAGATAACCCTAATAGCCTCACATATTTAAGGACCCCCACGACACCAAAAACGTGGCTAAGAGTTTCCTTAGGGTTTCTTGCCATTTTTGGGTGTCTCATCTCTTCTCCTTCTTCATCCTCTTGCTCTTGGTGTTTATGAGCCATTAGAGGAGTGACACTTGTGACTCTATACTTTTTGAAGGCATTACAAGGAAGATTTGAGATTGTTACTGCTACATAACAATCAAGGTAAGATCTAAACCCTATTCTTATGTTAATATTGATTATCACATGCTAGATCTAGGGTTTAAAGTCTTGGATGAATGCATGTACAATAAAGAAACGTGGATCCAAGCATTAGGGTTTTCATGAGCACATAGGATGTTCTTATGGCCAAAACCCATCACATATGACATGTAATATCTCTTTCTTTACTTATATTAACAAGAAAATAGGAGGAAGAGTAAAATTTGGAGATGATTCATGCGTCAAGATTATAGTTATGGGGTCTATACTTTTTCAATGATTTTGTGGGAAACAAAAACTACTAATAGACGTATTTTACATCCCAAGTATTAAGAAAAGCATCATTAGTTTGGGACAAGCAGAAAAGATAGGATGTGAAGTATCAATGAAATGAGACTACCTGATATTATTTAATAGCCGAAACACTACTCTTTTCAAGTAAAACGATCACTAAAAAAACTTTACAAAACCCAAATTGCAATTGATAAGCCTGTATGTTTAAACTTTCAATGAAAAAATTTAGATTGTTTGCGGCGAGCAAGAGTTGGACATGCTAACTTTGATAAAATTGCAATTTTAGGGGAAAAAAGGAGTTAGTCACTGGTTTACCACCCATCAAAGGGAACGGCCAACTATCCGAGTCATGTATAGCTGGAAAAGAAACCTGAAATCCATTCCCCAAAAAATCACATTTTCGAGCAAGAATACCACTAGAACTCGTTCATGCTGATCTTTGTAGATGCATATCACCGCCAAACCCTAGTGGAAATAGGTACATTTTGTAGTAATTAATGATTACTCACTATACATGTGGTGTTTTCTGATGAAGGAAAAGAGCGATACAATTCAACATTTCAAGATATTCAAATCTTGTAGATATTAATAGCTTGGTAACACATATCCCAGACAGTAGCAATGTGGAGGTAGAACCAGAAATCAATAATGACGAGGCAGAAAAGGCTATTTAACAATGGAGAAAGTGGCACCGAGACACATGAAAACACAAACCATGAAGTCTTCGATCATCCTGAGCCAACACAAGCAGCGGGTACCCATCCAATATCAAGTCGAGTTACTATGTACCAATAAAATTTAAAGACTTTGAGATGAATGTTCTTATTGAAAATATCAAACACTTGTTATCTTTAAATAAAGATGAGCTATCAACTTATCAAGAAGCCAAATACATCAAATATGGGTAAATTTTATGAAAGAAGAAATGGATTCGATTGAAAAGAATGGAGCTTGGAAACTAGTCCCAAAACGCAATACAACCATCATCGATTAAAATGTGTCTTTAAGGTCAAACGAGATGCAAATAAGTCCATCGGGAAGCACAAAGCAAGGATTGTAGCAAAAGGTTACTTGAAACAACAAGGGGTTGACTTTGAAGAAGTATTTGCTCTAATATCTTGGATAAAGATAGTTTGAGTACTTATATCTCTTGCAACACTCAAAGGATGGGAATTACATCATCATGATGTCAAATCTAAGTTTTTACATGGTGAGCTACAAGACGATGTGTACGTTCATTAGCCAGAAGGATTTGTAAGTTTGGGGAAAGAAAACTTGGTGTCTAAGCTCGAGAAGGTGTTTTATGGTTTAAATCAAGCACCTCAAGCATGGAATATAAAAGTTGATAAAATCTTGACAGACATGAAGTTTTGAAGGTGTGCACAAGAGTAGGTGGTATACACGAGACAAATAAAGGGGAACTTAATCACTATTGGTGTGTATGTTGATGGTATTGTTATTACAGGGTCAAAAACCAGAATCATATCAAAATTCAAGCAAACAACGGCTATGAGATTTGATATGTCTTATTTAGGCTTGCTCACTTATTGCCTTGGAATTGATAAACCAAAGAGAGAAGGATATTGCAATCACACAAGAGGGATATGAAAAAAAAAGTACTTAAAGACGCAATAATGTTTGATTGTAACCTTACTATAATCCCATTGGACTCAAATGTAATGTTTTCCAAAACAGAAGGTGAAGAGGATGTTGATGCCATTGGATATCGAAGCTTAGTAGGAAGACTAAGATATTTGCTTCAAACAAGGCTAGCCCTCACGTATGCAATTGGCATTACAAGTCGGGATATGCAAGAACCAAAGAAGTCTCACATGGTAGCCATCAAACATATCTTAAGGTATGTAAAAGGACTCTTGGATACGTGATACGTTACACTCGATGAGAATCCATTAGCATTGTTGGTTATAGTGATAACAGTCACAACATTGATGAGGATGATGGAAGAAGTATAACTGGTCATATTTTTTTATTAAAATAAGTCACAAAAACAAGAAATCATTACACTATCTTCATGTGAAGCTGAGTACATGGCTGCAAGTTCAGCAAGTTGTCAAGTTGTATGGCTTAGTGATCTTGTTATTGAGATAACTGGGGAGAAGATACAAGAGGTGGTATTATGAATTAACTACACCTTTCAATAGCATTAGTTAAGAATCCAACATTTCCTGGTTGAAGCAATCACATCAAGTCATTGTTCAACTACACACTCGAGAGGGTAGATGAAAAGAAATCATAGTAAAGCATATCAATGGGAAGAAGCAACGAGCTGACATTCTAACAAAACTACATTAAGTTTAGTGAAATATGCAAGTTTTTAGGATTGGAAGATCTCTAAATTCCTATTAAGAAATTAGGGGTAAATATTATGTAATTTTCGAATTTACCCTTATGCACAAGTCGGTGTATAAGGGGAAATAAGGAATCCTATTTCAAGAAGGAAACTAGGAATTAGAGTAGGGGTCAATTTTTCTTGGTGAACAAGGATTAGGATCTATAAATAATGGCTATATATTGTGTATGTATATGTCGATTAAGTGAGGTCCTTTGCATTGTTTGTAACCCAAGTTTTTGAGTTATTTTTCTTAAGTTATAATTAGAAGTAGTTATTGTTTTTATCAATTATATTCAACACTAATGGTATTGATTTTCCCTTCTAGACTCAATAAGGTATTTTCCTAATCATCGATTCCAAAATTCTATTATTTAATTCACGTCTCGATCCTAGGCAGTGGCATTGTAGTACAAGATTATTAATTTCCATGTGATTTTAAATAGTGTTTCTCTTTCAGCTTTTGATAAAACAAATATTATTTACTTAAATATACTTTAAACTTTCATTATTAATTTTGTAAAGTGAAATCGTCCGAAAAGTCCCAATATTTTCGGAAAATTTCATTTTAGTCCTAATTTTTTTTACAATAAAAATCCCGATTATTTCATTTTGGATCAAATTAACAAAAACAAAATCATTTTTTTTCTTTTAATAGGAAATGACATATTATCGTGTAAAATCAAATAATTGGAACTTTTCTTTTCAAAAAAACTCACTTTGTTTTTTCAAAAGTTAAGGTTTATTTTTATACTCTTTAAATATATATTCATATTGATGTAAGAAAAATCAAAATTTAGCTTAGATTCACATTGTGAATTTATTGAAAAGTGAATTATTTTCATTTCAGATTCAAAGTGTGAATAATTATAACTCAGATTCATATTTTTAATCCTCAAAATTCAATTATATATTTCAGATTCAAAGTGTGAATAAACTCAATTGCGAATTTTATAAAATTAATTTTCAAAAAAATCACGTTTTATTTTTTAATATTTAGGTTTAGTTTTTATCAATAAAATAAAATAAATATATCAAATTCATAATTTTTTATAGAGTAAATTACACGATGGTCCCCACGGTTTGTGGTAATTTGCAAGTTTGGTCCCTAACTTATTTTTTTAACTCGAAATGTCCCTATTGTTTGTCTTTGTTGCGTCTTTGGTCTCTGTCTTACCTAAAAAGATAATTTTGCCCTTGATTTTTTAATTTATTTAAATAAACGCACGCCAACCCTACTTCCATCTCACTTTACCTTACCTACCCCACCTTATTTAATTTAAAAAACCAAGGGATTTTTTTTTATGTAAGGAAGGGACCAAGCGCGCAACAAAATCAAACTATAGGGACCTTCCGAGTTAAAAACTAAGTTAGGGACCAAACGTGCAAATTACCCCAAACCATAGGACCATTCGTGTAATTTATCTTTTTTAATTACACGAATGGTTCCTATTGTTTGGAGTAATTTACACGTTTGGTCCTTAACTTATTGTTATAACTCAGAAGGACCTTACTGTTTGTTTTTGTTGAGCGATTTGTCCCTATCTTACCTAAAAAGACTATTTTGCGCTTGATTTTTTAATTTATTTAAATAAACACATTCCAACCCCACTTCCACCTCAACTTACCTAACCTTACCTACCATACCTTATTTAAATAAATTAATAAATCAAGAGAACAATAATCTTTTTAGGTAAAGAAAGAACTAAACGTGCAATAAAAACAAATTGTAAGGACCTTCCGAGTTAAAAAAAATGATTTATGGACCAAACGTGCAAATTACCCAAACCATAGGGACCATTCGTATAATTTATCTTTTATAATACTATTTAAATAGACATTAATATTGATCTGTAAAAAATAGTTTTTGCTTTTAAAATTTTTAGCTCAGATTCACAATGTGAATCTGTTGAAAACCGAATTATATTTGGTTCAGATTCATAATGTAAACAATAATAAGTCAGACCTATATTGTGAATTTTGAAAACTGAATAATATATAGTTTAGATTCATAATGTGAGTAAATTCGGTTGTGGATTTTACAGATCTATTTTTCTACGTAATAAAAAATGTTAAAATATTAAAAAACTACATGGAAATATAATTTGATTCTCATGTAAATTTTACTAAATTGATTGATGAATGATAATAGAGGTGAAATAGTAAGTTGCATTCACACTATGAATGCTAAAAATGGAATTATTCACAATTTACATTTTCAATGTGAATCAGTTCAGATTTACAGTATGAACCTGATCAGATCAATATGAAAAAAATTATAGTGATGTTAATGTCTATTTATATAGGAAAAATTTTAAGAATTTTATTATATTTAGTTTTTTTTTTATTTAAGAAAAAATAAAGCTAAATATTATAAAAAACAATATAACAAAGATGGTTTTTCGAAAAAAAATTATTTTTATATATCAATATGAATGTCTAAGAAAAAAGGATAAACAAATTATGAGTTTTGGTATATTCAATGCCTTTTTTCGATAAAAAAAAACATGGCGTAAAAAAATTAAACGAAAAAAAGAAATTGAGTTTTTTGGTATAATCTGATCAATGCACATAAAAATATCTACAACCCTTTCCTAATTCGTTGATTGTTTTAATTTCCGACACTCATGATTGGTTTTCTTGGTTCGTTATTAATATTGGTTTGGTAGTGAACCTTACAATATATATATATATATATATATATATATATATATATATATATATATATATATATATATATATATATATATATATATGTTCAGGTTCATTTTAAACCATTCTAATTTTGTGAGACCGTGAGACCAAATCTAAAAATAATTTTAAAATGCAAAATAAATGGAAAAATTCAAAAATTCTTTTTTTTAAATATTATTTTCAGAACTTGAATTAACTGAAAAATATAAAAACAAAATAGAAAATAGATCCCGTTTTTTTTTAAACTACGTGAAATATTCTAATAGAATATTACAATGTACATATTCTAAAAAATAATTTTAAAATGAAAAATAAATGAAAAAATCTAAAAATTATTTTTTTAAATATTATTTTCGGAACTTGAATTAACTAAAAAAATAAAAAAATAATAATAAAGAAATCCTGTTTTTTTTTTTGAAAAATATGTGAAATATACTAATAGATTGTTATTACACTGTATATATATATTCTAAAAAATAATTTTAAAATACAAAATTAATGAAAAGATCCAAAAATTCTTTTTTTAAATATTATTTTCGTAACTTGAATTAACTCAAAAAAAAATACATAAAAAAAAAATGTGTCTCACGGTCTCACAAAATTAGGCCGTCTCACATGAACCTAACCCTGTATATATATATACAGAGAGAGAAAGAGAGAGAGAGAGAGAGAGAGAGAGAGAGAGAGAGAGAGAGAGAGAAGGGTTATTTGTAAAACAAAAAAAAAACCCTAAAAATGCACAAAAAAAATACATAGACATTACAAAACTTTTTAAAAATTTTTTTTTATCAAAAAATCGCAGCCTTTTTGACAATTTCGCTGAAAAAAAAATATAAAAATCAATTTTTTTTTTGTAAATTTTTTTTTTTCAAAAATATTCTTAGCGATTTTATGTTAAAAGCTGTGCTTTTTTGATAAAAAATTCAAAAAAAAAAAGTTTTGTGATCTCTAATTATTTTTTTAATACATTTTTATGATTTTTTGGGTTTTTTTTGTTTTCCATAGAACCTAAACCTATATATATATATATATATATATATATATATATATATATATATATATATATATATATATATATATATATATATATATATATATATATATATATATATATATATATATATATAAAAGAAACGTCCCATTGAGATTCTGAAAAAAATATATAAATCTTGATATTTAATGTCAGCAACAAATCTTTCATTTACCATTTAACACTCAGGCATACCAACAACAATGTCTAATCATAAAAGATTATACATATATGTTTTTTTCAAAAAATGAAAAATCATATATAAATATGGTAGTGGTGGCAGCGTTGACAGAAGTAGAAGTGATGGAGGTGGCAGTTGGTTGGTGGTATAGGTGATGATCGTGGTGACGGTTATGGTGAATCATAATCATTTATTATTATAAGTATATCTTTGTGCCGATACATCGGAACGCTAGAACGGAAAATAAGGAATAAGTTGTTGATGTTGAATTTAAAGATCTTTATTTTTTAGTTCTACTTATATTATAGAAGGATAACTAACTAGTTGTTTATTTAATAGAAAACATGTAGCATAGTTAATTTTAGGAAATAAAATCAAATTTCAGAAGATATATATATATATATATATATATATGTGTGTGTGTGTGTGTGTGTGTGTGTGTGTGTGTGTGTGTGCGCGCGCGTGTGTGTGAAAAGTTAATATACCCTTAAGGATATATAAACTTAGGTATCCAAACTCATCATACTACATGGTTTTCTATGATATATATACATTGTAATTGTCTAATATTCTTATAATTCAACTTCTAACTTGATTTACTTCTAAGATATTTATAAATTTCAAATTTATCTTCCTGTTACATAATTTTCATTTTCAACTATAATATAGATAGCCTAGTAGGTGCTCGACAAAAAAGTGATGTAAGAGGAAGATAATAGTGAATTTTTGAAAATATTGGAAGTAAATCAAGTTAGGAGTTAAAGTTTAAGAACATTATAATGAATATGTCAAACAAAACATCGTATTTTTGTGGGTTGGGTACCTAAGCTTATATACCCTCAAAGATATATTCACTTTTCCCGATATATATATATATATATATATATATATATATATATATATATATATATATATATATATATATATATATATATATATATATATATATATATATATATATATGGGTAAGGTGAATATACCTAACAACCTTATATAAGCTTAGGTACCTAACCTCATCAAACTACATCATTTTGCATTAAATTTTCATTGCAATCATCCAATGTTCTTAAATTTCATCCCTAAACTTGATTTACTTCAAAAAAATTTGAAAAATTATCATTATATTTCTCCTACATCCTTTCATTTGTAGCGGTAGAATATGAAGCTCATTAGGTGGTATTCGATAGAAAGACGTGATGTAAAAGAAATATATTGTTGAAAATCCACAGATTTTGGAAGTAATCAAGTTATGGGGTTGAAGTTTAGGAACCTTAGGCAATTACAATGTAAATATGATACAAACCGATGTAGTATTATGGAGTTAAGTACATAAGCTTATATAAGATTGTTAGGTATATTCATTTTACCCTATATATATATATATATATATATATATATATATATATATATATATATATATATATATATATATATATATATATATATATATATATATATATATATATGGTCCAGTTCTAATGATTGCTCAAAAAATGGTGAGGACTTCAAGGATAATTTTACAAAACCTATTTTTTCAATGGTACAAACTTCAAACCCAAATAGTTGACTGTGGTGCGTTAGTATGCGACTCATGTCCATAATAAGTAATACATACTCAAAGATTGTGTGGTGAACATCCATGAACATCATTTAAGTGGGATTTATTATTTATTTCTGTTTATTTTGGTTTATTTTGTTATTTAAATTCTTTATTTTTTTATTTTTTGTTAAAAAATCATTTTTTAAACAGATATATGCTCGGTTTAATGTTTTTAAATTTTTTTATTGTTTTTTTATATTACTGTTTTTTATTTTTTTTTTCTATTTCTGTTTTTTAATATATTACTACATACTTGTAGATACTAGTGTTTTTTTTTTTTTTTTAACTAAAGCGCGTTTTGAGTTTTTAATTTTGAACAAATTATAAAATTTTAAATAAGAATATTATTAATGATCATAATATTTTCCTTTCATATTTTTTAATCATATTTTTTTTTGGATTATGAAATTTTGAATCAAATTATTTTGAATCATAGTAATTTTAATGATATGGTTTTGGTTTAATAATATATTCAGTTAAAGATAGTTTTTGTTAAAAAAATTATTGATCATTATATATTTTGAATCATTTAATTTTGATTCATAAAAGATATAATTAAGGATTATAAAATATTTATGTCTAAATATTTTTAAATTATAACAAATTACGGATCACAAACAAGTTTGAATCAAAAGTTTGTTTTGAATTATAAATATATAGAATCATAATATTTTAGATCATATTATGTTTAATATTTTTTTTAATAAAACCAATATTTCTTAAAATTAAAAATAAATACTTCAAAAACTTATTTTTAAAAAATTCTTTTTGTAAGCTACTAGTATATTGAGTAGAAGTATACTTTAAATTTTTATAATTTTTGGATTTTTTTTTGTAGGTTTTTGTATAAAAAAATAAATATATTTTTTTTTTAATTTTTTATGACTTTGTTCATTTTGTAGAGAATTAAATTTTAAGAATATTGGATTTTTCAGATTTTTTTTTTCAAACAAAAAAAAGTTATGCCAAAACAAATAAATAAAAAAAATAAAAAACCCACTTGCTCAAAAATCGACGTGTCCTAATGAGTCGGGACGTTGGCGTCCAGACGCGTTTCCTCATATTATACGAGATGAGCTCTCTTTGCAATTGACATTCTTACCTTCAAACACTACAATAATGGTCCATTTTTTTTCCTTTTTTTTATTTTTATTTTTTTCCATGAGAATTACATAATTGCATTATTGTTTTTTGAACTTATTTACTCTTAGCCTGTTAAATCTCAACCATTATATTTCTGTAATAAGTGGTTTAGATTTGTCCTCACCGTTTACACCTGAATTAAAGTCCTCATCCGATCCGACTTTTGTATATATATATATATATATATATATATATATATATATATATATATATATATATATATATATATATATATATATATATATATATATATATATATAAAATTTGATTTTATTTCCTAAAACTTACTAGACTATGTTTCTATTAAATAAACAATTAATTAGTTATTCTTATATAATATAAGTAGAACTAAAACTAGAAATTATTTATGTACAGTTAAAATATAAGCATATAAAATTACATATTAATTAACTGACATTCATGACCATCCAGAAGATCGTAAATATAAACCAACTATTCACGGTATATTTCATTTATTCATTTATTCATCAACACATTACATCTAACAGAATATGTTATTAATCAACTTGAGCAAAACTAGATTAAGTGTAATGGTGAAGCCAAATACGAACCTGAGCAGCAAGGAGCCCAAAATAAACAAACGTATATTCGAGCCATTTGGGGAGTTTGAGACTACGGTGGGACAAAAGTCGATGATAACTGAGAGTTATGCCTAGCATTCCTGTTAGCAAGTTGCCAATAATTGCAATCCAAAAAGCATCCCAAGTGAACGCAAATGGTGCAAAAAAGGCAAGTAAATGAAGAAAAGTGTACGATATTGCCATATAGATGTCTACCGTATTCCATTCTCTACCCCAAAAACAGTTCCTAGTTCTTGTGATAACCACATTAGAAAACGGTATTTTTTGGTGATTCGATTGCTTTTCAATGTAGGAATTGGTGGGTGTCATCAATGGGTTTCTCATATTTCTATATTGTGGGATGTGGTTGGTGTTTCTTGTGGTAGGTGGTTATAAATTGCTAACTTTTAGGGATATTTATAATAATAACCTCATAATTATGGACAGTTAATGTAAATGACCATATATTTTATACTATTTTTCAAAATAAACACAAAATTCAAAATATGGCATGGTGGGTTATCCTATGGTACATAATATGTATTTTCTTTCATTTCCATTAAACATTTATAAAAAATTTATCTACTCATTAAATCCGTAATGTTTTCTGCCATCCGTTTTTCATTTAAGATGCACATTTTTATGTCCATATCATGTAATATACTTGGTTCTTTTGTAATTCTATTTTCTTTTAAATTAAATTTTAATAAAAATAAACATTTTCTTAATTTAAATTTCTTCTTCAGATTTAAAGCGTTTTTCTGAAATTTCATGATAGATCATTTTGGACTTCATCATGTTTAGTTTGAAAATCCGGATCCACTATGTACTTTTTAGTGAGAAGAATTTATTTTATATGATATAAATTTAGTGTGAAACAAAATTAAAACAATATAAATACATACATGATGATTATTTAGATAAAGCAAAAAGAGATATGGTCCACTTTTTTGTTATAATCTTCATAAATATATAGTCATTTATTATCCTCAATATTTAGGATTCGGTAGGGTAATTAAAGTTTACAAAATTATATAATCTTACCACTAGGGTTAACTTTGAAGAGCATTCGGTTTTAGTAAAGTGATTCGAATATAGTTAAGGTTAATGATTTAGGAGGGTAATAAGATTTTAACTTTGTCCATATTAGGTCCTTAAGTTTTTTTCATTTATTTTCTTATTTACTTTTTTACACCAACATAATTGTTATAACTATAAAAAAAAGATAATAAAGTTTTAATTTTGTTCACATTAGATCCTTAAGATCTTTTTATACATATTACAGCAACATAGTTGTTATAATCATTTAAAGAGATGATAATAAGGTTTTAATTTTATCCATATTAGGTCTTTATTTTAATATTTTTATGATTTCATCTAACTTTTTTACAATTTATATTAGTATCTAGTTAGATAATTTCATCATATCATATTATCATTTTTGTTGCCCATTCACTACAACCACTGTTTCAATTGAAATGTTATATAACAGTTTTTTTTGTCTTTAAAAAAAATAAGAAAAAAAAACAAATAATAATCATAGTATTAATGATTAAGGCTATGTTTGGTGTGTCATAGCTCACTGATAAGCTAGTTTATTTATTTATTTATCTTTATAAGTTGTCATGTTTAACAAACCAAAAAATAGTTTATAAACTAGCATTTTAAAAAAACTATTTAAATTAGTTTTCTAAAAATGACAAAAAACTGACAACTTAAAAAAGATCGAAAAATAAACCAGCTTATCAGCTAGCTAGGCTTGTTCACTATTCGGATAAAACCGAATTATCCAATTAGACAATTTGAATTTGACATTTGGTTTAGATATTTGGATTTTTTTATTGATTTTCAACAAAACCGAATTATTATTTTGTATATGACATTGATTTTGGTTTATAAAATAAAAACTGAATATTCCTAAAAAACCGAATAAATATTTATTATTTATCTATTTATAATATATATCTATAGTTATTTATTAATTTTGTAATTTTTTTTCAAATAGGTTCAAAACGTTTCACCCAATAATAAAACATTAATATGCATTTTTTCTCAAAAGTTTTCTATCTATAAAATATTTAACTACAATATATCTTCTTATTAGTTGTTCATAAATTTCAAATCACTACTAAATAATTTTTATTTACTTCTTATGTAAAGTTGGGTAATATTATAATTATATATCATTTTAAAATGTTTCGGTTTTTGAAAACCGAATTATAAAAACTGATCCAATCGAATTGTAATTGGATCCGATCGGATTGGATTTGAATTTAGTTTGGACTATTTGGATCCATGTTTTGAAAACCGAAATTAATTTGGATTCACTTGATTGGACCAGATTAAACCGATCAATTCAAATGAATACCCTTACAGCTAGCTGTGGCACGCCAGACATAACCTTAATCATTAAGACTTTGATAACTATTATTTATTTCTTTATTTATTTTTGTAAAAATGACAAAAATTATTATGTAACCTTTCAATTGAAACCGTGGTTGTGACGAATGAGCGACTAAAATGAGAAGATGAAATGATGAAGCCATTTAACTAGATACTAATATAAATTGTAAAAAACTTACATGAAATAAAAAAAAATAATTAAAAATAATAACCTAATATGGACAAAATTAGAACCTTACTATCCCTTATTTAAACGGTTATAACAACCATGTTGGTGTAATATGTATAAAAAAATCCTTAGAAACCTAATGTGGACAAAATTACAACCTTATTACATTTTTTAAACGGTTATACAAACCATGTTAGTACAATATATGTAAAAAAAATAAACAAACAAAATGACCTGATATAGACAAAGTTAAAACCTTATTACCCCTAAATCATTAACCTTATACTTAAATGTTGTATGTTTTTAATTTCCTACAACCGGATAAACACGTGGCGAAAATGTGAATATAAGCAATTTAAATTGACTAAATTTGGGTTCTAATTTTGTTTCTTCTTTTTCCATATAACTGCTTCCGAATCTCTTCATGCTAGTTCTTGCTACCATGTTTTTTCATACGATTTTTGTTGTTCTTAACAAATCAACATTTACTAATAATTTAACTTTATATTTATTATATTCGAAGACATATAATATTAAAATTACTATCTAAATCGATCAAATCTTAAAGAATTCTTATATTTATAAAGACATAATAAACATGCATATGATCTAAATGAATTTATTATATCCATTAGTGAAAAGTTGTTGAATCATTATATTAATTCAAATTTTAAAACCAAAATAAGAACCATGAGTTATTTATACAGAACATAATAAACCATTTGATCTATGTTTATAAATTCAAACAAAAAATCTAGACTAAAACAAAGTTTAATGTGTGTTCATCTCTTTTTATGAACAAGAAGATATTTGAAGTCACACCCCCATAATAGCAGTCCAAGCAATACTTTAATTCTACTTCGCTTGAAGAAAAAAAAAAGTAACCATTTAAAAATTTTGTGTGAGAGAGAGATTAGCATTCTCACCATGTGTTTATACAAGACTTTTTTTTGAGTAAATTACATGAATGGCACCTATGGTTTGTGGTAATTTGCATGTTTGGTTCCTAACTTATTGTTTTCATTCAGAAGATCCATACTGTTTGTTTTTGTTACGCACTTGGTCCATACTGTTTGTTTTTATTACGTATTTGGTCCATGTGTTACCTAAAAAGACTATTATTTATATAGTGAAAAATCATGAGGTATGTAAGGTAAGGTGAGGGGGTGAGGTTGTGGGTGTATTTATGTAAATAAATTAAAAAATCAAGGGTCAAATAGTCTTTTTAGGTAAGCTAGGGACCAAACATGTAACAAAAACAAACATTAGGGACCTTCCGAGTTAAAAAAATAAGTTAGAGACCAAACACGTAAACTACCCTAAAGCATAGGGACCATTCGTGTAATTTACTCAAAGGGTTAAGATTTTACTAAGCTTTTCCAGTCTAGAATGTCCTCACGACGTGAGCACTTGGGTGTCACGACGTGAGGATGATGTTCCTCGACCATATCGTCTTATTAGGTACGGTCACGACGAGACAAGTGGCGGTGGAACTTTTGAGTGTAGATTTGACTTTAACCTTTGACCAGGGGTTTGACAGGTTTGAATCGAGAGGATTCAGGGTAATTTGAGTAGTAAATTGAGTTGGGTCACTGTAGCACCATGTTCTTGGTACGTATTCTTTTATTAATATTTTTGCATTTTGGCCTTGGACTCGGCGAGTTGAAGGACCAACTCGCCGAGTAGAAGCGGGATGAGACGCAGGGTTTAAGTTGTGGACTCGACGAGTCGGGTCCCGGACTCGGCGAGTAGGCCCTGTCTGGACAAAACCCCTAACCCGAGGGTTTGCACCCTATTTAAACACCTTAACTCGGCCTCCTTTGTCCCATTTGCTCCTAGAAGACCCCCTATAGCAAACCCTAGCCGTTATTGAAGCAATCTAAGGCATTTGGAGTGATTTTGGTGCTTTTGTGACCCAAGGAAGGAAGGAAAAGCTTGAAGTATCAAGAGGAGGCTAGAAGGATCCGATTTTGAGCATCATTTGCAGTCTTCAGAAGGTATATAGTCTATACCTTGGTAGTTCTTTTGTTAGATCCCATTTTGTGGAGTTTTAGGGTTTTTCTAAGCCATTTTGGTCACCAACCATGATTGTAAGCATGGTTTGGAGTTGATTTTTCGGATTTAGGTCCTTAGAGTGGTTACAAGGCAGAAAGGAGTGACTCTTGCACTCAAAGAAGGCCCCATGCATTGAAAGAGCTTGTTTAAGGACCTTTTGAGCTCAAAGTCCCATGTAAACACATAAAGGTTGTAACTTTACGTGCTAGATCGATTGTAGAAGCATAGATCTATCTTTTGATCAAGGGTTGTACAACAGAAAGCGAAGATTTGGTGAGTGGATGTGACTAACTCGACGAGCCCATTCTTGGACTCGACGAGTCTTAGGCTTCTGTCCCATATCATTTGAGGGTCATAAGGACCCAGTTGGGTGTGGAAAGGCTTTAGGGGGTCCCGGGGAGTGATCCAACATTTTGGACTAAGCCATTGTTCTGGAAGGTCATGGGACTCGGCGAGTGCATGAGCAGACTAGGCGAGTCCAAGGCAATCTTCTTAAGGATGAAGATGAACTCGACGAGTTGTTCATACAACTCGGCGAGTCAAGGAGATGACTTGTGTATCAGTTGAAGATGAACTCGATGAGTTGTTCATACAACTCGACGAGTCGGATGAAGATTCAGTCATGTTCATTTAGAAGGAAAACTCGTCGAGTCATCGCCTAACTCGACGAGTAGAGACATGTATAAGGACAAATGGAAGGATAGCGACTCGACAAGTTGGCGAGTGAACTCGGTGAGTCAGGTCAACTAGAAGTTGACTTTGACTTTGATTTGGTTAGGGGTAAAATGGTTATTTTACCCTAAGAACAGATAGCATTGTATGACTAAGTGTTTTGTGGGAATTATAACCGGAGGAATTCCGGAGCAGCAGCGACAACGGTCAGAGGATTCCTGCACAGATTAGTAGCTACTACGTGGTGAGTTACCTTCCAGTAGCGGTGGGTCTACGACCACAATACCGGCCCACCAGTAGGAGTTGTATGTTAGATGATTGTCTTTGTGATATCATCTAGGTTTGCTACTACCTGATATGTTATATGTTGGCATGATATGTTATATGTGATAGTAGTAGAGTTCGGTTGTTAGGACCGAAGGGTAGATCAGACACCCCAGATATGTCTGATAATATGTACTGATATGTTTATATGCTGGCATGATATGTTATATGTGTTAGCGGTAGTAGGAGGCGAATAGTCCTCAAGTTCGCTTGTTAGGACCGAAGGGTAGTTCGGACACCCTAAATATGTTTGATAGGATGTTTATGGTATGAAATATGTGATAGTAGCAGTAAGGGGTGGAATAGTCCCCGAGGGCCGGTTGTTAGGACCGACGGGTAGGTCAGCACCCCAGAATGGCTTGACATGGGTAGGACGGCACCCCAGAATGGCTGCATGGGTAGGACGACGCCCCATAATGGCCGCATGGGTAGGTCGGCACCGCAGAATGGTCGTACCGGGTAGGTCGGGCACCCCATAATTGCCCAGCAGTATGTATGCTATGTGATTGCATGGGTTGTGGTACGATGGGGGAACTCACTAAGCTTTGTGCTTACAGTTTACAGTTTTGGTTTCATGTACCTCTTCAGCGAAGGGGAAGGAGCTGGCGCGGTAGCGGCACATCATACACACACTCTTTGTTTTCCGCACTATGAGTTATTCTGGGATTTGTACTCTGACATTATTATGTTTTTACGATTCGGTTTTCAGATACGAGACATGTTTTATTAAATGATATGATCAGATGATATTGTGTTACAAACGTTTTGTAAATCACTTAATAAAAAATGAACGTAAAAATTGGGTCGTTATAGGTTGGTATCAGAGCCCTGGTTTGAGGGATTCGGACACACCTTCTGGGGTGTCTGGACTCAAACCAAGGGATTAAAAGATTTCTACAAGGAAATGACTTTCTAAAAGCTAAGATAAAAGTGTTTTGAGAAGGAACAAGTGTGTAATGTGCGCAACGGCCAAGCTCAATTATGTATTCCCCATTGTACCCATACCAGTTATCTTATGCTTATCAGTTTCAGTAGAACAGCATGCTAGAATAGGACTAAGGATCTAGGAATGATTCCTTATGTTCCTGCTTTATGTGCTTCATCTTATGATGATTGCATGCTAGTATTGAGTAGACAGTAACAGGATAGCATGTTTAGGTTATTCCTGGTAGTATGAGCTCAATGTTATATGCTAGTTCAGCTTCTCATTATGAGGACATATTTGCTTGAGTAGTTTTCCTGCGTCCGAATGCTGCTTGCTTTGTGCTTTGTGGGACTCTGAGTGATGGGAGTTAACCATTAGGTGAATACGTCACGTCACATGTGATCAGGGTTGAATAATCTCAGTGTGTTGGATTTGGCCCTATTGCGCAACTCTTGTCTGAGTCTAACCGTTGTAGGGACGAGTCTGTTACTCGAAGGATTATCTTCGCCTCATCACATGTGATGGTATTCAGGTAATGGCTAATTGGCATTACATGGAGGCCTTCAGCAGCTGAGGACCGGTTTGGGGTGAAGTTAGAGATTTTCCCTAGGGTAAGCCTAGAATGAGAATAGCACATAATCAATAGTGGTAAAGGGGACTTGATGGAGTCAAGGCAGTCCTTGAGGAAGGTACAGGTAGATGTGGAAGGTAGTATGGGCCTGTACTACTGAAAGCAGAGAATCCGTACCTAAATTGAGGAAGGCTGAGACAAGACCAGGGAACTTGTAGTGGATATGATCCCTCGAGATGTATTGGTATCACTAACGGTTGGTATTATGTTTTGCAGAATGGTGGTACTATGACAAAAGCCAGTAGTTGGCAGTTCAGGAGAGGGATTGGGTTTGGGATCAGGTTTCGAGCCAGTAGATGAGAGGCTACGCGAGTTCATCGCATCAGAGATCACCAAGGGCATCCTTGAGTCGACCCCCATCATCTTCGGGTCGATCAAGGAAGGGATAGTCGAGCTGATGGAGGATCGCCTCAAGGCGTTCAGGAGTGATATGGCATCTGGCCAGTCAGGATCCCGCACACTGTCCTTTAAAGACTTCAGGGACAGTGGTGCACCGGATTTCCACAGGGCGAAGGACCCCATTGCTGCCAAAAGATGGATTGCGGATATTGAGTCTGCGCAGCTGACCAGCTTCTGCCCTGGGGGGTCGAAGGTACGATTTGGAACAGGGTGTTTAAGGGAGCGGGCTAAGGAATGGTGGGAGTCAGTTGGTGACTCTCTGGGAGCCTCGACTGTTGAGGCTATGACATGGTTAGATTTTGTGACCCGGTGCCGAGTAGAGTTTGCGCCAGCTGTAGAGCTTCATCATTTGGCTAGGGAGTTTTTGGACATGAGACAGACTACGGAGACTGTGGGGAGATCACTTCCAAGTTCCGGGAGAGGGCATTGCTGGTGCCCCAGTATGCGGGAGATGAAGATATGAGGAGTACCCGCTACCACGACATGCTACGGGCCGACATTTGGGAGCATGCTAGTTTTTCAGCGTGCCCTACGCTGGATTCCATGATTGCCAGGGAAAGGGAGAGGGAGATTGATCTAGAGCATGTCAGGAAAAGAAAGATAGAGGAGGTTCAGACGACTGGGGCTTCGGGGAAGAAGCCCAAGGGATCAGACGGTAGGCCGAAAGGCCAGTCGGGACCAGGCCACTACAGGAAATGCGGCAGGCCACATGAGGGGGCGTGTAGATTGGGATCGTCGGGCTGCTACAAGTGCAGCAAGATGGGGCATTTCACCAGGGATTGTACTGCCCTTGCACCGGTTATTCAAACCTCTAAGTTTCTATGTTTCTACTGCAACCAGAAGGGCCACAAGAAGGCCAACTACCCCCAGTTGACAGCAGCATCAGCGCCAGTGAAGACGCCAGCTCCAGCAACCCTGTAGATCACTGATGGCCGGCAGGGAAAGGCAGAGGCTCCAGTAGTGAGGATCATGGCATTCCAGCTGACTACCGAGGAGGCACGCACTGCACCCGATGTGGTGACGGGTATGATTTCCTATCTTTATGCTTTTATGATGCACTGCTGTGATTTTGATATGTTATGTATGTGCTCTGTTTAGGATCGTTCCATGTGAACGGTATCCCAGTTCAGTTACTATTTGATTCGGGGGATACCCGATCATTTGTCTCTCTTGCGCTTAGTAAGAAGTTTCCTGAGTTTTCGGGCATGCTGGACTGCCCTTTAGAGGTAGAGATTGCATATGACCAATCGGTACGGGCATCTACGATATTCCGAGACTGTGTGCTGAGATTATTCGAGGAGCGTTATTTGGTGGACCTGGTTCCTATTCCGTTGAGAGGGAACAAGGTGATTATAGGTATGGATTGGTTGAGCCCAAATGGGGCAGTGATAGATTGCGCACAACAGCTGGTTCGGATCAGGACCCTAAGTGGGGGAGAGTTGGTAGTTCAGTGCGAGAGGCCACAACAAGGACTAGCAGTATGTTCAGCAGCGAGAGTTAGGCGTTACCTTCAGCAGGGTTGTGCATGATATGTCGCTTATGTTATGGATGCCTGGGAGGCGGGTAAGGCGACTGTGGGAGATGTGCCCATAGTGCGAGAGTTTATGGATGTATTCCTCGAGGAGTTGCCAGGGATACCTCTGGAGAGGCAGGTGGAGTTCAGGATCGACCTAATCCCTGGTGCGGCTCCGATAGCCAAGGCACCGTGTCAGTTGGCTCCTCCCGAGATGCAGAAGTAGTCTACACAGCTACAGGAGCTGTTAGACAAGGGATTCATTAGACCAAGTAGCTCTCCCTGGGGAGCTCCGATTCTCTTTGTGAGGAAGAAGGACAGGTCGCATCGGATGTGTATAGATTACCGAGAGCTGAACAAGGTAACGGTGAAGAACCGTTACCCACTCTCGAGGATTGATGACCTCTTTGACCAGCTACAGGGAGCATCTTGGTTCTCCAAGATTGATCTGCGTTCAGGATATCATCAAATTAGGGTCAAAGAGGAGGATGTACAGAAGACTACGTTTTGGACATGCTATGGCCACTATGAGTTTGTGGTGATGCCCTTCGGGATCACTAATGCTTCTGCCGCGTTCATGGACCTCATGAACCGCGTGTGTAGACCGATGTTAGACCGGTATGTGATAGTGTTTATTGATGATATCTTGGTTTACTCCACGACGCAGGAGGAGCACGAGGAGCATCTGCGAGAGGTTCTGGAGACTTTGAGGAGGGAGAACTTGTATGCTAAGTTCTCCAAGTGTGAGTTCTGGTGGCACGAGGTGCAGTTCCTTGGGCATCTCGTCAACCAGAACGGGATCTCAATGGACCCTACCAAGGTAGAGGCCGTGATGAGATGGGAGGTTTTGAAGTCTCCATCCGAGATTTAGAGTTTCCTAGGATTAGACGGAAACTATCGGAGATTCATCAAGGATTTCTCCAAGATAGTCGTGCCCCTGACCAGGCTAATAAGGAAGGTCATGGTCTTTTGTTGGGGGCCTGAGCAGCAGGCCGTGTTTGAGATACTGAGACAGAGATTGTGCGAGGCGCCAATCTTAGCCCTGCTAGAGGGCATGGAGGATTTTGTTGCGTACTACGATGTGTCCATCTCAGGTTTGGGCGCAGTATTGATGCAGAGAGGGCATGTCATCGCCTATGCGTCGAGGCATCTAAAGCCTCACAAGGCGAACTACCCAACGCATGATTTGGAGTTGGGGCTGTTGTATTTGCCCTCAAGATTTGGCGTCATTACCTCTATGGGGCTCACTGTACCATCTACATGGACCATAAGAGTTTGAGGTACCTCATAGATCAGCCGAATCTAAGCGTGAGGCAGCGTTGGTGGATGTACGTGATGGGTTTTAGCCATAAGAACTTTCCTATGAGCGCATGCAAAACCCTAATGCTTGGATCTAGGCTTTCTAATGAACATGCTTTTGAATCCAAGACTTCTAATGGCTAATTAGGTTAAACAACAATATTGAAACAGATCTAGAATCATACCTTTGAATTCCTTGTTGATCTTGTTTTTCTTGGAGCTTCTAGAGTCACAATTATCACTCCTCTAATGGCTTACAAACACCAATAGCAAGAAAGATGATTTAGGAGAGAGGAGAGGGGAGGAATTCGACCAGAGGTTCCTTGCTCAAGGTTGTGTGTCGAATTCCCTCACCCATAGGGGCTATTTATACTATTAGACTCCTTAAGGGTTTCACCCTAAACGCTAATTGGATAATCTTCTCTTAAGGCTATCCAAATCCATTCCATAGATAACCCTATGGACGATTTGAGCTATCCTAAAGCTCTTAGAATCCGTCCAAGGTATATCCTAATGGATTTACAGTCTAAAGTCTAACTATCAAACAATTGACAGTTTATACCCTCTTATTTAATTAATCTCTTTAAGTCACCAAATTAATACCAATTAATTTATGACTTATATTAATCAAATAGCCAAATATTATTCCTTATAATATTTACTCTCTCTTAATAAATCATCCTTCAAGTTGCTATGGTGAAGGCAACCCAAAAGGACCATGCACAACCGAATATAGTTATAGCCTTAGACACTATTCCAACAGTCTCCCACTTGGATAAGTCTAGTAACTATACAAGTACAATACGGTTTGCAATCGTAGCTCTCAAAGATGCTATCAACTCTGATCTAATCAATCTTGTTCTATAGATAAGGGATCGTACAGTCCTCTGTTAGATATCATGCTGACAATCCTATGGAATGGTTAGTCTAGCATTTAGATTTCTCGATCTCCGATTTATTTGACATAGAACTTAATCGAACACATCAATTCAGTTATGACCGGCCCCGGCACATAAGTCAAATCAAATCATCGAGTGGCCAAGATATCTCTTCTATCCTCTTAGGATAAAATTTACAGATAAACTTCGACTTATATGCATTTACTTATTCATTAACCAACTATACACAACAATGCGTTTTATAACATCAAGTTACTGATGCGTTTTCAAATTATCAATGCACAATCAATTAACAAATAATAAACCATATATCTAGGTTTTAAGACCATATGATATTATCGTCTTGCGATCACCTTTTATATCGTATTCCATAAAGTGATTCCAGCAAGCGCAGGTTTATTCCAATGCTCAAAACCAGTTCATAAGCACTCATGAACTTTGTAGCAACCCTTGCTATGTCTAACACCATTTAGACACTCTACACACCAATTCATGACAATCTTCATTCATATCTACTTCCAACATATGAACGATTGTGGACCATTTGAATAATTCGATTATTCCTAATAAACTCAATTATTCTGGAAGTCAAAACATGCAAAGTGAAACAATAGTTAAACAACTAACATGTGACAGTAACTTTACTCATAAATAACACTCCTTTATTTAATCATCAAATGTTAATTACATTTATCTATTATGCGTTTCTAATACTATCTAATCTATTCTAATATCATCCTTCAACCCAATACTCCTAGCATGCTGCAAGTGCTTAACCCTACTCAGTCCCTTCGTAAGCGGATCCGCTGGGTTATCTTCTGATGATATCCTCTTCACTACGAGTTGTCCTTCTTCTACACGATGTCTAATGAAGTGATATTTTCTATCGATGTGTCGAGATCTACCATGATCCCTCGGTTCCTTGGTCAAGGCAACCGCACCTTCGTTATCACAGAAAATCTCCATGGGCTCCTTTATGGCTGGCACAACTCCAAGATCACCGATGAAGTTCTTCAGCCATATTGCCTCCTTCGACGCTTCGCTCGCTGCGATGTACTCTGATTCGCACGTTGAATCAGCTACGGTTTCCTGCTTGGAACTTTTCCATGTCACTGCTCCTCCATTTAAGGTAAATACCCAGCCCGACTGCGAACGATAGTTGTCCCTGTCGGTCTGAAAACTGGCGTCACTATACCCTCGCACCTTCAAGTCATCACTCCCTCCAAGGACTAAGAACCATTCTTTCGTCCTCCGAAGGTACTTAAGGATGTTCTTCACCGCAATCCAATGTGCTTTGCCAGGGTTCCCTTGATATCTGCTAACCATGCTCAAAGCGAAGGCTACATCAGGGCGAGTACAAGTCATAGCGTACATGATTGAGCCAACTGCGGAAGCGTATGGTACTCGGCTCATTTCTGCTATCTCAGCTTCGGTACTTGGACTTTGAGTCTTACTCAACTTGGCATTTCCTTGTATCGGTAGTTCTCCCTTCTTTGAGTTTTCCATACTAAAACGTTTTAGTACCTTCTCCAAGTAAGTATTCTGACTAAGTCGTCTCTTACTTCTTTCTCTTACTATCCTTATTCCCAAAATGTAAGAAGCCTCTCCGAGGTCCTTCATAGCGAAGCACTTCCCGAGCCAGGACTTAACCTCCTGCAGAGTCGGGATGTCGTTTCCTATGAGTAATATGTCATCGACATATAGAACGAGGAAGCTTACTATACTCCCACTGGCTTTGACATATACACAAGATTCGTCTTCGCTTCGTACAAATCCAAACTCTTTGACTTTCTCATCGAAGCAAAGATTCCATCTGCGAGACGCTTGCTTAAGTCCATAAATGGACTTCTCAAGCTTACATACTCTATTCGGATGCTTCGGATCCACAAACCCCTCTGGCTGAGCCATGTAAACATTCTTAGCCAACTTTCCGTTAAGGAAAGCGGTCTTGACATCCATTTGCCAAATCTCATAATCATGAAATGCGGCAATTGCTAGCATCACTCTAATAGATTTAATCTTCACAACTGGTGAGAAGGTCTCATCATAGTCAACTCTGGGAGTTTGAGTAAAGCCCTTCGCAACCAATCGCGCTTTATATGTGTGTACGTTCCCATCCACGTCGGTCTTCTTCTTGAAGATCCACTTGCACCCTACGGTCTTACGTTCGGGCACATAATCAACCAAATTCCAAACTTGGTTATCGTACATGGATTGGATCTCGCTATCCATCGCCTCTTTCCATTTCGCAGACTCCGGGCCTGCCATGGCTTCCTTATAGCTATTAGGTTCATCAAGATTTACTAGTGTACCATCACTAATATACGTGTCCCCTTCGGTGGTAATATGAAAACCATAAAACTGGGGTTGAACTCTAACTCTATCGGAACGTCTAAGAGGTAAGTATTCGTCAATCGGTTCAACCGGAGTTTCCTCCTCGGGTTGAATGCCAGCGGTAGAGGTTCCTTCATCTATCGATTCTTGAATCTCTTCAAGTTTGATTTGCCTCCCACTGTCTCCTTGGCTTATGAGTTCTCGCTCTCGGAAAACTCCTCTCCTCGCAACAAAGATAACATTATCTTTCGGTCTATAGAAGAGATATCCAAAGGAAGTTTGTGGGTAGCCGATGAAAACACATCGCTCACTTCGAGGTTCAAGCTTGTCGTGAGTATCTCGTCTTACGAAAACCTCGCAACCCCAAACCTTGATGTGTGCCAACGAGGGAGCTTTGTAACGCCCGGGTTTTCAGGGCTAAGCATTTTTGTCAATGTAATAGTCTAGGTCAACTATTGTAACTCTTTTTGAAGTAATAAATATGAAATATTTGAGTATTATGTGAATTATGTGTGTTTATGTGTTTATTATTTAATTATAAATGTATAATTAATAAAGAATAAAAATGAGCGTCAAAATTAAAGTGTGAGATAATCCCGATATCTCTACATAAAGTTGTAGAATATGTCTCAAGGTTTCCGTGCATATAAAGAATGCCGAAATCCGAGCTATAAAGAAGAAGTTATGGCCCGCCGAAGTTTTACGACAAAACCGGCACGACACCGGGAAACGTAAATAGTGAATTTACGATAGAAGACTTTTTAGCCTTAGCAATCTAAACAAAAGTCGTAGAATATGTTAAACTAAGAACATCGATAAAAAGAACGCCCAAATCTGACTTCGTATGAAGAAGTTATGATTTTTCTAAGATTCGGCTTAGCAGTGCACGGCCTGAAACTCGAATTTTAGTTCGAGCGGTTTTTGGCTTACGCAACATAAATGAGAGTTGAAGATCTCATTAATAGGAAATCAACGGTAAAAAGACAGACAAAAACAGAGTCCGTATGTAGAAGTTATTAATTTTACGCAGACGTTTAACAGTATAATCTCCTTGTACTGTTAAATTTAAGATCGGTCGAGAATTAGCTGACGGTGTCAAAATGAAAGTTGTAGATCTTATTATTACCTACGCGTGGATATAAATAACGTCAAAAACGGAGGTTGTATGTGAAAGTTACGGATTTTAGAAGTCGGAAGTGTGCTGTGCGAAAATGGGTGATGTGGCACAATCTTGGCCATTGCTTTCTCCCCAAGGCTTGCCACCAGATGGTGACATGTGGCACCAAGTTCAGCCACATTTCACCCTATAAATACCACCTCTCCCACCCTCATTTTCTTCACACCTTTCCCATTATTTCTTCTCTTTACTCTCTCTCTCTCTCTCTAGAACCTCTCTCTAGCCCCGAAATCCCCCGAAAAGCCTAGGGAACCTCCCTAGCACGAGGCGGAAGCCCCGGAGTGCTCGAAGGCTCCGAGAAGAAGAGCTTTTCGGCTCGGGAACGCTGCTCCAAGCAAAGCCCGGTTTTCTATAAAACCCGCTGTAAGTGAGCTACACCTACGCTATTTTTAATATAACTTTTATTTAATTATAGTAACGTTATTAGGAACTTATAATAAATACTTGGGCTATTATTATGGGTTATATAAGTATTTTTTTGATGCTTATATAATAATAATAATAGCTAGACTATTAATTAGTCTCGACGAATAGTAAACTAAACTCTAGTGGTAATAATACTAGGTTTCGTCGAAGAAAAATTCTTTTTAAGAAGTGAAGCGCTGTCTGAGTTCGGAATCACCACCTTTTCCGGTGAGTGCATAGTTACCTTCAACTTACACATAGATATGAAGTATTTTATATAAATTACGTGCTATGTGTGCATATTATCTGAATACTTGCTATCTATGCTAGATGAACGTTGTTATACATGTTTTCAATGATTTAAACTGTATATGTATTTTATATCTACGAAAATGTTGGGGTAAAACATGGGTAGATGTAATAGGTGATGTGTGATAAAATGATGAGAGGCCTCGATGTTGTTGTTGTTGATCCAGTCATCTAGCGGAGTATAGATGACGACCACGGACTCTTCTAGACAGTCCAGTGGAACACTAGCAGGTTCGCAACCTGTAGGTGTTGTGAACGATGTGTTCACCGGTGTACTCCATCCCCCACATGGTTGCCTATTAGGACATTTATTGCTGAGGAATCCCCTTAGCAGTAGTGTCCGTCCCGATGATAATCCTTAGGCTAGGTCCCTTATGATAGGTGTTTAGGGACGTAAAGTGAGGATAACGGGAACGGGTAATCGGGTTATTGTTGATTGATGAAATTAATAAACTTATTTATTGTGGGTTGAAAACCCTATGTGCTCACCAGGCTCCCAAGCCTGACCCACTCAGTTTTATGTATTACAGGTAGTGGCGCATGAGCATAGGTGTGATGTTTTGGACGAGGGATTACGGATATAGGCCTGTAGATATGAAATAATGTAGTAAGGCTTATATTGTACTGTTTATACTTTTGATCTGTACGAACATGACATCCCGAGTCTTTTAATGAATACATTTCTATGGAAATGCTTTTGATAAATCTTTATCATATTATTGTTTTGGGACAAATTCCGCAAACCATTTATTAAAAGATAACTCTGATTTTGAAATAAAGTATAAATAAAACCGGTCTTTTCTAGCCGTGATTTTGGGGATGTCACAAGCTTTCCCCGTCCACATCTCGTGAGGTGTTTTGGCAACCTTCTTAGTAGGGACTCGGTTAAGGATATGGGCGGCAGTCTCTAAGGCATACCCCCAAAAGAAGATAGGTAGTGAAGCACGACTCATCATAGAGCGAACCATATCCAATAAGGTTCGATTACGCCTTTCTGCCACACCATTCAACTGCGGTGTCCTAGGAGGCGTCAATTGCGAAACTATTCCACACTCCTTGAGATAATCGTGGAATTCAAGACTTAGGTACTCTCCTCCTCGATCGGATCGAAGCATCTTGATCTTCCTGCCCAATTGATTCTCCACTTCATTCTTGAACTCTTTGAACTTTTCAAAGGTTTCTGACTTTTGCTTGATTAAATAGATATACCCATATCTACTATAATCATCGGTAAAAGTCACATAGAAGCGGTTCCCATCCTTCGTGGTTGATCTAAAGGGTCCACATACATCGGTATGTATTAGGTCCAATAGCCCCTCACCCCTTTCACAAGTACTCGTGAAGGGTGACTTAGTCATCTTTCCAAGTAAACAAGACTCGCATGTGTCATCTTCCCTAAGGTCGAATGACTCCAACATTCCATCCTTTTGGAGTTGGGCTATGCGTTTCTTGTTGACATGTCCAAGACGACAATGCCACAAGGATGCTTTATCCATACTAGTGGAAGAATCAATATTCAAAACATCATTTCCTAAGTTATCAACAATCATAACAGTTTCATATATTCCATTACATGGTATAGCTTCAAAGTAAAAGACACCATTTAGATAAGCCAAAATAGAACCATTCTCATTATTAAAAGAAAATATAAATCCTTGTCTATATAAACCATGAAATGAAATGATGTTTCTAGCCATTTCTGGCGAATAGCAACAATTATTCAAATCCAAAACTAAACTATTCTTAAGCACTAAAGAAAACACTCCAATCTTGGTCACAAGCGATGATCTTCTGTTCCCCATGATTAGATTGATCCTTCCTTGCTCCACATCCCTACTTCTTCTTAGTCCCTGCACATTAGAACAAATGTGATAACCACAACCGGTGTCAAGAACCCAAGAAATAGCATGATTAGAATCGTTAGATTTGATTGCATATATACCTGCGAAAGACGGCTTGATCTTTCCTTCCTTGATGGCTTGCAGGTAATCCGGGCAGCTTCTCTTCCAATGTCCTATCTTGTGACAGTGGTGGCACTCTGCCTCCTTCGGGTTAGAGCAGGGCTTAGAGGGATCAAATTTGGTCCCACTAGAAGAGGAACCATCTCGGGCTTTCACCTTGCGATAGTTGTTCGAAGAAGCTTTCCTCTTCTTTCCCTTCCCTTGACCAATAGCCAAGACAGGAGCAGCGGATGGATTGGGAGTTGGTGCAACAGACTTGTCCTTGAAATTGCTCTCAGCAACCCTCAAGAGGCCTTGGAGTTTGCTTAGGGTGACCTCCTCTTTGTTCATGTGGTAGGTCATCCTAAATTGGTTGTACATCGGAGGCAAAGAGTGAAGCACCATGTCGATCGCCAAGTCTTCGCCGAAGTCAACATTTAACTTGCGAAGGCGGTCGACATACCTTTGCATCTTTTGCAAGTGCACGGTAAGAGATTCTCCATGACCCATCTTAGCGGAAATCATGTTAGTGAAAATCTCGTAACGCTCTTGTCTCGCGTTTTGGTGGTACCTCTCCAATAAGTCTTGATGCATCTCGTATGGATACATGTCCTCGTAGGACTTTTGGAATTCGGAGTTCATGGTGGCGATCATGATGCAATGTACCTTCGTTGCATCTCGCTCATGAGTTTCAAAGGCGGTGATTTCTTCGGGAGTAGCAACTTCGGGGTTGATTTTCTCGAGCTTCTCATCGAGGACATACTCTTTGTCCTCATAGCGAGCAATGGTGCGAATGTATCTTATCCATTCGCTAAAGTTCGTTCCATCGAAGGTGACCTTTTGGCAAAGGCTCATCAACGTGAAAGAACTAGCAGCAGCGTTGTTTGCGTTTGACATCTATAGAAAGGACAAAGATAGATTAGAACAAGAATCCCTAATTATCACCCAATAAGAAAAATTAGGGCTAGGATCCAACAATAACATTTACATACTAGAAAAGGGATGCCGTAATCCAATATGTAAATAAATTGAAGGTAAGTGAATGACGATTCACTAATTCTCCATTACAAAACTTAAACTATTAGTCCTAAATGTTTTTGAGAATTCCTAGATTCGGATGAGATTCATTGAACTATTCAATGGCATGTTTAAATCTCGATATGCCCCTCTTGTTTGTGACTGGGATGCCGAGGATCACAAAGCGGGTGTGAATTACCATGCAAATTCACATGGTGCCTTCATTGTAACGATCACCTATTCGATGTGCCGGTAAACCACACACGCTTCATCGAACTATGATGAACAATGAATCACCCTTTGCCACCTTCGCTTAGAACCAATTAGTGTGCCGGTAAACCACACACGCTCCACTAACATCTTAGCAAGGTGCAAAGTGTAATTTCATGGGATTGCATGAATTCACTTTTCCTAAAGTAACTAAGATTGGGAAATTTAAAAAAAAAAATAGTTACTTTGTATTTCTTATTATACTTTTAATGAGAGGATGGGGTTGCCCTATCCTACCCGTTCGGCTAACGACCCTCCACCAATCAAGCAAGCGGTGGGTGTGAGTGTACACCCATTAAGCGCCATTTTATAGGCCGCAACCTTATACCCACCTTATAGATCGGCTTCGTGAATGAGGCCTACTAGCGGTAAGACTAGCATTTAGTTATACATATATATATATTAATCTAGTAATATCATATAAGTATAGGGTTGCATTTTAAACTTTTCAAAATCTAGGGTTTGAAATTTAAGTTATCTAAATTAAAACTTTTAATCACAAATATAAATTTCAAAACTTTAGGGTAGGTTTTAAACACTTAAAAACATAGAGAATCAAATAACAAATAATTCTAATTAACAATTAATATTCTAATTATCTTTATTTGATTTATCTTGATTTCTTTGAAGATAATTACCAAAATAATTAATCATTATCATATAAGGAAATTAAATATTTTATTAGATGATAAATATCTTTAATTAGATCAAGATAATAGTCATATTTATCAAAAAATCGGATTTACATTGATCTAATATGATTAAGGTAAGTTTCCATAAGATAATTATGAAAAAATCCCGAATCTGGCCATTCCTGACGCCTGGACTCGCCGAGTCACAAGGGGACTTGCCGAGTCAGGCCTACTCAACGAGTCCACCTTGGAACTCGACGAGTCAGTGACTCAAAACCCAAAAAATCGAATTTTGCAGGTTTGTTTCAGTTAATCAAGCAACAATTTAAAGAAAACCAAGCTAGGCTCTGATACCACTGATGGGTTTTAGCCATAAGAACTTTCCTATGAGCACATGCAAAACCCTAATGCTTGGATCTAGGCTTTCTAATGAACATGCTTTTGAATCCAAGACTTCTAATGGCTAATTAGGTTAAACAACAATATTGAAACAGATCTAGAATCATACCTTTGAATTCCTTGTTGATCTTGTTTGTCTTGGAGCTTCTAGAGTCACAATTGTCACTCCTCTAATGGCTTACAAACACCAATAGCAAGCAAGATGATTTAGGAGAGAGGAGAGGGGAGGAATTCGACCAGAGGTTCCTAGCTCAAGGTTGTGTGTCGAATTCCCTCACCCATAGGGGCTATTGATACTATTAGACTCCTTAAGGGTTTCACCCTAAACCCTAATTGGATAATCTTCTCTTAAGGCTATCCAAATCCATTCCATAGATAACCCTATGGACGATTTGAGCTATCCTAAAGCTCTTAGAATCTGTCCAAGGTATATCCTAATGGATTTACAGTCTAAAGTCTAACTATCAAACAATTGACAGTTTATACCCTCTTATTTAATTAATCTCTTTAAGTCACCAAATTAATACCAATTAATTTATGACTTATATTAATCAAATAGCCAAATATTATTCCTTATAATATTTACTCTCTCTTAATAAATCATCCTTCAAGTTGCTATGGTGAAGGCAACCCAAAAGGACCATGCACAACCAAATATAGTTATAGCCTTAGACACTATTCCAACAGTACGTGGTAAAGGATTACGATTGCAAGATCCTCTATCACCCGGGTAAGGCCAGTGTGGTGGTCGATGCGCTTAGCCGCAAGGCAGCGCCGATCAGGGATATCTGCTTGAGGATGACAGTGGTGACTCCTCTATTGGAGTGGATTCGGGAGGCCTAACAGGAGGCCATGAAGGAGGAACATAAAAAGAGCGAGTGGATCGTGGGGCAGGTTTCCTCTTTCGACTATGACAGCCGAGGATTACTGACACTACACAGTAGGGTGTGGGTGCCATACCTCGGGGGAGTGCACCAGGTTCTGATGGAGGAGGTGCATAAATCTTGGTTCTCCATTCATCCTGGGGCGACGAAGATGTATAGGGATCTTCATCTGGACTATTGGTGGCCCTGCATGAAGCGGGATGTGGCATGGTTCGTGGAGCGGTGCTTGACCTGCAGAAAGGTCAAGGCTGAGCATCAAAGACCTCACGGTAAGATTCAGCCATTGGATATTCCGCTGTGGAAATGGGAAGACATCACAATGGATTTTATCACCAAGCTTCCTAGGACCGTGCGGGGAGTGGATTCGATCTGGGTCATTGTCGATCGATTGACCAAGAGCGCCCATTTTATCCCGATTCAGGAGAGCATCTCGACCGAGAAGTTGGCCGACATCTATATCCGGGAGGTGGTGGCATGGAACGGTGTGCCAGTTTCTGTGATTTCAGATAGGGATGTGCGGTTCACTTCCAGGTTTTGGAGGAAGTTTCATGACGAGTTGGGTACTCGTCTGCATTTTAGCACCGCCTTTCACCCGCGAACGGATGGTCAGAGCGAGCGGACCATCCAGATCCTGGAGGACATGCTGTGGGCATGTGTATTAGACTTCAGAGGTAGTTGGGATACCTAGCTTCCATTGGCAAAGTTCTCCTATACCAATAGTTATCATGTGAGCATTGATCGTCCTCCCTTTGAGATGCTATATGGGAGGAAGTGCAGGACCCCGATATGTTGGGGCGAGGTTGGCCAGAGGGTAATAGGGAGCACCGAGGTAGTGCTCAAGAAGACAGAGAAGATTCAGCAGGTCTGGAGCAGGCTTCAGACTACTCAGAGTTGGAAAAAAAGCTATGCCGATAGACGCCGATCAGACCTGGAGTTCCAGGTCGGGGATATGGTTCTCCTGAAGGTGTCGCCATGGAAAGGCGTTATCCAATTCAGGAAACAGGGCAAGTTGGGCCCCAGGTACATTGGACCGTTCAGGGTTATAGCCCCGGTGGGCAAGGTGGCGTATAGGCTTGATTTTCCAGCCGAACTCAGTCAGATACAAAACACTTTCCATGTTTCTCAACTACGAAAGTGCCTGGTGGACGCCTCAGCAGTGGTACCCTTGGAGGACATTCAGGTTGATGACAGCCTGAACTACATTGAGTGATCGGTGGCAATCCTCGACCGGAAGTCGAAGGATTTGAGGAACAAAAGAGTGGAACTCGTGAAGGTGCAATGGCAACACCGGAAGAGGTCAGAGTGGACGTGAGAGCCGGCTGACGAGATGATGGAGCATTACCCCGAGCTGTTTCAGGATCGAGCAACAGACTTCGAGGACAAAGTCTAAAATAAGTGGGGGAGATTTGTAGCACTTGGTTCTTGGCACATATTCTTTTATTAATTTTTTTGCATATTAGCCTTGGAATCGGCGAGTTTAAGGACCAACTCGCCGAGTAGAAGCAGGATGAGACGCGGGGTTTAAGCTGTGGACTCGACGAGTTGGGTCCCGGACTCGGCGAGTAGGCCCTGTCTGGAGAAAAACCCTAACCCGAGGGTTTGCACCCTATTTAAACACCTTAACTCGGCCTCCTTCATCCCATTTGCTCCTAGAAGACCCCCATAGCAAACCCTAGCCGTTATTGAAGCAATCTAAGGCATTTGGAGTGATTTTGGTGCTTTTGTGACCCAAGGAAGGAAGGAAAAGCTTGAAGGATCAAGAGGAGGCTAGAAGGATCCGATTTTGAGCATCATTTGCAGTCTTTAGAAGGTATAAAGTCTATACCTTGTTAGTTCTTTTGTTAGATCCCATTTTGTGGAGTTTTAGGGTTTTTCTAAGCCATTTTGGTCACCAACCATGATTGCAAGCATGGTTTGGAGTTGATGTTTCGGATCTAGGTCCTTATAGGGGTTACAAGGCAGAAAGGAGTGGATCTTGCATTCAAAGAAGGCCCCATGCATTGAAAGAACTTGTTTAAGGACCTTTGAAGCTCAAAGCCCCATGCAAACATGTAAAGGTTGTAACTTTACGTGCTAGATCGATTGCAGAAGCATACATAAAAAATTGAAGATTTAGTGAGTGGATGTGACCAACTCGACGAGTCCATTCTTGGACTCGGCGAGTCCTGGGCTTCTGTCCCATTTAGTTGAGGGTCATAAGGACCCAATTGAGTGTGGAAAGGATTTAGGGGGTCCCAGGGAGTGACCCAACGTTCTGGACTAAGCCATTGTTCTGGAAGTTCATGGGAATCGGCGAGTGCATGAACAGACTCGGCGAGTCCAAAGCAATCTTCTTAAGGATGAAGATGAACTCGAGGAGTTGTTCATACAACTCGGCGAGTCAAGGAAAGGACATGTGTATCAGTTGAAGATGAACTCGACGAGTTGTTCATACAACTCGGTGAGTCGGATGAAGATTCAGTCGCTATTCACTTAGAAGGAAAACTCGTCGAGTCATCGCCTAACTCGACGAGTAGAGACATGTATAAGGAAAAATGGAAGGATAGGGACTCGACGAGTTGGCGAGCGAACTCGGTGAGTCAGGTCAACTAGAAGTTGACTTTGACTTTGATTTGGTTAGGGATAAAATGGTCATTTTACCCTAAGAACATATAGCAGTGTATGACTAAGTGTTTTGTAGGAATTATAGCCGGAGGATTTCCGGAGCAGCAGCGGCAGCAGTCAGAGGATTCCCGCACAGATCAGCAACTACAACAAGGTGAGTTACCTTCCAGTAGCGATGGGTCTACGGCCACAATGTCGGCCCACCAGTAGGAGTTGTATGTTAGATGATTGTCTTTGTGATATCATCTAGGTTTTCTACTACCTGATATGTTATATGCTGGCATGATATGTTATATGTGATAGTAGTAGAGATCGGTTGTTAGGACCGAAGGGTAGGTCAGACACCCCAGATATGTCTGATAATATGTACTGATATGTTTATATGCTGGCATGATATGTTATATGTGTTAGCGGTAGTAGGAGGGGAATATTCCTCAAGTTCGCTTATTAGGACCGAAGGGTAGTTCGGACAACCTAAATATGTTTGATAGGATGTTTATGTTATGAAATATGTGATAGTAGCAGTAAGGGGTGGAATAGTCCCCGAGGGTCGGTTGTTAGGACCGACGGGTAGGTCAACACCCCAGAATGGCTTGACATGGGTAGAACGGCACCCCATAATAGCCGCATGGGTAGGACGGCACCCTAGAATGGCCACATGGGTAGGTCGGCATCCCAGAATGGCTGTACTGGGTAGGTCGGGCACCCCAAAATTGCCCGGAAGTATGTATGCTATGTGATTGTATGGGCTGTGTTACGGTGGGGGAACTCACTAAGCTTCGTGCTTACAGTTTACAATTTTGGTTTCAGGTACCTCTTCAGCGAAGGGGAAGGAGCTGGCGCGGTAGCGGCACATCATACACACATTCTTTGTTTTCCGCACTATGAGTTATTCTGGGATTTGTACTCTGACATTATTAGGTTTTTACGATTTGGTTTTCAGATACGAGAAATGTTTTATTAAATGATATGATCGGATGATATTGTGTTACAAACGTTTTGTAAATCACTTAATCAAAAATGAAATTTTTGGACGTGAAAATTGGGTCGTTACAGTCACAAATATTGTATAGGTAATCAATAGAGTCAGTATCCAGAAGGGTGATTTGTTCATTTATCGTTTCAGACTGTGTGGAACGTTGTCCTAACAATACCTATGGGTCGAAGAAACCAAGGACATCCTAATAGATTTTGTATCATGGTATACTGGATTGTTGTTATGCTGAGTATGTGCTAGATTTGTATATTTATATGTTTACTTATGCTTAGTGAATATGCATTAGATTGGTAGATTTGCATGATTACCTGTTTGCTAGTTATTGATTGTTATGGTATATGTCAACATGTCATGATTGTTAGGTTGAGGTGATCCTACTTTGTGCCTAAGGCCAAGATACCCAAGGTGGTACAGATAGGCTGTAGGCCCTGTGTAGCGATCTAGTCAGGCCGAAGGCCCATAAAGCGGTCCAGATAGGCTGTAGGCCCTACGCGACGGTCCCGTCAGGCTGAATGCTCTTGTATACATGTGGTTATCTATTTGATTTTGTGTGGTACATTGGAGGAACTTACTAGCATTGACTTAAAGTTTCAGTTTATTGTTTTAGGTACTTTAGACGATCGTAGGAAAGTAAAGGCGTCATTGTGCACACATTCTCTAGATTTTATGATTATAGATTTTGGGATACTCTGATTTTTATTTCTTCTCTTGGAAACACTATTTTG
This sequence comes from Lactuca saligna, assembly GCF_052625555.1. Classification (NCBI taxonomy): domain Eukaryota; kingdom Viridiplantae; phylum Streptophyta; class Magnoliopsida; order Asterales; family Asteraceae; genus Lactuca; species Lactuca saligna. The sequence goes on along the minus strand of NC_136421.1, from coordinate 66,826,880 downwards.
TAAACAAATATGGTCTATGGTTTGGTTTTAAAAACATGATTTTTTTTAATTTTAAGATGTCACTCACACACACACACACACACACACATATATATATATATATATATATATATATATATATATATATATATATATATATATATATATATATATATATAAAGAACCAGAAAAATAAAAGCATAAAGTAAAAAATAAATAAATTATAAAGTACATTGAAGTAATTGGATGACATATATAAAATACCTCTATTATTATTATTATTATTATTATTATTATTATTATATTTTGGTGTTAAAAAGTACATTAACAACTCAACTGAAAATAAAATTTCTATTTTTCTTCAAGCATGCTCTATCATCCCATATAGCATTAGCTTGTATAAACTCTTAGACTACTTGGTACGAACTCGTGGAGATGCATTTTTGCCTACGCGTTTAACGTTGTTACCATGGCGGGACACCGCCCTTCTCTAGTTATGAAATGTGGCGTTATGAAATGTGGTCAAATTATTTCTTTCTCTAATCAAATCATCTCTCTCTCTCTCTCTTAACAAATGTTATAAGATGAGAACGACACCCCCGCTTCATGTGATAACATATTAAAATATGTGTTGACAATATTTGACATCATAACCCCGTTGTCCATACTAATATTCTCAATAAAAATACCTGCTCACGTAGCACGATGACATAAACATTACCAATAAAAGTGACTGCTTACATAGCATGATCACAAGCATTATTTATGAAGAGATATCAAAAGAAACTGCATTATTCAAATAATAGCTTAAATGTTTAATTAAGAACCTAAATATTGCAACCCTAATTATATTTTTTTTGTTGTCATATATATATATATATATATATATATATATATATATATATATATATATATATATATATATATATATATATATATATATATATATATGTGTGTGTGTGTGTGTGTGTGTGTTTATGTACATTTGAGACCATGCTAATTTTGTGAGACCGTGAGACCAAATCTAAAAATAATTTTAAAATGCAAAATAAAAGAAAAAAATCGAAAAATTCTTTTTTTATTATTATTTTCGGAACTTTAATTATCTAAAAAAAATAAAAAAAATTACCATTTTTTAAATACGTGAAATATTTTAATAGAATATTACACTATAAATATTCTAATGTGATTTTTAGAATATTAGAATATTATACTAGATTTCTCAGATATGTAGAATATTCTATTTATTTAACTAGAATATGTAAAAAAAAGTTTTTTTTTTATATTTTTATATTTTTTTTGGAAAATATAAATTCCGAAAATAATATATGAATTTTTTTTTCAAATTATTTTTAATTATTTTGCATTTTAAAACTGTTTTTTATTTTATATACCAAATGAATGACTATGATTGTATCTCACGTTATCACAAAATTTGGCCGTCTCACATGAAACTAACGTTATATATATATATATATATATATATATATATATATATATATATATATATATATATATATATATATATATATATATATATATATATATATATATATATATAAAACTAACGTTATATAGGTTTAGTTTTTATGGAAAACAAAAAACCCTAAAAATCATTAAAATGCATAAAAAAATACTTAGAGATCACAAAAGTTTTTTTTGAATTTTTTTATCAAAAAATTGCAACTTTTAGGTCAAAATCGCTGAAACTTTTTTTTGAAAAAAAAATATTTTTTACAATAAAAAAGAAAAAAATAATAAAAAATTGATTTTTTTTTCAGCGAAATTGTAAAAATGCTGCGATTTTTTAATAAAAAAATTAAAAAAAAGTTTTTTGATGTCTTGGTATTTTATATATATATATATATATATATATATATATATATATATATATATATATATATATATATATATATATATATATATATATATATATATATACTAGCAGCGTATCCGCGCAAAGCGGCGGGGTGTGTAAATTTTTTCGGTGATATGTTTCCTCTACAAAAATGTTATGTTACAAAAGAAAGTACATGTCGAAAACAAAATAATCAAACTATGGTGTTATTTGGGAGATGAAGTCATTTTTTATTCCTACACGGTGGGCTTTATAGCAGACGAGGGAACAAAGAGGTATCTGCGATTGGAGGATTATTTGAATTAACATGCTAAATTTAAGGATATCTAAAAGGGTTCAAATTTTGAATTAATTCGGAATTTGAGGGAACCATATCAAATTGCTGAGAAATAAGGAGATTTGATGATAAATATTTGAATTCAAAATGTGGTTAAAATTTAATATTATTTTATTAATGGTTAGTTGTACTATCAGCTTCATCATTTGGACGTCTTAAAAAAATATTATTATTATAATCAATCTATTTTTAGAAATAGATAGATTTCTTTTATAAGATAGTAAAGATATATATATATATATATTTATATATATATATATATATATATATATATATATATATATATATATATATATATATATATAACCAATGAGCATTAATATATACACATTCTATAGTTACGATATAAAATAATAATTTGAAAATCATTTATATTTAATATAAAATAAAACAATCGAGAAAGAGAAGGATATATATATATATATATATATATATATATATATATATATATATATATATATATATATATATATATATATATATATATATATATATATATATATATATATATATAACCAATGAGCATTAATATATACTATAGAATAGTTACGAAATAAAATAATAATTTGAAAATCATTTATATTTAATATAAAATAAAACAATCGAGAAAGAGAAGGCTAAAAAAGAAAAAAGTGATTGTGACAACAAAATGCATCATGAATAATGATAGAAGCCTATTTGTTGAAAAAGGCAAGAAAAGGCGATTTTTTTCGCACCAAACAAAACACAAAGATTCCACATCTTAATAATTGTCATAATATGATTTTGATTTTTAAAATTATTCATTATTTTAAAATTAATATATGGAAAATATATAATAAACATGACCAATTAGGCCCTTCTATTTGAATAGATGTCTCAAATAACATCTTTTAGTTATTATTTTTAGTTCAAAACATTATTATTTTACCTTATTTTTATTTTTCTTGCAAATCATAGTTATTTTACCATAATGAATTGTTTTTTTTTAATTTTTTATTTAATTTTTTTTTGAAAATTTTAACAGTTTAAACTATAATATAAAGCTTACTTCAAAAAGCCATTGTTGTTAATTTTTTGGTTTAATAATTTATATTTCTTTTACTAAGAAAGTAAATTATTACAAAAACAATAGACAGAATTGCAAAAATGGTCCTTATGGTATGTCAAAACTAGCAACTTTAGTTCAAAATGGGTTTGGCTTGCAAGGATGGTCCAATAGTTTCGTTATATTGTGAGTTTAGTCCAATTTCATATGAACGTTTTTATAATGATAGATTTGCCATTTTTAGTTTTATTTTCTTAATTATTTTTATTGCAAAAATCAGAAATAAAAAATACACACCTCATCCCTCCTTCCTCTCTTTCTCTTTCTCCCTCTAACGCATTTTCATTTTACAAGAACATAAGCTGTCAGAAAAATTAGATCAATTGGAATCTTCTCGTCGGACCGCCACCCTCTGCCACAGTAGCCACCGTCTAGATGGAGTCACCACCCACTCATCTCTCTTCCTCACCTGCTTCAGTTTTCATCAGGAGAAACCTTAACTCCGGTTCTTTGTTTACAGATTTGTGGTTCATCAGACCACCGTCAACGCCACCCCTTAGATGTTTAGGTCTCATCAGCCATGAACTCTAAATCTTTCGGATCTCGGTTCTTCTTTTCTATCAGTTCTTCTTTGGTAGCAATGGCGAGCTTAACGTGACGAAGGCTTTCAAATGGGATGGTTTTTCAGATCGAAGGGTTTTCAAATCGAAGGATCATAGAGGCGAAGATCTAAAGTTGACAAAGAGGGTTTTGGTGTTTCAAGTGTGAGTCCAAGATAGATATGAAGAATCGGAGGAGCATGGCGACGAAGATCTTGAGCTTTTCTTGGTGACGATTTAGGGTTTGTTAAATGGCCGTTGTCACCTCCGTACAAATGAAGACAGAGGTTGCAAAGATCCCAAACAGTAACCCACGTTGGAAACCTATTCCGGTGAGAGGTGGTGACTCCGCCTCCAGCAACTCCAACGTCTGACCGATGAGTGTTCATGAGTGTTCTTGTTCCAATTTGAGTGATATGGAAAAAATTGAGTTTGTAGAAAATTGGATTGTTCATGTTTTAGATTGTAGATGTGAAAAAACATGATTATTTTATTTTTCAAATATGAAAAAAATTGTTTTTCTAGAGTGGTGGTGATGGTGGTTTCCGGTAGCAGTGGTGACCGGACTAGTCTTGTAGGGAATAAAGAAAGTGGGGTTACATTTTCTTTTTTCTTTTGTTTAAATTTTCATTAGAAAAATAAAAAGAAATTATAAACAAATAGAAAATTAAATAATAAGGGCAAATCCATAATTATAAAAAAGTTCATAGGAAATTGGACTAAACTCGCAACAAAACGAAACTATTAGACCATTCTTGCGAGCCAAACCCATTTTGGACCAAAATTGCTAGTTTTGACATACCACAGGGACCATTCTTGCAATTTTGTCAAAACAATATCATCACTGCTACTTTAACTTTTTTTTTTGAAACGGTAGACTAACTAATCTAATCCTAAATAACCACTTATGTCTCCATCGAGACTTGAACCCCTGACCTCTCATATGAGATAGTCACTCCATACTGCTAGGCCATTGATCATCTGGTCACTGGTCATTGCTACTTTAACTAAGGATGACAAATGTATGGTATCGTACGCATCCATTAAATTAGTTGTAATTTCTTAATCAAGCATATTTATTTATGTCATATTCATTTCAAGTCAGTAGTGGAATCATGAATTTTGATATGAGGTACAAATATTGTCAATATATTATATATAGTTATATAATATCGAACATTAAAAACATGTTATAATCTCTTTATTGGGGGTATCATAATATAAAACATATTTACAAATAATATTATATATATATATATATAATAATAATAATAATAATAATAATAATAATAATAATTTTTGAGGGTACTGTAGTACCCCAATGCTCCGTCTAGCTCCGCCATTGTTTCAAGTTAAGTAATGCCTAAATTCAAAAAGAAGAAAGAAAGACAAAAAAAATTTAGATGTTTGTTGCAAAGTCACAATCATGTAGTCAAATCTTAACCAAAATTTCGACAAACGTTTATGTTAGTATCCATTAATCTAATTTTAATTTTTTAATCAAACATATATATATATATATATATATATATATATATATATATATATATATATATATATATATATATATATATATATATATATATATATATATATATATATATTAATTTCAAGTTAAGCAATGTCTAAATTCTAAAAATAAAGAAGAAAATCATTTTAGACGTTTGTTGCAAATTAATAATCATGTAGTCAAATCTTAACCAAAATTTCAACAAACGTTTATATTAGTATATTTTTAATAGATTAGGTTAGTATAGTTATATAGTAAATTTATAAAAGTCAGAAAAATATAGGGTGTAATATGAACATTAAGTTTTAATACAATGGAGTTAATGAAAATTTATATAAGCAAATTTGGTCCTTTGTGGTTTTCAAAAACCTTTGGATAAGGTCCTAAAAATTTCCAGATTGTATGGAATGTTTAAAATCAAGGTTTTTATGGGTTTTTTGTCCAAAAAAACTTAAAAAGACGATTATGCTCTTTTATTTTCTTTTTTTGTATTTTTTATAATTATTCTAATGCTGTTTTAATTAAAAAATTAAAGAAAAAAGAAAAAAAGTACCCCCACCCCTCTCTCTCTCTCTCTCTCTCTCTCTCTCTCTCTCTCTTTTCGTCTTCTAAAAAATCTCATGGAATTCATCTCTGATAACCCCAAATTGATGAACAATATCCAAAATCAAGTAATAGAAAGAAATTGAAACCCAAACACAAAGACACACACATTCTAACGCAAAGCACCCACATCGATTGAAAACAATCTCATCACAGTGAGTCTCTTGTCTCGATCGGACGAAGCAAATAAGAGGGGGAAGGCAATCACCTTCAAATTAGAGTGGTGGCTGGACAGAGAGGGTCGACGGAAGCAGCATTCGGAGGTGGTGATGGTTCACAGCAGTAGCAGCAACGAGGTGGAGGTCGGTGACGGGTGACAAGCGATAGCAGCTCCACTGCCTCATTCCCTTTGCGTCTGGCAACAACAATCGAGATGGAAGAAGGAGGGGGAAAAACATAACAAACACAACAACAACAAATTTCTTGGAGTCTAATTCTGAAACTCATAAGAACATATATACACACAAATTTCTTGATTTCTTCTAAAATTCCCTTTTTTTGGACCTTCGATTTTGGATCTGCGTGTTCTCGGACCTCCGATTTTACTCTGTAACTCAACTAAATCAAGACCTTCATCGATGTTCAAAAACCATTACAAAACTGCAACTAAATCAAGACCAAGACCCATAAATTCCATTAAATCAAACCTAATGAACTTAAATCACCACATCCAACCCTTGACCTTCAACATCGAATCAATAAATCAAAGTTCTCCACCCATAAATCGAACCATTGGACATCTACGGTTGCATCGTGGGCAAGGGGTGAGGCTGTGAACTTCTCAAATTCAGTAGTATCCATGGAGTCGCTCTAGAAACTGATTGGAAAGTACATCATTAAGAGACTAGACAGTGAACTTCTCAGGCGATGGAGAGAGAAAAGGGGCGAGTGAAAGAGTAGGTGATGGAGAAGGTGAGAAAGAAGAAAGAAAGAAAGAGTTCAGGAAGATCATGTAAGGAAGAAGTCTAGTAGATGGAGGCATGTGGGATATAGCCGATGGACAATGAGAGAAAAGGCTGAGAGGGTTAGGAAAATACAGTAACGAGTTTTTTTTTTGACTTTCTTGAGAGAGGGAGAGAGAGAGAGAGAGAGAGAGAGAGGGTTTTGGTGAGATTTTATTTTTTATTTTTTATTCTTAATTAGTTAAATACCAAAATAAATAAAGAAAAGACAAAACTGCAAATTTGGTCCTTGTGGTTTGCAAAAATCTATGGATAGGGTCCAAAAAGTTTTCAGGTTGCACAGAAGGTCCAAAATCAAGGTTTTTCTGGGTTTTTGGTCCAAAAAAACATAAAAAGACGGTTTTGTCCTTTTATTTTCCTTTTTGTATTTTTTTAATTACTATTTTAGTTTAAAAGTAAAAAGAAAAGAAAGTAACTATCCACCACCCACTTACCTTTACCCTCTCTCTCTCTCTCTCTCTCTCTCTCTCTCTCTTACACACACACACACACCACCCCCCTAAAGAACTTCTCATCCCAATCTCGTTTTCCATTGGTAACCTTGAAAACCTCCAAGACTTGATTTTAATCTCCATCAAACTCATCGGAAAAATCCCATGTAAGCTCGGGAGCTGCCGGAGACTCATCAAAGTAAACAACCACATCGACGAAGGAAACGACGGCCTCGCCGGAGTCTGGTTCAACATCCTAATTTCACCACCACCACTACAACACCCTATTTATACCCATCGTCAGTAGAACCCTCCACCCCTCACACACTCACCCACATGATGAAAGAAGCACATCGACTCGCTCTTTGTTCATCCTTAGTTCCGAATTAACATGCATCAACTCATCTTTCTCCTGCTCATCTTACCTTCCCAATTTCAAGATCAATTCCATCTCCCCAAGCTAGAGTACATAGAACAAACCTGATTTCCAAAACCCTATATGATAATACGATCGAATCCAGCATCAGAACTCTTGTAACTCGCTTTAATCTTATTGTCTTAGGGTTGAAGTTTGAAATCAAATAGGTTCAAGAGTTCTTCGCCTACAGGTTCGTCATTTTCTTCTTCTAAGTAATCAGAATGATACTTATGACGATACTTTTTAGAAGTCTTGAAACTTTGACGTGTTTTAAGTGAAGTAGTTTTTGATTCTGCTATTTTTATGGGTTGTTCCAATTTTTAAGATTTTCTCCATTGAAGTGTTCTTGGGTTTTTCAAGATTTCAGTTGATTATGTGTTCGTATGATATTGGTGTTGGATTGTTGTGGGTTAGATATGTTAAACAACTTTTTGATTGAATTAGTATGTTAAATAATTTTGTTTCTGATTTGAGATGAAGTTTTGATGGACCATCGATACAAATTTTGAAATACTGGAGCTATTTTTTATATAATCAATGTTTACGCTTCATTTTTATTATGGATTTTGTGATGGGTTTGATGTTGGTATGTGTTTGAGTTCCCTGTGTGTGTGTGTGTATTTGGAGTTGCAGGCGTGTTTATGTTTAGAGAGAGAGAGAGAGATAGAGAGAGAGAGAAGAGGAGGAGGAAGAGGAGGAGTAGGAGGAGGAAGAGAGAGAAGGGGGCTCTGGTGGGGTGGGTGCAGAGAGAAAGAGAGAGAGAGAGAGAGAGAGAGAGAGAGGGAGAGAGTGAGAGAGAGAGATGGGAAAATATAAAAATACAAAAAACAAATTTAAAGGGCAAAACAGTCAATTCAAGTGCCTATGGACCAAAAATACAAAAATTTCCTAAGTTTAGGACTAAAAACCCAGAAAAACATTGATTTTGGATCTTCTATGCAAACCGGAAACTTTTTGGACCCTATCCAAAGAGTTTTACAAACCACAAGGACCAAACTTATAGTTTTGTCTAAAGAAAATATAAAAAAGAAATGAAAAGGGAAAAATCGACTTTTCATGTGTATCAGGGACCAAAAACCTAGAAAAACTTTGATTTTGGACTTTCCATGCAAGTTGGAAACTTTTTGGACCCTATCCAAAGTTTTTTGAATACCACAGGGACCAAATTTGTAGTTTTGTAAAGAAAAAAAGAGTTATTAGCTTCATTTTGACAAGAAAACCCAGCAAAGAGACAAGACAAAAGTTAAAGACATAAGAATGAAGAAAGAATCCAAGTGGAAACGTAATGAAGATGTCAACCCAGAAATGCCAGAAAGCTTGAAAAAGGCATGCAATATATGTGTGGCCTACAAACAAGCAAGGTTCAAGATGATGGAGAACATGGAGTTTACACTTCCACCTGATGCAATGTAGAAGGGAAGGAGTCCATCTCACAACTCCTAAAAAAGAAGCGCTTCTCGGGAGGCAACCCGATGTTTTAAAGCGTTTGCATTTTCTTTCTCTTAATTTAATTTCTTTTTAGTTTTTGTTTTCACTTATAGTTTTAATTTATTTTAACTGAATGATGATATGTCTCTCTAGTCTTTGATCTTATTTTGTAGTGTTGAATGAAAGTGAAGCAGTGAAGGTACTTAATTGATGAAGAAGTCAATATATTTTTAGAAGATTACAATTGAAAACCATATTTTTGAATAAGTGTAGGGTTCCTACTTGACGAAGAGTTTTGAAGAAATTTTACAAAGAGAAAAGGTCGGGAATGATCTAAAGCCATGAAGAAGAAATGATGCATGATTTGGGCTATTAAATACACTTTGAGAAGACTCCACGACGTGGCATCGCTAGACCACACTGTGGTGATCTTATATTTTGTGACAATCACGACTTTAAACTCAACACCATGACATGGCATTTCTTTACCACGTCGTGGATGAAGCACACTTTTTGAAGAATGGTTCTTTAGTTCATTTCGATCCGACTCATTTATATTCACAAGAAGATAGCTCAGAAGTTTTGTTTCCAACTATTATTCGAGAAGTCTAAGCTTTACTACACCTTCAAGAATTCGATCTCGCCACTACTATCCTAGGGGAATCTATTCTAATTTTTCCTCTTTAAATTTACCTTCTTTTATTGCTTTCGCGTGCAATGGGGGCGTTGCATCAATTAAGTGTGTGGTAGAGAGTTGAATATAGGAATACAAGCATACTCGTAAAGAGTTTAAAAAAATTCACTATGATTTTAAAAAAAAACTATTAGAAAGATTTGAAATAATAATCTAAAATTTGAATCAAGTTAAAAATTGTTGTATTGAGATCTAGGTTGCTAGCATTCTGTGGGACGATGCGATGCAACCCTCAATGTTTATTTGAGCCAATATATGTCATAATGTAGCTGTGGCTTCTCTGTCCTAGTGACATCATTGAACAAAAACACGACCTTGCCAAGTTTTAGGGCCATAATATGTTTAGCATCCTGTAACAGAAATGTATCGAGGAGAGCTTATGTATTCATTTCACTTTATACTAATACTTCTAACAAATAAGGGTTGAAGTTAAGTTCCCTTGCTTAAGTATATCTTTTTATTTTTAGGATTTTAGCTTTGAGTGAAAAAAAATTAAAAAAAAATACAAAATAGAAAAAAAAAATAGAAAAGGTAGAAAAAAAAGTTGGAAAAGTTTGAGAGAATAAGAGTCTACAAAGCTATTAAGATTAAAAATTATGAAGAAAAGTTCAAAAGTGAAGACTCAAGAATAATGCAAATTTTGCAGAGTTATTTATTGTAATTTTTCTTTCTAGGTTATTTTTCCATATGTACACTTGGAGCTTAACCAAAAGTACCTTGAGGTTAAGAATGATTTCTAGGGGATATATGCGGAGGGATGCATAAAATGAGTGTTGTTCAAAAGAAGTGGGAAAGTGTTTATGAGGATTCTGAGTATATAGGATTGGTGAAGTTTATAGGAATTAGACACAAATACATGCATTGCGGTCTTGATGTAATGGAGAAGCTCAAACTGGATTGTCTTGAGAGATGTTGGTAGCTAAAGTTTTTATATGATAATTATAAATTCAGTTTTGCTTGAGGGCAATCAAAAGATAAGTGCGGAGTATTTTGATATGTTCATATTAAAATACTTATTTAATACATATTTTTAATACTTATAGCTACAATTAAATTTATTTTTAGGACAAAAGATACTTATTATTTTTAAAATATTTTTTGTAGCAGTGAAGACTTGTTCGGGACAAGAAGGAAGCATACGAGGAGCTGGAAACAGAAAAATGGGAGATTGGATAAGAAGAGGACAAAAGAAGATTTTAATATACAAGACTACGTCGTGGTGATCTCCAACACAATATGGTGTAAAGAGGATTCACAACCATGAAAGCTAACATGGAGATACAGGATTTCAATGAAGACCACGACATGGTGGCTAAAATTTGGCAATTATATATATTTCATACATTAGGTCGTTTCTAGGGGTGGAGACCTTAGGGATGCGATTATTGACGAAGAAAGACCCTTCCAAGAACCCTTGGGGGCAGAATTCGACAAGACATCAAAGGATAAAAATATTGGGGCAAGGATTCGCATCAGCACATAAAGTTTGCTTAGTTTAATGATGTTTAGCCCAATTTACCTTTTATTTTATGTGTTTTCCAGCTGTGATTATGGGCTAAAAACCCTTGCATTCGTTTACATTATATGAAGTCTTAAATACTATGTGTTGATTTTTTGTGTGATGGATTAGTGAAGTTAGTTTTAGCTTTAAATATTGTTTGATAAATTTAAACCTAGCTTGTTAAAGTTTCTATCTTTATTGCCTTGCCTCATGATTGTGTAGAATAACTATAGTTAATTGCATGAAATTGATTTACCTAGCTATTTTTTATCATTAAACTTTTAGAGCTAGTGATTAGTCATATCCTAGTATATGTGATAAGTTAGTTGCTTAAATGTATTAGAGAATAGTATTTTATCATTGGGGTTAAAGATATTGAATTGAGTTAGGCTAGTTATTCTGATCATGATAGCTAGTAACTTTTATTTGGTAAGTAATGGATTTAATATTTTGTCTTAAAATCAACCATAGGATATAAGAGGGATTCAAAGCTAAACAAAACTATACTTTATTCTTGATTTCAAATTTTATTTCTTGTTGTTTACTTTAATAAATAGTTGAGTAATTTAATTAAGCAATCTGAACTTGTAAAATCAGATACCCTCCTCCTCCCCCCCCCTCCCCCAATCTAGTTGTTTTTCTTAGTTTAACTTTTAGTAGTTATTTTATTAATTAAATATCGTTCCCTGTGATCGAAACCCGACATACTTACTATTCTATAACTCGACCTAGTATACTACTTATAAGTGCATAGTTAGTTAAGTTTTGTCAGGTTATAAATTTAAAAGTTTATAGGTATACTTTCTGCACATCACATCATAATAACTATTATACCCTTACACTCCTAAAACACAAACCGAAAGCTTGGATCACCCAACTAATATATTCCACATAGTTATTTTATTAATTAAATACTGTTCATTGTCATCGAAACCCGACTTACTTACTATTCTATAATAGGACTAGGTATAATGCCTATAAGTGCATAGTTAGTTAAGTTTTGTTAGTTATAAATTTAAAAGTTGATAATTATACTTTTTGCACATCACATCATTGTAACTATCATACCCTTAGACTCCTAATACACAAAACGAAAGCTTGGATCACCTAACTGATATACTCCACCCACAATTGTTTCTAAAACCCACACGTTATAATTCTAAGGCCCTAACTTGATCCATTTAATGCCTAAAAGTCCCAAAATAGGAAGCTTCTCGAAACCAGATGTTACAGTACTCCCTTGTCCTTTGCAAGCATCATCACAACTTTAGTCAACTCCTAATGTTGACTCTCAATTTTTGGCGTAGAAAATTCTTTCACTCCTCGTGGTGCATCACTATAGAATTCTTTTTCTTGTTTTGTATGTGTGGACTCTTCTGACATGTTCTTGATAAGAGTTATGAAATATGTAAGGTTTTTGTCAGCTATTGATCCACTACTTGATGCATTAAGCAATCTTCTATCCCAAGGTGACATCCCTTCACAAAAGTATTGCAACAATTGGTACTCTAAAATTCCATGCTTTGGAGATCTTCAACACAACTTCTTGAATCGCTCCCAATAAGTATGCAAGAGTTCACTTTAATATTCTTGATATCTATAATTTTCCTTTGTAAAGTCGAAGCTCTCATTTCCAGAAAATATTTGTCCAAAAGCATCACTACTAACTCATTCAATGTTGTGACTAACCCCAGTGGCTAGTCATATAACTATTTCTTGGTTAAATCTTGTAAAGAAAAAGGGAATGACCTTAACTTAATTTGATCTTCAATGAATTCTTGTGACTTCATTCCTACACAAACAACTTGAAATTCCTTAAGGAATTTGTGTGAGTCTTCATTCCCCAAACCACAGAATGAAGGTAATAAGTGAATGAGTCCGGATTTGAGTTCAAAGTTTATTATTGCGGGATAATTGACACACAAAGGTTGTTAGGTAACTGACGGGTTTTGAGCATTCTAACACTTCCTAAGTGTACATGCAACCCTAATAACCTTGAATCTATGTTTCTTCTATATACATGCAAATTTCTTTTTCAAGGTTATTTCCTAACTAGCATGGCATGGGGAATATATGAAACATAAAAACTAGTAGAAAAACATACCTTGTTGTTGCTTGGATTCCTTTGAGACTTTGTGAGCCTAGCACCCCAAATGTTGTGCCTCAAATGCTTCACACAACACCACAAAACTTGGAATAACTTTATAGAATACTTCTAGCACTCAAAATCGGTTATGCCCTCTCTAGTAACCCTCCTAGGTCCGATTTTACTAGCCAAAGGGTTCCTTTTATAGTGGTGTCACAATTAGGGTTTCATTAAGAAGACCCATAATTGTCATGACTCTTCATTTCTCATGACCCATGGATTTGTAACTCCCATGGACTATCATGGAGCTCCAAATGGTTACATCCATAACCCATAAACCATGGATCATTAATCCACCATAAAAGAATTGATGATTATCATAATCAACCCTATCTATTTAATTAGTCTCACTTTGATCACCAAATTAATACTAGATTAATACTTGATCAATACTAATTAAATAACACTATTATTAATATATTAAAACTTATAATATATTAATTGTAGCACCTGGTTTCTGGTATGTAAATCTTATCCGAATATTTCCTATTTTAGCCTTGGACTCGGCGAGTTATAGGTCCGACTCGCCGAGTAGGGACGTGACCTAGGACACGTTTTAAGTTGGCGACTCGGCAAGCCCATATCCTGGAATCGGCGAGTCGCCGCTGTTGGATGAAACCCTAAGTTTCAGGGATTTGCACCCAATTTAAACGACTTAACTGCCCCAAGCCAGCCCCCATTCACCCTTAGAGCCCTGTATCCCCCATTCTAAGCTGTTCCTTGAGAGTTGGAGGCTATTGTGTGTGTTTTTGAAGGTTTTGAAGGAGGAAGGAAGTAGATCCAAAAGAAGGGAAGCCATCCAGGCAATTATTGTGTTCTTCCAGCAGTTCCTTTGAGGTATAACCCGTTTTCCCCATGATTCTATGCTTAAAACTTCATTTGGGTCTTTCTTGGTCAAATCCCCAAGCTTGTATGTGGATTATATGTCGTAATAAGATGTTTGGCCTCTAGATCTAGGCAAGATTGAGCTCCAGGAGCTCAGATCTGTTAGCTTTATGGCTCCATGTTGCTTGTTAGCCCTAGATCTACCCTTTTAAGGCATTTTGAGCCCTAAAATCCATATTGGTGAATATCCACACGTAAAGTTGGAAACTTTACGTGTGATTTGTGTCCTAGAAGTCCAGATCTATGAATGCCATGGAGTGGAATCGAGCAAATCAGTGTATTTAGTGGGTGCATGGCAACGACTCGGCGAGTCGTTTATATGGCTCGACGAGTCTGTTCACGAGTCTCCGAGTTTGTCCCCTTTTCGTAATGTCGAGTGAGCAGTGAGTCACGGGGTGTGACTCAGTGAGTCGAAAGCTTAACCCATCTATGGAGGTACTCGGCGAGTCAATGCCCTGACTCGGCGAGTTCAAGGTAATCTCCTTAGATCAAGAACAGACTCGGCGAGTTGTTCATACAACTCGGCGAGTCTAAGCATGAGTGTTCATCAGATGAAGATGAACTCGACGAGTGTTCATACAACTCGGCGAGTAGGACGAAGAACTTTAATGTCAGTTTAGAAGAAGAACTCGTCGAGTCATAGCCTAACTCGACGAGTAGAATCAGGGACCCAGGAAAATCATCTGGACAAGGACTCGGCGAGTTGGAGAGCCAACTCGGCGAGTCGGGTCAACTGAAAGTTGACTCTGATTTGACTTAGGGCTAGACCAGGGGTAAAATGGTCTTTTCACCCAAAGGACAGTTAGCAGTGTGTGATTAAGTATATTGTGGGAATTACAGCCGGGGGGTTTCCGGAGCAGCAGCAGTAGTAGTAGGTGATCAATTCCCACACAGACCAGCAGCTATTTCGAGGTGAGTTTCCTTTCCAGTAGGAATGGGTCTAAGGCACCAAGGCCGACCCGTGTAGACGAGATGCTAGTACTAGAGTGTGGGCCGAGCCCGTATCTCTGGGTTAGGTCAAGTATGATATATGTGTTAATATGATAGAGTTGCTTATACTTGTTGTCTGTGTGATACTTGTATGTTATGGGTTAGCGGCTGAGTGTGGGCAGGGCCCGTATCTCTCCGAGGTTGGAGTGTGGGCTAGGCCCGTATCTCCCCGACTGCGAAGTGTGGGCAGGGCCTGTATCTTCACAAGTGTGGGCGAGGCCCGTATCTCCCGGCTAGTGAAGTGTGGGCAGAGCCCGTATCTTCCTGAGTGTGGGCAAGGCCTGTAACTCCTAGCTGAACATTGTTTGTTATATGTATGCATGGTACGGGGTATTATGGGGGAACTCACTAAGCTTTGTGCTTACAGTTTCAGTTTTGGTTTCAGGTACCTCCTCATCTAGGGGAAAGGAGCCGGCACGGTAGCAGCATGTCACACACACACATACACACTCTTCGGTTTCCGCATTTACGAGCTTTTCTGGGATTGATACTCTGATATTCTGAATGGTTGTATGTTGTGGTTTTCAGACATGGTTCAGTTTATATTATGATTGATCAAACAATGTTTTAGTTATTAATATTTTCTAAAGTAACGTTTTTAAACAAAAAAAATTTTGGATGTGAAAATTGGGTCGTTACAAGTTGGTATCAGAGCCCTGGTTTGAGGGATTCGGACACATCTTCGGGAGTGTCTGAACTCAAATCGAGGGATTAAAAGATTTTATAAAAGAAAATGTTTTCTTAAATTGAGAAAAGAATTTTGAGAAAGAACGAAGTGTGTGATGTGCGCGACCGGCCGAGCTCAAGTAAGTATTCCCCAAAGTACCCATACAAGTTTATGTTGTGTTATCAGCTTTTGTAGAACAGCATGCTAGAATAGGACTAAGGATCTAGGAGTGATGCCTTATGTGCCTACTATTTGTGTTTCAGTTGTATGAGAAATTGCATGCTAGTTATTGAGTAGACAGTAAGTAGGATAGCCTGATTAGGTTATGCCTGGTAGTATGAGCTTAGCACTATATGCTAGCTCAGTTCCTGAAAGTGGATAGAGTTAATAGAGATTGTTACCCTTGTCTGAATGCTGCTTGCTTCGTGCTTCATGGGACTCTGAATAATGGGAGCTAGCCATTAGGCGAATGTGTCACATCACATGTAATCAGGATTGAATAATCTTAGAGTGCCGAATTTGATCCTACTGCGCAGCTCTTGTTTGAGTCCAACCGTTGTAGGGACGAGTCGGGTACTCGAAGGATTATCTAAGCCTCGTCACATGTGATGGTATTCAGGTAATGGCTAATTGGCATTACAATGAGGCCTGCAGCAGCTGAGGACTGGTTAGAGTAGAATTAGAGATCTCCCTAGGGCAAGCCTAGGATGAGTATAGCAGAGATCAACAGTAGTGAAGGGGATCTGGTGGAGTCGAGGCATTCCTTGGAGAAGGTACGGATAGATGTGGAAGGTAGTATGGGCCCGTACTACTGAAAGCAGAGGATCCGTACCCGAACCAAGGAAGGTCAAGATAAGACCAGGGAACCTGTAAGTAGTTGTGATCCCTCAGGAAGTATCAGTATCACTAATGATTGTTGTGATGTATTGCAGAATGGTGGTACTTCGATCGAGGCCGGTAGATGGCGGTTCAGGAGAGGGGTCAGGTTCGGGATCAGGCTCCGAGCCGATTGATGAGGGACTACGTGAGTTCATCGCGTCAGAGATCACCAGGGGCATCCTTGAGTCGATCCCCATTCTCTTTGGGTCGATCAAGGAAAGGATCATGGAGTTGATGGAGGATCGCCTACAGGCATTCAGGAGCGATATGGCATCTAGCCAGTCAGGATCTCGCACACTGTCCTTCAAGGACTTCAGGGGCAGTGGTGCGCCGGATTTCCATGGGGTGAAAGACCCCATTGTCGCCAGGTGATGGATTCCAGATATCGAGTCTGCCCAGTTGACTAGCTTCTGCCCCGAGGGGTCGAAGGTGAGGTACGCAGTGGGGTGTTTACGGGACCGAGCCCAGGATTGGTGGGAGTCAGTGGGTGACTCGTTGGGAGCCTCAGCTATCGAGGCGATGACCTGGTCGGACTTTGTGACCAGGTTCAGGGCAGAGTTTACGCCGGCTGTCGAGCTTCAGCAGCTGGCCAGGGAGTTTCTAGACATGAGGCAGACGACGGAGACTGTGGCGGAGATCACCGCCAAGTTCCGGGAGAGGGCTTTATTGGTGCCCCAGTATGCTGGTGATGAGGACATGAGGAGGACTCGTTACCATGATATGCTACGAGTTGACATCCGGGAGCATGTTAGCTTTTCGGCTTGCCCTACCCTGGACTCCATGATTGCCAGGGCTAGGGAGAGGGAGATAGATTTGGAGCACATCTGGAAACGGAAACTAGAGGAGGGTTAGGCAGGAGGGGCTTCGGGGAAGAAGCCCAAGGGATCAGATGGTAGGCCGAAAGGCCAGTCAGGACCGAGCCGCTGCGGGAAATGCGATAGGACGCATGTGGGGGCATGTAGGATGGGATCAGGAGGCTACTACAAGTGCGGCAAGATAGGGCACTTTAGCAGGGATTGTACTACTCCAGTTTCAGCTATTCAGACATCAGAGTTGCTGTGTTTTCACTGTAACCAGAGGGGCCACAAGAAGGCCAATTGCCCCCAGTTGACAGTTGCAATGCCAGTGAAGGCGCCAGCTCCAGCGACCCTGCGAATCACGGATGGTCGGCAGGGCAAGGTAGAGGCTCCAGTGGTGAGGAGCCGGGCATTTCAGTTGACTACCGAGGAGGCATGCGCCGCACCCGATGTGGTGACGGGTATGATTCTTTCCCTCTATCTTATTTTTATGATGTTATGTTATTGATATGTGCTCTATATGTATATGTATGCATTAGGATCGTTCCACGTGAACGGCCTCCCAGTTTAAGTGTTATTTGATTCGGGTGCGTCCCGATCATTTGTTTCCTTTGCACTTAGCAAGAAGTTTCATGAGTCATTGGGCGAGTTAGATTGCTCTTTGGAAGTGGAGATCGCTGATGATCGATCGGTGCGAGCATCGATGGTATTTCGAGATTGCGTGCTGCGTTTGTTTGAGGAGTGCTACTTGGTAGATTTGGTTCCCATTCCGTTGCGTGGGAACAAGGTGATTATAGGCATGGATTGGCTGAGCCCTAATGGGGCGGTGATAGATTGCGCGCAGTAGCTAGTGCGGGTCAGGACCTCAAACGGGGGAGAGTTAGTGATTCATGGAGAGAGGCCTCAGTATGGACCCACTGTATGTTCAGCTGCGAGGGCTAGGCGCTACCTTCAGCAGGGATGCGCAGGATATGCCGCGTATGTGCTGGATACCCGGGAGGCGGGTAAGGTGACAGTGAGCGAGGTTCCGGTGGTCCGAGACTTTGCAAATGTTTTCCCAGAGGAGCTTCCTGGGATACCTCCGGAGCGACAGGTGGAGTTCAGGATCAACCTTGTCCCTGGCACGGCTCCGGTAGCCAAGGCGCCGTATCGGTTGGCCCCTCCCGAGATGTAGGAGTTGTCTACGCAGCTGCAGGAGCTGCTAGACAAGGGATTTATTCGTCCGAGCAGTTCACGCTGGGGAGCCTCGATTCTGTTTGTAAAGAAGAAGGACGGGTCTCATCGGATGTGTATAGATTATCGGGAGCTGAACAAGGTAACGGTGAAGAACCGTTACCCGCTTCCGAGGATTGATGACCTATTTGACCAGCTTCAGGGAGCATCTTGGTTCTCCAAGATTGATTTGCATTCGGGTTATCATCAGATGAGGGTCAGGGAGGAGGATATGCAGAAGACCGCGTTTCGGACGCGCTATGGTCATTATGAGTTCGTGGTGATGCCGTTTGGGCTCACCAATGCTCCTGCCGCGTTCATGGACCTCATGAACCGCGTATGCAGACCGATGCTGGATCGGTCTGTGATAGTCTTTATCGATGATATCTTGGTTTATTCCAAGACTCGGGAGGAACACGAGGAGCATTTGAGAGAGGTATTGGAGACCCTGAGGAGGGAGAGCTTGTATGCCAAGTTCTCCAAGTGTGAGTTTTGGTTGCGCGAGGTGCAATTTCTTGGACACCTCGTCAACCAGAACGGGATTCTGGTTGATCCAGCCAAGGTCGAGGCCGTGATGAGATGGGAGGTCCCGAAGTCTCCATCTGAGATTCGGAGTTTCCTGGGATTGGCGGGCTACTATCGGAGATTTATCCAGGATTTCTCCAAGATAGCCGTACCCCTGACACGACTGACGAAGAAAGCCGTGGTCTTTCGGTGGGGACCCAAGCAGCAGGCTGCATTTGAGACGCTGAGACGGAGATTGTGTGAGGCGTCGATCTTAGCCCTGCCAGAGGGCGTAGAGGATTTTGTGGTCTATTGTGATGCATCCGTTTCTGGGTTGGGCGCGGTACTGATGCAGAGGGGGCATGTCATTGCCTACGCTTCGAGGCAGCTCAAGCCTCATGAGGCGAACTACCCGATGCACGATTTGGAGTTGGGGGCGGTGGTCTTTGCTCTCAAGATTTGGCGACATTACCTCTACGGGGTTCGGTGTACCATCTACACGGACCACAAGAGTTTGAGGTACCTCATGGACCAACCGAATCTGAACATGAGGCAGCGTCGGTGGTTGGATGTGGTGAAAGATTATGATTGCGAGATCCTTTACCACCCGGGGAAGGCCAATGTGGTGGCCGATGCGCTTAGCCGCAAGGCGGCGCCGATCAGGGACGTTTGCTTGAGGATGACCGTGGTGACTCCCCTGTTGGAGCAGATTCGGGAGGCTCAACAGGAAGCTATCAAGGAGGAGCATCGGAAGAGCGAGCGCGTGGTGGGTCAGGTTTCCTCCTTTGATTATGATAGCCGAGGACTATTGACACTACACCATATGGTGTGGGTGCCGTATCACGGAGGCGTGCGCCAGATTTTGATGGAGGAGGCGCACAAGTCCCGATTCTCTATTCATCCCGGGGCGACGAAGATGTATAGGGATCTTCGTCTGGATTACTGGTGGCCCTGCATGAAGCGGGATGTGGCATGGTACGTCGAGCGGTGTTTGACCTGCAGGAAGGTCAAGGCCGAACATCAGAGACCGCATGACAAGATGCAGCCGTTGGATATTCCACTGTGGAAATGGGAAGATATCACGATGGATTTTATCACGAAGCTTCCCAGGACCGCACGTGGAGTGGATTCGATTTGGGTCATCGTGGATAGATTGACCAAGAGTGCTCAGTTTATTCCAATTCAGGAGAGCATATCGGCCAAGAAATTGGCCGACATCTATATCAGGGAGATTGTGGCACGGCATGGGGTGCCAGTATCGGTGATCTCGGACAGGGATGTGCGTTTTACTTCCAGATTTTGGAAGAAATTCCATGATGAGTTGGGCACTCGTCTGCATTTTAGCACCGCCTTCCACCCGCAGACGGATGGCCAGAGCGAGCGGACCATCCAGACTCTGGAGGATATGTTGCGGGCGTGCGTGCTAGACTTTGGTGGTAGCTGGGATACCTATCTTCCCCTGGCCGAGTTCTCCTACAACAACAGCTACCACGCGAGTATCGACTGCCCTCCCTTAGAGATGCTGTACGGACGGAGGTATAGGACCCCGATATGCTGGGGTGAAGTTGGCCAGAGGGTCATGGGGAGCACCGAAGTGGTGCTCAAGACGACCGAGAGGATCCAGCAGGTCCGGATCAGACTTCAGACTGCTCAGAGTCGGAAGAAAAGTTATGCCGACAAGCGTCGATCCGATTTGGAGTTCCAAGTCGGGGATATGGTTCTCCTGAAGGTGTCGCCTTGGAAAGGCATCATTCGATTCAGGAAGAGGGGCAAGTTGGGCCCGCGATTCATCGGACCGTTCAGGGTCGTAGCCCGGGTGGACAAGGTGGCGTATAGGTTGGATCTGCCAGCCGAGCTCAGCCAGATCCACAACACTTTCCATTTTTCTCAGTTGCGGAAGTGCTTAGTGGACGATTCAGCAGTAGTGCCTTTGGAAGATATTCAAGTTGATGACAGCCTGAATTACATTGAGCGCCCAGTCGCAATCCTCGACAGGAAGTCGAAGGATTTGAGGAACAAGAGGGTGGAATTAGTGAAGGTGCAATGGCAGCACCGCAAGGGTTCGGAATGGACTTGGGAGCCGATGGAAGAGATGATGGAGCATTACCCCGAGCTGTTTCAGGATCGAGCAGCAGACTTCGAGGACAAAGTCTAAAATAAGTGGGGGAGATTTGTAGCACTTGATTTCCAGTATGTAAATCTCATCCGAATATTTCCTATTTTAGCCTTGGACTCGGCGAGTCATAGGTCCGACTCGCCGAGTAGGGACGTGACCCAGGACACGTTTTAAGTTGGCGACTCGGCCAGTCCATATCCTAGACTCTGTGAGTCACTGCTGTTGGATGAAACCCTGAGTTTCAGGGGTTTGCACCCTATTTAAACGACTTAACTGCCCCAAGCCAGCCCCCATTCACCCTTAGAGCCCTGTATCCCCCGTTCTAAGCTGTTCCTTGAGAGTTGGAGGCTATTGTGTGTGTTTTTTAAGGTTTTGAAGGAGGAAGGAAGTAGATCCAGAAGAAGGGAAGCCATCCAAGCAATTATTGTGTTCTTCCAGCAGTTCCTTTGAGGTATAACCCGTTTTCCCCATGATTCTATGCTTAAAACTTCATTTGGGTCTTTCTTGGTCAAATCCCCAAGCTTGTATGTGGATTATATGTCGTAATAAGATGTTTGGCCTCTGGATCTAGGCAAGATTGAGCTCCAGGAGCTCAGATCTGTTAGCTTTATGGCCCCATGTTGCTTGTTAGCCCTAGATCTACCCTTTTAAGGCATTTTGAGCCCTAAAATCCATATTGGTGAATATCCACACGTAAAGTTGGAAACTTTACGTGTGATTTGTGTCCTAGAAGTCCAGATCTATGAATGCCATGGAGTGGAATCGAGCAAATCCGTGTATTTAGTGGGTGCATGGCAACGACTCGGCGAGTCGTTCATATGACTCGGCGAGTCTGTTCGCGAGTCTCCGAGTTTGTCCCCTTTTCGTAATGTTGAGTGAGTAGTGAGTCACGGGGTGTGACTCAGTGAGTCGGAAGCTTAACCCATCTATGGAGGTACTCGGGGAGTCAATGTCCTGACTCGTCGAGTTCAAGGTAATCTCCTTAGATCAAGAACAGACTCGGCGAGTTGTTCATACAACTCGGCGAGTCTAAGCATGAGTGTTCATCAGATGAAGATGAACTCGACGAGTGTTCATACAACTCGGCGAGTAGGACGAAGAACTTTAATGTCAGTTTAGAAGAGGAACTCATCGTGTCATAGCCTAACTCGACGAGTAGAATCAGGGACCCAGGACAATCGTCTGGACAGGGACTCGGCGAGTTGGAGAGCCAACTCGGCGAGTCGGGTCAACTGAAAGTTGACTCTGATTTGACTTAGGGCTAGACCAGGGGTAAAATGGTCTTTTCACCCAAAGGACCGTTAGCAGTGTGTGATTAAGTATATTGTGGGAATTACAACCGGGGGGTTTCCGGAGTAGCAACAGCAGTAGTAGGTGATCAATTCCCACACAGACCAGCAGCTATTTCGAGGTGAGTTTCCTTTCTAGTAGGAACGGGTCTAAGGCCCCAAGGCCGACCCGTGTAGACGAGATGCTAGTACTAGAGTGTGGGTCGAGCCCGTATCTCTGGGTTAGGTCAAGTATGATATATGGGTTAATATGATAGAGTTGCTTATACTTGTTGTCTGTGTGATACTTGTATGTTATGGGTTAGCGGCTGAGTGTGGGCAGGGACCGTATCTCTCCGAGGTTGGAGTGTGGGCTAGGCCCGTATCTCCCTGACCGCGAAGTGTGGGTAGGGCCCGTATCTTCACAAGTGTGGGCGAGGCCCGTATCTCCCGACTAGCGAAGTGTGGGCAGAGCCCGTATATTCCCGAGTGTGGGCAAGGCCCGTAACTCCTAGCTGAACATTGTTTGTTATATGTATGCATGGTATGGGGTATTATGGGGGAACTCATTAAGCTTTGTGCTTATAGTTTCAGTTTTGGTTTCAGGTACCTCCTCAGCTAGGGGAAAGGAGCCGGCACGGTAGCAGCATGTCACACACACACACACACACACACACACTCCGGTTTCCGCATTTACGAGCTTTTCTGGGATTGATACTCTGATATTCTGAATGGTTGTATGTTGTGGTTTTCAAACATGGTTCAGTTTATATTATGATTGATCAAACGATGTTTTAGTTATTAATATTTTCTAAAGTAACGTTTTTAAACAAAAAAAATTTTGGATGTGAAAATTGGGTCGTTACATTAATAATCATAAGTGCCATATTCTCTCATTTAGTCTATCCAAGTATTGCAATGCCATGCAACGCAAATGGACCATGCCGGGTCGGATCAAGTACATACCAAATAAAGTTATGGAATTAGACACTATATCCAACAGTCTCCCACTTGGATAAGTCTAATAACTATATTTGCAAAGATGACTTCAAAATCCATTAGCAATCGTAGCTCTTTCAAAGTTTCTCAGAACTGAGATGATGATGATACGCCATTTAAGATAAGTGATCATATAATCCTCTGCTCTCATGATATCAGCCGGACAAACACATGGAACATGGTCTTACTTATTGTCCAGCATTTGTTTCTCGATCTCTGATTTGTTTCGACATAGAACTAAATTGAACATATCAATTAGGTTCTGACCGGGCCCGGAACATTGGTCAAAACCAAATCATCAAGGGGCCCAGATATCGCTTCTATTTCTAGAAGGAACATATAAACTTCGACTGATATGCTTGTACTAACTACTTGTTGAATTACTCACAAAGGCACGTTTTATAACATCGTGTTACCAATGCGTTTTCGTACAATCAATGAATAACCAACTCATAGTCAACAACTCATATCTCTAGGTTTGAAGATTTATATGATATTACCGTCTCACGATCACTCGAGATAAATTCCATGAAGTGATGCAAGTGAGCGTGGGTTGAATCCAATACTCAGCCCTTATGAGTACTCATGAATGTTGTAGCAACCATTGCATTGTCCAAAGCACTTTAAACAAATCGTACAAGCCAAATTCATGACAGTCTTAAATCAATACTTACTTCCAAAGTTTGACTGACTGTGGATGGTTTGAATAATATGATATATACCATAACATAATTATTCTGGAAGTAAAAACATGCAAAATTGAAACATAGTAAACAATTAACACAAGATAGTAACACCTTACTCATAAATAAATAACAACTTTTATTTATCATTAAATGTCAATTACATTTTACAAGTTTCAGGAATCTAATTATTGAAACTAATATCATCCTTCAGCCTAATGCGCCTTGCATGCTTTAAATGCTTAACCCTGCTCAGTCCCTTTGTGAAGGGATCTGCCGGGTTCTCATCTGATGATACCCTATTTGCCACGAGGAGTCCTTCTTCTATTCTATGTCTGATGAAATGGTATTTTCTGTCAATGTGCCTAGATCTCCCGTGATCTCTTGGTTCCTTCGCCAAAGCAACCGCACTTTCACTGTCACAGAAAATTTCCATTGGCTCCTTTATAGCTGGTACAACTCCAAGGTCTCCGATGAAGTTCTTTAGCCATATCGCCTCTTTTGCTGCCTCGCTTGCTGCTATGTACTCTGATTCACAAGTCGAATTAGCTACTGTCTCCTGCTTGGAACTTTTCCAAGTAATGGCTCCTCCATTTAGGATAAAGATACCTATCAGTTTGAAAGCTAGCATCACTATATCCTTCCACTCTCAAGTCATCACTGCCTCCGAGGGTAAGGACCCAATCCTTAGTCCTCCACAAATACTTGAGAATGTTCATTACCGCTGTCCAGTGTGCCTTGCCAGGGTTCCCTTGATATCTACTGACCATGCTCAAAGCAAAGGCTACATCAGGGCAAGTACAAGTCATACCATACATGATTGAGCCCACAGCAGAAGCATATGGTATCTGACTCATTTCAGCTATCTCAGCCTCTATGCTCGGACTCTGAGTGTTACTTAGCTTGGCATTACTCTGGATTGGTAACTCTCCTTTCTTGGAATCTTGCATACTGAACCTCTTCAATACCTTATCCACATAAGTACCTTGACTAAGTCCAATTAGTCTCTTACTCCTAACTCTCAATATCCTTATCCCTTGGATATAGGCAGCTTCCCCAAGGTCCTTCATAGCAAAACACTTCTCAAGCCAGGCCTTAACCTCCTGCAAAGTTGGGATGTCGTTTCCTATGAGAAGTATGTCATCCACACACAACACCAAGAAGCTAACTATGCTCCCACTAGCCCTGACATATACACAAGACTCATCCTCACTCCTAGAAAAGCCAAACTCTTTGACTTTCTCATCAAAGTAAAGATTCCACCTGCGAGATGCTTGTTTCAATCCATAAATGATTTTTTCAACTTACACACTCTATTAGGGTATTTTGGATTGACAAAACGCTCTGGCTGATCCATGTAAACATCCTCATCCAACTTCCCATTAAGGAGAGCAGTTTTGACATCCATTTTCCATATTTCATAGTCATGAAATGCAACTATGGCTAACAACACTCTAATAGACTTAATCTTAGCTACTGGTGAGAGGGTCTCATCATAGTCAACTCCCAGAGTTTGAGTAAAGCCCTTCGCAACTAGTCGCGCTTTATAAGTGTGTACTTTCCCATCCATGTCGGTCTTCTTCTTGAAGATCCATTTGCACCCAACTGTCTTACGACCTAGTACATTGTAAACTAAGTTCCAAACTTGATTGCCATACATGGACTGAATCTCGCTGTCCATAGCCTCGTGCCATTTCGCAGACTCAGGGCCTGCCATGGCTTCCTTATAATTATTAGGTTCATCCAAATCTACCAGCGTACTATCACTAATAAATGTATCACCTTTAGTGGTGATGTGATAACCATAATAAAAATACGGTGTGTTCCTCACCCTAGTGGAATGTCTTGGAGGTACACACTCATTTATCGGCTCAACAAGAGTTTCCTCCTCAGGTTGGCTGACAGTATTAGAGGTTCCTTCACCACTTGACTCTTGAAGTTCTTCAAGGTCAATTTGCCTCCCATTGTCCCCTTGGCTTATGAATTCTCTCTCACGAAAGACTCCTCTTCTTGATACAAAGACCACATTATCACTGGGTCTGTAGAAGAGGTAACCAAAGGATCTCTGTGGTTAGCCGATGAAAATACACCTCTCGCTTCGGGGCTCAAGCTTGTCATGAGTCTCACGCCTCACAAAAGCTTCACAACCCCAAATCTTGATGTGGTCCAAATTGGGCAATTTCCCAGTCCACATCTCGTGAGGTGTTTTGGCAACCTTTTTAGTAGGGACTAGATTAAGGATATGTGCGGCAGTCTCTAAGGCATACCCCCAGAAAGAGATTGGTAACGAAGCTTGACTCATCATGGAACGAACCATATCCAACAGGGTTCTATTGCGCCTCTCAGCCACACCATTCAACTGTGGTGTCCTGGGAGGTGTCAATTGTGAGACAATCCCACATTCCTTAAGTTAGTCAAGGAACTCAATGCTAAGATACTCTCCTCCCCGATTGGATCGGAGCATCTTGATGTTCCTGCCCAATTGATTCTCAACTTCCTGCTTAAACTCTTTGAACTTTTCAAAGGTTTCTGACTTACGCTTGATTAAGTAAATATATCCATATCTACTGTAATCATCAGTAAAAGTCACATAATAATGATTAGCATCTCTTATAGCAACTCTGAAGGGCCCACACACATCCGTGTGTACAAGCTCCAACAAACTTTCACCCCTATCACAAGTACCTGTGAAGGGTGACTTTGTCATTTTTCCAAGTAAACAAGACTCGCAACTATCATCTGACTTGAGGTCAAATGATTCCAAGACCCCAGGCTTTTGGAGTTGGCCTATGCGCTTCTTGTTAACATGTCCAAGACGACAATGCCACAAGGATGCTATATCCAAGCTATCAGAAGAATCAATATACAACACATTATTTCCTAGATTGTCTACAACATTCACGGCTTCATATACACCATCACAAGGTATTGCTTTAAAGTAAAATACATCATTGTAATAAACATTAATAGCACCATTTTTATTATCAAATGAAAATGTAAAACCTTGTTTGTACAAACCATGAAAATAAATAATATTTCTCGCCATTTCGGGCGAGTAACAACACTTATTCAAATCTAACATTAACCTATTATTAAGCAATAAAGAATAAACTCCTATATTGGTAACAAGTGATGCTTTCCTGTTGGCCATGACTAAGTTTATCTTCCCATGCTCTACTTGCTCACTTTTTCTTAGTGCCTGCAAATCTGTACAAATGTGAATACCACACCCTGTATCAAGCACCCAAGAATTAGCATTAGATGAGTTGTTAGACAATATTGTGTAAATACCTGCATGGGTGGGTTTAACCTTCCCATCCTTTACATCTTGCAGATATTTGGCGCAGCTTCGCTTGAAGTGTCCCTTATCTTGGAAATAGAAGCACTGTGCTTCCTTTGGGTTCGAAGAAGGAGTAATGGGACCTTTCTTTGTCCTACTTGAAGAGGAACCATCAAGAGTCTTACCCTTGGTACCCTTTGAAGGGCTTTTCCTCTTCTTACCCTTCCCTTGCCCAATTGCAAGAACAGTGGTTGTTAAAGGAGTAGAAGTAGCAACCACTTTACCCTTAAGGGCATTTTCAGCTGTCCTGAAGAGTCCTTGAAGTTTGCTAAGTGTGACTTCCCCCTTATTCATATGATAAGTCATACGAAACTGATCATAACTTGAAGGTAAGGAATGGAGAATGATGTCAATCGCCAATTCCTCAGGGAAGTCAACATTGAGCTTTAGCAACCGGTCAACGAACCTCTGCATCTTCTGCAAGTGACCGGTGATGGGTTCACCATCCTTCATCCTTGCGGTTATCATGGAGGAAATGATTTCATACCTCTCTTGACGCGCGCTCTGATGGTACCTTTCCATCAGATCTAGGTGCATCTCATAGGGGTAGAAATCTTCATAAGATTTTTGGAGTTCCGGAGTCATTGTGGCCATCATGATGCAGGACACCTTGGTGGCATCCTTCTCATGTGCAATGAACTCCGCAAGCTCTTCTGGATTAGCAGTGGCTTCATTAACAACCTTAAGCTCCCTATCAAGGACATATTCTTTTTCCTCATAGCGGGTAATCATCCTGATGTTTCTGATCCACTCATTGAAGTTGGATCCACCAAAGATGACCTTACCACACAAGTTCATTAGGGAAAAGGAGCCTGTAGGGTTTGAGCCAACCGCGTTATTGGAAGACATCTGGAATAGAAGGAAGATAAGTTTCATTAGATTAAGAGTCCTTAATAAGTCACCCAAATGAAATATTAAGGTTAGGATCCAACAAGCTATTTATAGGTGGAAGAGGGATGCCGTAATCCACACTATAAAATATTTGAAGGTAGGTAAATGACGATTTACCAATTTCCACCATAAGAACGAAATATTTTATTATTAGGTTTTATTGGTTTTTTGAAACTCCTAGATCTTTTGAGATACATTGAACTTTTCAACGGCGTGTTTGAATCTCGAATGTGCCCTCTCAAGTTTGTGACTGGGATGCCGAGGATCACAAACAAGGTGTGAATAACCATACAAATTGACTTGGTACCATTAACAATATTACCTAATCGATGTGCCGGTTAACCACACACGCTCCACCAATCTATAATAAAGTTAAGTTACCCTTTTCCACTCTTACTAGTCCATGTTAGTGTGTCGGTTAACCACACACGCTTCACTAACGACTTGGTAAGGTACAAAGTGTAATTTTATGGGCTAGCACCAATTTCACATTTTCCTAAAGTAACTAAGATTGGGAATTTATAATGTATAGTTACTTTATAATTCATTATACTTTTAATGAGAATTTAAAATCGTATCCTACCCGTTCTGCTAACGACCCTCCACCGATCAAGGAAGCGGTGGGTGAGAGTGGACACCCATTAAGTCACCATTTTATAAGCAACAACCCTATACCCCCTTATATACCGGCTTCGTGAATGAGGCCTACTAACGGTAAGAACAACATATTCTTATACATATCTATATAATAAAATTATAATAATAGTATAAGGGTTGATTTTTAAACCTTTTAAAAATCTAAGGTTTAATTTGGAATTAAAGTATTAGAGTGTAATACTTTTCAAATTCCAAAAATTGAGGGAAAGAATTGAAACTATTCCAAGTCTCTTCAATTTTGTAACTTACGAGTTTTAATGGTTCATAAAAATGAAGACTCTTCATTTTATGAAACCTCTTTAGTTCTTTAAACACAAATTAAAGAAGTGACCTTTGGTTATCCATAACTTGAGGACAAGTTATGGATACCATCAATACAATTAAGATCAAGAATTAAACACACATGGTGGTTACACATAATTCCTATGATCTTCTAAAAACTCATAAGAACACAAATTCATGTCAAGCAATTTCAAGAAATCATATAAACATATATAATACTTTGAAATTGTTAAAAGTCATGTAAAATGGATTAACATAATCATTATCATTTTGAAAAACAGATTTTACAAGTCCAAAACAGATTGGGATAATGATTCTAATCCATTTCCAGCAACAAAAACTCGAAAAATCTGCCCAGCTCGATCCTACTCGCCGAGTGCATTAACCTACTCGGCGAGTAGGATGAATTTGTTCATGAACTCGGCGAGTCCTACCCATGGACTCGGCGAGTACAGTCGTCAAACTGCAGAATTTTCGTTTTTCAAGTAGTTTTGCATCAAGTATACAGAAAACAACCAGTCTCTGATACCACTGATGGGTTTTGAGCATTCTAACACTTCCTAAGTGTACATGAAACCCTAATAACCTTGAATCTATGTTTTCTCTATATACATGCAAATTTCTTTTTCAAGGTTATTTCCTAACTAGCATGGCATGGGGAATATATGAAACATAAAAACTAGTAGAAAAACATACCTTGTTGTTGCTTGGATTCCTTTGAGACTTTGTGAGCCTAGCACCCCAAATGTTGTGCCTCAAATGCTTCACACAACACCACAAAACTTGGAATAACTTTATAGAATACTTCTAGCACTCAAAATCGGTTATGCCTCTCTAGTAACCCTCCTAGGTCCGATTTTACTAGCCAAAGGGTTCCTTTTATAGTGGTGTCACAATTAGGGTTTCATTAAGAAGACCCATAATTATCATGACTCTTCATTTCTCATGACCCATGGATTTGTAACTCCCATGGACTATCCATGGAGCTCCAAATGGTTACATCCATAACCCATAAACCATGGATCATTAATCCACCATAAAAAAATTGATGATTATCATAATCAACCCTATCTATTTAATTAGTCTCACTTTGATCACCAAATTAATACTAGATTAATACTTGATCAATACTAATTAAATAACACTATTATTAATATATTAGAACTTATAATATATGAATAATCATAAGTGCCATATTCTCTCATTTAGTCTATCCAAGTATTGCAATGCCATGCAACCCAAATGGATCATGCCGGGTCGGATCAAGTACATATCAAATAAAGTTATGGACTTTGGTAATTAAGGTACTAATAAGGATTAATATCTCCAAATTAAGAAAAGTATTTTACTCAAAATATACTCTTTAAGTAAAATTTCATTTAGTTGATGAAATCCAAACAAACTCTTCAATTAAATCACTAACAGTCCTTAAATTCATGCAATTATTACCAAAAATGTTCAAGATTCCACACATGCTCGGGAGTATGAACAATTAATCTTTTATTACACTAACTTTGATTCCATAGCATTTATTAAGTGTTTATTACCAATTAGAAATCATAAAACATATACAAATTTCATAATTTGACTAACAACCATAGCGTGAACCCTAATTCAGTGATCAAGTGAATACAGTAGAAATCAAGTGTATAATGAAGACCAAATTAAATATTACTAGATAAAAACTTGAGATTAAGCTCACATTATAGTTTAACAACAAGTTTTTAAGGATATAGAACCATAAATAGATGAAAAAGTTAGTTACACATGGCTAAATCAAAACATAAATTCAATAAGTTAAATCTTCAAACAAACTTTAAAATTCAAAATCTAAATGTTTCCAAAGTGAAAATTGATGATATAAATGATGAAAAGTGCCCCTTGGGAAATCTTGGTCGAAGTTATATTCAAAATGGCCAATAAACTTCTTTAAAATGGAAGTTGGAAAATCACGGAAAACGATTGGTGCGATTCCACACCCTTGAAATGATTCCACACCATCAGAATGAAAATTTCCGAAATGCTAAAATCTTTATTCCACGGTTGTGGCATGGTAAAGGCATGGCATTCCCTGACCATGGAATCCCCTGAATAAGCATCCACTTCCATTTTTTTTCTTTTTCTTCAATCTTGCTCCAATTCTATTCAAATTTTACATCGAGCTTCCCTCGAACATCCTAAGCATGCCCAAATCCTCAAATACACCTGAATCATCGATGCAAATAGGGAAAAGTAGAGTGATCCTAAAAAATGTCCTGAAAAGGCAATATACATGAAAAAATATATTGAAATTCAATGTAATGCTATGAACAAACATGATATAGAAATATGAAAAGATGTAATTTATGCACCTAACAACTAGTTAGGTAATTAAGAAGGAAAATTGGATCAAGAATTATGCTTGGAGTCTAGAAACAACTTCAAACCTCATATCAGAAACATATCCTAGAGAAAATGTCTCAATGACCCATAAAGTTGCTAACTTTATGGATCCCATCCATGCTATCCCACCCACACATGAATAGAGAAGCATAAATCCAAGATCTAGCATGCATAATGGATAAAGGAAATAGATTTAGGGCTTAAAAAGGTCCAAAACCACTGAAAAATGAAGTGGTAGAAGATTGATGGCCAGAAGAATGCACCCAAGGAGTCTTCTTCTTCAAAAAGACAAAAACCACCAAAATAGATCTTAAGATCAACAATGGAGGCTAAGAATGATTTGGCCAGGAAGGAGGTGAAAGAGATTGAGGGTGTGAAAACTCTAGCCTCCTACTTCTCTTAAATAGGGAGCAAAACATCGGATTAGGGTTTGCTTGATCTCACGTTGTGAGAAACTATCTCTCACATCGTTTGCCTTAAAATGGCCACGTGTCACAAACTAAAGTCACATCGTGAGACCCCATCTATCACGTCGTGACCTCTAAATTTCGGGTTTCTTTTATTCTTATTTAGCTCAAAACATTAAAAGATCGAGTACCTACATTAGATGTTACAATTCTCCCCCACTAGAATTAGACTTCACCCTCGAAGTCCTCATTCTCAAACAAATTAGGATAATGGGTATGCATCTCCTCCTCGGGTTCCTAAGTCCACTCAGACCCCTTTTGGTGCTGCCACCACACCTTCACCATGCCCACTTCCTTTTTATGCAGGGTCTTCATCTTCTAGTCGATAATCTCTACCGACCATTCCATATAATTCAAGGAGTCATCCACCTAAATATCATACAAGGGTAATATGTCGTTCTCATAAATCACACACTTCTGCAACTGGGAATCATGGAAGGTGCTCTAAATCTGACTGAGCTCATCTAGCAAGTCCAGGCAGTAGGCTTCCTTGCCTACCCTAGCTACTATTTGGAATGGACCGATACACTTAGGGCCCAAGATACCCAACTTCCTGAATTAGATAATGCATTTCAATGACAACACCTTCAGGTGTACCATATCCCCGACCTGAAATTCCAAATCAGATCGACATCGTAGGCGTAGATCCTCCGGTGACTTTGGGATATCTTCAATCTCTGCCTAACCAACAGTATAATTTATGTTATCTTAAGCATGATGTCCATGCTCCCCATGACCCACTGACCAACCTCTCCCCAATAAATTGGGGTCCGACACTTCCACCCATAAAGAAGCTCAAAGTGAGGCATACCAATACTGGCTTGATAGCTCTTATAAGAAAACTCAACCAAAGATTGGTAGAAGTCCTAGCTCCCATCAATGTATATGATACATGCCTTCAAGATACCCTCGAGCGTCAAGACATTTCGCTTGCTCTGATCGTCTGTCTGGAGGGTGATAAGTAGTACTAAAATGCAACCGGGTACATAACTACTCATGGAACTTCTTCCAAAATATAGAAATGAAATGAACATCCCGATCTAACAAAAATTTTAAATGGCACACCATGTGAGAAACCAATTCTCGAAAATAAATCTCTGCCAACTTCTCAATAGAAGATCTCTCACGAATGGACAGAAAGTGAGTAGTCTTCGTCAAACGGTCCACAATCACCCATATGGCACCAAAACCCTTTGTCGTCTTTGGAAACTTTTTGATGAAATCCATGGTAATCTACTCCCCTTTCCACAATGGGACCTCCAAGGGTTGTAATTTGTTATGAGGGTGCTGATGTTCGGCCTTATTCTTTCGGCAAGTCAAGTTTCGTTCCACAAACCAAGCCACATATCTCTTCATACATGGCCACCAATAACTATGTCTCAAATCATGATACATCTTCGTCGTGCCCAGATGGATGGAAAACCTCAATTTATGTGTCTCATACATCAAAATATGTTGGATCCTACCCGAGTAAGGCACCTAAATCCTTCCATGCAACATTAACAAACCACAAATATCATAATTAAAAGTTCATATTTGACGGACCACTCACTTGCTCTTTTGGTTTTCCACATTGATGGCCTTCATCTGAGCAACTCTGAGCATCTCCAATACTGGAGTCACTATTGTCATCCTCAAGCATACCTCCCAAATCGGACTACTAAACGCCCTACGACTTAGTGCATCGGCTACCATGTTGGCATTACCTAGGTGGTATAAGATCTTACAATCTTAGTCCTTCACAACATCATGTAATCTCCTCCGCCTCGTATTCTGGTTGGAATGATCCATCAGATATCCCAAGCTTTTTTCGCTCTTATAAATATTACACAAACCCCATATAGGTAGTGATGCCAAATATTATAGGTAAAAACCACTGCCCCCAACTCTAGATCATGTGTAGGATAATTTTCCTAATAAGGTTTCAGGTGCCTCAAAGCGTAAGCGATCTCGTGCCCCCCTCCACATCAGTACTGCACCTAAACCTATGACTGATGCATCACAATACACCACAATATCCTCAAATTGCACTGGAAGGGTAAGCACGAGCACTTCATAGAGCTTTTTTCGAAGAGTCTCAAATCTTGCCTGCTGCTTTGGCCCCTAACAAAAAGTGGCATCCTTACTAGCCAGCCCGAGGAATCTCCAAATATAGGATGGAGATTTCGGAACTTCCCACCACATAACCACCTCAATCTTAGCGGGGTTGACCAAGATGTCATCCTAGTTGACGAGGTGCCCCAGAAACTGAACCTCATTCAAATAAAACTCACACTTGGAGAACTAAGCGTACAACCTCTTCGCCCGAAGAACTCCAAGAAGCTCACATAGATGCTCCTCAGGTTGACCCTTGGTCTTATAATAGACCAACATATCATTGATTAAAACAATACATGATCGATACAATTTATACCTACACACCCAGTTCATGAGATCCACGAATGCTGTCGGTGCATTGGTGATCCCGAAAGGCATCACCACAAACTCATAATGCCCATAGCAGCTTCGAAAAGCGGTCCTCGACATATCCTCCTCCTAAACCCTCATCTTATGGTAACCGAACCTCATGTTGATCTTGGAAAACCAAGATGCCCCCTTAAGCTGATCAAAAAGGTCATCAATATGCAGTAATGGACACTGGTTCTTCACTTTCAATTTGTTCAACTCTTCGTAATCAATGCACATTCGGTGTGAACCATCCTTCTTTCTGACAAAAAGGATTGGTGCTCCCCACAGCAAGCT
The DNA here is from genome assembly GCF_052625555.1 of Lactuca saligna. Taxonomy (NCBI): domain Eukaryota; kingdom Viridiplantae; phylum Streptophyta; class Magnoliopsida; order Asterales; family Asteraceae; genus Lactuca; species Lactuca saligna. Next base: position 66,791,626 of record NC_136421.1, on the reverse strand, counting down.
ACTAGGATGAATAAACTCTTTCTCCAAAAATTCTTATAGTTGTGAGGATAACTTCTACATCTCTGGTAGTCCAAGATGATATGGTGCCTTTTCAATCGGGGAGGCACCATGGATCAGATCGATCCTGAAATCGACCTACTTCTTAGGAGGCACGCCAGGCAATTCCTCTGAGAAAACATCGGGGAACTCCCTCACTATAGGAACATTAGAAATTAACTTCTCATTCCCAAATCGTATATCAACCATGTATACCAGATATCCAATATATCCATGCTGAAGGCGCTGCCTCGCCCTGGTAGCGGAACAAAAAGTGGATCCAACCCTAATACCCTCACCATAGATGGTCAACACTCCCCCACTAGGTTTGCAAATCGTCACTAACTGATTTCCGCATTCAATTAGTTCCCCAAACCAACTCAACCAATCCATCACTGAGATCATGCAGACATCTCCCATCGCAGTATGAATAAGATGAATTAGAAATCTGACACCAAAAAAACCCCAATAAATAATCCCGATAAACCTCAGTCGCCAAAACCTTGTGATCATCAACTATATCAACCCTAAAAGGTTGAGCTAGGGCCTCACGAGCAACAATGAAGCCTATATAGAAATATGTAGATACAAAAGACAAACTTGCATCCAAGTCTAATAACACCAAGGCAGGTATAGAATTTATAAGAAATATACCCAATATAATTACATCATGAGCATAAACAATAACATAATTCAAAAGGTAATAAAACATATATATAATAAAGACGACATCGGGTGCCGCTCTAGCCTCCTCCTTGGTAAACTAAAAAAGATTGACCCATGGCCTTTGGGGCCTCAACCTTGTCATGATGCCCATCAGTGATGTCCAGGGTCACAGGAGCAAGAGTCTGAACTAGCTTCGCCGCAATAAGTGTACACTCGAACTTAACATGGCTCGCCTTGTGGTAGCTGTAACAAACTCGCAACCACTTCGAACACTCCTTCGCAAAGCTCCCTTCCTTTCCATACAAGTAGCACACCGTCCCCGACTAACATGGACCCTTACCGCATTTGCTGCAAGTGCGGATCCTATGGCCTTCTAACCTAGAATTGGAAGGATTTTCTAGCTTAGCCACCGGCTACGACTGGACTGGCCTCCTCTCTCTACTCTATACCTCTACCTCAGACTCTCTCTTCTGAGTCTCCAACTTATTATCCCTCCTCCTAGAAATGGACTGAAGCTTAATTAATGATCAGTACTAGGTGCTCATCACGAACTCTCTGATATACTTCTTGAGTATACTCAAGTATCGAGTCATCTATGCCTGCTCATTTGGATGTGTAATTATGGTAGAACAAAGCCCTATCATGAAACACCCTAACAATCTCAGTTATCATCTCAGTCATCTATTGGAGCAATAAGTACTCCTGAGCCAGCCGCTCCCTCTCCACTGAAGGCATGTACTCCTTTGGAAACATCTCTAAATGGCTTGCATGGCACCACTTCCTGCTTTGCAAGTGTGTAGCCGGTGTTTACAAAATTCCACCAATCCTTCGCCCCTAGGAAAAGTAGGTTTAGCACAAACCAAACGTTCAAATCATTTGGATAGGTGCAGGTATAGAAACATCCATAAACCTCTGTAATCCACCTCATAGCCACAATCAGATCTTGGATCCCATCAAAATCTGAGGCTTCGTATTATTAAATTCCCGATACTGCATCGAATCAACCATATGAGGTCTCGCGGCGACAACAGCTCTAGTGGCTACAGAATAGCGCTCATCGAGAAAATCGATCATCACAGTCTTAATAGACCGAAACACTTCCGGGTGGCCTCATGAACCACTGTGGTCACCTCTACGGCAATAATCCTACGGATCTCATCATCACCAATACCTTGTCTCTTCGAATCGCTAGAGCATGAACCTCGAGTGAATACCATACTGAAATATGTAAGAAAAAGGTCAAAACCTACTATAAAACTTACAAACAATATGAACATCACAGGAAATCCCCTAGTACACTCGAGATTTATTCTAAGTTGCATACGGATCCTATGCTTCCAGTAGTATGGGCCTATACTACCTTCCACACCTAACTATAGTTAACTTGGACTTCATCTTGAGGTCTTAAATACCAAGAAATCAATCCACTCCTCTTGCAACTATGCACTCACACTAATGTGCTCTTAAATTCTATATCTCAGGTTCTAGGTACACGTCCTAGACTCCCTACAACTATAGCTCTGTCTTATAGGAGTCTCTGCTAATCTTACCAATGGCCCCACATACACCAATTGTACAAAACTCATACACGATAGACATTCAAATAAGAGATTCCACCCCCAAATCCACATCCAGACAAGGAACTCAAAATAAGGCTAAACCAAGCATTCTAAGGCTATAAAATCCTAATTGATTACAATGTAGTATATGCAAAACAATCAATAATCTTAGTTTCAACCCTTGTATGGCATCAACGAGAAATGTATGAGGCTATAAGGCAACATAAAATTAGGAAACTTTATTATGGAATTCCTAAGTGATCCTTATCAACCTTGCTAGCATGCATTTCTGTCAATTTTTAACAGCAATTATAATACATCATATAACACAATTATGGATATTTTGTGAGATCAGTGCTTTGAGCTCTGCTAACTTACACACACTGCTTCCTCCACTTCTATAATCTATGTTTGATTAGATGTTTAAGCCCATAACTATTATTGGTATGTACTCAACCCGAGAGTAGTATGGTCCATTTGGGTTGCATATCATCAAGACAATTTGTTAGGATGGATTCTTGAGAGAATGTTATATATATGATTTATTAATATATTATAAGTTATAATATACTAATATGAAATCATATGTTTTAATTAGTATTGATTGAGAATTAATTTGGAATTAATTTAGTGATCAAAAGAGACTAATTAAATCTATAAGGAATAATTATGGTAATTAGTGATATTTATATGTATTAGGCTTGTGATCCATGTTGGACTAAGTTTATGTATAGATACATAAAGAGTTGGGCCACATGAACCATGGATCATAAAACCCATAAGTATGGGTTTTGATTAACCCATGACCTTTGTAATCCCACATATAAATATGTTACTTCATAGCCAAAATCACCACTATTGTATTCTTGGAGGATATGGACGGTATAGTGAGGTATAGGTTTCTCTTGCAAGTTCCGCCTTTGTCCATGATGTGTTTTTATTCCATTTGAGGCTTCCACACTATTAGGGCTAAACTTTTAAAGGCCATATTCATCAAATTCTACAAGCTACACAAAGAGCTAAACTTCTAACTACTATTTTATGTAGTTTATATCATTTGTATGCTAGTTGTAGGCTTAAAGCTTTGGAAACAACATTGCTTGTATAATTAGAGAGAACATAGATCCAAAGATTTTAGGGTTGTTGTAACATCCAAAGTCCAGGTAAACCTTGATATATTGAGAATTTGTCCATTTTATCCCTTATTAGAGAAAAGGTGGTAAACGAGTACGCGGGGTGTACTTGAGTGTATGCTCAGCGTACTAGAATGCGTGTTTGTTATGCAGAGGCCACCTAATACGTGGGGCGTACTAGTGGGTACGCTAGGTGTACTAGGCCCATAATGAAACCTTAAATTTTAATGAGCTCCCTATTTAAAGGACATGATGGCCTCATTCCTTGCTACCATTCCTAGACACCGAACCCTCCTAACCCTAAATATTCGTCCTTATAGCTGGAGAGTGCATTTGAGAGCTTGTGAGTGTAATCTTGTGTTCTTGAAGTAGAGAGGAAGCTTTGGAGAAGAAGGAGTGAGAGCCCCAGGAGTTGGATCTAAGCTTAGCTGTAAAGAAGGCTTCACATAAAGGTATAAAGCTTCAAGCTTTCTCATTTGTTTGTTTGGTGCATTCATATGCAGTATTTTAGGGTTTTGTCCCAAAAGATGGAGACTTTATGAGATAATGCACTCCATAGGCCTTGATCTATCCCTTTTCAATGTATTTTGTGGAGTAAAGTCATAAAAATCTAATCTTGGACGTTAGGAGTAAGCCATGCATGAGTTATGAGTTTCATGAGGAAAGCGGATGGGAGTTTTGAGTGTTTGTAACCTATTAAGCCATGAAAAGGCTTAAAGTCATCGACTTTGTGGATTAAGAGACATTAAGGAGTCCATATCTGAATTATGAGCCAATGTCTTAACTGTTTAAGACCAAAAATGAGAGGAGAGTGAAAGTGGGACATATGCTGGGTGTAATCCCAGTACGCGCAGCGTAGGGGCTGCGTATCCCTGGTGCCTACATGGCAGCCGAGTACGCCCAGCATTGGCAGTTGGTATGCGCAGCGTACTCCCCGCTGTTGACTTTCAGTTCACTTTTAGGGTTTGGCCAACATGTGGTCTATTAAGCCCATGGAAGGGTAAAATGGTCTTTTACCCTAGAGTGGTAATTATTGTGAGAGTCGTTATTAATTAGGGATAATTATTATGTGTATTAGGAATAGGCTAAATCGGTGATTTGAGTTTGAGATTTTCCGAGTCTTACGAGGTGAGTCTTCTCACTATACCTTACCTACAGTGGTAATTATGTGTGACCAGAGGGTCTTATGTGCTTGCTTGAGTTATGTATTTATGTGTGATATGTATTATTTGCTATATTATGAGATACTTAGACTGGACCAGAGGGTCCAACGAACTATGAGACCGGAGGGTCCTCACTTAGACCGGACTAGAGGGTCCAACGAGCAGTGGGACAGAAGGGTTCTCACTTAGACCAGACCGGAGTCTTCTTCTTCTTTAAAAAGCTAAAACCACCAAAAGAGCTCTTAAGATCAACAATAGAGGCTAAGAACAATTTGGGCAGGAAGGAGGCGATGGAGGTAGAGGGTATGCAAACCCTAGCCTCCCATTTTTCTTAAATAGGGAGCAAAACACCGGATTAGGGTTTTCCTAATCTTACTACATGAGCCTTAAAATGGCCACGTGTCTCAGACTGAATTCATGACGTGTGAAACATCCCAAAAATACAGTCCAAAAAGTTCATTTTAAAATCATTGTTTAAACAATAAATCATCCATTATCATAATAAAACAAGAACCATGTATCTCAAAACTTCATGTCAAGTACTGTATCAAAATCATATAAGTAATCATCAGAGTTTAAAAAAATCCCAGGCTGAAAATGTGGTGTGTGCCATGTAATCACCTCGAGCCCTTTCTTTTGCTAGTGGAAGTACCTGAAACCAAAACTGAAAATTGTAAGCACAAAGCTTAGTGAGTCTCCCCAAGCTACCACATACCATACACATAACATATAACATGCAACATAAACTTTGGGACACTGCCTAGCTGCATCGGGACGAACCCGACATCGGCTTACCCGACATCAGAATCTTTCCCAGCATCGGGTTCATCCCGACATCAGACTACGTCTGGCATCGGGCTCACCTCAGTATCGGGCTTGCCCCGACACCAGGCTTACCCTGGCATATGCAGAACATATCATAAATCATAACACATAACATAAACATATAACATACATCGGGCTCGCCTCGAAATACATAACAAACAACATATAAACTAGCATGCATCAGGCTTGCCCCGACATCGGGCTTACCCCAGAACACATAACACATAATAGATACACTAACATACATCAGGCTTGCCCCTACATCAGGCTTGCCCCGGAACATATAACACCTAAGATGAGAGAATCATAAAGACGTCAAGCATACACAAACTCTTCTCGGGACCGCCGTGACATCAAACCGAAATCCGGAACTACCAATATCTAAATGGGTCGGCATTGTGTCCTTAGACACATTCCTACTGGAAGAAGACTAACCTCTCAAACTGGATGTTGAACCCGTGCGTGAGAAATCTCTGTTGGCTGCTCCCACGACTCCCCGGCTAGCTCTATACAACAATATTGAATCCTTCTAAGGGTAAAATGACCATTTTACTCTTGCTATGATTTGGACCATAACCAAAGCCCAAATCCATTTAATCTTCCTAAGTCCACTAATGGCCCATTAAAGGCCCACTAATGGCCTAATTTTCTAAATTGGGCCCAACTTCCCAAATGGGCCTTCCCTAAGCCCAAACAAAGCATTAGCCCAAATTATCTAACTTCTGATGGCCCATTATGGCCTAATAGCTGATAAGTCCAACAGTTGGCCAAACTGAGGCCCAAAAAGGTAGAAGCCCAATACTGTTGAGTACACTGGGCGTAATTCTCTATATGCAATGTGTACCTACTGCATAGCTTGTACGCTGCACATACTAGCTAGTACACCCAACGTACTACCCTGTTAAGCTACTTTTCCCATTAAGCACTTAGTACTCAACTTCAGAGGCTATAACTACATATCCAAGCCCCTTTAAACGTCCTAAGCCATAAATTCGATCACTTGGTTGCTTGCAACCTAACAAATGAGCCCAAACATAGAATAATGGAAACTAACTCCATAGAAATGGCTAGATCCAATGCATGGTTGCATAAAAACCCCAACGATTGAAACTTTAATGCTAAAGGAAAGCTTTGTTGCCACCAAACTGAAAAACGAAGTTGCATGATAATGGTCCATCCTTTGGACCTAAAAAGGCACAAAGCTCCAAAATCTTAGATCTAAACTTTTAAGAGGAAAGTTAGAAGCTTTATACCTCCTTTGAGTTCCAAAAGATGAAATAGTTCTAGATCCTAGAGCTCAAGATACTCAAGTTCTTCTCGTCCAAATTCTTCACTTCTTCCAAGCATTTCTTCACCAAAATGAGCTCAAAAGGTCAAACACACACAACAATGGAATATGAGGCGAATTAGGGTTTTATGAGGGTGAGGGGATCATAAAGAGGCCATGGGTGGATATAATGGGGTATTTATACTTCTTAAACCCTAAAAATTAGGGTTTGGCTTCTTCTCACGTACGTGCACGCCTCCCGCATCCAATCCATGCCTCTACACCCCACATACACCAAGGCTACGCTCAACGTACGTCTTATGGGTGGTCCAGATTCTTAGCCCATTTGCTTAAGTCCAAACCAAAAGTCCTTTTATCCAAATTAGGCCCAACAATAATTTAAGTAATAATTAATAATTAATAACTCAATTGATGATCATTACATCATGAGACCTTATCTCTCACTTCATGACCTCTATATTTTGGATTTTTCAATTGTATTTAGCTTAATGTAACATCCCCATCCGGCACGTATCACAATATTGTCTGCTTTGGGCTCCTAGTACGAAACCTTCCCAGGGGGTCACCCATCTTGGATTGCTGCCGGAGGGGGATGTTACGCTCAAAACATTAAAACATCGAGTACCTACATTAGATGTTACATTGCCGTTACAAAACTTCAAAGAGGCATGGTAATGAAGTACCAAGAGATCAGTAATACAAATCCTCCAATGTTCATAGGAGACAAGGAACCAATTATTGCTTTGATATGGTTATATGATATGGAGGTATGTTACTACACATGTTTGTGTCCCAAGGACCAGAAGCTAAACTTTGCGTTGAATCTTTTTCACTGGGGTGCAAAGGATTAGTTGGATTTTGTGACTCATAGATTTTCGCATGTAGAGTGAGCCGCAATGACTTGGGAACAATTTCTGGAGATGTTCCATGCATAGTGTTTTCAACTTGTGGAAAGAGAGTGATTGGCTCAGGAGTACTTGTTTCTCAAGAAGACAACTAAGTCGGTGACGGAGACTATAATGATGTTTATGGAGAGAGCTCTTAACTGCCCAAAGTTTGCTTCTTTATAGCAGGTGAAAATGACATGATACTTGAGTATGCTCAAGATCGATATTCGAGAGTTTGCATTGAATCGGCCGTATCATACTTTGACCAAGTTGCAGTCAAGTGCCAAGAGGAAGGAAATTGAGTTGGAAACCTAGAGGAAGGAGGAGAGGTCAACTTCAAGGAAGTTCTAGCTAGCAACCAAGCGATTCAATCTGTCGACTCAATTTCAGGACCAACTAAGGGGCGGAGTTCTGAGAGTGGAAAGCATAGGATGTTTCATGGTGGAAGGTGATGAATGATGATCTTTTTCATGTTGCAGATTTGGCAAGGAGGGGCATTTCCATACAGACTGCAGACATATTACATAGGTTTGTTTTCGTTGTGGCTAAGAGGGACATATTAGAGCTCGTTGTCCCTTTCTCATTTTCGGAGAGGTGTAGAACTATACACCTCTAGTTTGGTAGTTATCAGATAGTCGTCGTGGGGTAGCAAGAGTTTCTAGGACCGAATTTTGATTTATCAGTTCTTTGATTTAGTGGGCTACTGTAGTGTTGGTATCATCTTTATCTTTTTGTTTATGTTTCGAAGATTCGTTGTAATCTTGGATGACCGATTAAATGGAATTGTTTTAATTTGATCTAGTTTTATTTTTATCTCTTATTTATGATTGGATTGATTATTTTTCATGGAATTTATGCATACATGTTGGAGCTCTGGAATATTGTTGAGTGTTCAGATCCTCTTGTGTACCTGGATATCGATCAAGCTAGGATCAAGTGGTAAAGTTCAAGTTGACGTAGGATTTTGAAGGGTTTTAGAGTTGTCAGATTGTAGAATATTCCATATGGGGGAGTGGACACCTTGTAGCAAGAAGACTTTATGCCAAGCCTCAGCTCTCAGCCAGATTTCTCTAGTTCAAGAATTCATGCAACTGCTTAATCTTCAAATATTCGCATCGGGGTCATCACCAGCTGTTGAATTTCCTTTAGAATCGTCTTATTTGTGGTGGTATTAGTAATCAGTACAACGTCTTTGCATTTTATTCTCTAGGGTGTTATGAGCCCAAGTTGAGGGTTATGTGGAGGGATTCCTTGTATGTTATTCTTTGATTGGGGATTGGAAGTTTAATACATGAACCAAAGCCATGGTAGGGTTAGTTCAGTCTTGATGGTTCGATGTGCATTATTAGGCTACAAGTGATGTTATTGGTTAGCAGAACGTGTGACATCCCCAAATTTTACAGCCAAAAAATACAGATTTGTTTAAGCTTTCTTTTAAAATCAGAGTAATCTTTTAAAGAAAACTGTTGCGGAATTTGTTCCCAGAAAACATGATAAATACTTTATCCAAACATCTTTGAAGAGATGTATTTTATTCGTTTTAAAACATTTGGGATGTCCTGGTCAATACAGATGCATAAGCATAAACCGAACTTACATTCATCTACACTAATGATATACATCTCTTTAATCTCTCAGTGTAATGTGTCTTTGCATCGATTCCTATGATACAAAAATATTGAGTAGGTCAGGTTTGGAAAACCTGGTGACTAAATAGGGATTTCAATCCCACAATGTTATAATATATATAATTTAGAATTCACACAATATAAAATTTTCTCTCTCTCTCTCTCTCACTCTCTCTCTCTCTCTCTCTCTCTCTCTCTCTCTCTCTATATATATATATATATATATATATATATATATATATATATATATATATATATATATATATATATATATATATATATATAACCAACTCTTACCCCACCCGTCAATCCTCTCAACAAGATTATCCATACCCTTGGACCTTAAATTTTAAATCTTACACCCGGATCTAATCCATTTTCCCGAGTCCATGATTGTGCGCATTCCATACTCCCGAAAAAGGGATAATTGGTCTATGTCTAAATCCATACTCCTAGACTAATGATAAATTCTATGTCCTGTCCATACTCCTGGACTATGGACAACTGACTATGTCTTAATCCATACTCCCGAATTAATGACAACTGGCTAAGTCTTAATCCATACTCCCAGATTAATGACAATTAACTAAGTGTAATCCATACTCTCGGACTAGGGACGAATAACTATGTCTAATCCATGTTTCCGGATCAATGACATATTTTAAAGTTCTATTCTCTGTATATATATCTCGCTCATACTAGTAAAGAGATACTACCCCATAAACATTATAACAAACCTTAGGTTTACTCTTTAAACTAAGTTATCATAATCAATCAGGTATGTTCTTTAACACTTAATTCAGACATCACCAAATAATTCACACAAAACATACATTTAATACATTCAAACAATACTTGTATTAAAATCATGTTCATGAAAGGGACTATGCACCCACATGATTTTACGATTATCGGACAACACTACGGCTCTTAAAGTAGAACTCTTCGATGAAATTGGGATATCTTCACAGACTGGGCTTCTCGCAGGCAGAGCTTCGGCTCGAAAACTCTTTTCTTCTCGGGATCTTCGGAGCATCGGGACTTGCTTCGGGTGTCGGGATTATACCGGGGCTTCAGGGGTGCTTCAAGAGGGCTAGAGAGGGTGTAGAGAGTGAGAGAGTAAGTGAATTAGACACCATGGCTGGCAGCCCTTCGGTTTCTATTTATAGGGTCGAATTTCTGGACTCACGTTGTGAATATCAAATATTCACGCCGTGAGTTTAGTGTTCATCAGGTGCGTCATCACAACTTGGGTCTGTCATGCTCTGGAACACCCTATTTACGTCGTGAACTATGACAATAGGAGAAGTTCGTTCCCCAAACTTCTGAAATTCATATCTCTCGCATACGAGCTTTGTTTTTGACGTTCTTTATATCCACACGTAGGTGAGGTAATGCTTTACAACTTTTGTTTAGACTTCGTCAACTAATTCTGAATTTATTTTTACTATATTATTTTTAGTAGGTCGGGACAAGAAAACTCTGTTACAAATTCATAACTTCTTCATCTGACGTTCGTTTTTGTCTGTCTTTTTATTGTTGAACTACTATCGACAAGACCTTCGATTCTCGTTTAGATTGTTTCGGCCAAAGATCACTAGATCTTAATTTCGAGATTTGGTCTGCGTACCGCTAAGCAAAAACTTTGAAAAATCATAACTTCCTCATACGAAGTCAGATTTGGGCGTTCTCTTTATGCACGCTCTCGGTTTAAGGTATTATACAACTTTTGTTTAGATCGCTAAAGCCAATTATCGCTCTATCGTAAATCCACTATTTAGGTCGCGCTGTGTCGTGCTGGTTCTGTCGTGAAACTTCGACAGGTCATAACTTCTTCGTTATAACTCAGATTTCGACATTCTTTATGTACCCGGAATCCTTGTAACATATACAACAAATTTTATTAAGACTATATATTCTAAATAATTTCTTATCAAAAATTTGTTTTCGATACTTATCGTCTCATAATTGACTAGCCCTGGTCTACCGGCGTTACAACTATCTCCCCCTTACGATGATTACGTCTCGGAATCATCAACGAGATAGGTCTAGTATAATGATTCGATGCATCATCTTTCCATCCTAAGTAATAACCGAAATCTATATGTTTCTTCGAACGAGTATCTAGCTTTTGGACTTCTCGATCGCAGGTACTGCTCAATCCTGCATCTGCTCTTTGTACCATGTTGAATGCTTAATCGTAACCTTCGAGTTACAAAATAAATCCTTATTGAGGATTCCTTCTTTTTCTTAGGATAAGTACTTTCCGTTACCTATTGTAACAGACCGATGGGTAATGCTCTAATGATCTCTCATCGTATGATGCAACACTTAGACTCAAGTCTCTTAGAGTCAAATTCCAGAATGGAATATACCTTCCTTCAAATTCTAATGAGATTTAATCACATTTTAGCATGTAGCATTTCTAGCTACTAATTTCTCTAACAATGAGCGCGATACTATTGATCGCATTGATTTCTATCTTCAGACTTACGTCAAATGTTACATCGAACTTGGTTCTCTGAACCATGTAACAAACTCATCGTAGTCGGACTCAATAATATGACCACCAGGGTTGGAATAACAACCATCTTACTAGTTATTACCAAAATAATGGTAATGAAATACTTGAATAAAACATAATCAATTACTAGCTTCTTGGTAACCTTGTGACTTTCCCTGATCCAAGTGCGAGTCCTCTGCTTCCGGTAGTATACACCTCTACTACCATTCACACCTACTCATACTCATCCCAAGTATTGTCCCGCAGTCAATCCAAGTCACCACACAAGAACTTCGTACAATCATCCAACACATCATATAACAAAAACCAAGGTTTATATTATTTCTTGAAATGATTACACAAAGGTTCAAGTTCACCCTATAATATGCCTCTAATAAGCTACACTTCTTGATACTAGCTATATCCTGATATGAAGTCTTTATCCTTGATTCCTCGCATTGCCATCCGCTTCGTCAAGGATCATTTGAAATGCTCTTGTCTTTGGCTATGGCAGCACATTCAGCCTTGTAGCCTCTTCTCTTCTTGGGAATTTTTGCTTGAAGTGTCCTTCACCACACTTAAAGTAGGCTTCTCTTTTAGTCGTGCATTCACTAGCGTAATGACCAATCTTCCCGCATTTGAAGTAGGTCATCTCTTTAGAACATCTCCCAATGTGCTTCCTCTTGCACTTATCACACCATTGCGCTCTTTCTTCGAACTCCTTCGAATCAGACTTCGAGAATTTTCTCTTCTCATCGGACCTTGAGGATCCTTCAATCTTTCTTTTCTCGCCCACTTCATCCCTCTTTAGATTATTTTCCCTTATTTGGGTCTCAATATTCTTAGCAGCCTAGATGGCGGCTTTCAAAGTGGTTTCTTGCTTGACCATTAGACCAAAGTCCGTTGGTAATCCATGGGAAAACTTGTTAACCTTGTAGACTTCAGTTGGAACTAGGTAAGGGACAAGCTTCATCTTCTCTGTAAAACTAATAGTGTACTCGGTGACGCTCAATCTTCCCTTCTTCAGATTCGATTCTGGAACTCATTTTTGATTTCCAGAAGATAATGCTCAGAGCAGTATTGCATTTTCAATTGCACCACAAAATCTTCCCAAGACATCTTGCCAGCTTCTCCCTTGGGCATCAAACCAGCTAGTAGCTTCCACCAGCTTAGCACTCTAGAGTTTAACAGAGGTACCGTGAGAGTGGTCTTCTATCTGTTACTACACTCGCAACTCTCAAACATTGTCTCCATCTCGGAGACCCATCTCATAACTTCCACTGTGTCGGGCTTCCAGATAGACACGATGGTTTAGATGTCATGAAGTCCTTGTACTTGCATCCTCGTCCGTCATTTCCTCCATCCTGGTTGTTTTACCTAACAATCGATGGGTTGACTTGACCAACAACTCCACTGAAGTTTCCTCCTTCTGGCTGCCCTTCTTTCACTTCGGGTTGTTCAACCGATATTGTAAGTTCTTCACGATTCTGCTGAAGCAGACATCTAGTTTCCTCCATTTGGCGGTCCAACATAATTTGAATCATCACTTGTACCCCAACCATTGTTATCGGCTCAAGTGCTGCTGCTACAACAGCTACATGCTCAATCACATGTGGTTGATTCCTATTTTCATTTGCGTTTACAGCTCCACTTCTGGTTCTAGCCATTTTTGAGATACACCAAATAAGGTGAACTTAGATCCTCATTCACGGTAGATATTTAAATCATCCATATCTCTCCGAAATGTTTACATGCTAGTTCTAATACCGTAGTCATACGCTTAGAATCCTAAACACATAAGGTTTCCAGATCTGGTCGGCAACAGACCGTAAATCCAAACAAATAATATCATATATAACAAACATATAGCATTTAGCACATAAAATCATTTTAGGCATCTTTCCTAAAATAAACTAGTGCTCGTGTCAATTTAGGTGTACTACCTAAAATATTTTAGACACACTCCTCACAATCATTATTAGCATTCAAAGTTGAAGTCTAGAAATTTCCTACAAATTCCTAGTTCGCTTAAACTAATACTCTGACACCAACTGTGACATCCCCAAATTTCACTGCCAGAAAAGACCGATTTGTTTATGCTTTGTTTTAAAATCAGAGTAATCTTTTAAAGAAAACTGTTGCGGAATTTGTTCCCAGAAAACATGATAAAAACTTCACCCAAACATGTTCTAAGAGATGTATTTTATTCGTTTTAAAACATTTGGGATGTCCTGGTCAATACAGATACATAAGCATAAACCGAACTTACATTCATCTACACTAATGATATACATCTCTTTAATTTCTCAGTGTAATGTGTCTTTGCATCGATACATGTTATACAAAAATATTGAGTGGGTCAGGTTTGGAAAACCTGGTGAGTACATAGGGATTTCAATCCCACAATGTTATAATATATATAATTTAGAATTCACACAATATAAAATTCTCTCTCTCTCTCTCTCACTCTATATATATGTGTGTGTGTGTATATATATATAACCAACTCTTACCACACCCCGTTAATCCTCTCAACGAGACTATCCATACCCTTGGACCCTAAATTTTAACTCTTACTCCCGGATCTAATCCATTTTATCGATTCCATGATTATGTTCATTCCATACTCCCGGATAAGGGATAATTGGTCAACGTCTAAATCCACACTCCTGGACTAATGACAGATTCAATGTCCTGTCCATACTCCCGGACTAAGGACAACTGACAATGTCTTAATCCATACTCCCTGATTAATGACAATTGACTAAGTCTTAATCCATACTCCCAGATTAATGACAATTGACTAAGTCTTAATCCATACTCCCGGATTAATGACAATTAACTAAGTCCAATACATACTCTCAGACTAGGGACGAATAACTATGTCTAATCCATGCTTCCAGATCAATGACATATTTTAAAGTTCTATTCTCTCTCTCTCTCTGTATATATATATATATATATATATATATATATATATATATATATATATATATATATATATATATATATATATATATATATATATCGCTCATACTCATAAAGAGATAGTACCCCATAAACATTATAACAAACCTTAGGTTTACTCTTTAAACTAAGTTATCATAATCAATCAGGTATGTTCTTTAACACTTAATTCAGACATTACCAAATAACTCACACAAAACATACATTTAATACATTCAAACAATACTTGTATTAAAATCATGTTCATGAAAGCGACTATGCACTCACATGATAAGACGATTACCGAACAACACTACGACTCTTAAAGTAGAACTCTTCGATGAATCTGTGATATCTTCACACACCAGGCATCTCGCGGGTAGAGCTTTGGCTCGAAAACTCTTTTCTTCTCGGGATCTTCGGAGCATCGGGACTTGCTTCGGATGTCAGGATGATACCGGGGCTTTGGGGGTGCTTCAAGAGGGCTAGAGAGGGTGTAGAGAGTGAGAGAGTAAGTAAATTTGCAACCATGACAGGCTGCCCTTTGGTTTCTATTTATAGGTTCTAATTTGTAGATTCACGTGGTGAATCTCAAATATTCACGTTGTCAGTTCAATCGTCATCAGATGGTCATCACAACTTGGGGATGTCAAGCTCTGGAAGACGTCCATCATCTGTTCACGTTATGAACACCATGTTGACGTCGTGAACTCTGACAATGGGGGGAGTTCGTGGCCCGAACTTCATAAATTCATATATCTCATATACGAGCTCCATTTTTTACATTCTTTATATCCACGCATAGGTGAGATTATTCTCTACAACTTTCTGTTAGACTCCGTTGGCTAATTTTGAATTTATTTTTATTATATTATTTTTAGTAAGTCGGGACAGGAAAACTTCGTTAGAAATTGATAACTTCTTCATATGACGTCCCTTGTTGTCTGTCTTTTTACCGTTGAACTACTATTGACGAGACCTTCGATTCTCATTTAGATTGTTTCGGCTAAAGATCACTCGATCTCAATTTCAAGATTTGGTCTGCGTACCGTTAAGCTGAAATTTAGAAAAATCATAACTTCCTCATACGAAGTCAGATTTGGGCATTCTCTTTATGCATGCTATTGGTTTAATGTATTCTACGACTTTTTTTAGATTACTAAAGCCATATATCGCTCTATCGTAAATTCACTATTTACATCGTGTTGTGTCGTGCCGGTTCTGTCGCGAAACTTCGACAGGTCATAACTTCTTCGTTATAACTCGGATTTCGGCATTCTTTATATATTCGAAATCCTTGTAACATATACGACAAATTTTATTAATACTATTCATTCTAAATAATCTTCTATTAAAAAGTCATTTTCGATACTTACTGTCTCATAATTGACTAGCCTTGATCTACGGGCGTTACAGAACGGGGGTAAGCCTGAGTGCTACTACTAGTTAGTAGAACAGGGGTAAGACCAATTGTTGTTATTGGTTAGTATAGTGGGGGTAAGCCCGAGTGTTGTAATTGGTTAGTGGATCAAGGTTAAATCTGATTGCAGTAATAGGTTAGTGAATAGGAGTTAAGACTGAGTGTTCTGATTAGTTAGTGGATCGTAGATAAGCCCAAGTGTTGTTATTGGTTAGTGGATCATGGATGGGCTCGATTGTTGTTAATGGATAGTAGACCGGGGTGAGCTCGAGTATTGTCAGTGGATAGCAGAGCAGGGTTGTTAGAGCCAAGTAGAAGCATGGTGAAGTCTAGTATGTGATCATTTGGTTTTCATGACATTAGTGCTTTTATATGTGGGAATATCAATAAAGGCAATATGACGTGGGCTTCATGTTCTATTTTTCCGTAGGGTGGCGTCTGCCCGGGAAGATCTCGGACCGATCAAATCTATGGATTTTGGTCAGCATAGTTGATGTTGGTTAGTCTCATCCACTGGAAGTTTCTAGGATTTTAGTTGGTGCGTTAGTACACGAGGTTTTCGACTATAGCATGGGTGGTGGTTTTCGTCTTTTGCTTTTCAATGGGCGTACAAGGTCAGGTTTGTGATTATTGGTCAACATGGGTGATAAATGTCGTGGGTCGATTTATCTGAAGGTTGTGTATAACTTTAGGGTCTATAGGTGTGACAACCCGAAATTTCTACCTTGTACATTTATTCAAATCTATCAAAGCTAGACTCGTTTTGCTATCTTTTAGCACTGTTTAGGATCTATTTGAGTGTTCTAAACCTAGTACAATCAAGGTAGGAGTCTAGAAATGGGATAACTCAATGCATATCAAGTAAACTTGGGCCAAACACTCCAACATATGGATGGTGCGGCCACACACTAGAGTGTACGGACAGACATAGGTGTGTGCGGCCACACACCCCTCCTAGCCGCACAATCTAGCCACACACACTCCTAGCCACACACTCCCACCTATATATTCAAGACTTTGTCATCTTTGAACTCCTTTTCACTTCTTCAAGGCTGGAACTCGAAATCCTCTAAGTATCATCCAGCTTTTCAATTCAATCTTCAAAAAAGTAAGTGATTCATCCTTTGATTTGCTATTACATGACCTTAACTAGCCTTCCCCTTTGCTTTGATCCATGAAAACACATTTTTGGTGTTAAATCTTCAAAATCACCAAGAACATACATTGAGTTTTGGACCTTAATCACCCTTTTCAAGCCTCTATAACGCTTATACACTTGTCATAACTTGTTATATGCTAAGAACACTTGACAATACACTTGAAAAACACAGTTTTATCATCTTCATAAAGGGTGTGCGCACACACCCTTTTTAGGTCCAAAAATGGCAATGAACTCCATATAAGGCTAAAGCATGAAGTAAGAAACCTTCCTAGATGAGTCCTAAAGCCTTAAAATACATTTTGTCACATTTCTTAGTGAGTGTGCGGCCGCACACCCACTGTATCCACACACACACACACACAAATAGGGTGTATTTTGACCGTACACCCCTTATATACAATCATATATGGGTGTAACACTTCAATATAAATGTTTAGTAGTCCCTAAGGTAGTTCTAATTAAATAATTAGTTGTTATAAGCACTAATTATATATATATATATATATATATATATATATATATATATATATATATATATATATATATATATATATATATATATATATGTCATTATATGGTTTATAGGATTCGTTTGTGCTCAAGACTGCAATTGACACCCAACAATCTTATATCTATCTTTCATTCGAGTTACACACTACCGGTGAGTTCATACCCCTTAACTAACCTTTTAAATGATTTTAAATGTTTTATGGGGGGGGATACAAGTTGAACCATTAAGTTATTATATCAATCACACGTGATTAATAACTGTCAATCAAACAGATTTTCATACTTCTCAAACTGAATTATCAAACAACTATTTTCCAAACATATTTTACAACTATTATGTGTACATGTTGGTGTTCATGGTGTTATAGTGAGTTGTTTACTGTTGCATAAATATTATTTCAAATTGATGTATCTAAGATTTGTATTGTTTTCTTATGAAGATTCAATGGATGATGGATGGTCTACAACAAACCTATTAAGTCCAATAAAAAATATGGGGGCCGAAATAGGGGTTGGGATTGATAATCCGTCATCACAATTATTACATGGTATGGATCACACAACTACTCCAAATGAAGATACGACAAGTCAAATTCCTAATGAAAATGAAAGTGTGACAGGATAAAATAACAAAGCTGGTGAAGATGAAGTACAATTAATGAGAAAACGAAAAAAAAAACATCAAAAGTCTGGGATGACTTTGTTGTCGTTACACTCCGAGATGGTACGAAAAAAGCCGAATGCACTCGCTGTAAGTCGAGGTTGGCTATTACTGGTTCAGGTCCTACATCATCATATAGAAGGCACCTAAACAGCTGCATCCCCCATAAACAATGGCAAAAAAACCAAAAAAAAAAACTAAATTTTCAGCCAAGTGGGTTTGATGTGGATTCTATGCCACCATTGATCGGACTGGATACAAAATATGATGAAAACAAGGTGAGGGAGGCCATAGCTAATTGGATACTAACTACTGAGCAACTGTTTGCTATTGTGGAAGATATCATGTTTGTGAAAATGATGAAGACAACTAATCCATTGTTTGAGAAAGTAATCAGAGTTACAATTACATCAGACTGTTTTAAGGTATACGAGCATGAGAAGAAAAGGTTGAAAGCCCTTACAAAAGCTGCCTCTAAAATCAGTTTAACAACTGATTGTTGAAAGTCCTCGCATCAGAAAATTGAGTATATGGTTATTACTGCACACTTTGTAGATCATAATTGGAGGTTTAACAACTTGCTCAATTTTAATATTTAGTTATTTATCTTTTTCTTTCTATCATATTTTAATTTATATCTCAACGTTTTTCTACAGATTACAGAAACGTGTATTAAGTTTTGTACATGTTCCTCCTCCTTGTATTGTGGTTGATATTACTGATGGTATTTACAAGTGTTTGCAAGAGTGGGAAATTAAAGATAAGATTTTCACCATCTCAGTTGACAACACAACTTATAATGACAAAGCTTTAAGAACATTGAAAGAAACTTTTTCGCGTGTAAGAAAACTTTCGTGTGGTGGTTGATTATTTCATATACGATGTTGTGCACATATATTGAATCTTCTAGTGAAAGATGGTCTTGCAATAACTGATCATATCATCAGTGATGTTCGTGAGGGTATAAAGTATATTAACAATTCAGAGGGTAGACGTCTAAATTTTTCAAAGGCTGCACATCACATGCAAATACGTGATCGGAAGTTAATGTTTGATGTTCCAACACGATGTAATTCAACCTATGATATGTTGTGCATGGCTCTAAAGTTCAAAGATGCTTTCCCAAGGTATAATAAAATATACCTTAAAGTTTTTAACACATGTTCATATTCACTAACACTTTAATTGTGGTTTTCTTAGGTATGTAGAGTATGAACGACATTTTCATCACTTGCCAACTGACGAAGATTGGGAAAATGTTCATAGTGTATGTGAAATGTTGAAGGTTTTTAAGGTTTGTGTTTAATATGCATAATATTCTATAAATATATGATTCTTTTGTTGACTAAATCCAACGATTATGTTTAGGTGTGCATGAATATCATCTCAGGCAATGATTATCCTACTGCTAATTTATATTTAATTGAAGTATTTAGAGTGAAAAAAACTCTTGATAAAGGTTCATTATATGCAAATGATTTTATTTGTGATATGGTGAAGAAAATGAAGGAAAAGTTTGACAAGTATTGGGGTGAGTGCCACCTTGTAACGGCAATAGCTTCTATGTTAGATCCATGATTTAAGATGAAGTTGGTTGAATTTTGTTTTCCAACACTTTATCAAAATTCAGATGAGAACATTAAAGAAGTGAAGAATGCACTTTACGAAATGTATTCATAGTATTTAGAGATGCATGATACATTAGTTAGGGAATCTGTAGCACATGGAAGCGAACATGAAACAAATGTTTTAGGGTTGAGTGCAGGTACATCACTTGGATCTGGATGGGAGTCGTTTGGAGAGTTCATAAAGACTATAGATTTGGAGAGACCAGAAAAGTCAGAGCTTGATATGTATTTAGAAGAAGGTGTTTATACGGAGAAAGGACAAACAGGAATGGAATCATTTAACGCTTTAGAGTGGTGGAATGCACACAAGTTAAAGTATCATGTTTTGTAATTGATGGCTAGATATGTACTTGCAATCCCGATTTCTATTGTTGCATCTGAAGCAACTTTTAGTGTTGGGGGTAGAGTTATTGATCCATATCGAGCTTCATTAGGGTCCGACACGGTACAAATGTTGATTTGCAGAGGAGATTGGATTAGGCAAGTTCATGGAGTCAAGAAAAAATTAAAGGTATATTTGAAATAATCAAACCACATTATAATTGTTATTTCGATAGTTTAAATTATTAATTGTCAACCTTTTTATTTTGTAGAAGGAGGAGTTTCCTATTGAGGTTTTACTGCCTGAGGTGAACACAAAGTAATTGAAGGTAATTAGATGTGTTAAACAACAAATTCTTAATCTGAAGATATTTCAAAAAATGATTCCTTTGTAAATTTTGTAGGTTTTGTGTATCTGAAGAGTGAAGTTGCATAAAGGAAGATTTGTCTATTTATAGTTGTTCAGTAATTAGGAGTTTAACTACTATTTTTGTAATTTGATTTTTTACTCTTTATGTTTTTATAAATGCTTATATTTTAGACATTAAATCAATGCAAATGGAGAATCTATGAATGTATGTTTTGAAGTTAGAATTTGGATTATTACCTTGAATATATGATTAAAAAATTAAACGAGCCCAAAAACCATAAACGAGCTCGAGTCGAGCCTAAGCTCATTTAGGCTCGCGTGACAAACAAAACGAGCCGAGCCCGAGCCAAGCTTGAGTTTCTTATTTTTCCTACAAGCTGAGCACGAGCTTCGAAATTGGGCTCGAAACGAGCCGAGCTCGAGCTCGAGCCAACATACATTTATAGGAGTTCGAGCCGAGCTTAGGTATGTTCGGGCCCAGCTCGGCTCACTTACACCCCTAGTCTTGGTAGAAGATTGCAGTTTAGTAGAAAATATGGGATTTTCAAGGAAGATACAAACATTGTACAAACAGTTTATGAAGATTTACAACGAACATTTTACCACAAGTAAACACTTACAAACTTTTACTACAAACTTATAACGCGAACATTTTCAACATACATTTTACGATATCAATGACACTAAATACTTATGAACTCACAAGCATTTTATGCTGATACTCTCTTTCAAAATAACTTGTATTCTCTCGGAACCAGTAAGACAGGTACACCCATGCAGCTTTTGAAGGACGGAGTGGATACAAGACTCGTTTTTATTTTTGATTGTACATTTTTGGTGTCATTTAAACTTTACAAACGAACACACTTGTACTTAACGATTATATTAATGCAATGGATGTTATTGATTGTTTTACTATTATGCATTGTTATGATACTGTACATGAGGTCCTCCATCCCCGAATGTTTCTTCCAATTCGGTTTGGGGCTGTGACAGATTGGTATCAGAGCCAGGTTTATAGTGAATCGAGTATATCAACCTATAAAAGATATACGAACTATAAACACGTTGGGATTAAAATACTCTGACAAAGAGTTTATACTCTTATATAATAAAATATTTAACTAAGTATACATAGATACATTCATACTAAGGTCAATATCATATTAGAACAAAACAAAAGTATTACGATTGTTGAATGTCACAAGTAGACTTAGGGATGTATGGTCGGTTTTGGGAATAACATAGTATGATCAACTATGTTGTTCCGAGAAGTGATTAGCATATGCCCTAGAATGGTTGTGAGGTTGCAACAAGTCTAAAAACTTACCAACACTACTACAACAAGAACATTAGAACAAAACATGAACTTAAAATACTATAGGAGTATTTTTTTGTTACTATAATTAATTATCTGAGAACTAAAAAGGTATTTACTAGTAGGTCAATAGTTGCTAAGTGGATACTGTAAGGTTATATGAGATTAAGGCGTCATAGACTTAGAAATGTGGTCTTTGCTTTACTTCCTGTTCCTTGTTTGGTTGTGGATTTGGAGTTAGGATTACTTATTTGAAGGTCTATCCTGTTTTGATTTCATATAACTGGTATGCACTATGCAAGTATTGAAGTAACTGGTAAGGATCGTCTTATAATTATCTATAGTAGTACGTCTATTTATATTAGATTCTTCTACCCCTCTTCTCGCGTAGATATTATGGTTGGATTCCATCCTCCTGGCAACCCGTACTTCCCAAATGAAGGCAATGTTGGATGGCTTGAAGCGGAACCTGAAGATGATCACCTAATCCCTTTGGATGATCACCTCGCAGAAGACATCTCGGATGGCTCTAACTCCGAGCCTGAAGTCAATAACCTACTCCTGTGGCTCTTGTCCCAAATCCTAACCCTCATCTGACTTTTCAAGGTTCGACGCTTGCGTGGGTGGAAAGCTTGGAAACATGGAGCCAAGACCAGAATCAGCACATGCCATTCAATGGAGACCGACGCTTTTATGACCTGACCGAAGGAGGCTCGACAGACAGGATTTTGGCAATCCTGGTCCACAGAGTTGCACAAAATGAAATACAGGGTAGGACAGCTCTCCATCAAATCACGGAAGTTGTTACCAATGCGATGATGCATACTATTCGCACAATTCACCTTGAAAATGCTCGGGAGAGGTCTGGAAGAGATCACGAGGAACTGCAGCAAGAGCTTGCTACAACTCGGGCTGAAGTCATAGAACTCTGAGTTCGCTAGAGGTTTTATGAACGACACCTTCTCGACATGGAGCATCAACTGGCAAGCTTGAGGGTTCACCCGAGGGGTACCCATTGCTGGTAGAAGATGCTCTACTCGTCCTCTCTTTTAGTTTAAGGAATAACCATTGTATCTATGATCTATGTAGCACTTTCCTGTAAAATATTTCTGACTTTCAGTACACTATCTAGACTACTAAGTTTTCAACATTTTCCCTTATATGGTTTGATGTAAGACCTATTGTTAGGTCATTTTTCCCGAACTCATTTACATCATTAATACTAGTAATGTTGGAAGTTATCTAATCTACTGAGAAATCTATACCCTTGTGTTTTCCCTACTCTATTGTTGTGTCTCTATTCCAATCATAAATTGATTTTAATATTTGGACTATGGCGATTTAGTCCATGGATCACTATCATCATACTTACAATCGATTCTTACTATTATCATCATCTCCATAAACTTTCAGCAAAAGATTTTGCCTCGTAAGCGTCCGAATAGAGGCACGCCTATAAATCAAACTCCACTACCACCACCCGCTCCGCAGTTCGATGCGGTGATGTTCCAGGCTGCTGTGATTGCAGTTGTGACCGCAACCATGACCCAAGTAAACTCTGGTAGTTCCAGTGGAGATGGAACGGGCACCAACTCTAACCATGGTGAAAGTCAATCTCGTACCCAGGAGTGTACCTATAAAGATTTCATCAGCTTCAAACCAGTGCTCTTCAACGGAACCGAAGGGATCATTGCGCTATATCAATGGATCGAAAGGATTGAAGCAATCTTTGAGATGTGCTCTTATCTTGAAGGAAGCAAGATAAAATTTGTTGCCTGCACCTTCATGGAAAGGGCCTTCACGTGGTGGAATGGCCATGTCAAATCACTCTCACTGGTAACAGCTAACGCTATGGGCTGGGAGACACTGAAGGACCTGATGGCAAAGGGGTACAGACCAAGGGGCGAAGTTCAGAAACTCGAGGAGGAATTGTGGAACCTCAAGATGAAGGGTTCCGACATAGTGGCTTATACAGCCAGATTCAACGACCTAATGACTCTATGTCCCAACATGCTCCCCACCGAAAGCAAGAAAATCGAGAGATACATTTGCAGTTTGGTATCTTTGTATCGAGGAAACGTTCTAGCATCGAACCCTGCAACCTTTGATAGTGCCAAGCAATTGGCCCAAAGGCTTATCGATCACGAGGTTCCTTCTCCTCCAACAACAACTACAACCACCATCTCAGCACCAGACAAAGCGGCCGACAACAAGAGGAAGTGTTGGGACTGGAAGACGGGGAACTCAGCTCAACCTTCTTCCAAGAACCAACAGGTGGCGGTTGTCCGTGCTACCACAACTCCTGTTGCACCTGTGCCAGCAAAACCATATGTAGTGAGTCTACCAAAGTGCAACTTCCATCACAACGGCCCCTTCCGAGAAATGCACTACTGAGACCAGAAGGGCCATACTGTCCGGTTTTGCAAAGCACCACCCAGACCCATCACCCAGGTTCATAGTGCAAGAGTAAGCCAGGCCTGCTACGGGTGTGGCGAGATAGGGAACTCCAAAAGAAACTACCCTAAAGTCGGGAATGTGGGAGGAGAAGGGAGACTACTTGCTATTGGCCACAATGAAGCTGTGGCAGACCCCACAGTAGTCACGGGTACATTCCTCCTCAATAACTCATATGCATGTGTCCTATTTGATAGTAGGGCAGAGAGGAGCTTCGTCGTAGAAACGGATAACGGAAAGAAAGAGTGTTCTAACGAGATTTACATAGGTTGTACCCTCACACTAGATAGCCATTCATTTCCAATCGACCTTATACCAGTGTCAATCAAGAGTTTCAACGTCATTATCAGAATGGATTGGTTGAGTCTTTAATGTGCCGACATCATGTGTTATGAAAAAGTTGTTTGCCTTAATCTGCCGCCTAACGAAACTCTTATTATCTACAGCGACAAACCCGACACGAGCCATCATATCATCTCAAGTATTCAAGCCCAAAAGTACTTACATAAGGAATATCATGCATTCCTTGCTCATGTTGTCGATACGAACCAAGAAACAAAGGACCCTAAGAACATTCCACTAGTATGCGACTTTCCCGACATCTTTCTAGAAGAACTACCATGATTACCCCCACAACGCCAAATCAAGTTCAGAATCGACTTAGTCCCAGGATCTACCCCAGTAGCCAAATCGCCTTATCATCTAGAAACAGCAGAAATGCAGGAACTATCCGATCAGCTTAACGAACTGCTCAACAAGGGCTTTATTAGACCAAGCTTCTCACCATGGGGAGCATCGGTCTTATTCGTGAAGAAGAAGGACAAATCGTTCCGTATGTACATTGAATACAGAGAGATGAACAAGTTAACCGTCAAGAATCGCTATCCCCTACCTCGCATAGATGACTTATTCGACCAACTGCAAAGGGCGAGCTACTTTTCAAAAATTGATCTAAGATCTGGGTATCACCAATTGCAAGTGCTAGAGGAGGATGTCCCGAACACAGCTTTCCAAACTCGCTATGGACACTACGAGTTCGTAATGATGCCATTCAGATTGACCAATGCGTCCGCAGTATTCATGGACTTAATGAATAGGGTATGTTAGCCTTACTTGGATCAGTTCGTCATCATCTTTATCGATGACATACTTATCTACTCTCAAAGTAAGGAGGAACATAGTGATCATCTGCGGCAAGTCCTAGAAACCCTACAGACATAGAAGCTCTACGTAAAGTTCTCTAAATGCAAATTTTGGATCCGAAGAGTCGAATTCCTAGGATACGTGGTTAGCAAAGAAGGAATCGACATGGACCCATCCAAAATCAAAGCCATTGAGAACTGGTCAGCATCGAAGACGCCTACCGAAATCCGCCAATTTCTAGGTCTCGCTGGATACTATCGCAGATTCATACATAACTTCTCACAAATTGTGAAACCTCTTACAACATTGACCCAGAAAGGCGTGGCCTTTAACTGGGAAGAGAAACAAGAGAAGGCGTTCCAAACGCTGAAACGAACCTTATGCACCCCACCGATACTATCCCTCCTAGAAGGAATAGAAGACATCATGGTCTATTGTGATGCATCCAACCAACGGCTCGGCTGTGTTCTCATGCAACGAGGTAAGGTCATCGCCTATGCCTCAAGAAAACTAAAGACGCACGAGGTCAACTACACCACACACGATATTGAGTTAGGAGCAGTTGTGTTTGCTCTAAAGATCTAGAGACACTACATGTATGGTACAAAAAACACTATCTTTACAGACCACAAAAGCCTACAACACATATTCAACCAGAAGGAGCTCAATATGAGACAACGACGGTGGGTCGAACTACTCAATGACTACGAATACGAAATTCGTTATCATCCGGGTAAAGCCAACATAGTAGCAGACGCCCTAAGTCAGAAAGAATATTTTGATCGAAGAATCAAGTCATTGACTATGACTATCCATTCACACTTGACCACACAAATTGTCACACCCCGAAAACCAAGGCGAAAACATTTCAAGGGCGGACTCCACATTATGTATCAAATCCAATGCACATAGTAAGCAAAGTAAACAACCATTACATTACATATGAAAATTTACATTTATTCAAAAGTAAAGTTGTACAAGTGTGATACATATGTATATATATGAACAAAAGTAACACGTGTCTTCAACGTACTCCGTCTTCGCCAAAAGGATCGTCGGGTATCAGTCTAATGAGGACCTGAGAATACAAGCAGTTTGAAGATCAGCATAAAGCTGGTGAGTTCATAAGCGGTTTTGTTTTCTGAAAATGTACGAGTTTCCTTTTGGTTTCTGAAAATGTTACGACCTAAGAAAATCCCATATTTTATTATATGTAAAGTTTAGTTATCTGTTATGTTACACGGTTTTGGTTATGTTCAACTGTTATCCTAGGAAAATCCCATATTTTCCTAATGTGAAAGATGTATACTGAAAACCTGTTTATCCTTGTAAAGTATGTGTTAGTTCACCAACCTGAGATGTAATGTAAAAGATGTACACTGAAAATGTATTAGTTTTAACACGTTTATAAAACTAATAAATACCAAGTAAACTAGTTACTAAACCCATTACTACTAAAAAGTAAATCTCTGTTATCCAAATTGCGAGTTCTATAACCATACAATAGACTAGATATGGAAACATGTAGTCCATATCACCTTATGACTTTCGTCAAATTCTTGTTACTTATAGATTCCTCTAACGTAGATTGTTACAAGACAATTCCTTAGATATGATGTCTCTCTCTCAAAGTACATTCCTTTGAACATCCTTTTGCATAAAGGTTTCTAATCTAGTCATAGATTTTCAATATTTACTTCCCAATATGGACACGCTTCCATATTTTCCATATGACAACTCATTCTTAATAGAATCTTATCTATTCGTAATTATGTTGATATTGTCCATCCAATATGGAAACATTTCCATAATTTCCAATACTATACTTCCAACTACTTCACAAGCGACCAATCCTCATCGAACTTTGGATTGTCCTTTGATAGTTGTTTAATTATTTTAGTCAAAACCAATTCTAGTCCCTTTTCCCTCTAAATGCACTAGACATTTGGAAAATTTTAGAATGGTCAAACATTAAATCATTTGCAATCGATCCTATACTCGAAGCGTATGGGACACGATGCAAAATGTTTTATTTGCTATGTTCTCAAAATTCGAATTGTGAAGAGGAATGCCGTAATCATAATCGAAACTTTAAGAACACACTATGTACCCTTGACTAAATTTATTAACATTCCACAACCTAATCCTTTAGATTTGAAATGAAGCATAATATTCTCTCCCTTAATTATAGCAAAACAACCTTTCAACTCTTACAACTTTGCAAAGTATGACTCTTGTTTTCTATAATTAATATTGCCAACTATGCAATACGTGCCTTAATAATCATACAATCATAACATTTATGCTCCCACTATCATGATGATTATTATAAAACATAGCACTTATGCTCCCACTAGCTTCGACATGTATTTATAAACATCTTAACTTTCAGAAAAACAATACTTATTGAATTTCTTAAGTTCATGTTTCTAATACTTAGTGCTTTGATAATCTTTTATCAAGACTTCTTGAACTTATACACTTTTGCCTTGGATAGTTCATATGTGTGTCTTAACAATTAAGACAAATTGCTAAACCTCACAATTCAAATTATGGAAAGGGATGCCGTAACCATGATCGAATTCGAGAATGCAATTTTACAATCACTATCTTTTAAAATCTTTCTTAGTGAAAGCATTTTCTCACAATCATTTTCATGAAGGAGGAAATCTTATGACACTTAGATTTAAACGGTGTATGTGTTCCTATCCATGTGAATTTGTTAAAAACCAAAGTTTACGACAAATTCAAACTCATATGGATCGAACTTTCTTAATCTTGATTTCTTGCCTTATGGTAGCACAGCTGCCCACCACGTCTTCCAAGTAGTTAAGTAGCTCACCTTTTCCTATCAATGTACTTTCCATTGATCAAGGTCCTTTCCTTTTATGCATTCAAATAAGAACTCATAGGACTCACATGTATAATTAACTCGATTGGATTGGCACAGAAACAAAATAATGTATTCACGATAGGTTGTAAACCTCAACTCGTGTGCTAGTGATGATCAATAAGGTTTATTTGATTTGTTCTTGAACCCTTTCAAGACCATTAAGACTCCTACTGACTCCTTGACATATAAGATTCTTTTGTCAATAAACATTTCTTGACAAACAAATATTCAAGAGTTAGTGTAGTCTTTAACAAAACTCTTCACAAATTGGTCCTAGTTGGTCTTTTGTCTTATCCAAGACATCACAACTTTCCACATTTGACGAATGTTATAAACCTTTAATACTTTTCACTCACATGTCACAATCTTAACTTTAAGACTTGTTATTGAAACGAAGTATGATTAACATCTTGATTTGACCATTTCTTCAATCTTTGATTCCTCTTCTTAGACATACAATTGTACTAAGATTCACTTAGAGGATCAATAGAGATATGGTTCTTAATCATTAAGATACATTATAAAGCATAAAAGATACTCTCCCTTCTTCTTAGAATGGAGAAACTTTTATCTTTCTGCCTACGTGATTCTTCTTATTCATTCTACTATTGATCTAAACTCTTTAATCAATTCAGAATTACACTTAATCTTGTAAGTGTAATCATATTTACTAAGCCTTTAGTAAATCATGACGAATATCTTTGTTACTCTTATGGTGAACTTGATCAACACACAACTTTGTGTACTCGATCTCCTAGTCCTTCACTTGACACTTTGTCAATGAATTAGTCCAATTTCCAAATACGAAATTTCTCATTCATCGTGCATCCACATTGCATGATTCCAAGTTTCTGTCCAATTGAAACTTGGGCGATGAGAAACTCTCCCTATTTGGTAAATTCTTGACATTTCCATAAATAACATAACTAAGAATCACATCCATTCGTTGTAGAAATCTGCAAACATCAATTTTCACATAACGATTTCATTGCAAGGAAGTAAACAAAATAAATAAGTCAAACAAAATTTATTTTATTTATAAAAGCAGCGGAAGAACATTTGTCCTTACAATAAGGTTTATTTGATTTGTTCTTGAACCCTTTCAAGACCATTAAGACTCCCACTGACTCCTTGACATATAAGATTCTTTTGTCAATAAACATTTCTTGACAAACAAATATTCAAGAGTTAGTGTAGTTTTTATCAAAACTCTTCACAAATTGGTCCTAGTTGGTCTTTTGTCTTATCCAAGACATCACAACTTTCCACATTTGACGAATGTTATAAACCTTTAATACTTTTCACTCACATGTCACAATCTTAACTTTAAGACTTGTTATTGAAACGAAGTATGATTGACTTCTTGATTTGACCATTTCTTCAATCTTTGATTCCTCTTCTTAGACATACAATTGTACTAAGATTCACTTAGAGGATCAATAGAGATATGGTTCTTAATCATTAAGATACATTATAAAGCATAAAAGTTACTCTCCCTTCTTCTTAGAATGGAGAAACTTTTATCTTTCTGCCTACGTGATTCTTCTTATTCGTTCTACTATTGATCTAAACTCTTTAATCAATTCAGAATTACACTTAATCTTGTAAGTGTAATCATATTTACTAAGCCTTTAGTAAATCATGACGAATATCTTTGTTACTCTTATGGTGAACTTGATCAACACACAACTTTGTGTACTCGATCTCCTAGTCCTTCACTTGACACTTTGTCAATGAATTAGTCCAATTTCCAAATACGAAATTTCTCATTCATCGTGCATCCACATTGCATGATTCCAAGTTTCTGTCCAATTGAAACTTGGGCGATGAGAAACTCTCCCTATTTGGTAAATTCTTGACATTTCCATAAATAACATAACTAAGAATCACATCCATTCGTTGTAGAAATCTGCAAACATCAATTTTCACATAACGATTTCATTGCAAGGAAGTAAACAAAATAAATAAGTCAAACAAAATTTATTTTATTTATAAAAGCAGCGGAAGAACATTTGTCCTTACAATGCAAAATCTATGGAAAACTATGAAAAAAAAAATTTCTAACAACTCTATCATAACTATCTAAGCTCAAAATCCAATCTCCAAGTCCATGCGATCAAGATCCATCTCTTGTGATTAGATTCATCTTGCTCTCTTATCAAGCTTCCTTTCTTTTCACCGATCCTTCAAAACATTCAAATGTAATCTTATCACATCATGTATTAAGAATCAATGAATAGGAACTTAATGGAGTTAGATAGTGGATTCTTACCTAAAGCGTAGTCATACCTTTGACTCTCCCATCTCTTAGATCTCTTAGGTAAATAGGGCAACTTCGTCTCCAATGCCCCGTCTCTTGGCAATAAAAGCAAATTGACTCTTTTGGAACAACACATGGAACTACTTCAGACATTGCCTTTTTCTTATGATCAAACTTTTAGATCATTGCCATTGTCTATATCCATAGAGGTCTTGAAGGCAGATTCACTAATCAACTTTGCTTTTCTATTGCGCTAAACCATTGTTGATTCAGCAGCAATAAGCATGTAGGTGAGATCTATAAGTGTCACGTCGTGGTTCATCATATAGTACTCTCTTACGAACTCACTATACGAGTTAGGAAGTGACTGAAGAACCCAATCAACAGCCATTGCTTCACCGACAACGGATCCCATCATTCTTAATCTATCAATGTGTGACTTCATCCCTAAGACGTGTGCACACATCGACTTGCCCTCTTTATGTTCACTTGCCAAAAGGGCTTGAGTGATATTGAACCTTTCAATTTTACAATCTTGTGGGTTAGGGAGAATAATTGGAGGAGGAGGAGGAAGTGAAGCATGATTTCTTGTTCCTCGATCGAATCGTGGAATATCATCTTCATGTGGAATGCTTGTTCCACGGGATTGAGAAGACCATAGTTGTCGAACTTTGACATCGGGAGAAAAACGAATTCAAGTTAGTTGATTGATTGAGTCCTTGGTAAATCACCCAAATGAAATTCCAAGGCTAGGACCCAACACAATATCCTACAACTCGGGAGAGGGATGCCGTAACCCAAATTGCAGAACATTTGAAGGTAAGTAAATGACGATTCACTAATTTCCACCATGAAAAACGAAAAAGAAATTTAAGTTTTAAATCTATGAAAACTCCTAGATCCTTTGAGATTCATTGAACATTTCAATGGCATGTTTAAATCTCGATATGCCCCTCTAGTTTGTGACTGGGATGCCGAGGATCACAAAGCGGGTGTGAATAACCATGCAAACTACATGGTGCCCTCACATGTTACAATCACCTATTCGTTGTGCCGGTAAACCACACACGCTCCACCGAACTATGACAAACATTGAGTCACCCTTTGCTACCTTTGCTCAGAACCATTTAGTGTGCCGGTAAACCACACACGCTCCACTAACGTCTTCGCAAGGGCACAAAGTGTAATTTCATGGAATTGCATCAATTCACTTTTGCCTAAGTAACTAAGATTGGGAATTTGAAAAACATTTAGTTACTTTGTATTTCATTATACTTATAATGGAAGGTTTCGTCCTATCCTACCCATTCGGCTAACGACCCTCCACTAGTCAAGAGTGCGGTGGGTAAGAGTGGATACCCATTCAATCGCCATTTTATAGGCAATTTCCTTAAACACCCCTTATAGACCAGCTTCGTGAATGAGGCCTACTAACGGTAAGACTGACTTTTAGTTATACATATATATAATGTTAGACTTTTAATGTTATATACAGTATAGGGTGTATTTTATAACTTTTAAAATATTGTGTGGTTAACTTTAACAATTACACCTTTAATTCTATTAAATAGTTAACCTAAACTTTTATGGATTTATTAAACCTCTTTTAATTCTACTCCTTAATTAATTAATAAAACCATAAGGGTGTGATTTGAACTTTTCAAAACATTACTAGAGTTTTAGAATTTAACATTTCTAATTAAACTTTTAATCAACTTTTAAATTCCAAAACTTGAGGGCAAGTTTTGAAACCTTTTTCAAAACATTAGGGTTTTAACTATTTAAATTTCAAAACAACAAAACTTTTGGGGTTCAAATTTAAACTATAAAACCTAAAGGGATTAATTTGAAACTATTCATTTTGTCAAGAATATTCTAGATCACATAATTCAAATAAGGCAATTAACTATAATTGGTGGTTATCTAATTAGATCTAGTTCAAATTCTTGCAAGATAATGATCAAATAATTTCCATAACTTCACATGTATCAAATAAGGTAACAATTATCTAATTAGATGACCAAAATCTTTTATTTTGACAAGGATAATCAA
The DNA here is from genome assembly GCF_052625555.1 of Lactuca saligna. NCBI lineage: Eukaryota > Viridiplantae > Streptophyta > Magnoliopsida > Asterales > Asteraceae > Lactuca > Lactuca saligna. Next base: position 66,758,800 of record NC_136421.1, on the reverse strand, counting down.
AAAGGATTAATAAAATTCGAATTTTATTAAGTTTAAACAATTATGGTAATTATCCTAAGTCATAATAGGTAAAAATCCCAAAAATCCGCCTGTCTGACGAGTTGACTCGTCGAGTCAGGCATGGACTCGGCGAGTTCAGCCATGGACTCGGCGAGTCCAGTCTCCACAATCCAAAAAATCGAAATTTTCAGTTATACAATGCATCAATACAATTGAAACCAAGCTAGGCTCTGATACCACTGTTGGGTTTTGGTCATAAGACATCCTATGTGCTCATACAAACCCTAATGCTTGCATCTAGGTTTCTCTATTGTACATGCTTTGAATCCAAGACTATAAACCCTAATTCTAGCATACATATAATCATATTAACATGAGAATAAGTTTATAGTGTTACCTTGATTGTTATGTAGCAATAACAATCCCAAATCTCCTTGTATTGACTTTGGAATGCTTAGAGTCACAAGTGTCACTCCTCTAATGGCTCACAAACACCATAAGCAATAGGATGAAGAGGAGAGAGGTTGGAGGCTGCCAAAAACGTGTGTAAACCCTTACAAGAAGCTTAGCCACGTTTTTGAGCCTTAAGGGGTCTTTATATAGTTGGGCTATTAGGGTTATCTAACAAGGAAACCCTAATTTGGATGCTTAAGCCCTAAGCAACCCATAGACTCCTTTTAATCAAGCCCTTGGACGATTTCCTTATGGGCTTCCCCATAGAATTCGTCCAACCCTTGATACAAGGCAATCCATGGCCCAAATTATAATTATCTTATAATTACAATTCCAGTCCCTTAAGTTTAATTAATCTCTTTTAGTCACAAAACTAATTACCAATTAATTATTGACTAATATTAATTAAACAATATGATTTCTCCTTTAATATATTATTCCCATAATATATTAATAAATCATATTTAATCCTTACTCTCCATAATTCATCCTATCAAGTTGCTTTGGTGAAGGCAACCCAAAAGGACCATGCACCATCGGGTCAAGTACATACCAAAATAGTTATGGACTTAGACACTAATCCAACAACTGCCTCCTCCCGTCCCATGGCTAGGACTCTCCCGATATTATCAGTTGTCGCCTTCTTGGGGCAGTTCCTCTTACAATGCCCAACTTCTCCACAATTATAGTAGGCTTGACCAACACCTGCTCCAGAAGATTGATTTGCAGATTGGGCTGGTGCCTTGGAAAATCGGACAATGTGCCCCTTTTTGCCACAGTTGGTGCATGAAAATTCACGGCAGGGGCCGGGGTTATGGTGGTATTTGCACTTTTCACACTGGGGGAGGTTACCAGCATACCTACTAATCGGAGTTTGAGCTGTAGATCCCACAACAGAAGCAGCATCAATGGGGGTAGTAGCATGGACTGCTACTGTCTGCTGTTTCTTTGAAGATCCTTGAGAAGGTTGGCCCTTCTTCTTCTTCTTCCATAACTTCCTCTTCTCACCACTAGTCTTGGTCGGTTCAGGGGTGGCGGTTGTTCCCTCAATTTCATCACTGTGGTCAATCAGGATCTGGGCTAAACTTTTGGCACTATCATATGTATCCGGCCTTGCAGATAAGACATTTCCTTTGGTCGGTTGAGTCAGCCCCCAAATAAATCTCTCTATTTTATTACTCTCCGGGGTAACCATTCCTGAACAGAGTAGTGCCAGGTCATCAAACCTCGAGGTGTATGCTGCAATATCGGAACCCTTCATCTTCAGGTTCCAGAGCTCGTGCTCTAACTTCTGTATTTCGCCCCGAGGGCAGTACTCAGCTAGAAGGAGTTCTTTCATGGCTTCTCAACCCATAGCATTGGCTACAGGTAGGGTCAGGGATTTGACTCGGCCGTTCCACCAAGTCAGGGCTTTGTCGATGAAGGTACAGGCTGTGAACTTTACTTTATCGGACTCCGAACAAGCACATATTTCAAAGATGGATTTGATTTTCTCGAACCATCGAGTGAGGGAAATGACACCTCCACTGCCATCAAAGGATGTGGGCTTTGCACTCATGAAATCTTTATAAGAACCCCCTTTTCGGTGTCCTTGGCTATATTCTAAGTTTTAGGGTTGGGGACCACCACATGAACTACCAGGGTTCATTTGTGACATGGCGGCTGTCACTGCAGTAGTAATAGTTGTTTGAAGCGTTACAAGGTCAATTTGAGGAGAAGGTGGTGGCGAAGGGTTGTTGGTCTTTGAGCTGGGTCTCTTTCTTGGAGGCATGTTTATCTAATAAGATCAAGAAAGAGAGGATGATAAGTCCTCCGAATTGAATAGAGAGATATAATAGATATATATTCCGAATAAGCGAGAAAGCAGGAAAGAGTTATCAAAACAGATAAATTATCGCTAAAGGAATGATCAAGGAACAATGATTGAATGTGAATTTCTACAAAGGATTGGCTCGAGAAATACTCCCATAGTATTTCATGATTCACTACGACCATGGTTCGATGTTTGGGGTATTAGGGTAAGTTTTAGGCATGCTGAACACCACAGTCACTCCCAAGCACATGTTGGCCGTATCTCAAATGAATATAGTTAGCAAGGCTATATTAATCCTAGACACGACTACATAACTGCCCAGGTTTAACCGCAACATACAACACCCATTTACTTTTGTTTTCTTCTACTTGTAGTTACGGATCTCGTCGGTTAGGTATACTTGTATACTTTTGAAAATACTTATATTTTGAAGTATACTTTTAGTTCAGAGCACTTAGGCCCCTAAGTGTATATAGTTTTATACCATGTAAGGTTTGGTATACTTCATTCACTATAAACAAGGGCTCTGATACCAATCTGTCACACCCCGAAAACCAAGGCGGAAACATTTCTGGGGCGAACTCCACGTTGTGTATCAAATCTAATGCACATAGTAAGCAAAGTAAACAACCATTACATTACATATGAAAATTTACAGTTGTTCAAAAGTAAAGTTGTACAAGTGTGATACATATGTGTATATATATATATATATATATATATATATATACACATACATACATACATATATATATATATGAACAAAAGTAAGACGTGTCTTCAACGTACTCCGTCTTCGCCAAAAGGATCGTCGGGTACCTGTCTAATGTGGACCTGAGAATACAAGCAGTTTGAAAATCAGCATAAAGATGGTGAGTTCATAAGCTGTTTTGTTTTCTGAAAATGTACGAGTTTCCTTTTGGTTTCTAAAAATGTTACGACCCAAGAAAATCCCATATTTTCTTATATGTAAAGTTTAGTTATCTGTTATGTTACACGGTTCTAGTTATGTTCAACTATTATCCCAGGAAAATCCCATATTATCCTAATGTGAAAGATGTATACTGAAAACCTGGTTATCCTTGTAAAGTATGTGTTAGTTCACCAACCCGAGATGTAATGTAAAAGATGTACACTGAAAATTTATTAGTTTTAACACGTTTATAAAACTAATAAATACCAAGTAAACTAGTTACTAAACCCATTACTACTAAAAAGTAAATCTCTGTTATCCAAATTGCGAGTTCTATAACCATACAATAGACTAGATATGGCAATATGTAGTCCACATCACCTTATGACTTTCGTCACCCTTGAACCTTTCGGTTCGGCTGTAGCTAGCAGCCAAGTGTGGGGTAGTCTGCCCCGTATAGATCTATACACTCAATTCACGCTCCCTATCTAAGAGATTCTGGTTACGGGGGCGGTCCTCCACTCGCGTATCTCTGTGGAGTGTTCTTTGAGGACGTGTCTCCAATTTATAGGAATAATAAAATTACTAGTAATAATACTGAAAGATCAAATGACTATCCTCCATTCGCGTATCTCTGTGGAGTGTTACCGAGGACAAAACAATGTTCTAAGTTCAAATGTTATGCTTTTAACTGTTATAATGTGGGAAAACATTTGTGAAAATATAAATACAACAATTTATACTGTTTTTCACAAATAATATGATAATGTATTATGTAGGTTCGAACGGTTGTTTGTTACGACTGTTAGTGTTAAAAGCATATGTAAAATGAAACACAACACATATAAAACATGTTTTGAGTACAAGTATTACTATTACTTTGCTTGTATTCCCCCCTGAAAACAGTGAAAAACATTGAAAAAGGGTAGGGGTATGAACTCACCAGACGAGAAAATGTGTCGGTTTGGATGCTATGTGTCGGTTCGGGGCTTGATAACGTGCGAGGTTCCTATGTAATACGAAATGGTATACAAATGTATCTAATTAGACTTTAAATTACTAATTAGACATGATTATACACTCCAAGACGCGAAAACACTTCAAATCAAGTGTTTGGAGTGACCTGGGTGACATCTACGGACGTATATGGCTTTGGAAAATGAGTTTTCTCTTCAAGAGTAAACTCCTTAGGGATTTGACGACCCTAAAAACCACACCCGCATGAGTTCACTCCTGTGAACTCATGAGTGGTGTTTTTGGATGCTAAATGGCCTTGAAACACATGGGGGTTAAATTTAGGTTTGGCTTTAAGGCATTGGAAAGTATTTTAAACATTTTAAGGACCATTAGGGGAGTTTAGGGCAGTAAACTATGTGTTTACAGCCGTAAACTCTTGTGTGTCCATTCAAAAAGTGTTTTGGTGGTCCTAATTCAATCACATGTGATTCCAAGTCATTTTACAAGCCAAGGGGTGAAGTTTGGGCATCAGTTGACTTGGGTTTATGAGTTTACGGCCCAAGAACCCTTTCTAGGGGGGTTTACGGCCGTGAACACGCCAAGGGGTGGTTTTCATCAAGTTTAAGGCCCCTAAATCGATTGTGGTTGGTTCTAGAATTTATTCCAAGGCCATCGGTGTGTTTAAGTGGCATTTAAACACTCGAATATGATTTTACTCTCCATGAAGGTGAATTTACGGCCCAAGCATGTTCTTGGGCAGTAAACTCATGTTTACTCCTCAAAAAAGATGTTTAAGGTGTTCTAAGTCCGAATTGGTAAGCCATTAAGTCATATCTAAGTCCCAAGGTTGATTTGGAAGGGTTTAAAGGCTCAAAAACCCCTCATATATGTGTTTACAGCCCAAGCATGATCTAGGGCTGTAAACACATGAAAATGGTCCTAAATGATTGTTTGAACTCGGATTTGAAGGTCTAAGATGCTAATCCATGAGTTAGGGAAGTTACCTTGATGAATTTGAGCCTTAAATTGATGTTTTTAGACCTAATTCTTTGGTTTGAGGAGAAAGGTTAGAGAGAGAGAGGAGTCAGAGAGAGAGAAAAAAAGCTTAAAATGGAAGCTTAAACCACTTTAAATAGTTTCCAAGTTTTGGACATGGTGGAATTCTACCCGATACCGATGTTATACGATGCTTTTGGTCGCACCCGATTAAGTTACCGTAACCTGATATGGTCGATTCTACAATGTTTCCGATTACTAAAATGAAGTGTTAATATGAGTGTCTAAACATGTTTAGACACTCATTAATTCATAATAGAAGTCCCACAATTATGACTTAATTTAATGACGTAACGGAAATGAAATCGAAAACGACGAATATATTAACGAAAAAGGGTTACAAATAATGGAACGAACTTCGGGTTGTCACACAGATTAAGGAGGATCAGCTCGAGGCGGGTGAATCCCCGTGAGGAATGGATAGAAATTTGGAATTCAAGGGTGACAGAGCTTATTATCTCATGAACCGAATCTGGACACCGAAACACGGTGGCTTCAGAGATTTGGTCATGACTGAAGCGCACAACACTCAATATTCCATCCACCCAGGTTCAGATAAGATGTATTTGGATCTTAAAAAGTTATACTGGTGGCTTAGCATGAAAGCAGAAATTGCTACCTTCGTGAGTAAATGCTTTACTTACGCCAAGGTCAAGGTCGAATACTATAAACCGTCAGGTTTACTACAGCAACCAGAGATACCAGAATGGGAGTGGTAGCAGATCACTATGGATTTCATAACCAAGTTTCCCAAGACAACGGGTGGACTTAATACCATTTGGGTCATCGTCGATAGATTGACCAAGTCCGCACATTTCTTGCCCATCAAAGAAACTAACAGGATGGAGAAGCTTACAAGAACCTATATAAGGGAGATCGTACAACTTCATGGTGTTCCTATATCTATTATCTCTAATAGAGATAGTAGATTCACTTCGAGGTTCTGACAGTCACTACAAAGTTCCCTTGGAAGAAGGTTGGACATGAGTACAGCCTACCATCCACAGACTGAGGAATAGAGTGAGAGAACGATCCAAACCTTGGAGGATATGTTGCGAGCCTATGTGATCGACTTTGGGAAGGCATGTGATACTCACTTACCCCTTGTCAAGTTTTCCTAAAACAACAGTTATCACACAAGCATAAAGGCTGCTCCATTTGAAGCCCTCTATGGACAGAAGTGCAAATCCCCTCTGTGTTGGGCTGAGGTGGGTGACACATAGTTGGCTAAAGGACGAGTTCCTGACAGCACTCTCACGGGTCTGGAGATCATTCGGGAAACGCAAGAGAAAATCGTTCAGATTCGTGAACGATTGAAAGCCTCTAGGGATTGACAGAAAAGCTACGCGGACAAACGAAGAAAACCTTTGGAATTCCAGGTGGGAGATCGCGTTCTTTTAAAAGTCTCACCCTAGAAGGGTTTGATACGCTTCGGAAAGCATGGAAAGCTCAACCCAAGGTACATAGGGCCTTTCAAGATTCTCCCTAGAATCGGCCCTATAACTTACAAACTTAATCTACCCCACGAACTCAGTAATGTACATTCTACCTTCCATGTCTCGAACTTGAAAAAGTTTCTATCCGACGAGACTCTTGTAATCCCACTCGACGAGATCGAGATCAACGAGATCCTTAACTTCGTGGAAGAACTGGTTGAGATCATGGACCGAAAGGTCAAACGAACGAAGCAAAGTCGTATCCCGATAGTGAACGTTCGTTGGAACGCTAAGCGAGGACCTGAATTCACTTGGGAGCACGAGGACCAAATGAAATTGAAACATCCTCATCTTTTTGCTTAAGTTATTTGTAATAACGTACTTGCTTAAACTCTAATTTCGGGACAAAATTCTCTCTAACTGTGGGGGGGGGGGGGGGGGGGGGGATGATGTAACAACCTGAAATTTCTACCTTGTACAGTTATTCAAATCTATCAAAGTTAGAATCTTTTTGCTATCTTTTAGCACTATTTTGGGGTCTATTTGAGTGTTCTAAACCTAGTACAATCAAGGTAGGAGTCTAGAAATGGGATAACTCGATGCATATCAAGAAAACTTGGGCCAAACACTCCAAGATATGGAGTGTGCGGCCACACACTAGAGTGTACGGCCACACACCCCGCCCAGCCGCACACTCCCAGCCACAGAATCCTACCTATATATTCAACACTTTTTAACTTTTGAACACTTTTCCACTTCTTTGGAACTCAAAATCCTCTCAAGTATCATCCAACTTTTCACTTCAATCTTCAAACAAGTAAGTGATTCATCCTTTGATTTGCTATTAGTTAACCTTAACTAGCCTTCCCCTTTGCTTTGATCCATGAAAACACCTTTTTGGTGTTAAATCTTCAAAATCACCAAGAACACACTAAGTTTTGGACCTTAATCACCCTTTTCAAGCCTCTATAACGTTTATACACTTATCATAACTTGTTATATGCCAAGAACACTTGATGATATACTTGAAAAACACGGTTTTATCATCTTCATCAAGTGTGTGTGGCCGCACACACCATTTTTAGGTCCAAAAATGGCAATGAACTCCATATAAAGCTAAAGCATGAAGTAAGAAACCTTCCTGGATGAGTCCTAAAGCCTTAAAATACGTTTTGGCACATTTCTTAGTAAGTGTGCGGCCGCACACCCACTGAGGCCGCACACACACAAATAGGGTGTATTTTGACCATACACCCCTCATATACAGTCATATATGGGTGTAACACTTCAATATAAGTGTTTACTAGTCCCTAAGGTAGTTCCAATTAAATAATTAGTTATTATAAGAATTAATTGTATATATACATATATATATATACATATATATATATATATATGTGTGTGTGTGTGTGTCTGTATGTGTGTGTGTGTCATTATATGGTTTATAGGATTCGTTTATGCTCAAGACTCCAATTGACACCCAACAATCTTATATCGATCTTTCATTCGAGTTACACACTACCGGTGAGTTCATACCCCTTAATTATTATATCAATCACACGTGATTAATAACTGTCAATCAAATAGAGTTTCATACTTTTCAAACTGTATTACAAAACAACTATTTTCCAAACATATTTTACAAACCCTTTTAATTACTAAATTCTTTATCAAACTCTTTTTAATTTATATCATTGTTAAATTCATGTCTATACAGATATAATTATATAAGTAAGATTTGAAGGACTTAGGACTGATAGCTCACCTTATTTCTTGTCCCTTGTTTGGTTGTGCACTTAGAGTACCCTGTTATTTGTCCGAAGGTCGTGGAAATCTTAGTTATATATTATGTATATGTGTTTAGATATCAGGGTTTTTACTTCAGTCCCATGCCTTTGGAGTACAAAAGGTATGCAAACATGTTAAATCATACAAACAACAGTCCAAGTAAACTATAATGGGTATAGTTTAGGAGATCACTACTTACTATTACAAGGATATACTATGATAAGAAACAAACATAACTTAATATTACGAGGAACAAACAAGAACATATACATATACAAGTACAGAGAATAGAATATATACATATACTAGTATAGAGAAGAGAACATATACATATACATTTACAAGTAAACAGAAGGAACATACCCCAACATAACTATTAGAATATGAGATTACTTCTACATGATGCAGATTTCACCGTTGTCATGTTTGTAACCAGAGTCTCCTAGAGGGAGAGCGGGCATTGTGTGTATAGATATATATGGGACAAACTATCCCACACCTTGATTGTTAGCTACAATCCCTTGCCAACCAAGCTTAGGGGTGACAAATGTCACATTTATTTCGACGTCTTTCATCGTCGTGTTCTACAGTCGTCAATCAATATGGTTACTAATCTCATCTTACCTTATAATTCATTGGCTTTAAGGTAATTAGTATTACGGTAGTTTCCACATACAAAACTACAGTACTATAAAATTTTCCCTAATACATTTATCTTGAAACGTTTTCTCATAAAAACGATAATGTACAAACTATGATTTGATAACGATAGCCCGGCTTGGAAAATATATACTCTTACAAACAAACAAACCGAACATTGGGTCTTGGTAGAAGACTGAAGTTTAGTAGAAAATATGGGATTTTATAAGAAGATACAAACATTGTACAAACAGTTTACGAACATTTTACCACAAGTAAACACTTACAAACTTTTACTACAAACTTATAACGAGAACATTTTCAACATACATTTTACGACATCAATGACACTAAATACTTATGAACTCACCAGCATTTTATGCTGATACTCTCTTTCAAAATAACTTTTATTCTCAGGGAACCAGTAAGACAAGTACACTCATGCAGCTTTTGAAGGACGGAGTGGATACACGACTTGTTTTTATTTTTGATTGTACATTTTTGGTGTCATTTAAACTTTACAAAGGAACACACTTGTTCTTAACTATTATATTAATGCAGTGGATGTTGTTGCTTGTTTTACTATTATGCATTGTTATGATACTGTACATGACGTCCTCCACCCCCGAATGTTTCCGCTAATTCGGTTTGGGGGTGTGATAGTAGATCAAGGACTAATAAGTGGATTCTTCTCTTTTGGATCAAGGATGTTGTGTGGAGTTGTTCGTCGAGCCACTTGTTTCTCGCTAAAGTCGGAATAGGTTTTGCGAGGTAGTCTATTGTTCAAGAGATGTCACAATAGATGTGATTCAGACCACTAGAGTCTCTGCTCGAATTGGCTTATGAGCCTGGCTTTGGAAGCTTGGATGTCAATGGTTGTAGGTGTTGGCATTGACGTGATTTCAACTCGTCTCGAAGGAGTCGGGTTTGCAGGACCCACAAGGGGTTACTTTGAGAGTTGAAGTGAGAATTGATATTGAAGACGAAATCTAAATTAAGTGGAGGAGAATTGTAACACCCAGTTTCCAAAACAGATCGGTTTAGGTCATCAAGGAGTCAAAGGCATGGTTTTTGGGTAAGACCGGGTGCCATGGGAGGTCACGACATGGTAGGTTAAAAATGAAACGCATATTATGGAGGGCATGTCATGACCTGACAAGAGGATGGTGACATCGTAAGGGTGGTTGCAGCCCAGGCCCACAAATTTTAGGGTTCTCTCCATGTTTAAGGATCTTATCTTATGACCTAGGATATCCTTTTCAGCCTCCACTCATTTCAAACGAAACTGTAGCCCCATTTGTGAGTTCTTTCTTAGGTCGAAAGTTGTTGTGAGAGTCAAATTGTAGTATCTTTGTCTCTGTATCTGTAAATAGTGAAAGTCTAAGGACTTTCGTTATCTTAATGTATTTACAAAGCATAATAGAGTTTCGTATGTCATGTCTAGTCCTTGTATTTTTTGGTCCCTGAGTACCATATAAATAGGGTATGTACTTAGAGATTAGGGGAAGAACTTTGACAAATATTCTCTTGTACTTGAATTCTCCAGACATCAATTGTATCATTCCGGACATCAATTGAACTAAAAAACAGATCTTATTTAGATCTTTGTGTTCTTACTTGCTTTCATTAATCAATTGGCTTAAACACATTTCATTTAACTCATCAATTATTATCAAAGCAGGAATAATTACTTTGATTAAAGAATTTGTTCACATTTTTTCGTCTTTTTGAGTCATTCTTTCCTACTTGTTTTTCCACAAGATCAAAAGCGTGATTCTTCGTTAAATCAAGTGTGATTATTCAATTCTTCTTCTGTTTTTGTCAAACCTCTTTTGGTCTTTTTCTGTACCACATTGCCTTTGCACATGATGTTCTTACCCAAGCTGATATGCTCACTGAAATCCATGTAGCACATTGGCACATACAAAATTTGAACATGTTTCCTAAATAATGTTGTTAAATTAGTTTCCCGTTTTACGGTATGTTTCATCCCAGAATTCCAATGTTTTCCTTTATTTTGGTAACTTCCATATGTTTTGACAATGCGTCCACCTATTTCATTGGTTGTTTCAGGTATCAAACTTTTGTGTTTCTTGTGTTCGTTTTCACTACTAATCAATGTTTAGTACAAAATGTTATAACACTCAAGGGATGTTTCTTCTTATTTTCCATCAAATGTTGTCTGGATAGATTGTTGTCTAGAAATATGATCTTTGTTTAATTAAAATGTTGTATGGAACAAATATTAAATGCTTGTATGTCCGAACATCAAGTGATATGAATGAAAAAAAACCAATTTGCAACCATAGACTTTGTCTTTTGTTTACACAGGCATATATATAGTATACCACTTCTTGTGCTGCTCAAATTTTGAGCAAGACTAATGGTTTGATGTGGACTCAAAACACAAATCAAACATATTAACACAAAGTTTTGATTCGAAAAATTACGACCTCGAATCTTTGAAATTCGGGTGCATTGAAGGTAGGAAACACAAAATAGAATGTAATCACCACATCTCTATGAGGAAAGCATCGCCGATTGATCCTACTGTTTCTTTTCTTCCTTGTTGTTAGCAACTGTTTCCTTCTCACGTGCTTGAGTGGCACTGGTTGGAGATGCCATTGACGCATACTTCTCGGTCTTCCCCAACACAATCTCGATCTAAATCTCATTGAAAAAGAGAGAGAGGACACACACAGAGAAAAATGTTAGTATTTATCAGTTTTCATAGTTTATCACCGGTTTAGATCTTTTGTAACGGATGCCTCAACATAATTCTACTGAAATTAATCTTGACAAATATCCGTCACTAAAGACCCATGTTTTGTTTTTGTTGTTAATGAACATCATTGTTTTAACATGCTTTGTAAAACTAACCCTGGCCTTTTGAATAAGTCGGCCCCTCGTTTCATCCTTCATGCCAATGGTGGATGTCACGACCTCTGTCGAAAACATAGTTTTTTTATTTAAATGATGATGCATTGTCATGTGAAATACAAAAGTAAATGTGTCACACTACGCTTACTTTTTTCGACAGCAAGTCCATTGTTCTTGAGTATCTCAGCTACTGTAACAACTGTAGTAATTGCTAAATATAACAAATACCAAGAATGAATCAGAATCCAATACATAATATAGAGTAACTAGAAATATGTGTATGTAATAAAGTAAATATTATTTTTTCAATCACACGTAACACATTTTAATAAAAAATGGTTATGACTTTTATGGAAATGAAAGAAGCTAGTATATATAAAAGAGAGAGGTTTACCCATTCCCAAAGCAGATAGCTCAACTTCATCATGTTGTTGAATGTACCTCTACAACATATATAATACATAAAAGGAAAAAGAATATGAATACAACACCATTAATCCAGATAATTAACCATAATAAATCATTAAAAACTATATGATTTTCATCTGAAAAGGAATTGATAATAAAACGGATCGATACATATTTTGTTATCGTTAACCTCTGTTGAAAAAACTCTAATTTCCATGCTTTCATGAGTTTCTATGGTTCGTCCTAAGCTACCGTGTTTCATGGGTGATATTGATAAAAGGGTGTCTTCTGCTTGGTGTTTTCCTTAGATATATAGTTATATAAACCTCGATTTTTCTTGTTTTGTAGTCTTTTACCAAAATCACGATTACAAAACATCAGACAACACATTCAATTTGGTTTATGATACTAAAATCCATTGCTGATTTTTAAGGAAAAAACAACATACCTTAGCAAGATTGACATAGAAGAAAAGAGGTTTTTTGGTGTTGGAGACTTGAATTCGGTTTTTCTTGGGATGTTCGGGGCTTGTGATGACAGGAGCGACGGCAGTTTCAGTGGTCATATCTCTCGCTTTTTAATGATCTCAAAGAGACACACGTAATTCGAATGTATTTATTATAAGTATGTATCTATATTTACTGCCTCGCTTAATGTATTCTGAGCGGGAAAACGTACAGTTGGGACCTGTGTTAGTAGAACCGAATAAATTTTAAGAAAATGGTGGATATATACGTACCCCTCGAGCGAGATCAAGGAATCGTGTTTCTGGTTATGTTTATGCGTAGTGGTTGACTCGGTAAAATGGCCATTTTTTGTGTCCCGTTGAACTTGAATGTACGGTTATACGAAATAAAAGGTGGTACTCATGGATTTACATTCTCTTTGTATTATTACCATGGCTACTTATTCGGAAAATTGAAGGTTCACGATTGGAGTAGAGTTTAATGAGGTTGACAAATGTTCAAATCATTAAGATCTTTTTTTCTATACTTGTATTATCAATTGAATAATATGAGTTTTGAATGTTTTTTTTATAAAGTTTATTTATCGACATGAAATTTGACAATTAGGCATGTTTTTTTGTTTAATTTATTGAATCTACTTATTGGAATAGAGTATTTGTTATTATTTAAAGTCGATAACTACATAAAAGTTCTTACATATTAGGCTAATAATCAATTTAGTTTTTATATTTTTTTTATTTAATTAAGTCCCAAAAAGAGTTAATTTTATTCATTTTGATCCTTTTACCGATCAACAGGTAATCTCATTTTTAAAAATTACATTCTGACTAAAATTTCAAATTTATTTACAAATTTGCTCTGAAATACACAATTTTGGCTCGAATATTAAATTTTGTTATAAATTTTGTCTAAAATCTACACTTTTAACCTAGATTTATGAATTTTGTTATGAATTTATTATAAATTTAGATTTTTGTAAATCTTTTTCTCTTAAAATTGTTTCGAATATGTTTTATTTCATTATAAAAGCATATTTATACAAAAAGGAAAACATTATTTTACATAAAAAACCTTATTTTTCTATAAAAAATATTTTTAAACGAAATATATAAATAGATATTTATTAAGTAATTAAATATGTACAAATCGGTTTTTATATAAAAAAAATATATACAAACATATATTTTTTAAAAGAAACATATACAAACATATATTTTATTAAAAATGCATTTGTATACAAACACGTATGTATAAACAATATATACAAACACGTTTTTATAATATATAGTACGGAAGTGAAAGGGTCATGGTAAGCATGACCCATGAGGGGTACTTTGGGTATTTCACTAACGGATCTTTGAAGAAATAAAAGTATACAGGTGTTATGCATGAGGAATTCAAAGTATATTCACTATATTGATAAAAAAGTAAAGCCTGTTGTTGGTAAAAACTAACATACATTCCCTATGTTGGTAAAAAAAAAAAAGTAAAGCCTATTGTTATATTTTGCAACTCAAATTGAATTCTTTCTCACACTTATTACATTTGCATTCCACATTCTTCAAAGCCTGGCATAGAATAGTAGTAATTAGCTTCATCTTTTGTATTGAAGTTTCAAAATCAGTTGTTTGGATGGTTCACTTTCCAAGCCCGCTAAAACATTAGGATATGAATCAACTAACGCCTGCAAACTTTAATAAAATTCAAAATATCGGTAAAACATAAACATGATTTTTGATGATTATATAATAATTTTATTTACAACAAAATGGCACAAAACTTTACTAAAGCTTATCTCTTCAGCAAATATGACTGAACCAAAAAAATGTTAAAAGTGTTATTTGATAATTTCCAAGAAACAAACCTGTATATATCCCAATGAGGATTCAAATCAATAACCTCCTACAAATAAGAAGCTTTTATCCTCATCAACAAAAGAAAATAACCATTAAAAGGTTTCATTACATAAAATTTCAGATGAGGCACCAATAAATAAGATGTAAGCATACACTAAAAAAATAACCATTAATAGGTGTAATTCACAAAAAAAATTCAGAAGAACGACCAATTAAGGAACCATTATGAGACAACTTAACAAATCAATTTAATAAATCATCCATTGAAACCATAAGAAAAGCTAACTTCCAAAAAAAAATAACAACAATAGACTCTAATACATTGAGAAACAGAAAATATTAGAACGACTAAGAATGGAAGTATCAATAGATCAAACAACAATTGCAATATTGAAGAAAAAAAGATATGCAAGTTGGACTTTCACGACTACAACTTTTTCCATTTTATAGAAATACTGCAAGCAACCATTACATTTGAAATAAGCATTGTACATTGGAATCAAATCATGAATGAAGGAACACATCCACATCAATCATAGCAATGTAATTTAATTTATTTATGTATCATAGTAATAGGATCTACTTCCATTTCATTCTAATCTAGCATTCTACTATTTTTTTTTTCTCTTAGAAAGGCAATGTATTTTGAAAATCAAGTCCACAAACACATACATCACAAACAGAATAAGAGGGGCATGCCTAGAAATTTCTAGTGAACTACAATAAGCTCTCCAATGATATGAACCAACCTCCCCTATTAGGAGAGCGTTATACTGAGAACAAAGATTTAGTCCAAACACAAGAAGCCAAGTAGGGTTCCAGATGAGATGTTTACAATACGAAATAAAGATGAGTATATCTTGTTTCAGTTTCTGTAAACTCTTAAATTAATTTTTTTTCTCGCCTACATCTGATCTGAAACCATACTTGGCTTCTTGACAATCTGATGTTATAATGTCTGAAAGGACACCTGTCATGGAGAAGTTAGGAAGATGGGCGTTATCTTGTTTTTGGTTATGAATATTCGCAAGTTGTAGAAGATGGAGCCATTGCTTATAAATGAAAAGTTTAGATGCTTTTTTTTAGAAGATAAGCTTCACAAAATGTTCTTTTATTTTATAAGCTTGTTTTGCAACCTTTTCTACTTCCCTTGCCCGTGTTTCAGAATGACAAAGAGCTTCGTATAAATTGCTTCGGCCCATATGAAAGGCTTGTTAGTTCCCCTCATTCTTTATGAACTATGAAAATTTAGAATACATTAGCACCTTAAGTCCATTTGGCGTTTAACTTACAATTAATCAACTCAAAAAATCCAAATATAGAGATGTAATCAAGATAAATGGTAAATCAAGATGTTGTGTTATCAATGGTATTCAAAATAAAATTTCATGAATAGGAACAGATCGAGCCAACAAGTTTCTTTGAGATTTATTTGATGAAAGATCTATTAGTTAGACATGAGGTGGTATCGATGTTTCATTTCTTGCCCCCACTAAACTTCCACCATAACTCGTTAGAGCATTGGGTGTGAGCAACAAAATGCACCATCAAGTTGTGCCACCTCACATGCCACAAAAGCAAATGGTGTTACAACATCAAGTGAGGAAATAGGCAACAAGAAACAACATCACAATTTTTGAAAATAAATATGTTTTATTTTTGATTTTTTTTTTCGAATTCGGTTTATTTTTTTCTTTTTTGTTTTTTCGTTACTAGTCTTTTTTTCCTTTTTATATTTTTTTTAATCACTAAAATTAATATATTTTTATAAAACATAAAATTTTAAAAACAAAAAAGACATAATATTTAAATTCTAAAATTACGATTACAATTAGAAAAACATAATTTTTAATCTAACATCATAACTAAAATACCATCCAACTTACTTCTAAAACATCACAACAATCCTAATTAACCCAAATATTTCTTCCTAATTTGTTTCTTCATTGCTTGTAGCACCGCTAGATCCTCAGGCGCCAAACCATCCTCGCTCGTCCGAAAAATTGACAACTGATGTGTCATTAGTTCTCTTTCTTTTTGCTCCTGCTTCTCCCGTGTCTTCCTTTCTAGGAACTCCAAATGACGACGTTTCAAGTCATTTTTTTCTTTTATTAATAAATTGTGTTCGTCGAATTTCGCACTTATTTTCGCCGCCTCTTTTGCTTTCGCCTCAACCTCCATCGCATGTCTTGCAGTGCCCCTTGCTTTGTCGCGTCTGAGTGGTCGTCTTGGTGGGGATATCTCCTTGATATCATCCAGAATCTCATCGGTGTCAGCGTTTAGGTCGATGTGAGTTCGTGTGTCTAACACATCGACCGAGCTCGAATTGCGAGACCTTTGGGATTGAACCTCCAACGATGTAAGCGTTTTATTCCACCTTGGATTCGCTTGCAACAACTCTCATGATTTTTCAAAGTCGAAAACATGTCCCATTTCGACCCGATATAGTTCCTTAGCAGATTTGAACAAATCAAAGTTGTTGGTTCCTCTTTGCTGTTGCGCCTCAAGCCAATTATAAATATTGTAGAATTTGCTGCACCGCTTAGTTATTTGACCCCATTTGTTGTTCAACATGTCATTGTTGCGATACGGAGTTTTCTTTAAATTGGCGAGAAACTTGTCGATCACCGGCCCACAGTAAGCTCCTTTTTATTCCATTTTCATGGAGTTCATCTTTTGAAGTAGTACATCAAGCCGCCGTCAAAGCATATTCCTCATCCGGTGTCCACCATTGTGGAACATCTTCATTTTCTATTTCAACCGCTATCGATTTCCCTTTCGATTTTCCTTTCCCTTTCCTTCTCATATTACCTCCCACTTCCACTTGAACCGATGGTTATGTTGTAGGCGATGGTTGGTTGGTTGTAGGCGATGGTTGGTTGGTTGTTTGTTCCATCGAAGCAAAAGTAGGGAAAAGATTTTGTTGTAAATTTTGGTTTTGACCAAATAATTTTTGTTGAAGGTAAGGTGAGTTAGGAAATTGCAGTGGGGGTGAAGCGGGATTGAATTACATAATGAAAACACCTAAAGCTTCTAAGGCTTCTTTGATAGAATCAACCCATAAATATATCGAAAACTTATTTTTATTGAAACATAAACTCCAAACAACTTGAGTTCTAGGTTTATTTCCTAGCAAATGGGCAATTTCGCATGTCATGATTCACCAACTTATTACAAATTAAACATCTTTTTTTTTTCGAACCCTACTTGCATTCGTTGGAGGAGGATCCATTTGAACATTGAAATCGTTGTTTGGTTGTTGCTGAAAAAAAAAATATATGATACTAACACATATTGTATCGAAATTGTTAATTAGATAAACAAAAACTATAATTCATTTGTACCTGATATTGATTATTATTCGGATGCTCCATTGCAATTTCAAAGAAAAAAACGAACGAGGATGATATACATGAATTCAGACGTACAGAGAAAAAGAGAAAAATATATGGGTTAAAGGATAATGAATACAAATTAAAATTATATTTATAAAAAATGTATTTGTATATATTTCAAAGATGTATTTAAAAAAAGTGTATTTCTATGCAAATAGGTTTTTATAAATTTATTTTGTATACGAAATACATATTTATAAAAATATATATTTATTAAGTACATATAGTAATTAATAAATTTTGTATACATTTTTTATAGAAATGTGTTTGTAGATATTTTTATGTATAAAAATACATATTTATAAAAATATGAAATACGTATGTAAAAACCTATTTATAAAGTACGAATACCTATTTATAAAAATACCTATTTATATAAACATGTTATATATATATATATATATATATATATATATATATATATATATATATATATATATATATATATTCTTTTTTATAAAAGCATGTTGTACACATTTTTAATACATATGTATTTATATACAAATGTATTTATTTGTGTTTGTATACGTTATTTATAAAATACGTGTTTGTATATTGTTTTTTATAAAAACGGTTTTGTGTATATTTATGTACTTAATAAATACTTATTTTTATAAATAGGTATTTCGTATACAAAAATGTTTTTTTTTAACTTTTATATAGAAAAAATAAAGTTTTTATGTAAAAATATTTTTTTTGTATAAATCTGATTTTATAAACAAAAAAATACATCCAAAACAAAATTTTGAGAAAAAAAGATATAAAAAAACTAAATTTAAAATTAATTCATAACAAAATTCTGAAATTTATGCCAAAAGTGTAAATTTTGGATCAAATTTGATAAAAAAAAAAATTAAGATCATGACCAAAAGTGTAATTTTTGAATATATGATGATCTGTTGACCTGGTAAAAGGGTAAAAAATTAATACAGTTATTGGTTTTTTGGACTTAATTAAATAAAAATTATATAAAGACTACATCGATTATGAGACTAATATATAAAGATATTTATGTAGATTTTCCTTAATTAAAGACTAAAGTAATAGTAATTAATTTTTACTTATATCAATATGTCACTTTATTTATGTATGGCTTATGGCGTTATGTATGTTGTAACTTTATACATTATGATATAATATGAAGATATCTTTTTAACATACCATCATTATATCAAAGTATCTTTAGAAAATATCTTTTGTTAATCATCTCTTGTAAACCCTTTCTCTTTCTCTCTCCATGTGGCTTAACCTAGCCATAGGCCAAGCTTCTACCCTAGCCACCGGCCATCCTATTTTCTTCTTTCGGTCACTCTCTAACACACCTTCTCCCTTATCGTTGCCCCTAGCAAAATCGGAAAACAATAATAATAATAATAATAAATTAAAAAAAACACTTAATAGGTTTACAAGTATCAAAGTATATATCCCATTAATCCCGATCTTCAATGTAGTCTTAACTATGAGCCTTGGACGGGCTATAACATGGTTGGTCACCTCCAAGAATTCAACGAAAAAGCTCATGAACCATTTCACAAATTTAAGTGTGGTCGCATATATTCCACTATCAAGATGTGGACCTATAGAACCATCTCTTAGCCTCTATTTTACATGATTCTCAAGAAGCATGCAACTGATCTACAAGTTTGGTAAAATCTAAAGACACTGTGTAAGATCCCATTTTCGTCTTATAGTACAATAGACATTTTCTATAAAAGACTATTTAGGTAGATAGTATTGATAAAAGTCATAGTAATCGAAAAAGTGAAAACATGGATATAAATAACGCCTAAATATCACTTTATATGAGGAAGTTATGATTTTTAGAAGTTTCAGCGCATCATTACGCGATTGTAACGACATAAAATTTCAAACAATTTTTCATTTTTATATTATACTTTTAATCATCAAAAACAATATCAAAAAATAATGTATCCAATGTTATCATAACAAACAATTCCCAGAATCTCAAATATAATCTCTATGAGTGTGTACGGATCATGTCGGCGTCTTCCCGCGATCCTTGCTAGTACCTGAAACACATAACACAACAACTGTAAGCATAAATGCTTTGTCAGTTCCCCAAAATACCACATACAACACATACGCCTTTCCAGGCCATAACTCTGTGGGACCTTCCAGTCCAAGTGTCTAAGGGGACTTCCATCCCGAATCTTAGTAGACCTTCCACTCCTACCCGTATCGACCTTCCGGTCCGTAACCTCCTGACCTTCCGGTCCATGTCATCTTGACCTTCCGGTCCATATCATCTTGACCTTCCGGTCCTTATCATACATAACATACATAACACATACATATCACATAACAGCATATAGCACATACATCTCATAGAATATAAGACCTTCCGGTCACACACAAGTACCCTTCCAGGTATAGTATAGTGAAAAGACTCGCCTCAAATGAAGTCGAATAACTCTCATGCTCAACGTCCCGACCTAGCCTCCTCATATCATTCAAATAACATTCCTGATCAATACTCCCTCATAGTCTCATCTCTAAAGTTCTCTCAGAAGGGTAAAAGACCATTTTACCCCTCTTATGACTCAAAGATCCATCCATTGACTAAACCCTAAAAGTTAACCAAAATTCAACCCTCCGGGTTACGCTCCGTGTACCAAAACTGTACGTTGGGTGTACCCAGCCACTCACAGAATCAGGGTACGCGGCCCCCTACGCTGCGCGTACTGGGATTACGCCCCGCGTAACTCCCAGTTTTATGCTCTTTTGATCTTTGGGTCTTAAACGGTTAAGACACTCATCGAACTTTCAGATTTGACTTCCCCTAAGCCTCTTATTCCATAAAGTAGGGACCTTTACGCCTTTGCATGGCTATAAAGGTCACTAATCACTCTAACACCTCTCCTCTTTCCTCATAAAGCTTAGATCTCATGCATGACTTAAGATCCACGTCCAAGTTTGGATTCTTATGAACTCACAACTCATAATACTCTGAAATATATAAGATCTAGGCTTATGGAGACCTTTTGCTCATAAAGTCTCCACCTTGGGACCAAAAACCCTAAAAATTGGTCCAAGAAGCACACAACACTAACAACAAGGAAAGTTCTGAGCTTTTTACCTCCAAGTGAAGCTTCTCCCTCTGTAGAACTCAGATCCAAGCTTGCACTGCAACTTCTAGCCTTCACAAGAATCTCTTCCTCTTCTTTACTAACACACAAAGGCACTTTTGGCTCTAAAAACACTCACACAAGCTTAGAACGAAGGTTGGCTCTCTTTTAGGGTTTCACTCTCTCAAATGGTGGTTGAGGATAACGCCATAGCCTTCTTTATATAGGGCTCAAGTGTAAATTAGGGTTTTGAGTCTGGAGCCGCTACGCCCAGCGTAGCTCAAGGTACGCCCAACGTAGTGGGTGGAGTCCACGTCCAAAACACGCCCTTGAGTATGCGCAGCGTACTCTTTAGTACCCAGCGTACTCAATTTTCTTGGTTCACTTTAAAGGGCTAAACAAGACAACTTAGAAAGAAGGAAGGGTTAAACAGATATACCTGGATCTCGGGATGTTACAGCGATGCAAAAATCGAAATAGAAATTGGTTGATTATTAGCCGAAACAATCTAAACAAGATTTGAAGATCTCGTACATACAATTTCGTCGATATAAAGACAATAGAGAACGGAACTCGTATGAAGTAGTTATGATTTTTATACGGTTTTCACAAACTAAGCCCTTTAAAAATATAATTTTAAAAAAAAATAAGAAATTAGTCGATGGAGTCTAAATGAAAGTTGTACTACTCGTCGATAACTACGTGTGGATATAAAGAACGTCGAAAATGAAACTTGTATGAGACAGATACGATTTTCAGAAAATAATTAAATCTCATAGAGCACAGCGCGCACTACGCGCTTCTAGAAGGTGGGACACCACCAGAATTGTGACACACGGAAGCATGACATTGGAGAGATGTCACAAAATCACGGCGCGCAGACCAAAAGCGTGTGGCGCATGTCCCCAAAATCCGCCTATAAATTGCATTTCAACCCTCATTCACCTCTCATACTATTCCCTCTATGATCTCTCACTAAAAATCGACTTTTGGGAGATTTTCGGGGTTTGTAGGAAACTTCCTCCTAGCAAGGTTAGGAGGCTTCATCAAGCCCTACTGATAGAGGTGTGTGTATCAAGTATCTGCCAGCGATCTTCTTGGTTTTCACTAGGATCCCTATAAGTTAAGTTATGCTTTAAGTGTAACTCATATTTATATTCATATTCGTTCTTATGAATATATCAATAAGATTTATCAGCAATTCCAGTTACAATACTGATTAATCTACTTACAGGAGACGTGTCTAGAATGGTCACACTGGCTTAGTTGTTGGATTTTAGAAAAGTTATATGTTGAAATGGTCCTGCCTCCCAACTTTCCTATCTGGTTAATCCTTATTTGATAGAACTCTCGGTATTCATTGTGATTAGTGAAAGATCCAAATTTCAATACCGGATTGTCATAGGAATTAATAACTTATAGTATCATAGGTTAATACTTGTTAGGTGAGTTACCCGCCATTTGGCTCGCCAGCATGATTACCCAGACAGCTGTCAAGCGTATGAGAAATTGTCAAGGTGAGTTATCTCACTATACCATGAAGTAGATTATATATATATATATATATATATATATATATATATATATATATATATATATATATATATATATATGTTAAGTATTTTAGTGGTGCGTCTTGGGCCTTTTGTTTTGTAATCGGATTGGGCTTGTCCATCCGTAGTTATCTAGAATAGTTTCCCTAGATAAGTTGTTAGGGTTTTATTATAAATATATGCATGCATGTATGCGTATAACTCAGAATAGTCGATTACGTTGATTCTTGTAACCCTAATATACCTCTACAGATTGAAGTTCTTTATCAAGCTCTTCTGGGATATCTTTGCATTAATCATTCGACATATTCAGTGCAATACTTGTGTTCTTCATTACGTTCTTATTTATATTTTGCTTAGAATCATACGATCCTGATAGAACATTGTTCTAACAATTGGTATCAGAGCAGGAGATTGTGTGATCAATACACTTTACTTCTGATATATGTTAGGCGGAGTCTAGATCGGCAGTTCGGGTGCAGGATATACTTAATTTACTTTACGAGGTGACTCTTCGCACTATACTTACCTGATTGGTAATTACTGTGCGACCGGAGGGTCTTATTTGTGTTATTAACCAGAGGGTCTTATTTGCTTATACTGAGATATGTGATATTATGCATTATGTGTTTGTGACTATCGTTCTATATTACTCTGTGCATTTATTTAGCTATGACAGGAGGATCCATACCGAGTAGTAAGACCGGAGGGCCTTCACTGAGACACATCACCGGAGGGTCCATACCGAGTCGTGAGACTATAGGTTCTTCACTGAGACATGTGATTGGAGAGTCCTTATCGAGATATAGCCATGAGAGGCTAACCATTTGTATGTATGGTATTTTAAGGAACTCACTAAGCTTCGTGTTTATAGTGTTTGTGTAAAATGTGTTTCAGGTACATCTCAAGATCGCGGGAAGGCGCCGACATGATTCTACATACCAGCTTGTTGATTTGTGTTTATGTGGATTGTGGGATATTTGACAACAAACTCTGATGTTTTATGATTAGGAAAAATAATAAAATTGGCATGAGAATTGTTAAACTATGCTTTGTGTGAACTTTTAAAAGTGAAAAACTTGTTTGAAAATTTTGAGTGTTACAAGTTAGTATCAAAGCCTTGGTTTGAGGGATTCGGATGTGACCTCGGGTCTGTCTAGACTCAAACTTAGGATTGAAGGAATTTTTCACAATGAAATGATTTTCTAAATGAGGAAAGGATTTTAAGAGGAAACGAGACAAAGCAGTGTGTACAATCAGCCAGAGCCCGAGCAGTGATTTACCAAAATACCCTTACTTGCTTATATTATGAGATAAATTACTCTTGAACTATTAGAACGGCATGCTAAATGGTAGGCTACGTATTTTAGGGGTTTTGAGCTAGAATTTCTTGAATCATGATGCCTATGCCTAGGAGTTCGTTTCTTGATCGACACTATTTTTACTATTTGTTCTGTGTGTTGCGTAGTTGTATGGAAAAAATCTTTAAGAGACAGATTAGAGTGGAAGAGTAATCTAGGAGGGTACCTAGATGTTGAGCTTGAGGAGTCTATTGAGAGAGTAGTTTGATATACATGAGGGATACAGTACCTTTGAATTAGAGTCCTAAGAGGAGGACTTTGGACAAATACAGGTTGCTGTGGAATGTAGTATTTTCCCCGTACTATTGAAAGCATCGAATCCGTATGCGACTCAAGTAAGAATCTTTGGGTACTAAGGATCATGTAAGGATGTGAAATGTGTGTGTGTGTGTGTGCTTTAGCCTATTCCTGATGATTTCTGTGTTTGTGTTCCAGAGAGAGACTATGGTGGTTACCCGAGGTTCAGGCTCCAGCAACCCTGAGAGGGCGAGTACCAATGACGAGGAGATCCACAGGATTAGTGCGGATGAGGTGGCCACAGCTATCAGAGAGGCCATTATGGAGATGTCCGGGTCTATTAAAACCATGTTGATCGAGACTTTTGACGATCGTTATGTTTACGTCACTGAGGTCGGCGCTGCTGCAGCCACCGCAGCTCTTGCAGCTGCAAGGCCACAGGGGGTGATTCGTTGATGTTTCAAGAGTTCAGCAACACGAATCCACCAGAGTTTGACAGGACCCATGACCCGATTGCTGCGATGAGATGGATCTCTGACGTCGAGGGATTCTTTTATACTTGTTCATGCCCTAAGAACCTGAAGGTTCGATTTGCGTTGAAATAGCTTTGCTTGGGAGTGAAGGACTGATGGAAGTTTGTGACGACTTATTACACTCCCACAGATCATGCTGCAGTGACTTGGGAGAGATTCACCTAGCTATTTTGAGGCGAGTTCATTCCCCAAGTGGAGAAGGAACGGTTGGATCAGGAGTTTTTGTCTCTCAAGCAGAAGATAGAGACGGTGACAGAGATCACGAGGATGTTTCGTGAGAGGGTGTTATTCTGCCCTGAGAACACGGCTACTAAGCAGGCACATGTGAGCCAGTACTTAAGCGTATTGAGGAGGGACATTTGAGAGTACATGACTAACTCATCATATCGAACATTGGCTGAGCTATATACCAATTCCAGGAGGAGGGAGAGAAAGCTGGAGACTTAGACGAGTGAGGAGAGAGAGTCTCATGGGAGAGACAAGAGACCAAAGCAGTCACAACCGGAGACCAAGGGGGCTAAGCTTGATAATTCTATAGCAGGAGGCCAGAAAGGTCGCACTTGTGGCAAGTGCGGTAAGAGTCACGAGGGATCTTGCCGACAGGGAATTTGCTACAAATATGGCAAGGAGGGGCATATGGCGAAGGATTTCCCCAAGGGATTTTCGGTTTGCTTTCATTGCAACCAGACTGTCCAGCGGAAGATCGAGTGTCCTTAGCTCACTCATGGACCAGCCCAGGCCTCTTCTCCTACCACCTTGTGCGTCACTAATGGATAGTCGGGGAAGGCCGAGGCTCCGAGAGCTCATGGGAGAGGCTTCTAGCTGACTGTAGAGGAGGTCCATGCGGCACCTGACGTTTTTACTGGTACGTATCTCATTATTCATGTTGTTATTATGACTTGTTTTGTCACACCGCCAAACCAGAACAGTGGAAACGTTCGGGGAGGAGGACGTCATATTTAGTATCATAACAGTTCATAGTAAGGAAAGTACACACCACCATATATATATAAAGATTTCAAAATTTTTACATAATTGTATTTGTTACATGTTCAAAAGATAAATACATAAACATCTTTCAAAAGAAATAATTAATGCCAAAGCATTAATCCCCAAAAGTTGGTTTCCAAACCTGCTTAGCGGATCCCTGAGAATACAAATTATTTCAAAGAAAAAGTATCAACAATTAAGTTGATGATTTCATAAGCGGTTTTGAGAAAATGTATGCCATTCCAAAGTTCGTGCCTTTTCCAAGAAAATCCCTTATTTTCTTATAAAAGTATGAAATGCATATGAATGTTCATGTCATTAATTGTAAATGGTTGTACCATGAAAATCCCTTATTTTCCTATTAGTTGATTGTTTTGGATACAAGAAAATCCATTATTTTCCTAAAGTAACAGGCAGTCTATAATGTCCAAGACCGAAAATCGCAAGCAAATGACATGCTTAAAAGGTTGAGGCATAGTTTTATATAATAAAGCTATAAGTAGATCGCACTCGTTAGATGAAGAATAGTTTTAATAGCTACTCATTCATAAAATCATAATACCGTAATTATCGTCGATCCAGTAAGTTTTATAACCATACTAAACATAATATGCATGTGACGATGGTCTTCAAGTGTCGAAACGTTATAAAAACTGTCACCCAAAGGACTATAGCTAACAGTCAGCACGCGGGATCATGACTTCCCGTATAGATCTATACACATTTGACACGCTCACCAAACGGGAGACTCTGGTTATAATATATAGGAATTTAGGTAGTACCTTTTAACAAAAAGGTAGCATTGAATATGTAATCGTCTCATGGATTCTCAACTACGTTTGTATTAAAATAATAGTTTTGTACGAAATTTTTATCCTCTTTCACAATGTTTGACAAAGCATAAATCATAAGTTCTTTGAATGCATAAAAATGGTTTAACAAGGATAGCTACCCTGGATACTATGTATTTTGTATAAATCTAATGCATGCAAAGTATAACAAGAGTTTTCACGTTTTCACTTGGGATCAACCGTGTGTTTACTTGTATTATCCCCTAAAATGTATTAAAAGTACATTATAAAGTATTTTAAATTGTATAAAAGGGGGTATGAACTCACTTGATTGAAGTGGTTGTTTTGAAGTAGTCGAGAGAATAATCGAGCAGAACTTCGACTTGTGAGAGTTATATTCTTAGGAATCTCGGGAGTGTAGAACTTCCTTCTGATCTTGAGTATGAAAACTGGGGTGTCGGGATGGCTTCGAGTGGAAAAACACAGAGCAAAAGTGCGGGAAAAGAGAAGAATTGAACAAGAAACTTGGAACCCTAGCCTCCCTTTTATAGGAGGCTGAATCGCCTCCATAGACTGGGCGTACGCTCTTATGCGGGGCGTAGCGTACATCAACGCTTACGTCAGCCTCCTGACGGACGATGGGATGTCTGCTGCCGAAGGGATTACACCCTTATCACCTGGTACGCTGGGCGTACCCCTTTACGCGGGGCGTAAATCGATTTTCAGACCTTATAAATTCTATAATTCTCGCATACGAGCTTCGTTTCTGGAATTCTTTATATCCACACGTAGGTGAGATTGTACTCTACAACTCTCATTTAGACTCCATCGGCTAGTTTTGAATTTATTTTTAATAATACCTTTTCAGCAAGCCGAAACTGGAAAAGTCCGTTAAAAATCCATAACTTCTTCATCCGACGTCCAATTTTATCTGTCTTTTTACCGTTGTATTCCTATAGTCAGGGTCTTCAACTTTCATTTAGGTTGTGTTTGCTAAAGATCGCTCGATCTCTAATTCGAGTTTTTAGCTGTCTACTGCTAGGTCAAAAACTTCGTAAAATCATAACTTCCTCATACGAAGTCAGATTTGGGCATTCTTTTTATGTGTGTTCACGGTTTAATGATATCCATGATTTTCATTTAGATGTTTAAGGTTAAAAAGTATTTTATTAACACTTCACGTTTTACATTTAATCGTATTGACGGTTTTGTTGTGAATCTTAGGTTGGTCATAACTCCTTCGTTATAACTCGGATTTTAGTGTTCTTTATATTTTTGGAAACATAATCACGATATCTACCACATAGTGTACTCAAACGGAGCTTTTTGAACATTTCATTTTCGATGATATTCTTATTACTTCACAAAGAGATTACAAGACTCGACTTTTAGACATTACATTAACCTCAAATAACGGGTTGTTACATCATCCCCTCGTTAGAGGGAATTTCATCCCAAAATTAATTACAAAATAAGTGCCAATGGACTAGGGAAGAGATGCATGTACTTTTGTTGCATCTGATCTTCTCTCTTCCAAGTGAATTCAGGTCCTCGCTTAGCATTCCAGCGAACCTTCATTATTGGTATGCGACTCTGTTTAGTTCGTTTGATCTCTCTAACCATGATCTCGATGGGTTCTTCCACAAAGTTAAGATTTTCGTTAAGTTCGATTTCGTCGAGTGGAATCACAAGAATTTCTTCGGACAAACACTTTTTCTGGTTCAATACGTGGAACATTGGATTTACTTTGTTAAGCTCGATTGGAAGTTGAAGTCTGCAAGCTACTGGACCAATCCTTGAAGTAATTTCGAAGGGTCCAATGTACCTTGGATATAGTTTTCCACGCTTCCCAAAGTGTATCATCCCCTTCCAGGTGAGACCTTCAGTAGAACGTGATCACCAACCTGGAATTCCAAGGGTTTTCGTCTTTTGTCGGCATAGCTCTTTTTCCTATCCTAGAGGTTTTCAGACGCTCTCGAATTTGTATGATCTTTTCATTTGTTTCCCTAATGATCTCCGGATCGGTGAGAGTGCTATCAGGGACTAGACCTTTTGCCAACTGCGTGTCGCCAACTTCCGCCCAGCACAGAAGTGATCTGCACTTACGGCCGTAAGGGCTTCAAATGGAGCAGTCTTGGTACTAGTATGATAACTGTTGTTGTAAGAGAACTCAACTAATGGTGAGTGAACATCCCACGCTTTACCAAAGTCGATCACACATGCTCGCAACATGTCTTCTAGAGTTTGGATCGTTCTCTCACATTGCCCGTCAGTTTGTGGGTGATAGGCTGTACTCATATCCAACCTTGCTCCCATGGATTTTTGCAACGATTGCCAGAATCTAGAAGTAAATCTACTGTCTCTGTTCGAGATGATAGACATTGGCACTCCATGAAGTCGCACGATCTCTCGGATGTAGGTTCTCGTTATCTTTTCCATCTTATCAGTTTCCTTGATCGGTAAGAAATGAGCAGACTTGGTTAGTCTGTCGACGATCACCCAAATGGAGTCGTGACCACCCTGAGTCTTCGGTAGTTTTGTTATGAAGTCCATGGAAAACTGTTCCCATTTCCACTTAGGTATTTCAGGTTGATGGAGTAGACCTGAGGGCTTCTGGTGTTCTACTTTTATCTTGGCGCAAGTCAAGCACTTGCTCACATAGGTAGCAGTTTTTGCTTTCATGTTTGGCCACCAGTAGAGTTGTTTGAGATCCAGATACATCTTATCTGAACCTGGGTGTACGGAGTATGGAGTCTTGTGTGCTTCTTTCATAACTATCTCTCTGAACCCACCAAACTTTAGTGTCCAGATTCGATTCATGAGGTAGCGTACTCCATCACTCTTGATCTCTAGATTCTTGTCTATCCCTCTAAGGGTTTCACCTGTCATGTTTTCGGGTTTCAAAGCTTCTATTTGAGCTTCCTTGATTTGTGTCAACAGATGTGAATGGATTGACATGGTTAATCACTTCACTCTTCGACTAGAGTACTCCTTACGACTAAGGGAATCAGCTACCACATTCGCCTTTCCCGGATGGTAACGAATCTCACATTCGTAGTTGTTGAGAAATTCGACCCAACATCATTGTCTTATGTTTAACTCCTTCTGGTTGAATATGTGTTGAAGGCTCTTATGGTCTGTGAAGATGGTGCACTTTGTACCGTATAGGTAGTGCCTCCAGATTTTTAGAGCGAAGACCACAGCTCCAAGTTCTAAGTCATGAGTGGTGTATTTGACTTCATGTGTCTTCAGTTGTCATGAGGCATACGTAATAACCTTTCCTTTCTACATCAGCACACAGCCCAACCCTTGATTCGAAGCATCGCAATACACCACAAAATCTTTGATCCCCTCTAGAAGAGAAAGAATGGGTGCACTGCATAGGGCCTGTTTCCGAGTCTAAAATGAAGCATCTTGTTTTTCTCCCCAGTTGTAGGTCACACCTTTCTGAGTTAGGGAGGTAAGAGGCTTTTCGATGCTGGAGAAGTTCTGAATGAACCTTCGATAATAACCAGCAAGGCCTAGAAATTGGCAAATCTTCGTTGGTGTAGTTTGGGCAGACCAATTTTCGATAACCTTGATTTTAGATGAGTCCACGTGGATTCCTTCTTCGCTGACCACGTGACCTAGGAAGTCCACCTTCCTAATCCAAAACTCTCATTTTGAGAACTTCGCATAAAGTCTCTAAGCTCGTAATGTCTCTAAGACTTGTCTTAGATGTTGGCCATGCTCTTCTTTACTCTTTGAATAAATGAGTATGTCATCTATGAATACTATCATAAATTTATCTAAGAATGGATGACATACCCGATTCATTAAGTCCATGAACATGGCAGGGGCATTGGTTAGTCTGAATGGCATCACTACAAACTCGTAATGCCCGTATCTTGTTCGGAAGGCCGTCTTGGGAATATCACTCTCCAGGACTCACAGCTGGTGATATCCCGATCTTAGATCGATCTTGGAGAAGTAGTTGGCCCCTTAGAGTTGGTCGAATAAGTCGTCGATTCGGGTAGGGGATATCGGTTCTTGATGGTAAGTTTGTTGAGCTCTTTGTAGTCAATGCACATCCTAAATGATCCATCCTTCTTTTTCACAAACAACACTGGTTCTCCTCAAGGCGAGAAGCTCGGCCTAATGAATCCTTTGCTGAGTAGCTCATTCAGTTGGCTAGATAGCTCCTCCATCTCCGTTGTGGCTAATTGATAGGGCACTTTGGCTACCGGGGTAGCTCCAAGAATCAGATCGATTCTATATTCGACTTGTCTCACGGCTGGTATTCCTGGAAGATCCTCGAGAAAAACATCGGGAAAATCGCATACATCAGGCATGCTCTTGATGTCCTAGACTTCGCGTTTCACATCCACGACATGTGCTAAAAACGCATGGCATTCCTTACGTAGGCACTTCTTAGCTTGGATACACGAGATGATACGAAGAGTGGTACTGGGTTTGTCGCCATAGATAATGAGGGTTTCGCCAGTTGGTAGATTAAGGCGAATGACCTTATCCTAACATAAAATGTCCGCACGATGAGAACTCAGCCAGTCCATCCCTATTATGACATCAAAACTCTTAATCGAGACTGGCATGAGGTTGATTGGAAAGGGATTATCGTTTAGATTTAGGGTATAGGTTAAGTATATCTCCTTAGTGCCTTCTGTTTTACCGTTGGCCATTTCTACTATAAATGGTTCACTTAATGATTGGGGTGTTTGTTTCAACATGCCTTTAAAATTATGACTCATAAAACTCCTCTTCGCTCCATTATCAAACAAAATGCATGCATACGATTTATCGAGAAGAAACGTACTTGTAACAACAGTGGGGTCTGCAACGGCTTCATCCTGTCCCATTGCGAACACTCGGCCCCTTCCGCCGGTATTCCTGTTGTTTGCCTTCGGGCAGTCCCTATGGTAGTGCCTCGTGGCTCCGCACTCAAAGCAGGCATGGCTTAGTCTGGAATTAGCAGTGGGGGAGGCTTGTTGGGCTGGCTCCTTGCAGAAGAGGACCGTATGCCCCTTCTTATTCAACTTGGTGCATTAGAAGTCACTGCAAGGACCGTGGTGGTGGAAGTTGCATTGGTTGCACTTCGGAAATCTCCCACTGTATGAACTTGTGGGTGCAGTGGTGGTAGGAGCAGTAACAGCGTGAGCCGCTACCACTTGTTGTTTCTTGGGGTTCCCCTGTAGGTTTTACCTCCTTTAATGGATCGGCAGTAGCTGCTATAGTACCCTGTTTGACCCCATGGTCGATGAGTTGTTGAGCCAGGCGCTTAGCGTTGTTGAAAGTGATAGGGTTGGAGGCCAAGACGTGACCTTGAATCTAGGGTGACAACCCTTAAATGTACCTCTCAACCTTTTTCGGTTCTGGTTTGACCATGGCAGAGCACAAGGCAACAAGGTCGTTGAACCTGGCCGTGTAGGCTACTATGTCAGACCCAATCATCTTCATATTCCAGTGCTCCTGCTCTAGCTTTTTTATCTCGCCCCTTGGGTAGTATTCCTCCAGTATTAGGACCTTCAAGTCCTCCCAACTTATGGTGTTGGTGACGGTGAGAGTCGCGGACTTCACATGACTTTTCCACCATGTGAGGGCTCGATCAGTGAGGGTGCAAGCGGCGAACTTGACTTTTCTCGCTTCTTGGCAAGAGCAGACCTCAAAGACCATTTCGGTCTTTTCGAACCATTGCATCAGTGCAATGACTCCCCCATTGCCATTAAAAGTTTTTGGCTTTGCATTAGAGAACTCCTTGTAAGTACATTCCCTTACGTGACCATGACTAGTGCCATAGTTGGAATGATTCGTGTTGCTTCCTGCCCCTCCATTTCCATTGGAGTTTATTTGTGAGAGGGCGGCGGTTACTGCTGCTGTGATAGCAGCCTGGACCATGGCCGGATCATAAGTTGGTGGTGGAGTTAAGCATTCCCTTGTAGCATGTCTAGGCATCGGATATCAGCTGCGTTATCTTCCATCCTTATGTCAACCTCGTGAATCCGGTTTGCTTGGACTCTGGATTGATAAGCCTGATTGGCAAGTTTGCCTACCATAACTGGGATTGCTCGATCAGTTGAACTTCCTCCGCTGACATCGTAGAAGTCCCGACACAAACAATAAGGAGGACGTAGTCCTTACTGCTGGCTCCAATATTGGATGTGGCTTCCCCAGACGGGAGTTGGTCCTTGAAATCCCATCCTGAAAGGAGCTCGAATGGATGAAGGTCGGACGGCTGGCGGATTGATTACCTCAGGCTCTGAGGCTAAGCTATCTGAATCTTCCTCCTCCTCATCTTCCATGGGTTCCTCCTCGGGGTCATCTTCAATCCATCCCCCATTACCTTGGTTGGGGTAGTAGGGGTCGCCAAGGTGATGGAATCCAATCATTGAGTCTATACGAGAATAGGGTTAAGAATTGACTATAAGCTAAAGCATGTAAAATTTACCCTTAATTTTGACGGTTGAAGATACCCAAATACTCCCATAGTAGTCTTAATGATATGCTCTTGGTATGTTTTAAATTTGTTGTCCACTGCAGACACTCCCTAGCATACGTTAGTCGGCTCTCGGACAAATATAGTTGATCAGGCTATATTCATCCTAGTTACGATTACATATCCCAAGGCACGCCTGCACTACCCAATTTATTTATAATACTTCTATATCGATCTATTTATCACACTGTTATTAATATGAAATGAATGCATGCCTACTTTTAAAAAAAATTAATTTTTAAAAGTATGACTCTTACTCTGAGTGTTTTTGCCCAGTTGTGTTTATAGTTGTATACCAAAAATGGTTTTGATATACTTAATTCACTATAAACAATGCTTTGATACCAATCTGTCACACCCCCAAACCAGAACGGCGGAAACGTTCGGGGGCGGAGGACGTCATATTCAGTATCATAAAAGTTCATAGTAAGGAAAGTACACACCACCATATATAAAGGTTTCAAAATGTTTACATAATTGTATTTTTTACATGTTCAAAAGATAAATACATAAACATCTTTCAAAAGAAGTAATTAACGACAGAGCGTTAATCCCCAAAAGCTGGTTTCCAAACCTTCTTAGCGGTTCCCTGAGAATACAAGTTATTTTAAAGAAAAAGTGTCAACAATTAAGTTGGTGAGTTCATAAGCGGTTTTGAGAAAATGTATACCATTCCAAACTTCGTGTGTTTTCCAAGAAAATCCCTTATTTTCTTATAAAAGTATGAAATGCATATGAATGTTCGTGTTGTGAATTGTAAATAGTTGTACCAGGAAAATCCCTTATTTTCCTATTAGTTGATTGTTTTCGATACAGGAAAATCCCTTCTTTTCCTAAAGTAACAGGCAGTCTCTAATTTCCAAGACCGAAAATCGCAAGCAACCGACATGCTTAAAAGGTTAGGGCATAGTTTTATATAATAAAGCTCTAAGAAGATCGCATTCGTTAGATGAAGAATAGTTTTAATAGCTACTCATCCATAAAATCAGAATACCATAATAATTGTCTATCCGGTGAGTTTTATAACCATACTAAACATAATATGCCTGTGACGATGGTCTTCGGGCGTCGAAATGTTTTGACAAACTGTCACCCAAAGGACTGTAGCTAGCAGCCAGTGCGCGGGATCATGACTTCCCGTATAGATCTATACATATTTGACATGCTCTCCAAATGGGAGACTCTGGTTATAATAGACAGGACTTTAGGTAGTACCTTTTAACAAAAAGGTAGCATTGAAGATGTAATCGACTCACGGATTCTAAACTAAGTTTGTATTAAAATAATAGTTTTGTATGAAATGTTTATCCTCTTTCACAATGTTTGACAAAGCATAAATCATAAGTTCTTTGAATGCATAAAAATGGTTTAACAAGGATGGCTACCCTGGATACTATGTATTTTGTATAAATCTTATGCATGCAAAGTATAACAAGAGTTTTCACGTTTTCACTCAGGATCAACCGTGTGTTTACTTGTATTCTCCCCCAAAATGTATTAAAAGTACATTATAAGGTATTTGAAATTGTATAAAAGGGGGTATGAACTCAGTTGATTGAAGTGGTAGTTTTGAAGTAGTCGAGAGAAGAATCGAGTAGAACTTCGACTAGTGAGAGTTAAATTTTTGGGAATCTCGGGAGTGTAGAAATTCTTTCTGATCTTGAGTATGAAAACTAGGTGTCGGGATGGATTCGAGTGGAAAACACAGAGCAAAAGTGCGGGAAAAGAGAAGAATTGAACAAGAAACTCGGAACCCTAGCCTCCCTTTTATAGGAGGCTGAACCGCCTCCGTACGTTGGGCGTACGTTCTTACGCGGGGCGTAGTGTACGTTAGCGCTTACGTCAGCCTCCTAATGGATGATGGGATGTCTGTTGCCGAAGGGACTACGCCCTTATCACCTGGTACACTGGGCGTGCCCCTTTACGCGGGGCATAAATCGATTTTCAGACCTTCTAAATTCCGTAACTCTCGCGTACGAGCTCCGTTTTTGGCATTCTTCATATCCACACGTAGGTGAGACTGTACTCTAAAACTCTCATTTAGACTCCGTCGGCTAGTTTTGACTTTATTTTTAATAATACCTTTTTAGCAGGCCGAGACTACAAAAGTCGTTAAAAATCCATAACTTCTTCATCCGGCGTCCGATTTTATCTGTCTTTTTACAGTTTTACTCCTATGGTCAAGGTCTTCAACTTTCGTTTAGGTTGTTTCGGTCAAAAATCCCTCGATCTCTATTTCGAGTTTTTAGTTGTCTACTGCTACATCCGAAACTTCGAAAAATCATAACTTCCCAATACGAAGTCAGATTTGGGCGTTCTTTTTATGTATGTTCACAGTTTAATGATATCTATAATTTTCATTTAGATACTTAAGGTTAAAAAGTATTTTATTAAAACTTTGCGTTTTACGTTTAATCATATTGACGGTTTTGTTGTGAATCTTAGGTTGGTCATAACTCCTTCATTATAACTCAGATTTTAGTGTTCTTTTTATTTTTGGAAAGCTTATCATGATATCTACCACATAGTGTACTGAAACAGAGCTTTTTGAACATTTCATTTTCGATGATATTCTTATTACTTCACAAATAGATTACAAGACTCGACTTTTAGACATTACATTCACCTGAAATAATGGGTTGTTACATGTTTATGCTTATATTGTGTTTAATATAGGAACTTTTCTTAGGAATTTTGTGCCTGCCTTGGTGCTATTTTACTCGGGTGCGAGTCGATCCTTCGTGTCTTTATCCTTTAGTCGTCACGTTAGTGTTAGACATGAGGCTTTGAGTCGACCACTAAGGGTTTCTATAGCCGACGAGCATGTGGTTTTTGCCACTGATGTATTCCGGGGTTGTGTTTTGGAGATTTTCGATGTTGAGTTTCTAAAAGATCTGGTGCCGATAGCAATGGGAGATGTATATGTCATACTGGGCATGGATTGGTTGAGCCGGTTTGGCGATGTAATTGATTGTGAACATTAAATGGGGACAATTCGAGACCCTGGTGGGGGAGTACTTACTGTTAATGGCGAGGGAACTAGATCAGGATCAGCTTTCTACTCTGTCGCCAGGGCAAGAGAATGTCTGCAGCTGGGATGTATGGGCTTCTTAGCTTATGTAGTGGATACTCAGGTTGTCAAGGATAGAATAATTTATGTTTTCGATGTTCCGGTGGTATGTGATTTCTCGGATGTGTTCGGTGTGCCTCCTGAGAGGCAGGTGGAGTTCCGGATCGATTTGATTACGGGGGCCGCACATATTGCCAAGTCATCATATAGCCTCGCGCCGCCTGAGATGCAGGAGTTAACCTCGCAGCTTTAGGAGCTGTCGGGGAAGGGTTTTATTCGACCGAGTAGTTGGAAATAACCTAAATATTTTTCGTGTATATTGTGTCAAATGTATAATTTTTTACAATAAGGACTAAAATTGTCAAAGTGGCTAAAAAATTGAGGCAAAAATCTGAAGTTTTTTTTTTTGTGTTTTTTTTTACCAAAATGTAAAAGTATTGTTTCCAAGGGCCAAAGTGTTAAAGTTCCCAAAACATGTGGCAAAAATCTTAATGCCCAAAAAGATCCTATTACTAACTTTGTTAATGTTTAGTGTGTGTGTGTATATATATATATATATATATATATATATATATATATATATATATATATATATACTAATATATTACATTATAGATTATGATATATATATGTTATTTTTGTCTTTTCCATTTCAACAATCAAAATTACCATTCCATTTAAACAATTAAAATTCCACTGTTACCTATAAAAGGTTATAATATTTTAATAATGTGTTTTGACACAAATATCCTTAGTATTCATATATTTGGAATGATTTCAAGGGAACTTTGGTCTTTTTGCACTCTAAATCATTAAGGCGCCATCATACCTCTAATATCACACCGGCGTTATCAGTTGTTCAACCATTCATAACGTCTCAACTTTTCCGGACGATAAATATCCATACAAACACTAAAACCCCCAAATCGTCGAGGGGTAATCGTACTTAAAATCGATTTTATCCAATAATAGACACTCTTATACTCCTCGCGACCAGATCTGTAGCACCTGGTTTCCGGTATGTGAATTTTATTTGAGCATTGCCCTAATTTAACCTTGGACTCGGCGAGTCATAGGGTCCGACTCGCCGAGTAGGGACGAGACTCAGGACACGTTTTAAGTAGGCGACTCGGTGAGTCCACATCCGGGACTCGGCGAGTCCCCGCTGCTGGGTGAAACCCTAAGTTTCAAGGGTTTGCACCCTATTTAAACTCTCATTCCGCCCCAACTCGTCCCCATTCACCCCCAGAACTCCCCCTACATCGTTTACCCTTGTTTCCTTGAGAGCTTGAGGTGTTCTTGGTGTGTTCTTGAAGGTTTTGAGGAGTAAGAGGAGTGGATCAAGAAGAGGAGGAGATCAGCCATCTTTGTGTTATTTCAACATTTCCTTTGAGGTATAACCCGTTTTCCCCTTGATTCTATGCTTAAAACTTCATTTGGGTCCTTCTTGGTCAACTCCCCAAGTTTGTATGTGCATTATATGTCGTAATAAGGCGTTTGGCCTTTGGATCTATGCAAGATTGAGCTCCAGGAGCTCAGATCTGGTAGCTTTTTGGCCCCATGAGGCTTGTTAGCCCTAGATCTACCCTTTTGAGACATTTTGAGCCCCATAATCCATTTTGGTGAATATCCACACGTAAAGTTGGAAACTTTACGTGTGATTCGTGCCCTAGAAGTCTAGATCTATGAATGGCATGGACTGGAATCGAGCAAATCGGTATATTTAAGAAGTGCATGGCGACGACTCGGCGAGTCGCATAGGTGACTCGGTGAGTCTGGTCGCGAGTCACCGATTTGGTCCCTTCTTCATGTGTCGAGTTGAGCCATGAGTCACAGGGGGTGACTCGGTGAGTTGGAAGCTGAACTCACCCATGTTAGGACTCGGCGAGTCAATGCCCTGACTCGGCGAGTCCAAGGCAATCTTCATAGATCAAGAACAGACTCGGCGAGTTGTTCATACAACTCGGCGAGTCTTAGCATAAAGTGTTCTTCGGATGAAGATGAACTCGATGAGTTGTTCATACAACTCGGCGAGTAGGATGAAGAAGTTGTATGACAGTTAGAAGGTGAACTCGCCGAGTCATAGCCCGACTCGACGAGTAGAACCAGGGACCCAGGACATTGGTTTGCTAGGGACTCGGCGAGTGGTGATCCACTCGGCGAGTCGGGTCAACTGAAAGTTGACCCTAGCTTTGGCTTAGGGCTAAACCAGGGGTAAAATGGTCATTTTACCTAAAGGACAGTTAGCAGTGTTTGATTGAGTATGTTGTGGGAATTGCAGCCGGAGGACTCCCGGAGCAGCAGCAGTCAGTTAGTTCCCGATCAGTTCAGCAGCTACTTTGAGGTGAGTTACCTTCCAGTAGCAGTGGGTCTAAGGCCACAATGCCGACCCACCAGTAGGAGATGTTTGATAGATGATTGTCTTTGTGATATCATCTAAGTTTGCTATTACCTGACATGTTATATGCTAGCATGATATGTTGTATGTGATAGTAGTAGAGTTTGGTTGTTAGGACCGAAGGGTAGTCAGACACCCCAGATACGTCTGACAGTACGTGATGATATGTATGCATGCTGGCTTGTTATGTTATATGTGATCGTAGAAGTAGGGGTGAAATAGTCCCCGAGGATCGGTTGTTAGGACCGATGGGTAGTCAGCACCCCAGAATGGCTTGACATGGGTAGTCAGCACCCCAGAATGGCTTGACACGGGTAAGACGGCACCCCAGAATGGCCGTATGGGTAGGTCGGCACCCCAGAATGGCCGTACCGGGTAGTCAGGCACCCCAGAATAGCCTGGCAGTACGTATGTTATGTGTTCGTATGGTATGCAGTACGTTGGGGGAACTCACTAAGCTTTGTGCTTACGTTTACAGTTTTGTTTTCAGGTACCTCTGCATCGAATGAGAAGGAGCCGGCGCGGTAGCGACACGTCATACACACACTCTTCGGTTTCCGCATTTATGAGATTTACTGGGATTGTACTCTGATATTTTGATGGGATGTATGGTTTGACTTTTTAGAACATGGCCGCGATGTGTTATGGTGTGAACAAACAATGTTTTTATTTATTAATGTTTTCCAAAATAATACCTCAAAAATGAAATTTTCACACGTAAAAATTGGGTCGTTACAAGTTGGTATCAGAGCCCTGGTTTGAGGGATTCGGACACACCTTCGGGAGTGTTTGGACTCAAATCGAGGGATTGAAAGATTTTCCAAAAGAAATTGTTCTTTAAAACCCGGAAAAGAGTCATAAGAAAGAGCAAAGTGTGTGACGTGCGCGACCGGCCGAGCTCAAGTAAGTATTCCCCATGGTACCCATACAAGTTTATGTTATGTTTATCAGCTTATTGAATATTGCATGCTAGAATTGAGTAGACAGCAGTAGGATAGCCTGTGTAGGTTATGCCTGATAGTATGAGCTTAGCATCCTATGTTAAGTGTCGTTTCTTGTTCTAAGAACAGTTTTGGCTTGAGTCTGTTTTTCCTTATCCGAATGCTGCTTGCTTCGTGCTTGGTGGGATTGTGAGTAATGGGAGTGAGCCACTAGGTAAACACGTCACACCACATGTAATCAGGGTTGAATAATCCCAAAGTGTTGGAACTAGCCCTATTGCGCAGCTCTTGTTTGAGTCCAACCGTTGTAGGGACGGATCTTTTACTTGAAGGATTATCTAATCCTCATCACATGTGATGGTGTTTAGGTGGTGGCTAACTGGCATTATGAGGAGACCTACAGCAGCTGGGGACCAGTTGTGTTAAACTTGAGTTTTCCCTAGGGCAAGCCTAGGATGAGAATAACAGAGAGTAGCAGTAGAAAAGGGGAGTTGGTGGAGTCGAGGAATTCCTCGGAGAAGGTACGGATAGATGTGGAAGGTAGTATGGGCCCGTACTACTGAAAGCAGAGGATCCGTACCCGAGCCGAGGAAGGCCAAGACAAGACCAAGGAACCTGTAAGTAGTTGAGATCCCTCAGAAAGTAGCAGTACCACTAATGATTATTATGATGTTTTGCGGAATGGTGGTACTTCGACCGAGACCGACAGATGGCGGGTCAGGAGAGGGGTCAGGTTCGGGACCTGGCACCGAGCCGATTGAGGAGAGGCTACGTGAGTTCATCACGTCAGAGATCACTAGGGGCATTCTTGAGTCGACCCCCATCATCTTTGGGTCGATCAAGGAAGGGATCATGGAGTTGATGGAGGATCGCCTACGGGCATTCAGGAGCGACTTGGCCTCTAGCCAGTCAGGATCTCGCACACTGTCCTTCAAGGACTTCAGGGGCAGTGGTGCGCCGGATTTCCATGGGGTGAAGGACCCCATTGTCGCCAGGCGGTGGATTGCGGATATTGAGTCCGCCCAGTTGACCAGCTTCTGCCCCGAGGGGTCGAAGGTGAGGTACGCAGCAGGGTGTTTGCGGGACCGGGCCCGAGATTGGTGGGAGTCAGTGGGTGACTCGTTGGGAACCTCAGCTATCGAGGCAATGACCTGGTCGGACTTTGTGGCTAGGTTCAGGGCAGAGTTTGCGCCAGCGGTCGAGCTTCAGCAGCTGGCCAGAGAGTTTCTAGATATGAGGCAGACGACAGAGACCGTGGCGGAGATCACCGCCAAGTTTCGGGAGAGGGATTTATTGGTGCCCCAGTATGCAGGCGACGAGGATATGAGGAGGAATCGTTACCATGATATGCTACGAGCTGACATTCGGGAGCATGTCAGCTTTTCGGCTTGCCCTACCCTGGACTCCATGATTGCCAGGGCTAGAGAGAGAGAGATAGATTTGGAGCACATCCGGAAACGGAAACTTGAGGATGGTCAGGCATCAGGGGCTTCGGGGAAGAAGCCCAAGGGATCAGATGGGAGGCCAAAAGGCCATTCGGGTCCGAGCCGCTGCAGGAGGTGCGGCAGGCCGCACGAGGGGGCGTGCAGGATGGGATCGTCAGGCTGCTACAAGTGCGGCAAGTTTGGGCATATCAGCAGGGATTGCACTGCTCCTGCGACAGTTAGTCAGACATCGGAGTTGCTGTGTTTTCACTGCAACCAGAGGGGCCACAAGAAGGCCAATTGCCCCATGTTGACAGTTTCAGCGCCAGTGAAGGCGCCAGCTCCGGCGACCCTGCGGATCACGGATGGCCGTCAGGGCAAGGCAGAGGCTCCAGTGGTGAGGAGTCGGGCATTTCAGTTGACTGCTGAGGAGGCACGCGCCGCGCCCGATGTGGTGACGGGATCGTTCCATGTGAACGGCATCCCGGTTCAGGTATTGTTCGACTCGGGTGCATCCCGATCGTTCGTTTCTCTTGCTCTTAGCAAGAGATTTCATGAGACTTCAGGCGAGTTAAATTGCCCGTTAGAGGTAGAGATTGCTGACGATCGCTCGGTGCGAGCATCGATGGTGTTTCGAGATTGTGTTCTGCGGCTGTTTGAGGAGTGTTACCTGGTAGACTTGGTTCCCATTCCATTGCGTGGGAACAAGGTGATTATTGGTATGGATTGGTTGAGCCCTAATGGGGCAGTGATAGATTGCGCACAGCAGCTAGTGCGAGTCAGGACCCCAAGCGGGGGAGAGTTAGTGATTCATGGAGAGCGGCCGCAGTGTGGACCCACTGTATGTTCAGCAGCGAGGGCCAGGCGCTACCTTCAGCAGGGATGCGCGGGTTATGTCGCGTACGTGATGGACACCCAGGAGGCGGGTAAGGCGACTGTGAGCGAGGTCCCGGTGGTTCGAGATTTTGCTGATGTTTTCCCGGAGGAACTACCTGGGATACCTCCGGAGCGACAGGTGGAGTTCAGGATTGACCTCATTCCCGGTGCGGCTCCGATAGCCAAAGCACCGTATCGGTTGGCTCCTCCCGAGATGCAGGAGTTGTCTACGCAGCTGCAGGAGCTGCTGGACAAGGGATTTATTCGGCCGAGCAGTTCGCCCTGGGGAACCCCGATTCTGTTTGTGAAGAAGAAGGATGGGTCGCATCGGATGTGTATAGATTATCGGGAGCTGAACAAGGTAACGGTGAAGAACCGTTACCCGCTTCCGAGGATTGATGACCTCTTTGACCAGCTTCGGGGCGCATCTTGGTTCTCCAAGATTGATTTGCGTTCGGGATATCATCAGATGAGGGTCAGGGAGGAAGATATGCAGAAGACCGCGTTTCGGACGCGCTATGGCCATTACGAGTTCGTGGTGATGCCGTTTGGGCTCACCAATGCTCCTGCCGCGTTCATGGACCTCATGAACCGTGTATGCAGACCGATGCTGGACCGGTCTGTGATAGTCTTCATCGATGATATCTTGGTTTATTCCAAGACCCGGGAGGAACATGAGGAGCATTTGAGAGAGGTGTTAGAGACCCTGAGGAGGGAGAACTTGTATGCCAAGTTCTCCAAGTGTGAGTTTTGGTTGCGCGAGGTGCAATTTCTGGGACACCTCGTCAACCAGAACGGGATTCTGGTCGATCCGGCCAAGGTCGAGGCCGTGATGAGATGGGAGGTTCCGAAGTCTCCATCTGAGATTCGGAGCTTCCTGGGATTGGCAGGCTACTATCGAAGATTTATCCAGGATTTCTCCAAGATAGCCATGCCCCTGACGCGGCTGACGAAGAAAGCCGTGGTCTTTCGGTGGGGACCCGAGCAGCAGGCTGCATTTGAGACGCTGAGACAGCGATTGTGTGAGGCGCCGATCTTAGCCCTACCAGAGGGCTTAGAGGACTTCGTGGTTTATTGTGATGCGTCCATTTCTGGGTTGGGCGCGGTGCTGATGCAAAGGGGGCATGTCATTGCTTACGCTTCAAGGCGGCTCAAGCCTCACGAGGCGAACTACCCGACGCACGATTTGGAGTTGGGGGCGGTGGTATTTTCCCTCAAGATTTGGCGACATTACCTCTATGGGGTTCGGTGTACCATCTACACGGACCACAAGAGCTTGAGGTACCTCATGGATCAGCCGAATCTGAACATGAGGCAGCGCCGGTGGTTGGATGTGGTGAAGGATTATGATTGCGAGATCCTTTACCACCCGGGGAAGGCCAATGTGGTGGCCGATGCGCTTAGCCGCAAGACGGCACCGATCAGGGACGCCTGTTTGAGGATGACTGTGGTGACTCCCCTGTTGGAGCAGATTCGGGAGGCTCAACAGGAGGCTATCAAGGAGGAGCATCGGAAAAGCGAGCGTGTAGTAGGTCAGGTTTCCTCCTTCGATTATGATAGCCGAGGGTTATTGACACTACACCATAGGGTGTGGGTGCCGTATCACGG
The DNA here is from genome assembly GCF_052625555.1 of Lactuca saligna. Lineage (NCBI taxonomy): Eukaryota > Viridiplantae > Streptophyta > Magnoliopsida > Asterales > Asteraceae > Lactuca > Lactuca saligna. The sequence goes on along the minus strand of NC_136421.1, from coordinate 66,715,381 downwards.
GGGCGTGCGCCAGATTTTGATGGAGGAGGCGCACAAGTCCCGATTCTCTATTCATCCCGGGGCAACGAAGATGTATAGGGATCTTCGTCTAGACTATTGGTGGCCCTGCATGAAGCGGGATGTGGCATGGTATGTCGAGCGATGTTTGACCTGCAGGAGGGTCAAGGCCGAACATCAGAGACCGCATGGCAAGATGCAGCCGTTGGATATTCCACTGTGGAAATGGGAAGATATCACGATGGATTTTATCACGAAGCTTCCCAGGACCGCACGTGGAGTGGATTCGATTTGGGTCATCGTGGATAGATTGACCAAGAGTGCTCACTTTATTCCGATTCAGGAGAGCATATCGGCCGAGAAATTGGCCGACATCTATATCAGGGAGATTGTGGCCCGGCATGGGGTGCCGGTATCGGTGATCTCGGACAGGGATGTGCGTTTTACTTCCAGGTTTTGGAAGAGATTCCATGACGAGTTAGGCACTCGTCTGCATTTCAGCACCGCCTTTCACCCGCAGACAGATGGTCAGAGTGAGCGGACCATCCAGACTTTGGAGGACATGTTGCGGGCGTGTGTTCTAGATTTCGGTGGTAGCTGGGATACCTATCTTCCCTTGGCTGAGTTCTCCTACAACAACAGCTATCACGCGAGTATCGACCGCCCTCCCTTCGAGATGTTGTACGGACGGAGGTGTAGGACCCCGATATGCTGGGGTGAGGTTGGCCAGAGAGTCATGGGAAGCACCGAAGTGGTGCTCAAGACGACTGAGAGGATCCAGCAGGTCCGGAGCAGGCTTCAGACTGCTCAGAGTCGGCAGAAAAGTTATGCCGACAAGCGTCGATCCGATTTAGAGTTCCAGGTCGGGGATATGGTCCTCCTGAAGGTGTCGCCGTGGAAAGGCGGCATCCGATTCAGGAAGCGGGGCAAGTTGGGCCCTCGATTCATCGGACCGTTCTGGGTCTTAGCCCGGGTGGGCAAGGTAGCATATAGGCTAGATCTGCCAGCCGAGCTTAGCCAGATCCACAGCACTTTCCATGTTTCGCAGTTGCGGAAGTGCCTAGTGGACGATTCTGCTGTAGTACCTTTGGAGGATATTCAGGTTGATGACAGCCTGAACTACATTGAGCGCCCAGTCGCAATCCTCGACAGGAAGTCGAAGGATTTAAGGAACAAGAGGGTGGAGTTAGTGAAGGTGCAATGGCAGCACCGCAAAGGTTCAGAGTGGACTTGGGAACCGATGGACGAGATGATGGAGCACCACCCCGAGCTGTTTCAGGACCAGGCAGCAGACTTCGAGGACGAAGTCTAAAATAAGTGGGGGAGATTTGTAGCACCTGGTTTCCGGTATGTGAATTTTATTTGAGCATTGCCCTAATTTAACCTTGGACTCGGCGAGTCATAGGGTCCGACCCGCCGAGTAGGGACGAGACTCAGGACACGTTTTAAGTAGGCGACTCGGTGAGTCGACATCCGGGACTCGGCGAGTCCCCGCTGCTGGGTGAAACCCTAAGTTTCAAGGGTTTGCACCCTATTTAAACTCTCATTCCGCCCCAACTCGTCCCCATTCACCCCCAGAACTCCCCCTACATCGTTTTCCCTTGTTTCCTTGAGAGCTTGAGGTGTTCTTGGTGTGTTCTTGAAGGTTTTGAGGAGTAAGAGGAGTGGATCAAGAAGAGGAGAAGGAGATCAGCCATCTTTGTGTTATTTCAACATTTCCTTTGAGGTATAACCCGTTTTCCCCTTGATTCTATGCTTAAAACTTCATTTGGGTCCTTCTTGGTCAACTCCCCAAGTTTGTATGTGCATTATATGTCGTAATAAGGCGTTTGGCCTTTGGATCTATGCAAGATTGAGCTCCAGGAGCTCAGATCTGGTAGCTTTTTGGCCCCATGAGGCTTGTTAGCCCTAGATCTACCCTTTTGAGACATTTTGAGCCCCATAATCCATTTTGGTGAATATCCACACGTAAAGTTGGAAACTTTACGTGTGATTCGTGCCCTAGAAGTCCAGATCTATGAATGGCATGGACTGGAATCGAGCAAATCGGTATATTTAAGAAGTGCATGGCGACGACTCGGCGAGTCGCATAGGTGACTCGGCGAGTCTGGTCGCGAGTCACCGATTTGGTCCCTTCTTCATGTGTCGAGTTGAGCCATGAGTCACAGGGGGTGACTCGGTGAGTTGGAAGCTGAACTCACCCATGTTAGGACTTGGTGAGTCAATGCCCTGACTCGGCGAGTCCAAGGCAATCTTCATAGATCAAGAACAGACTCGGCGAGTTGTTCATACAACTCGGCGAGTCTTAGCATAAAGTGTTCTTCGGATGAAGATGAACTCGACGAGTTGTTCATACAACTCGGCGAGTAGGATGAAGAAGTTGTATGACAGTTAGAAGGTGAACTCGCCGAGTCATAGCCCGACTCGACGAGTAGAACCAGGGACCCAGGACATTGGTTTGCTAGGGACTCGGCGAGTGGTGATCCACTCGGCGAGTCGGGTCAACTGAAAGTTGACCCTAGCTTTGGCTTAGGGCTAAACCAGGGGTAAAATGGTCATTTTACCTAAAGGACAGTTAGCAGTGTTTGATTGAGTATGTTGTGGGAATTGCAGCCGGAGGACTCCCGGAGCAGCAGCAGTCAGTTAGTTCCCGATCAGTTCAGCAGCTACTTTGAGGTGAGTTACCTTCCAGTAGCAGTGGGTCTAAGGCCACAATGTCGACCCACCAGTAGGAGATGTTTGATAGATGATTGTCTTTGTGATATCATCTAAGTTTGCTATTACCTGACATGTTATATGCTAGCATGATATGTTGTATGTGATAGTAGTAGAGTTTGGTTGTTAGGACCGAAGGGTAGTCAGACACCCCAGATACGTCTGACAGTACGTGATGATATGTATGCATGCTGGCTTGTTATGTTATATGTGATTGTAGAAGTAGGGGGTGAAATAGTCCCCGAGGATCGGTTGTTAGGACCGATGGGTAGTCAGCACCCCAGAATGGCTTGACATGGGTAGTCAGCACCCCAGAATGGCTTGACACGGGTAAGACGGCACCCCAGAATGGCCGTATGGGTAGGTCGGCACCCCAGAATGGCCGTACCGGGTAGTCAGGCACCCCAGAATAGCTTGGCAGTACGTATGTTATGTGTTCGTATGGTATGCGGTACGTTGGGGGAACTCACTAAGCTTTGTGCTTACGTTTACAGTTTTGTTTTCAGGTACCTCTGCATCGAATGAGAAGGAGCCGGCGCGGTAGCGACACATCATACACACACTCTTCGGTTTCCGCATTTATGAGATTTACTGGGATTGTACTCTGATATTTTGATGGGATGTATGGTTTGACTTTTTAGAACATGGCCGCGATGTGTTATGGTGTGAACAAATAATGTTTTTATTTATTAATGTTTTCCAAAATAATACCTCAAAAATGAAATTTTCACACGTAAAAATTGGGTCGTTACAAGTTCATCATAAAGTAAGTTTTTTTTCCATACCCTGTTACACTATTTTTCATATTTACGCTTATTTTTTAAAAAGAAATTGAAATCAACTACTCCAATGTCTATTTTGTAAGTAGAATTTCGAATACTAGAAGTCATAGTTCGTTATATGATCTCCCATTAGAGATTTTGAGTCGGATATTTGTAGTATTAAGGTCAGAATCTGCGAAAGACATCGTCTCTGCAAGACTTTGGTAATTCTCAATAAACATCAACCAATGAATGTATATTTGATGAAATACAACTTTATTTATTTGTTATTTGTTGTGTATTTAAATTTTTGAAGTTCAAAAAAGATGTATGAAGCAGGGGTGATCCTCAAGTGTTCAGAACAGCATGCATTGACATGATTGAAGGAATGGGTCCCAAAAATCAAAATGCTAATTCATTTATACGCACATGTGCGTTGCATAATAACATTGAAGCCATGTTCATACAAGAATTGTATGTGTATTTTCATTAACTATATGTAATTTATACCATTTATAAATGTTTTGTGTCATTGATATTATATATTGATATTGTTATTCTGTCAACAGGATGAGTGTTTTTCTTGTGGCAATTTTTATTTAGGATTCTGTTTATTGAGACAAGCAGCAAATGAAGATCATCTTGAGGCAATTTATTTGCTTGGAATGATCCATATTTCAAGAGGGCCTCATCAATGTGATGAAGGAATGTATATATGGTATATATGTATATTAAATTATGTATATAGTTAATTAAGGCATGTTTGTAGTTTGTGGTTAGTGTTGTGTTGTGTTGTGTTGTATATTATTTATTGTTGTATTCAAAAGGATACATTGGATTAATTGATGGATATGTTAATGTGTAGGTTTACAATTACTTGATGCTGATTTTAGCTAGGCAGTTCCGGATGATAGGGAGTACACGGGTGTTGTTGATAGTGCCAAAGTGTTGTTGTGGGCTATTGATGTTGTTCATAGACTTACAATGAATAACATCACATTCCAATGTGAAGACCCACATCATTCTGTTAAAGGTGCATTTGTAATAGGCCATGAAGAGGATCAGGATCGACAAAGATATTGCACAGTTTGTCGTTAGTATGTATAGTATGGTAGGTTTTGTATATTTCTTAAAAATAGTAATGGTTGATAATAGCTAGATTGGACATTGAATATTAGTGTTCTTATTGTATTGTATATGAAGTTGTATAGTACTATTATAATTTTATTTTTGTTTTTTGTTTAAATCATTCTCTTAAAAGGCATTTTAGTCATTTTTGCTTGCTATGTTGCTTGAGTAGGATGAAGTATATGTAAAACCCATGTTATTTTTGTGATGAAGTGTAGTTAACGATGTTAAAAATAAGTTTGTAATGAATTCGTTATTAAGAAAAATAATCTACATAGATTATATACTTTAACATACCCGGTGAATGTAATTAAAAATAAGTTTGTAATGAATTTGTTGTTCATTATTCATTATATACTATGTTTTCAATAAACTATACACAACTTGAGTAGCACAACTGGCTTAACTGCACCCTTTTCTAGCATAAGCTTAAGCTCGAGTTCGCTTTCCAGCAATATCAACTTTATAATTCATTTTTTCATTTTTTAGCCATTAATTTATGACACATATTATCAATTCAAAAACATTTCATTCCAACCATATCTTACAAATTCCATTGATCATAATAATTATTCATCCATAGTATCAGAAGATTAATTAATCATGCAACATCCCAACAAATATCATCACAAATTAGCTACGCGTTTTGTTCCATAGCAAAACAAGCAAACGAAATCATATTCCAAAGCAAAATTCCCTAGCAAATACCTACGAATGGTACTTCCCTAGCAATTAAACTATGGAATTGGTTTCCGTCACAAACTCCGTTACATAGTAACCATGATAATGAATTCCATAGCAACAGTACAATGGAAAGTGATTTCGTAACAAATGTCGATGGAAAATTGCTACGAATTTTTGTTCCATAGAACTATCGGTAGAATAATACTAACGGATATGGAGTCGGAAGCATTTTCCCTAGCAAGTCACATTCTCGCTACCAGAAATAAAATTCGTAAGCAATGTGGTAGTAACATTCCTATGGAACGACATTCCATAGCACGATCCATTGCAGATTAACAACGAAAATACTTTCCATAGCGACATTCCCTAGCAAAATCGCATTTTTCTTATAGTGCACGTCGTGAAAGCGAACCCAAACTGATCAACTCAGTCAAAGAAACCACCTGAACTAGCATCACAACATGAGAACCCATTCTCACGTTGTGACCTCCAAGGGTCCTAATAGAAATAGGTTTGCTCCGTTTCTCACATCGTGGGATCTCACACCCCACGTCGTGAGTGCTTTCTGAGGCTAAAAATCATCATTTTAAGTCCTTATTCCATTAAGTCTTCGAGTCCACTTCTTCCAGAAGCTAAAGGGTACCCCCTAAGGTCCATAAAAATGTTTCCTTTAAGGTTATGCATGAACCAAACATGATCATCCGTTTTCTAGGTCAAAAAGGGATGAAATGGGCTTCAAACTTGCATGCATACCTCAAATCTATACCAACTTCCAAATCTTAACACTATGAGGTTCTTGGGACTCTTAGAATCCATAAAGTTACCAACTTTATGGATCTACTCCACTCAATCAAGCAATGACATCAATAAAATGGACATAACTCAAGATCTACCCATGCTAAGCAATAAAATTGGAGCCTTTGATACTTACAAGGGTCCAAAAGCAACAAAACATGATGATGATGATGATGATGATGATTCTTTGCCTACACCAACACTAAAGTACTTCCTTCTTCTTCTTTTCTTTATCCTATAAGCTAGAAATGAACCTAAAAGGCAAAGTATCTTAAGCAGAGGTAGGATTAGGGTTTCTAGAGGCTTAGAGGGTGATAGAGGCTAACGGTGAGAAACCCTAGCCCTCTTATTCCCTTAAATACTGAAAATTGAGGGTTTTTGGTCATTAGCCTCCTTCACGTCATGAGCACTATACTGCTCATGTCGTGGACTTTTAAATAATGCATGCATCCGGATCAACTCTCACGACGTGAAAAGGCAATCTTCACGTCGTGAGCAAGTTAATTACTGAAACTTATAACTTTGCACTATTAAAGATAATACATACCTAATCTCGATGTTACAGTCTTACTTCATGTAATCGCACTCCTTTACTCTCTAATGAAAACAAGATCTTATTTACGTTCTCATGTTCTTCTTGATTATGTCATTTTGGTTAACATGATTTCATTCTTTTTGAATCCTTCGATCTATCACCGGACTACCTATAATAGTCAGTGGTCGTTATTTATATTGAGTTAGATGACTGGTCCCGATAATACGGATAGACAATACATGGACTCCCACCATTATTTTATTCCCTAAAACCCTTACTACCCCTAATGAAATTTAAATATGATAAATTAATTTATACAAGTAAAATCATATTACTTTATCGCATAAAACACACATGTCAAAAATACGGATATAAGCACATATAGAACTTAAGAAGACTTCATATCTATGTGTAAGCCGAAAGTAACTATGTGCTCACCTAACTTAGATGGGTAACCGGCGATCTAGGTAGAGTTTCGCCTAACACCTTAGATACTCCCTTAACGTAACCTAAGTATGATTAATACAAAGTCTTAGTCTCAAGATCCTGGTGACTAATAGTAATCTAGATTCCTCACTAATCATAATGTCTACATCAAAATCTATCAAGTAAGGATCAGCCAGGCAGGACAGTTGGGAGGCAGGATCATTTCGGCGTAATATCTTTTCTTAAATCCAACAACCAAGCCAATGTAACCATTCTAGACGCATCTCCAGTAAGTAGATCAATAAGTATGATAACATGGAATTACTGATAAATCTTATTTATAAATTCATAATAATGACTTATTACTATAATTATAAGTGACACTGAAATCAAAAGTGTGTAGCTTAACCTACAGATGTTTTAGCAAAAATCAATACACGGACAAAATCCCAACCCAAAAGCTCTATTTTATCGGGCCTTATGGCGCTTTAGAGTCTCTCCACTAGATTCTAAAAACTCCTAAACTGAGCTCTCAAGAATGGTGGAAAGTTTGAGAGAAAGAGGAATATGTATAAGGAAGTTGTGGGAAATGAGCTAAAAGACGTGGGTATATATAGGGAAAAAGGGTGCACACCATGCACAGCAAGGAGGCTTGTCGCACCCAAGCGCCTTGCTAGCTCCTCCCACTCCCTAGAAGGTGTCACATGTCACCGTATCATGGTGCCAAGTGTTGCATTTTCTTTAGGCCACGTCGCCTTCTCATCGAAGGAGATTCGGCGCCTCTTCTACCATGTGGCGCACTCGGGTGTCGCCACGTCACCGCATCATGTATTTTCCTTAAATCTTCGAATGGTCATAACGTTCGCATATGAGCTCCATTTTCGATATTCTTTATATCCTCAGAATCTTATCGATGAGCTCTACAACTTTCATTAAGGTCTCAATATCTAATTATTTCTCTAACAAAAATTCATATTTAGACTCGTTTAAGTTGTGAAAGTCTGTGCGAAACTCATAACTTTCTCATACAAACTCCATTATCGACTATCTTTATATCAATAGGTTCATATTTACGAGATCTTCAAATGTCGATTAGATTATTTTGGCTAATAATTAACCAATTAGAATCTTGATTTTTGTGTCCTCACTGCTATGTTGAAACTTCGAAATATCATAACTTCCTCATATGAAGACAGGGTTGGACATCCTTTATATGCACTCTCTGGGTTTAACGACTACTATGAATTTCGTTTAGATTTCTTATGCTAAAAAGTAATTTATCAAAAATTCACTTTTTACAAGATATAGAGTCGTGTTGGTTTAATCACGAAACTTCGTAAAAGCATAAATTCTTCATACGAAGTCGGATTTCAGCGTTCTTTATATGTGCAGAATCCTTGTCACATATAATATAAATTTTGTTAATATTATTTTTCCTTAATAATCTTCATTAAAAAATTCATTTTTATCTTTATTACAATTATCTCCGCCTTAGGATGATTACGTCCCGGAATCGTCAACAAAACGGGACTTCTATAACGACTCCACACATTACCTTCCTATCCTAGGTAATAACTGTGACTCTTATGTCTTTTCTATTGAGTTTCTAACTCTTAGACTTCTTAATTGTTGACGACGCTAAATCTTGCACCTGCTCTTGCTTCTAAATTTGATATCCATTGGAGGTTCCTGCTCCTTCTAGAATCAACTTAACCTCAGATAAGGTCTTTACGTTGACTATCATAATAGACCGATGGCTAGACTCATGTCTCTTTGAGTTAGATTCTAACACGAAAGATACCTTCCTTCATGTTCTAATTTGATATAATCCTATTCTAGCATGTTCTAATGCAAGGTTTATCATTGTCTATATGTGTGTTTCTAGGTTTTTTTGTAAATATGGGACACTAAAAACCTTCTTTTCTTATTAGATGTAGATGTACCAAAGTACTATGGTATAATTTGTTGATTTGAGTTTATAAAGTTGATTATTTATTAGTTTTGTATTAATCAATCTTTCTTAATTGTTAAAGTTTAGAATTTTATTACTTACAACTAAGTTATGTAATATAGGCTATCAATATGATTATAGTAACTTGCATCTTAATAGTTTTTTACGATAAACTATTAGGATTAGCAATGGCACAAATCATAGGGTTAGACAATATTAATTAGTGATTTAGCATTTAAGGAGCAATAGTTTAACAAAATATGCAAGGTTTAATTTTATGATCATTAAGATTACACATTAGGTTAATTCATTAGTAATTTGATTAATTAATTGGTTATTAGGTTGCTAGTTTCATGAACATTGAATTGGTTACTTTTTAATCATTTGAATTAGTAAATGGATCATAATTTCTAGTTGTCCTATCAATCTGTAATCTTTTTATTTTATTTATTGTGCTGAATAAAATAAGGTATGTCAATACCCTTGAAGATTCGTTGATCTCTAGCTACCTACAAAGCTACATTTAGACCCTCCATTGCAATTATAAAGAGAAACGGGGACAGCGGATCCCCTTGACGCACCCCTTTTGAGATTGAAAATTCTTTTGTGGGTGAGTGGTTGACCAACACCGAGGCCCGTGATGATTGAAGCCAACCCTTAATCCATGAACACCACTTTGACCCAAAACCCATCTGGGAAAGAGTAGAATCAAGGTATTCCCAATTAATTGAGTCGAATGCCTTATCAAAGTCGACTTTAAAGAGAAGGATCTTCTTTTTGATGTTTTTTTCCCAGGAGCATAATTCGTTAATCACCAATGGACCGTCGAGTATGTTACGAACCTCGATGTATGTGGATTGAACATCACCAATAACACTTCCAATTACCGATTTGATCCTTGTAGCTAGAAGCTTGGAAATTATTTTATAGATGGTACCGATCAGGCTGATCGGGCGGTAGTCAGTGAGAGAAACAAGGTCTTTAATTTTTGGAACAAGTGTAATGAATGACGAGTTACACCTGAGAGAGAGAGTTCCATGTTGGTCGAAGTGTTCCACCTGCTGCATGATGTCATCTTTTATAGTATTCCAGAAAGCTTTTAAGAACTTGAATGTAAATCCGTCGGGCCCCAGGGCTTTCTCACTGCCACAAGCCCATACAGCAGCTTTTACTTCTTCAATGGTGAATGGGGATTCTAGTCGGATGGAATCCATCATTGATATGGACCTGAAGTAGGGGCTAATAAGTTTAGGGCGCGACACCCAATTCTCCTTGAATTTGTCCTGATAAAATCGAAATACTTCACCTTTGACCTCAGCCACCTTTGCGGTCCACCTGTCGTTTACCATGAGTCCATTTATCTGGTTCCTTCTATTCCGACCATTTATGTACCCATGGAAAAACTGAGAGTTTTCGTCACCATCAATCAACCATTTGATGTGTGCCTTTTGTTTTAGGTTGAGAATCGCCATCTTTTCAATTTCTTGTAACCTTTGAAGACCACATGCCCGAGATTGTAACTCATATGTGGTTAAGTTGCGTGATTCAGGCTCTTTCTCAATATGAGCAATATTTGTCTTTATGATAATTGACTCCCATTCTTCCTCTTTCCTTGTCTCTAAGTTCCATCTTATGATTTCATTTTTTAAGAATTTGAATTTGGCAGCTAGATATTTATCAGCATTTCCATAACCTTCGAATCTAAGCCAGGCATCAGTAACCAACTTCTCAAATCCTTCAATTAGAATCCATGAGTTGAAGAATTTGAAGGGTGGGGGTCCATAATCAGACTCAATTAGAATCCTTCAATTAGAATCCATGACTTGAATGCGTGGGCACTGGATGGGCAATATTGTGAGTTGAACCTTTCCTCCGCTCTCCGAACAACGTTAAAGTCACCAAATACGATCCAGTTCCCTACGTTAGCCTGTTTTAACTCAATCAATTCTAGCCACAATAATCTATTATCAACAGGTGCTTGAGGACCATATATATTGGCAAAGACTGTATTGCCGATTACACCAATCCATTTACCAATTATAATGAGATAATAACGGGATTTTAAGGCTTTCGATTTCTGAAAACAATTGGTATTCTAGATGGACAGTAGACCACCAGACCTACCAGTTGCGTTGACCCCTTCAAATTCATAATCTAACGAATCCCAACAACCATTTACATTAATGTATGTGTAGTCGTTCAGTTGTGTTTCTTGAATGCCTATGAAAGTCGCCTTGTGCAAGAGTTTTAATTTTCTAACCCACCTTACTTTTTCCTCCATGCCTATTCCTCTAATGTTTAGGGATAAGCAATTCATTGATCAATAATTTGGACACCTTACTTCTTGGGACTTCAATCCACTCGTCGGTTTTTTGGTGACCTCTCATATTCTCAGTCTCGTTTGGTCTCTTATCGAATCCTCTTAAGTCAACCCAACAACATTCATTACATATTTCCCCCTCTTTTATCAGCTTACTGCTTCTGTCCTAGCCAACTTTGGTAGTCCAAAGAACAATTGCACATGATCCTCGCCAATCCAATATGCCAGCCCAACCCAAACTTTTGGACAGCATGCACAAGTTTTTTTAATATTGGCCTAAATAATAAAGAACATAGCAAGCAAGTTTTTAATACCGACCCAAATGAAAATGACACCACCATTCTCCTACAATTGTTCCATACAATTTCGTTAAATGACTTGATTAACAGTGGTTGGTACATGGATTCTGGAACCACCTTTCATCTCCATTCCATTTCAAGTGTTCTTAAGACTAGTAGTCCTATTTGTAACTCATGATTTGTATTTTTCAGTGATGGATCCAAAAACCTGTTACTCAAATGGGACACTCCAATCTTACTTTTGATTCCTACTGTCCTCCCCATTTAAATCATGTTCTCATCACTCTTCAAATTGTCAAAAATCTTATTTTAGTACATCATTTTACTTGTGATAACCAATGAATCATAGAATTTGATAAGTTTGGTTTTTCTGTCAATTCCTCCTTCAATGTGACAACACAGGAGGTCTTTACCTCATCAATCTTTCTACTCCTCAAGCACTTATGTCCATTGGTCCATCTCTTTTAAAAATCCCTGTCATCTTGGAAATCAAGTATTTCATCATTTGTTATAAACTAACTTAATTTATTGAAAAAAAATAAAGTGTCTAGCATTCTATGTCAAGCATGTCGGTTAGGCAAACATGTTAGACTTTTATTTTCCTTTTCTTAGTCACTTGCAAACTTTCCTTTCCAAATTGTTCATTCTGATTTTGGACTTCATCAATTCAAGGTCATAGTGGCATAAAATATGATGTTCTCTTTTTAGACCAATTTTCATATTTCGTGTGTACCCTTTACGTTTAAAATCTAATGTCTATTCAAAGTTTCTTCTTTTTTGCGCATATGTTAAAAATCAATTCAAATGGTATATCAAATCATTTCATAGTAATAATTGAGGGAGTTAATAACACCTCCTTCCACAATATTTGTAACACCAATGAAATTGATATCTATTTCTCATGCCATATACATCCCAACAAAATGGGAAATCCAAGAGAATGATATGCATCATTAACAACACCATCCGTTCTATTCCAAGCTCATCTTCCACCCACATTTCGATTGAGGCTCTTCACATGGCTGTCCATCTCATAAGTAACATCCTTTCACCACCTTTTAAAACAATTCTCCATACACTAAACGTTTTTTTTTTGTCAAATTTCATCATACACACATCTTCGTGTCTCTTGGTGCTTATGTTATCCCCACATGAATACTCCTCACAAAATAGCCCCTTGTATCTTCCTCAGTTTCTCATGTCACCATGGAGGCTACCAATTTTTAGACCTCTCCACTAAAAATATTCTTAGTTTACTCTATTTCATTTTCAATGAAAATGTTTTTCTATTTGCTCCCATGAGACCATCCTCTCCTCCATCGTATACATTTTTGGACAACAGTGCCAACCCATCTCCTCATACTCGTCACTATGTATTCTCAAAACCCACTTCAACCATTATCAACCCGACATGACAAAACATAAACCTTAACCCGAAACCCAACATGAAAAATAAACGGGTTGAAACGACATAATAAGATAATTAAACGGGTCGGGTTAGAATCAAACCCTCTTAACACCACCCTGAAACGACTCGACACATTTGTCAGATCTACATAGGGGCAGTGAATCTTTTTCCATATTCCTTCAAATGGGAGATACCAGAGGAAGAGATGACATCAGACCACCGTTAATGGAAAAATGTCAAGCCGATTGGTCACATAATAACGCTTGTATACCATCAGAAGGAGAGGAGCGATAAGTTAAAACATGTAGTTGGTGCCCATTAAAAAGGGCATACTCATCTAGGTTGTCGACCTCTATTATCAGTTGATATGTCGAAGCATGTTTATTCAAGTAAGGATACATGTATCCAAACATGAGGTTATTTTCCCACATTTGATTTAAATGAATAAAATGTTGTTTGCATTATTGATTTGTAGTTTGACTTCAATATAATAAACAGGATATGTTTACCATAAATAAACCAAACATGAGTAAACTGAACAGAAAAGATACAAATTTAAGGCATGTGATTGTTGAAGTACTTGTCGAGCTTCCATCATATTGGCGTCCTAGTGAAGATTAAACAGCTTGATGAAGCTTACATTTAAGTTCATAGGTACTTTTCAATCAATGTGATTCATACCTCTAGTAGTGGAGGCAGTAAACGTCCAAGGCACAATTGCATGTACCATATTGTGTTGTTGTCTGGCCTCCTAGCATTTCACTTTAGTTTCCAATGACGGTTGCGACAAAGAATTAAAATAGAGAATTAGGTTATGAAATAAAATAGAGGATTTTGGAAAATATGCCTTGTGAAATCACAACTATATCATGATATTTTGTTATATTTTTACATTGTCCGGTTATTGAAAATGAGAAAAGATTAGTAAATGGTCATTTTAGTGAATAACTATATACAAACACTTATTCTCCATGTTAACATTATTTAAAACAACTACATTTGTCAAAGGCCACTTACACTCTAAACAAAAGGCCAAGCCATCTTTATAAAAGATTAAATAAAAGATATCAATATCCCCTCCAAGCTTTAAAAATAATTGCTTTCACAAAAATCTAACTACTCACCATATCACCAACCTCTTCCTCTTTCCAATGTATCCCAACCGATCCGAGACAAATCACAAAAAAAAGCAAAACCATGAGATCCTTTTTTTCAACTTTATACATTCTGTATCCAATCACAAGACTCGCTTTATCGCGATTTTGGTTTTCTCGGTTTACTCAAAAGCTTCAACATGTTATCAGTCAAATCAAGAGGCAAATCACCCTCACCATCTTCATCTTTTTTTAAACCGGAAGTGTGAGTCAACCACCCTAACGCCTCAACAGCCGCATCTCTTTCCGCAAGTTGTTTGTTTTTCTTTGGTTTTCCTACAAATTGCATTCCTTTGAATTCCACCAACGCCCTAAATTCGTTAGTTTTCAAATGCTTTGTTTTGTATTTTGGAGGCGAGTGGCCTGCTCTCATTAACAAGGTTTGGAGTAAGCTTTTAGGGTTTGCTCCATCTCTTGTGAAGCTATCGTTGTCATTTGACTCTTTTACCCTTTTGGTTTCGCGCCCGAATACGAATCGCCCTTCGCATTGGTCTCCAGACACCAGCTCTTGGACTGCAAGCATGAGATATTTTCCTTCTTTGTGGATGTCAAGATCCGGATCCTTAAGCTACATAACATGATTATAATATATTATATTATATTATATTATATATAAACCAATTTTTTATAAGTCCAATGATTAATGTATTTATTGTAAAGATTGTAATGGTTAATATTAATAACTGACCTTGTTTTGTAGGAGCTGATCGAATTCCTTTTTTAGGATGACATAGGTATCAGCCAAATTAGGATCCATGAAGAAATCAATATACCCACCAAGCATTTTCAAGTGTCCAGGCTATTAATTAAAAGAAAAAAAAAAAAAAAAAAGGCATAAGCTAAAAGCAAGACACATTTAGTAACACCAAAGAGGATCAAAATTACCGAAACGCCATTGACTACACCACCACCGAAGAGGATCAAAATGGAATCAGAGACACCAGTAGAATCCCGGATAAATACAGTGTTGACTTTGACTTTTTCCCCAAAGACTAGCCATGGATATGGAATTGTCTGGTATCGTGTGTTCACAGAATTCTGAACAGATATCATATAAATTATATACTATAGATATCCAAATATATGATAAGAAAAATAGCAAGTTACATTTTTGTCCACAAGTATAGTTGATTTTTTCAATTTTGGTCCCTAAACATATTATTTTACACTATTGGTCCTTATTTGAGGTTCTTATAGCGTTTTTCATC